>NC_060120.1:415526770-418026770 GCF_021461395.2 Schistocerca americana
TGGCTTTTCACTATTCCTGAAGTTTTTAAGTGACCTGTAAGTTGTCCAATGTCTTCAGTTTAGTTGCTCTTCCTCTTCTATAGCTATTACTGAAGATGATCAGGTGTGGATCCCAGGTGATGGATAATGAAATTAGCCATGTACCAGAAAAATGTTTGCTGGAAGCATTTATATTTTTATCTATATTCATTCGAAGTTTCATAGCTAACTATTGGAGAATAAAATAGCATGAAAACTAAGCATCTGGTAAATGGAAAGGGATTCTAAAACTTACAAGGTAGCTCTAACACAGGATAGTTTTCAGGCCATCTCATGTGGATGTGTTTGCAGCCTGGCCAGTAACATCCAAACCAGCTAAAGACACAAATACACAAGCTGACCTACTTGCTTTCAATAACAATTCTGACATGGCACAAGAATCTGTGGGTAGAACTGGCAAACCACAGGAAGATGAGTATGGGAAGAAAGAAAGGCAGACCTTCCACTACAAAAGAAAGGAAAAATTGTCTAGAAAAACTGATTTTCCATATTTAGATAGAAGCAACTGAAAGAAACACCATTACCCTCATTTACATGCTCACACAGCTTTATATTTCAGACCAGTGTTCACAGTCATAGTGCTTAGTGAAATACTGATAACTATTAGTAGACACCTCAGTTTTGTATTGTGTAAATCATGACAGTGTCAGACTCCATTGCTGTTATAGTTCTTAAATTAACTGCATGATGTGTGTATTTCTCTGTGTATGAGGTTTAATCTTGCATTTTTGTAAGTGTTAATTCATTCAGCCTGTAGCACAGTAGTTACTTATTTGTTTTGTTTTGAAAGCAACTGTCCAGTTGTTTTGTAAGCCAGTCAGTCAGGCTCCAGCTCTCATCTGATACACAAGTACAATTACAGAGTGGCAAGCTAAGTGTTTATCTTTCCTGTGTTTTCCTTGTAGTATATTTATTAAATTTTGTTTTTCTCTGTTTAAGAGGATTAATCTCATGTTTTTGTAAGTTTATATTCATTCAGTCTCTAGCGCAATAGTTGCCCACTACGTAGCTTATTAACACATCAGTGTCCATTGACACATCAGGAGGGTAGCAAGTTACATATCTAGAATTGTCTGTTTTTATAGTTCACTTCTTCAGTTAGTCTTGCCAGGATGGCTTCTATGTGTGCTTACTGTGTGAAGATGAAGGAGGAGCTGGCTGCAGTTTGAAAACAACTGAATGTGCTTTTGACTAAAGATCGTCACCTTCAGGCTGCTGCCTTGCAGTGCAGCAGTGGCAGAGAATCTGGTGCATTGCATGGGACACCTCAAGTGTCACTTGTTTTGCCCATGGGCTCTGCTTCCAAGGCACCTCCTAGTGCACCCAACGCAGTGGATCCGCCCTCACAGCAGGGTGAGTGGTGGGTGGCAATATGTTTGTGTCACTCGAGGCAGACGGCCACCTGACGGCCACCTGACATCACCTATTCACCCTGTGAGTAGACGTGTGGCAGGGCCTGAGCAGGTACACAGGGGTAGGGATTTGCTAGTTTTTGGAATCTACAATGTTAGACGCACTATGGAGTCCCATTATGCAGATAGTGTTCAGGGCTGGAAAGAAAGCCAATGTGCACTCAGTATGTCTGCACTCGGTATGTCTGCCAGGGGGCCTCACCTGCGATGTGGAGACAGCCTTGCCTGCGAATATCAAGCAGGCAGGCTGCAGCCATCTGCATTTTGTGGCTCACGCCGGCACTAACGGCACCTGTGGCATGGGTTCTGAGGCAATCCTCAGTTCTTATGGGCGGCTAGTGAAGGTAGTGAAGACGGCTGGCCTCACGCACAGGGTGCAAGCAGAGTTTGCAATTTGTAGCATCATTCCCAGAGTTGATCAGGGTCCTTTAGTTTGGAGCCTAGTGGAGGGTCTCAACCAAAGGCTTCGTCAACTTTGTGATGGTCTTGGCTGCAGGTTTCTACACCTGCATTATCATGTGAGGATTTGTAGGACTCCCCTTGATAGGTCAGGGGAGCACTACACAAAGGAAGCAGCTGCTCAGATAGCAGAGTATCTGTGGAGTGCACATGAGGATTTTTTAGGATAGGCAGTAATTTGAGGTGCTCTAATGAACACTCACCAGTCAATATGCAGCAAGTGAAGTCAAATGGCATTCAGAATAGAGACAGTTCGACCGTCACAATTTTATCAGTAAACTGTTGAAGTATTCATAATAAAGTTCCTAAATTTCTACCCTCTTGGAAAGTTCTCGTGTTCAAACTATTCTTGGGTCTGAGAGCTAGCTGAAAAATGGGAAGCTCTGATATATTTAGCAAGTCATGGAACGTATATTGGAAAGAGAGATTAGGGGCCATAGGATGGAGAGTGTTCATTGCAGTTGACAAAAATACTGTCTCTATTGAAGTCAAAGTTGAGAGTGACAGTGAAATCATCAGGTTGCAGATAACAGGTGCACTTGAAATCAAGTTAATTATTGGACATTTTTACTGGCCACCCAATTCTGCTGTGACAGTTCTAGAGTAATTGAAAGTAAGTCTATGGTAAATACCTAGATCATGCAATACAAGTTCGAGGCAACTTTAACCTGCTGAGTATAGCCTGGGATGTCTATGAATTCATTGCGGGGGGCACTGACAGACAGTCATGTGAAATACTTTCGAATAAGTTTTCTCAAACTTATCGTGAGCAACTAGCTCGACAGCCAACATGCAATGGATATGTCTTAGACCTTAAAGCTATGAATAGGCTGGACCTTATCAACAATGTCAGTATAGAAATGGGGCTTAGCGATCATGATATCATTATAGCAACTATGATCATGAAAGTTAGTAAATCAGTCAAGAAGGCTAGTAGAGTGTTTCTACTAGACAGAGCAATAAGCAGTTATTAGCATCTCACTTAGACAGTGAATTGGCATCACTTAGTCCCAGTAAGGTGAATGTAGAGGAATTATTAGCAAAGTTTAAGCAGATTGTAACTCGTGGTCTGGAGAGTTATGTACCTAGCAAGTAGATAAAGGATGGAAAAGACCAACCATGGTTTAATAATGAAATTTGGCAGAATTTGAGAAAGAAAAGGCTGTTGTATTGTTGGTTCAAAAGGTAATGCACAAATGATGACAAGCAAAGGTTAGTAGAGATTCACGTCTCTGGAAAGATCTACGCACAAAGCATACAACTACCATTGTCACACTTTACCAAAAAATCTGGCAGAGAACCAGAGAAAATGTTGGTTGTAAGTAAAATTGCTAAGCAAAACAGGTCTAAGGCTTCCATTCAGTCCCCTGTTGACCAGTCTGATGTGGCAGTTGAAGATAGCAAAACAAAAGCTGAAGTTTTAAATTTTATGTTCAAGAAATCATTCGCACAGGAGAATCATACAAACATACCACCATTTGACCATCAGACAGATTCCTGTATGGATGACATAGTAATAAGCATACCTGGCATAGAGAAACAACTGAAAGATTTGGAAGCAAATAAATCACCAGGTCCAGATGGAATCACAGTTCGATTTTACAAAGAGTGCCCCTAACTTAGCTTGAATTTATCATGAAACAGACCCATGAAATTACAGACCAATATCCCTCACTTCTCTTTGCTGCATGATCCTTGAAAATATTCTCAGTTTGAGTATAATAAATTTTCTTGAGACTGTGAAGTTTATACCCATGAATCAGAATAGTTTTAGAAAGCATCACTCATGTGAAACTCTGCTTGCCCTTTTTCTCATATGACATACTGCAAATAATGTATGAAGGGTAACAGGCAGATTCCATATTTCCAGGTTTCTGGAAAGCATTGGACACAGTACCCCATTGCAGTTGTTAATGAAGGTACAAGCATATAGAATAAGTTCACAGACATGTGAGTGGCTTGAAGACTTCTCTAAATAATAGAATCCAGTATGTTGTTCTCGACAGCGAGTGTTCATCAGAGACAAGGGTATCGTCAGGAGTGCCCCAGGAAAGTGTGATAGGACTGCTGTTGTTCTCTATATACATACATGATTTGGTAGACAGGGAGGGCAACAATGTATGGTTGTTTGCCGATGATGCCATGGTGTACGGTAAGGTGTTGAAGTTTTGCATCACCTTGGTTCCAAGAGTTCCGGAATCTATACAGAAATTTGGATGTTGATAATAATGAAGATGATGATGATGATGTTTGGTTTGGTTTGTGGGGCACTCAACTGCATGGTTATCAGTGTCCGTACAAATTTCTAACCTTTCCTCAGTCCAATCTTGCCACTTTCAGGAATGATGATGAAATGATGAGAACAACACAAACACCCAGTCATCTCGAGGCAGGTGAAAATCCCTGACCCCGCCGGGAATTGAACCTGGGACCCCTTGCTCAGGAAGCAAGAATGGGACTGTGAGTCCATGAGCTGCTGACAGAAAAATGGAATTGACATCAACACAAAAGAGATGGTGGTCTAGATTGCTGTACACACCAGTTCCTCTAATACCCGGCAGCATGTCCACTTGCATTGATGCATGCCTGTAGTTGTTATGGCATACTATACACAAGTCTATCAAGGCACTATTGGTCCAGATTGTCCCACTCCTCAATGGCGATTCAGCATAGACAACTCAGAGTGGTTGGTGGGTCATGTCATCCATAAAAAGCCCTTTTCAATCTATCCCAGGCACGTTCAATAGGGTTCACGTCTGGAGAACAGACTGGCTGGCCACTCTAGTCGAGCGATGTCATTACCCTGAAGCAAGTTACAAGATGTGCATGATGGGGGGCACGAATTGTCGTCCATGAAGATGAATGCCTCACCAATATGTTGCCGATACGGTTTCACTATTGGTTGGAGGATGGAATTCACGTATCGTACAGTCGTTATGGTACCTTCCATGACCATCAGCGGTGTACGTCAGCCCCACATAAGGCCACCCCAAAAACAGGGAACCTCCAACTAGCTGCACTTGCTGGACAGTGTGTCTAAGGTGTTCAGCCTGACCAGACGATTGTCTGGTTGAAGGCATATGCGACACTTGTCAGTGAAGAGAACATGATTCCAATCCTGAGCAGTCCATTCAGCATGTTGTTGGGACTATCTGTACCGTGCTGCATGGTGTTGTGGCTGCAAAGATGGACCTCACCATGAACATCAGGAGTTAAGTTGCCCATCACGCAGCCTATTGCGCACAGTTTGAGTCATAACACAATGTCCTGTGGCTGCAAGAAAAGCATTATTCAACATGGTGTCATTGCTATCAGGGTTCCTCCGAGCCATAATCCATAGGTAGTGGTCATCCATTGCAATAGTAGCCCTTGGGCGGCCTGAGTGAGGCATGTCATCAACAGTTCCTGTTTCTCTGTATCTCCTCCATGTCCGAACAACATCGGTTTGGTTCACTCCGAGAAACCTGGACACTTACCTTGTTGAGAGCCCTTCCTGGCACAAAGTAACAATGCAGACATGATCAAACCATGGTATTGACCGTCTCAGCACAGTTGAACTACAGACAACAGGAGCCATGTACCTTCTTCCTGGTGGAATGACTGGAACTGATCTTCTGCTGGACCCCCTCCATCTAATAGGCACTACTCATGCATGGTTGTTTACATCTTTGGCTAGTGTAGTGACATCTCTGAACAGTCAAAGAGACTGTGTCTGTGATACAATATTCACAGTCAATGTCTATCTTCAGAAGTTCTGGGAACTGGGGTGGTGGAAAACTTATTTTTGGGTGTGTGTACTACAACACACTATTTATTGTTCTCATAGAGACCACAAAGACAAGATTACACTAATTACAGCACTCACAGATGTCCTTAAGCACTCATTCTCCCAACACTCCATACCCAAACATTACAAGAAGAAGTCCTAATAACTGATACAATGAGAATTACCAAATGACATGCACTTCAAAGTATTTTACAGAAAATTGATGCAAATATATCCATGATTTCCTAGATTACACAAAAGCAAAGGTCTTTTGTTTACAAGTTTTATAAACACAGATATATTTGAACAAATTTTACTGACTTTATCTCTGTGCTGCACTTCAAGTAAATAATGTTCATATTGGAATGAATGTTCATTTTTAATCACGTTTGACATTTGTTAACATACTCTTTTAATATCACGTAAAGCAAAGGCATTTCAGAACACAACTGTGACATGTGGTACAGAATGTTAACAGGTCTCATTAAAACTTCTTCTTAAGAGTGGTGGGAGTGTGAATAGCTTATAACTCACAGAATTATTGATAAAACTGTAAATATGTGATCTAGTGTCCATTTTTCACTGTTTATGTGTAGATTATTATACAGTCACAACATTCTCCATCTCACTCCTAAAGGAATTTTGTTCTGTCTGAATAATGTTGATCTCATCAATCAGAATGGAAAAAATTGCTGTACCAGAATTAGAAGCAGCCTCATGTTATTTTGAGAAATGTTTCTAGTGCTTTGTTGTTATTATTTCTGTGTGCTGCAAGTACAATCTCTTGCTTGAGAGTCCTCCATAACATATTCAAAGACATACTTGTCCGAAAAGCTCTGTATATTCTAGCTGTGCTATTTTTCTTCTCAATTTTTTCCCTGTTCATGATTGGGGAATTCAAGTTTCTCAGAAAGGGCATTGGCAATTAATCCAGAAGCCAAGAAAATTATTGAAAGGATGAAAGAGGACAATCTTGTCAAAGATCAGCTGCTATATGATGAATTCATGTTTTTATTTTACTCATTCCTCCCAACATTTCATTCAGATGCTCCATTAGCTTCATTTTTACACACTTCTCTGACCTAGATTTTGAGAAGTTCAATGGAGCCATAATGTGGCCTTGAATGTGCAAGAATACCATACAGCTAACATTTCAAGGTGCTTCTGTCAGATCTGGTATCCACAAGTAACTGAAGAGGACCGAAAACATTTAGGAGGAAGGATTGCTTCAACTTCAAGAAGACTTTAAAGTGTTCCCTCAAATATTTGTCTGCAAAGTGTTCCTCTGATGATCATCATTGACTTACCTATCACCAAAAGCTATAAGGAGTCTTCACTGCAGGCCGATTAACACTATTCATTCTTTTAATCAACCAGTTTTGATTGAAAAGAATTGACTTTTTAGTTATGTAGCTATTGCTGTAATGAACAAGTTTGATAAAGCAAGTCTGGATGAGGAGTGGATATTCTGTGTGAAATCAGAGCAGATGTTTGAGAGTATGACAGATGAATCAATAATTACACGTCAAGCAGTCTATGATGCCGTCATATAAAGTTTTACTTTTCTCAGTTGAAATAATTTATACAAAAAAGACTCTAAATATCCTGTAGTGACTTTCCTAAACATTTTTACAGCTGAAGAGTATTTTTTTGAACAAATTGACTCTTTAATTTATACCTTATTTTCAGTCCTACTCGAGCTCAGAATAATCCTTAATAAGTGATGCACCAATTCATAAGATAAATCAAATGTGGCCATTAAAAATTAGACAAAAAAACTTGTTCTCCCACACACCAATAATTAGTTTTTTCTTTTATATCTTATTTTCAGTCCTACTCGAGCTCAGAATAATCCATAATTAGTGAGGCACCAATTCATAAGATAAATCAAATGTGGCCATGAAAAATTAGACAAAAAAACTTGTTCTCCCACACACCAAAAATTAGTTAAAGGATATAGGGATCATCAACCTGACTATCACAGGGAAAATTTTGATGGAATGAAGTCCCCCCTCCCCCCCCCCCCCCCCCTCTCTCCCCACTATGCACATACATATCACCATCTTCAATACTCCTGATCTTGAAGCATCTTACACACCTTTACTGTAGAATATACTAGCTTCAGCTAGTAAAGCTTCACTTCCCTCACTAAAAGAATGGGTGCACTGTCATATTGCCCTTTCTTCATAAGCAAGTACACAGATTGTTGTTTATAATATTGCAGGATAATTCTCTACAATAGCAAACAGCAATTGTTGCACACAAATTATCAATGTTGAACACAATAATATATTTTCTGCAAAAACAAGTATTTTCATTATCAAGATAATTATTTATAAACATAGTGAAACCTGTCAATAGACGATATAAGGCACTGTAGATATGAATCACTAGTAGGAAATATTATTACTATATTTCCTTTTTTTTAATTTCTGGAGGCCCCAAAAACATTTGACCTCTAAATAGCAGCAACACTTCTGTTGTAATGAAACATCAGTCAAACTGTTAAATTCTTCTACTCACTTGACGTTGAGTTGATGAATCAATGGGTGTTTCCTGAAAGACTGAAACATGCAGTAATACCACCAATGTATGAATGTAGAGATAAGCAGTTGACCTCTGATAATTATAGACTCATCTTTCTCCTTCCAGTTTTCTCAAAAATGTTTGAGAAGGGAGCTTCTAAATATCAAAACCTTATGTGATAATAACCTTTGACAACAGCTGAAATTGGCTTCTGTAAATGCTTCTCTTCAAAGAAAATAATATCTGGTCTCTCAAACTCAGCTATGTTAGACTTAAACATGAAAAATTACCTTTTCCTATTTTCTGTAATCTTATCAAGGCCTTTGATTGAGTAGATTATAAAATGCTGTTTCAAAAATTAATACGGTATGATGTTAAATGCATTCTCCTTAAAAGGATGGAGTCATATCTCAACAGTAAAGAATGGAGGATTCCATTAAAAATTATTTTAGAGGACTACAACTAAATTTGTGATTAACATGGACGTTGGAAGACTCTTCAAAACCTGTGCTGTTTACTAACGATGTAAGTATACTGATAAAGGGCCCGGACACAGGAGAGACAACCAGAAAAATAATGAAACAAGCTGGCAATTGGTTCACAGTAAACAGCTTAACCCAAAATCTTACAAACTCTCACATTATGCATTAGCAAACAAATGAAAATATCTTAAAGGTGGCAGAATACACATACACATACTTACATCTGCTCAGCTACGTTGTCACAACTGACTACATTGTGCCAGCACTGCAGCTAAGCAGGGATGAGGGGTTGTGTCAGGTGGAATGCGAAGGGGGGAAAGGAGGCAGGAAGTGAGATAAAGGGTTGGGAAAAGGCACAGTGAATTTGGAGAGAAGAGAGAGCAGAGAAAGAGGGCGGCTACAGAGAGGGCAGTATGGGTGCAGAACGTGTAAAGGTGACAGGAAATCCAACTGCATGAGATACAGTGACAATGTTATATGACACATACTGGTTAATGTGATTTGTGACTGTAGTGTTCTCCAGCATCAGCTCTCAGTTCTATGTGGCTTGAAAACCACACAATTTGTTTACAAAAATGGAGTAGCATAAAATTCCTATGCTAGCTCTATTAAAATGCAAATTTCCTCCATCTTCCATGTGCTAGTCATGTTGCTCTGTCTGTGGCACACTAAATAAAGAATTTGACAACAGCACAAAAAGGATAGGTCCTGCTCACCATACAGTGGAGATGTTGAGTCGCAGACAGACACAACAAAAAGGCTGCTATACAAGTGAAGTTTTGATCAAAGGACCTTCTTCAAAAGAAGACAACACACACATTCACACAAGTGCAACTCACAAACGCGACCACTATCTCTAGCCATCAAGGCCTGACCATGAGCACCTGTGCATGATGGGAGAAGCAATCTGGGTGGTGGCAAGAAGGAAGAGGCTGGGTTGGGGAGGGGGAGAGATTGGAGGGTAGGGATGGGGAATGGGAAAATGCTGTTTGTGGGGGGCATACAGGGATGTGGTGGGGACAGGGTATGATAGCTAAGTGCAAAGGGAAGGTTACATGGGTAGGGGAAGGAGGGGGCAAGGGAGCAGAAAAGGAGAGAAGTAAAAAGACTGTGGGTGCATTGGTAGAAGAGAAGGCTGTGTCATGCTGAAGTGGGAGCAGGGAAGGGGGTAGGTAGGTGAAGGACAGTAACTAATGAATATTGAGGCCAGAAGAGTTACAGGAATGAGGGATATATTGCAGGGAAAGTTCCCACCTGGAAAACTCAGAGAAGCTGGTGCTGGCAGGACAAATTCAGACGGCACAAGCTGTGAAGCTTTCATCAAAATGAAGAATATTTTCTTGGTCAGCATGCACAGCAGCTGTGTGATCCAGCTGTCTCTTAGCCACAGTTTGTCAGTAACCATTCACAGTTTCTCAGTATCCATTCATCTGGACAGATAGCTTGTTGGTTTTCATGCCCACAAACTGTAGTTGCAGCTTCGCTTGTAGATCACATGACTGCTTTGAAGAGGTAAGTGATGCTTGTGACCAGATTGGTGTAGGTGGTGGTGGGAATCTGAATGGAACAGGTCTTGCATCTAGATCTATTACATGGATATCAGCCATGAGGCAAGGGGTTCGAAGCAGGGGTGAAGTAAGAATCGACGAGGATATTGTGTAGGTTTGGTGGGTGCAGAATACAACTGTGGGAGCTGTGGAAAGGATAAAAGTAGGATATTTCTAATTTCTGGACACAACAAGAAGTAGACAAAATTCTAGTGGAGAATACAATTCAGTTACTACAGCCTGGGACTTTGGGATGCTGTGGGTGACTGGAGAGAGAAGGCTTGGGATATTTGCTTCTATACAAGGTTGGGAGAATAATTTTGATCTGTAAAGGCTTCTGTGACACTCTTGATATAGTTGAAGAACAACTGCTCATCACTACAGATGCAATGGCCACAGGTGGCTAGGCTGTATGGAAGGGACTTCTTTGTATGGAATAGGTGGCAGCTGTCAAAGTGGAAGTATTGCTGGTGGTTGGTAGGTTTGATATGGACGGAGGCACTAATGTAGCCATCTTTGAGGTAGAAGTCAGTATCGCAGAAGGTAGCTTTTGGGTTGAGGAGGACCAGATAAAGCAAAAGTGTTGAGGTTCTGGAGGAATGTGTATAGGTGTCCTCACCCTCGATTCAGATCGTGAAGATGTCATTAATAAATCTGAACCAGCTAAGTAGTTTGGGATTCTGGGTGGTTGGGAAGGATTCCTCCAGATGTCCCTGAATAGGTTGGCATAGGGTGGAAATATCTATGAACATATTACAAGACCAGAAGTCAAGTTCCATGTCCAGTTTCCAAGGACATCAACTTATAAATGTTTATGAAACTGAACAAACTCACTCCTGCTAGACAGAACACTTACATTTAAATAGTATTGAATATTACACACAATATTTCTATTATTTTTATAAGAAAGAGCCCCACACTTTAAAAAAATGTGAAAATGAATAAAATACATTTTGATATAGCAAGGAACAAGCCTGTTACACATTACTTCTCTCAGCGCCTCAATCAACTGTGATATACTGAACTTCTGTAACAAATGGCTTGTATTTTATGTTATGAAGTACTGAAGGTTTTAATTAAGAATCTATTACTACCTGATATTTAATCATAATAGAGCCTACCACAAAAAATGGGTTATTGATGAATCATTGACACCATTGCCTTAAAATGGTATACTTTCAAAACACACAAGTTATGATATAAAAATAATTAACACAAAATTCTTTAACCATGACATTTCCATCATATTATTACAGCAAATTGTACCACCAGTGAGGCATTTTTGAGAGATTCCCAATGTGCTGGTGCTTTGAAGCAGCAGATATTAATAGGATATGAGTTCTAATATAAAACTCATCAAATATGGACTTCAGCTGAAAATAACAAAATCCAATATAGGATCTCCCAAGTTCTGCTTAGAGTGTCTTGCCTCTAATTGGTTCAATGTTTTGTAGCATGTTGTTGAAATATCACAGAACTTATTTTGTTTTTCATGTGCAGCAATGCCTCCTCAATGTGAAATAATTGGAAGTGATGTCAAAAAACTCATACTCATCCCACGTGAGGACAGCCTTAGGGTCATGGGGCAGGTGGGGAGGTAGGTAGCAGGGATTGAGTCCCAGAAGGATTATGGGATAGAAGGATGTGTTGCATTCACGTAATTCAAAGAAGCTGGTGTTGGGAGGTTGGATACAAATGGCATGAGTGATGAAGCAGATATCAGCCATTGAAATTAGGTTTATTATGCTCAATGGCACTTTTTGCTTTGGATGGTTAACCTTGCTCTTTGCTACAGTTTGGGAGTGGCCACTTGAGGTGAAAAGCTGACTTGCGGTCAGGCCCACATAAATTGCTGTGCACAAATTATAGAAGAGTTGGTATGTGGTATGATACCTTTCACAATTTGCCTAGCCTCTGGCAGGATACAATATGTCTGTGCTGGGAAACCAGTAGGATGTCCTGCATAGATGTATTGGGCAAGTAGTTGAGAGTAGGTATGGCATAAGGATGGGCTAGGATAGCTTATAGATTGGGTGGGTGGTGAAGTATCATGTTGGGAGCGATGTGAGAGATTAAGTATAGATGACCTATTTCCAAGCACAAAGATAAGTACTCAAAGTCCTGTTGAATGCTATTGTTAAGTCTAAAGATTTCTTGAATTAACAAAGATTTTCAGCTGCAGCTACTGTCAAGGAACTTGAGCTCATCATATAATGTGAAACAATGGAGTGTGAATCGGCCTCTTTTATTGCCTTAAAATGTATATACAAGCAAAAAATCCATTTACTGTGAATTCACAGTTCATAACTCTGTGCTGAATATAATGAAATTTGTAGAAAAATTCTTTGGTATCAAAGTCAAAAAGTGGTTGGAATAACAGATGACCTTGATAAGAGGTACATCAGAAAAGCATGGGGCTCAGCACTGAAACTGTTATGTACTTCATGCCACCATGCTTCTAACTAGCGGTCACCATCAATTATCAAGGATGGGCATTACACCTATGGGTACTTGTTAAAAGTGAGAGGTGACTGCCACCCCACCACATTGTCCAGGAGAGGAGTAGTAGACATACACAGAAAAGATAACTCAGTAACATCTCAGTACATCACATCATCTAATGACAGCATCTCAGTTTGCTGTAAAAGCATCATGCCTCTGCGACACCCCCATCCAGCATGACACATGAGAAATTTTTCTGCAAGATGTCCGCCACAAAAGACTTCAGTCTCACATTAATGAAATTTGCTTGAGACAATAATAGATTATGTGCACTCTTTAATTTTGTTTACTTGGTTGCTCTCTACATTTTTAACATTTTTCTTCTGCTTCATTTTATAATTTTTCCTACAGTTTACCTTAAGCCCTGTTACATTTTCCATTTTATTTCTTGTGAATAACAATAAGCTCATTATGCCTCTCTCTGTTCAGTAAATACTAATTTTTGTGGAACCTAACTACATGAATTGCATGTAGCAATCTGCATGTGATGTTTACTGTCACATCTCTCCAACTAGTACAGGAGAGGTTTGAGTCAGTTAATGTATACATTTTTGTGTATTTCTGAATTTTGTAACTATTTATTTTAGTGTCAATGTCCTGTGAAACATATAAATCTTTTTTATTGTTTCTTAAAAAATAAAAACTTGAGATGAAGAAAGACTATAGTAACTTGTGGATCAGTTATCTAATATTACCTTAAGCCCTGTTACATTTTCCATTTTATTTCTTGTGAATAACAATAAGCTCATTATGCCTCTCTCTGTTCAGTAAATACTAATTTTTGTGGAACCTAACTACATGAATTGCTTGTAGCAATCTGCATGTGATGTTTACTGTCACATCTCTCCAACTAGTACAGCAGAGGTTTGAGTCAGTTAATGTATACATCATATAAAATCATCCTTCATGAAAGTACATTTTGTTTCAGCTGTGTTACAATCTTTGCACTAAATATGTGCTAGAGCCTGATGTGGAGCAAGGCTTTCATTCAATAACCCATTCTATTTTAAATTCAATGGACATATCTATTTAAAATATCTGCCATGATTTATAATATATACTTCTCGCAAACTTCATAGTGTGATCTTAATTTTCTAGGTTCAAATACTGTCAAAGGATGAAGTTGATGACAAAGAATTAGTCAACGCAATAGATGCTGCACTTGAAATTGGTTATAGACACATTGACACAGCTTACCTTTATTGCACAGAGAAAGCTATTGGAAAAGTTTTGAAGAAATGGACCAGCTCTGGAAAAATTAAGAGAGAGGACTTATTTATTACAACTAAGGTAAGGGAGAAGTTGCGTAAGACACTTTTAAATTTGTGTTGAGTTGTGACATGCAAAGTAGCTCCTTAAAAAATACATGGTATCATTATGAACACATTGTGTGGTATTCCAATAAATACTTACACAAATGAAGGATTTCCTTGATATGATATATTAACTATGTGCTTCCAGGTGTTCTGTCATGTCGTTATTTCCATTGATTGCACAACAACTCAGCAGAACACCTGTAAGCGTACCATTAATTACATAAAGGGCTGTTCTTAATTTAATTAAACTTTATAGTTTCAAAAACATCAATAACCACTAAATAGATTCCACTATTCACTTGACTACAGTGTGGCTTAGTTTCTAAATTTTCTTGCTTTTCATGCATTTGTGAGAAATGATAGATCCATTACTTGCACATCAAAATACACACTATCACACTTACCACAGACAGTTCAGTGGTGATGATGTCTGAGGTATTGTGGTATGTATTGGTTTGTCCCAAGGTGACACAGAGAACCCAGTCATTTATTTTCACTCAAATTTATTTCACCTTCTATCATTTTCACTTTTACTTGATGCACTCTAATCAGTTTTCAAGAGTATACCAAGAGTATACAGCCTCATGCGTCTCATGTGTATAAACACACACAAAAACACACACACACACACACACACACACACACACAACACAACACCTGTGAGTAGGAACATAATTCCACCACAACAGGATAATGCAACACTTGAGAACATTGAGAACATTTTCAAACAACATGAAACATTCTGGAAAATTCTAGAAGATTTTTTAACCTTCCAGAAGGTTCAAAAATGTAACATTTTGGAACATTCAACAACATTCATCAACATTCTCAAAGATTCTGTCTGTAACATTCATGAACATTCTGACCTGCCTCAGCCCCTCTGGCACTCATTTCCTAGCTGTTGCACTGACTTCCCATGTGAAGTCCATTGGCATCTTTGCACCCAATCCCTACAGTTCCAAAACCAAAACCTTGTCCATGAGTGGAGGATGGAGGGCTACCATACCATATAATACCCAAGCAATTTGGTATATATATATATATATATATATATATATATATATATATATATATATATATAAAAAAACAAAGATGAGGTGACTTACCGAACAAAAGCGCTGGCAGGTCGATAGACACACAAACAAACACAAACATACACACAAAATTCAAGCTTTCGCAACAAACTGTTGCCTCATCAGGAAAGAGGGAAGGAGAGGGGAAGCGGGTTTTAAGGGAGAGGGTAAGGAATCATTCCAATCCCGGGAGCGGAAAGACTTACCTTAGGGGGAAAAAAGGACAGGTATACACTCGCACACACGCACATATCCATCCACACATACAGACACAAGCAGAGATATATATATATATATATATATATATATATATATATATATATATATATATATATATACAAAGATGATGTGACTTACCAAACGAAAGTGCTGGCAGGTCGATAGACACACAAACATACACACAAAATTCAAGCTTTCGCAACAAACTGTTGCCTCATCAGGAAAGAGGGAAGGAGAGGGAAAGACGAAAGGATGTGGGTTTTAAGGGAGAGGGTAAGGAGTCATTCCAATCCCGGGAGCGGGAAGACTTACCTTAGGGGGAAAAAAGGACGGGTGTACACTCGCACACACACACATATACAGACACAAGCAGACATATTTAAAGACAAAGAGTTTGGGCAGAGATGTCAGTCGAGGCGGAAGTGCAGGCAAATATATAGAGTGAGATCTTTGCCTGCACTTCCGCCTCGACTGACATCTCTGCCCAAACTCTTTGTCTTTAAATATGTCTGCTTGTGTCTGTATATGTGCTTTTGTTTGGTAAGTCTCATCATCTTTGTATATATAATTTTCTTCTTGTAATTTGAAATGTTCTGTATTTTGTTGTAGCTACCAAGCTGGGCAATGAAGCCTGAAAAGGTTGAGAAATACCTTAAAGAATCACTGGCAGCATTGCAGTTATCATACGTTGACTTATATCTGCTTCACCATGCTGTTGGCTTAGTTGAAATCGATGGTGACAATGTAGAAGCATATCACAAGTATCCAACACCTGATGTTACAACAGACCACGTTAGTGTATGGAAGGTATGGGTCGCAGTCATTGTTTTACTCCATCATGCATCTTTTGTGAGATATCTATTTAAATATTCTTTTCATTCCCAGGCTATGGAAGCACAAGTAGATGCTGGAAGGGCATTGTCAATTGGGCTTTCCAACTTTAATGCTCGCCAGGTCAAGCGTATAGTAAATTCAGCTCGCATTAAGCCAGCAAACCTGCAAGTTGAGGCACAACTGTATTGCCAACAGAAAGAACTCGCTGCCTTTTGCAAAGCCTTAGATATCACTGTGTGTGCTTTTGGCCCTATTGGGTCACCAGCTCTAAGTACTACTGGTGCAAAGTAAGTTTACACATTTTTATCTACCACAATGTGAAATATTTGCAGTTATGCTGCATGATTCCTGTTCTTGTTCTTTTCTGTTGTCTGAATTCATCCACTTATCTCCAAGTAAGGTTTTCATGCAAGTTGTATTACTCTTAGCATTAAATCAAACAGTGGAAAGTCCACAGTGTAATAACAACAATATGGTAAGGATAGATTGCTACTCACTACACAGAGGATTGAGTTGCATACAGGCACAATGAAAAAGGATGGTAGGAATATTTGGCTTTTGGACAACCTTTATTCAGCTTTGGATATCCTCCATCACATGTATAAAACTCAAACACATTCACATAAGAACAACCCAAACACACATGAACACCAATCCCAATCTTATAATCCTATCTTCTGATAAAGGTTCCACCAGCATGGTTAAGAACCACAGAGATTACCAGGCAGACAGACTTAGTCAGCTGTCAGGTACATTCATCTACAACCTCTGTCACATTCCACAAATTCCGCAGGAACTTTGGCCCTTCCCCATATCCTCATATCCATCCCACAAGCACTCCCCTAAGTCTCTCTCCTCACACCCCAGCACTCATCATACTCCTACCTTCTACATGCTTGTTAAAGTACACAAACCTAAACACACAGGATGCCCCAATGTGGCCGGTTACTGCGCCCCCACAGTTTTCTGACTGGTTTGATGCAACCTGTCACAAATTTCTTTCTGGTCTGTGACATCTTTTCAACTCAGAGTAGCAACTGCAAACTATGTCCTCAGTTATTTGCTGGATGTGTCCCAATCTCTATCTTCCTCTACAGTTTTTATCTTGTACAGCTCCCTCTAGTACCATGGAAGTTATTCCCTGATGTCTTAACAGATGTTTTATTATCCTATCCCTTCTTTTTATCAGTGTTTTCTATATTATATTCCTTTCCTTGCTGATTCAGCAGAGAACCTCCTCATTCCTTATCTTAACATACACTGATTTTCAACATTCTTCTGTAGCACCACATCTCAAATGCTCATACTGTCTTCTGTTCTGGTTTTCCCACAGTCCATATCTCACTGCCAAACAACGCTGTGCTTCAAAAATACATTCTCAGAAATTTCTACCTCAAATTAAGACCCATGTTTGATACTAGTAGACTTCTTTTGGTGACGAATGCTCTTTTTGACAGTGTTAGTCTGCTTTTCATGTCTGCCTTGCTCCATCTATCATGGGTTATTTTGCTGACTATGTAGCAGAATTTCTTAACTTCATTTATTTAGTGATCACCAATTATGATGTTAAGTTTCTCACTGTTCTCGTTTATGCTACTTCTCATTACTTTCATCTTTATTCAACTTACTCTCATTTCATATTTGTACTCATTAGACTGTCCATTCTATTCAACAGATACCGTAATTCTTCTTTATTTTCACTGAAGATAAGAATGTCATCAGTAAATCTTAACACTGATATCCTCTCAACTTGAGTTTTAATCCCACTCCTGAACCATTCTTTTATTTCCATCATTGCTTCTTTCAACACTTAGACTGAACAGAAGGGGCAAAAGACTTTCCTGTTTCACACACTTTCACCCTTTCTGACCTGTGCACCCCATTCTTGGTCTTCCACTCTTATTGTTACCTCTTGGTTCTTGCACATATCGTATATTACCTAGCTTTCCCTATAGCTTTTCCCCATTTTTCTCAGGATTTTGAAGGTCTTGCATCATTTTACATTACTGGTCTCTTGATTTGTCTTCAGTATTGCTTCTATTATCAACCACAATGTCAGAACTGCCTCTCTGGTTCTCTTACCTCTCCTAAAGCCAAACTGATTGTCATCTAGCAGATCCTCAATTTTCTTTCCCATTCTTCTTCATGTTATTCTTATCAGTAGCTTGGATGTATATGCTGTTAAGCTGATTGTGCAATAATTCTCACACTTGTCTGATTTTTCAATCTTGGGAATTGCGTGGATGATGTTTGACTGTGCAATAATTCTCACACTTGTCAGATTTTTCAATCTTGGGAATTGCGTGGATGATGTTTCTCCAAAAGTCCGATGGTATATCACCAGTCTTATACATTCTGCTCATCGGCATGAATAATTGTTTTGTTGCCACTTTTTATGGAATTTTAACTATCCCTTCTGGTTTATTTCATTTTAAATCTTTGAAAGCTCTTCTAAATTCTGTGTCTAGTACTAGATCCCATATCTCTTCCCTATTGACTTTTGTTTCTTCATCTATCACGTCACGAGATAACTCCTCCCCTTCATAGAGGCCCTCAGTGTACTCTTTCCACCTATCCACTTTCTCCTCTGTATTTAACAATGGAATTCCCATTGCACTCTTGATGTTACCACCCTTACTTCTAGTTTTACCGAAGGTTGTTTTCATTTTTCTATATGCTGATTTGGTCCATCTGACAATCACGTCTTCTTTGATTTGTTCATTTTTTTCATGTAGCCATTTCACCTTATTTTGCCTGCACTTTCTGTTTATTTCATATCTTAATGACTCGTATTTCTATATTCCTAAATTTCCCTGAACATTTTAGTACTTCCTTCTTTCTTTGATCAACTGAAGTATTTCTTCCATTACCCATGGCTGCTTTACAGTTATCTTCCTTGACCTATTTTGTCCCTCCAACTTCTATTACTGGCCTTTTTAGAGATATGCATTCCTCTTCAACTGAACTGCCTACTGAGCCATTCATTATCACAGTCTCTGCAGCCTCAGAGAACTTCAAGAACTTCTTTCATTAGGACTTCCGTGTTCCACTTCTTTGTGCATTGATTATTTCTGACTAACCTCTTAAACTTCAGCCTACTCTTCATCATTACCAAATTGTATTCTGAGTCTGCATTTGTCCCTAGGTACACCTTACAATCCAATGTCGACTTCAGAATCTCTGCCTGACCATGATGTAATCTAACTGAAATCTTCCTGTATCTCCTGGCATTTTCCTAGTATACCTCCTCCCCTTGTGATTCTTGAACAGGGAATTCAATATTACCATCTGAAATTTGTTGCAGAACTTAGTTAGTCTTTTTCCTCTCTCATTCCTACTACCGAGCCCATGTTCTCCTGTAATTTTTTCTTCTACTCCTTCCCCTACAAACACACTCCAATCCCCCATGACTATTAGATTTTCCTCTGCCCTTATGTACTGAATTACTCGTTCAATATCCTCTTGTATTTTCTCTATCTCTTCACTTTCTGATTGCGATGTCAGCATGTGTACCTGAACTATTATTGTCAGTGTTGGTTTGTTGATTGTGATGAGAACAACCCTGTTACTGAACTGTTTACAGTAGTTTACTCTCTGTCCTACCTTCCTATTCATAATGATCCTACTCCCACTACACCATTTTCTGCTGCTGTTGATATTACCCTACACTCATCTGATCAGAAATCATTGTCTTCTATCTATTTCACTTCACTGATGCCCACTATATCTAGATTAAGCCTTAGGATTTCCCTTTTCAAATTTTTTTAGCTTCCTTGCCGTGTTCAAACTTCTGACATTCCATGCCCCAGCTTGTAGAATGTTATCCTTTTGTTGGTTATTCAATCGTTTCTCATGATCACACCTCCTTAGCAGTCTCCTCCTATATACAGGGTGATTCAAAAAGAATACCACAACTTTAAAAATGTGTATTTAATGAAAGAAACATAATATAACCTTCTGTTATACATCATTACAAAGAGTATTTAAAAAGGTTTTTTTTTCACTCAAAAACAAGTTCAGAGATGTTCAATATGGCCCCCTCCAGACACACGAGCAATATCAACCCGAAACTCCAACTCGTTCCACACTCTCTGTAGCATATCAGGCGTAACAGTTTGGATAGCTGCTGTTATTTCTCGTTTCAAATCATCAATGGTGGCTGGGAGAGGTGGCCGAAACACCATATCCTTAACATACCCCCATAAGAAAAAATCGCAGGGGGTAAGATCAGGGCTTCTTGGAGGCCAATGATGAAGTGCTCTGTCACGGGCTGCCTGGCGGCCGATCCATCGCCTCGGGTAGTTGACGTTCAGGTAGTTACGGACAGATAAGTGCCAATGTGGTGGCGCTCCATCCTGCTGAAATTGTGGAATTTGCAGCTCTCTGCTAGCTCTGCGAGTCGATTTTCCTGGGCTGCGAACAAATGCTTGCTGGATGCGTGCTACATTTTCATCACTCGTTCTCGGCCGTCCAGAACTTTTCCCTTTGCACAAACACCCATTCTCTGTAAACTGTTTATACCAACGTTTAATACGCCACCTATCAGTAGGTTTAACACCATACTTCGTTCGAAATGCACACTGAACAACTGTCGTCGATTCACTTCTGCCATACTCAATAACACAAAAAGCTTTCTGTTGAGCGGTCGCCATCTTAGCATCAGCTGACGCTGACGCCTAGTCAACAGCGCCTCAAGCGAACAAATGTACAACCAAATGAAACTTTATAGCTCCCTTAATTCGCCGACAGATAGTGCTTAGCTCTGCCTTTTGTCGTTGCAGAGTTTTAAATTCCTAAAGTTGTGGTATTCTTTTTGAATCACCCTGTATAAGCCACCAAACATTTCCTCCACAGTTCCTGTTCCTTGATCATCTGGTAATCCAATCATCACTGTCAATGCCACCTCCATCTACACTAGTATACCCAATGCCTTGACACTAATGAACACTACCTTTCCCAACATCCAACTGACTCCAGACCTACAACCTCCTTCCACATCACCACGACCAACTACATCCTCACCCACAATTACTACTCCTTGGGAGGTATCATCTACAACCAAATCCATCATACACCAATCGGCACCCCATGGCATAATTGTATGCTAACTGAAATGGGCTATCTACAGAAATCCTTGACAATGACCCAGAATCTCAAACCCCTCATGTGTTTCATATACACTGACGACACCTGTATGATATAGACAGGCAGTGATGATACCCTATCCACATAGTTCCAGAACTTCAGCATTTTCTCCCCCATTCTTTTCACCTAGTCCCCCTCAGCCCAACAAGCCACCTTCCTCAGTGCTGACCTCCACCTCAAGGATGCCCCACCAGTGCTTCTCTACACATCAAATCTGCCCGCCATCAAGTGACTGTCACTCATTCCACACCAAGAAGCACAGCCACCCACGGCCGTTGCATCTTTAGTGATGAGCAGTCCTTGTCCAAATGTACCAAAGGTCTCACTGAGCTTTCACAGACTGGAATTACACTCTCAGACAAGACCAGAAACAGATCTCTCATGCCTTGTCTCCCCAGTTAACTGTCATCCTCCATATAACTACTGCCATGACTCAGTATCACCAAGGACTGGAGCAATTGAAATACATTTTCTGACAGGGCTTCAATTATCTGTTATTGTACTCTGAAATAATAAATGTCCTTCCCACTATCCTCCCCATCACCATCCTCAGTATCACCAAGGACTGGAGCAATTGAAATACATTTTCTGACAGGGCTTCAATTATCTGTTATTGTACTCTGAAATAATAAATGTCCTTCCCACTATCCTCCCCATCCCTCCCACAGTGCTATTCTGCTGTCCACCCAGTCTATGCAATATCTTTGTCCATCCCTATTTCATCCTTGCTCCAAAACACTTTCTTCATAGCTCACACCGCTGCAAGACCTGTTCTTTATGTTCTTCCATTGCCACCTACTCCAGTCCTGTCACAGGCATCTCCTACTGCATCAAAGATAATGCTGCCTGTGAAAGCATCCATGGAATCTACCATCTTAGCTGCAACTGAGTGCTGCATTCTAGAGTAAAGAGCCAAATAAACTGGTGCACCTGCCTAATATCATGTAGGGCTCCCTCGAGCATGCATAAGTCCTGCAGCACAGCATGGCATGGACTCAACTAATGTCTGAAGTAGTGCTGGAGCGAAATGACACCATGAACCCTGCAGGACTGTCCATAAATCTATAAGAGTACGAGGGGGTAGTGATCTCCTCTGAAGAGCATGTTGCAAGGCATCCCAGATATGCTCAATAATGTTCATGTCTGGGGAGTTTGGTGGCCAGCAGAAGTGTTTAAAATCAGACCGATGTTCCTGGAGTGACTCTGTAGCAATTCTGGACATGTGGGGTGTCACACTGTCCTGCTGTAACTTCCCAAGTCCATCATAATGCACAATGGACATGAATAGATGCAGGTGATCAGACAGGATGCTTCCATTCATGTCACCTGACAGAGTCATATCTGGATGTGTCAGGGGTCTCCACTCCAATTGCACAAGCTTCACACCATTAGAGAGCCTCCACCACCTTGAACAGTCTCCTGCTGACATGCACAGTCCATGGATATTAACTGAAAACTTTTGTATTGTTTATGTAAACAAAGAACAGAGCCTACACTATATAAATTTTTCATTTATTTACTAACTTTACCACTTTGGCTACTTACTAGAGAGTCAAATGGGACCATGTACTTGCCAGCGTTAAATACTGAGAAAAATAAGAAATTCAAATTACAGTTACACTGAAACATACTGGAGATTCTTTCTAGCTGACAATTTTGATTTGGCTCCAGCAGCGTACCTGAGAGTTATGTACTGATTAATGAAATAAATAGACAGAATGTTTATATCTTTTGAAACTTTATATCGTATTCTCGTGTGGTTTAGAGGTTTCTGCCAGTAGCACTACTTATTCCTCTATAATTTTTCCTCCCATACCCATTAAAGTACTTCTTAAATAAAACTGTGAGAGATCTGGAGAAACTGTAAGGTTCCAGACTAATTACATAATGGCAATACAGGGATTTTGAAAGCATATTTTAAACTCCTAAACAAACCCATGGGCAGATGGGGACACCAGTCATAATTTATTTATTATGAACCGCACATGAAAACTGAAGAGACTGCCAGAGGTGAGAAATTAAGAGGATGGAATGTGGATAAAATAAAAGAACCAGAAACTGCAGAGAATTTCAGATGAAGTATTGGACA
Organism: Schistocerca americana; assembly: GCF_021461395.2. NCBI lineage: Eukaryota > Metazoa > Arthropoda > Insecta > Orthoptera > Acrididae > Schistocerca > Schistocerca americana. The sequence goes on from NC_060120.1 coordinate 415,550,180, forward strand.
ATTATTGGCTGAAAGAGGGGAAATGAAGAGAGTATAAGACAAATGGTTACCTCTGAGAGATGAAATAGTAAATGCAGCAGAGAGTCAAATAAGTAAGAAAATAAGGCTTTGTAAAAATTCTTGGCTATCACTGGAGATAAGGAATTTGGTTGACAAAAGGAGAAAGTATAAAATTTAGTAAATGTAGCAGGCAAAAAGGAATTATATGTCTAAGAATGAGATTGACAGAAAGTGCAAAATGGCTAAGCAGGAATGTCTATGGGACACATACAAGACTGTAGGAGCATGCATAACCAGGGGAAAGATAGATACTGACTATAGGAAAATTAAAAAGACCTTTGGAGAATAGAGAAGTTCCTGAATATCAAGGACTCAGATGGCAAGCCAGTACTAAGCATTGGGAAGGCTGAAAGATGCAAGGAATACGAAGGGGAATTATAAATGCAAAATGCATTTGTAAACAACATTAAAGAAATAGCAAAGAAAATAAATGAAAGTAAGATGGGAGATACAATACAAAGAGAAGAATTTGACAGAGCACTGAAAAACCAAAGTTGAAACAAGGCCACTGGAGTAGATAAGATTCCCACCAAATTATAGAGATCCTTGGAGGAGCCAGAAATGACAAGACTATTCCACCTACAATATTCATTTAAACAGATGGAATACCTTCACACTTTAAGAAGAATGTAATAACTCCAATTACAAAGAAGGACAGTCCTGACTCCTATGGACCACTGGTTTAATGAGTCATGGTTCCAAAAACTGACAGGAATTATTTACAGAAGAATGGAAAAACTGTTGAAAGTTGACTGAAGAAACATTTAAGCATTTGCAAGTTTGTAGAAACATTGTTGTGACTGTATTGACTGGAATACATTCTCTGGAATTCTAGTTAGTGGGGATAACATATAGTGAGCAAAAGGTTATTTACAACTTTTATAGAATCCACATTGCCATTATAAGAATCAAAAGACATAAAAGAGAAGCCATAGTTGTGAAGGGAGTTGTAACTAATTCACTTTATCAGCTTTGTTGCCCTTGGTAGCTGCTGTTTGTTCTTTTGATCATTGCAACATGCTGAAAACAAACAATGATGGAAGGATAGTTTGAATAATGTGTTGAAGTGTTTTAGACTGCACCTTCTGAACTGTGCACCTGGTTTCATTACATTACATTAATACTTGTTCCATAGATCAAGAATATGACATCTAGTAATGATATGGAGCATGTCAGTTTAACATAAGATTTCATCTACTGAGTACAACAAGTTGTCATTCAGGAATTCTTTTACTCACACAACAGAGGTACAGCTTAAGTCATCTGATGCATCTCACCTGGGGCAGCCAGATGACAATAGTCAAGAATTTTGTGTGTCCAACCAGTCAGACAAAAGTGCAAAAAGTGTGTTTTTCTTGCATATTAATATACAGTCATTAAAAAATAAACTCACAGAAATGGAATGTTGGTTGGAAGAATTAAATTGCTATGTTATGATAATCAATGAGCACTAGTTAAATCATAGTGAACTTCAATTAAGTGTACCTTATCGATACCAATTAGCAACATGTTACTGTAGAAAAAATTTTAAGCATGGTGGTGTTTCAATCTTCATCAAAGAAACAAACAATTTAGAATATGAAGTGATAGATGTAAGTTCTCTATGTATAGAAGCAGTTTTTGAAGTCTCAGCAATAATGATACATTACGTGATCAAAAGTATCCAGACACCCCCAAAAACATTATGTTTTTCATATTAGGTGCATTGTGCTGCCACTTACTGCCAGGTACTCCATATCAGCAACCTCAGTAATCATTAGACATTGTGAGAGAGCAGAATGGGGTGCTCCGCAGGACTCATGGACTTCAAATGTGGTCACGTGACTGGGTGTCACTTGTGTCATACATCCGTATGTGAGATTTCCACACTCCTAAACATCCCTAGCTCCACTGTTTCCGAAGTGATAGTGAAGTGGAAACATAAAGGGACAGGTACAACACAAAAGCATACAGGCCGGCCTCGTCTGTTGACTGACAGAGACCGCCGACAGTTGAAGAGGGTCGTAATGTATAATAGGCAGCCATCTACCCATACCATCACACAGCAATTCTAAACGACATCAAGATCCACTGCAAGTACAATGACAGGCAGGAGCTGAGAAAACTTGGACTTCATCGTCGAGCGGCTGCTCATAAGCCACACATCACACCAGTAAATGCCAAACAAGTCCTTGCTTGATGTAAGGAGCATAAACATTGGATGACTGAACAGTAGAAAAACATTGGATGGAGTTTGTGCACTGTCCCACACATACCACAATACTTAAGCTTATCTAGAAACTCTCATGATTCACGCAGTCAAAAGCCTTTGAGAGATCACAAAAAATTCCAGTGCGTAATGTTCAGTTATTCAGAGCATTTAATATTTGGTCAGTGAAAGCATATGTAGTATTTTATGTTTAGAATCCTTTCTGAAATCCAAATTGACATTTTGTTAGTATTTCATTTCTACAAATATGTGAAGCTATGCTTGAGTACATTACTTTTTCCAGAATTTTGGATAAGGCTGCCAGAAGTGAGATTGGGTAGTAGTTATTAGCATCAGATGTATCCCCCTTCTTATGCAATTGTTTAACGACAGTGTATTTCAGTCTATCTTGAAAAATGTCCTGTTTTAGTGATCTACTACATATATGGGTGTGACTTATCTTTTTTTTTTTTTTTGGGAACAAGCTTTAAGTACTCTGTTGAAAATGGCATCAATTCCAGGTGAGCTTTTACTTTTGTGTGTATTTATTATTTTCACTTGGAGAGGTACATTGAATTTCAGTTTTATCAAAGTGCATAGGTACTGCCTCTTCCATATACAGCCTTGCTTTTTCTAATGAACAGCTCGATCATATTTTCTCTACAGAACTTAAAAAGTGATTATTAAAAACATTTTCTACTTCTGACATTTTGTTAACTGATAGACATACAGGCTTACTGTGCTCTCAGTTGCCCTGTTTCCCTCTTCACAATATTCAAAACTTTTCAATTTTATTATCAGAGGTGCTAATCTCAGACTTAATTATGTAGTTTTGTACTTTTTAATAACGTTTATTAACACAGTGCAGTAGTTTTTATAATGTTTGACTGTTTCTGGATCATTATTCCTTCTAGCTATAAGATACATTCCCCTTTTCTGTTTACAAGATATCTTTATCCCTTTAGTAAGCCACAATTTTTAGATGCTTACTTACAGTTTTATTTCAGCTTTCTTAAGGAAACTGTCAGAAATGTACTCACAGAGATATCATGAAAGAGGTGAAATTTTAAATTAGCATCAGGTTCCCTATGCAGCCCATCCTAGTCTAAGTGTTGAAAGCTTTCCCTAAAATTTGTAATTGTTGACTTATTAATTGCACACACTATTTTGGAGGTTTCTTCATTATAATGTGAAATATGCTCCCTGGAACCTGTCAGTATTAACAATACTAAGTCATGAAATTGTTAGGCGGTGTATGGGGGAAGATGTCAGTGATATAGATCAAGAAAGAGATGAGAAAGACAATTATTTTACAATAGCCAGTGGTCACAGTTCTGCCAGTGGAGGCTCATTCAGAAGAAGAACTTCAGGACAGTTGTGATGGGGACCTTTCTGTTTTTGTTTTTTGTTTTTTTTTTTTTCTCAATAAAATGCATAAAGTTATAGTTAAAATTAAACCTATTCAGAGTGATGATAAAGAAAAATGTAAATCCCAACACTGAATGTCAATTTTGCAGATTTTCTTTTTGTATGTATCAGGTGCAACTGTTATGTGAAATTTAAACCTTGTAATTTAGTTTTATATGAAAATTTACTAGCTCTAGAGCTTTATAATTTTAATTTGGTTCTCTAAAAATTTGTTTATGTATATTATTTTGAAAAAACTGCACAAAAGTATATGATTTTGAGTGATAAAAAGTAAAATACTGCAGGTTTTATTTAGTGCAACAAATCAGCAAGTATTTAAACATCATTTACATAATTGTAAAATAAAATGTTATCAAACTTAAATTAAAATTTTCATTTGATTTACACCTTAAATCTCAGTTTAAACAGAAGGGTCTCAGAGACCCCATCTCAAGGTATATGTTCAGAAAAGTCAGCCGAGGGTTAATACCATTGTTGAAATAATAACAGTTGATGTTAAGTTCAGGCTTCATGGTTCTCATTTGGATGCAGGTAAAGGAATGTTTCGCACTGCATTTGGTTACAGTTCCTTTTATGCAGTTTAGTGCAGTAGTACCCTCAGTGAAATAAGTAGCAATTGTTTAGTGTGGTTAAAGGAAAGAAAACCTAAGGCTCAAGTTTAGTCACTATTGTGGGTAGCATAATATGTAATTTCACAAGGATAACACTATGTTTTTCAGGTTCATTAATCACAGTCAACAAAGTCAAATGCAAATTTACAATGTGAAGTAATTACAAGACACTGACATTCAATTAATAAAAAAACATATGACAAGGGCCTGAGATCCGATTCAAGCAAGAGGGTGTTTTTTTTTAAATCAAAAAGGCATGAATTTGCAATGCAGATGACCAGCCACACATGGTCAGAAGTATATTCAGATACACCTGTAAACAAAAAACTCAACAAGTTCATGAACCTATTCAAATGAAAATTTGAGGAGGCATTGCCTAAGATGGTACATTCTGTTGGGGAATATAGTAGAAAGAACTGGGTAATGAAAGGTATCAGAAAATCCTCTGAAACTCTCAAATATCTCAGATCTATTACATAAATAAGTGTGATCCAGCCTTCTTATAGTTCTTTCTCAGAAAGTTTCCATAAACACAACACACAGCTACAAATAAGTAAGTACCTTACACAATGCCGGTGGTACCCATCAATGTGTGTGTGTGTGTGGGGGGGGGGGGGATGGAGGGGGGGGGGGGAGTCAGTAGGTTTGTACATACAATGGAGAGTAAAATGACCACAGGTCTAGATGAAGTTCCAATGTGTCCACTAAAAGACGGCATTAGCAGCATAACAGCACCCCTAGCAGTCATTATAAGTGAGTCACTCTCACCAGGTTGCTTCCCTGATTACCTTAAGCATGCAGAATTTCTTCCAGTACATAAAATATGTGATACAGAATATGTAGAGAATTACACACCAGTTTCATGACTCATGACTGTCTTCCTTTCCAAAAATAATAAGAACTATTATGGAAAAGAGACTTATGGATTGTGTAGATAAATATCAACTTCTGTGCAAAGAACAACTTGGCTTCAGATCTGGAAAGGGAACAGAATAAAAGTTAACAAAAGCTGCTTTAGGAGAACAAGTAACTGGCATTTTTCTAGACCTCAGTAAAGGTTTCACACAGTTGATCACAAAATACTTCTAGGTAAACATGAAGCAATAGGAATAAGGGGAATGGTAAATAAATGGTTTAGGTCTTCCTAGCAGACAGAGTGCGCCAGACCGAGACTCGATCTCAGGACCTTTGCCTTTCGTGGGCACTTTCCCATAAAAGACAAAGGTCCCAAGTTCGATTCTCAGTCTGGTACACAGTTTTAATCTGCCAGGAAGTTTCATATCAGCACACACTCCACTGCAGAGTGAAAATTTGATTCTGGAAACATCCCCCAGGCTGTGGCTAAGCCATGTCTTAGTAATATCCTTTCTTCCATGTGTACTAATTCTGCAAGGTTTGCAGAAGAGCTTCTTGAAGTTTGAAAGGTAGGAGACAAGGTACTGGCAGAACTGAAGCTGTGATGATGGGTCGTGAGTCATGCTTGGTAGAGCACTTGCCTGCAAAAGGCAAAAGTCCTGAGTTCGAGCTCGATCTGGCACACAGTGTTAATCTGCCAGGAAGTTTCATATCAGCACACACTCCACTGCAGAGTGAATATTTCATTCTAGATTATAATAATACTTAGAAAGTGTATTACTTGTGTAAACATGTACTTTTTAAAATGGAACAATGCCTATTGACATTAACAAACTAAAAGTAGGTTAAATTATAATGTGAGTGGTGTTTATTGCAGGCTTCTAGCGAAAATCATTTACAAGATATTGTATTTTGGAAAGTTTCCATACCGACACTTGTTTGTGCTATTCAACCTGCTTAGTTTCTACGTACAGTGTTGTTACATTTGCTTACAGTGTGCTTGTGTGTTCCTTGAGTGCATTCTGACTTGCGAGTCATTAGTTTGTGACAATCATAAATGGGCTTTACCAATGCAGACAAATCTGACACGCTTACGGTGTATGGAGAGTGAAGGTGGGATGCAGTTCATTCTTGTACACTGTATGTGGCAAGATATTCCAACAAACATCAGCCACCTCAGTAACTATTTATCAACCTCTTCAACCCCTTATGTGAAAGTGGTAGTGTAACACCCAGACAGCACAACAGAATGAAACAAGTGATGACAGAAGAGGGGGAAATTAATAATCTGGTGCTGTTTCAGTTGATCCACATGTTAGTTCCCATGGAATCGCAATGAGTGGCATGAGTCAGGCAACTCTCTACATCAAGAGTTGCACGGAAATGATTATGAGAATCATGTTAACTTCTGTTCATGGACATTAAGACAGGATACTCCAGAAGTATCATGTATCTTTATTAGTTATGAAGCCACATTTATCAGTCATGGCCAGATAAACAGACAAAACATGCACTATTGGTCTATTGACAATCCACATTGGCTTCGTTAGGTGGAATTTCAGTGTCCATGAAGTATAAATGTGTGGCGGGATAGTGAACCATTAGCTCAAAGGCTCATTTTTCACAGTCGGAACACTGAATACAAACAAGTATTGCCGCCTCCTAACAGACCATCTTCCACAGATGCTAGAAGATGTTCCTCTGCAGACTAGGAGGAACCTGTGGTTCCAACATGATGGGTATCCAACCCATAGTGCATGAAGTACTACAGCATGTCATCACAAATCCCTTTGTTTCTTGGCCATAGTTTTTGAGTGGCCATTCATGCAGACAGACAGCTTCTTAGTTATCATACCCACATAGAATGCAGCATAGTGGCTGCATGAATGGCCATTGACAAACTGGCCAAGGAACAAGTGGGCCACCCTGTTGCTGAGCAACTTGCCAAACATGACATCCTTCGTTTCAATGACTACTTCATAGCTTTTCTGAATTGCCAGGTAGGAACTTTCCCTGCAATATATTCTACTTTCCCATAACCTTCCTGGCCTCATCCTTTGTTAGTCATTGTCCTCTCCCACCCACCCCCTTCTCTGTTCCCATTCCAGCACTACACAGCCCTCATTCCTCCATCACACCAGCCTTTTTACTTCTCTCCTTTTCTGCTATCCCCCCACCTTTCTGCTGCCCTCCATCTAATCTCCCGACTGCACATAGCTGCCCTACCCTCTTTCCACCTCATTCCTGCGTACTCCCCAACAGCACGTCACTGTCCGCCACCCATACGCTACTATCCCTCCCCCTCCCTGCCCCAGCCTCCTCCTTACACCCACACAGTAGCCACTACCATCATGCACTGGTGCTGCTGCTCGCAGTATGACTGCAGTCATGTGTGTGTGAGTTGCATTTGCGTGAAAGTGCATGTGTGTCTAGTTTTGATGAAGACCTTACTAGCCAAAAGCTATATTTGTGACAGCCTTTTGTTGTGGCTATCTGCAACTCAAAATCTCCACTATATGGTGAGTAGCTTTCTTTTTAGATTACTGCTACATTCCATCCTGGATTTTCCATTGTTTGATTTTTGAAACATTAAAACATTTAATGTTTCTCTATTTTGTTTTTTAATCAGTCTTGAAAATTTCAGGACTGACAGAGTAGATGAACCAACTCCCCACAAATTAGGACCAATGAGATTTCTATGAATGAATGTGAATAATGAACATAAATGAAAACAAAGTACTGTGTGTATGACATATCCTAATGAAGTGACTGTTACAATGTACAGACATGCGAGTTGTATGCACTGTGGGCTCTTGGGACCATGCATGTGACTTGCTGTAACAGTATAGGAAATTTCTAACATTCACGACAAAAAAGAAAATTTTACCAGCTTTAAAATAATTTAACTTATGATTATTTTGTGATAAAAGCATATTGATTTATGCAGAAATTGTTTTAAAAGACATGGTATCATGACTTTTCTATTCCTATCCACACACGAAAGAGTATCACTACTCATTAGGAAAAGACAAAACAGAACTGTGAATAAATGCAAATGAACACTCTGAGGACACCACAAAGAAAGAGAAACTAATGATACATTTTAGGATGTAAATATTTGAAAAATTACAAAAACCACATGACTACTAAAAAATCAGATCAATGCATGGGTTACTCATGATGATACTAGACATCAGATGTGAAATGTCATTGCTAATTTCCTCAGAAACTACTTAGTCCAAATGTTACCTTTTCACATTGACATTTAGTATTTTTATATTGTGATATTATGACCAGCTTATATACTGTTTAGTTAATACCTAATGCAAGGTTACAATATAATATTGTCTTATTTGGAGTGTTCTGATATTGACAATATGTTATGGAATTTAACGAATTCAACTAAAAAATCAATATTCATAGTGATATGTTTTGGTGACAGTTGTTTTACAAAAAGCAGCCAGGATATAAAAGAACACTTATTTTTCAGTGTACCCAATTTGTCACCACTGGCAGATCCTGTTGTGAATGAAATTGCAAAGAAGTACAATAGAACACCAGCACAGATCCTTCTTCGGCACTTAATTCAACATGGAATTGCTGTAATTCCAAAGAGTTCAAATCCTAAACGCCTGAAAGAAAATTTCCAGGTATGAAAAATATTATAATTATGCATCAATCATTATTTCAAACAATTTCTCATATAGTTATTGTGATGTGATATAAAACTGTTGTTTGTTTCAGGTGCTTGATTTTGAATTGAAAGAAGATGATATAGATAGGCTTGATGCATTAGATAAAGGAGGGAAAGGTCGCATTTTCACTGAAAATGTGATGAAGGGGTTAGTAATTAATAAACCATATTAATACGAAGTTGATTTACATAACTATATGACTAAAGATTTGAAATTAATGTGTATTTAATAAACAACAGAAGAAAACAGTAAGTGCACTTATCATTGAGAATGCTACTTAATGCCACAATAATTCAGTAATAGTTTGTTCTTTTTTTAGACAGTGTTTTAGTAATCACAATTAATGTTGAAATTACGAAATTCAGGCACTTCTCTCCTTTTTCCTCCAAAATTATTATTGATTATTCCCCAAGTACTATCATAGCAACATTCTTAGCTTAACTCATTACATTAGCTATGTCCAAATAATTACTGAATGAGCATTTGAAATTATTACACAACAAAGACAATTCAGGTGCTGGTCAAGACAGCATATGTCATCACATTTACATGAGAAAAAAGACAGAGATGCCAATAATGGATCATCATGTATTGTTACAATACAAAAATGAATGATGATTGGTACCAACAATGGTAATCCCATAACAGCACTTTATCAGCCTTCAGTCACAGTGTAATATGTATAACCGTGACATCACTTTATCAACCTTCAGTCACAGTGTAATATGTGTGACCCCATCTCTCACCTACATAACCCACTGGCCATTTGAGTTTTAATGCTCCATTTTTTCATAAAAGTCTAATGTCTCCTTTTGAGACTTCATCTGACTCTATGCACATGATCACATATCTACTTTGGCATATTTGAAAACAAAATTTCATAGATAAATTAATGTTTATCAATGTTCTTTGCTATAAAAGCTATAAAGTTTTTACAAAGTTGGCAGTTTCTTACATTTGTGGGTACAAGTGAATTTCATACTGAAATAACACCCCAACACCACTTTCAATGAATAATGCTTTATTATAATTAACATATTTACACGAGTTGACCACACAGTTCAATAGTAAACAAGAGACTGCCTGAGTCCTCGGTACCAAGTATATCTTAGCACAGATATTTCACATTACTCGATACATCAATCCAACACAGAACTCTCCCTCAGAGGGTGGAGCACAGAGTAGGAGCAGTTAGAGAAAGGGAACAGGACTTAGGTGGAGGAAAGTGAAGACACGACATAATCTTCTAACCATGCTGGCTGGCACAGAGGTCGACCCACATGGGAGAGTGGGACATGGATAGGCATAGGTTTTGAGGACTGTGGCTGAACACATTGGACGTGATGTGTGAGTAGACTGTCCTCAGCCGTGGAAGCTCGAAGACAGCCATCTACAAAGTTAATAGGTAACTGGAAAACTCAGATGAGTATTAGGTTACAATCAGAGTCTCTGAGGGAGTGAGGTGGTGCATGAATAACAAACAAATAGTCTTTATGACATTGCAAGGAAATATCCTTGATGGGGTACGCAGAGACATTTACAGTGAATGTAGCTGTGGCAGCAGAAGGCATGGGAAATGAGAGGAAAGGTATGACCAATTCATTACATGCAACACTGTCACTAACACTGCCCTTACGAGGAGGGAGGGTATGGGAGGTGGGGGTGCCTACTGAACACTCACCAATGCAGCTACACTTGTATTGAGCTCTGAGTCCTCATCATCGGAGGTGTGGCTAGAAAGAACCCACAGTGGTTTGAACTGTTGTAGGGAGACTGTTTGTGGTTTGCCATTTAGCATGATCATCACAGTATTTTCCGATCAACTGAAATCCCGAAGAGGCCCGGAATATGGCAGAGTTAGGGATGGACAAATGGTGTCATCTTGTAACATAATAAAGTCACAGCTTCTAAGGTCTCTGTGGAGAAAAATTTGCTGGCATTTGTGTGCGTGGGGTTGTGGTGTGCACATGCACACAATGTGTGAGCAAACTTCCTTGACTGAAGAGGGCAGTACCTCTTCAACAGTAGTATTAAGAGTCTCAACAAATTCAGCAGGTAGTACGAGGGGATTTCTACAGGTGAGGCTTTCAAATTGTTTTTATAGACTGTGCATATGCCCAATAGAACCCACAGAAGAGTGTCGGATCATGAGCCCGAGTGACATATTAAAGCTTATTTCAGCATTCAGTGCCAGCGTTTGACCACTCTGTTACTTTGTGGATGATAAAGCTGTTGTACAAAATTACTTGGCACCACACAGAGTGCACAAGCAGTCAAAGAGCTGATGGCCCTGATCTGTGTTCACACAGGTACGAGCAGCCCTTAGCGGCTCGCCATCTTATCTTATTTACAACTTTTCATGACGTCGCCTTTCCGGCTTAGATTTTTTTTAGAATGTGACTTGTAAGTACTGCATCTCTTTCCAGTTTATTAATGTCTTATATACATATTATGTTTTAGAACAGTAGTTTAATTCTGAAGACGACACTCATAGTAGTGCCGAAACCTGGTCAGTTTTGACTTAAAATTTGTGACCGAGGGCTTATTTGTTCTAACATAATTCTGACATGGTCACTGAACCTTAGCAGCTATGTTCAAAGTTTTAATCTGGCATTTGTTAAGAAGAGTGGGGTATAAAATTCTGGCACCCCACTATCTGCTCTGTGGCAATGGGAATGGCAGTGATATTATGTGTCCTGGTTTTCTCTTACTGTCAGTTCTCCTAGCGACTTCAGACTTCCATGACTTCACCCTTCAGAGGCTCTTTCCTGCTGGTTCAGCACCTTGATACGTATTGTTGAGTTGTACCCTGAACACCTGCTTTGTCACTAGTATGATGCTATCTCATGGCTTCCATGACATTATGATTTGCTTGCAGACTTGGCCACTTGGTCATTCCCCCATGCTGCATAAGCTTCCGTGTCTGCCGCAACTCACTCAACATTTCCCCATAGCCGGCAATCTATTGGTCATTGACATAGACGGTTCAGCTTCTGGGGGTGCCAAGGTAGAACTTTGACAAATTTTTAGTATCTGCCAGGGCACTACCCTGGGGTGTAACAAAATGCATACAAACTGTGAAAAGCTAAAAGAAAAAAAAGAAATGCCAGACCACTACAGCATTAATACCTGAAAACTGTAATTGAGATGAAATTAGATGAAGCAATGCAGTGATGGTTCCAGAAGAAGAGAGTAGAAGGGGTTCTGGTTTAAGGTTTGATGTTAACAGAAAGAGAAAGAGAGTTTAATGAAACTGTGTAGGCTGGAAGAAAATTTAATGCTTCATAAAGATGGCTGACTCATTTAAACAATGTTACAGGATTCAAGAAATTGCTGTTCAGGGAGAGCAACTTAAAGTTAACATAAAATTAACAAAGGAGTAGTTGTTGCTATTTGTGAGGGATTCTTCAGTTACATCAAACAAAATAATTTTTCCATGGAACACATTTACAATACTGATGGAACCGGATTGTAATGTAAGGGCATTCCAACATGAAATTTAGCCTCTCAGCCTGAAATGCAAGCTACTCGAAAAAATAAGAGTGAACAAAGGCTTATTGCTCTTTACTGTGCAAATTCAAACTGAACTGATTTGTTATTGGTACATAAAAAATACCTACATTCAGCTTTACTTCACTTGCATCAGAAAGGAGTCTCAATGGACAGTACTATTTTCAGAGTCTGGTTCCATTGTTTGTTTGTTCCTGCTGTGCATATGTATTTGGAGAGGAAAGGTTTACCTGAAAGAGCTATTCTTTTACTGGATAATGCACCTTGTCATCCTGCAGAAGATGTAGGTTACTGGTTTACAACAGTGGAGTGAAGTGCCTTCCACCTTTCCTTACATCAGTCATACAGCCAAAGGGCCATGGTGTGAAAAAAGCCATGAAACAACATAATCAATCAAATCTCATGAAACATATTGTGCAAGAAGATTCAGACATACTTAGTTTGTGGAAATCCCTGATTGTGCTTGATGGAATCCATAATATTTGTAAGGCTTGGGACAATATGATGATGACAACCATAGCACACTACTCAAAGAAAATTGCAACAGCCTTTCCTCTGTTAAAAATTGCTTTAAGGCTATAGTAGTGAGGAATGTGATACTGCTACCTGTCTGACCAATCTTGTAAACAAATTTCTGGTGGTGAAGCTATAGATGACAATGATTAAATAGTGATGCCTAGGGACCAGTATTTGTGCAGCTGAGTGATGAGCCATGGATATGGTGAAAAAAGAGTGTGAAGACAAGGCAATCGAGGAACACATTATCACACACACTGAGGTACGGAAATTCAGTGACCTGTTACTAGAGTATGCAAAACAAGATTTGTTTGACTGTACTGATGTTGTGACTCCATGGTAAACAACAACCATCTTCACGTAAAATTAAATCAAAAACTGAGACTGAAAAATTTGGTGATTGTTACCCCAACATAATTTCAAAGCAAGTGGTCTGAAATAGAGTGTGGTGTAATTTTGCAATTGAATTTTCAGTTTCCAACACATAATATGTAAGTAATGCAGTGGGCTTTCACAAGTAGCGTGTAGCACATTTTGTAAATACAATAAATTGCAGTTTTCAGTAAAAAGGTATGTTTTGGATTACCTGTATTTCTCAGTTATCTGTGCAGTCTTGGATCCAATTTACATTTGACCAATTACTTTCCATAACCATTCCTTGTCTCAGTCATAATTATGACTTTTCTTTGCATTGTATTCCTCTGCAGGCATTCCATAAATACTTTCTTAGACTTTCATTCATGTTGCACTGCTTTTAACTTTAAACATTTCTATTAAAACACCCTCACCTCCAGACTTGCATACCTCAAAGGTCTTCATACACTTTACTGGACACCAGTATTGGAATTCTGTTATTTTCATTGTTAACTACCTATGTTTCCAATACATCTCTTGAACTTCACAAACATTTAAAAAAATATTTGAATTTTTGCAAAACTTTTTCTGTGTTGTTACCTATAGTGCCATCTGCCGCCCAACATAAGATTCTGTTGGGTCTTCTTCATAGTCTCATTATTTTCAGTTGAAACACTTACCAGATTTAAATGATAGCTTCTCACACCCCCTGAAAGACATTTTATAGTTTCATTGAATGTAGCATATTCTGTTAAGTTACTATTATCATTTGACTGAAACAGTTGTCTTCTGTTAAATAACTGCCTTGTTTTATTTGAGATTATCTTTTATTTAGCTTTTCTTCACATCTGAAACATCTTTTGCTGTTTGCATAAGCACCTGTATTATGAACTGACTTTGTCTGTATAATTTCAATTTTTCTGAGACACTATACTTGTTACTTATTTAAAGTGGTGCACCTGCCTAGTCTTAAATAAATTCTCATAATTTGTTTTTCAGCCTTCCTGTCTGATGAGTTCGTTTCTTTCAAGATTAATATCTAGCTTTACTCTTCATCTTATGAGCCTGCAGTTGGAACTTTACCAACCTTTTTTAATGCCTCTTAAGTCCCATAGATTTTCATCTTCACCGATGTTCCTGTGGTTATTATTAGATGCTTTTAACAAATAGTAATGATTTAACACAACACTGTCAAGTTTACTTTTTATTCACTTTTATTATTATTGTACACAGTATAAACAGTTTGCTTGTAATGGATTATATAGCTTTAATAACAAAGATTGGTAAACTCCATAAGCTTTGAATGGTCCAACAAAACTTTACAAGTGGTAAAGACTAACAAAGGTACTTCATTGACTGACAATAGGTGATGACTGACTCATTCTTATGTTAAGAAGTGAGTAGGTCAGATATTACAAAAATGTTAAAATACAAGGCTATTACATTCCAAGTGTTAACATAAGGTTTAGAAGAAGTAAAAAAGTATATAAACACATTCGGCAGTGAATTACTTATGTTTAACCATAAATTGTATCCTATTAAACTGGTATAAATAATGGTTCTGTTTAATGGGGTGGAAGTTTTGGTGCACACAGGACTCTACAAAAGCCCACCAAAAATTCTCTGGAAAGTCAAATTTTCTAATTGATATATTTCACAAACTAAATTAAATTATTCTAGGGAAGTTACACATTTTTGGAATCAGAAAAACTGAAGTTACAAAACTATCAGAGTAATTTTGACATCATTACATTTTAAAATTTGAAAATTCTGAAATACAATAATTTTGAGTTGGAGTAACATTTGAGTCACACGTTTATCATAAAAGATAAGACTTTCTTTAGAAAGACAGAAATGAACACTTTCAAACAATGTAGGCCAATCGTAAAACAAACAGCTATTAGGGGGGTTCCATTTTGTAGTACTCATGGTGTACAAAGCTCTTAATTCATGAATATTTCTTGAAATAAAACGTTTTCATACAAACTAATTATGTTGTTACTGACAACGAGCAACATTATGAGCTACTACTTATGGAAATGCCAGTCTTTTTGTGTAAGTGTGACAGACTTTGATTTGGCTTACGACCATGGCAGTAAAATGTTTTTGTTTATAATATTTATTTTATTGTTTACTTATTTATTATCATCCCAATGATCACATTTGTGATATAGGATTTGTCAGGGTACATTTTAACAACTATATAATATCTTTACAAAATTTTTATCTGTGCTGAATTCATGCGAATCTATCTTATGTCTAATACAATATACAACTAATAAGTGTTTTTATAACATAATTTCTTATGTGCTTGACAGACATATTCACTGATGTAATTTCATTTGTCACATTAACTTAAACATATATTCTTATACAGTTGCACATAGATATTCACTTATGCTGTAATAACATTTGCCAAGCATGTGGTTCTTTACAACAGTTTTAAATTTATCCTCATTTTCCAGCTCTTTGATATGTTTTGGTAGTGCATTAAAAAGTTTGACGCCTTGATTACATACATGTTTCTGACTTCGGGTCCTTGTTACAGCTTGTACGTGGAGATCTTTACATTGCCATGTATCGTAATTATGGCAGTCTGTATTGGTTTTCATTTTCTCCTGATTTCTTTTGATCACCAACAGACATTTCAGAATGTATAATGATGGAATTGTTAAAATTTTCAATGCTTTAAAAAGGGGCCTACAATGTGTTTGAGGTGGGCTCTGGGCCATTATCCGAATAGCGCGTTTTTGTAATTTGAAAATCTCATTTAGATGACAATTTGTTTTTCCCCAGAATACTATCCTATAGGATGCAATGGACTGAAAATAGCCAAAATATACTAATCTGGTACAGTCATTACTACAAACTCTTGAAATTATTCTAAGTACAAAACATGCTGAATTTAGTTTTAGTGCTAAGTTCACCACATGGTCCTTCCAGTTAATCTTCTCATCAATGTGCATACCCAGGAA
This sequence comes from Schistocerca americana, assembly GCF_021461395.2. Lineage (NCBI taxonomy): Eukaryota > Metazoa > Arthropoda > Insecta > Orthoptera > Acrididae > Schistocerca > Schistocerca americana. The sequence goes on from NC_060120.1 coordinate 415,566,372, forward strand.
TTTTGCACACTGTACTCTTTCAAGTTGTTTTCCCTCCATGGTGGGATTTAGGTTGTCATGTTCACTTATTTTTCCATATTGCACATAATTAGTTTTTTTGCATTCAGTGTTAGCTTGTTAGCACTAACCATTTTTGTATATCTTGTAGGACATGGTCCACAGTACTGTGCAATGACTGCTTCATATCACTAACTATTAAACTAGTATCATCAGCAAATAACATGATTCTAGCTTTTCTCTCTGACACCTGAATATCATTAATGTAAATGAGGAACAGCAAGGGGCCTAATACACTTCCTTGGGGTACCTCCCTTGGATCTGATCTTAGTTTAATTTTTTGATTAATATTTGGTGCTGTAATTTCAACCACCTGCCTCCTCTTTTCCAAATAAGACTCAAACCACTTTTTTACTGGTCCTGTGGTACCTATAGCTTCAAGCTTTTCCAAAGGTATGCTGTGGTCAACATTGTCAAAGGCTTTTGACAAATCTAGATCTATCCCAACTACACTTTCTTCCTCTTCCAATTTAGTGATTATTTCTTTTGTGTATTCCAGTACAGCTGTTTCGGTACTTCTCCCAGCTTGAAATCCATGCTGATTAGTGTTTATCAGATTGTGGATATTAAGATACTGTGTGACTCTATATTTCATTAGTATCTCTAAAACCTTAGAGAAAGTTGGGAGAAGTGAGACAGGTCTGTAGTTTTCTATTTTAAGCTTATCACCCTTTTTCAACAGGGGAACGACTTCAGAAATTTTCAGTTTCTGTGGAAACACACCCTCAGCCGTTGACAAGTTTGCTATGTGCGCCAATGGTTTTGCTATTAGATTAGCTGTTTTCTTTACTAGTATTATTGGCACCTCATCTACTCCAGCTGACATCTTGGACTTGAGACTTTTAATCACTTTTAAAACTTCCTTTTCGTTTGTTGGAACTGCCATCATACTGCTGGTTGCCTTGGGTGCTTCCATCTTAATCTGCTCTCCAAAATTCCTGCTTAATGTCTGGGGTACATTTAAAAAGTAATTATTTATATAATTAGGCATGGCATATTTATCTACCATTTTATTCTCCTCATCTTTTAGAATAATTTCCTTGACTTTGATAGGTACCCCGGTTTCTTTTCTCACAATTTCCCATGCTATTTTAGTTTTATTTCTGGACTGTTTTATTTCCATATCATTACTTAATAACTTTGCATTTGCAATTACTCCCGATATATTTTCCTATACCTTTTTACATATTCTATAAAATCAGTATCTGTACACTCCCTCAACTCTGAATTCAGTTTTTTCATGCTTTCTTAATGCCAAGAGTCATCCAAGAACTTGACTTTATGTGTCCAGTAGACTTGATTCTGGTCAGTTTCTTTGGAAAACTCATTGCAAAGTTCATCATATAAATCGATGCAAATACAGTATATACCTCATCTGTACTTGTCTGTTTCATAACATCTAGCCAATTTTCATTTTCTAAGATACTTACGAACTGACGACAGCTGTCCACAGAGAAGTTTCTTTTGTAAATATTATTTACACCTTTATTTTCCTTTGACCTTAAAGGGATTTCAATGGTGAGAGCATTATGGTCAGACAATCTATGTCAGTTGCTGACATATTTGAGAAAATGTTATCTATGAGGCTATTGGAGGCATTTGTTATTCTAGTTGAATTGTTTATGTGTGGTGACATGTTGAAACTCTTTAATATGTCCAAAAATTGTCTCTTTTGTCAACTTTCAACTAGAAGATTAATATTGAAATCACCATAAAGAATAATCACAGTTTCTTTTTTTGTAAAAAGTATTTAGCAACAATTCTAATTTATCAAAAAAGGCTTCTATGTTTCAACATGGTGACCTATACACTGTTATGACTATGACTTTTTTCATCAGGCCATATAGCTGGACAGCACCTGCTTCAAAAAACTTTTCAATACTTAAGTTCTCTGCTTCACATCTCTTTTTGAATTCTAACTCTTGTCTAAGGTAAATACTGACTCCACCACCTTTTGCAATTTTCCTACTATAGTGATTTGCCAGTTTAAATACTACTAATTTCATGGTCCTTACACCAATGTTCAGTAATACACAAGACATCAGGTTGGGTGTTACTTACTGCTATTTCAAGTTCACAATATTTGTTCTTGAGGCACTGCACATTTAGAGTCATAATCTTTAGAACAGGGGAGTGAGCACCGATGACATTTCTCCTTTTGTTTAACACTGTTAACTTTGAGTTTTCATTAAGGCCGGATACCAAAAATCCTGTTGTACCACAGGTTTCTTGTTTCTGTTGCTTTTCCTACTTGAAGTGGATGATGCTGATTGATTGTTTATACTAGATGTGGCAGCTGATGACATTTTAATATTCATTATTGCAGATGTTGACGTTTTTAGTGTTTCAGCAAATGTTGCTCTTGTTAAGGTTTTCATTTCTTCTGCTTCTGCCCTCATTTGGAGTGGGATTTTAGGGAACTTTTCTATTGATATACAGCTTATTTCTTCTAGTATCTTTTCACTCATCATCTTTTTTCCATAATAGTTCCTGTGCTGTCCATGCCTCGTGAAATGATTTCTCACTGAGCTGTTTGCATCCACAAATGCTGCAAATTTAAAAGCACAGCAGATCTTCCTAAATTTATTATTTGTTGACTTTATTTCTATGTTTACACATGATTCCTCGATTGGATCATGTCTATGTGACACACTTACAACGAGAACCTTTAAATTTAGATCTGACAGCTTTTTTAGAGTTGTTTGAAGTGCCCTTGTTGCTAGTTGGCTTTCATTTTTGTATATGTCATTTGCTCCACCTATTAGCACACAGCATGTTCCAGTCTTAACTAAGTTTTCACAATTATTTACTAATTCATTAAGAGGAGCACCAGGTTTGACAGTGCCTGTTACTCTAAATTGGGACTGCCAATCATTTATTATTTGTGCCACACCCTTTGCATGACTATCACCTAATACACAGACTTGATATTTGTTGTTCTCCAGGTGCCCTCGTTCTGTCAGTTTTGTAGTACACATTGAAGAAACATTTCTCTCATTAGAACACACAGATGATCTAGATTCAGTTTCATTTGTCTTATTTTTTGAGTTCACATTTTGTCCTGTCGTATCTTTATTACCAGTTTTTCTTTGCACTCTATTTACTGATGATTTCATACCATCAGAAAGATTTTGTCCACTACGAGCAGAAGTTTTGTTTGAAACGAAAATTGCCGGTATGTTTTCATTACACTCGTTTTTTAAATCCTCATATTTCCGTTGCTTTATCAGTTCCTCTAACTTATTTACATAATGATTTGCAAGCACAAGGTCCTGCTGAAGATGCAGTAACACTTTCTTCTATGCAGTTATCCTGTCTTGACAAAGCTACCGTCAGTAGATCGCAGCATTCCATGCCACAGTCACATTTCGCATCCCATTCTTCTGTTCCCGCAAAACACTTTGCATGAATCCATTTTTGCGACACTGCACATAACCTGATACCTTTCGTGATGCAGTTATTGCACTTAATACAATTTATACTCAATATGTAGCCGTTTACCATGGAACTATTTACACACACTTCTATACACGACACCATCTTTCCGATAAAAATTTCTCTTTTGGTGTAACTGTGTGTCATATAGGCTATTTCTATGACTGTCTTCATTCTCATTTACATGACATGTCATTTGTGAGAAGTCATGAGTATTTCTTATTATAAACAATATATAAACGTTAGTAACATGACTGATATTGGTATTAATTGGTTGGCAAATACCATGGCTCGGCTGTTCCAACATCCCTTCCAGCATACATCTCACTCACCTTATACAGCCACATCGCTCATCAGCTATATGTCATTCAACTTAGCCTTTGTTTTCCCTGATCTATTTCTGCATGGAAAACCTATGGCTTGTAGCATTATGTGCAGAAAATGTATCAGAAAAGACAGAAAATGTCTATTTATGCTAGGGGTGGTATGATAATGAATGGAGGAACTCCATCTCACTATGTTTCATGATAACTTTAAGTTCTAACACAGTTTGGGATCATTACACCCCATACATTTTTTTCTATTCCTTGATAAAACATGGTCAATTATTTGCTCTTGGAAACTCAATTTTGTATTTGTTGCTCCACTGGAGGAGTGTGCTGAAGATAAAATAGGTTCTTACATTTTAGTAAATACTACTAATGTGTAACATCTGTTATTTCTGGTATCATAGCCAATGTTTCCAACAGAAGAGTTGTTCTTTATTTTTGTTCTATCTTTGCATTAAAATCCCCCAACATAACATAGTCTGGTGTTTGCTGTCATGATGCTTTCTGTAATTTTTATTTTTTATTTTATTTCACTTGTCTGGTTCCATAGGACCAAATTGAGGAGCAAATCTCCAAGGTCATGGAATGTGTCATTACATGAAATTACAATATAAAAGTAATAACATATAAAATCAATTGTTTATGAACACTAAAAAGACAAGGTATAAGTTTAAGTAAACGCAATCAGTAATATAATGTAGGAGCAGCTTAATTTTTCAAGAAACTCCTCAACAGAATAAAAGTGATCCAAGTTGAGTTTGAAAGTGCACAGATTACTGCTAACATTTTTGAATTCTTGTAGTAGCTTATTGGAAACGGATGCAGCAGTATACTGCACTCTTTTCTGCACTAGAGTCAAGGAATTGTGATCCAAATGCAGATTGGATCTCTGCCTAGTATTAACTGAGCGAAAGCTGCTAATTCTTGGGAATAAGCTGATATTATTAATAAGAAACGACAGTAAAGAGGCCATTGGCAGAATACCCAGACCAGTGATCAGGGGTCGACAAGAGATTTGCAAACTTACACCACTTATTGCCTGAACTGCATGTTTCTGAGCCAAAAATAACCTTTGAGAATGGGAAGAGTTACCCCAAAAAATATAGTACCATATGACAGAAGTGAATGAAAATACACAAAGCAGACTAATTTTCGTGTCAAATGATCACTTACTTCCGATACCATATGAATAGTAAAAATGGCAGCATTAAATCTTTGAACAAGCTCCTGAACGTGGGCTTTCCATGACAGTTTACTATCTATCTGAACACTTAGATATTTGAACTGTTCAGTTTCTCTAATCGTATGTCCATTCTGTGAAATTAAAATGTTAGGTTTTGTTGAACCGTGTGTTACATACTGCAAAAACTGAGTCTTAGTGTGATTTAGTATTAGTTTATTTTCTACAAGCCATGAACTGATGTCATGACCTGCACTATTTGAAACAGAGCCAATGTTGTACACAACATCCGTTACTATCAGGTTAGTGTCATCAGCAAACAGATATATTTTAGAATCACCTGTAATACCACAGGGCATATCATTCATATAAATAAGGAACAGGATGGCCCCAGCACTGATCCCTTGGGCACCTCCCATTTGACCGTGCCCCACTCAGACCCCACATCACAGCCGTTCTCAAAACTGTGAATAATGACCTTTTGCTGTCTGTTGTTAAAGTAAGAGGTGAACCAAGTGAGGGCTACTCCTCATATTCCATAATGGTCAAACTACTGCAGCAATATTTTGTGATCAACACAATCAAACGCCTTAGTTAAATCAAAAAATGTGCCTAGGATTCGAAACCTTTTGTTTAATCCATCCAGAGAAAAGAGAATATAGCAATTCCAGTTGTTAAACCACTTCTAAAGCCAAACTGTACATTTGATAGCAAATTATGTGATATAAAATGATCATTTCCTTACATGCAAAGCCTTTTCTATAACTTTAGCAAACAATGATGGCATAGAAATAGGTCTACAATTATCTACATTATCCCCTCTCCCTTTTTATAAAGTGGCTTTACTACCGAGTACTTTAATCGTCCAGCAAACTGACCATTCTTAAAGGAAAATTATGAAATTGGCTAAATACACGGCTAACATGTGCAGTGCAGTACTTTAATATTCTGCTAGGCACTGCATCATATCCATGAAAGTCCTTGGTGTTCAATGATTTAATTACTAACTCAATCTCCCCCTTGCCAGTATTACAAAGGGGTATTTCAGACATCAATCTCAGAAAGACATTTTCCAAGAGAGTTATATGATCCCCTGTAGAAACTAAGTTTTTATTTAATTCACCAGTAATGCTCAAAAAATTATTGTTAAATACTGTACATATAACTGATTAATCAGTAACACAAATATTTTCATTACGAACTGACTTTATATTGTCAACCTTGTGCTGTTCACCAGACACTTTCTGCGCAATTTACCATATGGTTTTAATTTTATCCTGTGAATTAGCTATTCTATTTGCATACCAAATACTCTATGTCTTCCTAATAACATTTTTAAACACCTTGCAATACTGTTTGTAATGGGCTACTGTAGCTTGATTGTGACTTCTTCTAACATTTTGATATAATTCCCACTTTGTTCTACATGAAATCCTTATTCCACTTGTCAGCCACTCAGGCTGCCTTTTACTGCTAGTACCTCATTTAGAACATTCTAATGGAAAGTAACTCTCAATGAGCATGAGAAACGTGTTCAGGAAAGCATTATATTTGTCATCTATGTTATTGGCACGATAAACATCCTGCCACTCTTGTTCCTTAAAGAAGTTTGAAAAACTCTCTACTGCCATTGGATTAGCTTTCCTACATAGTTTGTAATTATATAAAACATTTGTTTGAGTATAAAGGCCTTTTAGTGTTAAAATTTGTAAATCATGGTCTGAAAGGCCATTCATTCTTTTACTAACAGAATACCATATAGTAATGAAGAATGAATAAAAATATTGTCTATGGCTGTGCTACTGTTCCCCTGCACACTGGTTGGGAAAAAACACAATCTGCATCAGATCATATGAGTTTAGGAGATATACCAACATCCTTTTTCTTGCACAGTCACATATAAAATTACTACCGATGTCACCACCAATTTTTGGTACTTCCTATAATGTGAACCAAGAACCTCTCTAGTTTGAGCACAAATTCCCTGAAGTCAGAGTTAGGGCACCTATAAACAACAACAATTGGACATTTACTTTCACTAAATTCAACTGCCCCTGCGCAACATTAAAATACCTGTTCAGTGCAGTGCCGTGCTGTGGTACATCTATGGACTCAAATGGAATACTGTATTTTATGTACATGGTGACTCCCCCACTCCACAAAGAACTTCTTGGAAAACAGCCAGCTAATCTGTATCCTGGTACAAGAAGCCTCTGAATTGTCAAATTATTTAAGTGATGCTCCGATATATAAAAAATGTCAGAATCAACGTCTATAAGCAATTCACTAACTTTATCTCTAATATCTCTTATATTTTGATGAAATATGCTAATTCCTTCTCTACTTGGTTACCTGATCTCCTCTGAAAGTGATTCCTTTGTTAGAGGGACTTCCTTTAAACACGTATACATATCAGCTGACTTCAATCTAAAAAAGGTGCAGCTCTAACACCAAATACTACAGGAATTCTCCCATGAGTGAACCCACTCCCACTCACTACACTATCATCTACAAGCTTTGTCACCCATTGAGGTGCAGGCCGTGCCTAGTGAATCCCGACCTGCTGATATACTCAACTGACACTAATGCAATGTAAGCCATGCCCTCCACCATCAATGCCATCTCCAGCCCCATGTTAACTTGCCTTAACAGCAGCATTAAGATGAGGCTGATCGTGGCACTGTAACATTAATGCCATCAGTTTGAGTAGCTGTCTTTACCAGGTCACCAACTACATCATATTCTCTGTTCCTATCAAGACTATTCCTAGCTCCACCCATAATCACTACCTGATCCTCTTTCGTAAAATTCCTGCATAACTCCCATACATTAACAGTCCCCTGAAACAACCCTGCACTAGGCTTCACAATGCTTGTGAGCTGGTACTTATTCCCCATCACTTTCTGCAACTGAAGGCCCACACGTCTACCATGCGGACTACCAAGCAGTGGAGCCCTCCTCTTTCTGTTAGAATTTGCAACTGCCTTAGGCTTCCTAGCTGCTGAAGACTGCTGCAGGTTTCCTACACCTACATTTACAAGAGGCTCCTCTCCACTCACCTCCGACAGTCCGCAGCTCGTGGTCTCGTTCTTGCTTCCTGAGCACGGGGACCAGGGTTCGATTCCCAGTGGGGTCAGGGATTTTCACCTGCCTCGAGATGACTGGGTGTTTGTGATCTCCTCATCATTTCATCATCATTCCTGAAAGTGGCGAGATTCGACTGAGCAAAGTTTGGGAATTTGTACAGGCACTGATAACCGTGCAGTTGAGCACCCCACGAACCAAACATCATCACAAACCAAACATCATCTCACCTCTGACAGTTGGTCAAATCTATTGCATATACTCAAAGTACAACTGTCTGAATATCCCCTCCTCCTAGCTGCCTTCTTACCAACTCCCAGTTCCCATTCCCCAGCACCCTTCACCCTCCTCAACCTTTCTAGTTCCTTCTTTGTGTCATGCAACTGCACCTGAAGTGCACAGATCTTATGCTCCTGGTCCTCTACCAACTTATTGCTACTATAAATTCTGCATTCCGAGGAGAGGATCTCACTAGAATACCCACTGGCTTCCCCACTGCATTGCCCCAAAGAAAATATGTTGGACAAGTCCCCACGCCGTAACCCACTACTCACAAGCCTACGACAAAGCTTGCACTTCTCACTCATGGTAAAATATTAACAGTTACTGAAAAAAATAAATGTGTATGTTACCTAGGTTCAATTATAACAGCAGAACTATTTAAAGAACTAGTAATTAAGGTCTCCCACCTCCTCACGAAAATGTGATAATTTTTTTGCATGGACTTGTATAAATTCCATGGTATATATTGTATTTATTTATGCACTTCTTACTATTCTATTTGAGATTCCTTCAAAATCTGCCATAATTTATCCCATTAAACATGTGAACTGTATGACAGACTGTGATTCAAACCAAAATCTTTGTTTCTGTGTACAATTTTCTACCAGATGCGCCACCTCAGCTTGATGATGGATTCACTGAAAGCTTCAGTTTATTAAAAAGAGATAGTTTTTCAGCCCATCCATGGGATATATGATTAGAAGTAAATCTGACCATTCGTAGCATATCTCAATATAAAATTAGTTTAACAGATCATTACAAGAGAGCATTTTATGTTATTTGAAGCAACAAGATATAAGTAGCTATAGACTGAATGTGAACTGATTGCAGCAGGGTCAGATGAACTAGATGCAACATTATAGCCTATGAAAGCTTAATAGTATTCATTGTGATCAGGGACACAGTTATACTTATGCCTAAGATTTTCCCTTCTAATCTGCTTCACTAAGTCATTCAGTTACATTTATTTATTTATTTCACAACTGTACTTCTGAGCAGTTTTTATGTTCATCTTGTGTTGCTACCATGTATTTATGTCTTATAATATTGACACAAACTCACCTACAAGTTGATGTTTACAGGCTAGTGTTTAATTAGTTTATCTAATGAATCATTAGATTAATTACATTGTTCTTTTTTTTATTTTGACAGGTATGTCGGGCATCCGGAAAATCCATTTGTTGACAGATACTAGCAGCTCATTTCAGTGGAGAAATCTTCATTGCTTCCAACTTTGTTGGGTATAAAAGTCAACTGTTGTATTTTGTTCCATTTCTTAACAATAAGTTGTGAAATGTAAAATAATGCATACCATGAAGTGTGAAACATTAAATGTGGTCATGATTGGACATCTTTCTTAATACCCTATGGTGGCAATAATGAGATATGTTGCTCTGCTACATGCAGCATATCCATGAGGATATGCAGTGCTCATATCTCAAAGTACTCAGTTTTTTTACATGACTTTGCAACAGAGATCAGTTTACTCAAAAGAACAACAACCAGATAAAGTATCAAAGTTTACAACTGGAGCTGTATCCCAGTAGCAGCTCAACAGCAAAAAACAAATTATTCATTGTATTCAACTTTACCGAAAACAGCCAGGGCTGTTTTAAGGAATTTCAAAGCCCCCTGTGAACTCTGATTTTCAGATCACCTACTATGTTTTTAGAATGTTTTTTTATTGCACTTTGTGTGATTTTAATATTGTTGTGATATATATCTGCGGGTGTGTATTTCCTAATTTTTTTTCCAGAATGTAATTTTGTTTATACTTTGTATGATTTTCATGATTATATATGATTATCATAAATTACATCTCTCTCTCTCTCTCTCTCTCTCTCTCTCTCTCGTATGTGTACACCTCAAATAGTTTTATAGTTTTGCTGAAGTGATGAACTGGGGTTTCTTGTAAGCTATGTACAAAAAGGCCAGCAGTTTATGAAGTACTAGCTCACCCACTAATTCGCTTGGGCTTGTGAGTAACACCACATTTTAATTCAATGATTTTTTTATATGGACTATCACCTGCTAAGCTCAAGTTTTAAGAATACCGGACAGTGGAGGTTCCATAACATCTGTGTTGAAGGTGACTGGTCCATAAATACCAGGGGAAACCTTGAAAAAATTATCAGTTTTCTAAACAGTGTAACTCAAAGAATACGATTTTTTAGCCTAACTCAAAGAATACGATTTTTTAACCTAACTCAAATAATACGATTTTTTAACCTAACTGTGAAATAAACCATGCTAATTATTTATGTTCATCATAGGTACACACTACACAAAATTCAAACAAAGTAGATTTATTTTTTTCCTGTAAGTTCTTTACAGTATTATCCTTAACACAATCTATTGACAAGGTGGTGTTGTCGTAAATTGTGGTACAAAACATTTTTAAGTATGATTATCAAAAATTTTGGGAATGACTTCAGAGTTCTTCTTCAAAAAAAGCATTTTTTTTTCACAGTTAAGTCACAAGAGTAGCCTACTCTATAGTTAAGCATGTTTTAAGACAGTACCATACAAAATCTCAGCTCTCTATCTTTAATAGTTTTTGTCACAGTGTACCAGAAAATGAAATAATTTAACGTTTGGGAAATTCAAGTTACAATTAAAACTTGCTTTTCTATTAAACTTACATGCCACTAATGCATACCAGGTCCATATTCATCTTGTTTCCTGTGCTGCTCTTCTACACTTCTCTTTTTCACACTTCTTCTTCTCATTCTTGCTTCTTTGGTGGCTTCCAACACTGATTTTTCTGCTTCAGAGAGTCTCCTTTGGTCAATGGCTGTTAGAGGTCTACACATATTTAATGCACCAGTCACTCCCATCAGTTCCATAACATTAAGCCTTGACACTGCACCATCACTAAAACATAGAACAGCATCTAGCACACGCATTTTCAAAGTATTTAGTCCTACTACTACAGTTTTTGGTATCCATTCCCATATACAATTGTTGAAACTTTCATTTGGATTTTGAGTACTACCATATAAACATTTCTCTAACAATCTTGTGTCGCTAAGATCGCTCTCTCTCTCTCTCTCTCTCTCTCTCTCTCTCTCTCTCTCTCTCTCACTCTCTCAGGTTTTATAACTTCCAATATAGCAAATGGCAAATAATGTTAATGGTTGTAGGTCTCACCTTGAGTGACAGCCCTCTGCTAGCCACACCATGAATCACTGCCAGGTGGAGAGAGTGCATGACATGGGTTGTCATTCTGTGGAGGATATATGGAAGACAGCCCATACTGCATTTATCATTCCCTCAAGGTCATTTTTATTTTGTCCTATGGCTTGTCCAAAATAATACTGCAACCTGTCTCTTTCCATAAGTTGACTAAATCCACTGATGCACCTGTTGTTGTTGTTGTGGTCTTCAGTCCCGAGACTGGTTTGATGCAGCTCTCCACGCTACTCTATACTGTGCAAACTTCTTCATCTCCCAGTACGCACTGCAGCCTACATCCCTCTGAATCTGCTTAGTGTATTCATCTCTTGGTCTCCCTCTACGATTTTTACCCTCCACGCTGCCCTCCAATACTAAATTGGTGATCCCTTGATGCCTCAGAGCATGTCCTACCAACCGATCCCTTCTTCTAGTCAAGTTGTGCCACAAACTCCTCTTCTCCCCAATTCTATTCAATACCTCCTCATTAGTTATGTGATCTACCCATATAATCTTCAGCATTCTTCTGTAGCACCACATTTTGAAAGCTTCTATTCTCTTCTTGTCCAAACTAGTTATCGTCCATGTTTCACTTCCATACATGGCTACACTCCATACAAATACTTTCAGAAACGAGTTCCTGACACTTAAATCAATACTCGATGTTAACAAATTTCTCTTCTTCAGAAGCGCTTTCCTTGCCATTGCCAGTCTACATTTTATATCCTCTATCCTATCATAAGCTAATTTCTTTCCCTTCAAATTCCTCAATCTTGTATCTAACCTTTTCTGGACATGTCCAACAGATTCCATTTTTTCAATTTTTGTGTCAGCTTAAGATCTGGATTCACAAACTTTCTGGTACCCTTTTGAGTCTCCATCTCCCAGGTAAGATCTATAAACCACGCCATATTTCTCCACTGACCTGTGAAGTATCTTCACAACACCTTCAGATTCCATCCCTTCATTAAAACAACTACCACTAATCAAACATTTATGATTCTCAGTTCCACTAGTACAGCCATGACAGTACTTGGTAATACATTCCACATCAGTGACTTTACCATAGTGCATGTAGGTAGGTGTCACTCACCATTTAGGGAACTATGGCCTTTGCATTGGCAGGATGCATGCAGGGCTACAGACATACATGTATTGCTGTCATTCGTGTCTACATTTCCCTGTACAGCATTTTTCATACTATCATTTGATACTTTTTTTAAAGTCGGTAGAATAATTTTATTGTGCCTGTCAAACCTTGTAAGGCGAGATAAGTCTGCAAGAGCACAGAAAATTTGTGCACTTCTGTACCCTTTGCACACACACCTCATAGCATAAGCAAGTTTAATATCTGTGTTATCCACTCTCTGTTTAGTTTTACCACAAGTACATTACATTTTTATTAGTCCTTTCGATAATTTGTTGTACAAGGTATACAATATGATATTGAACAAGTCATTGTGATTTACAATAAATGTTTTTAAATCATACAACAATATTTACATTGATTTAGGCTTAAAATTATCACAACTGAAGGTTCAGCTTCCATACATTATATTTAACCCAAGTAATTCAATACTATTCTATACTATAATAACATTTTTGCAATAAATATTTATGGGCAGCAGTTTTAAATTTTGAAGTGTCTTTTAGTGTTTTAATGTTTGTAGGTAGCTTATTGTATAGTCTGTTTCCTGTTTGCAGTGGTCCATTCTGTTTTAGTGTTGTGTGTGCGTATTGAACATGTATGTCCTGCTATCTCCTTGTGTTATACATGTGGATACTCTGGTTAGTTTACACGAGATTGTTGCTATTTTCTAAGATTCCTTACAAATATGATTACTTGTAAAATGTACAGACATGGTAGTGGAAGGATACATAGTTTCTTGAGTAAGGGCTTGTACGAGCTTCTTGATGCAGCATTTTTTATAGGTCTTACAATTCTCTTCTTGCATATAAAACAACTTTTGCTATCAGGTGTGTTTCCCCAAAAGATTATGGAATATCGCAGTAAGGATTCTGACTGGGCGAAGTATACATGTCTTAGTGTCTCTTTCGATGTACAATCAGAAAGTATTTTGATAGTGTAGCAAATGGTATTTAATTTATTTGTAATGTATTTGATATATTAGACCCATCTTAGATCTTCTTGGATCCATATCCCAAGAAATTTTGTAGAGCTTATATTTTTGAGAGTTCTAGTAAACAACTCTACATCTGGTGCTAGTGGACATTTCTTTTGCACTGTGTGTAAATGCATTGTAACTGTTTTGTCTGTGTTTATTACTAAGTTGTTCCCAGAAAACCAGTCTGTAATGTGGGTGGTACAATTTTTAATCTCATGTAGTAATTCTTCTTTGGTCCTTCCTTTTATTATCACATTTGTGTCATCTGCAAATTTTATGTAATTATGACATGGGCTAGTTGGTTCCAAGTCATTTACAAACAGTACAAACAGAACTGGTCCTAGAATGGAGCCTTGTGGTACACCATACTTGATGCTCTGCTTTTCTGAGCAGTAGGACTTCATCTTGTTCCCTTCTTGGATAGTAAGCTCAACTAATTGCTCTCTGTTTTGGAGATATGATTTTATCCATTCATAGGCCGGGCCCCTAATACCTACAGATTCAAGTTTCTGAAGCAAGATGTTGTGATTGATGACATCGAATGCTTTAGAGAGGTCTAGAAATATGGCTGAGATATGTTCTTTATTCTCTATTGCATTTAAGGCTTCATTTAGGAATGCAAAGATAGCTGTTTCAGTAGATTTAGATTTTCGGAATCCCTCTTGAGTATTTGAGAAATAATTATTTTTTCTATGAAACTGATTCTTCTTTTATAATAGATTTTTTCAGTTATTTTGGAAAAACCAGATAATAGTGAGATTGGCCTGTAGTTTGATACTTCTGTTTGTATCCCTTTCTTGGACAGGGGTTTACTTTTGCTATCTTCAATTTTTCTGGGAACACACCTTCTGATAGACACCAGTTACAGATGTTGACAAGTGGCCTGGCTATAAGGGGAGCACATTTCTTCGAGATATAGTCAGGGATTTGTCAGTACCAACAGAAAATTTGGGCTTCAGTTCTTTGATTATATTAAGTATTTCCTTTTCATTGGTAGGGTATAGAAAAATAGATTTGTTATTTATAGTACATATGGATTGATTTATAGGAGTACATTGTAAATTTTGATTTATAAGATGTTCAGCTATCTGTGTAAAGTAGGAATTAAATTTATTTGCAATTTTTGTAGGTTCAGTTATCACAGTTGAGTTCTCCATTAGACAGTTAATGTTATAGAAGTCTATCTGTTCTGCTGCAGTTTCTTTCCTGGCAATATTCCATATGGCTTTCGTCTTATTGGTGGAATTTTTTATGTATGTGTCATTTTCCATTATTTTTGCTTGTTTAAAAACATTTTTGATTATCTTTTTATAGGTTTTGTTACAACAGTCAAATTCTGGTGATGTGAGTTGTTTGTACAATCTGTGCAGTAATCTTTTTCTTTTTTTTTGAGATACCAGAAGACCAGGAGTAATCCATTTATTTTTTGTTTTCCTTGTGTATGTTTTCCTCCGGATTGGAGGGAATCACAGTTCAAAATAGTAGGAAAAATTGTTAATGAAGTTATTATATTTTCCATCTGTGTGTTCGCAGTTATAAATCTCTTCCCAGCTTTCCTTGCTCAAGTAATGGAGAAAATGATTTACATTTTCATTACTATAGTTTCTATTGGTGGTTGTTAGGCAGTTTTTAAGCTGTAGCTTGGCTTCCATACTCAGAGAGAGTTTATGAGCTATGTGATCCCCAAAGCCTGTGTTTAGTGTTTCTTTTGTATAGTTCATTTCTACATTTATACAAATCTATTAATCGTGGTACATGAAGTCTTTGTGATACAAGTTGCTGTTTCTATGGTATGTTTCATGTTAAAAGTTTGCAAGAGATGCAGTAATTCATTCTTTTCTTTTGTGTCCTTTGTAAAGTCAAAATTAAAATCATCACACAGAATAACTCTTCTGTTTCTTTGTGTTAGTCTGTTAAGTGAATATTCCAAACTTTTTAGGAGAGTATTTACGTCACCAGTTGGAACTCTGTATAAACAAATAACAGCTAGTTTAATGTCTACCATCTCAACTAATGTCTACTATCTCAACCCTATATCTTTTTCCTTCACTATTTCAACATGAAATTTTATATTTACAAAGTTTATATTGAAACATCCTGGCAGATTAAAACTGTGTGCCAGACTGAGACTTGAACTTGGGACCTTTGCATTTCAGGGGCAAGTCCTCTACCATCTGAGATGCCCAAGCACGACTCACGCCTCATCCTCACAGCTTCACTTCTGCCAGTACCTCGTCTCCTATCTTCCAGACTTTACAGAAGCTCTCCTGTGAACCTTGCAGAACTGGCACCCCTGAAAGAAAGGATATTGTGGAGACATGGCTTAGCCACAGCCTGGGGGATGTTCTGCAAGGTTCGCAGGAGAGCTTCTGTAAAGAAGGATATTGTGGAGACATGGCTTAGCCACAGCCTGGGGGATGTTCTGCAAGGTTCGCAGGAGAGCTTCTGTAAAGTTTGGAAGGTAGGAGACGAGGTACTGGCAGAAGTGAAGCTGTGAGGACGGGGTGTGAGTCGTGCTTGGGTAGCTCAGATGGTAGAGCACTTGCCCGCAAAAGGTAAAGGTCCCGAGTTCGAGTCTCGGTCTGGCACATAGTTTTAATCTGCCAGGAAGTTTCATATCAGCGCACACTCTGTTGCAGAGTGAAAATCTCATTCTGGAAAGTTTATATTATTTCTTATGAATAGACAACTGCCACCATGTTTAAGAATTTTTCTACAGAAATAACCACCTAGCACAAAGTTAGTTAAGGACACAATATGTAGCTTGTCCTCATCAAGCCAATGTTCTGAGTGACAGAATAATGAGGTAGTTTTTAATTTGTTTTCTAATAGGATTTGGATTTCACTTGTTTTACTAGTCAGTGATTGCACAGTTTGGTGAAAAAGAATCAAGTTCACATTCTAGTGATTTACCCGTGAGTTTTTATTTTGTGTCCCCACAGAAAATCCTGGCTGTGAGGCGGAGGTCTAGATTTCATCTGATACTGATACATCATTTCTGGTGTTTTTTGAATTTTCTTTCCAGGGAGATGTTTTACAATGGGAATTTAACATTTCTCTGGAATATATTTGCATGCATGTATAACCATATTCGCTTAAATCACAAAAATTATAAACAGTTCTTAATTTTGATGCACAACCTCTTCTACCATATATCTCCTCAACTAACTTCACACCACTACTGTCACATCCCTTACACTGCAAAGCTTTATTTATTAGTGCAAACAGAGCAGAAAGCTCAACAATGACACAACCTGAATCAATAGTTGGCCTCTCTATACTACCAGCATTAATACTGCTAAGCCTATTGTCCAAATATTTCAGTTTTGTCTCCGAAGTACTTGGAGGAGTTGAAGTTGATCACGTTGTATTTCAGTATTAGCAGAGTTAATCCGTTTCGTAATTTCTTCTATTGCTTTCAAGTGGAATAAGAAACACACACACACACAATTACTTCGCTATAAACAAAATATTCGCGCCAAACTATAGCAAACAATCACTAAACTCTCTGCATAAACGAAAGACTAGCAACTGTGAAGCTTTCGCAGGGGCTATAAAGTCATCATGAGAAGCAAAACTCTATTTTTAACAGAGCTGACTGTGTGCCATGGGGACGTCGTGGTGGGTAAAGTCAATTTTAAATGGCTCTGAGCACTATGGGACTTAACTTCTAAGGTCATCAGTCCCCTAGAACTACTTAAACCTAACTAACGTAAGGACATCACACACATCCATGCCCGAAGCAGAATTCGAACCTGCGCCCGTAGCGGTCGCGCGGTTCCAGACTGTAGCGCCTAGAACCGCTCGGCCACCCTGGTCGGCAAAGTCGATTATAAATTCCTCTATTTTTGGTACATACGGTGGTCCATTTTCCTGGAAGTGAACTTTATCTCGTTCAGAAAACTACATAGAATTTTTTAAGACAAAAATTAAAAAATTGATTTTTTTTACTTTAACTTCCTTTTTTTCAATGCGATAGCGTTGCTGCCCTGGATGAATTCAGTTTGGCTTAGCAGTGTTCAGCATAACCATTTATGTATTAAAAGTGCACAAAAATACCGGAAACTTAACTAAAAAAAGAAAAATATGCACCAGAAGTATAGGAATACGCACTTAAAATGAACAAACCTGAACGTAAAACTAAAGGACCGTCCACACGCAACGATCTGTCTGCGCAAATGTCTGCGCACATCACATCTGCGCAGGCAGATCGTTGCGTGTGGACAGAAGATTTGCACCAACCTGAGGTGTGTGCAAACCAGGAAGTTTGAGCGAAACCTCACAAATCTGTGGGTTCAAACCACATCTGCGCAGACAAGTTGGAGCGTGTGGACAGGAGATTGCCGCAAATCTGGCGCGAAACAGCTGTTTGCTCAGTCTAGTGTTGGTAATTGTGCGCGCAGGGCATTAAAATGGCTGATACTCGTCAGTGTTCTCGAGAGTTTGTAAGTGAATTCATTGAAATATACAGAAACCACCCATGTTTGCGGAAGATTAAAAGTAAAGAATATAGTGACCGAGACAAAAAGACAGCAGCATACAATGCTCTAATTGAAAAATTGCGGGCAGTTGACGCCTCGGCAAACAGAGAAACGGTAATAAGAAAAATTATTTCGTTACGAACTGGCGAAATTATTTACGGATGGATGTCGAAACTTACAATTATCTCTTAAAGCTTGTAACCCCTCATATTATGAGAAAAATACTACTATGAGAAGGGCAATTTCTCCTCGTGAACGGCTGGCGGTAACATTAAGATTCCTAGCTACCCCGTGGTCTAGGGGTAGCGTCTTTGATTCATAATCAAAACGTCTTCGGTCCCGGGTTCGATCCCTGCCACTGCCTAAATTCTGATAAATAATCAGCATTGGCGGCCGAAGACTTCCGGCATAAGAAGTCAGCCTCATTCTGCCAACGGCCTTGTAAAGGGGGCGAAGGAGCGGATAGAGGTTCAGGGCACTCTCTTGTCCTAGGGGTGGGAAATTGCCCCTAAAGGCGGAAGAATCAGCAATGATCAACGACATGAGGATGCAGAAGACAATGGAAACCACTGCATTAAAGACACGTAACTTGTATCCACAGGACATGTGGCCTGTAATTGAAGAAGTGTCATGATGATCTCTCCATTGGCAAAAGATTCCGGAATAGTCCCCCATTTGGATCTCCGGGAGGGGACTGCCAAGGGGGAGGTTACCATGAGAAAAAGATTGAATAATCAACGAAAGGATAACGTTCTACGAGTCGGGGCGTGGAATGTCAGAAGCTTGAACGTGGTAGGGAAACTATAAAATCTGAAAAGGGAAATGCAAAGGCTCAATCTAGATGTAGTAGGGGTCAGTGAAGTGAAGTGGAAGGAAGCCTAGGATTTCTGGTCAGATGAGTATCGGGTAATATCAACAGCAGCAGAAAATTGTATAACAGGTGTAGGATTCGTTATGAATAGGAAAAGGTAGGGCAGAGGGTGTGTTACTGTGAACAGTGCAGTGACCAGGTTGTTCTAATCAGAATCGACAGCAGACCAACACCGACAACGATAGTTCAGGTATACACGCCGACGTCGCAAGCTGAAGATGAACAGATAGAGAAAGTGTATGAGGATATTGGAAGGGTAATGCAGTATGTAAAGGGGGACGAAAATCTAATAGTCATGGGCGACTGGAATGCAGTTGTAGGGGAAGGAGTAGAAGAAAAGGTTACAGGAGAATATGGGCTTGGGACAAAGAATGAAAGAGGAGAAAGACTAATTGAGTTCTGTAACAAGTTTCAGCTAGTAATAGCGAATACCCTGTTCAAGAATCACAAGAGGACGAGGTATACTTGGAAAAGGCCGGGAGATACGGGAAGATTTCAATTAGATTACGTCATGGTCAGACAGAGATTACGAAATCAGATACTGGATTGTATGGCTTACCCAGGAGCAGATATAGACTCAGATCACAATATAATAGTGATGAAGAGTAGGCTGAAGTTCAAGACATTAGTCAGGAAGAATCAATACGCAAAGAAGTGTGATACGGAAGTACTAAGGAATGACGAGATACGTTTGAAGTTATCTAACGCTATAGATATAGCAATAAGGAATAGCGCAGTAGGCAGTACA
The DNA here is from genome assembly GCF_021461395.2 of Schistocerca americana. Lineage (NCBI taxonomy): Eukaryota > Metazoa > Arthropoda > Insecta > Orthoptera > Acrididae > Schistocerca > Schistocerca americana. The sequence continues at coordinate 415,586,139 of NC_060120.1, forward strand.
GTTGAAGAGGAATGGACATCTCTAAAAAGGGCCATCACAGAAGTTTGGAAGGAAAACATAGGTACAAAGAAGGTAGCTGCGAAGAAACCATGGGTAACAGAAGAAATACTTCAGTTGATTGATGAAAGGAGGAAGTACAAACATGTTCCGGGAAAATCAGGAATACAGAAATACAAGTCGCTGAGGAATGAAATAAATAGGAAGTGCAGAGAAGCTAAGACGAAATGGCTGCAGGAAAAATGTGAAGACATCGAAAAAGATATGATTGTCGGAAGGATAGACTCAGCATACAGGAAAGTCAAAACAACATTTGGTGACATTGAAAGCAACGGTGGTAACATTAAGAGTGCAACGGGAATTCCACTGTTAAATGCAGAAGAGAGAGCAGATAGGTGGAAAAAATACATTGAAAGCCTCTATGAGGGTGAAGATTTGTCTGATGTGATAGAAGAAGAAACAGGAGTCGATTTAGAAGAGATAGGGGATCCAGTATTAGAATCGGAATTTAAAAGAGCTTTGGAGGACTTACGGTCAAATAAGGCAGAAGGGATAGATAACATTCCATCAGAATTTCTAAAATCATTGGGGGAAGTGGCAACAAAACGACTATTCACGTTGGTGTGTAGAATGTATGAGTCTGGCGACATACCATCTGACTTTCGGAAAAGCATCAGCCACACAATTCCGAAGACGGCAAGAGCTGACAAGTGCGAGAATTATCGCACAATCAGCTTAACAGCTCGTGCATCGAAGCTGCTTACAAGAATAATATACAGAAAAATGGAAAAGAAAATTGAGAATGCGCTAGGTGACGATCAGTTTGGCTTTAGGAAAAGTAAAGGGACGAGAGAAGCAATTCTGACGTTACGGCTAATAATGGAAGCAAGGCTAAAGAAAAATCAAGACACTTTCATAGGATTTGTCGACCTGGAAAAAGCGTTCGACAATATAAAATGGTGCAAGCTGTTCGAGATTATGAAAAAAGTAGGGGTAAGCTATTGGGAGAGATGGGTCATATACAATATGTACAACAACCAAGAGGGAATAATAAGAGTGGACGATCAAGAACGAAGTGCTTGTATTTAGAAGGGTGTAAGACAAGGCTGTAGCCTTTCGCCCCTACTCTTCAATCTGTACATCGAGGAAGCAATGATGGAAATAAAAGAAAGCTTCAGGAGTGGAGTTAAAATACAAGGTGAAAGGATATCAATGATACGATTCGCTGATGACATTGCTATCCTGAGTGAAAGTGAAGAAGAATTAAATGATCTGCTGAACGGAATGAACACTCTAATGAGTACACAGTATGGTTTGAGAGTAAATCGGAGAAAGACGAAGGTAATGAGAAGAAGCTGAAATGAGAACAGCGAGAAACTTAACATCAGGATTGATGGTCACGAAGTCAATGAAGTTAAGGAATTCTGCTACCTTGGCAGTAAAATAACCAATGACGGACGGAGCAAGGAGGACATCAAAAGCTGACTCGCTATGGCAAAAAAGGCATTTCTGGCCAAGAGAAGTCTACTAATATCAAATACCGGCCTTAATTTGAGGAAGACGTTTCTGAGGATGTACGTCTGGAGTACAGCATTGTATGGTAGTGAAACATGGACTGTGGGAAAACTGGAACAGAAGAGAATCGAAGCATTTGAGATGTGGTGCTATAGACGAATGTTGAAAGTTAGGTGGACTGATAAGGTAAGGAATGAGGAGGTTCTACACAGAATCGGAGAGGAAAGGAATATGTGGAAAACACTGATAAGGAGAAGGGACAGGATGATAGGACATCTTCTAAGACATGAGGGAATGACTTCCATGGTACTAGAGGGAGCTGTAGAGGGCAAAAACTGTAGAGGAAGACAGAGATTGGAATACGTCAAGCAAATAATTGAGGACGTAGATTGCAAGTGCTACTCTGAGATGAAGAGGTTAGCACAGGAAAGGAATTCGTGGCGGGCCGCATCAAACCAGTCAGTAGACTGATGACCAAAAAAAAAAAAGCAACAGGAAGGAGCTACAAGGATTTGGAATTTTCATCTGCAATATCGAAACAAGCATTGAGTGAAATAATACCCAATACATGTGAAGCTATTTACGCTTTCCTGAAGGATGAGTTCATTAAGGCAAGTCAAGTAAAGTAAGTCTGTCAGCGAACTGTTTACCGAAAAGAGTTATCCAAAGTCCAGAAATCTAGAAGATCTGGTGTAGGAGTAGATCAAGTATACCAGCCAACGTTATGGTATTTTGATCTGCTTGGCTTTCTTAGTGATCAAGAAACGCCAAGACCAAGTAGGAATACAATTGAAGATGAAATTGGGGTATCAATGTGCGAGTAAATGGAACACGAGGTAATGTAAAACAAAACAGGTTCGCCCTGCAACTCTCGCAGTAAATTTACGTGAGAAAACTGCTTCGCTTTAGCAGCCACCGTGTGCACCATTTTGACCGCTTTCTCTGTTTCATGCGGTTGGTCTGAATGTTTTTTGCAACACAAGTTGCGAACACAGACCACAACAGAACTTCCTCCATTTCTATATTTCAAAATAACTGAATTAAATTTTAGCGTTTACGGGGAGCGTAGTCGCTTGCCACTGATATTTCTTTTCTACACCGACAGATGGCGGGCGAGAAGTAGATTGGGTTTTGTGTCGTGTGAACACACCACATTAGCAGCGGTCTTTTGCATGTACAGACATCTGCGTCGATGTCTGCGCAGACAGACCGTTGCGTGTGCACCGGGCTTAACATGATATAGAGCTGTAAAAGTAGAATCTGACAATTAATTACGCGTTTGTAATGTTACGGTAATATTAAGTTAATTCTGAAATGATTTTAGTTGTGACTGTTATAGCAAATTACTAATATTTTTCAAATCTTCAGCAAGGCTTTCCTTATATCTTTCAAAATAGTTTTTACGTTTCGAAAATTTGAAAAACATTTCGAAATTCTGTTTTGGTGGTCCTTTCACCGTTGACCACACGTTAGTTAAGTTTCACAATGGTTCCGAGCATAGCTCGGCTGACCAGGTAATACCTTTTACATGCACTGCTATAATTTTGCTAAATTAGGGATGTAGTTCAATCGATTGTGTCTAATGATAAATAAAATGAGAGAAGGCTACTAACTTGACAAAACGTGATTTTAAGAATTACTCAGGTAAGTCTTCACTTCTCTTACTTTTTTAGTAGCGAAGACCTTCACCAACTTCTCCACATCTAGTGAACATGCGATCTATCTTTCATCTGCTATTATGGCAAAACCCTCTTAGATGCTCATTGAAGACCTCAGATAGCTTTTAACGATATATACGTTGAAAAAGCTATGTTCTGCAGAGGCAACACGCACTGCCAATCACAACAATGTTGTTAACGTAGTTGTTACATTTGGAGAAACAACTTTCAAGTTCTTTTCTAAGATGTACTGAAGCACCGTAAACTTGGCCAACTTTGGCTCTTTGGGGGAACTTTTTCCCACATACAAGGAAAAGATAAATTAATTTCCTCCAGAGGTTGTGCTGCAGATTCAGGAAATCCAGGTGTTCTATACACTTTGCTAGTATGTATAGTCTCAGTTTAAGTTGGTCACACTTTTTCCAACTATTTTTCATGTTGTAATCATTGTTACTAGGGATTCCCCTATTTGGTCATGGAAAAGTAGTGCAACAACTTTGCCGGCCAGTGGCCGAGCAGTACTAGGCACAACAGTCTGAAACTGCGAGACAGCTACAGTCGCAGGTACAAATCCTGCCTCGGGCATGGATGTGTGTGATGTCCTTAGGTTAGTTAGGTTTAAGTAGTTCTAAGTTCTAAGGGACTGATGACCTCAGAAGTTAAGTCCTATAGTGCTCAGAGCCTTTTGAACCATTTGCAACAACTTTCTTGTCTGTGGATCTTAATTTCAATATTAAAATTCAAAGAAGTATCAGTTATTTATGTTATTTAATATAAAATAATATTACCCCTTTAACAACCCTTAATAAAGCTTAATTGCTGCGTCCTTTCTTACAATATTTCAAAATTACACATGGTGTTCCAATGTAAGTTAGCTTGGACAACTTTGTCCGGGGGCAAAGTCACCCAATTTCAATTAAATACACTTAGATGAGAATTATTCTGTGCAGTATCCTAAATAAATGGGGCAAAACCCAAATGAAAAAAATTTAAGACTCTGCATATGGATATGTTTCCAAGATTGCTTAAGAAACTAGTGACAGAAAGCAAAGAAGAAAACATGATATCAGGTTTTAGAAGTTCTGGCATTCCTTTGATGCAAATTCAGTCCTGACAAGGCTATGTGGTGTTGTAAGGTCTGCGAATGTTTAATGTGTCAGTGAAGCATCTCTTGAAAAGGAAAAAGAATGCAGATTAGAGTTTAATATCTCATCAACAGTGAGGTCATTAGGGACAGGGCAGAAGCTCAGATTATCAATGGGAAAGAAATTAGTCATGCCCTTTCCAAAGGGACCATCCTAGCCTGGAGCATTTTAGGGAAATCATGAAAAACCTCACTCAGTATTTCTTGAATTTGTAATTAGTTAAAGTGCAGTGGCTACACCCATTGTAAGAATAAAAAAGAAATTGATAAGTGTGTGGCCAGGAAAATGAATGACTGCTGCAGACTTGGAAGTGTAAATGCTTGACTCATTTGTAAATGAGAAGAAGAGGAAGATGGGAAGACCATGAAAAAATTACTACTGTAGCAACTTCTCCAGTGAAGAGTCTGACTATAGTGCTGATGGTTTTACAAGTGATGACCTGGACTGTGGGCAGGAGGACTGTGACATTAATTACAATCCCACTGCAAAAAAGGACAAATCATGGAAAGAAGACCTGACAGAAAATGACTACATTGCAGTCAATTATAATGGATAATTCTAGACAGGCAAAATTGTTGGTTTTGCCATTGAAGATGGAATCAAGAAAGTGTGAGAGATATCCATGAAGAGAAATATGATGTTTTAGAAGGCCAGGAGAAGGGAAAGAAACTATAATCACCTATGATTTTTTAGATATAAAGATGAGAATAAATGAGGCCAGACCAATCAGGAAAGGGTGTTACTCCATTTTAGAACTAGCTAACCTCATACTTTTCTGATCTCATAAATATAAAGGCCAAACTAAAAGGCCTCCCACCTTTCAAAAATCAATTAAAAACAAACAAAAAAAAGGAGAAAATAATTTTCTTTGTGAACAAAAAATAGTATGCCACTTTACATTAGGTGCTTTTCAAAATTGTATCAAGTAAATGGCGTCCTCCATTGTTGGCACATCGACAAAGCCTTCCTGGAAGTTTTACACAGTTCTTCGTGTCATTTCCAGTGGATGGCAGCCATTTCCTGCGTAATTCCTCCTTAAGTGGCTGCAAAGTTGTGGGGCAATGTTTGTACACTTGAGCATCGAAGTGTCCCCCAAAGAAAACATTAGAAAGTGATCAGCTGGGTGACTTTGGGGACCAGGCGAAGTCTCGTCGTGGAGAGGAGAGACTTCTAGGATAATAACTCTCAAAATTTGTAGAGAATGCCGAGAAGTGTAAGTTGTGACTCTGTCTTGTTGGAACCAGACTTCTCCGTTTTCATGGTCCCCAACAAAGTGGTTCAACTTAGGTCAGAGGAACCTCTCTATCAGCCGGCCGAAGTGGCCGTGCGGTTAAAGGCGCTGCAGTCTGGAACCGCAAGACCGCTACGGTCGCAGGCTCGAATCCTGCCTCGGGCATGGATGTTTGTGATGTCCTTAGGTTAGTTAGCTTTAACTAGTTCTAAGTTCTAGGGGACTAATGACCTCAGCAGTTGAGTCCCATAGTGCTCAGAGCCATTTGAACCATTTTTTGAACCTCTCTATCGTGTGACAGAGGTAATTTTACTTAAAACAATTATCGTTACAACATCTTCTTCAAAAAATACTGACTCCAACACCAATTTCGGCAATGGCGCACCAAACTGACCCATGATGGTGGTCGCTCGTGAAGTTCCTGAAAGTTTTCTGTTGCCCAGTGGCAGAAATTTTGTTTTTTTACAGTATGTGACAAATGGAAATTGCCCTCATCACAAGAAATCGAAACAGCACCTGGGGAGGTGGGGCAACGGCCTTGCCACAGTGGATACACCGGTTCACGGGAGATCACCGAAGTTAAGCGCTGTCGGGCGTGGTTGGCACTTGGATGGGTGACCATCCTGGCCGCCATGCGCTGTTGCCATTTTTCGGGGTGCACTCAGCCTCGTGATGCCAATTGAGGAGCTACTCGACCGATTAGTAGCAGCTTCGGTCAAGAATACCATCATAACGACCGGGAGAGCGGTGTGCTGACCCCACGCCCCTCCTATCTGCATCCTCCACTGAGGATAACACGGCAATCGGATGGTCCCCAGTAGGCCACTCGTGGCCTGAAGATGGAGTACCTGGGGAGGTGGGGAGGTGGGGAGGGGGAGCAGGGGAGGGGGGGTTATGCTCTGAAGAATTTCCATACACACAGCTTTGCGAGTTTCAAAATCTTTGTCACCTAATTCTTGGGTAACCATCATTTTGTATGAGTGCATGTGAAGATCTCTGTGCAGGATGCTACTTACACTCTTATCAGACAATCCCAGGACAGCTGCATGTTTAAGTGCTGAATGCTTGGGAGATTGCTGGACAGACGCTCTCAAATGCTCCACAATTTCGAGCATCATTGCAGTCTGAGATAAGTCAGCAGATTTTCTTTTCAGTGCAGAACGTGGTGCTCTATTGCCTGGCACCCAAACTCGAATAGTATTACTATCAGGAACAGAATCACGTCGATCAAGTTCGAACCAAATCCGAAATTCTAGCTGAGTGTCGATCACAGAACCACCATACAAATATACTACTCCACAAAAAGAGCATGATGCTCATCTAGCCAAGCCACTGCGTCTGTTGAAAATGGCAGGTAGGGAATACTGCTATCGATCAATACCCTCTTCACATCAGTATCCGCACTACAGCTCACACAGTATCCTCTCCATATACTACAGGGCTTTTTGCTGGACCCTATACTTCCCCTGTTTCTGTACACTCCTACGTACAATGTTTTTGTTCAATTTCTTCATGACTTATGTACAATATTGACCAACTGATCAACAAATATTTTCGCAAAACTAAAACTGCAAAAGGGGTAAAGTTGTCCTATAATAGGGCAATATTAGCCCACTTAAGAAAAAACGTTTTTTTCCTAAACAGTACAGATTAATTAGGCACTCTGCATCAAAATATACTCAGAGAACCATCACTGTTATAAATATTAACTGCAAAGTATTGTCGATGGTTCAGATTTCCTCACAGCCAGATCTCGAAAAAATTTCATATAATAATCGAAGTTTTTGTTGACATATAACTTTTTCTGATCGTGTTTGTATGGGTGAATGACGATTTGCCTCAAGGGAACGGCGGAGAGCTGAGGAAGAATGACAGTGCCTACACATCTAAAGGGATCGAGAGAGGGGGAATGCTTTATGGGTTCTCGGTCAGTATTGGCCACACACGGCTGTTCTCGCCAATCAGCAGCTAATGCATAATTAACACAAGAAAGTGACAGGGTTTATGAAGTTACCACTAAATATGACACTGTATGACATAATACAGTAACAGTAAGTAAAATATGCCATTTTATATATCTTCTTTGTCACAAATTCCAAGAAAATGTTATGGTATATAGTTGCGCAACTGAAATTTATTACAACTAAATCTCCTTTAAACCTCCCATAAAATCATGGTCAGATGTTGATCGTCTCCCTTAAAACTACACTACTGGCCGTTAAAATTGCTACACCACGAAGGATGACGTGCTAAGGACGCGAAATTTAACCGACAGGAAGAAGATGCTGTGAAATGCAAATGATTATCTTTCCAGAGCATTCACACAAGGTTGGCGCCAGTGGTGACACCTACAACGTGCTGACATGCAGAAAGTTTTCAACCGATTTCTCATACACAAACAGCAGTTGACCGGCGTTGCCTGGTGAAACGTTGTTGTGATGCCTCGTGTAAGGAGGAGAAATGCGTGCCATCACGTTTCCGACTTTGATAAAGGTCTGATTGTAGCTTGTCGCGGTTGCGGTTTATCGTACGGTGACATTGCTGCTCGCGCTGGTCGAGATCCAATGACTGTTACCTTAATATGGAGTCGGTGGGTTCAGGAGGGTAATACGGAACGCCGTGCTGGATCCCAACAGCCTCGTATCACTAGCAGTCGAGATGATGGCTGTTACGGATAGTGCAGCCACGTCTCGATCCCTGAGTCAACACATGGGGACGTTTGCAAGACAACAACCATCTGCACGAACAGTTCAACAACGTGTAGGCTTTCACGGCCGGCGTCTTCAGTAATTAAAACTTCCGGGCTAAGAGGCCATGGTCCAATAGTAGAAATACTTCTACCTGACGTTTCGTTGCCAGCTGCGGGCAACACCATCTGAGGTGAGTCTACGACTGGCCGCTAGGCCGTGAAGGTCCTGTTTATATAGAGCGCGTAGAGGGCGCCACCACTCGTCACGTGTTGTCAACAGTCTACAGAAAAGATACGCATACCGACCGTAATCTTCATAAGGATTCGAACCATCATCCCAGGCAGAAGAGAGGTATTATCAAGACATTGGTGGACAGGGCTAGTACAATCTGTGAGCCAGCTTATTTGCAAGAGGAACTAAACCACTTGCGAACCGCTTTCCAGAAAAATGGGTACGCTGGCAAGGAGATAGATCGAGCACTCCATCCCAGAAGAAAAATGCCCGAAAACGTGCAACAACAACAACCATCGGTGGGGAAAGTTTTTCTTCCATTCATCCACAATATTACGGACCGTATCGGGAAAGTGCTGGTCAAGTTCAGAGTTGAAACCAGGGGGGCGAAACTCATATAGGGATTTCCGGTAACACGACGTTGGTTTGGTCCCAGGCCACTTGGAGCGCTGCAAGTTTAGCAATCTACAGTCTCGTGTTCCTATTGGATGACTTAGTCATCCATAATTGTTTTGGTATCGTAGCAACGTGATTGTGATTTTTCGTTTAAATTGCAGTGTAAGTATGTTGGTATTATTCTGCTTAATTTTTGGGTGCATTCGTAATATTTGATGGTGTGATGATTCAGTATTTACTTTTTTACTTTTGTTTCATATAGAACACGAGGTTGTATCATCACATTACGTTCTGTGGACACTTGTATATTTGTTCCTAAAAAAGAAAATTTCCGTTGCTCAGTTTACTTAAATGGTAAGTATATTTCTTATTTCTGTTCATATTTCCTTGTATTTCATGGAGAATCCCATACTAGCAGCTTTTGACTTAGTTGGTATTCAACTTTCCGAATCCTGTAATCGAATATAATTCTGGCTTTGATTCTTCTTCCTTTTTGCCACGAAGTACTCTTAGTGACAGAATAAGTACCATTTATTGTGCCGTTTACTACATACCAAATATGGGAAGTCTTACAATTGATTCGTAATGCCTCGAGTGTGTTCTATTTCCCGTTTTCGACAGTAAATATTCTGTACAGTACGTAACACTCTATCCAGGTAAAAAGTGTTTGTTGCTGTTGTATCGACAAAGGTTGTGTTCTCACATAATAAGACATTTGTTTGGAAGTCACACAGAGCAGGTCCTTCAAGCAGTTGGACATTTACACGTATTATTGTGGCAATATCCAATGCAGTAGAAATCTTCTCACACTTTAGTGCTCAACACAATGTATTACAGATTTACAGCTGTAACTGTTACTGATAATGTACAGTTGAATTTGGTATCTATCATGGTATCTAGATGCTGAAATATACTGAAATGGTACAATAAGCAGTGTTTCTACTGCCTGATAGCACTGTTTAACGAAGTAGTGTTGAATATAGTGCAACTACGCTCACGCAATTATGAAAAGAGTGATGTGCATATCCGTAGTAGAAATGAGAATTTGTTTAGTTTTTTCACTATTTTGTAGCAATACCACATCAGATTACAAGCCATGATAACAGGTATCAATACTTCAGTACAGGATAGCTACATTAGACGTAAGCTAATACGATTTTTTTATAGTGAAATTAATTTCACATTGAGTTTTCTTTAACATTAATCAATGTAAACCGTACCTGATCTATTTTCTCGTTCCTAATTTTTGGTTTGAATGACATTTCAGACACATGAGGATGTATCATACAGGAAGAGAAGAATCCAGTTTGAGATTGAAATACTCGTGCAAGTTTCACGGATGCAGGAGTAGTTATTATGTAAAAACAAATTCCAAACACAAGAATAAACATTTCTATAAATTTCCAGCTGCATCAAAATGTGAGACTTTAAAGAAGTGGAAATTGATCTGTAATATAGATGAAGGTGTCAACTGTAGTTATTATTATGTGTGTGAGGATCATTTTTATGAAGCAGATTTTGTGAACTTTACTAGACACAGGCTAAATCCTGGTGTTATTCCAAAGCACATGGAATTGGTGTTGTATCACACTCCCCCCACCCATCTGTGTTACACTGGTGGTGGTGGTGGTGGTGGCGGCGGCAGTTTCACCACATCGGGTGCAAATATAAGTGTGCACGAGACAGGTCACAATGCAAAATCTACAGTAATTCAACAAAGCAGTCCCCCTTTACAGAGCACAGATGATGGTGAGTACAGCTTTTTATCCTCACCAGTTTATGATGTTGAAAGTAGTCCAGGTGTAATGGGATCTGGTGTTTCTAAATGTGATTTAACTCCAAGAAAACACAAAATGTATAAACTGCATAGAATTACAGTTCCCAGAGTGTGTAAATTGAAAAAACAGCTACAGAATGAGAGGAATAAATTGAAAATTCTAAATGAGTTGTATGATGACAGGAAATTTCAGTTAATTGAAGAAGAGTTGAATGATGTGACTAAAACTTTTATTAATAGTCAGTTAAGAAATGCCAATTTGCAGCCCACAGCAGTACAGTGGTCTATACAAGACAAGGCATTTGCTTTATCTATTTATAAGCGTAGTCCCCAGTTGTACAGATATTTGGCCACATACTTCTCCCTTCCATCTGTCAGGCTCCTCAAGGGAGTGCTTTCCCACATACCATTTGATGCAGGACTTAATCCAGCTTTATTAAACTTTTTAGCAAGGGAAGTAAGTAATATGCATGAAAATGACAAGTATTGTGCTCTACTTTGTGATGAAATGTCTCTGGATGATGGTATGTACTATGATGCACACAAACAGGTAATCTATGGGTATCATGACTTGGGTCATTTAGGACGTTCACCTGTAGCTGCTAGTCAAGCATTGGTTTTTATGCTGAAAGGCATTCGCAGAACTTGGGAACAAGTTCTAGCATATTACTTTACTGCAACCACTTTCCACTACACCCATTTGAAATCACTCATTGTTCACATCATAAGTGAACTGCAAAATATTGGGTTCAAAGTGGTTTGTACTGTATGTGACCAGAATGCAACGAACCAAAAGGCCCTTAAACAACTGTGTGAAGCAAATTTGTTGAAGCCCAGTATATTTCATTTTGTCGTCAATAATCAACCAATTGTTACCATTTATGATGTACCACATCTGCTCAAAACACTAGAAATGCTTTGATAGATAATAAAATTCAATTTGAACCTCACAAAGCAGCAAAGTTTGAGTACATCAGTACAGCGTTCTTTTTGGATAAAAAAAAAAGGTTCAAAACTCTACCCAAATTAAAAGCACAATACTTTAACTTTTCTGATTCCCATGTCAAAATGAAGGTAAAAGTTGCTGCTGCACAAATGAGCCATACTGTTGCAGCTGCAATTGAAACATATGTTTCTACTCACACATTACCATCTGAAGCTATACACACAGCTGAGTTTGTGGAAAAGGTAGATAATCTCTTTGATTCACTCAACAGTAATGAGCAATATCCCAGGGATGGAAAACAATTTAGGTGCGCTTTATCAGAAAATTCGCCACATTTAGAAATGTGGTATAGCATATTGAGGGAAATAGGCAGCTGGCAAATAATAGATTTAAAAACGGGAAGAAACAAGACTTATACGTTTAGCTTCATAAAAGGTTGGCAGATTACATTACAGTCTATCATTTTCTTGTGGAAGCCCTTGAAAGTGGTTGTCTTTAAGTACTTAAATTTAAAGGCGTTCAATCAAGATGCTTTAGAAAATATATTTTGTTGTATAAGACAACATGGTATTGCTAATACAAACCCAACTTGTTTTCAGTTTGTACAAGCTCTGAAGACTTGTGTTGTCAATCATATGACTTTGCCTTTCAAAGCCATGAGTGTAAGCAACTGTGAAAATGATGATTACACTCCCTTGAGCAGTTTGTGTCACTTTTTGGCAGCTAGTGGTAGGAGTGAACAATTAAGTGAATGTGAGATGAATGACACTGATACACCTGAGCAAATTTATTCTAACTCAGATGGTATCATCGAGTCTGTAGAAGATCAACAAGCCTTAGCCTATGTAGCAGGCTATGTACTAAAAGCTATAGATGTACCAGATGATTGTGAAACATGTAATAACAGTCTCTACTCCTCTGTCATGACTGAAAATCATTTGTTTACCTCATTTGAAGAGAATAATGAGGAACATTCTCATTTGAAATATGCAAGTGAAAGAGTCATGATTTTCCTAAGGGCACTCCATGATCAGCTGTACGAGTATCTAAATAGTCATGGTCATACAACAAGACTACATGATAATTTAAAAAAAAACATTTGTTCTGTCTCATACAACAATTTGTAATAAATATGACATTGAAGAGACTTCTGAAGACAAGTATTCCATTTATAATATACAAGTATGTGAAAGAAAAGAAATTTACAAACAAGAGGAAATTGCGTATTCAACAACTTAAAAATAAGTTCAAATCATGTTAAAAGACTTTGTATTTCAGTGTTTATTATGTGTACAATCATAGTAAGCTCCCTATACATATACAAATGTTGTGTTAAAAGCAGAGAATTACATGTTCTTGTACCAAAATCATGCCTTTGATTTGTTATGACAAACTCTGGTAATTCAGCAGGAGCATAACTTAACACTTTCTAGATGTGATGATGGGACTCTAAAAGTATAATGAATAAAGTGCTGTCAAGGGGAATTTGTGTTAATTTTCAGTAGTGTACCAAACAACGTTTTCAAAGAGGAAGTAAATAAATAAAAATGTTAAAAATAAATGTTGTACCAGTGTCTTCTTTCATTATTTAAACATGATGGGCATTGCCAAAATAACTGCCAAGTTGGGAAAAAAAATGTTACGTGTTGCAGTTCATTTTCTTTGTATGTCTCATTGGCATAAACATTTTGGCTACATTCATGGAGTGTCTACCTGCTCTGCTCCCAATTTGTTTTTCAGTTGGTGCAAAGTAGTATTTTGTGTGTTTCATAACTTTATTTGAACTGTGCAGAAGTTCAGTTTCAGATGACTGAATATCCATAAATAACAATCAACAGAAAAAATAAAAAATCGGATTTTGTAGACTTTACAGTACATCCTTGGTTTGTAGCACAGATTTTTTTTTGTGTAAATGACCTCTTGGTTATCCTTTAGCTGTGTAGTTATTTATTTGTGTAACCTACTATTCCGCTTTCAATCATGCGAGTGGACATAACGTGCCTTAGGATATGTGGAAACCTAAAAATCATTTATATATGCATGCAATGTCAGACGATTTTTTTAGTCTAAAGCTCATTTATTTCCACATGATAATGGCAACACGGCCAAAATCGCAATATTGAGTTTTACAAAAAAATTTCACAGTCAAAAGGTGACGTCGTAATTTACGAAAATTTTCACAATGTAAACTGCAGCTACGAGTAGTTAATGTTTGTTTTTGATTGAGATTTCTTTTATATATTACTTTGCAAGATCTCAAAAACCTTTATTACTGCACTATGCAGCCCACATTCAAAGATTAAATGAAAAATATTGTCATCTAATTCGCGTATTTAGAAATAAATATAAGAGATTTTCGGGCCATATATTTTCGTATTGAAGTTCACAGCCAGGCCACAAGTAGCGCTGGTGTCGTTCTGTGTTTCCGTATAATAACATGGTCTTTGCACTTCTACTATATTGGTGTTCTGTGGTTGAAACAATCTTCAGACCCACCAATAAGATTAGTGAATGCTTAAGATCGGCGAAAGATGCACGACACCCTTTAGCTACTCCTGGTGTGTATAAAATTCCGTGTAGTTGTGGGAAAGTTTACATTGGAACCACAAAAAGAAGTATCAATACTCGCCTAACTGAACAAAAAAAGAACTGTTGACTGGGACACACGGACAAATCGGCTGTAGCGGAACATGTTTCTGAAACGGGTGACCATGAAATAAAATTTTGTGAGAGGAGTGTGCTAGCTAAGACATCGCATTATTATGCACGTATGTATAGAGAGGCTGCAGAGATTTTTAAACACCACAATAATTTTAACAGGAAAGAAGAAGGCTTGAAGTTAGATAAGATATGGCGATCGACTTTGTACCAAAGATGTGACAATCGATTACCTTCGATCGAGAGTAATGACGCCAGCCAGAGATAGTTTTACTGTTGACAACACGTGACGAGTGGTGGCGCCCTCTACGCGCTCTATATAAACAGGACCTCCACGGCCTAGCAGCCAGTCGTAGACTCACCTCAGATGATGTTGCCTGCAGCTGGCAACAAAACGTCAGGGAGAAGTATTTCTACTATTGGACCACGGCCTCTTAGCCCGAAAGTTTTAATTACTGAGTTCAACAATGTTTGCAGCAGCATGGACTATCAGCTCAGGAGCGCCTGTGATGGTGTACTCAACGACGAACCTGGGTGCACGAATGGCAAAACGTCACTTTTTCGGATGAATCCAGGTTCTGTTTACAGCATCATGATGGTCGCATCCGTGTTTGGCGACATCGCGGTGATCGCACATTGGAAGCGTGTATTCGTCATCACCACACTGGCGTATCACCTGACGTGATGGTATGGGGTGCCATTGGTAACACACCTCGGTCACCTCTTGTTCGCATTGACGGGACTTTGAACAGTGGACGTTACTTTGAACATGTGCTACAGCCTGTGGCTCTACCCTTCATTCGATCCCTGTGAAACCCTACATCTCAGCAGGATAATGCACGACCGCATGTTGCAGGTTCTGTACAGGCCTTTCTGGATAGAGAAAATGTCCGACTGCTGCCCTTGCCAGCACATTCTCCAGATCTCTCACTAACTGAAAACGACTGGTCAATGGTGGCCGAGCAACTGGCTTGTCACAATACGCCAGTCACTATTCTTGATGAACTGTGGTATCCCGTTGAAGCTGCATAGGCAGCTGTACCTGTACACGCCATCCAAGCTCTGTTTGACTCAATGCCCAGGCATATCAAGGCCATTATTACGGCCAGAGGTGGTTGTTCTGGGTACTGATTTCTCAGGATCTATGCACCCAAGTTGCGTGAAAATGTAATCACATGTCAGTTCTAGTATAATATATTTGTCCAATGAATATCCATTTATCATCTGCATTTCTTCTTGGTGTAGCAATTTTAATGGCCAGTATTATATGATCACCACAACTTAGAAGAAGTTTACAGTTAAGTGGGTCTCTTCCCCTGGAGTGGGTTCGTCCTAACTTTCATAACAAAAGTGGCTTTAAAGTCGGTATTCACGACACATCTATACCGCAGAAGACTGCACCAGCTGCCCGAGCGTATAAGTCTGTAACTGCCATTGTCAGAGTTTTCCTATTACATGACACACCTAGTCTGCTCCAGCCGCCCAAGGGTCCATATTCAGAACTGCAGACTCGTTTAAATTGTTGAGTGTGAAAGTTGATATTTTTCTAGCGCTTGTACTTACTCATTTTGAAGCTTTGAGATATCCAGGTTTGTATTTAATAAGCAGATGTTATTATCTTGTGCAGGAAGAGAAAAATTACGTTATGATAATACGAAATTATGTACTGAAGTGTTCTTTGTATGTCTTGTTTATACAAGCAAATTGTTATCTATGTTTATATTTAACAGCATTTTAGACTTGGAGGACGCAATTATCTATGCAGCATTTGCCATGATAGTGTCCAGTTTAGGCGTTAGGTAAATGGCAGAACGATGACATACTGCCAGGAGTAAGAACTGGGTTCGACGCTGGCTGGGAAGAAGGGGTGAAGGCAGGGACACATGCTGCCTTTGAATGAAGGAGTTGAATCAGAAGATCCACAGTAATTTAGGAGCTTCATCAGAATGTATGTGCCTTATTTTGGCAAGCCGCTGTCTATTATAAATGATAGAATTTGCACAAATGACACAGAAAAGAGGGAAGCTATTTCACGGTAGTGAGACTGAAAAGATGCAAAACGGCTTCTACAGTCCTCACTGGTCGAGACGGCACAGTTTCTCCGAATTTTGAGGCTATTCTTTCAACATTATGTTTTCTCGAGCACTGTAATAATACAAAGATGCAATGAAATCAAGCATATGTAGTACTTTCACCAGTTAAGGTTATACACACACATATCGAAAATAAATTATATGTGCATTCATGTAAAACATATAAAGGCAAAATTAAACATTTGTAGACCTACCTTATTATGGCACAACATATCTAGAGGATCATATAGGCATCTTACCTTGCTGTATGCCTCAATAAGCATACTTACACTTCCTTTTTTTCGTTCCATTTCTATGATAAGGAGCTAACATTAGATTACAACTTTTCTCAATGGTAACACAAAAAAGAGAGTTTTCATTTGTTTTGTTACTGCATCTATTAAAAAAATTCTCACCGAAAAATGTGTAGAATATCTCGCACAATAGCAAAAAGAGTCCTCAAAGTTCACATATTCATCATTTGCTGACCACAGATCAAAACAATAACAAGCAGAAAGCCTGCTCAAAATGCTGCATTCTGCTCATGCACAGATCCATAGCAGAACAGAATGTGGTTCCTGTTTCTGCTTGGCGAATAAACAATCTGCTAAATTCACAGATTCACCCATACTGCTATTAGACAGCAGACTGCCTGTACCTGACTTGTAAAAGTTAAAGGTAAGTGTACATTTGTCTACAAAATTTAATGATTGTCAATAGACACTGTAGAGGGATTATCTATAACTATTGAGATAAAGAATGTATACAGGCTGGAACTGTCGCATGTACACATTTGAATGCTTGTTCCTCAATGTTTGCTAAATGTGGCTGACCTTTGTGAGATAGCGGCTCGTGCAGTGATAATAGTTGACATAGAAAAAAATCGAAAGAGGAGACGTTGGTGGAAACGTAAACTGTTTGCGGAGGGGCCTTGTTTCTGCTGTAATTACTTTAGACTTTGGAAGCAGATGACACCATCGCCTTCTGAAATTTCGCCCATGTAATCCAAGTGACTTTGAAGAACTGCTTCAGATTTTAAGAGAAAAAATAAAATAAATTTAAAGAAATTATTACAATTTCTCTGAGTTGGGCAGTGATATTGCGTTATCTCGCAAGTGGAGAATCCTGCACCAGACTAATGTACACGTTTAACAACTTGAAGCAAGCTGGGTCACAGATTGTCTGTGAAGTGTGTGAAACTAAGAAATAATCTCTGCAGGTATTCGTGAACGTGTGTATAAAAACTACAGAGAAATATTTATGTGAGGGTTGGAACTTAAATAGTGGCAACTACTTATTCACAACCGATAGAAAAGAGTTTGCACCTGATACTGTGCGTAAAAGTAGTCACCAGTGTTGTGTAGAACCCCTTGCCAGCGATGTGGAAGGCGTAGTATATCGTTAGCTGAGCCTGATCTGTTGATGGTGTGAATGGAGCGGTCTACCATCTGTCGAATCTCTGGAACTGTTCTGAAGGGAATGCCACGAAGCGGTTCCTTCATCTTTGGAATCAAATTAAATTCACAAGGACTTAAGTCCGGGGAGTATGGTGGATGGTACAGTACTCCCCAGTTCCATCGACTGAACAGAGCAGCAACAGCTTGCGCTGTATGCGCCCGCGCATTGTCGTGCAAAATGACGGATGGGTTCGCAGAAAGTGTCGCCGTTTCTTTCGCAAAGCTGGTCGCAGGTGATGCTCCAAAAACGAACAGTAATACTTTGAATTGACAGTCTGCCGTGGAGGAACTAAATGCGTTAGGATAACACCATCACAGTCATACACGAAAATCACCGTAACTTTCACCATACTGGGGCTCTGATGCGCTTTCGACTTCCGCGGTGACTCTTAATGACACCATTCGTTGGACTGGCGTTTCAGTTTTGGCTTGTAGGATGATTTCCTGTTTCGAAAATATAGTGACACCGTTACGTTAGACCGCTCGCTCACAAGTGACTGTGTTTCCCTTGATTGTGCGCACGCTGGCGATGTGGGACGGGCAAGTCCATTTGCTTGGAGGTAAGGTAGGTATGTCAACAACGTGTGCTATCAGCGACGATAGTACATTCCATTGCGTAGTGTCTCCACAGCAGTGTTGCCACTATTTAAGTTCCAACCTACGTATTTGTGCAACAACATCTAAATGGAGTACGAAAAACATAGATAACTGACATTCACTTATGGCAGCGACAACACGTAACTAATTATTAATTAACCAAGTAAAAGGAAAGGCTCACAAACTCTGGAGTATTGCAAGTCAGCCGAAGTGTTTAAGTGGGTATAAATATTCTCAGACACTGTGATCGTCGTTTTCATGATTTCCTTCAGATACAGGTGAGGAAACATAACTGCAATAACTTCCTGAACAGGTGAACTCGCTAGTCATGGAGACGTCGATGTACAAAGTATGCTTGGTAAGTGCCCAGCATACAATCCCATTTCCGAACGAAATATAGCGCAGAGTATGTTGTGCCAAGCAATACATACCTCCCGTTTTGGCCGATTGCAGTTTCTCAATTTGTTTCAATTCGTTCACTTTTTTTACGTTTATTTTTACGGTTTGATGTTTTAAATTGGGATGCATCACTTGCAGCTATTTATGGCGTTTCGTTTCGAGGCTGTGTGTGTCAACCGTCCTGTAAACAAAAATTTTTACCACTATCTGCTATCACTAGTCACCCATCTAATGTGATCATCGGATACATACTCACTGAACAGACAATTCGTAATACCTTCATACCTATATGTACTAACTAAGGACACTAGGTTCTTGTTACAGACGCCAAAACCAGCTGTTTGGAAAGCTATTGCTGACCTGTTTAATACTAGGTGGAATTTCTCTCACTGATTAGGCAGTGTCGATGGCAAGCACACATAAATATTGGCTTCAGAACATAATGGGAGCTTCTTTTCTAATCACAAAGGCACATTCAACGTCTGCTACTTGGAGTTGCGGGTACTAACTATAATTTCATTTATACTGAAAGTTGAACGTTCATACCTTTTTTGGGAAACTTGGCTATTGATTCTCTTGTTGCAAGCATACACAAGCTCTGTCTGAGTCTGAGGTATTATTACCGCGAGTAGTAGCGGTATACTGATTCATCTGTCTTTCCTTCAATGTTGTTTTCATTGCCAATACTAGCAACATTCGCTAATACTTGTAACATTGTGTTTCTCAATGCTGTTCCCAGAAATATTCGCAAATTCCATTTGCGTTCAAATGTTTTTCTCATACGATGTATTTTCATTGAAACTTTCACTTCTGTCTCTGACAGGTTTGCATTCTTAGCTTTTCGCATTTTTCTCTCTCTTCCTCACTGTCTACTACAATTTACTGAGTGTCTCTTACATAATGCCGTTCTTTACGTCATGAATTTTCTATTGAATTTTATAAACAATTTTCCCTCAAACTTTGTTTATTGCTCTTTATGGGCTTAATTATTTATGAATCTTAACATATGACTATGGCACTCATTCCGCTACGACGAAACGTTTTTAATGAGTGCTCGCTCATTCCTGTGAGTTGTTATTTACTATTTTTATTAATCTTTCAGTATTAGTGATTTTAACCGATTTTAAGGTTACTGCAACTTTTGCGTCTCGTGACTTGACATAAAGATCAGTCTTTCAGAAGGTGCATATTGCTGACCACAATCCAATGCCGCATCGCTCTTCACCGTAAGTTGCATAGTTTTCGCGTAATGCGCGCAAAACCAAACAATGCCCCAAGCTGCAGGCCACGTGGCCTCCTGGCGACCGTTGCAAAACCTTGCGAGGGCGCGTCATGCGCTTCCGCGATTCGCGCACCATGTAGCGCGTTCGCTTTCCACAAAGCAATCCTTGCACACTAGAAATATTCATCTAGTAACGGGGGTTTGTACCGTCACAATGTTCACATAATGATGGTGAAACTTATGTACTTCATATCTCGGACGCTTCTTATCAGGAGCACAATGGTCATACCTGTTGAAATTACTCGTTTCCGACTTTTTGTAACAGATCGTAGAAATACGTCAGCGTAACAGGTAGCAAGTAGATAACCTTGTTTTACTTTCCTGCCTTGCTTCTAGATCACATGGTTTTATAATATTCGTTACTTCCTTATTCACCACGATTACGATGTCTCTCTCTTCTCACGATGTGAAAACATTGTGGAGGCAGAGGATATACTTCCAGTGGCTAATGGACCGGTTATTAAACTTTGCATTGTTTTTGACAAAGAATAAACAAAACAAAAAAGTAGAGAGATTTATGTAACTGAAAACTACTATGAGCTAAGGAGAATATATGGAGGGCTTAAACGGCGAAAACAGAAACACTACTCAGTGACAATAAAACTCATTATACCGTAAAGCTGATTTTTCGGATAGGCAATACTTCCGCTGCCCATATGCGCCTTCAGGTAGGCACAACTTTTTGATTTTTGTAAGTTATCGTTTTGCATGTCAGAGAGAGAGAGAGAGAGAGAGAGAGAGAAAGTTCTCTTACTGTGAAACAGTCTTTGGTGTTGTTGTGGCACTGTCTTCGCCTCTGAGCTCTCTGATACTTTCTTACAAGGAGTTCAGAATACAACCAATTTTCAGGAAACGTTAGTGACAGCCATAGAGTAGAAATATCTCTGGAGTGAGCATTGCGCCGTGCGCATGCTGTCAACATTAAACTGGAATTGTCACATGATCTAGGGACGACGTCGATTGTTTAGCGCCAATTCGCGTCCGCCATCAGGTAACGTCGCGTCTCGTCACGTCTAGTCACATAACACCAAAACATTCTACAATACCTTTCGAATGGAGGCATTCGCACAGGTCGTCAACGGATCGTCACGTCATTTCACGGTACTTCAAGGTTACTCGGGAAGAAAATTTTAACGGTACCAGTCTGTTAACATCTTAAGTTAACCTATTTTCACCGCGCTCAATCTCCTTATAATAGTCGATTTTGTACTGTTGTATCTTCATAATCTTTATTTTATAATAGCGCTTTGTTTTAGTGACAAATTGGACATATTCCACGACGACAGGGATATTTTTTCCGCGTTCTTACACAACCGAGATCGTATATCTGAAGGCGAAAAGTAATTTAGGTTTTACGATAACACAACGGCGCTGACACCCACAATGTATATGTATAAGAACATAAGTAGACGAAGCAAATTCCATGATATGACATTTTAAGCAAAAAAGTCAGTTTCAACCAAGAGCGCATCAAGATGATCTTTGGTAGTCCTCGTCGCTGTCGTGTTTTTGTTCGTCGTTTTTTGTTTTACCGCGGTTGTTCATACTACCAGTGTTGTGCTGTTAGTACTTCTTAGCAGTTTGTGTAATACTGTCAAAATGAAACATAGATATGCACACTCAATAAAGTTATCATACACAAGGTACCTAATCTTGACTGTTGTGACCAACTGCTGTCAAAACTGATATTTAACAGACATTAAAGTACGATAAGATGTGTTGGAATGACACTGACGAAATTATGTACATATGTTTAACAATAGGCAACTCTAAAGCTCTCAAACACTGACGAAGAACTCAAAATAATCTCGTGCCTGCTATAAGCAAGCAGACATAAGAGTTCGCAAGTAAAAACTCACCCATTACATAGGAAATATTAATGAAGAATGTCACTGTACAAATATCTGACTGCTTGCATTACGCATTTCTACATTTTCCCACTCTTATATTCTTTAGTCTTAATGAGGTAATCAGAAACAAACCAAGATATCGAATTTGCCTTGTTTATGCGCAACATTGACTTTAGACAATCGAGATAATGGACAGCATCCTTGGCGATACTACCAATTAATGTTTTCCAACAGAATTTCTTACACTACGCGAGGTGACGGAAATTTGCGCTCACTGCAGTTAGCAAATATCAGATTTTCTGATCTAGTGCCGATGAAAGCTCATGAAATAAAAAAGACAGTGTGGATACCATTTTTATTTTTCATTCTTATTAATGATTTTTCAACTCGCATATTCAATGAACATATTTCTAATTCTTTTCACAATGGTACCGGAAAAACTGTATTTCGTACTAACTACTGATTTTCTCGCTTGTTATGACTGCCATATCTGTGATACGAACAACTTTGATGTTGGAACATGCGGCAGACCATGCGCGGAGCTTTGGATGTGGATTGGTGTGGAGGGGGGTGATTGGGCGGGACTTGTGCACCGTCCGGGGCTGTCGCTAACGTTACGTCAGTTTTCTAACCTGCTTTCATTCTTAGTTGAAATGTGGTGGGTAATGCTCGCTTCTCAACAATTCCTGCAAACGAGACTTTATTTTGACGTCACGTGCAATATCGACAACCACATGATCGGCTATCGACTTTGTAACAAGGATAAATATGAATGTTATTGCTCCTCGATTCACTCGCAGCAATTTAAGCTACCTTAGGTTCCTACCTAACCACACACTCGGAAATCACCACATGTTTGGAAATAAACAGCCACATATTTGTGTATAAGCCGCATTTCAATTTTATTGCAGTTGGTTTTAGTTACAGCACTTAACCCTTTACGGCTGTATTTTTTTTCTTTGGTGCTGATGGTTCTCAATTTCTTTTATGTTACTGCGGCTGGCTGGAAATTTCATTAGTGGAAAGAATACTGCAGAAGTATATTTTTTGGTCTTTTATTTCAGATTTTTCAAAAAGGGCCTTTAGACTCCTGTCAGGTCATAATGGTCCAGTCATCGACAGTTATTCATACAAATAATTCTCGCTCTCACTGAGACAAAAAAAAAAAAAAAAAAAAAACTTACCTTCGGAACATTCTGAATGAGTTTTTGATTTTCTGTTGTAAATGGCACATTTTTCACATTTTCCATAATTTGCAATAATGTTGGGCCATTTAAATCAAAATTTTGGGTTCAAATTTCATTTGTAAGTGGAAAACCGTTCTTTCTTCTTTCGTTCCGAAAATGGTTTGATTATATTTCTTTTTATCACAGCCATCTTCCAACTGTATTTTCTTTGGCTCCTTGAGAATAAGTGGCCATATTCTGTTGATGACTACATACAGCATAGTGTCATTTTTTTGTTGGCCTGCAAATTCGCAAGACGAATTATTCAAGAACGTGTTTTGGTTCTGAATCATCACTCTTCTATGAATCAGCCACAGATATTACATCCTTTAAAGTTCAGTGATATGTTACATTGTATCGGACTAGGAATAAATGAAGCGCATCAGTCAGGTTCCTAACAATAGATAATATTTTGTGCTCTTTTATTTTACGTCAAACTGAAAAGTCCCGTTATATCATAAAGTGTTAAAGCTGTACTCTTAGGTTCTCACCTAACCACACTGACGGAAATCGCCACATATTCGGAAATAAAGAGCCAAATATTCATGACAAGGGAGAATATCCATGTTACTGTTGTTCATTTCACTTTCAGTAATTTAAGCTGTCCTCTTAGGTTCCTGCCTAACCACACACTGGGAAATAGCCACATATTCAGAAACAAGGATTTTCAATCATAGTAATATAAATTGTCCTCTTAGGTTCCTGTCATCCACACACTCGGAAATCACCACACATTCGCAAATAAACAGAGAAATATTTGTGACAAGGAAGAATATGAATTATGTTCAAAATGGCTCTGAGCACTATGGGACTCAACTGCTGTGGTCATAAGTCCCCTAGAACTTAGAACTACTTAAACCTAACTAATCTAAGGACATCACACACATCCATGCCCGAGGCAGGATTCGAACCTGCGACCGTAGCGGTCGTGCGGCTCCAGACTGTAGTGCCTTTAACCGCTCGGCCACTCTGGCCGGCTATGAATTATGTTGTTGCTTGTTTCAGTCACAGCAGTTGAAGCTGACCTCTTAGGTTCTTGCCTAACCAAACTCAAGGAAATCGCTGAATATTTATTTCACCTTTTGTTCTCAAATCAGAGTGCAAATAACATTGAATACTGCAGAATGTACTTGTGTTACATTCATAATAAAGTATCAGAATGTGTTAACAATGCTAATATGAAAAAAAATATTTGCATGTGGTGGGATGCGAACCTGTGCTAGCACTTAATCATTGATTTTTGTCTCCTGTCTTGGTTATTATATTCTCTCTTGTAGGCTGATATTGTTGATGCATTATTACATGACATTTAGATAATGTTGACATGTTTGTGATTAATTTTCATTACCTTGGGATGACATACTGTAATTTATGAGACAAGTGTGTTTCATACTTAATCAGTAGACTACTCACAATAATAAGTCACTCCTGACAGAAGATTCTTCTATGAAGGCATTAACCGTCGATAAATCATTTTGTAACAATTTATTATTGCAAATAATTATGACAAATAATTTCAAGAATAACCTTTTCTTTTTCTAAATCTCCGGTGCACGTGTCTTGAGAGAGGCCCATTTCTTGCCCTGACAAAAGTCGATAGCCGATCATGTGGTCATCGATACTGCATGTGAGGTCAAATGATGTCACGTTTGAGGGAACTGTTGTGAAACGAGCACTACCTAAATGTGGTAGATGATGGACATATTCAGTAATGTTGTGATGACTTGCGATTGTATCTGTTAGATGAAGAAAGATTTATTGTAAAGGACAGCAAAGCTGAATATCTTTATATATACACTCCTGGAAATGGAAAAAAGAACACATTGACACCGGTGTGTCAGACCCACCATACTTGCTCCGGACACTGCGAGAGGGCTGTACAAGCAATGATCACACGCACGGCACAGCGGACACACCAGGAACCGCGGTGTTGGCCGTCGAATGGCGCTAGCTGCGCAGCATTTGTGCACCGCCGCCGTCAGTGTCAGCCAGTTTGCCGTGGCATACGGAGCTCCATCGCAGTCTTTAACACTGGTAGCATGCCGCGACAACGTGGACGTGAACCGTATGTGCAGTTGACGGACTTTGAGCGAGAGCGTATAGTGGGCATGCGGGAGGCCGGGTGTACGTACCGCCGAATTGCTCAACACGTGGGGCGTGAGGTCTCCACAGTACATCGATGTTGTCGCCAGTGGTCGGCGGAAGGTGCACGTGCCCGTCGACCTGGGACCGGACCGCAGCGACGCACGGATGCACGCCAAGACCGTAGGATCCTACGCAGTGCCGTAGGGGACCGCACCGCCACTTCCCAGCAAATTAGGGACACTGTTGCTCCTGGGGTATCGGCGAGGACCATTCGCAACCTTCTCCATGAAGCTGGGCTACGGTCCCGCACACCGTTAGGCCGTCTTCCGCTCACGCCCCAACATCGTGCAGCCCGCCTCCAGTGGTGTCGCGACAGGCGTGAATGGAGGGACGAATGGAGACGTGTCGTCTTCAGCGATGAGAGTCGCTTCGGCCTTGGTAACAATGATGGTCGTATGCGTGTTTGGCACCGTGCAGGTGAGCGCCACAATCAGGACTGCATACGACCGAGGCACACAGGGCCAACACCCGGCATCATGGTGTGGGGAGCGATCTCCTACACTGGCCGTACACCACTGGTGATTGTCGAGGGGACACTGAATAGTGCACGGTACATCCAAACCGTCATCGAACCCATCGTTCTACCATTCCTAGACCGGCAAGGGAACTTGCTGTTCCAACAGGACAATGCACGTCCGCATGTATCCCGTGCCACCCAACGTGCTCTAGAAGGTGTAAGTCAACTACCCTGGCCAGCAAGATCTCCGGATCTGTCCCCCATTGAGCATGTTTGGGACTGGATGAAGCGTCGTCTGACGCGGTCTGCACGTCCAGCACGAACGCTGGTCCAACTGAGGCGCCAGGTGGAAATGGCATGGCAAGCCGTTCCACAGGACTACATCCAGCATCTCTACGATCGTCTCCATGGGAGAATAGCAGCCTGCATTGCTGCGAAAGGTGGATATACACTGTACTAGTGCCGACATTGTGCATGCTCTGTTGCCTGTGTCTATGTGCCTGTGGTTCTGTCAGTGTGATCATGTGATGTATCTGACCCCAGGAATGTGTCAATAAAGTTTCCCCTTCCTGGGACAATGAATTCACGGTGTTCTTATTTCAATTTCCAGGAGTGTATAATTCTACTGTGCGTGTGTATGTAACTGAACTCCTCCTAAATGGCTGAACCGATCTGAATGAATATTTTTGCATGCGTTTGGGTGGAGCCTTGGCCGGATCGATTTGAATGAATTTTTGGGAATGCATTCAAGTGGGGACCTGGAAAATTTACATTCTTAAATCAGCACAGTAGGTGGCGTCGCATTTTGTGTGCAATATTCAGCGTATTATATTCAGATATAAATTATGTGCATAGGATTTCGTTTATTTTTCGACATTTTAATTTCAGTGTATTATACTATGTGTGTTTCGTTATTTTGACATTTTAATTTTTTTGCACGGTGTCCTTTGATATTTCAGGTGTCGCATTTCAGTGATTATTAAGTGTACTGTATTATATTCACATATAAGATACGTACATAAAACAATGCCTCGTCTTCGTGGAAGAGGAGGAAATATTAGTCGACGGACACGAAATTCAAAATTAGTTCAGAACCGTCGGCTAAATAGATCGGCAGAAGATCAGTCGACAGACAATGAAAATTTAAGAAATCAGGCTGCAATCAGACGTGCTAGTGAAAGTCAAGAGCAACGCAAAGAACGCCTTCAAGCTAATGCATTGAGACAAAGACTGCCCAGTCAATGAGTCACCGACACATTCAGAACACGTGAACAACAGGGTTTGCAAGTGTATCGCGCATTGACACGTGCATCACTTCTTCGCCTTGCATTTGAATATGAGTCGGACATCGACTATTCATCGCATTCACAAACATGGGCGTACCCAGCGAGGGCAAGGGAGGCGGGCAGCTGCCCCCCCCCCCTCTTCTAGAAGACATTCGCAGTTTTTCACTAGTTAACTGTTTTATTTAGTAAGAAATGCTGCATGTTTTCTCGGATTGTACAAGTGCATTCTTGTATTTAAAATGTTTATTAAAAGCAGTTTTTCACTGGTTTACTGTTTTATTTAATAAGAAGTGCTGTATGTTGTCTCGAGTCCTTGTATCCTGAGACTAGTATGACCTGCCCCCCCCCCTTCCCCCCCCCCTTCCCCCGAGTAGTTCAGATCCTGGCTACGCCCTTGTTCACAAATTGTAATCGGTGCTATGAACAAAGAATGCCAACACTGTCATGCACGCAAATACAAAGGTGAATCGGCCGGTTTCTGCTACGCGTCTGGAAAAGTTGTATTGCCACCATTGAATTCGCCGCCAGAACCATTGAAAACACTATTGACTGTAGCTACATCTCAATCTAAATTGTTTTTGCGTAAAATTCGTAAATTCAATTCGAGCTTTCAAATGACATCATTTGGAGCAACAAAAGTCTTTCATAATGAGGATGGTCGCAATTTTCAATCAAAGTTTAAGATTCAGGGCGAAGTGTATCATCAAATTGGTTTTTTAATGCCGATGCCTGATACCGATACAAAATTTCTGCAAATCTACTTCATGGGTGATGAGGAGCAGCAAATAAACGCACGCTGCCGGTACAACCATATCGAACAGATAGAGGAGCGACAAATTATGGGTATTTTAGAACCGTTTTTACAGAATCTCAACCAGTTGGTCCAGTTGTTCAATACCATTTCAAAAAAACTGCAAAACGACAACTATACGATCGTCATCAAAGCAGACAAAGTACCATCTGGGCAGCACACTGGCCGATATAATGCACCGACCATTAATGAAGTTGCAGTTGTTATGGCTGGCGACGCATTTGAACGTCGAGATATACGAATTCAACGCAAAGATAACACAGTGCATACGATTGAAGACAGTCATCGCTCTTACGACGCTTTGCAATATCCACTGATATTAAGGGGAGGAGAAGATGGATATCATTTAAATATCAAACATAGGAATCCAGCAACAGGTACAATCTACAAATGTCATTACCTAACATTTTATTTTATGCACGATTAATTTTATTTTTACTTTGCAGGTGCAGAAACTAGCAAGAAAGTGAGCGCGATGAACTTCTACGCATATCGGTTGATGATTCGTGTCAATGAAGACAGTAATATTCTCCGATGCCGCCAGCTGTTTCATCAATATATCGTTGATATGCATGCGAAAATTGAAAGCGAGCGATTACCATACATCAGGTATAATCAAGCGAAACTTCGAGCTGAGGAATACATTCATTTGCGTGATGTTATTCTTGGTAACGTAATGAAATAACTAATATCAACGACATTAGTACTTCATATATTCTTCCATCATCATATATATTGGTAGCCCACATCATATGCAAAAATATATTCAAGACGCCATGACTTTTGTGCGCGCGTACGGACGACCAGATCTGTTCATTACATTTACGTGTAATTCAAAATGGGATGAAATTAAAATTGCATTACTGCCAGATCAAACTGCAATAGATCGGCACGATATCACTGCACGTGTCTTCAGACAAAAGTTAAAATCGTTGATGAACTAGATTGTACATTCCTCTGTATTTGGCAAAACACGTTGCTGGCTATATTCTATTGAATGGCAAAAACGAGGTTTCTCACACGCGACAAAATACGGTCTGAAGAAATTGATAAAATTATCTCGGCAGAAATTCCGGATCGGAATATCGATAATGAATTCTATGAGATTGTTACCGCTATCTTGCAGTGCTATAAACATCACGGCGCCGTGCATTCACAATGGAAAATGTACGAAACGTTTTCCAAAAAATTGTATAAATGATATAATCACTAATATCGATGGTTATCCATTGTATCGTCGTAGATACACTTACCATGGTGGCCAATCACATCAATTACGCATGTCGAACGGTACAACAGTTGACATTGACAATCACTGGGTGGTTCCGTATTCACCATTGCTGTGTAAAATCTACGAAGCACACATAAACATTGAGCTCTGCAGTTCGGTGAAGTCCATAATATATATATGCAAATTTGCCCATAAGGGCAGTGATATGGCTCTATTTGCTGTTCACAATGTTAACGAAAACGAAGAAATAACAAGGTATCAAATGGGCCGATACATCAGCAGCAATGAAGCAGTTTGGCGTATTTTGGGTTTTCCGATACACGAAAGAGACTGCTGTTATGCATTTGGACGTGCACCTTGAAAATGGACAGCATGTTTATTTCACTGAAGAGACTGCTCTACAACGTGCATCAAATGCCCCAAAAACCACATTAACTGAGTTTTTCAAACTATGCAGCCGACCAGGTATTCCCGGTCAATTCGCAAAGACATTAATGTAAACTGATGTGCCACGATATTTCACATGGAATAAACAGTCAAAAAAGTGGGAACCATGAAAGCGAGGTGTTTCGGTTGAGGGATACAACGGCATATTTATGGGAAATACATTAGGCCGATTATACACAGTCCATCCAAAGCAACGCAAATGTTTCTTCTTGCGTTTATTGTTGGTTAATGTTCCTGGAGCGACGTCCTTCAAATACTGCCAACAGTCAATGGCATTTTGTACGACACATATCATGATGCGTGTCGCGAATTACATTTGCTGGAAGATGACAACCATTGGGATATTACACTTGCAGATGCAGCATTGAGTTCCTCTCCTCATCAAATTCACCAACTATTCGCCATATTATTGACGACATGTTTTCCATCTCAAACTTCTGTCCTTTGGGACAAATATAAAGATTCCATGAGCGACGACATTCTGTATCGCATTGGGATGGCTGATCAAGATCCCAATATCGATTTTTCGCCGGAAATATATAACGAGGCGATAATAAAGATTGAAGATATTTGCATTCTGATTTCGAATATGCCACTCATTCACTTCGGTATGCCCTCACCTAACCGTCCAGCAGAAGACATCATTAACAGTGAGATTCAGAGCGAACAACAGTTCAATACAGTCTCTTTAACTACTTTCGTTGAAAACAATGAGCAACTACTCACTGATGAACAAAAGAATGTATACGATCGAATTAATTTGTCAATTGCAGCAGAACAAGGTGGATTCTTTTATTTGGACGCACCAGGTGGCATTGGAAAAACGTTTCTCATCTCACTAATACTTGCGCACATTCGATCACAAAATCATATTGCGTTAGCAATTGCTTTATCAGGTATTGTAGCCACTTTGCTTGATGGCAGACGGACTGCACATTCAGCACTCAAGTTACCGTTGAACATTTACACAAATCCAGATGCAGTGTGCAACATAAAAAAGCATTCTGGTATGGCTAAAGTATTGCAAAAATGCAAAATTTTTATCTGGCCTGAATGCACTATGGCCCATAAGCATTCACTTGAAGCTCTCGATAGGTTACTGCCGCTGTCTGGTGATTTTAGACAGACATTGCCGGTCATTCCACTCGCTACATATGCGGATGAAATTAACGCATGTATTTAACAATCTTATCTATGGCGAAATGTCAGTACATTACGTCTTAACACAAATATATGTGTTCAACTGCAAAACGATCCATTGGCACTATCATTCTCCGAGCAATTGCTCAACATTGGAAATGGAACAATACCATTGCTTGGAGACACACAATGCATCAAATTGCCAGACAATTTCTGCAACATGGTACATACAAAAGATGCTTTGATTGAAAGCATATTTCCAGATTTACAAGCTAATTACGAGGGCTATCCACAAAGTACATTATGTTTTGAAATTAAAAATAAATAAAGTATTGGAAATTTTTTTATTTTATACAGATGAAAGCCACACATAAATACTACTTTTCTACATAGTTGCCATTTAAATTAAGGCACTTATCGTAGCGATGGACGAGCTTGGAAATTCCTTCGTCGTAAAATTCGGCCGCCTGCGCCTTGAACTACGTGGTTACCTCTCCTTGAAGCTGTGCGTCGTCATCAAAACGCTGCATAGCCAACCACTTCTTCATTGCTGGGAATAAGTGGAAGTCGCTCGGTGCCAGGTCGGGACTGTACGACGGATGAGGAAACAACTCCCACTTAAAAGATTCGAGAACTTCACGAGTGGCATTTGCCGTGTGGGCCCGGGCGTTGTCGTGAATCAGCAAGATCTTTGAGCCCAACTTTCCCCTGCGCTTATTTTGCACTGCTCTTCTGAGGTTATACAGAGTTTGGCAATACCTTTGAGAGTTTATTAAAGTGCCTTTTTCCAGGAAATCCACAAAAATCACACCATTTCTGTCCCAAAAGACAGTCGCCATCACCTTCCTTGAAGACATTGTCTGCATGCATTTCTTGGGTTTTTGGGTGGAATTTGTGTGCCCCCACTGCATTGACTGCAATTTTGTCTCGTAGTTCACATGCTTAACCCATGTTTCGTCACCAGTAACGATGCGATCGAGTAATGAGTCGCCATCTTTCTCGTAAGCGTCCAAAAACTTTAACGCTGCAGCCATTCGCTGATTTTTGTGAATCTCTGTCAAGATTTTTGGCATCCATCTTGCACAAAACTTGTGGTAACCAAGCTTTTCGGTAATGATTTCGTGCAACAAACTTCGTGAAATTTGTGGAAAACTCATACAGAGTTCCGTTATTGTGAAATCACGGTTTTCACGGACCGTGGCATCAACTTTTTCGACAAGTTCAGCAGTCACTATGCTGGGTCTTCCACTTTGCTCTTCGTCGTGAACATTAGTTTGGCCATTTCTAAATTTTATGACCCATTGATGCACTCCACCTTCAGTGATTATGTTGTCCCCATACACTTCACAAAGCTGCCGATAGATTTCTATCGGTGTACAGTTTTTTGCAGTCAGAAACCTTATTACAGCACGCACTTCACACTTCGCGGCATTTTCAATTAACGCTGACATTTCAAACTGTCACAGTAACTCAACGGAGTACAGCACGAACCTCTCACTAGCACAGCAGGATGCCGACTGAGCAGCGGAATGCCATGACACCAAGATGGCCGCGCTAGCCCCGCCCCTAACGGACACAAACGTAAACGTAATGTACTTTGTGGATAGCCCTCGTACGAGGTGCATTCAAGTTCTGAAGCCTCCGATTTTTTTTCTCCGGACTGGAAAACATAGAAACATGCGCATTGTTTTAAAATGAGGCCGCGTTTATTGTCAATACATCCCAGAGATGGCAGAACCATATGGCAGATGGAATTTTACCACCAGCGGCGAGAATGAGAACTGTTTTAAATACTTAAAATGGCGACCTTTTCCTTACTTAAACAGTGTGCAATCATTCGCTTTCTGAATTTGCGATTGAAATTCATCAACAGTTGAAGGAGACATGTGGTGATGGAGTTATGGATGTGTCGAAAGTGCGTTCGTGGGTGCGACAGTTTAATGAAGGTAGAACATCGTGTGACCACAAACTGAAACAACCTCGGGCTCGCACAAGCCGGTCTGACGACATGATCGAGAAAGTGGAGAGAATTGTTTTGGGGGATCGCTGTATGACTGTTGAACAGATCACCTCCAGAGTTGGCATTTCTGTGGGTTCTGTGCACACAATCCTGCATGACGACGTGAAAATGCGAAAAGTGTCATCCAGGTGGGTGCCACTAATGCTGACGGACGACCACATGGCTGCACGTGTGGCATGTTGCCAAGCAATGTTGACGCACAATGGCAGCATGAATGGGACTTTCTTTTCGTCGGTTGTGACAATGGATGAGACGTGGATGCCATTTTTCAATCCAGAAACAACGCGCCAGTCAGCTCAATGGAAGCACACAGATTCACCGCCACCAAAAAAATTTCGGGTAACCGCCAGTGCTGAAAAAATGATGGTGTCCATGTTCTGGGACAGCGAGGGAGTAATCTTTACCCATGGCGTTCCAAAGGGCACTACGGTAACAGGTGCATCCTACGAAAATGTTTTGAAGAACAACTTCCTTCCTGCACTGCAACAAAAACGTCCGGGAAGGGCTGCGCGTGTGCTGTTTCACCAAGACAACGCACCCGCACATCGAGCTAACGTTACGCAACAGTTTCTTCGTGATAACAACTTTGAAGTGATTCCTCATGCTCCCTACTCACCTGACGTGGCTCCTAGTGACTTTTGGCTTTTTCCAACAATGAAAGACACTCCTCGTGGCCGCACATTCACCAGTCGTGCTGCTATTGCCTCAGCGATTTTCCAGTGCTCAAAACAGACTCCTAAAGAAGCCTTCGCCACTGCCATGGAATCATGGCGGCAGCGTTGTGAAAAGTGTGTACGTCTGCAGGGCGATTACGTCGAGAAGTAACGCCAGTTTCATCGATTTCGGGTGAGTAGTTAATTAGAAAAAAAAATCGGAGGCCTTAGAACTTGAATGCACCTCGTATATTAATCATGCATGGCTTCGTGAACGAGCTGTTTTAGCCGCAATAATATCGGTGTTGACGCTATTAACATCAAAATACAACAGTCATTGCCCAGAATGAGATATTGTTCAAATCGATCGACACTGTTACCGATCCTGATGAAGCAGTCAACGATCCTGTTGAATTTTTGAATTCACTGGATTTACCAGGAATGCCACCACACAACTTACGATTAAAAGTTGGCTTACCTATCATTTGCTTCAGAATTTAATTGCACATAAGCTATGCAAAACCATAAGAAATACAGGCAATATTCTTGAAGCTACAATTTTTGAACGGCAAATTTGAAGGTGAAGTTGTTTTCTTGCCATGAATCCCAATGATCCCTTCAGACTCACCCATTCCATTCAGACATCTGCAATTTCCAATTCGCTTGGCATTTGCCATGATTATTAATAAGTCACAAGGTTGTGGGTTGGATCTAGAAAAACCGGTCTTTCCACATGGCCAATTATATGTGGTGTGTTCTCGCATTGGAAAACCGTCAAGTTTATTCATTTATACTCTTCAGGAATTGACTAAAATATTGTTTATCAACTCGCATTAAGATAAAATTAAACAAACATTACTGATTGTAACGAATTGTTTTTAGAAAAATTGGTGTTATTTGTAATGTGACAACGTGCTGTCTAGTGATTGCCAGGCATAGTCAAGGTGCAACGGTAGAGAAAGTGGACGCTTATGCCATCTGTGGGCCAGAATCGAAGGCAAAGTGGCAGTGCTTCTGCCTGGTGGTAGCTAAATTAAAGAACGCTGTGCGGGAGACAGTGTCTGGCTTGTGCTGCACTCTGACAGCGAAATAATAAAAGAATTAAACTAAATAATATTGTTACATGTAGTAAAAATATAAATGTAATACTACTTTAATATGTGAAAATGACTGTAATTGAATATTGTAATGCTATGGTATGTTTAATTGTAAATAGAGAATTTGGCGTAATGTAAACTAATGTTTAGGTGTGGGGGGAATCCCCGAGAATGAGAACAGTGTACAGGTTGGCGCGTAATATTGGCGGTAGAAGTAAGTTGGCGTAGTTCTGAGACAGAACAAGTGTTAAGTGGCGTTAAAGTGACTGCCGGTGTGTGCTACGGTAACGTTGCTAACAGACCATTTAGAAGTGAACTGAAAACAGATATGGACTCCGTTTATCGTAGGGCTACAAGCTAAATGGACACTAAGGCTTGTAAGACGCGGTATTTCGATGGAGATGGGCTGTGAGCAGCAAAATAGTACAGTTTCCCGCTCTGAGGTACATGGCACTGCATGGTGTAATGCTGTGTTAATTGTGACGAGTTGCTTGTGCCAACGGCGAGGTGTGAAGGGACCAGTAGCCTCACCCAACGGCGTATTGTGATATCAATAACTTATGAGGTCCATTGGTGAGCTAACTTCGGCAGCAACGAACTAGAAGTTATCTTACAAGGTATTATTATGAACAGTTGTTGTTATACTGACACCATTACCATTACATTTATATTTTTTGAATCAGTTTGTGTAGTAGTCAAACCAAGTTCTCTACAGTGTGTAAAGTTTGAGGCAATAATTATCTTGTGGTTTAAATTGCATTCCCCGAGTGTAATCAATTATTTAAAGGAGATAGCTGATTATTACCCTATATCCAGTGATTTCTGTGTGCTGCAACATCAGTGAAAAGTTATGGTGCGTATCGGCGTAGCTATATTGCAAGAGAAAATAGTC
Organism: Schistocerca americana; assembly: GCF_021461395.2. NCBI lineage: Eukaryota > Metazoa > Arthropoda > Insecta > Orthoptera > Acrididae > Schistocerca > Schistocerca americana. The sequence continues at coordinate 415,621,445 of NC_060120.1, forward strand.
GGAATTAACGCCGAAATTGACAGCAGACGCCGCTTCATGCAACGGATGGAAGATGCCAGTAACTGTGCCACCTTAATTACTATCCAGTTCGATGTGGTGACTTTTCAGTACATTGCCATAGTCAAAAATTACTCAGTTCCGTCTGAGTAACGTGATTCTCAATTAGTGTTTTCAGTAACTATATTGACAAGCAGATCTATATTGTTCTTTAATTAAGCGTTAAAGGAAATTGCTGCCACCACAGAACACATTGTGCCTTCAGCACAATGGAAGCTTAATAACATTCAATTCAGTAATTACAGTTAGTGTAGTTTACATTAACCTAAAACAAGTTCAAGTGTTTATCATGTGTGTTTATGTATTGAGAAACGATTCCAGGCTGTGGTATTGTTTTAAATGAATAATGTCCTCCTGCTAGGCAATATCAAACATACAGAATTAAGTGATCCCTGTTCAGTCACTTCAAAGAGATTATCAGAGGTACTAATAATCAAATATACACAAAAAACAAGTTTGTTACGCGCCATTATCATTATTTATTCCAAAAATTCCGTGTTGTAGTTGGATCACCATAGAGTGCCTATTCAAACCTATTACACATGAGAGCCGCTGTCCGGAAGTCCGATTCCGCATCGTCTAATAATAATAATACAGTAAATTCGGGTAGTGGTATTGCATATTTCAAAATAAAGAATAATGAAATTATAGTATTATTTGTCTTTCATTTCATACTTTGTTTAATATCCTAATCGCTTGAAATATCATACAGGACAATGTCTGTTGGGTCCACTAGTACTTTATAACCCTGATGCTCAAATGTGAACATATCACACACCCAGCACTAATACTAAGTGTAATATTACCTCCTCGATAACTGGATGCATACGACACCAAATAATACTGACCAAAAATCAACAATGATTGTGCATGTTTCTTATGATCATCCTGAGAGTCATACCACCATGTCATAGACGTAATCGAGCACATGTTAAACAAAAAATCCTGATCCCAACAACTATTGCATATTACTCTCACAAGCGCTCGTCGTTCTGCAGGTGTGCACTAGTGTTCATGTTAAAAGTTACATAGTTGCTTTATGAATCTAGGTACGACATTACCGCTGAATGAGGTCATTTTTTGTCCATACAAATACCGAGCCGGTAATCATAGGAATGTGTATTATCAGACCAATATGTAGCCCACGATGGAACCTCGTGATAAAATTTGTGAATTTTGAAAGTCATTCAGCTAAGGAACGCGGTATGTGACCGGTATTTGCAACTACCTCACACTGCTAGATATTTACCCAGTATGTGTAACATATTCTGTCTCAATACCATGTCAGAGGTTCCGTTATATATCCACTGAGTTAAAGGCGATGACTGATTGAGAACGATCACAGCCACAAGTGAATCATATGTCGAAACTAGTCAACTTTCTCGAACCTATCTGCTACAGTAAAAATCCAACATAGTCTTAGTTAGTCACTACACATCTTGCAACTGCTTCAATTTCTACAGCTTTGCACATGTAATCATTCCATTTTAAGTCGAAATTGAGCAGAAGTCAGACAAAGCCATATCCACCACCTTCTGCAACCCGTCTAGAAGCAAAGCGAACTGAGATAGTGCGACAGGACCATGTTTTGGCCATTTGGCAGAAATGCGCGCATTGTGGCGCGTTCCCAGACTACACACAAGTGCTACAGATCCGTGTCCATTCAAATCTATCAGCCCAACATTCTATCATCGTTATTCTCTACCACACAACAGAGAAAAATTAACAACTATAGAAGATCAAATAATTTCATCTCATATAGAACTCACATAGACGCCATTACTCGTGTGACGATGCAAAGCTGTGTTGGGGGTCCAGCACCGAGAGAGAGAGAGAGATTTCGCAATGCTTCCCAGAATAGCACAGCGTGCAGCCCTCCAAGCATTCCTAACGGCATACTGTCCGCCCCGGTAGCTGAGTGGTCAGCGTGACAGACTGTCAATCCTAAGGGCCCGGGTTCGATTCCCGGCTGGGTCGGAAATTTTCTCCGCTCAGGGACTGGGTGTTGTGTTGTCCTAATCATCATCATTTCATCCCCATCGACACGCAGGTCGCCGAAGTGGCGTCAAATCGAAAGACCTGCACCAGGCGAACGGTCTACCCGACGGGAGGCCCTAGCCACACGACATTTCCATTTTTCAACGGCATACTTCTTTCCTCACTGAATTTACCTATCAAACTGCTGCTGATACTGCTCCCTGTGTGGAATGAACCTATTAAATACATGCATATTGAACTGAGAGTTGTTTAAAGTTTCATCACCTCTACTCTAGAAGAATGATCGTATCCCTTGTACTATACTGTAAATCGCAAGAATCCCCCCCTGTGGTCCTGTTTAGTTGTTTGAAACACTGTTTTCTAACACGCTTTGTACACTGGCAAGGATTTCGTTTTTCTGCCACGACTTTGTTGCGTGCGCCAGGTTCTAAACTGACATTAAGAAGTTCTGATCCACGGGCTTTCGCAGGAAACTAGACGTTGCACAGTGTAAATCATGTTCTTAGGGCTGATACTATAACATGCCACACATCGGATCATTTTAAGTAAAAGACAACTACAAGGAAACCAGAAGAATTTGCTCGCATTGTGTAGAGTCTCCAAATTACAGTCTGAATGTGATTCAGGATCTCTACATTTACACTCATCTCTTACACTGACGGAATAGATGATAACTCTACGTTTCGTTTCGACTCATTCATCATACTGCATTCATGTATGCGATCACTGTTCCGGTGCTAACCACCCCAGAAGGTATAGCACAGCCGCCAAAACTCTCCCTGTAACTCAAACAAGCATTGTCACTCAATTATTATTTCGTAACCAACAGCATGTCAGCGAACGGGTGGGATGGAAAAGACACCACTGATATACTCTAATAATAAGCATCATAGTTGATGGTGTGAACAAAAAAATGGCTCTGAGCACTATGGGACTCAACTGCTGAGGTCATTAGTCCCCTAGAACTTAGAACTAGTTAAACCTAACTAACCTAAGGACATCACAAACATCCATGCCCGAGGCAGGATTCGAACCTGCGACCGTAGCGGTCCTGCGGTTCCAGACTGCAGCGCCTTTAACCGCACGGCCACTTCGGCCGGCCTGGTGTGAACAATTTTAACACTTTTACACTAATTTCAGCACAGACCATTGATGTGACAGCATGGCCCCCAGTTTCATAATCACAGCTAAATCGCCCCTTTTGCATCACTTTGCGAGTATGATTACAAATGAGGATACACTACTGGCCATTAAAATTGCTACACCAAGAAGAAATGCAGATGATAAACAGGTATTCATTGGACAAATATATTATACTAGAACTGACATGTGATTACATTTTCACGCAATTTGGGTGCATAGATCCTGAGAAACCAGTACCCAGAACAACCACCTCTGGCCGTAATAACGGCCTTGACACGCCTGGGCATTGAGTCAAACAGAGCTTGGATGGCATGTACAGGTACAGCTGCCCATGCAGCTTCAAAACGACACCACAGTTCATCTAGAATAGTGACTGGCATATTGTGACGAGCCAGTTTCTCGTCCACCATTGACCATTGACCATTGACAATTGGTGAGGGGTCTGGAGAATTTGCTGGCCAGGGCAGCAGTCGAACATTTTCTGTATCCAGAAAGGCCCGTACAGGACCTGCAACATGCGGTCATGCATTATCCTGCTGAAATGTAGGGTTTCGCAGGGTTCGAATGAAGGTAGAGCCATGGGTCATAACACATCTGAAATGTAACGTCCACTGTTCAAAGTGCCGTCAATGCGAACAAGAGGTGACCGAGACGTGTAACCAATGGCACCCCATAACATCACGCCGGGTGATACGCCACTATGGCGATGACGAATACATGCTTCCAATGTGCGTTCACCACGATGCCAGCAAACACGGATGCAACCATCATGATGCTGTAAACAGAACCTGGATTCATCCGAAAAAATGACGTTTTGCCATTCATGCACGCAGGTTCGTCATTGAGTACACCATCGCAGGCGCTCCTGTCTGTGATGCAGCATCAAGGGTAACCGCAGCCATGGTCTCTGAGCTGATAGTCTATGCTGCTGCAAACATCGTCGTTGACTTAGGTAAAAATGTGTCCAACTCAATTTGTCTCGAACTCCATCATGTATAAAAATAAGTCTTTTCTTGTTCTTCACACTTTGAAATCTGTTACTATACATCGGTAAGGAGAGCTAAGCTGCTCGACGTGGTAACATTTCGAGAAATCTCATGCACTTGGATGGGTTGGGACTTGGAAAGCTATATTCATTCACGAGACATGGAGTGTAGCGCTGTTCTTCTGATTGGATCTGTACCTGGAAGGTATTAGTAAGATAGAGAACATAAACACACAAGACTCTAGAACAATAATTTAGAGTTGATAGCGTCGAACTGTTCGTGCAGATGGTTGTTGTCTTGCAAACGTCGCTATCTGTTGACTCAGGGATCGAGACGTGGCTGCACAATCCGTTACAGCCATGCGGATAATATGCCTGTCATCTCGACTGCTAGTGATACGAGGCTGTGAAGAAGGGTGGATCTGTACCTGGAAGGTATTAGTAAGATAGAGAACATAAACACACACACACGCCCTCCTAACACTACAACGTTCTACAGTGGTCAACTGCTGTTTGTGTACGAGAAATTGGTTGGAAACTTTCCTCATGTCAGCACGTTGTAGGTGTCGCCATCAGCGCCCGCCTTGTGTGAATGCTCTGAAAAGCTAATCATTTGCATATCACAGCATCTTCTTCCTGTCGGTTAAATTTCGCGTCTGTAGCACGTCATCTTCGTAGTGTAGCAATTTTAATGACCAGTAGTGTAGATTACTGTGCAGTATATTCATTCATTGTTAATTCTTGAACACATACATGATAAAAGTACATCAGACAGCGCTCTACATATTTCTAACACTTCGAGCATAGAGTTTAATTTGCGATCTACTTCTCAGCGTATGGGAGTCACAGAGCATTCTCCCCGTCTTCAGGTAAAAGACCAACGTCACACAGTCATTGAACAACACACCGTGTAGAACCGTTAGAGATTGCTTGGAGATTAATTCTCTAACGATGCTACAGGGTGTGTTGTTCAATGACTGTGTGACGTTGGTCTTTTACCTTAAGATGGGGTGAATGCTCTGTGACTCCCACACGCTGAGAAGTAGATCGCAAATTAAACACTATGCTCGAAGTGTTAGAAATATGTTGAGCGCTGTGTGATGTACTTTGATCACGTATGTGTTCAAGAATTAACAATGAATGAATGTACTGCACAGTGATCTACACTACTGGCCATTAAAATTGCTACACCACGAAGATGACGTGCTACAGAAATGAAATTTAACCGACAGGAAGAAGATGCTGTGATATGCAAATGATTAGCTTTTCAGAGTGACACCTACAACGTGCTGACATGAGGAAAGTTTCCAAACGATTTCTCATACACAAACTGCAGTTGACCAGTGTTGCCTGGTGAAACGTTGTTGTGATGCCTCGTGTAAGATGGAGAAATGCGTACCATCACGTTTCCGACTTTGATAAAGGTCGGATTGTAGCCTATCGCGGTTGCGGTTTATCGTGTCGCGACATTGCTGCTCACGTTGGTTGAGATCCAATGACTGTTAGCCGAATATGGAATCGGTTCAGTATTACCCTCCTGAACCCACCGATTCCACATTCTGCTAACAGTCATTGGATCTCGACCAACGTGAGCAGCAATGTCGCGATACGATAAACCACAACCGCGGTGGGCTACAATCCGACCTTTATCAAAGTCGGAAACGTGATGGTACGCATTTCTACACCTTACATGAGGCATCACAACAACGTTTCAGCAGGCTACACTTAAAAATGGGCTATAATGTTAGATGGAATACCTTTCTGGCCTATCAGACATACACCCTTCTTCACAGTTTCTCTACGCTGAACTATCTTATCGAATCGTAAAACATTTGCTTTGCATGATACGAGCGGAGACATATAGTGCCCACTGTTCACATCCAATCACGGTTCAGAAATTATACGATGCCTGCATAAGGCCTACATAAAATGATAATTAGTAGCGGGGGATACATCCTACAAGGAAACAGATAAACACATAGGAGCTACGTCTACAAGGAAACAGATAAACACATAGGAGCTACGTCCGAAATGTGATTATGTATTAGTTATGACCCTGAAGTCTCGATTTTACACCTAAGATGCGACTGGAGCGTTCGCATAAATCAAAGCTCTTTTAGAGGAGTGTGTCAACTTTATTCACACATGAGATGGAAGTCCTCTGATGACCGACAGGTTTACTATTAACGATCGCAAGTAGACAGTGCTTTAAAACACATATGGAACATGTAGCTGCATATGAGTAGAACGCAGGCTATGTCATGTGACTGATGCATCCGGAATCACTGGTGCCTCAATAGACGTACAGTATAATGCAGCCTCAATGGGAAAAAATTGACTGCCCCTTATTCCCTTCATTTCAATGGCCACGTTTTACGGGATTCCTCCTCTTGCAGCATACTTTGTCCCATATACAAATTGTTCGGTGTGAACAAGAAAATAGCAAAGAACTTCCTCAATTTCACCGCATTACGATCTATATTCGTTCAATATACACTCCTGGAAATGGAAAAAAGAACACATTGACACCGGTGTGTCAGACCCACCATACTTTCTCCGGACACTGCGAGAGGGCTGTACAAGCAATGATCACACGCACGGCACAGCGGACACACCAGGAACCGCGGTGTTGGCCGTCGAATGGCGCTAGCTGCGTAGTATTTGTGCACCGCCGCCGTCAGTGTCAGCCAGTTTGCCGTGGCATACGGAGCTCCATCGCAGTCTTTAACACTGGTAGCATGCCGCGACAGCGTGGACGTGAACCGTATGTGCAGTTGACGGACTTTGAGCGAGGGCGTATAGTGGGCATGCGGTAGGCCGGGTGGACGTACCGCCTAATTGCTCAACACGTGGGGCGTGAGGTCTCCACAGCACATCGATGTTGTCGCCAGTGGTCGGCGGAAGGTTCACGTGCCCGTCGACCTGGGACCGGACCGCAGCGACGCACGGATGCACGCCAAGACCGTAGGATCCTACGCAGTGCCGTAGGGGACCGCACCGTCACTTCCCAGCAAATTAGGGACACTGTTGCTCCTGGGGTATCGGCGAGGACCATTCGCAACCGTCTCCATGAAGCTGGGCTACGGTCCCGCACACCGTTAGGCCGTCTTCCGCTCACGCCCCAACATCGTGCAGCCCGCCTCCAGTGGTGTCGCGACAGGCGTGAATGGAGGGACGAATGGAGACGTGTCGTCTTCAGCGATGAGAGTCGCTTCTGCCTTGGTGCCAATGATGGTCGTATGCGTGTTTGGCGCCGTGCAGGTGAGCGCCACAATCAGGACTGCATACGACCGAGGCACACAGGGCCAACACCCGGCATCATGGTGTGGGGAGCGATCTCCTACACTGGCCGTACACCACTGGTGATCGTCGAGGGGACACTGAATAGTGCATGGTACATCCAAACTGTCATCGAACCCATCGTTCTACCATTCCTAGACCAGCAAGGGAACTTGCTGTTCCAACAGGACAATGCACATCCGCATGTATCCCGTGCCACCCAACGTGCTCTAGAAGGTGTAAGTCAACTACCCTGGCCAGCAAGATCTCCGGATCTGTCCCCCATTGAGCATGTTTGGGACTGGATGAAGCGTCGTCTGACGCGGTCTGCACGTCCAGCACGAACGCTGGTCCAACTGAGGCGCCAGGTGGAAATGGCATGGCAAGCCGTTCCACAGGACTACATCCAGCATCTCTACGATCGTCTCCATGGGAGAATAGCAGCCTGCATTGCTGCGAAAGGTGGATATACACTGTACTAGTGCCGACATTGTGCATGCTCTGTTGCCTGTGTCTATGTGCCTGTGGTTCTGTCAGTGTGATCATGTGATGTATCTGACCCCAGGAATGTGTCAATAAAGTTTCCCCTTCCTGGGACAATGAATTCACGGTGTTCTTATTTCAATTTCCAGGAGTGTATATACGTACTCCGTAGTCACTTCAGAGAGCGTTTGCTCTGCTTTCTGTATGTCTGTGTATATGCACGCCTCGTAGACGGTTCCCAGAACCCGCAGTAGACTGGAGTTAGCTTTCGACTGGTAAATTTGATAAGAGCTAATGAGAATGCTCGATTGATTGTGGTGGAATATAGGAGCTTTGAGAACATTTGTGTATGTTGCGAGCAGGAAGGCTATCACGTTATGTCCGGGAGGAAGAGTGGATTAGGTGATATTTTGGTAAACAGGTTCTGTTAGGGCAGGAATTTTGGTGCATACAAGCTGAGACAACAAGGCAGTGAGCGTTAACTATTTCTGGTGCACTATAAAAACTACAGAGAGCTGAACTTGGCTGTTATTTTTTATTTCACAAAGCCATGTGACGTAAGAATAACATTGAGAATGTTTTATATGGTGATGTGTCAGTCAAGCTGGAGTGTGTACATGTGGTTGAACGCATGTGTCAACATGCTCTGTGGTATTCTGCCTTCAATGGTAAAGACAAGTGGCGCCAGGAGATGGCTGGAATATGAGACTGGCGTGAATGCGCTTTGGAATGCTATGAATGTATGAATGTATAACAGTGACTGCATAAAGCAGACTTTCACCTGCGATCGGCGGCCGTGACGTGGGGCTGTGACGGAGCGCGGTCCTGGACGGACGTCTGTGTGTGCTTTGACAGCTAACAGCTGACAGGCGTGTCGACCACGAATGGGTGCGAAAGAGATTGTAGCGTTTAAATATGTCTTTGCTCCCTTCTGATAGGCGTCTAGGTGAATAAGTATTGGGATAGGAATTTATCAGAAATGAAGTATGAAGAGATGATGCGGCTTGGGGGTTGGGGCCTGTGCGTGGTTTGACAGTTGACTGACGTGTAAGTTATCGCTACCTCCTGTGTGCTCTACTGGGCAAGGGGGCAAGGGGGGGGGGGGGTGGACTATGCTTGTGCACGTTGATTGCATTATTTTGCGAGCAGGTCTGTAGGCTGTGATATGCGCTATTTGGATCGTTTATCAGTACTGAGCGTGTATACACATCAATGTGAAGAATTATTTAGGAGAAGTTTGCTATTGCGTACTGAAATTACGAGTTGGTTGCGTGTCTGTGGGCTGTACAACATGACCCCGGGCACGTCAGGGTGGATCTTTTGCATCAGTGTGATAGATATACACTTTAGTTAAATAAGTTGTTTGAAAATAAGTAGAGTCACTCCATCCTTACTCTCCCCAGCAGCCCAGAGCAGGCTGAGTCTTTTTCCCTCACCATCTTGGTTTACGTCGCGAAAGGGGCGATAGCGTCCTCTGCTGGTGGTACTGAGTATTAGACCTAGTGGAGAACACACAGTTTGCCACCATCATGGATAACTGTACTTGCGTCATCAGTTGGTGTCACTGTGGCGTCCTCTGGGGACGACGAAATGTACTAAGCTGGATGGGGTCTGGAGCTCGTGGTAAACCCACTAGATTACGGTACTTGTGTCATCACCTGACGTTACTACAGCGTCCTCTAGTGCATTGATATGAACTAAGTCAGTTGGGCTATGGACTCAGTACCGAATACACTTGGTGATAGTGCTGCCTCTACTTGTTTAGGTAAAGGCTGGTGTATGATTTCGACAGTTGACGATTAGCAAGCAGAGTCTTGTAGATGTATTATTATTTTGACTATTTAGGAGTTGTTTGGCTATCTGGACCTAAATTCTCTGCATTGTTTATAAGTTGTTCGCATGTCTGTAGGTTGTGCAATATGTTATTTATGACCATTTACAATTAGCAAGAGTGTGTGTAGAGCTTTATACATGAGTTATGTGGGAGTAGTTTGCCAGTCTGCTGTGTGGCATGTATGAGTGTGTGTTCTGTGATACATATACTCCATCCATAAATAAATTGCTCCCAAATAAATACAGTACACTCCTTCATCTCTCCATCAGCGTAGTGCATGCTGAGTCCTTTTACCCCCCGCCCCTAGGAAGAGGTGGCGGTCCGGCGACTTAGGTTATTGGTGATGGTGAGCTTCATTTGCAGCAATTTTCTTACATTGGTAGCGAAAACGCAAGTAGGCTTTGTTTACTGGCAGAATTCAAACTTGAAGCCAGTTCCTGGGAGGAAGTGAGTTGGGTCGCTGATGTTAGTACAAGTGTCCTTTCTTTCGCACAATTTTCTTAGGTTGGTAGAGAAAGCGCAAGTGACCTTTCTTTACTGCCAGAATTCAAACTCAGCGCCGGTTCCTTGGGAGAGGTGCGGTCTGGACCCTGAAAAGTAGTTCAAATAGATAGCTGAACACCTTTCCATACCTATATGAAGTCGAATCACGTGGCCAATGGGAGTGCAGCATTCTAGGGGTGGGGGGTGCTAGGTCATGAACGAACACTGTATGATAGTGGGAAAATGTGGAACTTCTCATTCGATCATTGAATATTGAAATTGTAAATTGAATTATTTAATATGACTAAAATTGAAACGCAATTAAGTACTTAGGTAATTGATAGGTTAGATGCGTGATGTGGGTGTTAGAATATTTACAGAAGACTATGTCCGGCGCGTTTATGGAGGTGGCGGCCGATGGTGTGTGACGTAAGCGGTCGGACGCCCACAGGCCAGTGGCGCGGCGCATATCTGTTTATAACGCACGCGCACGAGAAAAAGCAGACGATCTTGCATCATCACCCAATATCGCGGTGACGTCCTCTGGTGTTAACAATATGGACTAAGTCAGTTGGGCTATGGAGCTCACGGTGAACACAGTGGCTGCCGTCATCTTGAATAACGGTACTTGCGTCATGATCTGACGCCAGGAGAGCGTCCTCTGGTGGCACCGATATGAACTAAGCCAGTTGGAGGCCAGACTCAGTGGCGAACACAACTGCCTGAAATTCGTTAACTAATAAAGACAAGTCTGTTTTTCCCACCATTATCGTAGGTGCACCACATTATCATGTTGGAATTTGAACTTCGTGCAATTTTTGTTGGGGAGGGGGCTAGGTTAGAGAAGGTAGGCCAACCGTCCAATCTTACACCATGTGGTGGATACACTGGGTGCAGCCATCTTGATTGAGGTCACGGTCGCCATCTTGGATGATGTCACAGTGGCGCTCTCTGGTAGCGATGATACGAACTAAGCCAGTTGGAGTCCGGACCTCATGGCCATTACATGTGCTTGAAACTAGTTAAATAATAAATACAAGTCCATTTTTCCCACCATTATCATGTTGGAATTTGACCTTCGCGCCATTTCCTGGAGGGGTGGGGGTTAGGTTAGTGGAGATAGGCCAATTGAACTTTTTCCCGCCAAAATTCAAATTTCCCGCCAAAATCCGCCATCTTGGATGACGTCACTGCCGTCATCTTAGATGACTTCATCGGCGCCATCTTGGATGACGTCATCGCCGCCATATTGGATAACGGGACTTTGTTCCAGAACATACATTGTTCCAGTACATATCCCGCAATATAAATACGATAACGGGAAGAGTATCATAATTAGACGATAAACAGGAACAATTAGCAGGTGAGTTACAAAACCTCAGTGAAGCATATTCTCAAATTCAGTAGACGCAATCCCAAGTGGATGCGTTGGTAAAAAATGTGGCGAATGCAGTCAGCGAGCTGCAAGATGTGTGCAATAATTTACCTACAGAAGTACAAAAGTTAAGCCTAAGAGTGGAGCACTCAAGTTTAGAGTCAAAATTTGCCAAAAAACAAAGTGATAAGATATGGGCAGACATAAAGGAAATTACTGAAAATGCTGAAGCTGGGATGTTTGGTAAGGGCAGCACCCTTACTGAAAAGGTAGTGTCAGAGTGCAAGATTTATGTAAATACTGTAGAAGAAACTCTAAAAAGAAAGAAAGTCAATTTCCAGCTAAAATAGATTCATGAAATTACAACGAAATCCAGACCTGTAGCTGCTTACAGGCGTTGATAAATATCAATAGGGACACTGAAAACGTATGACCATACTGGGACTCGAACCCATGACCTTCTGCTTACATGGTAGACACTCTATCCAACTGAGACACCGAGGACACAGAAGACAGCGCGACTGCAGGGACTTATCTCTGGCACTCTCACCGTGAGACCCACACTTCCAACTTTCTGTCCACACACTACATTTGTAGTGCCCCTGCCCACTATACTCATTACTCGCGGCAATCAATCTACCGATTCCCGTGAGAGTTCGGGCAATGTGAGTGCATCCGCAGTGAAGAAGATCATTGGCCGGTAAGCCTTACGTATATGAAGATGGTATTTGTTCTTTCGGACATGTCCGATCGGCAGCTGGACATGTCGAGCAAGCTCAACTGCCATGCGCTACGCCACAAACGCACATAAACACGCCTTTCACTGACTGCGCGGCATGTTTGTCAACATTACTTGCAGATGAGGGATTACTTAGGCATCGAGGATTTACGGTATTTACCTCTTAAGGGATAAGAACAAACCATGTGTTGTTTATCAGAGCATTCCGAAATGTTTTGCGTCATACCTGTACTGAAGCCAGAAAATTAGATTTGTTGTTGGATGCACACAGAAAGACGTTTTGCTATGTGCTACGGACATGGCGGAACTTTAGCGACTACTATGAACAGTTTGAGAGAGTCTTTCTGGATAAATATTGGTCAGAGGCCGTACAAGTGAGACTCAGATGTGAAGTATTCAACCCAGCTCCATTCAATAGCAAACATGGAAGCTTGAAGGGCTATTTTGAAAAATATTTGAATAAAATCGGATACTGGACGAACCCTGCATCTCAAGCAGATGTGCTGAAAATTTTAAAGAGCCGCCTACCTGCCCACGTTAGGGAAAAGCTCCTTAGCATTTCGGAACACAATACCAAATACTTTCTATCTGTACTGGACTCAATAGATTTGATATACGAACAGAGACCAGTACAACCCAAACCTGTTAACACACAGATGCTGCTACAGAGATTTATAGACCGACAAGTGAACAACGGATTCGTAGTACAACACGGATGGCAACCTTACACCACACAGACCTGTAGTAATGGTAACGACAACGGCAATGGCAAAGGTGTAAATACAAGGGCGGACATAAAAAAGAAATGGGCAAACATTTGACAAAAACAACTACAACAGGCAAGTAGAATATGGATAGCCTGTACAATATGCACAGACACAAGCTACTGGCAATTATCAGCCGATCACTTGGCAAACACAAAACAATACCAGACACTCTAATAATCCACAGACAGCGTAATTCGTCCAGCAAAGTAACGTACATATGCCGAATAACACGCAAAGGCCGGCCGTTGTGGCGGAGCGGTTCTAGGTGCTTCAGTCTGGAACCGCGAGACCACTACGGTCGCAGGTTCGAATCCTGCCTCGGGCATGGATGTGTGTGATGTCCTTAGGTTAGTTAGGTTTAAGTAGTTCTAAGTTCTAGGGACTGATGACCTCAGATGTTAAGTCCCATAGTGCTCAGAGCCATTTTTGAACACACAAAGGCAAAGAGAATTTCAGTCGAGAGCCTCACAGAATACTAATTGGCGTAATCAAACACCAACACTTCATATAGTAGAAGGTACTCCTAACCCAGAGGCTGATGCCACCACGACGCCTGAAAACTTGAACCGGTCACGGTAGGCTCCCGTTCTGCGACCCGGGAGGAGACTGGGGGATCAAGCTTGATCGACACTTGCTCCATCAGATACGATCAAGGTGAAAGATGATCTGCATCAAAATAATGAGGGTACACAGGAAAACTTGACAGAGGGCAAGGTACAAGCCACTATTTAAGCAAAAATATTTGCTTGATGTACTCACTGTGCTCTACACAGGTCCTATGACTAACTTGATGTCACAGGTATTCTTTCAAGAACTGAAGTATGCATGGGGGCTTAATTAAATAAAATCCAAATATTTTTAGTAGCTGTATATCCGATTACGCTGTGTCTCGTAAACGGTTGGCCCTGATTAGTATTAGTACGCAATCTGACTGCATAGAACAACAACAAAGAACGAAATGAAAATTTTCGTTAACACAATTAATTAATTAAGTCCCCAGCAACTATAAAACCTACGAAACCAAAGCACAAGTGTAATTGTTCTGTGTGTGGGAGTGTGACTCAACGTACACATCTGGCACGGTTCTTCTTCAACAAGACAAGAAATTTTAAATACCATTTATACTGAAGTAATTAAAAAATAGAAATACTATAATTGCGTAAGGAAAGCAGAATTACACTTTAATACAAAAACACAAGCCAGATGATTTGTTGACTGAACCTGTAATGCTGCATTATTTAAGACATTGAGATAATAAAAAGAAAAGGAAATTTTTTTTTTCTTTTACCTTCATATATTGACGAAAATCACTCTAATCATTACAATATATCTCCACACCGACTCGCTATTACCACATCTCAACAAGAACTTTTCAGTACCACATCTCAGCAAACACTCCCTGCTACAATTCTCAACAAGCACTTTTCACTAGCACATCTCAACAAGCACTGACTACTACGAGTTCTCCCCAAGCACTGCCAGTGGAGGCGGCTGAATAATACTCTTTGGCGCAATCTCTGGCGCTGTGGCTCAGTGTAGCCACCTTTCATATGCCCCTCCTCCACGGGCCAGAATTTGATGGTATTTTTGCCAGCATTGGTGGTGAAAAATACCACCAAATTCGTCCACAAGAATACAGACAAAAATAAAAGATAATATTAATACCTAAATATCACATAATTAGTTAAAATTTTGGCTTTGCACTGACCTTTCAATAACCTAATATATAAAATACAGTAAGCAATACAAATTCTTTCATACATGTGACTTTACATAATAGTTTACATAATACACAAAAAATCAGTTTATACAAATGTTCACATAAAATGCTTTCAATGATTAAAAAAAACAAGTAGTTGATAGTTCCAGCAGTAGCACCCAGCAATGGTCAACAGGTGCAAATACCAACAAGTGACATCATTCAGCAGAAGCAGTTCCATTAGTGGCACCCAGCAATGTTGAACAGGTGCAGACACCAACAAGTGACATTATGTCAGTAGAAGCAGTCCATTAGTGGCACCCAATAATGTTGAGCAGGTGCAGACAGTAAGAAGTAACATCATTTCAGTAGAAACAGTTCCAACAGTGGCACCCAGCAATGTTGAGTAGGTGCAGACACCGACAAGTGACATCATTTCCATAGAAGCAGTTCATCAGTTGCACCCAGCAATGTTGAACAGGTGCAGACACCAACAACTGACATCATTTCAGTAGAAGCAGTCCATCAGTGGCACCCAGCAATGTTGAACAGGTGCAGACACCAACAAGTGACATTATTTCAGTAGAAGCAGTCCATCAGTGGCACCCAGCAATGTTGAACAGGTGCACACAGCAACAGGTCACATTATTTCAGTAAAAAAACAGTCCATCAGTGGCACCCAGCAATGTTGAGCAGGTGCAGACAGCAACAAGTGACATTATTTCAGTAGAAGCAGTTCCATCTGTGGCACCCAGCAATGTTGAAGAGGTACACACAACAACAAGTCACATTTCTCAGCAGAAGCGGTTCCATTAGTGACATCCAGCATTGTTGAACAGGTGCAGACACCAACAAGTGACATTATTTCAGTAGAAGCAGTTCATCAGTGGCACCCAGTAATGTTGAACAGGTGCAGACACCAACAAGTGACATTATTTCAGTAGAAGCAGTTCATCAGTGGCACCCAGTAATGTTGACAGGTGCAGACGCCAACAAGTGACATTATTTTAGTAGAAACAGTTCCATTAGTGGCACCCAGCATAGTTGAACAGGTGCAGACACCAACAAGTGACATTATGTCAGTAGAAGCAGTTCCATTAGTGGCACCTAGCAATGATAAGTAGGTCCAGGCAGCAGTCCATAATATTCACTATCACTGATCACACTGTTCATCAGGGTTTATAAGCAGAAATTAAACATGTCCTAGTGGCACCAATCATGTAGAAAAAGTACAAGTAACAGTCCATAATATTCACTATCACTGATCACACAGTTCATCAGCAGAAATTAAACATTTCTAAGTGGCACCCATTATGTTGAAAAAGTGCAGGTAACAGTTCATAATATTCACCATCACTAATCAGACAGTTCAGGCATGAACAATAGTTTGAATACACATACAAATGCTTTTACACACTAAACATATAAATTCTAATAAACACACAAATATCAGATAATTGTCATATTAACTATTACAAATACACAAATATCAGTAAACCTATAATATTTATGGGTGTCAGTGCAAGCCACCACATACAAATAAAATAATATTTAGGAGATAGGTGGGTAGGATTAGGAAAGGAAAACACACAAAACACACTGACTCATCTTTCATCCACATTAAGTATTACTGTGTAATTGAATAGTGTTAACTGTGTAAATGTAACTCTGTCCAAGATTTGATGTTCGACATGTGTATCAAGTAGGAGTGGCAGCAATGTATAACAGTCAATAATAGTTAAGTCTACGTCATAGTCATCATGTCAAGACCAATGTTTGCCAAGCCAGATCAAAATGTACGGTTGCTGAACAACTGTCAGTGAGCCAAGATATGCAATTACTTCCTCTCTCCAAAAAAAAGTATGTATTGCTTATTGATTTAACAAAGTGTGTGTAGACAATCTTCCTTCTACTTGAGTGTTCTAATCTGCTATCTTCATCCTCCTTGTTCCATATAGACCAACAAAAAAAATATGCACCTCACTTACTTTACCTCTTATACACCAAAACTCCAATAATCATCAGCATCACATAATCTCAATACTTCAATAATACCTCTTACATCGATACATATAAACCTTATCATTAATAGCATTTACCTTACCTCTTGTCCACCAAAACTCCAATAATCATCAACTTCATATAATCTCAATACCTCAATAATACCTCTTCAATACGTCGACACATATAAACCTTATTACCAATATCATTTCACTTCCATAACAACTCTTTCCTCTAGTCAGTCTCCTCGAACAAGTACAGATAAAATCCTAATGCAAACCTCATCATCCCATACAATCCGAAGACACACTGTCAACACACAACCTCTGTGTAATCCATCTGACCCAAATCTTCTACTCATTATGAATTATAAACAAAAGAAATGCATACATGACCTCTAACAGACTTAGTTCGAATAACTCTCAGTAATTAAGTACGATTACGGAGTGTGAATGATCATAATATTTCACAGTGTGTACACCACTTCAAGAATTATGGCAAACAGAAGCAAACATGTGGAGTATTTCTTGTGTCAAGTGTCACTTCCTATTTCAATTGCTCACGAAAAATGCAGTGTAATAACTGTCAATGGTCTAAACCTAATTTTGGTATGTCATGTTGTTAGCTTCCTCCCTATTAGCATAAATTTATACAGCTTCCATAAAACCTCAGCTCATGTGACTTCTATGAAGTTTCTTGTACTAATGTCGTTCGTCGAATTATAGCAGTTCATTTTCTTATCTTAAAAATATAAGGCACTGAGCGTAAGCAAAACAAGCAATAGCGAGTAAATATACCAGTAGAGAACAGAGTGTCAACAAGTGGATGCAGCACAATTCTTACAACGAGGCTCTGCCAAGTGAACAATCTATAATTAATACCATAATGTGACCTAAACTCTATGTTTGTACACCTTATATCAGCATTTCTATATACCAAATTAAAGAGTAGTTATGACAACAAACAGAAATGTATAAATATGCAATCCATAAGCAAGGCAGCAAATATGTTATCTAACATAATAAACAGGTCATTAGCATCATATCAGCATAAGCAAATAAATGTTCATCTGTAATCTTAATAAGTAAACATGAAGGCGCAAGCAGATAAATCACAAAGTATAACTTACATACATATCAGCACAACTAATCAGGTGACAATTATAATTTAAATAAATAAGCACAGCAGGCACATAATAAAAAAAAAATATGACATCAGTGAAAAAGCAGTGCAGCCAAGCGATGCATAATATACACAAGTTACAACCCAGTTCATTAATAATCATTGTCAAAATCAGTTAACGTACGCAAGCACGTCGCTTCACAAGTAATTTCATAGAACATGAAATTAGCACAAAGTATGAATCACGTAATCGCGAGCAGCAAATTACGTCTAAAGTACATACCTAAGTGGAAATATGTTACCTGAAAAATAAACTCAATTAATAGTTACCTTTTTAGTTTATTAGTTTCTTCTTGGAAATTACATTCTTTCTGAAATTTTCTCGATAGCGAGTCCTCTTAACGTCGGAGACACACAGAATTTACCTGAAGTTCTTAAATATTTTATAGAACCGTATCCTGAAAAATACTGAACGTTAATAACATAATTCATCAAGTCACTATAGCTTTATACTGAATTTAATCGGAGAAATTAGACTGTGTATTTGTTTACGGCTGTCAGTGCATTCGCACTGAGCGCTCGATCAGCTGTAGGCGCGTGACGTAGGAAGTAATTGTTTGCGGTCAACGACTGCCTTGTGCGGCGCGCAGACTTGACTGTTGCTTTGAGTATGTGCCGCCGCCAAAACACAGCGCGGTATCCTTGTATTCTCTGCATGTTTACACGTAGCTGGTAGCAATTTTCCCGTAATTTATGAAAGCATTTTCTGGGACCAAAGTGTGCATAACTGAAATGCGTATACCAAATCAGCTTATTAACCCACTCATCAGGAATACAAACTAACCAAACAGAGTTGTCGACCGATTTTCGTTGAAAAAGAATGTCATTGCGAACTAAATAATGCTGTCTAATCGCTACGCTTTCCTTTCTCCTCCACTTCTCCTTAATGTCCTTCCAGACTGGATCCTTATTTTGCTCCTTAGCGATGTCCTGGAGCGAAGACGAAATAAAGTTCTCAAACGCAACACCTTGAATATACATCAAACAATAATTGTTTTCCTTGCAGTCCTCTTCAGCACTTTGTTTCAAACCCATAGGTGCACGTGATAAAGCATCAGCAACAATATTTGAACCCTGTATGTAAACAATACTAAAGTCAAATTCCTGTAGGTACAACGCCCATCGTGACAATCTGCCATGAGTTAATTTTGTCGACATAAGAAATTCCAGAGCTCGATGATCGGTGTAAACCTTAGTATGTCTGCCCAACAAAAATGTGCGAAATTTTGTGAAAGCCCAAACAACAGCCAAAGCTTCAAGTTCCGTAATCGAATAATTCTTTTCTAATTTAGAGAGAACACGACTTCCAAATGCAATAGTTTTCTGTACTACAACGCCGTTTTCTTCTATCTCTTGAAATAAATGTGCACCTAGGCCTTTGTATGATGAGTCCGTCGCCAAACAAAAATCTTTAGATAAATCCGGATGTGAAAGAAGTGGAGCAGCAACTAAAGCATTACGAAGTTGTTCAAATTCTGATTGAGCTTCCTCATCCCAACACAAATTAGATTTCTTTCCAGATAGTTCACATAAACGAGGTGTGGCCAAATTGTCCAATCTAACAAAGCGTCTAAGAAAATTATAGACACCAAGGAAACTACGAACATCACGTTTTGTGGTAGGTACAGCATAATTACGAATAGCGTCTAATTTCTCTGGATCAGGAAGAATACCTTCTGTAGAAATAATGTGAGCGAGAAATTTCACCTGAGAACGACCAAATTCAGATTTTTCCAAGTTCTCTGTAATGCCAACTCTTGCAAAAATACGTAATAATGAATCCAAAATTTTGTTGTGCTCACTCCAAGAATGGTTAGCAATAAGAATGTCGTCAACATATGAAGTAATATTGTTACGAAGATAAACAGGTAAAATTTCGTTTAAACTACAAATGAATGCTGCAGAAAATATAGTAAGTCCAAACAGTAAATTTCTAAGTCACTTTTGGGTAAAACAGTCATATCTGGTTATTGTTTACTTACTCACTAGATAGATTGATAGTAGAAGAGTTGTTTTTGACAGATGCAAAGAATAGTAAAAGAGTAGGCAGCGGTACAGAAAACTAAAAGAGAAATAGCACCACTACAGCTCGGGGCCCTATGCACGCTACGGCACATATTCACTTAGTGTAGTGAATCCCCTGAGGACCTTAATAGCCGCACATAATTTCCAGTTTGTGACTTAGTGGCAACTTTGGCGGAAGTGCGTACATAAATTGATCTAACCATGCACATGGATGTATGTCATTCTTAGAATTGCGGAAGATCTTAAATTTCCGAACAGTCAAAAAGTGTTTATAGTCAAAGTTTTCGCCTCGTGGCGACAAAGACCTACCGTGACTGTTCCAGTCCGAATGTCGATTATTGTCAAGTTCACGCGCCTGGCGCTCTCTTGTTGCATCCCGTAAATGAAACAAATTATTTTCTTCAAAGCCCTCTGCTATCTGTGATTCTAAATTTCTTCTGCTGTCTTTTCCTACGATTTCGCCTTCAATTTGTTTGACTTGCTTTCGTAATGTTTCAAATTCCCTTTTGACGCGTTCATTAAATTTTCCCTGATTTTCAACATGCTTATTTATATTCTGGTACTCTTCGGTTTCTGCAAATGGCAATGGAGCTGTATCATCCGAATCTCTGTCCCCATTTAAACTAAGATTTGTCAATTTATCTGAAATCTCCTCAAATCTTTCCGCTAAATCACCTATTTTTTCTTTCTGTTTATTTACGTCTTCCGTAAGTGTCGCGACTCGGGTTTCAGTATTGACACATTTGGTAGTTACCTGTTCATATTGTTGTGTTAGATTATTTATTCTGTCATTTGGTACGGATTCCTCGATTCTCTCTAATATTTCTTTCTTATCGTGTGCACGTTGTAAATTTAACTCTGAAAATTTCTGTACTATCACGCGATCTCTTTCCTCCTGTTCTCTATCCTGTTCCCTTTGTCTAATCTCTACTGCAATTAATCTATTATTGTGAGAATTCAAAATCGGTTGTACTTCTTCTCTGATTTCTTTCTTTAACTCATCTTTCATATTTTTGAAACATGTCCCAATTCGTGAGTCTAACCGTGTTTCCAGTGTTCCCATATCAGTTTTTAATTCAGATCCCAAAGTTCCCATCTCTATTTTAATTGTTCCTATCTCTGTTTTAATTGTTCCTATTTGTGATCCCAGTGAGTCTAACCGTGTTTTCATTGTTCCCCTATCTGTTTTTAATTCAGATCGAAACTGCTCCATTGTTCCCATTTGTAAGTCTAACCGTGTTGTCACTGTTTTTAATTCAGATCCCAAAGTTAATATTACACCCATCAACTGCTCCATATTAACTGTTTCAAAATTCTTTTCACCCCTAATATTTCCCACGAAACCAGTTTCCTTCGTCATAGCTGCAAAGCTATCTGAGTTCGATACTATTCCAGAATCTTCTGTCATTAATCTCGAATTCTGAAAATTTTTTGATTGTGAAAATTTTTGAAATGGTTCCGGACTATTTTCCCGACTTATTAAATTGTTTTCCACTTCATTATTCATCACACTGTCCTCCTGTGTTGGCGAGTTCGCCATGTTAACAATTTCGTCATTCTCACTATTCATCATTTTTGCCTTTTTCATTGATCACGTAATCATTTACAAAATATACAAAACTCGTCACAATATGAAAATTACACACAATGACACTTTATCATCAACAATATCATTCACATGAAATGTTTCCCTCAAACACGATTAATCGAACAATTGAAATAATTGCCCTAAATTGTCAAACCCATAGACAAGACAATAAAAATTAAATTTTGAAAAATACCATTAGAAGAATGCCAATTACCAAATCTACACATGCAAAATAGACTACAATTACTAAACTAGAAATTACTACAACAATACTACTGTCAACTATTTTTACAATCAGAAGAATTCCAGGGGACGATCCGAAGCAGCGGTCGCCACATGCATGGGGGCTTAATTAAATAAAATGCAAATATTTTTAGTAGCTGTATATCCGATTACGCTGTGTCTCGTAAACGGTTGGCCCTGATTAGTATTAGTACGCAATCTGACTGCATAGAACAACAACAAAGAACGAAATGAAAATTTTCGTTAACACAATTAATTAATTAAGTCCCCAGCAACTATAAAACCTACGAAACCAAAGCACAAGTGTAATTGTTCTGTGTGTGGGAGTGTGACTCAACGTACACATCTGGCACGGTTCTTCTTCAACAAGACAAGAAATTTTAAATACCATTTATACTGAAGTAATTAAAAAATAGAAATACTATAATTGCGTAAGGAAAGCAGAATTACACTTTAATACAAAAACACAAGCCAGATGATTTGTTGACTGAACCTGTAATGCTGCATTATTTAAGACATTGAGATAATAAAAAGAAAAGGAAAATTTTTTTTTTCTTTTACCTTCATATATTGACGAAAATCACTCTAATCATTACAATATATCTCCACACCGACTCGCTATTACCACATCTCAACAAGAACTTTTCAGTACCACATCTCAGCAAACACTCCCTGCTACGAGTTCTCAACAAGCACTTTTCACTAGCACATCTCAACAAGCACTGACTACTACGAGTTCTCCCCAAGCACTGCCTACTACGAGTTCTCCCCAAGCACTGCCAGTGGAGGCGGCTGAATAATACTCTTTGGCGCAATCTCTGGCGCTGTGGCTCAGTGTAGCCACCTTTCAAGTAATGTGGGCGAGTACCCACACTGCCAGTGCAAAATTGCAAGGTACAAATTGCGACTGGTCAGAAATCGAAAGGAGTCTAAATATAAGCTTTAATTCCTGCCCAATTAGGGTAGTTTTCTGTATGATGCAATTTTTTGACGGTAGATAAATTAGTAGTTGATTGTTTAACTGGTATGGATACATTTAGGACATACCAAGTACAAATTAATATAGGTAAGGGCCAATGTCATTTCACCGTATGTAACCAATGACTTCAAATAGACCTAATCAGCAAAAGTACTGACAGACGTAAAACTGAAGTTATTCTCGACTTCGAGGTTCAATTTGTAAATCGCAGAGTCATGTTTGTCAACACAAACAACAACCAACAGTCGGCAGCAGAGGAGGCAAACGTCGACACAACACCCAGGTAAGTGAATCGAAGTGCTTGTCTCAAGAACAGCAAGCGGAATTTAGGGAACTGATACTTGCTTATATACATGTATTTGAAAAAAGACCAAGTATGATTAAGGATTTAAGTCAGTATAAATTTGAAAAATTATGAAACCACGGAAAAATGTAGATTGAGAGGTAAAAATTGACACACATGCTTGGAATGACATGGGGTTTTATTAGAACAAAAAAAGTTCACAAAATGTCCGACAGATGGCGCTGGACAGCAAAACGTCAGTGACTGCACATGACAATCGTGTTACAGAAACGCATCATCCCAGACTTGGCTGATAAACACCTGCTGCAATGTACGATGTTTATGCAGGATGGCGCTCCACCCCATATTGCTAGGTGCAGGAAAGATCTCTTGCATGCGTCGTTTGGTGATGATTGTGTGCTCAGCCACCACTTTCGTCATGCTTGGCCTCCCAGGTCCCCAGACCTCAGTCCGTGCGATTATTGGATTTGGGGTTACCTGCAGTCGCAAGTGTATCGTGATCGACCGACATCTCTAGGGATGCTGAAAGACAACATCCGACGCCAATGCCTCACCATAACTCCGGACATGCTTTACAGTGCTGTTCACAGCATTATTCCTCGACTACAGCTATTGTTGAGGAATGATGGTGGACATATTGAGCATTTCCTGTAAAGAACATCATCTTTGATTTGTCTTACTTTGTTATGCTAATTATTGCTATTCTGATCAGATGAAGCGCCATCTGTTGGACATTTTTTGAACGATTGTATTTTTTGGTTCTAATGAAACCCCATGTCATTCCAACTATGTGTGTCAATTTGTACCTCTCTATCTACATTATTCCGCGATTTATTCAGTTTTTAAATTTATACTGACTTTTTGATCACCCGGTACATGTATTTGAAAAAAGAACAGGTATCATTAAGGATATTGTGTACAAAATGGAAATATATCCTCACAAAACTTTTTCGTTTACTTCGTACCCTATACCATGGACTAAGAGGGAAGTAGTAAGAAAAGAGATTAACAGGGTGCTTGAATGGGGCATAATATAACCATCATTTTCCACTTATTGTAGGTCGCGCAGGATTAACCAAGCAGTTTAAGGCGCCGCAGTCGTGGACTGTGTGGCTGGTCCCGACGGAGGTTCGAGTCCTCCCTCGGGCATGGGTGTGTTTGTTTGTCCTTAGGATAATATAGGTTAAGTAGTGTGTAAGCTTAGGTGCTAATGACCTTAGCAGTTAAGTCCCATAAGATTTCACACACATTTGAACATTTTTTGAACTTATTGTAGTCCTAGTTTGACCGTGAGTAAGCTAGATAGCATGGTGCGCTTGGTCGTCGTTGCATGTACATTAATAAGATTATTATACCAGTACGAACACGTCCAGACAATTTAGAAGAACAGCTTATGAAATTCCATGACGCTAAATTTCTTACTACAATCGATCTCCGGTCCTCATAGTAGCAAATAAAACTACATAAAGAAATTTGGAAGTACACCCTCTTCGTATGTGGGGGCAGGAGCTTCGAATTTCAAATACGAGGGTTGTCCAGAAAGTAAGTTCCGATCGGTTGAGAAATGGAAACCACTTGGAAAATCCGGTAAAGCTTTGCACAGATGTGTTGGGAAGTGTCTCTAGTATGCCCGTCGATCGTGTCGCATCGCTCTTTTAGTTTTGAGTGAACAGTGAACAAGTAAAGATGCGTAGGAAATAGCCTCAGCCGCCAAGTATGAGGGCCTGGTTAGAGATTTCGCCTGTGTCATGCAGTCCATATAACACAACTGTCGAGCAGTTCCTTCTTCATGCTAATTCTCGGCCGCACACTTTAGGGCAATGAAGACGCTCCTGCAGCGTTTCCGATGAGAAGTGTTTGATCACCCACAATATAGTCCGTAATTGGCTCCCCCTGAGTCTCATCTCTGCTCACAAGAACCGCAGGCTACGAAGACAAAAATTTTTCACAGACAACGAGCTCCAGACCAGTGCAGATAACTGGCCAAAAGCACACGCGGCTTCTTTCTCTGACGAGGATACTGGAAAGTTGATACAACGCTACGACAACACTCGAAGCTGGAGCGGCGACTATTTAGAGAAGTAGGTGGAAGGTGTGCCTAATTGTTACAAATAAAACGTTTCTGGTTTTCAGTGTGGTTTCCATTTTGTGACCGATCGGAACTTACTTCCTGGACAACCCTCGTTTTACAATCTGGATTGAACGTAAGTGCAGGTGTATTTATCCCTGCTCTGAACAAAGTGGCAGGGTCCGAACATCTGAGTAGAGCCGGCCGGGATGGCCGAGCGGTTCTAGGCGCTACAGTCTTGAACAGCGCGACCGCTCCGGTCGCAGGTTAGAATCCTGCCTCGGGCATGGATGTGTGTGATGTCCTTAGATTAGTAAGGTTTAGGTAGTTCTAAGTTCTAAGGGACTGAAGACCTTAGAAGTTAAGGCCCTTAGTGCTCAGAGCCATTTGTACCTTTTTTTCTGAGTAGCTTAACAGCATACGTGGACGACCTTTTAAGCGCTACTCCCACTAGGGTAGAAAACTTAAGATTAATTGAACAAGTATTGAGCCCCTTTCCCGGACATTGAGTGACAGCAAATCTCAAGAAATATAATTTCGCACATCATCATCATCATCATCATCATTTAGACTGATTATGCCTTTCAGCGTTCAGTCTGGAGCATAGCCTCCCTTATACAGTTCCTCCATGATCCCCTATTCAGTGCTAACATTGGTGCCTCTTCTGATGTTAAACCTATTACTTCCAAATCATTCTTAACCGAATCCAGGTACCTTCTCCTCGGTCTGCCCCGACTCCTCCTACCCTCTACTGCTGAATCTATGAGTCTCTTGGGTAACCTTGCTTCTCCCATGCGTGTAACATGACCCCACCATCCAAGCCTGTTCGCCCTGACTGCTACATCTATAGAGTTCATTCCCAGTTTTTCTTTGATTTCCTCATTGTGGACACCCTCCTGTCATTATTCCCATCTACTAGTACCTGCAATCATCCTAGCTACTTTCATATCCGTAACCTCAACCTTGTTGATAAGGTAACCTGAATCCACCCAGCTTTCGCTCCCATACAACAAAGTTGGTCGAAAGATTGAATGGTGCACAGATAACTTAGTCTTGGTACTGACTTCCTTCTTGCAGAAGAGAGTAGATCGTAGCTGAGCGCTCACTGCATTAGCTTTGCTACACCTCGCTTCCAGTTCTTTCACTATGTTGCCATCCTGTCAGAATATGCATCCTAAGTACTTGAAACCGTCCACCTATTCTAACTTTGTTCCCCCTATTTGGCACTCAATCCGTTTATATTTCTTTCCCACTGACATTACTTTCGTTTTGGAGATGCTAATCTTCATACCATAATCCTTACATTTCTGATCTAGCTCTGAAATATTACTTTGCAAACTTTCAATCGAATCTGCCATCACAACTAAGTCACCCGCATATGCAAGACTGCTTATTTTGTGTTCATATATCTTAATCTCACCCAGCCAGTCTATTGTTTTCAACATATGAACCATAAATAATATGAACAACAGTGGAGACAGGTTGCAGCCTTGTCTTACCCCTGAAACTACTCTGAACCATGAACTCAATTTACCGTCAACTCTAACTGCTGCCTGACTATTCATGTAAAGACCTTTAATTGCTTGCAAAAGTTTGCCTCCTATTCCAAAATCTTGTAGAACAGACAATAACTTCCTCCTAGGAACCTGGTCATATGCCTTTTCTAGATCTATAAAGCATAGATACAGTTCCCTGTTCCACTCATAACACTTCTCCATTATTTGCCGTAAGCTAAAGATCTGGTCCTGACAACCTCTAAGAGGCCTAAACCCACACTGATTTTCATCCAATTGGTCCTCAACTAATACTCGCACTTTCCTTTCAACAATACCTGCGAAGATTTTACCCACAACGCTGATTAAAGAGATACCTCTGTAGTTGTTACAATCTTTTCTGTTTCCATGTTTAAAGATTGGTGTGATTACTGCTTTTGTCCAGTCTGATGGAACCTGTCCCGACTCCCAGGCCATTTCAATTATCCTGTGTAGCCATTTAAGACCTGACATTCCACTGTATTTGATGAGTTCCGACTTAATTTCATCCACCCCAGCCGCTTTATTGCACTGCAATCTATTGACCATTTTTTCCACTTCCTCAAATGTGATCCTATTTCCATCATCATTCCTATCCCATTCTATCTCGAAATCTGAAACATTACTGATCGCATTTTCACCTACATTGAGCAACTCTTCAAAATATTCCCTCCATCTGCCCAAGGCATCCACAGGATTCACCAGCAGTTTTCCTGACCTGTCCAAAATACTTGTCATTTCCTTCTTACCTCCCTTTCGAAGACTGCTAATTACACTCCAGAATGGTTTTCCAGCAGCTTGACCCATAGTCTCCAACCTGTTTCCAAAGTCTTCCCACGATTTCTTCTTCGATGCTGCAGTTATCTGTTTGGCTTTGTTTCTTTCTTCAACATAACTTTCTCTGTCTACCTGGGTTCTGGTATGTAGCCATTTTTGATACGCCTTCTTTTCCCTTTTACAGGCTGCCTTGACTGTATCATTCCATCAAGCTGTTTGCTTCATCCTACTTTTACACACTACTGTTCCAAGACATTCTTTAGCTACTTCTAGTACTGTGTCCCTGTACCTTGTCCATTCCTTTTCCAATGACTGAAAAGGTAAAATTTTTAGGACATATAATCTCTCTGTAAGGTATAATGCCAGATCCTAAGAAACTTGATGGCATTAGGAACAGTCCTGTATCTAAAAACAAGAGGAAATTAAAGGCATACTTAGGCCTAGTCTCATTTTTCAGGAACTTCATCCCTAACCAACTTATGAACAGTGATGCTTTACTCAATCTTCTCCAGACAAACAGACCTTGGTTATGGGACAAGCAATGTCAAACCAATTGCGAGAACATCAAGTAAGCGTTATTAAAGGCTAATATGTTATCTCAACCAGATATGAAGAAGGATTTTTGTTTATGCACTAACGAGTCTTCGCAAGGTCTGGATGCATGCCTGTTTCAAATGGTAGAAGAAGAGGGAAAACTCATCCCTAAAGTAATTAGCTTCGCCAGCCATATATTATCCCAAGCTGAACGTTCATATTCAGTTACGGAGTTGGAGGGCTTGGCTGTAATTTGGTCCTTTAAAAATCCTGAATAGTTTCTTTGGGGTAAACACACAAAGTATCAGTCCCTATCGGTTTTGTTAACTTGTAAATTGCTACGCCAACAGGTAGCCAGGTAGTGTATGTATCTTCAAGAATTCGATTTTGAAACAGAGTACATAAAAAGAAACCAAAACATAATAGCTGGTGCTCTTCTTCGATTACCACAAGGGTTAGAGGAATTTAACGATCCTTTGGAGCAGGAAGGTGAAATAAGAGCTCTGTTGATGGAAGACAAAACACTCCAACCATACTATGTCAACGTGTGTAAACAAATGGAGAAATTACAGCACGAAGACACATGCTAGAGTTGGGTAAGAGCGAAACTTATGCAGAATGGTGACGAAAACTTGAAAAGGTTTTTCACTATTCACAAAGGTGTTCTGTTCCATAGGAAGCACCCCAAACAAGAACAATGGCGCATGTGTTTGCCAGAGGAATATGTGGCTTATTTTATCTGATACAAACACAATACTTGGGGTCATTATGGCACTGCAAAACGCACTGACAAAATAGGTAAATATTGTTATTTCCACAAATTTAGACGAACAATACTACAGGTGGTAAGAAAGTGTATTATCTGCCAGAAAGCAAAACATTCTAACATCACCAAACAGATTGAATTACATCCAATTGTGGCTGAAAAAATCTCTAGAAAATGTATCTTTGGATGTGGCTGGATCCTATCCCAGAGGTAAGGGGGCGTAAAGTAATATAGTAGGTCTGTATGATATTTTCACCAAATATGTAAAACTGTATGCTGTACAAAACATTACAGCCAGTTGTTTTAGAAGAAGAATAAAAGAAGATTATTTTGAAAGAGTAGGAAAACCAGAAGTAATGTTAACAGATAATACCTCTTTTTTTATGTAAGTGAAAAGAGTTCGTAGATTCCAACCAAATCAAACTCATTTTAGTATCAAAATTTAATCCTGAAGTATCCCCCATAGAAAGCATGTTTAAGGAATTCAACAGGATTGTGAGAACCTATACACTTCTTAAACATACCAAGTGGATTGAATATGTCACTCCCTTCTTACATGTTGTTAACAACCTTGCCCATACATCAACTGTATTTGTACCAAATAAGCTGATGTGCAGTTGTGAACAAGTAGACAAGTGAGAGAAACTTTTGCCCAAGGTACTGATACAGAAATTATCTCTGGATGATAAAATACAGCAAGTGGCAATCAACCTTGAAACCTAGGTTAAATACAGGATAGGAATTTATGACAGAAACCTGAAACGTACAACAAAATTTTATACAGGACAGACGGTGTTACTTAGAACACCTTCCAAATCCACAAAAATTGGAAAACTGAACTTTAAGTGGCAACTACTATACACCAGACCATACATAATTACTAAAATCCGCTACCTGGGTGCATACAGATTGGTACATACGAACACGGATAAAGACAACAGCCTTTAACCACACAAAGACTTGAGAATGTTTATATATTGAAGAAGGGCTGTATACCCTCTAAGTGGTATACATGTATAATAATATTAGATTGAGGATGCTGGAAAGTCACGTTCCAGAATTTATGTTAGTTCTTAGGAAAATTTTTGTTTGTGTTTTTTCTTATATGTCAAATGGATAAACGATGAGTGGTTGTAACAAGCAAGAATTTTACTTTTAAGTGTCTAGAGACGACGTTCCTCTAAATACAACAGTTCGCCATGCATGTAGCCCAGTTGCAAACAAATAAATGAACTTGTGAAACGCACGGTAGTACACAATGCAATACACGAGTCGCCACATCGCAAGGGGTATCAAAGAGATGCAGTGCATGCGCGTTGGGGAGCAAACTGATCAACAAACCGCAAGCACATGCACGCCAGATAGGCACAGCTGCAAGTGTTGGAGCACCAAACACAAACAAATCTGATGAGCTACAGCGCACACTAGCGTTTGTAAAGCCTATTGATTAAACAGGGACATAGAAAATTAAGAGAGAATCTATACTACGACTATCTACACAATACACACACACACACACGAAGGTAAGCTAAGGAATTATACACACAGGAAATGGACGCTGAACTACGAGATATTTACTTAAGCTATGCACAATATTTACAGATTTAAGTATTGAAAGCGCATGCACTAATTATACTTGATTGACTAGAAAAGTCTTGCTTCAGGTATACAAGCGAGTACAGCATAAGTGGTAAACTGAATAAGAGGTCGCACCACGCACTTTATCTTTCAGATTTATAAGAGAAGTAGAGATACACACATGACATTAAACAAGTTTTGTGATAGCTGACAGCACACTGTTGAATTTATGAAAAAGCTATTAGTAGCCATCAAGCCACTGCACACTTATCTATGAAGATTTAGTTTCAAGTTAGTATTAAGTTTTTTCTTCTAGCGAACAGTGTATCGACACGTCGTAAAGTGGAGAAAGATAAATGCCTGGGTACCATATAAACATAAAAAAGGACCACACCACAAGTAAATATAGCTGTAAGTTTATGATACATATGAATGTGGTATTGTGAAAGTATGTGAAGAAGAAAACAGTTGCAGTCTGTCACATATCATGATGCTGAACTAAGGTTGATTACTACCAAATAATCAAGGGGTCGAAACCTAACTACTGTGAGTGTTGGCTACCGATGAAAGTGACAATCACCTGAATTACATTGAAATTATTATGCACTTATGTAAACATTGTTTTACAATCATTAACACGTAACATATTGTATTGATGATACAAATCTGAATGATTATACTTCATACAATAAACATAACATGTAAATATTGAGCTGTACTTTTAAATACTGAATAAGTATTTGCTATGATTAGTATCATCAGATCTAAGTTGTATTTATAAACAACAAACTATTTTGTTCTTCGGATCACAGTTAAGTCTATTAACGAGATGCAACTGAGCACATAAATGCCTTTCTGTGGAATTTCCTCAACCTTGTATTGCGTAGATCCTTCCTGGAGAATGCTAGAGAAGCAAGGCCATGCACAGTTATCTGAGTGGCGCATAGTATCTATTGCAGCGACTATTGTTTACTTCTTTGATTCTCTTGAATTATTATTGATAAATATGCTCCAACAAGAAGTCATTGTAAATTGAAATGAAATGTATATCAATTTATGCCATAAATGGAAACAGAATCTGTTATTGTATGAATGTTATGTGAAGCATGTATAACCAAGCAACAGTAAAATCTCTTCTCATATAATTGGAATCGAATAATGCAATGAAAGTGAAAACAAACTGACAAGCAATGACATTATCTGTAAAAAGGGGAGAGAATATGTTGCAGACTATAATGTACAGGGTGATTATAATCAAAGTTAAACTTTCAAAACGCTGTCGAAATAACACCATTGGTCAGAATGACATCAAATTGCAACAGAATATTATTGGAGAAGGGGGAAAAAGTATGGTAGAAGAAAAAAAATAGTGTGGAAGTCTATCAATATGTGGCACTGTATGTGTCAGACTACATAAATGAAAACACCTGTCGTGCGCACGACCCATTGAAGTTAATATAAACACGACTGGTACAAGGCTTTTCCTCCTTTCGTGTCTGCGACATTCGTCATTACTGTCTCAATACAGCATCGTGCTCTGCTTGTAGAGCTATATTACAAGAACGATAATTATGCACATGTCACTCTGTAGAAGTTCTGAACACTGAAAGGTTTGAAAAAAGGCGTTGGTTCGATGACTGCCGTGGGTCTGGAGAAAATGATTCGGAAATTCGAAAAGACGGGTTCTTTTGGTGTGCAACCTGGCATAAGGAGGATACGAATTGATTCGACGTCAGTGGAAGCAGTGGCCACAGCAGTGGAGGAGGAGACGAGTTGTGGTATGCAATGTGTAGTGCATGGAGAATTACCCGAACATTGAACATACCCATGAGCACGGTTAGTAAAATCCTATGAAACATCCTTCTTTACTATCCATTCAAAATTACCAATGTGCACAAGTTGCTTCCTGTTGACCTGCCAGCGAGAGACCTTTGTTTTAGTATTTCTTGCTCCCATGGAAGTGGACAATGATTGGCCACGGAAGATTTTGTGGACAGATGAAGCCCACTTCTATCTGACAGGATAGTTCAATACACAGAATAGTCAAATATGGGCAACGGAAAATTCACACACAAAACAACCAGTGCCACTCCATCCTGAAAAGGTCACTGTGTGGTGTGGGTTTGTGGCATCGTTTATCATAGGGCCATATTTTTTTGAAGAGACAGGTGTTTCTGGTCCTGTTACTTGTACCGTCACTGGCAAGTGCTATGAGTGTCTTCTGCACAACCACGTCATTCCAGGTCTCCAACAGTGTGGATGTGTGAATGGGATCATTTTTATGCAAGATAGCGCACCTTTGCATATTGCAAATTCAGTTTAGCAGCTGCTGTAGCAACATTTCAGAAATTCTAGAATTATTAGCAGTAAACAATGTTGCACTAAATACAATGATGTTACTTCCAACCACACAGAAAGAAGTCAGTAAAACAATTCTGAAACTAAAAAATAAAAAGTCAGTAAGCTTAGATGAAGTACCAATGTGTGTACTGAAACAATGCATAGGGATTATACAAGGTCCCTTAACAAATGTAATAAATGAATCTTTCACATCAGGGGCATTTCCAGAGCAGTTAAAACAAGCAAGAGTTGTACCCTTACTTAAGAAAGGTAATGCAGAAGATGTAGAAAATTACCGACCCATTTCCCTTTAGTCAAGCATTCTCAAAAATAATAGAAGCCAATATGAAACACATATTACTGAATTACCTGAATAAATACAATCTTTTAAGCGAATCACAGTTTGGCTTCCAAAGTGGCAAATCTACAGAGTGAGTCATAGTAGAATTCACAAAAGTTGTACCTGATGCTCTTGATAAAGATGAGTGTGAAACAGGCATATTTTTCGATCTTTCTAAGGCGTTTGATACAGTCGACCACAAGATTCTATTAAATAAATTAGAAGCATTAGAAATAAGAGGGGTAGCTTACGACTGGTTTCGATCATACCTAACAGACAGAGAGATAATACATACTTCAAATAGATCTAAGCATTTAGTAAAACACTTATGAGAACCAAAATACATTAACACGGGGGTTCTGCAAATAGCGTATTAGGACCAATAGCGTTCCTGATATACATCAATGACTTTCCCAGTAGTGTTACTCATGGTGAAAAAATCGTCTTCGTTGACGAAAGCAATATTATAGTAACTGGAAAACAAGAGAACTCCTTGTCGAGAAAGCAAATGAAACTCTCAAGGAAGTTTATGATCGGTCAATAAGTAATAAAATGGCATTAAACATAAAGAAATCTAATGCCATGAATTTCAGTTTGAAGAGGAAGAATGATAATGTTCAATTAAATGTAGATGGCACTTCTATACACTGTGTAACAAACGCAAAATTTCTAGGAATGAATACTGATTCTCAGTTGAAGTGGTGTGAACACACAAAAGTTCTTGCAAACAGAATGTCGTCAGCATGTTATGCCCTTAGAATCCTATCATCAGTGTGTAACATGCAGTGTGTTTTAGTTATGTATTATTCATATGTACACTCAGTTCTTACCTATGGAATTCTTTTTTGGGGAAAAGAGTCATAAGAATAATAACCAAAAATACTAGTCGAGCTCATTGTAAAGATCTGTTCAGAACACTGAGGATATTAACTGCTCCATGTGAATACATTTACCAGTCAGTTGTACACATCAAAAATAACATTGGTAGTTCTACATCTACATCTACATTGATACTCCGCAAGCCACCCAACGGTGTGTGGCGGAGGGCACTTTACGTGCCACTGTCATTACCTCCCTTTCCTGTTCCAGTCGCGTATGGTTCGCGGGAAGAACGACTTCTGAAAGCCTCCGTGCGCGCTCTAATCTCTCTAATTTTACATTCGTGATCTCCTCGGGAAGTATAAGTAGGGGGAAGCAATATATTCGATACCTCATCCAGAAACGCACCCTCTCGAAACCTGGCGAGCAAGCTACACCACGATGCAGAGCGCCTCTCTTGCAGAGTCTGCCACTTGAGTTTATTAAACATCTCCGTAACGCTATCACGGTTACCAAATAACCCAGTGACGAAACGCGCCGCTCTTCTTTGGATCTTCTCTATCTCCTCCGTCAACCCGACCTGGTACGGATCCCACACTGATGAGCAATACTCAAGTATAGGTCGAACGAGTGTTTTGTAAGCCACCTCCTTTGTTGATGGACTACATTTTCTAAGCACTCTCCCAATGAATCTCAACCTGGTACCTGCCTTACCAACAATTAGTTTTATATGATCATTCCACTTCAAATCGTTCCGTACGCATACTCCCAGATATTTTACAGAAGTAACTGCTACCAGTGTTTGTTCCGCTATCATATAATCATACAATAAAGGATCCTTCTTTCTATGTATTCGCAATACATTACATTTGTCTATGTTAAGGGTCAGTTGCCACTCCCTGCACCAAGTGCCTATCCGCTGCAGATCTTCCTGCATTTCGCTACAATTTTCTAATGCAGCAACTTCTCTGTATACTACAGCATCATCCGCGAAAAGCCGCACAAACAGCTCTGTCTATGACCATGCAACAAGAGATACACTCAACTTACATTTACCAAGGAAAAAATAAACATAAAACACAAAACAGCATTTTCTACCAAGGAATAAAACTGTACAATAAATTACCAAAAGAGATTAAAGAAATTGCCAAAATACACTTATTTAAAAAGGCAGCTAAAAGGTACCCATTATGCAATAAATTTTATATACTGAAGGATTACTTAGCTAAGACAGAGCAGGGATTTGATAAAAAATGTTTTACAAATAAATAATAATAATGATTATAAAATATCCAACACTCCACATAACACCTTCACTTTATGTTTTTTTCCTTCTTTTTTCCTTTCTAGAAATACTCACCCCCAAGCTATGCACATCACAATACTAACACGTCTTCCTCTTTCTGAGATCAACATCTCACTCATTATGGAGGGATGCTGACACTGTTTTTCAGGATAGCAAATGGGAAGTTGAAGTACAGAAAATGGCCCAGAGATCACCAGTGTGTGTGTGTGTGTGTGTGTGTGTGTGTGTGTGTGTGTGTGTGTGTGTGTGTGTGTGGTAAGTTTTATGAAACAATATGTGTATAGTGTGTGCAATTACTGATAGTGAGATATAGTGAACAATATGGCATTACATTATTTAATAAGTTATCTGTAAACAGGAGTATATCTAATTATTGTCTCTTAACAAGAAGTCTGTAAATATATGTGTATACAAATTAGCTTATTTTAAATTGATCTAAATTTGTAAATACTTTGATGTGTCCTATATCCTTGTAAAAAGAGATCTACAGATGAATAAAGCTACTACTACTACTACTACTACTACTACTACTACTACTATTACATTTCCCTACAACCTGGCCATCCCGATCACCTAATCTGAAACCTTGTGACTTCGGGCTGTGGGGCTCTCTGAAAGATGTTTTGCTCAGTGTTCCGATTGCAAACATAGCTGCACGAAGGCACGTATTGCACAACACATTCTGAATGTGACCCTGGAAACACTTTGATCAGTTGTGGAACATGCGATTTCTCGATTTCAATTTGTTGTAGATAACAGTGGACAGCATTGAACATGTTTTGCGCCAGTCACATGGAAATTAATAATCCAAATTTATTTTGACGGTTACTTTTTATACGGTTTTTGGCCTCAGGACATATAAACACCGATGCGATTCATGGTCTTTATGTGGTTTTTGATCTCAGCACAATTAAAAACCTATTTTTCCCCTCCGATGTGATATGACCTTCCTGTGGTGGATTGTCTTACGTAACTAACAGTATCATACCTCTGCAGTCATGCACAATGAGTAGTACAGTTTGTTTAGTGCCAAACATACACCTTAGGCATTGCTGTATGATAGATTCGTCATTTGTAGTCGACCGCTATTAAATTATCATACTAAAACGCCATTTGTTTCTACATTTTGTAACTATTTATTTTTCTTCTGCCATACGTTTTCTCCCTTCTCCGACAATATTCCATTGCAACTTGATGTCACTCTGACCAGTGGTGTTATTTCTACAGCGGTTTGAAAGTTTAACTTTAATTATAATAACCCTGTATATAAGCGACGATAATGACATGTCAGCAAATGAATAGGATAAGTGTATTTTTTAACTGTATTTGTATTTTATTACGTCATTTGTACAGTATGTAGAAAGGACGCTACAGAAACTTTACGTAATGCAACTGTATGAAAGACACTCAAAAACAAAAGTCAAAAACATACGAAAACTGGCTGCAAAGTATTAAGTGTACGTGTCTTAAAACAATACGTGAGAGTACATGTGGTAATTAAAAATGGCAATACTTTGTTTAACATGAATTTCCTGTGCTCGACAACATCGTAAAAGCAGCAAGCAACTTACCTTGTCAACGGATGTTGGATGTACGGCTGGTCTCCCCACTGAATAAGTGGGAGTGAAGACGTGAAGTAAATTTCTCGGGCCACTAATATGGAAACCAGTTGTCACTGCAGCGAATATTTCACAAAGAATCATGTCACGAGCTTCACGAATATGTGCAGTGAAAGCTACTGTAAATGTACGACATGGACGTGTGCTGTGTGTGCATGCTTCGCAAGCTAAGCAGTGTGCAGATGCTGACTGACAACAATGGGACTATGAGGTTACAGCAAGCACTTTGTTGAGGGAGAAAACTTACATATGTATATGTTAAAAGAATTTGACATGCTCATATAAATGGATAACCATTCAGAATACCTCCAATAGCAGAAAATAAAGGCTATGCCCATATCGACCAGGATTATCAACCCTCAAAACAGGAAATAAGCTCATACACTGTGCACCTCCATATGATGTAAGTGCACAGTAGGGGCTAATTGTCTTGCATCATATTATTTTTTCGTTCTTCTCTTTTCTTATATGTAAGGTGTATGTAAAGTGAATGGATTACAAACTCCAACAAAGACAAGTTAATGAATTGTTTTGTGGCAAGTATAATGTTTTGATACATCTGTATGAAACAAAATAAGAAATACTCTCTTCAATTTATTAATTCCTGTATTCGCATCTGTTTGTTTTGGAAAGTGGTAGGGTACAGAGGTATGCTTGGATCCATCGTACCGCCATTGTTAAAAAATGTGTTTTTCAACTGTACATTAAAAGTTTCATAAAAAGTTATTGGAAAGGCAAAAATTATTGGTACATTCAAGATGAACATCCCTGTCTGTTCATCATTTCACCCTGCATAAAGAGGTTCACAGCAGACAAGAAGAATTTACACAAACAACGGAGGAGTGATCCTGCATTGAC
The DNA here is from genome assembly GCF_021461395.2 of Schistocerca americana. Classification (NCBI taxonomy): domain Eukaryota; kingdom Metazoa; phylum Arthropoda; class Insecta; order Orthoptera; family Acrididae; genus Schistocerca; species Schistocerca americana. Next base: position 415,659,146 of record NC_060120.1, read on the forward strand.
ATTGTCATAACGAAGACTATAAACAGTGGAATTAGTGTGAAGCAGTACGTAACGCAAATTATGAATATTGGCCTTGAATGTATTGATACTAAAGGTTTGTTGATATTGGTATCAGTTAAAGTTCATCCAGGACTGTGTAACAGATTCATACCTTACCTTCAGACTTCTTTCAACTATTCTTTCCAATCAGTTTTTCCAATTCTTCATGCAATTACATCCCCACACCCATATACCACTATTCAGCACTCTGCCTTTCAATGAGGTCTCTCTTGACACCACTGCAATCGCTGATGGCAGTGGTTTGGGGTTAGTGGAACTCACAGTGCAGGACGTCAGTCTTGGAACAGTCTCTGGAGTAATCAATTCATAAGAGTTCGTTGTGTAAGTGTGGTGTTAGCAACTGCCCAAATTGCTGCTGCAGGTGCTGTATGATGCACCAGAGGGTTACGCCAAACACGATAGTCTTCCCTTTCGTTAATGTTACGTGGCCATCTGGAGCCCAGTCATCTTGCAACTGTACATTGTCGTGACCATCACTGAAAGTAATCATGTACAGTTGCCATATTACTGCCAAGTCTTTCTGCAGTATTGCAGAAGAAATATCGAGCTTCTCGTAACCCTAATGCAAGGACTCATTTAAACTCAGTGGAGAGCTGACAAGGGCTTCTTTGTCTCCTTAAAGGCTTTCTTGACTAACATCAACTCACCAAGAGCAATTTCAAAGGTAACTACTGCTCACGATCGTTACAGCATGTACTTAAAGCAAATCTCATCTGCATCCTCCTAGTGGCTCTACTAGCGCCCCTCTTAAGCGATTGGTGCGACATTTGACTAGACATCATTTTTCAGCTGCAGGAATGCATGTACCATCTTTCGTTTATGTCGCATAACTCATTCTTGTTGTTGCGATTTTTTCATGTCAGTGTACACGTCAAACCTTTCTATTGTCACATTATGATAAACTTCTCTTTTTTGCTTCATGAATATTACATCTGGCAAACTCCAAGAGAAGAAATCAATTGAATAAATAGCAAGGAAAATTGTACAATTATGGAAACTGGGTAATATGCAATTACAGGAATTTTGCTGTCTACACTACACTATAAGAGAAGAGGTAAGGATTGCACTGCCTAGGTTTTCTTTCCTGAACATAGAGTGGTCGCATATGCGATTTGTACTCTTTCAAAATAGGTTATGCTTGGCAGTTTCAATTCTGAAAATTCTTACAATAGCTAATAGCTCTAACAGAAGTAAGTATTTAAATGGTTGACTTCATATGAGAACGTGAATGTCGCCACGCTTTTTGATGTTTTATCTCAGTCATGTTGTATTCTAGAACTTTCTTGTTCATTAATTGTAATCATTTGTGTGCTGATGTTGACCTATGTTAACTGATTTCACATATGTGATTTCATTCATTTTGCATGTTATGGAGAGGACTGGGATATTATCTAAAATGAAGCTGCAAACTTTACATGAAACAGAATTTAGTGCTGATGAGAACAAATATGCTGATGTGGCTATACATGATGTAAGCCTATTGGCTCATGAAACTGAATTATGTGCTGAAAGCGAAGTAGTTAATCCTATGGTTAATCCAACCACAAGCCATATATCAGATACAAATAGAGCATGCATCCCAGTTTGGTATGCAGCTTAGTGGATATCCTAAAGCAAATGTATGATCACTTATCATCTCAAACAACAACCTTATCAGTTCTCATCTACACTTTCTTCTAAATTTTCATCTCAAATGTCAACCACATTTGACAAGATTTCTTTCCAAATAACAAGCTTAACCAATAATGTCTCAAATTTAATATGACAGCAAAATGCTACAAAAGTGATACTGAAAATTTGTCTTTACAATGCAGCACTTTAACTTGAAAGATACTAATGCATACACGGGACTCCCCAACACAATGAAAAAACTGTCTGACAAACAATTCCAAATCAAAGAACCTATTCACAAGCTGGGTTCCAAGGTAAAGACTTTTATTGCAGAGTATGAGACCAAGATTAAATTCCAATTTTACACACAAAAAGTAAGTTCCAAGAAAATTATACCAAGTGGATTTCAAACGGGGAAACGCATGTTAATGGAAAGCTGAATTCAGAATTTCCACATTGTGTTCAGCAAATGGTTAACGAGGTATTATCACAGGCAGGAACTTTGGGGGAAACTATTAACATGGTTTTAACCTGAATTAAAATAGCTCTAGACAAGACTTGTCGAAGTGGCAAGAAAATCTCACTTCACAAGTTAGTGACATCCAACAGGAACTAATGTCAGCTAAACGTAAATTAACTAACTTGAACAACTTTGTTGTTAGAGTAGTAGAAAATCACAGTAGTCCTGCAATATACGAGGCTCGTTCTGCAAGTAATGCCTCCTATTTTTCTTCATGGAAGCTACAAAAGATGCATAAATCACAACAGCACAGCTAAATAAAGCAATATTTCAGCTGCAGACTATCATTTTTCCACATAGTCACCACCATTCGTTATACACCTTTGATAGCGATGAACCAGAGCCTGTATGCAGCGCTTGTAAAAATTGGAACCAGATGAGGCTAACCAATTCCTTACAGTTTTGACAACAGCATCCGAGTGTTGAAAATATTCGCCTCATAGTCCATCTTTCAGAGGTCCAAATAGATGGAAGTCTGAAGACGCTAAATCGGGACCGTACACTGGATGTGGTAAGACAGTACAGCTGGATTTTGCAATGAGCTGCATGGTCGCAGAACTGATGTGGGGCCTGACATTATCATGTTGCTGGTCGAAATTGGTCTTCTTCCCTGGCCTTACCCTGGAAATTTGGGCTTTCATCTTAGTCAGTGTTATCTTGTAGTATGTTGAATTGACAGTTTCTCCAGACACCAGGACATCCAAAAAAATTACACCCTGGCTGTCCCTGAAGACTGCATGCATTACTTTGCTTGCAGATGGCTGTGCCTTAAATTTCTTCTTTGTCGGAGAATTCACATGTCGCCATTCCATGGACTGTCTTTTGGATTCCGGCTCATACTGGTGACATCACGTCTCATCTCTGGTGACGATGCTATTCAGAAAATTGTCACCTTCAGCTTCATAGTGGTCAAGCAGGTACTGACAGATTTCTATTTGATGAGTTTTTTGTTCTTCTGAAAGCATCTGCGGGAACCATCTCACACAGACATTGCTGTAAGCAAAATGCTACAACATTGTTTCCAGTGCGTTACAGCTGACTTTCAACTTTACACACAATTCTCTGGTCACTACTCAAAGATCAGTTGATCAAGACACTCTTCATTGCGAGGGATGACAGCTGTGCAGGGTCAACCAGCCTGTGACTTGTCATGCACACTCTTTTCACCACCTTGCAAATGCTGTACTCATCGCCTCACATTGCTCACGTCTATTATATCGTCTCTGTACACTTTCAGCAAGCGTCAGTGGATTTCGATCAGTGCAGTTTCTTCAGCAGTGAGGGATTCAATCACACGTCACTGTTTTACACGCACATCCATATCACACTCCGTTTTGGAACACTCATCTGCTGGCGCCAGCTACTGCAAAACAATAGAACCACCTGCAAATGAAAGAGGTTCAAGTATAGCACTACGCCAACGACAACTGGCGCGGACATCCAAAGTCACCACAAAAAAATAGGAGGCATTACTTTCGGAACGACCCTTGTATAAAATAAAGTATGCCAATGATTTAAACAACACAGGCAAGTCACCCAGCACTGTATTGTATGGGATGAGGACACTAACTCACTTGTCATCTGTGCTGTTGGATAAAAGTCCATTAAAACATAGACAATTTCAAGCGTTTAATCGAGATAAGAAATGTTCCCACACTTTCGTTTTTATTTGAAAGAAGGTGTAATACCGAAGTCATGGACTGACCAACAAACAGTTCAAATAATTGCAAGTTTCAAACACAGCAAGGCCGCCCTCTAGGCCACAGAGACTACATAGAATTTTCAAGATTATGAGCACTTAGAGTGAGCGTTTTTTTAGCTAAGTAAATGTGTTAATGTGTTCATAAAAGACTCCAAAAGGAGGTCTTTAATCCAAAACAGTTTAATAACAGACAGGGTACCATCCACAAGTACTCTGAAAAACAATTAAATAAGACTAACACTGGGAAAAGTCCATATCTAGTTGGGACATTATTAGGATATTGAAACTAAATTGCCACTGGGTCTTAGGGACAAATTGGTCCATGTACATGACAACAATGTGGAACGCCTTATGTTTTTGCTCGACTCACTTGATCTGGCACGAAAGGATGCTAAAATGAATAATAATAATTACAGTTACAGTACAGCTCAATCCACTTGCTGCACAGGCAGTGGTATAACAATGGGGGGACAAGAGAGATGCGAATAAATCATGTCACACAGCTAGGAACACCTGACATGTAAAATGCACAACAGAGTAATCGTGTTTCACCAAATTCACATAAAAAGGAACAAAAGGATAACTACTATCAACAAGAATTTTATAGTAATGATAATGGCACTTGCTCAACCATAGTAATCACTATGACAAAAATAGTTAGAATTCTTTTATGTGAAATTGCAACCAACCACCAGGTATAATAGTAATAATAATATGCAGGAGGTTTTAGCACAGAACTGTACAAATGACGGCGATTGGCAGACGCAGAACCCCATTGTAAACATGACTAGGGTGGCAGAAGAGCCATGGTCCACTAATGCAGGGTCAACAAACTAAGTCTGACCGCATTGCTCTCAAGTATTGATCGACAGTTGACATGGGGCAACGATTACGATACAGTAGACGTATTACATTACAGTAATGACACAGACATTTGAGAGGAACTAACCACAGTCCATTTTAAATGCCATGTTCAGAATGAAGCCATAATGCATGAAGTAATGGGAAAGATACCAACTATGATTGTATTAGACATGGGTGCTATTGTGAGAGTTACATCAACTAATTGGTTCAATAACACCCATGAGGTCATTAAAATACCCACACATTCTTTACAGGACTATAGAATCATCAGAGCTGTTGGTATTAAATCATGTAACGTCAAGATGCAAACTCAAGTGGAGATTAGACTAGGAAATGGAATGATAAAATGCCTGTTCCTAATTACTAATGGCTCAGTAGTAGAATGCATTCTTGGCATTGATTTTATATGAGAGAAGGATGCAATACTTGACATCCCATCAGGTACATGCTTTCTTCTTTTTGTAGTCCACTATTAGCTGTAGCCAAACCTGATATGAGTATGCATCTACTTTGGATAGGGACCATAAATAAGACCAATTTTCCTGTAAGAACCTTACCTGGAAACTTGGATGAACACTTACAGAAGTTCTATGGAATTAAACATATTGCTAGCACAGCTTTAAGAATTCATGTTGGCAGGAAAGTCTCAGTAAGGTATCTAGAAAGCATACTGCCTTCCACGTCCAAAGATTTTTGCTTAGTTTCATTTTCTCATCGGGGAGCCTGTCTGTTACAAGTAAACGAAGAGGATAAATCAAAATATTCATGTTACTAGTTTTGCATGTCAGACACTGATGGACTGTGAACATGCCTACACAGCCACAGAGTTAAAGACTCTAGTAGTAGTATGGGGATTTAAAAAGTTTAATTATTATATTTACAGAAAAAACCTGAAGTTTACTGTAATCATCAAATGTTGAATTTTTATTGTCTTGAACATTACTCCATCTGCACTTAATGTGTCGGTCTTTGTTTTTAAAAGAATACAATTTTGAAGTCATTCACAGGAAAAGTAATATTGTGGCAGATGCTCTGTCACTTCTACCACAGGGCCTACCAGAATATACAGAACTTATAGAGCAATTCAATAACTACGACACTTTGGCTCATGAAGGATAACAGTTACTGCCAACATTACGTAGATATGTGCAGAAACGTCAGGTGGCTTGCGGAGTATGGATGTAGATGTAGATGTAGATGCTTACTAACATTAATATGAGGTTAAGACACTACTTCCACTGAATCCTACAGATAAGCTGAAACAATATTATAAGTTACAGAATGTTGTTCTATTTTATAGACATGAAGCATGATCTGACATATGATGCATTTGCATTTCAACTGATGTAACAATGTCTTAATCTTATATTATTTTTTTCCAAATATGAATAAACACATACAGCAACTCTTAAAAACATATCTTACAGGCCAAAAAGCAGGGTCCACAAACAAACGCTGTGTTACAAAGTTACACCCTTTAACACCTACAAAACTACTGCAAATCATCGCAACTGATATAGTAGAACCTTTGCCATTGGCTTGAGGTGGAGTCAAATATGTGGTAGCACTGTATGAAATTTTCACAAAGTACGTTAAATTGTATGTTACCAAGTCTACTGCAGCAGCTCCAATTGTTAAACGCATAGAAAACAGTTATATACCAACAGCTACCATGTCTGCCACTTTGCTGTCAGGTAATGCATAAAACTTCACTTGCCAAACATGGAATACATTTTTACATGAATATAGCATTAAACAGATACTCATATCACATTTTCATCTGGTAGGAAACTCAAGTGAATAAATGTTTCAAGAATTTAACAGGGTCATTAGGACACATCCACACAGTAATCAAACGAATTCATAGAATATTTAGAGCTTTTTGAACAGTTAGTGAACAATTTATCACTATTCAACACACAGTTCACTCATATGTAGCATGAAGGAGAAAAATGAATGGATAAATAGTCTTCCACATCTATTCAAAGAAGAGTGTTCCTGGGGAAAGAATGTAAGAAATGATTAGTCTTCCTCACACAGCAGGCACACCTGGGAAAAATCTGCTATGATAGATGATTCACATAAATGCAGAAATGTAAGATAGAAGAGCATATTCTGTGGAAAACTCACCCAAATTCTACACCTCCTCACAAAAGAAACTGTAAATGGAAACTTTTGTATGCAGGTCCTTATAAGATTGTAAGAATTCCACATGAAGGAAATTATCTCCTAGTTTATCCTAATATCAATAAAATTGTATGACGAAAATGACTTTAAGACATATTTATATAAATGAGTGGACTTATTTATATTACATGTTATGTTATTTGTTTTAATGTAATTATTATTTATGATCTGTGACTGGATTAACCAAGTGTTGTCTGTGTAAAACTTAGTGCCATGTGATACAAAGGTATCTGTATGGGATAGAGGAATATTAGGAGGCTAATGCTGGTAGCCTTTGGATATTCATTTGGAAGGAAAAGTTTCAGTTAATAGTATCTAAGAAGGTTGAAGCACCATTTTCTAGGCCTTCTGCTGCTTACACTATTCAAATATTTATTGCTGTTGTGGCGAAATAAGCGCTGTCATTGTAAGAGATACGGAAGTGAGTGAGTGTGCCTGGACTTATGCCAGTTCACTGTTACTAGAACCACATCATCATGATGTTCCCGTGTGTATCATACAAAGTATTGCTACATAATCTAAGAGTGAAATTAAAAATTGAAATAGCTTTTCCAAACTCTGTCAGTGTATGCTTCAGTACATTAATGTTAACATTGTGAAATCTCAGAATGATCAGATGAAGAAGTTTTACTAAATGTATTAGTTTAAGAAAAAATGACGCTAAAAAATGGTGCTAGACAGCCAATAACTGTTCAGAATGTGCAATTGTATTTCAAAACCAATGATCGGTGCAATATTTTGGTCAAAATCGGCGTTTTTACGAAAATTTGAAGGTGCTAAACATTAGACTCAAAAAGATGAAAATTCGTATGCAGCCTCAGTTTGATACAAAAACATTAACTATGTGACTCCATTTAGCTACCTTTATTAGGTTTCAAGTTATTTATTAAAAACTTAATTTGGAACAAAAACGTCCTTATTCATAGTACATGAAGAATCATTTGTATTTACGATGGAAAATCCTAATTACACCACTTGATTACATTCATTAAATAATTCATCTGTGTCAACTTACAAGACTTTAATGTAAATAACAATCAATACAAGGATTCTTGAAGAGGTTGTTCAGAGGTAATGTCCTGCTGTCAGTTCCATTGCAAAAATCCTCGCCGGTTAAGCTTAAATGCAGTTGAGTTGAAACAGTTTCAGTAACTTCAGCAAACTGAAGTTCAATAATATAAAAATTATGAACATCGCTAACTGATGTAAAACAGAGATATGAATTACTATGTGCCCAAGATAGAGGCTATTTACATGCTGCTACCTGTGCCTACAGTGGTTGATAGCTGCACCCATATATAAATAAGGTCAGAGAGGCAGTGAGGGGAGACACTTGGCACCGAGCTATAGATCTGTCTGCATCAGTCAACTGCTCTACCTCGGATGATGTCAGAGCTAGGCATGTCTTTGGCATGGCATCTAATACTAAAAGCCTAATTTACATTGGCATCCAGAATCTGAAATGGAACTCATCGTATTTCAGGTCTTCAACAATAAAGAAAGGCACAGACATTCGGACCAGCAACCGAGTTTTTGAAGTTAAGGAAATATTTGGGGAGGAAGTGTGTGGCAAGTGTTTAAGAGAACACTATGTGGTACAATTCAAAGTAAGTTACATGAACATGTTTATTGTAATTGCGTAATATGAATAGAGTCTTAGAGCATACCACTTCATAACCACATATACAAGTCTTCTCAAATCATCAACAGAATTAAATACACGATTAACAAGCGACATTTGTCGTATCTCATGTTTTCCAGATAGACTGTGACAGAAAGTTGAGCCAAGGTGAATGACAGTGTAAAGCAGGGCTGTCTGGACACTATATACACATTGCTGCATTGTGCTATTTCATTAATAATGACAGGGATTTTTCTAAAATAACCAGTTTGTAACAAAAGGAAATCCAACTTGTACTTTAAAAAAAGCAAGAGATATTTGAAAAGCTTAAAAAGGTTGAGTCTACCCAAACTCAGTTTGATTAAATGGTAATCAATGTTGTTGAACAAAGGGAATAAATGTGTTCATTTGTAATTGTGCTGTTGTCAGAAGCCATTGTAACTATGCCATACACAGATGCGTAAGGCTTTATTAATTCAGATTAAACATCACAATCAGTCTTTACACAACGTTTTGTCATACACTGTTTGTCCATCCATTGCACTTCCAAATTTGTTTGAACTTTGGCCTCACAGTCACACTTTAAACAAGAAAAGAATATTTTATGATATTTAAAGGGTTTAAATTTCTGTATTCTATCTGGCTAATTGTTTTGGAGGTTTTAAATTCATAAAGCAGTACATCGTTGTAGTTCCCTGCAGATTCTTGTCTTTTATTGTGTCTCCCTTTCTTCTTTTGTATCTCACAATAATGTAATCTTTTACACTCTCCAGCTAAGATAATTTTAGTCTTATATGCAATCTTGGTATATTCCTGGACTGTCAGGTTCTCTTGTGGCCACATCATTGATGAAATGACTTCTACAAATCCAAGAAGCTTCTGGACGAGTCCATTGCTTACCATCAGCTGTATTCCTCTTCAGTGCTACGATCCAAGATGAGGTTAGATTCAATTTCCATTCCATAGATCCAAAAATGATATGATTCTCGTGAGTGGGGTACATGGCAGGAAGAATAACATAAAAAACCTACAACATCTGAGTATGATACTCACTTCCATAATCATTTGTCAGTAGATTGCCAAAATATGTGAATACATTACTATAAACTGGAAGTGCTAATATTTACAGAATTAATACACTGTCAGAATGAAACATAATTATGCAGCTTTAATAAATTTATCATACACAAAACACCTCATCTTGACTGTTGTGACCAAGTGCTGTCAAAAATTAAATCTAATACACATCTTTATTTAAGCTGGTCTAACAGTTCCTGTTAAGATATTCATCTATAAAGGAGAATGAGTCACCTGCCAAAAAGTCTTTCATACTCTGTTTGAATTGTGCTTTATGTAAAACCAAAATTTCTAATGGTTGCTGGCAATTTATTGAAAATGTGTGTTCCTTAATATTGGACCCATTTTTGGACCAAAGTAAGTAATTTTAGGTCTTAATGTAGATTGTTCTTATTCCTAGTACTGGTACTATGGTATGAATTGAGATATTGGTTGGAAATAGAGACATAGTATTTGCAACAAATTTCATTAAAGAATAAATATACTGATAAGCAGTGGTTAGAATCCAGTTCCTTAAACAGGTTTCTACATGATGTTCTTCAATTTACGCCACAAATGAGTCTTATTACATGCTTTTGCGCTCTAAAACCTTTTTCTCAGTTTGACAAGTTGTTCCACAACATGATCCCATACAACATAATAGAATGGAAGTAAGCAAAGCATGCAAGTTATTTTATGTTTATATCTCATACATCAGACATCATTCATATTGCAAATACAGACTTATTTAGGCACTTCAGTAATTCTGTGGTATTCCCTTCCAAACTGAATTTATTATTGAGTTGTAATCCCAGAAATTTAACACTGTCAACCTTTTTCATCTGCATGTCTTCATATGTTATAGACATGGTAGAAGGAAATCTCTCACAGGCCTTGAGCTGCATTTAGTGGGTCTTTGAAAGTTTAGTGACATTGAATTAGCTTTAAACTATTTATTAACATCAGTAAACAATTGATTAGCAGCCATTTGTAAATTTTTTCTTGACTTGTTATTTACTGCAATGTTTGCATCATCTGCAAACACAAAGCTCTTAGCATCTAGCAATGTCAAAGACCAGAGGTTATTAATGTACACAAGAAAAAACAATGGACTAAAGTGGAATCTGTTTGTTAGGTAAGACTGATATTTAGGTAAGACCATTTTTCAGCACTGTCAGTAGCACCATAACATTGTAGTTTACTTAAGAGAATGCTCTGATTCACACAGTCAAAGACAGAAAACGTGTGCAGTCTCTAATTTTTTATCTAATGAATAAACTAAATTCTCACTGTACTTGTAAATAGCCTTCTCTATATCAGAACTCTTAAGGTACCAACCTATGCTTGAGAAAACGCTTGAAAACAGCCTTTTCAAATATTTTTCAAACAGCCAGCAAAAGTGAAATTGGTCATTAGTTTGATGGTATCCCTTTATCCCACTTCTTGCAAAGAGGCTTAACTTCAGCGTATTGTAGGCAGTCTGGAAATGTTCCGCAAATAGGAAATTGATTGGACAAATAAGATGCAACTCAACTCACAAGAGCAATCTTCGATTAATTCAGTGATACGTTGTCATAACCACTATAATACTTTGATTTTAAACATTTTATGATGAATGCTATTTCTTTGGGAGAAGTGGGTGTCATTTCCATTTTACTGAAATTATTTGTAGAATTTGATTTCAGGTTTGCCATTGAGCTGTTTGCTGAACGTGATAGCCCCAAGCTGTCAGTAACAGAAACAAAGTACTTGTTTAAGAGGTTTGCAACATTTCATGCACTTGTTACCAATGTTTCATCTATCTTTGGAGCTATCGTTTCTTCTTCCTTTCTGGCCCCACCTGTCTCTGCCTACCCTATTTCCAATACTGTATTTCTTTTGTTGTCTGATATAGTTTTCTTCTTTTCTTAATAAAACTGGTTAAATTTCTGAATTACTCGCTTCAATAATTTGCAGTAGTCGTTGTAATGCATTACAGTGGTAACATTAGAGCTATTTTTAGATAGTAGATACAAACTTCTTTTTGTCCCACATGAAATCTTTATTCGTTGTGTAACACATGGTTTGTCTTTAGATTGCTGTTTGATTTGAGTTACCTTTAGGGGAAAACAATCTCCAAATGAGGAAATAACGTTATTAACAAATGTTTTGTATTTTCCATGAGTCAGGAGTATTGTAAACATGTCTTTGAGTAATCTACAAAAATTCTCAATTTTCAACTTATTTATTACCCTACTATACTCATATTTGATAGTTTTTCTATTCTGACAAGTTTCAACATTTAACATTAAACACTGCATTTCATGATCAGATAGCCCATTTAGAACTGGTTTTGAGAAATGACATTTTCCCCTAGATCTGTCCACAAAGATATTAATAATAACGGTCTCAGAGCATTTACATACCCTAGTTGCAAAGTTCACAGTGGGAATTAAATTGAATGACAGTGTTACTGATTGAAATAATTGTTTATGGATTCAGCTTCTCAATTAATCCACAATAATTCACATGCTTTTTAAATGTATGTTGCTTTTGGTTTGGACAGGAGAAAGGCAGCGTTTCAGGAGAAGTAATGCTACATGTGAAATTACAACCAATGACAGAACATTTACAGTCGCCCTTCCTGGAACATGAATATCTAAATTCAATCGTTTTTACCCTAGCATGCTACTTTATGCTTAATCCCTTAGAGATAGCATACACAGGTGATTTTTGTCACCATGACTGTTTCTTCACTCTTGTTCAGTCGGTGGATATATATGCAGATGCGCGAATCTTACGACATGTCGTTGGGTGATACTTCCGTCTGCCGACCTGCGAACAAGCCTGTGACAAACTGTCACTATACTGCTCGGTTTTGATAGCCACATGTGCACAGGTGACAAAACTGCCACTCTCAGTGCATTCTCCAAAGACAATATGACAATACTTATTGAAGATGTGGAGAAAAGATCACCATTTATGCCAAAAATTTGAAGGAATTTTCGGATATAAATATGGAAATTAAAGGGTGGATAGAAATCATTCAAATAATATTTTCAAGTACTTGAGACAACTTGTGTTCCACTGCAACAGATAATTTGATGTTCCAATTTTTGTGTGTTAATGCAGTTAATATGGGAAGTAACTCATCAAAACTTTCAGCACTCGTTCGAAAATAATGAAAAAAATTATTTGTATGTTGTCGTTTATGAAATATTATGTAAAACTTTCCACTTATTAGTCGGTCATTCCAAAGTGCATGTACTCACTATCCTTATTTATATTTTCTTTTATGTCTCATGAGTTCACAAATAATGACCGTCTCTTCAAAATTCTTGTCAAATAATGACCATATCATCAAGATTCATGTCAACCAACGAAGCTTGGGTTTTAAAGAAAGTTCAGTAACTGTCATCTTTGGTGGTAGCACTCCACTTTGATAATGTGACTTGACAGTGGCGGAAACGTTTTTGTCAATGTGAGAAAAATCATCCATGTATACTAGCCCTTACTCCTTCAAGGTTGTAGCAAGGCTATCCACTAGAGTCTAGCCACAGCAGTTTGCTTGCTCCCTATAATAAATGGTTCGCTCGCTATGCATTAATGTGCTTACTTGATCTGGCAACAGTCCTGGCTTCAACCCAATTAGAGAAGTTGTGGTCAATGGTGAAAATTATAATTTCACAATAGAATCCCTATGACAAAAGTTAACTGCTAGAGAGCATCTTCAATTTGTTCTTCAGAGTGATTAAACCAGAAGCCCTCCCACCTTACAGAATCATGGCAGTTATTAAATCAAATGGGTAGCTCAAGAAAGACCAAGAAACATTTCAATAAGCTTGGTACCACATAATTTGTAAGATTCTGAAATTCTTGGGTTGTGAGGATTTTGTTTTATTGTTAATTAAATTTCAATATTTTAACGGAAATGTTCAAACATTAGGGAATGTTTTCTGAAAATTTGCAATAAATTATAATGTATATTTCAACTAAAATAAACTCCTGAATTCAACATTCAACGAAGCTCTGCAAAGTGTCCAGTATTAATGCCACTATTGTAGTTAGAAACGATCAGAATTTCGTCACAAGTGTATCAATTAACGTCGTTTATTTACATCTGAGGATGGTCTGCTTTTTTTTATCTAAACGGAAGGTTTTAATGTAGTGACACACAGCGATAGTGCTAAATCGTAAATTTAAAGAAATGATGTTGTGTCAGGAAATAAAGATTATAACTCTGTACTTTATAATAAAAGTATGAAGTACAATAGTGCTAAATATACAGGGTGGTCCATTGATCGCGACCAGGCCAAATATCTCACGAAATAAGCGTCAAACGAAAAAACTACAAAGCCGAAACTTATCTAGCTTGAAGGGGGAAACCAGATGGCGCTATGGTTGGCCCGCTTGATGGCGCTGCCACAGGTCAAACGGATATCAACTGCGTTTTCTTTTAAATAGGAACCTCCATTTTTATTATATATTCGTGTAGTACGTAAAGAAATATGAATGTTTTAGTTGGAGCACTTTCCACTTTATGACAGATGGCGTTGTAATAGTCACAAACATATGGCTCACAATTTTAGACGAACAGTTGATAACAAGTAGGCTTTTTAAATTAAAATACAGGATGTAGGTATATTTGAACATTTTATTTCGGTTGTTCCAATGTGATACATGTACCTTTGTGAACTTATCATTTCTGAGAACACATATGGTTACAGTGTGATTACCTGTAAATACCACATTAATGCAATAAATGCTCAAAATGATGTTCATCAACTTCAATACATTTGATAATATGTGTAACAACATTCCTCTCAACAGCGAGTAGTTCGCCTTCCGTAATGTTCGCACATGCGTTGACAATGCACTGACGCATGTTGTCAGGCGTTGTCGGTGGATCACGATAGCAAATATCCTCCAACTTCCCCACAGAAAGAAATCCAGGGACGTCAGATCAGGTGAACGTATGGGCCATGGTATGGTGCTTTGACGACCAATCCACCTGTCATGAAATACGCTATTCAATACCGCTTCAACCGCACGCGAGCTATGTGCCGGACATCCATCATGTTGGAAGTACATCGCCATCCTGTCATGCAGTGAATCATCTTGTAGTAACATCGGTAGAACATTACGTAGGAAATCAGCATACATTGCACCATTTAGATTGTCATCGATAAAATGGAGGCCAATTATCCTTCCTCCCATAGTGACGCACCATACATTAACCCGCCAAGGTCGCTGATGTTCCACTTGTCGCACCCATCGTGGATGTTCCGTTGCCCAATAGTGCATATTATGCCGGTTTACGTTACCGCTGTTGGTGAATGTCGCTTCGTCGCTAAATAGAACGCGTGCAAAAAAATTGTCATCGTCCCTTTATTTCTCTTGTGCCCAGTGGCAGAACTGTACACGACGTTCAAAGTCGTCGCTATGCAATTCCTGGTGCATAGAAATATGGTACGGGTGCAATCGATGTTGATGTAGCATTCTCAACACCGACGTTTTTGAGATTCCCGATTCTCGCACAATTTGTCCGCTACTGATGTACGGATTAGCCGCGACAGCAGCTAAAACACCTACTTGGGCATCATCATTTGTTGCAGGTCGTGGTTGGCGTTTCACATGTGGCTGAACACTTCCTGTTTCCTTAAATAACGTAACTATCCGGTGAACGGTCCGGACACTTGGATGATGTCGACCAGGATACCGAGCAGCATACATAGCACACGCCCGTTGGGCATTTTGATCACAATAGCCATACATTAACACGGTATCGGCCTTTTCCGCAATTGGTAAACGGTCCATTTTAACACGGCTAATGTATCACGAAGCAAATACCGTTCGCACTGGCGGAATGTTACGTGATACCACGTACCTACTCGTTTGTGACTATTACAGCGCCATCTATCACAAAGCGAAAAATGTGGTCCAACTAAAACATGCACATTTCTTTACGTACTACTCGAATATGTAATAAAAATGCGGGTTCCTGTTTTTTAAAAAATGCAGTTAATATCCGTTTGACCTATGGCAGCGCCATCTAGCCGGCCAACCATAGCGCCATTTGGTTTACCCCTTCTAGCTAGACGGGTTTCATTCTTTGTAGTTTTTTCGTTTGATGCTTATGTCGTGAGATATTTGGCCCGGTCACTATCAATGGACCACCCTGTATAGGCACGATTACATTTATGCTACAAGCTTTGCAAGTTGTACTTAATTTGAAACTATATTTAAAACAGCTAAATTGGCGCGTGTGTATTTGGCGCCAGTATATGTGTAGCTCAGCTCCTTTTCATTGTGAGGTAAAGTCTTTGGTAATAGAGGGTATGGGTAATGTTTGATGGAACGCTTCAGAACACTAACACCGTTGTTCAGTTGTGTACAGCAAGTGGATGTTGTTTGTAACTGCTAGTGCGTGCAGTATGTGTTGTGTTTAGTGGAAATAGTGTCCGAACATGTTACGTAGGCAAGCACGGTTGAGGAGGGAGTACCTCTACAGAAAGTCGAAGGAGAATATGGTACGAGCTATTCAAGAGAAGAAAGAAAGACTGAGTCGGTGCCTGGATGAAAATTTACCGATTCACACAGATCTTAGGAAGAACGCAATAGACCTGCAGAAGAAGTTGGAATGGGAAGACAAAGGACCGGAAGTAGCCGTTGCAATTGGGACTGAAAGTGGTGGTGGTGGAATTTCACATGAAGATGACGAATACCGTTGGGCTGGTGTCGAAGACCCGAAGATCATGATAACGACGTCGCGTGATCCATCTTCGAGATTAAAAATGTTCGCCAAGGAGCTAAGATTAATATTCCCCAATTCCCAGCGTATGAACCGTGGTAATTACGAAATGAAACAGTTAATTAATGCATGTCGTGCAAATGATGTTACAGATTTCGTAGTCGTACACGAGCACAGGGGTGTACCTGACAGTTTAGTGATTTGTCATTTACCCTATGGACCGACTGCGTATTTTACAATGTCCGATGTTGTTATGCGGCACGACATACCAGACATTGGAACAATGTCCGAACAATATCCTCATTTAATTTTTCACAATTTTAAAACTCAGCTGGGAAATCGAGTCATGAATATTTTGAAATACTTGTTCCCTGTTCCAAAAGAAGACAGCCATAGAGTTATAACATTTGCAAATCATGATGACTATATATTATTTCAGCACCACACATTTAAGAAAGTAAATGGAAAAGACATTGAACTGACGGAAGTGGGCCCACGATTTCAACTGAAACTGTATGAAATTAAACTTGGGACGTTGGAGCACGCTGATGCAGCAGACACAGAATGGGCATTGCGGCCTTACATGAACACATCGGCGAAAAGGAGATTTCTTTCTCCGGATGATGGCTGGGACCAGGATGACGATGTTGAAATATAACATTTTCAGCAAAAACATTTGTTTCAATATAAGCCATATTCATGATGTTTTGTACCGTAAACAGATAATTAAAATGTTTAACACAAATTCTCTCCTAGTTATGGACTAACTGCAGCCTTTTAATACCGCTTCGCCTTCTCATAAGCAATCTTCGGCATATGAGTTTTATTTTCCCGACGAACAGAATATCGGAAGAACTTTCGGGTTTGCTTTCGGTCGTCGTTATCTGCAATCCAAGTTATTTCGACTGGCAGATGCCCAGTTGCAATGTCGCGGATTGTAAACGACGACCGGTGGTATGCTTAAAGCTTCTTTGAATAAACTATCACCATTCAACCTAACCTAGACTCTACTTATACACTGTGGATCAGTTTGTCACCATAATCTACTTTCCTAAAACTAATGTAGTGTGTGTTCTTTTCCTTTCATGTTTGCACTCACACTAAATGACAGTATCATGGGATGCAGCTGACGTCAGATATCAGTAGGTTCAGTTGTCCATTGTTTTTCGGTGTAGCTACAAAAGTGGACACGTCAGACACGAAGAGATGTGTCTACGAATGTATCAGTCTGGTAGGGCCTAACTATTGAAACCATAGTGTCTTTGTAACGTGCATACATGTCTTCGCTCGGTATATAACTACAGGTTATTACACAGTGAGGGGAGAACAAAAGTATACTCAGCATCTTCCACTGTTGTTACAAATTTTAAAGTATTAGGTGGGTGCTTCAGACAGAATTTTGATGGCATCTTCTGAACAGTTAACAGAAATGGTAGCTTTCTGTAAGGTAATAATATTATTGATGCGTGATTGAGCCCTGTCGTTAAAGTACCATGAATGGTGAGTATTTTTTTATGTATCGCAACCCTTTGACTGTGAAAGTTGTTAAAGCATGGTGACCGCAGCAGTTGAACGCTGATACGAGGTGATATGTTTGTCCACCGCAAACTTGTTGAGAAATTAACTTCTGTAGCACATACTTGTGGTTTAATAAGAAATACATTGTGTTGTTGTACTACTGGTTAACTGTGAACACACTTTATTGCTTGCACTAAAATCAGTTGATGGTATTTCAATCAATACTGCATGACTGTGTAATCAGTTAACGTTAGTAGTTTCAGCAGACTTACATCATACTCTGTAATTTGCTGTGAATGCAGCACACGGTGTTTTGAGGTCTTGTCAATTTGATGTAAGCACTTTTGGTTAAATTTCACTCTACTATCTAATTTGTTGTAAAACCAGTTTCAGCGAACAGCCCATGATTTCTGTCAATTCTACATCTTGATTCATTGCTTTGGGACTGTATTGTCGTAGTAAAATGCAGTTAATATTTTAAATAACTATTCCTACCTATACCAGTAGTAGTTCAAAGCCTGGAAGAGTAAAAAGTAAAAAGCTGAGAACTGACAAGCATGTCTTCAGTGCACGGTGTATGGGCAGAGGTGTGACAGTACAGCACCTGAGCCAAGGTCACCAAATCTCACATGTAGCAGCCAGTTTTAAATGCAGTGCCAACATATAAATATTCCTTACAGTTAAAAAGCAAAGCACAGGTGGTAGTGATAGTAGATTAACCCAGAAAAGAATGGAGGAAAGTGTCTGGTAATGGTGGAGTTGAATGACAATATGAGATAGTAAAATCGCAAGGTTTATAATAAATATGGAACACTATAGTGGTTTGTTAGGTATGAATGTATTGAATCTTCTTGCCTTAGTAAGAGTGACATGAAAAATGCCTCACCAGACCAGTTACAACTACTTTTTTGAAGACCTGCAATTTAACATTGAATTTGAATAGTGATTCATTCCAATTTATTTCACACATTACCCGAAGCACTGCCACCATTAAACAACACACCAGATTTTAAAAATCAGAACCAGTGGAAAAGATGCTACAAATTCTGTTTCTTTAGTTTTATATTCCTTCAATCTAACACAAACTGAAGTGCTCCAGACTGTCAGGATTGGTATTTCTTGATGTCCGAGTAGATAAGTAAATTTCTGGCAGAATATTGATGTGTTGAACAGAAACCGTAGTTTGCATGCTTTGCAATTTAAGGTATCTTCTTATTGTGTTGATGTAGCAACATTTATTTTCACTCCACATTATATAGAATTACATTCTGTAATGATGCAGGTACAACCGTGAAACTATTTATTGCAAACATTGTTCTTTAGGAGAAGATATACTATGATAAATCACATACTTTTCCTGTATATCCTGCTCATTGTTTCTTTTTTGTAGGAGTCAAAATGTATTCTGTTTTCTGTATAAATTATCAGAGTGTAGCTTTTTAGATTCAAGGACTTAAAGTTTATGTTAATTACATTATTTGTTGCACTGCGCATCCCAAACAGTCAAACCTTTTTACAGTATGTATGTAATAATCTTGAAACATCTGCCAGTGTACTCCTATAAATAGAAAGGAAACAAAAAATTATTGTGACATTGTAAAGTAATAGTTTCTGAAAACTGCGTATCTCTGTTAATAGCTATATGCTTTTATTTGTTCCACATAACCTACTGTGTTATGTTGCCGTACATGTGGAACATTATGTAGCAGTTTGTGAGAATCACGATTATCACTAAATACGTTGTTTGTTTCAGTGGTGTGGTGCCCAAGGGAAATTTTGAACCCAACGTTACCACCTATGTACTTTGACCCCCTGACATTTTCGAAATAGCAGACATAAATCACTCATTGGGATCCAGTATTTGTTGTAACAACAATTGTACGGCTGTTTTTGTCGCATCACATTAATTGACCTCACCAACTCTCAACCGAACCTAGACCTCGAGCTACAGTACAGATCACTTAAGTCACCATGACTAAGAAACTAGAACTTGGGTTATACAACAGATCAGTTTGTAACTACAATCTACATAAAAAAATAAGCAAAATAAATAGTGTCACAGTTCTGTCTTATCTCTGTGCCCGTTAGACAATGTGTGCCATACTGTGATACATCACTGTATCACTAGGTTTAGCCCACTAGAGCCCAACTGTACTTTGGTAAAAGTCTAGATCAGGGCCAGTGACACACAGGCTACATGTTTCGTGTGGCAATGATTTCACTGCTCGCCTTGAGGTATGACGGGAAGGAATGACATTTTGTCTGTTGATGGTCTATGCAGCCACTATGAAGCAGGAGACAGCTGACGTGGTTTGAAGGAATATTATCTCATCCTCATAGCAGTATGCACTGATCAGCCAGAACATTATGACCACCTACCTAATAACCACCATGGGCTTGGCTAACAGATGCGGTGCATCGTGGCATGGAAGCAGTGAGACCTTGGTCACTGGAGGGAATTTGTACCACATCTGCACATACACGTCGCCTTATTCCCGTAAATTCCAGGGAGGGGGGACGGTAATCTCTGACCCCATGTTCAGTTACATCCCAGATGTGTTCGACTGATTTCAGATCTGACGAATTGGTGGGTCAGCACATCAATTGTAACTTGCTACTGTGTTCCTCAAACCGCTCCACCACACTTATGACCTTGTGACATGGCGCATTATTTTGTAGAAAAATGCCACTGCTGTTGGGAAACATTATCACCAGGAATGGGCATACATGGCCTGCAACCAGTGTACAATAATCATTGGTTGTCATGATGCCTTGCACAAGCTCCACTGGACCCATGGATGCCTATGTGAGTGTTTCTCAGAGCATAATGAAGCTGCCCCCAGCTTGTCTTTGTACAAAAGTACAGGTGTTGAGGAGCTGTTCCCCTCATATCAGCATGATGAAGAAGGTGCAAGGATTCATCAAACCATACAGTTCTGTGCCATTGCGTCAATCTCCATTGCCGATGGTCACATGCCCCCTTCAATCGTAGTTGCCAAGGTCGTGGTGTTAATGTTGGCACAGTCATGGGTCATCAGTTGTGGAGGCCCATTCTTAGGAGTGTTTGGTGCACTGTTTGTTCCGGCACACTTTCACTCTGCCCGGCATTAAGGTCTGGTGTTAGATCCACCACAATTCGTCGCCTGACCTGTTTACTATCTGACCAGCCTATGACATCTGTCAAACTCAGATAGATTGTGCACTTTCCCCATTCTACACACGGACAGCACACTCACTGATAGTAAAGGCACTGTGCATGTGTCTGACTAGCAGTCAGATACACGCTATCCGGTGAATGATGGTAGGTCGGTGGTCATAGTGTTTTGGCTCATCAGTGTATTAAAACTTCCAAAATCTACTTGCCAAGCAGTGGCAGAAGGAAACACATTACAAAAGACATGGAAATACGCAAGCTTTCGGAGCCAGTGGCTACTTCTGGCAGAAAGGTTGAAGGGAAAAGAAGAGGGATGAAGGAAAAGGAAGTGTGAGGTTTAGGAAGTGGGTAGAGTTGTGGAAAAGTTGCACGGAATTCCAGGGCCAGGTAACACTAACCAGACAGGATGAAAAGGAAAAACTGATTGTTGGTGCCTGCACTCAATGAGATTTGATAACCTGAGAACTTAAAGGTGGAAGATACCCCATCCAGTGTAGGCACCAACAGTCATTCTTTCCCTCTCATCCCATCTCGTAAGTTTCCCCTACTCAGGGTTCTGGTGATTTTTCCATAACTCTCCCTGTTTCCTAAACATGGTCAGTCCTTTTCTTTCATCTCTCTTCTTTTCCATTCAACCCTTTTGCTAGAAGAAGGCGTCACTGGCTCCAAAAGTTTGCATATTTCGATATCTTTTGTGTGTGTTGTCGCCACCTGCCGCTTGTTGAGAATTTTATCTATCTATCCAGTTATATTGTATTGTTAAACATTGATTGTTTTCATTGACACTACAATCTGAAATTGTAACCAATTTGGAGGAAACAGGTGAACATTATGAGAATGAAGCTTATTAATTGAATTTAAGCTGTTCTGTTAGGTCTCAACACAACAACAAGCTTATAATTCATAAAATATTCAGAAGAAACAAGAATATATGACAACAAATAGTATTAATTTAATTTTTGTGAGTAACACTGTCATATTACAACCTAACCTAGGGCTTAAGTTAAGCCACATATCAGTCTGGTACCACAACCAGGTATTTTAGATTCCACATTCACTGGATTCGCCATTTCACAACCAAGCTGTCACATTCCAACATAACCTAAACTTCTGGCTAAGCTACAGACCAGTTTGTCACCACAATCAGCTTGTTTGGCTTTCACATTTGTTGCCTTCGCCAACTCACTGTCATGTTCCAGTGTAAACACAACCTTGTAATGTGTTAAATACTGAGAAAAAAAACAGTCAAATATTTGTGAGAAGATTACAATTTTAATTGCTGCTCACTTTGCTCACAGCAATTTGAAGCTGTGCTATTGGGTCCCAGCCGAACCACAACCTCTTAATTTGTGACATATTTGGGAATAAAAACCTGTCAAACAGATATGACAACATTGATGAAGATAATGCCTTACTTATAGCACTAGAAATTCATTTTCTCACTGTTCATTGGTTACATGAAAGTATTATCCCATTGGCTATGCCAAATTGATACATTACCAACCTAGAAGCAGTAGGGAAACACCGCTGTGACAGCCACTGGCCCTGAACTAGACATAGCCGCTATTTCTATTTAGTGTTTACTTATTGCCTAATAAGATCTTCTTGCACTGAAAGTATTCAACAAATTAATTGTCCTCCACTCTTCAGAAATTGCTTTTTTATTAGTTTTCTTTGCTTGCTTTTTTCTGAGGAGTTTGCCTGTTTCTCTGTAAAAGGGTTTATGCTTCTCACCTGCAAATTGTTAATGCCAGTTTTTTTGTTCCTCTTTTTAGATGGTTATTTGCTATATTTCTATAAAATCCCTCTGTGATTTTCTACAAGTTGAGAAGTAGGGACCAAGTGTCAGCCAACCACAGCTCCTTCTTGGGGCTCCATACGCTCGCTGTGTTGCCTGTTTTGTTAGTATGTGCAGATCCTTTTCAAGTGAGGTCAGTTACATGATGAGGAAAGAGAAAGCCAAACGCAGAATGATATATGTAGAACACATGAGCATGTGGCGTACTGCATTACTAGCCAGCAACGTCACCCCCAGCCACTGACAGTTCATTAAGCTATACACAGAATTAGTGTTTGTGGTATGATTTAGAATTTATTGGATTGTCTTTTTTTATATGTCGTCATATAAACTGTGTTGCCTGAGAACAATTCTAATGTGATCCCACATCTGTTCCTTTCCATTTCATGATTTATGCTCTCTCTCAAATTTGTTGAATATCTTTGAGCTACTCAGCCTATTGTGTATTACTACTTTGTACACAATACTTACACACACACACACACACACACACACACGTGCGCGCGCGTTTGCACATGTAGTATTGCTTATACCTTCGGGTCCATTTTGTATTTCTAGACATTTCACTTCTTGGACTCAGCTTCTTGTTCATTTCTTTTCCCAGTCACACTTTAAGATCTGTTTTGTTAGCCTATTGTCAGTCTTCTTGACTAGAAGTCAAAAAAAAATTAGTCTTCTTTATCATTTTCATTATTTTTCTCTATTTTGGTATCTTTCATCATTGCTTGTGAATTTCTGTGCTACTTTGCTTCGTATTGAACCTAAAATTTTCTTCGTTATTCTTGTCTTTACTATTTCTGATTTGCCTGATTTATAATTCTGGCCATACTACTGCTCGTACATGATCTGAATGGCTCCATTCAACCAGCACGTGAGGGGACAGGCATGTTGTTCACTCAGCTGTGCAGTATCGTGCAGCTGGCACATCATGTATCTAGAATATGGAAATAGGGAGAGGTATCTAACATCAATACTGTTCACAGGATTGATTTCACATCGTTTTTTCAGAAAGAGTCCAGTTCTGCATACAGTTTCATAATAGATGGACCCATGTGTGGAGGCTCGTGAGAAGAACCAACAGTGCCAGACTGCATTCATCATATCATATGGGCACATCATCTGATGTGATGGTATGGGGTGTTACTGGATACACAGCATTATCACCTTTGGTTCACAAGCTGGTAATCTGGATGGCAGCTGGTACATTTCTGAAGTATCTTGGAGCTCTCTCTGACATTTTCTTTCAATGGGATAGCACAAGAGTGCACATTGCCCATGCTGTCCTGACATACCTCGATACAGAGAAAATTTTACTGTTGCCTGGCCAGTGTGTTCTCCAGATCACACACATTGAAAACATATGGTGATAGGCTGCAAGAGACTGGTACACCACCAGCTCCCAGTCACTGTGATTCATGAACTCTGGCAAAATGCTGAAGCAGCAGCAAATGATGTACCCATATCTGACAGCCAAGTTGATTTCCAACTCAATGCCCATACCGGTTAGAGACCAGCTTTGTGTATTAAATTTCACATACTGTATACTCTGAGATCACCTACAAATTTTATCGTGCATTCTTTCGGCTATAGTTTATGCACACAATATGTAAAATCTCGTTATTTGCTATCCTTCCTGGTGTTGCAGTTTTAATTGTCAGCAGTAGTGTATTAGTCTGTGAGTGATTATAGATTTCAAACTAATTATCTGTTCTGAGCAGATCCTGTTTTTTCTAAAGCCCCCTTAACATTTATTTTGTTGACAGTTGAAAGATTTTTTTCCCTGTTCTGATTAGTAGAATTTTTGAAAATATTTTATTGTAACTGGTAGGAGAGAGATTCCACTGTAGCTATTGAATCTTTTTCTCTCCTTTCATATAATGAGACTTTATTAGGGGAGCTCTCCCTTCCTCTAGAATCTTTTCGAATTTCCACACTTATTAAAAGACCATTTACAGATCTTTTATAATCTTTGTTTTTGACCATTTCAGGAGTTTAGCTGTTATGGAAACTTCCTCACCATGTTTGTTATTTTTCAGAGTTTTAATTGAATTATTCATTGGTTAGTGGAGTACCTTCTTGATTTACAGACAGCTCTGAGAACTTAACACTTTATCAATTTTTTGTGCAAGTTGTGAAGTTTTCTTACATTACAGCTCATTTCAATTTTTAAAATGATCTTTTGAGCCTCTGTATTGTCGCAATGTTTATTTTCTATGTTCTTTGCATTCCTCACAGTGTTCAGTGTTTCTAGTACTTTTCAATTTTTGTATCTTGCTGTTCTTACCACCATACTCTCTTTTTATTTCTGGCCTATCCCAAGCATTTCACTTGCATAGGATTGATTTGCCTAGATAGCTCTTGCCAGTTAGCAGGTTTAGTTATTATTATTTCATCTTGAAATTGTTTTATTGCTTCGTGTGACCATTTTTACCTGTTTCATTCTTGAAGCAAATGCTTGGTGCTTGATACTTCCGTGAAGTTATGGTAAAAAATGTCTCATTTGGTATCCCTGCCAGACTCCTGTATGTCAGACAAGGAGTTCGTGGTTGGGAGTCAGAGTTATCCATGACTCCACTATAAGCAGTGTAAGTATCACATAAACTGGGCAGTGTCATTGGAGTCTTAGCATTCCTCCTGTGACCCCGCAGACTTTGAAGCTAATTGCACAGTATCTCTAGCTGGGATTCTTGTTTATTTTTGGCCTTAGCTCGTTTGCATTTGGGTGTGAATACAACACACTGTCGTCTTTTCTTAGTTCCATGTTTCTCCCTGACTGTGCTTTTGGACACTTTGGTTGTGGGTAGGTTGGCACTCAGTGTTGTTCACGGGCATCATGTGTTGTGGTATTTCACACAGGTTTTGAGTGTTTTTGTGAACACTATCCTCTTGCTATGTGAGATATAACAGCTGGAATTATTTTTTGAGAAGTTTTTGCACATTTCAGCAATTTGTAATTTTAAAATGATTTTTGATGGTCTGTATTATCTTGTTTCTAGAACTTTTCCATTTCCCTGATCTCACTGATACCACCTTTCCACACTCTTCTTCCCATCATTTTCTCTTTTTATTTCTGGGCAACCACCTACCATTCCTTTTGCCACAGGGTTGAATTGTCTAGATAGCTCTTGCCAGTTCACAGGTTCAGTTATTGTTATTTCATCTTTGAATTGTTTTATTGCTTCTTGTGTTACAGTAAGTCTATCTGTTTTGTATTCTCATTAATTTCTTGACCTTTTGTGCTTTTCTAAGATAAATGTTTCACATCAGTTTTCGACAGAAGATGATCAGAATCAAATTCACCATTTCTTATCACCTTAACTTGCATAATTTCTTTACTATTTCTTTTAGAGATGACTGCACCATTCAGCTACAATTCTCTAACATTGAATTTGGCAACATCAAAGCTTTTCTTGAAAGCTTTCTGAAATAGGCTGGTGTTAAATTCTTCTGTAAAGTTTTACAGACATTGATTTGCCTCATACTAATTTTGTTACTTGTTTTATGCGACAGATAATCTTCTATTGCTGTTCTAAATTTTTTCCTTGGCCTATTTGTGCACTGAAATCATCCAATAATATTATAAAAATTTGTTTTGGGATTTTAGACGTTTTGGTTTCCAGAAAATCCCAGAATGCCTCTGGATTCTTCCTATTGTCTTAATTTATTGTTGCATAACATTGTGTATTTGTCTATTTTGCAGTTAATTGTGAAAAGGGAGATAAAAGGTTGTGGGGAGTGGGAAGGTAGGTTTGGAGAAGGGTGGCTGATGGCTTGGAGAGAGGCAGCAGGAGTAGGGATAAAAATATGGCAGAGAGAGCAGCAGAGGATAGGAATGCAACATACCAGTATCGGTGAGTTCGTGCAGCACACGATGCCAAGGAGGAGTGGATTTAGAGGGGGTGACAGAATAAATGAAGAGGAGCTGGACAATAACAAACACACAAAAGTACAGGTGGTATGTGGTTAGCGTTTAACGTCCCGTCGACAACAAGGTCATTAGAGACGGAGCGCAAGCTCAGGTTAGGGAAGGATTGGGAAGGAAATCGGCCGTGCCTTTTCAAAGGAACCATCCCGGCATTTGCCTGAAACGATTTGGGGAAATCATAGAAAACCTAAATCAGGATGGTTGGAGACGGGATTGAACCATCGTCCTCCCGAATGCGAGTCCAATGTGCTAACCACTGCACCACCTCGCTCGGTACAAAAGTACAATTGTGTTGAACAGAGCACCAGAATTACACAGGTACATGAGAACATTAACAGAAGAATTGAAATCCAAGCTGACTCAGATAACATCCAATGTTTGTCATATATCATAGAAATGTCCTAGTCAGTAAAAACCTTCACTGAGCACAGTTAAGGTGAGAGAAGTCGAGGCTGCACTGGTAGCATGCTGCTGGGATCATTAATCTGACAGTAGCACTGTCAGCGAGTGAAACATGCACTTTCATTTTGCCTTCTCACTAATGGTGTTGAATATTAATTCTGCAGTCGTGATGGCAGCATACTTCAGTGCACTGCCACATCTCTCCCCTCCTCGAGGGAGCTAGTGCTGCAGGTATTGGTGGGCAAAGGCAGAGGGCCAATTGCTCAGGATCCGTGGAGACTGACTGTTGTGGTTGAGGGGTCAATTTTTTAACTGCACCCGAAAAGTGCACACCATATACTCTGCCTCCCCACTTAAGTGCAGGTGGAATGGAGCAGTCAGGAGGTGAGTAATACCATTGTGGGTGCAGGAATCATAAAATAATGCCAAAATTAACTGTGGGCCATTATCAGAGATGATAGTCCACAGCAACCCTCTGATCACAAAAAATCTGGATGTGAGCCTGCATACTAGCTCCATCATCCTGGAGTGCATGCACATGGCATATGGATAATTGGTGCATTGACCACCAATGACAGAATTACAGAAGAGGCCTACAAAATTGATGTGAATGCGGTCCCAAGACTGACCCAGTATTGGCCATGGACCAAAAGTTCGTGGCGGTGTCACCTGTACTTACTGCACTGTTGGCACTCGTGGACAACCTTCTCAATTGCTGAATCAATGCCAGGCCAATAGACCAAATGCCCTGCAAGGACTTTCATGTGGGTCACACCTCAGTGGCCACAATGTTCTCACGAATGAGGACATAGGGATGTCATGCTAAGTCAGTGCTAAGGAGGAGGGCACCATTGACTACTGGCAGCTGATGTCAGAGGAGGAAGTAGTGGACCAGATGCCTTTGCAGACACCCACTCAGGCCAACCATTGCACAAAATGAACCATTTGATTGAGCACAGGATCCTGCCAGGTGGTCTGCGCAACGCTACGAACCACTACCAGAAGTCTATCAACCGCATGCTGCAAATGATCATCGATCTGGATACAGACAATTTCATCTCTTTCAATGGCTGGGTCTGGTCCCATGGGCAAGTGCGACAGTCCATACACATTAGCACACTGTGGATTTGATCTCGTAGTGATATGCACTCAAAAACAAAGCACAGTGCTTGAGTAGTTGTGCTGCCTGAGCAGGGGCTGAAAAGTGTTACAAGGAGCTGATGGTCACTGATGAGATGGAATTTATTGCCTCAGAGGAAAACATGAAGCTTCCAGGCTGCATACAGGAGATGACCAAAGCTTCCTTTTCTATCTGAGAATAATTGCGTTGAGTGGCTGTCAACATGTTGGAGCTATACACGATAGGATGTTCAGAGCCATCAGTGTTTTTGTGAGACGAAACTGCCCCAGTGCCATACTGGGAGGAACACTGTTTAAGTTGTTTAATGGACAAATGATATTCAATGCATTGGGGAGAAATTCTGAATAATAACTGACTTTACACAGAAACAATTGGAGTTCCATCAGGTTCTGTAGTTTAGGTAAGTTATCAATATCCGCCATGTCATGTCCTGTCAGTTTGACACCATCTTTCGTAAGAAGGTAGCCCAGTTATTCTACTTCTCTCAGAAAAAACTTCATCTTTTGCAGATTGACTTAAACCCTGCTTCTGGCTGATTAGACAACAGAATCCGAAGGTTAGCGAAATGTTCCTGCCATGAGAAATCTGTGATGATAATTTCACACTGCATTAACAGTTCTAAAAGTCTCTGGTGGAAAGAGTACTTGTGATGCTGAATGGCAGGCAAGTATAATGGTATATCACGAAGGGGGTGTTGAGCATAATCTGTTGAGAGGAAAAATCCAAATGAAGCCCCCTGCCAAATCAGTTTTCAAAAAAACACTCACTGCCAGCCAACTTTGCAAGTATTTCTTTGTCATGGAAAATAGGGTAGCAGTCTGCTATCGTTTGGCTGTTAATGGTGGACAGAAAATCCCTGCGCAAATGAAGTGCTCCTGAAGGCTTATGAATAACAGCCAGTCATAGCCCACAGGCTGGAAGAAACTGGTTCAGTGATGCCCAAGATGTGCGACCTGTCCAGTTTGTATTTGACAGCTTGTTGCAGAGTGAGAGGGATAGATCAAGCATGAGACATTCTTGGAACAGCCGATGATGCAAGGGTGATGTGAGCCTCATAGTCTTTTGCAGCACCAAGTCCAGGTGAAAACAGGACCTCAACTCATGGCAGAGGTCTTTCAAAGCCTGGAATGAAAAGGAATGGAATGGAGTTGAAAACAAGGTGCTCAGAGTCTTTAATTTGAAACCCAGAAACTGTGAATGCATTGAGACCAGAAATGTTTTCCAATGTCGTACTGTGACATGCTGATACTTCAGATTGATCATGAACTGGCCTTGGACAGGAACTGGTTGATTGCCATAACTGGCCAAACTACGATTTGCAGAGCAAAGAGCAGGGCAACCAAAGAGATGATAGGTGTCAAGATTCATGACGGACACAGAGTTCCAGGTATTGTCTTGACATGCAACTTAATATAGATCTTGCTGGGAACACTTGAGCTGCTGGCTGAGCACTGGTGTAACACTATCAACCTCCGTCAACTAGATGCCTGTGTCTGAGAACTGGCTCTGTGGGCAGCCATGGCAAACAGCTAGCAAATAGTCACATTTATGACAAATCAAACACTGTGCCTGCCAGTGCGGGTAGCAATGATGAGTGTGAGCTTGGAAACAATCAGAATACTTGCACAGGAAAGGGTCACAGTCTGACTGAATGGTGCAAAGATATGTATGGACGCAATGAGGGTGTCAGTGAACGACACCTCTGCTGCAGAAATTTATGCACTGGTGCTACGTCCATGACACCCTCAAACTGTTCAGTCACTGCCTATGAAACTTACCTCCTTGACTGTAGGATCTTCTAAATGCAAAGCCTCAAAAGACAACTCTGCATCCGGAGGAGAATGGTCAACGACATTGTCTATCAGAGACTCAGCATTGGATTGCGTTCAATGGGCACATGTAAATTGCCACTTCACTTGGACTCAATCCAAGGCAAGAAAAAAGATTTTTGCAAAGACAAATCCTCTATGTGAAATGCTATGAAATGTTACTGCACATGCCACATGTACGAGTTCCAATCTTTCTTCGCTTCTTGGTACAGTGAAACAGCTGGGGGACAGGTCAGTCCTGCAAATTCTTATTTCCATAATATTTATTCAGCATTTAACATTTTCGCATGATAACTTCACATAACAGAAAACAAACTCATATTATAAATAATTATTTACTCTACAACATGTTGACATTTCAGTCTTCAATACAGAAATCTGCAGAGGCCAGTAGCACCATGTGAATTTGTGTCCAACTGACAAAGCAAATCCAATTGCTGCTGTTGTTGCTCAAACTGCCATTGCTACTATTCAGATAACTGAACCCATCATACTTCTGGAACATAGATGAAAATGTGACCACTTTCTCACCAAAAACTGTAGTATCCACATTTCTGTATTGACAACAACCAACACACAATAATACCTCTGCAGTGAATAGAGCACCAGAATCATAAAGTCTCGTCAAAACATTAACAGAAGAATTGCAATCCAGGCCGAGTCCAGTAATGAATCAATGTTTGTCATACAGTATCACGGAATTGTCCTATTGGTATGCGAAACCTTCACTGAGCACAGCTAAGCTGGGGGGGGGGGGGGGGGGGGAGGAGGAGAAGAAGTGCTGTCAGCATGCTGTCACAACCACTTGACTAGCAGCAGCACTGCCAGTGAGTGAAGCAGGCACTCATTTCAACTTCTTACTGGAGGTGCCAAATACAAATACTGCAATCCTAGGGATGACATACATGGATGTGCTATTGGTGTGGGTCAGGGGTTTTTTGGAGACAGAGATCAGGAGGATTATAGGAACAAAGCATGTTTTACAAGGATAACTCCAATCTACATAGTTCAGAAAAAATGGTGGTGGGAGGAAGGATTCAGATGGCACACGTTGTAGATATCCTCAGTGTAGCGGAGCAGCTTAAATCACTTAAAAAGGCGAGGCCTCTGGTCCAGACCAGTCAGGTTCCTTTCAGAATAAGCTGATGCAATACCTTCATACTTAGCAATTATATACAGTCGTTTGCTTGTAGAAAGATCCATACCCAGAGACTGTAAAGCAGGACAAGTCACACCAACACCCAAGAAAGAAAAAAGGAGTCATCAACTGAATTACAGGCCCATATCACTAATATCGATTTGCAGTAGGATTTTGGAACATACACTGTGTTCAAACATTAAGAATTACCCTGAAGAAAATGATTTATTGACAAACAGCCAACACAGATTCGGAAAATACACTTCTTGTGAAACAGAAGTAATGAGCACTATTGACAGTGGATGTCAAAATTGATTCCATATCTTTAGATTTCCAGAAGACATTTGACAACATTCCTCACAAGCAACTTCATATTGTGTGCCTGTAGAATATTGCCTCAGTTGTGTGATTGGATTCATGATTTCCTGTCAAAGATCACATTGCATAGTAATTGACAGAAAGTCATTGAGTAAAATTGAAGTGATACACTATGTGATCAAAAGTATGTGGACACCCCTAAAAACATACTAGGTGCATTGTGCTGCCACCTGCTGCCAAGTACTCCACATCAGCGACCTCAGTAGTCATTAGACATCGTGAGAGAGCAGAATGGGACACTCCGTGGAACTCAAGGACTTCAAACATGGTCAGGTGATTGGGTGTCATTTGTGTCATACATCTGTACGCGAGATTTCCACACTCCTAAACGTTCCTAGGTCCACTATTTCCGATGTGATAGTGAAGGGCAAATGTGAAGGGACACGTACAGCAAAAAAGCGTACAGGCCGACCTCATCTGTTGACTGTCAGAGGCTGCCGACAGTTGAAGAGGGTCGTAATGTGTAATAGGCAGACATTTATCCAGACCATCACACAGGAATTCAAAACTGCATCAGGATCCACTGCAAGTACTATGACAGTTAGGCAGGAGGTGAGAAAACTTGGATTTCATGGTCGAGCAGCTGCTCATAGGCCACACATCACGCTGGCAAATGCCAAACGACACCTCGCTTGGTGTAAGGAGCGTAAACACCGGATGACTGAACAGTGGAAAAATGTTTTTTAGAGTGACGAATCACAGTATACAATGTGGCGAATGCCCGGTGAACTTCATCTGCCAATGTTTGTAGTGCTAACAGTAAAATTCAGAGCCGGTGGTGTTATGGTGTGGTCGTGTTTTTTATGGAGGGGGGTTGCACCCCTTGTTTTGCGTGACCCACACTGATGTTTAAAGCACTTTCTTGCTTCACACTGTTGAAGAGCAATTCAAGGATGATGATTGCATCTTTCAACACGATCGAGCACCCGTTCGTAATGCACAGCCTGTGGCGGAGTTGTTACATGACAATAACATCCCTGTAATGGACTGGCCTGCACAGAGTCCTGACCTGAATCCTATAGAACCCTATGGGATGTTTAGGAACGCTGACTTCGTGCCAGGCCTCACTGACCGACATCGATACCTCTCCTCAGTGCAGCACTCCATGAAGAATGGGTTGCCATTCTCCAAGAAACCTTCCAGCACCTGATTGAACATACGCCTGCAAGAGTGGAGGCTGTCATCAAGGCTAAGGTAGGGCCAATACCATATTGAATTCCAGCATTACCGAAGGAGGGTGCCATGAAATTGTAAGTCATTTTCAGCCAGGTGTCCGGACACTTTTGATCACATAGTGTATCTGGCTGTCCCCAATAAAGTGTTATACATTCTCTGCTGTTCCTGAGACAATCTGACTGGACATCTTAAACTGCTGCAAATGATACTGTCATTTACCATCACGTAATTTCATCAGCTGATCAAAATGAATTGCAAAATGATTAAGACAAGATATCTCTATGGTGCAAAAAAGTACTGATTGACTCTAAATAATGAAAAGTGTGAAGTCATCCACATGATGGCTAAAAGGAATCACTAAATTTTGGTTCATGATAAATCATATAAATCTAAAAGCTGTAAACTCAACTAAACACTTAAGGGTTACAATTGTTAATTACTTAAATTGGAACAGTCACAAAGGTAATGCTGTGGGGAAACAAGCCAAAGACTGTGATTTATTGGCAGAATACACTTGGAAAATATAACAAGTCTACTAAAAAGACTGCTCACACTATGCTTGTCTGCCCTCACCTGGAGTATTGCTGTGTGGTGTAGGACCTGCATTAGATAGGATTGACAGAGGACACTGAATAAGATCAAAGAAGGGCAGCTTCTTCAGTATTATAATGAAATAGGGGAGAGTGTTCCATGGACATGATACACAAATTGGGGTGGCCGTCATTAAAACAAAGGTGTTTTTTGTTGCGGCAGGACCTTCTCACTAAATTTCAGTCACCAACTTTTTCCTCAGAGTGTGAAAATATTTTGTTAGCACCCACATACATAGAAAGAAGTGATCATCAAAAAAATAAAATAAGATAAATCAGAGCTTGCACGGAAAGATTTAAGTGTTCATTTTTACTGAGTGCTGTTAGAGAGTGGAATGGCACAGAAGTAGCTTGAAGGTTGCTTGATGAACTATCTGCCAGGCAGTTAATTGCGAATTGTAGGGTAATCACGTAGATGTAGGCTCTCCTTTGTGTTAGATTTACCAAGCACAATGAATGACTGAATGAAAGTTTAATAGCTAAGTTTGAAAGCAATCAGAAAAGTAATATGTCTTCCAGACTCTCATCAGTCTTTAGTTCAGCAACAAAGAATTCCATTACAAACCTATTTCTATGTGGGAGCTGGATACATTATTATTTGCAACTCATGATGCAACAGGTTATGGAAGAGTTTATGCCATGTTGTGCCACTTCATCAGGACCCTGTTCAGTCCAATGTGGAACACAGGAAATATTCCTGACTTATGAAGGGATGTATACTAAAACTTATCTTGAAATGAGGAAAGGCCCACATATGCCCTGATGGTAATTGTGGCAATGCTTTCAACAGTTGTGTCAGAAAGTCCTTGGAGCAAATACATCTGTTGCGTGGTTTAAGTTCTCCCTAGTTTGCTTGCAATGTGGATTCAGGAAATATCATATCCCCATTGATAAATTGACATTGCTGGATATGACTACATAGCAGGCTTTTCTATGCATGCATCACTTCATGGGGATATTATTTATATTTTTAATCTTAAGAGGACCTATAATGCCACATGGATGTATAATATCGTTTTATTATTCCATGAGCTGGTTTTAGGAACATTATTTCATTCCCCATCATTTTTTACAGTATTTCCTACCATTTCACTACTGTTGTGTAAAACAGGTCTCAGTAGGAGAAATTAATCTCTCAAAAGAACATCCGGAGCATTACCATCTTTGGTATGCTACAAACAGCATAATACTTATAAATAGGCAGCCAGGCTCCCTTTCAGTGAACAGTTTCCCAATAGTCTGTCCCTCCTCCAACAATGCAGCAATAACATAACATTTGTAATGGTGGTAATACTCACTGCATCAGTAAATTGTACATGACTCTTTGTTGCTGCTGAATGGCGAGTACCTCAGAGAGCTCAATTTGTGGTGGCTGTATTTGTGTTTGGTGAACCCACGGTTCCCAACCTGGGGACTGCTCAGTGCTGCCAAAGCTCAGTGACCATAAGTTCTGCCCTTTTTTCAGGAAACACCATGTGGAACATAGTGTGTCACAAGCAAGAGGGATCTCGGGTAAGCTGTTCAGGCGTGTATTCTTAAACATTTCTGCACATAAAGCTCAACCTCAAGATGTTGATACATGCTGATTGAGTGAACGGTATTTGAGCCCAAAAAGTTGTTTAGTGGGCCACTTCTGGGACACCCATCACATCCCTTTTGTCTTAGATGTGCATAGCTAAGCAGGATTCTAAAGCTATTTGATCAGTAGACATTTTGTGGGTTCCATGGTTGTATGGTAAAATGCATGTTATAATAGCAGTCCATCACTCTGTGTTTCTTAGTATCTTGTGGAACTAGAATAGCGTATACTTCTCAATATGAAAAAAAATAAAATAAAAAATGCTTTATTAGGTTGGATTGACTACCGATTGCTAGAGAGAAGTTACCAACAGTAACTGGGTATATCTGTGCCAAAATATATTCATTGTAGTGAGAAGGGAAGAACAACCTTCAAGTATATGGCACTCTTTTACATTGAGGAAGCAATAAAAGTAGTCTACTTTGAAATGTCTCTGGAATGTAGTGGTACTAACAGGAACATCAACTTACAAACAAGCAGAATGGCTGTCCACATGCCAAACATTAGACAAAAATCTTCAATACACTGTAATGGCTCCATACATATATCATTTTAGTACCAGCTAAAATATTAATTTTATATCATTGCTGCATGATGGGAGAAGGGCAACATTTAGGGAAAAATCCTTGTATTAAAAATTTTGAAAAAAAAAAAAAATTGTTTCATGATCACATCTAAGACAATCTGAGCTGCCACCAAGTTTTGATTTCCAGGGACTACCATTCATGGAATACTGATGTGCATTTGGGTGGAGGCACGGAACAATGGTGCAAATGGTTTGGAGTCCACAGCTGACTCTTGTCAGGCACAAACAAGAAAATTAATGCACTGTATGAGTCAGTCTTTGCTTTGTATTGGTTCTGAATTGAGCAATCTATGTTTGCACCACAGATATTCCAGTTAGAATTGATTTCTTTTTAAAAGACCATTAAGAAGTTATTACTAGGAGGTGCATGGTCTCTAATTTTATTTCAAGAATATATTCAGATGGTGCAGTGAAGCTAGGATGAAATGGCTGCATGAAAAATGTGAAGAAATCAAAAAAGAAATGGTTGTCAGGAGGACTGACTCAGCATATAAAAGTCAAAAACAATCTTCAGTGAAATTAAAAGCATGGGTGGTAATATTATAAGTGTAATGGGAATTCCACTGTTAAATGCAGAGGACACAGCAGATAGGTGGAAAGACTACATTGAAGACCTCTATGAGGGAGAAGACTTACCTAATGATGTGATAGAAGAGGAAACAAGGTCGATATAGAACAGATAGGGTATTGCATATAAGAATCAGAATTTAAAAGAGCTTTGGAGGACTCAAGATCAAATAACGCAGAAGGTATAGATAACATTCCATCAGAATTTCTAAAATCATTTGGGGAAATGGCAATAAAAAGACTATTGATGTTGGTGCACAGAATCTGCGAGTTTGGCTACATACCATCTGACTTTAGCAAAAATATCATCCACACAATTCCGAAGATAGCAAAAGCTGACAAGTACAAGAATTATCGCATAATCAGCTTAACAGCTCATGCATCCAAGTTCCGACAAGAATAATATACGGAAGAATGGAAAAGAAAATTGAGGATGTGCTAGATGACAATCAGTTTGGCTTTAGGATAGGTAAAAGTACCAGAGAAGCAATTCCAACATTGTGATGGATAATGGAAATAAAACTAAAGATACATTTGTCAGACTTGTCAATCTGGAAAAAGTGTTCAACAATTTCAATGGGGCAAGATGTTCCAAATTCTGAGAAATATAAGGGTAAGCTATAGGGAAAGACAGGTAATATACAATATGTACAAGAGCTAAGATGGAACAATAAGACTGGAAGACCAAGAACGAACTGCTCGGATCAAAAAGGGTAAATCAGGGATGCAGTCTTTCACCCCTACTGTTCAATCTATACGTCGAAGAAGCAATGATGGAAATTACAGAAAGGTTCAAGAGTGTAATTAAAATTCAAGGTGAAAGGATATCAATGATAAGATCTGCTGATGACACTGCTACCCTCAGTGAAAGTGAAAAAGAATTACAGGATTGCTGAATGGAATGAACAGTCTGATGAATGAAAAATACGGATCGTGAGAGTAAATTAAAGAAAGACGAAAGTAAGGAAAAGTAGCAGAAATAAGAACAGCAAGAAACTTACATCAGGGTTGATGGTCACGAAGTTGATTAAGTTAAGGGCTCCTGCTGCCTAGCCAGCAAAATAACCCATGACAGATAGAGCAAGGATGACATAAAAAGCTGACTAGCACTGGCAAAAAGGGCATTCCTGCCAAGAGAAGTCTACTAGTATCAAACATAGTCTTCTGAGGAAGAAGTTTTTGAGGATGTATATCAGGAGCACACCATTGTATGGTAGCGAATCATGGACTGTGTGAAAATCGGAAAAGAAGAGAACTGAAGCAGTTGAGATGTGGTGCGACAGAAGTATGTCTAAAATTAGATGGACTTACAGGGTAAGAAATGAGGAGGCCCTCTGAAGTATCAGCGAGGAAAGGAATATATGGGAAACACCGAAAAAAAGAAGGGATAGGATAACAGGACATGTGTTAAGACATCAGGCAATAACTTCAAAGGTACTAGAGGGAGCTGTAGAAGGTAAAAGCTGTGGAGGAAAACAGAGAGTGTAGTACATCCAGCAGATAATAGAGGATGTAGGTTGCAATTGCTACTCTGCAATGAAGAGGTTGGCACAGGAGGAGAATTTGAGGCAGGCTGCATAAGAAAAAAAGGCAACCTCTTTCCTCTGTTTCATTTCCCACATTTTTTATATTTTTTCTTTCCATCAGTTAAATTCAATATCTCCTGAACCATCCAAAGATTTCTACCAGGCCTTGTCTTTTCCCCTGTGTGACCTCCTTCTGCATTCACTATTTCTGATCTCAAAGCTACCCATATGCTTTCAGCTCAGTGTTGCCTTATGCTCCCTCAGAAACTCCCAACAACCTCTGGTCCCTTCAATTTATCCAGGTCTCATCTCCTTCGTTTCCTATCTTTTTACAGTTTCTTCACTTTTAGTCTTCAGTTCATAAGCCATTCATAATTGCCCCTGGAAATGTCTTGCAGTTTAATGTCTACTTTTGAAATATCTATCTTACCATTATATAATCAATCTGAAACCTTCCGGTTTCCTCTGATCTCTTGCAAACCTTCCAGTTTCCCCAGATCTCTTGCATTTGTATAACTTTAGTAAGCAGTATTTCCGGAAGAAATGTAATGGTTTCTAAATAAAATAAGTCCAACATTATGTGAGGTTATAGTTTTTATGACCTTAGTACAAACTTTCTCAGTAAATGTAAAGAGGAAGCCTCTTGTCAGCCAAATCATATAATTTTTGTAACACAATAAACCTTGCAATGAGAATAACAGCATCTGGTCACACTTTGGGTCAAATGCTGACTGCTAAAGAGAAATTTAAGAGGTCTGTAAAGATGTGTAATACAGGGTGTAGTAACTATTAAGGTTTAATAATCATCAACATCAAAGAAGGGTGGGCAAATGAAGGACCATAAGTCAGAGAAACATGAACCTCTTTAATTTATTACTGCACAGTGAAGATTGGTCTCCTGTCTATAAAAAGGAAAATCTGGACACAAAATTCACCGTGTTTCTAAAAAAGCAGGTACAGTACTTTGGTACAGGTTTCCCTCAGCAAATGGTAAATACCATAAATGATACAAGAGGCCATGGCTGGGTCACTAAGGGTATTAGAACTTCTTGCCAGACAAAGAGAGAACTGCACCTAACCTGCAAGGAAGATAATGTCAAAGCAGTTATGCACACTCATGTCAAAGCAGTTATGCACACTCATTATGAAATATACGCAAAAAAACTATAAAAAGACATAAAACAGTCAAAAGAAATCCACAATGACATGTGTTTAAAAAATTCCACAGGTAAAGTAAAAGCTAGTGGAACTTCATGAAAAATGAAACGAGAAAAAATAAGAAAACCAATTTGAATATTGTCTTGTTCTTGTTCCTCTTGTGGCTTCACAACACAGTGTGGGTCCTTGCCTTCTTAAGAGTTTCCTTCCAGTCTGCCCCCTCGTTTATTTTTCTTCTCCATCCTCTGATTCCTAGGGCTCTGATATTTTCTTCCACATTACCCACCTAATGTTTACATGGTCTTCCTTTTAATCTTCTTCCTGTCAGTTTCCATTAGAAAACCTTCTTTGCAATTCTTGTCTCATCCATCCTAAGTAGATGTCCCTGCCAGGTTGTTCTTTCACTTTTAATTAAACTTACAGTATTAGCTCCTTGTATGAGATGACCCAACTCATAATTGGTCCTTGCTCTCCAGGTAACATTATTATTTCAGATCCTTCCATAAATTTTCCATAGTATTCTTAATTCAAATATTCTTAACTGTTGTTCACTAGTGCTGGTTAGCATCCATGCTTCACATCCACATGTAACCACTTGCCTAATCATAACTTTACATTTAGTCACTTTTAGCTGTTGGTTTAGCATCATTGACGTCATCAGCTTTTTAAATGTATGATAACACCTGTTACCATTTAAAATGAGCACTTTTATTTCAGTGGACATGGAATTTACTTTATTAATATTAGCCCCTAGATATTCAAAATACTCTATGTATTGAAAGTTGAAACCTGCTACTGACAAGTTATCCAGGTTATTGTCCCCTGTTCTGTGGAATTTCATCTATTTAGTTTTTGATTCATTAATTTCAAATCCCTATGCTGTGGGGCTTGTTTCAAGTTCACCAGTACTCTCTCCAGTGACATCCTTTGTCTACTAAAAACTGCAACGTCAACAGCGCATATAACCAACTGTGTGGGTATTATACCTGTGTGTCCAGTTATTTGCAATTTTCGTATAATTACTCATAAGGTCAAACTGAAAAGCAATGAGAAAAGAGCATCACTTTGTCTAACTCTTTTATGATATTAAAAGAGTTGGTTAATTCCCCATCCACTAACACCATTGCCTTCAAACCTGCCAAGGTTGCCTTAATAATCAAAATGTATTTGGATGGTATGCCAAACAGTTCAACATCTTCTTACACCTCTTCCCTATTTAGACTATCAAAGGCTTGCTTGAAGTCTGTGTGGATGTTGTTGAATTCTACAGTGTATTCATGTACTTTTTCCTGTATTGGTCTCAGCACAAATAATTGGTCCGAAGTTGATCTATTAGGCCTAAAGCCACATCTACATCTACATGATTGCTCTGAAATTCACAATTAAGTGCCCGGCAGACATTTCATCGAACCACCTTTAAGCTGCTTCTCTGCCCTTCCACTCTCAAACAGCGTCCAGAAAAAACAGATACTTAAATCTTTTCGTGCGAGCTCTTATTTTATTATTATATCATTTCCCCTTATGTAGGTGGATGCCAACGAAGTATTTTCCCATTATGAGGAGAAAGTTGGTGATTGAAATTTTATGAGAAGGTACTGACATATCTAAAAATGCCTTTTTTTTTTAATGCCTGTCACCCTAATTTGTGTATCAATCTGTAGCATTCTCTCCCCTATTTCACGATAATACAAAACAAGGTGCCCTTCTCTGAACTTCTTTGATGTCCTCCATCAATCCTATCCAATGTGGATTCCACACTGCACAAGAATACAACATTTCTTTTTTTGGGC
Organism: Schistocerca americana; assembly: GCF_021461395.2. Lineage (NCBI taxonomy): Eukaryota > Metazoa > Arthropoda > Insecta > Orthoptera > Acrididae > Schistocerca > Schistocerca americana. The sequence goes on from NC_060120.1 coordinate 415,699,752, forward strand.
GCAAAACATCTAAGGTCATAAGCGCCCAGTATAGAACCATAGAATCCTGGGACAGCAAGCTTAAAAAACTGTTTCAAGGTCCAATACAGAAAGGAAGAAAAAACAAATCTAAAACGTCAAGACATTACGGAAGAGTATCTAAATGAAATCAACAAGACAACAGAGTCACCAGGTAGAAATCAAACCTCTTTTGTCATATTGCTGCTTTTTAAAAAACTTAAAACGCGAGCCACAGATCACGGGTCATCCGCTAAAATGGGCGGCAAAGTGGGTGGCAGCCCGAACCTGAGACGTAAGTGGCTAAAATAGGAGCAGAGGATCAGGAAATGTCTGACTGTTAATGGCTGGCTACAGAAAGGACAGCTGGGTGCAGGGTCGCCACTCAACAAGTGGCGGTGACGAAAGTGGCAGTGCCCTATTCGCAACCGAGCTAACATTACTTCCTCATGGTGAGACGGCCCCGGAGGAAGTCGGCCAGGCTGTTGGGAGGGGTATGACTTCTCTGAGTTTGTTCCCCTGAAGGGAGCACCAACGGTCATGCCAAAGTGATGTGATACGCTGACAGAGAATATTACGAATATCTTGAGAGGGAACAGAGTAAGAGGCAGGCAGACCGAGATGGACTGCGGCCTTGGCTGCAGCATCAGCAGCGTCATTCCCAGGCATACTAACGAGGGCCAGGAACCCACATGAGCATCACTTCGGCTCTCCCATCCGGGAAAAAATGGAGGCAGTCCTGGATCCGTCAAACGATGAGGTGGTCTGGATCTGGATCATCCAGACTCTGAAGGGCACTGAGGGAGTCAGAGCAGATCACACAGCAAGTGAACTGGTGCCTCCAGACATAGTGAACAGCCTGAGAGAGGGCAAAAAGCTGTATGGTAAAAATTTTGCACTGGTCGAGAAGCCGATATTGAAACTTATCATCCCCGACGACAAAAGCACAGCCAACACCGTGGGCGGACTTGGACCCATCACTGTACAAACACACGCTATCGGCAAGTTGTGAGCGAAGTTCGAGAAAGTTGCAGTGATAGGTCAGCTCCGTAGTTGAATCCTTCGGGAATGACCTAAGGTCAAAATGAACACAAACCTGTATCTGAAGCCAAGGTGGTGAAGGGCTCTCACCCATTAGGAAAGTGGCAGGAAGTGTGAACTGCAGCAGCTGAAAGTGGACGCTGGGAGGCTGCAGAGAAGAAACGTACATCTCGTATTGGGGGTCAAGAATGTCATCAAAAAAAGGGTCAAAGGTTGGGTGGCCTCGCATGGAAGAAAGCCGACACGCATACCTACTGAGCAGTATGTTGCACCAGTATGACATTGGTAGTTCACCGGCTTCTGCGTATAGACTCTCAACTGTGCTAGTACGGAAGGCACCAGTGGTGAGACGGATCCCCAAATGGTGGATTGTAGTTAGATGGCATAAGATAGAGGGCCGTGCAGAGGAGTAGACAATGCATCCATAATCCAACTTGGAGTGGACAAGAGATCGATAGAGGCGGAGGAAGACAGTCTGGTCAGCTGCCCAAGAGGCACTGAGGGACCGGGTGCAGCGTGGAGCCAGATAGGACACGTGGGGAGATCAACTGAGTTTCCTATCGAATGTAAGCCCTAAGAACTTTGTTGCATCCACAAACGGGAGAGCATTTTGGCCCAGTCGTAAGGATGGTGGAAGAAACACCTTGTACCACCAGAAGCTGACGTGGACTGATTTGGTAGCAGAAAAGTGGAAACCATTTGTGACACTTCACAAACAGAGACATTCCAGACAACGTTGAAGACAGCATTACAGGAGACACATCTGCTGGGAGCTGCAATAAATAGCAAAGTCGTCAATGAAAAGAGAGCCAGAAATGCCAGCTGGAAGGCAATCTATAATTGGGTTGATGGCTATGGTGATGAGGATGACACTCAGTACGGAGCCCTGAGGCACCCCGTTCTCATGTGAAAAGGTGTGGGATAAGGAGGAACCCACATGTACCCGGCAAACTCGGTCTGTTAAAAATTCCCGGATGAAAGTGGAAAGACCACGGCGAAGGCACCATGCGTGCATAGTACGTAGAATGCCTGTCTGCCAACAGGTATCATAGGCTTTCTCCAAATCAAAGAACACAGGCACTGTTTGACGCTTCTGCAGAAAATTATTCATGATAAACGTTGTCAGGGTGACGAGATGATCAACCGCTGAGCAGTGCTTTCGGGATCAACACTGAGCATTAGTGAGAAGATGGTGTGATTCCAGCCACCACACTAATCGACCACTGATCATGCTTTCCGTCACCTTACAAACGCTGCTGGTAAGGGAAATTGGGTGACAGCTGGAAGGAAGAGATTTATCTTTACCAGGCTTAGGTAGGGGAACAATGGCAGCTTCACACCAAAGCATGGGAAATATGCCATCAGTCCAAATACGGTTGTAGGTATCAAGGAGGAAGCGTTTTCCTGCAGGAGGAAGATTCTGCAGCATGAGGACATGAATTGTATCGGGCCCAGGAGCAGAAGACCTGGAAGAGGAGAGAGCACACTCGAGCTCCCTCATAGTACAAGGAGCGTTGTAGCATTCTCAATTCACAGAGAGAAAAGAGATTGCACAAGCCTCCTCTGCCTGTTTCTGAGGAAGGAAGGCAGGACTTAATGGGTGGAGCTTGAAACCTCCTCAAAGTACTATGATATTTTCCGCCACACTCAGACCAGGGATAGGGAAGTGGGCGGTAGTCCCAGAAAGCCGGCGCAGGCCACCCCAAACGAGAGAGGAAGGAGTCAAACTGTTGAACGAGCTGGTGAAGGAAGCCCAGCATGCTTTCTTGCTTTCCTTGATAGTGCGACGGCACTGCGCACGTAGTTGCTTGTGGCAGATGCAGTTCGTTAACGCAGGATGACGGTGAAAGACCGAAGTGCACATCATCAGGCACAAATCGCATTGCCGCACTCCACAGTCCACCAAGGGACTGAGACCCAACAGGGAGAAGTAGTAGTACAAGGGATAGAGGATTTGGCAGCCAAGAAAATAAGATCCACAAGGTGCTCGACTTGATCATCACAGTTAGGAAATGGCCGTTCATCAAAGACTGCCAAGGAGGAATAGAGCCTCCAGTCAGCAAGACAGAATTTCCAATGAGCGCGCCGCTGTGGCGGGGTATGACTGTACAGGCGAGCCACACAAGGGAAGTTGTCACTCGAGTCAGTATCGGAAAGAGCACACCATGCGAGACGTTGAGCGAGCTGGGCAGAGCAGATCAAGAGGTCTAAGTGGGAATAAGTGTGTGTGGAATCAGAGAGAAACGTGACTTTGCCAATGTTAAGGCACACAAGATTAAAGCGATTAAGAAGTTTCGCCAAAAGAGAACCTCTCGGGCAGGCAACAGGTGAGCCCCAAAGAGGATGATGGGCATTGGTGTCACTGAGGAGCAGAAAGGGTGGAGGAAGCTGAGCAACAAGCTGCATCCGGTCCACCCTAGTGACAGCAGAAGACAAAGGAATCTAAATGGTGCAGAGGGAAAAGGTTAATTCGGGAAGGAAAACATGGGCAGCAACTGCTCGCAGGTGCGTGTGCAAGGGGTAGGACAATGACAAACATCATCTCGTAGAAGCAGCATGACCCTACCATGAGCAGGAATCCCCGCCGTAAGGGGAAGGCCCATCCATAGTGAAGTAAAATGGGAAAGAGCAAAATGGTCTCGAGGACGTAGCTTGGTTTCTTGGAGATAAACTACAAGCGGACATTGCAATTGCAGGAGCAGCTGGAGGTCTGCCCTGTTAGACCGAAGGCCACGGATATTCCATTGTAAAAGGGCCATAAATTTAGGAACACTGGAGAATGAATAAGAATCACTCACCTCAACGGCCGCTTATGGCAAGCCATCGAGGGAGGACGGCCACTGGAATGCACAGGTGGAGGATCTTTGTCCATCAACTCAGTGGGATCAATGGAGCTTCACCGGTGTCAGTGAGTTGAAAAGGGCCGACCAATTGAAGAGGGCCAACAAGTCGGAGAGGGGAAGACTGTTTGCCTTTGGATGATTGTTTCGATTTTTGGCAATTTGCAGAAGAGTCAGACGGCTGCGAACTCGAGGTACGCAAGAAATCTTCTGAGGAATAATCCTTTTTGAATTGATGGTTCACTGGCTGCATTGCAACCGTCTTCACCAGTAGGGGCAAAGAGCAGGTAGCAGAATCTACAGCCTGGGAAGCGGGAGATGGATCATCAGCTTCAAGGCGAGACGACTTTGCCACTATCAAACTGAACTGTAAATCACAAGTTTGCATACCCATGTTTTTTGTGAGATGGGGAGAGGCTAACACGGTGCTGTAGCTTCCAGACAAAGGGACATTTGGTTTACGGCTCGCCATCAGTTTCCGGGCAACAGGAAAAGGTACCTTTTCCTTCACCCTTATCTCCTGAACAGCCCGCTTGTCCTGATAGACAGGACAAGAACAAGAAGAAGCAGCATGTTCTCCATTACAATTGACGCAGTGGGAGAAAGGAGGTGGACAGGCGCTCTCGTGTGCATCCCTGTTACAAGTGTCACATTTGGCTGTGTTTTTACATGATGTGCTGGTATGATTGAACTGGTGGAATTTATAACACCTCAACGGACTGGGAATGTAAGGGCGCACAGAGATGACTTCATAGCCTGCCTTTATCTTGGTAGGAGGCATTAACCAATCGAAAGTCAGGAACAATGTGCGAGTGGGCACCAAATCAGCAGCTTCCTTCTTCATAACTCAATGAACAGCAGTAACGCTCTGATCTGATAGATAATTAGTTATTTTGCCCTCCATCAAACCATACAACAGCCGGATGTAGATAAAAACACAGGACAAGTTAAGTGTACTGTGAGCTTCCACTTTTATAGGATATTCATGGAGGATTTGGGCCTTGAGTAGTTTCTGGGCCTGGAGAGCACTATCAATTTCCAAAAGCAGAGTTCCATTGCAGAGACAAGAGTATGACTTCATAGGGCCGGTGATGCCATCCACGCCTTTCTGTATAACAAAGGGGTTAACAGTAGCAGAAGTCTGGTTTTCGTCTAAATGTGAGACTACTGGATATCGAGGCGTAACAGGAAGAAACATTGAGGCAGCAGCCTCATTCCACTTTCTTTTATGTGAAACGTTCAGAGGAAGAGAAGGAAAATCAGTCATTGGGAAGAAGTCCCCCATGATTACCAGCATCTACAATGGTGCTCCCCTTCCAGCCAGGGGCCCTCCAAAGGGGAGCCCCCGACCATAGGTGATTGTCCTCATCTTAGCTCACACCTCCCGAATGACAGATGGAGGGATCAATTGGCAGAGGAGGAAGGCAACAGCTCAGGCAGTCACCCCTTCCTGGGCCTGGCCTGTACCAGGGGGTACGTGCGGGCCCTACATGCCAACCTGGGGCTGGCAATTACCCATTACCCAGTCTCCTGCTATGCATAAAATGCGTGGGTGGCCGCCAGGCACATCCAGGGAGGAGAAGGAAAGATAGGAAGGAAAGGAAGAAAGAAAGAATGGCCTCAAACACAGCAGCGGAGGAAAATGAGAGCAGAACAAAGAAGGAAAGGAACAAGGAAAGAGTGGAGCAGGGAAAAATACTGTGTGGTGTGGTTTTTGTCTGTAACGGTACTTGTTTTGGTATAGCCTTACTGCCTCTTGACCGTCTCCATCTGCCTGGCTGTACACAAACACCATCTCAGCTTGTTCCTGACATGAATACCAGACCATTCTGCTGGCTTACAGTATGCTGTGTCAAGCATACAGCCTCTGAAACACAAGGAACAAACGGCACATGGTCAGAGGAACTTGCCATCTACCATCCCATGCCTGCTACCATAGCAATGATGCATTTCCAGACACATCTTCATAGGACTATTTTCCTCCGTTTCCTGTGGGAATCCATTCCTGCAGTTTGTTGATTTTATTAATGTTCATCCTGTGTAATCAGTCTGAAACCTTCCAGTTTCCTCAGATCTCTTGCATGTATACAACTTCAGTAAGTAGTATTTCTGGAAAAAATGTAATAGTTTCTAAATAAGTCCAACAGGATGTGAGGTTATAGTTTTTTATGACCTTAGTACAAACTTTCTCAGTAAATGTAAAGAGGAAGCCTCTTGTCAGCCAAATCATATAATTTTTGTAACACAATAAACCTTGCAATGAGAATAACACCATCTGGCCACTGGGTCAAATGCTGACTGATAAAGAGGAATTTGAATTATCTGTAAATGCGTGCAATACGTGGTTCCTAACTATAGAGCTTTGATAATTCCCATCACCATTTAAGAAGGGTGGGCAAAAAAAAAAAAAAAAAACAACAATGTACTAAAGTTCAAATGAAGGATCTCAAGTCAGAAAAACACAAACCACTTTAATTATAGGACAGTGAAGACTGGTTTGCTGTTTATGAAATAGAAAGCCTGGATACAAAATTCAGCATGTTTATAGGAAAACAGGTACAGTGCTTTGGTACAGGTTTCCCCCCTGAAAATGGTAAATATCATAAATGATACAAAAGGCAATGGCTGGATCACTTTGAGAATTACAACTTCATGCCAGAAAGAGAGAGAACAGCACCCTGCAAGAATAATAATGGCACAGTAGATATGCACATTCACTATGAAATACACCAAAAATTGTGGAAAGAAAAAAAAATCCATAATGATATGTGTATAAAAAGTTGTATAGTAAAGGAAAAGCCAAGTGGAACTTCGTAAAAATAAGGAAACAAGAAAAAATAAGAAAATCAACGCAATATTGTCTCGCTACACAACAATAAAAAGATAACAGAAGCAAGCAGAAAAACAAATATATTCAATGGCTGCTTCACTGGAATAACTGAAAATTTAATTAAAACTATTAATTTCGTTGAAAATCAGCAACAAATGGGAAACAAGATCAACTGTTCTAAATTATCTGTGTTTGTAAATCATGTCAATACGATACGAACAGTCAAGGATATTACAGAAGTAGAAATAACATACTCAGTAGGAACTGATGGCATATCTAGCATGACCTTACTGCTCTCCCTCCAAAATGTAATTGACCCCCCACTCACCTATGTAGCTGCTCATTAGAGTCACGCATCTTTCCTAAACAGTTAAAACCGTCCAAAGTTATTCCTATATTTGAAGTTGATGACAAAGAAAGTGATAAAGTATCACCTCATTCCAATAACCTCCTGTTTTCTAAAGCACTGGAAAAAATAACATGCAATAAGTTAATAAATTGGATATGCAAAAATGGAGTATTAGCCAATTCTCAACCTGGTCACATGTGATTGGAGTGAAGAAGATTAGGAAGGAAACTGAATTTTATTATGCACCAAGCCATCAAACCCACAACCTTAACTTTGGGAAAAGGATAGCCTTTACAGAACTAAAGAAGAACAAAGAAAAAGAAATTATGGTGCTACAAGCAGACAAAGGAATACAACTGTCATCTTAGACATCTCTCAGTAGGAAGACAACTTGAAAGACTTATTAAATGAACCCATTTACAAGGAACTGAGGCAGTCCCTATGGTTAAGATAGATTGAAAGAAATAGACCTTAATTATGGACTCAAGAACTGACACTGAGACAGTCACGGGATTCATTCCAAAAACTCCATTTCCACTTAAAATTTATGGAGTGTCAAAAGTACACAATGTAGTCCACCTTGAAGACTGACAGTAACTGAGATAAATTTACTTATAAATGGATTTCAAAGTATTTAGCCTGCAAATTAAGGGCTCCAGTTGGCAAGATGGATTCTAAAGTCATGAGCTTGATGCCCTTTATGGAACACACAAAAGCAGAAAGAATTTCATCCATGAACCTCATGGTTCACTTTAGTACAAAATTCCTATTTAGACATGCCGTTGTGGTACAGGTTGCTCCACCTCTTTCTCACAATCAGACGAAAGATGCTTGAGTAAAAATGTTGTTCAGGTAGTTATCGTATAGAGAATCTCCATTGTGCATGGTTCGCTTTTGCTTTGTGCAGAGACTGTAGTAACCTGCACATTACTGCACCTCTGGCATCTGTGACGCATGTTGATATGCACATACATTTGAGTAATGTACCATTTGGCAGATCAGCTTTTGGAGTACTCCTGTGCAGTGTGGGATCCTTACCAGATAGGATTAACAGAGTACATCGAAAAAGTTCAAAGAAGGGCCCCACATTTTGTATTATCAAGAAATAGGGGAGAAAGTGTAACTGCCATAATACAGGACTTGGGGAGGACATCATTAAAACAAACGCGTTTTTCATTGTGGCGGGATCTTTTCACAAAATTTCAATCACCAACTTTCTCCTCCAAATACTAAAACATTTTTGTTCACACCAACATACACAGAGAGAAGTGATCATCAAAATAAAATAAGAGAAATTGGCGCTTGCACAGAAAGATTTAAGTGTTCATTTCTTCTGCACACTATTCGAGAGCAGAATAACAGAGCATTATTGTAAAGGTGGTTTGATGAAACCTCTGCCAAGCACTTAAGTGTGATTTGCAGTGTAGCCCTGTGGATGTAGAAGGTGCAATCCTGTCACGACTCTCTAATTGCTCTGGAGATGGCGTGTATAATTTGACATCACAGCTTGGTGGTGTTTTGGAAGGCACAGAGGAAGCACCTCTGCTGACAATGTAAACATATGGAAACAGTTGATACAAACTGTGGAGAAATGTCATTCTCTTATTGTTGTTCTGAAATTCACTTTAGCTAAGTTGTTCTGAGTAACAAGAGATTTATCACAAGGCATAAACATTCTGAGTATGAGAACAACCATATACAGAACAGTTTTAAAAAGGACATTAAGTCATTTTGTAGTGAGCTGGCATAGATGTGAGCTCTCTTACAGCCCTTCCACACCGTCTGCAGTTGGAAATGAAGTCCTGCAGCACAATCAGTGGCAGTGCATAGCAGGTTCACTGCATCAAGAAAATACAAAAAGGTGACTGTAAACACTCGTTGTTGTTGTTGTGGTCTTCAGTCCCGAGACTGGTTTGATGCAGCTCTCCATGCTGCTCTATCCTGTGCAAGCTTCTTAATCTCCCAGTACCTACTGCAGCCTACATCCTTCTGAATCTGCTTAGTGTATTGATCTCTTGGTCTCCCTCTATGATTTTTACCCTCCACGCTGCCCTCCAATACTAAATTGGTGATCCCTCGATGTCTCAGAACATGTCCTACCAACCGATCCCTTCTTCTAGTCAAGTTGTGCCACAAGCACCTCTTCTCCCCCAATTCTATTCAATACCTCCTCATTAGTTATGTGATCTACCCATCTAATCTTCAGCATTCTTCTGTAGCACCACATTTCGCAAGCTTCTATTTTCTTCTTGTCCAAACTATTTATCGTCCTCGTTTCACTTCCATACATGGCTACACTCCATACAAATACTTTCAGAAATGACTTCCTGACATTTAAATCTATACTCGATGTTAACAAATTTCTCTTCTTCAGAAACGCTTTCCTTGCCATTGCCAGTCTACATTTTATATCCTCTCTACTTCGACCACCATCAGTTATTTTGCTCCCCAAATAGCAAAACTCCTTTACTACTTTAAGTGTCTCATTTCCTAATCTAATTCCCTCAGCATCACCTGACTTAACTCGACTACATTCCATTATCCTCGTTTTGCTTTTGTTGATGTTCATCTTATACCCTCCTTTCAAGACACTGTCAATTCCTTTCAACTGCTCTTCCAAGTCCTTTGCTGTCTCTGACAGAATTACAATGTCATCGGCGAACCTCAAAGTTTTTATTTCTTCTCCATGGATTTTAATACCTACACCGAACTTTTCTTTTGTTTCCTTTATTGCTTGCTCAATATACAGATTGATTAACATTGGGGATAGGCTACAACCCTGTCTCACTCCCTTCCCAACCACTGCTTCCCTTTCATACCCCTCAACTCTTATAACTGCCATCTGGTTTCTGTACAAATTGTAAACCCTCAATAAGGTAAAAGTCCCACGAACAACAGTGAGGCGACAGATTATCTGAGAAGTGATAAGTTAATTACAACTCATAATTAGGGAACACTCCAATGTCAGTAAAGAAAACTGTTTGAATCCTATAGCAGCATGTCCTGCCTGGCACATGTAAGTTGTTAAGTTATTATTGTCATCAACTTACTTCAAATGTGATTGAAAATACTATGAATAGACAGGCAGCATAGCAATACAATCTCCCTTATCCCCCTTAGCAGCCGACATGTGGCTGGAGGCCTTGAAGCAACAGCACTTTGTTCAGCTCCATTATGCCCATGCTGTTGGTTCAGCTACCTGAACGACAAGTTCACTATATGATCCAAGAAGACTAAAAGCTACACATATTTCACAAACATTTGAAGAACCCACATAAGACACCTCAGTTTACATTTGAAGTAGGGAAGCATAGTGCAATTCCATTGCTTGATGTGGAAGCATATAGAACATTGAATGGCACACTAGGACACAAAGTATACTGGAATTCAACACACACAGGTAAGTAATTAGATGCCAAATCTTGCTCTCAGCCAGTGCACTAGAACTCAATCATCTGCTTTCATGCAGCATTTTAAATGTTGTTCGCAATATAACACTTGAGTTTAAAAGGCTGTGAACAACATTCCTGGTCAATAATACTCAGAGCTGTGAAAACCAATAAAAGAATAAAAGACAGGTAGGACACAGATAAACTGAAGGGTGCATCAGTGACCAAATTTGTAAACATCTTTGTCCAGTTAGTGTACAGCACAAAACACCGAAATATAACAAGTGCAAAGCTAGTGATACGATTCAGAAATGCACAACGACAGCAGTGTTCCAACTGGCCTGGCAGAGAAGTTCCAATATGAGAAAATATGGCATGAAAATCCATATTTTTCTTTCGAAATACTTGATTTAGATGACAATATTTTTCGTTTAATATTTATGGATGGTCCTCATAGTCTAGCAGTAAAGTACATGCCTGGAAACAGAAAGGTCTTCGTGACTTTGCAAAATAATATATTCGAAAAATCTCAATCAAAAACTAAGATTAACTCCTTGTGGTTGGAGTTCATGGACACGTAAAATTTTTTTAATGACTTTGTGTTTGCCTTTTGACTGAAAAATTACTTACTTTTAAAACCAAATATTGTACTTTCGACTGCGTGGACAATATCGAGTGGACTAATTGCACTTTAGCTCATATCAAAACCTAAAAATCATCTGAAGCAACATAACACAAAAGCTGGTTTCATCGCATTGTGTTCCTGATTATGACTTCTTGTCTGTATTGCACTCTTTGGATTGACTTGTAAGTAAGTTTCTTGTATTCTGCTTGATTTTTGCTTGCATCTGTAATACTGGAGGAGGGGATAAATGATTCCATATTTGCTTTTGTTCACATGAAACACAAGCTGGTTTTGTAGCATGGTGTTCTGTGGACTTTCATGTACTTGGTATGGCTTAAGAATCCTTGTATGAACTGCTCAATTTAAGTGTGTGTTAAGTACGTTGTTCGCATTCTACTTTATTTCTGTTTGCATCCACTTTTCATATTTTCACACATTTAATGGACAACTCCATGTTAGCAGCTTCTGACAGAACTGGTATTCAACTTTGTTACATCTTCTGCTTTGAACGGTGTTCTTCTTGCCACACCATTCAAAGCAGAATTGCATACACATTCCATGACAAGATGTAGCATAATAAAGTTGATTACCAATTCTGTCAAATACTGCTAACACTGAGTTCCCCATTAAAAGCGAGAAAGTACAAAAAATGAATGTGAACAAATATTAAGTAGAATATGAACGATATATTTAATACGCATTTAAATCAAGCAGTGCACGTGTGGATTCATAAGCAATAACAAATATATGAGAGTCCACGGAAAACCATGCTACGAAACTAACTTGTGTTTTATACGAAACAAAAATGGACATGGAATCATTTACGCCCCCCAATATTACAGATGTGAACAAAATTAAAAAACAGAATAAGAGAAACATACAATTCAGTTGAAAGAGTGCAATACAAGCTGTATGTCATAATCAGAAATACAATACAATGAATCAATTGTGTGTTTATTATGAAATAAAAACATATATGGAAGACATTAAATCATCAAGTAAGAAGACAGTGGACCAAGGTTGTCTTACCGTAAATCCCTATATGAGTTTCACCAACTGGTGTCCAGCCTGTCTTCTACAGCGTCTAATATGCAGGATGTGTTAGGTTCTAGCAAGGACAAGATAGATGCCTGGTGCGTGCAAGGTGGACTGTGAGTGTGGAGAGGAATAGATTAGTGAAACAGGTAGGCTCGTAGCAACACACATGCTCTCTCACACACACACACACACACACACACACACACACACACACAGCACCAGAATACGATGTTCAGCCTGGGCACCACAACAACTCAGCCATGACCAGAGACTAGAAAGGCTGCAGTAAGAAAATAAAATACAGTGAAACTTAGTTTCCAGGGAACCAGGGACAGTGAAGCACAAGATCTAGAGGTCATTTAAATATTAAAAGATCCCAAACTTATGAATAGAGAGGACTGGTAAAGGCTTCCACCATCCTTGTTACCAGAACTTAACAGACTGCATGGACTGGAAATCAGAGCATTACTAGCAAGAAACTGCTGCTGCCAGACTCATATCCAGCATGAAGAAAATAGGTCAGATGAGGCACAGTTTAAACTTAAAGGAAGTGTTAATAGGTATAATTGTGTGTACTGGGTCGAAGATAATCCCCACTGTACTGTTGTAAAGGCAGTGAATTTACTAGGTAAAAATGTGTGGTGTGGTTTCTTCCCCAGGGGAATCATTGGGCCTTTCTTTTTTAGAAGTACTGTAACTGGAGGAAAGTACCTAACAACTCGCAATGATTCCATTTTCCCTACCATTTGTACAATACACAGTAATGACAGGTTTTACTGCCAACATGATGTCACTCATTCTGAGGGTGTGCAAGCATACCTGGATCAAAATTCACCAGGCCAGTGCATACAACGCAGGGGCCAATCAAGTTTCCTGCATACTCTCCAGACCTTATGCCACTCAACTTTTTCTTGTGAGGCACAGTAAAAGATGTTGTGTACTGTATAACCTGAACACACTTGGGATGAGATTCAAGTAGTGTGCATACAAATTCCATTGGATACTTTGGTTCAAAGAACAGAATCAGTCGTGACTCATACTCAGAAATGTGATGATAAGGACTTTCATTTTTAACTTTTACTTTAACCACCTTTTGCATCATTCAGTTTGGGCAGAAAGTACAATTATTTTGGAAATTGGACTATGGCATTACTTTTCCCAGAAATTTAGCCTTGTAGGTTGAAAATTAAACTTTCTATGACAGTTTAAATTGTGTATACATTTTCTGATGCACCCTGTATTTGAAGATGATCTTCATTTTACTTACCATGAGGCATTGCATATAGAAGACTGCAATACATCTGATTTTGCATGAACATTTAGCTTTGAACAGGATATGTTCTGGAAGGATCTCCCATGATTTGACCAAAGATCTAAATCATGCTCGTATGACTTAGTTAAGCAAAACATCAAAAAATCTATAGAGTATATACAGAATCTGTAAACAACACCAAAACAGGAGACAAAACTTGGATATATTTGGATAAGTATTTTGAAAGTACTGTAAGAAATAATAAAATGATTTGCAACTAACATTTTTTCATTGTTTTTTGGTAAATACTTAAGGAACACCTTCATGTACCTTACAGTTACAAGCTATAATTACAGTTAAAACGTCAATAGCTGTCCTTGAATACCTTGTAGTTAAAAATCAAACAGATACTGTTAGCTTTATTTGGAGAATTTATGCATAATAGCCTATGCCTTAATGACATATTCTTATCAGTTTTATTGTAGTCAGGAATATTTGTATGTGGTCAAGAACTGATAACAACCGTCTACTTCATCACGGTAACACCTTAATCAAATGGTTAGCTAAATATGGCATTCCAATGATTTCTTACTATATTAGCAGAATTCTTTGTACTATTTTCATCTTCAACCTGGATCTATAGGATACCAACTTGCAATTATGGAAATGTAAACAAACTGACAAGTATTTCTGGAGCTTCTAGAAACAATGAAACTAAAATTCTGCAATATTCAATTATTATAAGCCAAAGTAATGTAAATTTATACAAAGGAAACAGAAACACATCATTTGTCTGTACAAATATATGCTACAGCCAAAGCAAAATAAGCCACTCACTACGTATGTGCCAAAAGCAAAACTATAAACCAACCTTGTGGAAAATGATCTCACGGAAATGGGCAGATAAATAAACTTACTTCTTTCACAGCTGTTTGTGCTGGAATGGAACTGATCTTAAATGGAAAGCAAACATATTATTCAAAATGGGTACAATAGTCAAACATTTATTGAATGAAGATGGTACTTTTCCACCTAGGTTGTTTTTATTTAGATAAAGGAGAACTGTAAATAAATAAAGTCTACGTGGAAATACACATCACCTTTATTTGGGACCTATAAATTTCTGTGAGTTCCAGCATCTGATTGCAAAAAGCAGTGATGTAAATGTGGAAGGTAAATAATATGGAATACTTTGAAAACTAATTAAGTATCAAATGAATGCCTGTAACTTCAACCTGTTTCAAAAATAATGTAGAATTTAATAATCATAAAACCAATTCAGTCTATAGGTTCTTTTTTTCCCACTGTGAATAGTATACTGGTTAATAAAGAACTTCCATATAGTTTAATAATGAAATTTGACAAATGTCATGAGGTCTATTGGTAATTAAAACACTGGCAGTAAAACCCTCAGATCCAAGTTCAACACACAAGATGTTCTTGTCAGCAGAATGGATTTAAAAAACAAAAGTAGCTTTAATTCTGCACATTTTTAATACAAAAAATAATTTTATAAAATACAGCACACACATGCCTACTTATTGTACACCGGCAATAGAAACAAGAATATACTGTAATGAGATACATGTTTAATACATGGACTTAAATTGACATGATAACATACCAACTAATTTGTCACATAAATTCATAACCCTGTTTTAAAACATAAAAATTAACTTTTCACAGTTGTTACTTAAAAATACACACAACTGTATAACTATGCAAAATTTACAATAGAAAGCTAGTTTTGTGCAGACATTACATTAATCACATTGTCCCACATACCACACAAAGGAAATCAATACTATTGTTAACTTATGATTAAGGCTGACAAATGTTTTACCCTTTAGTGCTATATGATAATGTCCACCTCAAAATAATAAATCACACTAGACAATGTACTTTTTATATTTGCAATACAAATGTTCACAAAATACACAATATTTATTTTGCAAATTGCAGTTTCAGAAACTAAATAAATTGTACTGTATTTTTTAATGACTGAAAAGTCTTACCATCATAGGTTCTTTTCCACTCTAACAAATTAAAAATAATCATATAATTAAGGTTATTCCACTTCACTTTCAAGATATAAAAGTGGATAAAAGTGGATTTGACTAATGGTATTTTACCAGCAATATCACAACCTCCTCCTATTCATTTGAGCATTCTGGTAGCCTAAAGACTGAAAACTTTTTTAAGATGCAGTTTATCTATGGTTAAAAAAAAATACATTTTTGTTTCACCTTTCTTTGCATCAGGTGGATTCAGTACAGTTCAGAAGCTGCATGGCACCCACTATTCTGTACTTGCTGGCATATTGCTGCTGTGTGTGAAAAAAAAAGCACAGCAGCAATATCCCAGCACGTACATCTCCTCAATTAAATTGTAAATATCAGAAAAATAATATATTTGTCCAAGTAATAATATACACACAATAAAACAAATAGATACTGCCTTTACCTTACCTAAGCAAAGAACAGATCCCATAAAATTTGAGAAAAAGAATTAGAAACAGCATAAGAATACAGTATTTGTAGGTTTTAGGCTTTGTGAGTCTGATGCAAATGGAAATGTCATGTGGCTAGGGCCTCCCGTTGGGTAGACCGTTTGCCAGGTGCAAGTCTTTTGAGTTGACACCACTTCGGCAACTTGCGTGTTTATGGGGATGAAATGATGATGATAAGGACAACACAACACCCAGTCCCTGAGTGGAGAAAATCTCTGACCAAGCCTGGAATTGAACCTGGGCCTTTAGGTATGACATTCCGTCGCACTTACCACTCAGCTACCAGGGGCAGACTGTGAGTCTGATGAAACATTAGGGAAGTGATCTTATTAGAAGGTGACAACCGTATAGCCTATTGTTACAGTTTCTTTCAGAAATGAAAGAAAACTTGTTAGCTTGAGACTTGAAGGGCCAGAGTAACTAATACAAAAGTAGTTACATGCTGAGAGGCATAGAAGTACCAGTTGTATAGAGGATTCTGAAAAGCAAAGAAGTAGCTGCTGTATAGAAGATAGTTTTGTTAGCACTGAAAATGACGACTGACCTTTCTCGTACAACTTATTTTGAACATCTCCAGAACTACATGCTGTCTACTGCAATCATCAGTGCTTCTTTCTATATTTCCCCTACAATGATAATAATTTTCATTTCCATGAATAAAGCATTTTAATTGTATCTCCGATGCTGCTTCTCCCCTCCTCTGCCCCCTCCCACCTCTTGTGGGTTTTACACAGATAAAATCTTCCACATTCCAAACATTATTATCAACCCATGTAAACACCAGTGTGTATAACAGTAAATACTGCAGACTGAATACTTGGATTATAAATTAACAGCTTTTTTTTCTATTCGCCTCCAGGAAGTTGTTACACACTTAACCCTTTGACTTGAGAGTGGTTCCACTGCAAAACATCTATTTGCTGTGCTGAACCACCTTGTGGCATAGGTGCCTGACTGTTCAAATGGTTCAAATGGCTCTGAGCACTATGGGACTTAACATCTTAGGTCATCAGTCCCCTAGAACTTAGAACTACTTAAATCTAACTAACCTAAGGACATCACACACATCCATGCCCTAGGCAGGATTCGAACCTGCGACCGTAGCAGTCGCGCGGTTCCGGATTGAGCGCCTTAACCGCTAGACCACCGCGGCCGGCAGGTGCCTGACTGTGAAATGACTGTCTCAACCTTGTTTGTGGTGCATTCTAGTGGACTTCCAAGGGGTTAACTTATCGGATCTTATGAGGGCAGCACTGTGAGGGGAAGTTAGCAGACAGTGAATGTTTTCCACGCAGGTACAGCATATTGTATTTCAGGGACATTGTTTTGTTTATACAGATTCTATACTTGACTCAATGTAAGTAGAATTTTTATATATGGTAGGACATATTTCTAGGTTATAAATATGATTTAATTTTAAGTAAAGCACATTATTTGAAGTAGTTATAACCACAAGTGTTAGTGGTGTTGCTGTGAAAGCATTGTGCTACTGTGACACCTATCTCGTACACTGTAAGTTATTCTTTTATGCCTGTTTAGATGGACAGAAGAGATACTTTCACCTAATTAGATGAGGTTACTGTCCAAAAACTTGTTTTTCAAGATATCCCAAGTGATTTGTCAGAATCTTAAGATGATAATCTGGAGCATATTTTTCAGGCCCTTGGAGAGGAAGACTCTATGTTGTGATTATCTTTACGAGCCGAGGACGTAGTTTCTGAAGCTCTAGTTGATATCAGTGAACTTCTTCCTTCCACTCAAGCCATTTCAGAACCAAAGTGGGGGACGTTAGTTCAGTGAAAATCTTCTTGTAAATTTTGTGGAGGAATCTGAACCCTCCTCTAATTTCGATAATCTTTCTTTCCCTGTTGACTTTATCTTTGAACTTTTTATAAGCCACACAACTGAGGATCTAGTGTGTCAAACAAATTTATATGTTATGCTGTGATAGCATCAGTTCTCACCCTAAAAATTTAAATGAAATGAAAGTGTTTATCAATACTAATTTAATTATGCATGTGAAATTGCAACCTAATGATAAGGATTAGTTATATTCTTTGCCTGCACTACAAAAATGAATATATTTCCAAAGAATGCTACTGAACAGATTCGTACGGCTCCTTTCAAATTTACACACACATGATAATGCAGTACAAAAAGAGAGGGTGGGGGTCTGCAGTCATGACAAACTATATAAAATATGACCATTGTTAAATTCTCTCTCCACAACACACAAAAAGTGTTACAGGCCATCTAAAAAACAGGCCTTTGATGAATCAATGATTAAGTTTAAAGGACGATCTTTTATGAAAATGTATATGCCCCAGAAATTCATATGAAGGATGGGTGAGGGCAGACAAAACAGGGTGTATTTGTGAATTTCAAGTATACACTGCAAAAAAAAGAACTTAGGTAGAAAAGGATCTCGGCGGGATAATTTTTCCCCACTTGACAAAGTCTGTGAAAGGTCAAGGTTATGAAATCTACCAAGACAACTATTTTACATCCACTGTGCTGTTCAAAAATAAAATCTTTGCTTGTGGCACTATTAAAAGTGTACGGAAATACCTGCCACAAATTTTATATCTGATAAATGTTACACTTGCAGGAAATTAGTGAGGAGGAACTGGGAAGGAGTAACTTGCACTAAATGGATGGACAAAAAACTGTTCATTTTGTTTCAAACTGCCATAACCCAAGTGAAGAAGCCACCATGGAAAGAATTGACCACATTCTGTAAGCAATAACTTGTCATATGTGACTGCAATACTTCCGCAAAAGCAGAATGATCAAATCACCACATGAATTAGACGGAAAACAATGGAAATGGGGGCACATGTCCATATCATATGTATAAAATAAAAACTGAAGGAGCACCGCTGACACTAAGAGTTAAGCTATTTGTGACTGAAGGTCTGGGCATTAGAAAGAAACAATAAATATGAAAGAAAATGTAACAAAACTGTAATATTAAAAATTCAAAATCAGAGGACTTTACTTACTCTTTGAAAGAAGTTGGAAAATACCTTGTGTCACTGTGTTTTCACTGGGAAACCACTTATATATTTTGTAAAAAATTGAAAAAATATAGTGTGCTCCAGTAACAGTAAAGAAGGAAAAGACAAAACTTCAGTAAATATCATATTCGAAAGTATTTCTGTGACTCACAGGGTTAATACACTAACGAATAAATTCTTTTTTCTTTTTTATAATGTTCTTCTAAAGAAGTGAATATTCAGCAAAAACTGAAAGCTTCCTCATGTGTATATTAAAAATGATTTAGTAAAAATTTAATGACAATGAGAAACCTGTAATTCACAAAGATTCTCTGCACCACATTTCATTTTTCTATGATTATGTACAGCAATGCATATTATTAGTCATAGGATACAAAGGTGTACCAGATGCTAAAGCTAATTATTACTTGTAACATTACAAACACAACCTGTGCTCTAACAAAAAAGTCTTCAAGTTAGTTCAGTTCAATGATACTACATCTTTAATAGTATATTATCTCTGAGAAGAATCATTTGACCTTTCTAATCCACACAGACACTATATAACAACCATGCATAAAGACTACTATAAAAAATATGATCCAGTTTTGTAAAGAATAAAGTTATGAATTCCAGTATTTGACTACAATTAAGGCCAAAAAATCAGAAAATGAGAGTTTAATGGTTTTGGAACAGAACAGATATCATCAAAATATTTTATTCTTTCTCAAACAGCTGCAGCAGTCTTTCACGGCACTGTAGCTCTAAGAGAATCTGATGATTATATTGATTCCATACAGAAACTTGCTTCTGTTACAGGTAACTCTCATTGTAATCTTTTCAAAAATAAGACCATATCTAAGAAATGTAACAAATATCATAAGTTGTTTGTTACATGATTAAGTTTTATGACATTTACTTCTGTAACATCAGTGCATGTCCTTTGATTATTCACCAGTTTCTTTCAATTGCAGACATGCCGTATAGTAATTTAAATTTTTTTGATTATTCTAGTGCCCTTTGTGTGTGGAGTTTATGTTCCCTCAGCCAATCTTCTTTCCTTCCGTCCTCCTGTCCTCTCCAGTCATCATCCTTTTAGTTTGTGTGTGTGTGTGTGTGTGTGTGTGTGTGTGTGTGTGTGTGGGGGGGGGCATATCTTCTCCAAGTCCTTTCATAATTATTTTCTTTCATGAGCTTATCACTACTTTCCATTTATACACACTGCCCATTATTTTCATATTTTCTTTCAGTAGCCTATTGCTACTTTCCATTTACACACACTCCCCATTATTTTCATCTTGTATCTGTGTGCCACATTTCCACTTTGGTGGACACAGCTGAAAAATTATATTCAGGCAAGATGTTTTGACACTGCATGTATGGCAAAATCACACCATGTTTGAATTTGATCATCATTTCTGTTACAATCTGAGTAGCATTTTGTTTTAAAAAAAAATCTCTGTGTGACTCTTCAGTCACAGCATCAATTCACACTCGAAAAAGAATCTGCTTCTTTAATTTACATTTTATTTTGTGGTAGCAAGCTTCAGTTGTTCTCACAGATAGTTGGTGAATACAATATAATCAACTAACTTAACTAACACATTCACAATAAGCATTTATTTTTTCAAAATAGCTCTATCATTAGGCACTGAAAATACTGAAACACCATACACAGAATTTAATTTTCCTATACTAGTCAGACAATATTGTATAAGAATTAAGTTTTAAGTACATTCAACTTACAATAGCTGCCACACCATATTATATATTGTGTAATAAATTTTTACATTAAATTAAAGCATGCACTTATAAAAATATCTGGTTTCAAAAGACAATATTTGCCTACTGCTCGTAAATAATGCAATTTTTTTTTTCAAATGCTATACATTTTCAAAATATTTACACAAATGACTAATGACATAAACACAAACTAGAATCACTGAGTGCATTAAGTACCTGATAGCTTCATTGAAAACACTCATCACACGCAGTACAAAAATGATGACTTGGAACTGGCAAAACACCTGGCATAATCATGAGATGGGACTAGGTTTTAAGTAGTTTTCCATTTCCTGTATAGCATGTGACTATATGTTCTCCAAATTCAATGTTGTACAAACAATAGACACTTCTTTTGCAACCTGGTGAACTTTATTGGTTTTCCCAACATTAGCTTGGATAGAGTGCCACTTGAAATTAAATGGTCTCCAAGCAGCTACTAAATATCAAATTAGAATGGAGAGAAAATGATTTAAATAGGAAGCACAAACTCCATTAAACACAAAAAAACATTACCCAAAGAAAATGAAGAAGAGTTTACAAAACCTTGTCTTCTTTCTTCAGAACCAAATTCTATTTGTGTGGAGGGGAAAGTACAAAAACAGAATGTGGACTAATGTGAACCATTATTTTCATATAATTCATATGGTAGTTCCAAAGTTTCACATCTTAGCATTCACAGTAAATCTGACATCTAAAACTAAAGTATACTCACTAAATGTTACATGTTTCAGCATATGGGAATTTACAGAGTAATACAGGGTAACTATATAACATAATAATGAAGCAAAGAAGTAGAAATTAAGGAAAATGAGCAAGAGTGATTAACAAGAATTTTTGACACTGAGAATAAACCCATAATGAAAATGTACAAAATGAATAATAAGAAGTGGAAATAACTAAGTTTTACATTATGAGTGATGTTTTTGAATTATACGCTTGACTGAACCTCATTGTGAAGGCGATAATTATTAAAGATAGAAAATACAATCCAGAGGCAGGAGCAATCAACAGACAAAACCAATCCTCAGGCTTTCAGAGCCCAGCATACAGTCTTTTAACGCTCACTTCAGCCATAAGTTTGAAATGTTTTCCTTTATCTTTTTGTTTGATAAGTCATTCCTCTAATAGAAAAATTATTCTCATAACTCGGGTAATTACAGAAGTTTTATTAATAAGTAATACCTAGAAACATTTATCTTTATAGGATTCAATGATAGAAAAAGAAAATCACAGTGAGCATAAAAGTTACAGCTCTATGCCTATTGTCTAAGTCAAAGTCACAAATTGTCATGCTGAATAATATGTCATGGGAACACATTAACAGTTATAACCTGTCCCTTCACAATGCCAAAATACAATATCAACTTTTTTTAAAGAGCTATGAAAGACATATTCAGTACTATGAACTACTATTGCAAAAGTAGTAGTAGAACATCAAACATTTATAATAGAAATACTTCCAATCAGCTACCAAACACGTGATGCTGGTGTGACTTGTTGATGTATTAATACACAATACAAGCTGAAAGTTTACACTAAAACCTCATTCACTTAAGTACCAGAAAAGAATTACATGCAATGAAATATTTCCTGAGTGTGTGTGATAATAAATCTGATAGAAATTATTTTTTATGAAACTCCACAAGACACAGACGGCAACTCCAAGACCCCTCTGGAGGTGTGGCAAGTGGTGGCGCTAGGCAGTACATGTGGTACCCTCGGTCACAATCATCACAGAAAAGTAACTGGTCCTGAAAGACAGAGAACACAAGTAATCACTATACTTCAATAATTCTTTCAAAAAATTGCCTTAGTCAGGCCTAGAATCACTCAAATTAAGCAAAGGTCAAATGTAAATGTCAGTTTACAGTAAATGTGTTAGAAGAGCTGTAATATACACTCCTGGAAACTGAAATAAGAACACCGTGAATTCATTGTCCCAGGAAGGGGAAACTTTATTGACACATTCCTGGGGTCAGATACATCACATGATCACACTGACAGAACCACAGGCACTTAGACACGGGCAACAGAGCATGCACAATGTCGGCACTAGTACAGTGTATATCCACCTTTCGCAGCAATGCAGGCTGCTATTCTCCCATGGAGACGATCGTAGAGATGCTGGATGTAGTCCTGTGGAACGGCTTGCCACGCCATTTCCACCTGGCGCCTCAGTTGGACCAGCGTTCGTGCTGGACGTGCAGACCGCGTGAGACAACGCTTCATCCAGTCCCAAACATGCTCAATGGGGGACAGATCCGGAGATCTTGCTGGCCAGGGTAGTTGACTTACACCTTCTAGAGCACGTTGGGTGGCACGGGATACATGCGGACGTGCATTGTCCTGTTGGAACAGCAAGTTCCCTTGCCGGTCTAGGAATGGTAGAACGAGGGGTTCGATGACGGTTTGGATGTACCGTGCACTATTCAGTGTCCCCTCGACGATCACCAGTGGTGTACGGCCAGTGTAGGAGATCGCTCCCCACACCATGATGCCGGGTGTTGGCCCTGTGTGCCTCGGTCGTATGCAGTCCTGATTGTGGCGCTCACCTGCACGGCACCAAACACTCATACGACCATCATTGGCACCAAGGCAGAAGCGACTCTCATCGCTGAAGACGACACGTCTCCATTCGTCCCTCCATTCACGCCTGTCGCGACACCACTGGAGGCGGGCTGCACGATGTTGGGGCGTGAGCGGAAGACGGCCTAACGGTGTGCGGGACCGTAGCCCAGCTTCATGGAGACGGTTGCGAATGGTCCTCGCCGATACCCCAGGAGCAACAGTGTCCCTAATTTGCTGGGAAGTGGCGGTGCGGTCCCCTACGGCACTACGTAGGATCCTACGGTCTTGGCGTGCATCCGTGCGTCGCTGTGGTCCGGTCCCAGGTCGACGGGCACGTGCACCTTCCGCCGACCACTGGCGACAACATCGATGTACTGTGGAGACCTCACGCCCCACGTGTTGAGCAATTCGGCGGTACGTCCACCCGGCCTCCCGCATGCCCACTATACGCCCTCGCTCAAAGTCCATCAACTGCACATACGGTTCACGTCCACACTGTCGCGGCATGCTACCAGTGTTAAAGACTGCGATGGAGCTCCGTATGCCACGGCAAACTGGCTGACACTGACGGCGGCGGTGCACAAATGCTGCGCAGCTAGCGCCATTCGACGGCCAACACCGCGGTTCCTGGTGTGTCCGCTGTGCCGTGCGTGTGATCATTGCTTGTACAGCCCTCTCGCAGTGTCCGGAGCAAGTATGGTGGGTCTGACACACCGGTGTCAATGTGTTCTTTTTTCCATTTCCAGGAGTGTAGAATAAGACAGTATGAAGCTTTAAAAATCAAAGTATTTTGGCAACTCATTAAATGTATATCAAGAAATAAGTAGAGGGAAGGGCTAACTTGGTGGCCAAAAGGTCAACAGGAAACATTCAACCAGGGAGCCACTTCAAGGAAAGAAACATGAGGACTGGAGAATGCAACCAGGTGCAAATACTTTTTTAAACGTTTTATTTTATTGCCAGCACCAGCTTCGGGCTATCATACCATTCTTCACATTGGTTACACTTATTTTACTACAGTATTATACTCATACCACAAGATGAATACACTAAACACATTCAGAAGGATGTAGGTTGCAGTAGTTATTCAGAGATGAAGAGGCTTGCATAGGATATAGTAGCATGGAGAGGAGCATCAAACCAGGCTCTAGATTGAAGACCACAACAACAACAACAACAACAACAACAACATCATTATATTCATCAGCAGCATGCCATTCGCTCCTGCACTACATAAGAATATTTGCATGGTTAGGGCCAATTTAGCTGTGTAGCACTAACTATGCAATTATTCTTGTGCAGTGCAGGAGCAGAAAACATGGTGCTGGCAAATTTAATATGATGATAAAATAAATGTAGCCATCTGAAGGTGGGCATGATAGCTCAATTCTGTGAGGTAACGGGCGAGTCACCAAGCCCTGAAAATATTCGGAGGAAGCAGTGGCTGCACGGGCCGATTGGCGGGCGCGGGCTGCTCGGCAGGCCAACCACGTGGTGCCAGACGTTAGCCGGATGAGAGGGGTAGCCCCAGCGCATGGTCCAGCCGCGTGCCTGGGAATTCCGCTGTGACGAGGTCAGTGCTTTGTATTGATGAAGGAGATGTCTATACCGGGAGTGTCAAAGATGGCAGACTTTGTGAAACCTTAATGGCAGACATTTCATAAATCGTTTAGAGATTAATAGTAGCCACGTGAATCATGATACCTCAAAAAGAAACATGTACATTACTATTATTTGCATGACGATTCTGATGGTGTAATCAGATTTTCAATATCTTTATTAGTTTTAAGTTTAGTATGTGACTAAATTATACAAGTAACACACAACAACAAATTTACAAAATCTTAACGCTTCATCCGATTTTGTCGATCGCAATGTCTTTGGAAAGGTCGCAATTGGGAGCTCGTCCTGGATTTGTGTCCAGCAAAACGGTAATTCCTTTGCTCTCTGTTATTCAGCGTACTATGCGAAGTGTAAAAACCTTTGCAAAACAAGGAGAGATTTCTAGAGAGTAAACCTCTCACAAAACACTGTGAGATCAGTTTTTTTCGCAAGTAGGTTTCTGGAAATTGTGAAATTACACAGTAATTTTCACAACTAACACATGCTATTGATGGAGGTCCTAATCTAGCATGTTAAAGGCAATTTGCTTGGGGGCTCACTAGAGTCAAAATAAGTTGAGTGCAGGGAGCAGTAGCGGTTAGCGCGTTTAAGGGACAGCGGTATCGGAGACGGTTGGAACACATTCTCCAGTGGTGGACGCAGATCCACTTCAAGTACTACAGGGCAGTCTTCAATGTTTTCTTCCACTACAACCGATGGCATCACCATGGTAGAGGGAACCATCTCAAATCAGATAAGTGCCTGCACAAAGAGTCAAATAGTGTTTGACTCTGAAGTTCCATCTCCACTTATAGATCTCGTGGATATAAAACAGTCACCTAGTATGTGTAATTCTGAAAACGGAAGTGAGGTGGTTAGTCCGAAATCAGAGCGCGAAAGTGTAACTATTAGGAATTCAGGCAAGGGGAATGAATGTGGGGGAGATATGATGTCTCAGCTAATGTAAATGATCCAGGAATTGGGAAATAATATGAATATAATGGCAAATAATATCAGTACAATTCAAACAGTTATGGAGACAATTCAGACTGGTAAGGGTACAAAGTGAACTGAAATAGGTTCTGCTGTGAAAGAGGAAGTTGAAAAAATTATGGATAACTTTGAAAAAGCAATTGATGTAAGTTATAATGTGTAATGAATGAGTGTGGTAATGGTGATAAATGGAAAGATTCAGTGGTTCAAAAAGAAGTTAAAGAGGAGATGAATTTTTTGCAAGTGAATTGTGCGGGGAGTGCTGGAGAGGACGGCACATGACACAGGAGGTGCTGGATGCGACGGAGCGTCAGACGCACGGAAAGACTTGGAGAGTGGAGCGGTTTGCACGTGGTCGCAAGAGATAGAAATATTTTGGAATGCTGACTTGTGAACTTGTGAGATTTCTGTGGCTTCTACAGTGAAGACATAGTGCGTGTTTAGAAGTAAATATCTCGTGAGCTGTGTTGTTGTTCATAACTAATTATGTGCTGTAGGAATCTATTGTTTCCCTGTTATTCAACTTATATTTTATTTAATTGCTGGACCATCGACACCAATAAGTGTTTTTCAGAAATATACCGCATTCTCAAAAGTACTTCTACTATCGTACTTATCATTTAAAGTCATTAAGGTAGTACCTGCACATTTTATTTAATTGCAAATCTTTCATCCATAAATTTATATGTTACTTTCATAATTCACAATTGCCTTGTGATATAAACCTTCGACCATTCAATTCATGTGTGTATTCTTACCATATGCTGTAGACTCAGCAGTATTTGGCCTGTAATGGCAACTACATATCCCGGCCCCTGGACAACGAACCAAGCCAAAACTTTTAATATTGAAACATTGAGTTGAAGGGTGCGTAGTTTTATGAAGGCCTGCAATTCAGGTAATGGCAATGAAATAAAGCTTATTTAAAAGTATTTGTGGATAGCTGCATTCTCCGTCAACAATTCTTAACTAATAACAACCATGGAGCTCAACAGCTCCAGTAGGGATAACACAAAGTTAAAACAATTCGTATGTTTCCACTGAAGCTTTTTCAAATTTCATTAAATTTAAGTGGAGAACAGTTCACCAGACAAATGCTTTCTCTCACCACAGTGTGTGTTATTAGAATAGCTCTTTAATGGCACTTCTGAAACTTAGTACTTCATTTCATGTTTAAGATGTTTCTCTTGAAATGGCCTAGGTAACACATTTATGTTACTTAACACTTTGAAGAACAGCCAGTTAGAGGAATGTTAGGTCGAGAAGACTGGCCATTACTTAAAGCAATACTGGCACGTGAGTAACTGACGTATCTTCAAGGACCAAGCTTCAAGATTTATTTTTCATACTTACTTTAATTGTTTGATAAATTACAAATTTTAAAATAGTGAAGAGAGAAAGTATAATTATCCTTCCAAAAAGGGTGTGAAGTGAGTTACACAGCAATTTCTTCCTCTTAATCTTCCAAAATTTCTTGCTTACTTAATACATAAATTTGTAGCAGAATTGCGGCAAACTGTGTGAATCCTAATGGGCACACGCAAATTACGTCAATGCGATCACATACTAGCTCAGCCATCATGCTGTAATGTTTGATAATACTTCTTTTGAAATCATTCTAGAAATTGACAAACAAAAGGCGGCACGTGTGACAGGTAGTGATATGTTCATATGTTGTTCTCATATGAAATGAGTTCAATTTTTGAGTGATAGGTGGCTTGTGCATTGAGAAAATTGCAGCCTGAGCCGTACTTGGGCATGGTCTTTTGAACATAATGATGCCTCAAGTTACACTCCGCCTCGGACTCCTAAGTGTTAATATCATCCAATACATCTTAAATAAATAAGACAGCAGTAAATCTAAAGAGTAAAGGAAATTTCTGGCAGATGCAAACAATTTAAGAGTAAAGGCACTAATTAGCAGAAGTGCTGAGTCATCAACAGGCACAAAAAAAAGTTGTCCCCTTTACACCTAAATTCTTTATGAATTTAAAATACCTGCCACTTTTACCCACAAGTGTATTATATAAAGTCAAGTGCAGTGAAATAAGAAGTTTTGGCTTTACATTCTCAGTTGCTGCAGTACGTAAAACTTGTGTACGTGACCTTTCACACAAATGGTTGTGAGAACTTTAGATGTAACACTAGTGCCATATGTATAAGACAGAACAAGAGCATCATGAAAACAAACAGAACTTCATTTTAAATGATAAACAATACAAAAATAACATGACAAAAAACTGAGGATGCATGTTGTTTTCTATTACCATTTTACTGTAGATACCATTCATGGCTGAAAACTACTTGTTTTATGACATCTACTTTCTTCTTTAACAAAACTGTACTTCTAACTGTATCTGACAGACACAAGAATCCATTCATAAAAAGGAATATTCATAGTTGCAAGAAAATGTACAACAGTCAAAAAGTGTGCTCAGTTGCCTTTTATTTCTCACTTGTTGAGCTATAGGACACCCATTATACACAGTATGACAAGGCTATCAAAATCAGTACTGGAGACCTACAACTTGAATTAAATATGTTCTATCTACGCTTTGTCAATAGTGAAGACAAACTTAAGTGTAGAACAGGCATAAATTTTAACTTTCAATACAAGAGTGTTTCACTAAGTGGATTCCTCTTACATCTAGCATTCCTTTGTCCTCCTCCAATTGGTAAACTCATTCACAAAGCCACTATTGATATGGGTTCCAACTATTACAAAATTTCTCAGTTTTTCGGTAGTGTAACAGACAAGCCTGATGTTCCAAAGAATTTACAAATTCCACTGTGATACAATAATTACACAACATGTGCGGCATTATTAATATGTACATCTGGGATTGCAGAAGACAAATGCACAAAAACTACAAGACACACAGAAAATGTACATATCAGTGAATAGAGCACATTCCCAAGTTCCAATTCATAATATTTGCCCTGGTGTAGTTGCGCAGTTCACCACTAAGGGGCAGGCATGTCAGATTATGGCATACAATGGAGAAATATGTGCATTTTGTACCCTTGAATTCACTAAATGTGAGTCAGTTGTGACAGTTCAGTGATGATTTTTTTATCAGAAACCTGGTAAAAGCTCCAACACACAAAACAATCGATGGGTGGTATAGCACACTGTGTGACATCAGCTGCATAAGTGGTGCGAAGAAAACAGGTTGGCCAGAACCATCAGCAGAGAAAGTGGAGCGCATGGGGGGGATCAATCGCCAGGAGGCCCAAGGTATTAATCAACATGTGATTAATGAACTGCAAATACCACAGTGAACTATAGATGCATTCTATGTAAACATCTGCATGTCAAACCATAACAGCTGCAGCTCTTACATGCATCGACTAGTCGGGACAATGAGTGTTGTTCTGACTTTTGCAATGACGTTCAGCAACTACTGAAGGAAGCCTGTTTTTCACAGAAGTTAGTTTTCAGTGATAAAATTACATTTCACATGTTGGGAAAAACAAAGGGTCATAATGTGTGTGTGTGTGTGTGTGTGTGTGTGTGTGTGTGTGTGTGTGTGTGTGGGCACAGAACACAAACAAAAGATTGTGGCACACATTTGTTATCCACATAAAGCTAATATCTTTTGTGCCAAGTCCTCTTCAGAACTTTATGGGCCATTTTTCTTTGCAGAGAAAACTCTGTTTTTATGTAACTGTACATTTGTGATTACCTTAATCCCACACTGCCTCAGTGTTGGAGACTTCTCCTTTGAGGGAGTTGCTGCAGCACATATGCATTGTAGCGTGACTCCGATGTGGTTGTATAAGCACTGTCATTTGGGTGACGGATCAGTGTGGCATTCATGACTTTACCACATGCATGCAGTAAATACAGAAAAATGAACTATGGTGACATTATTACCAAAAGCATCCAAACAGTACCAACATGCTGTTATTCTTTTGTTGGTTGCCAAAGGCCAAACAATGGTAGACATCCATTGGGGAACTAAGAATGTGTATGAGGCAGGATATCTGTTGAAAACCACTGTTGTCCATTAATATTGTGAAAAGAAGGTGCTGCTGCTTCATAATAACGCATGTTCCCATATCACAAATGTCATAATGCAAAGGTTACACCAACACAAGTGGGAGACAGTTGAGCAACCGCCTTATAGTCCTGATCTCTCCCTGAGTAATTACATGCCTTCAGTCCCTTAACAAAGGCCTTGAAGGATCAACAATTACTGTTCACCGAGAATGTGCACCCGGCAGTTATGGGCTTCTTAACACAGCAGCACACACTGTTTTCCCAAATGTGTTTTTCCAAATGGACATCCTCAACCTGGTGTGTAAGTTGGATGATATCCTCAATGCTCACAGCATTTTGCCTGACTGCCATACCAATTCAGGACTGTACAGCCTTTGAATGGAAACTTTTTGGCTGCCCCTTATTTGACTCTGAAATTATTGGTATATCTGAACACTTCTTAAATAAGGAGATAATTCAGAGGCTTCCTTTACCAGGATACAGGTTGGCTGGCAGCTTTTCTAGGAGCTCTTTGCGGTGTGGGGGAGTAGCCATGTATGTGAAAAACGGTATCCCATTTGAGTCAATTGATGTTTCAAAGTACTGCACTGAAAAGGTGTTTGAATGTTGTGCAGGTGTGGTTAAATTTAGTGGAGCTAAACTTCTTACTGTTGTTATTTATAGATCCCCAGACTCCGATTTCACAACTTTTTTGCTAAAGCTAGAGGAGGTTCTTGGTTCACTTTATAGGAAATACAAAAAGTTAGTTATATGTGGTGACTTCAATATTAATTGTATAAGTGATTGTGCAAGGAAAAGGATGCTGGTAGACCTCCTTAATTCATATAATCTTATGCAAACCATATTCTTTCCAACGAGAGTGCAAGGGAACAGTAGAACAACCATAGACAATATTTTTGTTCATTCGTCATTATTAGAAGGGCATTCTGTTAGCAAAAAGGTGAATGGCCTTTCAGATCATGATGCACAAATTTTAAGTCTAAAAGATTTTTGTGCTGCAACACATGTTAAATATAGTTACCAACTTTTTAGGAAAGCTGATCCAGTTGCTGTACAGACTTTTGCAAACCTTATCAAGGAACAAGAGTGGCAAGATGTTTATAGTGCTGATGCAGTAGACGATAAATATAATGCTTTCCTCAAGACTTTTCTCGTGCTCTTTGAAAGTTGTTTTCCGTTAGAACGTTCAAAACAGGGTACTAGCACAAACAGGCAGCCTGGGTGGCTGACTAAAGGGATAAAAATATCTTGTAGAACAAAGTGGCAATTATATCAAAACGTTAGAAACAGTCAAAATCTAAATGCAGCAGCCCATTACAAACAGTATTGTAAGGTGCTTAAAAAAGTTATTAGGAAGGCAAAAAGTATGTGGTATGCAGATAGAATAGCTAAGTCTCAGGATAAAATTAAAACCATATGGTCAGTCGTAAAGGAAGTGGCTGGTCTGCAGAGACAGGTCGAGAATATAGAATCAGTGCGTAGTGGGGATGTCCGTGTTACTGATAAGTCGCATATATGTACAGTACTTAATAATCACTTTCTGAATATAGCAGGTGAACTAAATAGAAACCTAGTCCCAACAGGGAATCATATAGCGCTCTTAGAAAAAAGTGTTCCGAGACTGTTACCTGAAATGCTCCTCCATGATACTGACAAGAGGGAGATTGAGTTAATAATTAAATCACTAAAGACCAAGAACTCTCATGGATATGACGGGGTATCTAGCAGAATACTGAAGTATTGTTCCACGTATGTTAGCTCAGTACTTAGCCATATCTGTAACTTTTCCTTTAGGAGTGGTCGGTTTCCTGACCGATTAAAGTACTCGTTAGTGAAGCCAATTTATAAAAAGGGAGACAGGGATAATGTTGACAATTATAGACCTATTTCTATGCCATCGGTGTTTGCTAAAGTTATCGAGAGGGTTGTATATACAAGGTTACTGCAGCATTTAAATTCACATAATTTGCTGTCAAATGTACAGTTTGGTTTTAGAAATGGCTTAACAACTGAAAATGCTATAGTCTCTTTTCTCTGTGAGGTTTTGGACGGATTAAATAAAAGGTTGCGAACGTTAGGTGTTTTCTTTGATTTAACGAAGGCTTTTGACTGTGTTGACCACAAAATATTACTGCAGAAGTTGGAACATTATGGAGTAAGGGGAGTAGCTTACAATTGGTTCGCCTCCTACTTTAAGAACAGAAAGCAGAAGGTAATCCTCCGCAATATTGAGAGTGGTAATGATGTTCAGTCCCAATGGGGCACTGTTAAATGGGGCGTTCCCCAAGGGTCGGTGCTGGGGCCACTGCTGTTCCTTATTTATGTAAATGATATGCCTTCTAGTATTACAGGTGATTCAAAAATATTTCTGTTTGCTGATGACACCACCTTGGTAGTGAAGGATCTTGTGTGTAATATTGAAACATTATCAAATAATGTAGTTCATGATATAAGTTCGTGGCTTGTGGAAAATAATTTGATGCTAAATCACAGTAAGACTCAGTTTTTACAGTTTCTAACCCACAATTCAACAAGAACTGACATTTTAATCAGACAGAATGGGCATGTTATAAGCGAAACGGAACAGTTCAAGTTCCTAGGCGTACGGATAGATAGTAAGCTGTTGTGGAAAGCCCATGTTCAGGATCTTGTTCAGAAACTAAATGCCGCTTTATTTACCATTAGAACAGTATCTGAAATAAGTGACATTTCAACACGAAAAGTAGCATACTTCGCATATTTTCATACGCTTATGTCATATGGTATTATTTTTTGGGGTAATTCTTCTGATTCAAAAAGGGTATTTTTGGCTCAAAAACGGGCTGTTCGAGCTATGTATGGTGTAAGTTCGAAAACCTCTTGTCGACCCCTATTCAATAGTCTGGGAATTTTGACATTGCCCTCACAGTATGTATTTTCTTTAATGTCGTTTGTTGTTAGCAACATTAGCTTATTCCCAAGAGTTAGCAGCTTTCACTCAGTTAATACTAGGCAGAAATCAAATCTGCATGTGGAATGCACTTCCTTGACTCTTGTGCAGAAAGGAGTGCAGTATTCTGCTGCATCCATTTTCAATAAGCTACCACAAGAACTAAAAAATCTTAGCAGTAGCCCAAACACTTTTAAGTCTAAACTGAAGAGTTTCCTCATGGCTCACTCCTTCTATTCTGTCGAGGAGCTCCTGGAAGAGATAAAAAATTAAGCAAATTCCAGTGTTACATTCTTGATTTTCTTTATTTAAACTAACGACTTGTCGCCTGAATATGTTTCTTATACTTCATTTTATCTGTTTCTACAATCGTGTTATAATTTCATGTATTGACTCGTTCCATGACCATGGAGACTTCTCCTAAATGTGGTCCCACGGAACAATAAATAAATAAATAAATAAATAAACAAGCAAACCTTCCCCATGAATCAGTCTATCTATTAATAACAAAGGTGCCAAAATTCTTATAGTTACTGGAATTAACCTTTACTTAGAGACATTTAAATATATATTTAGTGTAGAAAGGGGAAGTGTTGTTACCAAAAAAGTTTGGGAAGTGCTTAACCAACTTACTTCTAATTGTTACATGATACTTTAATGAACAATTGGATGAACACAGCCTATATATTTTTAACACACATAATATATAAAAAGGAAAAATTGCTATCAAAAATTTTTACATGTTACTCTAATAAACATTTGCATGGACATAGGCTACATTGTTTTTAAATATATATAATATATAGATATTAGGATGGTGCATACATCTGTAGTGTTTTTGTTTTGCATGTAGGTATTCCAGTTGCTACAGGTCTATTTGCTACGGGTCTATTTATTGATTATTTCTTATTTGTAGTTCACTGTTGTTATTTGAGTTTACATATTGTCATTTTGTCAGTTGGAGATAGTGAGTGGAGCTGTGGACGCTAGAAAACGGAATGCCAAGTGAAGAAATCGGAACATTTCTGACTTGTTCTACTGTTGAATTCAAGAGCGGTGTAATAGCAGCAGAAGCAGCCAGAGATATTTGCACTGTGTATGGGAATAGTGCCATTGGACAGAGTACGGCAAGAAAATGGTTTTCTTGTTTCAAGGAGGATTGTTTTAACATTAGTGACTATTCACATTCAGGAAGACCTTTGGAGTTTGATGAAGACTGTTTAAATTCATTAATCCTCAATGATCCATGTCAGAACTGGAAAATGTGATGAACTGTGGTCATTCCATCATCATGTGACATTTGCATACAATGGGAAAAGTTCAAAAATTTCGTGTATGGGTACAGCATGCTCCAAGTCAAAATCACAAAAACCAACAGGCGGCATTATATACCTCTCTGCTTGCTTGTCATCAACTAGCTTGTGAACAGCACCGATCATTACTGGTGATGAGAAATGACACCTTCATTCCAACATAAGGAAAAGAAAGGAATGGCTGAGCCCAAACAAAGCAGCAACTCCTCATACAAAGACCTGTGTGCATCCACAAAAGGTAATGTTATGCACCTGGCGAAACAGCAATGGTGTGGTGTGCTACAAATTGCTTACCCAAGGTTTAATCATCACCACTGACATTTACTGTCAACAACTGAGATACCTTGCAGACAGAATTCATGTACAATGGCCAGGAGAACTGTGTGAAGTGACACTACTCCATGATAGTGCCTGCCTGCATTCTGCCAGTGAGAATAAACACTACACAGGAGTTGGGTTGGGAAGTTATTCTGTACCCACCTTATTCCCTTGATCTTGCACCATCAGATTTTCACCTTTTCTGTTCTCTATCGAACAGCCTTCAAGGAACTTCCTTTCTGGATGAAAATGCACTCTGAACATTGCTCGACAAATTCATTGTCTCAAAACCAAGTGATTTCTAAAGCTGCAGAATCGAAAAGTTATCCCAGCTTGGGCAGAGTGTTGTAAATAGTGAAGGAGAATATATTATTGACGACTAAAGTCTCTGTTCTGTGCATCTGTTGTGTTTATTAAACTTATGGAAAAATGCTTACTTATGCATCAACCCAATATATACATAAAATGTAGTAGGGAAACAATGTTAGCAAAAATCTCAAATAGTTCTTGACTGATTTACTTCACATTTCTACATTATACTCTAATGAATATTTATATAGGCTGCATATGTTTTAAAACAACAATGTACTCATTTTCTCACAGACAGTTTTAATTGTGATAGCAGGCATTTAAATTGTTAGACATATTGTTTCTCCCATATATATTCTTACTCAACATCTACATTTTTAAGCAAAATTTGTGTACAGTGTAATGTGCTATTTTGTTTTCTTCTTCACAACTGGTTTTCACGGAGAACAGAGAGTTGTATTAATGGCTTGTTATTAGAATACTAGTATGGAATCTGTATTTACAATAATAACCAACAAGGTTCAAGGTCAGAGGGAGTGGGGCCGAAGAGGAAACAGGCATAGAAAGGGGAAGGGAAGAGATCCACAGAGATGAAGAGGGGGCAGGCAGATATGGTCAGAGACGGGGCGGTAGGAGACAGAGAAAGGGGGGAAGGAGAAATTGGACAGACAGAGGAGGCAAATGAGATTAGAGCATATGTCCAATTTCTTTACATATTTAGCAATTGCGAATCACTGCTGGATTCACTAGTAAATTATATACAAAGGTTTATTGTGAATCCATCAATCTATTAGTGAGAAGTGTATTGTAATCTCTACAGTACTTCCTGGGATTAGCCTTTACAGATAGAAAAACACAGCAGAGGACATTAATTTAGTATTGCATATGGAGTCTAAAAAGGAAAGATGAATAATCAGAAATGCACACACGGAAATATCAAGAAATCAGACAGTGGAGACTAGTTTCCAAAGAAATGGCCCACAAGGAAATGAACTGGTAATGTGCATGATGTGGAAAATATGCATTTTGTTCTTCGTTTATATTTAACCAGGACCCCAGAAAACAGAATCAATAACAGAATAATATAGAAATCATGGAACATTAAGAACAACATAAGATATATTATGGAAATCAAGAAAAACACAAGGAACCTACAAATTACAATAGAATATCCAACCCCCCCCCAAAAAGGGGGGGGGGGGGGGAGAGGAAAAATCAAGAAACTCAAAGGGAAACAAACCAGACTACAAACCAAGATCAACAAACAAACAATGAGAACAGCAATTTCAGCTACAGACAGGATGTTGTGAGGCAAGAGAATGAAGTAGTACTAGGCCAACAAGAAACTGAAAAACCCTATTTATAAAATCAACTAAAGTACTTCAATGAAGACCATGATATGTAAATAAATAAATGACACAAATTTGCAACATTTTTCTAATCTCTTTGGAAATATTATTATGTTATATCAAAAAGTGACGACACTAGAGTTTCTGAAAGTGGCAGACATTGACATGCATACTACATCAATTGACTCTGACAGAAATCCTAAATGTTGAAGATGAAGCCCATAATCACAGTCATTAAAGCTTCTGTGGACCCTATCTGACAGACAGTGGAATGGAATCTTAGATCACTGACGAGTTAAAAATTCAAAACTGTGCAATCAGCAGAGGAAGAAGTTCTTTGGGTTGGCAGGAAGAGACTGTGGATAATTACTTAGACACACAATCAACAACGATTCCTATGCACTAAATCAGAATTATACACCATGGTATGACATTATTTATCTATTCTTTAGCAGAATCTCTACTAAAACCACTCATTAAAAATTCCAAATCTTTGTTCTGTATGGAATTCATATGTAAAAGGTGAGGAGTGGGTGAGAGTCAGAGAGAGAGGTAAAGGGAGTAGGGAAACTGGATCACTTATTTGCTGTGAATTTCATTTGACTGAGCTGTTTCTTTAAGGTTACAGAGAGAAAGAGCTGTTAGTGGTTTATTATCAAAAGTGAGATGGATAAGGTAACACAATTTGACATTTTTGATCAGAGTAGATGCAGATAAGTGAGTCAAGAGAAAGAGAGTTTTGTTGAAAGGTAGTTCTCATGACAGAATTATTGACAACTACTGCAAGATGAACTAGGTTCGGAATAGCATGTTACCAATTTGTAAAACCTAGTACTGGTCTGGACC
Organism: Schistocerca americana; assembly: GCF_021461395.2. Taxonomy (NCBI): domain Eukaryota; kingdom Metazoa; phylum Arthropoda; class Insecta; order Orthoptera; family Acrididae; genus Schistocerca; species Schistocerca americana. The sequence goes on from NC_060120.1 coordinate 415,736,633, forward strand.
AGGTGAAAGTGGATTTATGTTCACCAAGGAAGAAACTGGTTATAGTGGGTGGGCGAGGCAATAATATTAATAGAGGTCTTGAGTACAATATAGAGATCGATCTGATAAAGACTGTATCAGTAACAAAATTATCAGTGTTGGATTTATATGATCAACCTTATTTGAACACTTCTGTCACAAAAGTTAATTTGACATTGGAACAGCTACTTATGTTATGTGAGGGATCATACATTTGCATGGTTCCTGTTGATTCTATCAATAGCTGGGATTATACGGGCATTGCCTTTATCTCATCAGGAAAGGTAAGGGAAGGGAAACTGGTATGACTAATAGCAGACAACTTCAGGAATAGGCTTTATCATGTATGGTAAAATACTAGGGGTTACAAGCATCACAAGGGCACCTTTTATGGCATGGAGAACTGAGGAACCAAGTTTTAAAAGAGGTTCTGACTGAAACAAACATTTAGTTTGAGAAGGAAACCAAACAACACAATTCTAGGATGCTGCAACAGTACACACAAATGAAATTTTCAAATTTTGACCTATCATCAAAATTTTATTTCTATCCAACCATATCTCAGTCAGTGTGAAATACCAGCTGTCTTTATTGTACTTGAATATTCGAGGACTGAGGAGTGACGTTAACGAACTACTTACATGCATAATTGTCAAACTTAGTTAACATAATCTGTCTCCCTGTACATCATGTCACCACTGGCATTGATGTGTTAAGTGTTATAGGATTTATGTTACTGTCTCAGTTCTGTAGAGAAGAAATGGAGAGAAGAGGAATTTCCACATTCATCCACAATTGGCATAAATTCAATAACCTAGATATTAATAGATTTTGCGTGGAACAGCATATGGACATATGTACAACAGAAGTACAATTTAATAATAAATCCTTTATATCCGCAGGAAATTTTAATCTGATCATAAAACATACTGAACCTCTACTGACCTATTTAATAATAAAAAACAAAGAAAAAGTGGTTGACGGTGATTTTAATATACAATTTCTTAAAAACTCACCCGGTATGAATCAATTGGTGTCAGTAACACATTCATTTACTTAATTCCAACTGAAAACTTCCCAGCAAGGATAGCTAATTGGTGAAAAACAGCAATCGATAATATCTTTATAAAAAGGTCTAATGAAAAAAGTTCAAGATGGTTCACTTAGCCAAAAATTGATTATTCTCTCGCATGAGGCATAGCCTTAGAAAAGACAGCTTCATAGCCATTTGGGAGGATTTGCATGCTCCAGCGAAGTCGAAGGCTACGCCGACAGTACCACAGCTACTTCCACAGTTGCCCAAGACGGGCAGGCCTCGATGGAGGAGACAGACAAATCATGTCTCAAAGAGGGCAGGGGAGGAGGGGCTACAGAAACACATGGAAGCCAAACCCTCTAGGGGAGTAAACGCTAAGGGAAAATCCTGGTCTTCCAGATTGGGGGTTGGGTTTGGAGCTAACAACTCCATCTCTTAAAATGGAGTTGTTGTGGACACCACACATCGGCCTCAAAAGGATACAGGTTATAGAATGATGACCTGAGGAGGAAAATATTTAATGAGAAGGAGAACAGATATTATGGTAAACAGCCCCTACCCCTCTTCCATAATGTGAGGACACTTAAGAAACCTAGTAAATTGCAAGAAATTAGAGAAGTAATGGGTCAGAGTGAAAAAAGTGGAGCTACAGTAATTATGATGGAAAGGGCAGGGAATGATAGCATTCGAGAAGCATATACTGATGTAGAGTGGAGGAGATATAGACCATCATGGTACTGGCTTTCTTATTTGTGGGTCAATGAAGGCAAATGTTATTAGTTCCATAGCAATCTGTGATATGTTGTCTTCTTTGAGATTTGGGGTAAAATTTTTTAATGTTACAATGATGTGTGCCTATGCCCCTACGGAGGATGTGCATGGAGATGAGGAGGATGCACTTTACTCCAAACTGGAGGAGGAAGTCAGCAAAGTTTAAAGGCATGATGTGAAAATGATCCTTGGGGGTCTGAACTCAAAAATAGGGAAAGAAGATGTGTATACAAACATAACAGGAAAAGAAAGCCTGTATGAAGTAAATAATCATAATGAACTTAGTCTGATAGACTTTGCCATTAGGAAGGAAGTGATGATAAAAAACAAATGCCATTCAAGGAAATATTATTAATAAATGCACTTGGGGATTGCCATACAGAGTTACAAGAAACCAAACAGATCATCCAGTAAGGCCTTCGTCAAAAATAGACGAAACACGCGCGCGCGCACACACACACACACACACACACACACACACACACACACACACACACACACACACACAACTCACTCACACGTCTTAGGCTGGTTTCAGTTGCCTGAGACTGCAGTTGAGTGTGTGTGTGTGTGTGTGTGTGTGTGTGTGTGTGTGTGTGTGTGTGTGTGCGCGTGTGTGGTCTATTTTTGGTGAAGGCCTTATTGAACCAAAAGCTTTATTTATTTGTGACAGTCTTTTTGTTGTACCTATCTGTGACCCAGCATCTCTGCTATATGGTGTGTGGCAAACGGACCCTGTAATTATAGATAAACAACATGCATAAGATATTATGGAAGTTAGTAGCTGCAGAGGGGTAGCCATAGCCACAGATCATTACTTGATGCAGGTCAGATATAGACAGAAGACAGATATGCAAGAAACAAAAAGAGTTTGGGCAAAAAAGACACACAATATAGAAAGTCTCCAAATTAAAGAAAAGCAGGAAGATTACAAAAAGAAATTAGAAGAGATTTTAGACAAAAGAAAGAACAGACAGAAGAAAGGGGATGTTGAAACAAAATGAGAGATACTGAAAACAGCCATCAGTAAAGCTGTAGAGGAAGTACTGGGGAGGGTAGAACACAAAGATCAGTTAAATGTTTCAAGGAGGAATGTTCACTGGAAATCCAAGAGAAAATGAAGTGAGGCAAAGAATGTCATATAGGAAAAAAAGAATAGCAGCAGAAGAGTATACAGACAAGAGTAAAACTGCACATAAGTTGTGCAAGGCGAAGAAAGGACAGTGTGAAAAAAGTAAGATAGAGCAGTTGGACAAAATGAAGGATGATAATGAGATACGAAAGTTCTATGAAAAACTGAAGACAGGATTTCAGCAGAGAGTAGTCTACTATAGGGATAAACATGGAAACTTAACTGAAGATGAAAGCAAAGCTTTGGGAAGATGGCAAAAATATTTTTCTCAGTTATTCAATGGAAAGATAGGAGGTAATGGAGAGGAAGCCTTGAATCAGGAACGTGAGGAACTGGATTTGGAATTACTAGTAAAGGAGTAGAAAGTCAAGCCACAAGACTATGAGTAAGTGTAAAAAGTAGAAGAAGAAGAAGACAGCATAAAAGACAAATTATAAAATTCGGGGGAAAGAAAATGGAGATGGCTGTTAATGAATTAATACAGGAAATACCTAAGGACTGGAGCTTGGGAATAATATGCCCATTACATAAGAAAGGCAATAACCAGAGTGTAGCAAATACTGTGGGATTATTCTCTCGGATACAATATGTAAGTCTGAGGGTATTAGCCTGTCAATTGCAATGCTGGATTGAAAGATTACTGGGAGATTATTAGGCTGGAGTTAGGAGAAATAGATCCAAAATGGACCACATATTTTTATTTAGTGTGGCAGTGATACAGAAATTGGATGAATATGACATGCAACTTCCTTGGTTATGCATTGATTTTATACAAGCACATGGCAGTCTAGACAGGAATAAGATTCTCCAAATTATGAAAGATTTTTGAATCCCACTAAAATTAGCAACAGTCTGGAAGGTCAAAATAGAAGTAGAGTTGTCAGGAGAGTTCCATGAAGAGAGGAGACGGTGGCAGGAAGATGTGATTTCTATGCTACTCTTTAATTTAGCATTAGAGAAGGTAATTCAGCAAATGCCAACAAACTCAGAGGGAGCAATATTTAATCAGCAGGTCCAGTTGGTGGCATATGTTGATGATGTAACATGTCAAGAGCTTTGAAGGATGAGTACACTGCATTAGAAGAGTTAGTACAGACAGAACAAAGTATATGATGCTGGAAGATCCTGGTTGGGATACAGAAGAGACTTGAATAAAAATAAAAGGGAAAGAATATCAAAGAGCATAAGTATTTAAATATCTAGGTTTGATAATAACAGAAAATAATTAGATATCAACAAAAATTCAAGAAAGAATAACGAGTGGAAACAGATGTTATTGCTGAATACATTCAATTCCAGAAATGCTAGTAAGAGTACAAAAATCAAAATACGTTTGACTATATTAAAACCCCTAACAATGTATAGATCGAAAGGCTGTGTGATGACTACAAAGAGAGAAGGCTGGTTATTGCAATGGGAAAGGAAGATTCTGAGAAGGATATTTGGGACAATGAGAGAGCAAGAAATCTGGAGAACAAGACAAACACAGTATTACAGACAGTTTTCAGACATATTAATATTGCAGTGAAAATCAAGCCAGGAAGAATAAGATGGGCTGCTCATGCACAGAGAATGCCAGAAACTCAGTGTTACGAAAGTGCTTAGAGGAAAGCTCGAGGGGAGAACAGGAAGTCTCAGCAAAAGGTGGCTTGAAGATATGGAAGAGGACTTCAGAGCAATGGAGATCAGGAACTGGATAAGGTAAGCAATGGACAGAGACGAATGGAGGCATGTGGCTACGGAGGTCAAGGTTGCACAAGATCTGTAGTGCAGACCAGTAAGTAACACTACAATGCAACTTAATTCCAACTGCAAACTTCTCAACTACAGAAGTTCATTGCTGTAAAACAGCAGTTGATACCTTTATAAAAAGGTCAGACGAAAAAAGTTCAAGAGGGTACCCAGTAAGCCGAAAATTTATTTTTTTAAGAAACTCTTAAAAAACACATATTGGAGAGATGTATAATGCTCATGACATGAATGAAAAATGCAACACATTTAATGAAAAAAGTTCTTACCCTATTTGAAAACTGTTCCCCAAAAGTAACACAGTCTACAAAAAAAGCCATGGCTTACTCAAGGGCAAAAAGGAGACTGTATATGCCATTAGAAGCAATTCTGATGTTGTTCCTGTAGCTCATCACAAGACACATAACAGAATATTGACGATAGTAAAACAGACATCAAAGCAAACACATTATGAGTAAAATATAGTCCCATCAGGCAGCAGAATAAAGATAATATGGGATATACAGAAAGAGACTGGCCGAACCAGAGACGAGCTTTAATAGTAAATGACACATTTGCAACAGATGTGTGGAATGTTGTTTTATAACTGTTACTGAAAACATGGGGTTGTTATGTTCAGTAGATGCTTCCATGAAATAACTCAGATCAGCCATTACAAAAAACATCAGTAAGATGACTCTCACTATACCAGCAAAATTAATGTTCACTATAAAATTAAAAAAAAATTCTAGTTGTTTTGATAAAATATCAAATATGTTAATTACAGAGTGTTCTTCTGAGTTTAGCACCATATAAATCTATTTGTGTAATCATTCATTTATCATTAGAATGTTTCCTGTCTGGCTTAAATATGCTGTTATGTCTCCGTATACAGAAGATGACAGGAAATATCATCACATGTCTATCAAATTTCACTTATGCCAAAATACTCACAAATTTTAGAAATGGTAATACAAAAGTGGCTTCCTAACTGTCACAATACAAACAATATTTTATTAAAGTCACAGTTTGGATTCCTAAAGGGTTCTGATACCGAGTAGGTTATTTAAACCTGTAGTGAAAATGTACTGATTTTTAGAGAATAAAATATGGCCTACTGGCAGATTCTGCGCTCTGTCTAGAGCTTTTGACTGTGTAAATCGCAATATCCTTTTAATTAAATCAGAATAATGTGGTGTAATAGGAAAGGCTACAAAATGGTTCCGATCATGATTTCTGACAGGAAACAAAGAGTGTCCATGTGAAAAATTCTTTTTAGGAAGATATGAGTCACCACACAACTGGTCACTAAATACATGTAGTGTCCCACTAGGTTCACCTTAGGGCTCTTACTTTTTGTTGTATATGTCAATGATCTTCCATCAGTGACATTATCTGATATGAAGTTTATTTTGTTTGCAGATGATACAAACATTGCAACAAATAGCAAATCAAGTATTGTTTCAGAGTCACAGGTTACCGAAATTTTTGTGGACATTAATGAATGCAGCTCAGAAGTTCTATGAGATCTGCTCCCAGTATGTGCCTAAGCCATAACAACAAGCAGATAGAAGAAGTTACTAGTGGTAAATTCTTGGGATTACAATGAAATTCAGTTGGGAGGAGCACACCACAGACCTGCTGAGGTACTAAATCAAATATTTGGTAGCAATGCAGATGTTGTCAGACATAGGTGATACAAAAATAAAAAAGCTAGTGCTATTCACTTAATTTCATACCATGCTGTCACACTGCGTCATTTTGTGGTGTAACTTATCAAGCCTAGTTAAAGTTTTCCAAGTCCAAGGTATCTAATGCAAATTGTATATAGTGTGAACTCAAGAATGTCCAGCAGAGATCTGTCCAAGAAACTGGGGATACTAACTACAGCTTCCCGACTTATGGTTTGATTAAATTTTTCATAAGTAACATGTATCTTTTTCAAATCAACATTTCTGTTCATGAAATTAATAACAGAAATGAGAATAATCTTCATAAGGATTTGAAGTCACTTACTTTGGTTGAGCCTAAGAACGATCATATGCACTTCAGTATATTTTACATTTATATGTTTTGTGACAAGTAAGTTATTACTTCTCATATGAAAACATTTTTCAGATTTTTAAGTTATTCCATTGTCTTTTTTGTTTCATGACACTTACTAAATCATTGAGGATAATATCACTATGGATCTATGGGATAAAGTATTTCTAATTTAATTTAATCAACCATGGTCTGTTGTTTCAGATATATGATTACGCTGCTTTAGGAGCAGCCTGTAACTGGCTTATATGCTGTCTTTCTGGTAGGCAACATAAGGCAGAAAAATAACAATTAAGAATACTTTTTACACAAAAGAAACTTATTAATGGTGTACTTCAAGTCTCTTCATTAGGCCCTTTGTTATTCTTAAATTTTTATAAATGATTTATGACATCATAGGTAAGCAGCAGGGACACTGACACTTGCATGTGATAAGATCCTTGTTATTAAAGGACACAATGAAGTTGATTTACAGTCTAAGTCTTTGCAAGAACAACATTTACAAAAAGATGTTTCAGGCACAAATGTATGTTTGTATATGACAATAACACCCTCATCATTCTCTATCAAGTCTGATACTTCATCTGAGCATCTGCCAGATATCTTGAAATAAGCTATTGGAGACAGACATTGCATCTGCCAGATATCTTGAAATAAGCTATTGGAGACAGACATTGCATATTTTATTTATGAGTAGTACGAATTTCACACGTGTGCCAACCTTCTAAGTCTGCTATTGGTGTGCACTGTACTTCCACCAGACATTCAATGCAAAATTGTAAAACAAGATTTATGGATAGTGGAGATTCATATGGCGAAAAATCTTATTCACCAGAAAAGCAAATAATTAGATAATGTATGGAATCCAAACATTTTCATGACTTTTTCCTCAGTGAAGAAGACAGAATATGCCAAAAGGTAATGGTGAACAGCGCTCCATAGAACAGCTGGGCTCCACTTCTTACCATCGAGTGCACTGCCTATGACAAGATTGGTTGGTCTTGTTATTATGACCTTTACATGTGAGCAAAATACATATAGAGTGCTAATACATTGTGTGTTGTAGGAACCCAACTTCAGTCTCTGATGGTTCATCTGAAAATGGCTGGAAGATGCCCTGGTGAAATATATTGAATAATGAATGGAAAATTGCTGCAATTTTACAGCATCAGTTAGTATTCAGTATGGTGGGAAAATTTCAAGTTTCTTGAAAGAATGCATGATCTTTAGATATATTACAGAAAATGCATTTAATGCTGGCTCAACATAGCATTAAATGCATTTTTTGTCCACCTACAAAAATGCATGCCCTATTAGGTACAGTGAAAGGTGACTTGCAGTTCCATAAACCGCTTGTTTACCGTGTCCCGTGTAAATGCGATATGGCATATATCAGGGAAACTGTATTACAGACAATTTCATGTTTTAGTTATGTTACTAAAGTATGCAGAAGGAATGCAGAAGAAACACTGAATTTAAGCAACCAACAAAAGCTGTATCTGCAGAACACTGCATGGCTACAGGGGACTCCATAAAGTATGAGGATGTGCTATGACAGACTTCATATTTTTGACACTGTGTTCTGAAGGAGGCTACTGAAATATGAGTGGCTGATGCATAATGTATGCCACTGCCAATGGGCTCAATGCTAAGATACAGGGCTACAACTAAATATTTTACATGCAGCTGATGGCAAAAGCAAGAAATCTCTGAACAAATACAAGCTACAGAGCATCAAGCATAGAAGATTCTTAATTATAACATTTCACTTGTGCTACCCATCCCAGAGGTAGCTTGTTTTGAAACTTGATGTTGGAAAAAACTAATTGTTAGCAAGGAGTACAGACAAGTGGTTGGATTTAAACCACGATCATTAACTTGTGTGCTGATGTCCTAGGTTAAATTTCAGCCTTCTATGTCGTGTCTAGCAGAGAAAAGTCCTGTAACTGGTAAACAGTGCATCAGACAGGAATATTCCCCATCCCCTAATTACTCACCTTATACAGGATTGTGAGTTGTGGATTGACTCATAAACAGCAGCAGCTTTCAAATTTTAATTTTCTCTCTCTTATAAGTAATGTTTTAAATTATATTAAATTAATATTTGCAGTGTAATATAATAATATTTCATTATGTTAAATCACTTCACTGCACTGCACTTAAATAAAATTTACATCTTTGACTCATTCCATAGTCCCAAGACCCCTCCCTCTCCATGGGCTCTATGTAAAACAACTAATTTAATGTAATATAAGGTTCAATATATCTAAAAACAAATATGATGTGATTTACCAAACGAAAGTGCTGGCAGGTTGATAGACACACAAACAAACACAAACATGTTTGTTTTTGTGTGTTTGTTTGTTTGTTTGTGTGTCTATCAACCTGCCAGCGCTTTCGTTTGGCAAGTCACATCATCTTTGTTTTTAGATATATTTTTCTCACGTGGAATGTTTCCCTCTATTATATTAATATAAGGTTCAGCTATATCTCTGAGGACTAGAACAACAGATAATTTCTGAAATATTAGGTGAATGATTTATAACCACTGAACAAACTCCATAAAGATAGCAGTTGCAGAAACTTTCAAGTGTATTGAACAAATGAAGGTCAGTAAATAGTCATTGCTTATTACTTACCCACTCTAGACATAAAATATCACTCTAAATATACAGTCATGTAAAACAAACATAATTTTTTATGGCATTAGATTAAAACACACAGAGGATAACAGCTCTCCCTCTCTCTCTTCACACACACACACACACACACACACACACACACACACACACACACACGACAGAGAGAGCAAGAAAACGTATTCTCTTATACTTACATCATTGTCTGAATTTCCACAAATTGAACAGCATTTACATTCGATACATTGCCATCTGTATTTCCGCACTGAAATGATCATGTTAGGTGTGAACTGCAGACAGGTTGGGTGACCTAAATAACGTAAAAAATTGTGAAAAAAGTTACTCAAATAATAGTCCATTTACACTGGAAGTGTTTTCAATACTTAACACAAGAAAGGTTCAACTTTAGTAACATAACTAAAACATGAAATTGAGTATCGAACTACAAACAATCCTGGAACTTAAATAAAGTTTTCCAGTTACAAAATTTTATGCACAAACAACCCATAAAGTGAAACACCAATGCCCATTAGTTGTCTTTCATAATGATCTACTGGTACGCCACAAATGTGAGTCAACTCTACAAATAAATATGAAAATATGTAGTATAGTTTCAATGGAAGTGTACCTTTAATTCATCCAATCATTTCTCTCTTAAAGTCACACCGTAAAATAATATCAACTCTTCCAAGTTACAGTCCATATAATGTAGAACGGCATTCTGTTACACATAAAATCTTCACACAATATCTTCAGATCTTATATTTTTATTAGACCTGTTTTTTGCATTACAGATCATAACTCTAAATACTTTGCCTCTAAGCTACATCACCTCACACAGAAAAATATGTCACAATGCTAATGAATAACTGTTTTTGGTATTTAATTGGGCACGGTGATACCACAGATATTACAAAAAATATTAGCTTTACAACCATATCACATAGCTTAACTGACAGAAAAATATTGGATAATGTGTCTCAGGATGAACATGCTCACGTGACAGAAAGAGCAGCACACTAGCTTGTGAAACAGGACTTTGAGTGGGACCTGGTTTGCATATATAAAACAGATTAATGACCGTTAGTCTTGTTCAATGGCCTGGTTGTGGTTTTTATGCAGTTTTCCAAGTTTACGTAGGTGAATGGTAGGTTGTTCCCCAATCTCTGCTTCATAAAATAAAACATAGAATGAATTTTACACGACTCCCACACAGTTGGCAGTTTCAGAAGCAGTGGAGATGTAAGGAGGAATATGGGGAGAAGGAATACTGCAAAAATTGTCAGCTAGAAGGTCTAAGTCCAGGATCTTCTAAATGAAATTAAATAACACACATTAATAATTTAGAATGAATACACACCAATGTGATATAGATAGCTTTTCTCCAAAACAAACTTGACAGATATGTAAAATTTAAACACAAAAATCCTCTAAAGTAGCATTAAATGGATTTGCCAGTTAGGATGTAATTTCCAATACATGCATTTTTTGAAATTCTGAAAGTAGCAGTAATAACATGATGGGAGCGAAAAACTATCTATAGGTAGTACAGAAACCAGACTATACTTATAAGAGTTGATAAACACGGAAGGAAAGCAGGGTTGTAGTCTTTCACCAACATTATTCAATCTGTACATTGAGCAAGTGTCAAAGGAAACCAAGGAGAAATCTGCAAAGGAAATTAAAATTCTGGGCGAAGAAATAACAACATTTGGGGTCTGCCAGTGACAGTGCAATTTTGTCAGAGACCACGAAAAATCTGAAGGATCAGAGAAATAAAATGGATAATGCATTGAAAAGATGTTACAAGGTGTACATCGACAAAAGTAAAACAAAGGTAACTTAGTGTAGTCAAAATAACCAGGCAATGCTGAAGGAATTAGGCTGGGAAATAAGACACTAAAAGCAGTAGACACATTTTGTTACTTGGGCAGCAAATTAAGCGATGATGGACAAAGTAGAGAAGATATAAACTGTAGACTGACAATCACAAGAAAAGATTTTGTAAAAAGAGATGTTGTTAACATTTAATATGAATTTAAGGTTACAAAGTCTCTTCTATTTTTATTTGTGGGGGTGTTACCAATAAACAGTTCAGACAAGATGCGAATAGAAACTCTTGAAATGTGATGCTACAGAAGAATCCTAAAGCTTACATGGGTAGATCGAATAACTAATGGAGAGGCACTGAATCAAACTGGAGAAAAAAAAAAAAAAAATTTATGGCACAACTAAAGAAGGGATAGATTGATAGGACACATTCTAAGGCATGAATGAATTATCAGTTTGGTATTAAAGGAAGTGAAGAGGATAAAAACTGTAGAAGGGGCCAAGGCTTCAGTACATTGTGCAATTTTAAATGGATGTATGTTGCAGTAGTTTTGCAGAGATGAAAGGCTAGCACAGGATAGACTAATGTGCAGAGCTGCATCAAACCAGTCTTCAGACTGAAGACCATAATAAAAATTTTATTCCATGACTTAACACTCACTAATACTTAGCTGTCTTCCAATTTATCATAGAAATAACACTTTGTATATGGTTGATAAATTCACATTGTAAATAAGCTGGTACAGACATTATTTATATCAAAATAATGTACACTCTTAAGCTCACTGGACAAAAAATTAATTGCCTTCTTCTCAGTAGCATGCATTCCTTTCATTAGCTTTGATAACTGCTGTGATTCAATGTGGCGTGGATTGGATAAGGTTCTGAGATGTACAAGGCATTAACGTAAAACAACTCCTGCCACAAATGCTCGTGACTATCAATCACACTGTGTTGGTGAAATCCATTGAGTTTCGTCTTGTTCCATGAAGCACTAAAGATTTTTTGCTGGGTTAAAAGTGGATGAAGGAAGGAAGGAAGATTTGGTTTAATGTCCCAGCGACATCAAGGTCATTTGAGATGGAGCCAAGCTTCGACTGTGTCAAGGGTGGGGAAGGAAATCGGCTGTGCCCTTTCAAAGGAACTATCCTGGCATTTGCCTGAAGCAGTTTAGGGAAACCACAGAAAACCTAAATCTGGATGGCTGGACATGGGTTTGAACTGTTGTTTCCTCCCAAATGTGAATACAGTGTTCTAACAACTGTGACATCTCGCTCGGTTGAAATATATGAATTTGCAGAAGCAGCCCAGACGTGTGATTTCTGCAGAATGTCTCTAATGCCAAGCACAGTTCTGGCCCAATAACTGCTGTTCAGGGATAAGGTAGGTAATATGATTTTCATGGAAATGCTGTGTGGCTCTAGGGCCTCCCGTCGGGTAGACCGTTCGTCTGGTGCAAGTCTTTCGAGTTGACGCCACTTTGGCGACTTGCGTGTTGATGGGGATGAAATGATAATGATAAGGACAATACAACACCCAGTTCCTGAGCAGAGGAAATCTCCAACCCAGCCGGGAATCGAACCCGCGCCATTAGGTAGGACATTCCATTGCGCTGACCACTCAGCTACCAGGGGCGCACATACGATTTTCATGAAAATGCTGGGCGAATGGCACAATCTGTTTTTAGAACATCTCAGAACCTTCCACAGCTTCCATTGCCCCTATCATGCAGCTTTCCTAGCACGCCCTCCCAAGATACATGATGAATACAAAATCAACCTTCATTGACATAATGACAGAAACATGACCTATCTGACTACATGTTTACGGTTCCCCACAGTCCATGAGCTGTACCTCTTTGCCTAGTGTAGGTGAGCAACTATGTAGGCAAGAATGAGTAAAGCTCTTTTGCATGCAACCAAATTCCAAATGCATGTTCAATGTAGCTTCTTGTAGGGTGTTGTTTTGCAAACATGTTGAACAGGAGCAGTGTTGACAATGTACAGCAATTCCTGCTTTGTAGCTAGCTATGGAGTGGGACACTGGCTAATGGTCTCATCCATAATGATTTTATCTTGGGTACATTTCAGATGTAAATTACTTGCTGACTTTTGATGTCTGCTGTGGTAAACATATACAAGAGGACATGGTAATCCAACTGAGAATTAACCAAATTCTTCAAGGGACTGCAAAACACAGTCACCATCTTTTCATATATTCTCTGAGCACCTGACCTGACTCCACCTTTTTATATGCCTGACCTTACAATTAGATTTGACATGTAGAAATGCATACTTTTTGTCAAGTGTGCTTATGTTGTAGATCACAGAGTATATTTGAGGTAGGATGATGGTTTTCTTTTACTGTAATGGCAGAAGATAGTCTATAATGCATTAACCAGTGCACTACATATAGATCCATGAAATTGGCAAAATATAGGTAACGCAATAGGAACATTATCTGCCTTTTGACATCTGATTGGTCAAGCATGCTTAGATTTAAGAAGTGTATCAATGATGTGGGCTAAAACTATTTTTCACTGATGGTGACTGCTAACCAATGAACAATACTGTCATCAATACAACTGACATCAGAACTCAATAAGTATCTCAACAACTGCCTCTGAAATCACCATTTGATGTGAGCCATGAAAAATGAATATTTAGTCAGTACAAACCCTAAATATCTTATCAAAACCAAGGAAGTCCACATGATACAAATTATGGTGAAACCACGCAACATGAGAAACAATAAAAAGTAACACAGTCTAATGAACCATTCTTGATCTTACTCCCCACAACAGTTTAGTTGTAGCTATATCATTAACATCAATATGCAGCAGTATTTTGAAACATATATTGTGTTTGAAGAGAACAGTCAATTGACACACAGTCAACACGGTTTAGAAAACATGATTCTTGTGAAACATAACTGGCTCTTTACACACACAAAGAGTTGAGTGCTACCGACAAGGGATTTCAAATTGATTCTGTATTTCCTGAAGGCTTTTGACACTCTAACACACAAGCAGCTTGTAGTGAAATTGCGTGCCTATGGAATATTGGCTCAGTTATGTGACTGGATTCGTAATTTCCTGTCACAGAGGTCACATTTCATAGTAACTGACAGAAAGTCATCAAGTAAAACAGTAATGATTTCTGGCATTCCACAAAGCAGTGTTATAGGCTCTTTGCTGTTCCTTATTTATATAAACGATTTAGGAAACAATCTGAGCAGCCATCATGGGTTGGTTGCAGATGATGCTGTCATTTATTGACTAGTAAAGTCATCAGAAGATTAAGGCAAATTGCAAAATGATTTAGAAAAGATATCTGTATGGTGCAAAAATAGGCAATCAACCACATATAATGAAAAGTGTGAGGTCATCCACATGAATGCTAAAAGGAATCCATTAAACTTTGGGTGCACGATAAATTAGTAAAATCTAAAGGCCGTAAATTCAACTAAATACCAAGGAATTACAATTGCAAACAACATCAATTGGAAAGAACACACAGAAAATGTTGTAGGGAAGGCAAACAAAAGACTGTGTTTTATTGGCAGGACACTTAGAAAATGAAACAGATCTACTAAAGAGACTGCCTACACTATGCTTGCCCAGCCTCTTTTGGAATACTGATGTGCAGTGTGGGATCCTTATGAGATAGGACTGACGGAGAACATTGAGAAAGTTCAAAGGAGAGCTGCACATTTTGTATTACTGTGAAACAGGAGAGAGAATGTCACTGAAATGATACAGGACTTCGGGTGGACATAATTAAAACAAAGGCATTTTTGAAAACAAAGGCGTTTTTGTTGTGGAGGAAACTTCTCATGAAATTTCAATCACCAACTTTCTCTTGAAAACAAAGGCTTTTTTGTTGTGGAGGAAACTTCTCATGAAATTTCAATCACCAACTTTCTTCTCTGAATGCAAAAATATTTTGTTTGTGCTGACCTACATAGGAAGAAACAATCATCATAATAAAATAAGGGAAAGCAGAGCTTGAACAGAAAGTTACAGGTGTTTATTTTTCCAGAGTGCTGTTCAAGATTGGAATAATAGAGAATTATTGTGAAGGTGGTTCGATGAATCGTCTGCCAAGAAGTTAAATGTGATTTGATGAATAGCCAAGTGGATGTACATGTGGAGGAGGAAGGGAGACATTCAGAAGCTTAAGCATTCAACTGCGTACCTACTGCTTATTGTTATAGATGGAAGCAAAACTCTGACGCTGTAAGTAACAATTTTCAGTGTTTTATTCACTGTAATGTTGCAAACCTAAACAAAGTATTGACATAGACAAATTTAACATTTTAGGTGATCAAGTGAATCATATTGCAGAGATGTTGTCTTAAATGAGGATGCTGTTTTCCAAGATGACAGTGTTACAGTTCACAGCAGCATGGTTTGTCAAACATGCAAATAAGCTTCAGTAACTACTGTGAACCAACAAATTTGAATATTATCAAACATCTATGATGAGGTACAGAGCCAATAACCTAACACAGATCTCCATATCTGTCATTATGGGAAGTTTTGTAATAACTGACGAATGGTACAATATTCCTGTTAGAAACATCTCAAATAGTACTTATTCCTTCAAAAACAAATTACTGCCATACAGCTAGCTATATATGGCCCAAAGTTATAAATCATGTTCATTCAAATGTTTCCACTATTTCTGTATACAACTGTCAGTAGTGTAGCAAAATCTGAAGACAGACTCCGTAACCTGATAAAAGCTCTGACCTTAACATTCTAACATAGTGGTGCCTCAATAAAAAAAAGTTGCATAAAAGTCAGTTTTAAGGAGTATTAAAGTCCTTTGATAATATTCACTACAACAAACAAATGAATTGGTGAAAAGTACAGATACCAACAAATATTACACGAGTTACATGGTTTCATCTCATCTGTTACTGCTTGATTTGCATATGTTTTTATTTACTGCATTTCATACGATTAGCCTTCCAGGCCATTCTCAAGTGTTGTAGGTACCTGAAACATTGATGGTATGGAGGAATACTCACATAATAGCTCCATATGTCCACCATGGCACATGGGAACACAGACTGCAATGTTTCAGCTTATAACTAGCAGAAATTGTTGCTTTCAAAGTGAGAGCATACTCGAGGAAGTATTTATATATATCATTAGAAAAGCAAGTTACTTCAATACAGTAAAAGTCCCCTCTGCATGATGTTAACACATTGCTAAAACTTCTTGTGCACACATTCATACTGACTATGCACACCCATCCTGTAGGGCTGAAATTTGTCCCTTGTGTAAAACACAGAAAATAAAAAACTTGGAAAGCCAGCAAGAAAACAGAGGAGGTGTAACTATGTCTCTCACTTTCAATAAATTCATGACTGAGGTACCCAATATAAATAAAATATTACAGATACACAACAAAAAACATATGCATTGGCCCTTCACCTATTGTTCAATTATACAGATAAATTTAAGAAAAAGCTGTAATAAAGAACTGAATGAAAGTGGCGTATTTTTTCCGTTGCTGCTCTACAATATAAATTCTGAAATAATAATGAGAGAAATCCTACACAAATAGAGTGGATTTTGCACAAATTTTCACACAGTTATAACTTCACGCAAACCTAAGGATTCTGATTGTATTACAGGGTAAGATAACTATGGTAGGAGGGAAAAATTCTTAATTCTTTATGATGATTATTTGGAAAAAGAAGCAAGATGGCAGAATTTTGGTATCACATTTTTTAAAGTGAGCAGTAACGTTAATAGAAAATCTAACAGAAAATAAATATCAGATTTATCAAAAACTGGAAAATCCAGGACGGAATGTAACAATATAACGAAAAGGATAGTTGCTATTGAGCGTATAGCGGAGATGCTAAGGCGCAGAAGACTTTCTGTGACTCAGCATCTCTGCTGTATGGTATGTAGCAACTATCCTTTTTATTATAATGTCAGATTTTTGTCACACAATGTCCGGAAAATGGTAAAAAATAAGGCCGCTATTCTCACAGCAGTTTTCATCAGGATGCCATTTTTCAAATGAAATGCCACAGAAAACCCAAATTAAAAATTCTGAAATGTATTGGATTTCAAACTGATGTCATCTGAGCTACTTGAGAAGAAAAATTATATTCTGCAAAAACACTCTTAGAGCTCTAGTGTGAGGTGTTAGCTAAGAGATGCTGGGGGAAGGGTGGACTGTCAGTTTGCTTTAGCACAAGTATTATTGTTACCAGAAAGGTTGAAAACCTGAACTGTACAAAGAAAATTTTGCTACCATGATGGTATGCAGTGAACTCCACAAACAAGCAGTTGACATCCGCTCCATTTTCCACCACTGCCTGACCAAAACCGGTTACCACAAAATAAATGTCTTTTGCAGTTGAGATCGTTTGTGTTCATTTTTAAAGTACATTTTGCCAGATCACTGTCTTCCACAGAAACATTCTCAAACATTACTTAAAACCCAGTTTTGAAAATAATTTTATAATTACACACATAGTAAACACGCCACTCTAGTGGTAACTGGACTAAAGAAAAACAGTGCTCAAACCTGTGCTGTTACCATAGAATTGCAGGTACAATTCTTTTTAGGTGACTAACCAATTCACTGCAAATCAACATATATTTCACAAGCACTGACAATGTGAAACTCCAGTTTACTATTTGTAATCATGATATTCAGAAGCCTATGGAAGTCGCCAACACGGTCCTGTACTGGCAATTTGAAAGCACAATACATGTTTACAGAATATTTGATTCTCAAAAGGGAGATGTAAGCAGAAGCAAAAGCAGCACTTCGTGTATTACAATGAAATGTGATAGGACCATTATAACTCACTTTATACATGACCATCTATCTGATATCAGTTGCTCTTTGAGGCTGTTCATAAATGAGTCACACTGATAGAAAATTAGTGAAAAATTTGGGAAAACCTGCAGATAATCAGCATCTGTTGCAAAAGGAACATAAGCAAATATACTGAAATTCCTGCACTATATAAAGGTGCAATTATACTCATCTTCTCATGCATTTTTCTGAATGGAACTAGAAAGGGGAAAATGATAATGGTACACTATGTCACAGATTGTACTGTACTATGAGGAGGAGAGATGTAGCCCTAACACTATAATACTTTACATTCCCTAATGTCTTGTGGCTAATGTTTACATCAAAAATTTCAAGTATTTTTATTAACCTGAAATAGTACTTGGTGTGTTGAGACGCTAACCAATTAACTCGGTCACAGTTGCCTGCTGACATAAGAGGAACACATATATACTTGTCTTTGTTGTGTGTTCTGGTAATTTATTTCGCAGATGTGATCTTTCTCACTCTCATTTTAATTTTCTTTCAATCTTCTTCAGTTTTTCCTCAAGTATATTCTACAATTCATTTACCATCAGCACTAAAACTTTCTTGTTCAACACAACCAGAATTTTACTGGTGTTACAGTTTTTACACCATAAAAATCCTAAGGAAACACTTGTTGTTTTCTACAAATCCTCAGCATGTTCACATACACTTATGTACACACTTGATTACCTGTAACTATGAGGCAAATCCTTCTGAACTACTTCCATATTGAACAGTTTTAGTCACAGATATCGACAAACTGACAGAAAAGCTGGTAATATCTATGGCCATACTGCGCAAACCACTGTGAAGTGCATGGTAGAGGGGACTTTCCACTGTACCAGTTATTGGGGCTCCTTCCATTCCATTTATGTATGAAGCACAAGAAGAATGATTATTCACATGCTCCTGTGTACACTGTAATTAGTCAAATCTTGCCTTTGTGGTCTCTGTGGGACTATGTGCACAGGGACTGCAGTATATGCCTAGACTCATAACTCGGAAAACTGGTTCTTCAATCTTTATAAGTATCCTTTCATGAGATGTTTTGCGTTTAACTTGAAGCACCTGCCAGATCAGTTTTTCAGCATCTCTGTGATGGTCTTCCAAGGGGCAAACAAACCTGTGATTATTTCTACTGCCCTTCTTTTTATATGTTCAGTATCCCCCCATTACACCTTTGTGGTCCAAGTCCCATGCACTTGATCAATATTCTAGGATGAGTCTCAAAGGTGTTTTGTACCTAATCTGCTCTGCAGACGCACTGCACATCCCTACTATTCTACAAATGAGCTGGTATTACTCCTGCTGTAGCTATGTTTGAGCTTATGATCTTTCTATTTGATATTCCTGCAAGCCGTTACACATGGGTATTTGTGTGAGTTAAAAAATACCAATTGTGACTCACTGATAATGTAGTCATAGGATACTACATTTATTGTTTCGTGAAAAGGTGCAATATTTTACATTTCTGGGCATGTTTCTCAATGCCTTTGACACTAATCTTTGCAGTGTTGAGAATTAAGTAGGAGCAATACTCCTGGGTTTTCCTTTGTAAAGGAACATCCGAAAACTGAGCTCAGGGTTTCCGATACTGCTTTGCTAACCTCAATTTCAATTCCTGTCTCATCTATGAGTGTCTGGATACTGACTCTGGTGCTACTAACAGCCTTTATTGATCACCACAATTTCTTTGGGTTTTGGAAAAGATCTGTCAACAATATTCTGCTACAGCAGTTTTTGAAAACTTCACACATTAGACTTTTGACAAACAAATGTGTTTTATTTAGTATCTCTTTATCTATAGCCCTATGCTTTGTTTTTGGCTTTCTGTTGTTCTAAACTTGAGCCACAGTGTTCTACATAACGAAGATTGAAAGACGAATTCACACACATAACACAATACAGACTAGTTGATGCTACTTTCCTGAAAAGGAAGAGTAACAAACAGAAATGATCCTAAATATAAGTTAGAAGATGCTAAAAAAAGAAATACAAAAAAATGGAAATGTTTTAAAAGAAGATGGGAAAGTCAGTCAGGGTCTTCAAACCAAGAGAAACCAAAAAGGTTAGGCATGGAGCAAATCTAACGATGGGATGAAATTCACAAATGGAAGATGTTAACAGTACAACCATGGAAGTAGAACAGTTTTTCAGTCTGAGGCAAACACATATGTAACTGAAGTAGGTAGGAGAAACAAAAGAAAAGAAGAAAAAAAAAATAGTACATAGGGTGAAGATTCGGCTAAAAATAGGGATTTGAACCACCGTTCATACAATCCAAAGGATTTGAACCACCGTTCATTCAGTCCAGTGTCTTACCAGTGCCTAACCTAGCTCAGTGCAAACAGATGTAGTGGCATTGCACTAGAGATATTATTAAATATACTACATTTCTCAACATTCTTTCATAGTCATGGTATACTGTGAACAGAAGACTGATATTAATAAAAATGACTTCACTACTGATGACTGTTGAATGCGATTCTCCTCCTTAGCAACAATCAATACAATTCACACATAAAATGTGAACAAATTTCTGAGATAGAAAAGAGAAATGATACACATCTTTACGCATTAAATTTCTATTGAAAAAAGAAATGCTGTGGAATGCATGTGACTGAAAAAATGATCTTCAAATAAACTGCTATATATGCTAAAGTAGGAAACATAGTAGGTGAATATGGATTGAGGCTAAGAAATGAAAGAGGAAGCCGTCTGTTAGAATTTTGCACAGAGCATAACTTGATCATACCTAACACTTGGTTCAAGAATCATAAAAGAAGGTTGTATACATGGAAGAACCCCGGAGATACTAAAAGGTATCAGATAGATTATATAATGGTACGACAGAGATTTAGGAACCAGGTTTTAAATTGTAAGACATTTCCAGGGGCAGATGTGGACTCTGACCACAATCTATTGGTTATGAACTGAAGATTAAAATTGAAGAAACTGCAAAAAGGTGGGAATTTAAGGGGATGGGACCTGGATAAACTGACTAAACCAGAGGTTGTACAGAGTTTCAGGGAGAGCATAAGGGAACAATTGGCAGCAGTGGGGGAAAGAAGTACAGTAGAAGAAGAATGGGTAGCTCCGAGGGATGAAGTAGTGAAGACAGCAGAGAATCAAGTAGGTAAAAAGACGAGGGCTAGTAGAAATCCTTGGGTAACAGAAGAAATATTGAATCTAATTGATGAAAGGAGAAAATATAAAAATGCAGTAAATGAAGCAGGCAAAAAGGAATACAAACGTCTCAAAAATGAGATCGACAGGAAGTGCAAAGTGGCTAAGCAGGGATGGCTAGAGGACAAATGTAAGGACGTATAGGCTTATCTCACTAGGGGTAAGATAGATACTGTCTACAGGAAAATTAAAGAGACTTTTGGAGAAAAGAGAACCACTTGTATGAATATCAAGAGCTCAGATGGAAACCCAGTTCTAACCAAAGAAGGGAAAGCAGAAAGATGGAAGGAGTATATAGAGGGTCTATACAAGGGCGATGTACTTGAGGACAGTATTATAGAAATGGAAGAGAATGTAGATGCGTGAAGAGTTTGACAGAGCACTGAAAGACCTGAGTCAAAACAAGGCACCAGGAGTAGACAACATTCCATTAGAACTACTGACAGCCTTGGGAGAGTCAGTCCTGACGAAACTCTACCATCTGGTGAGCAAGATGTATGAGACAGGCGAAGTACCCTCAGACTTCAAGAAGAATATAATAATTCCAATCCCAAAGAAAGCAGGTGTTGACAGACGTGAAAATTACCGAACTATCAGTTTAATAAGTCACAGCTGCAAAATACTAACACGAATTCTTTACAGACGAATGGAAAAACTGGTAGAAGCTGACATCGGGGAAGATCAGTTTGGATTCCATACAAATATTGGAACACGTGAGGCAATAATGACCTTACGACTTGTCTTAGAAGAAAGATTAAGGAAAGGCAAACCTACGTTTCTAGCATTTGTAGACTTAGAGAAAGCTTTCGACAATGTTGACTGGAATACTCTCTTCCAAATTCTAAAGGTGGCAGGAGTAAAATACAGGGAGCGAAAGGCTATTTACAATTTGTACAGAAACCAGGTGGCAGTTACAAGAATCGAGGGACATGAAAGGGAAGCAGTGGTTGGGAAGGGAGTGAGACAAGGTTGTAGCCTCTCCCCAATGTTATTCAATCTGTATATTGAGCAAGCAGTAAAGGAAACAAAAGAAAAATTTGGAGTAGGTATTAAAATCCATGGAGAAGAAATAAAAACTTTGAGGTTCGCTGATGACATTGTAATTCTGTCAGAGACAGCAAAGGACTTGGAAGAGCAGTTGAATGGAATGGACATTGTCTTGAAAGGAGGATATAAGATGAACATCAACAAAAGCAAAACGAGGATAATGGAATGTAGTCGAATTAAGTCGGGTGATGCTGAGGGAATTAGATTAGGAAGTGAGACACTTAAAGTAGTAAAGGAGTTTTGCTATTTGGGGAGCAAAATAACTGATCATGGTCGAAGTAGAGAAGATATAAAATGTAGACTGGCAATGGCAAGGAAAGCGTTTCTGAAGAAGATAAATTTGTTAACATGGAGTATAGATTTAAGTGTCAGGAAGTCGTTTCTGAAAGTATTTGTATGGAGTGTAGCCATGTATGGAAGCGAAACAGGGACAATAAATAGTTTGGACAGGAAGAGAATAGAAGCTTTCGAAATGTGGTGCTACAGAAGAATGCTGAAGATTAGATGGGAAGATCACATAACTAATGAGGAGGTATTGAATAGAATTGGGGAGAAGAGGAGTTTGTGGCACAACTTGACGAGAAGAAGGGACCGGTTAGTAGGACGTATCCTGAGGCATCAAGGGATCACAAATTTAGCATTGGAGGGCAGCGTGGAGGGTAAAAATCGTAGAGGGAGACCAAGAGATGAATACACTAAGCAGATTCAGAAGGATGTAGGTTGCAGTAGGTACTGGCAGATGAAGAAACTTGCACAGGATAGGGTAGCATGGAGAGCTGCAACAAACCAGACTCAGGACTGAAGACCACAACAACAACACGCTAAAGAAACAGTTTAGTGTGCAAGACACATTTTTAAGTGAGACACGGCTTTTCACAATACTTTGATATCTACGATGCTATTAGAACAAGAAGCACCACATCAGAACATTAAATACAAAACATGCACATGTTGACAATGAAGTTATTTTGAAAACAATGAAGCTGAGTGAAAATTATGTCACAACTGTTCTGCTTTAACTGTGGGGAAAATGAAACAAAAATTAATTAATTGGTAACATAGACTGTAGGGTTGAACCTGCCTTGTTTGCGAGTTTCCGTATCAGCTAGAAGACAGCAAATACTACACCAGCAGCTGGTCAGAGGCATGTTGCAATGAGAAGAGGTGAGAAACCAAGAACCTACTGAGAAAACTTTGTAACTGCTGTTTTAGAATCTATATCACAAAATACAAATATTGATGAAAGAAGTGTACATTGCCAACAAAAAAAAAAGTACATTGATGAATACTGGAATTTCTTTTGCACTAGCCATGTACCGTATTTACTTGAATCTAAGCCGCACATTTTTTCCGGTATTTGTAATCCAAAAAACTGCCTGCGGCTTAGAATCGAGTGCAAAGTAAGTGGAAGTTCTGAAAAATGTTGGTAGGTGCCACCACAACTAACTTCTGCTGTCGAATATATGTACGGCTACACAGGCATGCTTTGCAGGCACAAAGATAAATACTGGCGCCAAAACCTCTGTGTCAGTAAATAAATTAAAGAAAAGGTAGAAGAATGTAAACATTATGCCATGTATTCTTTCGTGTTTGCTGCTAGCTCATTTAAATCCTGTCTGCCTAAAAACTAGAGTGATACAAAAGCAAACACAGCAGAATATACATGTCACGTCATGTTTATATTCATATTGTTCTTAAGCTGAATAGTGATACAGTCAGAAATGAAGCACGGCAACTGACGAGATTTTTAAATCTAAGATGACTAATTTCTGTGCAGAATGTAATGTACTAAATAGGCGTCTGCAAAGATTTTCAAATGGAGAAAAATGTTCGCTAAACTCTTGTTCAGAACATCTTCTATCATATGCAGTCTATTATTTGGTTCTTGTTGATCATTATCAAAGAAAGCAACCCAATAAGTAACAACAAATAGCAGTCTCTTGCCATTGTTTTGCTTACGAGACAATTCCTCACTTTTTTTTATTGTAAGCGGCGGTAGCGCGCACAAAAGCAAGCCATGCCGCGAGCGGCGACAGGTCATAAACACTAATTATCAGAATGCGACAAACAGTGCATGACAGTACAATAATGCATTTTCAGCTTACGTTAGAGTGACGTAAACACCTATAACAAAGAGATCGGCACTTATCAGATCAAAGCAAAATAAGCAATTGATTCAAACGAGATGAAGCACCTTAAAAAGGAAGGGTACCCATATAAATACAGATGGAGTGCCTGACACATAGCAATGGCTACTTGGTAATGCTTAACTGTTAAGATTATGACTCGAACCAAACTACTGTAGCTGTATCTTCATCCATTTGACCGAAATTGTGTCTCATGTTACAATGGACCAACTTTGTTTCGATTTGGAGGTGCGGTCTAAGACATTCCTCTCCCCT
The DNA here is from genome assembly GCF_021461395.2 of Schistocerca americana. NCBI lineage: Eukaryota > Metazoa > Arthropoda > Insecta > Orthoptera > Acrididae > Schistocerca > Schistocerca americana. The sequence continues at coordinate 415,761,322 of NC_060120.1, forward strand.
TGAATTTCGAGTCTCAAATTTCAGGTGCGGCTTAGATTTGGGAAATTGTTTTTCCCTTGATTTCGAGTCTCATTTTTCAGGTGCGGCTTAGATTCGAGTAACTACTGTGCTAAATATTTGTGGCATACTAAAGATGTATGGGGACTTGACCATATTCCTACTTTACGTGGGAGATGCTCTTTCAATTCAGACATTTGAGCGTGGTTTTTTATTCAGTTATAAAGAAACACTTTGATTTAATAGCTTTACAAATATTTCAGCTTTTTGTAAATTTGTCTGCCTTTTTCTTCATCACTTGAATGTGGGTTGTGATCTGCCTTTGTAATCATTATGGAAATTCTACTGTTGATATACTTCTAAATCTGTTAAGGAACCAGGATTGTATATAATTTTGGCTGTACTCATACAGATAATAATATTAGACAGATAGCCAAGTTTTGAATTAAACAAGGAATCCACAGTTATTTTGCTAAAGCAACGAATCTAATAATATTACAAGTTCAACAGACAGAACAACAGATAATTATCTGTGCCACAAAAATGTGTAGCCTGGCTTCAATAGCCTATGAATGAAACAATTTACAACAGCAACACTTAACTCAATTACAAGGAAAATTGGAGGGTTTAAAACCGAACAGCTTCATCTTTTGATTTCTAAGCTGCATATGATTGGAGTTTGCATTTAATCCAACATATTCTAAGAGAATAATGCAATAAATTTTCTTCACATTCCTTTTGGGTCTATTGCTATGTAGCAACATGAAAGACCAGAATACTAAAATAATAAAAATTTCATTGCAGTATGCTTTCTCTGGGTGTACTCTAGGTCTCAAGGAGAGCTGCTGCCATAGAACCTAAACATTACTTACTTTGCCATTTAAAAATTTCATATTGCGACACACCACCTCTCTCAGCAGAATTTTAAAGTAACTGACATCAGCCATAGAAAGCTATGTGGTTATATCAATAAAATGAACATTCATATTATGAAGATGTTGCTGGATTTTGCAGCTAATGTGTGGAAAATAATGTGAGGAGAAGGGGGGAAAATCCCCAGTGAACATTAACTTTTAAATCAAGTTCCAATTTCTTTTCAAACAGATCAGCTTATCTGACAATCTAAATTTGATAGTTCCTTGAACTATTACGGTAATCAGTATTTAGTTAACAGATGACTTTGTTACGATAAAAAAATCACAGTGCTGAATATCTATTTTGTTCGCACATTCTTCAGTAACATTAATTACTATGTGTACTATCAATTTTGCCAAATCATGTGAATCTGTTTCTAAAGCATTTTACTGTATCAACAGAGGCATCTGATACCTGACCTAACAAATAATAAAAAGTATTCAATCATTTGAAATCAACAATATTTTGTTATGAATACTACATGCTACACATTCAATTAATTCATTTCCCACACCCTAGAACTGTGTGTGTGTGTGTGTGTGTGTGTGTGTGTGTGTGTGTGTGTGTGTGTGAAACAAAATTTTTTTGGCTCTTTCGCTTTTTGTTGCTCATATTTGTTTGATTTATATCGTCTTGGATGATCATGAGTTATGTGAATGTGACAGAAATATTTTATTCCAGTTTGTGTGTATAAGGTCTGCAATGGGGCCTTGAGTATAGATGTCCAAGTGGTCAAAGAACTGAATGAAATTCATCTGATTATTACATAACTTTAAAAAAATAAGATACCAGCAAAACTTTGGTGAATTAACACCTACCTGCTGAAAGTCGCATTAAAGGGGGAAAATGCAATAAGGAATCATACTGTGCCGAAGAACGGTGAATTTTCACACTTGCTAGCACTGAATGTTCTCTGACTGTCAGAATTACTGAATGTGCCTGTGTCCATACATAAAATGAGAAAAACAACAAAGAACAGCACACGTGCCACTTCACAGGTCCTCGGCACACTTTTAAGAATAGGAAAATTAATATTCACATATTTGTTTGACTAAAAGTGTATTTATTGTTATTTTTTTCAAGGGAATGAAGGACAAATGTACTGTTCATTACCAAACTGCAGAATGAGCAAAATTATTTTACAGAACACAAGTACAGACAGAAATACAATACAAAATATCAATCTTTAAATCATATGCAGTGACAGCCAGAGAAATACAGTGAGGACATAAATCAATTCACCATTCTACAAAGCTGGACTGCAAGTCTGTGTTACACATGACTACTGTATGATTCCAGTGGATTGCATTACCAGTTACATAGTAGTTTAATGAAATCAATGAGAAGCAGTTAAGTGCCTGATTCTGAGAATAACTCATAACGTATGTGCAACACGAATTTACAATGACAACATTTTAAGTAATTTAAGAAACATCAAAAAAGAAGTTTTCAATATATTATACATTGCAGAATATAAACATTTTTTTTACAAAATAATAGATCTTCTAACAGCAAAAGGCAGAATAAGATGAGAGCAACAACTAACAATTTATTTTGAATAACATAGTGCTGGAAAGTAATGCACATTACAAACTATCACAAGTGAGTATTTCATTTACTACTAATACTTAACAGCAAATATAAGCTGTAACTACTACAGAACATTAAATTTTTATTTATATTTTGACAAAATATGTCTGATACTTTTTAATGTAAAACGGCAATCATACATTTAAAACAAAATGTTGTTCAAATGTCAGAAGTATCTGCTACTTATTTATATACAAGTTCTTTTCCATAGTTATCATTTTTTCAAAATTAAACAATTCAGAGACAGAAAATATAAATGAATATTCTGTAGCAACAGCTGCATGGTGTTCATTCATACTGCTCTTTCTTAATTTTCATGCACACATCCAGCCACACACCCACAGCCACACAAAATTTAGGAACTAAGTTCTTAAGCTCTTGTTTGTTGTTCCACAAGTTTTGGTGTTCCAGAATTTTTCCTGCAATACTGTAAGGATTTTCATACAAAAATATAAAAAACTTACAAATCAAAAAAAGGAAAAATGATGAAATGTAAGGACTGCCACTCAAAAGTTATTAAGATTGACAAAGTTGATAGTTCTAATGAGACTAACGAAGTGCATTAATAATTATGTTGAATGTTTTGGTGTTTTTTCCATTACTTCCACAGAGGCTAATCATCTGTGTTAATAACATAAACAGTTTAAAAATTTTATAAGTAAGAAAAAATACCGTTATTTCCCTCCCTGGATAGCTTAAGAATCAAATGGTCTACACATTAAATCTCAATAAATCTGTGTATATATAAAGTAAAATATATGGTAATGTATTACAATCATTACTTCTGATTGAAAAGGCACGTGTTTTAACCATATGGCTCTCAGACAAAAGTTTGAAATATTATAAGCATTCAAATGGCAGTCATACAAACAGTAAAAGTGGAACACAGGTAAAACATGCAGACTATGTGAAAATAATTTTATAACACCATGCAACATTATAATATAACAAGCAAAACTATTTCTTTTCATCATTGTTCCTTTTTTGTGAACACTACTAAGTTTGGAAGATGTACTTCCCAAACACTTTGGTTACCAACAACAAAAATTATAAAGTTCTGAACTTCATTACTTGAAATACCTAACAATAATAAAAACAACTGCACAATCAACTGCCAACTGCATTTATTCATAATGTGTACATCACACATAATCTTGTGTTCTCTATGTACCTAATGCAGACAAGGCCAAACAAAAGTCTGCCACTCTCATAACTAATTTCAAAATTCAGCAATTGTTTATTGAATACAGGATTCTCCGATACTTTTATCAAGTGCATTTCCTACCTACGGATCACTTGACAGTGTCAGTATGTTTATAAACCCATCGAATAAAGATAAGAATTTCAAAACAACTTTGGGGGTATTGACAGTTGTGGTGGTTGGAGTGTTATACATAGCATGAAAACATATTCAGTACAATGAGAAAATTGTATATCACAAACACTATAAAATCATGGTGAAAAGCATTCTGGTTTAAGCTTTTTAATGCCTAAGTTTCATACTTAAATTAGAATTATCTAATAATTTGAAGAACATAGTGAGAATGCCACTCACATAGGTACGTACATGTTTTAATGAGAGAGATGATTAAAGAAGTGCAAATACAACAATGTTAACATGAAATATTTTCAGTAAAAACAACATATTTAAATACACTGTTTGATAAAAATGCAAACTAATAAATAAATAAGACAAAAATTATCATATCAACACGCTTTGGAAGTAATATCACATTATTTATATAAAATTTTAAAAATACATCTACAAACAAATCTGTAATGCATAATTCAGATTAGTCATTGTTCCTCGAGGTTTGAAAAATGGGCAATTCTAATACTGTAATATCACCTATGAGGTTGACCCTCCTTGGATTCTGCTATATTAACAACACAAATGAACTATGGACTCCCTTATGGAACTAGCACAAAAGATATCTAACATAGGTGAATATCAGAGAAAACTTATCATATAAAGAAGTAAGCAAAAATATTTTTTTCTGAGTATATATTTCCTATTATTTTGTTTTCTTAATGTTTTTGTGAAAAATGCCTTCACGAGTGGTTTATTATGAATATGTTCTGTATATTAAATTTCTGATAGGGACAGATTGTAAACTACTCGAATCCTTTGACTATTGTAACCAACAAGTTTTAAGATATACATTACAATAGAACAACTCTGTGCTCTTGGAAAAAATATGCTGTCATCTGAATGGCATGATGATGCTGCACTAATATTCTGCATCATTTTAAGAATTTAGATTAAGTGAAAATAACTTGTGGCCTAACAGTCTACAATGTTGTTTGAGACGAATTATCATTAAAGGAGATCCTTTGCTCCCTCAAAGACTTAACTATGAAGACTGATAAAAGCTACTAAAAATTCTTTCCCAGTGGGTGGAGAAAAAAGGCACAAAGATCAGAAATAGGTAATACAAGACTGAAAAAGATAGTTAAAAATATTTTTAAGATATGTACATGGTAGAGCATTGCAAACACTTTTGCAACATGAAATTATAAAGAGACTAAGAATTGACAAGAAACGGACATAAACAGTAATTTTAAAAGAATTAAAATAGTTTGGCACTTTCTTGCTGATAAGTGGTGGTCAACATACTTATTTCTCATCAACTTGAGCTGCACTGCAAGTACAATGTAGTTGGCTGGGGCAATGTAGCCATGAAGGCTGTCTGTGGATATGTGTTTTCTGTACAAGTTAGGTCACCAGGAGGACAATCGTCAAAAGTTTCATAACATTTTCAGTTTTGTTTTTGTGTCGCCTATTTACTACTCAACACCTCAAACTACAAGTTGAGTTATCGCTTTTAAATCCTTCATTATTTATATTCCACCACGGACCTTCCATCACCACATAGCCATAATGAGCAAACAGACAATGACATACTGAAAATGATAGCTAAACTTTGTAAGAATCCAGTGGCAGCAAAAGAAATTGAAGGCTGCAGAAAAGCAGAACAAAAGGTAAAAGAAGAAATGAAGAAATGAAACAATAAAAAGGCTATCAACAAAAGTAATCACTTAACATAACACCAAGAACTAGAGTATGTTAGCAACAACACTTGAAACAATCTGAACTTTGTTTATTATTGTTTTGTGTTATTGGTTGAAGAGTGAGCGAAGTATGTACCAGTGAAAAGAGTAAGGTTTAGAATCAAAACATTCAAGCTTTGAAGTCATGAAGCAGGAGTATGTGATCTCTCATAATATACACATGGAAGGGAACCAAATTTGACAAAACATACAAAGACGGGCCTCCATTAATTCAGATTGTAATGGCAGTTGTAAATTCAGTTCTGAACAAAGGGTTTGGCCATCGATGATTCCTACACTTCTCTCCTCGACTAACTGATCTACCTATTTCTCACAGGTCTGATATTTGCATACTTGTGATGCTATCTGGAAGAGACATGCCTCTATCATGTTGTAATATGAAGCACAAGAGGGAAAATTGCTGCCTTTCAGCAGGGGAAAGGAACAACATTTCTATGGAAAGATATGACAAACATTTGTATCTTGGGCACAAATAACAAAGCCCACAGTAAAGGTTGTAAGCAAATTACATTGAGAGATGTCAAAGCCAACAGCAGTTGTGGCATATAATGACATGTCATATCTAGGTTTAATTTCCAATCAGTGCCATAAAAAATGTGTGAATATATTTGGAATTTAATTACAGTCATTTAAAAAGTCGCATGTAATTATTGAGATGTTTGTGATGTATCTTCATATTTTATATAAAATGTCTCTTACTAATGGCATTTTATATAAAATGTCTCTTACTAATGGCATTTTAATCAATAAAAAATTACTAAATTTTGGAACATAATCTATAAAATATTTGTTACATAAAATGATGAAGCCCAAGTGGGAATGACAAGCTCAGTATCTGTAGGTAAGCTAGTTTCCATCTACACTGATGGGGGAAAAAAAAGGAAATGAATGAAGCTACAAGTACACACTTCTCACAGCACAACAATCATCATGATAGTTTGTGTTGCTGGTACAACAATTTGTGACCATTCCTCTTGATAGAGAGGTCTCTAGCACTCAAGCTATTGTAAATTAATGAACAAAACTTGCAGGCCAACTAATAGATCTTCCATCTGCGCTTTCTCAGTACCTTCTACTAAGTCCATATATTACTAAATTTACAGTAAGGACATCAACGCTCAGAACCATGGCACAATAAAACCAATTTACATACATTAGCGTGATATGTGGAATTCATACCCTGATGTGACAACTGCAATTTGAAATTTGTATGTCAGCTTATCTGACTAGTTCTATGGACTCCTGCTTCAGACATTATTAAGGCGATGTTACCCTTCTACCCCAAATAAAATTAACTGCCAAATTCTAAGCTCCAATATATGAGTAGGTCTACAAAATCGAGGGAATGAGCACAGTTTCCCTTCTATGCTACAGATAAATATCACTGCAGCTCTATAGAATGACAGGCATATCCAAGCAACAATTTTCTGCATGATTGGTTATATATTGATATTGTATCAAGTTAAACAAGTTGTGAGCTTACTGCTGAGATATTTCACTACCTAACATTTACCAGGACTGAATGGCTAATTTTACAGATATATAATATCCAAGAAAACTGATTACTTAAACAATTACTCATGAAAACAGATAAGCAACTTCAATTGTCCATTTTCTATAACATTAAAAGCTTAACATAATAACCATATCTCTCTCTCATTTTGTATACTATGCATTCTTGAAATATTTTGTCTCATTTATCCCCTAATATAAGGTTCAAAGTAATCAAAGAATTAGATCTTATTCTGTAATGGCATAATCACAGCATAAAAAAAAACTGGCATAATCAGAGTGGCAATGCTAACTGTTGTGAAATAAATGGACAAGAAGCGGAAGTGGAGGAAGAAGAATGGCATATGACTACAAAAAGAATAGTGGTGCAAAAGAGAAGATGAGAAGAAGGAAGATCTAAACAGTAGATATCAAGTGTAACACCACTAATCCTAACGAATCTTGGAATGTGTATTATATGCCTCCTGATTCAATCTCAAAAGACATATGCAAATGAGGATAAAAATATCAATGAGAGAAAGTGCACTAGTAAGGGTAGGTAAAGGAAGAGCAGGATATAAGGTTAGGGGAAAAATGTGGCGGGGGGGGGGGGGGGGGGGGGGGGAGGGGGGGGGGGGATGGGCGATGAGCTATTTGCTGCCATATAAATAATAGACAAACATTATATGCTGCAAAAATTAACTCTTCTAACAAATAGTATTAACATACACGGAAAAAAAACAAAAACAAAAAACACTTCATTTCTACATCACTTTCTCAGTACCAATATGAAAAGACACATGTTTGTACCATTATACTGATTTTTTTTATAGTAAAAATCAAATATCATAAAGAAGTGATGTGGTGGGTAATTAATAATGGTGAGTCAACATTTTATTATGAGGAACTTTCGTAATATTTGTACTGTGCCCACTCAATTCAGTTATATATTCATTTGTAGTTTGAATTGTACAATATGCCTAAGAGCTAAACTACAGAAAGGAAAACAGTTATCAAAAGGTGACAAAACAAAAACAATGATACAAAAGAGCACATTTCCACTATTTTCAGCAATGAAATGGTAAACTATGAATAAGACACACTAAAAAGCAAGGTTTTTTAAAATTAACTTTACAGTTCATCAAACTTTCTGACAATAGCTCAAATCTATATGAGCAAGAGAGAAAAGAAAAAAGAGAAAAAAAAAACCTTGAAAAAGATGATGGAGTTCTAAATGGACGAAAACAAGGGAAGACATGAAACACTGCAGTTCATTAATATAGACGAATTACATTTAAAGGAACAGTGAGTAGCGAAAGGTTTATGAATTTCATAGTTAGTGCAAAATGATGTGAATGACTAAGGAAAAGAATGCATAATGAAGAAAGGACAAAGGTAGCCATTAAAGGAGTATTAAAATTCATTCTAACTAGGTTACAGAAATGCACATATTGTAACAGCTGATTTATGTTTCTGGAGATTTGAAACAGCAGTGTGTGTGTGTGTGTGTGTGTGTGTGTGTGTGTGTGTGTGAGAGAGAGAGAGAGAGAGAGAGAGAGAGAGAGAGAGAGACGGCGGGGGGTCAGAAAGTCAATACAGTTAATTTAGCAAATCTGGAATTTTTGGCATCTTTTCAATAACTGAACAAAAGCAGCACACACAGGAATAGTAACATCATTACTGTCAGTACAGTTTTGTCACTGGTTGACAATCTCAGAAAAAAGTAATCTGTTCATGAAAGACTAGTGAAGCTAGGGAAAATTTGTCTTCTGAGAAGCTTGGCATAATTTAAGTGTAAAAACAGTTGTGTTTCGCAACTGTACAAAATGTTTTAAGAGCACTAGAGACACTGATGTCTCAGTGAACAAGATCACATACAAGAAAGAAATACAAATTTAATAAACAGTCAGTGTACACTAAAAGGAAATTATGTGGATTACGATGGCATGGCTGTGGAAACTTAGAACAACAATATTTATTTCAATTATGTCAGTTGCTAAGTGAGAAAATGTTCAATGTAATTTGGTACAAGTAGATACATAGTTATGAATAGATGCTCATTCTGCAGGATGGGAATACAACAGAGAAATGGCAGATGAAGCTGACTGCATTTTTGATATGAGGAACCACATTTTATGTGATGTTTTGGAGGTGATGGTTAACACAGAATAGATTTACCATGGAAAACTCTATAACTGATTGAAACTGGTAGTATGTCAAGTACTGGTTGTCTAGAAATGTGGTGTAAGGATATGGAAAGAATAATATAGGAATGTCTTATCAAGGGAGAGGTATTCAGAATAACTGAAAACCCTGAGAGGACATTGTGTATCCTAATGCACTTCTCCTCCTTTTCTCACAGTCTTCTTTTTTTTAGTGTTAGTTTTTCTTCTCTCTCTGCTTAACTGCGTAAGTCTTCTGTTGTGCCTCTTTCTACATTTATTTGATGTCCATCTGTCTTGTAGCAATAAGTTTCTTTTCTTCACATTGCCTTTTCTTCCCCCACCTTACTTTGTATGAGTTCCTCCTATGTCAGATCACATACAATTACTGTATCAAGTCTCATACTGCCACATCAAAGTGGCTTCTGCTTTATGATGTATGCCTCAAGGTCACCACGTGATTGACTCAACAGTTACAAATAATTATTTTAGAATAGCAAAATTGCTATGTTTAGCTATCAAAATTTTGATAATCAAAGCAAAAGCTACAATAAATTCTTAATCTCTTCAAACTGTTTTATCACTCAAAACTTTGTCTATTCCCATTCATTATTACAATATGAACTTTGGGTTACATAGTAAGTCAGCAGTCACAAACAACACAGTAAAATTTGACAATTGTAACACAAATGATACCTGACCTCCTCCAATATAAAATTTCAAATTACTCCATTATCATGACAGACTTTTGTGCATCAAACATACGTACCGATATGACATAATGAATTAGAGAACTAAACTTTTACATGTCAGTCATTCTTTCCACTCATATGTAGAATACAATCCAATCTTAATGATTAATAACTGTAACTGCTGCATACAGTTATTCATTAACAATTTACATATTTCAAGTTGAAGGAACAACTTTATAAGTAATAGTAGCTAATTTGATATTAAAAAAGATAAAGTGATCTAAACTGAAATTAAATTCCATTACTGCAGCATACTCATGAAATTTCATGGTGAATAAAACTGTACTTGCTGTTTATGGAAGATTTCTCTGCTATGTGCATCATAGAGACTTTATCTATATTTTGATTCATTCATTTTGTAAAAAATACACACTCTAAATTGTTCAACAAACTCTTAAAATTGTTTGTAAATGGCTGTATAATGACAATGCTGTAAGCAGGTTGGGATCACTTCATTAAACATCTTTTCCATTTCTAGGCAAAAAATGCATATGCTTATAAATAGAAAATTTGCAATTTCTGTAACTTTTTCAGGTCTTTAATTCACAAAAAATCGCATTAGGATGATAACAAGAGATATTCTGAGTGCTGTCCTGCTGATCTGTAGTACAGAAATGAATGAATATTTTTCTTCTATGGATGTAAGCATATTTTTCACACTTGTTTCTACAGAACTCAACTGTGAACTGACTAAGTCAGAGAATTAGCGTTTATGTTATCTAAACTACATAACCTTTCTGCATGTAGAAAAAGAAGAAAAAACTTTTTTCAAATCACTTCCAAAAACAGCAACAAACCCAGTGAAGCAACCATTTCTGCCTGTTATTCTGTTGGAAACCAATTGCACTATGTGCAATGTCACAGGATATAAATGTCTTAATGTTGTGGAAAAAAAAAAAAAATTAGTCCTTGATAAATAACTTTTGCACTTGACTTTCACAATTTTTTTCTTTCACATACATTTTTTTATGGAAGCTCTTTTGTTTGTATTTTTATACCATATTTTCTAACACAAAATGTTGATTTTTTCCTAATACTTAAAACAAAACTACAAAATTTGGAAAATTCTTTTCTTATCATAAATAAGTTTCAGTGATAATATAAGCTCTTCAGATATTTATATTAAAATGTATAATTATTTAAACTCCAACAGCACTGTTAAAAAATTGCACTATAGCCCTATAAACAAGAAGAAAATTTTCTGAATATTGTTTGTGAGACTCACATGTTTATTATCACAGATACTTAGGCATTTTAGCCTGATCTACAATGAATACAATTGCATCTCTGCTGTCAGATATGTTTCTTCGTGTTAGCGGAAATAAGAATGTTAAACTTAAAACACCAAATTGAGCTATCTACGCTAAGGCCTGAAGATGCGTCAATAATCAGATATGAACTGCTTTTGTCCTGAGATATCCTAAAAGGAAGTCAGAATTTGACTTTTCTCATAGAGTAACAATATATATTTGTTAAGTCACTTCAGATTATTTGAAGTAACAACTGTTATGGAGATTTGTAACTACCCTTATGCTGTTCTAGTAAAAATCTCAAGAGCTTTCCAGTATCATCAAGATCACAAATTGCAGTAAACGGTTTGAAGTGGGAAATAGTAGCTTCCACACAGTAATTTTATAGCTGCATATATATTTCTATGTGGCAACATTTCACAAAACATCATGTATCACAATAAATAATCTTTTTTAATTAACAATAAGAATTTCACTTTGCTCTACTTGACAACAGCTCCCTCAGATTTATATCTCTGCAGATGCTATTGCCACCTGCATAAAACTCTACATTCAAATGAAATCAGGCTATAATTCTGGGAAGCATTACGAAAAAGAAAAGAATCAACTGCTTTCAGCAACAAAAAATGGATCATTTTTCCGACGTGATCGTCCTTTACCACGGGCTCTCCGAGAAGGAGGTGGAGTTGTCCGCCTACCTGAGCGTCCACAGTCTGAACAGGACACCAGTTCCTCTGAATGACCAGTCTTCTTATTCTCCTGGGCATCACCAAGACAGAAATCACAATAAGGGGAAGGTGCAGCGCGGTCCTTTTCTTCTGGCATCAATGTCATTACCTATGAAAAATAAAATTGCTTTTCAGGTCAGTTTTATTTTTGCCACCATGTACAATATTAATTCACGATTATTTCTGTCTTTGCAGATGTATTTTATCATCTGCATCAAATTATATAATTCAAATGAGATCAGGCATTGGTAATTTGTTAATCAGGCACGTCTACACGGACAAGGAAAAAAATTCCTGGATTCTTCCCAAATTACCCAGTTGAAAATAGTTTTTTTCCCAGATGAAAATACATTTTTTCCATGTTAAGTGACTGTATTCTTTCCCTCGGAACTGTAAAACGTATCAACCGTTTGAATGGTTAAAGTTCTATAAACTGACGTAGAACATATTTGAAAGATCTTAGATGCGCAACAACAAGTACGCTGCATATTTTCGCATTAGGATATGCTGCATATTTTTGTATTATGAAAGTACAAATTCGAATTCCACCAAAAACAGCACGTCAGTTTCTGAAGCATTGAAATCGAGATTGCAATGTCCTCTTGTAAGCCAGTCATAGCTCATGTCAAGTAATCTCGCCAGCCGATGACAGCGCATATTCAGAGCATAGGGCACGTGATGTAGACAGCCAATAGCATCATCACTGTTAAGTAGTGCGAACAGACAAATAGGAAAAGTCAATGGTTTAATTTAATATACATGGTGTAGCTACAAGAAAAGCTAGGCTTCTTCATATAATATTGGTCTCGAAGATCAATAAGCTACAAGAAAAGCTAAGCCTTCACTTATAATGTTGGTCATTTTCTGTATGTGTTACAGTCACAGACCTATCACACAAATGCCAGTAAAACTTCAATAATGACACGTGTCTCATTTTCTGGACTCAAAATTCTTCTAAGTGGCCAGTCCTCAAAATGTTAAGTTTTAAATGAGAGTTAGATGCTGTGTGATTTAAGAAATTCATCGCACATCCTCATACACAACATAATTTATCTTGCGTAAAAGGAAATTTACTTTGAAAGCAACGCTTTTCAAACCACCATTTGCAATCGAGTGGTCCATTCTTTCCGACATCTACTCGACTGATCATTTCCAATGTGCTACCCATTTTCTGACTTGTACCCCACCTGCGTGCACACCCAAATGACGGCTTAGTATGGCCGACTGGCAGCTTTACTCCTCCGTGGTGACAGTCGACAAACAAGATTTCTCCAATTGTGATGACCAGATGGACTATCTTACAAACGTTTTCCTTACTGCTGCAGAATGTTCCATTCATCAAACTTCCTCTTTACCTCACTGTGTCCCAGTTCCTTGTTGGACTGAGGCATCCATATTCCAGCAGCTGAACTTCACACTACCTGCAACTTTCCTGGTGGGTGTGAACCTTCCATCATCTTGGCTTCATACAGCGGCCCATGTTCATCTTGGCCTTCAATTGCTTACTAAGGACACTACTACCCCAACCTCCCTCTATTGCCTTCATTTACATGACCTTCACATGGAACTTCACGACTGTACCTTTGTGTGCACTGGATGGCTCTCGGACTGACTGTAGTGTTGGTGTGCCTTCATCACTTGCACCGATGTTGTTCAGTATTGGCTTCTGGCACAGTGCTCAGTATTTACAGCAGACCTCTTCGCCCTGTATCAGGCCACGGAGTACATCCGGCAACACAGAATTTAAATTGTGTCATCTGCTCAGACTCTCTCAGCGCCCTTCAAAGCTTTTGTGCGTTATACACCGCCCATCCATTAGTGCAACGAGTCGAGGAAAACTGTCACTTCCTCACTCTTGATGGAGCCACTGTGCTGTTTATGTGGGTTCCTGGTCATGTCAGTCTGACAGAAAACAAGGGTGCTGACACTGCTGCCAAGGCTGCAGTCCTTGCACCTCAGCTCACTAGTTCAAATATTCCCTCCGAAGATCTCTGTGTTGGTGTCTGTCAGGAGGTGATGTCACTTTGGCATCCCCTGCTCCTCTCTCCATGGGAATTAGTTCCAGGTTATGAAGCCTCTCCCCAGTGTCTTGGATGAAATCCTCTCGGCCCTTCCACTGCGAGGAGGTCATTTTAACTAGGTTGCGTATTGGGCACTGCCTTTTTAGCCATTGCCATTTGTTAAGTGGTGCTCCCCCACCACTTTGTGAACACTGCAGCCAACTTTTAACTGTCTACCATATCCTGATGAAATGGCACTGTTTACATTCCCACTTGGGTTTGCCATCCGAGTTATCGGCCGTTTTAGCGAACTATGAACCGGGCTGTCGACAGAATTTTACTTTTTATTTGTTGTAGCAATATGGCCAAGGCCATTTAATTTTTGGTTCTGGACCTCTGTTTCTTTATGGCGTATTTTATAGACCTTTCTCCGCATCTCTGTTTTTAACTGTCTTCTTTCTGTCAATTGGGATCGACGTGTAGTTGTTTTTAACTCTTCTCTTTATCTCTGTGTTTCACAGTTTTGACATAGGCGCATATGACCCTAGTTGTTTTTGTGCCCTAAAACAAAAACCATTCGCAATATTTTCCTGCTACCCATTAGAAATAGGTTCATTTCACCATTTGCCACAGAGTGCCAGAAAACAGGCATTACTGCAAGTGCACAGCTACGATTAAGAGATCTTAATTACATCATAAATGAAACAGGATATCAGAGGATACTCCAACAGCATTGGAATTTCATAAACCATACTAAAATGCATAATTTGGCTTAAAGTACAGATTCGTATGTTCAGATTCTTGACGAAGTAGGCCCCAACCTGATATTAAGCTTTTCAGTGTGGTCTCTGGGATGTAAATTTTCTTGGAACACTCCTTCCATATTATTTCATGATTGGTTCTTCATTATGGCATAAGGCTGTATGTGCCAAAAGATGAACACGTGCAGTTGAAATTCAGTGAACAGTTGAAACCAGCCTGTAGTGTGGAATCAAACACTTCGTTTCATATAAGTTGACTGCCTCAGTAGGAAAGATTAATAAAAGCCAAATTTCTTTAACAAACTGACAAAAATAACTATTTTCTGCAAGGTGATACTTGACAGCCAAAAATGTGGAAATAAGAAAACTGTAACTAATGACATACTTTAGCCTTCTGTAATAATGTGCATGTATTTTAATTCACTTGATGGCTCCCAGCCACAGAGATCCGTTTTTGTTCATTTGACATGAGAGCTGTAAATGAAGAGAAAACAGCAAAATCACTACACATAAACACTGGTCAAGTGGGGACTACTCGCTCCCATCCACAATTCAGATTAATCTGCGTGTACGCGAATCTGAGAGGTTGGGTGTGTGAGAAAAATTTTTCTTGGTAGCATATGGCTTGTTGCTACTGCCGATATAGCTAAAAGGCACACTTTAAGTACCCAGAAGTGAGACACAAAGAGAAGGTACTGCTCATACGCAACTCAACTGTGCTTGAGCCTGCTGGCATCTGCTCAAATGAACCTAATGGAAACAACTGTGACATCACGCTCATAATTTGTTGTTGTGAAGTTTTGTCTAGTCTTTGCCCTAAAGCCTTTGACACATTTTGCTGTTGGCAGACACTTGTGAGTGCAGTGTGTTTTGTTGCTGCAAATGGAGCATTTCCTTTGCAACTCTAGTTTTGTTTCTTTCTTTTTCTCGTTTATGTTTTATTGCTGCAGTATTATTCAGCAGTAGTGAGATATAGTTATATTCTTTGTTAGAGAGTCAATTTCTTATGAGTCAAAACTACAAAAATACAACTGAAAACTAAAACAATGGAAAATTCCTGGAATTCTTAAAAATTCCCGGGTTTTTACCAGATTTTCCAGTTGTATATACCCTGTAATCAGATTTTAACATGTTACTCCCAGAGGGGAGACCTCACAGATGTCAACAACCTAACAACCTCCAGCTGCCCCCCCCCCCCCCCTTTCTCTCTCTCTCTCTCTCTCTCTCTCTCTCTCTCTGGCCTGCACCTATCAGAGCTGTCCCTAGATAGTAGATACAGTATCTTTCTCCTAGTGTACTCCATGGTTTATTTTTAGACTTAGTTTGATTTGAGTTACTGATTTAGATAGTTCTTCTACTGACAAAAGGAGAAAGACTAAGTACCACCAAACTGACCTTTGTACCTAACTATTTTGTTCCTTACCACATTTAAAAAAAAAAAAAAAGAGTCTTCAGATGTACTCAAGACCTTTGCATCACAGTTTATGTGGAGGGATATTAATGACTCACAAACAAACTAAGAAATACTGGCAACAGATGCATTGTTCCAGTTATTACTTACTTTGCTAACTACACCTCAGTTGCACAAAACAGTACTGTAACTATGATCAAGCTGAGCACTTGTGGCAGAGAAAATCTAGGAATGTTCTTGACAAAAAATTTTCCATTACTGGTATGTTTCCTGCTTCTTAGGCACAGAAAGAAATGGTACCATCAACACATACCTCTCAAGTCAGTGCGGAACAATAGCTTGCTAAATTGCGTAGAAATTAATACAAATAATACATACACAGTGTACCACGTGTAGAATGCATCCTAAGGCATAAACGAATAGTTAATTTGATAATGGAGGGTAGAGGGGTGCAGGTGGAGGATTGTAAGGGACAAAGATTTGATGATGGTAAGCAGGTTCAAATGGATGAAGGTTGCAGTAGTTGCACAGAAATGGAGAAACACCCAAGACAGACTAGTACGGAGAGCTGCATAACAATAATCTTCTGGCTGAAGATGACGATGATGACAACGACAACAACAACAACAACAACAAGTGAGTACCAATACGAAATAACAAGCAGGGTAAATGTTCTAAGTTTTCACTGTACATACAGACAAAAATGTGAACTATTTTTGCACCAGGACTAATTGTCAGTTTTGGGCACAGCTATAGCAAGATATTTTGCACATGTTCATTCGCTGATACCCAATGGAGTAAACTTTTGGAAGTATGTCTGCACAGCTCAATTCCATTCATGACTCTAGTGATAGTTCTGCAGATGTTCAGCACCTTTGGATAGTATGGATAGTAGCATGTTGCACAAAATCTAAAACATTGTTTTTTGATAAAATCAAAAGCTGTAGAGTGTCAGAGACTCTGAGATTTGTATTTTGTGCGAGAGAGAGAGAGAGAGAGAGAGAGAGAGAGAGAGAGAGAGTGTGTGTGTGTGTGTGTGTGTGTGTGTGTGTGTGTGTGTGTGTGTGTGTGTGTGTGTGTGTGCGCGCGCGGGCGCTCGCTCGCGCTCTCTCTGAAGACATAGCAGTTATCTATATACCTAGGATACACCCTTTTTTTAGTGTAGGCAATATAAGACACTTAGTCAATCTCCATATGGATTTCAAAACAGTCTCTCAAAAGAACACAAATTTTTCAATTAACAAAACAGATTATATAAAATTTAAGTGACAAAATACTAAAAACTAGTATTTCCCATAATTTTGTCAAAAGCATCCGATTGTGCAGTTTACAAAATTCTCCTAAAAAAGATTCAATATTATTACAGATCTTGTTGATAACAAGTTTTCCCCACATCTAACTAAAAGGATGCAGACTGATGCATTAAGAAACCCAGGGAGCGTACACAAAGAAACAGAATATCCAGAATGGGGAATAATGCTGGTAGCTACAGGTTTACCAAAGAAATCAACAGTAAGTTTGCTCTTTTTCTTGTTATATATAAATGAGCTGTCATCATGTATCCAAGAAACAAAAATATTTATCTTCGCTTTCATGTGAGTACAAGTAATGGAGTAACCTCAACAGTTGAAAAGGTAAATAATTTTCTTAAAAACGTTAATGACTGGTTCCCTGAAAATGAATTGTCAATAAGCTCTGAAAAAACACAATATATCCATCTTGGGTATTAATAATCGCTTCAGCTGTATTTTGCTCCTATATTACTGTACCACTATCGGTGATACAATAATCTTGGTTATTAATACCCAAGATGAATACTCATAGCTGTGGTTGCCCCATCTACCAGGTTACCTGCACAATACATCCAATTTGCACTGCACAAAGTCTGTTAACACAATTAGAAATAATATGAAACAAAATTATCTAAATTTTTGAACCCAAACTGGAAATCACATTACAGTCAATCTAAAGGTATAAGCTCTGCGACTTTTGTGTTATGGATTATATACGATTTTTTTTTTACCTATGAAATTGGATGTTGTGAGTTGATGTTAGTCAAGAATGCCTTTAAGGTGACAAAGACGCCATTATCAACACCTCACATAATTTGAAAGAGGTCATGTAACAGGGCAACAAGAAGCCGGATTTACCTTCTGTGATATTGCACAAATACATGGCAGGAATGTAGCCACCCTACATAACTGCTGGCAGCAACAGTCATAAGACTGTACAGTTGAAAGAATACCGGGCTCTGGATGGCCACTTGGCATTACCGAGAGGAAAGACCATCACGTTTGGCATGTGTCTCTGGCAAATCATACAGGATCTGCACCAGCAATCTGAGCAGCAGTTGGTACCACAGTGGCAATGAAACTGTTACAAATTGGTTACTTCAAGGACAGCTCCTAGCCCGACTAACTGTATCGTGCATTCCTATGACACAAAACCACTACTATTGGCGACTTCAGTGGTGTCATGTGAGAGCTCATTGGAGGGCAGGATGGAAGTCTGTTGTGTCTCCTGATGAAAGCAGGTTCTGTCTCTGCGCCAGTGATGGCTGTACAGAGGTTAGGAGAAGACCAACAGGGCCTGCAACTAATCTGTGTGTGCTGGACACACTGGGCCTGCACCTGCAGTTATGGTCTGGGGTGCAATTTTGTATGACAGCAGAAGCACTCTTGTGCCTACCCCATGCACCCTGACTGCAAATTTGTATGTCAGTATGGTGATTCGACCTGCCACACTGCCATTCATGAACATTCCAAGTTTTTTTCCAACAGGATAACGCTTGACCAAACATCGCTGTTGTAACCCAGCTTACTCTATAGTGTGTCAACATGTTGCCTTGGCCTGCTTGATCACCAGATCTGTCTCCAATCAAGCACACCTGGGATATCATTGGACGACAACTCCAGCGTCATCCACTATTAGCATTAACTGTACCTGTATTGACCGACCAAGTGCAACATGCATGGAACTCCATCCCACCAACTGACATCTGGCACATGTACAACACAATGCATGCGTCTTTGTGTGCTTTCATTTAATACTCTGGTGGTTAAACCAGTTATTAATATATCAACATTCCACATCTGCATGGCTTGTCTTACGCTTAACAGTACCGTGTGGTCTTGCAATGTTAATCACCTACATCTGTTATATAGCCCGTATTCTTGAAAGTTCATTCCTCTACATTAATTATTTTTTAGTGTTGCAGTTTTTTCTGGTAGTGTAGTACACATCATCAGAGAAAACAATATGACAATATTATAACCTTTTAAATGGTTGTCTTAAACTAGGTTTTTTCTCCAATACTGTGATTTATACTTAACTACGTTCAATCTGTCTCTCAGTCTCTGTCAGAGAGAGAGAGAGAGAGAGAGGGAGAGAGAGAGAGAGAGAGACTGATTTCATCCCAACTGACCCTAGTCAGTTCACTTCAGCATATTTAATAAACTGGTACAGTTCACTATGTCATGGTAAGTCATGGTCCTCCACCAAATCTATTACCCCAGTAGCACCATTCCCACAAACTCCACTGAAAAACCTTTATTTGTAGTAATCAGTAGTAATAGGAGAAACATCAGTGACCAGGTAAGGCCTGGAAGGAAGTTCAGATAGTCTCGCAGTTAAAGTGATAGCTTATGATAAGCAAGAGATCTGGGTTCGAGCCATGGTCCAGCACACACTTTCATTTTTCACAGTGTATTCAAATAGTACTATGCTGACCAGCAAAAGGAAGGTGGTGGTCAGATATGCTTCATTATGACAAATTTCTTTGTGTGTCCAGTCAAATGATCAGAAAACTTCTTCGATGACTTCTGAAAATAATTTTAGTGCTGTGACATCTCCTTGCCTGATGTCTCTTCTTTCACTATACTTATCAAGACTAACAGAAGCTTAATCATTGAGATTAACTGATGTACTAATATAGTTTAAGTTAATGTCTTCTTTCTCACAAGTTGTTACTACAGATTTGGTTGAAATGGATCCAAAACGTTTCTCAACTTACAAAGTGTGATTCAGAAGTTTCAAGACTGATTCATTTCTGAGTAGGGGAGTGCATGTGGACTGGTTCTGCTGGGAGGGTGAAGTAGTGGGGGGGTCTCAGGGAACGAACTGACACTGCGGCAGTTGCCTCTGGAACCCTGGAGAGTGCACATCGCTAGCAGTGTGAGTGCATGTCATTGACCTTGGTCGAAAAGTGGGAGAGGCAAAAATGGAGCAGCACTTGGAGCAGCGTTATGCGACTAAGTTTTGCATGCAACTGAATAAAACCGCTATGGAGACTCTTGGTATGATTGAAGAGGTCTTTAAGGGACAAGCTATGTCCCGTGCAATGGTTTTCATGTGACACAAACGTTTCAAAGATAGCCGCGGGAATGTTGAAGACGACTACCGCTCTGGGAGGCCATCATCACGTCGAACAGATCAAAATGTGGAGAGAGCGGGAACTTTTAAACAATGACTGTCGTCTTAGTACTAGATTAATTGCCGATGAACTGGGACTCAGTCAGAGTATGGTGTGGAGGACTGTCACGGAGAATTTGATGATGCGAAAAGTGTGTGCCAAAAGCTTTGTCAGTGGATCAGAAGAAACAGCGCATGACTGTTCCCAGGAAATGCTCCAATGGTTGAATGTCGATCCGAACCTTCTGGAGAAAGTGGTTACTGGTGATGAGACCTGGGTCTACAAGTATGATCCTGAGTCAAAGCGTCAAAGTTCAGAATGGCATGCTGCTTCCTCACCGAAGCCAAAGAAAGCTCGCATGAGCAAGTTGTGTGTGACGTGCATGCTGATTTTATTTCTCTCTCTCTCTCTCTCTCTCTCTCTCTCTCTTTTTGAATGGTAAAGGAGCGATTCACAAGGAGTTTGTTGCTCGTGAACAGAGTGTCACAGGTGACTTTTATGTTGGAGTGCTCTGCCGTTTGAGGGATTGAGTTCGTCGCGTTCGCCCGTCAATCAAGGGCGATTGGATTCTCTGCCACGACAAAGCACCCGCTCACACACCGTGCGCCGCCGCCGAAGTTTTGGTCAAGTTCAATGTGAAAACACTGCTGCAGCCACCCTACAGCCCCAACTTGGCTCCAAGTGACTTTTTCCTCTTCCCCCAACTCAAGACAGGCCTAAAAGGGAAGCGATTTGACTCCATCAACGCCATCCAACAGGCTTTGACGAGAGCCCTTGACAGCATGATGCCCGAGGCCTTCCAGAAGGGGTACAAACAGTGGAAGACATGCTGGCAGCGCTGTGTTGATGCTGAAGGATCATATCCCTGTATGAATCTCAGACATAGTTGTAATTAACACTCATTACTCTGTTCTGTAATTGTGTTCATGACCTGTAAATGGGCCAGTATGTTGTATCCATTTCTAATGTCAGTTTGCTTATTTGTCTCATGAAAATCTGTCTTCTATATAGTTGATGATAATTTTCATGAATGATTTTACATTTCGGACAGGAGGCTGGCAGGTCTATAGTTTCTTATGCCTTGCTTGTCTCCCTTTGTGGAAAACAGAATAAATACTCTGTACTAGTTTTGGGAAGTTGTCTACCATGAGAGATATTATGTAAACAATTGTTCAAGTTCCTTTTGCTTTATTTTTCCTCCATCTTCAACCATTATATAGAAAAAAATCTCTAGGTTTTTTTTGTTTATTCATACTTTGAACTGCATTATCTTCACCATCCACCATTACTTCCAAAATTTCGTTACTTTTATTATAAACTAGGAGTGCTTGTAACTCATCTATTGAACAACCAATGACTGTATCCACTTTGGTGAACAGTTACTGGAAGTGTTATAGGCTATTGTTAGAGGTTATTTCATTTTCAGATTCTGTCTTTTGCTTTAATGATGTCTAAGAACACATTAACCAGCTTACTTTAGTGTAGGAAAGTACTGTGCATTGCTGCTACCACTAATGTAAGTGGTGGAACTGCTGAACCCATATCTGAAACCAGTTGTTCTCTAGAACCTACAATAAATGGTGATTCATCATCCACAGGGAGAGAAGAGTAATATTTTACAATGTTATTGAAATTCAATAACAATTTTCTGACATGTTCTACATCCTGGAATGGAAGTAAATCTAATCTAATCTGAACAATATCCAGGAATATGACAGGAAAGATCAGTCGAAGCAAAAAAGCCTAGCAAACATGGGCTCTGAAAAGTATAGCTTAAGAGCTGTGAGCTTTAGAGCCCATGTTTACTATACAATTTTTTCTTATCTTGGGCCATACTACCTCTTCCCAAAACATGGAAAGCAAGGAACTTGCACTAGAAGATATTTGTTTCGCAGTATCGAAGATGAAGTGCTAAGGGTCTTTTGGAGTCCATGTCTCGATTTATCTTTCCTGCCATACCCCTCAACCCATACCACTTCTTTCAACATATTACTATCAGGTGTTGCAGTCATCAACTCTCTCTCTCTCTCTCTCTCTCTCTCTCTCTCTCTCTCTCTCTCTCTCTCTGTGTGTGTGTGTGTGTGTGTGTGTGTGTGTGTGTGTGTGTGTGTGTGTCAGAGTCAGAGAGAGAGAGAGAGAGAGAGAGAGAGAGAGAGAGAGAGAGAGAGAGAGAGGGTGGGGGGTGCAGCATATAACAATAGATTGGATTCAAATAAATCAATGTATTAACAGACACTAAAAGCTAAATAAAAAATCTCAAGATGCTCCAGGTCTCCATCACAGATTCAGATATTCAGCTGAACTACTTTGTATTTGGAAACTTTGAACATAAGCCTAAAGAGTTGTATGCTACCCATTCTATGCATGATAACTGTGGGTGAAGATTCGACTGGCATAGTGCATATTTAACTAGTGTATATGGTAGAGGGCTCTTTTCAACCATCTGACATTAGTCTTCTATCTCCAATCTCAAAATAAAATCTGTAAAATGACCTGGAAACCTTCAGCACCATAATACACACATCTCAAACCCACAAAAACCTGGTATATATGGTAGAGAGAAGAGGGCTCTTTCCAACTGTTTGACATGTCTTTATCTCCAATAACAAACAGAATCTGTAAAATAACTGGAAGCCTCTAGCACCATAATCCACACATCTCAAAACCACAAAAATGTAAATCTGTCATCACCTCAAATGGCAGGTTGAAGTCCACAGAACTTGTCTTATCACATCCATACAACATACCATGCTGTCCATGTTTCAACAACTGTGTCTCATGGTCTGAAAATTTTGATGTAAAAGGAGGATGCACATGGCCTGTCTCAAAGCTCTGTGTGTCTGACTCACACCAAATACTTGCAACCTGTCAAAGGAATGCTTTCCTACATAAGGGTATCCCCATATACAAGATAGTCCTAGTGTTGCTGATTCTAAAACAATAGCTCTAAGCCTTCAGTTATAAATTGCAGGTGGCAGTTATTCCCTTAACTGTACCTGGCCGGCTCCCATCTCATAAAGCTTGCTATTCACCATCGATAAACTCTTGGTCTGAAACACTATTTTAAATGTTTATGCCCTGTAAAGTACTGAAAATTTCTTGAGCCAGTGGGCGTCTGAAAGCACGTCTGTAACCTCCTTATCTTAATGAATATCATAATGACAGGCAATTACTTCACCTCTGCGGGGAAGATGTACAAAGATAATGGGAGACAGAATAGTGGCCCTTCTGCCACCTCACACTAACTGGAATTCACACAGTATCAACATTTGTACACTCCCATATCCTCCTCTATTAAATACAAAACATGCCTCTTGCAAAATTTTAAACACAAGTTCTTAGAATGTGTGATAGTAAGCTTTAACACACCAGTCTATCAGCGAAATGTGAAGTGTTAACTGAACTAAATATAAACAGTTATTAATGATAATTAAACTAATACTCACATCTGCAGCAGGTTTCTTATCAAGTATTGGAGCAGCTGGTGACGTAGTAATTGTACTTGGTGTCTCTTCAGGCACCATTGGTGGCACAACAGGTGGTGGTACAACTGAGAGCACTGGAGCATGAGGTGGTGGTTGCGTTGGTGGTGGTTGTTGTGGTGGTTGTTGAGGTTGTGAAGACACAGGGGGAACCGGTGACTGCACCTGAGACTGTCTGCCGCGCCGAGAACTCCCACCTGAGGGCATATACATATTTTTTTAAAACTATATACATATTTGCATTCATGTCAATTACAATTTGGAACATAATATCCTATGTATAAAATAACTCATATTCATTAAACAGAAGCCTGACATTTTTTTTGGGGGGGAGGGGGGGGGGGGATTTCTTGCATTATTATACAGGCTTTCCATTATTAATGCGTGTTGTAACCTTACATTATAAATGAATGACAACAATATGGTTGACGCAGTATTAGGGTGAAGTAATGGGGAAAACAATGCACTAATTAGATTAAAAAAAAACAAGAAGCAAAGTAAACAGCAACAATATGCATAAGGTATAATTTGGTTACATCATGACAGTACAAAACATATATTTAATATTCACCAAAACTTTTAATAACGTCAGCACAAACAGCATATACAAAATAATGAAAGTTAATTATCGTTAAATATATGACAACAGCAATATAAGACTAGGGAGGGAGTAAATAACATGTAGTAACAAAATTTAATATTGGAAAATCTGAGATGGAGTAACAACAGTCTGAAATAGGATGCACGGCTACACACCACATAGGGGAGACACCATTCAACAGATGAAGAAAGAAGACTGTTAGACGTTATAAGCTATTGCACAGACTCCTTCAAACACACACACACACACACACACACACACACACACACACACACACACACACGCACACACACACATGGCCACTGCCATCTCCAGATGCTGAGGTCTGGCATTGGGCCTTAACATCTGGAAATAACAGTGGTCACATGTCCACCAAGGAAGAACTCTATCTGATAGCTTATAATTCATAACAATCTTCATTCAAAGGGCCTGCATGCCACTCAACACTTGCTCTATGTAGAAAGTATCAATCTAGCCTATTTCACATTATTGTTAATAAACAGGAAATATTAAAATACCTCAGATGCCCATTCTGAGTACGATTACATTTATCACTGAGAATAACTAATACAAGATGAATCTACCTCCGATGAAATTTAATTGCAGAAGCTATTTGATACACTAACAGATATATGACTATAAAAAGGCTTAAAATATATGAAAATATGTTTAAGGTTGGGTGGGCAGAGCTATGCCACCAAACAGTTTAGCACGTAATTTCAAAGTAGATATAATAAATTGAAAAGAGTTCCTTTAAACTGCTGCATTATTCTGCCATTTATACTCATGTCTCTGAATACTCAAATGTTGTTATAAAATGATGTGCATGCCTACCTACTTACGTCCATCTGGATGAGCTGTTTTATTTACAACATGAAACCCAACTCCATCAACAAAATTTTACAGATTGTTCAAGGATATTTTCTGAGCAATTTAGAATAAGGGACTTTTGGTCTCCTCTGACTCATTACATGGGAATCGCATTTCATTTCTTACTCCTCTTTATCTTTGCTTCTGAATTGCACTGAAAATAATGGCACAACAATACAAGTGTAGAGAGTATGTGCTGTTTGTCTTGTTTGGTAACAAATGTGCACCATTCACTCAAGGTACTTACTGTTGACAACAGTAATGCCCAGTTTATGTTTTCTATTCTTGGCTTGTACAATCTCAGAAATTTAAGAGTAATACCTTTACATGATGCACAATGCCTACCTTGAAGACTGTAACACTATAGTTTGATGGCATTTCTATGCTGTTCTTATGGGTACTGCATGAACCCATGACAAAATGTGCCACTCTTCTCTGGATCTTCTCTATATCTGTTAACTGTACCTGGCATGGGTTCCAGTCTGATAACCAATATTAAACATTCATAATGAGTCTTCCTGCCTGCTTACGTGCAATACATTGCATTTATTTATTATCAGAGTCAACTACCAACCCTCCACCAATAGTTGATCCCCTGCATGTCTTCCTGCATTTTGCTACAATTTTCTGGATTATGATCTTGGACGTAGCCAGGCAAGTACCCACCAACACTGCATACCATTAGTTATAGAATTGCCCAAGAATACCAGAAGTCCTGAGACCCACAAATCTATGGTGGTACAGACAGCAATCCTATAAGTCCTTAAAAATTCTATAAATTTACAGAATCAGTCAGATAACAGAAAATAATCTCACATGATACACCTAATAATGGGTCACACAATGAGGGCGTGGAGACATGAACAGGGAGAAAATGATAGGACAATAGGTTGCTATAGGTTAAATCCGGGATAATTTTGGGAGTGGTTAATGTGTTGTGAGGATAACTTGCATCTAGCCAGTTCAGAAAAGGTGGTGGTGGGGAGGGGAGGATCCAGGTGGCCAAGGTTGTGAAGCAGCTATTGAAATCAAGCATGTTATGTTCAGCACATGTTGTGCCACAGGATGTTCAAGCATGCTCTTGGCCACAGTTTGCCAATGGCTCATTCATCCCGGTGGACAGTTGGTAGTTTTTCACATCAATTTAATAAGATGTGCAATGATTGCAGTAGAGCTGGTATATGACATGGCTGTTTAGCCCTCCCATGCCTCCATCTAGTCCATGCATGCTCCACTAGACAGCACTCTTCTCTCACCCTGCTGTCCTTGTCCCAATCCAGACTGCTTCTCAACGACACAGTTGCATTCCAGTCCGAGCTGTCAGAGATGGCGATCATATGTGCTTGCTTTTATGAATTTGTGTGTATTTCCTTTTCTGAAGAAGGTTTTGGCCAAAAGTTAAACACATAACAGTCTTTTCGTTGTGCCTGTCTGCAATCTGTGTCACCTTTTGAGTGAGTAGCAATTTTTCCTTTCCCTAATATTGTTGATATTCCAAACTGGAGTTTTCTGATTAAATGTTAATTGGTAACAGTCAGTACAATACTTTACTGCTTAGAATTGACACAAAGATTTAATCTATGTTTTATATAACAAGACATTATATCTAGAATGTTGCGTTTGAGATGGATTCTAAGTTGCAATAGCAGCAGGTACTGTGACTTGTTAGGTATCAGATGTTGTGTATTTTCTCATGAAGTAAGAAGAAAAAAAGTCGTTAAAACAACTAAATGTCATGAAACTGGTAAATGTGAAAGTAATACTGCAAATATTTTGAATAAAAATAGTGACTGTGCCAAAAGTGAAATGAGAAGACCTGCCACAGTGGAATGTGCAGTATGTACCTCTAAAAGTTGTGCAATAAACTGCTGTGTAACAGGTTCACTCAATGATACCACTCTTTTGTCTCGTTGTTGGACCTCAGATCAGTGGAATTATTTTAATACTGAGAACTTATGGATAATTATTAACAAAGGTAGGTTATGATGTAACATACATTCAGAAGCAAATTTTATTCCTAACAAGACTCAGGGAATCACATTTTGCAGGAATGGACGCAAAAACACACCGCATAGTTTGAGGAAAAATTTGTGAATACAAATTAAGTACATCATACATATCTGCCTCAGAAATAGTAGAACTAAGCAAAGAGCTATACTTAGAACAAAGTGTTACAACAATGCAACAAAAAGAAGTTGACACCACTGCTCGTGTTTTTTTAGAACATCTTACAAAATTGCAAAATATCAGAGACCTTATGCTGATAAACCAGCTGAGACAGATCTCCAATATCTTAACAGGTTTAATATGGGAAGAATCCTTCAACAAATTTCTCTTGCACTAATCTCACAAGTCATGTTGCTAAAAGTATATGAGAAACGATTGTGATACATATTACAGACAACAGACAGAAAATAAGCACATTAAGAGATAAATCTATCACACTACGCAAAATGTAGGCACTAGTTGTGTGTTTAAAATTTTCTGTGAAGGATAGTGACAGCTGTCAAATTATGTTTCTAGACCTGACTGAACTAGAGAGTATTACTGCCTTTCTTAAAAAGCTCAACTTATTTAGACTGAATGTAGACTGTTTAAAAGAATGTCTGATATGTTTTCCTGGGATGGTGCCTCAACATTGATGAGCACAATATAAAAAAAATTATTTACCTTGCACTTCAGCAGCAACAGACTATAGGTAGCTATTAATGATTCCATCAGAGAAATCAATGGAATAAATTGCTTTCAGGTATTTGTAGAAAAACTGTATGTTATATACAATCAATCTGCTAAAAAACAAAAGGAACTAAACACCTATGCAAAAGCTTTGGGGCAACTAATGTTGGATATTGATCAAAATTTTCACAATTTGGTGGATTTCATCAACTAAAATATCTCTACAAACTGTACGGGAAAACTTTGAGAGTTTATATTCCCATTTTGATATGGATGAGAATGATGCTACAAGAGATCAGAAAGAAAGAGCCAAATATTGTGGTTTACAGAAATATTTACGAAGTACAGAGTTTGTGGAAAATTTAGGAATAATGTTGGATGCATTGATAGAATTATCTGGTCTCTCATGTGATCTTCAAAAGAGGGAAATGAGACTGCCAACATAATGTAAATGGATAAAAAGAACTGTTAGAGCGTTTCAATTATTGCAGCAAAATTATGGCCATTATGACACAGTTGCTAACAATATGACTAAATTATGTAAATTCAAGTCTGTGCCTCTGTCAAGCTCCAATAAAATACAAATCTTTCATGTATGATAGTTTTACGGGAACCTTATCAACAATTTAGAACCACGACTGTTAACTAAGTAGTCTTTTTACAGTGGCATAAATCAAAATTTGCAAAATAGTAGTAACTATAATAACCCCACCTGCATCTAAAAGTGTTAAGTCCATTTGGATGGCCCAAGAAGCTAGATTTAATATATGGAGAAGAAAATATAGTTCATATCTACAAACAATAGGGGAGTTACAAGAGCTTTCAGGGACTACAAGAAAAAACGAAATACTAAAAGGAAGCATCAGGTTCTATTGCCATTGCTTTGTGCTTCAAACATTATTGCTATATGAACACCTGAGTGTGAACCCCTGCATAGCTCCATGAATGAGATTGTAACTCCTTTTTAAGTAGTACCATTTTGGTGGATCATTTGGCCAATTTGATGTTCATCAATCTAAATGGACTTCCTTTTTTCTGGATTTCGCCAATCGCTATATGTGAAATCCAGATGGCAAATGGGAGGTGATCATCAGAGAAAGCGCCCCCCCCCCCCCCCCCCCCCCCAAAAAAAAGGGGGAAATTTCGAAAAATTTGGTGAATACCAGACGTTATAATTTTCCAATCAAAGCCCTGATTACAATTGTCTTATATCTGTGTCTGCTGTATAAACTAAGTGATATCCAAGAGTGGTCAAACTGAGTTAGTCATAAGGATCTGAGGACAATTCCCAGTCTGTCAAGAGATATGAAACAGTAACACTTGCTTTAAGATCATGTATTCAAGCACTGAGCACGGTACTGTTTGTTAAGTCATAATGCTAGTGATTCACTTTCCACTGCAGTGATGAGAACAGTCAGGTGAAAATAGTGTGGTATATATTTCTGTCTGGACTTGGCACACTATACCCTGTGATAAAAATGTACAACAGGAGTCTGTACCAACTATTGTGGGGGAGAGGGGCAGGGAGGGGGGTGGGGGTGGGATTGGGGGGGGGGGGGGAGAGGGAGAAATATATGGGTTTTGTTTGCAAAAAGGATACAACTTGGAGGAAAATGTTAACACAAACTTACATGGTAAGATTGACTTTTAAAAACAATGACTCAGGTAGCAAGATTGACTTTAATACATAATTATTTTCTTCGTAATGCAACAGAATAAGCACTACAGCATATGACACTATATTCTATACATTCATTTTCTCAATGAATACCCCCTTAAGGACTTAAGAGACCTCTTCACTTAGACAAATCTCTTGAAGATGTACATGACACTTCCAACGAGATGCCTGATAGTTATAGTTCTGATGACAATTTGACACCAAAAAAGAAAAAAAACAGAGAAAGAGACAAAATAAATCTCAGATCTCAGACCCTAGTAATTATCTGCACAGTTTAGCAATTTCGACAACATCGCAGGAAGGAAAGTGACAATATCATTAGCCTGAAATATTTTTGTCAAACATTTTACTAGATGATGTCATAAGTCTGAGAAGTTTTGCCTTCCTGATGGGTTCTTTCTGGGGCTTTTTGAAGCTGCAGAGCATCTCCACCCAGCACAGGTGCTGTATATGTGACTGTAGCCCGCTTTCTGTGGCATGAGGGCCTGTCACCGAGAGGCACAAATAAGACAGTATCTTGTTTATCAACAATGTAGGAAAAGACAGATTGCTACTTACCGTAAAGAAGAGACACAAAGCTGATGGCAGGCCTAATTAAAAGACACTCACATACAGATTTCAGCCACAGTCTTTATCAGTAACACACACACACACACACACACACACACACACACACACACACACACACACACAAGCGCGCACATAAGCACTTCTCGTGCACAGACAACCACCAGCTCCAGGATCTTGGGCTGGAATGCAGCACCACAAGGAATGCAAGCAGCAATCTGGAGGGGATGGGGAAGGGGAAGGGATAGTAGTGTACGGGTGTGGAGAGAGATGAACACTGTCTGGTGGTGTGTGCAGGGACTAGACTATGAACAGGCACAGTGTCACGAGGTTGTGGGACAGGGAGGTGAGGAAAAAGGAACAAAAAACGAGATGAGCAGGGAAAGACGAGCGGATGCATTGGCAGAGGGCTGCAAATAAACAGCGTGGGAGATGAGAATGGGAAGGACAGAGGGGGATGGAAACTGTTGGGTGGAGGGGGTGGGAACAGTATGTTACCGTAGGTTGAATCTAGGGTAATTACAGGAGTGGAGAACGTTTTGTAAGGATAACTCCTACCTGCACAGTTCAGAAAAGCTGGTGGTGGAGGGAAAGGTCCAGATGGCTCAGGTAGTGAAGCAGCCATTGAAATCAAGTGTGTGACATTCAGCAGCATGGTGTGTCACGGGATGGACTACTTTGCTCTTGGCCACATTTTGAAGGTAGCGTTCATCCTGGTGGACTGTTGGTTGGTAGTCATACCAATATAAAAAGCTTTTCAATGATAGAAGCATAGCTGTTAAATGACATGGCTGCTTTCACAAGTGGCACGGCATCTGATCGGGTAGGACAGATCTTTGACAGGACTGGAATAGGAAGTGCCGGGTGGGTGGATTGGGCAGGTTTTGCACCTGGGTCTCCCACATGAATATGATCCTTGTGGCATGGGGTTGGGACTGCCAGTGAGGTAGGGATTGACTAGGATGTTGTGGAGGTTGGGTGGGCGATGGAACATCACTTTAGGAGGGGGTGGGCAGTAGCTTGGGTAGGATGCCCTCTTTTCAGGGCACGATGATAGATAATCAAAGCCCTGTCAAAGAATGTGGTTCAATTGTTCGATTTCGAGATGGTAGTGGGTGATGAAGTAGATACCCCTTTGTGGCTGGTTCTTGGGAGCGGTGGGGGGATTGGGGCCGTGAGGGGGAAATGGCACGGAAGATCTGTTTGTGAATTAGGTCTGGAGGATAGTGCCTGTCTATGAAGACCTTGGTGAGAGCCTCAGCATACTAAGCAAGGGAGTTTTTGTCACTGGCAGGTATGCCATCCCTGGGTAGCCTAGCTATATGGGAGGGATTTTTTGGGTGAAACAGATGACAGCTGTCAAAATGCAGGCACTGTTGATGATTGGTGGCTTCAATGTGAGCAGAGGTGTGGACGGAGCCAGCAAAGAGGAGGTGGTCTACATTGAGAAATGTAGCATGCTGGGTTGAGGAGGATCACGTGAGGCAGATAGGAGAGAATGTGTTGAGGTTGTGGAGGAACAGAGATTGGGTGTCTGCATTTTGGCAGCTGTCACCCCTTTTGCACCAAAAAATCCCTCCCATATAGCCTGACTACCTGGGGACAGCATATCTGCTGTTTCTAAAACTCCCTTGCTCAGCTGACAGTCTCACCAAGGCCATCATCGAAAGGCACTATCCTCAAAACCTATTCCACAAACAGATCTCCCATGCTATTTACCCTCACACCCCCAATCCTACCACCACCCCCAAGAACCAGCCACACAGGAGTGTCCCTTTCATCACCCAGTACCACGCTGGAGTGGAACAAGTGAACCACATCCTTTGTCAGGGCTTTGATTACCTATCATCGTGCCCTGAAATGTGGGACATTCTATCCAAAATACTTCCCGCCCCTCCTAAAGTGGTGTTCCGTCGCTACCCAACCTCCGTATCATCCTAGTCCATCCCTACACCACTTCCTCTCCCAATCCTAACCCCAACCCTTGCCACAAGGAACATATCACTGTGGAAGAAGCAGGTGCAAAACATGCCGAATCCACCCAACCAGCACTTCCTATTCCACTCCTATCACAGGTTTCTTCTACCCCACCAGGGCCCGGGCCACCTATGTAAGCAGCTATGTCATTTACCAGCTCTGTTGCTATCATTGCACAGCTTATTATATTGGTATGACTACCTACTAGCTGACCACCAGGACGAACGGTCACTGCCAAACTGTGGCCAAGAGCAAAGTAGACCACTCTGTGGCACAGCATGCTGCTGAACATAACACACTTGATTTCAATGGCTACTTCACTACCCGAGCTATCTGGACCCTTCCCTCTACCACCAGCTTTTCTGAACTGTGCAGATACGAGTTATCCTTGCAACGCATTCTCCACTCCCACAATTATTCTGGCTTCAACCTACGGTAACATACCATCCCCACACCCTTCCCCCAACAGTTTCCACCACCTCTGTCCTATTATCTCCTCCCCATTCTTATCTCCCAGCCTGTTTATTCGCCACCCTCTGCCAATGCATCCATCCGTCTTTTCCCGCCCCTCTCCTTTTTTCCACACCTCCCTTCCCCACAATCTCCTGATGCTGTGCCAATTGGCAGTCTAGTCCCTGCACACTTTACCATGAAGCATTCATCTCTCCCCCGTCCCATACACTATTATCCCTTCCCCTTCTCCTTCCACTTCCCCTTCCCCTTCCCCTTCCCCACAGCCTCCAGATTGCTGCTTGCATCCCATCTGATGTTGCATTCTAGCCCGAGATGCTGGAGCTGGCGGTCGTATGTATATCGTAATTGTGCCTGTCTGCAACTTTGTGTGTCTTCTTTACAGTAAGTACCAATCTGTCTTTTCCTACGTTGTTGATATTCGTACCTGGAGTTTACATTAGCTAACACTATCTTGTTTGTTTCAGTGCATCACAAAGAAACTAAAAACTGAAGTAAAGACATTTATCATGTATTTGGACACACGAGCTAGAGAAAGCAACTCATGTTGTTGTGACATGCACAGTAGCCCTGCAAGACTTAACACTAGACTTAACTGATGACAAAATTTTACTGCTTGCACTTGCGCCTAAAGAGTGCGATGAACTGAACAGCCTGTAAAAAAAAATTATTATTATTATTATTTTTTCCACAGTTCCATTGAATATCCTCAGTGTAGTAAAAAGAAGTCATCTACTGTTACAGAACTGATTTAAGGGAACTTCCTCGACTCCCCACCACTGTTTAAAAATCAGCCACAGCAATGGTTAAATTTTCAATAGGAGGCATGTGACATGACTGCGCTTAATTAAAAGATGATTGTGGACTACTATTCTACAACACAGCATTCGATAATGGTGAATAATAGAAGGCCCTCTGTATAAATGAGGCACTGATCGGTCGAGGCATTGAGTAGTTGACAGATACATAAAGAAGACTGAAAATGTTCCTAAGCTATAGTAAGATGCCCTCTTTCAGAGGTAACCTGTACAGAATACACGTACACCTTGTGAGGATAAAAATTTGTGCATGTAAGTTACATTGCAAATGGCACCACATATGACATCAGAATAATGCATATACAAGTGTGGCTTGAAACAATTATGTTAGCATTAATTTTGATCAGTTAACAACAACAACAACAGTAGGACGATTTTATTTTGAAAAAGCTACTACTGGTAGTTAGTTTGGATGATGATTCATGGATTTCTGGGTGTTGCTTAGTGACAATGTTCACCCAAAGTAGCAGGGTGACAGGTGTGCACATCTTGTAGCTCCCCGGTTTTGGGTCACTGTAGTATCAGTTCATAATTGTAGAGTAGAGACAGCAAAAGATGAAACAATCAAGCAAATCACAGTAATCAAATTTATTAACATACGTGGTATAAATTAGAAGAAATATATTCTTTGGTGCATTAAAATTAGTTACTACAATTCCTGTGTGCAAGACTGGCTCTGATCTGAGAACTAGCAGTCAGAATTAAAAGTGGTAACCAAAAATGTATTTTTTGTTGTACTACATTATTGTAATTTTGACAGCTGACACAGCAATGCCATTCCATGTATCCAAAGAAATTACTGTGGTACATCTTTCCTCTCTTTCCACAATCCAAGCTGCATGGGAAATCTGCGCTATTGTTAAAATTAGATAAGCCAAATAATGAGATATGTGATGAGCTGCCAGCTAATTTATTACAAGCATTTTTAGATACTTTAAAAACATTAATTTGTTGCCATAAAGTCTGAATGACAATAACTGTATCAACAGATCAATACATCATAATAATGTAAAGCAATGAAATGAATCATGTTCTCAGAAGCAGAAAAGGCCTAGTTATAAATATAACAGCAATTATACATTCAGCACTATGAATAGATCAGTTTTGTCAATTTACTTGCTTAATCCAATGTTTTCACAGCAGCTATTGCTGGACACTTTCTTCAGAAGATTAATTACATATGGATGTGTGTGTTGTAAGCTGATGAAATTACATTTTCAGAAAGTGGGAATTATAAAAAATTAAAGCGAAATATTATCACAGTACAAAATACAATCCATATACATTCTCCATTAAATTAAGAAGACAAAAACTGCTGTGATGCTACACCCAATAAGATATAAATACCAGCTTTTCTAATATATTTTTGCAATAAAGAAAAAAAAAAATATTCCTCCCTGTCAATCTTTTTCTCCTCCTCCACACTCTCCAACTGCACCCTATTACAAAATTTGAAGCATAAATGGGTTCACAAAAGATCGATAAAGCAATATTAATATGCATAAAAAAAAGAATAAAGATTAAATCAAGGCAAAATAACAGGAGAAACAGAAAGAAATGACAATTAGTGTTCAAAACTATTTAACGATTTATCTACATGAGCATCTACAAAGCAAAATGCAAAATCTCCATCACCATATTACCACATAAATAACAATTACATTTCAAGCAGTGAACAATCTTAAACACACACATCATATTGCAATATATTACAAAAACAAAACATGAAAGATACACATGAAGCCATATTCATTTGTCAAGAACCAAATACCAGCCTTTCCCTTTTACAAAATAAGCTGTGTGTTGAAGTGGCATGTCTGGGCTAAAAGTGTTCAAACCTTACTATCTATAAGAGCAGACTGAAACAAGGGAAACAGAGAGTAAAGTGCATTTTCTCAGTAAGCATTGTTGCTTACCCACTCTATATTTACACTGAATCTTATTTTTTACACATTTGTCGTCCCTTTTGCTTTCTTCGTTTAATGTTACTTTTACATTTTATCCTTTAATCACTTAAAATTTAATATCTCATTTTATGCATGTATTTCTGCTGAACATTATTTTTGTTTTGCTTCCTTCACAACATTTTCTCTCAAAGTCACCCATTCCTCTTCTATTGCATTCCGTTTCCCTGTTCCATACTTCAAAACTCTCAACAATCACTTGGTAGTTTCAATTTATTGAGGCCCCATCTTCTTGGTTTCCTACCTTTTTGCATTTTCTTCCGCTTTATCTTGCATTTTATAACTGATAAATTATGGTCAGAATGCACAATGACTCCTGGAAATGTTTTGCAATTTTAGACAGGATTTATAAATCTATCTTAGAATTGTATAACCTATCTGAAACTGTAATGACTCGTGCTACTTGTGTGAAAGCACATACACAGTGGTGCAAAGTGCCTACTTTTCTGTTACTTTTTCTCTGATAACCCCTTGCTTGTTATTCACTAATATAACTAGCACTAAAATAGCACACACCTCGTTATTAATACAAATTTGGAATAAATCTTTACCTGAGCAGACTACCATATATTTAGTATCCCCAACGTGATACGAACATGTTAGTACTACCATGCTGGCTTATATGTTCTGTGTTGCGTCAGAACACGCATGCAAATGAATGCTTCAACAGCTATTACTGAGCCAGCACAGAGTAGCAGCGTGACTGGGAGCGTCACGATGACGCCACCATCTTTCCGGCAGCAGACCAGTACTGTGCTTTGCACAGCTAGAGAGCCAGTCCATTTTAGTGCACATTTCATAAGATGAAACAAAGTGTAGGTAAGTGGTTGCATCACTAATGGAAGATGTGGCCACCGAGGTGCAAGATATTCTCGTGACACCGCCAGAAGTGAAACAGTATCCTGCTACACAGAGTACTCTTATTACACACACGTCTCACTTGGAAGTAAAGAGGCTTGAGAAACTTCTACGGGTGGAAGGACTAGGAGATCGACTTCCATCGCAGCCCCTACGGCATCTATGGACACAGCCAGTGATGATGTGTTTCGTAATATCTGGTTGTCGAGGTTACCTGCTGAATGCATTGTCACAAACAGTGGCTAAGATTGCAGAAATGTATCCCTCAGGGAACACTGCAGTGCTGATTCCTGCAGTCTCAGTTAGCAGAACCAAATACATACATTGCCATACTGCAAACAGCACATACTAAACAACGGCCATATCAACGTTCATCAAGGAGTTGTAACTGTTCGCCTGCAGTGTCAAACATCTGCTGGAATCATAAAAAATTTTGCAAGGACAGGTAGAAAATGCACACCACCATGTAAATGGAGTAATGACACACTATCTGTGGCAGCTTGAGCTATCTCCACTAGTAATACCCACTGATTATTCATTACAGATTACAGCACAAAAGTGCAATATTTAGTGGACACAGGAGCTGAAGTATCAGTGTATCCAGCAACTAAATTACAGGCCACAACTGTGATGATTATTACTTATATGCCACCGATGACTCAAAGATTAAGACCTATGGACGAGTTAACTAAAACTTAGTCTTGGTCTCCGTCTAATGTTCAAATGATCATTTACAGTGACCAACATCTGGCAACCGATCTTGGGAGTAGATTTGCTGTCTTGTCCTCCTACATTTTAGCTCCTGACCTGTGAGGGCACCGTCTGAATGATGCAATGACAAATCTTAACTACTCAAGGAAAGCTTAACTACACTCTACCCATGACAGTAGGTGTAATCGCCGAGGACACACAATGTATGTCGCTGTTGAAGGATTTACTTGAAGTTACGAGGCAGTCATCTACAATACAGAAATGTCAACCATATGACAGTGCACCACATGCTCACCACACCAGGTCCGCCTGCCTACACTCATCGTAGGTGCCTGGCACCTGAGAAGCTAAATGCAGTCAAGCAGGAATTACACAATATGTTAGCACAAGGTGATGTCAAATTTCGAGTAGCAGCCAGGCAGCCCCAAAGGACAATGGTTGGCGTTCATGTCACGACTAGTTCCAGTTAAACACGAGGACCATTCTGCACCAGTATCCTGTGACACATATATAGAATTTCTCCACTGCTGTGTATGGTAAGACAAACTTTTCCATGATCGACTTAGTGCGTGCATATTACAGGCTACCTGTAATCATGGAGAATGCCCCTGAAACAGCTGCCACTACACCTTTTGGATTGTTTTGAGTTCACGAGTACAAACGTTCAAGCGTTTCACGGATGAGGTCATGCAAGGCTTCAGTTTCTGCTATGTATACATACATTGTGCACAGTCTAGTAATAAACTCTTCAAAATGTATTTATGGGACAACAGAAGTTCATTTCCTGGGATACACTGTAGACAAAAATGGCATACACCCTCCTCAAGATAAATTACAAGCCATTATCACATATCTTCATCCAGTCACAATTAGAGAGCTTTGTTTGTTTTTTGGTGTTGTAAATTTTTACCAACACTTCATTTCTAATCATTTTCTGATCTCAGCTCCATTAAATGAAGTACTTAACGAAGCACCAAAACCAAATAACAGATTACAGTGGACGAGTGAAACAGACTCTACTTTGCAGGCCATAAAGATCAGACGCTATGTGACCGACACATACTATAGCGCAAGCTCTGCTTCCATTAATGGTCGACACCTCTGCTACCAAAGTTGGAGCAGTACTGCAACAGTCATTATGCCATTGTTGGCAATCACTTGCATTTTACAGCCAAACAACAGCAGGGCGACATAAGAGTGGGAACTGTATGCTACATATGCTGCTATAAAAAAATTCAAACAGTACTTGGAAGGTCGACAATTTAGTATTTGTGACTTATACTTTTAAGATGAAGCAGAGCAAGGCATCTACAAGACAGCTGCAGCATTCAGATGACACTGATACATTTTTAACTCGTTTTGTTTATGTACAAGGCAACCTTAACGCGCCCGCAGATGCACTATCCTGTGTCGAAACATTGAATGTAACAGAGCAGACAACAGCACAGATCGAAACTATAGCTACAGCCATTGATTATGATGCTCTTGCTTACGCACATCATCATGTTGCATGTTCAACACTGAAACTGTGCCAACTAATCACACCTGAAATGAGTGCCAAACTGACTGCGACATCTCTGCTAGGACACCACAACTGTTTGTACTATAAGTACTATAACAATTTCAAACTCAGGTGATTGCAGCTACACACAGTCTAGCACAAACTGGAATTCGAGGCACCATTAAGTTAGTGGCCCATATTGCATACGACCTGCAAAGCATTTGTCAAAAGCTGCATGACATGTCAATGGAATGAAATCTCACGCCACATCAAGGCACCATTGGGAGCATTTGTCCCCCTAACCAACAATCTGAACATGTTCACATTGACACTATAGGACCTCTCACAATTTCTGAAGACTACAGCTACTGCCTCACAATAGTGATGACTGGAAGTGTTTCCAATGACAGATATCAAGGCAGAGACAGTAGCACAGACATTCCTTCGTTGGTGGATCGCTCAATTTGTCATGCCTTTACACATCGCTGCTGACCACAAATGTTAATTAGAAGCTTATCTCTTGATGGTACTGGCAATGTTACTAGGTATTAATTGCACACAAATCATGACCTACCGCCCTGCAGCGAACAGCATGGTTGAGTGTGTATATCAGTTGTAGTGTCGTGCCACACAGAAATTGTCTGAGGCACTGGCTATTGTGCTCTGTGGGCTGTGAATATCTTTCAAGAGTGATCTTATGACACGACAGCCAAACTAGTCTACGGTCAAACATTAAGACTGCTAGCAGAATTTACACATGATGGTACAGATGAAAACATAGTTTCATCAAATATTGCTGTTAAATTGAGAGCGCATACTTGCCAGCTTCAGCTCATTGTCCCCAGATAGCAAACTGGACAAAGTCCATTCATTTTCACAGATTTAGACAGCTACACACACTTATTTTTGCACGGTGACTCTGTTCGTGAACCACCTCAACCACTGAACGAGGGACCCTGCAAAGTATTACATGGAGGCAGCAATACATTCAGAGTTGACACACATGGTGTGCTGACTACAGTTGCCCTTGACCAGATCAAACCTGCATTTATTGATGCGCAAGATACAACTAAAAAACCAGCTACACCAGTTATAAAAAGTAAAGATGCCACAACTGAATCCACCCTGCAACCAACGTCCCTGGATTCAAGAGCGCTGTGACAACATGTTCTGGGCACCGTGTCAGATTCAAAATAAAATATCACTGACAACGAAGGGGTGTGGGGCGAGGGATACAGTGACTCGTGCTACTTATGTGAATATGCAGACATGGTGATGTGAAGTACATAAATATTCTGTGTGTGTGTACTTTTGCATTATGTATTCTTTGACATTACTTTTTCTCTGCTTCTTATTCACTAATGTAACTAGCACTATGAATAGTATGCAACTTGTAATTAGTGTGTGTGTGTGTGTGTGTGTGTGTGTGTGTGTGTGTGTGTGTGTGTGTGTGTGTATATATATATATATATATATATATATATATATATATATATATGGGAAACATTCCACGTGGGAAAAATATATCTAAAAACAAAGAAGATGTGACTTACCAAACGAAAGCGCTGGCTGGTTGATAGACACACAAACATACACACAAAATTCTAGCTTTCGCAACCAACGGTTGCTTCATCAGGAAAGAGGGAAGGAGAGGGAAAGACGAAAGGATGTGGGTTTTAAGGGAGTGGGTAACGAGTCATTCCAATCCCAGGAGCGGAAAGACTTACCTTAGGGGGAAAAAGAACAGGTATACACTCGCATACACAGACACAAGCACTAACAGACATTTGTAAAGGCAAAGAGTTTGGACGGAGATGTCAGTCGAGGCAGAAGTACATAAGCAAAGATGTAGTTGAATGACAGGTGAGGTATGAGCGACAGCAACTTCTCGTTACCCGCCAGGCCTCAACCTCCGCTAATTTCAAGTTGCCGCCGCTCATATCTCACCTGTCATTCAACTACATCTTTGCCTATGTACTTCCGCCTTGACTGACATCTCTGCCCAAACTCTTTGCCTTCACAAATGTCTGCTAGTGCTTGTGTCTGTGTATGTGCGGATGGATATGTGTGTGTATGCAAGTGTATACCTGTCTTTTTTCCCCCTAAGGTAAGTCTTTCCGCTCTCGGGATTGGAATGACTCCTTACCCTCTCCCTTAAAACCCACATCCTTTCGTCTTTCCCTCTCCCTCCCTCTTTCCTGGTGAAGCAACCGTTGGTTGCGAAAGCTAGAATTTTGTGTGTATGTTTGTGTGTCTATCAACCTGCCAGCACTTTCGTTTAGTAAGTCACATCTTCTTTGTATATATATAAACAAAGATGATGTGACTTACCATACGAAAGCGCTGGCAGGTCGATAGAAACACAAACAGACACATACATACACACAAAATTCAAGCTATCGCAACAAACTGTTGCATCATCAGGAAAGAGGGAAGGAGAGGGGAAGACGAAAGGAAGTGGGTTTTAAGGGAGAGGGTAAGGAGTCATTCCAATCCCGGGAGCGGAAAGACTTACCTTAGGGGGAAAAAAGGATGGGTATACACTCGCACACACACACATATCCATCCACACATATACCATATAATAGAGGGAAACATTCCACGTAGGAAAAATATATCTAAAAACAAAGATGATGTGACTTACCAAATGAAAGTGCTGGCAGGTCGACAGACACACAAACAAACACAAATATACACACAAAATTCAAGCTTTCGCAACAAACTGTTGCCTCATCAGGAAAGAGGGAAGGAGAGGGAAAGACGAAAGGAAATGGGTTTTAAGGGAGAGGGTAAGGAGTCATTCCAATCCCGGGAGCGGAAAGACTTACCCTAGGGGGAAAAAAGGACGGGTATACACACACACACACACACACACACACACACATATCCATCCACACATATACAGACACAAGCTTGTGTCTGTATATGTGTGGATGGATATGTGTGTGTGTGCGCGAGTGTATACCCGTCCTTTTTTCCCCCTAGGGTAAGTCTTTCCGCTCCCGGGATTGGAATGACTCCTTACCCTCTCCCTTAAAACCCATTTCCTTTCGTCTTTCCCTCTCCTTCCCTCTTTCCTGATGAGGC
Organism: Schistocerca americana; assembly: GCF_021461395.2. Taxonomy (NCBI): domain Eukaryota; kingdom Metazoa; phylum Arthropoda; class Insecta; order Orthoptera; family Acrididae; genus Schistocerca; species Schistocerca americana. The sequence continues at coordinate 415,803,123 of NC_060120.1, forward strand.
AACAGTTTGTTGCGAAAGCTTGAATTTTGTGTGTATGTTTGTGTGTCTGTCGACCTGCCAGCACTTTCATTTGGTAAGTCACATCATCTTTGTTTTTATATATATATATATATATGTTTTATAGAATGAAACATGTCATGGCTTATTGAATGCTCATAAAATAACAGCTGTGGTGGTTTCCTTAACATTTATATTAATTAGCTGTGGAATCAGAACATGATGAAGATTACACATTTTAACTGTGATATATATATGGGATAAATTTGTATTTTAACAGACTGCAACAAAACATTCTGGTGTCCCTAGGTATCTTCTATGCACAGACTTCTTTCATAATTCTTAAACCACGTTTTTGCAATGATTAAACTGTACACCATGCAAAATTCTACTGCGTGCCTTTTCCTTTAATTCCTATCCCACAATTCACGTTCTCCTTTTGGTACAGCTGAATTTCATCTCCCCCCCCCCCCCCCCCTTCCCTCACCAATCACAGTTAAAATGTGTAATCTTCATCATGTTCTGATTCCACAGCTAATTAATATAAATGTTAAGGAAACCACCACAGCTGTTATTTTATGAGCATTCAATAAGCCATGACATGTTTCATTCTATAAAACATCCTCAGGTGACAAAGTGCAAAAATTTGAAATGCTTATTCACACAATGAAAGTGGAAAGTTGTTTGCTGAAATATGACAAATACAAAGTTTCACTTTGCAGATTGGTTTTGATATAAGGACAGTCAATGAGGTGAAACATTGTACTTGTTATATTTCAACAAGGACATTTCAATGTTTTGTTGAGCGATCATGCATTTCAGATAGAGACAATGGCACTTTTCTCCCATTTTGTCAACTGAGGATGCTTCTATAGAATGACACCAATTGTGACTTAATGTGCTTAAAATAACAGCTGTGGTGGTTTAGTTATCATTAAAATTTTTGTCTCTCATAACATACTACATAATGTATTTTATCTCAAACTTTTTTTTTCTATTTCTTCCTCATCTGTTGTGCCATTAGGCATGTAAACATGTACTACTGTGGTGGGTCATGGTTTCGTTTCTGTATTAAACTGTTTTCTTTACTATACTGACACATCTAATAAATCTAACATTTCACATTCCCCCCATGCAAGGTTTCCTTTGGTTTTTCTTCTGACTAGTCCCCACCTGGAGATCAGAATGAAAGGCTATAGCTTTGGAATATTGTATCCAATAGGATATCATAATTATACCATGTAGTACAGTATGTCCTTCCACTACAGCAATGTCCATGGTTGAACATAGACCACAATCATGATTTTTATAAAAGTAGGACGTTTCTGTTTAAATGAACACCTCGTTGAAGGATTCATGGCATAGATGATATTATCAGGTGCTAAACGAGTGAAAATAAAGTTTTTGGGCCAAAGTCAGTCAAAATTTCCCGTTTTGAACAACTTTTGTTTGTAAAGGTGGTTCTTGATCTAGGAAAGCAATGCACTAGTTTTGAGCTTTTAGCCACGAGTTTTATTTAATGGTCAATGTGGTGTTCAAACTACATCTCACTGATAACAAAGACCTTCCAGTCCTATATCATGCAACACCAATGCTACAAACTCTGTCTCCTTTCACATTTCCTTCTACAGAGTTTAACAAAGTCCGCAGTGGTTCCATAAATTGCAGTATAAGTCACAAAGGATACTGTCATAGGGAAGAGAAATATCACCGTACAAGTTCTTAAGCACATCTTGCAGCGAATAACCTGACTTCACTACTTTTAACACATCTTTCAGAACATTCTCTTTTCAAATATTGTTCTGCCTATACAGAAAGACTTGGGAATCACCAGCTGTATAAGATGACATATCAAAATCATTTAGATTCAAGCACTTAAACACAGGTCACTATAAAAGTAGAAACCATTGTGACACTCACTACAATATTCTCTTATGGAACAATTATAGTTAAGATTTTAATTGCAGGCACCTTGCGCTCAACAACCTGAACCTTCAGGAAAATTAAAGGTCCTCTGAGTGTTGACTGGAATAAATATTCAATGAAGACTTCAACCTATCTGTAAATGGTGACAGTAATTATCATATAATATTCAAAACAACAGATAGCAATGATGTTTATTATGTATATGTTCCCATAACTGCATAAAATACAAATGGTCACATACTTGTTTACAGATATTTTCATAAATAATATATACATAACGTTTCAGTCTGCTCTCTCTATAAACTTTTAAAATGGAAGTATTTGTTGGTTTTCTTTAATCACAACAATATTCTACTACTATTGGTCAAGTAAATGAAATATCTCTTTACAAATAAGTTCAGCAGTGTGAAATAGATATAAAATGAACTTCATCAGAAACATTTTTAATCCATTCAATGGTGATTTTGTTTAATAAACTTGAAAGAAACTTCTAACACACTACAGCAATAGCAGTACAATCTGTAGCTATAAAGAACACAGTCTGTCAAATATATCCTGAAACAGCACATTCAAGTTGTTGAAAGTCAAATGACTTAGCATGTAGCACAACCAATCATAGCACACAGTAAAAATGGGCAAATGCTCCAACAGATCATTTTGAAAGAAAGAGGTAATTGCGTAACAATCACCACACAGGAAGAGCTCATATGTATTCCAGAAATGTTGTTGTTTTATAGAGCTCAAACATAATGCTGGAGAGCAGGGAAAAATATATGAAGGGTAGTCATAAAGTTTTAATTTTGTTTGTCTGCAAACATATAATGCTGTCCTGACACACACTGAAATACCCAAGCCAAAACAAAATGATGCACATCATCTCCACTTTATCAGCAGGCTATGTCATTTCTCTTTGGCTTCTATACTGGTGTGCTTTAGAGTGGGGACAAGGTGTAGCAGGACTGCAGGTATGTACCTGCAAAGAAACAAAGTACGGAGCTTTGTTTCTTCAAAGTGATGACAAACTTTATGTTACCTTTCAGATGTATTTTTACAAATGTGTGCACATTTCTTCTACTTCCAAATCTCATGTAGAATGACAAGAAAAAAAGAGATAAACAGTAATGGATACATCAAATACTCATATATTAAATAACAAGATGTGAGACACGGTGCTGAATGTGATTATTTTGTGTCAAATAACATTTCTTTGAAAACCATTCTGACTATTACGTAACATGTGCTTCTGATAATACACATATAAATTCAACACACAGGTTGTTGTTGAACTTTAGCAATATCAACACACATCTAAAAGTTCACAATATTTTGTAAGTGGAGTTGGGGTTAGGTTGGGTTGTTGGGGGGAAGAGACCTAACAGTGAGGTCAGCGGTCTCATCGGATTAGGGAAGGACAGGGAAGGAAGTCGGCCGTGCCCTTTCAAAGGAACTATCCCGGCATTTGCCTTGAGCGATTTATGGAAATCACGGAAAACCTAAATCAGGATGGCTGGACGTGGGATTGAACCGTCGTCCTCCCGAATGCGAGTCCAGTGTGCTAACCACTGCGCCACCTCACTCGGTTGGAAGAGGAAAATGCAGGATAGTGCACAAATTAAATTCAAGCAAATATGGATACAGGTCTTCCGAACAGGCAGCAATGACATTTACAGTAAGCAACTCCAGAAATGTTATACGAGGATGCTCATATTGTAAGCTGTAGATATATTTAATCACAAAGTTTGTTCCAATATAAGCACCTACACCATATGCATTAAAACTTTTTGATGCAATTATCAATTTCAAAGAGGTATAGCTATTTTCAACAATCTTTGTAAGTCTTCTTGTATATTAGTCACTTCTAATACAAAGAACTTTTAGTTAAGCACAAGTAACAACTGCATCAGTACCCTGATGTAGTTTTATTTGTTCTGAAATTTTAACTCTTTCTGCCCTCATGACTCCAATTGGAATCATCAACTTCAGTGGCTTCCATGGTGCATTTCAAACATCAGAAAGCATTATAAGTGATAATTTGATCCCTTGTCAAGACAGTGTGCACAGCTCATTGCACCTCCATACAGTTGCCTACTACAACAAATTTTATGAGGCACATTCAAAATTCAGCAACATTCTACATATGATCTTGTGGTTTGTTAACAGTAAATTATACACAGTGAGTCACAAAGTGCTTTACAACTTTGAAATGATTGAGATAACTTACAGAATCAGTAGATGTGTCATTTTGTAACAAACAATCTCTAGTTTGATTCACATAGTGCATCAGTACCCCAGTCTGCCACTAGTAGCACCAGTATAGTGGACAGTTAAAATGGCTACTTTCACTAGTGCAGAGAGTGCTCAGGTGCTCACTGTTTGTTTCGGTTTCATGAAACGAAATCTGCAACAATTGTTCAGAGTAAATTTTGCACCAAATATGCTGAAGAACCTCCAAGCAGGCCTACAATTTACTCTTGGCACAAGAACTTTGTTGAGATGGGTTGTTCACTGCAACATAATAATTCACAAGTTCACCTGCGTGTTGATTATGTCAAACGGTTTAGGGAGAGCTATGCCCACAGTCCACAAAAATCAATGTGATGTGGATTTCGTGAGTCTGGTATCCCACTAAAGACTGTTTGGCAAGTACTGCATACACATTTACACTGGAAACCATACAAATTCACAATGGCACAGCACATTAGTGATGCAGATAAGGTTGCCCGTGGGGAATTCTGTGTGAAAATGTTGTATCAGACAGAAGATGAGACATTCCTGAACACAATAATCTTTAGCAATGAATCAGCATTTCACATCAGTGGCATGGTGAACACCCACAGCTGCAGAATATGGTACATCGAAAATCCCCAAGGAAACCTGGAACATGCTCATGAGATCCCCAAAATTAATTTTTTTTGTGCCCTTTCTTCTTCATCGAGAAATTTTCTTCAAAAGTTTTTAATTCCGCAGAGCAATGAAGATTATCTTCCTTCTTATAACCCAAGCCCAGTGATTTATTTTAAAGATTTTATACGGATAAAAACTACGAGAGTGGCAACTATTTATTTACAACTCGTACAAAATAGATACGTGTTTCAAACTTTTACTGACCTTCAAAGTAGTCACCAGCATTGTGTATAACACATTGCCAGCAATGTGGAAGACACAGGATACTCTTAGCAGTGCCAAATGTGTTGATAGTTCGAGTGGCACGGTCTACTGCCCGACGAATTTGTAGCAGTTCTGAAGTGAATGCCGTGAAGTGTTTCCTTCAGTTTAGAAATCGAGTTGAACTCACGAGGGCTTAAGTCAGGAGAGTGCAGTAGGTTGTACAGCACGTGGCAGCCCCCTCAGTCAAACAAATCAGTAACAGTTTGCACTGTACATGCTAGAGCATTGTCCCGCAAAATGATGGTCAGGTCCTGCAAACAGTGTCATCACTTCTGTCTCTAAGTTGGTCGTAGGTTGTGTTCCAAAAATGAAGCCCATAGAGACAGAAGTGATGACACTTTCTGCAGGACCTGACCATCATTTTGCAGGACAATGCTCAAGCACGTACAGTGCAAGCTGTTACTGATTTGTTTGACTAATGGGACTTCTAAGTTCTATACCACCTACTGCACTACCCTGACTTAAGCCCTCACGAGTTCAACTTGATTTGTAAACTGTAGGAAACCCTTCACAGCAATCACTTCAGAACTGCTACAAATTTGTCGGGCAATAGACCGCGCCGCTCGAACTGTCAGCACACCTGGCACTGCTAAGAGTATCCTGCGACTTCCACATCGCTGGCAACAGGTTATACACAATGCTGGTGGCTGCTCTGAAGATCAGTAAAACTTTGTAACAATTATCTATTTTGTAAAAGCTATAAATAAATAGTTTCCACTATTCAACCTTCGTATATAGATTAGACAAATTTATAGCTGAAATACACAATGTATTGCATTAATCTCGCACATTATGAACACAGTGCCAGAATAATGCCTTGCGAATGACTGGATTTTGAACTACTTGTGTTTGACTAACAATATCATCATTCAAAAACATTGACAATTATGACAACTTGCTCAAAATCAGAACATTTGTGGAAACCCTGAGAAAAGAATTTTATGAAGGATGAATAGGGACTTGGTTTTGAGGGTGGTGAAAAATGTACCTGAACCCGAGAACAGCAACTCACTTGTTAATGAATGGTGTACTTAATATAGCTGGCTATGGAACTGAAGTATATAGGTATCCATAGGGTGGAAACTGTAAGAAAGAACAGACTGGCAGTGTACCCTGTCCAGTCAGTATGGGAGGAAGTTGTCAGGATTCAAGTACAGAGTAGAGACAAAAGAAAATATTAATTTATTTAATTTAATAGAGGGAAACATTCCACGTGGGAAAAATATGCCTAAAAACAAAGATGATGAGACTTACCAAACAAAAGCGCTGGCAGGTCAATAGACACACAAATAAACACGAACATACACACAAAATTCAAGCTTTCGCAACAAACAGTTGCTTCATCAGGAAAGAGGGAAGAAGAGGGAAAGACAAAAGGATGTGGGTTTTAAGGGAGAGGGTAAGGAGTCATTCCAATCCCGGGAGCGGAAAGACTTACCTTAGGGGGGGAAAAAAGGACAGGTATGCGCGCGCGCACACGCACACGCACACGCACACGCACACACACACACACACACACACACACATATCCATCCGCACATACACAGACACAAGTAATCTGCTGTGTATGTGCGGATGGATGTGTGTGTGTGTGTGTGTGTGTGTGTGTGCAGATACAGCAATTTCCAAAACATTGGGTTAATGGTGCAGATATCTATTGAGCAGTTACTTCTAGTTTACTGACAAATTCAGTGAAAAGCACATTCTGTGCAAATGAGGGACTGAAGTCTAATTTCTTTTTGAGGAGTTTCATAAAATGTAACTTTTTGTTGCGACAGGTTCTTCACTCAAGTAATTAGATGTGTGTATTTCATATAAACATTGAATTACACTGCTAATTCTGATCTCTCAGAACCATGAAGCACAAGTACTGTAATTTTTTCCATTTTGCTGATTTAGTTGAACAGATAACTCTGTCACCCCAAATGTTTCTGCCTCTGGAGAAGTAATCAAGTTCATTTATCTATCTTATTTGTTCCACTGGTGCATCGCATGCACCTGTCCATTGGTTGTGGGCCAGCTTAAATATTACAATGAGCTTCCTCTGCATAATCTGTTAGCTATTTAATGTCATTGCTCTGCCTGCAATAGACTTTACATTTCTATACCTGGGACTGTTTATGCTTGTACCTCCATTCAACCTGTTTATCACGTGCCTTCATTGTAAACAAGATGTTCACGCTATTATGTATGCATTACTTGAACATTAATTTACAGGAATTGTGTCTAATGCAAATATGGTGAGGTCTGAAATGGGAACCATTAAGCTTCCTATGGCTGAATCCAAACATGCTCAAGTAAAGTAAGAAAATGAAATTGACACAGCTGATGAAGAAGTTGTGTCAAACTGAAATGGTTACACCAGGTTTGGGGAAAGTGTGAAATACCTGGAAAATAATAAAGAGAGAGAATTTTTAAATTTTCAACTAACTGTGTAAAACTCCATGGTCAGACACCGGAGTATATGGAGTTAAAAAATGTACATTAAAATATTCTTCTGGTGGAAAAGTGTTGTTATTCTACTGAAGAATTTATTGAGGATATTTTCAAAGTTTGAACAAGGGAACAATACATTTTACTTTTTATATGCTGGAAACTATGGTATGTATTTGGGCAGTAGTATTTTAGAAATGTATACAAAATAATGTGCATTTTTGTATCTCTCTCAAATAATTTTTCTTATTGTAAATCTTGACACATCTCCTTTACATCAAATCAAATTATTCGAAAGTTGTATGTAATGAGATGAATAAACCACATTTCACAAGTATTATGAATATATTTACTAGAGATGGATCCATCATGACTGAAGGTTTAAACTCGTCACTGTAGCATAGTAGCAACCAAAAGAGGTTAATTAATATTATTATGGCATTCAGTCTACTGGCTTTTCCCCTAAAATTTGTGAGGGCAGACTGATAAGACAAACTTTTTAAACAAAATAACATATAGAACAAATCAAAGTCTGCTTTCAAGCTCAGTAAACATTGCCTATGTTTCTCCAACTGTCTTAACCTTTCTAAAGTATATAATTTTTCAAGGTCTGCGAAAAATGAGTTTATTTCTGCCATAGTGTCTTCACTGGACATGAATTTCTTCCAACTAAGCAGATTTTTCAGGTTAGTGAAGAAATTTGGAAATTTGTGGTAGAGTCTTATGAGACCAAACTGCAGAGGTCATTGGTCCCTAAGCTTACACACTACTTAATCTAACTTGAACTAACTTATGCTAAGGACAACAACACACCCATGCCCGAGGGAGGACTCGAACCTCCAACTGCAGAATATATGGGCCCTGCCTGGCAAAGATCTAATCATGAAAAATAAGCAGATGTAGTCCTGAATGAGACAAGTATCTTCCTACTCTTGTAAATCAGATCTACCAGCTTATGAGCATAGCTTCCACTGGAGCGAGGAGAAGAATGGCTGTAGCAGTTGAAAAACAAGAGCAAGAGACAGATCCTAGGCACCCATTAACTACATAATCACTCAATTAATACCAAGTAGAACTGTGGTCGAAATTGCCTCCAACAACCTCAAACTGAGGGAGGAAATTTCTGGGGTTTCAAAATCGCTTATATATGTACATCTACTCCGCAGGCCACCCCATGTTGCACAGCAGAGAGATATCTTGTACCCCTATTAGCCATTTCCTTGCCTATTTCACTTATAAATAGAGAGAGGGAAAAAATTATTGTTTATGCCCCTGTAGCCCTAATTTCCCTTACCTTATCTTCATGGTCCTTACACAAAATGTAAACTGTTGGCAGTAGAATCGTTCTGCCGGTTCTCTGAATTTTTCAATAGTATTTCGCAAAAAGAACACCTTCATCCCTCCACAAATCACCATTTGAGTTCACAAAGCATCTCCATGATACTCGCATGTTGATCGAACACACCAATAACAAATCTAGTACTCCACCTTTGAATTGTTTCAGTGTCTCTCTTCACAGATAAGTCATACTTCCCTATAATTCTTTGAATAAATCAAATTTGACCATTCTCCTTACCTGCTACTGTCATGTGCTCCTTCTATTTCATATAGCTTTCAATGTGCAAAGTTTTACACTTATGAACATTTGGAGCAAGTTGCCGATCTCTACACCACAACAATATCTTATCAAGATCTGACCCCAGTCACAAATTTCACTTATTATCCCATCATACGAGTGTACTTTTGACAGCAAGCATAGGTGTAGTATTGAGTCAAATGCTTTTTGGAAATCAAGAAATACTGCATCTACCTGGTTGGCTTGATACAAAGCTTTCAGTATGTCTTAAAAGTGCAAGTTTGGTTTCACATGATCGATGTTTTCGAAATCTACGCTGGTTGGCATCGAGGTGGTCATTCTGTTCAAGATAAGTGCCTTTTTCCATGAACCGGGTAAAGTTTTTTGTTTGAGGGATCTATGATAGATTATAGTTAGAAGATGGGCTAACTCAGATGCATATTCAGTATAGAATGTGACAGGGATTCCATTGGGGCCTGGAATTTGCTCAATTTTACTGATTTCAGTTGTTTCTCACACCAGTGACATTAATACTTATTTCATTCATCTTTTCAGTGGTATGAGGATTAAATTGGGGCATTTCTCCTGAGTTCTCCTCTGTAAAGGAACATTTGAAAATGGAGATAAGCATTTCAGCTTTTGCTTCGCTACCCTCCATTTCAGTTCCTGTCTCATTTGCTAGTGACTGGATGCTAACTTTGATGCCACTAACAACCAGAATTTCTTTCGGTTCTGTGAAAGACCACACGATAATATTCTGCTATTGTAGTCACTGAACGCATCACACATTGCTCTCTTGACAGGCAAACGTGTTTCATTCAGTATCTCTCTACCTACAGCTCTACGCTTTGTTTCACACCTACTATGTAGTAACCTCTGTTTCTTTAGAAGTTTCTTTACAATGATTGTATACTGTGGAGGTTCCCTCCCATTATTAACTGATCTACTGGGTACATATCGATCCAGTGCGTGGTCAACTATTCTTTTAAACTTGAGCCAGACTTCCGCTATATGTTCCTAATCTGTGCTGAAAGTTTCAAGTTCCTCACTGAGATATGACACTACTGATTTTTTATCTAGAGTAATGAACATGTATATCTTTCTGCTTGTTTTAGCTGTCTTTTGTACTTTGGTAATCATTGTTGCCGCAACTGCGTGATGGTCACTGATACCAGTTTTGATGTGAACATCCTCAAAGAGGTCAAGTCTAATTGTTGCCATTAGATCCAATACATTTCCATTGTAAGTGGGATTCCTAACTATCGGTTCTAGTCAGTTATCAAAGAAGGCATTTAGTAAAGTTTTGCAGGATATCTTATCATGCCCACCACTAACAAAACTGTAATTTTCACAGTTGATTATTGGATGATTGAAGTCTCCACTAATGATTGCAGTATGATTGGGGAACTTACGTACAAGTGAACTGAGGTTTCCTCTAAAGTTGATGGTTACATCACGAGATGAGTCTGGTTGGCGATAGAAAGATCCAAAATCATTTTATGCCCATCCTTGATAATGAGTCTTGCCCAAACAACCTCACATGCAGCTTCAATTTCTGCCTCTGTGGTCCTGAGTTTTGTGCCTACTGCAACAAATATCCCAGCTCCATTTCACATTTGCCTATCATTTTGAGATACCAGATAGCAGAACTCATTTACTACTTTAACAGTCACACTTCCTAATCTAATTCCCTTAGCATCATCTGATTTAATTGGACTACATTCCATTATCCTCGATTTGCTTTTGTTGATGTTCATCTTATAACCTCCTTTCATGACACTGTCCATTCCGTTCAACTGCTCTTCCAAGTCCTTTGCTGTCTCTGACAGAATTACAATGTCATCGTCAAAACTCAAAGTTTTTATTTCTTCTCCGTGGATTTTAATACCTACTCCAAATTTTTCTTTTGTTTCCTTTACTGCTTGCTCAATATACAGATTGAATAACATCGGGGAGAGGCTACAACCCCGTCTCACTCCCTTCCCAACCACTCCTTCCCTTTCATGTCCCTCAACTCATATAACTGCCATCTGGTTCTTCGACAAATTGTAAATAGCCTTTCGCGCCCCTGTATTTTACCCCTGCCACCTTCAGAATTTGAAAGAGGGTATTCCAGTCAACATTGTCAGTCGTAGGGTCAGTATTGCCTCACGTGTTCCAACATTTCTACGGAATCCGAACTGATCGTCCCCAAGGGCGGCTTCTACCAGTTTTTTTATTTGTCTGTAAGAATTTGTGTAAGTATTTTGCAGCCGTGACTTATTAAACTGATAGTTCGGTAATTATCACACCTGTCCACCTGCTTTCTTTGGGATTGGAATTATTATATTCTTCTTGAAGTCCGAGAGTATTTCACCTGTCTCATACATCTTGCTCATCAGATGGTAGAGTTTTGTCAGGAATGGCTCTCCCAAGGCTGTCAGTAGTTCTAATGGTATGTTGTCTAGTCCTGGGGCCTTGTTTCGACTTAGGTCTTTCAGTGCTCTGTCAAACTCTTCACGCAGTATCGTATCTCCCATTTCATCTTCATCTACATCCTCTTCCATTTCCATAATATTGTCCTCAAGTACATCGCCCTTATATAAACCCTCTATATACTCCTTCCACCTTTCTGTCTTCCTTTCTTTGCTTAGAACTGGGTTGCCATCTGAGCTCTTGATATTCATACAAGCGGCTCTCTTTTCTCCAAAGGTCTCTTTAATTTTCCTGTCGGCAGTATCTATCTTAACCCTAGTGAGATAAGCCCCTACATCCTTACATTTGTCCTCTAGCCATGCCTGCTTAGCCATTTTTCACTTCCTGTCGATCTCATTTTTGAGACGTTTGTATTCCTTTTTGCCTGCTTCATTTACTGCATTTTTATATTTTCTCCTTTCATCAATTAAATTCAATATTTCTTCTGTTACCCAAGGATTTCTACTAGCCCTCGTCTTTTTACCTACTTGATCCTCTGCTTATCATACCCATTGCTTCTGCTAATGTAAATTTCTGCACGGGTTTCACACAGTTTGGAATGAATGTCCACCAGCGCAGTCTTATTTGCAGACAAAACACACACACACACACACACACACACACACACACACACACACAGAGAGTGCCATTCACACCCAGCGTGAGATGCGAGTGGGAGCTTAACCTCTTAACGATTGCCAAGCCAAGACCGAGCATTGCAGACAGCTTGCTGGGGTGGAAAATGGGAGAGGCAGAACAAAGCTACACACCAGTGTTGCCAGATCCTGCATAACAGCATTCTTCACGACTGCAGGTGCTTGGGAACATTATTTTATGGACAACCCTCATAAGTAACATGTTCATTATACTCGAATAGTTACCTTAGTTTGTTATTTTGTAACTCTGCCCACTCATTCCCCCATTAACACACTGTTCTTCACAACAATGTAGTGTCAGCACTCAATGTGGCAACACAGAGTAATGCATTATTTTCGTTGCATGAGCCCCTTGTGTCATAGTGTCACAACAGCTTGCTCATTTCCTTGTATTCATGCATGTGCCAGCACTCAGCAACATTATACTATCTTCGCTTGGCAAATGACTGAAGATTACTTAGAGAATTGGAGTAGATGAGAAAATTAGTCTGTGGATATTGTCTCATCTGCTCCTGCATTTTTAACAACACCAACAGATCAGATAAATGCACCTCAAAGCAAATTGTTAAAGACACAGCCAGGAAAAACTGTAGAATAGTTGACAGAATCTTCTTGTTTAGATTTATCAGTGCATATATTTGTAAAGTTTTGATGATTACCTAAAGATGTATAAAAAGCTTATCCCTACAAACATGGATTTTGAAGCTAAATGTTTCCAGAGATGAGCGTGTTGCATCAAAATAGCGAGGCACAGTCTGATAGATGGATTTAAAACTGTTCAGTGCTAAACTGCATTGTGATCAGTGTCCTTTCTCAATATCATGGCACTAGTGTAGAAAGTCATAAAAAATTTCATATACAAACTGTGGTATATGTATTCATGCCACTGTCATACAGTAATGGTATTAATAAAACAGTGGATGGCATTAAGACGGCTGGCTAACGGCGGAAGTAGCAGGATGAGCCAGCCGCCCAAAAGCTCATAAAAACCGTCCTCCAATTAAATTGGGCATGAATCTACACAAAATGCCAACAATTTATTTGCTATTGTTTCATCAGTACCAAAAATTAAGGTACGCCCCTCACTAGACCAAAGGCTTCCCTCTTATCAGTTTAAAAAATGCACAAGATTAAAACAGTGTACTGTGCATGTGATACCACAAACACTGCATTCCAGTGCATCTTCATGCTGCAAAAGGTAAGCATGTTTTCTTGGGCAGAGTACACTACAAAGCTGCATTAGCACCACTTTGCCACTTCCTGGAGTTAGAATGGAAGTGTGCATACGCAAATAGTTGGTTTGACCAACCACAGCTTGTTGTTGACCACTTCCAGCCACTGTCTTTCCCACTCAGCCAACACTCTCTTTGTTACCCATTACACTAGCCTGTAGTCGGATATTAAGGTGAACTGTGGTATTTTCCTGGCAAGTCTGTCTTTGCTGCCCTGTCAGCTTTCTCATTCTTCTTGACTCCCGCAGTCCACGGACCCAGTAGAAGGCCCCCCCCTCCCCCCCTCTCGCCTATCAGGGAGATGGATAGTGTCCTGAACCAGTCAACAATCACATATGGTGGTAAAATTTTCTGAATAGCTTGTAGAGCACTAAGAGTGTCTGTACAGGCATGACACTTGCTTGCATTCTCCAGTGCCTTCTTGACCATCCACAGCTCTGCATAGCACACAGAGAAGTGGTTTGGTAAGCAGATATTAATGATATAATGGAGAAAGATAAGAGAACACCCAGCACTGTCCCCATGCTTTGGTCCATGGGTGAAAACTGCCATGTGCTCACAACACTGTGATAAAATGCAGTTAAAAACATTTTTAAATCTATTGATGGTCTGATGGTTTTGCTGCACTTCATCATGTCTAAGTTAGTCCTTCACGTGGACAGAAAAAAGCTTAGTTAACCGATAACCAGTAAACCTTCACTGTATGGATCGTTCAACTCAACACTGATAACACGATGTTTGGAGATGGGCCTCACTTTATATAGTTCTTGCTCTATAGTCAGAGACAGCTCACCAGCCTGTGCACAGAGGCTTGAAATGGGACTAGTTCAGTAGCCTTCTGTACCCCGTCTAAGACCTGCATGAGGACAGCATTCAATAAGTTTAAAGATAGAAATTCAGCTGAACTATACACAATGCACCCATACTCAAGTTGCACGCGGGTGAAGGTTCTATACAGAACGTGAGCAGGCTGGATCGATCTGTTCCCCAGTTCTTACCGTTCAGACATTTTATGATGTTTAGTGCCTTCAGATATCTACAGATAGATTGTGGACATGTGACAGCCATGTTAACCTCTGACAAAAGATGAGTCCTGACAAAAGCAAAACGAGGATAATGGAATGTAGTCAAATTAAATCGGGTGATGCTGAGGGAATTAGATTAGGAAATGAGACACTTAAAGTAGTAAAGGAGTTTTGCTATTTCGGGAGTAAAATAACTGATGATGGTCGAAGTAGAGAGGATATAAAATGTAGACTGGCAATGGCAAGGAAATCGTTTCTGAAGAAGATAAATTTGTTAACATCGAGTATAGATTTAAGTGTCAGGAAGTCGTTTCTGAAAGTATTTGTATGGAGTGTAGCCATGTATGGAAGTGAAACATGGACGATAACCAGTTTGGACAAGAAGAGAATAGAAGCTTTCGAAATGTGGTGCTACAGAAGAATGCTGAAGATAAGGTGGGTAGATCACGTAACTAATGAGGAGGTATTGAATAGGATTGGGGAGAAGAGAAGTTTGTGGCACAACTTGACTAGAAGAAGGGATCGGTTGGTAGGACATGTTTTGAGGCATCAAGGGATCACAAATTTAGCATTGGAGGGCAGCGTGAAGGGTAAAAATTGTAGAGAGAGACCAAGAGATCAATACACTAAGCAGATTCAGAAGGATGTAGGTTGCAGTAGGTACTGGGAGATGAAGAAGCTTGCACAGGATAGGGAAGCATGGAGAGCTGCATCAAACCAGTCTCAGGACTGAAGACCACAACAACAACAACAAACCACAATGAGGTCTTAAAATTCAAGGTGGTGTCCCACAGCCTGAGTTCTGGGAATGTAAAGGACTGACATGAAGGATTAGAACACACACAGTTTTTTTTCTTTTTCCTGTAGAGAATTTAAAATCAGTTGTATCAGTCAATTGGTTTAGTATCTTTAAGGGTTAGCTGTAGTTGATGTGTCATACTCGTGAGATTAGAGGAAGAGTAGAATACTGCAAAGTCATCCACAAATAAGGAATATTTGACTGGACTCCTTATTGACTTATTATAGTAAAAAGAGCAATGCTGAAAGCGCTATCCCTAGGAGTACCATTCTTCTGAAGGAATAGGTTGGAATATGTAGCATCGACTTGATACTGGAAGTACTGTTCAGTGAGGAGGGACTGCAAGCAATACATGAAATCTTCATTCATGCAGTTGATGACAATATTTTGTCTCCAGATGGTATCACACACTTCCCAAACATCAAAGAATACACCAATAAAATGAACATTATATGAAAGGATCATTTTACAAGACTCATTTACTAAGATTGCATTAACGCATTAATGCGAATTTAAAATTAAAAAAAATGTTTTTATTTATTTATAAGGTAATAAACATATAATAGTACTACTACAATACTTATTTACAATGAACACAATACTGCACTGAAATGGTGCAGAAGTTAGATTGTGTACACACACACACACACACACACACACACACAAATCAAAATCAATTGGTTCTACTGAGAAATTCACCAATGGAGTAGGAGGAGTTGGCCACCAATAAATCCTTTAGGCTTCTCTTAAACTGAATTTCATTGGTTGTTAAGCTTTTTATGGCTGCTGGCAAGTTATTGAAAATGTGTGTTCCTGAATAATGCACACTTTTTTGTACAAGAGTAAGTGACTTTAAATACTTGGGAAGATTATTTCTAGTATTGATTCCATGAACTGAGCTGTTGGTTTGAAAAAGTGATATATTGTTAATGACAAATTTCATTAAGGAATAATTATACTGGGAAGCAATAGTTACTATACCTACCTCCCTAAACAGGCCTTTGCAGGATGTTCTTGAGTGCACACCAAACATAACTCTCATTGCACATTTTTGTGCCCAGAAAACTTTAGGTTGGCTTGATGAATTACCCCAAAAAATAATCCCATATGACATTATGGAATGAAATTAAGCATAGTACGCCAACTTTTTCATTTTTATATCCCCTACGTCTGACAGAATTCACATTGCAAATAGAGATTTGTTTAGACGCTACAGCAGTTCTGTGGTGTGCTCCTCCTAGTTGAATTTATTATCAAGCTGTAATCCCAAGAATTTAACACTGTCCATTTTTTCTTTCTGCTTGTCATTGTATGTTAGGTATATACTTTTGGACACCCCTTACAAGTTCTGAACTGCATGTAGTGTGTTTTTTCAAAGTTTAGTGACAAAGAATTAGCTAGGAACCAGTGCTCAATGTCCAAAAATATTTTATTATTTGCCTATACAACACAACATTCCTGTAGCCATCTGGAGATAGACTGTCCTTTGTTGACTTCAGAAGTGGTATTGGAATTGCCTCCCACCATGGATCTGGATATTTTGTTGAAGAGGCACAAGAGGACTTTTTTGTCTCCGTGTTTAGAAGTCTTAGCATGCCATGTTGAATCTTCTCGGGTCCTGGAGCAGTGCCACAAGCTGCTGCTAGTGAAGACTGTAGTTTCGACATGGGGAAAGGGTAGTTATATGGTACCGAATTGCCAGTCGAAAACTCTGGACTGTGTTTCTCCATGTGTTCCCATTGTTGGCAGAATTGATGATTCATGTAATAGGTAGAGGTCAAATGACAAAAGTGTCTTGCCATTGTCTATGCTATTTCCACAGGTGCTGCTTGAAGGACACAATTTTTTTTAAAAAAATATGGCAGCTACTGGGTCTGGACTTTTATTCCCTGTGTTGACTCCCATACCTTTGCAGCAATTGCGGAATGGTTAAGGGCACTTAAGAATTCTCTCCATGCACTCCTTGATGATTGATTTAACTTTGGCCATTACCTGCCAAAAGGCAGGTTGTCTCCACTAAGCTCATTCCTTCCCTTCCTAAAACTACGTAACATAGCTCGACTGTCTCTATCTGCTAACTGACATTCCTCATTCCATCAAGGGACAGATTTTCTTCTAGGCTGGTTTGAAGACAAAGGAACAGATGAACCAGCAGCAATAGTGCATTACAATCATCAGCACTTTCTGACTGAAGACGGATATTCAGAGTAATTTCCTGATTATGAAGATAGTGATAATGGCTCAGAATTTTGGGGAATTAAAGCAAAAAATGTTTCAAACTAAGTATGTTGTATCCTTAGTCAAATTTCCTGTTGGAAAGACTAACTATGTGGTTTCAAAGTGGTTTTATTTTCAAATACAACATCAGAAGAGAAAGGCACAAACAAAGTCACTTCAGGGGGAAGGAGTGATATTAGTCTCCTAGGTATCGCACTTATACAGAGGGGAAGACTTTGGTTGAGAGAAAACTATGAACTGGACGACGACTGATCATATGCCAAATATGGCTGTATTTTCCAGGCAATTTGACCATTGCAAGAGAATAATGTGTTCTCAGGGAAGCAAGAAGCTGACTGGAAAAGGGTGATTTAAAGATGCATACTATCAGTGTAGTGAGTACAAATTCACACAATGTACATTATAATGCTTCAAAATTTATTGTGCAACACAGAAAAACATTTCAAAGAAGGCCCTCAAAAATCATACAATTTAGATATGTTTATTTAACAAACTTTTGATGTTAAAGAATTGCATTATTTTTTGAAAAATTCTGTACATGTACACTTATTCAATTTTTCCTCGTTTTAAGGATGATGATATAGAAAATACATTACGGAAGTGCATATCAATTCAAGAGCAAGGTGTTACACACCACTTTTAATTAGAAAATATATGTTTTTCATCAATAAAAATACTGCCACCATGAAATAAACTTTCTAATAAAAGTTACTAGAGTTGAAAAAAAGGTAAAAACTGAGATTTTTAGCATAGGTTTCCACTTTACAGCTCAAAATGCAAAATATTAAATTGTTAAATTACAACTAAAAACTTATTTCTTTAAGTTATGGATAAAATTGAAGGCTTCTTGGACTTAATCTAATCCAAAACAGCCAGGGGTACACTAACTAGGTAGTGTATCTGCTCCAGCCTTGTGTTAAAAAATAGTTATGAAAAGGTTTAAAATATTCAGTTCACCAAGCCATTTGTGAATCCATTAGGGATAGTTTTCCTGGAGTCGTAGGGCCATTTTACTCTAAAAAGATATCCAGAAGGCTTACAATTTGTTTATCTGTCTCCAAAGCAAACTAAGTTCATAATCAAAAACTGAGAAATATAAATGTAATTCTCTCTCATATCTGGTGTTCTCTCACACTTTTGACCTGCTTTACTACTACACGGACTGTACTCCAGTGATCACCCCATTACAAAATGTGCTCCATCATTTACTTATAAATATACTCTGGTGAGCACAGAAACCTACCTGTGTGATTTTCAGGAAAAAGTAATCTGGATTCTGAATAACTTGCCTCTCGTTTCTAACATCCCCTTAAGGAGGGGTCTCATCCTCAAAATATTTGAGTTGCTTTCAACCTCACATTTCAAATCTTCCCAACCTGTCTAGCTTTCCTCCCCAGGTAAGGAACTAATGATTTTAAAAGTTAGGACACTCTTCTCTACTTTGAGTTGTCTATTGACAGTACTTGAAATGTAGCTGCATGAAGGTAAAGTAATGGGCAGCCATTCTGTCCTTTAATTTTACAGTTTTTTTTTTTTTTTTTTAATTATTATTTTGGTACAAACTCTTTAAGGAGCATGTCAAAGTTTCTTTAAAGTTCTCATAAATTAAAGAGCTTACGGTGTTATCCTGCTGCAAAAAGCCACTCCCTTTACAATTCTGACAGATAGAAATAGTAGTATCCCATTATTAGTATATTTTTTAGTTCCTCATTTACTGGCAAATTTCTGTGGGTTTTTTCATAAGTGTGTGCTTTGATCTTAGGTCATTATGTTGAATAAAAATTTCATAATGGTGAAAAATTAGCAGTTAATTGCTCAAGTAATTATCATTAATAATGTCACTGATATCACGTAAACCAGAAACTACAGCACTGTGATAGCCTTTTACTGCAGATGATTTCCTCATTAGAATCTCTTTCCTTATCAAACCCCCAATCATCAATCACCTCCACATTTTTTGGCTTTGTAATGCTGCTTGGCTTTCTGTTTTCCCTGTCTTCCTGCAACTTTTAATCACATTTCCTTAACCCCATGCAAAACAGTGAACAAAAAGATAGGAAGAAATAATAATTACTGCTTTTTCCAAATGTGCATTTCTCTGTCTTACAGCAACTTTTAATCACATTTCCTTAATCCCATGAAAAATAGTGAACAAAAAGAAAGAAAGAAATAATAATTACACCTTTTACAGATGTACATTTCTCTGTTCAAAGGAAAGAGAAAGAAAAGTAAAAGGAAAGAAAAGTAAAGACATTGAAAATGTCTTAAAAAGCAATATAAGGTGATTGATATTAACAGTTTATAGCTCATGTCAAAATTCTCTAACGTAGCTGTCAACTAGACAGCTAAAAAATCTCTCCGAATGAGTAGTATCAAATGAAAAACAGAGAATAATAACAAATGTTTTAAAGGTAAACTTGGAATATTCTGCAGTTTATCACAAACAAAATTCTCCCATGAGCCCGCATAGTAAACTAATATAAAACAATTTAGTAAAGAGACTGTACTAAAGAGTTCTTTGGTATGCGTTACAGGCCATACCAAATTCTTCAGTCTAAAATGATTGTACAAGAAACAGTCACAAATTAAGTATTCATTTACATTAAAATTATGATGAACAGCCAGCTGTCATTAGTGTGCATTATGAAAAGAAGTGACAAAGAACAAAACTAATGAGGTGTCAAAGTATGCAGAATTGGCAATTCTGGAAATAAAACATATATAGTTCATGTAAATATATAACTAGTAACAGATGATTACAGGTTCCAATGCAAAAAGGAATAATGGTGAAAAATCTGAAATATAAAATTTAATAGCAAATAGAACATTCCCAACTGATTTCACCTGTATGCGAAATAGCTAATTCATGCAAATAAAATGCTGAATAATAACTGCAACTATGGAAAGCATAATTATGAAAATTGAAAAGCTCAATGATGCAAAAGTCACATGATGACTAATGTAAGACAGTACAAGGAGATGCTACCAGCTGAAAATTGCTACTGGAAATACACAGCACTTAAATCCATGAATATAAAAATCAACTGCATGGCAAAGAACTACAAAATGTCATATGGTGTACAATGGGCTTAAAAAAGATGTCTTTTCTCGTAAAAGTTTAGAACATATACATCTACACTCATCACATGATGCTATCTGTCAAATAAAAATGAACTATGTCAGAAAGTTCCAAAATGGTATCTGCAAGCAGGTCAGTCTTTTTGTAATGTGCTCGCATTTATAGTGATACAGATGCACGATCGTTGAAACAATTGCTTGTTTAAGTAAGTAACATAAAGACTGGCTATTAATGGCAAGCATAGTGAATGTTCTCATTTGCATTTGAAACATTCGCATCAGATTTGTTTTATGAAACGCAAACATGTATTTGCTCAGAATGCAGTTGTCATTAGTGTCGAGAATCCACTGGAGAGCACAGCGTAAAGACAATTACAAGAACACCAAAATGGCTGTTCCAACAATACTGTTTCATTAAGTGCACATCTAATGACTAATAATGTACATGTTTTTGTGAGAGACGAATTTAATTCTTAAATGCTTTCCATTATTTCTGAATGTCTTGCACAATATGGAATTTTTGGACTGGCAATGCAGAAACAGTTGGCAGGTTTGATTAAATTAAATGAGATAGTTATCTAAAATTTCTAGCACTCTGACGTTCCATCGAATTTTCTTCTTACAATTAAGAAACTGTGTACCACACCAACAAACAAATAAGTAACTGGTGGAAATTGTTATGTAACTAGTCAGTTCCTCACACAACTTAAAGGGAAGGAAAAACCGTGCAAGAAGCCTAACTGTGAATATGACAGTGACAGCACTGTGTTAGAATATTTTTCACTCATGAGTTAGCAGTATGAGACTTTCACATAAAAGGTGGTGTTGCATGAAACACACAAGATCCTAGTCAGAAGCAGTGGCTTTAGCATCTCAACAGAAATGGTACACAGTCACAACACTCACAAAACACTATGAGAAACCCAATGCATAATTGATTACTGAAGTAATTTGAGGAACGCACCAAAATTATTTCACTCACAAATTGGTGGAGAGTAAAAATGATACAAATTCATACAAAATGCAAACACAAAAATAAAAACAACAACAAATAAATGCAAGCTGATATAATGAAGAAGAAAAAGTAGCTAACAGACTTGAAGGAAGAGCCACAACTACTCTCTACAAGGGGTCATCTCGCTATCTGTCCAGCATGCCAGTCAAGAGGTAGAGGGTATGGCGAGACTCTGACATGAGCTGCCAGCTGGCAGTGAGCGTACCAGGGGCACTTAGGAAGGTGAGGTAACTGTCCTGGAACTTGCTCCAACCTGCCTCCGGTTGTGAAGGCACTGGCACTGGAACCTGCCCAGCTGGGCCAGGGCCCTGCTGTGGT
The DNA here is from genome assembly GCF_021461395.2 of Schistocerca americana. Classification (NCBI taxonomy): domain Eukaryota; kingdom Metazoa; phylum Arthropoda; class Insecta; order Orthoptera; family Acrididae; genus Schistocerca; species Schistocerca americana. The sequence goes on from NC_060120.1 coordinate 415,825,038, forward strand.
TGCAGAGCCAACGGCTGCAGTTGCTGAGCCTGTGGCGTCTGTCTGGCGAAGGGCTCACCAGCGGGTGTGGGAGCAGCAGACGTGTGGGCAGGCCCGGGTGAGCCCACAACTGGGCTTTGGCCCCCTCCCTGAAGAGGCACCTGTGCCTGCGTCGAAGGGGCATCTCCGCTCTCCTCATCCTTGTGAGAGTGAGTGTAGTGGTACGTGAGCCCAGGTCGGGTCTTGTACCGCGCTCCACACACTGAAACAAACTTAACCTGCACTTCAGACTGCCTAAATGGATATGAGCTGATGTCTCTTCGACCTATAAGTTTTTGTTTGTTTTAAAATTGAAGAATAATAGTTAAAAATGCTGTACTCAAAATGTAATAAGAGGCTTTGGTTGCAGCTGACAGATACACACTTGGATGTAAACACCGATTTGGACTTTCAGACCACATGGAGCTTAATAGTTGGAAATAACAACAACTGTTTCCTACATTGCAAAATATGATTCCTGTTGCCAATCCCTAGAATGTTTCTTATGGCGGTTTTCGAATTCACTATCAATGTTCAGGTGTGCAAGTCATCACACGATACACGTAATTGGGTACCTTGCACTAACATTATTTGCACTTATTTCCAATCGTATTTCATTCATGGACAGCTTTCAGGAAGAAAAACTGTCTTAATACTTCTTGAAGTGCCCAAACTCCACTTTTAAAGATAAGGGGTTTGGGGAAAGTGGGAAGGTGGTCCTACAATCACTCTTCTCACTGGTTTGATGTGGATCACTATGAATTCCTCTCCTGTGCCAACCTCTTCATCTTAGAATAGCATGTCTAACACTATTATAATCTTCTTAAAAGAAAGGAAAGTTTCTTGTGGCTTTAGAGAAGCCCTCCACGTGATGAGTGAGGGCTTTCTTACAGGGTAGCGCCACTGAAATTTCATACACATCCTTGTAGTGCATACCAATCAACTAAACTGTCACAAAATTGTGCATATCTTCTATGAACTTATTTTCTTCAGTAATATGATTTGATATGGATCCCAAAAAGATGAACAGTACTCAAGAATTGGCTCTTAAGTGTTAAGTGTAAGCAGTTTCTTATCAGGAAGTTACACCTTCCCAAAACACTCAACAACCGTAGTTTGACGTCTGACTAACCCACTACAAGGAATAGGAAACATTTCTTTTCATTCTTTTCAGTGCTTCATCTTCCCCAACATTTTATTTCATCAGTGCACACTTAGCTTTCACTACTAATGGTTCTGCCACCACCACCACCACCACCACCACCACCACCACCAATATGAATCACCACCACCACCATTACTCAACCCAACTATCAGTTTAAAACACTGTGTAGAACACAGTTCTTTAGTTTCCACAAATATTTCACAAGCAAATACTACAGCTAGAGGTCTGTATGACTGTGGATATCTACAGTAATAGTGAAATTGCGGGTAAAACCTTGCAAGTACATGAATATCTGCACGTATTTTTGTGGATATCTACATAAATATGTAAATAATTACTCAGTATTGAAATGTTAAAGGTAGGTATCAATATTATCATACAATTTTCATCAAATTGTTATCTTTGCTGTTGATGAATGTGGTTTCATGAGACAGTATAGAATGTCTCTTATAATGTTAGCTGAAAACTAGCAATCAGCAGGCATTCTTGGAATGCTTGCAAGACCCAGGTCTAGTAGAAGTCTGTTTCCATCCTTACTTTCTAGCTGTGACTGTTCTGACTGCAACTATTGACTGTGTTGCCACAACCTTGTCTTTTTTGCAATCTGTGAAAGATGTTTTGGATGACATACATGGCTGCTGGCTATCTGTGAGGTGTGAATTCTTAACTTCCTGTTACTGACTGCTAATCCTTTTTAATGCTTGGATGACCACCTAAAGAGTGCATTGGAGTAAACATTACTGAGAGTGCATTAATAAAATTAACACTATGAATATAATCTCACGTATGGTGGAAAAAGCTGACAATATATTAACGCAGGAAACAAAACTGAAATTGTTAATTTGGCAGAAATTTGCTTCCTATCTTGGCAAGAAGAAAATCATAGATATAGTGTTTTTTTCTTGTAAAATAGTGTATTCTCACACTGGTCAAAAAACTTTAATATCCATAGGCTTGTTGATGTGGATCAAGGGATGGCAGAAGCGGATCAAGGGACTTCCAGAAGTGGTGCAGACAGCATCTCTTTTAACGATGTAGATTTCTAACTACAGCCTAGCACAAAGTTTATATCTGCCAGTGCCCCTCTCCCATTCATTCAAACTCCATAGATGCTATGCTGCAGACTATTAAACTAATGTTCTGCATGAAAGACAAGACTGGGAGCACAATGCAGCAGTTGATTCCAGACCTAATCTTTCCTTCTGCAGCAGAGCTTGTCTTGAAACAATCCTCCTTTATTGCTATTATCTCTTAAATTTCATTCATGTATGTTGCACTTGACCACTGCAGTTTCCTTCATCCCTTTCATCACACCAAGTGCCTTTCTGTAATTGTTCTTCACTTTACCAAAGCATCCACATTTATCCGTAGAACTCAAAAAGACATTTACATTTCCTTTCTCTCTCATCTTAAGAATCTCTCTGATCTAAAGAACTGTCTGCCTGTCACTGCTCTTTGCTTTATCATTTCCCCATAGCTCTGCACTTATTTTATCTGTACAGCTCAAAAAACAAGCAAACGTGATCTGAAAATTTAGGGCTTATTGTTTACATCCAAATGTGTTTGGCACATGTGCGACAGCCTCCACTTTCACTAATGAGTATAGCTTTCTACTGTTATTCACATTTAATATCTCAATAATTTTATCTGAGAGCTAGTAAAGGATGTTCCACATCCCAGGTCTGTCAATTCATGGAGTGTTTAACTGTGTCTTTTGAAGGGCTTCGCATAAATGAAGAACTCTTCAAAAAATAAAAAATAATAAAGCCTCTTATTAGAGTGACAACTTTTTCTACCAATCAACTGTCTTTTACAGTTAAAATAGTAGTTGGCACTCATTTTTATTAGTCACAACATTGGTGACATCCCCTTTCACACCTATTTTCTCAATGTAGTGAAACAAGAGTATACTAGAGCAGAAATGAACTTTCATAAAACATCCTCTCCACCTGTATTTTCCTGTTGCATTATTAAACGTCAAAGCTTCATGTGGCAGAAATACTGATCAAAAAATTGGACTTCATGACAAATACCTTGCAATAGTGAGATTAGAATTTTAGGACAGTAAGCCACCTGTGACAATCTGTATCTATAATTGAAACATAAAAGTAAGTAAAAATTGTGTTATGGAACCTGGTAGATGAAAACATTTGATGTACAAATTTTCTAGTTTGCAGCATCACATCACTTTACTACAAATAAGTTACATACTGTTAAATGAACTGAACAAGTTTTAATGGAACAGAGCTTCCTAATGAAAGTATAATTTACAAGACACCTCTCTAGTGGCAAATAGATGCTTTAGACATACTGGGGGAAAAAAAAAAATTGTTCCATCAGCAAGAAATTTCACTACGATCATTGTCAGCATTTTGGCCGAGGGCTGCAATAATTTGTCTAATGCACACCTTTTATATTAGCATGTGCGTGTGCAGAGTAGTTAGTTTGTGCAAGATCAGATGCTGACTGCTTAATGCAGTGGGTTTCTTGGCTGCTAGTCTGTGCAATTTAAGCCCAAAGTTCGCATAAAATTTTCACGGATTTTGTTTCTTAAGACCTCAAAAAAATAATTATATGACATGTGTGAGGTCTATTGATTATAAGCAGTCAGGTACTGTCGTATGAATTGTTGATGAATGTGTTGTATATTCATTTCAAGAAAATAAATATGTTTTTTTTATCAAATGAAGTATAACAAGTTCAGTTAGATAAGTGTCCTGAGTGTTTCAGAAAAGGATGTTTTTTTGGCAGCACTAAACCTACAATTAGGAAGAAGCGGCAGACCAGAAGATGGTTACCAAGCTTGTGGTGAATACCAAGAAGTGTGACAAGCAAAGTAATTTATTATACCAGCTGAAGAAGAAATTCATGTTAAACAAAAGAAATTCTTTATAGACATTACAATCCAGAGGACATATGTGGTATAGGTTACTAGAGTAATAGTCATAAACAGCACCGTTAAACAGCAGGACAAGTAAAATGTTTTCTCATTTGAACAGTCAAGACAGTCAATACGGAACTGAGACGTATATACATTGAACTGCAAGCAGTTACCTCACAAGCTGGTTCTCATATAGTATAATGATCATTATTGATATCTATTTGTCAGCCATGAAATTTGTTTATGTAAAAAAAAGATAGTAACACAAAAAACTGCCTTGTAAACGCACTCAAAATTTACCCACGGGTGATCTTCCCTTCCCTGAGCAATAAACTTATATAAAAGATGAACCATCAAGTTCAATAGATTTTTGTTGAGTTTAATATACAAGAATCTATTCTTTCGCTCTCTTCGAATTTTGGTACTTGCAGGTTTAATTAGAACAAAAATTTGGAAACTGATATGAGGTAAAGACCAATGTTCTGTAATTTTCAATGCAAAACAAACTTTAACATGTATGCAACATGTGCATGATACTTTCCTTGTAGTACAGTGCAACATTTCTGCCCCCAAATAAGCTATGTTTCGAAGAGAATAGAATGACATACTAACAACAAAAGGCATGAAGATATAAACTGATGGCATAGACAGAATAAAAATGCAGGGATTAAACAGGTAAGATGACAGCAGAATGTGGAAAAGAATGGACAACCCAAGAGTGAAGGAGATATTAGTAAATTAAGGCCAGAGGAATCATGATACCAAGGAAAAAAGATTGGTCTTTATAGTTTTGTGCATGACAAGGTAATTAAAAATGGAGCACAAGCTGAGGTAGGAAAAGCTTTTCCTGTAAGCAGTTTAGAGAAAATGTGGAAAAACCTAAATCCTGATAATAAGATAGAGATTTGACACTAATGTCTACTAAATGGAGGTCCAACGTCTTAACTGTTGTACCTCCTCTCTCAGCAAAGCTGCTAATTATTTATAAGTTGCAATATTGGAGATTCAGTGCCCACCTCCACTTTGGAAGTAAGAGTGTTGAAGGTGGGGGATACAAATGTCCAGATTGATATCTTTGTATCACTGCTGTTAATACCACAGAACTGTCAATAATGGGCCATTTGGTGATGTTAATCTGGACAGTTTGCCTAAGACCAACTGACATACTTTATAGTAATACACTTATTTTTGTGTAGAACTGGAACACTTAACACTGACAAGTGTTTCAAAGTGAGATACTCAACATGTGTGACTCATCCAAATTTATCTTCTGCCTGTCTCATCTTCCTTGTTACTAACTATATAATGTAAGACAAAAGAGTTTTCTTTCATTAAGAATAATGGTTGCATAACAGGTTAATAGAAGTGACACTGACACACACACACACACACACACACACACACACACACACACACACACGAGAGAGAGAGAGAGAGAGAGAGAGAGAGAGAGAGAGAGAGGGGGGGGGGGGGAGATAAAAGTGACCTGGAATATATTTACAATAAGACTGGTGCAGAATTGGCCTTTGTTAACGAACATCACAGAAGGCACTGGAAATGGCTGCGCTTAATGAGTGAAACTGTGAAGACACTCATAGCAACTCTGCCTGATGGATAGCAGCAACAGCGTTTTCAATGTTCTGCTGTAGCTGTCCAGTGTGTGAGCATTATTTGAGTACAGCTGATACTTCAATTTGTACAACAGGTAACAAACGCTGTTAGAGAGATTAAGTGACCAAGAGACAACACAGCATCTGCTCATTGAACACATCAAATCTTGCTGAAACTTTTCATACAGCCATTCAAACACCAGTCTTGAGAATATGCAGTAGCTCTTTAAAATACTGATAGGGATTTTCTGATGCACAATGGGACATGTTCTGTGAATTCACATACCCTGACAGGCTGAACAAGGCCTCATATGGAGAAATGAAAAACTTAAGATCCAGAAGCCCCGATTCCGCCACCAGCAGAATTCAACATACAAAATTCATCTGGTCACTTTAATTCATGTACAACAGTAAATCTGTAAGGATGCAGGTGAAAGGCCTTTTTAATAATGTTTCACAAGGCGACCTATTAATTATTGCTTGAGATTTTGTAGTTGTGTGTTCCAAGCTTTCCTGTAACTGAGCAAGATTTTTCTGTGTTAACTCTTTTCAGATAGTTACAATCCCCACCCCACCCCACACCCCTTTGGCTATAGGGTACATTTCACATGAGTTTGTCACTAACAGGAGACCACACGACAGTTGGATTTTTATATCTTTTTATATTTACAATGCGCGAAGTTCAGAGCTCAAATTTCCACCTCCCATAACAGTTCGACGTAACATTCAATAACTTTAGAGAAAACTGTCTTTGAAGTTTTCTGAGCATCTTTAGTACCCTAAAGTAAGATCGGTTCTTCGACAGGCAGTGTTTCTATGTGGTAGAATGCTCACATGACGTGGGGGGAGGGGAGAGCGGCGGGGTTGATTCCAGGCTGAGGTAAGTTTTTAAACAAAGGGTCATGTTCTTTGCACATTCCTGTGAAGTATAAAATATATAAAAATAGAAGAAATATAATGTGTAATTTTTTTAGTTTCAACAATCTTTACTACAAATCTTTGACGGAGGATCAGTAATTAAGAATTTATATTTGTAACAAAAACTAGAGTTTTGTGTGCAATATGTAGTTACGAATAAGGAGATGTGCATTTTTGATAAAAATAAGTTGGTTGTGAATCAATTTGCATTTATTTGATGAATTTTATATTTAAATGACATAGGAATTCGAACTGAATGGAAAAAAGAGATCAAATGAGATTCAAACCAGCAATTTCATGATTATCAGTCTCGAGCACTACTCACTTTTTTCCATACTTATGTATTTTACCCCCTCCAAGAACCATGGACCTTGGTATTCGTGGGAAGACTTGGATGCCTCAGTGATACAGATAGCCGTACCATAGGTGCAACCACAACACAGGGGTATCTGTTGAGAGGCCAGACAAACTTGTGGTTCCTGAAGAGGGGCAGCAGCCTTTTCAGTAGTTGAAGGGGCAACAGTCTGGATGATTGACTGGCCTGGCCTTCTAACACTAACCAAAATGGCCCTGCTGTACTGGTACTGCAAATGGCTGAAAGCAAGGGGAAACTACAGCCATAATTTTTGCTGAGGGCATGTAGCTTTACTATGGTTGATACAGTAGCATGGAGAGCTGCGTCAAACCAGTCTCTGGACTGAAGACCACAACATGTATTTTGCACTTCACAAAAATGCTTGACGAATATGAACCTTTATTCAAAAATCAGACAAGAAGTGAACCCAGGCTCCACATGTGCCAGAAATGTATTCTATCACAGAGCTACACTGCCTCTCAAAAAAAAACTAATCTGGCTTTTGGGTATTAAAGCCGCTTGGAAAATTTCAAATTTATTTTCTTCAGAATTTTTGAGAGTTGCATCAAACTACTTTAGGCAAATGATAATTGGGTTTTGAACTTCAAGTACTATGAATATAAAAAATTACAAAAATTTGTTTGCCACATGGTCACCTTGCTAAGTGCTGCATTGCAGACTTCATTGGACACTTTCTCTAAACATTTCCAATCTTAAACTCCTGCACAAACAATTCTGCACACATTTTAAATGAATTGTGCTTGCATAACACTCTACAATAAACACATGGCATCATTTTGTGTTGCATCCAACTGGTCACCACACACATCTGCTCCTCTCACTCACTCAATGTTATGACATAGCATGTTACAACAGAGCATGCCAGAGATAAAAAAGTGCAGACTTATGACCGCAACTGATTGGTGCACTGAACTCATGGTTTCTAGCATTTTCTACGATGGGCAATTCTCCTGTTAATTAACAAGGGTCACGTCCATGTCAATCTCATAAATATTTTCCTGGCCAGTTTTATTTTACCACTCTGTATATACATAATTTATGATGAAGTCGTGAAGGAGTTTCCAAACTGATAAGGCCCTCAAACATTCTTACCTCAGAAACCTTAAAACAGCCACTGAGTCTTATCACAGAGCAATTGTCAATGGAAACAAAATCAGCTTGATACAACTTTGTTGCTTGTTTTGCTGTCCAATCTATTATTCTCATGTAGTTACTTTTTTTTTCTTTTGGAACTGGATGATGTAGTGCATTACATAAAAAATTTAGATAAGTCTACAGCATTCTGGTGTCCAAAGTTTTATTGAAACAAAAAATATTGCTAATTTGAATAATTTTATGAATTTCAAAGACAGCTAACTTTTTGAATCAAATTTTAATACAGAAACAGAAAAACTTCATGGCTTCTGTCAAGAAATAGGAACTCAAACTAATATGTATGTAGGAAGATTCACCTAATTCATCTAGATGTGATAAGGGACAAATTTAGGAGCAAGTAATGAAATAATTACTTGCCTGATGACATTACACACTGAACTGCGAACTTTGGAAACAATCAAGACTCATCCAACACAGGATCCTAATTTCCAAGATACTTCACATAAAGTCATTTTCTAATTACTTTTCATCAAAATGGAAAAGAAAGTGTCATTCTGCAATAATAATCTCTGCTTTTGCAAATGTATACAGTTTTACAATCCCACTCTGCTAGGTTTGTCAAACTGCTCACAGTACGATAAAACACAACCAGTGTATGGTCAAATTCATGAAAACTTAATAAATCTCCCAAATCATAAAGACACATTTTATGTACAACAACCTTTGCAGATGTCTTAGTTTGCAGCTTGACTATTTATCTAACTTTTGCTTACAATGTTCCTCCTTGCCAATCATGTTGTCCTTCAATCCCAATTAATTTCTTGAAACTTAAATACACCACTTCAAAATCATCATGCTGGTCGTAACTTTCCAGATACTCACAGGTGGGCATGATATGTACACAGACCAAGAAAGTTCTTTGCTAGGTTCCAATAGATAAGGAAACAGAGAGGAGCCAACCTAATAGAAGCTGGATAATGACGTGAGAAACCATTACAGAGCAGCTTCAGAAGAAAAGGAAGATTAGGGTTGAATGTCTCATCAATGATGGGGTCCTTAGAGACAGAGCACAAGCTCAGACTGTGGAAGGAAATTAGCTGTGCCCTATCACAGGAACCAGCCCAGCATTCATCTTAAGTGCTTTAGGAAATCACAGAAAACCTAAATCTGGATGGGTGGATGGAGATTTGAACTGCCACTCTCCTAACTCCAGTGTCTTGTCACACATGGCTTGGTGCTTAAGAACATAATGGATGGTAAAGTTGGAGAAGGCCTTCACCCAGAAGTAAATATCAAATGGATGCTGCTGATGAGGGCGATTATGTTTAATTTATTATTTTTTACTTCTTCTTGTGATTTCAATCAACCACATACACAGCAAACATGGTAATTAAGGCACACTTTTTTGCATGTAACTAGTCTTTTTTTTCACTTCTGTCCACTCATTTATGCTTTCTGCAAATGTTTACAAAAAACAGAGTTTAATTTTCATCTATTTTCATTTTCACTGCATTTAATAACATTCACATAAATTTTCCCCCAGTGACCTCGAGAGAAATTATTAAACTGTAGCAAAAGGCCCTAGTGCTTGTGTGCAGAAATTTTACAACTGATCTGATAAGGATTATTAACATCTCCAATCGAAGACCAAATTGCTCCTGATAACTCTGCTCAATTCAAAAATCTCTCCAAGCAGTGTCTTTTGCATCAATTGCCTTTCTTACCATTTTCTACTTTGTTTACACATAGAAAGGTGAATGATGCTACCCCACATCTACCATACTTTTAGTGTCGTTCTCTTTTACCATTTAATTTCTTCAAATTTCTCAGATTTATTCCATATTTTTACACGTACTTGTTTTGCTATGAAATTTTCTGTCCTTCACATTTGTTTATTGTTTCCATAATACTGAGGTTAATAATTTTTGCTTCACCTTGGTTTTAACGCTGACACACTGTTAATATCAAAACTATCATTATTAAGGGTAAAACAGGAGAAAGTAAGGTTACAGTTTAACAAGCCACTGAAGTAGATGTCATCTGTAGTTTGAAAAACACTGTTCAGGCACTAGGCAAATACTTATTTTAAGAACAATCCAAACTTTATTCTGATGTAGGATAATTGCAAAAAAAGTTACACAAGGATGGGTAGTTCAGTGGACCACATCAACCTATCATTCACAAGATACTGGAAACACATTGTTTGCATGTCAGTTTACTGTTTTTATCATTTAGACTATAACACGACAAAAATTCGGCAGTGAACGAAGGAAAACATTTTCAAATATGTAAAAAATCTGAGATAAGACAACCAGATCACAAAATATACAAACATTTATCACTGACTAAATAATGGAAAGCTATCCCCAATCCAAAGGTTCATTAGAACACAGCACGATGATTCACTGGGTGACGTTTCCCTAAAAGAGATGCTAGTCCTTGCCTTATCTTTCGAGTGGCTTACTCAGCAAGTTATTGGGGGACCTACAGTTAGGCCAACTCCAAACCACAATGCAACTTAGCATTTTTCACATTAACAAATTACTGTTACTGGTGAAAGAAAAAAATAAGTGGCAGATTCAATCCTAGGACTGATCAAACCATGGACCTTCGGACTTTTAGTCTGGAACTTGCCCACAATCTACGAAGTTACATCTCTGACTACAAAGTCTATTGAATAAACTGATGTAACATTGTTGAGTTCATCATACAATACTATTTTGTAAATATAATTCTGTAGAGAAGTTTTGGTAAAATGTAAATCCTTAGGAAGCACTGAATCCTCAACAGACACACACAAGAAAGAAAGAGAACTTGCTAGATTTCATAGTAATCCTTTTCAAGCTTGTGTGTGTGTGTGTGTGTGTGTGTGTGTGTGTGTGTGTGTGTGTGTGTTTTTGTAGGCGTGCACTCTAGCTCAAAAGAGTATTACTTGAAAAGCTATCACGTTTTCTTTCTTTTTTGTATGTACCTGTCGACAACTCAATGCTTCTGTTTTTCAGTGAGTGGTCTCCTTTATTTTGAAAATATGCCATTATCATTTAAATTTAGGTCTCTGAGATGAATCAGACATGTAGTAGAGTTAGTTTGCAACAAAATGATTGGGATTATAACCTATACCTTAAGTCAGTAATTTTTGCTGTGGTATCTGCAATCCTAAAAAAGACAAAACAGGAAATGCAACTTATTTACCTCAGTAGAAGATGGGTATTGTGTCAGAAATGCATGTCAGTTATAGTCACCAGCAAAACACCAGCCAGGAGATGAAAATCATGGTGAGGAATCACTTTCCAGTAATGTTATAATTTGGACACATTTACTGCACATTTAGCTGTCAGCAGCCAGCAACAATAATTGGGAAGAAAGAAACAAGTTTTTAAATACACAAAAATAAAGTACAAACTCTAAATATTTTATTTTATTATAACTTAAGACATTTGTATATTAAAAACATAAAAGACAAAAACATTTAAAGAATGCTCATAAAATATTTTTCTTTTTTACACTCTCAATATCTTGATACAAAAATTGACAAGCTGGAGAATTGCCCAGCTGGTTTTCACAAGTTTCTGTTGATTATCAGTTCATGTCTTCTGGAACCATGGGTAACTGGTTACAAAACACTCTTAGAAACTTACGGAATAAGTTTCAATGCCTTAAGATAATCTCAAGGCACAAATCATTTACACAATGTGCACCACTCCTAGCAATTAGGGAGAATCCGTATCTGACTGCATGTGGACAGTGTGCACTCCTCTGATCGATAATGTAAGTGGAAAGTGGTACTCGCCCAAAAAGAGATAAGCATTTATGAATGCCCTAACAAGCAGATATCAATGTCTTAAGTTTCTTGTCATCTTGTATCACCCTTTCACATTAAGTAATTAGTGTTTAGCATGCCTCAAACAGGAATACAAAGCCAAACTGTTTACTTTCCGAAAACTTTTCCACTATTTGTTAAATGTGGGTTTTTTTTCTTTTTGATAAAGAGATTTCTTTGCATTCATAAAGAATTTCTCTTTTTTTAAGTACGTCAATGTCATCAAAGAGAACTGCACAGTCAAACATGCCCAAGCCATTCAGTGGCTTTTTGGAGTAATGCATAATGGCATTCTGTACTCTAGTATACTATTTTCAGTGACATTACTGATACTATGCCAACAATTATCTGTTGGTCAGTCTTTGCTCCTGGTAGTTGTTACTACAAATTCTGAACCCAAATTGGTATCAAAAGAGATTGGACATAAAATGCTTCATTTTCAGTACAGGAAATCATTTTTCTCTCTCCTGAAAACTAAGAAATTTTTGTCCTGTGCTTCAAAAACACAGGAACTATGGAAGGGAGAACACTTTCACAGGTATCATGATAAACACAATGCTTAATACACATTTGTCAAGCCTTTTTTCTTCTTACAGGAGAATTTGTCATTTTTCAAAAATGAATTCATGTAATCTTTAGCCATAACATTCAAATCAATAGAAATCAACACAATGAAATATGAAAACAACTGATGTTTCAAAATTATTTTAAAAGTGCTGTTAAGGCCCTAATATACTTCAACATTTGAACTCAAAAGGGCAGTACTACTAACTGCATTCATTTTAGGCACCAAGGGATATCTGTAATAGTTACTGAAGTTATCAGTGTGGAGTAAACCACAATTGCAGTAACACTGCTACTGACTCTTTAATTTTAAAACTGAAGTATATGTGCTTTGATTAAAAATGTATTAAAAAATATTTAGATTTCTGAGACTAAAAAGCACATATTACTAAGTGGAGGAAAAAATTTAAAACAAGGGTACTTTATGCAGAATGCTAACTCAAGAATAACAGGTAGCCAAATGGCTACTTGATAACACACAGCTCAATACAATATGCAAATGAGTAAATTTGAATGTTGAGATTATTTTGGTGGTGAGAGGTACAAGCAATCATTAACACACAAAGTACCTGTGTTACATTACCTTAAAAGCCTCTATAACAAACAGTAAAATGATACAGCTACCTAAGAAAGACAAAGGGTGTACCCAGAATTTGAAGTGGAGGAAACTTAGTTTTGTTCTGAGTGATGAAATAGTTTGAAGATTCTGCAATAATAGCCTTGGATAAACTTGTTAAAAGCTAATGTCAATTACGTGTCCGGCTTTCTTCTATTTGAAACTGAACTAGTTAAGTCATGTCTGTCTGATGGGACACGATACGAGTTTGGTTTGTGACAATTCTTTTTATAGAGGGATGGGATAGGGGCAGCCACCCTGCCCCCCTCGCTCATCGGGTACATGCTTAGGAAACAATGAGGCAACAACATATGGCATTTGTATGCAATCATCTTTACAGTGACATTTACTTTTTGTAGATCAATGGTTAATCAATGAGGTGGATTCAGAATGTAGAGTTATCACTCAATAAAAAGTTATTATTCATCCCATCTTCTCTATTTTTCTGATTCATGAACTAATTGACGAGTTCCTCCTAATACTACTAGTTACATACTTGCCCCGTTCATGTATTGTTAACATTCATAATATATTTAGATTTATTCATATTAACAAACTTGGTTTCATTAAACAACTACATTGTACTTGCCCAAACTAGCCATTGTTATGCATACAATGGCCACATTCTTAGTCCGAGTCTTCTGTAATTGTGTGTAAGTAAACTGATAATCACGTGTGTCATGTGTCTTAGTACGAAGAATTCTTAAGTTGTATTTATCAACCATTCTAATAATTAGAATTCCAACAAACGTATTGAAAATATGCTTGTATAACACTAAATGTCTTGAGATGACGAAAAGTGTTGATACACAACCACTTCAACAAGCAAGGCAGGAGGCATTTTACTAATATGGCACATTCTGGTAAACAGTCATCAGTGCCTGTAATATTAATACCAAAGTAAAATAAAATTTCAGTTAAGTGGGACATGATGTATCATAATAAAGAAAGGAATATATTTGTATGTTTCAGTTTCAATGGTCTACTCAAAGGCCTTTACCTGAATGTGAAAGAAAACATACTGAAATGGCAAAGCATATACATACAGGTAACAGTACACCTATATGTTCATGAACTGTCCAGACATTAAGTACACACAGCAAATAGGGTGAAAGGGCCAGGGCACGTCAACTGTTCTGACACAGTGCAGAAAAACTACTCAGTACTGTGTTAATTGAAGAAAAGTATGGGGTAGAGGAAAATCTAGTGTAAAATGAGAACAATAGGAGCATCATTCTATAACATGAAAGAACATTTTAATACAGTATAATCAGAAATTACTAACACTAAACAACAAAACAGATGCATGGATGGTAACCAACCTCACTTCTGTAAAACACAGTATGCAGTTTGTTCATGTCGTTTTCCAGGCTTTTGAGAGTAAATTTCTCTATACTAGATATCGAACTTCCAGTACTGGGATTATATGCTCTAAAAACCTTTTATCATACATGGAAACAGTTCATTCACTTATTAAGTTCCGTTGAATAAGAACCCCAAGTTTTCCCACCACCAGCAGAAGTGAGCTATGAAGCAAGAAGACTATCTTGTAGCAAGCAGCATTCCACTGATTTCACAACAGCTTGCAAGCATAACAGATCAGAGCAAATAAGTGGTTTACAAACACCAAGCAAGTAGAGAATGAGTAGGTTTTGACAACTGTGAAACATATTTACAGCTCAAGTCAATTTAATAAACACCAAAAGATTGCACTACATTAATAGTGTATCAAAATAACTTTCTGATGCCCAAAATTATGCGCAACATGAAACAGTACAGGTATGAATTGTCAGAATGGCAAATTAAAATGTGTCTGTAGATTAAAAATCATTAAATTAGAGTTTTAAAATACACATTTCAAGGAAACCAGCAAATAAGCCTCAACTGTAGTCTCCAAATGCTTATTTTCTGGTTCATTGTCCATTATCATGAATTTGATAAATTGTGTCAACTTACGTTCACAGGCAAATGGTTTTTCAGCATCAGAGACAGCATCATAATTCGTTTTCTTGCGACCTCTTCCCTGACCCTAATGCAAACACAAAAGAAAAACATAATTTGAATGTTTTGGGCAAAATAAAACATGGAAATGATGTAGACATAGATAGAAATAACATGACATTCATATTCAGTAGTTATGACATAACTGACACGAAAAGACCTCGCTAATTAGTTAATAGAAAGCAAAAGTTTCATAAAAATACATAGTATTTTCCAGAATGTTTCTTTTTTGCCAGTTCTCTCATTTATATCTTCACTAAAGTGGGAAACAAAGTTATAGTTTTGTTTCAAGGAATAATATTCAGACATGTCGCTAGGACAAGATGTCAGCCTTGAATTACATACATATTACAAAATAAATCAAACCTTTGGTTTCTTCACAGCTGGTGAGTCACCTGTCCTTGGAGCTTTTTTTGACTTCTTTTTCCTCTTTGTATATGATTCTTCATAATCATAATCAGAGTCAGGATCCGGGTCATCAAATGCTTCCATTTCTTGCATATCCAATTCATCATAATACCAAGCATCCTGTAACAGAAAAATTATTATCATTTTTGTAATGCTGAAGTTCTGAGTTACTGGTATATGTGGGATATTAAGATAAATGAGTGTTTAGCAGGTTAAAAAATACACTGTTTCACATACATAACATAAAAATATTACACAGAACACAAATACTTTTATAGATTGTGTTAGAAATGATATGTTTAGTAAATCTAATTTGAAACTGACCAGATCTTTCAAAAGGGCGAGATACAGCAGAATAGTTTTGGTGCAGTGCTGGAATGTAATTGTTAAGGTGTCCATTTACAAAAAGGATAGATTGCAACTCACTGTAAAAATGAAACACCGAGATGCAAACAGGCACAATGAAAAGTTTGTTACACACTAAGCTTTAGGGAAAAACCTTCTTCAGAAAAGAAAGGACAACAAACACAGCTGTGGTCAGGAGTGGGGCAGGGAAGGAAGACTGATAGCAGAGTACAGGTAGGTGGAGAGAAGAGCACTGCCTGGTGGAGTGTGCAGTGCTTCATGTAGAAGATGGCAGGACTAGCATTGGGAGGCTGTGGGGGAGGGCGGAGGAACAGGGAGCAGAAAAGGAGAAAAACAGAGAAGGGAAATGACTGCTGGGTGCCCTGGCAGAGACTGAGCACAATGAGGGTGAGGGAATTGGGAGGAAGTTATAGGACAGAGGGGGCAGAAACTGTTGGGCAGAGGGTGTGGTGCCAGTAGATTACCGGAAAATGAAGCCGGGATACTTTTGGGAGCGGAGAATGTGTGTAAGGATAACTCCAATCTGCACAGTTCAGAAAAGTTGATGGTGGCGGGGAGGATCCAAATGGCCATTAAAATCAAGCATGTTATGTTCAGCTGCGTGTTGCACCACAGGGTAGTCTACTTTGCTCTTTGCCACAGTTTGGCAGTGGCCTCTCTGCCCAGTAGACAGCTGGTCGGTAGTCATATCAATACAAAAAGCTGTGCAGTTATTGCAGTAGAGCTGATATGAGATATGGCTGCTTTCGCAGGTGGCTCGGCCTCTGACGGGGTAGGAGAAACCTGAGACAGTACTGGGATAGGAAGTGCTGGATGGGTGGTTTGGGCAGGTCTAGCATCTGGGTCTTCATAGGGGTATGATCGCTGTGGCAAAGGGTTGAGATTGAGAATGGCATAGGTATGGTCTAGGTTGTTGTTGAGGTTGGGTGGACAACAGAACACCACATTAGGAGGGGTGGGAAGGATCTTGGCTTAGATGTCCTTCATTTCAGGGCATGATGATCAAAGCCACAACAAAGAATGAGATTCAGTTGTTCCAGTCCGGGATGGCAGTGGGTGACGAAGTGGGCATTCCTTTGTAGCTGGTTCTTGGGAGTGTTGGCAGGATTGGGGTTGTGTGTTGATATGGCATGGGAAATCTGTTTGTGGACTAGATCTGGGGGATTGTGCCTGCTTGTGATGGCCTTTGTGACACCGTCATACTGGGCAAGGGCGATTTTGTCACTGCACATAAGCCATCTCCGTGTGGTCAGGCTGTATGGGAGCGACTTTTTGGTGTGGAAGGGATTGCAGCTGCCAAAATGCTGGTGGTGATGGTGACTGGAGAGTTTAATGTGAACAGAGGAAAGGATGGAGTCTTTGTGGAGGAGGTGGCCAACGACTAGGAAGGTGGCACTATGGGTTGAGGGAGACCAGCAGAAAAGCATATGGGAGAGAAGGTGTTGAGGTTGTGAAGGAATGAGGAAGGGTGCCTTCACCCTGAATCCAGATCATGAAGATATCATCAATGAACCTAAATCAAACCAGTGGTTTGGGGTTTTGGAAAGCTAGGGCCTCACAAAGGTCTTTGCAGGCAAGCACTCTTCCACACACCTAGCCCACAAGCAGATTTCCCATGCCATATGCCCACACACCCCCAGTCTTCCCACCATAACCAAGAACCAGCAAAGGAGCACAACCTTCATTACCCAATACTCCGCTGGACTGGAACAACTGAACAACATCCTTCATCAGGGCCTCGATTGTCTATCATCAAGCCCTGAAATGCGCCACTACCAACCTGCTGTCTACCAGGATTAATGACCAGTGTCAAACTGTGGCCAAGAGCAAATTAGACCACTTTGTGGCACAACATGCAGCTAAACATACCATGCTTCCAGAATGAGATTTTCACACTGTAGTCAAGTGTGCACTGATATGAGATTTCCTGGCAGATTAAAACAGTTTGCCGGCCCAAGACTCGAACACGGGACCTTCACCTGCTGTGGGCAAGTTGTCTATGACTGGGCTACCCAAGCGTGTCTCGACCCATCCTCAGAGCATTACTTCCACCAGTACCTCATCTCCTACCATCACAGAAGTCTGCCTGCAAAACTCCTGCAGTCTCAGTCTGGCACACAGTTTTAATCTGGCAGGACGTTTCATAACTTGCTTGATTTTAATGGCTGCTTCACAACTCCGATCGTTTGAATCCTCCCCTTCATCACCAACTTTTCTGAACTATGCAGATGGGAGTTATCCTTACAATCCATTCTCCACTCCCAAAACTCATCCCGGCCTGAACCTACGATAATCTACTGTCTACACACCCTCCATCCATCAGTTTCTGCCCCCCTGTCTTATAATCTCTTCCAATTCACTTCACTCTCTGCCAAGGCATCCACCCGTCTTTTCCCCTCTCTGCTTCTCTCTTTTTCCATTCCCTGCTCATCCCCATCCCCCTCCACATAGCCTTTCGATGCTGCCAAACTTTGTCCTCCCCCTCCTACAGTAGTCCCTACACACACTGCCAGCCATCACTCTTCTCTTCCACCAACCATACTCTGTTATCCCTCCCCCTTTCCTGCTCCACTCCTGATTGCTGTTTTCATTCGATTCAACAGTTGCAGTCCAGCTAGAATCGCCGGGGATGGCAGTCGTGTGCATGAGGGATGTCCCCTTGTGTGAATGCGTGGTTTCCTTTCTTTTCTGAAGGGTCTGGTCAAAAGCTTAGTGTGTAACAATCTTTTCACTCTGTCTGCATTGCAATGTGTCGTCCTTATTGAAAGTAGCAATCAATATTTTCAGTAACTGCTAATGTTCCGAATTGGGCTTTCCATTGTAAGGTGTCCACTTCATTCATGAACTGAATTTTAAAAAAGTGAGTGAATTTTAATGCTAAAGTAATCCTGTGTCTCTTCCAAGCATCAAAAAGACTAATGCTTATGTTAGGGCATGCACAAGGTAATGACTCAATTTTTTCCATAATTTGGAGTTTACGTACGATAATTTTTAGTTTCATAAACAAAACCATTGATGAAACTTCCTGGCATATTAAAACTGTGTGCCAAACATAATCAAATTCAGGACCTTTGCCTTTCTCGGGCAAGTGCTCTACTGACTGAGCTACCCAAGCACGACTCACGACCTGTCCTCACAATTTCAATCATTCCAGTACCTAGTCTCCTACCTTCCAAATTTCACAGAACCTCGCATGCCAATCTTGCAGAGCTGGCACTTCTGGAAGAAAGGATACTGCAGGGACGTGGCTCAGCCACAACCTGGGGGGAAGTTTCCAGAATTAAATTTTCACTCTGCAGCAGAGTGTGCACTAATATGAAACTTTGTGACATATTAAAACTGTGTGCCACATCGAGACTAACTTGGGATTGCCTTTTGTGGGCAAGTGCTCTACAGTCTGAGCTACCCAAGCACGACTCATGACCCATTCTCACAACTTCCAAACTTCGCAGAAGCTCTCCTAGGAACCTTGCAGAACTACCATTCCAGGAAGAAAGGACATTGCAGAGACATGGCTTAGCCACAGCCTTGGGGGTTTTCCCAAAATAAAATTTTCACTCAGTGCTGATACGAAACTTCCTGGCATATTATTTTAAGATCAGCAATCGGCAAACACTCCGCTGCAGAGTCAATATTTCATTCTGACAACATCCCCCAGGATGTGGCTAAGCCATTTATCTACAATATCCTTTCTTCCAGGGGGGCTAGCTCTGCACGGTTCACAGGAGACTTCTGTGAAGCCTGGAAGGTAGGAGATGCGGGTACTGACAGATTAAAGCTATGAGGATGAATTGTGAGTCATGCTGAGTAGCTCAGTCGGTAGAGCACTTGCCCACAACAGGAAAAGGTCCTGAGTTCGAGTCTCGGTCCAGACAGTTTTAATATGCAGGAGGCTTCATTTCGGTGCACACTCTGCTGCCGAGTGAAGATTTTATTCTGAAAACTGTTGATAACTATGAAAAACTGCTATGTTCACGGTCAAACTTTCACCAACATCAACAATTAAAATACCAAACGTATGTTTACATACAATTAATCAAATACTCTGTGAACTTTGACGATCAATATAAAATCTTGAGGGATATGATTCAGCATTTACAATTAGATATATGTAGCAGTTTCGTGTTTGTGATTCATTCATTCACACATTCATCTGAGCATCTGTAAACTGTATCAGGAAAAAGAATCTTCAGGAATGTGAAATGAGTCAAATTACACATTAAAAGGAAGAAGCAGCCAATGCAGGGCATATCTGTAATGGTCACTAATATACATTTCTCACAACTTGTAATCCATCCACACTAACACAAGCATAAAAGCAGCAGTTTTGTAAAAAAAAAAAAAAACAACACCATATTCTTCCGTTTTTATCATTATCTCTCATCACTTGTAAAGCAGTGGATAATGGGGAGACAGTGTTTATATGTCTTTCTGCTGAGAGACATGGGGTGTGTGTGGGATGAGTGTCTTTTTCTTTGGATTATGTCTGCTCTTTACTCTTTTATAAGAATACTTACAAGCATAGATGACTGTTAGTTATTTGCAGATTACATAATGGTAAGACAGAGATTTAAACTAGGTTTTAAATTGTAAGACATTTCCAGGGGCAGATGTGGATTCTGACCACAATCTATTGGTTATGAACTGCAGATTGAAACTGAAGAAACTGCAAAAAGGCGGGAATTTAAGGAGATGGGACTTGGATAAACTGAAAGAACCAGAGGTTGTAGAGAGTTTCAGGGAGAGCATAAGGGAACAACCGATGGGAATGGGGGAAAAAAATACAGTAGTAGAAGAATGGGTAGCTCTGAGGGATGAAGTAGTGAAGGCAGCAGAGGATCAAGTAGGTAAAAAGACGAGGGCTAGTATAAATCCTTGGATAACACAAGAAATATTGAATTTAATTGATGAAAGGAGAAAATATAAAAATGCAGTAAATGAAGCAGGCAAAAAGGAATACAAACGTCTCAAAAATGAGATTGACAGGAAGTGCAAAATGGCTAAGCAGGGATGGCTAGAGTACAAATGCAAGGATGTAGAGGCTTGTCTCACTAGGGGTAAGATAGATACTGCCTACAGGAAAATTAAAGAGGCCTTTGGAGAGAAGAGAACCACTTGTATGAATATCAAGAGCTCAGATGGCAACCCAGTTCTAAGCAAAGAAAGGAAGACAGAAAGGTGGAAGGAGTATATAGAGGGTTTATATAATGGCGATGTACTTGAGGACAATATTATGGAAATGGAAGAGGATGTAGATGAAGATGAAATGGGAGATAAGATACTGCGTGAAGAGTTTGACAGAGCACTGAAAGACCTGAGTCGAAACAAGGCCCCTGGAGTAGACAACATTCCATTGGAACTACTGACGGCCTTGGGAGAGCCAGTCATGACAAAACTCTACCATCTGGTGAGCAAGATGTATGAAACAGGCGAAATACCCTCAGACTTCAAGAAGAATATAATAATTCCAATCCCAAAGAAAGCAGGTGTTGACAGATGTGAAAATTACAGAACTAACAGTTTAATAAGTCACAGCTGCAAAATACTAACGCGAATTCTTTACAGACGAATGGAAAAACTGGTAGAAGCGGACCTCGGGGAGGATCAGTTTGGATTCCGTAGAAATTTTGGAACACGTGAGGCAATAGTAACCTTACGACTTATCTTAGAAGAAAGGTTAAGAAAAGGCAAAACTACGTTTCTAGCATTTGTAGACTTAGAGAAAGCTTTTGACAACGTTAACTGGAATACTCTCTTTCAAATTCTGAAGGTGGCAGGGGTAAAATACAGGGAGCGAAAGACTATTTACAATTTGTACAGAAACCAGATGGCAGTTATAAGAGTCGAGGGGCATGAAAGGGAAGCAGTGGCTGGGAAAGGAGTGAGACAGGGTTGTAGCCTCTCCCTGATGTTATTCAATCTGTATATTGAGCAAGCAGTAAAGGAAACAAAAGAAAAATTCGGAGTAGGTATTAAAATTCATGGAGAAGAAGTAAAAACTTTGAGGTTCGCCGATGACATTGTAATTCTGTCAGAGACAGCAAAGGACTTGGAAGAGTAGTTGAACGGAATGGACAGTGTCTTGAAAGGAGGATATAAGATGAACATCAACAAAAGCAAAACGAGGATAATGGAATGTAGTCAAATTAAATCGGGTGATGCTGAGGGGATTAGATTAGGAAATGAGACACTTAAAGTAGTAAAGGAGTTTTGCTATTTAGGGAGTAAAATAACTGATGATGGTCGAAGTAGAGAGGATATAAAATGTAGACTGGCAATGGCAAGGAAATCGTTTCTGAAGAAGAGAAATTTGTTAACATCGAGTATAGATTTAAGTGTCAGGAAGTCGTTTCTGAAAGTATTTGTATGGAGTGTAGCCATGTATGGAAGTGAAACATGGACGATAACCAGTTTGGACAAGAAGAGAATAGAAGCTTTCGAAATGTGGTGCTACAGAAGAATGCTGAAGATTAGGTGGGTAGATCACGTAACTAATGAGGAGGTATTGAATAGGATTGGGGAGAAGAGAAGTTTGTGGCACAACTTGACTAGAAGAAGGGATCGGTTGGTAGGACATGTTTTGAGGCATCAAGGGATCACAAATTTAGCATTGGAGGGCAGCGTGGAGGGTAAAAATCGTAGAGGGAGACCAAGAGATGAATACACTATGCAGATTCAGAAGGATGTAGGTTGCAGTAGGTACTGGCAGATGAAGAAGCTTGCACAGGATAGAGTAGCATGGAGAGCTGCATCAAACCAGTCTCAGGACTGAAGACCACAACAACAACAACAACAACAACAACGCAGACAATAATTGTGATCTCTCAGTATGACGCAGAATGAGTCAGTCAGCTTACAATTGTGATACACTCTCTCAGTTTTAGTCTGCCAGGAAGTTTCTAATGACAGTTTACATGATTGTCTTTTACACACACACACACACACACACACACACACACACACACACACAATCACTCTTCATTATTACTCATTCAGATATTTTCCTATGCAGCTGGGGATCTCACGCTGGTATAATTTCAATTTATATTTGTAGCTAATTTTATTATGTAAGACATTCTTCACATGACTGGGAAAGCAGTCAATGATCTTTATGGCTGAATAGATCACTATATTGTGTGCCACACTAAGGCTGAGTGAAGGATAGTATAAGTCATTTCTCCGTTTAGCATTTTATTTATGAATGTTAATGTTGTTTTTAAACTGGGATTGGTTGTTGTCAACAAACTTCATGCAGTAACAAATGTACTGTCAGACCACTGTAAGCTTAGACGTTTACATTAAAAAGCAGACGCCACATTTTAGCCTTGCTACTTCTGTGCAGTAAACACTTTCTTCTTTAACGAAACATTGGGCCAAAATATGATGTTCTAACATATTGTTGAATGAAAATAGAAAAAAATGAAACTAATTATTGGCATTTTCATCCCAAAAGATTGTTACTATCCATAATACAAAAGTTGAAGAGCTTAGACTTTGAAGTAGGTCTTTAACAAGTGACTATCAGCACAGATTCATGTGAATAAAAACATCTCAAAATTTAGAATATTCTGTTTCGTTTATTGATTTTTATTCTTGCATAGTTTCTAACAGTGTGATCAGACCTTGTGCTTTTGCAATGGGCAGTTAATCATTTTCACTTTTTTAAATTGTTGAAGTTTCTCCATTGTGTCTGATTATAATACTTGCATAATTAGTAAAGAGACAATTTCAGGTTCTTGGATGTAAAATGAGAGACCATTCACGAATAACAAGAACAAGAGGGTACACCATACCAATACTTTTGGTGTAACTATAGTGATCATTTCCTTTTTGAAGACACTGTTTCACTGTATACACTCCCCGAGTCTACTGAATTGACACTATGCCTTCTTTTAGTTTGTTAAGAAGACAGTTCCTAGCAATGCCTCTGATACCATTACATTCAAACTTTTCTGGGATAATAATGTGCACTCTACAATCAAGTGCTTTCAACAAGTTACAGAAAATACCAATAGACAATATTTTCTGATTTAAATTTTGTACAATCCAATTTGAAAACTGGGACTTGGCACATGGAGAGACCCATTCACAATCCAAACTGAAGCTGATGTTACCTTATTTTGGGTTGGATGAGGTACTGTTCTTGCATAAATAATCTTTTCCAGTAACTCCGAGGAGTTGGTAAGATGCGAGACTGAATGGTAATTATCAAAATCTTGCTACCTTTTTGTCCATTTGTCTGACAATAGCATATTTCAACCTGCGAGGATAGTAATAGTCTTGTATTGCATATGCAACTGAGCCAAAGGTCCCCATACAACAGTTTGTGGGGCGCGGGGGGGGGGGGGGGGGGGGGGGGGGGGGGGGGGGGGGGGGGGGGGGGGGGGGGGGGGGGGGGGGGAACCTTTTTAAGTAATAATACTGACACTTAAATAATCTTCTTATCTTCTTGAAAGAAAGACACCTGACTACACTACAATTTTTCACCTTTCCTGAGAGCTTTGGGGAGAGGGGGGGGGGGGGTGCACGGGGGGAGGGGGGGATGTGTGGGGCGAAGGGGGGGGAGGTGCCTTCCCCATTACCCCCAGGTATGGATGCCCTGGGACTGAATACATTGCAAGTATGTGAAGAGCATGATTTTAATAATTGACATGAGGTGGTATCAACCTTGAGAGTTTTTGCCTTTGAGGGAGTTAATTATATTCTTAATTTCTTTGGCAGAGCATGGAGTAATTTGATTTGGCTGTATGTAAGTGGCATTGAGACTGGTTCTTACATTTAGTGTATTGTTTTTTATCCTTTGAATTGCCCATGATAAACCTCTGAGCTGTTTCCAGGGAATGATAAGTAAATATATTGACTGTCTGACTGCTATCATTTACCATTTGGCATTTCTTTTAATAACTAAATCCTCACATTCCTTAACTGATTTTCGAATTTCTCTTTTGACAATTTCTTATACAGATTTAGATTTATTATTTGAATGATTAATTTCAGACATTATGCCGAGGTTTATTTTTTTATTTTGTAATTAATTTACTTACTACAGTACACTCTTCCCTAAAATTGGAAACCAGTCCTATTTGTTTGCACAACTTCTTCACATAATTTTAGTTTTCTTACACACACTATTTTGATTCCTTTTGTAATCCATAAGGCAGTACTTTTATCTCAGTACTGTCATATTTCATTGATTTCTTTGGAAAGAAAATGTTAGAGATTGATGAAAACCCACCTAGGTTTTGAATTGATATCTGTTACATCACACACATCAGTCCACTCAAGTTACCATATGGCTGCCTTGGAAATTTCCTTTTCCTCTCCATTAACCATGATGCCACTTCACTGTGATCAGGGAGTTATTGGGTGTGACTAGTTGTGCAGCATGGCCAGAGATGATATTCTATAAATGATTCGGTGTTCACTTACAAATATATAAGTGTATTGCTGTTGTCTGCTATGCTTTGCACTTCTGGTGGCAAAAAACAAAAATATATGTCAAGTTATAAATGTAATTCCCAAATTGTTTCTTTTACCTGAATATTTCAGAAAGTTCATTTCAAAATTTAAATCTCCGCTGATTATCACATTTACTTTCTTTTGTCAGTTAAGTGGTACAACAAATCAATTTTTTATATGCAGGGTGTTTCACAATTCCTATTACAGGCCTCTAGAGATTGTAGAGGGAACTTTATGTACCAAGTTTTGACAAGGAACTCATGTCCGTAAATGTCGATGTAGCACGAGTCCATAAGGTCCCCTGTAAACATGAAAGTCAAATCACAGTGTCAAAAGTCATTTCCTATGCAAATTGGCACATTTCACTTGACAAGGAGCTTACAATGCCACTAACATTCAACCAACACTAGTGATTTGATCTTCTTTCAGTTGAGCCCTGTCATGGCCTCATCTGAACAATGGGCTGGTATCGCAGCAAGTAAGTTTTGTATTGTCCATGACATCATATAGATCGGGGTTCTAAGGTAACGAGATCTGAATCATTTCATTAGAACAAAAGTGGGAGATTTCAAAGTGATCCAGTCTCAAACATATTTTACATCTAAACAGTACATTTCCAGACATGGATTCCTTACCAAAACTTTATCTAGTAAATCATCTCTACAACCCCAAAAATCCTGTAATGGGAATTGTGAAACATCCCATGTATCAAAATTTCCCAGTGGAGGTTGTTTATTGTAAAAAATTACTAATAAGTTTTTCAGTGGTAGCAATTCACAAACACATATTTCATATCGTTGGTCTAAGCACAAGCAACTTGATGCTGTTTTTAAAATACATGACAATAGCTCAAGTTCTCCACACGTTCCCTATGGGAATAAAAAGTTAGGTAATTTATTGTCCTCTGTGTTTATCATACTGATTCCTGTACTTACACTGGGCTCAAATAGACACAAGTCATCAAATTTCTTTTGACACCGTAGACCATGTAAAAAGACAAAAAGTCCATTGATTTTATTTTTTAATCATCAAAGAAACTGATGGGCCATGGTAACTTTATTCATGAAAATTTCTTTAGTGTTTGATACTACATTTAGCTCAACTTCTTTTCTAACAGCATGACTGAATGAGGTATTAAGCCAAGGCACACTTCTCACACCCATAACAGCAAGAATTTTATCATTGGTGACATTGTCGCTCCTTATCTTTTCAGTTAGCATTTCTGCTAAACTATCTTTCCCTCTCCTGGAAAGGGTTAGATTATATCTTATGTACTCCCACCTGCCAAAATCAGCAACTGGCGAAACACCACAGTGAGCCACACTCAAAGTCAGTCTCATCCTCATCAATTCCT
Source organism: Schistocerca americana (assembly GCF_021461395.2). NCBI lineage: Eukaryota > Metazoa > Arthropoda > Insecta > Orthoptera > Acrididae > Schistocerca > Schistocerca americana. The sequence continues at coordinate 415,851,689 of NC_060120.1, forward strand.
GGTTAACTTGGCTTACAGCTTTATTTATACCAGGTACATCATGCTGCTATAGAACCTCAACAAAATCCACATGTGTGTGGGATTACTGCACCCAGCTTACCACTGCCACTCCTCAGATTATATTCTTTGGCCTGCCTGTTGCTTGCTCCACCAGCTACCAATATTGGATCTTATGTACTCAAATCCTTTATTACCTGCTGTCGAAGGCTAGCATTAGGTTTTACAGCACTTGTAACCAGGTACCTTAATCTTAATTGCTCTCGCAGCTCTTCGCCTACACTCCTCCCATGGCACCTGCCTAGCAGTAAGTACTATTACTACTCAACTCTGTTTACAAACCATCATTATTAGTCTGCTGCATCCTATTTTCTTCTACAAATAAATGAGGCTCCTCTTCTTCCACAGGTAACAGGTTATACCAGTTTGTGGGCAAGTATAATGGTAACAGAATTGTACAACTACTCTCTTTTTTTACCTTTTTCCCATTACTGTTTCCCACATTCTGCTTTATTCACCACCTCAATTGTTCTATTTCTTTTCCATGACCTCAGTCTCCATCCGAAGAGTACAATACTTCCCCCCTTGTTCTGTGATCCTACTGTCTTTTAAGCAACCCCTTCATATGCATAACAGATCCTCATTAGGAACCTTTTACCTTTTGTTCTGTCCCACTGCAGATGTCCCAATGAAACCACAATCCTCATGCAGCAATCCCATGCCAAGGTCTGTGACAGCTGACGTATGTACACACAAAACATCCAATTCCTGTAAATTACAGGCTGGTAGGGTGTGGATGTGGAGATCCCAACTGATATCATCTCAGATGTCAGCTGCCACCCATTTCATACCACGAAGTCCCTTCCATACAGCCTAGCCACCAGTGGTTGTCGCATCTGCAGTGATGAGCAGTCCCTCTCTAAATATACCGAGGATCTCACTGAAGCCTTCACTGACAGTAATTATCCTCCCATCCTTGTACAAAAACAAATCTCCTGTGCCTTATCTTTCCAGTCTCCCACCACATCCCAAAGTCCCACAGTCTGGCCACAGAGGAGCAGTCCCCTCGTAACTCAGTACCATACGGGACTGGCAGAGTTTCGATTACCTCTCATCATGCCCTGAAATGAGAAATGTCCTACCCACTATCCTTCCAACCCCTCCTACGGTGGTATTCCGCCATCCACCGAGCCTACACAATATACTCGTCCATCCTTACACAACCCCTGCTCCCAATCTCTTACCTCATGGCTCATACCCCTGTAATAGACCTAGATGCAAGACCTGCCCATACACCTCCTACCACCACCTACTCCAGTCCGGTTACTAACATTACCTATCACATTAAAGGCAGGGCTACCTGTGAAACCATTCATGTGATCTACAAGCTAATCTGCAACCACTGTGCAGCATTCTATGTAGGCATGACAACCAACAAGCTGTCTGTCCACACGAATGGCCACCAACAAACTGTGGCCAAAAAACAAGTGGACCACCCTGTAGCTGAACACGCTGCCAAACATGCTACCCCTCATCTCAATGACTGCTTCACAGCCTGTGCCATATGGATCCTTCCCAGCAACACCAGCTTTTCTGAATTGCGCAGGTGGGAACTTTCCCTGCAATACATCCTATGTTCCCGTAACCCTCCTGGCCTCACTCTTCGTTAGTCACTGTACTCACCCATCCAGCCCCCTCCCTGTTCCCGTTCCAGCACAACACAGCCGTCATTTCACCGCCACACCCAGTCTTTTAATTTCTTTTTATTTATTTCTCTCCTTTCTGATACTTACCCCCTCCCCCCTCCGTACCTTCTCTACTACCCTCCGTCTAAATTGCAACACTTCACTTCACTGTCCGCCACTCCTGCCATACTATCCCTTCCCCTCCCCGCCCCAGCCTCCTCCTTACCCCCACCCAGTCACCACTCCCATCATGCATTGGTGCTGCTGCTCGCAGTATAGTTTCAGCTCTCTGAGACTGCATATGTGTGTGCAAGTTGCGCTTGTGTGAGTGTGTGTGTGTGCACGTGTGTGTATTTAGTATGTGTGTCTACTGCTGAAAAAGGCCTTAATGGCTGAAAGCTGTGATTGTGTGAATCTTTTTATTGTGCCTATCGCGGCTCAGCATCTCCACTATATGGTGAGTAGCAACTTTGCTTCTCTCGTATTGTAATGTTGATTCTCATAGATATGCATTAACAAATTAGGCCTACCAGCAGTGAATTCACTGAATAACCTTTCTTGTATCACTTAAACAAAGTAAAACTTAAAGTCAGTTTGTGTACATAAACACCAAGTACTCTGATACTTAGTCTTTTAAATAAAATGGAAATACAAACAAATCAATCTCATGTAAGTTTTTTCTTAGTTCATCACAAACTAATTTACGAAACTAATGCCGAAATAGGCTCTTACCAAATAATACTGACAAAATTAACTGTTGATACACACTCAGCACACCAACTTCACAGCAGTACAAACAACAGTTAAGACCACAGAGTTACAGTTCCAAAGCCTAATCAACTTCCTACCTTCTCCATATTGCAGCCATTTGCCTTCTTTAACTCCTGAATTTTTGCTTTTCTCAACAAAAATTTGCACACTCTATGCCATACAGGAGGATTACAAAACAAGTTTATGCAAAACAATTGTGACGTACATTGTGTTTCAACTTCATGTGAACCTTTACCGCATTTACGTAGGTACCATATCAAAGCGATACAGTTTGTCTTTAAACTAAAGAACTTAGTTTCATAATAATGCTTTAGAAGCTGCAAGCATTACCCCTAGACATTTTATTAAACTACTTTAAATGAGCATGTTCACATAATGGTGCAAGTGCTCTATCTTACACACTGTTAGTTCCCACATTCTTACATCGGGACATGGCTAAGATCAGTAGATGAGATTGAGAAGAAATAATCTGCCATGGCCTCCCCAACAGCCAGATTTGATTATTGTCGAGTTTCTGTTGTGTGCATTGCTAAAACAATCGACAGGCTGTTACCTTACTCTGGGACCACTCAGGAATTGGGACAGATTCTTAGTAAAAACAACTTACTGATCACCATTAACAGTTTACATGCACAGGTTTCCCCAAAAATTCTGGTTTGAATGCCGAGAGACAGCCTGTGCATTTAAGAACCTATGAGGCACAGAAAAATCTTTTCCAGCCACACTACTTCAATACAGAAAAATTATCTAGAAATAAATTATATATGTAAATGATACTGAGGTTCAGGGCATCACCAACAGATCCTATTTGACATAGTGTCAAACTAGTACTGGTCAGTAAAGCTCGAACACTTATGACAATACTGATATAAACAATAACACTATAATGAAGAATAGCCAGGAAAAAAATCTACTTTGCAAGTACCAGCTGACAACATACAGACAAAAGGAGACAACATAATAGCTTCAGAGCTAGAGATTTATTCGAATGAGAAGAGAATTTTTGGAAAATATATCAGTATTCATGGATTTCAGAGACATGGATGTTTTAAAACAGCAAGTTACAGCTTGCAAAGAAAATATTTGACAGGATAGAGATAAGGGAATGAAACTCTGAAAATACGAAACTGCTAGCAACTGTAAAAGTGAAAGAAATAGATGGAGAAGAAACAGCCAGGGACAGAAAAAATAAGAATCATAATATACGACAAAAAAGAAAAAGAAGTGAATGAATGGCAGAAATGAAAGCAGAGGATGTTCGATGCGCATAGCAGACAAATTACAGGTGTCTTCCTTAATGGAATGACGGTTCAGAGTACTTAGGGCATTTTCTTCATGAAGCATGCCTTACAGGTACTTGAAGATAACACAATATTGTCTTGAAATTGGTTGTATATACATGAGATAAATCTCAAAATAAAATAATAAATACTGCTGTAAGGGAAATTGATTTTCACTGGAATAAATAAATAATAGCCAGAAGCCCTATGAAATTTGGTACATAGTTGACTCCAAGAAAATGAAGTTTATGATGTCTTCCACAATCATGATGGGGAGGTCCATCACACAGTGGAAATTATAGTACACTGTAGCACTAGCAAACTTGTAATGAGTGTAGCAGGAGATTATGTCAAAAATTGATACAGCTCTATGCCATTAATTTGGCTTACCGTCAGGTATCACAAAACGTGGCATAGTGTCAAAACCATAATACATTTCACATGCATAATATTATTTGTTGATACGACAAAATCTATTGCCATATATTATGATAAAACATTTCAGTTCTTTGTTCTTAATGTGCAACTGTTGCTTACAGATGTCATCGCTCTTTGATCATGACATGAAAAAGATTGGCCTAAAGCTGTAACAAATTATTTTGTGTTAATTATGGGAACAGTTAACTGCAATGGAGAAATAACACTGTAACACAATTTCAAAAGCACTCTGCACCTTTTATGGCTCAAATTAGTACACACTAAATTAATGATTTGTATCACATTACAGATAATGGCAATCAAGAAGCACAAATAAGTAATGTGTTTCCTTACAAACAACTGTTGTCCTGTATTGCTCTGTCATTATGTTCTGAGAATATCTGTAGGACTGATGATGAATGAATCCTCAATGAACACTTTTCTGTTCTGCTTGCACTTTTTGTTACTGGGTACTCTGTGTCCACACTACATCCATACTCTGAAAAACACTGTGAAGTGTGTGTGGCAGAGGGTACATCCCTCAAAGCAAATATTAGGATCTCTTCTCATTCTACTCGCATATGGAGTGTAGAAGAATGACTTTTAAAATGTCTCTGTGTGTTCTGTAATTGGTACACTCTTGTCTTTGCACCTCCTATTGGAGAGATAGATAAGAGTCTGTCATACATTCCCAGATTCGTCACTTAATACTGGTGCTTGAAACTTTATAAGTGGGCTTCCCACAATAGTTGAAGTCTCTCACCAAGCATGGAAATTCATGTATACTCAGATTCAATATGTCACACCTTCTTGGTGTATGTTCAATAACCTCTCTAACAAGGAAAGGTATCCACAGGGGTGATAAACTTTTTGAAACTGTCTACATGGTGATGTAGGTTAAGATCCCAGGTATCATACACTGCAACCATTCACTCTGGTGGGCCCTCATTTGCGACTAATTGATGAAAAAAGAAATTCGGAATTTTGTATGATACGTAATAGCAGTAGAATAGTCCCATTGTGTAGTCTGGCTGCATGGTGTAATGGATAAGATAACAGCTTTGCATGCAGGAGGTTGTAGGTACAGTTCTCGTCAGATGCAGCTTTCTTTTTTTTAGATATTTAAACCGTAATAGAAATTACTCAATCATTATTTTTATTCAATTAATTGGTTTAAATGTAATTTTTATTTCCACTCCATTGTCATATCATTTTGATCACCACATCAACTTTTTTATTTGTTTCATTTTTTCCTATATGTCATCCTGTTTCCAAACAGAATTTTTGTGAATGTGAATTTAATTATATTTATCTATAATAACATTTAATTATTTGAAAAATTCTAATCTATCAGTTGAAAAAAAAAAGATGAAATACTCTATGTTTGGACAGTGGTGTGAAAAATGTATTTTTGTTACCAGACATGCAACTATTTTGCACAGTAATTGTCATACAAACATTTAACACACAATTCAAGCAGAATGAAAAACAGATATAACGAATTAAATAATGTGGACAAAAAAAAACAGGGTGATAAAACAAAATAAATCAAATTGAAATTAATACATAAAAGTAATTAAAAACACATGAACCAAGATTTCAAGTGAAGAAGGAATGATAGGAAGAAAAAGGGAGCAAATGAAGAAGTTGATATTATGATTAAAATTATGTGACATAGGAATGGAATTTGAAAAAAGTTACATTTAAATCCATTAAGTGAATAAAAGAGGGTCAAAGTCATTTCGATAAAGATTTAACAAAGGGCAAGAGGACCATTTTGATAAAGATTTAACAATGAAAAAATTTTCTGCCCCTGAGAAGATTCGAATCCGTAACAACCTGCATGGAAAGTGCTTATCCAATCCACTCCGCCACACAACTAGACTCTATAACGCACCTTTTTTTAACGCTGTTGAGTGACACACAAAATTCCATTTTTTTCTTTTTTTTTAATCGATTACTCGCAAACAAGGGTCCACCAGGGTGAATGGCTGTAGTGTGTGATACCTGCGACCTTAACCTACATCACTGTATAGACAGTTTCAAAAAGTCAATTGCACCACCGAGGACCTCTCCTTGTAGGTCCTATTAGGCATCGGTCCCACATACCTGAGCAAAATCCTAGGATAAACTGTGCAAGGGCTTTGTTATCAGTCTCTTTGGTAGTGAAGTGGCCACCTATACAAATGTTACATCCAGGTATCTGTAAGAGTTGGTTTATTCCAATTGTGATTTATCGTTATTGTAATCAATGGATACTATTTCTCTATGATTTACAGAAACACAAAATTTTACAGTTACACCAAATTAAAATATGCTGCCAAGCTCTGCACCACTTTGAAATCTTATTAATAGCTGATGAATTATTTGAGCAACTTATTTCAGCTGTTTTTCATTTAAGATAAATAAGAGCTTCATTTGTAAAAGGTCTGAGGCTACTATTAAGTATCATGAAAGCAACAGTCCGCTCATACTTCTGTGGGGCATATCAGAAGCTACTTCTGCATCTATCAATGACTCTCCATCCAAAATCATATGCTGCATCCTCCCTACCAACAAATCGTCAATCCAGTCACAAATTTTGATTGATAACTAACAGATTGTATTTTCTGTAAGTCTGTTGCATTGAAGGCATATTCTTCTCAAAAGTCAAGAAATACTGCAACTGTCCAATTGCCTTGATCAATGGCTCTCAGGATACCGCATGAGAAAATAACTTGTGTTTCGCATTAGCTATGTTTGCGGAATCCATGCTGGTTGGCATTCTGATTGAGATAACTCATTATGTGTGAACTCCACCCAAGCTCTATGATTCTAGAACTGATGGACAGCAAAGATATAGAGCAGTGCTTTGATGGATTACTTCTGCAAACTGCTCGGTAATATAGTATAATATAGTCATAAGGTACTATTTCTCTGTATTTTATACACAGGTTTGATCTGTCGTTTTGGTTTGGGGACCTACAGTATACATTCAATTTTAGCAAGTTCAACTGTTTCATAATGCCACTGACACTAAATATAACTAATTTTGCAGTGGTGCAAGAATCAAACTGGGTCAGAATCACTGAATCTTCCTTCGTGAAGTAGCATTTTAAAATAGGATTCTGCATTTCTGCTTTTGCTCTACTGCCATTAATCTAAATTCTCATGTCCTTGATGATTAACTAACTATGGTTACACTGATAGTCTTTACATATGAACAAATTTCTTTGGGTTCTATGAGAGCTCTTCTGATAAGATTCTGTTACGGTAGTCACTGAAGGCTTCATGAATTGCCTTTTGGACAGTCAATTGCATTTCATTCAGCATATCTGTACCTAAGAGGTGTAGGTTTTGTTTAACACCTGTTGCACTGCAATCACAGTTTCTTTGGTAGTTTCCTTATAGTGACTGTACACCATGAGGGGTCCCTTCCATTATGTACTGTTGTACTAGGTACTGCTTGGTCATCTATTGTTCTGCACTTGAGCCATAGTTTCACTACATGTTCCCACCCAGAGCTAAATGTTTCCAGTACCTCCTTGGGGTACGACATTACTGCCTCTTTTTCTAGTTTGCTGTAGAAGTAAATCCTCAAAGAGGTCAAGTCTTTTTGCTGTCCATCAAGCACGGACTTTTAATTTTTCTGCCCTGCATAGTCTTTAGAGAAAGCAGGATGTCCTATCATGCCCACTATTTACACAACTGTCATTATCCCACTGGACTATCGGATGATCAAAGTCTCCTCCAATGTCGATAATATGACTGGGGAACTTATGTATTTGTGAGTTGAAGTTTTCTCTGAAGTTTTGTGTTGCATCTGGGTGAATCTGCTGGTTTACAGAGACCATATTAGAAGATTACTCTCACTTTGAATACTGATTCTTACTCAAATCAACTTGTATGAAGTTTCAATTTCTATATCAAAAGAGGATCTTACAAACTGGCCCTCTTCAATCTTCTTCATTCCTATTGCATGTGAAGGGCAGTGCCACAACATTACTTTCTTAGTGTGACGCACTTTTAAAAAAAAAAAAAACTATCGACCTGCCAGCACTTTCGTATGGTAAGTCACATCATCTTTGTTTTTCCACGCGGGAAAAATATATTTAAAAACAAAGATGATGTGACTTACCATACGAAAGCGCTGGCAGGTCGATAGAAACACAAACAGACACATACATACACACAAAATTCAAGCTTTCGCAACAAATTGTTGCCTCATCAGGAAAGAGGGAAGGAGAGGGAAAGACGAAAGGAAGTGGGTTTTAAGGGAGAGGGTAAGGAGTCATTCCAATCCCGGGAGCGGAAAGACTTACCTTAGGGGGAAAGAAGGGGTATACATTGCGAGTGTATACCCTTCATTCCCCCTAAGGTAAGTCTTTCCACTCCAACAAACTGTCCATTCGCATGAATGGACACAGGCAGACAGTGTTTGTTGGTAATGAGGATTACCCTGTGGCTAAACATGCCTTGGTGCACAGCCAGCACATCTTGGCACAGTGTTACACCGTCCGGGTTATCTGGATACTTCCCACTAACACCAACCTGTCAGAACTCCGGAGATGGGAACTTGCCCTTCAGTATATCCTCTCTTCTCATTATACGCCAGGCCTCAACCTCAGCTAATTTCAAGTTGCCGCCGCTCATACCTCACCCGTATTTCAATAACATGCTTGTGTCTGTATATGTGTGGATGGATATGTGTGTGTGTGTGTGTGTGTGTGTGCGTGCGAGTGTATACCCGTCCTTTTTTCCCCCTAAGGTAAGTCTTTCCGCTTACGGGATTGGAATGACTCCTTACCCTCTCCCGTGAAACCCACTTCCTTTCGTCTTTCCCTCTCCTTCCCTCTTTCCTGATGAGGCAACAGTTTGTTGTGAAAGCTTGAATTTTGTGTGTATGTATCTGTCTGTTTGTGTTTCTATCGACCTGCCAGCGCTTTTGTATGGTAAGTCACATCATCTTTGTTTTTTTATATATATATATATATATATATATATATATATATATATATATATATATATATATATATATATAAAAAAAACAAAGATGAGGTGACTTACCGAACAAAAGCGCTGGCAGGTCGATAGACACACAAACAAACACAAACATACACACAAAATTCAAGCTTTCGCAACAAACTGTTGCCTCATCAGGAAAGAGGGAAGGAGAGGGGAAGACTGAATTTTGTGTGTATGTATCTGTCTGTTTGTGTTTCTATCGACCTGCCAGCGCTTTTGTATGGTAAGTCACCTCATCTTTGTTTTATATATATATATATATATATATATATATATCCAAAAAGAAAGATGATGAAACTTACCAAACAAAACCGCTGGCAGGTCGATAGACACACAAACAAACACAAACATACACACAAAATTCTAGCTTTCGCAACCAATGGTTGCCTCGTCAGGAAAGAGGGAAGGAGAAGGAAAGACAAAAGGATATGGGTTTTAAGGGAGAGGGTAAGGAGTCATTCCAATCCCGGGAGCGGAAAGACTTACCTTAGGGGGAAAAAAGGACAGGTATACACTCGCACACACACACATATCCATCCACACATACACAGACACAAGCACACATTTGTAAATGTCTGCTTGTGTCTGTGTATGTGTGGATGGATATGTGTGTGTGTGCGAGTGTATACCTGTCCTTTTTTCCCCCTAAGGTAAGTCTTTCCGCTCCCGGGATTGGAATGACTCCTTACCCTCTCCCTTAAAACCCATATCCTTTTGTCTTTCCTTCTCCTTCCCTCTTTCCTGACGAGGCAACCATTGGTTGCGAAAGCTAGAATTTTGTGTGTATGTTTGTGTTTGTTTGTGTGTCTATCGACCTGCCAGCGCTTTTGTTTGGTAAGTTTCATCATTTTTCTTTTTGGATATATTTTTCCCACGTGGAATGTTTCCCTCTATTATATATATATATATATATATATATATATATATATATATATATATATATCCATGGTGGATGGATATGTGCGTGTGTATACCTGTCCTTTTTTCCCCCTAAGGTAAGTCTTTCCGCTCCCGGGATTGGAATGACTCCTTACCCTCTCCCTTAAAACCCACTTCCTTTCGTCTTCCCCTCTCCTTCCCTCTTTCCTGATGAGGCAACAGTTTGTTGCGAAAGCTTGAATTTTGTGTGTATGTTTGTGTTTGTTTGTGTGTCTATCGACCTGCCAGCGCTTTTGTTCGGTAAGTCACCTCATCTTTGTTTTTATATATAATTTTTCCCACGTGGAATGTTTCCTTCCATTATATATATATATATATATATATATATATATATATATATATATATATATATATATATATATATATAACATTTCAACAGAGCTGCCGGTAGCCAACTGCACAGTGTACAAGACTTATAATCATGAAGTCACTGGTTTGATTCCTGATAGTAGCAATATCTTTTAATTCTATTTGAATTATATGAGGTGTATTCTAAAACTAAGATCCAGTGACCAATATTTAAATGATAGCAGGTCAGAGTGAAGAATCATGGGTGCAGTGCTGTCTACTGACTTTCTAGAAAACTACTGCAGTATTGATTTGATTCAGCGCTTGTTCGCCAGATGGTGAGATCAGATCTAAATGGGCAAGACTATTTTAGATGCCACCAGTTATGAAGTGTGTGGTGTGATTAGATTTTTACTGGTAAAAAGATCTTCAGCTGCTGAAATACATCATGGGTTATACCTAGTATATGGACCTGAAATAATGAGTGTCAAACAAGTTGGAAAATGGTGTCTAGAATTTCAAAATGGCCATACAAATGTTCACATTGAACAATGGAGTGACAGGCCCAGTGTTTGGACTGAAGAAATTGTTGATGTTGATCAAGTGAACCAAAATCTTCGAAGTGATTGGGGGTTGACAATAAGTGGTCTGGCTAATGAATTCCAAATGTTGCTCAAACGTGACTGTCACTGAATAGCTTTGATATCACAAACTGTGTGTGAGATGGGCTCCAGAGATGCTCATTTATCAGCACAAAGAGCAAAGAATGCTTAGTGCATGGCAGTTTTTGGAATCCTATAGATAAGATGGAGATGATTTGTTTTCCCATATTTTTATAGGTGACGAGATGTGGATATCACACACCAACGTAGAACTGAAACAACAGTCAATGCAGTGGAGCCATTCAAGTTCACCCAAACCCCAGTAGTTTAGGTAATCTCCACTCTCAAATTGAAAAACAAAGGCTCCCCCCCCCCCCCCCCCCCCAATCAACCATGGACCTTGCCGTTGGTGGGGAGGCTTGCGTGCCTCAATGATACCACAACGGAGAGGTATCTGTTGAGAGGCCAGACAAACATGTGGTTCCTGAAGAGAAGCAGCAGCCTTTTCAGTAGTTGCAGGGGCAACAGTCTGGATGATTGACTGATCTGGCCATGTAACATTAACCAAAACGGCCTTGCTGTTGTGGTACTGCGAACGGCTGAAAGCAAGGGAAACTACAGCAGTAATTTTTCCCGAAGGCATGCAGCTTTACTGTGTGGTTAAATGATGATGGCGTCATCTTGGGTAAAATATTCCGGAGGTAAAATAGTCCCCCATTCGGATCTCCGGGCGGGGACTACTCAGGAGGACGTCGGTATCAGGAGAAAGAAAACTGGCATTCTACGGATCGGAGCGTGGAATGTCAGATCCCTTAGTCGGACAGGTAGGTTAGAAAATTTAAAAAGGGAAATGGATAGGTTAAAGTTAGATATAGTGGGAATTAGTGCAGTTCGGTGGCAGGAGGAACAAGACTTTTGGTCAGGTGAATACAGGGTTATAAATACAAAATCAAATAGGGGTAATGCAGGAGTAGGTTTAATAATGAATAAAAAATAGGAGTGCGGGTAAGCTACTACAAACATCATAGTGAACGTATTGTAGTGGCCAAGGTAGACACGAAGCCCATGCCTACTACAGTAGTACAAGTTTATATGCCAACTAGCTCTGCAGATGACGAAGAAATTGAAGAAATGTATGATGAGATAAAAGAAAATATTCAGGTAGTGAAGGGAGACGATAATTTAATAGTCATGGGTGACTGGAATTTGACAGTAGGAAATGGGAGAGAAGGAAACATAGTAGGTGAATATGGATTGGGGTTAGGAAATGAAAGAGGAAGCCGTCTATTAGAATTTTGCACAGAGCATAACTTCACCATAGCTAACACGTTGTTCAAGAATCATAAAAGAAGGTTCTATACATGGAAGAATCCTGGAGATACTGAAAGGTATCAGATAGATTATATAATGGTAAGACAGAGATTTAGGAACCAGGTTTTAAATTGTAAGACATTTCCAGGGGCAGATGTGGACTCTGACCACAATCTATTGGTTATGAACTGTAGATTAAAACTGAAGAAATTGCAAAAAGGTGGGAATTTAAGGAGATGGGACCTGGATAGACTGACTAAACCAGAGGTTGTACAGAGTTTCAGGGAGAGCATAAGGGAACAACTGACAGGAATGGGGGAAAGAAATACAGTAGAAGAAGAATGGGTAGCTCTGAGGGATGAAGTAGTGAAGGTAGCAGAGGATCAAGTAGGTAAAAAGACGAGGGCTAGTATAAATCCTTGGGTAACACAAGAAATATTGAATTTAATTGATGAAAGGAGAAAGTATAAAAATGCAGTAAATGAAGCAGGCAAAAAGGAATACAAACGTCTCAAAAATGAGATCGACAGGAAGTGCAAAATGGCTAAGCAGGGATGGCTAGAGTACAAATGCAAGGATGTAGAGGCTTGTCTCACTAGGGGTAAGATAGATTCTGCCTACAGGAAAATTAAAGAGGCCTTTGGAGAGAAGAGAACCACTTGTATGAATATCAAGAGCTCAGATGGCAACCCAGTTCTAAGCATAGATGGGAAAGCAGAAAGGTGGAAGGAGTATATAGAGGATTTATATAAGGGCGATGTACTTGAGGACAATATTATGGAAATGGAAGAGGATGTAGATGAAGATGAAATGGGAGATAAGATACTGCGTGAAGAGTTTGACAGAGCACTGAAAGACCTGAGTCGAAACAAGGCCCCGGGAGTAGACAACATTCCATTAGAACTACTGATGGCCTTGGGAGAGCCAGTCATGACAAAACTCTACCATCTGGTGAGAAAGATGTATGAGACAGGCGAAATACCCACAGACTTCAAGAAGAATATAATAATTCCAATCCCAAAGAAAGCAGGTGTCGACAGATGTGGTAATTACCGAACTATCAATTTAGTAAGTCACAGCTGCAAAATACTAACGCGAATTCTTTACAGACGAATGGAAAAACTGGTAGAAGCGGACCTCGGGGAGGATCAGTTTGGATTCCGTAGAAATGTTGGAACATGTGAGGCAATACTAAACCTTACGACTTACCTTAGAAGAAAGATTAAGAAAAGGCAAACCTACGTTTCTAGCATTTGTAGACTTAGAGAAAGCTTTTGACAACGTTAACTGGAATACTCTCTTTCAAATTCTGAAGGTGGCAGGGGTAAAATACAGGGAGCGAAAGGCTATTTACAATTTGTATAGAAACCAGATGGCAGTTATAAGAGTCGAGGGGCATGAAAGGGAAGCAGTGGTTGGGAAAGGAGTGAGACAGGGTTGTAGCCTCTCCCCGATTTTATTCAATCTGTATATTGAGCAAGCAGTAAAGGAAACAAAAGAAAAATTCGGAGTAGGTATTAAAATCCAGGGAGAAGAAACTAAAACTTTGAGCTTCGCCGACGACATTGTAATTCTGTAAGAGACAGCAAAGGACTTGGAAGAGCAGTTGAATGGAATGGACAGTGTCTTGAAAGGAGGATATAAGATGAACATCAACAAAAGCAAAACAAGGATAATGGAATATAGTCGAATTAAGTCGGGTGATGCTGAGGGAATTAGATTAGGAAATGAGACACTTAAAGTAGTAAAGGAGTTTTGCTATTTGGGGAGCAAAATAACTGATGATGGTCGAAGTAGAGAGGATATAAAATGTAGACTGGCAATGGCAAGGTAAGCGTTTCTGAAAGTATTTGTATGGTGCGTAGCCATGTATGGAAGTGAAACATTCACAATAAGTAGTTTGGACAAGAAGAGAATAGAAGCTTTCGAAATGTGGTGCTACAGAAGAATGTTGAAGATTAGGTGGGTAGATCACGTAACTAATGAGGAGGTATTGAATAGGATTGGGGAGAAGAGAAGTTTGTGGCACAACTTGACTAGAAGAAGGGATCGGTTGGTAGGACGTGTCCTGAGGCATCAAGGGATCACAAATTTAGCATTGGAGGGCAGCGTGGAGGGTAAAAATCGTAGAGGGAGACCAAGAGATGAATACACTAAGCAGATTCAAAAGTATGTAGGTTGCAGTAGGTACTGGGAGATGAAGGAACTTGCACAGGATAGATTAGCATGGAGAGCTGCATCAAACCAGTCTCAGGACTGAAGACCACAACAACAACAACAACAAAAAGGCTACCATTTTTTGGGATGCAAAGGGCGTCCTTTTGATTGATTTCATGGTGTGGGTCAACAATTACAGCTAACACATACTATGAAATGCTAACCGAACTAAGAAGTGCGATCCAAAATTGATGCCTTGGGAAAATGTAATTTGTATACTACTCCTTCACGATAACGCACATCCTCACATTGTTGCCAAAACCAAGGAGAAGATTCAGCTTTTGTTGGGAGCTTTTTAAGCACTCTCCTTACAGTTCTACCTTGCAATAAGCAACTATTTCCCTTTCTTGAATTTGAGAAAGTGGCTGGGTGGACAGTGATTTCAGGACGATGATAGACTCGAGACTGGTGTTACCAACTGGTTCAATTCCCAGGTATCAGAGTTCTATGCAGAGACGCAAAATAATATGAAACATCAAACAAAAACAAAAATACATTTCTGTAATTCTAGAGATTCAATGGTATCTTTGCTACATATTTCTGATATATACAGGGTGTCCTCAAAGTCCCTTTACAACTTCAAAATTTTATTACAACGGCAGTTGCTGAAATATTTTAACAAAATTTCTTTTATTGTATTCACTGTTTACTAAAGTTTTTATACATACTAAAATTTTGTGTTTGAGATACTCTGTTGATGGAAGGAACTGAACCTATATGAAATGGTAACTCCTCAAGAGAAGGCACAATGTGTGTCCTGGCTTACTGAGACAAAATCGGATGTCCAGACTCAACGAAACTTCAGAGCAAAGTATGGAAGAGATCCACCACTGCGCCCTTCAATCCGTGCATGACACAAAAAATTTATGGAGACAGGGACAGCGTTGGATAAAGGGAGGAGTGGGCGACAAACAACATTCGAGGAAAACATCGATCGCGTTTTAAATGTCTTCACTCGTTCACCTACGAAGTCCATCCGCACTGCTGTCAGGCAGTTACCTGCTGTCAGACAGTTACAACTACCACGTTCAACTGTGCATAAGGTCCTCCACAAGAACTTACGGTTGTATGATTACAAAGTGCAACTGTTACAGACACTTGAACCAAATGACAAGCCAAAACGGACAAAGTTTGCACTCAACATGCCTTTCGGAGGATGAAGCATTCCTCAAACGAGTTTGTTTCAGCGACGAGGCAACTTTTCGTGTTTCTGGGACATTAAACAGACACAATGTGAGACTCTGGGGATCTGAACACCCGTATGTGACTAAGGAGTTTCACCGGGATAGTCCAAAAGCGAATGTGTGGTGTGGAATCTTGTGCAACCGAATAACTGGTCGAGTTTTCTTCAACAATTCCTGCATATGTTTACCTCCACCTTCTGACTGAATATGTAGCATGACAATTGATTGACTTACAACCAACTATCATTTTCCAGCAAGATGGTGCACCAAGACATTGGGGACTGTATGTTCGTCGGTTCCTCAATGAAACATTTCCAGGCAGGTGGATTGGGAGGGATGGGCCAACACCTTGGCCACCGTGTTCGCCAGGTATCACTCCCTTGGACTTTTTTTTATGTGAGTGTGTAAAAGATATCATGTATCAAACACAGATTCGGGACATTGCTGACTTGAAGCTTAGGATTCGTAACGCCACTGCCAACATTGCACTATGCTACAGCGAACATGGCAAGAAATCGAGTACTATCTTGATGTCGTGCAAACTAAAGGCGCCCATATAGAGGTCTATTAAACACTGTCAAAAAACTTTTATGAACACTGATTACAATAAAAGAAATGTTGATAAAATCTTTCAACGAGTGTCATTGAAATAAAATTTTGAAGTTGTAAAGGGACTTTGTGGACACCCTGTATAACATTTTTATTTAATAAAAGACATTTCACAATTCTGTCTTTTTAAGGTATTAGTAGTAATATTCTATATTAGTTAATTAACATTTTCATTTACTAATAAATGTAGGTTTGAAACAGAAATTTAAAAATAAAAATAAAAAGTTTTACAATTGTTACATTATGCACTGAACTGCTGTCAGCTCTCTTACAGGGTTGCCACAAGTTTCTCCAAGTGAAATTCCCTGATTTCCAGACAAGTTTTAGCATTTTTCCCTGACAAATTTTAAGCTCTCAAGGGTAAGCAAAGACATAAGTTGACAAAAAAATGTAAAGACTTTTGTATTTCTAAATGTGTGAGCAAAAATCTTCAATATTAACATTAACATCTTTTGTAATGAACTGTTTTTAGATGGAGCAAGCAAGACAAATGGTATGTGTGTTTCATTAAGGTCAATAAAGTGAAACACATTTGGTGACAACAATACACATTTTGTTGGAGTCGCAAGACAGATTTGAAATACCTTCACTGCTTTCCGAAATAACCTCAGAAAAAAGTAGGCCTCTTGAAAGAAATGTATAATATGGGGAAGAGTTGTGTAAACCAACACTATGGGTGACTGCCAATAAAATGTTGGTTCTACTTTGTTCATTATTGTCGGTTATTACCCTCTGTGTTATGTCTATTATTCTGCAGGTATTATATGATTTTTCTTTCAAGAAATACACAAGTACATAGTGTACAAACTGCCAGCAACTGCCGCAATTTTCTTCTTCTTATCATCAATACTTTCTAATATATAAAATACTATGTACTAGAATAAATAAAATGTCACACTGTACAATGTACTTGGGATGAGACAGCTGCTATTCCTGAAATCCATCACCCATGGCCTCTGGTCTGCCAAGGAGCACCAGTGTCCTGAGTCCATGGATAAACCATGAAAATCTGCCGCATTACACATCACACAGACAGGCCCAGTCTGCGAGCAGATCAGTGAAACTAGATCCGACAGGCAGGGTCCCCACATTAGTGGGAAGCTTTGGGCTTCAGATTGGCAGGCCCAATCTGTTAGAGATACCCGTGGAAATGGTCTGCACTTTTGGACTGTCATGGAAGTCCACACATGTGGCCAGATATTCACATGACGCAGACACCATGTTGATGAAATGAGACCACGGTGACCACCCACACAATAGATAACTTGCGCAAATACTCTGAGAATCAATAATAATGAGGATACGTAGCAACTCACTGTATAGGTGATCGTTGAGCCACAGTCAGTCACATAAAAGACAACCACACTCTCACAACTAAATTTTCAGCCATAGCCTTTGTCAGAAAATGAGAGCGCGCACACATTCACACAGTCACTCAGACCGAACTCATGCACACATGACCATTGTCTGTGAATGTTGTGCCATCAATCTCTGAGAATCAGATCCAAACAAACCACTTCTCATACCTCCCTGCCTCTCATCGGTAGCTGCTAGCCTAGCAGAAAGTAGTGGTGGCAGCACTAACTGCAAGCTGAGGGGAAGGGTACGAAAGGGAGAAGCAGTAAGAATGAGAGATTAAGGAAGCGACACACGTACTCAGCTGCACCTGCAGTGACGAAGCATGACATCTCAGTAAACAAACAATTTCATGCTACTGAGACAAAAACGAGATTTTTCCTGTGTGTGTGTGTGTGTGTGTGTGTGTGTGTGTGTGTGTGTTTCCAAATTTTCCTGATTTCCAGAACTTGAGGCAACACTGTGTTACCATGCTTGAAATGCTTCCATCACCCACCAGCCTCATCTCCTGATGTAACTGAAAACTTCAGAGAAAACTTCAATTAGCTTGTATGTAAGTTCCCTAGTCATACTGTAATCACTAATGGAGACTTCAATCATCCAACTATCAACTGAGAGAATTAGAGCTTTGATAGTGATGGACATGATAAGATGTAGTGTGAAACATTACTCAACACCTTCTCTGAAAACTATCTAGAGCGGATAGTTAGGAATCCCTCTCATGACGGAAATGTATTTGATCTAATGGCAACAAATAGACCTGACCCGTTTGAGGATGTTCACATTGAAACTGGTATCAGTGACCATCTCACAGTTGTGGCAACAATGATTACCGAAGTACAAAGGACAGCTAAAAGCTGCAGAAAGATATATATGTTCATTAAACAAGATAAAAAATCAGTAGTCTCATATCTCAGTGAGGAACTTGAAACTTTCAGCAGAGGGCAGGAACGTGTAGAGGAACTCTGGCTCAAGTTTAAAATAGTAGTTAACAATGCACTGGATAGATATGCACCCAGGGAGGGAACTTTCATGGTATATATGAAGATGGTATCTGTTCTTTCGGACATGTCTGAAAGAAAAGATACCATCAGTGACCATGCAGCTCTCTTAGAATGAAATGATAATTAAATCAACACCCTAAACTGTCGACAGGTGTTGATATACATCAACAGGGACAGTGAAAATGTGTGCCCCAACCGGGACTCGAACCCGGGGTCTCCTGCTTACATGGCAGACGCTCTATCCATACGATCCATACGAGCCACTGAGGGCATAGCGGATAGTGCGACTGCAGGGATTTATCCCTTGCACACTCCCCATGAGATCCACATTCCCAACGTAATGTCCACACACTACATTCGTAGTGTTCCTGCCCATTACACTAGTTACTCACGGCAGACAATCTTACCGAGTCCTGTAAGAGTTCGGACAATGCGTGTGCATATGACTGAAGATTTATGCAGTTTCTTTCAGACAGTACTTCATTATAGGTAACTGCATCACCTGCAAAAAGTCTGCAAGGACATTGTTATACAACATGAACAGCAAGGGTCCCAACACACTTCCCTGGGGCACACCTGACGACGACTCTCAATCCAATCTAACACTGTGTCTTCCCTTCCAAAAAGTCACAAATTTCATTTGATAACGCATATGATGGTAATTTTGACAATAAGTATAGGTATAGTACAAATTCAAACACTTTTCAAAAGTCATGAAATACAGTATCTACCTGGTTGCCTTAATCCAAAGCTTTCAGTATGTCAGGTGAGAAAAATCAGGGTTGGGTTTCACATGATCGATGTTTTCAGAATACATGCTGATTGGCATTGAGGACACTGTTCTGTTCAAGATATCTCCTCATTACGTTTGAGCACAGAATATGTTCTAAGATTCTACAACAAATTGATGTCAAGGATATGGACAGTAGTTTTTTGGGTCGATGGTTTGGATCCCACCAGATGGTGTGAAATTTTTATTTTTAAGTCTTTATCAAAATGACTTTTATCATTACTTTTATTCAATTAATTGGTTTACAAGCAATTATTTTAAAAATTTCTAATCTTTTGCCATGTCATTTCAATCATTGTATTAACTTTTTCATTTCTTCTCATTTTTCTTTGTATCTTTCTTTTTTCATTTGGAATCTTTGTTAATGTGATTTTAATTATTTTATGTACGAAATTTGATTTACTCTCTTCCTTTTTATCAATTTATTCCATTCGTGCAAGGATATGGACAGTAGTTTTTTGGGTTGATGGTTTGGATCCCACCAGATGGTGTGAAATTTTTATTTTTAAGTCTTTATCAAAATGACTTTTATCATTACTTTTATTCAATTAATTGGTTTACAAGCAATTATTTTAAAAATTTCTAATCTTTTGCCATGTCATTTCAATCATTGTATTAACTTTTTCATTTCTTCTCATTTTTCTTTGTATCTTTCTTTTTTCATTTGGAATCTTTGTTAATGTGATTTTAATTATTTTATGTACGAAATTTGATTTACTCTCTTCCTTTTTATCAATTTATTCCATTCGTTATTTCTATTCCTCACTTTGCTTGAATTTCATTATTTTTATAATTCCCTCTTTGATTCAAATCTTCATCTCCATTAGTTTTTCCACAGTGCAACAAGAATTTATGTTTTAATAACCTGACTAGTCATTAATATAACAAAAAATGCATTTTTGATACCACTGTACAGCCAATATAAATAGATTATTTCACCTTTGTTTTTTACCCAATAGGTTGATACTTTCAAATATTTAAATTTGTGATAGAATAAACCACAATAATTAAAATCACATACACAAGTATTGCAAATGGAAAAGAATGAATGATTGGAAGGAAAAAAATAGCAAATAAAAAAGTTATTACAATGATTAAAACGATGATGTAAAGGATTAAAAATACATTTAAACTAATTAACTGGATAAAAGTCACTTTGAAACAAATTTAAAAATAAAACATTCACAGCACCTGACGAAATCTGACCCCACACACATCATGTATGCATCTTAACCACTATACTACCCCGTTATCCTGGGGAACCCCTTTATTTATAAGGCTCTAGAGCAGGGATGTTCAAATTTTTTAGGCTTGAGATCTACTACATGCAATTTTGACAATTTAGAGATCTAACCATTTAAAAATTTGTACATAGCAATTTTTTTCTCCATCAACAGTTGTAAGTCTACTACTCAATTTTCAAGATGTTACACATGTGGGGGGGGGGGGGGGGGGGGGGATATACGCCACCATAAATGGTGAAAAAAGTTTAGTGAGATACTTGGCTTTGCACATCACTGACAAGTTTATTATAACCTGGCAAAATGTTAGTCACAGCTAACCTTACATATTCTGAAAGATAAGGACCCGCCTTACACTTAGATTTCACAGTACGCATCATTTAAGATGCTGCCTCACATAGTAAGTTGATCCAAAAAATGATAATACATACAATGCCACTTTTACAATGTTAGGGTAGATTTTCACATTCATTAATCTCCAAAAGTAGCATTCATTGTATCCAAACTTTAAGGAAATATTATTTTGAAATCTAATTACTTCCTTTTCAAGTTCAGTCTCACTACAAGAGAAAAGAGCAATTCATTTTACTTGAAATATCCTCTAAATCCACATTTTGGAAAAGTTGAGCTTTCCATACGCTGTCTTCAGTGCTAACAGGTGGGCCATTGAATTCTCCGCAGCTTCTGGATCCAATGATGTTTGTTCATCAGACAGGTCTGACTGTATTTGAGGGAAGTGTTTCATATTTTATTTCTGTAACTGTGCTTCCAAAGGTCAAGTCTTACAGCGAACCCTGAGTGCTCTCCCGGCTCACTGCAAGCTACGCTCACAACATGTCAAGTTACATTTCATGAGCAGTAACCTCACCATGCTTGGAGCGAGAGTTAGAGGCTGTGAAATGCAGATGGAGACAAAAGAGGCAGATACGGTGTTGTGAGACCTACCACCTACAAATACCACGTGAAACACACTTTGTCAACAGTCTGGTGTTCCACAAAAACAGCTCAGTTAAGTAGATTTCCCAAAACAGTTTTGAAAGATTGACTCAAAAAGCCATGGTGATCGACCGGTCAATTGTGATAAATGGGTTGGGCACCCTTGCTCTACAGCATCATGCAAAATTATTTTTCCATTGATTACTCACAAATAAGGGCCCACTTAGGTGAATGGCTGCAGGATGTGATATGTGGGATCCAAACCTACACTACAGTGTAGACGTTTTCAAAAAGGCCATCACACTCCTATGGACCTCTCTCCTCCTCAGTTGCAAAAGTTTTGGCATATTGTCACTAGGATTTTACTAGTCTCAGAGAGAGAGAGAGAGAGAGAGAGAGAGAGAGAGAGAGAGCGAGAGAGATGGAGATCTTACATTTATAATTTCAGGTCTCTGACAGCTATAACTATCTAATCAGAATTATGGGTGTGAGTGCTCCATAAACTGTTAGTTACCTTGGCAGCAACCTCTAATGTGTAGTGTATGCCTGAGCTGTTTAGGGGGACCCTACAGTTCTCAACCATATGATGAAAGTCTATGAAGTAATCATTATTTATGCTCTAATATTTCCTTAAAGCTACTTTCATCTTTTGCATGGGCTCTTACTTTCATCACCTTTTCATTTCCCAATAGCCTTTATCATCATCTTCCTTTATTAATTACTTTCACCTGTTGTAATTCAGTGGCATTCACTTCTGATCTCATGCGGCATTACAATGTAAGACATCACATCTAAACTCCCCAAGCCACCTTAAAAGTATGGCAGACAGTACTTTGAGCACCACTACTGTTTCTCCCCCTTTCCTGTTGGTGTTAGTGGGAAGTATCCAGATAACCCGGACAGTGTAACACTGTGCCAAGATGTGCTGGCTGTGCACCAAGGCATGTTTAGCCACAGGGTGATCCTCATTACCAACAAACACTGTCTGCCTGTGTCCATTCATGCGAATGGACAGTTTGTTGGAGTGGAAAGACTTACCTTAGGTGGAAAGAAGGGGTATACACTCGCAATGTATACCCCTTCTTTCCCCCTAAGGTAAGTCTTTCCGCTCCCGGGATTGGAATGACTCCTTACCCTCTCCCTTAAAACCCACATCCTTTCGTCTTTCCCTCTCCTTCCCTCTTTCCTGATGAGGCAACAGTTCGTTGCGAAAGCTTGAATTTCATGTGTATGTTTGTGTGTCTATCGACCTGCCAGCACTTTCGTTCGGTAAGTCACATCATCTGTGTTTTTAGATATATTTTTCCCACGTGGAATGTGTGTATATATATATATATATATATATATATATATGAGTGTGTGTGTGTGTGTGTGTGTGTGAAATAATATGTTGCCTGACTCTTGAAATTTTAACAGTAAATCTGTTCGTTATGCAGCAGTGCTTCTTTTGTAGTGTAAACTGCTGCAGTTTGATGAACATCTCTGTAATGCTCTTGCGCTTACTAAATGAATCCATGACAAATAATGTTGCTGTAGTTTGGATCTTCTCTTATCTCCTCTACAAATCGCATCTGCTAATCAGTACTATCCACACTGATGAGTAACACTCAGAACTGACTGAATGTGGGTTTTGTAGGTTACTTCTTTCATTCTTTTCTTAGGATTCTTCCAATAAGTCTCTATTGGCATCTGCTTTTCCAACAACTAGTTTTATGTGATCATTCCAATTTAAGTCATTCTGAATGAACATTCCTTGATAGTTTACAGTTGTTGCTGTTTCCAGTCATTGCTAGGCAATAGGGAAATCAAACAATAAGAGTTCTTTCTGTACATTTATGTACCACATGTTACATTTATTTAGGTACAACACATTACTTTACTTTTGTTGGCGATCAACTGTCAGTACTTACACCAAGTGCCAATCCTCTGTAGCTTCCCGCCTTCAATACAATTTTCTGGCATTGCAGCTCTCCTATACCCAACTATTCTATAATCACTGTCACCATTTACATAACACACAGCTACATTATTCCACTATCCGTTTATTATATATAACTACTTTTTCCACCTCTCAACTCCTTCATTTGAATAAATTCTCATTCCTATTCTACTCCAACTTCCCAAACTGCATAAGTAAATTATTTAACATGGTTGATTTAAATAAAAATGGAAGCATTCTCAGAATTTAACCAGAATGTCAGGGCTTGTGAACTACAATCAAAAAATCAATGATATTCTGAACTGTTATTTCATCTATAACATAACCTTTCACAGTGTAAGTGACGCACAAAGGGAAAACAGAAACTTTTTTTTATTTGCTAAAAAATTCCAACCACATCATAAGACCCACCTTAAAACCAAACTTGCCAAGGCACATTAAAGTGGTAGTTCTCAACACACATGCAGTTGAGGAAATCTGCATAAGGAGTATTTTGGCGGGCAAGGAAATAAGTATTGATAGAGAGTTGATCACCAAAATATGCAGTAATAACCAATGTTAAAGCCCAAACACCTCCACAGTGTCTGTGAAAGTGAGTGTATGTATGACTGTTGATACTTGATCTGGCAGATGAGGACATTATGTTCGACAATCCCCTTGGTGCAATTTAAGAGGAATATGCTGTTTATTGGCACTTGGTTCATCTTGTACCTCTCACTCATTAATTATATTATCAGCAGCTGTGTAAAACAACACTAAACTGCTCAAGGGCTGGTTTCTGTCATCCATGTGACACAAATATACACTACTGGCAAATCTGCCTGGCTTCACAAGGATAGCACCAAGTATCTATGGCTGGACAACTTGTCTTGCATAGCTGTGATTTTGTTCATGGGTCAGTGTATAGAGCAATGATTGCAATTCTGGGAACAATGTTAGATAACTGAATATACGTTACAGCAATATGCATAATAAGGTGCCCCAGTGCCACAGCCATTGCAGGCGGCAAGGTAGCTCACAGCTTCCATCATTACCATGAAATGTCACTCTAAATGCCACTTAACTCTGGAAGAGATAACAATTATGCCTCATGAGAAATTTTGAACTCCAGTGCCTATTACACACATGTATGCAAATCCCCACAGTAGATCCTGAGATTAGTCTGCACATACAGGCAGAAAAAGATGGCGGAGGACTTTAGTTTATACACAGAAGGAGAATGTATGTACAGATGTATAGATTCTGGTAGTGATAATGTTATGTGGCTCATGGCCTGGAACAAGTGTTTCAATCAGACATCACTTCAGTGATTTGGGTGTCCATAAGCACTTATCCAACTGTGGAAAGGGGATTTACACTTTAACATGGATCCTGAACCATGTTTCCTTTCTGGAAAGAGCCGGCTGGAGTGGCCGAGCAGTTCTAGGCGCTACAGTCTGGAACCGCGCGACTGCTAAAGTCGCACGTTCGAATCCTACCTCGGGCATGGATGTGTGTGATGTCCTTAGGTTAGTTAGGTTTAAGTAGTTCTAAGTTCTAGGGGACTGATGACCTCAGAAGTTAAGTCCCATAGTGCTCAGAGCCATTTGAAACCTTTCTGGAAAATCTTCACATTGAGACAGGAATGGTAGGTTAGAAGGGAGAGTGAAAAATTCGTGGTCTGCCTGGGATTCAGTCCTATGACTTTTTGGTTTCCAGGTACATTTTTTACTGCTAGATCGGAAGGCCAGAAGTGGAAATTTGGTCCAGCTTCACTGCTCTCTGAGGTTACAGCAGTTGTACCACTAATGGTAATGGAATCATTTTCACAGTAGCAGGGGTCACAGTTAAGTAAATTTCCAAGAAATATCTTCATGAATCACTCTATTAGTCGAAACTGGATCAAAATTCCTACAGTAATTCCTGATTAGCCCGAACATAAAGTGTGTACCAGCAAAAATCCCTTGAACAAGAACAGAATTCCAGAATTAAAATTTGCTCAGCAAAGGGGTGTGTGTTGAAATCTTTTAAGATTATAACAGTCTGTCAGAAATGAATGGGAAATAAATTACAAGGAGCATATGCAAATTAAAGACAAGGAAAAGCAAAATGTTTATAAAAAAACAGGAAAGGGGACTAGGGCAAGGTAGGAGGCAGAACAAGACAAGAAAGTATGTGGCAGACTGTATTAAAAAGGTAAGTAATTAACACTGCAAAAAATTAGGAGAGGAAATTGAGATACAAGCATGTGAAGAATGATGTAAAGGAAAATGAAGGCTAACAGTACGAAGAGGTGATGACAGTACTATAAGTAACATCAATATTCTGTTGAGTAACCTGTAGATCGTAAGAGCAGAAACTTTGGTTCCAGTTTCATCAACTGATTTCTGGTCTTCAGGGAAAGAACTAGGTGTCCAACATATCCTAGGGTTATCACCATTACCCTCAAACAATTTCACATTAGTTTCTTCACCACTAGTGTCTCTTTCAAAGTTTTCTTTCTATTAGAACCCCCCCCCCCCCCCTCTCTCTCTCTCTCTCTCTCTCTCTCTCTCTCTCTCTCTCTCTCCCTTGACCTTTATGATGCATGAAATAACATTACTCAGCATTATGTTTTACATTTTTCTGTACCTAATGCTCCTACACATGTAGGCAAATTCACAACCCTCCTACCCTTCCCTATTGTGCTCTTTACTATTTTACCATAACACTTCTCTTGTGCCTGAATAATTTAATTCTCCATGTCTTAATTCTGTCCATATTTCTGCCTTTATTCCGTTCCAGGTAACCTTTCTTTTCAAATGTGTAACCTGCTCTTCACAGCCATGTTTCTCCATTTTGCTCTGTTGTAACTTACTGCTACCCTTGCTAATCTTTGGAACAGCTATATTTAATAGTTTACATTTTTTTTTATGTCTTGTTCGCTGAAATTCGATTTTCGTGGTAATACCTTCAACCATTCCTACTGACAACATAGCAATATACGAGGGTGGTCTGGTATATTTTCATGAAAGAATGAAACATTATTGTTGTGCATTCATGGTTTATGTGCTCTGACGAACCGGTTCCAGGCTCTGTCTCAGGCTGATACTGATCTTCGGCCTGACATGGCTGCTTGTCCTGTTCCAGAGGTTGCCCCTCGGTCTGCAAGATCCGGGCGGTCGCAGAGGGTGGGCTTACTGGTAGTTGGGAGCTCCAACGTCTGGCACATAATGGGGCCCCTTAGGGATATGGCAGCAAGAGAGGGGAAGAAAACCAATGTGCACTCCGTGTGCATACCGGGGGGAGTCATTCCAGATGCCATGAAGGGTACAGGGTGCACCCATCTGCAGGTGGTCGCTCATGTCGGCACCAATGATGTGTGTCGCTATGGATCGGAGGAAATCCTCTCTGGCTTCCGGCGGCTATCTGATTTGGTGAAGACTGCCACTCTCGCTAGCGGGATGAAAGCAGAGCTCACCATCTGCAGCATCGTCGACAGGACTGACTGCAGACCTTTGGTACAGAGCCAAGTGGAGGGTCTGAATCAGAGGCTGAGACGGTTCTGCGACCTTGTGGGCTGCAGATTCCTCGACTTGCGCCATAGGGTGGTGGGGTTTCGAGTTCCACTGGATCGGTCAGGAGTCCACTACACGCAACAAGCGGCTACACGGGTAGCAGGGGTTGTGTGGCGTGGGCTGGGTGGTTTTTTAGGTTAGATGGCCTTGGGCAAGTACTGAAAGGGCAACAGCCTCAACGGGTGCAGGGCAAAGTCAGGACATGCGGGGACCAAGCAACAACCGGTATTGTAATTGTAAACTGTCGAAGCTGCGTTGGTAAAGTACCGGTACTTCAAGCGCTGATAGAAAGCACCGAAGCTGAAATCGTTATAGGTACAGAAAGCTGGCTGAAGCCAGAGATAAATTCTGCCAAATTTTTACAAAGGTACAGACGGTGTTTAGAAAGGATAGATTGCATGCAACCGGTGGTGGAGTGTTCGTCACTGTTTGTAGTAGTTTATCCTGTAGTGAAGTAGAAGTGGATGGTTCCTGTGAATTATTACGGGTGGAGGTTACACTCAACAACCGAGCTAGGTTAATAATTGGCTCCTTTTACCGACCTCCCGACTCAGCAGCATTAGTGGCAGAACAACTGAGAGAAAATTTGGAATACAATTCACATAAATTTCCTCAGCATGTTATAGTCTTAGGTGGGGATTTCAATTTACCAGATATAGACTGGGACACCCAGATGTTTAGGACGGGTGGTAGGGACAGAGCATCGAGTGACATTATACTGAGTGCACTATCCGAAAATTACCTCGAGCAATTAAACAGAGAACCGACTCATGGAGATAACTTCTTGGACCTACTAATAACAAACAGACCCGAACTTTTCGACTCTGTATGTGCAGAACAGGGAATCAGTGATCGTAAGGCCGTTGCAGCATCCCTGAATATGGAAGTTCATAGGAATATAAAAAAAGGGAGGAAGGTTTATCTGTTTAGCAAGAGTAATAGAAGGCAGATTTCAGACTACCTAACAGATCAAAACGAAAATTTCTGTTCCGACACTGACAATGTTGAGTGTTTATGGAAAAAGTTCAAGGCAATCGTAAAATGCGTTTTAGACAGGTACGTGCCGAGTAAAACTGTGAGGGACGAGAAAAACCCACAGTGGTACAACAACAAAGTTAGGAAACCACTGCGAAAGCAAAGAGAGCTCCACTACAAGTTTAAACGCAGCCAAAACCTCTCCGACAAACAGAAGCTAAACGATGTCAAAGTTAGCGTAAGGAGGGCTATGCGTGAAGCGTTCAGTGAATTCGAAAGTAAAATTCTATGTACTGACTTGACAGAAAATCCTAGGAAGTTCTGGTCTTACGTTAAATCAGTAAGTGGCTCGAAACAGCATATCCAGACACTCCGGGATGATGATGGCATTGAAACAGAGGATGACACGCGTAAAGCTGAAATACTGTTTAGTACCTTTTTCCAAAGCTGTTTCACAGAGGAAGACCGCACTGCAGTTCTTTCTCTAAATCCTCGCATGAACGAAAAAATGGCTGACATCGAAATAAGTGTCCAAGGAATAGAAAAGCAACTGGAATCACTCAACAGAGGAAAGTCCACTGGACCTGACGGGATACCAATTCGATTCTACACAGAGTACGCAAAAGAACTTGCCCCCCTTCTAACAGCTGTGTACCGCAAGTCTCTAGAGGAACGGAAGGTTCCAAATGATTGGAAGAGAGCACAGGTACTCCCAGCCTTCAAGAAGGGTCGTCGAGCAGATGCGCAAAATTATAGACCTATATCTCTGACGTCGATCTGTTGTAGAATTTTAGAACATGTTTTTTGCTCGAGTATCATGTCGGTTTTGGAAACCCAGAATCTACTATGTAGGAATCAACATGGATTCCGGAAACAGCGATCGTGTGAGACCCAACTCGCTTTATTTGTTCATGAGACGCAGAATATATTAGTTACAGGCTCCCAGGTAGATGCTATTTTTCTTGACTTCCGGAAGGCGTTTGATACAGTTCCGCACTGTCGCCTGATAAATAAAGTAAGAGCCTACGGAATATCAGACCAGCTGTGTGGCTGGATTGAAGAGTTCTTAGCAAACAGAACACAGCATGTTGTTATCAATGGAGAGACGTCTACAGACGTTAAAGTAACCTCTGGCGTGCCACAGAGGAGTGTTATGGGACCATTGCTTTTCACAATATATATAAATGACCTAGTAGATAGTGTCGGAAGTTCCAAGCGGCTTTTCGCGGATGATGCTGTAGTATACAGAGAAGTTGCAGCATTAGAAAATTGTAGCGAAATGCAGGAAGATCTGCAGTGGATAGGCACTTGGTGCAGGGAGTGGCAACTGACCCTTAACATAGACAAATGTAATGTATTGCGAACACATAGAAAGAAGGATCCTTTATTGTATGATTATATGATAGCGGAACAAACACTGGTAGCAGTTACTTCTGTAAAATTTCTAGGAGTATGCGTGCGGAACGATTTGAAGTGGAATGATCATATAAAATTAATTATTGGTAAGGCAGGTACCAGGTTGAGATTCATTGGGAGAGTCCTTAGAAAATGTAGTCCATCAACAAAGGAGGTGGCTTACAAAACACTCGTTCGACCTATACTTGAGTATTGCTCATCAGTGTGGGATCCGTACCAGATCGGGTTGACGGAGGAGATAGAGAAGATCCAAAGAAGAGCGGCGCGTTTCATCACAGGGTTATTTGGAAACCGTGATAGCGTTACGGAGATGTTTAACAAACTCAAGTGGCAGACTCTGCAAGAGAGGCGCTCTGCATCACGGTGTAGCTTGCTCGCCAGGTTTCGAGAGGGTGCGTTTCTGGATGAGGTATCGAATATATTGCTTCCCCCTACTTATACCTCCCTAGGAGATCACGAATGTAAAATTAGAGAGATTAGAGCGCGCTCGGAGGCTTTCAGACAGTCGTTCTTCCCACGAACCATACGCGACTGGAACAGGAAAGGGAGGTGGAGGTAATGACAGTGTCACGTAAAGTGCCCTCCGCCACACACCGTTGGGTGGCTTGTGGAGTATAAATGTAGACGTAGATGTAAATGTAGATGTAATTATTCCAAACATCGTGTAAAGAATTTTAACAATTTACAGTGTACAGTTCATTGTTAACAGCCGTCTGAATTGGTCAATTTGTCGACTGCAAAAGAGAATTGAGAAAATAGTGTTTCATACTGTTACTAAACATTCCATCAATGAAGACCATGTACTTTGTATTAATGAGCCTAAAGTGGTGAAATGATGAAGCATGCTCCAGCTGTCCAGTTGAGGTCACCACAAAGGAAACCATTTACAAAATCCATGCTATGTTAATGCAAGACCACTGAATAAAAATTCATGAGATTACCAAGACTGCAGGCATCTCAACTGAGCTGTGCATAATCTCCTGAATGCACAATTGGCTACGAAGAATCTGTTTGTGAGGTGGATGCTGTGACTGCTCACAGTCAACCAAAAGCGTGTCCAGCACAGCATTTCAACACAGGCATCAGCACAGCATTTCAGCTTAATGTCTGGCAATGTTCAGTCACAACTTGCAAGAGATTTTGCGCTGATCAGTGACTGTTGATAAAACCTGGGTATATCATCACACACCAGAGTCAAAACAGCAGTCAAGGTCGGTTGGTTGGTTTAATGACTAAAGGAACCAAGCTATGAGGCCATCAGATTCTCCTTCCTGGAACAGGCAAGTCAACAAAACTACACAGCAGAGAAGGGCCTAGTGAATAAACTCAAGGAAAGAAAAAATATAGGTCTGCCAAAGGTCAACAAAGCCTATGGGAAAGGAACAAAGAAGAAGAAAAGGGGTGAAAGAAAGAAAGGTGAGTGAGGTGCCCCGTCCAGGGAAGAGCTGGAGCCCCCCCCCTCCCCCTTACACACACAGAATACGCGAGAAGGGGGGAAAAGTGCAAAAGACCAGGTAGGGTGAGGACAGACTACCCAGCCACTGAGGCATCATCCGCTAACACTGGGTGTAACGAGTCAGGAAGATCAAGAGTCCGCCACTGGGTGGCTAGATTAGGACAGTCCACCAAAACATGGACCACTGTCAAATGGACACCATGACAACAGTGGGGCAGATCCTCACAATGGAAGAGATGACTATGAGTCAGCCGAATACGGCCAATGTGGAACCGATAAAGGAAGTGGAGTCCTTGCAAGAGGCATGCATAGACAACGTCCACCTATTTGTGGTCTCCTTTATCATCCATAGTTTGATCAGCTAAGTCAAGAGTATGCCACCCACATTCCAAATACTTAGAACTTGATGGCATAATACCAATCAAGAAGCCAATTCTGGAGTACCAATCTCAAGAGGCAGCTTCTCAGAAGCCAATTTGACCAGCCTCTCAGTGAGATCATTCTCAAGATCCCAATATGACCTGGGGCCCAGAGAAAGACCAATGAGTGTCTACATTATTTTGAGGGCAAAAAGGGAGTACTGCATAGCCAGGATCAACAGATGGTGAGGGCAACACTGGCCAAGCTGCTTAAAGAGTGGCTACAGATGAGTAAGGCCCCACTGGTGCAAGAACTCATAAGCTCAAGAGCATGAGTGTTAGCTACCAACTCCACTGGGAAAATACTGCAGCCATCCAGCAAGGAGTGGAGTTCATTAAATCCTGTATAAACATAAGCAAAGCTAGTATGACCGGCAACCATCCAAATAGATTACTTCTAAACCCTGAAATGCATCAAGAGTGGAGCAGAATTGGCAACGGCCGTAGGATGAGCTAAGTCTTCAGACTTTGTCAGAGGTCAAGACAGAGTGGTGGATTGGATATGCACCACGGAGATGTACTTGCGCCAGCCTGAAGAAGAAGGGATAGAGGGGAAATATAGACTTCAGAAAAAAGGATGCAGATACGGATGACTATCATAACTCCAGACACGGGCTTCTGTTGGGGGAGGTGGATCTCAGTATGTGGAAAGAGGAGACAGTAGTTCGGATGTACCTGGGAGCAATAGAAGCATAATGTGTAAGTGACCAAATTATTGTTTGTGCAGAGCCCACAACAATGGAACCCCTGGCTCCGGTACGCAGCCGATCACAGGGCTGGTCCAAAAGGCACAAGTTGCCAGCGTACTGGGTCCACAAACTGTAATGTTGAAGATCATGCCAGCCGTATATAAGACTCCCGTAATCTAGACAGCACTGGACCAATACTGTGAAGAGCAGCGTCAGAGTACAGCGATCCATGTCCCTGTTTGTGTTGCTAAGGCACTGAAGAGCACTGAGGTAGATGCAACCAACGTGTCTGCTTTAGTTGACGAAAACTTGGGGAGCTATGTCAACAGAGCATAAAAGACCAGTTTCAAAAAACAATGAGAGTCTACCATATTGAGGGACTGGCCCTCAAGGTACAGATCCAGATGGGGACAGACTGTAGCCTTTGACTCATCAAATGTTAAATAACTTGCAGAGGACAATGGTTAAACTGATTGGATGATAGCTGTTCATCTGAAGAGCCAGTTTACCCAATTTCAAAACTGGAATAACAACACTTTCTAGCCACTGGAAAGGGAATTACCCCTTGCTCCAGAGACAGTTATAATGGCCAAGTATATGACATTGGCTACCCACTGATAAGTGTTGAAGCAATTGGTTGTGCACCCACTCCAGTCGGGAAGCCTTGTCAGAGCAGAGAGCATGGCTACTGGTGAATTCATACTCACTAAACAGGGCAATATAAGGCTTCAGGCGGTGCGGAATGAAAGATAAAGGGAATCATACCAGATGGTGTTTGAGAAGGGGGAATGTGGGCAGGTAGTGCACCAACTCTTGAGTTCTGGGCAAAATGCTCAGTGATAGTGTCCAACTGGTGAGGATAACCGCACAGCAGGCAAAAATGCAGCTCATCTTTGCCCACACCTGCGAAGAGGTAGTATTTGGCCATACGGCAGACACATATTGTTCCCAACAAATCCGTTTCTGGTGTTTAAGAAGATAATGGGCCCTGACACGAAGCCATATAAAGGCTAGGAGATGTGCACAAGAGATGGATGCCAAAGGAAGTGGTAGAGTGCATTGTTGTTGGTTTTTAATAGCCACTGCAATTTCAGGGTTCAACCAAGAGTCTGCCACCGAGGAGAGCCCCATGGGAGAAAAATTATGCCAAAGCAATTTCAGGGGTCAACCAAGGGATAGTCTTCAATCAGGTAGGACCCCAAGGAAGAAGGAATTATGCAGAAGCAGCTGTCAAATGGAGGGCTTCTGTCAAGCTCTGTATGGACTCACCAATGCTGTCATGTTGTGGAGTGTGGAAGCCAAGAAAAACACATCTAAATCTGCATCAGTAAAGGCCCACCTGGGAAGGTGTCTACAAGAGTGATGCTTAAGGAAAGATAAAGACTACCAGAAAATTATCACTGCCACATAAATTTTCATGAAGTCCCCATGGAATGGAGGGGAGGTATCCAGGTCTACATACAGAAAGATCAATGGCCAAAAAAGTGTCGAGCACCAAATGCCACTCAAAGGTGTGTGGGAGATCCTGTGCTGAGGAGGCAGACATCAAGGCCTACCAGCATGTCTTCAACAATCCTGCAGTACCACCCCATAGAGGATTATGAATGTTAAAATCCCCAAGGAGAAGGAAGAGGGGAGCGAGCTCTCAAAAGATGCCAAGAAGAGCAGGAAGTGTAGGAGGCCTGTCTGGAGGGAGATAAGTTTGCCTATTGTTATTGCAGTGTCTAAATTGATATGACTGGCCACTGCTTCCAGCACAGTATGAAGAGGAACTCAGGAACTAACAATGTCCGTACAGATCAATGTAGAAACACAACCAGAGGCTCGCAAAGAGCCAGCACGATTCCAGAAGAAGGCTTGGAAACATGAAGAGTCAGCGAATAAGCACCCACAAAATGAGATTCCTGCAATACAACACAAGCTACACAGTAGGGAGGAAGAAGAGACTGCAATTCCGGAGGGTGGCGGTAGTAACAACCATTACAGTTCCATTGGAGAAGAGTAGTACACGAGGCCAGATCGATGTCTAACAGGCCACAATTGGTCATTGTGTTGGGTCACTGTCCACCACCAGTAAGGCAGAGTGATATCCATACATGTAATATCAGACTCTGACTGAGAGGGAGCAGGTGACACCCCCTGCGATGTGGACGTGTGTCTCATCCCAAAGCTTATATATTTTCTTCTCCTCCTCCTTTGGAGGGTAAGAGGAAATGTGGCTGGGAAAAGAGCAAGTCACAGCAATACCACGATCCAAAAGAGAACACCTGGCCTTAAGGGGCACAAAGTGTGGGTCTGGCATCAAACTCAACGAAATAGTCTTCTTGTCCTAGAGATGCTGGGGAGGATGGCTCTTACAGGAAGCCCCATCCCTGGCAGGTGCCAGAGAAGAGGGTTTCTTTCCAGTCAAGGAGAAGGAGTGGTTCCATGAGGGGAGGGAAGAGCAAGGGGGAAGGAGAGGGCAGCAGAGAGGAACCCATGCTGGAGATGCTACATATGGAGTTCTACCCCAAATGGCTCACACTACAGAAGCAGAATTTAGAAAGGAAGGTCAAACCCCAAGGCTAGGAATTGCAGAACTGAGGGCACAGCCGGGTTGTCAAAGGGCAACACTGAGGGAGATAGATTGGGGGGGAAGTGGGTTAGGAGGGGGGCAGGTAGGGTTTGAAGGAGTGGATATGGGGAAGGAATGCAACCTGGGAGAGAAGAAAGGCAGCAAAAGCTCAGGGCCCCGTGTGCACCACCCACATACTCACAAAGAACTGTGGGCCTCCTGGAGAAGAAAAGGCAGTCAAAACAGTGGACAAAGGCTGATGAAAGTGCAACAAAGATGCCAGACACTATTTTGTCACAGTTGATAAGTGATGGCCACCAATTTTTCGATTCCAAAGGAATAGTCTTCATGGGTTGGTTGGAAAAAGGCAGAACTATAACTGGATGCTATTATGCTTCACTGTTGGATCATCTGAAACTTGAGTTGGGTGAAAAAAGACCACTGTTGGTATGCAAAAATGTGTTATTTCACCAGGATAATGCAACATCCCACACATCAGCAATAACAATGGCAGAAGGGCAAGAACTGGACTTCAAATTTGTTCTTCCTGCACCTTGCTGATTAGACTTAGCCCCAAGTGACTTCTTCCTGTTTCCTAACTTGAAACTTTGCTTCCTGGAAAGAAATTTTCATCAAATGAGGAAGTGATGGTTGTAGTCAACGAGGTTTTTGCAGACTCTGACAGAACTTATTTTTCTGATGGGATGAAAAAGCTGGAGGATTGCTGGACGAAGTGTATCCCCCAAAGCAGAATATGTCAAGAAGTAAGATGAGCTGCTTATGAAAGAAACATTTTTTTTTGCTTTTCTATCAGACTTATCAAACCATCCCCATACAGCAAGAATATTATAGTACATTGTAACAGACATTTTATGTCAGTACTAAAATGATATATTGGAATTAATAAAGCTCCAGTTGTTTTAGGCTCTCTGTAAGGATATAGTCTGCAGCAAATACAAACTACAATGCGTGTTTTAGCAGAGAGCAATTATTGTTTTCACTGTATAGCTTGATAAACTTCTCACCTATTGAATATTTATATCAAGTGTTTTGATGGCTCTTGTAGTAATGTAACAGCTTCTCATAAAATTGCAATGTACTCTCAAGTCTGTCTGGATCAAGTCTTAGTGGAGTCCTTTCAAGATACCATAAGCTGAATTTGTTATGCAAGTTTATGAGGATACTACGTTAATTTTACGTAAAGTCTACAAAATAATTTTGACTACAGTAAAACATTATGTTCTATGGTCAATAACAGTAAGTAGTCTCAATATACCGTCTCAATACAAAATTCTAAATAATACAACACTACAGATAATATTTCAGTGATACACTTACCAGATATGACAATAGCTAAATATTAAAATTCATTAAATAATTCTGAAATAACAAAATGTACGTGTAACCTGCATCCACAATCATATGCTTCATATAATTTACAGAGTGAGTTTTTCAATTAAAGCTGTCAATTCAAGTATTTAAATTTTTCTGTTCCATATATTCTAGTATTCAAGCACAGCTTTAAGCAAACAATCAGTTTTGTCAATTAAAGCCAGATTTTCTGTGGGATTAATAGTGACTTTGCTTTACAGCCAGCTTGTTAGCAGACAGTAAAACTGAAGATACCAAGATACTGTTCAATCGCATATGCCTTCTTAATGAAAAATATCCACAGACAACCAATATATAACAACCATATGAAAACAAAAATATCCCAACTGCAGTAAAATTATTTGTGAGTGCTGTTTAGCATCAGAATTGTGGCAATATTGAAAATTAATTATGTTCATAATGCCATGTTTGTGACATCTAGAAAAACAAATACTAATCAGTCTTAACTAGATCTCAGAATTTTGACGTGATATTAGTGCAGCAGAAAGATGCAGATTACAGGTGCAGGGAAGAAAAAAAAAAGCAAACAAGAGAAAGACATACATGGTTAATGCCAATGAAGCAAATAAGGTCACTAGTAGAGGTACAAAGTTAAATAGTAGCATATTACTTGTATGTGGCTGGTTTTCATGTTGCTATCCCATGCGCAGTTGGCTGCAAGACCACCAGGTGTTTTGCCCAAGTTGCAAAGGGCATCTTCAGATAGAGCTGGTGAGCTATCTGGAACGAGATAGCCAGGCACCCGGGGTCGATGGGGAGGAGCCTGCCTTGTGGTTGACTGGTGAAATTTAAACCACATTAGGCATTTATGGACAGGAAAGGATGCAAAGGAGCTGTTCTTAGTAAAATGGACAAAATGACTGATGTTATTCCAGCTGTAATCATTGGTTCCAATACAGTGGAGGAAAAATATTAAAGTTGATGAACAGAGAAAAGAGAAAATACTTTTAAAAAATACAGTCATAATGATTTTTGTAAACACTGCCTTTTTAATTATTTAGTAGAAATGTAAAAACTAATTCAATCTATTGTAAGTTTCGCCTGAAGCAATGAATGTGAAGTAAAAATATTTTGTTAGTGAGACAGACATTTCACCTCCACACTTCCAGATATGTGAAGGAAAATGAAAGTCTGGAAATAGTGTTACTAGAGTTCTAGCCACAAATTTCACAACTTTATAACCACAACACGAGATCTGAGTTCAGAAGTACATTAAGCCTTTACCACAAGGAACTGTTTCTCTAGGTCTTCCATTTCCTGTTAACTGATATTCGGAACGTTTGGAGAAAATTTTAGTGTTTCAGTATTGTTTTCAATTAGAATTAGTAATGACCAAATCATTGATGTCCTTCAATCTTTAAAAACAACATTTTTTTCTAAAAAGTATGTGTGACTGGTAAAAGGCATAGTTTCATAGGCCACTGTAATCATACAAAAAGTAACAGAAGCATGAATAAGAGATTACATCTGAAATGGCATCAGCCAGACTTTTTATGTTCAACTTTATTTTTCCCCTTTTCTGTATAAAGGTAAGAAAATACAGAAGAAAAATAAAAACTCGCAAAAAACATATACATTTTACATCTGGAATATACAACTCCTTTGCCACAGGGGGTTACTTGAAAATGTAGAGTACTACTCTGTAGTTAAAAGTTCCAGATAAGAGAAAAATGAACAGAAGTTCTCTGACAAGTCAACCGTCATTCTCCAATCTTAATTCCAAAAAATGTAAATTTATACAATCCATTATCTGACAAAATTATTTTTAATGCTCAATACACTAATTTTCATGTGTACATTTTAAGGCATATTTGTTGATGCAACAGAAACTTTGACAGGAATTCTTAAAATGAAGAGAGAGTAGAAATGAAAGTGCTACTCACAACAGTACATTTTTTTATACAGATGCTGACAAGCAGGGTGCGTAAGATTTTGAGTAACAGGTGCTACTGTTAATTAACTTGTTCCATGACAAGCAATTCAAGTCTGCATATAACTTCTGCTACTATGATACTTGAATCTCAGGCCCCATTGTCATGTATAAAGTGTACACACAGAAAATTCTATGGCCTATTGACTAATATAATTAGTTTGTTTCAAAAACATGTACGCATATTCAAGTGAAAGAGAGAGAGAGAGAGAGAGAGAGAGAGAGAGAGAGAGAGAGGGGGGGGGGGGGGGGGGGGGGGGAGATAACAGAGTTACAAAGTTATAAGTAAACATAAACAGATAGAATTTTGAAAATAACCAGTGAAAGTGAAACTTACTAATATCCATAAATGACAAAAAAGGCTGAATACAAAATACTAAAAACAGATCTGATAATACATAAGTAACCTGAAGAACAAACCCTGTTCCTCTTATTACATTTTCCCCAGCTAGCAGTGATACTAATTCCTTATTGCATCAGCAAGTATTTTTATAACGGACAGCCTTTCTACAAAGTTCAGGAGCTTTATATGTTTTTGTTTACCTGTAGCAACAGGTGCACAAATAAATATTAATAGTGACTCCAGTAAAATGTAAATGTGTGAAGACAGTCAGTCCCTTAAAAGATAAGTGCATGACCATAAAGGGAATACTTCCGGAGCAGACGTTAAAATAAAAATCACAATATATTTATCAGGAAGCACAAAGACATAAACACAAAAAATAGAAAAAGTGATTGCCACTATCCAGTAATTATAGACATTGGAAGGATGATCCAGAATATAGCAGACGGGCCTCGTAAATTGAATTAAAAATGTAAGAAATGTAATTGGTAGCAATAATACAGAGCCATACTTAGTGTCGAATGAATCGGTAACAACACTGTAGACACTGCTACCCAATGCCACCATTCTTGCATCTGTTGAAACAGTTTTTATGTAATATAAAATGTGTGTCTGAATATGGTACTAGTTTTCACATTTCAGAATATAAATATTCTTGGTTTCAATTACAGTTGTTATTCTAAATATGAATTTCCACCAATTATTTTAATATTGTGTTTTAGCACGAAGTGGTATATCAGGGTGTATACGACTCAGGACAACCGGGAGGTCCCGGAAAAACCCGGGAATTTTTTCATCCGGGAAAAACCCCGGGAACTTTTTAGAATTCCGGGAATTTTTCATTGTTTTAATTTTCGGTTAAATTTTTGTAACATTGACTGGAAAGAACCAATACTCTAACAAAGGATATTATTTTATCTCGCTACTGCAGAATAATACTGCAGCAATAAAACATGAAAGGGAGAAAAAACGAAAATAAAACTAAGTTGGCAAGGAAATGCGGCATTACAGCAAAAAAACACAGTGCTCACACAAGCATCTGCCAACAGCAAAATGTGTCAAAGGCTTTAGGACAACTATGCAATGCTTCAGAACAACAAAAAAATTGCCTCCGATGAGCGTGACGTCACAAATGTTTACATTAGATTTGTTTGAGCAGTTGCGAGCGGGCTATTGCGCATGCGCAGTTGACTGACGTATGTGTAAGTACCTTCTCTCTCTTCCGGCTACAGAAATGTGGCTATTAGCTGTATAAGCAATAGCAGCAAGCCGCCAGATGCTTGAACACTACAACACAGTCAAAGCACTGTTCAGCACAAGAAGCATACCTCACTACACCTTCCCAACAACAAAGACACGAAACAGAAACATAGTAATCAGAGACCTACCAAGACGAGTATCCCCCCAGGCAATCAAAACAGACTTGACTGCCCGGGGGTATGTCGTCAAGGTAGTACAGCAAATGGGCAGCATAAACAGTAAGTGGCCGCTGTACCAGGTAACACTCCCTGACGTACCTCAAAACAAGAGGGAGATCACGATGGTCCTGGCAGTCCCTGTCACCACGGAGCCGCTGCGCCGTAAAAACAAGACGGTGCAGTGCTTCAGGTGTCAGGGCCTGAACCACATCGCTGCGCACTGCAACATGCCAGTGAGATGCAGGAAGT
Source organism: Schistocerca americana (assembly GCF_021461395.2). Taxonomy (NCBI): domain Eukaryota; kingdom Metazoa; phylum Arthropoda; class Insecta; order Orthoptera; family Acrididae; genus Schistocerca; species Schistocerca americana. The sequence continues at coordinate 415,891,636 of NC_060120.1, forward strand.
GCGCTGAGGCCCACGACACCAGGACATGCACACTCCAGCACACGGACCCACAAATAAGGTGCGCGCTGTGTGGCAAAAACCACACAGCGGGTTACCAAGGTTGTGAGGTCCACAAAAGACACTCACAGCAGGCAAAGGGCGCAAAGGCCGCCCCCCACACACGCAAACAGAACACCACAAACCCAACCACTCACACAAGAAAACAAAATACAACAACACACACAGACAAGGCCTGGGTAAAACCAAGGCCGGACACACCGAGGGCGACATATGCGGAAGTGGTTTCTCCCCTGAGGAACCATGAAAGCGTGGCCCAATCACCACAACACCAGACACAACAAACAGAACAACACCAGGATATACACAGCACCAACGGCCAGGTCCACCACGACGGAGGAAGCTCTAGGGAACCCCACACACACTCCCCCCCCATGGATCAGTTGTTAGGCGTAATGGTGCAGACCATGAACCTCGTCATGGAAATGATGAAGGAATTCAGGGAAGCCCAGAAGCAGAACACACAGATCCTCGTTGCCCTCCAGGCAACAGTCCAGCAGTCGCTCCCCTCCGCGACTTCCTCAGTAGTTTCAAAACCCCATCATGGATAGACGACCAAACATCCATGGCCTGACAATGTGCGTCTTTAACGCAGACGGCATTGTTAACCAAGAGGTCGAGTTCAGAGAACTCATGAAGGAGTTCTCCATCGACATATGCATGATGGGGGAAACCCACTTAAAACCGGGAATAAAAGCGACAGTCCCCAACTATGTTAGCTATCGCAAAGACAGGCCAACCCAAGGCGGAGGAGTGGCCGTATACATAAAAAGAGGGATCCCCCACCACCAGGTATTCTTACCAGCTACCAATAAAATCGAAGCAGTGGCGGTGGAAGTAGCCACTGCCACTGGACCCCTAACAATCGTTGCAATCTACCGACCCCCACAAGACCAGATAGATGAGGGAGACATAGCTACTCTAGGGCAAATTGAAGGCAAACTCATAATAGGGGGCGACTTCAATGCCAAACATCCTGATTGGAATTCTAGAGTAACCTCCAGAGCAGGCGCCAGATTGCAACAACTAGCGCGCAACCACCACTTCGAAACCTGGGGTCCAGTCGAGCCCACACATTTTCCAAAAAATGGAAGCAGGCCCGACGTGTTGGACATAGCTCTCACTAGGAGGATTACGGGGTTTGTGACCGCGAGGACGATCAACAGAATGTCCTCCGACCACAACCCAGTGATCCTAGAGGTCGACGTGGGAGAATGGGTAGCACTCCCACGGTACCAGACGTCTTACAAACGTACAAACTGGGAGCGATACCGAGAAACTGTCGCCTCTGATATCGCTCGCGCCCCGCCACCTACTGCCGAAACAGTAGAACAAGCGCTACAAGACCTAACAGGCACCATCTTGCAGGCAGCGGAAGAAGCCACCCCTCCACAAAGGGATGGCCCGCCGCCGCAAATACAGCTCCCGGAACACTTGCTAGCTCAAATTCGACATAAGAACAGAGTGGCAAAAGAGTGGAAGATAACCAGAAACCAGGCCACAAGGAGGCTGCTCAATCGTCTACAGAGAGAATTGAAGGTAGCGCTCAATGAGCACAGAAACCAGCAATGGCAAAACCGCCTCTCAGCCCTCAAAGTAGACGATCACACACTTTGGCAAGCAACCAAACAATTCACAAGAAGACGCGCTAGGATGCCGCCACTGCATGGCGAGCGGGGTATGGCCTACAGCCATGCTGAAAAGGCCAACGCCCTTGCCGACACTTTCGAGAAGCAGTTCCAAGCGGCTGAACCCCAAGATGATGAGCATGAAAGAGTGGTCCGTCGTCAACTGGCTGTCTTCCTCAATGCTGAGGAGGACCCAGAAGACGAACCCACAGTTTTTGCCCCCGAAGACGTGGCAAAAGTAATTAGGTACCTCCCCTCCAAAAAGGCGCCAGGACATGACAATGTCACCAACCAGTTGGTCAAAAACCTCCCACCCACGGCGATCGAACACCTCGCGAACGTCTTCAACGAGATTACTCGTACCCGCGAGTTCCCAGCTTGCTGGAAACACGCGGAAGTGGTCGCAATACACAAACCAGGGAAAGACCCTCTGTTCCCGCAGCACTACAGGCCGATTAGCCTCTTGCCAACTCTCAGCAAGATCTACGAGCGCCTCCTGCTAAGACCCATACAAGAACACATCACCAGAGAGCAAATTCTGCCGGATTTCCAATTCGGATTCCGGCAGAACCACTCTGCCCCACAACAGATCATGAGAGTGGTTGAAGCAGCCACAGAGGGCTTCAACCACAGAGGTTACTGCGGGATAGTGCTACTTGACGTAGCCAAGGCCTTTGACTCAGTATGGCATAGAGGGCTACTCTACAAGTTGTACACCCAAGGGTTCCCCGGGAGTATAGTTAAACAGATTAAAAGCTATCTCTCGAACAGAACTTTCTCTGTCAAAGTAGAAACGTCCACCTCCACCAGAAGGCGTATTCGTGCTGGGGTGCCACAGGGATCGGTCCTGGGGCCCGTTTTGTACAGTCTGTACACTGCGGACACTCCAACGGCCCCCCTGGTGCACACTGCACAGTACGCTGACGATACAGCCTTCTACACAAGAAACGCGAACAAGGACCTGGTCATCCGTAGGCTACAAAGGGTTTTAGATGACACAGAAACTTGGGCCCGTCGCTGGCGAATCACCATCAATTCTGAAAAGACGCAGGCGATACTGATCACCCGTAGGCTCGGAAGGCGCGAACCTCCTCAACGGCCCCCCCTCCACCTTCACCTAAACGGAACCCAACTCCTCTGGCGCAGAACCGCCAAGTACCTTGGCGTAACCTTAGACTCTCGTCTTACGTGGAAACCCCACATAGACGAGGTCCATAGGAAGGTCTGTGCCAGAATGTCCATCCTGTACCCAATCCTCAACTCATCCAGCTCCCTTTCCTGCTCAGTAGGAGTGAACGTGTACCAGGCCCTGATCCGGCCAGTCATGGAATACGCGTGTCCTGTCTGGGGATACGCGGCGAAGCAGCACCTGGACAAACTCCAGAGGCTGCAGAACCGCGCCCTCAGGAGGGCACTGCGTTTACCCCTTGGATTCCCTATCGACGATTTGCATGCCGCTGCGGAAATCCCACTACTGAGAGAGCGTTTTCAAGACCTGGCAAGGGCCTTCTATGAAGGTACTTCCAGGTCGGGAAATGCTCTCATCCACTCCCTAGGTCGGTATGACATGTCCCGCGATAAACACAATCGCCCCATGACGATCTTCGACGACTAAGTCGAAGAGAAAAATCCCAATACCCATTCCCAAATCCTACTCCTACCCAAAATGCTACAATTATCTCGCCAAACCTCAGGCAAGTACCAGACCCACACAGAACAAACATCACAAATCACAGACATCAAAAAAGTACAGAAATAATCACACACACAAGTACACAGGGGAGTAAAAGCCGAAGGCTACAAACTCCCCCTCACACTTCCCCAAAGAGGGGAAAGTATTAGATGTAAGCAGCAGCCAGATGCTACCCGGAAAAATTTTACAGGCGCGCCCAATCTACCAGCGTCACGCATGCGCATCAGGTTCGGTTCTAAGGGCCGGAGTCAAACCGGGGTATCTGCCTCGGAACGCATCCCTGTTAGTTTTTGAACACTTTCTAAGTTGATTTCTGAATGAATCTTAAGTTGATTTTTGAATGCGTGCACAGTGTACGTGATGTCTCTGCCAGGGGAATCCCCGTTGCACCTAGAAATAAACTTTCCTGCAGACAAAAGTCGACGGGGCTATCGAGTTCAGCGGAATAAAGCCGAACGGGTGAATGCCAGTCGCTGTTTATGCGGTTGACTGGGTCTGCGAATGATCAGCGTTGCTATAACCACTAACGAAAGCCACGTGGTATCTTATCGGTGTATCCAAGAAAATGAAATTTACACAAAGTTTTTAGCCAGACCGCTACACTAGTAAGAGCCAGTTGTAAAGTCCGCAGCTAGCAGGCGCTTAAGTTCTATTCTGGGAGGAGCGCGGAAAACTCGTTGTACGAACACGTAATAACGCCTAACCGGAGAATAAACGCTGGATAACTAAACCGGTGGCCGTGGCAGGATTAGTGAAGTTAACCGGAGAATAAGTTTGGACACTGGCAGGAATACTTTTTAATTAGTGATGACAAGATTGTTAGAACGAGGAAGGAGAAGAAACGGGGACATCACACAAATTATAGAAGAATATGACGATTCCAAATTTTTATAGAAATTTCGCACTACTACTTTTCTGTCTCATGCTTGAGAATTGGAGCGTATGAATAAAATGTGAAACTTTTCCCTAACAAAGTTTTTTGCTTGTAGTAGGCCTAATATGCATTTGGTATTCGTACTTCTTAAATCATGTCCCATAAAAATGACCATTTGTTCCAAAACAGTCTCCTTTATTTGGTGTGTATTGCAACTTCTGCAATATTAGACATCCCTATTTCGTTTTATCTAGCACACAGTGACGAAGTACACGTAATCAGATCGAGAAACCACACCAGCCTTGGGTACTATTTGTATTAACAGCTTTTTCAGTATTACACAACATTTCGTTTTTTCGTGCAGCAAACCATTTGACGAACTTTCACGAGGTAATAGATTCTTTCTCAGAAAGGAAAGCACGCTATGTAAAGCCGTAGCAAGATTAGGGAGAAAAATTTGCTAGGACTTAAGGATTGAAGAAATGTGTACCGTCTTGCTTGCCTCTTGTCTTGACTGGTTTCATGTATCCTATGTTTAATTTTATGCCACATAAAACAGCAACTTATTAGCTAACAGGCAATAAAGAGTGCAGATTTTCTGAAGAGTTCTTGTTCTCCTGGTTACAAGTAATCCCATCTAGTATTAACTGCGAGTTTCTTTTTTAAGAGGGACAAGATGTCAAAACGGCCGACTTGGAGCAGGAGAGGCACCACAGGACATTTTCATGTCTACTGTCCTGAATAAAGTTTGATGGCATCCATTACAAAGTGTACTCATTTGAAAGCGATAGAGCGAAATACACGAAATACAGTGACGTGCGATACAAGAATGCTGTGGGTAGTTGCGTGGCACTGCACTTTGACACACTTTGAGACCAAATAACATCTTACATTTCCTCTAAGACATTTGTTTCACGTACCAGACTCTTCAGAAAGATGTGCTCTACAAAATGAACGTTTTTTGGAAAGTCGATTTAACTTTTGGCGTCGTACCTCGAACGCTGGAGGGAGCGGCGGGCACTATCTATTAATTATTGCCCCGGTTCGGAAATATCGTAGATCAGGGACATACACAGAGCAGTAGTCTGCGTCGTAGTGGGGAAGTGGGCAGTCTCTACTTTACCCGTATTTACGTTTAGTGATTTTGATGTTTCCTCTTCGTTTATTGCTCTCACGTCAAATGAAAACAAAAACAGATTTCTGTTGCCGGGCGCTATCAAGTGAATTAAAATACATTCACATAATTACGGAAGGCTAAGTTGTTAGTTTCAGTTTTTATTTTATTTCCACCTTTCTGACAGTCAAGTATTAATTGCCTTACAGAACAATTAAGTTATTTTTGTCGGTTTCTAAAGAAATTTGGCTTTTATTAATCTTTTCCGCTGAGGCATTCGATTTATTTGAAACGAAGTGTTTAATTCCACACCATTGGCTAGTTTCAACTGTTCGCTGCATTTCAAGTGCACGTTTTCATCTTCTAGCACATATGGTATTGTGCCATAACAAAAAACCAAACATGAGATAATACAGTACCGGTACTCCAAGAAAATTTACATCCAGATCTGGACATACGGATGTTCACTTTAAGCCGAATTATCCATTTTCGTATGGTTCACGAAATTCGGATGCTCCTGGTGTATCCTCTGATTTGTACGAATTATGGGCTTCCTGCGTCGTCGTAGCTGCGCAAGCGCGCTGGCGCCTGTTAATCTGGCGCTCTGTTGGAACTGCTGAAACGAACATATTTCTAACAGTCGTGGGAAAATATTCCGAATGGTGGTTTGAAAAGCGTTACTTTCAAAGTAAATTTCCTTTTACCAAGATGAACTATGTGTGAGAATGTACAATGAATTTCTTAAATCACAGAGCGTTTAACTCTCATTTAAAAAATCAGCTCTTTGAGTACGATGATTCAGAATAATTTCGTGCTCAGAAAATCTGACATTTATGTTGTTCTTAAAAATTTTACTGGCACATTTGTGTGATGTATCTTAAAGTGTAACACGAGCAAAAAGGAGCAACATTGAATGTGGAAGCTTTTATTTTCTTGTACCAACACTACGTATATTACTTTACACCATTAACTTTTCCTATTTGTGTATCTGCGCTACTTAACACTGATGTTGCTATTGGCTGACTACATCACGTGTCCTATGTTCTGAATATCCGCTGATGTCGGCTGGCGTGATCACGTGACGTGAGCTATCGCAATCTCGATTTCAGTGCTTCGGAAAGTAACATACGGTGTTTGGTGGAATTCGAATTTATAATTCTGTAATACAAAAATACAGGGTACATGTTGCTGCACGTCAGACATCTTCCCAAACCGGGTTTTGTTCCCTGAGTTTTACTAAAGTGCTGGGAAACTCTACACTGATGTATAAAACCATAACCATTCAAAGGACTGATAACTTCTACAGTTCAATTCCGGGAAAAATCCGGACCTTTTTTTTCGTCGTCCACATATGCACCCTTTATATGAAAGTAATTTGGTCTCTCTGCGTTAATTTTCATTCTCATTTTCCACCCTGTTTACTTTCAGTGCAGATTTATACAATTTTCTCTGTTCTCCATAATTTTATTGTATCCCTGTTAGTATCTTTGGGACATAACCCATTTAACGTTCCCAACTATCAGCTGCCTTGATGCATCTCTTGCAAAAATCTGTATTTCCCCAAGAGCATGTGTGACAAGACATGGTGTAGATTTGATTGTGACCTTGAGTTGATGGAAAGCTTAGCCACATGTTTGGGATGATAAAATCTTGCCACTTTTCCAGCATCTAATTTATGAGATCAATGACTTCTGTTATATTAATGATAAAATCTGCACAATACTCTAGGTTACCCAAAACAACAAAATACAGTCTTTGGTTCACCTTCCACACAACATTTTCTATGTGATGATTCCATTTAAGTAGTATGTAATTGCACTCTCTAGGCATTTAGTTGAATCAACAATTTTTAAATTTGTATTTTTTTATCTTTTGATTGAAATGTAATGGATTCTTAGTACTTGTATGGAGGTGCTCTTACTTTTTATTTTGTACAGTCAATTGCCACATTTCGCACCATACAGATATCTCTTCTAAATAATTTTGTAATTTGTACTGATCTTTTGCATCTACATCGAAATCGGCATACATACTCTGCAAGTCACCTTACAGTGAGTGGTGGAGTGTACCCTGTGCCACTATTAGTCGTTTTCTTTCCTTTTCCACTCACAGATAGGAGGAGGAAAAAATAACTGTCTGTATGCCTCCTAATGAACTCTAATTTCTTTGATCTTATCTTGAAGTGTTTGTAGGTGGCAGTAGCGTATTTCTGCAGCTTCAAATGCCGATTGTCTAAATTTTTTTAATAGTGTTATTTGAAAACAATGTCGCCTTCCCTCCAGGGATTCCCATTTCAGTTCCTGAAGCATCACCATAACACCTGCATGTTGTTTGAACCTATTAGTAACAAGTCTAGTAGCCTCCCTCTGAATCGCTTCGATGTCTTCCTTTAATCCGACCTGGTGCTGATCCCAAACACTCGAGCAGTACTCAAGAACAGGTCACACTAGCATGCTATAAGTGGTCTCCTTTTCAGGTGAAACATACTTTCCTAGAATTCTCCCAATAAATTCAAGTCCACCATCCTTCCCTACCTCAATCATCACATGCTCATTCCATTTCACATCGCTTTGCATAAGTTCCACACAGGTATTTAACTGATGTGACAGTATCAAGCAGGACACTACTAATGCTGTATTGAAACATTTCGGGCTTGTTTTTCCTACTCATCTGCAGTAACTTACAAGTTTCTACAATTAGAGCCACCTCCCATTCATCATATTAATTTTATCCAAGTAATTTTGTATCATCCTACACTCATTCATCTTCGACACCTTCTGATATATCACATCACCAGCAAAAAACTGCAGATTGCTGCCCATCCTTTCCAACAGATCATTTTTATTCATAGAAAATAATAGTGGCCCCATCACACTTCCCTGGGACGCTCCTGATGATATCCTTGTCTCTGATGAACACTCACTGTCGAAGGCAACATACTGGGTGCTATTACTTAAGAAGTCTTCAAGCCACACTCATATCGGGGATCCTGTTCCATATGTTCGTCCTTCATTACCAATCTACATGGGGTGCCATGTCTAATGCTTTTTGGAATCTGGAAATATGGAATCTGCCTGTTGCCCTCCATCCATAGGTGCAGTACATCGTGTGAGAAAAGGGCAAGCTGAGTTTCACGTGACCAATCCTTTCCAAAACTGTTCTTATTCTTGAACACCAAGGAAATTTATTATATTTGAACTCAGAATATATTCTAGGATTCTGAAGCAGACAGATGCTACGGACGTTAGTCTGTAATTTTTGCAGGTCCACTCTTTTCGCTTCTCATATACAGGAGTCATCTGCACTTTCTTCCATTCACTCAGGACTTTGCACTGGGTGAGAGATTCATGCTAAATGCAAGCTGAATAAGGAATCAATCTCGTAGATTAACAGTGACACTCTCCAGCATGACAGCGTCACGTCTCTCATGTAGCAAGTCATATTATCCTGGTCTTGAATGTATTAATCAGCTACTTTGACAAGGCCATGATTTCCTAAAATCATACCCTGAAAATGAGGTCCATTCTATCTGAAATTTTGCCCACCACAGCTAGAATAGCTTTTCATGACCATCCCAATCTCCGCACCATCCTTGTCAGACCCTATGTTCCTTCTGCACCCATCTCCCTACCCTATGGCTTCCACCTCGGTGACCATCCCCATTGCAAAACTTGCCCTATGCAACCTCCTACCACCATTTATTCCAGCCCTGTAACTGGCAAAACGTGTACTATCAAAGGGAGAGCCACCTGTGAAATGGACACTTTGTATACCAGCTGTTATGTAAATGCTGCTTGACTATTTACATTGGCATGACTACCACTTTCTTTGCTCCTCCCACCTCTATACATACTATGCACTTAACTTTTCTCTCTTATTAATTCGTGCACACTGTTTTAGCAGTATTTTCTGTCTTGCATAGTGCCTATCTTCCATCTTCAAGCTCTCAGTTTTTCAAATCTCATCTGGCGCAGTCCCTAACAATCAGTCTTTCCTTCTCATCCCATAAAGTAAGTCTCCTCTGACCCTGGTTTCTGGGTGACTTCTCTGAACTCTACTCCTTTTCCTAAACCTCACCAGTCATTTTCCCTGATCCTTCCTCTCCTTCAATCCTTCTGCCAGAGGAAGAAACAACTTGCTCCAAAAGCTTGGATATGTAATACCTTTTGTGTGTGTGTTCTCCTGTTTGCCACTTGGTGAGTAGATTCTTTTATTTATCCAATTACATTATATTTTCAAAAACTGATCGCTGTATTTACTGTTTAATTGCTATTTGTATTATAATGGCTGAGGTTAAAAAGTTGTCAATAAATGATTATTGGTCCATCAATATTCTTGTATCATTCCAGGCTTCAATGAAATTATGTCCCAAGAGTATTTTGCTTTTCTTTTAAAAATGCTACTCTTTAATGAAAACTGTGTAGGAATTCTGTTGGTGAAGTTTGTTCAATGTTTCACAGCACATTCATCTATAACAGAAGCTTTGCATTGACAAAAGTCTCTTGTTGTTCAAAAGCTAATTATCTTTTAAACAGTTTGTTGCATTCAAGTGAAGTAGGTTACGAATAAAGACGTGTACTGTGTGACTGTCACAGTGGAACATTTTAGAATTCATTTCATATGCTGGCATGGCAACAGAAATTGGGTTCCAAAACTTAGAGAGAACTGGCGAGTGGCAACACTCCTGAGACATTATTTGGAACAAGCACCTACTCTGTACGTTGACAATGGTATTCCAGCCAGACCGATTCCTCTGCTTCACTACCACTGAACAACTGCATGTGACACTATTCGTAACAGGCACAACACACAAAACTGTAGAGCTAATTGAAATGGGAAGAAACTGAGTTTATGACAACTGACAAAAAGACTCCTATCAGGTGGTGTGATAAAAGTGTGGATTTTGACAACATGGAACACCACACAAATGGTTCAAACAGAGAATACTGACAGAAATATTGGCAAAAATATCAATAAATCCTAAGTATTGTAAATTACAATTCAAGTATGAGTGCAGTTTACCATTGTGACATACTACTGAGCTCACTACGATTAATGCATTAGACTGTCAAACGGTATGAGAAACATTTTGTTTGTTTGTTTGTGTGTGTGTGTGTGTGTGTGTGTGTGTGTGTGTGTGTGTGTGTTTTCTGGATTAGAGCATTTTAAATGCTCATGCTCTCCACAGGTTGATTATAGGGTGAGAAAAACAGCACTTCCAGAGTTTCACCTACCTCTCATTACAGAAATAGTTGAAAAATATGCAACAGAATGAAGAAAAGCAGGCTAAGGTAGGCACTTCGATGACAAAAGTCCTCTATGATTTACAGGAAGGCATTTTCCAGATGTTATTGTGAGTGAACATCCAAAGAAACATGCACTAATGTGTCGATCTGTGGTCCCCACAAAACAAAGTAGGCCAAGAATCCAGATACCAAGGCAAAATTTGCAGCATACCATTATATGTTGTATCCTGTTTCAAGTCTTATCATGCAAAGAAGCATTATTAATCATCGACAACTAAAATTGATAGTTGAAATTACTTGATACTCCTGAATAAATTATTTGAGAAAAGGAAAGAAAAAAAAAGACAAGATACAGATATACATTTATAGAGTACATATATAGAGAGGGAAAAAGGCACCATTTTTAACTTTGTCAGTACCAGACCAAAGCCCATATCAAAAGTAACGAAAAAAAAATAGATACAATGAGTGCAAAACATATTCAAATAGTTCTTTCAGATGAAAGATTCATTGGCAAATGAACAGATCTGGTGTTTCGGGTACCACAATACACACCATCCAGTCACATTACTGCGATCACCTGTCAAACGTTTGAATAACCACTTTTGCACTGCAGACCATTGCAAGAAGAGAGTCAATGAAATTCTGGAAGGTACGGTAGGGATAGCCATGCTGACTCCAGTACTGTGGACAGCTCCACTACGATTCTCAGATGAATATCAATGGCGCAAACAGCTCAATTGAGGTGGCCACACAGATTCTCAATTGGGTTTAAATTGGGCAAGTTTGCTGGCCAGAGGAGTACAGTAAACTGATCCTTAAGCTCTTTGAACTACGCACATACATTATGAGCTGTGTGACACATTACATTGACCTGCTGCTAGATGTTGTCGTGCTGAGGAAAAACAAATTGTGTGTAGCAGTGGACATGGTGCCCATGGATAGATGCATACTTTTGTTGATTCACTGTGCATGCCAGAATGACAGGATCACCCACTGAATGCCACAAAAACATTCCTCATACCATAATGCACCCTCCCCTCTGGCCGGGACCCTTCCAACAATTGTTACAAGGTGTTTGCTTTCACACATTTCACACTGATTTTTGAGTGTAAAATACGATCCATCCAAAAAAAGGCACCTGTCATCACTTACTGGTCACCCACCCCCACTACTGGTGTGCAAATTCCAGCCTTCATCACTGATGAACAGCAGTTAGCATCGGTGCTTGTACCAGGTGCCTGCTGCTGAGGCCCATAGGAAGCAACATTTGCTGAACAGTCATTGAGGAGAAACTGTTGGTAGTCCCTTGTCTCACCTGGGGAGTCAGTTGCTCAATGTCTATACCCACACGCATGTCTGCAGCCGTCGTTCACCCCTTTCATCTACGGCCTGTGTTGAACCACAGTTTCCTCAGTGCCAGTTTGTCACACAGGGTATACTTTAACCATGGTGGCACACAAACAGCTTACAAACTTAGCCATTTCAGAAATGCTTCCACCTTTGCCACCTCCACTCTAGTGCTGACACCTGTCATCTTTGAGTGGATATTGTAAGTTAACATCAAACATCAAAAAGGAGGTGGTCAAATCTAAGTGCAACAGAGCCGTAGTAAGTGATAAAATGTGTTCCGGTGTTGTAGTAGGGTGGGGGGAGGGGGTGGGGTGGGGTGGGGTGGGACTTAGAAGCACAGGGGAAGCTAGGTCACAGGATTATGTTCATGCACTTCCCTCATTCATAGATCTACAAACTGAGGAGGTGATCCTTCATTCTGTCTGCTCCACAACATAATAACATGCAACTACAGTGTATTTCACAAAGTCATCCACAGTGGAGCTCATGAATCACTGGTCGCGCAGTACGAAGACATGCCCGAGGAGTGTTTGTTTTATACAAAATACATTAACACTACATGGAACACACATGAGAGTTACTAATAACACTAACTCAGGTAATGCCTATCAACAGAATCTATATAAATCTCTGCACACAGTTCTACAAGGCTAGAAAAGGAATTGATACTGTGTGTTGAAACAAGTATTCAAATGCTTCAAGTTTCTGAGTCTGAAGCACCTCTCAATATGTAATTATGAAATATACTGGTAAAAAACAGATGTGGTGTTTCAAAAGTGATGTAAATATTCAGGATTAATTCTGACAGTTCAACAAAAACTACACACAATGTTACAGAATTATTCCAATGTGACCACAACAGTTATATCAGATATCCCAATTTTTTGGCAGTGAAACATTCCTAGGGATGCAAGGAAGGACTGAAAATACATAGTGAGTACTGTAAAAAGTATTCAAAGTTAAAAAGAATTCAAAAGCTTAAAGATTCCAAACTTGAAGCATCTTTCCAGATGGAAAAAAAAAAAAAAAAAAATATGTGCTAGCAACAGACAGACCAGATTCTTCATCAGCAGCAATATCTATTCCATGCTCAAAGTAAATACACAGCGTACATAGCATCAGTTGACAGTTGACTGACACACACACACACACACACACACACACACACACAGTGTGATCAAATTATTCCATGTAAAGGAAAGAATTTGTATTAAAAAAAATTGAGTTTTGGTTTTGAAGTTTGCCAGGCCAGAGAACAATCAATTTTATTTATGTACTCAAAAATGTATTCAGATGTATCAGAAGTGTGCTCCAGCAAGGAATTCATTCCACTTGTGAATTGTCTGTGAGTAGTGCTAGAATGCACCAAGAGCACAGATGAAGTGGAGTGAGTGGATGAAGGGATTATACAGCATTTATCTGGCAAGCTATGGCTGAAATATTCAGCACACAGCCAGGAGGCCAGGACAGGTAATACAGCAGGCAGTAAGTGGTTGTAGACGAAAGGGTCCCAGCACAGTAAGCTGGGTTAGGCCATAATGACACCGCTCTTGGCACAGAGTTAACATGTTATCTGAATTCCATGCTGTTGAACCAATGAAATCCTTTGCTTTTGAAGCCACAATAGCAGCTGTAACAAAGATGTTTGCAACTGAAGACTTGCCATATCATTTTTTTCCCCTTTTTTTCTCCATTGTATGTTCCAGCGTCACATATGACATCATTACCAGTTTTGAGTTAATACCAAGCCACCATCAGATGATGTGTTTAAAAAGAAAGAAAAGAGGGTACAGTGAAATATGAAACTATAGTTGTTGAAAGTGGCCTACCCTGCACCACTGATATTCATTTCCTTTCTTATTTCACTCAAATGTAGCAAAGAAAAAATGACTATCTAAATGCTTCCACGTGAGTCCTGGTTTCTCTGATCTTGTCTTTGTAGTCCTTACGCAAGATGTATGTTGGTAGCGGCAGGATTGTTCTACAGTCTGTTTACCCGTTCTCTAAACTTTCTCAACAGGGTTTTGTGAAAATAACCCCCCCCCCCCCCCTCCTCCCCCCAGGGATTTCCATTTGAGTTCACAGAGCTTTCCTGTAATACTTGCACATTGACTCAGTATAGTGGTAATAAATCTAGCAGCACACCACTGAACTGCTTCGGCATATCCCTTTCATCCAACTTGGTAGGGCTCCCAAACACTTGAGCAGTACTCAAGAGTGGGTCACAGATGTGTTCTGTATGTGGTCTTTTTTACTGAGGGACTACACTTTCCTAGAATTCTCTCAATAAACTAAAGTCAATCATTTCCCATACCTACACCTGACCTTACATGCTCGATCCATTTCACATCAGTTAGCAACATTTAGCCTAGATATTCAATAGAGGTTTCAGTGAAGTAGCACACCACTAATACTTTATTTGACACTACAGGATTGTTTCTCCTACTCATCTCCATTAATGTGCATTTTCCCACATTTAGAGCAAGCTGACAAGCATCACACCAAATCTACCAACGTCTTCTTGTACCCTCTTACAGTCACTCAAGGACGACACTTCTCCGTACATCAGTCATCAGTTCTAGTTGAAGATAGTTACTCAACCTATCCTTCAGATCATTTATGTATGTATAATATGAATATTTATGCAGTCACAATGACATCAAACACTGGTTAGTGTCCTGCCTTTTACCACCAGTCAAATGATGTGGCAGAACATATGGTGTGCATCTTTAAAGAATTCATGTCTAAGGCAATGTAAAGGACACAGTGGAAGCAGCACTCACTGTTCGACAATGAGATATCCCCAGGGGTAAGAACGCCTTTTTTAAACCATCTATACAGTGATGTAGGATAAGGTCCCAGGTATCACACCCTGCAGTCATTGAACCTAGTGAGTCCTCATTTGTGAGTAGTTGACAAAAACAAAAATACAGAATTTTATATGAGACTCAGTACCATTCAGATAGTAGTATTTTGTTGACTGATTGCATGGTGTAATGAATAGAGTACAGCCTTCATGTGCAGGTCTTAAGTTCGAATCTTTTCAGGCACTATAAATTTTTTATTTTTAAATCTTTATCAAAATGACTATGATCATTATTTTTCTTCATTTAATTGGTTTAAATGTAATTTTTTATTTCTGTTCCTGTGTCATGTCATTATAATCATCATATCAACTCTCTTATTTGTTCTCAGCTTTTCTTTACATCATATTTTTTCCTCTGGAATCTTTGTGAATGTGAATTTAATCACGTTTACCTGTTATCACAATATAATGAAGTCTGGCGTCAGCTGCAAGAGATTGTGGTCATGTGTGTGTGAGTTGCATTTGCGTAAGAGTGAGTGAGTGAGTGTGTGTGTGTGTGTGTGTGTGTGTGTGTGTGTGTGTGTGTGTACGCGTGCGCATGCTATTTTTGACAAAGGCCTTGTTGGCCAAAAGCTTATTTTGTGACAGTCTTTTTGTTGTGCCTACCTGCGACTCAGCATTTCCGATATATGGTGAGTAGCAACTGTCCTTTTCATAATACTGTTACATTCCATCCTGGATTTTCCATTGTCTAATTTTATCTGTTGTAATATTTAAATACTTGAAAATGCTAATCTATTAACTATAACAGAAGCTGACATAATCTATTCACACTGACTGTGCAGTGGTGTCATAAATGTATTTTTCGCTACAAGAAGTGCATTTTTATGGTAACTGACATACAAACATTTAAACTGTAACATACATTCTTACAACTCTATGGACAAAATAATGTAGATGAAGGTTTAAATGAAGGAAAGAATTATAACTGAAACGAAATTCAAGCAAAATAAGGAATAGAAATAATGTATGCAATAACATGGATGAAAAAAGTAGAATGATATAAGCAAAAAATTAAGTTAAAATTAATTCATAAAATTAATTAAAATCACATGAACAAAGATTTCAAGTGGAAAAACAATGACAAGAAGAAGAATGACAGCAACTGAAGAAGTTGATATGATGATTAAAATAGTGTGACAAAGGAATAGAAATGAAAAAATAGATTTAAACCAACCAATTGAATAAAAATACCGATTAAAGTCGTCCTGATAAAAAATTAAAAATAAAGAAAAATTTAAAGTACCTAGCAAGATTCAAACCCATGACCTTCTACGCAGGAAGACCTTGTCCTCTCTGTTTCACCACCTGTCAATGGGATGCTCCTTTTTTCATGTTATTGAGCATTACACAAAATTCTAATTTTTTTTTTTCATAAATTACTCACAAACAAGGCCTCACCCGGGTGAATGCCTGCAGGGTGTGATAACTGGGATCTTAAGCTACATCACCATGTAGATAGTTTCAAAAAGTTGATGACACCACTGGGGATCTCCCCTAGTGAGTACATATAGATCCATGACAAAAGGTGCAAAAAGCACAGTGTAGAAACAGCACCACTCACTTTCGCTTATCCTGATGTTGAAGCTGTAGGAGCATGCCCAGCACCATACATGCAGATTCACTGTTGTTTGGCCTACACATATTACAGCTATCCTGGAAGAAACCCAAGCTGCTTAATAATAAGTACACAGTTGCCACTCTGTTCAGCGGCTAATGTGTGCAGACAAATTTGCCACCATCACAATTAGCTTCACCCTCGGAGCCACCACTTCCACTACTGTGGCAATCATTCTATGAATTCAGGTCATGTCCAGCAGCCACTACTACTGCCACCCATCGCTACATATTAGCAGCATCCCCCCCCCCCCCCCCCTGAGATCTACGTCATGCCACCTCATGTCACTATCTACCAAGATAAAAGAGAGACCTAAGGGTGGGGAGATGGAGCCTGAGCGAGATATGCCACAAATTATTTTTTCTGCTCACAAAGTTTGTACAAAATAGCTATGAACTAAATTGGGGATTTTAAAAATTAAAAAAAGAATATTAACATCGATCATGTAAATTAGAAGTCAAAAGAGGTGTACACAACAAGAAAGGAAATTATGCCTCAAGGTTGTTAATTATACACCTTACTGTTTCTGGAAAATGAATGGGCAGCTACTTCGAAGTAAACTTTTACGGTAACGAATCTATTGAATAGTCATACTATCACAGCATATAAACATCAGCAGTCCCATGTTTTATTTTTATCATTGACACATATTAAAAGCAGGTTAAGGTATTACAGATGAAGAGGGCAAGAAATAAACAACATATATGAAAAATTCCAAGAGAGCAAACCCGGACCATGCATACTAAATGAACAATGTTTTTAATTTGTCTTAAAAATATTGCCAGCATTTTGCTGATCAGGAAGAAATAAGGTTTCTGTCTTACCTTCACTACTTCATCTTTTAAGCTGACACTTTCCTTGCTGTCTTCATTGTTGCAAACTGCTGGATTCTCAACAGTGCTTATAGTGTGTAAGTCTGCCTCTGGGTCAACCTCTTTTCGACGAGGTTGCATAAAATTCATAAGATATTGCCGCCGCTTTTTCCGCCAACGTTTTGAGGGATATGTGTAAATCTGGCCTTCTACAAGGCCAGGCATTCGTTCACGGGAGCTCATAAACAAATTTGAGTGATTCTGTGCAACGCCTGTCAAAAACAAATGCAAAAGTGAGGAATATGATAAATGTCTTAGTAAAAGAAATTATGAACATTAAACTTAACACTTATGAGATGGGCCTGAGTCAAATTCTAGCACTGGTTCATGGCCATAGACCAGACCTCATATCTACACAAATGAGCGCCATGCAATGATATAATTTTACAAGTACATTCAGTAATATATATGGGTACTGTCTGCATAATGTGTTGTAAACAGATTTAGTAAAGTAGTAATAAATTAAAAGTCATCCCTCAAGATTCAGGTTCTGTCTTGAGAGTGTTAAGACAGCATACAACTGAATTAGGCAGTATATTGCAACCATCAAGTTCTAGGCAAATCTATCACAAGAAGCAGATTATCTCACCAAGTAAGGAAAGCCAGAACTAATTACTTAACCACTTGTGCTATCCGAGCACACTTCCAGGACTGGCCCAAATTTCAAATAGCATCCGCCTGCGACAAGCAGCAAATCCGTGCTTGAGCCCTGGTCCGATAAAAATTTTCATCGGTTTTGAAATATTCTACTGCTGATCCAGAACCATAATCACAATATGAAAGTCCATTTTTGACTGCCCGTTGATCATCAATGCAGAATCCTAGACACTGCACTGCAGTATTTCATGCCATAGCAGGGAAATGACGAGAGAAAACAGCGTCTCACCCTGAGAGGGAACCACATAATACAATTTTAGCACAAGGGAGAGTAGATACCAGAACAAATGGAGATTTGAGTCACTCCTGGAAGTGTGTTCAGATAGCCAAAGTCCTTTAGGCATCTGCCCGTAACAAGCGGGAAATCCAAGTTCGAGTCCCAGTCTGGCACAAATTATCATTTGTATGTTGGTTGGTTGGCTGGTTTGTTTGGAGAGAAAGGGACCAAACTACAGGGTCATTAGTCCCTTTTTCCAAATTCAAACACATTGTGGAGTAAAATCATTGCCCAAAAGAGTCTGGGAAGTAAAAAAGTTGGAAAACTAACTGGGAACACCACTGAAAGAGAAAATGAAAGAGGCAAGACAAAAGGAGAGAACGTGTACTAAAAGGGGAAAAAGTGGTAGAAGGCAGATGGCCTGGGCTGGCTGATTGCAAGAAGAAAAGAGAATAAACAGCCACTCTGCACCACACTAAAATCTCCAGCCTAAATGACAACACTAGAGGAATACAGATGGGAAAAGACGAATACCAAGCCAAACAAACAGCAAAGATAGAACAAGGAAGAGTTAAAATGGAGGAAGGGTGAAGGCCTAGGAGAGAAGGCCAGACAACACTCAGATTGTGTGATAGGAAACCCCCCCCCCCCCCCCCATGAATAAAATGTAAAACTACATCAGCCACTGAAGTATTCTCCCAAAACTGTTGGCAGTGTGGCGGGAAAGTTTAAAGTCCATCGTGGAACAGTTAAAACTGGGCAGTCCACCAAGATGTGGATGATAGTCATGTGGGAACCACAGCGCCTCTCATGTGGGTCCTCGTGACGGAGGAGGTGACCATGAGTCAGCCTAGTATGGCTGATGCAGAGCCAGCAAAGGACAACAGACTCCACGTGAGTGGCTCAAATGGATGACTGCCATACATTCATTGTCTCCTTGATAGCATGCAGTTTATTCAGAGTATTAAGGGTCTGCCATTCAGTATCCCATATCCTGAAAACTTTATGGCATAAGACCGATCAAAGACCAGTCTCCACTGTAGTATGTAGTTTATCTCATGCGAAAAGTACGATGCCCATAGTAAAGAGTTAAGATAATTTCATGATGTTGCCAGAAAATGTGTTTAATTTATTTAATTATGAATATTTTCTTTAATGCTAAATAATGGATTCGTTTGAGATGTTAAATGCTGTATATTTATATGTATTTATTTATATGTACCTTTGGAGTTTATTAAGGTCACTAGACCAAAGAATCTAGAATGCAGGAATGTCTGCAACTTCCGGGCACATGTTGGCTTGCCTGCCACTTTTTTGTCTATATTGGAGGGAGATGGACGTGTTTATGTGACAAGTGCAGTATAATGCATTTAGAGTATCAATGTTCATAATGAAAATGGTGTAGTTACTAACAAAAGGTATGAATAAATATAATTTTTAGCTGAAAGTATTTCAGATCCGGTAGTGTTTATTTCAAACAAGAAGAAAACCCAGGCCATGCTTGTTGGAATGATTATTTTTCAGGTAAAACTTCGAGAACCCCTAGACAAGCGAGATCTACAGTGTGTAATATTTCAGCAGCTACTAAAAAAAATAAGTCTTGCTGAAATTGTGCTGGAACTACTCGTATTATTCTCATTCAAAAACACGGGGTGAGAGTGTGGTCCTACCACAATATACCGCGTAAGATTCCATAATTGTTCAGTTATGAAGAAATGAGATAGGTAACAACCAGTACACTGTGTGAAGCAAAAATGAGAACTCTGAAAGTGTGGAGCGACAAAAAATTCTGTATAAAATCTGGAGCGGGCCCTGGAGACCTCACTCATGCAGAGTAGCGAGGGTGTGGTCTCACCAAGTGGTATCATAGACTTTCATCATGTCAAAAAAGACGGGAATAGGGTGTTGATGCCAGGAAAAGGCTTTTTAGATGGCGAATTCCAGGTAGACCAAGTTGTCAGTGGTGGAGCGACCTTTGCTAAAACCACCCTGGGACAGAGCCAGAAGGCCCCGAGGCTCAAGGAGACGACACAGTCGACAGCTCACCATAAGTTCGAGCAGCTTGCACAGAATGTTGGTGAGACTGATAGGATGATAGCTATGCACATCTAGCGGGCTCTTACCAGGTTTTAACACTGGAACAATGATACTTTCTCACTGTTGCGACGAAAAGTCGCCATCACTCCAGATAAGGTTGAAGATGGCAAGGATGCGGTGATGGTAATCCACTGACAGATATTTAATCATGTGGGAATGAATGCGGTCTGGTCCAGGTGACTTGTCAGGACAATCGGCAAGGGCACTGAGAAATTCCCATTCACTGAAGGAGCATTGTATGGCTTCGGGTGGTGTGGAGCAAACGACAGGTGTTGTCATTCCACCCACTGTTTTAGGAGATGAAAGGCAGGGCGGTAATTCTCAAATGCAGAGGGCTGAGCATTATGCTCGGCAAGATGCTTTGCGACTGCATCTGTGTCGGTGTATATAGCTTCATTTGTGGAAATTCCAGGTATACCTGCAGTGGACCAATACCCATTAAGGCTTCGGAGCCTGTTCCAAACCTGGGAAGATGTTCGTGTTCTAATGGTGGAGACGTATTGACGAGTTGACAGACTTGGGCACAGAGCTGTTTGAAGGCAATGACGTGCACCAGGGACTGGTGGCACTTACGATGTTGGAGCCCCCCCCCCCCCCCCCATGGTCTATAATGGCTGCAGTGATTTCCAGTGACCACCAAGACACTGTCTTCCACCAGGCGCAAGTTTAGGAACAAGAGACTGCCGATTCAGCAGCAGCAACAATGTTAGTAGTGGTCGTCTGGATCATGTCATCGATGCTGCCATGCAACAGCAATTCAATGGTGGTAGCGGAGGTGAAAGTGTCCCAGTCAGCCCTGGTAAGAGTCCACCTGGGCAAGCATCCAGATGAGTGATGCCGGGAAGGGACAGGAAGAGCAGAAAGTGCTCATTACCACACAAGACATCGTGAGCTCTCCAGTGGAGAGATGGTAGAATGCCAGGACTGCAAATGGAGAGATCAGTGGCTGAGTATGTGACATGTGCCACACTGAAACGAGTGGAGGCACCTGTATTCAGGAGGCGGTGGTCAAGTTGAGTTAGTAGACTCTTGACATCCTTTCCACAACCAGCAACTTTGGATCTGCCCCACAAAGGGTTATGGGCAATAAAACCATCCAGAAGTAGAAAAGGTGGGTTGAGGTGGGGCATTAGCGCAGCCAACGCATGCTGTGATACTTCATCACCTGGAGGAAGGTAGATTTTGCAGATGGTAATACCCTGCATTGTCCTCAACCTGATAGCCAAAGCTTCAAAAGGTGCCTGAAGGGGCAAAAGTGTGCTATATCCAGAGGTATGGACATAAATACAGACTCCATAGGACAGCCTGCTACTGTCACTACGATTTTTGTAATACCCACAATAGGTACGAAGGCCAGGGGCCTGCATTGCCGGAAACCAAAGGCAATGCAAAAAGCAGGTGTAATGCTGAAAAGTTGTCATAACTCAGCCAGGTGGAGAAAAAATTGGCGCATTTCCACTGGAGGATAACACTTTCTGTTGTTTGGGAAGGCATTAAGTGACCAAGGAGGTAGTTTACACCTCAGGATCACCTGCTGCCACTGGATGAGTATTTGTATCAATTTCCATTGCAGCTGAGACATCGACAAGATCCAGTTCCTTGAGGGACGCTAAAATCTCACACCCGTCCTCAGACACAGAACTGATGGTGCTTGGGCTACTGGAGTTCCCTGTTTCTTGGCAAACTACTTCTTGATATGCTTACTCTTGCTCTTCTCTTCAGCGCCTTGTTGGGTGGACTTCAGGCACTGCGAAGATCGGGCACTGACGAAGATCGGGCACTGACGAAGATCGGGCACTGACGAAGATCGGGCACTGACGAAGATCGGGCACTGACGAAGATCGGGCACTGACGAAGATCGGGCACTGACGAAGATCGGGCACTGACGAAGATCGGGCACTGACGAAGATCGGGCACTGACGAAGATCGGGCACTGACGAAGATCGGGCACTGACGAAGATCGGGCACTGACGAAGATCGGGCACTGACGAAGATCGGGCATTGACGAAGACCGTGAAGCCCTTCATCTATCAGCTTGTGGCTCCTTCAACCACTGGGGAGTGCCCCTTCTGCATTGATGAAGACCTTCCATGCAAGAGGAGCCAGAGGAGGCTGTCACTTCTCTAGCTGGGGGAAGGGACTGACGTCCTCGGCATTTGGTGAGGGGGAGGAAGGGGGTGTGTGCTCCAAAAGTAGGTGCTTTGGGAGCACCAGAAAAAGAGGTGCCCCCAACCATCAAGAGTGCGGATGTATTCGGGCAGCCCTGAGAGGCCACTGTACAAGGCAGAGGCGAGGAGACTACCATCGCCAGTGAGGGTGATGTCAACATAGCTGCAGCTTTCATAGATGTCGAGAACATATGGTGCAACCGTTCATATTTCTGTTTAGTCTTTTGATAAGTCAGCTGGTCCAGGGTCTTTTACTCCATAATTTTATTGCTCCTTTTGGAGTACCATGTAGTCTGACAAGCAAAGGGTGTTGTGCTCTCCACAGCTGACACAGCAGTGGATGTCCGTAGTCTCGATATGTGGTGCTGGAATTGCAGTGGGAAGACATGGGCCCAAATTTCCAACACTTAAACCTCCGCATAGGGGGAGGGATGTATGGTTTTACGTCACATGGGTCTGCCAGCACCTTGACCTTTTCAGGCAATGAATTACCCTCAAAGGCCAAGATGAAGGCACCAATAGCAACTCTACTGCCTTTTTGCCCCTATAGACACACTGGATGAAATGAACACATCGCCATTCTAAACTGGCGCAGAGCTTGTTGTCAGACTGTAAGAGAAGGTTTCGATGGAAGATAATCCCCTGTACCATGTCCTCCAGGTTTTCAACACAAAATAGAGGCTCTGTAGCCAGAAAGCAGTCCCCATCTGTTCTGCTGCAGACTAAATAGTGATGTGAATAAGGCTGTCTGTTTTCCATAGTGCTACATTCCTCCTATTGGGTAGCTAAGGAGGGGAAGAATTTAGGATCACAAATCGCTGCACTATACTCCACCTTGCCCTTCTTAGAGACTGCTGGAGCCATTTGGTCACCAACAAGAGCTGACTTGGTCCACTTCATTGTGGGTCACCACCCTAATGCCACCCACTCCGACCAGGGGCTCTATCCATGAGTGCCACCCAGCCACAGCACTGGCCACTTGGCACAATGGCCATTGCCAGAGTTCTGATGCCACAAGTAGACAGGCATCTACTCACTGCATTACGTGGGGGGTCTGCAGCTCAGGCATCAGCAGTGCGATCCCTGTGGTATTGGGGCTATGACCAAGATGGTACATGATGGACTGGCTACCATGCTAGGTACTGGGTGTGTGGAAATCCCATATTGTCATGGGGCAAAAGAGTACAGCAGACTATCAATAGACAAAATGATCATAACGCACAAGGGATACAATGTGCACCGCATAAGATGTCCTCCCCAAATGGCCCACACTTTGGAAAATTTTGGACATATGGAGGTCAAACCCTAAAAGAGGCCATACTGTATTATGCCGACAAGTGGGAGACTCCTTTTAGTCACCTCTTACGTTAGGAATACCTTGAGCCTATTCTAACCCCTGGACCTGCAGGGGGATATCATTTCTTCTGAAGTATTCTGCAGCTGATGCAGAAACATAATCACAATTCGCAAGTTCATTCTTAATTAAATTATAGTGATAACACAAAAAAATTCACTCACTCAAAGTTATAAAACCCAAAACAGTCCATAGAAAATTCCTTCTTGTTGATGTCCGACTAATCACATCTCTTAACTATTTTATTTAAATACCAAAGTTCATTTTATTAAATATATATGACTTCAGGAAATTTTATATGTACCTGAGTAACTAAAGTTTCCATTACACCACTTCAATCCAAACGTAGCCTGACAAAGCTATTTTCCTCACATTGTCAGTCACTTTAAAATAGCAGATTCTGATATATAAGCAAATTCATATAGAAAATAATAAAATAAGAAAAACATCCCGTTATAGTATTTTTAAGGTGATATCACAATCAAGAAGATGATACTGAAACAACGTAAGTAAAACAGAGAGCAAGACATTAATAACAAAGCTGTTCCTTTGGCAGCAACACTGCTGCAGCTACCCAGTGACACCACAGCTCATATGGCCGAGTGAACAAAATTAGCCTAAGTCAGAAACAACCATCCCACCTCCTCTCTCTGTGAACGGGGACACACAGCCACAAAATTAGAAATGAAACTGCTCTATCATTCTTAAGAACACTAAAATACAAAGTTTAAAATTCTTAAAACAGTTATTGACACTAGGTAAGTAAAAGAAATAAGGCTGAGATGTTTGCCAAAGGACGTGATGAGGCAACAAGGAAAAATAAATAAAGAAACAATAAGTAGGTAACTTAAGGCTCTACACTGGCTTTCATGATTTTAATTGGATTGCTATATAAAAAGCAACTACTCAGTGACATGATTGCTGAATATCTACAGTAAATAAATGTCAAAATAATCAAAGGTACATACAGTGCATGCAATAGAACTCAACCCTCCTTACAGTGGCTGCTGGGAATTGATAGATGTTGAACCATACTGACTTCTTGCCCACCTCAGCTAGTAAAATATACTGTTTTTAATAAAATTTTATAGTAGTATTTCATTGTTTTTAGAAATCATGCACACATTTTTGCGTTTTTAACTTCATGCATCACTACTGCTTCTGTAGAGGTGTGAAACATAAATATGTATTTAACAACAATGGAAATAACTGGATGGAATAATGTGTAAAACACACAACAGAAAACTATTCATACTAAACTTTTGAGCTCTTGCTCTTTCTAGAAGCACACACTGCCATGTGTGAAGGTGTTTACTCCTACTAGAGAAAGAACCAGAGCTTGAAAGCTATAGTCTGATTAAAATTACTTGATAGTTGACATCTGTCACCTGCCGCTACAGTGTTGCCATATTTGTTGCTGGCTACTGCTCTGTAACAGGCTGACACACAAACTTGGTGGGGTCACTTCACATATGCTGTTAATGTGTAATGCAGAACGATGTTGAAAGCGGTCACCGTGATGTATGTCGGAAATGAGAGATGCTCCACCAGTTGCTGATTTTACGTGACCAATGACTGAACTGCGGCAGATGATGCATTTTGAATTTAAATTCATGTCCTAAGCTAACCACACCCTTATGATGTGCAATGTACGTGAGAAAACAGCGCCTGTTGAGTCCCATAGTGCTCAGAGCCATTTGAACCAAAACAGCGCCCAACATTCTGCAGCAGAACTAAAATCACAATTATACTATTCAGGGCAATTAAAGCTAACCTCTATGAGCAAACTCAAGCCAGAAAAAATTCTGTTTCAGCGCTAAAAGCAAACCGTAATTTCTCACTATCACTAGTTACCTGAAACTATCCTGACACTGGCTATATGAGCTGCCACATTACAAACCAATGGGGAGTCATCGATGGCACTTGGTTGCGGATTATAGACAACACAGGCAGATTCCAAACAGAAAAAGAATGATAGGGATTTTTTTTAAAAATTGAAAAATAAAATAAAAAAGAGCATACAAAAAAGTCAATACAGTGATGAAAGTGGTATGGCAAGGAATCAAAAATATAGAAAATTATATTTAAACCAATTAAATAAATAAAGATAATAATGAAATTCTTTGATTAGATTTAGAAATTTAAAAAAAAAAATTGCTATGTTTGATGAGATTCGAATCTATGACCTCGTGCATGTCAAGTTTATACACTAACCATTGCATTATGCCACAACACTGGGGGAAATAAATGTTTATACTTATGATTGTGATGATCCCAATGCAACAACAAACTGCAGCCTGTAAAAATTCAGCTTCAAGCAACATTGTGCGAAGCTTATCTAATGTAAGCTGATCTCTATAATGGTATATGGGACACTGAATCATGTCTTGTGCAGAAGTATCCAGTAGTGTTTGGTTACTGCTGTGTATAAAACATGTTTACTGCATTTCATTAGCAAAGTATCCAGTAGTGTTTGGTTACTGCTGTGTATAAAACAGGTTTACTGCATTTCATTAGAATTGTTTTGTGTGTGTGTCATCATGTGACAGAATGTGAAATAAAAGTGCCAGGCCCCTGATTAAGGATCCAAACACACCGAGAAAGAATGTGTGACAAGGAAATGGAAATGAACTGGCCAGTTGTTGTGGCAATTTGGCAACAGCGAACGGTTCTGGCATGATGTTGAGTGCTCTGACTGGAGGAAACCAGCTCCAACACATTAAGTGTCAATCAGCCTATAGTATAAACAGTCTTATGTTGTGAATTTCCGCATGTCACACATCTGTCAATTATAGGTGAGCAGTTACCTTTCCTTTATTTTACATATAGATATATTTTTTTTATGGACAGCATGTCATGCAAGTGTACTCAGGCTAGTATCATGTGCATCCACTTCCCCACCCTAATTTCAACAACAAAAAGTTACTTTGCACACACTACATACAGTACTAAAAAGAGAATACACATGTAAAACTAAACATATGCTCAAAAGAGTGAAGAGAATGTGCACACGTATGTGTGGTTTTCCCCTTCTTTTTTTGAGAGAGAGAGGGAGAACAAGATTAAACAGTTTTTTGCTAAAGCTCAAATAAAATAACTCTGTGACTGACATGGGTAGTACTGCCATCGTGCAGCCCACCACACTGGATAAGGTTCCACGCACACCTACAAAATATGCAACACTGCGAGCATGTGATACTTGAGATAGAACTACAATTAGCTGGCAGCTGGCCACTAGCACCCGACTTGCTGAAGCGTCAACCACAAAATTATTTTAGCTGAAGTATAAACTCCATTGCATCTACTACGAAAGTCACTGAATGAACTAACTCGAAATGTCTTATCAAATCCCCCCCCCCCTCAAAAAAATCATAATCAGGTACTTTTGAACCAATAAGCAGTAGGTGGGCAAAAATACAGTAACACCATAAACACAACACATTGCCATACCTAACAACCACTGGTACTCAAAACAGCTTCCAGTAATCTCAGACTGTACAAATACTTGCGGGGTTTCACAGGAATCTTGTATCATTCTTCGTGCAAAGAAATATCATGTTCAGATAATGACGATGGAGACGGATAGCTATCACACACGTCTGTCTCAACAGTACACGACAAAGGCTCAATAATAACTGAGATCTTGTGACTGTGATGGCCAGGAGAAGTGCAACAAATCATCCGATGCCCACAAAACCAGTCCTCAACAATGTGAACTGTGTGAGCAGGGGCCCTGCCATTTTGGTCTACTGTGTAACCACTGCACAACAAACACTGCACCATGAGATGGACCTGATCAGCCAAAATGCTCCCACAATCCTTGGCAGTAATGTGACCTGGCACAGAACTATGGGGGCCATGCAATATCATGATATGGCTGTCCAAATCATCACAGAGTCCTCACAATGATGGTACATAAACTTGGCCGGAACTTAGCAACAGTGTGAAACAACGCTCATCTGATCAGACGACTTTCTTTCACTGCTCCGTAGCCCAGGTTTTATGGTTACAGCACCACATTTTCCTGTTACAGAACATTTGCATCATTAATGAGTGGTTCTAGCAGTACCATTTGTACTATGGAGCTCCCTTTGTTGTTTCGGTGCTGACAAGATTCACAAGTGCAACTTTCAGTTCTGCAGTGACTTTTGCAGCTGTCATCCCCTTATTTTTTGTCACAATGACCGTCTGTCACCATCATTCAACACACACTTTAATTCGTATTGTGATTTAGTGGATGATGTTCTTCCACTTTCCCTGCATGCAGTATAAATCTTAGATACTATGCCTCTTGAAAACTCTTTGGCTACCTTAGAAACAGAAACACCCACCATAAGAGCACCAACAATTTTCCTACATCCAGATTCACTTAGCTCCATCATAATGAACTCACAACCACACAGAACACTATTCTGAACATGACTGACACTTGCAATGTACTGATGCACTCACAAGTACACAGAACATTGTTGTGAACACAGCTGACACTTGCAACATACTGAGGACAATGCACAGGCAGCATTCTTTGTCAAATACAATAGCACAACATGCAGGCTTGGCTAGTATCTGCATTTAGGGTGTTCCTATATTTCTGACTAACTTCTGTACTTCATATTTGCTATGATATCAAATGATATTATCACAAATTTAAGATCCATTCCAATAACTTCTCTTAACCATTTTTCAATGAAATTACCCCCATCATAGAATACAATTAATCAAAAAGAAGCATTACAATTAATCAAAAAGAAGCATCGCTGTCTTCTCGCTCTTTGCCTGAAAGCAGTTTCCTCAAAACACAGTCTTTTCCTTCCTAGAAGTCATTGTCGCTTTCATTTCAGTCCTCTCCTCTATCATTACTGCTTACACTTCTAATACCACAACAAGACTTCAAAAGTGTTAAACTAATGATTATGATTCTTATTGCCTCAATTATTTATTCTGTTTTGTAAACACACACGACATGTAAATATTGTACACTATTTTATACATCATAAATGCTTCTGACACTAATAAATAAAAATTATTTATTATTATAGTTACTCTTACTGTTAATATTGCTAATATTATTATCATTATTACTGCAAATTACTACTTTTATTGATAATGCAAATTATTATTATCGAGTTTGTTATGTAATATCTAATTAATATCATTCCTAATTATTATTAGTAATAATAACAATAAAATTATTACGTTTGTTAATAATGCAAAATATTATTTTTGTCCCTGTATTTAATATTCTCTCTCTCTCTCTCTCTCTCTCTCTCTCTCTCTCTCTCTCTCTCTCTCTCTATCAATTCTATATCGATCGCAAGTGGCCAAACATTGTCATAAGAGCTGTAGGAGAATAATCTGCATGCATATTTCATGTAAATATAAAACACTGTCATTCAAAAGAAATTCTTGAAAGTTAATTTAAATAAGAGAGTCCTGAGAGCTTCAGAAAAGAATTTTTTAAATCAATAAATTTAGCAAAGTTGCAAAGACGCAGTAGACTGACTAAAGAGAAATAGTTACACGACAAACATTAGATACTCAGAAAATAAACAAAGTGTACTATCAAAGTAGTCAACTCGAGCACTGAAAGTCTTTCTAAACACTACAACACAGAGAATCTTTGTGAATTAGTTTCCCATTCCAATGATCAAGAACGAAAGGTAGTACATAGCCCTTGTTCACTTGCACTTTGCATGTAGGAAATCAGGAAGTGGCTCGATGAAAAATTTCTATAATATCATCTGATGACGACACTGTCCACAATGAACGCAGACACACACACACACACACACACACACACACACACACACTGAACTGCAAGCAATTATCTCACGACAACATGGGCTGAGAGCCCAATGTCATATACTTTTGCTTCAAATCAGTGAAAATAGAAGCATACACTGTGAAACTACTTTGTGGTTCATAATTTATAGTATCACAAGAAACACTGATTATATCACTTACAAAATTGTGTGTTCATTTTAAACCATAATGTGTTTAGCACCAGCTCACCATCTCTGGTATTGTTCACTGTATTCAAATATTTAAATATGATCTACAAATACTAGATCAGGCTAGGGCAACTTTGCTGACCCATGGGCCTGATTCAAATAATTACTTAAGCTCTTAGGCCAAATCATCATGTGACATGACAGCAGAGTTCCTAGCACTTACAGTCACAACTAGAGTGCCCATGACAATGTTTACTGGGTAACAGAATGATGTGTGTGGCACCCCTTTCCCATCACGCTACCCCAACAACCTGTGCCTCACAACATGCATTTTTTTGTGTACATTAATATGATCTTTACACTTAGTAACGCATCTAGAACACTGCTGCTATACTTACTATGTTTTACAGAAAAGGGCTGTCTCGCATCTTAAAATGTCATCATGGAAAAATAAATGGCTATAAAAGCAACTACAAAGGTCGTCTGGAAAGTTCTCGGAATCACCACAAGAGGTCAGCACTAGTGCAATGATTTGTTCATGTAAAAAAAAAATAATCGAGATTTGAGCAGTGATCAAGTACTCCATAAAGAAAGGTATGAAAGCAAAGGACATTCATGCTGATTTCCAGAATACACTGGGGGACTCTGCTCCTTCATATTCAACTGTTGCCAAGTGGACAAATGAATTTAAATTTGGTAGGGAAAGCTTAAATGAAGATTCGCGCAGTGGTCGGCAAATTGTGTCACTACTCCAGAAATCATTGAAAAAGTGCACAAAATGGTCATTGAGGATCGCCGATTGAAAGTGCGTGAAATTGATCACACTTGCCAGATGTCATCGGAAAGGGTATATCACATTTTAACTGAAGAATTAGAAATGAAAAAAATTATCTGTAAGATGGGTGCCGCGACTCTTGACACTGGATCAAAAACGCATGAGAATGGACATATCGGAACAATGTTTGGCCCGTTTTAGGAGAAACAAACAAGATTTTTTGCATCAGTTTGTGACCACAGATGAAACTTTGGTGCACTACTATACCCCTGAGACAAAAAGACAGTCAAAGGAGTGGAAACATGCTGATCCTCTGGCACCAAAGAAAGCAAAGACAATTCCTTCGGCAAGAAGGGTCATGGCATCAGTGTTCTGGGATGCGAAGGGGATTCTGTTTGTAGATTATCTCTCCACTGGGCAAACAATTGCAGGAGAATACTATGCTAACCTCCTGGACAAACTGCAATAAAAGATACAAAAAAAAAAAAGGCCACGTTTAGCAAGGAAGAAAGTCAGCTTCCATCAAAACATGTGCCACCGCCATGGCAAAATTACACGAACTAAGGTATGAAATTGTTGCCATGCCCACCTTATTCACCTGATATGGCTGTCAGACTTCCATCTCTTCCCAACACTAAAAATTTTTCTTGGTGGACGAATATTCACTTCAAACGAAGAATTGATAACCAGAGTTGACAACTATTTTGCAGATAGAGATGGGATCCAGGCATCTGAACGTCGCTGGACCAAATGCATTAATCTATAAGGAGACTACATTGAAAAATAAAGAAGTTTCAGTGATGTAAGTACTTTTTTTCTATTCCGTTCCCAGAACGTTTCAAACCACCCTCATGGTTGCAGTTAGTTCATTATAAATTACCTTCAATTTTAACAATTGCAGTATTCTAATATGTCAATACTGGACAACAATTATTTACTAATGTTGATATGAGAAACAACAGAAAAACAAAACATAGCAATGAGCCAAGCAATCCTCTTCGACAAGCAATTAGCAGTAACTTTGCAATTCTGGCCACAGGCAGGTCATTAGAGTGTTTAAAATTTAGAATGTTGATATCCACAATCACTATTAGTAAGTACTTTTTAAATATTATCCCAACAATAATTTTGTTGACTGATCGCACAAGTATGTGTTGTTTCTGTAAACCTAAATAAATTAACTCGTCACTTCTCTGTTCATTTTAAAAATTTGTTTATAATTCTGAATCGCTTGAACTTAGCATATATCAGCTGTATTATACAGAAGCCAAACCGGAATAAGGAAAACAACAGAATGGCAAATATCTGAAAATATGTCACAGGTGCAGTACTATGCGAGTGCCTTTCTCTTTCTTTCTCTTTCTCTTTCTCTCTCTCTCTCACTTGAAATGCTTCCATGGGCCAGCCTGAAAGCAATTGCGGGCCGGATCCACCCTGTGTGTAGCTGGTTCCTAACCCCCCCCCCCCTCGCCTCCCCCAAATGTTCTAGATATGTTTCTACTCTTATTAAAATGCATACTTCATGTAGGACTGGCCCATCTTTCATCACAAGAAACCTTCAGTTCTTAATGTAGCTCTTACATCTGCTGCATAGACTTTTCATTTGGTACACCAAATTCAGCCATATGCTTGCCTGAAACTAGTTCTCTCCCAGCAGAGAGACTACAAAACATTCCAAATTAGTGCCACACTGAACAGAAGAAAAACAATGAACAAGCGAGCAGGGACAATAACAAAGCACCTCTCTTTGAGTATCGAGGTTGAATGTCTGTTCAAATTCTGTATTGTGTAAAATACATATAAGTACATAAACTTACACAGCCGTTACCTATGAAAAAGAATTTCAAAAATAATCAGATTTCTTCATGACTAATTTGTCGATGACATTCTGGCAAAACGATAAAAAAATGCAAGTTGTAGTTTTTAGGCCTAAAATAGACCATGAACTTCCTGTGATTTTTACAGAAATAAATTTGACCTCCAGACAATGACACATGGGTGTCAAAACATAACTGGGTAAATAAAAAAGAAATACATTGTTTTTTGTGTAAGGCGGAGTTTGAAAAACCCAAATACATCATAGCATATCGAAACTGGTCTATTACAACTTGCGGATGCACAATGTACTGTACAGTAGTGTGTGTGTGTGTGTGTGTGTGTGTGTGTGTGTGTGTGTGTGTGTGTGTGCTGTAAATCACAAAAGGATTTGTCTCAAAGCTAGCAAGTCTTCGGTTTTGTTATGTGCCAGTTGACGACCCAATGCCTCTACTACTGGTGAAGTGTCACCATTGCTTCTAAATTATTTACAATAAGAATAATATTTCTGTAGGCTGTCATTTTCCACATTCCACTGTTTGAGTGCTTTATTAAATTCTGACAGCCAGTTTGAGCATGTGTTCATTTTCAAGAGCACAAATGGATGTGGAGACATCAGCCTCTTAAGTATATAACAAAAACCAAATGCCATGCACAGTAATACGTCTCAGTCATTAATGGAAACGATGCCAGTACCCTCTCCTTCACCTCTCTCAGCTCAAATATAGTGTAGTCAGGCCTACTTCTCTCAAGAAAATGATTTAAAAGTCAGTATTATACAAGTTTATACTTACTTATTTCTTGGCCTTGACCAGTATCACAAGATCCTGTCATTTTATCCGGTCCATGGCTTTCCGTCCCCATCCTCTGACACCCAGCTTTTTCACATCATCTTCAATTCTGTCCACCCATCTCTTTCTGGGACGTCCCTTCCATCATCTGCCTCCAGCCTTCCCATCAAAAATCTTCTTACACGACCTATCTTCCTCTGTTCTGACTATGTGTCCTGCCCACTGCAGTCTTCTTATTTTAATGGTAGTGACAGTATCACGTTCTTCAAAAAGTTGCTCTAATTCTGCAATCATACAGATGTGCCAATCTTCTTGATTGTATATTGGGCCATATATTTTAGCAGAAGGTTCCTTTCCTCATTTACAGTCATGATCCACATCTCGACACCATACATAACAATTGGTCTTTTAATTGTTTTGTAAATGAGAATTTTATATTTTTGTGATAGAAGCTAGCTCCTAAGCATGGGTAGTGCGGCAAAGTAGCATACATTGCCTGCTGCTATTCTAACTTTCACCTCGCTGGCAATGCCATTAGTCTCTGTGATAGTTGATCTGAGGTATTTGAAGTCTCTCACTCTTTCAAACTACTTGTCGACTATCCTGAGATTGGGAAGGTTTCGTTGGTTGGTCGTTGCCATACATTTTGTCATTTTGACATTTAATACCAGGCCAAGTTGTCGATAGGCATTAGCCGGCACAGCACTGTTTTGTGCAAGTAATG
Source organism: Schistocerca americana (assembly GCF_021461395.2). Taxonomy (NCBI): domain Eukaryota; kingdom Metazoa; phylum Arthropoda; class Insecta; order Orthoptera; family Acrididae; genus Schistocerca; species Schistocerca americana. The sequence goes on from NC_060120.1 coordinate 415,925,506, forward strand.
CCACATCATCTGCGTAGCCTATGTACCGCAATGAACAATTGAAAATGGTTCTTCCTCTATTTAACTCTGATGTTTATACCAGGGTCAAACCTGGAATTTTTTTATGGGAACTTAAAGCTGTCATTTCTATTCAAAATACTCAATACCCTCAGGTGTTGCCCCCTCCTACAAAGTACCGTATGGCTACCCTTGTCAATGGACATAACTTTGGAATAAGCATCCACAAACCACTTATATACAATCATTTTCAGCCCAGCCACAAGTGTTATTGGCGACATGTCATTTTTGCTGCACACTTATGAGGATTGTGTGTTCACATTCATTTGCACACTTGAAAATGAACACTTGCTTGAAACTGATCAGTAGTGCTCAATAAAGTACTCATTTAAGTAATGATAGCATTATTTAAATTTATTGAAGCTGTGGTGCCCACCCAGAAGTCATAATATATTTCTTGGTTACAAAAGCAATAGCATTCTTGATGAAAACTGTGAGCTGCATGGCACACAAAGAATACCATAGCACATAGTGTCAAAATCTGTTTGCTCTTTTGTGTCAAAAATGAGTGTCTCCTACATTTCCTCATATCATTCTACAACAGTATCCCAGAAATACCCATTTATAGAGCATTAATCAGTAATACCACATCCACCCACGAGGTCTACTCCAGTCAAACGACCGGATGCTCTGTTTACTTTGGAGTCCTTCAATTTACTCATAATCTGCTACAACCACAGCTGAGATATTTGAAGGGAGTGCACTACTCAGAAACTCCTACTCACACACTGTTTTAACAGATCCACTGGCTAGAGCAGGCACTCTGACTAGTGCAGCAGATAAGAAAAGTCTTCCACTGACTGCATTTCTATGCTATAGTCATAACACAGTTCTCTACTATCGAACATTCAGTGAAAGGCACACTTAGAACAACCAAAACAAAGAGCTGTAAAGTTTTAATGCACTCCTAGAACAGTGTAAGGTGATTGTCGAAGTTCAAACTGCCAGCAACTGAAAATTTTCTACTTCTTGTTGTAAATACTTTCTAACATATAAACTACTTTTGGATTCCTAGAACAAATAAAATGTCTATAAAATGCTACACTCCTGTACTTGCAGTGAAACAGTCACAATTCCTGAAATACATCACTCATGGCCTCTGGCTTGCAGAGGAGCACTCTAGTCCTGGGTCCATGGATCAACCACAAAAATCCACTGCATTACACCACACACAGATCTGGCCTGAAGGCAGATTGTTGAGACTAGATCTAATGGGCAGGGCCTGCACATTAGTGGGAACAGAAGGGCTTCAGATCGGCAGGCCCGATCCATTACAGATACCTGCAGAAACGGCCTGTGGTTTTGGCCCATCGCGGAAATACACTCATATGGACAGCTATTCATGAGCCACAGACAGCATGTCGATGAAATGAGACTGCGGTGATCAATCCATGTAACAGATAACTTGTTCAAATACTATGAGAATCAATAATAATGAGGAAAGGTAGCAAGTCAGCATAAAGATGATTGCTGAGCCACATACAGGAACACAGAAAAGACAATCATCCTCTCACAACAACATTACCAGCCATAACTCTTGTTAGAAAATGAGAGCACACACACATTCACACAATCACTCAGACATAACTCGCGCACACATCACCACTGTCTAAGGCCACTGCGTCTACAGTCTCTGAGAATCAGATCCAAACAAACCACTCCTCATGTCTCTCTTCAGCAGCTGCTAGGCTAGCGACAAGAAGTGATGGCAGCACTGACTGCAAGCTGAGGGGAGTATTAGGAATGGGAGAAGCAATAGTAATGAGGGAGTACAGAAGCAGTGCACGTACTCAGCTGCACCTAGCCAGTGACGACACCACAGTAAACAAAGTATTTCATCTACTGAGACAAAAACGAGATTTTTCCAGTATTTTTTCAGGTTTCCATGATACTTCCCTAATGTCCCTGATGTGTTTGAAATTTCCTGATATTCCACGATTTCCAGAACCTGTGGCAACCCTGCTGACATCACTGTGGTTGGAAAAAGATACTGCACGAACGGGATCAACAACAGCTGAAGAGAATCATTCAATGTGGTAGACGGCAAACCTTCCACAAACAGCTGCAGATTTCAATGCTGGGCCATGAACAAGTGTATCATTCAGCGAAACATCATCGATATGGGTTTTCGGAGCTGAGGGCACACTCATGTACCCTTGATGACTGGGCTTGCCTGGGCCCGTCAGCACCAAAATTGGACTGTTGATGACGGGAAACATGTTGCCTGGTCAGACGAGTCTCGTTTCAAATCTACATCTACATGATTACTCTACAATTTCCATTTAAGTGCTTGGCAGAGGGTTCATCGAACCACAATCATACTATCTCCCTACCATTCCACTCCCGAACAGCGCGTGGGAAAAACGAACACCTAAACCTTTCTGTTCGAGCTCTGATTTCTCATATTTTATTTTGATGATCATTCCTACCTATGTAGGTTGGGCTCAACAAAATATTTTCGCATTCGGAAGAGAAAGTTGGTGACTGAAATTTCGTAAATAGCTCTCGCCGCGACGAAAAATGTCTTTGCTTTAAAGACTTCCATCCCAACTTGCGTATCATATCTGCCACACTCTCTCCCCTATAACGTGACAATACAAAACGAGCTGCCCTTTTTTGCACCCTTTCGATGTCCTCCGTCAACCCCACCTGGTAAGGATCCCACACTGCGCAACAATATTCTAAGAGACGACGAACGAGTGTAGTGTAAGCGGTCTCTTTAGTGGACTTGTTGCATCTTCTAAGTGTCCTGCCAATGAAACGCAACCTTTGGCTCGCCTTCCCCACAATATTATCTATGTGATCTTTCCAACAGAAGTTGTTTGTAATTTTTACACCCAGGTACTTAGTTGAATTGACAGCCTTGAGAATTGTACTATTTATCGAGTAATCAAATTCCAACGGATTTCTTTTGGAACTCATGTGGATCACCTCACACTTTTCGTTATTGAGCGTCAACTGCCACCTGCCACACCATATAGAAATGTTTTCTAAATCGCTTTGCAACTGATACTGGTCTTCGGATGACCTTACTAGACGGTAAATTACAGCATCATCTGCGAACAACCTAAGAGAACTGCTCAGATTGTCACCCAGGTCATTTATATAGATCAGGAACAGCAGAGGTCCCAGGATGCTTCCCTGGGGAACACCTGATATCACTTCAGTTTTACTCGATGATTTGCCGTCTATTACTACGAACTGCGACCTTCCTGACAGGAAATCACGAATCCAGTCACACAACTGAGACGATACCCCAAAGGCCCGCAGCTTGATTAGAAGTCGCTTGTGAGGAACGGTGTCAAAAGCTTTCCGGAAATCTAGAAACACGGAATCAACTTGAGATCCCCTGTCAATAGCGGCCATTACTTCGTGCGAAGAAGGATGTTTTCTGAAACCATGCTGATTACGTATCAATAGATCGTTCCCTTCGAGGTGATTCATAATGTTTGAATACAGTATATGCTCCAAAACCCTACTGCAAACCGACGTCAATGATATAGGTCTGTAGTTCGATGGATTACTCCTACTACCCTTCTTAGACACTGGTGCGACCTGTGCAATTTTCCAATCTGTAGGTACAGATCTATCAGTGAGCGAGCAGTTGTATATGATTGCTAAGTAGGGAGCTATTGTATCTGCGTAATCTGAAAAGAACCTAATTGGTACACAATCTGGACCTGAAGACTAGCCTGTATCAAGCGATTTGAGTTGCTTCGCAACCCCTAAGGTATCTATTTCTAAGAAACTCATGCTAGCAGCTGTTCGTGTTTCAAATTATGGAATATTCCATTCGTCTTCCCTGGTGAAGGAATTACGGAAAACTGCATTCAATAACTCCGCTTTAGCAGCACAGTCGTCGGTAACAGTACCATCGGCACTGCGCAGCGAAGGTATTGACTGTGTCTTGCCGCTTGTGTACTTTACATACGACCAGAATTTCTTCGGATTTTCTACCAAATTTCGAGACAATGTTACGTTGTGGAACCTATTAAAGGCATCTCACATTGAAGTTCGTGCCAAATTTCGTGCGTCTGTAAATTTTAGCCAATCTTCGGGATTTCGTGTTCTTCTGAACTTCGCATGCTTTTTCCGTTGCCTCTGCAACAGCGTTCAGACTTGTTTTGTGTACCATGGGGGATCATTTCCATCTCTTACCAATCTATGAGGTATGAATCTCTCAATTGCTGTTGCTACTATAGCTTTGAATTTGAGCCACATCTCGTCTACATTTGCATAGTCAGTTCGGAACGAATGGAGATTGTCTCTTAGGAAGGCTTCTAGTGACACTGTATCCGTTTTTTTAAATAAAATTATTTTGTGTTTGTTTCTGGTGGATTTGGAAGAAACGGTATTGAGCCTAGCTACAATGACCTTGTGATCACTACTCCCTGTATCAGTCATGATGCTCTCTATTAGCTCTGGATTGTTTTGTGGCTAAGAGGTCAAGTGTGTTTTCGCAACCATTTACAATTCGCGTGGGTTCGTGGACTAACTGCTCGAAATAATTTTCGGAGAAAGCATTTAGGACAATATCGGAAGATGTTTTCGGCCTACCACCGGTTTTGAACAAGTATTTTTGCCAACATATCGAGGGAAGGTTTAAGTCCCCACCAACTATAATCGTATGAGTGGGGTATTTATTTGTTACAAGACTCAAATTTTCTCTGAACTGTTCAATTGTGTCAAGCAGACGGACATTTATGGGTATGGAGATAACCTCATGAATCCATGGAACCTGAATGTCCACAGGGGACTATCAAGCTAGTGGAGACTGTGTAATGGTGTGGGGCATGTGCAGTTGGAATGATATGGGACCCTTGATACATGTAGATACGACTCTTGACAGGTGACATACATGTAAGCAGCCTGTCTGATCACTTGCATCCATTCATGTCCATTGCATATTCCGACGGACTTGGGCAATTCCAGCAGGACAATGCGACACCCCCCAAGTCCAGAATTGCTACAGAGTGACTCCAGGAACACTCTTCTGAGTTTAAGCACTTCTGCTGGCCACCAAATCCCCAGATATGAACATTATTGAGCACATCTGGGATGCCTTGCGACATGATGTTCAGAAGATATCTCTACCCCTTGTACTCTTATGGATTTATGGACAGCCCTGCACGATTCATGGTGTCAATTCCCTTCAGCACTACTTCAAACATTCCGTGCCGCATCGTGCTGCGGCTCTTCTGCAAGCTCGTGGGGCCCTACACGATATTAGGCAGGTGTACCAGTTTCTTTGGCTTTTCAGTATCATTATGGACTTTATTCTCCAAGTTCTTGCATGTGGCTACCATTGGTTTGTCATTTCTGCAAGACCCCTGTATTGCATCAAAATACTGTATTTCACTGACTTCTGGCAGTTTTTATACAGTACCATAACTTTTCAACTCTTATATAAAAAAATTCACACATCCAGTTCTCATCAGAGTTAACTGCAACACTTAAGGAAAAGTTGAAATTCTAAAAGATAAACAGAAAAACTGAAAAGTCGTTCACAAAAAGGAACGTATCAATTATGGGGGGAAAAAGACAGTAAGACTTGAACTATCTTCAGGTGTATCACTCACCTAGGAAGATAAGTCTACTGAAACTGACTTGAAATCTAAAATAATGCTGCATTAGGAAGAAGCATGTACTGGAGGAGAATGCTCCATTCCTACTGTTGTGAAATCAGGTTGTGTTGCCAAGTGGAGTTGTCATCTTTTTCAACATCTGTGGGAAGAGAGACTTGAATTCACAACAAATGTGCTTGTATTCATCCATTCACAAGATTTTTCTGCTCTACATGTAACAGCTATATTGTGATACATATGCTCATTACTTGGTTTCTAAACACAGACTAAAGTACTTTAGGAGATGCATGAAGGTCGATCTTGGGTGTTGGACTTATATTTTGCAACACGGAAAAGCGTATTCTGTCATCAGTGTTGACTGTAAGAAATAAATACAGTATTTTCCAAACCCCACTTTGGGAGGGGATGTTTAAGTATCTCTCCCCCTCATGGAACTAACACACACACACACACACACACACACACACACACACACGTCACTGCAGTTAATGCACGTCTTGTGCAGTTGCTGAAAGATATCATCTCAAGTCGTCATGATTATTGGTTGGCTGGTTGGTTTTAAAGGGGGAGGGGGGGAGGGGGGGGGGGGGGGAGAGTGACCAAAACTGCGAGGTCATCGGTCCTTGTCCCCAGTAGAACAATTACCCAAGGGAAAGAAGAAAACAAAGAAGATGTGAAAGGAAGAACCAGAGGACAACAAACACTACAATGGACAAAACAGGACCAGAAAACCACAGAGAAACCCCAGTAACAGGGAGAAGAGATTAAAAACAAGAAAGCAGATTACCATGGCTGGCTGCCCATCAGAATAAAAAAGGAGAAGCCAGCCATTCTTCAACACATTAAAACCTCCACCCTAAAAGCCCAAGGGTGGAGGACACAGAGGGACAAAGGACATGTGCTAAAACTCGGATCAAATGATAAAACCCGCCCTCACAAATAAAATATAATACTAAAGCTGCTGTTGAGGCATTGTTGCCCAACACCAAAGGTAGGGTGCTGGGAAAGTTAAAAGTCCGCCTCAGAGTGGCTTAAAGTGGGCAGTCCAGCAAGAGGGGGATAACTGTCATTTGGGAGCCACAACGACACTGAGGTGGGTCCTCGCGATGGAGGAGGAACCATGTGTGAGCCACGTATGGCCAATGCAGAGCCGACAAAAGGACAACTGATTCCTTGCGAGAAGCCCGTACGGAAGACTTCAACACATTCGCAGTCTCCTTAATGACACGCAGTTTGCTGTGCATACTGTTATACCACTCAGTCTCTCAAGGCCATAAAACCTTGCGGCGTAAGACAGAGCGCAGGTCAGTTTCAGAGATGCCCATCTCCAGTAGTAGTTTCTGCGTAGCTCGTTTGGCCAGCCTGTCAGCAAGGTCGTTGTTTGGGATTCCGACATGTCCTGGGATCCACACAAACACCACTGAATGACTGGACCGTTCCAGGGCAGAGATGTACTCCTGGATGTTCGCTACCAAAGGATGGCAAGGGTAGCACTGGTAGATAAGCTTGTAAGCTGCCCAGGGAATCAGAACAGAGAAGAAATGACTCACCAGAAGAGGAACAGATGTACTGAAGTGCACGAGATATGGCCACAAACTCTGCAGTGAATACACTGCAGACGGCAGACAAGGAATGCTGTTCAATATGGCTTCTATGGACATAGGCGAAGCCAACATGACCATCATCCATCGAGCCATCGGTGTAAACAACTTCAGAGCCCTGGAGCACATCAAGAATGAAGAGGAAGTGACAGCGGAGAGCGGCGGGGTTAACGGAGTCCTTAGGGCCAGGCAAAAGGTCCAGACGAAGCTTCAGCCGAGGTGCACACCATGGAGGGTACGTGAATGGACCTCAAGTAGAGGTGGTAAAGGGAAAGACTCCAGCTCGGAGAGAAGGGATCGCGTGTGAACCGCAATTGAGAGTCCTGAGTTGGGCCGCAGATGAACTGCCACAGGTGGGAAAAGGAGACGGTAATTCGGATGCTCAAGAGAACTACAAATGTGTGCAACTTAATTGGCGAGCAGTTGTGCACATCAGATCTGCAATGGAGGGACTCCAGCCTCCACCAGGACACTGGTCACCTAACTCATTCTAAAACCTCCTGTCACTAGGCAAATACCACAGTGGTGCACTGGGTCGAGTTAACGCAACGCTGAGGGTGCCGCCACACCGTAAACCAGACTCCCATGGTCAAGGCAGGATTCAACAAGAGCTCTGTAGAGCCAGCAGCATAGAGCAATGTGCACCCCACTTGCTGTTTCTCAGGCAGTGGACAGCACTGAGGTGCTGCCAGCACTCCCACTTAAGCTGATGAAGGTGAGGTAGCCAAGTCAATTGGGCATCATAAACCAGTCCTAAGAATCGATACGTCTTCACTAGTGAGGGGATTGTCATTAAGGTAAAGTTCAGGTTCCAGATGACCGGTACGACGCTGACAGAAGTGCATGACACACGACTTCACGGCTGAAAACTGGAAGCCGTGGGCTAGAGCCTATGACTGCATCTTGTGAATGCTCCCTGTAGGCACTGCTCAGCAACTCCAGTACTGAAGTGGCAATACGAAATGCAAAAGTCATCTGCATACAGAGAAGGGGAGACCGACGGCCCTACAGCTGCTACAAAGCCGTTAATGGGCACTAAAAATAGAGAGACACTCAACAGGGAGCACTGCGGAACGTCCATCCTGAATATGGGGGGGAACTATGGGAGGCACCAACTTGGACATGGAAAGTACAGAGTGACAGGAAGTTTCGGATAAAAATCAGGAGCAGGCCCTGGAGACCCCACTCATACAATGTGACAAGGATATGATGTCACCAGGTCATGTGGTCATGTTGTATGCTTTAAGTAAGTCAAAAAAGATGGCAACCAGGTGTTGGCGTCTGGAAAATGCTGTTCGGCTGACAGACTCGAGGGACACAAGATTATCAGTGGTAGAACAACCCTGGCGGAAGCCACCTTGACATGGAGCTAGTAGGCCGCATGACTCCAGGACCCAACCCACCCGCCGACACACCATATGTTCCAGCAGCTTAAAGAGAACATCGGTGAGGCTGATGGGGCTGATAGCTATCCACATCAAGTGCGGATTATAGCACTGGAATGATGGTACTCTCCTGCCATTGAGATGGAAATATGCCATCACACCAGATCTGGTTGAAGATGACGAGGAGATATCACTTGTAGTCAGACGAGATATGTTTAATCATCTGACTGTGGATCTGATCCAGCCCAGGAGCTGTGTTGGAGCAATGTGCAAGGGTGCTGAGGAACTTCCACTCTGTAAATGGGGCATTATAGGGCTCACTGTGGCGTGTAGTGAACAAGAGGACTTTCCTTTCCACCCGCCGTTTGAGAATGTAAAAGGCTGAGGGGTAGTTCTCCGACGCAGAGTCTCGAGCATAGTGCTCAGCAATTGTGTTTGCGTCGGTAGACAGCAAGCCATTGATGTTAACGCCAGGGACACCTGTTGGGGTCTAGTACCCAAAAAGACATCTGATCTTCGTCCAGACTTGGGAAGGTGACGTATGGCACCCAATGGTCGACATATATCTTTCCCAACACCCCTGTTTCCGTCGTTTTATACGCACCCTAATACGGGCATGGAGCCGCTTAAAGGCTACTAGGTGCTCTAGGGAAGGGTGCCCCTTATGTCACTGTAGAGCTCGCCAACGCTCCTTAATTGCCTCAGCAACTTCCAGTGACCACCAAGGGACTGTCTTTCACTGGGGGCACCCTAAAAAATGAGGGATCGCGTTTTCCGCTGCAGAAATTATCGTTGTAGTGACCTGCTCAATCACAACATTGGTGGCACCTCATGGGGGAGATTCAACGGTGACAGCAGAGGTGAAGGCTACCCAGTCTGCCTTGTTTAAAGTCCATCTGGGCAGGCATCTGTGGGCACGACGCTGAGGGAGTGACAGGAAGATGGGGAAGTGACCACTACCACACAGGTAGTGCCGAAGGTGTGTCAGAAGTGCACAAGTAGCAGCAAGTGGCTTATTTAGCATTCATATAAGCGTAGCAGTAAAGTTGAAAATATGTTTGAGTGTTCTTAGCCCACTTGTTTAGTTAAATCCGTCAAATTATTGTGTAGTTTCATAATTAGCAGGAGCAGATTTGCATTTTAATATCTGTGACGTGTAAAGTTGCGTAGTCGTCTGTCATTTGTTTATTTCTTTCAAATACTCTTTGTATGTTACTGACAGTACAGTTAGTCTTCTGCCGCCGAGCAGTGTGTCAGAAGTGCGCAAGTAGCAGCATTACTGCATTTACTAGGCAGTCTTGTATTTTAACAACCATTTAAATTTTGTGTCGAATTGTTTGTGCGCTCTGTAGATTAGTTCAGACGTTCTTTGCACAACAGTATTTAGCATGGATAGGCATGCAACTGCTGTGTTCGGATGCGGGCTGAGTTGACATCCCTTCGCTCCCAGCTTCAGGCAGTGTTGGCTTCGGTCACACAGCTTGAGGCTGTTGCCAATGGGCATCACTGTGGGGGTCCGGACGGGGGTTTGTCAGGGACGGTCAGCTCGTCCCACGCATCCCCCGATCAGACTACGGGCTGTCCGGGATACTGCCTACATTGAGGCTGACTCCTCACCCGTGGTACAGTGGGAGGTCGTCTCGAGGTGTGGCAGTGGGTGAAAAACATTCCGGAGGGCTGAACGGAAGGCCTCTCCAGTTTGTCTGACGAACCGGTTTCAGGCTGTGTCTCCGGCTGATATTGATCTTCGGCCGGACATAGCTGCTTGTCCTGTTCCAGAGGTTGCCCCTCAGTCTGCAAGATCTGGGTGGTCGCAGAGGGTGGGATTACTGGTAGTTGGGAGCTCCAATGTCAGGTGCTTAATGGGGCCCCTTAGGGATATGGCTGCAAGGGAGTGGAAGAAAACCAATGTACACTTCGTGTGCATACCGGGGGGAGTCATTCCAGATGTGGAAAGGGTCCTTCCGGATGCCAAGAAGGGTACAGCGTGCACCCATCTGCAGGTGGTCACACAAGTCGGCACCAATGATGTGTGTCACTATGGATAGGAGAAAATCCTCTCCGGCTTCCGGCGGGCTATCTGATTCGGTGAAGACTGCAAGCCTCGCTAGTGGGATGAAAGCAGAGCTCACCATCCGTAGCATCGTCGACAGGACTGACTGCGGACCTTTGTTACAGAGCCGAGTGGAGGGTCTGAATCAGAGGCTGAGATGGTTCTGCGACCGTGTGGGCTGCAGATTCCTTGACTTGCGCCATAGTGTGGTGGGGTTTTGGGTTACGGTGGATAGGTCAGGAATCCACTACACACAGCAAGGTGGCTACACGGGTAGCAGGGGTTGTGTGGCATGGACTGAACGGTTTTTTAGATTAGATGGCCTCAGGCAAGTACAGAAAGGGCAAAGTCAGGACATGCGGGCACTAAGCAGCAATCGGTATTGTAATTGTAAACTGTCGAAGCTGCGTTGGTAAAGTACCGGAACTTCACGCGCTGATAGAAAGCACCGAAGCTGAAATCTTTATAGGTACAGAAAGCTGGCTGAAGCCAGAGATAAATTCTGCCAAATTTTTTGCAAAGGCACAGATGGTGTTTAGAAAGGATAGATTGCATGCAACCGGTGGTGGTGTGTTTGTCGCTATTAGTAGTAGTTTATCCTGTAGTGGAATAGAAGTGGATAGTTCCTGTGAATTATTATGGGTGGAGGTTATACTCAACAACCGAGCTAAGTTAATAATTGGCTCCTTTTACCAACCTCCCGACTCAGCAGCATTAGTGGCAGAACAACTGAGAGAAAAATCTGGAATACATTTCACATAAATTTCTTCAGCATGTTATAGTCTTAGGTGGAGATTTCAATTTACCAGATGTAGACTGGGACACTCAGATGTTTAGGACGGGTGGTACGGACAGAGCATCAAGTGACATTATACTGAGTGCACTATCCAAAAATTACCTAGAGCAATTAAACAGAGAACCGACTCTTGGAGATGACATCTTGGACCTATTGATAATAAACACACCCAAACTTTTCGACTCTGTAAGCGAAGAACAGGGAATCAGTGATCACAAGGCCATTGCAGCAACCCTGAATATGGAAGTAAATAGGAATATAAAAAAAGGGAGGAAGGTTTATCCGTTTAGAAAGAGTAATACGAGGCAGATTTCAGACTACCTAAAAGATCAAAACGAAAATTTCTGTTCCGACACTGACAATGTTGAGTGTTTATGGAAAAAGTTCAAGGTAGTCGTAAAATGCGTTTTAGACAGGTACGTGCCGAGTAAAACTGTGAGGAATGGGAAAAACCCACTGTGGTTCAACAACAAAGTTAGGAAACTACTGCAAAAGCAAAGAGAGCTTCACTGCAAATTGAAATGCAGAAAAACCTCTCAGACAAACTGAAGATAAACAATGTCAAAGTTAGCGAAAGGAGGGCTATGCGTGAAGCATTCAGTGAATTCGAAAGTAAAATTTTATGTACCGACTTGACAGAAAAGCCTAGGAAGTTCTTGTTTTAGATTAAATCAGTAAGTGGATCGAAACAGCATATCCAGACACACTGGGATGATAATGATATTGAAACAGAGGATGACACGTGTAAAGCTGAAATACTAAACACCTTTTCCCAAAGCTGTTTCACAGAGGAAGACCGCACTGCAGTTCCTTCTCTAAATCCTCGCATGAACGAAAAAATGGCTGACATCGAAATAAGTGTCCAAGGAATAGAAAAGAAACTGAAATCACTCAACAGAGAAAAGTCCACTGGACCTGACGGGATACCAATTCGATTCTACACAGAGTACGTGAAAGAACTTGCCCCCCTTCTAACAGCCGTGTACCTCAAGTCTATAGAGGAACGGAAGGTTCCAAATGATTGGAAAAGAGCACAGGTGGTTCCAGTTTTCAAGAAGGGTCATCGAGCAGATGTGCCAAACTATAGGCCTATATCTCTGACATCGATCTGTTATAGAATTTTAGAACATGTTTTTTGCTTGCGTACCAAGTTATTTCTGGAAACCCAGAATCTACTCTGTAGGAATCAACATGGATTCTGGAAACAGTGATCGTGTGAGACCCAACTCACTTTATTTGTTCATGAGACCCAGAAGATATTAGATACAGGCTCCCAGGTAGGTGCCATTTTCCTAGACTTTCAGAAGGCGTTCAATACAGTTCCACACTGTCGCCTGATAAACAAAGTAAGAGCCTACAGAATATCAGACCAGCTGTGTGACTGGATTGAAGAGTTTTTAGCAAACAGAACACAGCATGTTGTTCTCAATGGACAGATGTCTACAGACGTTAAAGTTGCCTCTGGCGTGCCACAGGGGAGTGTTATGGGACCATTGCTTTTTCACAATATATATAAATGACGTAGTAGATAGTCTCGGAAATTCCATATGGCTTTTTGTGGATGATGCTGTAGTATACAGAGAACTTGCAGCATTAGAAAATTGCAGCCAAATGTAGGAAGATCTGGAGCGGATAGGCACTTGGTGCAGGGGGTGGCAACTGACCCGTATCATAGACAAATGTAATGTATCGCGAATACATAGAAATATTATATGATTATATGATAGCGGAACAAACACTGGTAGCAGTTGCTTCTGTAAAATATCTGGGAGTATGCATACGGAACAATTTGAAGTGGAATGATCATATAAAATTAATTGTTGGTAAGGTGGGTGCCAGGATGAGAGTCATTGGGAGAGTCCTTAGAAAATGTAGTCCATCAGCAAAGGAGGTGGCTTACAAAACACTCGTTTGACCTATGCTTGAGCATTGCTTAACAGTGTGGGATCCGAACCAGGCCGGGTTGACAGAGGAGATAGAGAAGATCCAAAGAAGAGCAGCACATTTCGTCAGAGGGTTATTTGGTAAGCTTGATAGCATTACGGAGATGTTTAGAAAACTCAAGTGGCAGACTCTGCAAGAGAGGCACTCTGCATCGCGGTGTAACTTGCTGTCCAGGTTTCGAGAGGGTGTGTTTCTGGATGAGGTATCGAATATATTGCTTCCCCCTACTTATACCTCCCGAGGAGACCACGAATGTAAAATAAGAGAGATTCGAGCACACATGGAGGCTTTCCAGCAGTCATTCTTCCCACAAACTATATGCGACTGGAACAGGAAAGGGAGGTAATGACAGTGACACGTGAAGTGCCCTCCACCACACACCGTTGGGTTGCTTGCGGAGTATAAATGTACATGTAGATGTGCTCTCCAGTGGATAGATGGGAGAAGTCCTGGGCTGCAAATTGATAAATCAATAGCCAAGTAACTACCATGAGCCACACTGAAATGTGTGGCCGCCCCAGTTTTTAAGAGGCACAGGTCGAGTTGGGACAGTTCATTTTCGACATCTCTGCCACGGTCAGTAAGCAAGGTACTACCCCATAAGTGGTTATGGGCATTAAAATCTCCCAAAAGTAGGAAAAGTTTGATCACCTCCCTAATCAGGTTACACAGACTAATTTTGAGAGATTCCGCAAATCCTCATTGATTTGTTCACAACTTTCATGTGATACTACTTTCTTGTAGACTACAGCATCAGGGTTACTGCACCATCTGGAGGTGCATATCCTGACATCCACACTTCAAGAGGAGTTTGAAGGGGCACTGGTTCACTACATACTGAGTTCAGGACATAAACACAAACTCCACCTGACACACTATTACATTTGCTACAGTTCTTGTAATATCCCCTGTAGCCGTGAACAGCAGGGGTACACATTGCCGGGAACCAGGTTTCCTGCAGGGCAGTGCAGAAAGCAGGTGTAAAGCTTAGCAGGTGTAAAGCTTAACAGTTGCCATTGCTCAGCCAGGTGGTGGAAAAAACTGCTGCAATTCCACTGGAGGGTGATGCGGTCGTGAGATTGGGAAAGCATGAAACACTCAATGAGGCAGTCTGTGCCTCAGGGTCACCTGCTGCCACCAACTTATTTCCTGAACAGGCTATATCCATTGTGTCTGAGGGTCTGGCACGATCTAGGTCCTCAGCGGACGCCAGAATCTTCACCTCATCCTCAGGCGCAGAGCTTGTAGGCAGCGGTGGTGTGGGTGCCACCGCAATTCCCTTGGTCTTGGGGGGGTCTTCTTTCTCACTGATCCTTGGGTTTTTCTGGCTGGCAAGGCTTCACTGATTCAGTTTCCGGGACTGAGGATGATCGTGAAGCCCTACAACAAGCTGCTTTTGGGCACTTCAGCCACTGGCAGGTGTCAGCTTTCCCACTAGCAGAAACCTGAGAAGGGAGTGACCCAAAGGCTCCCTTGCTAGCGAGAGGAGCAGAAGAAGACTTATGCTTCTCCGACTGAGAAGTGGGGACTGGTGTCCCCAATGGCTCTACATCTACATCTACATATATATTTCACTAGCCACCAAGTGGTGTGACGCGGAGGGCACAATTCACACCAAAGTTGTATTTCTCCCCCTCTGTTCCACTCACAGATCCCGCAAGTGAAAAATGACTGTCTGAACACCTCAATACGAGCTCTTATTTCCCTTATCTTTGAATGGTGATCATTGTGCGATTTGAAAGTTGGTGGTAATAATATATGCTCTACATCCTCGGTGAAGATCAGATTTTGGGATTTAGTGAGCAGCTCCCTCCGTTTAACACTCGTCTATCTGCAAGTGTGTTCCACTTGAAACTTTCTATGAGATTTGTAATGCTCTCACAATCTAAAGTTCGCTTTGCTCATTACTTGTGTAATCTGATCATTCCATTTGAGATCATTTCAAATAGTCACACCCAGATACTTGACGGATGTTACCAATTCCAAAGGCTGGGCATTTATTTTGTACTTGTACATTAAAGGGGATTTTTGTCTTGTTATACACAGTAGGTTACACTTACTAATATTGAGAGAACTGTCAGTCATTACACCACGCATTTATTTTCTGCAAATCCTCATTGATTTGTTCACAACTTTCATGTGATACTACTTTCTTGTAGACTACAGCATCATCGGCAAACAGTCTAATGCCGCTGTCAATACCATCAACCAGATCGTTTATGTAAATCGTAAAAAGCAGCAGACCTATTACGCTGCCTGGGGCACACTTGAAGTTACGCTTGTTTCTGTTGAAGTCACCCATTCAGGACGACATACTGCTCTCTGTCTGTTAGAAAACTTTCTATCCAACCGCATACGTATTCGGATAGACCGAAAAAGCGCACTTTTTGGAGCAAGCGACAGTGAGGAACTGAATCGAATGCCTTTCGAAAGTCAAGAAATATGGCATCGACCTGGCATCTAGAGCCTATTGTATATCGTGCACATAGTGGGCCAGCTCTGTCTCGCATGTCTAAAACCGTGCTGGTTTCTGCAGATGAGCTTCTCAGAGTCTAGAAAGGTCATTAAGTCTGAACACAAAATATGTCCCATGATTCTACAACAAATCCATGACAGTGAAATTGGCCTGTAATTATGTGCATCAGATTTTCTATCCTTTTGATAGATTGCTATGACCTGGGCCTTCTTCCAGTCCCGTGGAACTTTCCGCTGTTCCAATGATCTCTGACAGGTGATGGATAAGAATGGTGCTATGTTTGTAGCATAGTCAATATATAATCTTATGGGGATACCGTCTGAGTCAGATGCCTTCCTGACGTCTAGGGATCTTAACTGTTTTACAATCCCAGATACACTAAACACTATGTCAGCCATTCTTGCGTTTGTTCAATAATTGAAAGAGGGAATGGTGCTGCAGTCCTATACCATAAACGAGTTTTTGAAAGTTGGGTTTAGAATTTTGGCCTTCTGTTTATCATCATCCGTTACATTACCCGTACTGTCAGCAAGAGAAGGTATTGAATTATTTGTAGTGTTCATAGATTTTACATATGACCAAAATTTTTTGGGGTTATTTTTAGAATCTGCAGATAAAATATTGCTTTCAAATTCGTTAAAAGAATCTCTCATTCACCTTTTGACAGCTGCTTTCATTTTGCATAATTTCTGTTTGTCAGTGGGGCAGTGACTACATTTAAAACAACTGTGCAAAATTCTCTGCTTTCTCAGCAACTTCCTAATATGTTTGTTGTACCAAGGGGGACAGGTGTAGTCTTTTGGCTCTGAGAGCCAACTGGAACTCGCGGAACTGATTGGGCTACAACTGTTCTCGTAGCAGCGGCATAAGAAGAGGTCATAGCCACAGGATGTAGGCCCTCAAATTTCCTCTTGGCCTCAGTGTAGGTCAGTCGGTCCAGGGTCTTGCATTCCACGATTTTCCTTTCTTGCTGTAAAATCCTGCAATCTGGTGAGCAAGGGGAATGATGCTCTCCGCAGTTGACACAGATGTGAGGTAGGGCACATGGAGTACCGGGATGGGATGGACGTCCACAATCTCAACATGTGATTGTGGGAAGCACAGTGGGAAGACATATGTCTGAAATTCCAACACTTAAAGCACCGCATTGGGGGAGGGATATACGGCTTGATATCACAGCAGTAGACCATCACCTTGACTTTCTCGAGTAATGTGTCATCCTCGAACGCCAAGATGAAGGCACCGGTGACAACCTGATTATCCCTCAGACCCCGAGGGATGTGCTGGACGAAATGAACTCCTTGCCACTCTAAGTTGGCGCGCAGCTAGTCATCAGACTGCAAAAGGAGGTCACTGTGGGATATAATACCCTGGACCATATTTAAGCTCTTATGACACGTGATGGTAACGGAAACATCCCCCAGCTTGGCACAAGTGAGTAATGCCCATGACTGGGCAGAGGATGCCGTTTTTATCAAGACTGACCCTGACCGCATTTTGGACAAGCCCTCCATCTCCCCAAACTTGTCCTCTAAAAACTGAGGCTTCATTGAAACAATGGAATCCCCATCAGCTCTCATACATATGAGGTACCAGGGTGAATAAGATTCGCTCCCCTCCTTATCCTGGCATTCCTCCCATGGTGTGGCCAAGGAGGGGAACGATTTAGGATCATATTTCCTTGCATTGCACTGAGACTTGGAACACTTAGAGACTGCTGGCCTTTGATCACTAGCAAGATATGACGTGGCATGCTTCATCGCGTTTCATCTGCCCTGATGCCACCCACCCACCCCGACCAGGGGCCCTCCCCACAGGTGCCACCTGGAAGGATGGCCATTGCCAGAAGTCCCGATGCCCCAGGGTGACAGGCATCTACACCTTGGCATACGTGGGGAGTTAACGGTGCAGGCATCAGCAGAGTGATCCCTGTGTAGTCAGGGGGGCTACAACCAACAGGGTACATGGTGGCCTCTCCACAACAGACTGGCTACCGTGATGGTTATGAGGTGCCAAGAATTCAATGGTCACTGTCAGCGCAGAAAACGACACTGTATATTGGGCGGAGGATATCACACCCAGGAAGATGTCCTCACTCAAGAGATGGAAAATGAGCCGGACTACAATGCCACAACGAGAAAGTGGATCTCAATGTGCGATGCACCATGTAAGGCGCCCTTTCCCAATTGGCTCGTTCTTTGGGAAAATTTTGAAAAATGGAGGTCAAACCCTACAGGGGACCATCACATAAAGGCCAAAAGGTGCGAGAATCCTTTTAGTCACCTCTTACGACAGGCAGGAATACCTCAGACCTATTCTAACCCCTGGGTCTGCAGGGGGAATGGATTATTGGAAAAGAAATTCATTCAGGATAGCTCCAAATTTTCGCATTGCTCCACAATTGTTCTGAGTTATATGCACAGAGAAAACTCTCCATTTTTATGCCACTTTGTTTCTACAATTGAGTTGTGATTGATCATGAAGTTCTTTCTGCTGCTAAACGGAATGGAATAAACTTCCTAATTTTTAACTTCTTAAAATGTCACTGTGCTTATGGATATCTTACATTTGCCTTGTTATCCATAAGCTGAACCTGCCAATGCCAAAAATAAAATCGCTGAGCTTTTAAAGTTTCTCACCACGAATCACTCATTTATAATTTTCTACAATTTCCAGCTAAATCAACTTGTTAAACGCACGTTATATTTTTCCAAAATATCTTCATGGAATTATGAGATGCTGTGGGAACAATGTTAACTAACAGAACATCAGACTGATGTCAGATATTGTGCACTGAATTCAATTGTAGCAAAAATAAGTAAATAAGTAAATAAATAAATAAATAAGAAATAAGAAATACTGTGTGCAGCTCTTTGTGAAGCATGACTGTGAATTTATTCATGATTGGAATCAAAATCATGCTTACAGTTGAGATGTTTGTATCTGATGCCTTACTTCACTAACAGTTGCTGTCGCTTCTAATAAGGTGATCTTGTCAGATGAGTGTTGATCCCATACATTTTAGGTATGAAACTTTTTTTTTTTTTTTGTGGTTCAATGTGAAGTACAGAGATCAAGCGCTCCACAAAAGGTATGTCTACCACTGATGATCAAAAAGTGACTTTAACAATTCCTAAACTTCATCCCATACAATTTGTTATCTTCGGCAACTGCCGTTCAAGGATTCAAGTTTTCACAGGTCACTAATAAGGGACTCACTTCATACATGTGCTCATTATCCCACAAGTCATCTTCTTTAAAAGTATTTGCTCAATGTCTTACTTCTTGAAGTGCTACATACGTCTCAGTGCCCAAAGTTCAATCTGTCTGAAAAAACTCTAGACTGCTGGATCATGGATGTGTGTGTAAATTTTTAACTGCACCCACTGTGTAATATGTGTAAAATACAATGCAGTATGGTGCCATGGATGGAAATAAATTAGCACATCTCACAAACAACACTAAAGGACATGGTGGAAAGTTTGAGTATAAACAACTATTAAAGTTCTCAACAATAATTAAAAATTATATACAGGCGGTCACTTTATGAACCCAAGAAACCAAAAAGGCCATCATAATGTATCTATGTCAATAATACCCTTCCTATCATTCTGGACTGAAATTCCATCTCACAGAGCGCAAAGACATTAAAATGTGGCCAATTTACTTAACTGCACTTTCAAATCAGTTTCAAGTTAACCACCTAAGAGATATAGTAACGTTGCATGATATTATTGCTTGCCATCTAGGTGCCAGAGTGGTGTGCCAGTCAGAAGATGGGTGTGTGACATGTACTGCTCAGAGAGAGAGATGTGTCACCTGCGTGCTGTCCGCCCCCGGTAGCTGAGTGGTCAGCGCGACAGGATGTCAATCCTAAGGGCCCAGGTTCGATTCCCGGCTGGGTCGGAGATTTTCTCCGCTCAGGGACTGGGTGTTGTTTTGTCCTAATCATCGTCATTTCAACCCCATTGACGCGCAAATCGCAGAAGTGACGTCAAATCGAAAGACTTGCACCCGGCGAACGGTCTACCCAACGGGAGGCCCTAGTCACACGACATTATTATTACTATTATACCTGTGTGCTCTGTCTCTGTTCCGCACGGCACTTCCAGCTGTTCTTTCCCCTGACACCTGACAATGCTGGCTATGTTCCATGTGTGGACAGTAGCTTCTGCTTCTAACTCTTTCAAAAAATATATACCTCAAAAAACTATAGCTTCAGCTTGTTAATGCAAAACTTGATGTGTTTGCTTCAGGTCCCCCCGTATGAACATAGCATTAATACACCTATAATAAAGTGAAAATCAATGCCAAATGTTTTAAACACTCCCTGAAGTGCAGGCTATGGGTATGGGTGGCAAATGTCACCACTGGCCAGTACCCCACGCAGCACAGTGTTCATCGCTATTAGCCACGGCTCTACTTCCTGTGTTCTTATGTGCATGCAATTCCAACATGTAGTCCTCTCATTTCAAATGGCAGCAATGTACTGGACACCTGCATTTGATGAATTATTAAGTACACTATCTCGTTTTTTAACAGGCACTGGACAGAAGTTTGGAATATAAACCAAAGTACAGTTACTGAGAAACACAATCTATCTATCTCCGCCCTTGCATAAATACTAGTCATCACCAAGACTTTGTTTCCCTGTCAAGTATTACATTACCAAAACACACACACACACACACACACACACACACACACACACACACACACACACACACCACCTCAACTATGTTAGTGATGACGCATATCCCACTTGCTCAGGACTGGTATCTGGTGTATTAATATTGCAATATTTTAAGTAGTGATGAGTTAGAATTACCTGTTTGAGAATCAAGAAATGGCATTCGCAGTCTTCTTTCAATACACAAGCGTGTATTATAAGTCGCTGAATTCTCAATTGTTTCTCTGTAAGTGGCATCATTGAAGAAGCTGCAAGAAAGATATAAGGTGAAAATTCACTAATAATTAAAGCATCAGTTTTGTAACTAAGTAGCTAACATGAATTTGGGAAACAGAAACTCAGACACAAAATAATAATCGCTTTAGCAGCTAAGTACTACTTTCCAAAGACAAACAACTTTTATCTAAGAATCAGTATAGATTCAGAAAACACCACTAATGAGAAACAAAGTTTGTTTTCTTCATATGTGACATCTTCCAAATATTAGATGGAACTGAACAGGTACATTATGCATTCTTAGATTTCTGAAAGATAATGAATTTGTTGACTGCTATTGAAGATATTATCAGCTGCATGTTCTAAAACACACATAATTCAAGCAATTTACTCATAGAACCTAGTACATTTATAATGGGCAATCAATGTTCAGCAGAATTGATGTTAACAGAGGACGTGTGACAAGCAAATCATAATATGTCCACCACCAGTGTTGTAAATATAGATACATGATTCATTAAGAAAGTTCTGCAGCACAATCATAGTACCTGCTGACAGTACTGTTGTCTATGAGAAAGTACTGTCTTATAATTGTAATGAAAATCATCACGACTTGGACTATATTTGCACTTGGGGCAACTGAATACCAAGTCTCTTTTAATGCATATAAATGCACACATTGTCATACATTGGTGTTTATTAAACACCTTTCATTCAAATGCTTTCAATTATACAGCACCCTTTTTATATTTCTTATTTTATCATTAAAAATTGTATATAAAATATGAACAAGAGAGAGTATCAATTAAAATACATATATTTTGCAAACAAAGGCTTCTAAAAAATCAGTTTTCTCTAGAAATGTGCAATCTATTTGTGAAAAAAAGCATACCACTGAAGATCTGCAGCAAGTTTACTCTATAAACAAATAATCTTTTCAGAACGGTGTTTAAGTTTAGTAACACACTGTGAGGAAAAGTGAAATGAGTATCGATGAATTTGTTCAGGTAGAAAGTAATTAATGGCCTGCTCTCTGTTTAATGCATTTCACATGGGACTTTCAATACATAACATCCCTTTTCCATTCTCTACTTTTACATATTTCAAATTTGATGTTCATCTGCATTTATGTGAAGTTTTGAACAATTTTAACACATGGCAGAGCTATAATGAACCATCAAGATGACAGCCACACAAGACACACGTTACAAACAAGGTGCTGTAATTGAAATGGGTGTGTAAAAAGGAATCTTGATGAAAATCCATAAAATTTTGAGTGCAGTGTACGGTAATAATGTAATTGATAGGAATACTGTTGTGCATTGGGTAAAGAGAGGTAAAGTGTCAGGGAGTGCAGAAACTGAACTCTTTGATTGGTCACCCACAGCCCAGACCTGGCACCCTCAGATTTCCATCTGTTTGCATCTCTTAAGGAATCTCAACACAGGACACACTTTGAAGATAAGAACATAATTCATGAAGTGAAAACATGGCTACAATCGCAGGAAAGAATTTTACTAACAGGGAATACATGCTAACAACATAACACTGGTATAAGTCTGTAGAACATGATGGAGACACTATATAATAATGGTAAATGCAAAAAAAATAAAAATAAAAATAAAAATTAAAAAAAAAAAAAAAATGCTGGTTAATATTACACCCAAATTCTGACTCTTAAAAAAAATATGTTCTGATATAAGAACTGTGGGGGATTATGTATTGAACAACTGTCAAAAATTTAAAAATAATTTTTGGTGTAGTCTTCAGTATGAAGATTTGTTTGATGCAGCTCTCCAGAATGGTCTATCTCGTGCAAGTATTTTCCTATAAACATCCTACATCCACTTAAATCTTACTCCACCTAGGCAAACTGTACCCTGACCCTCCAACAACAACCCCCCCCCCCTTTCCAAATTACCAATTCACTGATGTTCAGGATGTGTCCAGTCAACCTACTTCCATGTTTAGTGAAGTTGTGGCACATAGCTCTCCTCCCTCAATTTGATTAGTTATTAAATCTATCAATCTAATCAACAAAATTCTTCTATAGCACCACAATGGTGAGCACAGGATAACCTCAAAGAGGATCACGAGTCTGTCACCCCTAAAGCTAATACACATATTTGTGTCACTGATAGGTTTCAAAACTATCTGTTTTATGTGATTTTCCAATAATGTTATTAGAACAGTTCTGCAATAATTTTGGTTTCGTGTCTTTTTTTTTTTCAGTCAAGTATGGGGTGGCTGCTACCACTCCCATGTAGTATGGTATGAGTGAAAAGTATGTAAAAACGAAATGAGGTTTTCTCATAAGTTTTCAATGGATCCCAGTGAGAAACCTGGAGGTCGGAAAAAGTATACAGCAGCCGCTTTTAGCTTACACTCTATACTTAATCCTGAGTAAACAATTTTGTATGAAAACTCAATTTCTAGTTAATTTCATATTACACAATCATTTGCATGATAAATCTAAATGTAGTGTAACAAGTTATTTTACATTCACATTGCCAATTACTTTGTACATATGGTCACATGCTGACCATTATTATTATCATTATTATTATTATTAATAATAATTATTATTATTAGATATGGGCGTCAAACGAGTGCATCACAGCAATGGACTAATTATGGGAAGTCAGTGAAACAGCTGCAAATCAAGTGCGGAAGTGGCCAACACTGGCCAAAAGTTTCCTCTAGAATGTTCAAGAACGTTGAGTAATTCCAAGAAAACAGAGAAATTTCAATGAAAATATATTTATTGAGATACAGTTTCCAAAACAGGGGCAAAATAAAGCTAAAAGTATATATTTTAACATGTGATTATCATTTTACAAAACTTTCATTGTAGAACACGTAAATTTTCCCATCCATCATTGCCTTTTCTCTGGTGAACAAAAGCAATGGAACAGTGTATTATTGCAAACTTGTCTGTAGTCCAGTGGGGAATTCTTGAGAGCACAAGACTTAAAAAGGAAGTCAGAAAGAAGTAGATTTGTGCATTAGAAGTTAATTTGATGCGAATATTGTTTAAAAATTAATTATTTTGATTTCAGTATAAACTGTACACGTAACTCAAAAACATCATTAAGTTTTCGGGACTAGTGCAGCAGGGGATACAACCAGTCGGCTTTGGACAATGACGTCACAAGTGGCCAATAGAGAAGCGATTCTTCTTAGTGTTGTAGCTCCCTTCAGTGGCTGATAAGTGTTTTTTGGCTTTAAAAAAAAAAAAAATCTCACGAGATAGAATAAACAGATCCACTTTATTAAGCAATCAGTAAAAAAACGAAACTGAAACATAACAGCAAAAGCGAAAATGGTAAACTGCTCTCTGGCGACTTGTGACGTCATTGTCCAAAGCCGACGGGTTGTATCCCCTGCTACACTAGACCCAAGTTTTCTTTACAAAAAGTACATTTATGGAGCTGTACAAGGGAACACTGTGAAAGTATGCTGGTTTACATGTAGGACTCAGCTGTTACACTCTTGGTAAAATTAAAGTATGTTAAGAATGAGATGTGTGTGTCACAGGTAGGACATTACACACTGCATTCTCTGCAATGTCTCAAGCTATGTTAGACAACAGGTTATGAGAAATATTGTTTTAGAATGAAGGAACATGTTTTGGGCACTTATTCTGCCAAACAGCATAATAAAAGATATTTTTAACTAAATTTCATATTACAATACATAGCAACAATGGCATCTAAGGTATCCAAAATTTTAGAGAAAAGTTGACATATCAGCTGCATTTATAAAATGAAGAAAGTGTGATAAGAAAAGAAGGCAAATGATAAGAAAAACAATGACTGACAACACAGCACTTCAGAATTAAAGAAACAGTGTGAAAGAGAACAAAAACACTGTTACAGAATGAAGAAGAAAGAACAGTCCTGTAACTCACTAGTTCAACCTTATAAGTCAGCAAGTTTACTAGGAAAGGCAGTCAGTAGAACAAAGACAGCATTGCCCTAGAGTTCCAATAAAAGAAGAGTTGTGGTGAAGTAGTTGTTATCAGAATATCCAGAAATTGAAGCTGCTACCGCTTCTTCCACAACAGAAATACCACTGTATGGAAATAAAGTTTGTATAAAGAACTTCTTTCACAAGTCCAAAATTCTTTCTCAAGAGATGACATCTCACGATGTCTTACAGAAAAGAGATTGTTTGGTTGTTAGAGACATAATTACCAAAGAAAAGTGAATTGTGCAGAAAAGAATAATGTTGACAATAGTTACGGAATATATGAACTTTTTAAATCTGACTTTCTGCATCTTACAGCTGTGGCGAACAAAAGTCAATTTTATATTCTTTGACCCACTCTTGTTTAACCAACATCTAAAACGCCACATAATGTTTGTATCTGTAAGTAAGATTCCAATATGGAGTTTCTTGTAAAATGTTTAAGTGATGGATTTCAAAATTTTCTAAATACTGCCAAAACACTGGTTCCTAAGTTAGTTTGTACTACAGATTATGAAAAGTGTTTGACACAAAACTGTGTTAATTGTAAGTTAGAAGCCAGTGATCGCAGTCTTATATGTGACAGTGACATGTATGAAGAAGTATGTTGACGTAATGGAAAGGAGGCAAGGAAGGGCTGAAGATGTTACTGAAACTGGTTGTGTAAAAGATGTACTCTAGGATATTGCGCACCAGTTACCAGTGTTCACTTATTTCATTTTGTGAAGCAAACACAATCATACCACTTCCAGACATCAAAGTCATTCATAATACCAAATGCTGTAGTTCTGCAAATTTATTCTTCAGAAAGTTATACACTTACTATGCAGGACAAAATTCAGAGTGCACATTGATCACGTGGTCAAGTTATCATATTTGCAGCAGTGGCATGTTTGGTTGGAGACTGGCTCTGAGCCTATGATAACAGCCATGAATCAAATCATGGCAAGCACTAGGTTTGGACATTCTTATTAGAAGTCATGAAAATGTTGAAAATGAAGTTTCCACAAATTAATGAGCAACACATATTTTCCAATGGATGTGCTGGACAGCTGAAAATAAATTCACACTTACAAATATGACTTTTTAGGCAACATGTTGGAGATTAGGTCTGTCAACTGGAGTTTTTTGTCACAGCACAAGGCATGGGTGCTGTTGGTGGCATGGGCAAAGAAAGCACTTTGGAACAGGGTGAAATCCAACAGTTTCAATGTACAAATTGCAGAGAACTTTGCTGAATATGCCAAACACTGCATGAAGCCAACTAGAGTGATTTAGGTTATCAAGGAAAGAACTGCGGAAAATGTTAAGATCCTGGAACAGAGATTGGCTGAAGTCTGTCCTATTCCCAAGTTGCAGTCATTACATTATTTTTCTTGTGTCAAAGAAGGTCTGCTTAAAGTTGGGGCAACAGCAAAATCAGAGTTGCAGTCTGTTGTTACATTGCCAGGATTAAAACAACAAGAAAAAGATCAGTGTTGAAGATTTTGTTGAATCTGTTCTTCCAGTGACAAGGACAAAATCTCTTGTCACACATGGCAGAAGTTAAGTATGTAGATAATAAAAGTGTAACATTACTTTACATGGAAAAAAGTGGCACATTTTGGGTTTGGCCTGCAGTGTAGGATGAGTCTATTGAAGAAAGGTCTGTAGTGAAGAGAAAGTTGTGTATTACAACACTGATGAACAACAGGAGACAGTTCTCATTTGACTAGAATTTTTTTAAAAGTCTGTTTGAATTTATTGTCTTTGTTCTTTTTTCATGTTGTAGTTTAGCTTAAATAATATGTATTTAGTTGCATAATGTACTACAATTTAATATTCAATGCAAATCATACATCAGACAATTTGTCCTACCTGAAACTACACAACAGATCATATATAGCATCCTACAATGGCGCAACTTAGTAATTCTTTTCTCGTAGCTACACGTTTCTTTAATAGAAGAATTTAAATTTTATTGAATGTGGTTTGACCGAACTGTGGCCACTAACAGTGCAGAATTATTGTTCTGATGTCAAAATTATTCAGTTCCATGTCAATTTCTTGTCCCACCCGTAACATGCATTTTATTTACTATACTGCAGACAATTCAATACGTGTATCTCAACACTGTATTTGTTACAATTAAAAGGAGTAATCTTGTTGCTTAAAACAGTAACTTGACTTCAAATAACTTACAATTCCTAAATGTAAAACACAAAAATTTCTAGTACAAATGTCCCACGAGAAATGCTGGAATTCCTCTGTTGTAGAATGTTCCACAATGTTACATAATCCTCCAGAAGTTTTGACAGTGTTCTAAATTGTTACAGAACCATTCCAAAGGTTTAAGAAAGTTCTAAAATATGCTCAAATGTTTCAGAATACTCCTGAGTGTTCTAGATGATCCTAAATGTTCTTTAACATTTTCAAATGCTCTTTAATGTTTCAGAATGTTCTGGAATGGGATGTTTCCAGAATGACGTTTTCACTCTTCAGTGGCGTGTGCGCCGTTATGAAGACTTCCTGGCAGATTAAAACTGTGTGCCGGACTTAGTCTCAAACTCAGTTTTTGTTTGTCATTTATGGAGTTAAAAGGTCACTTAAGCTATGGACCTGCAATTCTAGACAACATGTTAAAGGATAAGCATAACCATGGGAAATTTGGGAATCTCTGTTGTACGTGGAGGATCAAATTAATGTCATTTAAAATAAATCTATAAGTAGATGTCACAATGATACACACTGTACAGCATCAAAAACAAAAGCATCCACATACTACCCAAGAGAGAATGTGCTTGAAAGTATAAACATGAATGAAAATACATACGTTAGCCACTTATTTGTTAAAGGTCTAAATATTGATCTTATGAACACCAGAAGTCATAAAGCAGATGAACTCAAAACTATGTTTTTTGCATGCAAAAATTTGAGGCATAACAATGTTATGTAATTATTAGGCTGCTTATCTGAAGAGGGTATTTTGTAATATGTGACACTGCTCTCTAGTGTCGAATTTCAATGTTTTGAATTTTGTTTGTTGTGTTGCTATTGATGAGTGAGTGGCTGTAATTGGAAGGTAGATATTGGCAAGTGCTGTGCTTTGTGGTTTTGAATTGCTAGTAGTTGTCATGGATGTGACAAAAAAATTCAATAGACGTTTGTTGAATGTCGCTATGCACGAGGATACAACCAGCAGCATTAAGTTTTTACAACTGTATGGCTTACTTGCCAAATTTGTATAGTGCCATGTTTGTGGCAAGTACAGGAAGAACTTCAGCTGCGATTTCAATATGTTTTATTCTTTTTTATTTCAAAGAAGTGTATGATTCAATTTGTGTTAATTTTATTTTTATTTGTATATTTTGTGTTAAGTGTTAATTGGAGGCTGAGTGGTTTTTGGTGAACTGGGATAGATTTTCTTTTCGTTTTTTAGTATTTTGTTTGTTAATGAATGGTGAATGTTTGGCTAAATGTAAGTATTAGTCTGGACCAAAGGAAAGATGGCAACACTAAGTGGAGCTGTAGTAGCAGCTCTGGCAGATATGTACAAAGTAGGTTGCAAACTGGTGGAAGTAGTGCGTCTTTCAGTAAATTTGCGAATCAGCACAGAAGAAAAGTGGATGAGGTGATAGACAGTTCTGATGCCCACTGTAGTATAGCCTGAAGCCCAGCTTAGGTTGAGATGCTACAGTTTGGCTGTGAGTTGCTAAAGCCAACGAAAGTGAATGGAAGAAAATCAGCTATGATTTCAGACGGATGTGTAGTGTAGCATGGGTCAAGGTTAGGTTTGAACATTATAGTTTGGTCACTCATGCAGTGACACTGAGTCACAACCCCTGTTGTGCAGACTACAGTTCAGCCAAAGGAAATGACCATGACTGCATATATGCCAGGTGAAACTACAACGTAAGTATTCCAGTGGCTCTCTGCAAAGGTCACCAACAGTGAAGGACTATTTTGCACCCCACCCATCACTTGCAGCAAACAGTACAAAACTGCTGCAGTACCACTCCACACTATTATATAACTCGTGCCCTGTAGCTTAGCTGGCAGTGTCTGTTATCGAATGGAGTCTTTGTGCATGTCCACAGGAGTGGCTGCTACAGCTGAAGCCATACAGAAGAGGAACTGACATGCTTCGACAATGTTCACAACAGGATGGACACTGCATTGTGTAATTGAACCTTGCACAGACAGCAGTGTTACAGATTTGCATTGTACATCAATCTGGAACTTGAGTATTCATGTTCTTTAATAAAAGTGTGTCTTTGGAACTTTGTACTGTAATCATTTCAATGGTTATGTTTTTAGAATGCAGGCCTGAAGTTGGGAGCAAATTGATATCAGCAGCACTACAGATTTGCATTGTACACCAATCTAGAACTCGAGTATTCACGTTCTTTGATAAAAGTGTGTCTTTGGAACTTCATACCGGAATCATTTCAATGTTATGTTTTTAGAATGCAGGCCTGACGTTGGGAGCTACATTGATATCAGCAGCACCTCCAAACTGCTACCGGTTTTCTACTTAGGGGCCGATACATGTCAGAAACTGGCAACAAGGTTAATTAGACCAGAATTTTGACCCCAGCAGAAAAGCAGAGTGAAAATATCAAACCGCACTACTTGTACGTCTGGCAATGACACTATACGAGTAAGTTCAGTCCTACATTTTGATGACAACAACATTTGGACTTGGTACAATTAGAACAATCTTTATACACTGCCTATTGGCTTCTGTCTCGGGTTCTTCGGCCGACGTTCATCTAATGATTTTTCTGACGTTTCGCCAGCACGAGTGGCTGGCATTGTCAAAGCTTCACCCTCCATTGCCGGTGGTGAACTGGAGGCGAGCTCGCGGCCGCAGGCTATATGTACCTGGCGCGCCAATGTACGAGGGCTTCTCCGCGGTCATTTCCGGTGCGGTTCTCCTCTTGCTACCTGCTCGCCTCCAGTTCACCACCGGCAATGGAGGGTGAAGCTTCGACAATGTCAGCCACTCGTGCTGGCGAAATGTCAGAAAAATCATTAGATGAACGTCGGCCGAAGAGCCCGAGATAGAAGCCAATAGGCAGTTTGTCAACAAGTGGCCACGAAAGCCTTAACAATTTTGTAATCTTTATACAGCAGTGTGTACTTAGTGGTTATGGACATCAAAGTATTAGGTATTGTTGAATATTTTTGTGTGTTGTCTCTCCTCTTTTTTTTTTTTTTTTCATTTTCTCTCTAGCCTGTCGCCAAGTGTGCTGTCTAATCATATCTTTTTCTGGGAATCTTAGCTAAGAACAACACACTGTATTCAGTCTAATTTCAGATGGTGCAACAAATTGACCTTGCAGGACAAATTCTACAACTTCTGCAGTCCATTAACAAAACACAGGAAAGGCTGCTACTCAGACTAACAAGACAAAGTAAGGAGCACACCATCAGCATTCCGTCCACTAGATGGAACGATGGAAAAATAGACAAGTTACATCGCATGCATAGAGTACCACTTCAGGGTAGAGAGAACAATCAGTAACAACATACAACAAGCCTCCAATGCTGGTATGGACATCTATGGGTTAGTGTGATAGATGTTTCTGGGTAACAATCTGAGTGCATTAGTATGCACAGAAATTAAGGATAAATAGTGTGAGTATTTCGAAAATAAAATTCTTGTAGTGGTAGCACACCACAGGTTTTACAGAAGTTACAAGAAAAACCCAGTCTTGTTTCAAGGAATTGGTCAGCATGCTTCGGAGACTAACCAGAGACTGTAAATGTAAATGTGTAAATTCTGAACGTAATCTTTAGCATGTGGATACACCAGTAAAGGACATGCTCCCAATGATAGTTTATGGAATGATCTCATTAGCTCAAATAATCCCACACTCGGAGAATGTTTATCTGTTATTCAGGTATTTGATTAGACAAAATGAACAAAGCAGGTGTCAATCAGGGAAGAGCTGAGGTGTTCAATACAGAATACAGAATTTCATAGCACCAGCAAATTTCCAGTAAACTCTAGTAGGTGGAACTGCAAAACCATCCCTAAAAAAAGATAGAAAGTCAAAATCGCAAAATAGGGTGAAATCTTGTATTAACATTTCATTATCCATGAATGAAAATCTTGTTATTGCAAACCCACAAAATGTTCACACTGTTAGAAAAAGGGACAGAAGTGGAAGCTTGCCTGCAAAAACAGTTTAGGAACGTTCAGTACACTACATTCAAGGATAGAACTGAAAGTGTCGAGGATGACTTTGAAAACAAAATTTACAAAGTAGTGCCAAACGTCACAAAAGAGGTTCTGGTGGGTGCCCGATTTAATGGAGGAATGTGCTGTTCCCAGTTGACACACGTTTTTTCTAGAACTATTGTCACTAGTTCTACTCTTGACTTTACTGGCTTCCCTCAGTTAAATAAAATTCAGGATATGTTGACAAGCCAATCCAATTACAAGACCACTGTACAGGAACTGCTCAGTATGAAAACAAGGCAGTGCAAGCATTGTAGCTGGTGACACATTCTAAAATGGCTGTCAACATCAAGGCCTAGGACTTTGCAAATCAAATACACATAATGGACGAGACAGTTAAATGTGCACATCTGTGCCAACATCACATACAAGTATTTTGTGGCACTCCAGGAACATCAAAAACTGCCAGGTGCATGTCACCTTTAAGCCTGACTTGATTCCAAAGCATTGCAAGGTTATACTTGTCCCTTATGCACTGCCTGACAAGGTCAAGCAGGAACTGGAGAGGCTGGAAGACAATGCCATAATTGTTCCCATTTCAAACAGTCTTTGTGACACCCTTGGTCATTCAGGAAAAACCGAAAGGAAAGCTTCAACTGTGAGGTTACTCCCAATCAACACTGTGTGCTCAATCGGTTGTTGGTCCCTATCCTGTCCCCGCCAATTAGGTGCTTCATAGTAGAAAGATTAGAATTATCCTTTCCTTCAGTGCACCTTGCAGGTATGGAGAGACTGTCAGCAGACGTAGGAAACAATGTTTGGACATGTTGAAATGAAACATATTAGAGAAGTAGCCACAGACCTACTCAATCTGGGTGAAACATAGATAGATGTTGGCAGATGTTGGTAAATGTCGACAGAAAGATGATGTCGGCATTACGGAGTGTGGAACTTCCTCTAAAAGGCTTATTACTGGAAGTGGTAGATCAATGATGGGGTTCACCAGTGAGGCCCAACTAAAATTCTGGGCTAAATCCACAAAAGGTGATTCATATTGTCAAATGAATTCCGGAAACTTTGGAAGGCAGTTTGCATGTATGGTTCTCCCAAATCATCCCAAAAGTCAGTCATTGCGATGGACAATGCTCCACATCATAACAGGCAGGTGGACGAAGCACAGACACAGATATGGTACCAAAGCAAGGATGTTGGAATGGCTGCAAGAGAGGAGTGTTGCCCGAAATGAGGTCATGATACCAAAAGTAAAACATCTTAGTACAAGCGCAGCATTTCAGGGGACATGGCGAAAGACAATTTGTTTAAGATTGCAAGTGAATCTCTTCTGTCAGTAACCGCTGATGACGGGAAGAGTACAGCATATAGTTCCAATAACTGGAAGAAAATTACAGAAGACGTGAAGGTGTCGTAGAATGTCCAATAGACGAAATCATTATTAATATTGCTGAACTGTACAGTAGCGACAATACTGGATCGTGCACAGATGAGGAACGTAATGATACTGATTCTGAGTGATTTATCTGTACATACAATTCAGTGTTACATGTGTGAATAAATGTTCAAAATTGTACTTATTCTCTTTTTATTGCCACAATGTAAGTTTGCTGGTGGTTCTCTTTAATTTCGAACTGTCTATTAGAACTGATATGGAATCTGCAGCAACAAACGCCACTTTTCAATGTGAAAATGTTGATTTCACAAACCCTGCCAACTTTTATTATGCCCCGCCTAAGTTTTTACTTTCGTAGATGCACAATATGTAGCATTACACAGCTGTTATGACAGCTGTTAATAGATGGCAATGTCAGAGCCACGTGGACCACAAATTGTGTATGAATCAAGTGTTTTTTTTTTTTTTTTTTTGTTTGTGGTTTTAGGGCGCAAAACTTCTATGGTCATTAGCGCCCAGCCCGTGACGTAGAAAACAGGAAAAAAACGAAATTTAAAATCAGCAGCAATGGAAACATAGTCAGAAAATTGGAGAAACTAAAGGCAGAAGGAATGCTTAAAGGTCCACTATAGAAAGGGATTGGTTGTCCACAAAAAAAAAGCTTCAAATGACTGACGTCATTTCACTGTCACTAATAAACTGTAGAATGCGGTCAGCTGAGCGCGTGTCATCTGCTAAAATCGACGATAGATCAGGCGATAGCTGTAGACGGGAGCGTAACGGATTAAAATAGGGGCATTCAATTAAAAGGTGTCTGACCGTCCACAGCTGAGAGCAGTGGGGACAGAGTGGGGGAGGATCACCGCTTAAAAGATGTCGATGACTAAAAAGACAGTGCCCTATCCGGAGTCGAGCTAAAATTACCTCCTCCCGACGACGCGTTCGGGAGGAAGAGGTCCAAGCGCAAGGAACGGCTTTCACTTCCCGCAATTTATTGTGGGGAAATGTTGACCAATGCGCATGCCATAAATGAGTAACTTGGCGACATAAACCGCTCCGTAGATCGGTAAACGGAAGAGACTGAAGAGCTGGCCGAGGAAGAGAGACTGCAGCCTTGGCCGCTATATCGGCCGCCTCATTTCCACAGATACCAGCGTGTCCCGGGAGCCAGAGGAACGCCACTGAGACGCCCCCCAGGTGGAGCAAGCGCAGACAGTCCTGAATCCGGTGGACCAGAGGGTGCACAGGGTAAAGAGCTTGGAGACTTAGGAGAGAGCTGAGAGAATCTGAGCAGATTACGTACTGTATCCGCTGATGGCGGCGGATGTAGTGGACAGCCTGGAGAACAGCGTAAAGCTCTGCAGTATAAACCGAACACTGGTCGGGAAGCCGAAAGTGATTTGGGGTGTCGCCAACAATGTAGGCACTCCCTACACCTAACGATGTTTTCGAGCCATCGGTGTAAATAAATGTGGCTTCCGTCATTTGTGCACATAGAGCAGCAAATGCCCGACGGTAAACAAGTGTAGGGGTACCATCTTTGGGAAATTGACATAGGTCTCTGAGCAAGTCGATCCGGGGACGGTGCCAAGGCGGTGCTGTACCCCAAGTTGTCAAGAAGGTTTTAGGAAAGCGGAAGGAAAGAGAATGGAGCAGTTGACGGAAGCGGACTCCCGGGGGTAGTAGGGAGGAGGAGCGGCCTGCATACCCGACATCAAAGGAGGCGTCGAAAAAAAGGTTATGGGCTGGATTAGCAGGCATGGAAGACAGATGGCTAGCATAACGACTCAGAAGGACTGCCCGCCGATTGGACAGCGGAGGTTCAGCAGTCTCAGCATAAAGGCTTTCCACAGGGCTGGTGTAAAAAGCTCCAGACACTAAACGTAATCCACGGTGGTGGATAGAGTCGAGACGCCGAAGAATAGACGGCCGAGCAGAGGAGTAGACTATGCTTCCATAATCCAATTTCGAGCGCACTAAGGCGCGATAGAGGCGGAGAAGGACCACCCGGTCCGCTCCCCAAGAGGTACCATTCAGGACACAGAGGGTGTTAAGGGAACGCAGACAGCGAGCCGAAAGATAGGAAACGTGGGAGGACCAGCACAGTTTTCTGTCAAACATAAGACCCAAGAATTTAGCGACGTCGGAAAACGGAAGGTTGACAGGACCTAGATGTAAGGAGGGCGGAAGAAACTCCTTACGTCGCCAAAAATTAACACAAACGGTCTTACTGGGTGAGAAACGGAAGCCGGTTTCGATGCTCCACGAGTAGAGGCGATCGAGACATCCTTGAAGACGTCTTTCAAGAAGGCTGGTCCTTTGAGAACTGTAGTAGATCGCAAAATCATCCACAAAGAGGGAGCCCGAGACATCAGGAAGGAGACAATCCATAATTGGATTAATGGCGATGGCAAACAATACAACACTCAGCACGGAGCCCTGGGGTACCCCGTTTTCTTGGGAGAAAGTACGGGAGAGAGTAGTGTTCACCCGCACCCTAAATGTGCGCTCTGCCATAAATTCGCGAAGAAAAAGGGGCAGCCGGCCTCGAAAGCCCCAAGAGAACAGTGTGCGGAGGATGCCTGTCCTCCAACAGGTATCGTACGCTCTCTCCAGATCAAAAAATATTGCTACCGTTTGGCGTTTCCGGAGAAAATTGTTCATGATATAAGTGGAGAGAGCAACAAGATGGTCAACAGCAGAACGATGCTTTCGGAATCCGCATTGGGCTGGTGTTAAAAGACTGCGGGACTCCAGCCACCAAGCTAAACGGTAATTCACCATACGCTCCAAAACCTTACAGACACTACTCGTGAGAGAAATGGGGCGATAGCTAGAGGGGAGATGTTTGTCCTTTCCAGGTTTCGGAACGGGAACGACAATAGCTTCCCGCCATCGCCTGGGAAAGGTACTGTCGGTCCAAATTCGATTATAAAGGCGAAGGAGGTGACGCAGGCTATGGGTTGATAAATGCAGCAACATTTGGACATGGATACCATCCGGTCCTGGGGCGGAGGAGCGAGAAGTAGAGAGTGCATGTTGGAGTTCGCGCATGGAGAAAACAGTATTGTAGCTTTCGCGATTTTGAGAGGAGAAAGCAAGATGCCGCACTTCTGCTGCACGTTTCTTCGGGAGAAACGCTGGCGGGTAATTTGAAGAGCTCGAAATCTCAGCAAAGTGCTGACCCAATGAGTTAGAAATTGCGACGGGGTCCACTAAGGTATCATGCGCGACAGTGAGCCCAGAGACCGGGGAGAAACTAGGAGCGCCTGAGAACCGTCGAAGCCGACTCCAAACTTCCGAGGAGGGAGTGAAGTTGTTAAATGAGCTAGTAAAGAATTTCCAGCTTGCCTTCTTGCTATCGCGGATGACGCGACGGCATCGCGCACGGAGCTGCTTATATCGGATACAGTTGGCCAAAGTTGGATGGTGACGGAAAATGCGAAGAGCACGTCGCCGCTCACGTATTGCGTCACGGCAGGCCTCGTTCCACCAAGGAACTGGAGGGCGCCGGGGCAATTCGGAGGTGCGTGGTATTGAACGTTCCGCAGCTGTGAGAATAACGTCGGTAAAATGTGTGACCTCATCGTCGACGCTGGGAAAGCGACGGTCATCGAATGTCGCTAGAGACGAAAAAAGTGTCCAATCGGCTTGGGCAAACTTCCAGCGTCGCGAGCGCATATATGGCAGTTGAGGCTGCAGTCGAAGAACACATGGAAAGTGGTCACTCGAGTGTGTATCATCAAGGGCGAACCATTCGAAGCGCCGAGCTAGCGGAACAGTACCGACCGCAAGGTCCAAATGGGATAAATTTGCCGTGGAGGCAGACAAAAATGTAGGGACCCCAGTGTTGAGGCAGACTAGATCCGCTTGGTGGAAGACGTCTAGCAATAGTGAGCCACGTGGACAAGGATGTGGAGATCCCCAAAGCGGGTGGTGGGCATTGAAGTCCCCAACCAGCAAATAGGGGGGGTGGAAGCTGATCAAGAAGATGAAGGAGATCAGCTCGTGCCATTGGTGTAGACGATGGAATGTATACCGTACAAAGAGAGAACGTGTATCCAGAAAGGGAAAGACGGACGGCGACAGCTTGGAAGGAAGTGTTTAAGGGGATTGGGTGATAATGGAGAGTATCATGGAGCAGAATCATGAGTCCTCCATGGGCTGGAGTGCCTTCAACTGAGGGGAGGTCATATCGGACGGACTGAAAATGAGGGAGAACAAAGCGGTCATGGGGACGCAGCTTTGTTTCCTGAAGACAGAAGATGACCGGCGAGTAGGATCGTAAGAGGATCGACAATTCCTCCCGATTGGCGCGAATGCCGCGGATATTCCAGTGGATAATGGACATAGGGTGAACAGAAAATGGAGGAACGGCACCAAGGGTGCTGTCAACTCAACGACTGCTCAGAGCTTGCGACCGACAGCATGGAATGGCATTCAGTCGAAGGCAGAAGATCCTGATCCATAGGTTGGTCAGGAGCAGCTCCTGCCACCAACGATCGGCCAGTTGACCGGCCACCAACAGTGCGCCTCGGCGACACAGAAGATGGCCGAGGGCGATTTCCGCCAGGTGGTGCTGTAGATGGGACACGCCTTGGCGGAGAAGGAGAGGAACTGTGTTTCTTCGTAGCCTTCTTGGAGGTATGTTTAGATGAAGGAGGAACCGATGGCTGTGAAGTTG
Organism: Schistocerca americana; assembly: GCF_021461395.2. Classification (NCBI taxonomy): domain Eukaryota; kingdom Metazoa; phylum Arthropoda; class Insecta; order Orthoptera; family Acrididae; genus Schistocerca; species Schistocerca americana. Next base: position 415,962,536 of record NC_060120.1, read on the forward strand.
CAGTACGTAAAAACTCTTCACGAGAATGCTCTTTTTTTGTAGACTTGGCGTCTGACTTTTGGGCTCGAGATTTAGCAGAACCCGACGAAGGGTGAGCCATAGAGTGGGCAGGCGAAAGAGGTGAGGTTGAACGGGCGATCTTTGCGCTGGCCGATCTGACGACCGTGGTACTAAATGTGAGGTCGCAAGTCTGCGTGGCCGCCTCCTTTGTTGGCCGAGAAGAAGCAAGGACAGCGCTGTATTTTCCTTTCTGAGGCACGGTGGGCTGTCGACTGGCGAGTAACTTTCGAGCAGCAAAGGTCGACACCTTTTCCTTCACTCTTATTTCCTGGATCAGCTTTTCGTCCTTAAAAACAGGGCAATCTCGAGAGGAAGCAGCGTGGTCACCCATACAGTTGATGCAGCGAGGGGATGGAGGTGGACAAGCACCCTCATGGGCATCCCTGCCACACGTAACACATTTGGCCGGATTGGAACAGGACTGGCTGGTGTGATTAAACCGCTGACATCGATAGCAACGCGTAGGGTTTGGGACATAAGGGCGAACGGAAATTATCTCATAGCCTGCTTTGATTTTTGATGGGAGTTGAACTTTGTCAAAAGTCAAGAAGACAGTGCGGGTTGGAATGATGTTCGAGTCAACCCTTTTCATAACCCGATGAACAGCGGTGACGCCCTGGTCAGACAGGTAGTGCTGAATTTCTTCGTCAGACAATCCATCGAGGGAGCGTGTATAAACGACTCCACGCGAGGAATTTAAGGTACGGTGCGGTTCCACCCGGACAGGGAAGGTGTGGAGCAGAGAAGTACGCAGCAATTTTTGAGCCTGGAGGGCACTGTGTGTTTCTAACAACAGGGTACCATTCCGTAATCTGGAACAAGACTTTACAGGACCCGCAATTGCGTCGACACCTTTCTGAATAATGAAAGGGTTGACCGTGGAAAAGTCGTGACCTTCGTCAGACCGAGAAACAACAAGGAACTGTGGCAACGATGGAAGAACCGTCTGTGGCTGAGACTCAGTGAACTTACGTTTGTGAGCAGACATAGTGGAAGGTGAGGAAACCATTGCGGAAGAATCCCCCATGATTACCGGCGTCTCCGATGGCGCGCTCCTCCCTTGTGGGGGCCCTCACCGAGGGCACACCCGCCTTAGGTGATTGTTCACACCTCAGGTCACACCTCCCGACATACGGACGGAGGGACCAATCGGCACTTTCGGAAGGTATCAGCTCGGGTAATCACCCCTCCCTGGGCCTGGCCTTTACCAGGGGGTACGTACGTGTCCTACCTGTCTACCCGGGGCGGGGAATTACGCGTTACCCCGTCACCGGCTACGCATGGAAGTGCGTGGGTCGGCCTTCAGACACGCACAGGGAGGAAGAAAGAGAAAGGGAAAGGAAAGAAGAGGGGGTCTCAAACACCGCAGCGGAGAAAAGGGTAAAGAGAAGAGGTAAGGAAAGGAGATGGACAAAGGAAGGAAGAAGACATACAAGCAAGGAAGAAGAAGAATGCGGTACATTTACAAGCGTCCGTCTCCGGACGTAGGCGCAAACCATACTCCCAGAGGGGGAGAAAGTGAAGGAAAGAGCAAGAGGTGAGGGGGGGGGGGGGGGGGGGGGGTGAAGACAGGGGATGGGGAAGGATGCGGAAAGGGAAGGTATGCAGCCCGGAAAGGAAGGAAGGCCACATTAGCTCGGGGCCCCGTGCTCGCTACGCACGTATCCACAAAAGAGTTGTGGATCCCCTGGGGGGTGAATCAAGTGTGTTGCCAGCACTGCTTGACATTAGTGCAGCTTGTTCCCCCAACACTGCCCCTCTCCCCTTACTAACCTATGTGTTGGGAGTCTGTCGGTGGAGCTTTCTTACTCTGCTCCTGCACGTCCCTCAGAATTCTCTCTTTTTCTTTTGAATAGACTGTATACGAGTTGGTATCAATGTTATATCTTACGAAAAAATGCATACACTAGTTTATAAAGAGCAACAGCTTTTAATAAAGCAAATGTCAAAGAATGTTTTTCTTACTATTATGAACAAGCTATTTGTGCAGTTGATTTTATAGAAGACCGAACATACAACCTAGATGTTTAAGTGCATTCTTTGAGTGCTGAAATGAACTGAATGCACAACCTAGCATAATAAACGAAAATCTAGCTGTTATGAGTTGCAGTGGTAGACCTGCAACAGAAAAAGAAAAGTGCCTCAAAGCAAGCACACATGAAGGACATCTGAAGATATGTAGTCTTTTGCAACAGCAGCAGAAAAAAGTGGAAAAGGGGAGAGGAGGTCTGAGAAAAATCATCAATATTATTATTGGAAAAAAGTAGCTTTCAAGAAATTGAAAAATGGAAAACCAGGCAAAAAAAAAAAATTAAATGCATGGCTACAATTATATTGGATGAATCTTCTGATCAAATGACTCTGAAGCTCTACACCAAGACCCAATGTCTAGTCCTAAAATATCATAGTGTGAACAAAGTAGGGACTTGATGAAAACAAAAATTAGAAACTTAAATTTGTGTGATTGAAAAGTCTTGGACCTTTCTCCCCTGCAGGAAGCATGAAATTTGCTGAAAATTGTATGCCTCAGTTATACAGATTGCTGGATGGGTATCTGGATCGATGGATTATGGGGGTTTAAGGCACTGAACTACTATGATCACTGGTCCCTCTGCACTATGTATGCCAGAAACATGGGGAAAAGTCATTCAGTTTTATGCCATAAAAAAAGGTAAGATACATCCAAGGCCCACCGCAGCTTGTTATGTTGCGGAAGCTGCACCCAGTGCCTGACCAGGCTCTCCCACCCACTGTATCAGGTCAACAGAATTCACCAAGTTGTCCACCTGAAAAGGGGAGCACTAAAAAATTTTTAAGAAGAAATTATGACTTGAGATAACATTAAAACTGAGTTGTGATGCTAGGTATCACAGCAGCCCTCCATCTGGGGAGGCAGCCAAAGGTTCTCTGGGGCTAAGAATGTGACAAGAGGAGACCCTCCTCCCCACGTGGCAACCAGCAGGACCATAACAATGAAGGTTTCAGATAAATGTATACCGTTTACTCTCTCACACAATATTTACAATGTGATATGCTGCCCTGGCACTATGATTTCACAGATTAACTGCAAAAGCTCACCATGTAGAAGCGAATGTGGGACACACCAACAGGATATCGGTGACCGTCAGCTGAGTACCACAACTATAATACGGTGGGGCAGCTTGTCGCAGGATTTATCCATGGGTTAGGTTGTTGAGACTGATACAGAAGCAAACGAGACTGTAGATTCGCAGCACACAAAGAGAAGGCTGCTACAGTCATAGACACTTTTATAGTCTGTAACTTACTGATTGTGGCCATGACACCTTTGTTGTAGACTCCTTGGTGAGGCAATCCACAAGGTCACTTTTTGGGATTGCAAAGTGATGCGGGGATCAAAGGACACCACTGTCTTCGAATTATTGTAGAGGTCCAACAGGAGATTTTGTATCTGCATTAACCAATGGATGCCAGGAATAACAGGTTGCTCGTGAAGCCACTGTAGATTGCAAAAGACTCATGTTATTGTGAAGGCCACGCACAATTGCTACGAATTCCTCTCAAAACATGTTGCATCCACTAGGCAGGAAGTGTTGTTTGCTGGTCTTGGGGCACGTAAAGGGTTAGCCTGTTTGGTCTTCATCCCATGAGCCATCGATAAGAGTGCCACCAAACTATCAGGGAGGAAAAAAAAGCGAAGGGTCTGTCACATATCCTTTGGACAAAAGGAAAGATGGAGGCATGTGGTTAAAAGGACCAAACTATGAGGTTATAAATCCCTTAATCATTTGTGTATCAAAGCAGGAATAGCCCCAGAGAGCAAGTACACAAAATACAAATCCCAGTGGACTCTATTGTACCTGATCGTGAGAAAACTAGCTACACAAACAAAATAAAATCTCAGGAAAGAGAACAATAACAATGAATCTGTCAACTAATGACTGATGTAAAAGAATAAGAAGAATTAAAAATGTTGGAATGTCAGGAGCCACATTAACATACGTGAATATAATCTGCATTTTCAAAAAGGAAAAGATTGGCTCTCAGTTTTAAAGAATACACCACCAGATCTAATTTCATGCTTAGTTCTATGTGTGTAATTGATTTTCTAATTTATTTCAAACATTCCTAGTTAGTATCTTTTGTTATAGGATGAAATCAGTAATTGTTTCATAACAAATTCTATTGTTGACGAATAACAAATATAAATTCTGTACTAATTTTAAACATGTGGAAAACGAAATACTAGTAATCTTAAAGTACCTACTTGGCTCTACTCGAAAACATGTTAGCAAAACCAGCCCTTCATTAATTCCAAAGTAATTAACAGTTTTGTCAAAAGTATTGTTTGCATACTTATATTTGTTAATTTCATGATTTAAACAAATAATTCGGACTAACTCTTTTAGTAGAAGGAACTGTTAAAAAGAACCAAATTTTTGATGTATTCAGTTAATCAAATGAGTTCAGTTTTAATTGTTATTTCTGTAAATTAAACTTCAAACAATGTGTAGTTTCAGCACCTATTATTGCGATGATATATAAGAGCCTGATTTTTGGTCTTGAGACAGTCAGTCCACGGCCGAGTTTCAGACGAGGAACCTGTATTGATTAGAACAACAACAATGCACCAACTTAACAGTGAAATAAGAGTTACACGAATAGGCCATGTGTTAAAGCAATGACAGTGACTGTTCAGTTTATTTGAAACACTGAACTGTGTGGTTAGGCTTTTACTGCTCGTAGACGTACAACAATAAACTATTATAGCAGTGTGTGGACGTTCGCCTGCAAACTATTAATGAGGCTAAGGGGAAGATAAACCACAGTGCACTGGCCACATTAAATGTGTATACGTGGGGTTATATGAAGAAACTGCAAAAAGGTGGGAATTTAAGGAGATGGGACCTAGATAAACTGAAAGAACCAGAGGTTGTACAGTGTTTCAGGGAGAGCATAAGGGAACAACTGACAGGAATGGGGGAAAGAAATACAGTAGAAGAAGAATGGGTAGCTTTGAAGGATGAAGTAGTGAAGGCAGCAGAGGATCAAGCAGGTAAAAAGACGAGGGCTAGTAGAAATCCTTGGGTAACACAAGAAATATTGAATTTAATTGATGAAAGGAGAAAATATAAAAATGCAGTAAATGAAGCAAGCAAAAAGGAATACAAACGTCTCAAAAATGAGATCAACAGGAAGTGCAAAATGGCAAAGCAGGGATGGCTAGAGGACAAATGTAAGGATGTAGAGTCTTATCTCATTAGGAGTACGATAGATACTGCCTACAGGAAAATTAAAGAGACCTTTGGAGAAAAGAGAACGACTTGTATGAATATCAAGAGCTCAGACGGAAACCCAGTTCTAAGCAAAGAAGGGAAAGCAGAAAGGTGGAAGGAGTATATAGAGGGTCTATACAAGGGTGATGTACTTGAGGACAATATTATGGAAATGGAAGAGGATGTAGATGAAGATGAAATGGGAGATATGATACTGTGTGAAGAGTTTGACAGAACACTGAAAGACCTGAGTCGAAACAAGGCCCTGGGAGTAGACAACATTCCATTACAACTACTGACAGCCTTGGGAGAGCCAGTCCTGACATAACTCTACCATCTGGCGAGCAAAATGTATGAGACAGGCGAAATACCCTCAGACTTCAAGAAGAATATAATAATTCCAATCCCAAAGAAAGCAGGGGTTGACAGATGTGAAAATTACCAAACTATCAGTTTAATAAGTCACAGCTGCAAAATACTAACGCGAATTCTTTACAGAAGAATGGAAAAACTAGTAGAAGCCGACCTCGGGGAAGATCAGTTTGAATTCCGTAGAAATGTTGGAACACGTGAGGCAATACTGACCCTACGACTCATCTTAGAAGCTGAATGAAGGACGGGCAAACCTACATTTCTAGCATTTGTAGACTTAGAGAAAGCTTTTGACAATGTTGACTGGAATACTCTCTTTCAAATTCTGAAGGTGGCAGGGATAAAATACAGGGAACGAAAGGGTATTTACAATTTGTACAGAAACCAGATGGCAGTTATAAGAATCGAGGGACATGAAAGGGAAGCAGTGGTTGGGAAGGGAGTGGGACAGAGCTGTAACCTATCCCCGATGTTATTCAATCTGTATATTGAGCAAGCAGTGAAGGAAACAAAAGAAAAATTCGGAGTAGGTATTAAAATCCATGGAGAAGAAATAAAAACTTTGAGGTTCGCCGATGACATTGTAATTCTGTCAGAGACAGCAAAGGACTTGGAAGAGCAGTTGAACGGAATGGACAGTGTCTTGAAAGGAGGATGTAAGATGAACATCAACAAAAGCAAAACGAGGATAATGGAATGTAGTCGAATTAAGTCGGGTGATGCTGAGGGAATTAGGTTAGGAAAAGAGACACTTAAAGTAGTAAAGGAGTTTTGCTATTTGGGGAGCAAAATAACTGATGATGGTCGAAGTAGAGAGGATATAAAATGTAGACTGGCAATGGCAAGGAAAGCGTTTCTGAAGAAGAGAAATTTGTTAACATCAAGTATAGATTTAAGTGTCAGGAAGTCATTTCTGAAAGTACTTGTATGGACTGTAACCATGTATGGAAGTGAAACATGGACAATAAATACTTTGGACAAGAAGAGAATAGAAGCTTTTGAAATGTGGTTCTACAGAAGAATGCTGAAGATTATATGGGTAGATCACATAACTAATGAGGAAGTATTGAATAGGATTGGGGAGTAGATAAGTTTGTGGCACAACTTGACTAGAAGAAGGGATCGGTTGGTAGGACATGTTCTGAGGCATCAAGGGATCACCAATTTAGTACTGGAGGGCAGCATGGAGGGTAAAAATCGTAGAGGGAGACCAAGAGATGAATACACTAAGCAGATTCAGAAGGATGTAGGCTGCGGTAGGTACTGGGAGATGAAGAGGCTTGCACAGGATAGAGTAGCATGGAGAGCTGCATCAAACCAGCCACAGGACTGAAGACCACAACAACAACAACATGCGGGGTTGTGGAAAGTGAAAGTAAACTACAATGAAACGCAAATGTGTACCTGTCAGCTACATTATTTACAGTAAACAGTGTCCAAATTATTAAACCCATTTTTCAGTCACTGTAACAACAAGTTTCACCATAAGACAACTACATCAAGGCAGTCCAGTAGGATGTGGGCCACTGTGAGACAGTGGGGTGGATCCTCACATCTGAGGATGTGACCATGGGTTAGCCAAATGTGGTCAATGCGAAGCCAGAAGAGGACAGTAAACCCCTGTGAGAAGCACAGAGGGAAGACTGCCACATGGTAATGGTCTCCTTTGAGAGGGTCAGTTTATCAGTTTATTCGGAGAAACCAGGGCACATCAATTTGCATTCCAAGCCTTCAACAACTGCCAGCCTAAAGTCGACCGGAGATCCAGTTCTGGTACCTTCATCTCAAAAAGTCGGCATCCTGGTAGCCAACTTTACCAACCAGTCAGCATGTTCATTCCCTGGGAATCCAATGTGACCAGGGATCATGACTCAGACCTTGGCCTCTGTTGTGGGTGGGGGGTGGGAGAGGGGGGGGTGGGGGGGGGTGGGGGACAGATCTCTCTCCACCGGGAAAAAGGGCACAGTAGTTCAGATGCTCAGGGAAGCAGCAAATGTATATTGCACAGTTGAGCAGCAGTTTTTGGTGCCTAATCTATAGGGGACAAATATCAGCCACCGCAAGTAGGCTGTTCAAAGGGCTGTTCCAAAAGGCACCTATCACACTTTTGAAACCACAATGTTGTATCAGGTCCAGCATCTGCAATGCTGAGCACTACACCAGGCTCCCATTATCAAGATGTAGAGCCGCACAAGTGTAGCGCAATGTGCAGCCCAGCTGGTGTTACTGAAACAGTGAAGAGTATTAAGGTGTGACCAACACATCTGCTAAAGTTGTCGAAGATGGGGAAGCCATGTCAATTGGCCATCGAAGACAAATCCCAAAAAATGATAAGACTGCAACACCCTGAGCATTTGATACTGGAGGCAGAATTCTGTTTGGGGATGGACAGAACGATGGTGACAGAAATGCACGACATTTCTTGGTGGCGGGAATACAGAAGCCATAGGTGACAACCCATGACTTTGTCTTTTGTATGGCACACTGCAGTATGCATTTAAGCAACACCCGCAACTGAGTAGTAATAGTAGATGTAGAAGTAGTCGGCATACAAGAGAGGAACACAGGAAATTATGAACGAGCTTTCAGACTGCCTACCAACAACCAACTCATGATTCATCATATTCAGTTCCTATCGTTCAGCACATGCACACTTTCAGCATGCAATGCAAAGTTACTGGCACTGTGTACTTTTACCAATTCCTTGTGGTTGACTAACTGCAACTGTGATTATGGAAACTTGCACAGTTTTAAAATCTGATGAAGAATGTATATCCTGAAACTTCCTTCCAAATGAAAAGTGTGTGCTCAACTGTGATTCAAACCTAGAACCCAAGCAGACAATGCTATTGCTGGCTGGAATGCCCACTCCACATTCTGGAATCTGTTTTGTCAGCATAATGAGGACTTCTTTTAACAAAGGTTGGGTTTCTGCTAAAGATTTCTTGGAATCCCCTTTTGAAGCATGTCATCACATTCACAAAGGTTTGAAGTTTGCCAGTCAGTGCACAGCTCACAAGTTTTAGGAAAACACTTGCCGTTTAGAATATTCCCAATATGTTCCCATTACATAAACTACATATTCTTGTAGGAAAAATGATCTCCCTCAAATGGTAATTAAACATAAAAAGTTGGGATGCCTCTTTTGAGATGCAAAACTTCAAATAAAGAAGTACAGCTTTGTGAAAAATTTTTCGACCCTTCTTTCCTTGAAATATCTCAAACTAAGTAATTGCAATGCCTGGCACTTACTGACTATGCTAACCATAATTTTCTTTACATTATTACAAAAGGAGGCCTTCCTAAAACTATTTATTTAAGGAAAATTAATGGCTAAACTCTGCAAAATATCTGAGCTGACATATTTTTTCTCTATTTTGAGTAGTCATGAGAACCGGGCTCTACAACACTGAATTTTACTATTTATAAATTGGTTACTAACCTTAGCAGCAGGCTGATGCTACAATTTTCACATGGAGACAACTGTTAAATACTACACTCCTGGAAATGGAAAAAAGAACACATTGACACCGGTGTGTCAGACCCACCATACTTGCTCCGGACACTGCGAGAGGGCTGTACAAGCAATGATCACACGCACGGCACAGCGGACACACCAGGAACCGCGGTGTTGGCCGTCGAATGGCGCTAGCTGCGCAGCATTTGTGCACCACCGCCGTCAGTGTCAGCCAGTTTGCCGTGGCATACGGAGCTCCATCGCAGTCTTTAACACTGGTAGCATGCCGCGACAGCGTCGACGTGAACCGTATGTGCAGTTGACGGACTTTGAGCGAGGGCGTATAGTGGGCATGCGGGAGGCCGGGTGGACGTACCGCCGAATTGCTCAACACGTGGAGCGTGAGGTCTCCACAGTACATCGATGTTGTCGCCAGTGGTCGGCGGAAGGTGCACGTGCCCGTCGACCTGGGACCGGACCGCAGCGACGCACGGATGCACGCCAAGACCGTAGGATCCTACGCAGTGCCGTAGGGGACCGCACCGCCACTTCCCAGCAAATTAGGGACACTGTTGCTCCTGGGGTATCGGCGAGGACCATTCGCAACCGTCTCCATGAAGCTGGGCTACGGTCCCGCACACCGTTAGGCCGTCTTCCGCTCACACCCCAACATCGTGCAGCCCGCCTCCAGTGGTGTCGCGACAGGCGTGAATGGAGGGACGAATGGAGACGTGTCGTCTTCAGCGATGAGAGTCGCTTCTGCCTTGGTGCCAATGATGGTCGTATGAGTGTTTGGTGCCGTGCAGGTGAGCGCCACAATCAGGACTGCATACGACCGAGGCACACAGGGCCTACACCCGGCATCATGGTGTGGGGAGCGATCTCCTACACTGGCCGTACACCACTGGTGATCGTCGAGGAGACACTGAATAGTGCACGGTACATCCAAACCGTCATCGAACCCATCGTTCTACCATTCCTAGACCGGCAAGGGAACTTGCTGTTTCAACAGGGCAATGCACGTCCGCATGTATCCCGTGCCACCCAACGTGCTCTAGAAGGTGTAAGTCAACTACCCTGGCCAGCAAGATCTCCGGATCTGTCCCCCATTGAGCATGTTTGGGACTGGATGATGCGTCGTCTCACGCGGTCTGCACGTCCAGCACGGACGCTGGTCCAACTGAGGCGCCAGGTGGAAATGGTATGGCAAGCCGTTCCACAGGACTACATCCAGCATCTCTACGATCGTCTCCATGGGAGAATAGCAGCCTGCATTGCTGCGAAAGGTGGATATACACTGTACTAGTGCCGACATTGTGCATGCTCTGTTGCCTGTGTCTATGTGCCTGTGGTTCTGTCAGTGTGATCATGTGATGTATCTGACCCCAGGAATGTGTCAATAAAGTTTCCCCTTCCTGGGACAATGAATTCACGGTGTTCTTATTTCAATTTCCAGGAGTGTATATTACATTTTGTGAAAATGACAAAAATTCAAAATTTTGTGCACAGTATTTTGACAACCCTCATTTACATGAGTGCAACAACTCAAGTATTGCATATGAAAAGCTAAAAATTAGGGAATTATGTTTTTTTAGTGTTGAAATCTACAGATAAGATTCCAAAAAAAATTGTGATGTTAAGGTGTGAGGCTCTACCAAGTTGGCAGGCATAATAAACATGTTTCTTGGATTGACATGGTTTTGAGTGGAAGTGTTCTCTGGTTGGTTGGTTGATTTGGGGGAAGGAACCAACCAGGGAGACCATCGGTCCCACTGGATTAGGGAAGAATGGGGAAGGAAGTTGGTTGTGCCCTTTCAAAGGAACCATCCTGGCATTTGCCTGAAGCGATTTTTTAGGGAAATCACAGGAAAACTAAATCAGGATGGCCGGACATGGGTTTGAACTGTCGTCCTCCCGAATGTGAGTCCAGTGTGCACCACTTCACTTGGTTGTTCTCTGGTAAGCGAGATTAAGAAGAGGTACAGCATATTCTGAAGTGAAAAAGTCACAAAATAATAAATACAACAGAAAGTCTCACAAACAACATTTTTTGGGTCGACCGAAGCGTCCTATCCCACCCGTCGGCTTTGACCTATGACGTAAGGCTGTTGTTGTGTGTGACATCATGACTGCGCAGAGTTTCGTTTGAGAGTGTGGCATGTTTGTAGGTGTTGTCATGTTGCTGTTCGTGGTGCTCTATGGTGGTGTGTTTAGGGGTTTCATGTTGTGTGGTGTATTGGGTTCAGTTTGGCGTTACTGCTTTTTCTGGCTGGTTCTCGTTTTGGCTGTGTGTGGAGAGGAATTGTTTTCAATGAGTTAACGATTTTGTGTGTTTGTGTGAAAGTTATTGTAGGGCTCTTAGCTGTAGGTCGTGTGTTAATTTGAGTAAATTAATTTGTTGCTGCTCTTGTTAGGTATGGGTATGACGGATAAAATTAATAGTGTGCGCTGCATGTTACGATGAGAGCGAGTCCGTTGGAGATGATTACATTTTTGCAGCTGTTTGGCTTGTTGGCGGAGGGTGGTGAAGTGTGCTGTTTGTGGGTATGACATCACATTGGCAAAAGTTCCAGCGTCTCAGTCTAAAGAAGGTTATATGTGGCGGTGCCATAGGGATACCCTATGGCATTCCATACGTCGCAGTTCCTGGTTCAAGAAGTCTAGGTTGGCCATGCGCAAGACTGTGTTGTTGACGTACTACTTTTGTTATAAATCCTCTCACAATTTTTGCGAGCATGAGACTGGTGTGAGTGAGAGGAGAGAGCTTGACCGGTTTTCGTTTTGGCATGAAGTATGTTCTGAGTTCATTAAGTACAGGGGTAACTTCGGTGGGCCTGGGGTTGTGGCGGAGGTGGACGAGTCACAGTTATGGAAAAGGAAGTATGGGAGGGGTGGGTCTGTGGTTGGTTTCTGGGTGTGTGTGTGTGTGGGGGGGGGGGGGGGGGGGGTTGTTGAACAGGGGGTGGGTGTTTGGAATGTGTTTTTAGGGTTGTGGAGGGGCAGTCTGAGAGGGAATTAGTGGGGTTAATTGATAAGTTTATAGAACCGAGTTCTACTGTAATTTATTATGCTTTTTCAACTTATAGGGGGTTGGGTGATTGGGGGTGAAATAATTTTGTAGTGAATCATAGCTTAGAGTTTAAAAATTATGAGACAGGAGTTTGTATGAATACCACAGAGGGGATGTGGGGGGCCATTAAGTCAGTTCTTGGGAGGGGGAAGAGGTGCTCTTCTAACCTTCAGTCACATTTAAATGAGTATTGAAGGTGGAAGAGCGTCCGTGAGGGCTATTTTTTTTTTTTTTTTTTTTTTTTCCGGGGTTTTAAGGGCTATCAGCAAGATGTACAGGTCGAAGGTGGTTAGTCTGGGTGGGTGACTGCGGCTCAGAAGGGGGGGAGGGGGGTGTTGGTTTTTGATTTAGTTGTGGAAGATCTATTTTGTTGCAGTTTTTGTTGAGCTGTAGTGTGTGACTGAGATTTGTTTATTTTGTGTTTGTTTTTTGTTTATGGATATTTTATTTTGGGGTGAGGGGGGAGGTTGTGTTGAGGGGTGTGGATGGGTTGGGTCTTTCTTTTGGCTGTGTATTTTTTCGTTTCGTTGGTGTGTGTGTGTGTGTGTGTGTGTGTGTGTGTGTGTGTGTGGGGCTGACCTTGGTTGAGGCGCAACTTTGTTGTGGTAAGTTTTTATTTTTCTTGTTTTTAGTGTATTTGTTGTGTGTTGTGGCTGGTAGGGTGGTGTTGAGTTGTGTGGTTTGTTGTATTGGTGATTTGGTATCGTGTTGGTTCGTAGGTATGTAGTTGAAGGGAAGTTTTATATTCCAATTTCTGGTCGTATCTGTGGGTTTTTTGGTATTGGGGGTCGCTGGTTGACCTATGTGGGTGAAGGGAAATGTTCGATTCCAATGGGTGGTTGTGGCTGTGGGTGTTCCGGTATCGGAAGTTGCTGTTATGCTATATAGGTCGAGGGAAGTGCCAGATTCCAATTTGTGGGATCGGCAGATGCTGTTGAGGTATATAGGTGAAGGGAAGTGTCCGATTCCAGAGGATATTATGTTTAATGGAATTTGGGGAGTTTTGTGTTGTCGGTTTTTTTCGTCGTTTTGTGTGGTTTGGTATGGTGGTGTGTATCTAAATTTGTTTATATTTACTTTGTCCCCAACCAAAAATCCCAATTTCCCACGCTTGTCCCGTTGGTTTCATTAGGTTTTATGTGGAACGTGTATGTGTTGGATTTTCAATGTATTTTCGCGCTTGTTGTCATGTTTACGTTAAGACGTCATGGGCGCCATATTGGAGTCGTAGTGTATGGTCGTTTCCGCCATATTTGTGACGTCATGGATTAAAGCAGACGGTTGGAATCGGGCGCTTCCGTATTTCCCATTTTTTTTCCACATATGGAAACATCAGACATACACGTACTTAGAAGCCTACAGATACGGGGACATCTAACCACAATACCTTCATCCTCACTATGGCAGTGAAAGACTGGAAAGTGCATCTTGCCAACAAGCGAAATCTCTGTGTGCAAAACTGTGCATATATAAATGAAAAAGTACTGCCGTAACAAAATACCAACAATATATTCTCTGTTCTGTTTTCTTTGCCAATTCTGAAACGTTCTTTCCAATGAAACTGACAAGAGTCTGGTCCTGTAGCTGCCAAATTACGGGCTGGATCATTAAAGTTACTAAAATTTCCTAAGGGATCCAAAAAAAGTCATACATCTTATCATCATTACCTTACAGAACGAAGAAGACATTTGCTATTGGTAAGTTCAACGACACAATAAAATCCACTTACCAAATGTTAAGATCAATAAGTCCTCGATTTCTGGAATATGTAGACTTGCAAGAATGAAGAAAGATAATAGCAACGGCAAAAAGTGTAACAGAATCATTTATCCAGTAATGTAATTCTGTGCATAGCATTAATTATTTATTTAACTGTTTTTTTCCTACTTGTAATTTACTACACGTTTCAAACAGAACAAAAACTGTGAAATGAGATCCGCGAACATGGAGCAAAAATGATTCCCGAAGTAATTTTGCTAGCAACTTTTAATATTGTGGATTCTCTTTATTGTGGAGGTAATGGGTTTGAAAGTGTTCGTGTAACTTCTCGTAACTCTAATCAAACGAAATGGCGTCTTACCTTTCAATTTTACTTAAAATGGATGGATTAACAACTTCAATTTCACATTTCTCCATTCCCTCGTTCACAGCCATAACGATTAGCCTAGTACTAACCACACAAACTCACACTAAACCACTAATGTTTCGAGCTCACTCACAACCACCCCTCACAACAACAAAAATCAATAACAACCTATTCTCAAACTGCCTCCCGGTTCCAAGGATATTATACGAGGCAACATGTACGAATCTTTTCATGTTATCTCTGGTTTGTGTGAAGTGTGAATTCGTAGGCTGTTTGTGAAAACTGAAAACATTGAGGTTAATTATTTGAATAATAGTGTTCCTGCCCTGATACATTCATTTGAGTTTTCATTTTAATTCATATCAAACTTGAATTATTCGGTCTGAGCACCTGGAAAAACTCAGTTTTGCATCTCACCACTCGCCGCAAACAAACGTAAAAATGTGTACGTATTTCCTTCATAGGTTTTGTATATTGACAGGAAACATTTGACTCGTCATGTGCCATCAAGGATCTTCTTCCCGACGTGATATATGGCCCACGATTGTGAACGAATGAATTAACTCGTGCATGATACTATTTTTATCATTTTACAAGAAGAGTTGTTTTCTTATCGTGTCCAAACAATACAGTAGGTGCTATGAAACAGTGATATCTCAGTCATAATTATTTATGATGAAAGCGTGCAGAAAAGTCAGCAGTTATTATTGTGCGATCCGCTGTGGAATTTGGTATAATTAATGAATTATTATATATGATGATTTCTTTTTTATGCTTGCGTACCAAAGCTTGAGCGGGTATGCAACAAACCCCCTTTTTTTTTCCTTAGTGGAGTTACGATGCCCCAAGACATGATACCATAATACATTAGCGAATGAAAATTGCAAAAGTAAGTTAGCTTGTAGACGTTTTCGTGTCCAGAGTCTGATATTTTCTGTAATGTAAAATGGATAAACATGTTTCCTATCTTCCTTTTAATTTATTGAACCAGATTTATACAAATGTGTGTTAATAATGGTTCATGTTAGCCTACTAGGCCATTTTTCTCCAAGCAATCAATTTTTTAGTGAATAGGTATAGGCATTTTTGTCACGTTCTTGAATGTGGAGTCACTATTGTGTGTCTATAGTGTGTACATTGAGAATGAGAAGAAGCAGCAAAGCTCTTTGTATGCAGGAGAGGATAGTACTTGAGGTACCTTTGGTACAGTTATCACAGGTACACGACTCTCAGGAGTTCTTCCAACACACCGATTCGCAGCAGCTGTCAGTCGTTTACGGTAGTCAGGGTGATTTCCAGGTGCTTATGAATGTCAGCCAACTGATCCTGTGTTTGAGAACAGCATTCACATGTTGATAGTTCTTTCTTATACAACACAAAAGTTTCTTGAATGCTTCAGGTCACGTGCCCTTTTACTTTCACCACATTTTCTGCTGCAACTGCTTTGATGATTGTGTCGGTTTTGACATCCTGGCAAGAACAGTTCCATTCATCTTCCAGATGTTGCGATTTGCACATATGCTTTGTTCGCAGGATGTTCGTAATCAGGGTCCGGTTTTCCAAACACTCCTATTACAATCGTCACATATTTTCTATTGTCCAACGTATATTTTGTTGCCAATGGAATGTGATTCACGTACATTTAAATCATCAGTACTCTCCAGGTCACGATTAATGATTGGCAGAAGGTTCCCAGCAGCACTTTGACTAGTTGTCGACCATTCCACTGTCAGGTAGCATGTACATCTAAATTTTTCCATGCAAGCTCTTATTTCTCTTTATTTGCTATTATTGTGGTTTCTCCCTATTTAGGTGAGCGTCAAAAAAATATTTTCACGTTCAGGGGAGAAGGTTAGTGATTTAAATTTTGTGTAATGGTCACACTACAACGTAAAACTCCTTTGTTTTAATGATTGGCACCCAGCTCACATATTGTATCCATAACATTCTCCTCTGTTTCACAATAATACTAAATTAGCTGCCTTCTTTGAACTTCTTCAGTGTCATCGGTCAATCTTTTTCGTTAATGATCCCATACTGCGCAGCAGTACTGTAGTAGAAGACTGACAAGTGTACTGTGGGCAGTCTCTTAAATAGATATGATGCGTCTTCTAAGTATTCTGCCCCTAAAACACAGCATTTGGCTTACCTTCCCCCATAACATTTTCTCTGTAATAGTTATAGTTTAAGCTGTTCATAATTGTCGTCCCTAGGTAATTGGTTGAATCAACAATCTTTAGATTTGTATTTTTTTATTGTGTAACTGAAATTTAACAGATTCTTTTTAGTACTCACATGTAGGACCTAAACATTTTATTGTTCAGTGTCAGTTGTCACTTTTCACACCAAACTAATATCTTGTCTAAATCATTTTGTAGTTTGTATTATCTTCTGGTGACTTTATTTGACAGTAAATTATCAGCATCATCTGCAAACAGAGTAAGAAGGCTCTTCACATTGTCTCCCAGTCTGTTATATAGATTAGAAATAGTGGAAGGCCTATAACAGTTCCTTGGATATTGCTATGATGTCATATTTTGATAGGAGTATTCACAGTTTCGTTATTAGTTGGTGAAGCCAACAAATGTGAAAAAAGAACCTAGTTGTGGTGACAGATTGATTGTAGCTGTGCCTGAGGTCTGGATTAGATGGTAAAACTTTGGTTTTGAGTTGGTCAAGACACTAAATGGGAAACTAAAAAGAGCCTGGTTGTGGTGACAGACTAATGGCTAGCTTACCCCATTTGAAAAAAACAAAAAAAAACCGCTACTGATACCACATTGTAGTCGTCTTGTTTATGGCATTTGTCGCATGTTTCTCACGTCGCAGGTCAAAGCCGTTGTCTTATAGGACCTATTGATAATTCCTCTTTATCTGAATCCACTTGAGATTTTCTTTCAATGGCACTCATTACTTCATGTGAATAAAGGCCTCCTTATTTTTCACAAGAAAACTATTTTCTGAATTTTTGCTGTGTGTTAACAGATCGTCGTCTTCAGATTATTTCATAAATTTTGAACTCATAATTGGAACATCAGTGATCTTGTATTGTAATATAAGAAAAACAAACATTCCAAATTGGAAATAGTTTTTATTTTTATGGTATGGTATGGTATGGTGTGGTATGGCAAACAGTTTGTTGTACATAGACCGTCATCAGACCAGTAATGTCTCCATTGATGATGCTCATACTGGAATGTTTACTGCTTCTTCTCTGGTGAAGGAATTTCGAAAAACCATATTTGTTACCCCACTGTAGCAGCTCTGTCATCAGTAACATTACTATTGCACAGTGAAGATGTTGATCGTGTGTTACCGCTGAGTTGATGGACAATGATCCTACACCTGTGGATTCCAGTGGCCATCCTCCCTGGACGGCTCGCCCTAAGTGGCCGTCGAGGTTAGTGTTTCTTATTCATTCTCCAGTGTTCCTAAATTTTATGGCCCTTTTACAATGGAATCTGTGACCTTCAGTCTAACAGGGCGGACCTCCAGCTGCTCCTGCAATCACAATGTCCACTAGTAGCCTGTCTCCAAGAAACCATGCTACATCGTCAAGACCATTTTGCTCTTTCCCATTTTACTTCGCTATGGATGACCTTCCCCTTACGACAGGGCTTCCTGCTCATGGTGGGGTCATGGTGCTTCTACGAGATGATGTTTGTTATCGTTCTATCGCCTTGCACACCCACCTGCAAGCAGTTGCTGCCCGTGTTTTCCATCCCGAATTTACCTTTTCCCTCTGCACCATTTATATCCCTTCGTCTTCTACTGTCACTAAGGGAGACCTGATGCTGTTTGTTGCTCAGCTTCCTCCACCCTTTCTGCCCCTCAGTGACACCAATGCCCATCATCCTCTTTGGGGCTCACCTGTTGCCTGCCCAAGAGGTTTTCTTTTGGCGGATCTTCTTAATCATCTTAATCTTGTGCCTTAACATCAGCAAAGCCACATTTCTCTCTGATTCCACCCACACTTATTCTCACATAGACATCTCGATCTGCTCTGCCCACTCTCTCGCCGTCTCGAGTAGTGTGCTCTTTCCTATACTTACTCGAGTGACCACTGCTCTTTTGTGACTTGCCTGAACAGTCATACCCCACCACAGCAGCTCGCTCATTGGAAATTCTCTCTTGCTGACTGGAGGCTCTATTCCTCCTTGGCAGTCTTTAATGAACAACCGTTTCCCAGCTGTGATGATCAGATCGAGCACCTCATGGAAGTTATTCTCTCAGTTGCTGAATCCTCTATCCCTCGTACTACCACTTCTCCTTGTTGGGTCCCGGTCCCTTGGTGGACTGTGGAGTGTGGCAATGCAATTCGTGCCCAAAGACATGCGCTTCGTATCTTTCACCATCATCCTAAGTTAACGAACCGCATCGGCTACAAGCAACTATGTGCGCATTGCCGTCGTACTATCAAGGAAAGCAAGAAAACATGCTGGGTTTACTTCACTAGCTCATCCAACAGTTTTGCTCTGTCTTCCCTCATTTAGGGTGGCCTGCACCGGCTTTCTGGGACTAACGCCCGATCCCTGGTCTAACTGTGGCGAGAAATGTCATAGTCGACTCTGTAGGTGTTTTCAACGCTTTGGACAAGTACTTTGAGGAGGTTTCAAGCTCCACCCACTAGCATCCTGCCTTCCTTCCTCGGAAACAGGTGGAGGAGGCTTGTGCAGTCTCTTTTCTCTCTTTGAATCGAGAATGCTACAATACTCCTTTAATATTAGGGAGCTCGAGCACGATCTCTCCTCATCCAGGTCTTCTGCTCCTGGGCCCAATACAGTTCATGTCCTTACGCTGCAGGATCTTCCTCCTGCGGAAAAATGCTTCCTCCTCGATACCTACAACCGTATTTGGACTGACGGTGTATTTCCCATGCTTTGGCGTGAAGCTACAATTGTTCCCCTACCTAAGTGTGGTAAAGATAAATCTCTTCCTTCCAGTTATTGCCTAATTTCCCTCACCAGCAGCGTTTGTAAGGTGATGGAACGCATGATCAATGGTTGATTAGTGTGGTGGCTGAAGTCATACCGTCTTCTCACTAATGCTCAGTGTGGGTTCCGAAAGCGCTGCTCAGCGATTGATCATCTCGTCAACGTTCATCATGAATAATTTTCTGCAGAAGCATCAAACAGTGGCTGTGTTCTTTGATTTGGAGAAAGCCTATGATACCTGTAGGTGGACAGGCATTCTACGCACTATGCACGCATGAGGCATTCGCGGTCGGCTTCCCACTGTCATCCAGGAATTTTTAACAGACCGAGTTTTCCTGGTACATGTGGGTTCCTTCTTATCCCACACCTTTTCACAGGAGAACGGGTTGCCGCAGGACTCCGTACTGAATGTCATCCTGTTCGCCATAGCCATCAACCAAATTATGAACTGCCTTCCAGCTGGCATTTCCAGCTCTCTTTTCATTGACGACTTTGCTGTTTATTGCAGCTCCCAGCAGACGTGTCTCCTGCAACGCTGTCTTCAACATTGTCTGGAACATCTCTATTAGTGGAGTGTCACAAATGGTTTCCGCTTTTCTGCTACCAAATCAGTTTGCGTTATGCGTCAACTTCTGGCGGTACAAGCCGTTTCTTCCACCGTCCTTACGACTGGGCCAAAATGCTCTCCCGTTTGTGGATGAAACGAAGTTCTTAGGGCTTATGTTCGATAGGAGACTCAGATGGTCTCCCCATGTGTCCTACCTTGCTGCGTGCTATACCCGGTCCCTCAATGTCCTTTGCGTATTGAGTGGTACCTCTTGGGGAGCTGACCGGAATGTCCTCCTCCACCTCTATTGATTTCTTGTCCACTCCAAGTTGGATTATGGATGCATTGTCTACTCCTCTGTACAGCTGTCTATCTTATCGCCGTCTAAATACAATCCACAATTTGGGGATCAGTCTCGCCACTGGTGCCTTCCGTACTGGCCTAGGTGAGAGCCTATACGCAGAAGCCAGTGAACTACCACTGTCACACTGGTGCAACATCCTACTCAGTAGGTACGCATGTCGGCTTTCTTCCATGTCAGACCACCCAACATCATTTGACCCTTTTTTTTTATGACATTCTTTACCCCCAATGTGAGATGTACGCTTCTTCTCTGCAGCCTCCCAGCGTCCACTTTCATCACCTGCTTCAGCAGCTGCAGTTCACACTTCCTGCCACTTTCCGAATGGGTGAGAGCCCTTCACCACCTTGGCTTCAGGCGCAGGTTTGTGTTTATTTTGACCTCAGCTCGTTCCCAAAAGATTGAACTCCGGAGCTGATCTATCGCTACAAATTTTTCAAACTGCACTCACAACTTGCCGATAGCATATTCTTGTACACTGATGCTTCCAAGTTTGCCCATGATGTTGGCTGTGCTTTTGTCGTCTGGGGTGATAACTTTCAACACTGGCTTCTTGACTAGTGCACAATTTTTACCGCAGAGCTTTTTGCCCTCTCTCAGGCTGTTCACTACGTCCGGAGGCATCAGCTCACTCGCTGTGTGATCTGCTCTGACTCCCTCAGTACCCTTCAGAGTCTGGATGATCCAGATCAAGTCCACCCCATCGTTCAACATATCCAGGACTGCCTCCTTTGTTCCCGGATGGAGGAGCCCAAGTGATGTTCATGTGGCTTCCTGGCCATGTTGGTGTGTCTGGGAATGATACTGCTGATGCTGCAGCCAGGGCTGCAGTCCATCTTGGTCGACCCGCCTCTTACTCTGTTCCCTCGCAAGATATTCGTAATTTTCCCTATTGGCATATCACATCACTTTACATGACCATTGGTGCTCTGTTCATGGGAACAAACTCAGAGAAGTCAAACCTCTCGCAACAGCCTGGTCGACTTCCTCCCGGCCATCTCGCCGTGAGGAAGCAATGTTAGCTCGGTTGCGAATAGGGCACTGCCGCTTTAATCACCGCCACTTGTTGAGTGGTGACCCTGCATCCAGCTGTCCTTTCTGTAGCCAGCCATTAACAGTCAGACATTTCCTGATCGTCTGCCCTTGTTTTAGCTGCTTACGTCTCAGGGTTGGGTTGCCGCCCGCTTTCCCGGACATTTTAGCGAATGACGTGCGAGCTGTGGCTCGCGTTTTAAGTTTTTAAAAAAGTAGTAATATGACAAAAGAGATTTGATTTCTACCTGGTGACTCCGGTGTTTTGTCAGCGTCTTTTAGATACTCTTCCGTAACGTCTTGATATTTTAGATTTTTTTTTTTTTTTTTTTTTTTTTTTTTTTTTTTTTTTTTTTTTTTTTTTTTTTTTTTTTTAAATTGAACCTCAAAACAGTATTTTTACCCTTGCAGTCCCGGCATTCTATGGTTCTATACTTTGCACTTATGACCTTAGATGTTTTGCGCAAAAAAAAAAAAAAAAAAATTATCTGTGGATGTCTCCTGTGTTCTGTTTTTTGTGTGTGTTATGGTGTCTATCCTGTATCCTATTTGAAGTCCCTGTTTCTTCAATATATTGCCTACTCTGTGGACAATTTTGTTATTGTTGGTGAGTATGTGCCCCCTTTTTTTTTGTATGTGTGTTGTTGTACTACTGTTGTGTCTTGCATGTGGTCATTGTTTGTACATTGTGTTGATCTGTGTTGTGTAAGGTTTTGTGTGTGTCTTGTACTTTCATTCCTTGTCTGTTTACAAATTTGTTGGTTTAATTTCTTATCATGAGGGACTTGTAACCATTTGCCTCTGCTATCTGTTTAACAGAATCTGAACATGTTCTAAAAGAGCAAGAAAGACTGGGCGCACCAAATTTTAATGCAAACTTAACCAGGGAATTAGTTATTGCCGAAATAACACAGATAGTCAAAACACACAAATCCACCATAATTTCTAGTGAGAAAACCACAGTCAACAAGCTGAAACAAAAATTAAAACTAAACAATTCCATAGTAACAAGGGCAGATAAAGGAATACAAGTTAAAACATTAGTGTTTCTGAATGACAACAATGTCACCAAACTGACCAGTGACCCAACAGCAAGCTTTCAGAGGAACAAACACTAAAAAACATCAAAAGTACCTTCTCAAAAGGCCAGATAAAACGAATGACACAAAAAATCCAAAGACACACACCATAAAATCTCTATCAAAGGTGCACATAGAACATATCCCTTTAAGACTAGTCATCAGCTTCAGAAATGCTCCGTCACAGTACCTAGCCCAACATACACACACATTACTAAAGAACATATACACTTTTGAAAACAACAGAAACCTAGAGAACTCAATGCAGCTAGTAGAGAGATTCACGAACATAGACACACACCATACAAAGACTAAAACAACAAGGAAACACACACAGATCTCCCACATTAATAAAATAGAAACCATACTCAAGACCATACCAGAGCAAAATTACTTTATGTTAGAAAAAGACTTTATTCCTAACATGAAGGGCTGCCAATGGGATCACCCATGGCCTTTATAAACAACCTAGAGAACAGGATCTTCATACACATAATAAGAACAAAAAAAATACAAAGTTGTATACTGGTACCGATATGTCGATAACATAATATTCCTGATTGATGAACCACACACACACATATAGAACTGCCACACAAGGAAATAAACAACTTACACCCATAAATTCACTTCACATTAGAAACAGAAAGAGACAACACACTAAATTTCCTGGACCTCACCATATGAAAAACAAACAACACCCATGATTTCACACACACACACACACACACACACACACACACACACACACACACATACATAAAGATAGAGGAAAGTAAACAAAATTCAGTGCTAAACTCTCTTGGGGGGGGGGGGGGGGGGGGGGGAATGAACACCTAGAGTGTCAGGAAACACAACATAGTGCTCACCGCACTTTAGGAAGTAAAAAGGCATTTGTAAGGAAAGACACTGGCCTTGGAACCTGAAAGAAGAAGAACAAGTCACAACAAAAGATGAATAGTAACAATTATACAAGGGTTGGAACATAAGTATTGGCAACTATTTATTCACAACTGATACAAAAGAGTTACATGTTTGCACCTGTTGCTGTCCTTCAAAGTGGTCACCAGCATTGTGTAGACCCCCTGCGGTCATCAGAGGCGACTCCCCCTGCGGGTTCGGGGGTAAGAATAGGCCCGCGGTATTCCTGCCTGTCGTAAGAGGCGACTAAAAGGAGTCTCACATGTTTCGGCCTTATGTGATGGTCCCCTCTCGGGTTTCACCTCCATCTTTCTAAATTTATCCGAAGAGCAAGCCACTTGGGGAAGGGCGCCTTACATGGTGCACTGTATCCGTCGTGCAATTAGACCTTTAGCCGGATTGCTCGTCGTTGCAATGGTGTCCCGCTCGTTTTCGATCTCTTGGGCGAGAATACGTCCCTGGGTGCGATTACCACACTGCCCTCTGCAGTGTTTCTTTTAACTGCGACGACGACCTTGGACATTTTTGCACCTAAGATCCAGCACGGTAGCCAGTCCGTTGTGGTGGGGCCACCATGTACCCTCTTGGTTGTAGCCCCCTGACAACACAGGGATCGCTCTACTGATGCCTGCGCCGTTAACTCCCCATGTATGCCAAGGAGTAGATGCCTATCCTCCTGGGGTATCGGGACTCCCGGCAACGGCCATCCTGCCAGGTGGCCTTTGCTGTGGCTGGGTGGCGCCCGTGGGGAGGGCCCTTGGTCGGAGTAGGTGGCATCAGGGCGGATGACCCGCAATGAAGCGTGGTACATCATCTCACGCTGGCGGCCAGCCGACAGCAGTCTCTAAGCGTTCTCGGGCTCAATTTAATGCTCAGAAGTACGATCCGAAAACGTTCCCCTCCCTGGCCATGCTGTGGGAAGAGCGTAAGTCTCAGGATGGAGGTAACAGTTATTCGCCCCGATTCTTAGTTTGTACGAGAGCTGATGGGGAGTCTTTTCTCTCCACAAAGCCTCAGTTCTTCGTCGAGCATTTAGAGAACAAGTTTGGGGAGGTGGAGGGCTTGTCTAAAATGCGCTCTGGGTCAGTACGGATACAAACGGCATCCTCCGCCCAGTCACGCAGGTTACTTGCTTGTGACAAGTTGGGGGATGTTAACGTTACTATTACACCTCATAAGAGTTTAAATATGGTCCAGGGTGTTATTTTCCATAGGGACCTCCTTTTGTAGTCTGATGACGAGCTGCGCGCCAACTTAGAACGTAGAGGTGTTCATTTCATCCGGCGCGTTCATCGGGGTCCGAGGGACAATCAGGTTGCTACCGGTGCCTTCATCTTGGCCTTCGAGGGTGATACGTTACCGGAAAAGGTGAAGGTGATGGTCTACCGATGTGACGTCAAACCCTATATCCCTCCCCCGATGCGGTGCTTCAAGTGCTGGAAGTTCGGCCATATGTCTTCCCGCTGCACTTCCAGCCTCACATGTCGAGATTGCGGACGCCCATCTCATCCCGATACTCCACGTGCCCCGCCTCCCATCTGCGTCAACTGCGGGGAGCACCATTCACCTTGCTCGCCTGACTGCAAAGTCTTTCAGAAAGAGCGCAAAATCATGGAATATAAGACCCTGGACCGGCTGACCTATACTGAGGCCAAAAGGAAATATGACAGACTCCATCCTGTGAGAATGACATCTTCTTATGCAGCTGCTACAACACCTGTGCTAGCCCCATCAGTTTCGAGACTTCCAGCCAGCTCGATAAGCAGTAAGACTCCTCCTGCCCCCTTGCCCGTGGGGGGCTCTACCCAACCGGTTGCTCCTGCACCACCTACCTCAGGAGCAACCTCCTCCCACCCGTCAGGGACGTCCGTCCCCGCTTCTCATCCGGAGAAGCGTCTGACTTCTTCAGCTACTCTCGCCCGTAAGAGTTCCCTTGGGACCCTCCCTTCCCAGGGTTCCACCAGCGGGAAGGGTGACGGCCGCCAGTGGCATAAGTCCTCACCAGCGGCCGGGCGTAGGGCTTCACGATCCTCCTCTGTCCCGGAGACTGAATCGGTGAAGCCTTCCCAGCCGGTGAAACCCAAGGTTCAGCGAGAGAAGTCCAAGAAAAAGACCTCTAAGGCCAAAGAACTTGCGGTGGCACCAACCCCACCGCACCTTTCGCGCTCTGCGTCTGAGGATGAAGTCGAGATTCTAGCGTCCGCTGAGGACCTTGATCTCGCTGGTCCCTCAGACGCCATGGATGCCTCTCGTACGGGTACTGAATCAGTGGCAGTGAGTGAACAAGCGGCGTAAATTGCCTTCCCAGTCCTTTCACGCCTTTCTCAGCCATGGACAATATCATCCTCCAGTGGAACTGCGGCGGTTTTTCCCACCATCTAGCTGAGCTCTGCCAACTTATCAGCCTTCGCCCTTTCTTCTGCATTGCTCTCCAGGAAACTTGGTTTCCAGCAATGCGAACCCCCGCCCTCCGTGGCTATCGAGGTTATTTTAAGAACCGGGCTGCTTATGAAAGGGTGTCTGGTGGCGTCTGCATATATGTCCTTCACACTCTGCACAGCGAGTCTGTCCCTCTCCAGACGCCTTTAGAGGCTGTCGCTGTACGCGTGTGGACGCCACAGGCTGTTACCGTCTGCAGTCTTTACATTCACCCGGATGGTGATGTCTCGCAGCATGTCCTGGCTGCACTGGTCGCCCAATTGCCGCCACCTTTCTTGCTATTGGGCGACTTCAACGCCCATAACCCTCTGTGGGGTGGGTCAGTGGCCACAGGTCGAGGCGCCATCGTTGACCATTTCTTGTCGCAGCTCGATCTCTCGCTGTTAAATGATGGTGCCTTCACACACTTCAGTGTGGCGCATGGCACCTACTCCGCCATTGACCTTTACATCTGTAGCCATAGCCTCTTACCGTCTGTCCAATGGAGTGTGCATGACGACCTGTGTGGTAGTGACCACTTTCCGCTCTTTTTGTCACTACCACAGCGTCACTCTTCTCATAGCCCTAGCAGATGGGCTATGAATAAGGCTGACTGGGATTTGTTCTCCTCCACTGCCTCTTTTGAGCCTCTCTCTACTGATGACATTGATGCGGTGGTTCAATCGGTCACCACCGGAATCGTTACTGCCGCCGAATCTGCCATTCCCCGTTCTTCTGGGTCCCCTCGGCGGAAGGCTGTGCCTTGGTGGTCGCCTGAGATCGCCGAAGCGATTAAAGATCGCCGGCGGGCGCTCCAGCGTCACAAGCGACATCCCTCGTTAGCCCACCTTATCGCCTTCAAACGGCTGCGTGCGCGGGCCCGCCTGTTTATCCGCCAAGGCAAGAAGGAGTGCTGGGAGCGGTATGTGTCCACCATTGGCCTACATGTCACTCCCTCGCAGGTCTGGGCCAAGATTCGACGCGTCTACGGGTATCGGACCCCTGCCAGCGTCCCTGCGCTCTCACTGAATGGAGCCGTTTGTACTGACTCCGACGTCATTGCAAATCACTTAGCAGAGCATTTTGCTATGAGTTCCGCTTCTGCAAATTACCCCCAGGCCTTCCGCTCCATTAAAGAGCGGCTGGAACGTCGGAGCCTTTCGTTTCGCACCAACCACCCGGAATCTTACAATGCTCCGTTCAGTGAGTGGGAATTTCGCAGTGCCCTAGCTGCTTGCCCTGATACCGCTCCTGGGCCAGATGGCATCCGCTGTCAGATGCTGAAACACCTTTCAGTGGACTGCCAGCGGCGCCTTCTCGATCTTTACAACCGTCTTTGGGTCGAGGGTGAGTTTCCGTCGCAATGGCGGGAAGGCATTGTCATCCCCGTTTTGAAACCTGGAAAAACCCCTCTGGAGGTGGACAGCTACCGTCCCATTAGCCTCACCAACGTTCTTTGTAAGTTGCTTGAACGGATGGTGAGCCGGTGCTTGCATTGGGTACTGGAGTCTCGGGGCCTTCTGGCTCCGTCTCAGGGTGGGTTCCGTAAAGGCCGCTCCGCCACCGACAATCTGGTGAGCCTGGAGTCGGCCATCCGTACTGCTTTTGCCCGCCATCAGCACCTGGTCGCTGTCTTTTTCGACATGCGGAAGGCGTACGATACGACATCGCGTCATCGCATTCTTTCTACGCTTCATGGATGGGGTCTTCGGGGTCCTCTGCTGATTTTTATCCGCAATTTTCTGTCGTGTCGTACCTTCCGCCTGCAAGTCGCGGCCTCGTATAGTTCCTCCCACGTCCAGGAGAACGGTGTGCCACAGGGCTCTGTTTTAAGTGTCTGTCTGTTTTTAATAGCCATTAACGGGCTTGCTGCGGCCGTGGGAAGTTCTGTCTCTGCTTCCCTGTATGCTGACGACTTCTGCCTTTACTACAGCTCTACTGGCATTGCAGCTGTTGAACGTCAGCTACAGGGCGCTCTCCGTAAGGCGCAGTCTTGGGCTGTAGCGCGTGGGTTTCAGTTTTCGGCAGCCAAGACCCGCGTTATGCATTTCTGCCGGCGCCGAACAGTCCATCCTGTGCCGCGGCTTTATCTTGCCGACGAACTCCTTGCTGTGGTGGAGACCCACAGGTTTTTGGGGGTGGTTTTTGATGCTCGGTTGACTTGGCTGCCCCATATCCGGCAGCTTAAACAGACGTGTTGGCGGCATCCAAACGCTCTGAGATGCTTGAGCCACCCCCGCTGGGGCGCCGACCGCTCTACCCTGTTGCGGCTCTACCAGGCGTTAATCCAGTCCCGTCTGGATTATGGGAGCCTGGCTTATGGCTCAGCATCCCCATCTGCGTTACAGGTGCTGGACCCAATTCTCCACAGTGGGATACGCCTTGCCACTGGTGCTTTCCGCACCAGCCCTGTGGACAGCGTACTAGTGGAGGCAGGTGTACCTCCACTGCGGTTCCGACGCCAACGTTTGCTGGCCACTTACGCTGCCCATGTTCTAAGCTCGCCCGGGCATCCAAACTATCGTCTCCTGTTCCCGCAGTCGGTCGTCCGTATGCCAGAACGTCGGCCACGGTCTGGTTGTAGAATAGCGGTCCGCGTGAAAGAGCTTCTCTCTGGGCTTCAGCTTTTCACTGTTCCACCTCCTTTCCGGGCCACTTTGCATACACCCCCATGGTGTGTTCGTCGCCCTTGCCTTCGGCTCGACTTGGCACAGGGCCCTAAGGACTCAGTCCCTCCAGAGGCCTTCCGCCGCCGCTTTTATTCCATCCTGGCCACGTATCAGGGCTCTGGTGTTGTTTACACTGACGGTTCGATGGTTGCTGGTCGTGTCGGATATGCGCTCACTCTAGGGGACCATTCCGAACAACAGTCCTTGGCGGCTGGCTGCAGCGTTTACACTGCTGAGCTAGTCGCCATCTTTCGAGCCCTAGAGTATATCCGCTCCTGCTCAGGTGAGTCCTTCGTTATCTGTAGCGATTTCCTGAGCGGTTTACGAGCTCTCGACCAGTGTTTTCCTCGTTCTCGTCTGGTGTTGGCTATCCATGAGTCCCTGCATACTCTTGCGCGTTGCGGCCGCTCTGTGGTCTTTGTGTGGACCCCCGGTCATGTCGGTATCCCGGGCAATGAACATGTTGACCGCCTGGCGAAAGAGGCCACGTGTAAACCATCTCTGGATGTTGGCCTCCCAGAGACTGATTTGCGGGCAGTCCTCCGCCGAAATGTTTTTGCGCTTTGGGACGCTGAATGGCACGATCGGATCACACCCAATAAACTCCGTGCCATTAAGGAGACGACGACTGTGTGGCGGTCATCCATGCGAGCCAACCGCAGGGACACAGTCGTCCTTTGTCGGCTCCGCATTGGCCACTCCCGGCTAACACACAGTTATTTACTGCGCCGGGAGGACCCTCCTGTATGTCGCTGCGGGGCGGCTTTGACAGTGGCCCACATTCTGTTGGCCTGCCCCCTTTTAGCTGTGGTCAGGCAGACATTTGCGCTGCCTGATACGCTCCCTGCCCTTTTAACAGACGACTCCACTATGGCTGACTTAGTTTTACGTTTTATTCGGGCAGGGGGATTTTATCATTTAATCTGAGTGTTTCTGTTTTACTTTATTGTTTTGTGTTGATTCTGGCCTTTGGCCTATGATTTTCAACTGATTTTTTTTTTTTACTGTGTTTCTAAGTGGTTGGCTTTTCCTTTTTTATTTCTATGGTCGGCCAACCACCGTCACACTCTGTGTGGTTTTAGTTCGTTTTTGTCTTGTCCTTGTCTCAGTTTATCTTGTTCTGTATCGTCTGTGTTCTCTTCTGTTCCTCGTTTTTATTCCCTGTGGGTGTTCTTTGTCTTTGGAAAAAGGGACCGATGACCATAGCAGTCTGGTCCCTTTACTCCCCCAAACCAACCATCAGAGGCGACTACAAGGAGTCCCTCCCCCTCAAGGGAGTGGTTGGCACCTGCGTCCAGAGACGGACGGTTCAACGACTTACATTTGTGGTCATTTTGGTTTTTCGCTTATTCTGGTTTCTTCCTTCCTTTGTTTGTTTCCTTTCATTGTCTTTCTCCCTCTCTCACTGTCTTCCTAACTTTTTACCTTGCCTTCTTTTCCTTGCCTTCTTGTCCACCCTATGGTCTCCACCTCACCGTTTGAGACAGTCTGTCCTTTCTCTCCCTCTCTACCTTCTTTTTTTGCTATTCTTCTTTCCTCCCTGTGTGTGTCTGAAGGCCAACCCATGCATTCACATGCATAGTCGGTGACGGGGTAAAGCGTAATTCCCCACCCTGGGCAGACAAGTAGGGCCCATGCTACCCCCTGGTAAAGGCCAGGCCCGGGGAGAAGTGATTGTCCGAGCTGACACCTTCCAACCATGCCGATTGGTCCCTCTGTCCATTTCTCGGGAGGTGTGACCTGAGGTGTAAACATTCACCTAAGGCGGGAGCACCCTCTGAGAGGGTACCCACAAGGAAGGAGCACGCCATCGGAGATGCTGGCAATCATGGGGGATTCATCCGCAATGGATTTTTCTTCTTCTTCTCTCTCGACTTCTGCCCAAAAATGGAAACTTGACCAGCCACCAATGACAAAAGTACTACCGCCTGCCCCAAAGTTCCTCATAGTTTCTAGATCTGAGGACAGAAAGGATTTTTCATCTGTCAACCCTTTTGTTATTCAGAAGGGCGTAGATGCCATAGCCGGACCTGTCAAGTCTTGTACCAGGATGCGTAATGGTACATTGTTGTTGGAAACTGAGAGAGCCTTTCAGGCACAAAAACTCCTTCGGGCTACACTCCTGTACATGTTCCCTGTCTGGGTGGAGACTCGCCGCACTTTGAATTCGTTGCGTGGCGTGGTATATACTAGATCACTTGACGGATTGACTGACGAGGAGATTCAGTCTTTCCTCGCTGAGCAGGGCATGACGGCTGTCCATAGCGTCATGAAAAAGGTCGATAATGACCTTGTACCGACCCGGACACTTTTCTTGACCTTCAGCTGCCGTCGCAAATCAAAGCGGGCTATGAGGTTATTTCTGTTCGCTCCTATGTCCCGACACCTAAGCGCCGCTACCAGTGTCAGCATTTTAACCACACCCGCCAGTCTTGCTCTAATGGGGCTAAATGCGTCACTTGTGGCAGGCACACCCAAGAGGGTGACTGTCACCTCCGTCCCCTCATTGCCTAAACTGTCAGGGTGACCATGCAGTGTCCTCTTGCAACTGTCCCATCTGCAAGGATGAACCCTGTATACAGAAAATTCGGGTCAAAGAGAAAGTGTCCACCTTGGCTGCTCGCAAGCTTTTTGCTAGTAGGAAGCCCACACTGCTCCCAGCGGGGAAATACAGTGCCATCCTTGCCTCTCCTCGGCCTACCAGGGAGGTATCGACGCAGACATGCTGTGGTGTCACCGCCAGACACGACACTTGCTAGGTGGTAGCCTTTAAATTGGCCGCGGTCCGTTAGTATATGTCGGACTCGAGTGTCGCCACTATCAGTGATTGCAGACCAA
Organism: Schistocerca americana; assembly: GCF_021461395.2. Taxonomy (NCBI): domain Eukaryota; kingdom Metazoa; phylum Arthropoda; class Insecta; order Orthoptera; family Acrididae; genus Schistocerca; species Schistocerca americana. The sequence goes on from NC_060120.1 coordinate 415,993,635, forward strand.
GCACCGCCACACAGCAGGTCTAGTCTAGAGAGACTCCCTAGGACTCGCCCCAGTTGTACAGCCGACTTTGCTAGCGATGGTTCACTGTCTACATGTTGTTGTTGTTGTTGTTGTTGTTGTGGTCTTCAGTCCTGAGACTGGTTTGATGCAGCTCTCCATGCTACTCTATCCTGTGCAAGCTTCATCATCTCCCAGTACCTACTGCAATCTACATCCTTCTGAATCTGCTTAGTGTATTCATCTCTTGGTCTCCCTCTACAATTTTTACCCTCCACGCTGCCCTCCAATACTAAATTGGTGATCCCTTGATGCCTCAGAACATGTCCTACCAACCGATCCCGTCTTCTGGTCAAGTTGTGCCACAAACTTCTCTTCTCCCCAATCCTATTCAATACTTCCTCATTAGTTATGTGATCTACCCATCTAATCTTCAGCATTCTTCTGTAGCACCACATTTTGAATGCTTCTATTCTCTTCTTGCCCAAACTATTTATCGTCCATGTTTCACTTCCATACATGGTTACACTCCATACATATACTTTCAGAAATAACTTCCTGACACTTAAATCTATACTCGATGTTAACAAATTTCTCTTCTTCAGAAAAGCTTTACTTGCCATTGCCAGTCTACATTCTATATCCTCTCTACTTCGACCATCATCAGTTAGTTTGCTCCCCAAATAGCAAAACTCATCTACTACTTTAAGTGTCTCATTTCCTAATCTAATTCCCTCAGCATCACCCAACTTAATTCGACTACATTCCATTATCCTCGTTTTGCTTTTGTTGATGTTGATCTTATATCCTCCTTTCAAGACATTGTCCATTCCATTCAACCGCTCTTCCAAGTCCTTTGCTGTCTCTGACAGAATTACAATGTCATCGGCGAACCTCAAAGTTTTTATTTCTTCTCCATGGATTTTAATACCTACTCCGAATTTTTCTTTTGTTTCCTTTACTGCTTGCTCAATATACAGATTGAGCAACATCGGGGAGAGGCTACAACCCTGTCTTACTCCCTTCCCAACCACTGCTTCCCTTTCATGCCCCTCGACTCTTATAACTGCCATCTGGTTTCTGTACAAATTGTAAATAGCCTTTCGCTCCCTGTATTTTACCCCTGCCACCTTTAGAATTTGAAAGAGAGTATTCCAGTCAACATTGTCAAAAGCTTTCTCTAAGTCTACAAATGCCTTTCCTTAATCTTTCTTCTAACATAAGTCATAAGGTCAGTATTGCCTCACGTGTTCCAGTGTTTTTACGGAATCCAAACTGATCTTCCCCGAGGTTGGCTTCTACTAGTTTTTCCATTCGTCTGTAAAGAATTTGTGTTAGTATTTTGCAGCTGTGACTTATTAAACTGATAGTTCGGTAATTTTCACATCTGTCAACACCTGCTTTCTTTGGGATTGGAATTATTATATTCTTCTTGAAGTCTGAGGGTATTTCGCCTGTTTCATACATCTTGCTCACCAGATGGTAGAGTTTTGTCAGGACTGGCTCTCCCAAGGCCGTCAGTAGTTCCAATGGAATGTTGTCTACTCCAGGGGCCTTGTTTCGATTCAGGTCTTTCAGTGCTCTGTCAAACTCTTCACGCAGTATCATATCTCTCATTTCATCTTCATCTACATCCTCTTCCATTTCCATAATATTGTCCTCAAGTACATCGCCCTTGTATAGACCCTCTATATACTCCTTCCACCTTTCTGCTTTCCCTTCTTTGCTTAGAACTGGGTTTCCATCTGAGCTCTTGATATTCATACAAGTCGTTCTCTTATCTCCAAAGGTCTCTTTAATTTTCCTGTCGGCAGTATCTATTTTACCCCTAGTGAGATATGCCTCTACATCCTTACATTTGTCCTCTAGCCATCCCTGCTTTGCCATTTTGCACTTCCTGTTGATCTCATTTTTGAGACGTTTGTATTCCTTTTTGCTTGCTTCATTTACTGCATTTTTATATTTTCTCCTTTCATCAATTAAATTCAATATTTCTTGTGTTACCCAAGGATTTCTACTAGCCCTCGTCTTTTTACCTGCTTGATCCTCTGCTGCCTTCACTACTTCATCCTTCAAAGCTACCCATTCTTCTTCTACTGTATTTCTTTCCCCCATTCCTGTCAATTTCTCCCTTATGCTCTCCCTGAAACTCTGTACAACCTCTTGTTCTTTCAGTTTATCCAGGTCCCATCTCCTTAAATTCCCATCTTTTTGCAATTTCTTCAGTTCTAATCTACAGGTCATAACCAATAGATTGTGGTCAGAGTCCACATCTGCCCCGGGAAATGTCTTACAATTTAAAACCTGGTTCCTAAATCTCTGTCTTACCATTATATAACGTCCCCTTTCTGAATTCTCATTCCTTGTCATTTTCCAGACCTCATGTCAGTATAGTTCTTCCCTCCTCACGCCTGCCTGCGTGAGCTAAAACGCGCGCATTTCGGCCTCCTCTAGTAACACTGTGTCGGCTCTTCTGCCAACACAACACATGCGATCTGATCTTTAGCGCTACGGTCGTCCGTTTGGCCAGTGCTAAGATCGCCCGGTCAACGTCTCCTCTTCCTCCCATCACCCCTAAGACACAAGCACCTTCATCAGCTTCTGCCACAACTAAGACTCAGAAGTCAGATGCACGGGCCTTCAAGAAGGAACCGTCCTGTGAAGACTTCTTATATACCACGAACTCCCAGCCATCGACCAGTACTTCGACTGAACGACCTTCCAAGAAGGCTCATTGGAAGAAAAGTTCTCCTTCTCCGCCACGGCGCGTTTCTTCTCCTGTGCCACCCAGCGGTTGCCGCCCCAGGCCGTCATCCGTTTCACCTGGCCACACTGCTGGTAGCCGAACATCTGGCCGTTCACCGGCGGAGGAAGCTCCCCCTCCCGACAATCTTAACATGGTGGCCGACGAACCTATTGAAAAAATGGACAATGACTCTCCTCCTACTGATAGCGGCAGCAGCGGTCGCTCGAAGCCAGGCCCTCAGCGGCCTTCGAGGTGACCCCGTCTTGCTTCTCCTTTTTCTTTTTCTTCTCACGGTGGCACTTCTTCATTGGAATATTCGCAGCATTCGCTCCAACCGAGAGGACATAAAGTTGCTGCTACGCTCGCACTGTCCGCTCGTAGTAGCTCTCCAGGAAACAAAGCTACGCCCCTGCGATCGTATTGACTTGGCACACTATACCTCTGTGCGTTTTGACCTACCCCCTGTGGCAGGTATTCCAGCTCATGGAGGGGTTATGTTGCTGGTCCGGGATGATATCTACTACGATCCCATCACATTGCACACCGATCTGCAGGCAGTTGCCATCCGAATTACTCTCCCCACTTTCACATTTTCCATTTGTATTGTTTACACTCCATCGTCATCTGCCGTTACTAGGGCAGACATGATGCAAATTATTGCTCAGCTACCTACACCATTTTTGTTGACTGGAGACTTCAATGTCCACCATCCCCTTTGCGGCTCTCCAGCATCTTGCCAGAGAGGCTCCCTGTTAGCAGACCTTTTCAACCACCTCAATCTTGTCTGCCTCAATACTGGCGCCCCTACTTTTCTTTTGGATACAACTCACACCTATTTCCATTTAGACCTCTCTATATGTACTACCCAACTTGCACGTCGGTTTGAGTGGTACGCTCTTTCTGATACGTATTCGAGCGACCACTTCCTTGTGTTATCTATCTCCTGCATCATACCATATCTCCATGCTCAACTAGTTGGAACATCTCCAAAGCAGACTGGGGGCTCTTCTCTTCCAGGGCTACATTTCAGGATCAAAACTTCACAAGCTGCGATAGTTAGGTCGCACACCTCACGGCAGTCATTCTCACTGCTGCTGAATATTCCATCTCTCATACTACTCTTCTCCACATCGCGTACCGGTCCCCTGGTGGACTGCAGCATGTAGAGACGCTCTACGTGCTCGTCGACGTGCTTTACGCACCTTTAAACGCCACCCTACGATGGCGAATTGTATTAATTATAAACGATTACGTGCGCAGTGTCGTCATGTTATTGAAGAAAGCAAGAAAGCCAGCTGGGCTGCTTTCACAAGCTCCTTCAACAGTTTTACTCCTTCTGTTGTCTGGGGTAGCCTGCGCCGGCTATCTGGAACTAAGGTCCACTCACCAGTTTCTGGCTTGACGGTTCCGAATGACGTCCTTGTGGCCCCTGAGGATGCCTCCAATGCCTTCGGCCGATTTTTTGCAGAGGTTTCGAGCTCCGCTCATTATTACCCTTGAGGGTCATGTTCCCACATGCTGGTGCGAATCTATTGTTATCCTGATTCCTAAGCCGGGGAAGGACATGCGCTTGCCTTCCAGTTATCGACCCATTTCCCTTACCAGCTGTGTCTGTAAGGTGATGGAACGAATGATTAACTCTCATTTGGATTGGCTGCTCAAATCTCGACACATACTTATCAATGTACAATGTGGATTTCGTCGACGCACTCTGCTGTTGACCATCTGGTTACCTTGTCGACCTTCATTATGAATAAATTCTTGTGGAAGTGCCAGACAGTGGCAGTGTTCTTTGATTTGGAGAAATCTTATGACACCTGTTGAAAGGGGGGCATTCTCCGCACCATGCATACATATGGGGCCTTCGTGGTTGCCTCCTTATTTTTAATGGATTGAAAGTTCAGGGTACGTGTGGGTTCTGTCCTGTCCGACGCCTTTCACCAGGAGAATGGGGTGCCACAGGGCTCAGTTTTGAGCATCGCTCTCTTCGCCATAGCGATCAATCCAATAATGGATTGCCTCCCAGCTGATGTATCAGGCTCCCGTTTTGTGGACGATTTTACCATCTACTGCAGTGCGCAGCCTACATGCTTCCTGGAGCGCTGTCTTCAGCGTTGTCTTGACCGTCTTTACTCCTGGAGTGTCGCCAATGGCTTCCTTTTTTCTGCCGAGAAGACAGTCTGTATTAACTTCTGGCGCTACAAAGAGTTTCTCCCACCGTCCTTACATCTCGGTCCCGTTGCTCTCCCATTCATGGAGACAACAAAATTTTTAGGTTTTACATTTGACAGGAAACTTAGCTGGTCTCCACATGTGTCATATATGGCAACCTGTTGTAGTCGTTCCCTAAATGTCCTCCGTGTTCTCAGTAGTACGTCGTGGGAAGCAGATCGAACCATCCTACTTTGCCTATATCGGTCGATCATCTGCTCAAAGCTGGTTTTGTATACTCCTGTGCACAGCCGTCCATCTTACGCCGCCTCAACTCTATACAACATCGGGGGTTACGTCTTGCGATCGGAGCGTTCTATACTAGTCCCGTCGAGAGTCTTCATGCTGAAGCCGGTGACTTGCCACTAACCTACTGGCGCGATATACTGCTTTGTCGGTATGCCTGTCGGCTATTATCAATGCCCGACCACCCATCTTATCGTTCCTTTTTTGATGACTCTCTCAACCATCAATACGGGTTGTATGTACCTGCCCTGCTACCCCCTGGAGTTTGCTTTCGTCGCCTCCTTCAGCAACTTGATTTTCCACTCCCTGCAACCTTTAGAGTGGGCGAGAGCCAAATGCCACCTTGGCTCCAGGCTCAGGTTCATGTTCACCTTGACCTCAGCTCGCTCCCAAAGGAGCTTCGGTATACCGCTCGCTTCGTTCGAAGTTTATTAATACGATCTTCATTTATACAGATGGCTCTAAGGCCAATAATGGTGTCGAGTGTTCTTTTATTGTCGGGGCCCACAGTTTCAAATACTGGCTCCATGGCCATTGTTCGGTCTTCATACCTGAGCTATTTGCCCTCTATCAGGCTGTTCTTTACAACTTCCGCCACCAACATTCTGCTTATGTCATCTGCTCAGATTCCATGAGCACCATCCAGAGCCTCAGTGATCTGTATCTGGTTCACCCTTTCGTGCACCGGATCCAACGCTCTCTTCAGCAGCTGGCAGATGACGGTTCTCCGCTTACCTTTATGTGGGTTCCTGGCCATGTCGGTATCCCTGGGAACGAAGCTGCAGATGCTGCGGCCAAGGCTGCGGTCCTCCAGATCGGACAGCTCCTTGTTGTGTGCCTTCATCTGATTTTAGCAGGGTCATTTGTCAGCGCATTTTATCGCTGTGGCATGCTGATTCGTCTACACTTACTGAAAACAAGCTTCGGGCCTTGGACAAACTCTTCACACCCTTCTCGGCGGGAGGAGGTTTTTTTGGCCCAGTTACGAATTGGACACTGCCAGTTCAGCCACCGCCATCTGCTGACGGCTGCGCTGGTGCCGTTCTGCCCATGTGGACAATTGCTGACGGTACGCGACATTTTAATGTCTTGTCCAAATTTTAATACACTGCGCATTGATCTTGGCCTGCCATGTACTCTGGATGAAATTTTAGCGGATGACTCCGGAGCAGCTGCTTGCGTTCTTCGTTTTAGCCATTTGACAAACCTGTCTAAGGACATTTGATTATGCTGTTTTCTTTTAATCCCTTCCTGTTAATGTGCCTTTTATAGTGTTGTCCTTTTTAGTTGCTGTTTTCACATTCTGCCTCGCAGTGCATTCATTATTTAGTCTGGGCACTAATGACCACTGTAGCTGTGGGGGGGGGAAAAAAAAAAAGAAAAGAGGCCTTGTGTAGAACCCGTTTCCAGCGATGTGGAAGGCATAGTATACCGTTAGCAGAGCCTGTTCTGTTTATGGTGCAAATGGAGTGGTCTACTGCCTGTCACATCTTTGTAACAGTTCTGAAGTGAATGCCAGGAAGGGGTTCCTTCATCTTCGGAATCAAATCAGAGTCACAAGGATTTAATTCTGGGGGATTATGGTGGATGGTACAGTTCTTTCCAGTCCCATCGACCAAACAGAGCATCCACAGCCCTGCGCTGTATGCACCCACACATTGTCGTGGAAAATGATTCGTGGGTTGCGCAGAAGGTGTCGCCGCTTCTTTCGCAGGTGGCGCTCCAAAAACGAACAGTAATACTGTGCATTGACGGTCTTTGCAAAAGAAGTGGCGACACTTTCTGCCCAACCAACCCATCATTTTGCACTGGGTTCAGATGCAAATATTGTGAAAGGGTCACTTCAGGAGATCTTCTCTCTAGCACAATGGAAAGAACACGTTTCTCCACTAGAAACACCTTGTTGTATCTCAGAGTCGATTCAGCAAGGGGTGAAAAGTAAGGTTGAACTTCATCAAAAATCACATGCAATATGTTAGTGTCGCAAGATGGTACAGCTTGTTAAATGCACAGTACTGGGTCAAGCAACAGTGGTGATTGGCAAATTGGTGCTGATTCACAACTAACCATGAAGACCTATACAGTTTTCATCTAAACATGTCCTTCTATGAAGTTGCTGGACAATGGTTTAATCTGATATTGCAAACTTCATATATGATACCTGTATATATTGTACAGGAAAGGAGGATTTTGTCTCAGAAGTCCTAATGGAATAAAAACAGAAATACCTATTCCTTGTAAATTTGAAGAGTTGTTTATTCAATATTGAAAAGAAAACATGGAGCAAGGTATTGTGCTTTGTAAATTTTGTGAGTTGCAACCAAAATGTTACATTACCATTGGAGCATCTGGGAGACATTCAGTATGCATTTGCACAATCCATTGAAATATGAAGCTAATGCTTAACATGAGGCAGATTGACACTGACTACAAAGCTCTTGTTGCCAAGATTGTCTGTAATTTGGATGCTAAGGATTGCATGTTTTAACAGTGTGAAAACTGGCCAGGAAGAATAGAATTAGAGAAATATTTAACAGAAGTTTTTAAAAACTATGATTTTGACTATGTGATAGAATTCTAACAATGGATCCACACTGATTGTGATGAACTGGAGCCAAAGCAGCTGTCAGTTGAAGAATTAAGTGAAAATTTGACTGCCAAAATTTTGAAGCTTTCTAGTCACCACTATGTTGCGAAACACCAGATTTGTCACTTGAAGAAAATCGAGGAAAATTTGAAGCCCAGTGAACTACCCATTCTAATGCATTTTGTGGAAAATTATTCTTTCATCATCCAAGATGCTGTTCAGGTATATCACTGTGACAAAAAGCTGAAGAAGTAAAGCAACATATTGGCGTATGCATTATCAGTGATTGACACCATTACCGTGCACACATTTCTGACAAAATTAATCAGCAATTTGAAAAGTATGAGGGAAGTAGTAGTACATATTCACTATTTCAGTGATGGTTCCACTGCTCAGTACAAGAATTACAAAAATTTTATCAGCCTGTGCTACTGCAAAAAGCTGAATGATTCTTTTCTTTTTTTTTTCACAAGTCACATTAAATCTCTGTGTAGTGAAGCAGCTAAATGCTTATCATCAATAGCCTGCAATAAACTGCAGACAATCAAATTTTAACCCCAAAGGTTTATTCAAATTTTGTGACCAACAAGTACAAGGAATTGAGTTCATTTTTGTTACAAACCAAGAAACAGAAGATGAAAGAAAGCTACAGGAACAAGAATTTGCAAATGGCCATGCTTTAGCTGGAACAATTTTTGCCAGTGGATTTGAACCACATTCAAGTTGGTCATGCTTCAAGTGATTAAGCCTTATTCCTGGCCAGTATATCGCCTGCATCTATGACAATTGCTGGTGGATTGGTAATGTATGTGAAGTTGATATTGAAGAACGTGATTCCCTGGTCAGTTCATGCACCCTTTTGGTCCACTATGTATGGTCTATTGGCCTGAAAGATAAGATCAATGTTGGCTTCCTGAACAGCATATCATCATGAATATTGCAGCCGCTTCAGGAACTAGAACAGGACATCAGTACAATTGTCCAGAAGCCATGTTGAATAGTATTGAAGAAAAATTTAATTCCATGAAGCAATAATTTGAAATAGCACCCCCTTGAGCACCAGTGTGAAGAGACCCACATATTAGCTTGGGAACCAGGACAAGAAACCCACGAGGCTTTGGAACCTTGATAAAGAAACCAGCAAACAGCCATCTACATGTAACAGAATAAGGCATGTTTGACAACATCATAATACCCCTTTTGCCTTTGCAACCATACACAGTCACTACCAGGATAGGTAAGGAAACTAACTCAACTAATGGTTTTGAACTGGTCGAATAAAATTTTCTTGGTTGTCATGGCTAGTTGGAACATCAGCATTAAGGTATCAGTTGTCATTGTTGCTTGTCTTGAAGTTATGGGTTTAGCCACCTGTACCATGTTGCAATCTTAACATATTACATATGACTTTTGTTGAAGTTCAACCTCATATTTGATACCTTTGCCGAACTTACTCTAAGATCCAACAGGATATTTCCAATGCAGAAAATTGTTCTCTTTCCAGTGGTGCTGGATGAAAAGTTTCTGAAATGATCCTTTTGCAATATTTACATCTGAACTTGCCATATTTATTGTAATTTTAAATTCAGTGCCATGTTTGTGACTGAGTATAATCAAAAATATTTGATTAAGCACGAAGATATGCTGATAGAATCATGTCCCAGGCTTTGTCAACAATTGTACCGAGTTGTAGTTCCTCTGTATTTTTTCTTCTTCAAATATCGTACTCCAAAGAGGGTCAAAAATCTGTGCATTTTTCTCTGCAGGTTTTTTGAACCCCTTTCATACATTGTGCTGGTTCACAAAATGCTTCACATTCTGTCACATTGTATTTTTCTGACTCACAGGTAAAAGTTAAGCAAGATCAGAAAGTAAGAATTTCCTTCAACTTTTATAGTCCTGTCTTCCTTAGTTGCATGTAATATTACGGTATATTAATAATTTTTACTTATGGACCATCTGACAGCAACTGAATAAAACACAATTTTAGTGCCCTATGCGTTTCGCCTTTATTTTTCTGCAAGGCATCATCAGTGGCCTGGAATGTACATATGTTAGCTATTTTATTTACATTTTGTCATTTTGCCTATAGGTTATAAACAGTTCTGGTGGTTGGTATTTCCTATTAAGTAGTAATGTTTTGAACTGTACTTACAAGTTGCAACAGGAGCGTAATATGTAGGAAATTGTCCACGCAACCTGTAAGTACAGTTCAAAACATTACTACTTAATAGGAAATACCAATCACCAGAACTGTTTATAACCTATATGCACAATGACAAAAATGTAAATAAAATAGCTAACATATGTACATATTCCAGGCCACTGATGATGCCTTGCAGAAAATAAAGGCGAAACGCTTATGGCACTAAAATTGTGTTTTATTCAGTTGCTGTCAGACGGTCCATAAGTAAAAATTATTAATATACCGTAAGAATTTCCTACTTGCTTTTGTACTGTAATAAGTGTTTCAAACATTGGGTTTTGTACACTTTCGTGCACATTCGTCGAAAAGCCATTCAAATAGAAGTCCACTGTTTCTTGTATACTTAAGCTCACGATTTAAAATTTTTCACAGTTTCATTTCTAGGATAGGTCTACACCCACAATAAGTTTCAGGAAACTTGAAGCTCAAGAAGCGGAAGGCGCATGATCGCTTATGGAATGACTCATAGTGATGTCCAGATAGTTTTGATCAGATGCTGTACATATTGAAGCTTGTTAGGCAATTCCTAGGCTATATTGGAAATCAGTGGATACTGGTTGTGCACCGTGACATTTGAGTATTCAAATGTAAAGGACAGCAGTGAGTCGCAGAATCCATATTATACTACATATCTAGGTTTCAATTTTTTACATAGTCAGTGCACCAATGATGACTATGTCATGGTTGAAATCTAGATCTGCTATAAATTATGGATTCTGCGACTGACTGCTGTCCTTTAGATTTGACTATTGTAGCCAACTATTATAAGAACAAAAACAGTTTCAAGGTTTGGTTACACATTACTACACTAAAATTGTGCCATAGTTAAGTATTATGCAGCAATCACATTGTGTACTATACATCATGTGGTTCTTCTAAGAAATTATCTCTGGAGTATAAGTCAGCCAATAAAATAGCCTTTTTTTCCTCTTACACAGTATTTTCTTTCATATTCCTACTATTCTTTACTTAAAACTGCCCCCCCCCCCCCCCCCCATCTTTAATAGCTGCCTTGCTCCACTTGAGATTTTCTTTTCATTTTCTGTCTTCATACGTGCAACATAGTTTGTTGTTTGCATTTAAATACTGTGTCAAATAATTGCCTCTTTAATGTATATCTGTATGATCTCCGCTATCTGTTAGGCTAAAATTGTTGCTTAATTTAATCGAATAGACATCGCCCTTCTGATGAGTCAGTGTCTTTCTAGCTGCACATCTACTTTTATGTTGCCTATTTTATGAAAAGGACAGGTTGCTGCTCACCATATAGTGGAGATGTTGATTCGTGGACAGGTGTAACAAAAAGACTGCTAAACAAGTAAGCTTTTGATCAAGACACTTTCTTCTGAATTAGACAATACACACACACACACACACACACATTCACGCTGATGCCAGTCTCATTTACATGATCACTGTGTCTGACTGTTGAGGCCAGACTGCGAGTGACAGCACATGATGGGAGAAATAACCTAGGTGGTGGGGGTGAGGCTGAGGCTGAGGCTATGGTGGGGGGAGGGGGGGGGATAGAAGTGTGACAGGAATGAGGTGGAGAGAGGGTGGGGCAGCTAGGAGCAGTCAGGAGGTTAGACAGAGGGCAGGGGGGGGGGGGGGGGGGGAGTGAGTGCAAAAGGAGAGAAGTGAAAAAGACTGAGTGTGCATTGGTAGAATAGAAGACTGGATAGTGCTGGGTTGGGAACAAGGAAGGGGATATGTGGGTGAAGAAACAGTAACTAACGAAGGTTGAGGCCAGGAGGGTTATGGGAACATAGGCTGTATTGCAGGGTGAGTTCACACTTGCACAGTTCAGAAAAGCTGGTATTGGTAGGAAGGCACAGGCTGTGAAGCAGTCATTGAAATGAAGAACATTGTGTTGGGCAGCATGTTCAGCAACTGGGTGGTCCAATTGTTTCTTGGTCACAGTTTTCCAGTGGCCTTTGGCCATTCATGCAGGCAGAGAGCTTGTTGGTTGTTATGCCCATGTGGGTGTGACAACCAACAAGCTGGCTATCCACATGAATTGCCACTGACAAACTGACTAAAAGACAGCTGGACCACACAGTTGCTGAGCACGTTGCAAAGACAACATTCTTCATTTCAATGTCTGCTTTAAAGCTTGTACCATCTGGATCCTTCCTACAAATACCAGCTTTTCTGAGTTGCGCAGGTCGGAACTCTACGTGCAATATATCCTACACTCTACTAACCCTGCTGGCCTCACCTTCGCTAGTAACTGTTCCTTCAGCCACCTGTCCCCTTCCTGGTTCCCACTCCAGCACTGCACAACCTACTACTCCACAATTCCACAAGCGCAGCCACAGGATTTTTACTTCTTTCCTTTTCCACTCTCCCACCCTGCCCCCCCCCCCCCCCCCCCCCCCCCCCGCTCTATTTAACCTTCTGACTGCACCTAGCTGGCCTGCCCTGCCCTGCCCCCAACTTGTCTCTGTATGCTTTCACAAAAAGCAATTTACTATCCCCTTGTTTCTCTCATTATGCGCTATCACTTTCAGTCTGGTCTCCCGCTGCCAGTGACATTGGCCATGTGTGTATGAGTTGTGTTTGCATGAGTGTGTGTGTGTGTGTGTGTGTGTGTGTGTCTGTGTGTGTGTGTTGCCAGGTTCAGAAGAAGGCCATTTATCTAAAAGCTTACTTGTTCAGCAGTCTCTTTGTTGTGCTAGCCTCTAACAACATATTAACTATATTATGAGTAGTAATCTATCCCTTTCGTAATATTTTCATTATTCCACCATGGATTTTCCATTCTTTATATTGCATCTTACACATCTTGGATCACTCCAAATTCCAAAGTTAATTAGGACTACCACATACCGTATCTTTCTTTATTGTTTAATGAAATGTAGGCAGTTTTGTTTCATTTGATGCTTGTCAACATTGTTTTCTATTTGTTTTCTACTGGAAGAATGTGTTACGGGTGAACAATATTCTGCATGGCAGATTATACTGATGTATGACATATGTCATGTATTACATTTTTATTTATATGTTTATATGTAAGACTGACTAAACTGCAATTTTTTTCAGTGGTCGGAGGATGAGTAATGGAAACTGATGATTGTAGAACCAAAAGAATGCGCGGAAGAGCTCGAGGACGTGGTAGGGGGAGGGGAAGGGGAAGGGGCAGAGGACGTGGGAAGAAGGCAATAAAGGTGAGTAAATGTATGTATAGGTTAGAACTTTGATATTGTATTAACATATGAAATAGTGGTCTTATGATATTCGCACTGGCCAGAAATAATTTGAATAGAAGAGATTAGAGGCTGACAGACACACATTGTAGATATCACCCATACAAAATACTAAGTAAGAAGGATTTTATTTCAAACTGAAGTTTGACGTAATTATTCTGTTTAGCAGTTTACCCCATAGTCTGGGCTCTATTGGATAATTAAATAATTCAGTGATTCACAGGTTATTTGCCCAATTTTTATGCACAGGCATGTTGTAAAAACCAATTTGCTGGTTGAGTGACTGTATTTGATTGGTATATGTGTAAAGCTACATATTGACCCTTTACAATGTATTACAAAGTAGGGAAAAAAATGAAGTCCCATGCTTCTTGACAGAGCATAGGGGAACGACACGGGAGACCCGCACTGCCGCACTAGGCAAGGTCCTAATGGAGGTGGTTTGCTGTTGCCTTCCTCCAACCATAATGGGGGTGAGTGATGATGATGATGATGAAGACGACACAACACCCAGTCATCTTGGGACAGGTGAAAATCCCTAATCTCGCCAGGAATCGAAACAAGGACCCCGTGCTCGGGAAGTGAGAATGTTACCGCGAGACAACAAGCAAAGTACACCATTTTAAACTTGGTAACATAAAGAACATATTTACACAAATTATGCTATTACTCGGCAAAAATGCACTGTATGCCCAGCAATAGTGGGAGCTAACTTTGTCATGTGGCTAACTGTAGCCACATTCCATTTTAAAGTAGTGTTTGTTGTTTCCTTGTAGCACAAATGCAGAAAAAGATTACAATTGTAACAGCTTGCTGTTAATGTCAATAGTTTTACTGATGATTTCAAGAAGTAAGATGCTGTAGTGCCAACAGACACGATGATAAAATGTTCAATCAGATGATGAGAAGCAATAGTTATGTAAGTCAGCAGTGTGTAAATTACCGGAGAGAGGGGGACATCATCAACTGGAACAGGAGTCAGGTATCCGCCTGAAAGCGGAAGAAGCAAACTACACACCCTAAATGTTTCTGTGATACTACAAATAAATATATTATTAGGAGCAATTTCTTGAATATTATTAAAAATACAAGGCATTAAAATCTTTGAAAAAACTTCCCAGTGTTGTTTTGCACGGAAGTGGACTTGCAGGCTAGCAAAGAAACTCAGAGACTAACTGTTCCATAGTTTTAAAAGGTATCAGAATAAATAAGCTGCCTTGTTGGAACAAGAGCACATAATTGCATATGACATTAGATTTTTATGAAAAATAGAGTGCCAAAATTTAAGTAGCCAGTTGTCAAGCTGTATGTACAAACAAACATGCATGTTGTATGCCCCTACATTATGCGAGCTGGACCCACAATGCTGAGATTCTATTTCAGCAGGTGGACTGGGTTGGGTGTGTGTTGTGGTGTTGTTGCATTGGTTGTGATAGGTAGGAGAGAGGGAGGAAGGAGACAGTAAGGGGGTTTGGGCGTGCGCAGCTAGCAGCTTGGAGAGAGGCAGAAAGCAGGTTTGCTGGCTAGGAATGCAGGAGGGAGAAGGGGCAAGTGCATGTGCTAGTCATGTGATACACGGGTAATGTAGCCAGTGGGATGCGGCACACGATGAACAATGGTGACATGGAGATGTGGATTGGGAGAGGGTGACAGGACAGTGAAGAGTACCGTATTTACTCGAATCTAAGCCGCACCTGAAAAATGAGACTCGAAATCGAGGAAAAAAAAATTTTCTGAATCTAAGCCGCACCTGAAATTTGAACTCGAAATTCAAGGAGAGAGAAAAGTTTTAGACCGCACTTCCAAATCGAAACAAAGTTGGTCCATTGTAACATGAGCACAATTGGGGTCGAATGGATCAAGATAGAGCTTCAGTAGTTTGGTTCGAGTCGTAAGCTTAAGAGTTAAGCTTTACCAAGTAGCCATTGCTATGTGTCAGGCGCCCCATCCATATTTATACAGGTATCATTCCTTTTTCACTTGCTTCGTCTGATTTGAATCAATTGCTTATTTTGCTTTGATCTGGTAAGTGCCGTTCTCTTTGTTATAGGTGTTTACCTCACTCTAAGCTGAAAATGCATTATTGTAGTGTGTCATGCATTGTTTGTCGCATTCTGATAATGAGTGTTTACGACCTGTCGCCGATCGCTGCATGGCTTGCTTTTGTGCACGTACTGCGGCTTACATAAAAAAATAAAATCAAATCAAATTTAAAAAAAAAATTGTTGTTACTTACACTGCTGCTTTCTTTGATAATGATGAACAAGAATCAAATAATAGACTGCGTATGATAGAAGATGTTCTGAATGAGAGTTTGGTGAAAATTTTTATTCGTTTGAAAACCTTGCAGGTGCCTGTTTAGTACATTACATTCTGCACAGAAATTAGATTCATCTTAGATTTAAAAATCTAGTCAGTTTCCGTGCTTCATTTCTGACTGTATCACTATTCAGCATAAGAATAATGCGAATATAAACATGACATGATATGTATATTCTTCCGCATTTGCTGTTGTCTCACTCTAGTTTTGTAGTTCATTTGGCAGACAGGATTTAAATGAGATAGCAGCAAACACGAAAGAATACATGGCATAATGTTTATATTCTTCTACCTTTTCTTTTAATTTATTTACCGACGCAGAGGTTTTGGCGCCAGTATTTATCTTTGTGCCTGCAAAACATGCCTGTGTAGCGCTACATGTATTAGATGGCAGAAGTTTGTTGTGGCGGCACCTACCAACATTTTTCAGAACTTCCGCTTACTTTGCACTCGATTCTAAGCCGTGGGCAGTTTTTTGGATTACAAAAACCGGAAAAAAAGTGCAGCTTAGATTTGAGTAAATACAGTAGACAGTGTGGGAACAGTGGGTTTACAGAGATTGAGACCGGGATGGTTAAGAGAGCGAATGGTGTATTGCAAGGATAACTCCTGTATGTGTAATACAGAAAAACTGGTGGTGGAGGGAAGGATCCAGATGGATCTGGTTATGAAGCATTCACCAAACTCCAGTGTGTTGTGCTGAACTGCATTTTATTCCACTGGCTGCTCAGCTTTGTTCTTGGCTACACTTTGGCAATGGCTGTTCATTCTGGTGGACTGCTGGTTGGTTGTCATACTGACACAGAAAGCTGTGCAGTGATTGAAGCAGAGTTGGTTATGACGTTGCTGTTTGCACAGGTTGCCCTACCTCTGGTGATATAGGATAAGCCTGTGACAGAACTGGAGTAGCAAGTGGTGTATTGGGCAGGTCTTGCACCTGGGTCTTCTACAGGAATAAGACTGCTGTGGCAAGGGGGTTGGGATTGGGTGTGGGAGTAACAGAAGGATAGTCCAGTGTGTATAAGTTGGGTAAGTGATGGAATAACACTTTAAATGGCATGGAAATGATCTTGGGTAAGACATCCGTCATATTTGGGCATGATGATAGAACATCAAATCCCCAGTGAAGGATATGCTTCAATTGTTCCAGTCCAGGGTGATATTAGATGACGAGGGGATGCTCCATTGTGTTGATTCTTGGGTGTGGTGGGAGGATTAGATGTGTTTGAGGAAATCTGTTTGTGGACTAGATTGCGGGAGGTAGTGCCTGTCTGTGAAGGCTCTGGTGAGACCTTCAGCAAATTGGGCAAGGGAGTTCTCGTCACTGCAGGTACACTGTCCATAGCTGGCCAGGTAGTATGGGAGTGGCTCTTTGGTGTGGAATGGATAACAGCTGTCAAAATGCAGGTACTGTTGGTGGTTAGTTTGTTTAATATGGACAGAGATGTGGATGGAGCCCTCGGAGGAGGTTGAGGTAAATATCCAAGCAGGTCGCATATTGGGTTGTTGAGGAGGACCAGGTGAAGCAGAAGAGAGAGAAAATCTTTAGGTTGTGGAGGAATGAGGATTTGGTGTTTAGGCACTGAGTCCAGATCGTAAAGGTATCATCAATGAACTCGAACCAGAAAACGGCTTGGGGTTTTATGAGGCTATGGTGGTTTCATCTAGACAGCCCCTAGAAAGGTTAGCATAGGAGTGCACAATGTGAACGCACTTGGCTGTACCGCATATTTGTTGATATACCCTTCCATCAAAGGAGATGCAGTTGTTTGAAAGGATATGAACAATGCAGGGGCGCAGAGGTTTGTGTATGGAGAGGGGAAGGGGGGGAGGGGACACTCTAGCTTGACAAAGGATTCATTTCCTTTTTCTAGAATGTGTGCCTGTCGGCGACTCAGTGCTTCTGCTGCTCAGTATGTGGTCTCATTTTCTCCTGAAGTATTTACAAAAAGTGCCATTTAACATTTTGTTGTTGGCCAAACATGCAAATTGGCCTTTGGACTGTCATACAGAAGACGGTTGTTTTCCTTTCCACAAAAATATATAGTGACACTACTTCTCCTGATAATTCCATTGACAAAATTTTGAGAGAAAATGGGTCCATCCATACTGTCTAGAACTAAATGCTATAGAATTGGTCTGGAATCTTGAAAAGAATACGAACCGTTGTCGTAATCATCAAACACCTTACTCTAGAAGCTGAAAGAAATGATTACTGATGCTTTAGCTGCTAGTAAACAAACATTGTGTCACCAGACATGGTGAAAGCCTTTAGATGTAATACCATTTCAATTATTTACTTGTCAGTTCTACGGCTTTTATATTCAAGTAGCTTCTCTTTTGCCCGCACAAGGTTGAACAGACTTCATACCAGACCTTTCAATCAAAGAGCAGTCTGACATGGTCTCTGAGAATTAAACCCGCCATGCTCAGAACCAGAAACATTAGCCACTAGAGCACAAGGTTACTCTGATTTAGTTGTTGTGACATTAGGTTTCACTAACATTAGAACACTGCAAAAAAAAAAAAAAAAAAAAAAAAAAAAAAAAAAAAAAAAAAAAAAAAAAAGTTTGTGATGACTACTGGAAGAGAAATACTTTGGTGAATGAGACTATTGAAAATATAATAAAATTTATTTGGCACTGAACTGAACAAAAAGACAGTATTATCTCTTGTAACTGAAACAGCAGACAACAAATATGTGGATGCAGGTCAGGGATCTAGCAACATCACTGGGTAAGATAGTTTTACCGATGCTGTCAGTGAAGTGGCATTAACAGCAAAGTTGAGACGTTCTGTATGTCCTGTTTCTGTCCTTATTCTTCATGGACTCTTTCGTTCAGTGGCATGTACAGAAGTGTAGTGTCTGACAGGGCTACTCTTGTAAGAATACTGGAGTGTACCCTATTATTACCATCCATCCCTACTTCTTGGATGTATATCCAATTGTGCCACACTCTGGCCAGGTCTTCTGTTCTTTTCACCAGTTAATTAGAGTGAAACATGCATAAATTCAACAACAAATGTAAGCAAATTTGAGTAGTTGATAGGCACAAGATTAAAAACAGTTACTAAGCCTTTGGATGATGTGATTCTACAGAGCCAAGTAGTACATAATACCTGCACAGCTACATTTCCCTAGCCAACATTAGCACCGCATCTCAGCCGGTGTGAGGAGGGAAGAAATGTTGGCGTGGGAGGGGGGTTGAGGTGATTGGAGGGAACAGTTGCTTATGGCAGAGATGAAGAAGCAGCAAGTTCAGTGTATAGTTCTGTAGCACTGTTCAGCCTTCCACATGCAGGCAAGGTGACATGTATGTGGTGCACAATGACATGGAGAAATGGACTGGAAGTGGGGAGAGAACAGAGGAAGAGAGAGAGAGACTGTGGAGTGGAAGGTTTGAGTGTAGAATGAGTGAAGTGGGGGCTGGGGTGATGTTGGTGAGGGTCAGGGGCTTGCAGAGAGATTGAGGCCAGGAGGACTGTGGAATCAAAGGCTGAGTTGTAAGAATAGTTACCTTCCTTGTAGTTTAGACCCTAACTTGACTCATCTGGCACTCACACTCTTTGTTCCACAGTCTCCCCTTCCTCTTTTTATCTTACCCTCCCGGCACACTCCTCCGCATCATTGTGCACTGCACACAACTTCCCCTGTGTGCAGCCATAACAAATTCTCTAGGGCAACATTCATATCCTGTGTGCCTGTTCCATTCCTTCACCCTTCCTCAACCCTCTTTCCTGCTCTTTATCCTGCTCCCCCTCGCCCTCTCCACCTGACAAAACCCCTCATCCCAGTTGAGCTGCATGCCAGCGCAATGTAATTGCTCCCACCCATTCACCCCCTCCTCTTCCCAGCTCCTCCTATAAATGGAATGCCATTCAGATTATTTTTCATCACAGTATTTAGGAATAGCAGGAATTTTCTTCTGCACTCGTGATAAACTTGATGTTGCTGTGTATGCTCTCAAGGGGTTACTAGAATTCCATGAGGTTTCTTCATGATGCAGTTTCTTCCACAAGTTAGTAGAAATATCATTGTTTCAACTGTGCAGTTTCCAGAACTGTCTCTTTGTGGTGCTCCATATAAAGTCATTCCATTTCTGGAAATAAGTCAGAAGTGCATGTCAAAACAGTTTGTGTCCTCTGACAGATGCCCATCAAGGCATGTACAATTTGGTTTCTTCAGATGTCAGTTAGGGCTACAGGCACCTAGCATTTACAGTATTGGATGGATGTGTGAATGCTAGTGCATTGGTCTTCACAATACTATATAACAGAGTGTTGTGCAGAACTCATATGATGTGTCTACTTAGACCATCAGGCAAGTCTGCAGTTGCAGACTAGTTTCATCGAAGGAACATACATTAATCTTCGAGCAGACCAAGATGCTCTGTTCTGCTGTCACTTTTGGAACTTGGTCATTAATGAGGCAATAGTAATAACAGTAAACAATAATCGTTTCAATCAGCATCTTGCTTTCATACAATATTCTGCGTGGGATCCTGCAATAGTGCAAAATCAGTAAGAACACACATGCTCAACAGTGATGTATGCACTGAATACTTCATACTAGGAATGAATGAGGAGAAAGACTAATTGAGTTCTGTAATAAATTTCAGCTAGTAGTAGCGAATACTCTGTTGAAGAAACAAAAGAGGGGAAGGTACACTTGGAAAAGGCCGGGAGATACAGGAAAATTTCAGTTAGATTATGTCAAGGTCAGACAGAGATTCCAAAATCAGGTACTGAATTCTAAGGTGTACCCAGGAGCAGATATAGACACAGTTCACAAAGTAGCAGTGATAAAGAGTAGACTCAAGTTTTAGAGCATACTGAGGAAAAATCAATGAAGTGGGACACAGAAGAATGAAGAGATATGCTTGAAGTTCTCGTAGGCTATAGATATTGCGATAAGGAAAAGCTCAGGTCAGATAAAGAGGAATGGCCATCTCAGAAGAGGGCAATCACAGAAGGTGAAAAGAAACATAGGTACAAAGGAGAAAAATGTGAAGAAACTATGGATAGCAAAAGAATTACTTTAGCTAATCAACGAAAGAACGAAGTACAACAATGTTCATGAAAATTCTGGAATACAGAAATACAAGTCACTTAGGAACAAAATTACAAGGAAATGCAGGGAAGCTAAGGTGAAATTGCTGCATGAAAAATTTGAAGATATCGAAAAAGAAATGATTGTCGGAGTGAATGACTCAGTGACTCAGCATACATAAAAGTCAAAACAACCCGCAGTGAAATTAAAAGCAAGCTCGGTAACATTAAGAGTGCGATGGGAATTCCACTGTTAAATGAAGAGGAGAGAGCAAATAGGTGGAAAGAGTTCGTTGAAGGCTACTTTGAGTGGGAGGAGTTGTCTGATGACGTGATAGAAGCAACACCAGGACTTTGGGAAAGTAGTAGGGTACCCAAGAATTTATACAAGATCATTTCCTGTAGAAATTTGGCACTTCCCCTCAATATGATGAGTGGAAAAATTGTCAGCACGTTGCTTGAGGGCCACATGGTACTCAGATGATAACCTGAGAAAATT
Organism: Schistocerca americana; assembly: GCF_021461395.2. NCBI lineage: Eukaryota > Metazoa > Arthropoda > Insecta > Orthoptera > Acrididae > Schistocerca > Schistocerca americana. The sequence goes on from NC_060120.1 coordinate 416,014,704, forward strand.
TCATCAGTAGAATTTCCCAAAAGATCCTCCATTTGAATGTAATTAACTGTTTCATCAAGTAAAAGAAAAGAGAGAGATTCCACACAGGAAGAAAAGTTTACAGATGCTAATGTATAAGGTTATACCTAACAGAAAAATGTCAGTACTGCCAACACGCGCGCACACACACACACACACACACACACACACACACACACACACAATTATAAGTATGTACACTGTTTTAACTTTCAGTACTCATAGGTCCTTTCATGGGAAGGAAAAAGGGATGGATTGGAGAAGATTAAGAAGTAAGGGCATGTTATTCAGAGCCCAAGATGAGAAGGAACCACCTGTTGTGAGGACAAGGCTTGTCCTGAAGATAAGTACGGGCCAGCAGGTTTCTCATGGTTTCATAATTTGCTCTCCATTTCCATATTGCTGATGTGAGGGAAAGAACAGAAAATATTCCACTGCATAGCGACAGATTTTGTCTTACGATATTTAGACCATTGTTAAGCCATTCTCTGCCATCATCTTCCTTTGAAGAATGGTCACCAACAGAGTTTCTTTCGAGCCTGGATGGAAAGCAATAAAATTCAATTACAAGCATTGGGCTTCACAAACAGCAGCTGTGTCACAAATTTTAATGCCATTCAGTCAACTTTAAGTGGTTGAACGAAGACGTAAAAGAAATTTCTCTCTCATAAAAATAATATTCATTCAAGAACTTTCTCAAAATTATCTGTGTGTTATTGGGGATGGGGGGGGGGGGGGGGCAACAACAAGAGGAATATACAGTGCCACTGTGCTAAAAATAGTCTCAGATCTCTTAGTGGGATACCTAGAGTTGTAATGTTGAGGAACATCGTATGCATTATACTTTACCTCCTTGGTTTTTCATTTTGTTACTGTCTGTCATATCCAAGAGCACATCTGGTGCCCAATTGAATGGTGTCCTCAACAAGGACAAAGCAAATACCAGTCTCAGCACATATTTTACATTTGCATGTACCACAATTCTAAAGATGTTACAAGTAGTCATTTAGACAGGGGGGAGTGGGGGGGGGGGGGGAGGAGATCACATTGTTGTTGTTGTTGCCATGATTTGCAGTTCAGTTGTGTATTTTATTCTGTACAAGATTTAAGGTTTCTCAAACAGAACTATTAGTGATTCAGACTTTCCAGGATACTGAATTGCTGTCAAATGAATGGTTCACAGACAGGCATGTCAGCAATTTAAATATCTGTCTGGTCATCCATATTTAGATAGTCCGTGGTTTCCCTAACTCATTTATGGCATAAAGAAATTGCCACAATAGCGCTTTCGAAAAGGACATACCAATTCCCTCCTCAGTCCGTCTCCAACCTGAGTTTTTTATGACTCCAACCTAGATGAGAAATGAACCTGTAATTGAATCCTTTGCAAACCCTAATTCTCTATAGCTGTTTTAACGATTTATCACATTTGACAGGTGCCTTTGTAGTCCCCTACTGATTTTTCCACCATTTTATTAGTACTGCTCATCCCTGGAGTGGAGCAGTTTGCACATTAATTCTCGTGCAGAGGATCCAGGCTACTGGGAAAAGATTTAAGCACATTATCTGGCTTCCGATACTAAAGAGGTGGACCAGTCCCCTACAATGAAGCAGTCTCAATTGTGTATGACTGCCATGGATTTTTCCTTGGTGGAAAGACTAGAACAGTGTGCACTCAGCCTCATGATGCTAATTGAGGAGTTAATTAAATGAGAAGTAGCAGCTCCAGGGTCTGAAAAGTTGACAATGGCCAGGAGAGTGGTGTACGGACCCCAGGTCCCTCTCTACAGCATCCTGAAAGATGCCAGATGGCAAAGGAGATCGCGGGGCGTAGTGGTAGAAAACTAGCGTGTCCATCAAAAAGTTAGCTTCTATACCTCCTCCTCCATGGTAAACTGAATTTTTATGTTAACTTTATTCTTTTGTTCATGAAAAAGTTCTTTTATGACTCCACAATGCAATCGCATCATCCACATAGTGAAAACAGATGTTTGACTTTTTAATGGCCATGCCTAGTGCCTGTGCTTCAGATTGTACCACAAAAGAGTTAAACAGCTCCCAGTCATGATTCTATCCATTTGTTCATAATACTGGTCATTCAGTTTAAGTACATAGTCATGGAGTTAATTGGAGAAGAAATGGAATATATCAGAACTTTGTTAGAGAGTGGATGATCGTCCTTACAAATAGAAAGGTTATTGTAAACATCATGGAGGGTCTCAGTACCATACATCCGTCCGAGAAATCTAGTACCTGTCATTAAAGTTGTCATTGACAGTATAGAAAAGGTCTTGGAAACAGTGGCATGTTATTGTAGTGCATAAACCCATGATCCAGGTGCAGGAATATTTGTCAGGCTGAGATGCTTGACAAATGCAGGAAGGTACAGATATATACAGAATATTGAGCAACTGTGGACCGTTATACATGGATAATATAAAGAGAGTAGTGAAAAAGCAAAGGAGAAACTATTAGATCAGCACTGTTGGAACACATTTTGCAGTGAGGAAACCACAGGATTCAATTTGATAAGATCCAAGTGCTGACATCGACAGGCTGGTAGATAAGCTGCTCAGAGAGACAATAAAGATTGCCAAGCACAACAGTTTTAATGTTACTGGGAAAAGAGTTAAGCACATTATCTGGCTTACAGTATAAAAGAGAAGGTGCACCAGTCCCCTACAATCGAGCAGTCACAATTGTGTACAACAACAGCCAGCTATACTTGAATTTCAAAAACATGTCCTGCCCAACCACAGATTACCTCAATTTCAGTCAGCAGTAAGCACCTGTCTACAGTGAAAGGTAACTATAATGACCCCTCCACCTTCTCAAGATGTCCTACACAGACAAAGACATTGTGTTTACCAAGACATTCGTTGATCAAAATATTGTAGCATGGAAAATTTTAATATTTTATTCTTGTAGCAAAGAACAGATGGCAAAGAAGAAGAAGAAGAAGAAGGTAATGTATTGTAAAACCAATTAATTGTTATACTCCTTCTATTCAGGTAATTGAAAGTGATGAGGAAGAAACTCCTCTTCAGGCACCAGAAGAAGTGACAGAAGGAAATGAAGAAAACTTGCAGCCTCCAAAAAGTAAGTTACTTGTATACAACATCGAAGTGGAAAATATAACTGTCCATAGTTACATGTGAACCTCATAAATTTTAAATCAAAGTGCTGGAGTGGCTAAGACATTGAATTCATATTTTGGAGACATAAGTTTCAAATTACTTTTCATCTATGCAGATTTATATTGCCGCATTGTCTTTCAACAAATTCACAGGTGATTGCTGTCCCAACCATTCTTCTGTGGAACAAATGCTGTTTCTCTGATAACCTCAATGTCAACCATTTTCTAGCTTGCAAAAAGTAGCTTGCACACTTTTGAAGACAAACAGTTTTGAGCAATGCTATGGAAGAACAATGTACTGACCTGAAGCTGGAACAGTCAAGGATACATTTAATTGTGGGGAGCCAGAGTGTGTCTGGTAAAGTGTTTCCGGTTGTGTGAAGGTGTAATATTTAGCAGGCCAATGGAAACTTATGAGGAGTTTAAAGAGTGAATTCTAGAACATTCGGTGTAGAAAGTACCTATGCAAATTTCAGAACATGTTGGATTGGAATGAGTTGGGCTGAAGCTATGTACTTTCTTAAAAGAAAAAAAGGTTAGTTTAGATATTGCCATCTCATCACACATGCCATGATGGCAACTGTAAAAGCTATTCACACTTGAAATTTTTGTATTACCAAGCAAAAAAATGTTTCCAGTTTTTATCACAAGAAAGGATGGAATGGTACATATCCTGGTCATTTTTGTTGGTGTTTGTTTCCACTCCAGTAAGCTGTATGTGGCTGCTACTTGTTCAATGCAGGCTTTAAGTGGCCAGTATTTGCACCATTGGTGATATTTGTTTTATGGGCTGTAGACTATGGTCTGAGGCATATTTTTCTGTGTAACATTTTGTTTCATGGTGCTAGAGACATGATCAGAAGCTACAAAAACTCGAAAGCAGTATCAAACCAAAACAAGCTCACACAAAGCTAAACTATTTGAAGGTATCCACACAACACTCATTTCAAGGCATCATAAAATTGCTGCATAAGATCGTGGAGTCGCACCATTGTGAGAGTCCTCCAAGAACTGTATACCACAGTATTTAGAGAATGAGCTTGATCATTTATGAACTGTTTTTAGAAGAAACAGCTAGTCTGATGGAGGTAAATAGGGCACTCCTCCCTAAAAGATCTGGAGCTTCTAGTGAAAAAGAGCTGAGTAAAGGGAAAATTTTCCTCTCATTCCTAAAAACAGTTACAGATAACAGTAGCAAAGTACTAAGAGGACACAATATTGACACAGTGATTAAACTAATGAGAAAGGTGTACAAATAATTAAACACTGCAGAGGCCCTATGCCCACCACTTGTCACAGCAGGAGTATATAAAATTCCTTGCACATGTGGTCAGTTGCACATAGAAACTACAAAAAAAAGCATTTACACCTAACTTAAGGATTGCAAAAGCGAGTGCAGTCTGAGAAATATGAATTAATCAGCAGTAGGAGACATCTATTGTATGAATAGGCCACAGAAATTCAAAAGCACAAAAACAATTTCAACAAAAAAGGAAGAGAATTGAAACTAGACAAGTTGTGGATTTAAATGCTACATAAAGCAAAAAGTGCCAATTGTTCTATGCTACCAGCTCATTAACAGACACTGGAATGACTTTTCAATCTTGGGCAGCAGTCTGGTGATGTCACAAACCAACTGTTTCGTGAATATGTATACAATATTCAGTTTTCTGAGCTTGTTTAAACTTGATATTGCTTTGGGTTTTTGTAGTCTTTGATGTGTCTACTACTAAGAGACAAAATGTTAGGTACAGGTTGTGAAATAGCACCCTTAGAACGGAAATAACCAACAATCTACAAATTTGTGGCAAGAGATGGAAGGAGTAGTTACAAGGTAAATGAATTAAACCTAGATTCATCTCCCTCTAAAACCCAAAAGACAACCCTCGTGAAGCAGTCAGGTAGAAAGAACATATTACCATGTCAGACACACAAGTAAGCCACATGATGTCAGGGAGATTTGAATGGTATTAAATATTACTCTTCACTACAGTACAGGTGCGACATCCATTGTCATGTTTCTCAGAAACCTTCCCAGTGATCATCCTGACATGTTATTCAGTCAGTTGTGCAAGACCCTAATGTAGCTTATACACTTCAATAATTACAACATGACCTTTGTCAATATTCTTCCTCTTACACTGGTGATATCACTGAGCAATGAAGTTGATCCAAATCTACTGGTTAATTCCTATTCACATTCCTCTCTTCAGCCTATAGCTCCACAAAATATTCTTAGGGTTATTGATACTTCGATTTCTAGGTTTGTATAGATCTTCTGCAATGTTCCTGTTAGGACTGAAGCAGACAGACTTGCATTGTTTCTGAAACCTCATATCTAATATAGCAGTTCTCAATTAAACCGACCATGTGACATGATTGTGTTGCAACCTGCAGTTCCCAGTTTACTCTAATTCTTTCTTTAGTACCGTTAAATCCGTTTTCAGATGAACTTTCTTTTCCTTTTTTGTTTCTTTTTGCATTCTTAAATTAAACATGTTGTGCTTTAGAGGCTCAAGCTACGTACACCATTCAGTAAATATTTTTGGTTGTTCAGAACACAAAAAAGCAGCTTTTCCCAGTGGAAAATAAATTTTGTTCCTCTTCAAGTGATACCTGAACAATCACAAAGTAGCCCTCAGTAACCATGGCTTTCATTGTTGAATTGTCCTACACACTAATGATAGGATATGAATAGAATGAATTTGTTTAGTGAACTTACCACATATTGAGTGTTAAGAATAAATGTTGTGTGATAATATGTGGTCTTCATAATTTATTTTGTTCTATGAACTATGTGCAGCAGTATTGTTGTTGTAATTGGTGAATGTTATGTTTTATTTACTATCCGGTGTTCATTCTGTTTCTGGTAGAATGAGTGATGAAACAGTTCATAATACATCACAGACACTAGATGCAACTCTGTATTAGAAAGTAAAGTAAAGATGAAGCACATCATACCTACAGTCTTCCTCACTTCTCCCAAGGTTATTCCACCATCCACCCAAACTAGTAAATGTCTTGGTCCATCTTGGTCTCCTAACCCATTGTCACATGGATCATATTTCTATAACAGGTTTGATCACCATGTCCTATTCCAGTCCTGTTGCAGGCATGTATTACCATATCAGAGACAAGGCCACCTGTGAAACTGTTAATGGGATACCAGTTATGCTCCAACATTTGCACAGCCTTTTAGGTGGATGCATGACAAACAACCATCTGTCCTCAATTTCATGACTGCTTTACAAACCATGCCATCTGGCTCTTCCCCTAACTATCCCCTCCTCTGATAACAGCTTCTCGCAATTAAAATGGTGGCAATTGCCCCCACAACTCATCCTTTCACCCAGCAGTCCTCTAGGCCACTGTCCCATACACATTTCCACACCTGTCCCCGTGCTTCACACTTCAACCCAGTAATCTATACTCACACTTTTCTCTTCATCCTTGGTTCTTTCTTCCTCAGTCCTCTGCCCCACCCATCCATCCAGCTCAGTCTTTCACATCACTGGTTGGCGCTTACAGTTAACTTACTTTTACAAAGACAAGCTCACCTGTGCCATGTTCGTGTTCCATTCTCTTGCAGCCCTTCCCTCCAGTCCAAAACACAACCTTCCCTCCACCAATTCCATTTCCCTCCGTTTTCCTCTTGCTCACACCTTCCATCACTGTCCCTCAGTCCAGCATGTGGGACGTGCAGTCATGTGTGTGTGTGTGTGTGTGTGTGTGTGTGTGTGTGTGTGTGTGTGTGTGTGTGTGTTTTTGCTGTTGGCAAGCGGGGTGCACTCAGCCCTTGTGGTGCAAACTGAGGAGCTACTTGATTGAGAAGTTGAGGCTCCGGTCTCGGAAACTGGCATATGGCCGGGAGAGTGATATGCTGACCATATGCCCCTCCACATCCGCATCCAGTGATGCCTGTGGGCCGAGGATGACACGGCGGCCTGTCGGTACTGTTGGGCCTTCGTAGCCTGTTCGGATGGAGTTTCAGTTACCTGGAGTCCTGCCCTTATTTGTATTCCAACTAAGATTTTCCCGTGGTTACCTTAAATCGAAGAGTGCAAATTTCTAATGGTTCTTTTGAAAAAAAAAACATGGTTGTCTTCATTCTTATCCTTCCCCAACTGATCTTATGTTTCATTATAGAAAAACTAAAGTTTGTTCTATTCTAGAACTGATTTATTTTTTGTGCATCTCCCCGTACACCATAAGGCTACACACTTACTTTTTGTTTATACAAACTAACATGGTATTGAATAAACTTTTGAACTTCAGTGCTATATTGTTTGCATCATTATACAAGATCTGTGAAGTTCATATTTTGTTTGTATGCAGCATTTATGTAAATGAGTTTACTGCAATTTAAGTTTTATATGCCAAGATAGTTTTCTGAACTATTGTGTCTAAACTAAATTTACCAGTCTCCAAAAATAATGAAAATAAAATTTTCTGTTTTCAGTCGATCTTGAGGCTGACATTTCACAGCTTGAGGCACCAACATTCACAACTATCAACCGAGGTCCTCCGGAACCTATGTTACGACTTCGATGGGACCATCGTGTTAGCCTTATGGGTGAAAAGGTTCTCAACCCCATGATTCACTGTTGTGATAAATGTTTGAAGCCAATTCTGATTTATGGCAGAATGGTATGTATAAATTGCAGACTGATGAACATAAATATAAACCAGTAAGGAAAGTTCCATCAGAATGTAAATAATTTAGGAGTAGAGGAGACTTCTCATCGAAAGAGAGGCGTTGAGTCCGAGCACATGCAAAAAAAAAAAAAATTGCTAACTTTCATTATAAGTTATTTGTTGAACTAGAGTGCAAATGCACATGCGGGCCCGGGTGTGCGCCCCCCCCCCCCCCCCCCCCACACACACACACACACACACACACACACACACAAAATGTGCCTGCTGTAGACAATGTCCTGAGATTGCATTTCAACGGGTGGACTAGGGGGTGGGGTGGGTGGAGGTAGAGAGAGAGATGGCAGACAGGAAGAGGGATTGGGGATGGTTATTTAGCTGAGAGGAAGGCAGCAGCTTTGCTGGCTAGGTGTGTGGAAGGGAGGGGTGGCAGGTGATGAGCTAGAAGAGTGGTACATGCATGGATATTGCAGGCAGTGAGGTGTGGCACATGATGAAGGTGATGTGGAGGAATGGTTTGGGGTAGGGTGACAGGACAAAGGAAGAAGAAACTGTTCATGCAGTGTGTGAGGTACTGGATTAGTGGAGATTGAGGCCAGTAGGGTTAGGATAGTGAATGTTGTTTTGCAATGATAACTCCCATGCTTCAAAAAAGCGTGTGGTGGAGGGAAGGATCCGTATAGCCCGGGTTGTGAAGCACCCATTAAACTCAAGCATGTTTGCCACTGTGAGACTGCTTTACACTGGGGCAGTTGCCATTGATTGTGGTGGACAACTGGTTGGCATACCAACATAGTTATGTAGTGATAGCACTGGTGTATTACATGGCTGCTTTCACAGGTAGCTCTGTCTATGATGGGACAGGGTGAGGGTTTGACAGGAGTGGAGTATAAAGAGCAAAGTGTATTGATTGGGCAGGTCTCGCTTCAGGATCTTCCACAGGAATATATCCCCTGTGGCAAGGTTTGGGAGTGAAAGTAGCACAGTGATGGACCAGTATGTAGTTTGAGTGTGTGACAAAATGTCACTTTAGGATGGTTGAGAATGATCTTGGGATATTCCTCTTTTCTGAACATGATGATGGTCAAATCCCTGGCGAAGGTTATGGCTAAGTTGTTCCATTGCGGATTAGGTTTGGAGGGGGGGGGGGGGGGGGGGGGGTTAATGCCTGTCTGTGAAGGCCCTGGTGAGATCTTCAGCACACTGGGCGAGGAAATTCTCTGTCGGGATGTAGAAGTCAACAAAATGGAAGATGGCATGTTCGGTTGAGGAGGACAAGGTGAAGTGGATTTCATTGAATAGTAAGAGAGAGAGGCATTCCTCATGCACACATTCACATATGGCTCAAAACTAAATTACACTCAGTTCAGAGTGATGATATTTCCACAGAAATACCAGATCCAAAAAAAGATAGACTGCTGTTTTATACTGTTGCCAAAAGTATGGTGCATAGAATGTGGTGTTAGGAACCTGCATGGCAGACAACAAACTCACAAAAAATTATCCCAGATAATATTTGTGGAACTCACACTGGTGACTACGCTAGCCTCAATACAGATGCCGTAAACCAGGTGATAGAGGTCACACAGCTACAGTGAGAATGAGAAATGTCAACATTGAAATCGATATCAGATGGAGTGTGCTACATTTGTCTTTTGTTATCAAAACCATTTGAATCACCTATTAACATGGTCTATTGCAGTTTTGTCAAATCAGTCGCGTACATACACAAACACGTCACCAAAGTCAGCGTTCAGCAGCAGTATTCGGTATCGATAGTTCCAGAGTGTGCCTGCATGAAGTTCAGTTTCAGATAGGTCAGTATATCAGCAACAATAAGACTCTGTCTCCCCTGCGGGTTCGGGGGTTAGACTAGACCCGCGGTATTCCTGCCTGTCGTAAGAGGCGACTAAAAGGAGTCTCAAAAATTTCGGTCTTATGTGATGGTCCCCTCTCGGGTTTGACCTCCATCTTTCTAAATTCTTCTGAAGAGCGAGCCAATTGGGGAAGAGTGCCTTACATGGTGCACTGTATCCGTTGTGCATTGAGACCTTCAGCCGGCTTTCTCATCATCGCAATGCTGTCCCGCTCGTTTTCCATCTCTTGGGCGAGGATACCTTCCTGGGTGCGATTACCACTATGCACTGTGCAGTGTTGCTTTTTGTTGAGTCAACGATCTTGGACATTTTTGCACCTAAGATACAGCATGGTAGCCAGTCCGTTGTGGTGGGGCCACCATGTACCCTGTTGGCTGTAGCCACCTGACAACACAGGGATCACTTTGCTGATGCCTGCGCCGTTAACTCCCCATGAATGCCAAGGAGTAGATGCCTATCTCCCTGGGGCATCGGGACTCCCGGCAATGGCCATCCTGCCAGGTGGCACCCGTGGGGAGGGCCCTTGATTGGAGTGGGTGGCATCAGGGCGGATGACCCGCAATGAAGTGTGGTACATCATCTCTCGCTGGTGGCCAGCCACCAGCAGTCTCTAAGCGTTCTCGGGCTCAATTTAATGCTCAGAAATACGATCAGAAAATGTTCCCCTCCCTGGCCACACTGTGGGAGGAGCGTAAGCCTCAGGATGGCAGTGACAATTATTCACGCTGGTTCCTGGTTTGTACGAGAGCTGATGGGGAGTCTTTCATGTCCACCAAGCCTCAGTTCTTCGTAGAGCATTTAGAGGACAAGTTTGGGGAGGTGGAGGGTTTGTCCAAAATGCCCTCTGGGTCAGTTTTGATAAAAACGGCATCCTCTGCCCAGTCACGAAGGTTACTTGCCTGTGACAAGTTGGGGGATGTTAATGTTACCATCACACCACATATGAGTTTAAATATGGTCCAGGGTATTATTTTCCAGAGGGACTCTGCCACACACCGTCAGGTGGCTTGCGGAGTATGGATGTTGATGTAGATGTAGACCTACTTTTTTAGTTTGATGACGAGCTGCGCGCCAACTTAGAGCGGCGAGGTGTGCATTTCGTCCGGCGCGTTCAAGGGATAATCAGGTTGCTACCAGTGCCTTCACCTTGGCCTTCGAGGGTGATACGTTACCGGAAATGTCAAGGTGACGGTCTACCAGTGTGATGTCAAGCCCTATATCCCTCCCCCAGTGCGGTGCTTCAAGTGCTGGAAGTTTGGCCATATGTCTTCCCGCTGTACTTCCAGCCTCACATGTCGAGATTGCGGACGCCATTCACATTCCAATACTCCATGTGCCCTGCCTCCCATCTGTGTCAACTGCGGAGAGCATCATTCACCTTGCTCATCAGACTGCAGGATCTTACAGAAAGAGCGAAAAGTCATGGAATATAAGACCCTGGACCGACTGATCTGTAGTGAGGCTAAGAGGAAATATGACCGACTACATCCTGTGAGAATGACATCTTCCTACAGCGCTGCTACAACAACCGTGCTAGCCCCATCAGTTCTGAGAATTCCAGCCGGATCGATGAGCTGTACAACTCCACATGCCCCCTTGCCCGTGGGGGGCCTCTACCCACCCTCTTGCTCCTGCGCCACCTACCTCGGGAGCAACACCCTCCCACCCATCGGGGACGACCGTCCCCGCTTCTCAGTCGGAGAAGCGTCCAATTTCTTCAGCTACTCTCGCTCGAAAGTGGTCCCTTGGGTCCCTCCCTTCCCAGGTTGCCACCAGCGGGAAGGATGACGCCCGACAGTGGCATAAGTTCCTACCAGCGGCTGGTCGTAGGGCTTCGCGATCCTCCTCCATCCCGGAGACTGAATCGGTGAAGCCCTCCCATCCGGTGAAACCCAAGGTTCAGCGAGAGAAGTCCAAGAGAAAGACCTCTAAGGCCAAAGAACTTGCAGTGGCACCCACCCCACTGTACCCTTCGAGCTCTGCGTCTGACAATGAGGTGGAGATCCTGGCGTCTGTTGAGGACCTTGATCTAGCCGGTCCCTCAGACACCATGGATAGCACTTGGACAGGTGCTCAGTCGGTGGCAGCAGGTGACCCAGCGGCATAATCTGCCTCCCCAGTCCCTTCACGCCTTTCTCAGCCATGTACAACACAATCCTCCAGTGGAACTGCAGCAGTTTCTTCCACCATCTAGCTGAGCTCCGACAACATCTCAGCCTTCACCCTTTCCTCTGTATTGCTTTTCAAGAAACTTGGTTTCCGGCAATGCGAACCCCCGCCCTTCGTGGCTATCGGGGTTATTATAGGAACCTGGCAGCTTATGAAAGAGTATCCGGTGGCATCTGCATCTATGTCCTTCACTCCCTTCACAGCAAGTCTGTCCCTCTACAAACACCTTTAGAGGCTGTCGCTGTTCGGGTGTGGACGCCACAGGCTGTTACTGTCTGCAGTCTTTATCTTCCACCGGATGGTGATGTCTCGCAGCATGTCCTGGCTGCGCTGATAGCCCAATTGCCGCCACCTTTCCTGTTGCTGGGAGACTTCAGCACCCATAACCCTCTGTGGGGTGGGTCAGTGGCAACAGGTCGAGGTGCCACAGTTGAGAATGTATTGACACAGCTCGACCTTTCCATTTTAAATGATGGTGCCTTCACACATTTCAGTGTGGTGCATGGCACGTACTCTGCCATCGACCTTTCGATCTGCAGCCCTAGCCTCTTACCATCTGTCCAGTGGAGTGTGCATGACGACCTATGTGGTAGCGACCACTTTCCGATCTTTCTGCCACTGCCACAGCATCACTCTTCTGGGCGCCCTTGCAGATGGGCTATGAATAAGGCTGACTGGGACTTGTTCTCCTCCACCCCCGCCATTGAGCCTCTTTCTAATGAAGCCGTTGATGCGGTGGTTCATTCGGTCACCCCCGGCATCGTTACTGCCGCAGAATCTGCCATTCCCCGTTCTTCTGGGTGCTCTTGGCGGAGGACTGTGCCTTGGTGGTCGCCTGCGATCGCCGAGGCGATTAAAGATCGCATGCGGGCACTCCAGCGTCGCAAGTGGCATCCCTCATTAGAAAACCTCATCGCCTTTAAACGGCTCCGTGCACGGGCCCGCTGAATCATTCGCCAACACAAGCAGGAGTACTGGGAACAGTATGTCTCCACCATTGGCCTCCAAATCTCTCCATCGCAGGTTTGGGCCAAGATTAGGCGCCTCTATGGCTATCGGACCCCTGTCAGCGTCCCTGCCCTCTCACTGAATGGAGCAGTTTGTACTGACTCTGACATAATTGCAAACCGCTTAACAGACCATTTTGCTCTCTGTTCCGCTTCTGTGAATTACCCACTGGCCTTCCGCTCCATAAAAGAGCGGTTGGAACGTCAGAACCTTTCATTTCACACCCGCCATCCTGAATCCTACAATGTTCCATTCAGTGAGTGGGAATTCCACAGTGCCCTAGCCACTTGCCCTGATACGGCTCCCGGGCCAGATCGCATCCACTGTCAGATGCTGAAACATCTCTCAGTGGACTGCCAACAAGGCCTCCTCGTCCTTTACAACCATATCTGGGTCGAGGGTGAGTTTCCATCACAATGGCGGGAAGGCATTGTTATCCCCGTTTTGAAACCTGGCAAGAACCCATTGGAGGTGGACAGCTACCGCCCCATTAGCCTCACCAATGTTCTTTCCAAGTTGTCCTCTGCCGGCTGCTCATTTGGCACACACGGATGACGCACGGCCACTTATTGCACCGTGTGGACCCACCTCTATGTCGCTGCGGATCGGTTGTGATGGTGGTCCACATTTTGTTGGAGTGTCCCCTTTTAGCTGTGCTCAGGCAGACGTTCGCACTGCCTGACATGCTCCCTGCCCTTTTAACAAATGACACTGCCATGGCAGGCTTAGTTTTGCGTTTTATTCGGGCAGGGGGTTTTTATCACTTAATCTGAGTGTTTGTTTTGTTTTTTTGTTTTGAGTCTGGCCTTTGGCCTACGATTTTAGACTGAGTTTTAGTGTGTTTATCAGTGGCTGGCTTTTCCTTTTTTGTCTCTATGGTCAGCCAACCACTGTCACACTCTGTATGATTTTACTTCTTTTTGTCTGATCTCTGTCTGAGTCTTTCTTGTCCTGTGTCGTCTGTTGTCGACTCCATCCTTCGTTTTTATTCTGTGTGGGTGTTTGCACTTCTGGAGAAAGGGACTGATGACCATCGCAGTCTGGTCCCTTCAATCTCACAAACAAACCAACCAACCAGTAAGACTCTGTGACACATTTTGAATTCTTAATTCACAGTTAGCATCCCAGTGTTGTTAATCTCAGTGTTCACTTTGAAAATGGACTAGTCAGTTTCACAGAAGAGAATTCATGAATGTGGATGGAAAAAGGAATATCTGGCATTTCTGTGCAAATGACATCATCAGTTTGAGGTGAGTGTATTGTAGTTTTGAGCCATAAGACAGTGTATGCATGAGGAATGGCTCTCTTTTACTATTCAATTGAATCTGCTTCAGCTGGTCCTCCTCAACTTGACATGCCACCTTCCGACATTAACTTGTACATCTCTGGTGTCTCCAGCTGCACTTGTGACCATATTAAGCATACTAACCACCAACAGTATTTGCATCTCAACTGATGCTGCCCCTTCCACACACAAAAAATCACTTCCCCCACAACATGGGCACACATGGGTGGCTTATCTGCAGAAATGACAGAGAATTTCCTTGCCCAGTGTGCTGAAGGTCTTAAAAGGTCCCCCACAGACAGGCACTAACCATCCCACCCTCTCCCCAACCTCCAAATCCACCCCACCCCACCCTCTCCCCAACCTCCAAATCCACCCCACCCCACCCCAAACCTTGTCCGCAAACAGTTTTTCTGTGCCGTATCCTCATACACCCCCAGTCCTTCCACCACCTCAGCTACAGCCCCTTGTCACTCAATATCATCCTGCAGGGGAACAACTAGCAGTATCCTTCACCTGGGATTTGACTATCCGTCATCTATCAACATGCTGCACCAGCATGTGCAACACTAACAGCATTTTTAATGCTGTGTCAAAACATTGTTTTACACAGAAGTACCAAAGTAATATAATGGAATGCCACATCAAAAAAATTGCAACATCGTAAACAAGGCGCATTAGTTGAAGGCTATAAGAATCTGTATTCATCTGCTGCATTGCAACGCATATACACAGTACATCCAAATGACAACAAATGCTACTATTTGAGAATTCTGTTGATAACTGCCAACAGCCCACCTTTGTTTGCAAATTTGAGAACTATTGATGGCTTGGAATGCCAGATATACAGCGAAGCTTGCTAAAAACTTCATTTATTCGAAAATTGCCAACATTGGGAAATTTACATTGTCAGCAGTCATCTGTGATAAATACAACCATTCCTCCCTATCTTTGGGACCACTGTTTGCCACACAACATTATAACAATCTGTGGTAAAAATTCAAAATCCCGAGAGGATTTGAGAAAAGACTTTTGGCTTCATATTTGTACCATTAGCGACAACAAGATCATTCCGTTTTCAGACAAAATTTTCTATGAGGCTCTGATAGAATATGAAAACATATGCTTAACCAGAAACAACAAAACACTCATTCAAGTTGGAGTTTTTGCACCACAAAATTCTGTATGTTATTATTATGATTGAGATTTATTGAGAAAACAGTTATTTCACACGAATGCCTGGCGCACATTTGTCGAAGCAGATAAACGGCAAATCCTGAGTTACAGCTGAGAAATTGACCTATGACACAGTAACAAATATGGTGGCTATTGACAGAGGAAGCCTTTTTATTAAGGCACACTGCGGCACAGGTGAAACCCTCTTCAGCTCTTTGCAATTAGCTCAAAGTTGCTCTCAATGTGAAACTGCTTTGGCTCTTGGGTCATTAGGTATTGTGGATACATTATTGGATGGTAGATAGACAGTGCAGTCAACCCTCAGAATTCTGTTGAATATGAAATTTGCTGAAGCTCAAATGTGTAATATTTCCAAAGGTTATGGCATGGGTAATGTGCTGCAAACTTGCAAACTGATTGTACGATATGAATGCACCACACCACATAACATTTGAACTCCTCAAGATCTATGAGCAATTGCAAACCCAGTAAGTGGAGGTATCATCTTTTCAGTAGATGGCTTCCGATAGACCCTACCAGTAATATCAAAATTACACTACCTGATGAACTCGGTACTTGCCTCAGAGTGTCATGTCTTTGCAGACATATGCAGAAACCTACGTAAAAGACGAATATGCACATTCATTGGCAGTGCAATGCTTCAAAACAGCTGAGGACATTGGTAATGGGAAAGTACAAGTTGGTACAGACACAAAGTACACGTCATATCAGTTGAACTTTGTTCCAATTATCAAACAAGTATTCAGAAAGTTTTGCTGCCACTTACAAAAATCACTAATGGCTTTGCAAACATGCTATTTTGGCAGAAAAAAGACTATGTCAATTCAGTCAGCTACACAATCCACAAACAAATTGCAGGCATCTAGTCACCTACAAGTCAGTTGACCGTGTCATGAATGCAGATGAAATTTTAGATTATCCAATTGAGTTTTTAAATTCATTGTATCTTTCTTCTGTGCCATTGCACTATTTGTCGATCAAATCGGCACACCAGTAATTCTTTTGTGCAACATTAATCCATGGCAGTTTTGCAGTGAAACCAGCCTCGCTGTCAGCAAAACTGATGCCAAATATCGAAGTGACAATTATGAAAGGGAAGTCAAAAGGAGATGATGTGCTCATTCCACATATTCCTGTCATTCCTATTGATGTGCCATTTGATTTCAAATGACTGCAATTCCCTGTTTGCCTTTCATTCTCAGAGTCCATCAATAAGGTGCAAGGTCATTTGCTTCAAGTGTTCTGTTTAAGCCTGGAAAATTCATACTTCTCACATGGGCAATTATGTGTTACATGATTTGCTAGCAAAAAAAAAATGATTCTGCAGAAGACAGAAAGACCAAAAATTCTGTATTTCCTAAAAAACTTGCATAAACTTTTTCAAATTTTATGTAATCCATAAAAAATCATAGTCTTTCATTTATTTTGTACACGTCAATATGTCTGTTCTGTATGTGAGTACCTGTATGTGTGAGGTATTGCAAGGCATGCTTGGCACAGCTAATAATTAGTGTTCTTAGTTTAATTGTTCTCTCATATAAAGAGAAGATCAATGTCTAAAATTGTATGAGAAAGCAAGTTGAGTACAATTCTTTCAGTTACTATCTTTAATGTACTATTAATTTGGCCTATGTTACAGTCTGTTTTCCCAAAGCTGGGGCTGTACCGAATAGGTTCGAAATAAATGATGTCATTGAGTGGCTATCATTTAATCACATTCAGGTGATACACAGAAACAGGTAATCATTGAAAGTAAAATTCAGAATACAAAATTGTGCTCTTGTATCCACAATTAAACTGGTATGTTGCAAATTGATGCATAATGTAGTCAACAACAAACACAGAAAAGATCGTAAAATCAGAATAACCCAGTAAATAATTATCTTTTAATTTATTTCAGGTCTTGTGATGTGGTTACTTTAATTTTATATGATTGTACTCAAATAGGTTTCCCTATATCAGATAAATAAATCCTTGCTGCTCTCATAAAAAAATCCCATTTTTTATTGGTCTCAAATCAGATATTTTATTACCAGTTTTAATTTTATTGGTCACATGTTGCTGAGTTTCAAGTGTGTGTGTGTGTGTGTGTGTGTGTGTGTGTGTGTGTGTGTGCGCGCGCTCCTTTTCTATTTTATTTAAATAAAAAAATTAAAAAACGGCTGTTGGTCATTAAAGTTTCTCACACTGCACTTCAGTATAGCATTAATATTAAACTGTTGTTTGGTTTGAAATTAGCTTAGTTTCTTGTGGTGAGAGAGAGGTTATATTTTTATTGCACTTTGGCTATTATAGCAGTGATATCTGATAGAAAGAAAAATATTTACTTGATGCTTGAAATACTGATTTCCAGAATCCCGTTTCTCTTTTCTAAGTTGGGCATAATAATTCATTATTTTTCTACAACAGATACCATGCAAGCATGTTTTCTGCCTATCCTGTGCAAAGCGCGAGGACAAAGTCTGTCCACGTTGTATGGAAAAAGTAACCAGAGTTGAGCAGACAGGTCTGGGAACTGTTTTTATGTGCACACATGGTGGTACGCGCTATGGAAACACGGGTTGCAGAAGAACATATCTTTCACAACGTGATCTGCAGGTAAGTTTCTGGTTAATTGAGCTGCTAAATTTCTGCAAATAATGATCCATTGTCAACAATGTGGATGGGAGAGATTGCTGCACACCACACAGTGGAGGCATTGAGCCACAGACAGGCACAAGAAAACATATGTGTAGGTGCAGATTGAAGCGAAGAATGAAAATTTGTACCAAGGCCAGGAATCTGCAGTGCACTAGGGAGATGCGCTAATCAGTGTTCCACCCTGGGGCAGTGGTTTTGCACAGATTACCCTAGCACACCTCCCTCCTCAATCCAAACTCCCATTCACACCTCAGCCCGCTTGGTACAGATTTTCATTCGTCGCTTCAGTCTGCATATATACATCACAGGTATGCAAGACATGAAAAGGTCTCTAGAAGCATATACACTGAAGTGCCAAAGAAACTGGTATAGGCATACATATTCTAATACAGGGATGTGTAAACAGGCAGAATACGATGCTGCTGTCGGCAACACCTATATAAGACAAATAGTGTCTAGCAAAGTTGTTAGATTGGTTACGGCTGCTACAATGGCAGGTTATCAAGATTTAAGTGAGTTTGAAAGTGGTGTTATAGTCGGCACATGAGTGATGGGACACAGTGTCTCTGAGATAGCAATGATGTGGGGATTTTTCCGTATGACCATTTAACAAGTGTACCATGAATATCAGGAATCTGGTAAAACACCAAATTTCTGATATTGCTGTGGTTGGAAAAAGATTCTGCAAGAACAGGACCAACAGCAACTGAAGAGAATCGTTCAACGTGACATAAGTGTAACCCTTCTGCTAATTACTGCAGATTTCGATGCTGGGCCATAAACAAAGAGTCATTGTGTGAATCATTCAACGAAACATCATCGATATGGGGTTTCAGAGCCAAAGACCCATTTGTGTACCCTTGATGACTGCACGACACAAAGCTTTATGCCTCGCCTTTGTATAGGCATGGAGACAACCTCATGAATCCAGGGATCCTGCAGGTCAGCAGGAGACTGTTCAAGCTGGTGGGGGCTCTGAAATGATGTAGGGCGTATGCAGGTGGAGTGATATGGGACCCTAATACATCTAGATACAGTTCTGACAGGTGACACATACGTAAGCATCCTGTCTGATCACTTGCATCCATTCATGTCCATTATGCATTCCGACGAACTTGGGCAATTCCAGCAGGACAATGCTACACCCCACACATCCAGAAGTGCTACAGAGTGTTTAAACTGTTGTGAGTTTAAACACGTCTGCTGGCCACCAAACACCCCTGACATGAACATTATTGAGCATATCTGGGATGCCTTGCAATGTGCTGTTCAGAAGAGATATCCACCGATTTATGGGCAGCCCTCCAGGATTCATGGTGTCAGTTCCCTCCAGCACTACTTCAGACATCAGTCAAGTTCAATGCACATCGTGTTGTGGCACTTCTACATACTCGCAGGGGCCCTACATGATATTAGGCAGGTGTACCAGTTTCTTTGGCTCTTCAGTGTAGTTTCATTGATTAAAGCACAAGTTGGCAGAGACACAAGCAGCAATAGGGAAGTAACAGATTTTGTGACTTTTAAGAGTTCCTAACCAGGTGCGAATTGTGTAGTGTCATCTGTGTGCTTTGTTAGTTTTCTTTTTGGATTTCTATGTGTTTATTTAATAATTAATAGACACCGTTTCCGCTTTTTTGTTTGTGTTGGCATGTAAACTGATTTTGTGACATATTACAAGTTACTAACCAGGAGCGAATTATTTAGTCTCACCTAGTGTTTTGGTTGTTAAGTTTATGAATCTCTGCGTGTAAATCTGATTTATTAGACACAGTTCTTGTATTTTCATCAGTGTTTATAACAGAGTTCTGTAGCACATGTCAGTAGTCCTTCGTTTGTCTGTGTAATTTAGTTTTCCACAGTCTTTAATATGGATAGGGACTGTGATTGCTGTTTGTGGATGCGAGCCAAGTTGGTGACACTTCGCTCTCAGCTCCAGGCTTCAGTTACACAGCTTGAAGCTGCAAGTGGATGGGCTGGGCATCATTGTTGTGGGCTGCCCTTGGGGATCCAGTGGACGTCCAGCATGACTCAGAAGTCCACCAACTGGTCCACACCGGGGGCCAGTTCAGTTACTGCTTGCTCTCCTCACCCATGATCGAGTGGAAGGTCGCCTCATGGCGTGGCAGGTGGTTAATGACTTCCCCAGGGGCCAAATGTAAGGCGTCCCCAGTTTTTCTGACAAACAGGTTCCAGATGCTGTCTGTGGCTGGCAGTCCCTCTGCCAGATGCAGTTTCAAAGGAAACCTCTCAGCCTGCAGTGTATGGGCAATCACAGGGGGTGGAATTATTGGCAGTTGGGAGCTCCAATGTTAGGCGAGTTATAGAACCCCTGAGGGACATGGGGGCCAAGGTGGGGAAGAAAGCGATTGTGCACTCTCTGTGCATATTTGGTGGAGTGGGTCCTTCCAGGTTCCATGAAGTGCACAGGGTGCAGCAGACTGCAGGTGGAGACTCACATCAGTATCAATGATGTGTGTCTCTTTGGATCAGGAGAGATTCTCTGGTTTCGAGCTGCTAACAGGAGCTGTGAGAGGTGAAAGCAGAACTCACCATTTGCAGCATAATCGACAGGACCAATTGTGGACCTCTGGCACAGAGCTGAGTGGAGGGTCTGAATCAGAGGCTCAGATGGTTTTGCAAACATGTAGGCTGCAGATTCCTTGACTTGCTCCAAAGGGTGGTGGGGTTTTGGGTTCTGCTAAATGGGCCAGGAGTCCATTACACGCAGTAGATGGCTACACATGTAGCAGAGCTGTGTGGTGTGGGCTTTACAGATTTTTAGGT
Organism: Schistocerca americana; assembly: GCF_021461395.2. Taxonomy (NCBI): domain Eukaryota; kingdom Metazoa; phylum Arthropoda; class Insecta; order Orthoptera; family Acrididae; genus Schistocerca; species Schistocerca americana. The sequence goes on from NC_060120.1 coordinate 416,035,471, forward strand.
TAGAGGGTCTCAGGGAAACACAAAATGGGTTTCAATCTCGAAAGCTGCAGGTCCAACATGAAAAACATAGATCTAGGCGCCATCAGTATAACAGTTGCAAATTGTCGTACCTGTGTTGGGGAAGTACCAATGCTCCAAGCACTAATAGAAAGCGCTGATGCTCAAGTCACTATAGGCACTGAAAGCTGGCTACAGCCAGAGAGAAGTTCAGCCAAAATTGCTGTGAAGAACCTAATGGTGTTCAGAAAGGATATGCTAAACACAGTTGGCAGTGGCGTGTTTGATGCTGTTAAAAGTAGTTTATCTTGTAGCGAAATTGAAGTAAATAGTTCCTGTGAATTAGTATTGGCAACCGGAATAAAATAATGATTGGATCCTTTTACTGACCTCCCAACTCAGATGGTACAATTGCTGAAAGGTTCAAAGAAAACTTGAGTTTAATTTCAAACACATACCTGACTCACACAATTATAATTTTTGGTGGTGACTTCGATTTACCCCCGATATGTTGGCAAATATACTTGTTTAAATCTGGAGGTACGCTTAAAATATCATCCAAAATTGTGCTAAATGCATTCTCTGAAAATTATTTCAAGCAGTTAGTTCATGAGCCCACTTGAATAGTAAACGGTTGTGGAAACATACTTGACCTCTTAACAACAAATAATCCTGAGTTAATAACGAGCATCAAGACGGATACAGGAATTAGTGAACCCAGAGTTGTTATAATGAGAGTGAATTCCGTAACTCTTAAATCCTCCAAAAATAAATGAAAAATGTTCCTATTCAGCAAAGCAGATAAAAATTTGCCTGGCGCTTTACTAAGAGACGACCTCCACTCTTTGCAGATCAACAGTGTAAGTGTAGACCAGATGTTATTTGAATTCAAAGAAATAGTATTGACATAATTGAGAGATTTATACCAAATAAATTAACAAAATTGCAGAGCTGAGCCCCTGCGGTACACAAAACAGGTCATAACACTGTTGCAGAAACAACAAAAAAAGCATGCCAAATTTAAACAAACACAAAATCCCCAAGAGTGGCGATATGGTACAGAAACGTGAAATTTAGCATGGACTTCAATGCGAGATGCTTATAATAGTTTCCACAATGAAACTTTGTCTCGAAACCGGGTGGAAAATCCAGAGAGATTATGGTCAGATGTAAAATATGCTAGCGGCAAGACACAATCCATGCCTTCGCTGTGCAGTAGCAATGGAAATACTATTGATGGCAGTGCTGCCAAAGTAAAGTTACTAAACACAGACCTTCCAAAATTCCTTCACCAAAGAAGACAGAATTCAAGTCAAGAACAGCTGCCAATGTGAGTAACTTGAAATAGATATTGTCAGAGTAGTGAAGCAACTGAAATCACTTAATAAAAATAAGTCTTCCAGTGCAGACTTACACCAGTTACGTTCCTTTCAGAGTGGATGATGCAATAGCTCCACACTTAACAAACATATAAAACTGCTCGCTCGACAAAAGATCCGTACCGAAGTGCACAGGTCACACAAATATTCAAGGAAGGCAAATTAAAACCCCCTATCATTAGGGCTGATATGCTGCAGAATTTTGGAACATATATGGATATTGCCAAGTGTTGTTGTTGGAAGCATAGACGTGACGTCATAAGCGAGTGACTGCGTGTGAGATCGCTCTCTAAGTTTTCATATATTTTTAGGTTTCAGATACATATTTTAACAGTTTTTGTGATAATATTTACTATATAAGTGACGTATTAGTGGTTTCTTCATTCACCTCTGCCTTTCTTGTGTTGTGACCTGATATTTGTGAGTGTTTCGTATCGAGCAACTTAACCCCTTGCCTGTGTTTACATTCCGCGCTGACCAGTTGCAGCTGTAGCGGCGCATCGAAAGCTAAGTACTAATTAATTGTTTGTGTACAGTGGTTTATTTAGGAACTTTAGTAGTCTTCAACCGGTGTTCTTGGTGTTTTCTGGTGAAATAATTTCAGAAGAACCTTTTGGGAACTGTTTTCAGCTTTGTTACTGTGTCATTAGACGTTTGATTTTCTTTCTGTATTAGTCTTTTGTTATATTCACATTTGTTGTTTATTAATACTGTTAATAATAGTAGTTACTTCCCTTGTAGAGTAAGTTTGTGATTATTGTAGTCAGGTTTTTAACATCTTCTTATTGTAGTAGCGGAACTTAGAAAAAGTAAAATTTTACCATGAGTGAGAAGTGTGAGCTTTGCCGTAGGTTCGTGAGTAGTGGATAGCGGTGTGAGACTTGTTCGAAGTATTTTCACTGGGGGGAATGCAGTGGGGAAGCCAGTGGGCATTCTGGTGAGATCCTCTCCTGGAACTGCAGGTTATGTAGCAAGAGTAAGTTGATAGAGGAGCAGGAGCGTAAGATCTGTGCCCTTCAGGTGCAGTTGAAAAACGCACTGGAGGAGCTAGAGAGGATGAGGAGGGAGAAGGGGGTTGGGGAATGGGAGCTGGCTGTTGGCAAGAGATCTGCTAGGAGAAGAAGATTTTCAGATAGTTTTACTATTGGTGTTTACAATAGATATGACTAACTGTCAGAGTCAAGTGGAGAGGAATCTCTAGTAGCTGTAGATGTAGGAAGTATGCAGCAGACCTCAGTAGTTACTGTGCCTAGAACAGTTGCAAAGTCGAAGGGGAAGAAGGAGGTTCTGCTGTTAGGCAGTTCTCATGGCAGAGGTGTAGGCCAGCAGTTGCAGGAAGTGCTGGGGAGTGAGTACCAGGTCACCAGCATTGTGAAGCCTAATGCAGGGTTGGCTCAGGTGACTGTTAACATAGGGGGGTTATGTAGGGATTTTACTAAAGAGGATCAGGTAGTGATTGTGGGTGGGGCTGGTAATAGTATTGATAGGGATGTGGAGTATAACATAGATGGTGACCTGGAAAAGATAGCCACTCAGACTGGCAACACGAATGTGCATTTCGTGGAACTGTTTCAGCGTCACGATCGACCTCATCTTAATACAGCTGTCAGGCGTAATAACTTGAGACTTGGGGGTGCGCTGATGACAGACAGCGTGGGTCACATTTCAATGGTGTCGGTGGAGTCTATCAGCAGGACAGGTTTCACTAGACATGGCCTGCACCTCAACAGGTATGGGAAGGGGAGGTTGGCAAGCTTATAGGTGACAGCATAGGTGGGGTTGGTGGGATCACTCATGGGAAAATTCCTGCAGTAGTGGGTGTTAGAGCTGCACCTTTTTTAGATTGAAGTCAGCTGATAGGTATTCCTGCTTAAGGGAAGTCTCTCTAACAAGGGAATCACTTTTGACAAAGCTTAGGTATCCGAGTAATGAGGGAATTAGTATATTTCATCAAAATATACAAGGTATTAGAGATAAAGTTAGTGAACTGCTTATAGATGTTGACTCTGAAATTATTGGTATATCTGAACACTTCTTAAATAAGGAGATAATTCAGAGGCTTCCTTTACCAGGGTACAGGTTGGCTGGCAGCTTTTCGAGGAGCTCTTTGCGGTGTGGGGGAGTAGCCATGTATGTGAAAAACGGCATCCCATTTGAGTCAATTGATGTTTCAAAGTACTGCACTGAAAAGGTGTTTGAATGTTGTGCAGGTGTGGTTAAATTTAACGGAGCTAAACTTCTAACTGTTGTTATTTGTAGATTCCCGACTCCGATTTCACAACATTTTTGCTAAAGCTAGAGGAGGTTCTTGGTTCACTTTATAGGAAATACAAAAAGTTAGTTGTATACGGTGACTTCAATATTAATTGTATAAGTGATTGTGCAAGGAAGAGGATGCTGGTAGACCTCTTTAATTGATATAATCTTATGCAAACCGTATTCTTTCCAACGAGAGTGCAAGGGAACAGTAGAACAACCATAGACAACATTTTTGTTCATTCCTCATTACTAGAAGGGCATTCTCTTAGCAAAAAGGTGAATGGCCTTTCAGATCATGATGCACAAATTTTAACTTTAAAAGATTTTTGTGCTGCAACACGTTTTAAATATAGTCATCAGCTGTTCAGGAAAGCTGATCCAGTTGCTGTAGAGACCTTTGTAAACCTTATAAAGGAACAAGAGTGGCAAGATGTTTATAGCGCTGATACAGTAGACTATAAATATAATGCTTTTCTCAAGACTTTTCTCATGCTCTTTGAAAGTTGCTTTCTGTTAGAACGTTTAAAACAGGGTACTAGCACAAACAGGCAGCCTGGGTGGCTGACTAGAGGGATAAGAATATCTTGTAGAACAAAGTGGCAATTATATCAAAACGTTAGAAACAGTCAAAATCTAAATGCAGCAGCCTTTTACAAACAGTATTGTAAGGTGCTTAAAAATGTTATTAGGAAGGCAAAAAGTATGTGGTATGCAGATAGAATAGCTAAGTCTCAGGATAAAATTAAAACCATATGGTCAGTCGTAAAGGAAGTTGCTGGTCTGCGGAGACAGGTCGAGGATATAGAATCAGTGCGTAGTGGGAATGTTCGTGTTACTGATAAGTCACATGTATGTCCAGTATTTAATAATCACTTTCTGAATATAGCAGGTGAACTAAATAGAAACCTAGTCCCAACAGGGAATCATATAGCGCTCTTAGAAAAAAGTGTTCCGAGACTGTTACCTGAAATGCTCCTCCATGATACTAACAAGAGGGAGATTGAGTTAATAATTAAATCACTAAAGACCAAGAACTCTCATGGATATGACGGGGTATCTATCAGAATACTGAAGTATTGTTCTATGTATGTTAGCCCAGTTCTCAGCCATATCTGTAACTTTTCCTTTAGGAGTGGTCGGTTTCCTGACCGATTAAAGTACTCAGTAGTGAAGCCACTTTATAAAAAGGGAGACATTGATAATGTTGACAATTTTAGACCTATTTCTATGCCATCGGTGTTTGCTAAAGTTTTCAAGAAGGTTGTATATACAAAGTTACTGGAGCATTTAAATTCACATAATTTGCTGTCAAATGTTCAGTTTGGTTTTAGAAATGGTTTAACAACTGAAAATGCTATATTCTCTTTTCTCTGTGAGGTTTTGGACGGATTAAATAAAAGGTTGCGAACGCTAGGTGTTTTCTTTGATTTAACGAAGGCTTTTGACTGTGTTGACCACAAAATATTACTGCAGAAGTTGGACCATTATGGAGTAAGGGGAGTAGCTTACAATTGGTTCGCCTCTAACTTTAAGAACAGAAAGCAGAGGGTAACTCTCCGCAATATTGAGAGTGGTAGTGATGTTCTGTCCCAATGGGGCACTGTTAAGTGGGGCGTTCCCCAAGGGTCGGTGCTGGGGCCACTGCTGTTTCTGATTTATATAAATGATATGCCTTCTAGTATTACAGGTGATTCAAAAATATTTCTGTTTGCTGATGACACCAGCTTGATAGTGAAGGATCTTGTGTGTAATATTGAAACAGTAACAAATAATGTAGTTCATGAAATAAGTTTGTGGCGTGTGGAAAATAATTTGATGCTAAATCACAGTAAGACTCAGTTTTTACAGTTTCTAACTCACAATTCAACAAGAACCGATATTTTGATCAGACAGAATAGGCATATTATAAGCGAGACGGAACAGTTCAAGTTCCTAGGCGTTCGGATAGATAGTAAGCTGTTGTGGAAAGCCCATGTCCAGGATCTTGTTCAGAAGCTAAATGCTGCTTTATTTACCATTAGAACAGTATCTGAAATAAGTGACACTTCAACACGAAAAGTAGTCTACTTCACATATTTTCATACGCTTATGTCATATGGTATTATTTTTTGGGATAATTCTTCTGATTCAAAAAGGGTATTTTTGGCTCAGAAATGGGCTGTTCGAGCTATATGTGGTGTAAGTTCGAGAACCTCTTGTCGACCCCTATTCAAAAATCTGGGAATTCTGACATTGCCCTCACAGTATATATTTTCTTTAATGTTGTTTGTTGTTAGCAATATTAGCCTATTCCCAAGAGTTAGCAGCTTTCACTCAGTTAATACTAGGCAGAAATCAAATTTGCATGTAGAATGCACTTCCTTGACTCTTGTGCAGAAAGGAGTGCAGTATTCTGATGCATCCATTTTCAATAAGCTACCACAAGAACTCAAAAATCTTAGCAGTAGCCCAAACTCTTTTAAGTATAAACTGAAGAGTTTCCTCATGGCTCACTCCTTCTATTCGGTCGAGGAGCTCCGGGAAGAGCTAAAAAATTAAGCAAATTCCAGCTAAAAAATTAAGCAAATTCCAGTGTTACATTGTTGATTTTCTTCATTTAAACTTACGACTTGTCACCTGAATATGTTTTTTTATATTTCATTTTATCTGTTTCTAATATCGTGTTATAATTTCATGTATTGACTCGTTCCATGACTATGGAGACTTCTCCTTAATTTGGTCCCATGGAACAATAAATAAATAAAAATAACAAACGTTACGAATTACCCCGAAGAGGAAGGTCTATAGTCACACAGTCAGCACGGATTCAGAAAACATTGTTCTTGTGAAACACAACTATCTCTTGACTCACGTGAAGTGTTGAGTGCTACAGACAAATGATTTCAGATTGATGCCATACTTCTAGGTTTCCAGAAGGCTTTTGGCACTGTACCTCATAAGCATCTTGTAATCAAATTGTGAGCTTATGGAATATATCTCAATTACGCGACTAGATTTGTGATTTCCTATTGGAGAGGTCACAGTTCGTAGTAATTCATGGAATACCATCGAGTAAAACGGAAGTGGTTTCTGTCATTCGCCAAGGTTGTGTTATAGGCCCTCTGCTGTTCCTTATCTATGTAAATGGTTCAGGAGACATTGTGAGCAGCTGTCTTAGATTGTTTATTGTCAAGTAAAGTCATCAGAAGATCATAAAAAATTGCAAACCAATGTAGAAAATGTGTGTGTATGGTGCGAAAATTGACAATTGACCCTAAATAACAAAAAGTGTGCTGAAAGAAATCCAGTAAACTTCAGTTACATGATAAATCAGTCAATTGTAAAGGCCTAAATTCAACTAAATATTTAGAAGTACAATAACGAACAACTTAAAGAAAGAACACGCAGAAAATATTGTAGGAAAGGTGAACCAAAGGTGGTGGTTTATCGGCAGAACACTTAGGAGATGCAACAGCTCTACTAAAAAGACTGGCTACACTACGCTTGTCTGTCATCTTGTGGAGTACTGCTGCACAGTGTGGGATCCTTGCCAGATAGAATTAACGGAGTACACTAAGAAAGTTCAAAGAAGAGTAGAACATCTTATATTGTCACAAAATAGGGGAGAGAGTGTCACTGGCATGATACAGGATTTGGGGTCGTCATTATTAAAACAAAGGCGCTTCTCATTGCAGTGACGTCTTCTCACAAAATTTCAATCACCATCTTTCTCCAGATGCAAAAATATTTTGTTGGTGCCGACCTACATATGGAGAAATGATCATCATAATAAAATAAGGCAAATCAACACTTGCATGGAAAGCTACATGTGTTTGTTTTTTCTGCCCACTGTTCGAGAGTGGAATAATAGAGAATTATTGTCAAGGTTGTTCGATGAACCCTCTGCCAGGCACAGAGTATCCATGTAGATGTAGATGTGGATGTAGCTCTTATACCTGGGTTACAGGCAATATCTCCCCTTTCATTCAATGCTGAGGTGCGATTCCAATGCTGTTAGAGAGCCCCCGCAATGCTGCTGGAGTTTAGGAGGAGTACCAAGTGAGTTGATGTGTGAATGGGAATTGGGATTGAGACGGGTTGTGTAATAGGGTAGTCTGTGCAGTTGTGCAAAGGCAATTTGTCAGGGTGGGGTAGTGCTTAGTGCATCTGCCTAATCAGCAGGAGATCAGGGTTCAAATTCCAGCCTTGGTACAAATTTTTATTCATTGCTTCAGTCTGCATATATACATCACAGGTGTTTGAGACATGAAAACTTCTCAGGAACCACATAGTTTGATTGGACAATGAAAGAGAATACTAAAAGTATTTCTGCTTTTGGACAAAGTCCTTCTTCAGAAGTAGAAAACTCACGCACACATGGCCACTTTTCTGGGTGTTTGTTTTTGGCAAGACTTTTGGGATCCAAAAAATCACCTGTGTCTCACCACCACTGGTATCTCTTGTATCTCTTGTAGTATGAGGACAAGGTGCACATATTGTTTAACGTTTTTCCGTGTTTTATCAACTGTCTTTCTTCAAACTTTCTCCAGGGAGTAGATTCCTCTGCTAACGTATGGTCGTGGAACGTTATCAAAATAACAGCGTCCATTGGACTCAAAATGTTTCCCAGCCACAAATTTCCATAAATTTAGGGATGGCTGACTTGATGAAATCTTCAATCTTTCTATGTATTCACTGGTTATTATTCTGCACTTTACAATGAAGAAACCATTTTGCATCCCAGGAAACAATTGCCATGCAGATAAAATTAAACTTTCCTTGTTTAAGCAAGGCTTCAAACTTCGACAAACTGTTTTGACTGTTGTTTTTGTTTCTGTTGTGAAACGGTGCACCTGTGTTTCATTTGAGGTAACAATTTGACACTTAAAACAGTTCAATATAGTTTAAAATGTCCAAATGTTGCTGGGAAATTTGTTTCCTCATTTACTTTTGGTCAACAGTCAACAAATGTGACACTTGTCATGCACATTCCCTTCGCAGTCACCAGTTGTCAAATACCAAACTACACATTTACTTTGTGTTTTCATCTGTGGTGGAAGTTTGGGACATCCTACATACACACAAATGATATTCAAAAGTAGTACAGTCATGTTTGATTTGAACAATTCATTTGTTAACTGTTGAAAATGATAGAGCAGACACCTTACAACAAACTTTCATAAACTAGATGAATTGTCTTTGGCAATAAACAGTTTAAAAAAATACAGTGTTCAACCACAGTCTTCCATTTGTTAGAATTCTGGTACATTTGAACAGCAGACTGCACAGAGTTTGCAAAACATCACAGATCATTACAGTTGCCCTTTTCTGGCCCTAGAACAATCTTTGTGAATAATCAGTATATACCATAAAATATATTAGAGCCAAAGTATGCTAAGTAAAAAAGCTTTTTCAAGTTTCTGTCAGAGATAAAGATTGTTCTTACATGAGATACATCACCACTTAGTTTCTGCACAAGTTCATAAATGCCCTACTTCTGAGAGAACTTTTCATTCAACATCTGTCATAAGAATTTAAAATATATTATTTCATCACCTGAAGTGTCAATCTGTCACCTTTTCTGGAAGCTACAAGCAAATGCTATGTACTACCATATTTACATTACATTTCACGATGAAACCACTGTCATCTGCAAGTATGAATTTTTTTAATCATACCTTCATCTGTTTGTTGGACTATGACTCGAACCTGAGGCCTTTGCTTCTCATGGACATGTGCTCTACCAACTGAGCTATCCAAGCATAACTCACGATCTGCCCTCATGGCTTTAATTGTGCCAGTACCTCATCCCCTGTATTCCAAACTTGGTAAAAGTCTTCCTGCATACCTTGTGGGACTAAGACACCTGAGAGAAAGGATATTGTGGAGACATGACTTAGCAATGGCCCAGGGGATTGTTTACAGAGTGAATTCTCGCTCTACATTGCTCACTCTGGTGAAGGATAGAAATTCTTTATGGATTTTGGAATCATTTGCTAAATTTATGGATACTTTGAAATTGTTTACCCCATCAGAACTGTAAATATGTGGAAACAATGGAAGTTTGAATTCATTGGCTATGGAAATTTGCTATTATTTATTGTTCTCTCATATATGTTTTACTTCATGTTCATGACAAAAATTAACTGATAAAAAGAATTTAAAAATGTAACATTAAAATGAGTCTTAAATTCAAATGATATACTCGTTTGAGTCACTTACTGTCAAATTTTTTCTGTGATTGCACTACTTAATCTACTATTTTAATTTTAATTTACTGTGTAACACATTCCTCAATTATTCAGACTTACATCTGTTTTTTTGCAGGCACACATAAATCACAGGCACATAGCAGTGTCTGTCCAGGATCCACCACAGTTTCCTCTTGTTGTAACAACTGGTAGCAATAATAAACCAGAACCGTTACCTACAACAGCTGCTCCCCCACCTCGCATGAAGCATGATCCCCGTTTACAGCGCTCACCTCCACCTCCTCCACCACCACCCTTTGCTCCCCCACCATCTCACAGGCCACCCATAATGTTTACTTCCAACCCACCCCCCACAATGCGTACTAATCTCATCACAGTACCAATACAAGACTCGACTGCTCCACCACCTGTTATTGTTGATCCCCCACCTTCAGCACCTTACCACCATTACACACAAGCACCACCACCACAATATACACCATATTCCGTTCCTCCTCCACAACCCAGTTATTACCAAGCACCACCAGGGTACCAAGCAGCACCTGTGGCACAGTATGGTGGACAAGGTGCTGTTCCTCAAGGTACTGCTGCTGTTGCGGCAGCAGCTGCAGCTGCTGCAGCAGCTGCTGTGAGAGCTCCTCAGTACCAAGAACAACAAGTAGTTCAACCATATGGAGCCCCACCACCTCAGCAATGGCAGCATCCACCTAGCAATCCAGCCTTTTACAGATGAAGACTGTGGATTTTCTTTCACTGATTTTGAAAAAGAACTGTAGACACAGTCTGATAATCAGTGTTAGAAGCTGACAAGAACTATAGACAAATTTTTAAAAAATTAAAATTTTGAGCAAATGTTTGTTCATTAGAGAAGCTTATCTTTTGTATGGTTGGCGAACTGTAAGAATACCTTTCAGCCTCCACAAAGTAATTAAAGAACATTTTATATTGACAGTCTTTGGTGAAAAGATTATTGATATTTAGTTATTACAATTTGGTAATGATTGTTGTAAAATGTGCAGTGGCCTTTTCTGTGAACAGTTTGTGCAACTAAAAATTAATTTTCCTGTGAAAAATACTTTCTACATTGTAAGTAAATTTTGTATCTAATATCTCAAGCACTATTATTAAGTTTGAAAACTTGTAGCAGTCCAGGTATTATGCCTGAATTATTTATCACTTGCTAAAAAGTTCAGAACAGAAATACAGATTGATTTTGAAAATTTTGTGTCTTTTATCATGTTACATGCAACTGGAAAACACACAAGTCACATTAGTAGGCACTGAATGGTGATCTGATGCTAGGTAATTAATGAGATGGTGTCAATGAGTTTACATGAACAGAATAGGATTTTGTGTCATGTAATTTCTAGTTCTACATCGATGATCTGTATTGTGTTAAAAATCACCTTCATTCACATAAGTCAATCAACATTCTACTGTTATGATTAATGTTTCCTGTTGCCGTTTATGAAAATTACTGCTCTCTAGTTATTGACAACTTTTTAATGCCAGGGTGGTGGTGGTGGTGGTGGTGGTGGTGGTGCTGCTGCTGCTGCTGCTGCTGCTGCGGGAATGTTCATGTTGTTCTCATAATAATTATAAAACATTTCATGTACTCTCCTAATTTAACTAATTTGATTTCTTTGAATTGTTGGCATCGATTTTTTACTACTGATTATATTATAGTGTGCAATTTATAGAATTTTAAAGATACCTTAGTTTTATATATATAAATATGTAAAAAAAATGGTATTCTTCTGTGGAAGGAAAAGCCCCATGTGGATGTTAAGATAATGAATAATTAACTAAAAGGATAATACTACCTGATGGTATGGTATGTGTGTACCTGAAGTCGTGTGACTTATTGGCACTCATTTTCAGATCAATGTCTGACCTGAACTTCTCTTCCACGAACAAATTATGCTACTCAACAGTGGATAACGTATTTTCTCTATCAGCTAATTCAGTTTCTTAATGACTAAAGTTTCATAAATTCCACTTTTTCTGTTGGCACTTTTTTCTATAATACATGCAGTTACTTCCATATCTTTCCTCTCCTTTTCTTAAAATAGGGCAAATATGTTTTTCAGTTAATATCTATGAGATGTGTAGTTGAACTGAATTGAAGGGTTCATTTGAATAAAGTGCTAACCCACAAGAGCACAATTTTTATGGTACCATGTGTTTTTCAGTGTGTTTAATCCATGCTTCCACACTATTTGTTATATAATGCACGTATTGTATTGTGTGTAGCTACTACTACTGTGTGCACTAACCAAGTATTTGAGAACAAGAGCACTTAGAGACTTGCAACAAACTTTACATGTAATTTCAGACCATTAAAAAAAATTTTCTCGTTTATAATCCCCACAAAATGATGAAAGGAAAAAAGTTTATTGCTTACTACATATTCACTGTTGATGCAGTAAGACTGTCACATCAGGCAATATGTTTTAGCTTGTTACTTCTTTAATACCACTTTTGTTGATGACACATTTTGCAGACAGTGTTCATATATTATAGCACTGAATATATGTGCAAAATTTTATCATTGTATGGCACATGATTTGATTTTAACAGGGAAGCTAAAACAGCTTACCGTATTAACTCAAATCTAAGCCACACTTTTTTCCCGGTTTTTGTAATCCAAAAATCCTCCTGTGGCTTGGAATCGAGTGCAAAGTAAGCGGAAGTTTTGAAAAATGTTGGTAGGTGCTGCCACAACTAACTTCGGCTGTCGAATGCATGTAGTGCTACACAGGCCTGCTTTGCAGGCACAAAGATAAACACTGGCGCCAAAACCTCTGCGTCAGTAAATAAATTAAAACAAAAGGTAGAAGAATGTTTGCTGCTATCTCATTTAAATCCTGTCTACCTAATAAACTACGGAACTAGAGTGAGACAACAGCAAACGCGGAAGAATATACATATCATGTCTTGTTTATATTCGTATTATTCTTATGCTGAATAGTGATACAGTCAGAAATGAAGCACGGCAACTGACTAGATTTTTAAATCTAAGATGACTCTAATTCCTGTGCAGAATGTAATGTACTAAAGAGGCGTCTGCAAAGATTGTCAAACAGAGAAAAATTTTCGCTAAACTCTCGTTCAGAACATCATCTATCATATGCAGTCTATTATTTGATTCTTGTTGATCATTATCAAAGGAAGCAGCAGTGTAAGTAACAACAAATAGTAGTCTCTTGCCATTGTTTTGCCTATGAGACAATTCCTCTCTCTCTCTCTCTCTCTCTCTCTCTCTCTCTCTCTCTCTCTCTCTCTCTCTCTCCTTTTTTTTTTTTTTTTTTTTTTTTTTTTGCCACGGTAGCGCGCACAAAAGCAAGCGAGCCATGCCGCGAGCTGCGACAGGTCGTATACACTCATTATCAGAAAGCGACAAACAATGCGTACCGCAGTACAATAATGCAGTTTCAGCTTAGAGTGATGTAAACACCTATAACAAAGAGAATGGCACTTATCAGATCAAAGCAAAATAAGCAATCGATTCAACCAGACGAAGCATGTGAAAAAGGAAGGGTACCCGTACAAATACGGACGGAGCACCTGACACATAGCAATGGCTACTTGGTAAAACTTAACTGTTAAGCTTACGACTTTAACCAAACTACTGTAGCTGTATCTTCATCCATTCGACCTAAATTGTGTCTCATGTTACAATCGACCAACTTTGCTTCAATTTGGAGGTGCGGTCTAAAACTTTTCTCTCCCCTTGAATTTCAAGTCTCAAATTTCAGGTGCGGCTTAAATTTGAGAAAATTCTTTTCCTTGATTTCTAGTCTTATTTTTCAGGTGCAGCTTAGATTTGAGTGCGGCTTAGATTCGAGTAAATACGGTAGGTCTAACCCACCACTGCCCGCACCGAAACGAAGTTTATTGTTCGGTATTGCTCCCTGTATATCTAGTAAATCCAACCAGTGCCCTTAAATAGTGCAAGGAGTCCCTCTACCAGTTTTTTGTTAGACACAATTTCTTCATGTCTAGTTGTCCAGAAGATCCTGTATCTTTTACTGTCCAATGCCCTGCATTCGAAGATTAGTTGTGATGCTGTTTCTTCACTCTCATCACAGATCCTACATTTAGGGTCCTCTTCCATTATACCCATTGTGTGTAGATGTTTTTTGAAATTCCCATGGCCGGTCATCAGTCCAGTCATGAGTTTGATCTCTTTCCTGTTAAATCCCAGGATTACAGAGCTTCTTTTAAAACACAGCTTGGCCATCATTACCTTACCATGTTTGTGTTTATGGACCTTGGTCCAGTATCCTACGTGCTGTTTCCTAAGCCAGTTCCGTAGTACTAATTTTTTCATAGCCTTGGTGATTGTCAGGACAGGTTCTGGTCTAATAAATGGAGTTGTTGCACCCATCGTAGCCAATCTATTGGCTTGTTCATTGCCACAGATCCCTGAGTGGCCAGGGACCCACACTAGGTTCACCCTATTGTTTCCCCCTTGCTTCACCAGAGCCCTGTGGCAATCTGTAACAATCTTAGGTCTTGTTACAGGAGCTGCCAATGATTTCAGGGCTGCCTGGGTGTCTGAATAGATGTAGATGCTACAGTCATTGTAGCACCTACATATATTCTCCTCCACACATGCCCTGATTGCAGCAATTTCAGTTTGGAATACGGAGGCCAGTTTTCCTAGAGAGATAGATGCCCTCCAGTCTTGGCTGAACCCCATACACCCCTGCCCAAACACCTTGGTCTGTTTTCGACCCATCAGTGAACCAAATGATGTCCCCCGTATGGTGTCGAACTGTTTTTTTTTTTTCCCACTGCTCCCTGCTTCCAATTATTATATTGTAAGGCTTTTTGAAGCAGTTGGGAGTTGTTATATAGTCAGCAGGCATTTGCCCAGCCATTACTATATTTACCTCACTCACTATCTTAGTGTGTGATTCTGGATATCTGAATGAAATCCAGTTTTTGCCAGTTTTAAGTCTGTGTGCCCCAGCTGCCGCCTCCACCTTGACCCAAAGGTGTTAGGTAGAGGCGTGTCCAGCATGGCTTCCATTCCAGCAGTTGATGTGCTGCTAATTCCGCCTGTTATGGCAAGCTCCTTAGCTGCAACCTGCTGTTTCACCGTCTTCCACCACACTACGGCCCCATAGGTAGTCCTAGGTCTGACCACTGTGGTGTATATCCAGTGCATACCCCTGGGGCTTAGGCCCCAGTTTTTGCCACAAGCCCTTCTAGTACTCGCTGAGTACTTTCTGCCTTGGAGCAGTTACTCTTAATGGGAGGGGTCTACGTTAGCTTCTCATCTAAGGTTACCCTTAGATATTTCACTATCTCCTTCACAGGTAGAATTTCATTAAAGAGCTTTAAATTCCAACTTGAGTCTTGAATATGTCTCTTCGTAAATGGCACCACAACAGTCTTCTTAGGATTAACCCTCATATCCTGTTTAATGCACCAATTTTGCGCAATGTCCAAACCACCTTGTGCATATTACTAACTGAGTCAGTAAATTTGCCAAGTATTACTATGACAAGGTCATCTGCTTGTCCTTGGCTGGAGCATTGTCTGGAATTTAATTCCTCAGTGAGTTCGTTCACCACTAGATTTCACAATAGAGGGGGCAAAACTCCTCCTTGAGGGCAGCCTCTAGTGGTGTTAATTACCATCTTTTCATTCATCATGGTAGCCTCTACCTTCCTTCCACTAAGCATGACCCTGGTCCACCTGCATATAGTGGTCCCCAGGTCATGCACCCCTGCTGCCCTTACCATGGAATCGAAGGTCATGTTACTGAAGGCCCCCCTCAATATCCAGGAAGATGCAGAGGGCTATTTCTTGGAAGTGAAGTGCTTTCTCCACCTTCCCGACGAGTTGGTGGAGAGCTGTCTCTCATTATTTACCTGGTTTATATGTATGTTTGTTTGAATGTAGAGGGGCCCTTCTTAGCCTCCTCTCCCCAACATATACATTAACCAATTTTTCCAATCTTTTGAGAATGGAGGAGGACAGACTGATTGGTCTCATATCCTTAGCCTTGGTATGATCAATTCTCCCTGGCTTTGGAATGAAAGCAACCTCCATTGCCCTTCAAGCATTGGGAATGATTCCTAATAACCCTGAACAGCCTGCATAGGACTCTTATGAGCTTCTCCCCTGCCTGCTGTAGGAGAGCTGGAAAAATTCCATCTGGGCCAGGTGACTTGAACGGTTGGAATGTTCCCACCGCCCATTGGATTTTATTAAAGTTCACACACTTCTTAGCTGATTCCCAGTCCTCTCTTAGAGTGCCTAAGAACCATTGTCTCTCTGGGATCACATTCTGGTCTGTGTTGTCCAGCAGAGCGTACTGAGGAAAGTGAGTTTTGAGGAGCAGTTCCAGTGTCTCATGTGTTATCTTTGTATATTCCCCATCCTCTGTCCTCAACGTACCTCCTAGATTGGTTGGTACTCTAGTGAGAATCTTGTGAAGTCCGCCTTGTGCAGCTGTGCTCTCCACTTCCTCACAGAATGCCTTCCAGGATGCCTTCTTTGCTTGTGTGATTGCAAGATTGTAGTTGACAAGGGCATCACGATATTTAGCCCATTGTCCTTTACGTCTCGCAATATTAATCAGCCTCCGTACCTGTTTTCTTTGCATTTCCAAGTTGTTATTCCACCAAGGCACACTCCTATTTGTGCACATCTTGGTGATTGTGCAGTTGTCCTGATATGAGGTCACTATGGCAGAGGTAACAGCCTCTGCTACTTCCTACTGGATTCCTTATCGACGTTTTAATTTCTTATAAGCCTAAATCAAGGTTCCTCCTATATGTCTCCCAGTCTGTTTTCCTGGGTTTCCTATAGGTCATGGTCTGTCTGATTCCCATTTCAACCTTGAATTTAATCTACATGTGGTCCGATGAGGATGGCTCCAACACCACATGCCATTGTTTGACATAGCTGCCCATCATCGTGGAACTAAAGGTTACGTCAATTACTTCTTCCCTTCTGCTAGTCCTGAATGTAGGTTCATTGCCCCTATTCAGGACCTCTAAGTTGTTAGCTAAAAGAAATTCAAGAGGGTACTCATCTCTACTGTTGGTGTCCTTGCTGCCCCACACTAGGTTGTGGGCATTGGCGTCGCATCCCACCAGAAGTTGGTCACCTTGCCGATGGCAAGTCTCTACCAGTCTCCTCACCTCCAAGGGAGGAGGAGAGCTGTCGTAGTAAGGAAGGTATGCTGAGGCCAAAATTATTTCACTCGTGATACCTTCATCACATTGCTGCATTTTAATGGTCACCAAGTCCCTAGAGCAGAAATCCATCATTGGCATGAAAGAAATTCCATTTCTTACATAGATGCATGTTCTGGAGTTTCTTAGATCAGCTTACCTCCATTGCCACTGAGGCTCGATACACCCCCTTTATATAAATAGGGTTCTTGTATCAGGGCCACGTCCACTTCCTGCCTCCCCAGGCAGCGACTCAGGGCAGCAGAGGCCCCTTTACTGTGCTGCAGATTAATCTGCAGCACCTCCAGTCTCAGTCTTGCTGCCGTCTTTGATAACCCTGACAGTGACCTGCGAGAACCCTAAAAACAATTTCAGGTCCTGCTCCCGCATCACCTTCAGGGACTTCCCTCCGACCTCTACTACCAGGGTTCATCCTTCTGGTTGATCACCCTCGAATCTTCTGTTGAGACTTTTGGGTTCTGGGCCCCTATTTTCCCAAACAGAGTCTTAGGAGAGACTTCCTTATGGATCTATGGTACCCATACTGATATCTTTGCGGTTTCAAGAAGCTTCCCTGCCATCCTAACCAGTAGCTTCTGGCGGTCGCTGTGCTCCCTGTGATTATTGATAATATTACTAGTGATAAACCAATCCTATAAATCATTGAACTTCATATGGTGCGACTGCGTATGGGTGCGACAGATTGCACACAACGACCTGTATCTTAGTGCCTGGAGTTTACAACCTTCACACTATGTTTATATTGGTAAATTTTTAAAAGTGGGGAATAATCTGCAATACTTCACACAGTAAACTATGGGGTTGACTCCATTTGAGGTATGTTACGTTATTAATCTTTCCTTAACCAGGGGTCTAGTTCACAGACTCGAACTTTCTTCAGCAAGGACCCTAGCTTCTCTTAATACATCACACATCATATTGGTTACATTTCACATACACTATTACAATAAATAGTACCTGAAAATCACACATACTAATCTACAAATATCTTTTCACTAATTACTGACACGTCTACTATGCTGTGGTGATCTTTCTTTGTTTTAATCAAAGCAATTATCTTTAATACTACATTTTTAATCACTAATTTTTTAGTTGTTACACTTCTCAATAGTTTTGCACCCACAGCCTAGTATCCTGAAACTTGCAATTGCAGTACCTTTTGTTGTCTTCTGCTCCAAACTCCTCATTGAATTCCACAGTTATAACTTGGTGTAAATATTTAAATAGAAATTTTCAGCCTCAGTAAGACTGACCCTGCTTCCGTCATAAATTTGTATCGACATACCAAATAGAGGATTCCGATTACGTGATCATACGCAGTTGCAGTAGGCATTGCATTATTTCGCAACAACACACTTTTCCTGTAACTACTCTTCTTCTCGTTCTGCAACTTTTTAATATTTATATATCACGGAACCACTCCATAAGATGTCGTTTCGGCGATGTAATTTTAAATAATTAATAACTTTTAGTGCACTTAGTAATTAGTCTTGACCTGCTCGCGTTTGATACGTCCGCTGCCTTGCTACCCAACGTCTCGGCTGCTCATTGTTCTTTCTTCCCACTGCCAGCTAGGCTGTTCCATTTGGGTTACCTGGGTGAATCCCCACCTTGCTACTTTTGTAAAATTAATTAGTACATTTACTTTCGTACTTTCTTTTTCCATCAGAACATATTAATTATCTCTTTTATTAATTCACTTATTATGTATATTTCTTAAACACTATTGAATATTTACTAGGGGGGGTAGTGGTCATATAGTTAGGCTAGGCCGCTAGATGGCTCTCCTTGCCTGTCTCCAATCAGTCCTGCCATCTCGCACCTTTCCTTTACACTAATACTACTGCTCCTTGTAGCATCACAAGCCTCGCATCTTCCCAGGGGGATATCATGGGCACCTTGTCCTTGAGCCATTCCATCCTGTGCATAGACAAAAATGAGGGCACCATAATCTAGATAGACCCTCCTGAAGCTGGGTGCTGGGCCTGTCCGCCCCCCCCCCCCCCCCCCTCCCCATTCTTTTCAAAGAGGGTCATCTCTACCAATTCCTCTTGCTGCAAGGTGATGGCCGCCAGTGGATAGCCTTTCTGGATAACTGCCATCCTAAAAACTGAGACTGCAGTACTATAGGTCTGTTTCCCTATTTCTTGCCTTGGTTTTTTCTGGACTCGCTTATCCAGGAAGGAGGGACTCTTTTATTCCTCCCTTATCCACTTGGTACTTGTCTTTGATGTAGTTGGGGTCTGCGTATCCCCTTCAACCTGAGACAGTTTCTTCCTGAGGGGTCTTAGGTTCAAGTCCCTTTAATTCCCTCCACTTGTCTTTAGGAAGCCATTCTTTCCCTTCCTTTTTCCTCTGCTTCCTGAGAGTTTCCTCCTCCGGACCCCAGACAAGCCTTGTGTCTTAATCTGGTTCTCACTTCTGGCTCAGGTCTAGACACTGATTCAGTAGTGGGAATGCCATCCATCGGTACTGACCCTGATGTTTGGATATCTGAGGTCAGTTTGTCTTTCTTTGTTTTCTTTAGTCGTGTCCATATTGGTCCCATGAGATTTGGGGATCTACAAGGTCCACACCATGAATACCCCGCGTGGTGTAAGGCTACTTACTCAGGGAGGTCGCCCGGGCTCCATTTGCAACACATCTTCCCATGTGCCACGCAGTCCTCGGCGCAGATCGCATCACACCTTGGGTTGGGTCAGGGTGTTGGGTATTACTAGGAGTGGATAGGGAACTGTATGGCGCATAGTTCGCGAAATATGATGTCATAAACACTGAGATGCATGAAAAACTGCCACACTGTGCATGACAGTTGAATTCATAATTTCTTTGATACTAACTCTATTCACAAAACATTTAATAGACAGTATCCTTATATGGCACTGAATGTACCTATAAAATTTATATGTAGGTGAGGGGTAGAAGAATCTGAACAGAGAAAAGGAATAGGATTATATGGACAGGAAGGGGGCCCAGAGAAAATGGACATAGAAAGGAAAGAGGTGATGATGGAGTAGTAGATGGACAGAGAGAGGGGGTGTAGCAGATGGACAGAGAGCAGGGCATGGAGGAGATGGACAGAGAGGAAGGGGGGGGAGGAGATGAACCGGCGGGGGGAGGGGGGCAGAGGAGATAGGGGGAAGGAAGAGATTGGCTAATAGAGTTGAAATAAATACGTACCCAGGCAGTACCGGGTACTCAGCTGGTTCCTGGTAAAATGGAAGTCAGCATGTTATTCTGCTGATCCATTCAGTTAATCTTGTTTTTATACCTTAGCAATATCATCTTTGTATCAAAAACTCAGTCTCCAGAGCAAAACTGTTCGCAATACTGCTTAAATTCACTTACATCAGAAGTAGTTATAGTCAAATGCTACAGATTTCATCAGCTGTTATTTTGTGTGAATTTTTTCCCCAGGTGCTAGATGGAAAACTTAAAAAATGATAGAAGTAGCTTAATTACTGAAAAACGTGGCTTATTCAAATTTTGTAACAATAACTACAGAGATGATGAAACTAGCCCATGCACACTCTGTAAAAAATGGAGGGAAAGTGAAAGTATGCTAAGTGTATCGGGTTAAAAATGAGTTACAGTCTCATTGAGCATGTGTCCCCACTCACCACTCCTTGCTTTACATGCAATTTCAAGCCCTTATGAAACTTGGCATTAATTTTTATTAATGACATCTTTACTACTAATTCTATTTGCAACACATTTTGCAGACAGTATCTTCATATACCACTGAATGTTCCTGCAAAATTATATCATTGTACAACACCCAGTTCAGGAGGTGTGACACCATAAACATTGAGATGAGTGGACAAGTAACTTTTAATTAAAAAGGAGTGTGAATTATCTTGGATAATGAGTGCATTTAGTAACTATTATCAAATTTTAAGCCTTTTCTTATCTTTTTCTCTCTAAAATATCAAATATTTAACATGTCGTCTCATTTGTAAAATGATCAGACACTAAAAAGCAGCATGGATGGTTTTTGGTATGGTATCAGTGTTACATTTCCTATATGCAGTCCTTAACTCTGTAATTATTTATTTAGCATATGGCAAGTACAAATCACGTTTATAGAGAAATAAGCTGCTACAATAACTTTATAACTTTGGCACTAAAAAACAAGACAAAGAATTAAATACAGTTATGTCATGAACAACATATATATAATTACAAATTAACATTTAGGTTTTTAATATATTGAACTGCACTTCGAGTCACATCCAGGAAGTCCGTTGTTTGACGTGAGTAGGCTCTCAGAGGGCACTCTGCAACGATGTGCCAGATCGTCTGCTTCTCAGTGCCGCAGTCGCACTTTGGGGATGGTGCTCTTCCCCATTTGTGTAGAGAGTCCGCACATCGACTGTGGCCCGTCCTGATCCTGTTGAGGATGGTCCAGGTTTTACGTGGTAAGCCAAAGCTTGGAGGTCTGTTTGACGGTTTCAGTAAGGTGTTTACCTGTGGTGGTGCTGATTCTTCCCATTCCACTTTCCAGCGTTCTTCAAGACAGAAACCATTTTCCTCCAGATCTTTGTCCCTTATCAGAGGTGGATGTCTAGAGTGCAATCTATCTCTGTCAATGCCATTGCTCAAAGCGTGAATCGGAAGTTGCGGGTTGTCTTGTATTTTTTTAAATTCTCTGAGAAGCGCATGTTCTCTTCGTAAGTGAGGTGGCGGTATGTGGCTCAGTACAGGTAGCCAGTGAATGGGGGTTGATTTTATTGTACCTGAAGTAATCCTCATAGTTTGGTTCAGTACTGTGTCCACCATCTTGGTGTGAGCGCTCTTTAGCCAAACAGGGGAACAGTACTCTGCCGCAGAGCAGACAAGTCCCAAAGCAGAGCATCGCAAGGTAGAGGCGGAGGGGCCCCAGCTGGTACCACATAGTTTCTGATTGATATTGTTCCTAGTACGGATTTTTGCAGCAGTGTTGTTGAGGTGTTGTTTGTAGCTCAGGGTTCTATCTAATGTCACTCCCAGGTATTTTTGTATATTGTTATCAAAATATATCTTAAGGCGTCTGTTAGCCAATTTATTATTCAGGTGGAAACACACAACCTCAGTTTTAGTTGGACTAGGTTGTAGTCTCCATTCACGAAAGTACGTTCCCAGCAGGGACAAGTCACTTGTCAGAACAGTCTCAGTATGCTCCG
This sequence comes from Schistocerca americana, assembly GCF_021461395.2. Classification (NCBI taxonomy): domain Eukaryota; kingdom Metazoa; phylum Arthropoda; class Insecta; order Orthoptera; family Acrididae; genus Schistocerca; species Schistocerca americana. The sequence goes on from NC_060120.1 coordinate 416,057,676, forward strand.
TATCTCAATGTTGTGTAGCTATGGCCCAGATCTGCATATCCAAACTTTTCAGATTTAGTATTAGGCATATCGGCTATATACATGCTGAAAAGTAGCGGTGCCAGGACTGATCCTTGGGGCAAGCTATTATTGAGCTTCATTGTTTTGCTCCTATAATTTCCAAGTATCACCTGGAATGGTCTGTTGCAGAGCATCTGGTTGACAAGGTTAGCCATTTTCAAACATGGCACGATGCGGAGTAGTTTGTAAATCAGGCCTTGCCTCCATACAGTATCATAAGCCGCTGTCAGGTCTATAAATACCACGGATGTTTTTTTCTTGTCTTTGGAAGCCTGCCTCGATGTAGGAAGTTAGTTAGAGGATTTGATCTGTGCAGCTCCAGTTTGGCCGGAAGCCTGCTTGTTCCACAGGGATACACTTTAGGATATCTGGACTTATTCTGTTACATATAAGTCTCTCCAGTAGTTTGTAGATCATGCTAAGAAGGGCAATTGGGTGGTAGCTGTTTGGTTGGTCATTCGGTTTACCTGGTTTCAGTATCGCTATGATTTTTGCTTTCTTAAGGGTATTTGGTATTCTTCCAGTTTCCGTCATGCTGGAGAAGAACTGTGCAAGCCATAATTTTGCAAATTTACCGCAGTGAATCAGAAACTCTGGAAGAATTCCATCAAAACCCGGGGCTTTCTGTGGCTTGATGTCTCTCAGAGCCAGTGTTATCTCTTCAATTCAGAGGGGCTGTGAGTGTAGTGAATTGTTTCTTACTAAAGATTTCAACTTTTAAGTTCCTTTTTAACTTTTATGGTATGAGCTCAATCCCCTGGAGCTCTAGAGGTTTTACTGATGTGCGCCGCAACTGTGTTTGGAGAAATAGAGCTGGTTGGTCGTTGGTTCCTGCTACTGCCACCAAGCTTCCAAAGTAGCGACCACGCCTTTCTGCTTGTTTTGTGAAGTCCATTTCCTCAACAGTCTCTATCTATTTAGTGCACCTGGCAGCGTCCAGACTGTGCAATAAGTCATCTGCAATCTCCCTATCCCCATGCTCTAGGAACTGTTTATAGAGGCGCTCACTCTCTTCGTTCCACCCCCGGCACGTATTCTTTTCTAAATCCCTGGGGAATGCTGTTCTTAGCTGAGCTGATGACTGCTCCCACAAATCTTTTGTAATTTTTATAAGTTGGAGGTATCCATCCAAGGCGTTTATCAAGTTTTTCTGAGAAAGTAGCCCAGTCCGCTTTCCCAAAGTTCCATCTGGGCCAAGGATACGAGGAAATTAGGGGGATAGTAAGGCCTATTTCTATGAGCACCGGACGATGTTGGGAGTATTCTGCGGGAGGCTGGTATAGGTTTGTTATTAGTGTCAGCCGTAACAAAGCATAGATCAGGGTGGGTTTCAGTTCCCCATGCAGCTGACTTAAATGAACTTTGATCTTTGGCGTCAAAGATTAGCTGTGTATTGCAATCTTCAGCCCATTTCACCAAGTCTTCACCATTCTGGTCAGATGTGCGGTATTTCCACAGTTCGTGGTGGCTGTTGAAGTCACCCACATATATTGTGGGGTGAGGCAGGGGTTGTAGAACTTGTGGAGGCCACGAGTAGCCTGGAGGTTTGTAGATGTTGTTTACTGTTAGTTCACCTACTTTTACAGTAACTTCGTGGATATCACATGTGGTGGATGTAGAAATAAGGACTACATCCTCTATGTCCTTTCTAACGTACGTTGTTGTACCATAATGCCTGTGATGTGTAGCACCTATCAGGTCATAGCCCGTTATTTTACCTCTTGATCTTAGCTGCTCATCGTTTTCTGTATGGGTCTCCTGGATTGCAACTATGTCAATGTTGTACAATGTTAAAATTTTATGCATGTATTGGCATTTGGCTTTACTTATGCCTTCAATATTAAGTTGGCAGACTCGTACGATCGGTCCGAGCTGTCTAATCAAGTTGCCCTCAGGAGGACACTCAGCATTCCGTTTTCTGTGAGTCATTGTGATTTGATTATGACCAGGAGATCGTTTACCGATTGTCTGGTCGCCAGTATGGTGCTAGTTCATTTAGCGTTACCCAGGGTGCACGTGTAGTTTTCAACTATGGACGCGAACTAGCTTTACACCCCAAAACCCTATAATGTTAGATGTTATTAGATTTACTTAGTAAATTTCACTTAATGTTAGATGTTATTAGATTTACTTAGTAAATTTCACTTGGTCGTCTTTATTGATGTTTGCTGAGAGGGCCCTTCCACTCGGTTCCACCCATGTTACAGCAGTCTCCATTGGACTTCATTTCCTTGTGCATGGATGGGTGCTGAAAGAGAGCATTAATTGTCTTTCAAGTTACTTGAATGATGTGAATGACTGAAATTTAACCTTCTGTATTCACACTTATCTTACAAAAATGATCTTGTATGGTATAGTTGAGAAAGGCATCAATTTCCTTCCTCTTTCTGGTCAGACGGTATCACCATGTTTGGGGGGGGGGGGGGAGGGGGGTATGATTCTGATGTTTACTGAGATTCAGGGGAAAGTGGTTGATACTTGATTATTTTTGGGGAGTTATCGTCAGCGCTGTTGCAGAGGCATCTGCTGAAAACGTTAGGGCAATTTTGCATGTCAGTGTGTGATACAACATTTGAAAAAGAATTCCTTTCATCATCTACACATTTTAGAAATCTCAGCCTGACTTAGTAGCTGGCTCTCTTCTTTTTTGCAACAAACCCTGTTGTACCTATTTCTTTTTTTCTGTTTTCTGTAATGATCATGGATAGTCTTTCATTGTCTTTGGCACTCATCCCCAGCAGCAAACAAAAATTAGTGCTGCAAATAAAATATTAAATTTATAATTGATAATATAACTTTTTTAATAATATAACATTTTTAATAATATAATATATAAATTTTATGTTTTATTATCACATACTGAAGTTATTGGGCCAAATATCAAATGTAAAATGTGATTGCTTGTTGTACAATGAAAGTGTACCTGAGATGTCTAGTTTGTATAAATAGATCATTACATAAGTAATAGAATAAATAAATAAATATAACATAATATAGAAAAAATATGTCTTGAAAATGCCCTTACATTGTTTTTTATGTAGATAATTATGTTAAAGCTAGCATGTAACATGGATGAGTGAAGTGGAAGTACCCAAAAAAGTATTACAAGTATATCTAGGAGGACAGAGGGGGCACACTCAGCCAAGAATCAAATGGGAATATGGAGTTATCATCAAGGATCTCTGGAAAATGGTTTATAGGAATTGGAGAGCTCTAGCAGTGGACAAAGATAAATGGCAGAAAATTGTTGAAGAGGCCAAGGCTCTCAATGAGCTGCAGAGGAAGAGGAAGAATAAGAAGAAGATGATGATGATGATGATGAAGCCAGTTAGATAATAAACCTACAGGAGCATTGCAGAATAGAATTTTTTTTATTGTGATAGTGTTGTAGCAACAACACATATTAAAATACACATTTATGAAGCACTTACACCAAAGCTAAGTAATGCAAATCAATTTTGATTTAGTACCAGTCATAGGCATTCGCTTACTGCTTCTCTCCATCAGCTGTAAGCACGTTTGTACTACTAGTACTGACTAGCTTTTAGAAAAAAGCTTGTGCCAGTATTTCTACCTCCCACTGACCAAATAAACTGGCAAGAAAAAGTTAGTTGTGAATTGACTTTTGTTGGAGATTTCCGTATTGATTTTCAATCTGGCCGCTTGTGACTGTATCACAGAACAGCTAAAAATCTGACCCAGTGAGACTGGAACACCAATCCAAATCAGCCTTCATTTTACAGGTGAGCACATTGCCACAGAACTAGTGAAGATTTTTGGTATTTTCATTATTGGCTATTACAGATAACTCGCAGCATAAAGGACAAGATTAGTTGCATTTTCCACTTGAAATGACTTTCTGGACTCAAAACCTAAATTGATAACCTTACGTTACACATTAAGTGTAAGTCATTCAGAATGAAGGAACGAATTATGTTCCCTTCTATACACCTAAGGTGCATGCATGCCTATGTGGTGTGCTAGTTAAGAAAACAGCAGTACATAAACGGCACAGTGGAAGAGCCATGCAGGCTTATTCTGACATATTAATCCAAAAGCTAATGACTACAGTAACATTCGAAATGAGCTAATACCTCTTAATCAAGGAGGGTCTGGGCCAGGCAGACCATGGGTGGCTTGCAACATTTGTTCGGCAGTTTCTGGTGGCAAGGGAAAATCCACTTATAGGTGCACTTGGTGGCAAAGGAATGCCAAAACGGTTAGGGATAGGACAGTAATAAATCAGTCTGGTAGTCCTGGCGCACACTGCACTACTTGCACTACACTGCACGCAGGACTCCAATTGCTGATACCGAGGGGACAAACCGGGCGTCTGGCATCAGGTTTTCTATTCCTGTAGTCAGTAGAACCATCTCGAGAAGATGCAGCTCAGGAAGATGGCATGGAAGAAACAATGTAGCACTTCTTTCATTAAACGGACCATGACACGACAATGCTGATAAGTGTTTGAGAAGAGTTCTGTGGATGACAACATGGGCCACGTGCCATGCGGATGAGCTGCTGAGAGCATGGCCAGGGATGTTGACTTGTTGGAGCAGAACAAGAGACTACCTTATCGACGGTTCGGCATGCTTAACATCCAGAAAGTGTGGCTATCTAACTTCTCGCCTGGGCAGAAGTGGCCAGTGAGGGTGTTGTGGAGCGGGTTTCCAGTTTACACAGTCTGTCATCTGCTGCTGCAGATGGAGGCGAGGGAAGGAGTCACCACAAGAATATTCTCTGGAAATGGCCCAAAAAAATAAAATAAGTTTAGTAGGATAATTCTGTGCCATCCAGCATCAAGTTGCCAAACATATTCTCCGTTCTTGCCCAGATTCAGTTGCACCATGAGCAAGAAGAATACCAGTCAAAGTGTTACTTAAGTGGACTGGGAAGTGACTACAGCTGCTGAGGGCCAGAATAACCACAGTATAAGTCAGTGAGTCTTATTTGCTTGCATTGCTGTAAATAGGTTTATGGTCTAGAGTATAGTTACTACTAATACTCAGATACACTGACTGCAAACTAAACAACATAAATTAATGACTGTCACAATAATTTTGTGTTTTTCTGTGTTAAATGTATTGCATATTAATAAGTTCATTCACCAGAAGTGATCCATGTTTTGGAGTAACTGCAGTTGTTATATTGTAAACATAATGAACAGGAAACACATCTTCTTTATAATGATAAGAAAATATTTTTCTTGAGATGGCTGTCATTGGCACTTACCCCAAAACAGAGGTACAAACATGAAGACAAAGCAACACAGCATTGATTGCAAAAACTGAACATCCACAGAGAGACTTCTTAAGATGAGAATAAAGAATCAAATCAAGAAAGGCTACTGTGCTAGAAACCATACTCAACAGCGGTAAATGCAGTCTCAAAAAGCCATTAAAATGAAACTAGTGAATCCTGTGCAAGTATGACTCCAGCACCTGCGAACATGAAAGGGGAGGCAGTTGTTATCAGAACATGGAACAAGGAACACCAAACACCAACAGTAATGTCTGGAATAAGTCTTCTGTAACCAAAAGTATCATTCAGTCAGAGGAGTGTCATCTACTTATGATTTCAATGTATGGGCTGTTAATGTTGTAGGTTGGTTGGTTTTCGGGGAAGGAGACCAGACAGTGTGGTCATCGGACTCATCGGATTAGGGAAGGATGGGGAAGGAAGTCGGCCGTGCTCTTTCAGAGGAACCATCCCGGCATTTGCCTGGAGTGATTTTGGGAAATCACGGAAAACCTAAATCAGGATGGCCGGACGCGGGATTGAACTGTCGTCCTCCCGAATGCGAGTCCAGTGTCGAACCACTGCGCCACTTCGCTCGGTTAATGTTGTAGGTCTGGGATAGGGTTTGGAGGAGGATCCAGTATGTGACCAGAAGTGATGTCATGATGACACAACTGGAAGTGTTACCAGCTTGGATCTTCAGAGTATATAAGAAACTTTGAAAGCAACATTCCAACATACGGTATGTCCCTGGTGTTGCGAAGGTATATGTGAAAGAGTAACTGTGGTGGCTCAAATGCCATGTCTCAAGTGGTTTTCTGTGCAACACTTGTAACCTTTACAGAATGGAAATATATCTGCATTCATCTCCTGTAGCAGTATCAGTTCAGTGCATAATGTGTGACACATTGGGTTATCTCACCCTAGATAGAGAACATAATGTGCGAGGCTGGCATCATTCGAAGGATGGACGTTATCTATTAAGGATTGTCCTAACAAATTAAGTGTAGCTGAATTCTTTTATATTGTGTTTCCTTTGTGGTTGAGAGATGGAGATAAATGCACAGTCTATGGGTTGAACGTGCTATGTGATTTTCTAAGTATGTGTTTAAGATTCTTGCGAAGGGTAAAGATTTTGTGGATTTACCAGAACAAAGATGCAATCATTGTTGCGAAGGATGCAGCTAATACTAAACGTCCATCAAATCTTTGGAAAGCTGACAGGTTTTTATCCTGAAAGTAACATTAGAGTGCCATGTGACAGAGAGCTTTCAAAAATGCTCACCTGTATAAAATCTGGTTCCTGGAAGAAATAGGAGTGCTTTTCCTTTCATGCAGTCAGATTGCTGCGCGTGTTAAATGTAGACCTCCACTTTCCTGTGCTACATATTGGAGACCTGTTTCAGCTCCAGTATGAGCATTTTTGACGAAAACAGTGATTTTGTAGGAAATACTATTATTATAATTTTTTTTTTATAAATTGTGGAACAGAAAGCATTATTGTTTACATACAGTCACTCCTCTCCCTCCCTATCCCCCCACCCCTTACCCCTCTCCCCCCACCCCTTACCCCTCTCCCCCCACCCCTTACCCCTCTCCCTCCCCTGCATCTGTGGCACTTATATCTGCTCTTAATGTATGTGATAGCTATGAATACACTACGGTCTTAGTACATTTTTCAGAAAAAAACTGGTCATCATTCAATAATCATTATTTTAGTGTCAACACAGAATTGTATACAATACCACTGGTTGCCGGTGTAGATGGTCTTCCAAGAGATTAAAGAACACCATTTTATTTGTTGCAGAGCGCTATTGTTTAGACATTAGGGCATACACTCTGCAGTTCAGTATCACGTTAACTAGTGCATTGCGACGTGGAAAAAGTGCGCCTGAAGCTGCTTGTCTGTGCACTCTGCTAAGCTAGCAGTGACATGATGGTACATGGCATGGAGGAATATCCAAATCCATTACATAACAGTTATAAATTGTAGTCTACACTTATTTTATAGATAAACTTGGAAAAAGTGTTATACAGAGGGAGTAATTGGAATTTACGGTAGGAGCTATAGGTCTTTAATTTAAGGACTAGATATTGGAGAGGGATGACACCATATGTGTTGTGTTTTACAGTAGTGACACATTGCTGTATCGTGGGATTCCATTCCAACACTTATCATGTACAATTCACCACCTATAGTGATTTATAGATACACTTAGAAAAATGCATTGTACAGTGGAATTAAATCAGAATTTGTGACAGTAGCTGGGAACACTAACTGTACAGGGTGATGAAAACATTCTGAAAAAATTGTAAAGAGTATATTGGGCTGAGAAATAATTGCTGAGGAAAAAATGCAATAAGTTGTGCTGTTTCAGAGTTAACTAGCATTCAAGTTAGGCTGTTGTGCTCCAAAATTTAAGTAGACCATCAAGAGATGTGTCGTCAAACGTGTTCTTTGTTTGGTTTCTAACTAAAGCTCAAGGCTGAGCAGTCTCGTCTGCTATCATCTATGCTATGAGAACAACTGATGTTGATTTTATCTGGAAGGCCACTGGAATTTGAGCACACAACAGCACAATGAGCTACATTTAGTGCTAATTATCTCAGAAGCAGCACATTGTATTGAATTTTTTTCTTAACATTTATTTCTCAGCACAACCTATCCTGCAACTCACTTAAAAGCTTTTCAGTGTGTTTCTGACCACCCTGTATTCAAGAGACACCCTATATGCGCTTTTTAACAAAGGAACCATTATAGAGATATGGTGACATGACGAAACTATGTTCCTCCTACACAAGAGCTACGTTGCGGCAGTGAGAGGCATATTGGGGATAACTGGCAATGAAGAACATAAACGGAAACCTTCATAATAGAAGACTATTAGCTTACAGATTTAGATATAATAAAACAGTATCATAAGAATTATTAACAAAATGAGTATGTGAGACTACTCAAACCGCAACTGCTGTGTGGAAGAAGAAAACTAGGGGAATAGCAATGTTGTTGTAAACAGTGTTATATATAACAAACAATGGAAAATCCAAGAAGAGATAATGACATTAGCAGATATTTTGAGTCGCAGTCAGGCACAACAAAAGAGTACTAAACATGTAAACTTTTGTGTAGAAGGCCTTCTTCTGAAATGGACAAAATAAACACACACATACATATTCAGACAAACACAGCTCACGCACACATGACCACTGTCTGCCGGGGCTAGACTGCGCGCAGCTATGCATGACGGGAGAAGCAATTGGAGTGATCGGTGTGAGGAGGAGGCTGGATTGGGGAAGGTGAGAGACTTTTGGTAAAGTGCTGTTTGTGACAGCATACAGGGATGAGGTGAAGAGAAGGTAGGGCAGTTATATGCACTTGGGATGCTAGGTGGAGGGGGGTGGGGTGGAAAAGGAGAGAAGTAAAAAGACTGTGGATGTTCTCGTGTAATAGACGGCTGTGGAGTGGGAACACGAAAGCTGGTGTTGATAGGAAGAATCCAGATGGCACAGGCTGTGAATCACTCATTAAAATGAAGTAAGTTATGTTGGGCAGTGTGCTCAGAAACTGTGTTTTTGGGCACAGTTTGTTGGTGGCCATTCATGTGGGCTGACAACATTTTGGTTGTCATGCCCACATAGAATGAAGCACACTGGTTGCAGCTTAGCTTGTAGAGCACATGACTGGTTTCACAGGTAGCTCTGCCTTTGATGGATTAGGTGGTGGGTGGGAGAATGTTTGGGACAGGTCTTGCATCTAAGTCTATTACAGGGATATGAACCTTGACACAAGGAACTGGTAGCAGGGACTGTGTAGGCCTGAATGAGGATATTTTGTAAGTTCAGTGGGTGATGGAACACCACTGTGGGAGGGATAGTGGATAGCACATTCCTCATTTTAGTGCACGACGATAGGCAGTCAAACCCTTGGCAGAGAATGTGATTCAGTTGCTCCAGTCCTGGGTAGTACTGAGTCATGAGGGAATGCTTCTCTGTGGCCGGTATTGCTACTTTGTGAGGTGGTGGGTGACTGGAGAGCTAAGGCATAGGAGATATGTTTCTGTACAAGGCTGGAAGGGTAATAATTATGATTTACTCAATGAAACCCCTGGTATATTTCGAGATGAACTGCTTGTCACTACAGATGTGACAGCCATGGATGGCTAGGCTTTATGGAAGGGATTTCTTGGTACGGAATGGGTGGCAGCTGTCGAAGTGGAGTTATTGCTGTTGGTTGGTAGGTTTGGTGTTGACAGTTGTACTGGTTAGCCATCTTTGAGGTGGAGGTCAACATAGAGAAAGGTTGCCTGTTGGGTTGAGGAGGACCAGTGAAGCGAATGAGGGAGAAGGTGTTGAAGTTCCAGAAGAATGTAGATACGGGTTCCCCACCCTCAATCCATGTCATGAGGATGTCATCAGTAAATCTGAACCAGGTGAGGGGTTTGGGATTCTAGGTGCCCATTGCCATAAGCTGGATTTCTCTCGATTTCTGCTCCCCCCTCCATGCCCTCAGTCTAATCTCCCGACCTATCTGCCCTACCCTCTCTCAACCTTGTACCTGTACACTCCCACAAACAGCAGTATAATGTGCTGCTGCTCTCCCTCCCCTTACCGCCCCAGCCTCCTCTTTACCCACACCACCCAAATTGCTTCTCCCATCATGCGTAGTTGCTCGCAGTCTGGTCCAGGCAGGCAGATAGATTGGTCATTTGTGTGTGAGCTGTGTTTGTGTTAATGAGTGTGTGTATGTCTATTTCAGGAGGTGGCCACCTGGCCAAAAACTTACTTGTTCAGTAGTAGTCTTTTTTTGTTGTGCCTGTCTGCCTCAGAATCTTTGCTATATGGAGAGTAGCAGTCTACCTGTTTCATAATACTGTCAGAGATATATGACAAATTTATATGTCAGATCACAGGCCCAGGGATGGGTGAATTTATCAATAACCATTTTTATAACACTCCCTGATACATCTACATCTATATTCTGCAAACTACTGCAAAGTGCTTGAAGAGGGTATGTCCCATTGTACCAGTTACTAGGTTTTCTTCCCATTCGATTCACGTATGGAGGGCTGGAAGAATACAGAGCATGGGAAGAATGATTGTTTCAATGCCTTTGTGTGTGCTATAATTATTCTAATCTTGTCATAATCCCTCTGTGAGTTATACATAGGGGATTGTAGAGCCATCATTTAAAGCCGGTTCTTGAAACTTCGTACTTAGGCTTTCTTAGGATATTTCATGTTCATCTTCAAGAGACTGCCAGTTCAGTTTCTTCAGTATGACTGCAACACTCTCCCATGGGTGAAACAAACCTCTGTCAATTTGTGCTGCCCTTCTCTGTATACTTTCAATATCTCCTGTTAATCCTATTTCGTATGTGTCCCACAAATTTGATCAACAGTGTAGAATGGGCTGCCCAAGTGATTTGTAAGCAATCTCCTTCGTAGATTGACTGTGCTTCCCCAATAATCTACCAATTAACAGAAGTCTACCACCTGCTTTTGCCTTCAACTGAGTTCATGTGATCATTCTATTTAATATCACTGCAAAATGATACACCCAGGTATTTGTATGAGTTTCCTGATTCCAAGTGTGACTTATTGATATTACTGTCATAGGATATGTAGAAGACAAGGGGTTATTTTTAGGACATATGGTGCAAAATTGTGATTTAGTGTGTTTCAGTGCGCGATGCGCCAGCCTCACGGCAGACGGAGGCTGGCCAGTGCGTTATGCAGGTGACACAGTTTTGCTACAAGCGTCGGTATGTATGTATGTGCGCGGCAACCATCAGAACACAGCATTAGCAGAATTATGCAGGCGCGGGCCATGTATGGCACAGTTGCATTAGCCAACTCATCGAGAACCATCTAATAAACACGCCGCCATGTAACTGGTGGATTCAGCAGCGGTCTGCTCTATATAAGGGCATCAGAGGTGGGCGTCGGCATTCAGTTCGACCGATTGGGCATTCAGTTGCTGTTACGTCGTCGTCATCAGTGACACTGTCCCCGAGGACCGGCCAGCGTGGGCGTTGCCCACTGCTGCACCAGTGACTCCCGGCGTCGTCACGAGCTGCAGCGTCTGCAGGAGGCAGGCTGGGCCAGGCCTCGTGCTGCTAACCTCCTAAAGCCAACGCAACCGCTGACCGAGCGCGGTGTCGCATTCTCCGGACTATGTGCATCAGCTCGTCTCCACCACGACACGAGCAGTGGGGCTTAGCTACCGGAAAATGTATTGGAAGAACCAACAATAAAGAGGAAGATTGCTAAAAACAGCCACCTTCTTCCACCCAGCCACACCCTACAACCCCGATCACGTCACCCGCTCCGATCATCCTATTACAAGTGGTGTCAGTCAGGAAACCTGCACATCACACACTCCTGTTACAATTGGTGATAGTAGTGGTCTCCTCCCTGGGTATGGAGGAAATTGTGGCTGGTAATCGACGAGGGTATGTGGCACCTGAGAAGGGCAACAGTGGATCAGCAACTCCTGTAACGTGACAAGTATGTGCCAATTTTTCGTTTGGTGGTTTGTCTGAACCTGTAGCATAGTCCGTCTTCCCTTCCTGTTCTTCTTTCTGGGCTTACTGTAGTCTTGATTCAATAGCTGGTACTGATGGAGCAGTCTGTGTCAGCCGAGGTGGCTATTCAGCAGCTACTTGAGCGAGTATTGGAATTAGAGATAGAGCTTGCTCGGTCTAAAGAAGCGAGCAAAGAACGGTTTCCTGTTAATGCAGTAATTCTTGACACTAACGCTGCGTCTTTGGTCACCCCTTTCTCGGAAAAGCTGGGGAGGATGTTATGATTTTTTTGAGAACCTTAGCACGGCCGCTAAATTGGGAAATTGGGGTGCAGAAACACTTTCGCATGTGGCTAAGTTGAAAGTAACTGGGGATGCCAAAGCGTACGTTACATGCCATGAAGAATTAAGGGATGCTCGGACATTTGAAGTATTCAAAAAAGGGTTGCTGGAAAGACATCGGAGGAAAAATACGTCTAGATATTATCGGGAACAATTGAATAGAATGTATCAAAGGAATGGGAAATCAATAGAAGCTTTTGTAGATCGAATTCGAATAATTAATGTTAATACCTATGAGCTAACAGATTCAGATAGGGTTAATGAAGCCATTCTGCAGGAAGCTGAGCAGAGGGCATTAGACGCATTTTTGCGGGGAATATAACCCGAAACATCCCACAAGATTAGGATGGAATTCCCTAAGACTCTCAATGAGGCAGTCAGAATCGCTGTGGCTTTAGAGGAAGTTGAAGGAGTAACAAAGATGCGGGACAGGAAAGCAGTGTTAAATGCAGAAATAAAATGTTTCGGATGTGCTCGGATGGGACACGTCTGCAAGGAAATGCAGTGCAGGAAATGCAGACGTTGGGGTCATATGGAGCGTAATTGAAATGGGTCCTGTCAGAAGCATGATAGGAAACCACAAGGTGGGCCTCACCCCCTTCAGTTCAATGGGGCAGGGGGTGGTGTGTCCACTGTGCAACAGCCCCGGTAAGGATTAACGTTAGTGAAGAATCAGTGGCAGACTTTTTTCTGACCGGCTTGGTGAGGGGCAGACGGTGCAAATTTTTATTGGATACCGGGTCTCGGGTATCTGTGGCGAGTAGAAGTGTACTCGGTAAAGTAGAATTAAAACCACCACGCTGGGCGTTGATTCCGACATCGTAATTCGAACTTTGTGTTAGCTGGGAAAAATACTCTTGGGAAACTATTATGGTTGTGGAACCCACGAAAGTTGTGCGCAACGGAAAGCTATAGTTTACGTAACTCTGCATTTTATAAACTGGTGAAACGCGTGTGCGCGGAACATTAAAGAGAATCCTTGGACGGTTTCGGGGGTAACTGATACAAACAACGCGCCAGCATAAAAATAGTTCGCTTATTAACTACCAGATATTAATTAACGGGGATAAAAAATACTAAAAACAGTGCATACACCGTTAAATTGAAACCTGCGTGGGAAAGACAATCACATCGAACATTTCGAGAGCGAAGAATAGACATTCAAGTGCTGAATTGAGGGCCTAGGTCGTGTCGATATTTGGACATTATATGACACGCGTTATTCAGAACACGATAACGACCGTTTTAATACTGAAAAGAACGATAGGATCATCACCACCAATCCCGATTCATATTTCATATTTAGTTAGTGAAAAGAAATGTGTTAATAAACGAACTACATTTCAATTTAATTCACGATTTTGGCTTCATTACGTGGTCTTGACTACATGATAAACAATATCTGTGGAAGTTGTATACAACGTATCGTCATCATATTTAGCCAACCAATATTGTGGGACACCAAAAAATGTAAATGCATGAAATTGTTCTTACAGCGGATGTATAATGTGTGAGTGCGACGAACTGTATTGAGAAACTGAACATCCATTACGTACTTGGATGTTTATCTGCGTGCCACTAACCTCCTACCGCCAGCGCAGCCACTGACCGAGCGCGGCATCGCGTTCCATGGACTGTGTGCATCAGCTCGTCTCCACCACGACATGAGCGGTGCGGCTGAGATACCGGAAAATGTATTGGAAGAATCAACAATAAAGAGGAACATTGCTAAAAACAGCCACCTTCTTCTACCCAGCCACGTCCTACAACCTCGACCGCGTCACCCACTCCAGTCATCCTATTACAGATATATTTTTTAGTTATAAATTTCTGAATATTGAAAGCAAATTGCTGATCTCTCCGCCACTTTAAGATTGTATCAAGATCTGACTTGAGTATTTATGCAGCGTCTTTCAAACAGCACTTCATTACCAGTAACTGCTTTGTCTGCAAAAATCTAAGGTTACTATTGATATTGTTCACAAGTTCATCAATATACAACATGAACAGCTATGGTCCCTACACATTTCCCTGGGGCACACCGAAGTTACCTCTACAACTAACGATGACTCTCCATCACAGATAACATTCTGCATCCTCCCTTCCAAAAAGTCCTCAGTCCACTCACAAATTTCACTTCAAAGCAGTCACTTCCTAACTGCTTTGATCCAAATCTTTCAGTCAGTCATGTAAGAAAAGTACGAATTAGGTTTAACATTTTCAATTTTTCTGGAACCCATGCTGGTTGGCATGGGGGAGGTCATTCTGCACAAGATACCTCATTATCTTTGAGTCAAAATATCTTATAAGATTCTACAACAAATCAATGTCAAGGCAAAACATTAGCAGACGAGTGTTTACAATTGCTTCTTGTTCGTTATTTATGTCGTGTGCACGTGATATTTGTTTTACATAGTAAATGTTACTCGGTTTTAGTGAACAACACAGCATAAGGAACGCAACTTCAAACGTTTTTCTGGTCTTAAATGCGTATTCGATACAGTAATACGTAAAAATATTACGCTTCTTGCCTCAGTACTGTAATTCCTTTTTGTTTATACACTTAGAATAACCGAGAAGAGACGTATGTGCTATGAAAAGCGTGCTTTTGTAATCCATTTCTATTCACTTTCATTGTGTTTGTGTCGATAATTGATAAAGCCAGAACTCCAAAAACAATGATTGATAGTTTAGAGGCACCGATTTGTATTCGTTGCATTTTCAAGTCAAATGCAAATTTTAAATGTTCACGTTTGCAAGAAACTTACCTTATTTCCTTTTGGTGTCCCATAGATGTATGCAGGGATGATATAAACAAGCCAGCTGTCATGTCAACAAAGTGAAAAATACGTTAAATTACGAAGGAACAGAACTGAATTTAAGATTGTCAGGCCCATTGCAATTTCCACATCTGCTTTCTTTTTAAATTGTACCTACCAAATGACATTCAGTGTGGCAAAGAACAGAAATTTACAGGGTAATACGACAACACAGTGATTAATGTAATGATCTAAGCCTGAACTTCGATAGGGAACTTTGCTTTAACAAATATGTAACCATTTAAGTACTTATAATTTAACCGCTGTAACAGGTGTTCCACACATTTTACTGAAGATTTAATTAACTACATGTAGTTACATTAGTTTTATATTAAATTATTGCACTTTAAAACATTAGTCCCCATTTACAGGATATTTCTTGCCAGGACTTTTCAGTTACTTCAGAATAACCACACAGTGAAAACCAAGTGTAATGCTCACTTCCAGACAGTTCTTCGCCTTGGATTGATAGGAAATCTAAAGTTAAATCACAGAAATAAAACCATACTGTAAAACTTTACAGTGCATCAGAATTTCAAGTATATATAAGAAAATAGCGCTTAAATAAGTCCACTTACGAGTGAAATGTGAATTGTTTAAACTTTAGACTACAATCAGAACGATTAGTACACCCGTGAGCGACGCAAGCCGACATTTTTTATCAAAACACTTCATGACTACATGGAATCAAACCACCAGAGGCGAATGTTTTGGGGTAGCTAACATGGCGGACCTTCTCTTGGGTCGGCTTCAAGTTTGTGACGTCATGACAACTCCTCTTATTTTTACCTCCATGAGTGCATCACTCTTCTTGTAGATGGTGTTACCTTTGCTATCTTCCAACTACTGGGCATGTTTTTTTTTTTTTTTTTCTTTTTTTTTTTTTTTTTTTTTTTTCTTTCAAGGGATCTACAACAGGTTACAGTTAGAAGAGGGCTAACTCAGCCACAAACTCAATATAGAATCTGACAGAGATTCCATCAGGTTCTGGAGCTTTGTTCAGTTTTTACGATTTTCTGTTTCTCAACACCACTGACATTAATACTCATTTCACTCATCGTTTCAGTGGTATGAAAGAAAAATGGGGGCGACACTTGTGGGTTTTCCTTTGTAAAAGAACAGTTGAAAATAGAGTAAGCATTTCAGCTTTTGCTTTGCTACCCTCAATATCAGTTCCTGTCACATTTGCTAGGGACTAGACACTAACTTTGGTACCTCTAACAGCCATTACATATGACAAGAATTTCTTTGGGTTTCGTGAAAGATAATTTGAAAATTTTCTCCTATGGTAGTCGTAGAAGGCTTCAGGCATTGCTGTCTTGACAGCCAAACACTTGTCATTCAGGACCTCTGTATATATAGTCCTATCCATCATTTTTCACCTATTATGCAGTAGTCTCTGTTTCTTTAGAAGTTTCTTTACAGTGACTGTATACCATGGAGGTGGCCTCCCCTTATGAACTGTTCTACTGAGTCCATATTGGTCCAGTGCATGCTCAACTATTCTTTTAAACTTGAGCCATAGTTCTTCTACATGCTCATGCCCTGTGCTGAAATTTTCCAGTTCCTCATTGAGATACAAGGTCTGTTCAAAAAATTCCAGTACTTTGTCTACAAATTTTTTCTATGCTTAGCTTTTACTTATGTTGTGTGACCTCCTTTGAAACACTCTCCTCTACAATTGATACATCACTCCCAAAACTGTTTCCACTTCCAGAAGCAGTCTTTGTACACCTCTTGCTGGGCCACGAAACGTGCTGTCTGCAAATTTTCTTTTGTCTCATCTGTTGTTGCAAATCTTCATTCTTTCAGTGGGGCTTTCAGCTTTGGAAAGAAAAAAATCCACAGGGGCCAGGTCTGGAGAGTCAGAGGATGAACACTGTGATTTAATTTTTTGTTCAATAGTCACAAACCAACAGGGACGAATGTGCGGGTGTGTAATCATGATGTGAGAGCCACGAATTGTCTCACCACATTTTAGGCTATTTCCTTCTCATATTTTATTGCAGGTGTCACTACACATCCCTATAGTACCATTGATTAACAGTTTGTCTCTGTCACATGAATTCATTATGAACCCCCCTAATCCTTCAAGGTCAAAGAAAACTATCAGCATGGCCTTAACATTTGGCCTGACCTGACGATCTTGTTTTGGTCTTGGAGAACCTTTCCCCACACATTGTGAAGACTGAAACTAGGTCTCAACATTATAACCATGCACCCACATCTCATCACCAGATTTGATTCTCTTAAGGAACATCTGGTTCACATTTGTGCGATGCAAAAGATCTTGACAGACTACGAGGCGAAGGTCTTTCTGGTCTTAAGACATGAACCATGGGACAAACTTGGGAGTAATACGATGCATTCTAGGATGCTATGGCAGGATTTCATGACTTGATCGAACTGAAATGTTGCATTCTTGTACAATCTCTCAGACAATCAGTTTCCGATTGGCATGCATAATTTGTTAGTGTTTCTGACATGAGTGTCATCAGTATACGTCGAAGGGCGTCCTGAATGAGTATCATCTTTTAACTTCCGTCCGGCCATTTTTAAACTGTGCGAACCATTAGTAATACTGAGTATGGCTTAAGTACTTATCAAAATTGGCTTCCTGCATCATTTAGTGCGTCTCTGTAAAAGTTCTCTTGCGTTTCAGGCAAAATTTAATGCAGACGCGTTGCCTCTAACTCTGCCATCTCGAAATTCGCAATTCGCCGCCTGTGCTACACAGTGTTCTACTGAATACAGCACTGAACGATAGCTAATGGACATATTACAACGAAATTTCTGGAAGTTACACATTAAACAGAGTTACATTTTCTCCAAAGTTTTTGGTTACATTAGGCGATAAGTCTGGTGGGCAACATAAGGATACAGTTATCATTTTATGCCCATCCCTGATTCTGAGTCTTGCTAAAACCATCTCACATGCAGCTTAAATTTCAATCACGGTAGATTTGAGTTTCTTATCTACTGCAATAAATATACCACCTCCATTTCCTGTTAGCTTTCAATATATATTAAATTTTACCAAAAATAATCATTGCTATCAATTTCAGGTTTCAATCAGGTTTCTGTGCCTACTGTTGTGTGAGCTTCACTGTTTTCCAGGAGCACTTTGAACTCTGACACTTTGTTGTGAGTGCTTCAACAGTTAACCACTAGTATTTTAATACTCTCACTTGTGGGAGGCATTTCTTTTGATCTTACAATGATACTTCTGGGTTTCCTACAGCTGTCATTATCTGGATTGGCTGGAAAGTCACCTAATCTAAAAACCCTTATGCCCACCCCACACACAGTCAGCTACGTCGGCAGCATCTTCTGATGTGTCGTGCAACCTGACCCATTTAGGGGCATCATACAGTTCTCAACCCTATGGCACAAGTTCAGGAAGTTGCAGCCTAGCTTGTCACAGAGCTTTCAGAGTCGCTAGTTCAGTCCTTCTGCTCAACTCGGATCCAAGGGGCCATGATCAATTTTGTGGACAATGTTGCAAATTATGAGCTTCGTTGAAATGCTGGAATGATCCAAGTATGACCTCAGATCACAGACGGCAGGCATCACTTGTTCCAACATGCACCACAATCTGCAGTTGCTTCCACCCTGTTCCTTCAATGGCTGCCAGAATGAACTATTCAACACGTTGAGGCGTGCAGGAAACACACTAAGTGCACCTGGCGTCCCCTTTTGTCCGTTGCTGCAGTTTCCCTAAGGGGTACCATCATTTGCCATACGTTTGAAGTGCCAACGATTAGTAGACCCCTCCCCTTTTGTGTTTGCCTCCTCTTGACCCAGGGCAAAAGAGGGTTCCCCAAAATAGGTGAAGTGAATCCCAATGTAGAAAGACTGTGCCTTGAACTTGTTGGTTAAGGGAATCAGTATAACACCCCTAGTAATACTGGTCCCAGTCCACATTTGCACAGTACTTCTAGATCTACACTGAAACGTCAATCACATGCAAGTATTTCCTCCCCCTCCCCAACACAGTATCGTCAAATACAGATGTCACTGAATTAGACCGCCTGCTAAGAACAAAGTTATTCCACAGGTCTTAAGAATAACAGCCAATGTGTGACTTAAAACCAGACCCTATTAAAGATTTTGGCTATAAAAGCATATATATCCAGCAGTGTCATAACTTAATTGCTCCAGTAGTAGAGAAATACTCGTGGCACACTTAGCAACTCTACTGGGATAGTGGGTGTCAGTATGCGTGCAACGTAAGTGTAATATATGCAGACATTCTTTAGCAGTTGTTCCACATCCTTTTCTAAGCATCTTGCAGTACTCTGACATATGGCAATATGCAAAAGTTTACATTGGAGAGACATACATAGAAATTAAAAAAAAGAAAAGAAAAAGAAAAAAAAGAAACACACACACACACACACACACACACACACACACACTGGTATATAGCTTTCTGACTAAAAAGAGTATTGTATTAAGCTCTGTTAAGTCACACCTATTCCGACGGAAACACAATAATATTTATCACGGAATTAAACACACATTGCAACTTTAAAAATATCAATTTGTTACATTTTGTAGTTTCATGTATTGCAGCTTTAAAATATTGTCGGTCTTCTTCATTCCACATCAACCCCAACTGCTATGTGGCAATATTTTGCAAATAATTATTTTTTTGTGTGCTTTTAATTCCATGTTTATTGTGTTCAAAACTGTTGGAGAAGTCATGGTATCTTGGACTTACATACAAAATCCGCCAGAAAAATGTATACACACTTTAAGGAATGAAAAATATTTCTTATGTGTATATTTTACATTTAAGAATTGATCAGACATGTACAACCTTCAGTTTAGCACATGGTTACTTAAAATGTTCACACATAACAGGATGACAAGTGGTCACCGCAACTATGTCAGTCAATGTTACAGTGGAGATCGCTGCACATGACGCTGTAATCTCCTGGGGAAGTTCCTCCAGTGTGTGTGGCTTATGTCAATAGACATTACCTTCCACAGTTCCCCACAAATAAAAGTCCATACTGGTAGATCTGGCGACCCTGGAGGGAACTCAATGAGCCCTCTTCGTCCAGTCCAATGCCTCAGAAAATTGTCATCCAGGAAAGCTCATATGGCTAGGTGGTAGTGTGTCTTGTTGGTAGAGGACCTCTTCTTCAGCTCCATAAAATACATGCATACCTGGCGAAATTGATGTGCATAACATTTCCAGGTACCCTTCTCCAGTGACAGTAGTATCAAAGAAAAAGGGTGCTACTAAGCCCCTAGATGATAGTCCACACCACACATGAACCCCTGGTAGATTGATTGCTTTATCCACATAAACATATGGATTTTCTGGTGCGCAGTATGCACTGTTGTGCCAATTCACGGTTCCATTAATTTTAAATTGTGCCTCATCACTCCACACTACCTTCGTCACAAATTGTTTGTCATCAGTTACCATTTGCTGATACCATTCACAAAATTGCATTCAGTGGTCAGGATTGTCATCATTAATCACGTGCAGTAATCATGGAATGTCAACTTTGCACTTTGCAGTTTTCAGAATTCTTCGTAAACTTGTACTGCAAACCCCCACTTCATGTGCACTTTGTATAGCAGACTTCTGTGGAGAATTAACAAACCTTTCCAACACGAGAACCATCGAAGAAGGACTTGTAGCCCTATGCGGTATTCCCAATCTTCCTTTGTCAATATCACAAATCGTTCCATGCAATTCAAACTCGTCAATGATGCATTTGATTGCTAGACGAGTTGGTGGTTCTGTTTCAAACTCCCACCTCGACTGATGTTGCACTACAATGGCATTATCAAACTTGAAAAACCACTTCACAGTACATTTTTGTTGCTCGAATGTCAAGCAGGCTACAGCCATCTTGTTTTCTCAATACCGAGTTTCAAGTACTAATATCTGTTGGACCAAAGACCATACTAAAACACACTCATAACTCAAATCGAGCGACAATACTGATGTCTCGATAGAGCCTGACAGTGAATGCATACATTTTTCTGGTGGACTCTGTAGTTACCTAACTTGGCATTTGACCACCTCTGTAGTTGAGTGGTCAGTGCGGCTGACTGCCATGCAGGGGTCCTGACTTCAATTCCCCCAACTGGGTTAGAGATTTTACGCACTTGGTAGACTGGGTGTGTCTTCACCATCAATGACGTGCAAGTCAACGTAGTGCCATCAAATAAGACTTACAGTAGGTGGCCAAACAACCCCAAATGCGGTATCCCAGCCAATAATGCCATATGATCATTTCATCATCAAGAACTTTCCATTCCAATATACACTTTTCAATATTGACAAAAAACATTGTAACATGGACTCACTATTGATTTAGTTTGTCCACTGCAGTATGAGTACATAATGCATCCTGCAAGGCATATATGTTCACAACACTTTAACACTTTAGAAGTACACACTTTAATGACTCTTCAGCCATTAATTTTGATGTAGCACACCGAATGACAGTCTATTGGTGCACTGACACTGCTGCTGCTGCTACCGAAGCCATGGATGTAGGATTGCGGCAGAGTTGCTCCCCCTCTGTTAGAATGAGCCTTACTTTCACACCTCACTGCATATTATCTGCTGCAACCTCAAACTGGATGTTGGACACTCCCAACATTAACACACCGAGACCCATTAGTGGTTACATGTTATGTGAAGTAATAAAATATTCTCAAGTTTCAAGCCAATTCAAGTGGTTAATGGCCCATGAGCTTGTGCCATAAATCTCCTCTGTCATTGACAAGTGGTTGACTGCCGTGTGAATGCCACTGCCTTGCTTATATAGCCATGCTCCTGCCAGCGACATTGCTGGTGCTAAGTTCCACACCATATATGGCAATGTTTTTGTGGTGGGACCGCTGTGCTCACTTTGATTTCCCAAACACAGGATTCCAAGATATACTCAGCAGCGATCAACTGTCTTCATTGAGGGTGTTGTCGCTCCATTTATTACACTGCCCCAGAAGCTGTTGGTCTGTTTAATAATAGAAGTATTGCCGAATGCAAGTTGGTGTCCATTTTCCAGTGCATACTCGACTACAGCAGGTTTTTCAGGATAGCGTGCAGGGAAGCATCTTTCGTATTCTATACAGCACTGTTCAGCATTGCAGACAGTCTGACTGATATTAAACTGCCCATACCCATACGGTATTTGGTATATTCCAAGTGTTCTGAGGCCTACATCATCTTTCACGGGCTTTATTAGTTGCTGGATCTTTGTGTGTGTGGGGGGGGGGGGAGGGGGGGGCTGAAGACAATGTTGATTTTATGTTTCTTCAAGAGGCAGCTAATCTCCCCCATTATTGAGATTGAGCCACAAAACAGTAAAAACACAATCATCTTCATTTCTTCTTCGGAGGCCTTCTGCTTTTGCAGCTTAATGAAACTGCTTGTGAAGTGTGTCATTGTAACCACTTTCCTTGAAAAACTTACATAAGTGGCTCTGTTCCCATGGAAAGTTTTCAGTATCTCAGACAGTTTCATCTTGATGTATCAAGATCCTCAGAACAGATTGTTTCTACGCTGGGTGGTAGCTGGGAGCTAATGAGTTCACCATCACAACATCCATCTGGTTGAAATATACTACACCACGTAAAAAATATGTGGAAGTCAAGGTATGTTTAATTTATGTCTGTGATGGGCACTTATGTGAATAGGGAAACCACATCAGAACTATAATATCGTCTTCACCAAGGCAGAAATATTTAATTTGATCAATGAAGTCTGCTGTATTCTTTATACGAGTGTGGTAAGCACAGTGTCCAATGCGCATCGAGAGGAGGCTAGCCAAATGCCTTGCAGGTCTACAGGTTGGTGATCTGATGCTGCTCTCTATAGGCGTTAAAGGTGCATCATTCTTATGCACCTTTGGCAGACTGTAGAACATGGGTGGACAGGGTGTCTTTGCCAGTGATGACTGTTTGTGAATCCCTGAAGTTTCCCTCATTATGCTGGATGTTGAGTCCAGCCGAAGTTTTTGGTACATATCTACCTCCAGCATCTATTGAATTTTCGCATCATAGTTCACTCATTCCATTAGGATGGCAGCATTGCACTTGTCAACTGTCAGGCTGATGGTGAGAGAATCATTGCGAGGAGCATGGAGGCCATTGTGTTCAGCTCTAATCATGTTTGGTGCTGGTGGCTTGAATTTTAAAACAATGCTGCTCGTTTCTCTTTGAATTTTTTCTGCAGATTCAATGGGGAACTTACGAACTACTTGCTCAGCACCACTTAATATGTCACTTCGTAGTGAAGGAGCAAAGCTTATAGATGGCACCCATATCAAAGTCTTTTGCTGTCATGTTGATCACAGTACATACAGCAGCTTTTCGTTCTGCCCCATGTTGTTGCAGAGAAAGATGACTGAATTTCCTTTTCTCCTCTCCTGTGGCTCCCTGCCTTGGTGATGTTAGTTGTGCCACCATTGCTGCATCGATCCTGTCCCTGTTTAAGGCAAAAGTGGCCATGTCAGCAGCAGGTGACTTCTCATCAGTCACAGGTGTCTTCTCATCACAGCATAGTAGGAAGGTTAGCGAACTTAATAAATTGGTCTTCTCGATGCGCAGCTTCCCCAGCTGTTTGATGCTGACGTCATCATATTTTTTACATGGTGGAGAATATTTCAGTCAGACGATGGCATCGTGATGGAGAGCTCATTAGCTCCAGTTGTAGCCAACCGCTTTGTGGAGTATCTAAAGACATAGTTGTTTTTATCCCTGCATCAACAGTACCTTCGTCATGTGGCCTCACGGACATGAAAAGCTGGAACAGTTCTTGGAACAAATCAGTAGCATCCACAACCACATAATGTTCATGATGGAAGCAGAGAACTATGGTTACTTGCCATTCATGGACATCATTGTCCGCCGTAAACCTAATGGGTGTCTCATCTACAGTATTTACTGCAAGCCTGCCCACAGGGATCAGTATCGGCATGCCACCAGCTACCACCACTTAGCACAGGAACGGTATGTACTGAAGACCTTCTTACATTGACCTGAAACTGTCTCCATCACCAAAAACCTGCTGTGGGAACTGAGCCACTTACTAATAAAGTTTTCTGAGTAAATGGTTACAACAGAAAAATTTTGCAAGCAGTTTCGTCATAGCTGCGAAACCAGAGGGCCTTCAAAGAAGACATGAAGAAGATGGTGTTTTTGCTGTTTTGCTGTTGAATAACAGGGAAGATTAGCCATCTCCTGAAGAAGCATAAAATCGATATAGTCATCAGGAGCCCAGCAAAGATATGGCGACTAATCAAGCCTGCTGAATGAAGATGTAGGCCTCAGAACACCTGGAATATACAAAATACCATGTGGGTGTGGGCAATTTAATGTCAGCCAGATTGTCCATGATATTGCACAGTTATGCATAGAACTTGAAAAATGTTTCTGCCTATACTATCCTGAAAAACCAGCTGTAGTAGAGCACGCACTGGAAAATGGACACCAAACTGCATTCAATGGTACTTCTATTATTAGAAGGACCAACAGCTTCTGGGATAGCGTAATAAATGAAGCAATAGAGATCAAAATATCAGACAATACCCTCAATGAAGACAATGAATTGCTGCTGAGTATGCCCTGGGGTCTTGTGATTGGATAGTTGAAGCAGGCACTGCAGTCATGTCACCAAAACATTGTCATATATGGTGCGGAACTGGGCAGCAGTGATGTCACTGGCGGCAGATGGCTATATAAGTACGGCAGCAGCATTCACACGACAGTCAACCACTTGACAATGGCAGAGGAGATTTCTGGCGAAAGCTCATGGGCAGTTAATGACTCATGCATCTTGAAACCTGAGAATATGTTATTGACAGATATCACTGCAAAACGATGTGTGAAACTTTCATTGACTGAGAATACTCCCAAAAAGGAAAGCCAAGTAGCGTTTAACAAAACTTGTGAAGTAATTCAGTTTGCAAAGTTCCAGAACAAATAACAATGTTAACAAAAGTTCACACTTCTCATGTTTTATGTGAAGTACCACCTAAACAGAATCATCAACATTAACAACAGAAATATTATAACAAAACTTTACGTGTATGGTCTCAATTCTGGAGCACCAAACTAGTTCAGAAGAAACAATTTTGGAATGTTAAAACAATGCCTCAGGGCGCTTGACTAAAGTTGTTGAATCACAGTCACCTGAGAGTCTAACATGAAAATAATTAGTAAAAGAATGACAGTGTCCTAAGCATCACATTGCCAAACAAAGTCAAAGTCTTGGCAAGTGGCGTGATGATTCTCTTGTATTGGCTGACGATATGTTGAGAGTGAGACCCAATTAAAGAAGTACTAATGCACTTATGCCTGGCCCATTGTTCGCTCTGACAGAAGTAGCTCACTGCGGGTAGTGCATGAATAGTTGTTGGGCGGCAGGATAAATGCCAAACTATTTGTGATGTGATCTGGTAGAAGGAAATAGTTCTGCATGGCTAGCAATCACTCTGGGCACTGCCATTGCTGCCTGCTGGCATGACACTGGTGCCTTGACCACCACCTAGTGATGGAGATGATTTTCTGCAGGACTTTGCTGTCCAAAGTTGTCCCAGCAGAAGACGAACCATAACTCAGGCTGTGCAGTGGTCGTGATGGTAGCTGATAGTGCTAGCATTCCTGGGCAGCACAGCAGTCCTCTGCCCCTGAAAAAAGATGCAAGGTGAGGCAGCTGTCAGAATCCTTGCAAAGCCATTGTCCTTCACATCAGAGTGGTGCAGGGACTGTGCTGGGGTTCTCACCCATCATGTCATATGTGACTCCTAGTGTTCGGCCATGGGAGGGCAGCTACCCATGGAGGAATGCCCTAGGATGTCAGGGGCTGCTGGAGGAAACACAGACCACTGTAAATCTGGTACAGAGAATGGTGTTACTGGCTCTCATGGTGGCACGGATCCATGGCATGGTCAGGCCTGATTGATGTGCTTATGACAGCTGTCACTTCTCAATAACTGCATTACCAGCATGGTGCAACCATCAGGTTTAGGATTGTGGTGGGCTGCCACTGTGGATATCCTGTGATGAACATGAGGGCCCAGATGGGATTTTATGGAGAGCAACAATAGGACCAAAGAGGGTGACCATGCAATCTTTTGGCTGGAGATGATCGATTTTGAGGAGAGGTCTGGTAAAATGATAGAAATAAGGCGAGGGCATCATCCACTGAATGGTGATGGCTCAACTTGATCATTTGGGTTTGGAAAGTCTGAATGAAGCATTTGGTGAGACCATTGGGGGCCAGATAAAAGGAAGTTTTGTGGATGAGCATAATACCATTGGAGTTGCAAAAGGAAGTAAATTGGAAGCCATTGTCAGTCATTATTATCTCTGGAAGGCCCTCAAGGGCAAACAGTCGTGTTAAGACTAGGATGGTTTGGGGAGCTGTTGTAGATGGCATGCAAAAGACAAAAGGAAAACTGCTGCCAGCATTGACCATGATCAGCTAGGTAGAGCCAAGGAAAGGGCCAGCAAGACTGAGGTGAAATCAGGACCTAGGGGAAGAAGTGGTAGGTCAAGGAAAAAATTGGCAGGATGGTGATACCTGTTTGCTTTGACATGGGGTGCAGAAGGCAAACTATCTTCAAGATGGCAGTGTCCATTGCACGTCCATAGGTGTGCTGTCACTCAAACATTTGGTGAAGATGACCCTCCAATGGCCCTCATGGAGGAAGTCCATGTTGTGGCAGTGGAGGGAGCTGGGTATCACCATGCAGGCATGCCTGTTGTCTCCTTGTAGATGCAGGACATCCTGGAGGGTCAACAGCTTGTGGCAGCATTACCAATACGCCTGACTGTCAGGGTGTGTGACCTTTTCCTTGTCCTGTGGTCATCATTCTGGACAAGACTTCAGTGGTGTGCTGGCCATCAATCTGTGTATCCAATGGCAAGTTGACCACAGGATCCACATCATCACAGGTGATACAAAAACTAACATTGAGATTGTTGTCAAAGTCTGGATCCTGACCTGCAGGAAGATGAGGAAGTAGATATGCATTTGCATGATGCGTGTTCGAGCAGTACAGTAAATCATATGAGTAGCTAGAAAGAAACAGAGCCCAATGCTGAAAGTGGTGTGCCGTGTTGTTGAGGTGGTGGTCAATATTTTGTACAGAGACAGCAGAGGTTTATGGTCCATCAGCAGTGTGAAATGTCGACCATAGGCATAGTCATGGAGCATCTTGGTGTCGAAGATTATTAGAAATGCCTCCATCTCAGTTTGACTATAACTGCATTGGACTGTCATCAAGGTCTTTGGTACAAGAGCTATGATTCTCTCTATGCCACTGACGATGTGGGACAGCATCACCTCGAGTGCATAGTCTGAAGTGCCAGCCACAAGCACATGTGTCATGCCAAGATCATACATCATCAGGAAGAAAGGTTGGAGCAAGGCCTGAGCTGATGGAACTGGGGATGGGGTAGTTTGAAAGAAACAGGTCTCTGAAAAAATTACTCCACAGCCGAACAAGCTGAAAGTACAGAGGCCAGAGCAAAAAGAGATAGAGGGAGAGGGGGAAAAGGAGAGGTAGATGAACATGAGGGAGAAAGGGGATGTACAGAGGGAGAGAGAAAGATAGAGAGAAGGAGAATGTGTAGTGGTCTGTGGAGGCAGTGCACAGTCTGGATAAGGAATGAGTGGTGTGGACAGAAAGAGAAGGGAAAATTGGTAAACAGAGCTTGTCAGCCTCTGGCATTTTTTTCACAAATGCTCACACCAGTGCAACAAAATTGGGGTCCAATAGAGAACTGTACGCGATTTACACTGTAATACAACACTTCAGAGATTCCATAGAAAGCAAGCACTTCACTGTCTACATAGACCATGCTTCTTTACAGCCTTCTTTTCAAATGTCATAGTATACGCTTGCCCAGACAATGTTGGCAGGCAGAGTTTATCTCTCAGTTTACCGCTGAAGTGAGACATTGATATGTCAATAAAAAAATTGTGACTGACGTCTTCTCATACTGCTGTGGAAGTGTGAAGGCTGCTACTTGGAAACACAGAGCAGAGCAACAACAGGATGACAGCAGCTTACGTCTACTGCTTGCACAGCAAACTTCTAACCTCAGCCTGTCACGATACATAACTTACATAACTTGCAGCACATGTATATACCCAAAAAACTCTGGTACCACATGTTGTAAGTTTTTCATAACTTGGTGCATCTGGGAGTGAGAACTGCTGCAATGTTGCTGTCAAAGATGATGATTTGGCTGGGTATCAAAAAACGTTGCCGAAACTGACCTCAATCATGCAAGAGATGCCGAAAGGTGCAAGATTGGTCAGCACACACTTGCGCTATTAGCCATCATCAACACACTAATGGCACGTTTCTTGCATGTACATTTGGACCTTGTGAGTTCTGGACAGTATAATTAATTGTTGTCAGTGACAGATTTACTCGCTAGGTGGAAGCCATCCTCATTACGGATATGGCAGCAGAAACAGAGCTTTTTTTCAGTGGGTGGATCATAAGATTTGGGGTACCTCCGACAGTAACAGGAGTTTGTAGAAGGCAATTCAAGTCACTGCTATTCTATGAGATTCTGCACCTATGTGGCTACTCACATATGAAACCCACCAGCTACCATTCTGATAGCAACGAGATGGTAGAAAGGTTCCACACAACTTTGAAGGCAACTATAATGTGCAGGGAAGTGCAGTGGCCAGATTCATTACCACTGGTTCTGTCAGGGATGCAAACAGGTGTTAGAGAGGATCTGGACTGCTTCACAGCACAACTGGTATACAGAGACAACTACGACTTCAGGCCGAACTCGTTTCCAGCAAACCAAGACGTCTTCCAAATGAAGAACACACATTGGACTTCAGCCAACACCTACAATGAAGAATGGAAGAAATTCAGCCATCGGCACAAAAAATATGTGGAGATAAATCAGTCTTCGACCTCAAGGACCTACGGAAAACGACATATTTCTGGATGATGGATGACAGTATATGGGTACTTACATGACCTCTCTACTTGGGACCTTGCAAAGTTCTCAAAAAGGCATCAACATCTTCGGAATAGAGTGGAATGGCAAGGATGAGATAGTTCCCATTGAATACCTGGTACTGGCCATTGGTCATGGTGTCTGCACCCACAGGAACAAAACACAGGATTTCCTTTCCACCTAACAAGTTGGCAGCCACAGCAGTTCTGGAGGACGCTTTGGCCTCTACTCTGACCGACTGATGGATACAGACATGAAACCCCCGTGACCAGCGACGGTCATAAGTGCTGGAAGAAATGTCCCCAGTCATCGCCAGTGCTCTCGGATTCAAAAAAAGGGAAGCTGGTGTAGCGACTTCAGTGATATACCTGTTAGTCATGGACAAGAAAACATAATTAATGTGAGATATTTTTAAAATTGCTTTATTGTGTTCTAGCTGCTTGATACATGCTTCTGTATTGTGACATGCTTTAGTAGATGTTAAATTATTGTGAAATAAACGTGGGCTATTCCAACCAGCGTTTTATTCAGTTAGAGTCAATGTCTGCTTACCTTACAGTACAAGCTAAAAATCCTACACATGTGATTTCTGATTTGTATGCATAGCACATTAACTGACGGAATTGCCCATTTGATTTAACGCTTCTTTTGCTTTATTTGAATATGGCGTGATGGGGAAACGCAATAGTCGATGAGAGAGCCTGATCACAAAATGGATAAACAAATGGTTTAATTCTTACTTCTGATCAGGTAAAATAACCACCTACATTTTTGTGCCCTTGTAATATCTTCTTGTGGCGTTGAGAGCAGCTTATTAAAAGAAGCTACCTCCATTTTCATGAAGTTCCGAAATTCCTGCCTATCTTTGGATCGAAATTCGTTCGTCAATAGGGAATATATCGCCCAACCTTCGTCTCTTCTTCCAGTCACGGTCGAACCCAAAATGACTGAATTTTTGTCATTGCCTTCTTTCTTACCTAATTCTAAGGATTACCGACACTGCCAGTGCAACAACTTGAAAAATCACTGCGTCTTCCATGTTCAAAATACTGTATAGATGTAAATTTAGATAAATATATGGCTGTACAAACATGTTTCATAATATGTATAAAATGAACAGCTAAGCCAAAATTCAGAATGACAACATAATTCCATTATAGCTGTGTTGGGCTCTGATTCGTAGTAGTGGTGGATAATAAAGCACACCATAGGTACTGAGTAAAAATCCTCTTTATTAAGCACAACTGTAAGCTACAAACTCACAGACCAAACCTCTTTGTCAGAGTGAGTCTGCCTCGTCACTCTCGCTGGTCAGTGATGTTATTGCTTCCATAAAACGACGCCCCCCCCCCTTTCCACACAAGTAGTGTGGAGCACAGTGTCCAACTGATGGCATGGGAGGGGAGCATGCATCTGAAGGAGGATTCATTAGGCAAGAAGGACACAGTAGGTGGTAAGGTGTCAGTAGCTGTTAGTTCATAGTTGAGTGTCTAGGCTGGTTTGAGTCTGCTGAGGGAGGCAGTGATAGGCTTGCCATGCAGCAAGATATCAAATGTATGAGTACCCCAACAAAGCACTTCGTTGAGTCGCTGAATAAGGAGGTGAAGGGCCACAAGTATTGTGTCATCATGAAGCATGATGAATTGGCAGTCCGCAAGCTCCTTGAAGAGGAATATCTCTGGAGTAGAGTGTCGGGACATAGGAGATATGTGGAGTCAGGGGATATGTCTTTTCACTTGTTCAGTGAGAATGGGAAGAGGAATTGTCACAAAGGGAAGTTGAGGCAAAACGAAACTGCCAGGGGTTGACAATGTCTCACCATGAAGCAGCTCGTCAAGTGAGGTTTGAGGTCACCTTTATGAGCAATATGTACACTGAGAAGTACCAAGGAGAGGGCGTCAGTCCATCACCTCCATAGCACATTACGGCCACTTAGAGAATACAATGCCACCTCCCAACAAGCCCATCGCTGTGCAGATGATATGTAGTGGTGCTGTAATGAGTGATGCCACACAAGTTGCCAAGTTAGAGGAGTAAGGAAGATTCAAACTGTCTGACCTGGTCTTTGGTGATGGATGAGGGGCATCCAAAACAAGTAAGCTAAGGACACACAGAGGCTTTGCAACAGTTTCTGCCATAATTTCTGGAAGGGTGAGTCGCCCCTACCCATCATGTCATGTAGTCAATGACTGGTAAGATATAATAGTGGCCACCTGATAGAGGCAGGAGGCTTATGAGGTCGACATGTATATGCTGGAACTGACCCTTTGGTATTTCAAAATGGCCTAGAGGTGGCTAGGTGTGACGTGAGATTTTGCTTTGTTGACAGGGAGCACACGTTCTTCTCCACAACTTCAATTTTTTCCTGATTTTCGACCAAACAGAGTGCTCAGTGGTAAGGTACTTGGTTGGTCTCACTGCAGGATGTGCATGATTGTGATAGTGTTTGAAAATCAACTGACAGAAAGAGTTGTGATGTGTCACAGAGAACTGGATGAGTCACACCCGCTATGATCCTGGATTTGATGTGAAGGTTTGTCATGAGACCATTTAGCTGATGTTGGAGCTGCCAGTCATTACGCTGTGCCTGTGCAAATTCCTCATAATCAGTGTGCATGTATATTGTGCCAGTATGTTGGCTGCACTTTATACATGTCGTACATAGATTGTGTATTGTGTGATGTACTCGAAATGTCTGTACCATCTATGGCAATTGTTTTTGGGAGAGTTACGGACAGCGTCCGCTGGTGGCCAACAATCAGTGTACACGATAAGTGGGCATTCTTCAACATCCTCTTGAAACTAGCACACAGTTTCATGAACTTCTAATAGTTGTCTGTCGAAAGCAGACCATTTGCATTGCGATTGTGTAAGCTTGTTGGAAAAGAGTCAGAGGGGCTGTTTATTTCCTGTTACAGTAAGTGTCATTGGCCAGGTCGCTAGCATCTGCCATAATAGTTGAGTATCAGGAAGTGGATCTGCCAGGGTGATGGCTTGCACAAATGGCATCCTTGATGGTCTCAAAGGGCCCATTTTATATCTGGTGTCCATATAAGATTGCATTGGCCAGAGATGTTCTTGCCCTTTAGTGCTTGGGCGAGGGGAGCCTGGAGAGAGGCCACATGGGGTAGATGATGGTGGTGGAAATTAACATTCTCAGGAAACGACAAGATTAATGGTAGTTGGAAGGTGGAGGTTAGTGGCGAACAAGCTTTGTACCCTTGAGGGTGGGCCTCATTCGCAATTTATTCACAACATAGCCTATGAATGTCATTTGTGTGTGCCAAAGTTGACACTTGTCATTATTTATCATGACCTTGTTATCAGCTGGCACACTGAAAACTTTTGCTTGAGGTGAAACGAATGAGTGTCGAAGTTGGGTGAGAATATTAATATGCCATTGAGGCATACATAGCAAAATGAGAACTTGAAGAGTACATTGTCAATGAACTACTGCGACGTTTTGCGGCGTTTTCGAGACCACATGGCATACAGGCAACTCATACCAGCCGAAAGGCACGATTGTAGCCGTCTTGTGGATGCCCCTGGACACATAGGGATATGTACCTAAGCTTTTCTGCAGATGGCAGCGCCAAACATAGTAGCACTGGCGAAGCAGTGCATGAAATTTTGACTGTTAGGTAGAGAGTAACTGTCTATGATTTTGCAAATATTGAGGGCACGATGATTACCACACAGTCTGACTGAACTTTCTTTTTTGGAGACAAAGTGTATCAGTGATTTCCAGCAACTTTTGGAAGGATGTACATTGCCTGCCTGAAGTAGTTCATCCACTGTGGACATTGCTGTAGAGATATGATCAGGGTTTAGCCTGAGAAGGTGTTGACTCATTGGGGGCCTGGAGGTTGCATTGATTTGATGCACTGTTCCATTGTTAATCTCAGACATAACAAACTAGTAGGTAGGCATAAGCAGAGGCGTGTCCCTAAGCTGTAGTACCTCTGTG
This sequence comes from Schistocerca americana, assembly GCF_021461395.2. Taxonomy (NCBI): domain Eukaryota; kingdom Metazoa; phylum Arthropoda; class Insecta; order Orthoptera; family Acrididae; genus Schistocerca; species Schistocerca americana. Next base: position 416,090,598 of record NC_060120.1, read on the forward strand.
GCCGCAGAAGGATTTGTCTGGCGACTCATGTTGGCATGTGGTCGGCTCAGGTCAGTGGCTAGCGGCATAAGATGACGAACAGATAAAATTGAAGGGACAGCATGCCAGAAAGCTTGTAGTCGGCCGCACAGATGTGGTGGCGAAGCGTTTCCATGTTATTCTGGAGTTCAGTCCATGTCGCATGAGTGCCCATGTGGAGCTATTGGATGTCCAGAATGGGTTCGGTGTAATCAATACATTGTCACAGGCATTGCTTTACAAAAGACGTTTGAGTTGCATGATCTGCTGTCAGTACCCTCGTGATATGTTGTTGAGGTGGCAGGATAGCAGATTCCCTTAACAGTACATCTGGAAGTGAATGTGTTAACTGACTCTTGTGCAGTGAGGGAACAAGGTGGAAGACCCAAAGAAAATTGGCGTTGTGACCATTTTATTCACATCAACAATAATGAACATCCAAATGAATGGCGAGGAGAAACCCGGGTCGAGAGTGCAAGATTGTGAACCACAAACTATAATGATAGAGTTATTGGCAGCCTTCAGCTAAAGCTGCTGTACGACTGCCGTGAATAGGAAAGGCGAAGGCGGCAAAGCACTGATCTGAGAACTGGTAGGGAGATAGTGGAAGCCACTGTTCCAGTCGAGAATTTATGGTCTGTTATTTAAAGAAGCATCATGTTTTGAGGAACATGTGCTGTTCTAATGATGATTGGGGCGACTTATTTGTCTACCACGGTCTGGGGAGCATTGTGGGCCATTCAGCAAGTTTGGATATTGACAGGGCTGTCGACAGCTACTCGCAGTGTCCTGAGGCACACATGGTACCAGCAGAAGTGCAGCTGTGTATGCGTGGTGTCTGGTGCAGTATTGACTATTGTGTTGGAAGTGTTTGTTTTATCAACACTTGGGACATTGACCATGCTGCCTGGAGTGATGTCAGCATTTGGCGGTGTGCTCGCCAATGGTCAAAGGCAGGAGATGTACGGATCTGTGGTGGAACTGTGTCTCATCTGGCACCATTATTGTTGGCAATGTTGATTCGATGTCGATGTTGAATAAGTGCCAAATTTAATCAACCTAGGAAGGACAGGCTCCAGCAGTTGATATTCACTTGCTACTATCGCCATTTGAACTTGTGTGTGGAATTTAATCACCCAAGGCATCGATAAGGCCTCATCAATTTGAGATATGAGTCATCTTTATGCAGAGCACTGACACAATTGGGGGGAGGGGGGGGGGGCTTGACGAGCACTGCAGGATGTAGTTTTCACTGTCACTGATAGGGGGTGTGAGAATGATGTCATTGAAGATGTCTGCTTGGCTGCCCAGATGGCTGAGTTAGGCGATATATTTCTTACTGTCAGTAATTATACTGTTCACAGCGAAGATGCTTTGCATGATAGTGAACCAAAGATGATGGTTATCAGTGTGGAATGGTGGAAGCTTAAGATGTTATTTAACTTTTTTTCCGGGATGGAGTAGTGGCTTCAAGGTTCTGTAGCCTACGTGTGTATGTCGTGAAACTTGACATATTCGGTGTGGTGACTGCTAATGCAGCTGGCTGCATGAAACATGGACCAAACGAGGTATCATGTAGCATAGTCAGAAGATGATGTATGGCAAGTGAGCATGAGTCCGGTGCACGCAAATGAAAACATGATGTGATTGGAAGATTAATTGGCCAATGCAAATGTTCATATAAGGCTGCAAAAGTCACACCACGGTCGGGTTCTGTAGCAAGGTCAATAAGAGGGTTGTCCACTGTACACCACTGTTGTGCAATCAAGTTCATCAGTGAAAGACTGGTATGTGGAGTATCACTGTCACTTTTTACCACTCATGAAGCACAAGATACACTGCTCGTGTTTGTTGCTAGTGAAGAACTTCGAATGTGACATAATTCACAAGGTTTGTGCAGGAAAACCACAGTGTCGAAATGAAATAAGCAAATTCACATGAATGAACAGCATTAGTAGTTGGGGTCACAAATTATGGAGCTCTGGTACATAGTAGTGTCAGATAAGAAAGCATATCGTAGGAACGGAGTTCAAAAGGCTCTTAATTAGTCACGATGCAATACATAGATTCATACACGACGATACACAGACTTAACTCCTCAGTCAGAGAGAGCCTACCTCACTGCTCTCGCCATCAGTGATACTGTTGTTCCCATAGCTGCATAAGAGAACGACAATTACTTAACACATAGGAACGTTGAACTCTCAGAAATGAACGATTTTACAAAAAAATGCACATATTCACCCCATGAATATCCCTCATGTAAGATGTAACCTGGCGAAACTTACAGTTCCAAACATGTTTGGTTAGGGCGTTTCTGCAGATGCGTATACCTTAATAGCCCATCCACACACAACAGTATGTCTGTGCACATCACATCTGCACAGGCAAGACAGGAGAAGTATGCAGATATGAGTATTTTTTAACACACTATGGAAAGGAGACATTCCGATTGTAATGGTGACATATATGCAGTCAGTGTACTGGATACAAGTGACAGTAAGCCACGTTGTTGTATGAAAGCTAGTAATTCAGTTCCTGCAAGAAGATCCTTTTAGATTTTTATATCTGCCTGAGTTATAAACTTGGCTTAGGCATATGTGTTCTTCTTGATGGGGATGATATAGAGTGATTGAGAAGACCAAGTTCCAAGAGCTCCTCCTAAAAAGCACTTCGTTGAGTCGCTGAATAAGAAGGTGAAGGGCCACATCGGATCTCACAATTTGTGAGATCCAATGTAAGCGAGTGGGGATGGATCCATGATTGAGGCACATCTGTACAACAGGTGATAGTACTGAGCGTTTGGGTTTAATAAACCACAGCCTTCTTGGTATGTGTGTCTATATATCAAAATAACTTTTATCCTGTATTTGTTGACTATCAGTCAATTAATCCTGTCATGAAAGAAACGCTTGTTGTTTGTGTTGCAAAAGGTATTCTCAGTATGGGAGACAGATGTTCGTAGGTGTCTGGTTGCTAATTGCAACTCTTGCTTGTTGATCTGCTTTGTCATTATATACGACGCCAGAATGTGATTTGATCCAAGCAAATTCTATAATGTGACCAGTCTTTTTTCTTGATAGTAGTGATCTACTATATCTCGTCCATGTCTGCAAGTTTCTTCGTTCCCGTTCCAGTAGCCATTGGATTTTTGTACTCATTGCGAGTCGGTGATTATTGCAGCTTTAGATATTGGTAGAGAGCTTACATATTTCACCGCGTGCAGAACAGCGAACGTTTCAGCGAGAAATGTGAAAGAATCGCCTCGAAGTTGATACTTCCTTTCTCCAGCAGTTCGTGGCAGAAATAAGCTCATCCAGTGTGACGTTCCAAATCCATTTTTGAGCCATCGATATAAATGTGAGTACTGCCTGCCCACTTAGTTCGTGGGCAGAAACAAGGTCATCCAGTGTAATGTTCCAAATCCATTTTTGAACCACCGATATATATGTGAGTATAGCGTACCCACTTCGTTTTGAGGTATGACGCTGGTGAAAACTACCCATATCCATGTGCATTGCCAGAATAATCAACATATGTTACTGGAATGGACTATGAAGATCCGTGATATATTGGAGCTTTGGAAGGACTTCACTTCCATAAATTTTAGACTGCAGGTGCTTCCAGTGTTTATACCGTTAATAGAGAAGAAACCGCCTTTTCTGTGAATGCCTATTATTTACCATGTGAGAAAGCAGTGTACACTTTGTGATCAGTGGATGAGAAGTGTGTGCCAATTTTTGTAACAGATATGAAGTGTCCATAAGCCTTGAAGTTGAAGGTTTCAGCAAAAATATATATATATCACGAGGGGTACTGTGGCTGTGCTCCTTTGAAAGACGTACTTTGACTTTCTCAAAGTCATGGATAGGTCTTGAACATGACTGTACTTTAGAGATTGTGCATGCACGAGCTCCAGTGCATTAGAAATGACAGCCAACCAGTTGCGAAACACAGGTTTATTAAACTTTGACCATGATTTTGAGGGCCTGTTCTCAAATTTTGCCATTTTCAATATGATCTGCAATAATTGTTCCAGTTACTATATTGGACAAGTTGGAAGACCACCCAAGGTGAGATATAAAAAACATCCATTGGGAAAGAAAGGTAGGAATGTACACAATTCCATCTTCACAGAACGTTTATCTATTGCTGGTCATACTCCGAAGGATTTAGAGGATATAGTAATCTTACACAAAGAAGTAAAAAATGTAAATGTCATGTGACAAGGGCCCCACATTGGGTAGACCGTTCACTGGGTGCAAGTCTTTCGATTTGACGCCATTTCGGCGACTTGCGCGTCGATGGGGCTGAAATGATGATGATGAGGACCACACAACACCCAGTCCCTGAGCGGAGAAAATCTCTGACCCAGCCGGGAATCGAACCTGGTCCCTTAGGATTGACATACTGTCGTACTGACCACTCAGCTACTGGTGGCAGACAAGTGCGTAGAGTAGATATATGGGAAGAGATTGAAATTTTCAAACACTTAGAGAAAAACGATGGCTACATTTTAAACAATCAGCATTAATTTGCAAGTAGACATTTCCTGAAAGGCTTTAAGCCTCTAATTCTGGCCAGTAGCCAAGGTGACCTTTCGATGCTGGCCTCAGTGTGGTGTTTGTTTTCCTCAAAATTCTTTGTTCACTGAGGACACTTCTCTTGTTATTCTACAGTGTACTTTGTCATCCACAGTTGGTTGCTCTTCAGCATTTTAGTAATATACCATCTTAAACCTATTCCCCCCCTTTTATATGTGGTGCGTTTTTATTCTACCTGTAACATCGTGAATTATAGGCATATACAATGATTAGTGAGGCTTTGTTTACTATTTTACTGGTCATTTTATAACCCCCCCCCCTTCCCAGTATATTTATTCATACAGCATGCTTTATAAGTGTGATTGCTCCCCTTAGCTTGATAATTTTATGGTTGCGTATTGACACACAAGTGCTTCTCATGCAGTTTGTACATTTTATATTGAGTCTGCTATGTCTACTTTAGCCTGTGGGCTTTTTGAAAGCCTTTTGACTTTAATGATGCTCTTTCAACAACCCTCTTTCTCTTTTCAATTATTTGTTTAATATTTTAATTCTGTTAATAGTGTGTACTAATGAAATCACACATACTGCTCAATGCAGTTGTGCACATATAGGATGTGCAGGAGTGCCACCTATCAGAAATAAGTTAAGGCTAGTGCCTCCATTCTTCAGCTGGTCGATGCATGCCACTAGCTCTGAAGATGATATGAGGAGGTGAGAGGCCAAGGGGTACAAGTGACTAAAAGTTAGTTTTGAGATAATTAAGTTTAAAGTTAAAGTTGAATAGTTAATTCTAGGACATAAATATTGAAAACATTATTGCATATCATTTGAGGATATAGTTTTATGTTTATCTCCCTCATATTTCTACAGCAAAAAAATTAGTCATTTAACAATTGTTATTGATAATTTGATGACATTTGTCACTTGTACCTCTTGGCTTTCAAGTGAGAGTTAGAAAGGCATGATCTCAAAGAAATATTAAAAGAATTTTCAAATTATTTATTATATTATGAATCATAATACATAATGCACATTAAATACAGGAATAATTAATGCTGAAAAATTAAGAAAAAAGTTTCTTTGCAAACTATATAAAAACTGAAAATGCCTAATCTTTCCTTTTGATTTAAAAAGAATAAATTAAGAAAAGTAATGGAAACACATATAAAAATTTCCTTCTGTTATTGCATTCTTAATCTGAATCACTGTCAAAAATATTGTCACTTTCACCTTCCGAGTTATCACTCTCTGTTATCGACAGTTCTTGATGGTGTGCTGCACATGCTGCTGACAAGGGCTGACACTTATTAGTTTCTCTTGTGGTTTCCCTCTGCAGGATTAATCGATTTCTTTCCTCTTGTGGATGAACTGCAGAACTGAGTTCTGTGTAAAAACTGTGATGCACAGGAGGCACAGATGGTAGAAGGTTCAGTAGGTCTTTGTACTTTTTTCCCTTAATGTTTGGCAGAGTTGTTCTCTAAGTTAGTCTTGGGAGTATCTGAACATGTCTTCCAATGCTTTTTGCTTTTATATTGTAGGTGTACGATCCAAAATCTTCATTGAAGGTACATTTGTAAAAAATGCCCGTGGTTCATCTTTTTTGAAGTGCAACGACTGCATTTTTTGAATTCCCTTTACAGATTTTAGAAAAAATGGTTCAATCATGTCTAGTGTGACAAAATCCTTGTCATCCATTTTCACTACCTCAAAACGTCTTGAAGCCTTGGTGATTACATCAATCGAGTCTCGAGGAACATAAATACCCCTTTGTGAAATTTTTCTACTGCGCTCAGTAATTCCAAAGTTTCTGTCACAATCATTGAATGAATGGCCAGAAAGTAGAAACGTATGGTCAACGGTCTGAATGTGAGTGTTGTTGACTATATATAACCAAAATTTCACTACATGTTGACTTTTGTTTTGTCCTCCTGCATTGTCACTAAATGCAGTGAGATGTGTGATGGTTGGTGGCAAACTGTTAATAAATTTCAGTAGGCAAGACACTACCTCTTGACATCCTCGTCAAGCATGATCCCTGTGCCACATACACATGAAGCCTCTTCCTGCACCCAAATCATGTACACGCAAATTATAAGTCCACACTTGTCGAGAGTAATAAGCTTCCGAACATGTCAGAACTGGTGTTGGGAGCATTTTCTGTAAGTCAAAACATGCAGCCACATGCCTAGCATTTTCAGCAACCAGATTTTTTGCATCCACCACTTGTTTCCGAGCACTTTCTGCTTTACGTAGATGGAGTTCCTTTTCAACAAGAGCACCATGTTTTTCGTCAAGCAATCCATGATCAATGGAATTTTGCAGCTTGTCACACATAGCACATGTGTCTGTATATGGCCTGTGGAAGCTAAGATTACAGCATGTGTTAAAAACATGGCGGTAAATGCTTTTGTGTACTGGCTCTGTTTCCTTTTCTTCACTGAACTCCTTATAAAGCTGATACATTTTCTTGAGGTTGAGGTTTCCTGCCATATACTTCTTATTAGGTGCTTTTTGGCGTGAATAGTGGCTACTGTAATTTGGAATACTTTTGATGTGTTCCTTTATAACACCTACTTTAGCTTCATCACTCTTATTTCCACAGGTTTTATGGCCTCACTTGTTCTTAGGTGAAATATTTGTAGTTGAAGTGGTTTTCTTTTGTACCACGTTTGTTACTCTCTTGTTAGGCACATCTAGGGTCCTCAAAAAGAACTCTTTGCAAACTCTTTTGCCCTGGAGAGAATATTGTCAACTAATAGATTTTCTTTTTGCAGCAGTTCCTTTTCTTGTATTTGGCTCACTGACAGTAACAGAAGAGTATACGATGGAGGTCTGAAAGTCCCAATTACCAAGACTTCTGTCTTGTTTGTTGACTGATGTTTTGATTGCAATTGAATCGGCAGTTGTGATTGTATACTCTTACCTTTCTTTCTTTGTGCAACTGTCCTTTGCGATCTACATATTCTTTGTTTCATTACGTTTTGTAGATGATACTACTCTTTTCCATAAATGAGTCCTTCCTGTTTTTTGTCTCCCCACATGCTTTACTCTCTTAGGAACTTTGTACCCTACACTGATTACCTCACTTTCATCAGACCCCTCATTTTCGTCTGAAATGAAGAAGCATAGAGCAGTACGTTAACCTGGTTAGTTTTACTTTTTCATGTAATGAAAGTTGTTTTGATTTCTTATTATTTGTTAATTAATAGTAAATACACAGCTTGTAAAACTTTTCTGTGCAGCAAGGCGAAAATGTGAACAAGAAAATGCACCAACATGGCTGTGGAGTGAGGAAAGATGAGGGGAGACAATTCTGTGTAGTACTGTTAACTTCACATTAATAATTCACTATGGTAGAAATTAACGATGCACGGCAGTAGCAGTGCTTCATGAAAGCATAATATTATACAGATATTCACTGTCAAAGTAATGTAGTTCTGAGTAGTGTTAATGAATGTGGAATTAATGAATAAATCTTTTGTAGCACTTATAATCAGTTGCTTACTACGTTTGGCAGTGTATGCAAGCAGAAAACAGCACAACGCACTCTGACTTCCACCGAGAAATATCGATCTGAAGAAAGAAGCTACTCTGCCAGGAAAATTTTTACAAACTGTAACTTAGTTTACTGCTCATATTGCATCAAATATATAAAATTACCTTCATCACTAGACTTCTCCCTGGAGTCGGTATCTACACTATCTACCACTGGTTCATACGAAATTTCATCATCTGTCATGTCTGTAGAAAAAAAAAAAACCATTCTACTGAATAATATCAAAAGCTTTTCACGTAAAATATAAAATATACGTATTTTTTGAAGTGTTGTATTTAAACATGAGACAATAATATTAATGGTGTACTTAATTACTCACCTTCGGAGCTGTCAGAAAAGTCACCTTCTGGAGATGTCATAGTTACTGTTCTCTCTCGTATTTTATGTGCAATTTACAATAAAAATAATAGTAATATTCGTATTTATTGATGAAAGTCAATAAATGAAGTTTATTTTATCACTTATATGCAATGAAACAACGAACTTCACTTTGTAACAGTAGCACTGCATTCACACACACGCAGTACCATTATTGCTGCTTCACATATACCCCTTGGCCGCCAAACAATACACCCATTTCTGCAAGTAGCTGAATTTTCTGCCGCCAGATTACAACAGCAGACAGAGATACACTTGTATCTCTTGGCCATCATAATTTTACATATATTAGGAACCCATTTCTGCATTTAACTCATTTTTTTCTGTAAATGTCACTTATACCCCTTGGCCTCTTACATCCTCATATATCGATGCTCTATAGGGTCTAATGCCATGTTTTATATCTAAAAGTCAGTTTTATACGAATCTTTCAATTAGCGTACTATATATTGTTGTATCCTGCATCAAATATGCGATTTTTTTTTAAATTTGAGAAGTCTTAAGACAAAGCCATACAGCAGAAGGCAAAACTTTTATATGATGTATTTGAATGGTATTAAGTGGATGGCATGTATAGACATGTCAACGACTCCCTCTTTGACTATAGATAACGTGATTTTATGTGAGTATGCTTCTTTAAAAAAAATTATAATATTTTCTGTGATTTTGCCTATTGTAATTTTACTATCTTTGTTCCATACACAATGTCGTAATCTTATTAATAGGTCATACATCTTCTGAAGAATACAGTTTTAAAACCGTTGAACTGTGGTCAAGGCCTAATAAACCTGTATATTGCAATTGGTTGGCTATTATTTCTAATGCACTGAAGTATCGAAAGATGTCTCTGTTGTCATTGTATCATCATCACTGTAGCAACCATTCTAGCAGACGAATTAAAGTAACAGCTATTATATGTTCAACTGGTTCATTCATTGCAAATTTGGAAATTATTACCGTGTTTTCTTTCAACAAAAGTGAGAACCTGTCAGATACATACTGTTCATACATAGTGGTATGTATTAGAAAAAAACAGCTAAATAAATGTGCTGGTTGTGCAAAGTACATTCTAATTTATGTAAAAGATACAGTTCTCTGCCAGAAAAGTTAACTTCTTCCTTTGCTCTTGAAAGGAACTGAAACAATGAGAAAAAATACCAGCTGGACTATGCCTGTACCAGTGTCAGAATATATTTCATCTGCATATGGGCTTTATTTGAAGACGTTCTTATTTGGAAAAGAAGTCTCCCAAAATAGCTAGATTGTATTTTTCTTTTATATTTTAGGGGAAGGTGACAGTGGTACTAACACACCATTTAATTCTTTCTCACATGTGTCAGGCTTTATTGTATTTTTTGTTCTGAGTGGTGGTTTGTTTTTATCAGATAATCAATGAGCTTTGAATATTCACTCGCATTTCCATGTTTCAAGCTTGATTTGTAAATTATTGACAATGGACAGAAGGTCCAGACTTAGTTATTTTTGTTAATAGTTACTGGCGACTGTCCCAGAATATCTCCAAAAAATGAAGGTGAACAATAAAATTTTTGCCAATGATAGGGGACAAACCAGATCTTTCATATTCGCAATTCCACCACTTCATTCACAACTGAGGACATCCTCCACTACACTACATCGATGGTGTACAACGTATAGCTTTGTAAAATTTTTTGTAACATTATTAAAGGAAATTTTTTTTAATGCATTACCTAGTCAGCTACTGGAAAATTGCAAAAAGTTGAAAGGAATAAGAACAAAAATCCTGAAACTGAATACAAAAATCAAATTCAGTAAACTTTGTTCACTAGCATTATTTTATATTAGTGCCCCTTCCATTGTAACTTTCCTATTATGTTTCATTATTTTTCACAGAATGTAAGATTTGAAGACAATCTGTTAGAAGATAGAAACTGGTCACTTGAAAGTAAAAATAAACAACATAATAGCGATCACAACTGTGTGTACTGAAATAAGTTATAGTATAGCTTTGTCCTATGTTGTACAGTCCCTGAAACATTAGATCGTCAATAACTCATTATCTGACATTTAATGTCAGTGGATTGTACCTTTCCTAGAGGTATTCAATGTGCTAGTGCTTTGGAACAGCATTTATTTATAGGGCATCAGTTATAATGTGGTTACAACATAAAACACACCAAATACAAGCTTGACAAAATTCAATATGCCTTCATCTGGGTGCTTCCACCAAAATATATCTTCAAAAGGAGCACAGCCACAGGGGTACCTCCACTGTCTAACATTATTACACTGTGGTATTTCTCATCACATTCCATATGTCCTACGAAAATAGGGTGCTTCAAATATTGAGGATCTCTCAAAAAGGCCTCACTGTTGGTACAATTTGCCATAGTTAAATATAAATTAAAAATATAATGGCAGTTGAAGTCTCTGTGGAGTGTAAATTTGAAACAGAGCTGCTACTTGGAGGGCTTTTCAGTGGCATAGTGGTTAGAGTGTTAGGTTTTGAAATGGAATCCATCTGGTACATTGCTGCACATCCTGCTACATCTAAAACTCCATTTTTTTGCCCTTCATTTTGTAAAAGATTCTGGTCTCTTCTTAATTTAAGGAGAGTACATTCCATAATATTTGATGTTAACTTCACATAACAGTGTTCTCTCCAAGGAGTGAATGGTGATAGACAACAATTTACAAATTAAGCATGAAACATGGAAGTTCCAGCAAAATGTGAAGTCTATTGATCGCCTAGTAAAAAAAAACCAAGTACCACTCAAAATAAAAAAAATAGAAAAGACTGATACATCGGCAAAAGAATTAAAATGTAACTTAGTCCCAGTCATCTTGCGAGCTAACATCCTCAAGATGTTACTCACATACGGTTCCTCTTCTGTGAAATGTCTTGGCTCAAACTCGTCTAGGGGTTGCACCGCACGTGTCGCATTACACACCCTAAATTAGGCACATGTGACCCTATGATTAAATTGTCTGGCTGATGGCAAGTTTGCGAAATGCAAAGTTAATATAACATATGATAACAGTAATAATAATATTGGGAACTAAATTAACGACACATAAATGATGTACCCACACAGTTGCAATTTGGTTAGAATAAAGTTTATTCAGAAAGCAAACTAATGGCGAGCGTATATCCATTTGACACAGTTCGATCATTCACAATCTCATCGCGAAAAACAAGTCCAATACTCCACCTTGATATGTACACGTAAAGTTAAGAGTTCACACCAGGCGCGCGGCTGCTCGCCACGATACCGCACAACCTGAAATTTTCGAAGTCGTTTCACTTCCTAGCTGCCAAAGTCCGACTGTCCGCTTTCGCGTCTCAATCCGAAGTGTGTCCTTTGGTTTCTAGATCAGAAATGTCCGCTTTTGCGTCTGCACCAGCACTCCCTCTGCCCATCCCCAGCCGCGTTTTCCGTGCACTGAATATCCTTGCTCAACTGACTAGGGCGGTTCCCTTTCCTGAAGCCGTCATCTGCTTGGCTACAGCTTATTCTATATTATTTTAAATTTTAACATATTTAAATAATCAAAGCTTGACCACTTTCACATTCTAAATAAAGTAACAATAACATCCATTACATAGCACATGTTAAATTCTTTTACATAAAACCAATACAATTTCCTTCTTAACTTTGAATGTCAAGGTCAGTAACCTTGCACCAGTGTGCTTTCGGATAAATAAATAAAAAAGTAAGTACTATGCACTAAACTTTGCAACAAACATTCTGTTACCTAATTATTCAATAAGGTGTCATGCTGTCATCGTTTTGTGTGGATATGATGATTTGATGCTTAACTGAAAATACTGATAATTTAAATTTACTATATCTTTAAAACAAATTAAGTTACATAGTTGATATTTACAACATTTGTCATTTTAATGATCCGCTTCTGTATGAAATGTCGATCGTTAAGATCGATTAAAACGTTCAGATTTTAGGATTCAGGTCTTTGTTACGAAACTTGTGAGTTTCACCTTAACAGTAAATCCTAAACTATTAATGATATGATCAATATTCAAGTTTTATTGGGATCCCCATGAAAATTTATGAAGGATGGTAGATTAAAATTACTGTGGCTTCATTCCATGCATCACCACAGAATTAAATAGTTTCCATAAATGTTTCCCTTTATGGAAGATCTTAGGTCCGCCATATTTAACACTGCTACGTTTCCCTGGCCACAGACGCCTTCTACTGGGTTTCTCTATGACGTAGGTTCATGTCTGTCTCACTCGCACACTACAGCGCTTACACCGCAATAGGCAATAGTTGCCTGTGGGTTTCCCCATCTTGTGGTGAATCTGCGCCCTTTGTGGCACACTGTCCTGGGCGACAAGGTTCGTTTCACAATTCTGTAGGCTGACTCTTTTGGCCATACATTTAAATGAGAGCTCAATGTTCGTTAACTCACAGTCTGTGAAGTAAACAAGAAAATGAACAAGCTATTTATTTTAGAAGACTTCTTTTCCATAGAAGGACATCTTCTGATACTTGTGCAGGAATGTACCTGTAGCTGTTTTTTCCATTGTTTCAGTTAGTTTCAAAAGTGCAACGGAAAAAGTTCATTTTTCTCCTAGGGAATTATAATTTTTCTCAAAAATTAGAACATCCCATACTGTAGTATCAGTGTAGGTAATGAGACAATAGTATTACTGATCATGGAAAGTTAGACGGATGCTAGAAAAATCGTTACAATGTATCCCTAAGTGAGTTTTGGAATCCACGTATTTAATTAAAAGTCTGTGGAGTTTCTTGTATTTCCTTAGCAAACTCTTGCACAGTAATTTTAATTTCGCACATGAGAAAAATTCTTCTGATACCAGAATGAGATTTTCACTCTGCTGCAGAGTGTGCACTTGTATGAAACTTCCTGGCAGTTTAAAACTGTGTGCCAGACCGAGACTCGAACTTGGGACCTTTGTCTTTCGAGGGCAAGTGCTCTACCAACTGAGCTACCCAAGCACGATTCACGCCCCGTCCTCACAGCTTTACTTCCGCCAGTACCTCGCCTCCTACCTTCCAAACCTTACAGAAGCTCTCCTGCGAACCTTGCAGAACTAGCACTCCTGAAAGTAAGGATATTGCGGAGACATGGCTTAGCCACAGCCTGGGGGATGTTTCCAGAATGAGATTTTCACTCTGCAGCGGAGTGTGCGCTTATATGAAACTTCCTGGTAGATTAAAACTGTGTGCCGGACCGAGACTCGAACTCGGGACCTTTCCCTTTCGTGGGCAATCACTCGTAAGACTTCAAGTAATAACACCTGTTTAATGTGCAACAGTCTACAATGTTAGGTAATGTAAAATTTTCTTTTATCACTTTGTCCAGGGATAGGGAAAACCTTTATTAGGGAGCTTTTTTTAAGGTATATGTCTATTCAACAGTTTTTTTAGAACTGTCTTACATACTAAAACAAAGTAAAAGACAAATATAGAAAATATAGATATTAAAAATGGTAAGTCTGAACATATGTTGTTGTTCGTTGATATTGTCGGGCATTTCCAACCTATACACTTATATCATATAGTTACCACAGTCTGCCTAATGCAGTGTTTATCTCCTAAAAGTTCTTTATTTTAATAACTGAAAGCGCTTTTTGGATTGTTGTTTTCACTCTGCTTTCCCAACTCTCATTATTGAGTGTAATCTCTCCACTCACAGTGTTGGCTGCTTCAATGATGTGAACAGGTTATATGACTTGGTGCCTTGTCAGCATTGGATGGAAATATTGTGTCCTCATACATACAACACCTTGTGTGGAGCTACAGAGCAGAAGAGTACCCAATGCACAGCATACCAGAGGCGGAATTTTGTCTAGTAAGTAGTCAATTCATCCTCTTCTCTTTTTAATCATTGTCTTTTGTGCTCAGGAAGTTCTATAGACTGTCATTCCTTCATTGTTGATACGCAGATTTTTTTAACACCTCACTTTTCACTTTACATAGCACTATGGGATTTACACATGTGCCTTTTCATGTTGTATACTTATAGCTTTTGATCACACACTTTTCTTGATTCTTGAACATTAATTTCCCATGAGAACATTACAATATATCATATACAGTATAATAAATGCAATCAAAATAATATTTTCAACACAATTATATAAACGTTTACTTCACTCATTAGTGGCCAATTTGCTTTTAGTTAACATACATATTCTATTTTTAGAAAACTGGGTCCTGGCAACCCAATTTACGGAAATATGAAGCAATTTTGTTTTCTTGTTGCCTAAATGTGACATTTTTGGTCGTCCTCATCTGAGCATGCCAGGAGCTTGGCATTGTTTTGTCATTGCACTACTCACTAGGAAAAAAGACAAGGGATAAAGAAATTAGTAATAACAAACTCAAAATAACATTTCAAAAGTATTATTTACTTTACAATAAGTAGCATATACAAAAATTTTAATTTAAAATTCTCCAAAACTGAAATTTTCTTAAGACCTGCTATGGTATTTGGGAAAGCTTTCCATACAGTGTGTAACATTACATTTCGCACAATATATTCTCAGCTTTCCTTTGCAGTTCTCATAGTGGCATCGTCTTTGCTTTTCATGCTTCTGGATGACGTGCAGCCTTTGATCATACCATATATCTGGTACATTACTCCTGGAAGATAAGTTCTGTTTTGTTGGTCTTCCCTTAGATGACCCCATTTCATGACCTTTCTTCAGGTATGTTCTCGCAATCTCTCTTCTGAATTCTTTCACGGAAAGACGAGTTTCTTCATTGCATCTCTTGAAACCCAAGTATGCATCCAAA
This sequence comes from Schistocerca americana, assembly GCF_021461395.2. NCBI lineage: Eukaryota > Metazoa > Arthropoda > Insecta > Orthoptera > Acrididae > Schistocerca > Schistocerca americana. Next base: position 416,105,867 of record NC_060120.1, read on the forward strand.
ACAGTCATATTTACCATCATTGTAAAAAGGCATCAATATCACTTTTTACCATGCTCTGCAATGGTGTGTTTCTCTATTCGCCAGTCGTGAAGATTGACGCCTCCCATTAAATTATTGTATATATTCAATGCATGTGGATGTAGAACACTGGTCTTTTCTATAGCTTACATACCTATGTATTTCATGAAAATAACACATATTGAAATCTGATATTTGGGAGATCCTCTCCCTCAAGGAAATGGTCCAGGTGCCTCAACTGACACTGATTTTAGTGTTTGACCTTCTGACAAATGATACACATTTTAATTACTCTTTGCACCTTGCAACATAAGTCTGGAGAGCCTCAATATGACATAGTTTTCTCATTGCACCTCTTTACTCCATAATTATCCTATGTGTGGTGTGTAAAGACAATAAAATCAGTTACATAATCTTCAGGTATACAGATGCAGCAACATTTCAATTCTGGTGCTCACTGTTGAAATAGCATACCTTTGTATATTGTGTAATACTTACCTAGATTTCCATATCACTTGTTATTCAATTCTCTTTTAACATACTCCAAAGACGAACCTTTCTTGTAAATTGTCCATTCCTGACATAGTTTTAAGTAATAGGGTCTATAGTTTTCTTCTTGTATTGCTAAGATTTAAAAATCTGAGGTCTGTTCATTTAGTTCTGTAAATTCATTTAATCTTTGTGGGAGTCTAGAATGTGAATTGGCTATAATGTTTTGTTCCCCTTGTATATAAAATATTTCAAAACAGAATCCTTGCAAGAATAAGACCATCAAAAAATTCACTTGTGCAACAACTTGCAAATCAACAGAAGCTTAGTGGTCACAATGAACTTTATGTGTTTTCCCACAAATAGTGTTCAAACTTCCAAATCTCCTACACTACGCCTAGTACTTCAAGTTTGGTAGCTGAGTACAACCTTTCACATCTAGCGAGTGTTTGACTGACAAAATTGATTATACAACTCATGCACTTTCCATCCATCTCTCTAATTTGAAACAGACAAACACCGAGAACATGAAACGATGCATCTGTGCTGAAGCAAAAATCTTGCATAATGTCTGGATAGTGTGATCAGCATGTAGTCTTTGTATTGTGTTTGTGTTCGCGTGATCCACGTATGGCTAGGAATGCCAATAATAACAAGCTTGTTACTGTGAACCAGGACCACGATTGTAGTGCTTCAAACAAGAACGCCAGAGAAAATGCTTGTATCACCAGCAGCTCAAAAGGTAAAGTGCAACTGTGCCATTATCAACTAAACCTAATATTCATCCAAAAGCGATGCCAGCACTGCTCGCAAACCCAAAGTTACCTATCACTACATCCCAAAACAAAGTGGCAATAAACACGAAGTTTCATGAGAAACAAAAATCGTGTTGCCAAAATCTTAAGGCTGCCATCTTGGGTGGCAACTAAGGCTGTAATTTATCTAGATTTTTAAATGAAGACACAGAGATTAAATGTTAGGCTATGTTTATCCCAAGGCAGTGCACGTTTTGTACTAAGGAATGTTAACAAAAACACTGCCAACACATGCACCTCTGACATTGTGGTAATTTCAACAGGAACAAACGATCCAGAATAAACATATAATGTTGCTTGCAAAAACAGGCAAAATCTAATTCAAACTTTAAAAACCAAATTACTGTGCATTGTTTCGAAGAAAGTGTTTTTATTGGGCGTGCCTTTCACACATGATATTCAAAACTGGTAGTGTGTAAACAAAGTAGTAACCACCATAAATTCGCAGATCTACAAACTGTGTTCAAAATTTGCAAATATTACAATAATTAAATAAGCTAATTTCACAGAGAATTATACAGACAGAACACGTTTCACTTAAACAATCTTGTTAGAAGAGAAATCGCAAATTTCGTATTAGAGACTGTAAAGAAAGAAACAAGAACTATGTGGCCCCAAAATACCACTCAGTTGTGGAGAACCAAACATCAGTAAGGAAAACATTGCACCCAAAGATAAATGCAGTGTAAAACATACTGAAGATGCAAATGAGTGTGGCATATTTAATATCAAAAAATTTTTATGGCGAGGCAACCAATGCCAGATGAACCGTTGGCAATAATATAGTATGCCACATCTACCAGAAGTGTAAGAGAAATACCTTTTCTGTAAGGCACCACAATGTGCAACCAATAATAAAGAAGCTTTCAGGAACTGAACTCTTAACCAAACTTAACATTTGTAAATACCAATGCATTACAGAACAACAGCCAAAGCCAGAACAAATTTGCTCAGTTAGCATATCTGGCTACAAATCAACATCTCACGATTGAAGAAAAAGTCAGATAGATGGAGGTACTGCCATATTTACAAAAAATACCACAAAATATAAAAGTTTGGACCAGTTTGCTTATTTAAATAAAGACAAGGATTTAGAACCAGCTGCTATTGAAATTCTAGAAACAAATATAATCATAGCATGCTTTTGCTGCACCATAACAGGCAATATATATATATATATATATATATATATATATATATATATATATATATATATATTCTTCTAAAATCTTGAAATAATTTTAAACTCCACCCAAACAAAAAAGAACTGATTTTCTGTGGTGACTTTCATTTTGATTTTCTGTCTCCAGGGGCTGTAAGAGAATCCCTATTGAACCTCATAATCTCATTCAATTTGAAATCTACAGCAACTTTCCCCATAAGATGAAAAAATAACAGCAAAATAACTCTAGGCCAGATATTAATAAACTATCACTAGCAGGCTGTAGAAACTCTGGATACATGCTGTAGCGATTACAGCGCCCAAGTCCTCCTCCTTATGGATGTCCTCCCTCCAAGCTGCAACAAAAAATGCACAAAAGTAAGAAGTTACAGTAGTGAACATATGAAATCATTCAACAATTCTGTAGCAGCAGAAAAATGGAATGGAGTGTAGCTAGCAAATGACACACACAAAAAATATGTCCTGTATCACTTCAGTTTTGCTATCCCTCTACAACTGAAACATATTAAATCAAAAGAACCCAGAAGGAGCCATGGGAAATAACTGGCATAAGGATTTCCTGCAGAAGGAAGAGAGACCTGTTAAAGTACTTCAAGAATGACAACCCCACTTCTTCCCAAGAGAGATATAGTAAGTAATATGTTAAAATCCTTCAATAAACCATATCCCAAGCCAAACAAATGGCAATTGACAACTATGTGGTAATATCCTCAAACGAAGTCAAGAGTGTGGAGCATCATAAGAAATGAAAGAAGTCAACTGCCTCATGAACATAAAAATACAACACGGGCCCACAATAATTCCAATGTTACTAATCGACAAGAAGTTGCAAATATTTTCAACAATTACTGTGGAAATATTGTAAAGCAACTACTATGAAGTATGAACAGGCCCACACTAACACCCAATAGACAAAATAAAATAAAGATTTCTGTAGACTCTATATTCTTCTGGAAACTACTGCTGAAGAAATTATATTAAGCATGAGTAACCTCAAAAACAAACTATCATCCACAATCGATTATATTCCAGATTTCATCTTAAAGAGTTTCATAAATAAAATAGCTGGCCCCTCTCTAAAGTTTACAACTCATCGCTGATGACAGGTACATTGCCTGATTGTGTGAAAGTAGTAAAAGTTATCCCAATCTTTAAGAAAGGCGAGAAAAATAATGTGGAAAACTACAGACATATACAATTGTTACCTCTGAAGAGCCAAATCTGTCAAAGATTAATAAACTTTCTGGAAAAGAACAAGAATCTTTCAGATGCCCAGAATGGCATAGGGAAAATAAATCCACAACAACAGTATACATCAGTACATACACTCAACCCTAGATGCTCTAGACAAAAAAAGTAGTTATGAACTTCCTAGATCTGTCAAAGGCATTTGACATCATAGACCACAGTATTCTACTTAACAAACTGCAGTCATGTGGCATCAGTGGCATCCCTCTGAACTGGTTCAGATCATATATCTCAAACAGGAAACGTAAAGTAGCAGTAACACACAATGATTGCAGGCATGTTGAAATTGACTACTCTGACTATGGCAATATCGCAAAAGGTGTGCCCCAAGGTTCAATACTAGGACCCAATTCTGTTCCATCTTTACTTTAACGATTTACTATTGAACATCAGTGCCACTACTAGGACACTCTTTGCAGATTACACAAGTTTCCTCCTTACCAGTAGAAATGACCATGAGGTGCAAGAGGCTATAACTAAAAGTGCAGATGAACTGGGTGATTGGTTTGATTAAACTTCCACCAGAGAACTACGAAATTTAATCGTGATATGGAACTCTGTGGCTCTGTAATACCCCTCACATCAGAAACATGATTTCTAGACCTGTGGATTCAGGGCAGCTGAAAGTGTGAAACATACATCAGTAAACAAGTAGTAAGCTGAACCAAGTGTGCTACACCTTATGTATCCTCACATAACCCAGAACTACAGAGACTGTCTGCACGGCACTGTTTCATAGTGTAATGCAGTATGGTATCATAGTCTAGAGAGACTCGAAACATAGCAAAGACGTTTTCCTCACCTACAAGGGAACTGTGAGAATAATGAACAGGGCAAAGTGAAGTGACAGCTGCAAACCTTTTCTCCAAAACTGACTCATTCTTCCTCTTGGCAGTTTATACATATTAGAAACGTGAAGTTTGAAAAAAGTAATATTACTAAATTCAATAAAAAGTGAATGTTTATGATCATGGTAAAAGACAAAAAACGAAAATTCATATTCAAAATATGCGTACCTGCACCTTAAAAAACCCACTATTTAACCAAGGTATCCAATTATGCAAGAGTCTGCCACCAGAAATAAGGAACAGGAAGTCTGTGCCTTTGTTAAATAAGCCTCTGAAAACCTTCCTGCTTGATAATTCCTTTTATACAGTATCTAAGTTTCTGGCCGATAAGTGTGAAAAATATGAAAGCAATTGCAGGAATGAATCTTGTGCAAGAAGTAAACATTAATGTAAAATATACATAAAACAGTTTTCTGTTTATACCATCTAAAAATATGCAAATTGCGTGCCCTACTTTAATTAGGGCAACCAGGCATGTGTTTTGTATATATGTGAGAAAGAAATGGAACTAAAATAATTAACAACTATAAGGTGTGCCTGAAAAGTCCGGTGAATGGCCTCACAATTAGAAAGTAAAGGAAACAAAAAAAATGACTTTAGCTACAACACACTTCCGACACTGGTTGAAAAATGGGAGGAAAGTATTGTCAAATGCTTCTTGTGAAATCACTCGAATCACCTTTGTCAACTGTTGTTGGAGATATTCAATGTCTGTGTTCACGCTTTTCTCGATCAATGCAAGATGACAATTCAGTGGCCTCCTTACAGGGACGCCGACTTATGAAAAATATTTTTGGGGGGGTATACTGGGGGTCTTGCTGCAGGAAATTTTTTAAATTTTAGATGAAAAATAGTGAGTTTCAAAGTTTTTTAAAGCATTTTAGAGTCATGTGATCAACATCAGAACCCCGAAAACTGGACTCTTGATAACTTGACATTCTGGAAAACTCGACGAACTGGCTTTGAAAAAAGAAACAAAACATAAACATGCACGGTATTTTTGTAAAAAGCTAAGTAAATTTACAGTAATAATCATGCTTATAGACTACTACAGAGCAGTGAATATATAGCTCTGAAAGGACTGAAATTATATTTAAATATATCCTGAACTATCATTAAAAGAATAAAACATAAAAATTGCTGTCACACAGTAATAGCACTTTGATTAATAAGTGAAATAACTAATTCAAGCATACTTTGAATAAGGCTCAGGGTTCATTAAATAAAAACAATATATCAAAGTTACTGCTTTAATGCAGTTAATAAAGTTAATACAGTATGTCTAATACTTTCAGTCAAAAGTATTTAAATAGTGGGCTTTAATAAGGTCTTACACCCTAAAATATTTAAGTATTTGAAAATAAGTAATACACACTATAGTAATATAGTAATACAGTACTAAACTAGAGACTGAAAATTTAACATTATGTATGTATTTAATTCACTATTTACAAATATTTTTGATATTGCTCTAAATGCCATTATTAGGGCTAGAGTGTCTTTTAGAAAGGTGCAAATGTCGATCATCTGACTGGATTACTGAATACGAAGTCATAGATGACTGGTCAGATATGCAATTCTTCCAAAACAACTCAGTGGGCGTGAAGAACAGCCAAGTTGTTCAATTGCTGCTGTCCCATTGTTGATCAGAGGTATGACTTCAGAAGTCTAAGGGTGCTAAATGACCATTCTGTTGTTGCTGTCATGATTGGAACTACTTGGAGAAGTTTCATAAATTTCACTACTTCACAAGACATTTCTCCAACTGCAGACTCTTATGTAATGTACTTTCTTACATCACGCATGGTTTTTAAGACCAGTTTTTTTTATTAGCGATATCGGCTAACATATTCAAGTGTAAGTGCAGTCTCTCAGTGCCTAGGTCATTTTTGAAAAACTCAGTTGATTTTTCCAAATTTGTTTCACCTCTGTTTACTAAAAGCAAGCACTCTTGTTCAGCAGCAATGACCTTTGGGAGTCCAATTCAAGCAAAACGCTGGGTAATGCAAGATTGCACCGTTTCACAAACTTTAATGTAAATAGCTGTGTAGTATTCCTTTGGGGTTTAGAAAGTGTTTTCATACTTCTTGGGAAGGTTTTTCTTTTAAACACAATTCCCCAAAGTGTTCAAACCTATAAAGTTTTCCATTCAATATATAAATCAAGCCCCCATATATTTTTCCAGATCAGCAACACTTAGATGAGGGCATTGAATTTTTTCATTGACATCCTCTACTGGTTTCATTGCATGGCAATGAAGACGTAAACAGAAATAAGTCTTGAATTGTAACATTGACTCAAGGTAGCCTGCATATTTGTAATCTACCTCTATTTTATCCTCTGCAGAACATGTTTCAGAAAAACTCTAGAAGTTCTTCAAAGTTTATCAATATTCTCAAGATACTAGAAGCTCGCATAGTCCATCGAGTCGCACAAAGGGGTCATAGACCAACTTGGTTGTTGGCGCTCTCTCAGTGCATGTTTCTGAAAAGTCCTATTCTTTTGTTGGATACCCTTAAGTCCTTGACTAAATCCATAGTGTCCCTCATAGAAGTAAGATGGAAGAAACTGTCTGCAACTGCCAACTCTAAACTTTGAGCAGTGCAATGCACATAACGTGCTTTTGGTTGTATATCCAAAACTAACTTTTTTAGTCCTTTGAACTTACTTTTCATATTTAAGGCACCATCTTAGTACTGTCCTCTTAAGTTACCATTGACAAATCAACATGAGCAAAAAATCTTTTAAAATACTAAACAGAGTTTGTGATTCAGTGTTGGGGGTCTCATATAGGCCAATAAACTCTTCATTGACGATTAAGGAATCATTGACAGAACGAATACAAAATGACACTTGTTCGTGAATCGAAGAATCACTTGTTTTGTCATTTGTTGAATACAAAAATGTCAATCTTCTTGATTGAAGCCAATACTTTTCTCAACACAGACTTTCCTAGTAGATCAATGATCTCGTTTTGAATATCGTGGGACGTCCACTTATACCCCAAATGCTCTAACCAATCTTTAAACTCAGATATGTCATTCTTTCAAAGTCCCAACAATTTAAAAAAATTTGAGTTTACATCTTCATGCCTTATAACCGTTAGTCCTTGTCGGCATAGAAATGGCATGGTACTAAAAATTGCCTCAAAAGCTAAATGGCCATTCTTCGTATCACTATCTAACTGTTCATTCAGTTGGGAGGCCACACTTCAGTTAGTGATCGAAATTAGTTTCAGAAAACCTTTTTCATGCGTGAACATATTTTCATGAAGACGGAATTTTTCCAAAGCCTTTTTCGAGTTAGGAAAAAAAACAGAACTAAATGCATCTTCTTTTTTTGAAGAAAATTGTAATATATTTTTAGCATCTTCCTCTTTGCAGATTTTGCAAAAAACGTTTTCGGCACCTGCTTCATATACGAGCCAGGTATATCTGAACAACCAAGACTTCTGAAATGATCTTCCCTTAACGGATTGTACAGCTTTTGGCTGTGAACGGTTCTCGATTGAAGACAACAAAGCAATTGACGACACAATAATTGTTGGAGGTTGGCTTGCAGTATCACCAACTTCCAAGCGTGCCTTTTTGGTAACAAATTTGTCCATTGCAAACTTAATTCACTATACACTAAGAGAGTAATGTAAACAAATAAAATATAGTAATATAAATAGTCCACTAGATACTAAAGTCAGAACACTAAACACGTCTGCAGAATGCACTGAACGAAACTATCCACACTGAATGACTGCAACAGCAGAGTGGACTTTATATAATCTCAGCATTGTAATGTCTCGGAGCATCAAGGCGACGCGAGACGGAGGGTTCCAGGCGCTTCTTCTTCAGTCCTTTTGATGTCAGCGCGACCGCAGCGCTGGCCTCCCTGCGCCAGACTTTACCTGAAGGTTCGCGCACCAGAACAAATTCTAAGTGTGCCCGCAGTACCATAACACTATCATGATTCACGCCACTCGTTTTCAGTTAGCCCGCTTACTACTGTAATAGTTATTTGTTTTAACTCATTACTGAATTATTTTAAAAGTAACTTTCGTCAGACAAAGAAAATAAAAAATTCCAACATCATTTTGTGATTTTACAAAGCATAATATAACCAATAATTTTCTTAAATTATTGGGGTGCTCCGCCCCCCCCCCCAAAAGAAATTTTGAGGGGGATTGGCCCCCTCAGGCCCCATGGAGTCGGCGCCTATGCCTCCTTACTCTTCAGATTTGTCACCAGCAGACTTCATTTTGTTTCCCCACCATAGACTGGCTTACATCACGCATCACAGATTTTGCGCGTGATCACTATGCTTTGAACGATTCCACAAGAAGCATTTGCTGACAGTTTCCAACAGCTTTATAAACGATGCCTGAAGTGTGTTACAGTTAATGGTGATTACTTTGAAGGACAATAAAGGTATTTTGTTTTAACTCTTGTTTTCTTTGTTTTCTGAGACTATTCATCGAAATTTTCAGACGCAGCTTGTATGTAAAACTATGTTTGTACAGTCCCATCACATCATGTCATCAAACCTGCTACGAATTGTCCAGTATCAGTTGTAAGCTTGTGTATCACTATTACCATGTCTTGTACAAAAATGATTCAATGGACAAATAAACAACAAATACATAAAATCAAATGTAGGTACTAGTGTCATACACAGTACATAAGGTACTGACAACTGTCCTCTTGCCCCATAGTCTCCTTCAGTTACATTATGAATACTGGGTGAAAATCTATTGTTCTCTTATCTACTGTTTTACCATTTCTTTTTTTATTGACAATAAACGCTTCACTTGAAACCAAGTTTCTGATGCTTACTTTATTACTTACCTTGGACTTTTAGGTTCTAAAAATCTTAAATTAGGTACCTAAAATAGGTTTTATCACTTACAAAAACAGGTTAAAAAATAAGAAAATAGGTGACCAAAATCTGATGGGTTAGAAATACAAATAGATTGACAAAAATTAATGTCCATGTCCACAATTAAAGTAACACTTTCTCTAGATTTTCCGTTGAGAAACTGAATCTCTTGTCTGTTAATACCATCTTATAGCACTCCACGAGATGTCACCGGAGCATATTGAAATGACAGTATTAGGCACAATGGACTGCACATTAATGTTATGTTGATTTACCTGATGAGATGTCAGTCATTGTGAAGAGGGTGGTCAGTCCTGGCTTGTTGTAGCTCGGTCTTTAGTTTCTCACTAAGTTTCATACCAATAGAACCTGGGACCAAGTTAATTTATTCTGCCACCTCTTCTACCAATCACAGTTGCTTGTAGACTGGTTTTCCTGAACACTTTTGAGCTTTTATAATAATGACCAAAAATGCGTAATGAGATTTTATGTAGGAAATGTTGTTGGAAATTGTTGGGTCCTTTAGAAAATCTTTACTTGAAGTAATGCTCACTGCCTCCTCCCACAATTTAAGAATAATGTTCTTAGTAAATAATTACTATTAAAAACAGTCTTGATCACGATTTATTTAACAAGGTGACCGGTTTCGACCACTACTGCGGTCATCTTCAGACCATTGAGTAGGAACCCCCTTCTGTTGTGATTCTCCAACAGAAGGGGGTTCCTACTCAATGGTCTGAAGATGACCGCAGTAGTGGTCGAAACCGGTCACCTTGTTAAATAAATCGTGATCAAGACTGTTTTTAATAGTAATTATTTACAAGACATTGATCACTGCTGTTCCCATAATGCATTCAAAAGTAATGTTCTTAGTGTCTTCCAAATGCTCACTGTAGTATTCCACGGCCTGTGGCCATGTTCTGCAATGAGTAATTATGGGTCCTGATAGAAGTCGTACATTGGGACGTTCCTCTCGAAATAACTGGATTCTTGTAGGTGCTTAAAATAAAAACTTTTTGATGTTTGAAACTAGCTTATTTACATGTATAAATTCGAGATGTATCGTCTCAGCTACTCGATTCATGGCATGGGCAAAATGCGATATGGAGCAAAGCCGGGTAAAATACTTTCAACAATTTAACAACAGCAATCATGTATGCAGTTGCATCAGTGTAGATTACAAGTACTTTATTTTCATCTAGACTGTCGGGGAAAAGTAATTTATGGGCTTTGTTAACAAAGTGAGAAACTGTTTCCTGGTTATTTTTACCTCTTTGCTACAGATCAGATGAGGTACAGAGAGAGTGTCAGGAACTAACTTTCGAACAATCAAATCAGCCACATATCGATCTTGTCTGTCAGTTGTCTCATCGACAGAGATCTACATGTATGAATCGCTTATCTTCCCTTGTCCTGCTCAATGTATTTTGATATTAAGTATTTAAATCGTTCTTTCTCAGTGTGAATTCTGATGGAACGCTGCGGTGACAGTATTTCCCTACAAAAGTTTCGAACTGGCTGTTTCGAACTGCAGTGAATGGTATGTTTGTTGCAACAATGGCTCGACACAGGCCAAGATGAAATTCGTTTTTGTTTGTTGCATTTGGTTTAGTTAGAAATGTTTTTTTCAAGTTTGATTTATTTTTTAAATTGGCTTGGTGTTTAATCCCTTCAGTAAGCTATCTTAAATGCGACCTCTGTTCAGAACGTACCTAAAAACAAAAAGAAATGAGAAATAGTTTGTGGAAGAATTGATGTACGAGATGTACTTATCAAAATTAAGCTATTTTAACGGTTTAGAAACAATATTTTTGTATTCCCATGTCTCTGGTCCAAGTGAACTCGGGAAAAACAGTGGTATCACTGTTCTCTGAGTGGGCATAGCAGATAAAAGGTTAACATTGTTCTTACGTCTTTGTTGCACACGTTGCAGAGAGTAACCAGTGACGAATCAGAGATGATTTGGAGCTGGCTACTTCGGTATGCTTGACTTTCCACAAATACGCTGTGAAATATTTCACCACATCCAAGCAGCACACTGACCAGCTGAATGAAGAAAGTGCAAGTGCTTTAAACAGGCTGTTCAGACAGGGCAGGAAGGAGCCAGAGGCATATCACAAGGCTCCTCCATGTCCTGCTGACCCGTTTGACAGTTGACGGCGAGCGACAACAGTCTGTTGAGCAGGGCGAGCTGGAAGAGCCTGGCATATGCTGTCATCGTCTGACTCATGATTGGCGTTCGAACGTGCAAACACAACAGTTATCATTCAATTACTGTTTCCTAAATAGCGGGGAAGACCAACAGAGTAGTTTTAGTCATACAAAGTTTTTTTGACAGGATTTTTAAAAATTAGATACAGTAAGGTTCTAACATGAAATTAGGTATTTCTAGGTTTTTTAAAAATGAGGTTCAGTCAGGGTTCTAACATGAAATGAGTTATTTTAGGTACTATAAAATTACAAATTTCCATAAAATATTTGCGTAATTCTTAGCTGGGAAAACCACGAGAGACTGTTAATCATATAAAATGTATTTCATTGGATTTTTAAAATTTGGGTACAGTCAGGTACTTACGTGAAATTAGGTATTTTTAGGTGCTATAAAACTAGCGTTTCCGTTCATAAATAGGGGTGATTCGTGTATGTACAACTTTTATTGTCCTTATTTAATAAGAAACAAAGTAGGTTTTTACCTAAAGTCCAAGGTCTATTCATTACATATTTGTTGAATAGCATTTCAAATCAGTATCGAATTTGTTAAGAAACTTCTTTCAACTTCCTCAAGGTGGGTGTCGTATTACTCTACCACCATTTCTGCAAGTGTAGTATCCTGTCAAATAACCCAACATCAGCACTATCATTTAATTTCTGCATGTCATTGCTGATGCATTTCTGCTCTAATTTAAGAAATCTCTTATCCTCTGACATCTTTCGCAGTTGAACTAGCAAATCACCATATGTATTGTGTAAATATGACATGCTATCTTGCACCACAGATACCTCCTGCACTAAGCTCTAATGTTCTGTCTGTAAACTATTTTGTCCTCTGCTAAGCTCATATAACTGATGAGAGGTTTTCTGCTGTTCACGTACAAGTTTGGAAAATTTTTCATCAAACTTGAGTTCTAACTTTTGATCACAACTCTAAAATTTCTGGTCAAGTTTACTTGATATTTGTTCCAACTGGTTAGATGATATTTGTTCAAACTGCTTAGACATCTGTTCAAGATATTTTAGGATAACACTCACATATTCTTAGACTGTTACATTCTTATTCAGCTGCTGGCAAGACAGGATTTTCTTCACTCTGTTGTTGTTTCTTTTCAGTGAGTATTTCCTATTTGTGGACTAGGAAAGATATGTGATTTATGTAAATCGTTATGGTAAAAATCATCACATGAGAATTCACTTGTGAGCATCAATCCAGATGGCCACTTATTGGAAGTTATCATTGTTTTATTTATTTGTCTTGAGTTTGAACTATGGTTATCATCTGACCAACTTTTGGTCTTTGGTGTTCGCTCTTTGCTCTCTCCAGCAATTTAACTGTAGCATACCTCTTCATTATTTAAACTAGAATTTCCGGAAAGTAGCGAAACGTTTAAGTTGTTGTTTTTGTTTACACACAGCTGCATATAGGCCAAATTTGTGGAACCATATTTTCGTGTTTATCTGTAATTTAACTGACTTATTCCTAATTAACTATTACGTTTATCATGAGTGGAAAGTGCTTGACTTGCAATAGAATTGTTAGGTTGGGGCTTTGGTGTGAAAGGTGCTGTAGTTTTTTTCCATGTGGGTGAGTGTAGTGGCGTGGGAATAGGGGAAGTAAATGAGACTCATCAGTAATTTTGCAGGATTTGTAGTAGAGATAGGAAGATACTAGAACAGGAGGGGAAAATTGCCGCCCTTCAGGCTGAGTTAGACAAGGCCAGGGGAAATCTTGACAGGTTAAGGAGGAAGAAGGGTAAAGAGAGGTGGGAAGTGGCAACTGGCAACAGGAGGAACAGGTCTAGAACTCTATCTGACAGCTTCGTGGTGAATGTGCAAAATAGATTTGACCTGTTGCTTTAGTTAGAAACTGGTGAGCCTCAAGCAGTTGCAGGAGTAGACAGGGCACAACAAACTTTCAGCAGCAAATTGAAAAGTAATAATATGGGGAAATCAGTAAAGAGAAAGAAAGTGTTGTTGTTAGGTAGTTCCTATGGAAGAGGTGTGGGCAAACTTTTGCAGGATGAACTAGGATCAGAATACCAGGTCACCAATTTTTTTAAACCTAGTGCTGGTCTGGAGCAGGTGACAGAGGATTTAGGATCACTTTGCAAAGATTTTACTAAGGAAGACACTGTGGTTAAACTGGGAGGGGCAGGTAATAGTATTGATAGAGATCGTGGGTACAGTATAGACTGTGACCTGGCAAAGATTGCATCAACATCGAAGCATACTAGTGTTGAGCTTGTATCTGTTCTTGGGCACCATGACCAACATCATTTGAACTCTTCTGTCAAGAGAGTTAACTTGGAGTTGGAACGGTTGCTTATGTCAGGTGCAGGGTCACACATTGGTGTGGTTCTTGTTGATTCTCTCAATAGGTGGCATTATACTAGGTATGGCCTTCACCTCAACAGGAAGGGGAAGGGTAAACTGGTTGGGAAAATAGCAGGAAAGTAAAAGGGCGGAGGCACTGTCATGAGTGATAAAATACCAGTGGTTATAGGGTTCAGATCCTTTTTTAGGGTAGTGAGGACAGAAAGAAACCAAATTTTAAGAGAGGTTAGGACTGAGACAAACCTTCAGTTTGAGAAAGAGACCAAAAAACATAATTCTAGCTTATTACATCAGCATAAACAGCCATTGGTTAAGAATTTTCATCAGTCAGCAGATACTTTAACTCTACCCAATTTTAACTCAGTCAATGTGAAATGTCAGCTATCTCCATTGCATCAATATTTTCTAGGACTGAGAAATAAAATTAATGAATTAATTATCTGCATAGATGAATTAGAATCTTCAAACCCACCTGCCATAACCTGCCTCTCTGAACATCATGTGACCACTGGTATAGAACTTTTAAATGTTATAGAGTTTAGGTTATCATCTCACTTTTGTAGATCAGAAACGGAGAAAGGAGGAGTTGCCACATTCATCAGGAACTCTCACAAATTTAAGAACATAGTCATTGATAAATTTTGCCTAGAACAGCATATGTAAGCATGTGCAACAGAAATAGAATTTCACAAAAAATCCTTCATAATATTGAGTGTATATTGAGCACCTGCAGGTAACTTTAATCTGTTTGTAAACCACCTTGAAGCTGTACTGGTCCATTTAACAACCAAAAACAAAGTAATTGTGGTTACTGGTGATTTCGATGTAGATTTCCTTAAAGACTCTCCCAATAAGAACTTATATGAGTTAGTAACACTATCATTCAACTTAATTCCCACTGTAAAGTTCCACACTAGGGTAGCCAATTGATCACAAACAGCCATTGATAATATCTTTATAGAAAAGTCCAATGAACAAAATTATATTGCAAAACCAAGAGATCATGACATGCAGTTCCTTCTGTTAAATGTTAACACTGAACAGGATATAAAATCTGTTAGATCTGAGCTCAAGAGGGTGATCAATAAGCCAAAAATTGATTATTTTAGGACACTTCTCAGAGACATTCACTGGAGTGGTGTTTACAGTGCTCACAGCATGAATGAAACAAATAACACTTTTGCTAATGAAGTGCTTACCTTATTCGAGCACTATTTTCCCTAATAACTTATCAAGGTTAGAGCTAAGTCTACAAAGAAGCCATGGATTACTCAAGGAATAGTGGTATCTTGTAAAACAAAAAGAAAACCGTATCTGTCAATCCGAAACAGTTGTGATGTTGATGCTGTAGCACATTATAAGAAATACTGCAAAATATTAAAGACTGTAATACGAACATCAAAGCAAATATATTACAAGGAAAAGATAGTCATATCAGATAACAAAATAAAGAGAATATGGGATATAGTGAAGGAGGAGACCGGTGGAACCGGACATTAAGAGTGAATGATACATTGGTGACAGATATGTATAGTGTTGCAGAACTTTTTAACAAACATTTCATAACTGTTACTGAAAAGATGGAGTTGTCAAGTTCTATATAAGCTGCTATGGAATACCTCAGACCAGACATTTCAAGTAACTTCCATAATATGAATTTGACCCTCACTACCCCAGCAGAAATAATGTCCATCATAAAATCTTTAAAATCAAAAACATCTAGTGGGTATGATGAAACATCAACAAAGTTATTTAAAGAATCTGATTCTGTGTTAAGTAACATTAAGCTATCTGTGTAACCAGTCGTTTATCAGTGCTGAAGTGAAGCCACTGTTTAAGAAGGGAGATAAAGAAATAGCATCAAACTTCCATCCAGTTTAACTTTTTCCAGCATTCTGAAAAATTTTAGAAAAAGTAATGTACAATCGGCTTTATAACCATCTTCTCTTAGATAACATACTGTCAAAGTCATAGTTCGGATTTCTAAAGGGTTCTGATATTGAGAAGGCTATCAACACTTACAGTGAAAATATGCTTAATTCATTAGATAAAAAATTGCAGGCAACTGGTATACTCTGTGATCTGCAAATCACAATATCCTTTTAAGTAAATTAAAATATTATAGTGTAACAGGAATTGCTGCAAAATGGTTTAAATCTTATATCTCTAGCAGGAAACAAAGGGTGTTATTAGGAAAGAGACATGTATCAAGCTATCAGGCATCATCCAACTGGGAACTAATTACATGTGGGGTGCCACAAGGTTCCATTTTATGTCTCTTACTTTTTCTTGTGTATATCACTGACCTTTCATTACTAACATTACCAGATGCCAAGTTCGTTTTGTTCGCCAACGATACAAACATTGCAATGAATAGCAAATCATGTGTGGTCTTAGAAAGATCAGCTAATAAAATATTTGTGGACATTAATCACTGGTTCCTAGCCAATTCCTTGTCACTAAACTTTGAAAAAACACACTACATGCAGTTCATAACTTGTAAGGGGTCTCCCACGAGTATATGCCTAACACATGATGACAAGCAGATAGAAGAAGTGGACAGTGTTAAATTCTTGGGATTACAGCTTGATAATAAATTCAACTGGGAAAACCACACCACAGAACTGCTGAAGTGTCTTAACAAATCTCCATTTGCAATGCGAATTGTGTCAGACATAGGGGATATAAAATGAAAAAGCTGGCATACTATGCTTACTTTCATTCCATATTGTCATATGGGATTATTTTTTGGGGTAATTCATCAAGCCAAGCTTAAGTTTTCTGGGCACAAAAACGTGAACTCAAGAACGTCATGCAGAAGCCTGTTTAGGGAACTAGGGATATTAACTACTGCTTCCCAATGTACTTACTCTTTAATGAAATTTGTCATTAAAAACATATCACTTTTTCAAACCAACAGCTCAATTCATGGAATCAATACTAGAAATAAGAATAATCTTCACAAGGATTTAAAGTCACTTAATCTTGTACAAAAAGGTGTGCACTATTCAGGAACACATATTTTCAATAACTTGCCAGCAGCCATAAAAAGCTTAACAACCAATAAAATTCAGTTTAAGAGAAGCCTAAAGGATTTATTGGTGGCCAACTCCCTCTACTCCATTTATGAATTTCTCAGTAGAACCAATTGATTATTGTGTGTGTATATATAAGTACAATATAACTTCTGCACAATTACAGTGCAGTAATGTGTTCATTGTAAATTAGTGTTTACGCATGTGTGTGAGTGTGTGTGTGTGTGTGTGTATGTGTGTGTGTGTGTGTGTGTGTGTGTGTGTAAGCTCAACCTAATTTCTGCACCATTTCAGTGCAGTAACGTGTTCATTAAATAAGTACTATAGTAGTTGTATTACACATTTATTACCTTATAAATAAATTTAAAAAAACTTTTTTTATTTTAAATTCAGTGCATTAGTATTTGTAAAATGTTCATATAGTGTTCATTATAAAATCGATCATTCCAGTTGGGACCTGTGGAATGCTACATTAGCTTATTTGTTTGAGTTGTAAATATTTGTCATGTATTATTGTTTTTCTGACATGTTCTACATCCTGGAGGACCTCCTCACTACGGATCAATTGGAATGAAAGGAAATCGTATCTAATCTAATCTCATTGCTGTAGATATGAGCTTTCTATTGAACAGGATGGTTTCTATTTACACCTGGAGTGTAACAACAGTACAAATACTTGGGATGCCATCCACCTCTACATGTAATATGCTATTCTAATTAATGAAGTTATCTGTATGAAAGAAAGAAAAATTGAACACAGACTTTCAAAAGAGTTGTATAAACTGTTTGCAAATGCTTTTAGTAAGATTCTGTTGATATTATTAACGAAATTTTTACTCACATATTCCAGAGATGAGTACTTATGTAAATATCACTGTCTGTAATACTTAAGCCAGGTTCACACACACATAACAAAGCTGTCGCCACAGCAAGTAGTATACAGCAGTACATGTGTGAACTCCTAGGTTTTAGTGGCGCAATTTAAGTGATGCAACGTTTGTCAGGCCACAAAAAGTTCAGCTTGGTTGTACTTTGTTGCACCACTGTACTACCACCACTGCTCCCTGGCAGCAGTATTTTGAAATGTGAGCTTTCTGTTGCAGTTGTACAGTAGTTCGATTTCAGTGTATTTTTATTTTATTTCTGATAAAAGTGAAAACAATGGTCGACAGGTATACTTCCGCAGCTTCTAGAGCTACATGAGCAGCAAACTATGTTGGATATTTTGCAGCAATGTGTGTGTGTGTGTGTGTGTGTGTGTGTGTGTGTGTGTGCGAGCGCACGCTTATGTGCTTGCGTGTGTGCATGCGTGCGTGTGTTTGTGTGTGTGCGTGTTTGTGTATGTGTATAATATTTGCTAGCCAATGACATATCCC
Source organism: Schistocerca americana (assembly GCF_021461395.2). NCBI lineage: Eukaryota > Metazoa > Arthropoda > Insecta > Orthoptera > Acrididae > Schistocerca > Schistocerca americana. The sequence goes on from NC_060120.1 coordinate 416,124,293, forward strand.
ATAAAGGAATAAATAAATAAAGTTATTATATGAAACGAAAAAAACGAGTTGTATAAACTTCGTTATTTTTTGAGACAAAGCATTGTACAAATTGTGCATTATGCGCAAGAAATATCTCCAGAGTGAGATGCGGCAGCTGTTAAACTAAAAGTTAGTTCCCAGAATGAGATTTTCACTCTGCAGCGGAGTGTGCGCTGATATGAAACTTCCTGGCTGATTAAAACTGTGTGCCCGACCGAGACTCGAACTCGGGACCTTTGCCTTTCGCAGGAGAGCTTCTGTAAAGTTTCGAAGGTAGGAGACGAGATACTGGCAGAAGTAAAGCTGTGAGTGCCGGGCGTGAGTCGTGCTTCGGTAGCTCAGTTGGTAGAGCACTTGCCCGCGAAAGGCAAAGGTCCCGAGTTCGAGTCTCGGTTGGGCACACAGTTTTAATCTAAAAGTTAGTTATTCGAAATACCTATGTCAACGAACACAATAAGATTCTTAGTAGAGTGGCGTGTCTGCAGATGATATTTATATGCCAACTGTTGCTTAGTTTGCCACTGCAGACAGCATTTTCGTCTCTGAGTGTTATTTCTTTTATAAATGTGTTTGCTTCCCCTGATTTATCTCTGCGAAAAAGCTATTTTCGGATCCAGCATTTGTGTTTCAATTTTTGAATCTGCATATTTTGTTAAAGGCCTGTAATATGTCTTGCTAAGAAATGTGCAAACCCTTGTGCAGTGATTTTATTTTCACATATGAGGAAGAGTCTTCTGATGTATTTTTATAGTCACAGTGTTGTACCTCTTCTTTCTTGACCATGTTGCCTAGATTTTACAATAATGAACCTTTCTTCTCAGAATTGCTTAACGAGAAGGCCCAACCTTAACTTTCTTCCATTTGCAACTATATTCTTTCTGTAAGTACAGCTGTGATGGGTTACAGTTGAGATATTTGTCACCACCAAGGCACAATAACTCTTGTTTACTATTCAGAAATTAGTGTAACAAAATCAGTAGTACTCATGGAAAACAGCTCAAACAATGCAATACAGATTTCATAAGATTTCAAGTGATAACTGATATTTATTGTGGAACAGTTTTAAATGTAACGTATTATCTCACAATAATTTTTGCTTGGCACGGAATGTTTATGCTCAAGGCACATATAGGAAATTATATATTTTATGAAAGTAAAATTTTAAATATTCTTATCCGGTTTTTGTTCTCATTTCACAGATGTTTTTGAGTTCTTTAGGACCAATTTTGTAATTTTAGACATAAGCAGGCACCATACACTTGAATGATACGCTGTAATACTTTACACAACCACTATGCTTTTACTGTAGGGGAAACTTATTGTTAAGCATTCTTTAATACATAACCATAGAACGTAAATTATGAAAATGAAGTTGGCAAGTTCTCACTTTTGAAGCAAGAAAAGGCAAGATTAGTTTCCACAATTGCAATGAATGCACCAATTGAACTTATGAGTTGCTGCTTTAATTTGTGGTCAGGGATGGCTATAACAGTCATAACAACACTCTGTATTTACAATTCTTTTACAGTTTCAGAAGAGTGTTATGGTAACACTACATTTATTATTCTGGTGCGCAAAGTATTTATAATTTTGAATACATAACTACAGAAAATTACGTTACATATATGGTCCTCAAATGAATAAATAGATAAATTAAATTGAAGTTAAATCGAACAGGTTAAATCGAATAAGAAGAGAGAAGATGGGACTTCTCCAATGGTACACAGTAAATAAATCCATTTCAGTTTTTTAAATACTAATAAGGCGCACTCAATAACTGGATATTTGTAGACCATTACTGAAAAGAAAATAGCTTTGTTCTCCACACATTACTTTAATGCTTGGAAATAATATGAATAATTCTTATCTCCATTGACAATGGAGATATGTATAAGCACATATTTCACATATATTTAGTGGAAATTTAATCAGAGCCGCCGGCCGAAGTGGCCGTGCGGTTAAAGGCGCTGCAGTCTGGAACCGCAAGACCGCTACGGTCGCAGGTTCGAATCCTGCCTCGGGCATGGATGTTTGTGATGTCCTTAGGTTAGTTAGGTTTAACTAGTTCTAAGTTCTAGGGGACTAATGACCTCAGCAGTTGAGTCCCATAGTGCTCAGAGCCATTTGAACCATTTTTTTAATCAGAGCCGTGTATTTGATGTGCATAAATGCTTTAACAAGTTGAAGGTGGTGGTTTGAAGTTAATTAACTTGATAAAATGAACAGAAATATAGTTGTTCATGTTTTACAGTTATTCTTAGAAAAAAATTAATTAAGAAACTTATCATTCCTGCCATAGAACGACTCTAACAGTGCTCAAGTATTGCTTATATTTCTTTTGAAGAATTTTTGGACTACCAAAAATTTGTCCACTCTTTCCACTTTGAAGTGCATGTATGGTTTCTGCTTCTTGCATTTTGTTTACTTTTTTTTGTTTTTTGTAACACAAGCTGCGAATACAGACCATAATATGATTGTCTATGGGGAATTTCTTAGTAAATGAAATAAACTTCCATGTTGCTGCTCAAATTTCTTTTTTATAGACCGAGAGCTGGTGGAGGAGTATGAGATTGGATCTTGTGTCGTGTGAGAAAACCACATTTGCAGCGATTTATTGCATGAACAGACATTTGCACAGACAGATTGCTGTGTGTGGACAGGCCTCTAAGTATATCACATAATTCATGTTTTACTGACCAAAATAAATTCTTTAACAAATAGTAACACATCTAGTGATAATGAAGATCCCTTTCTGCATTTGGAAACTTTTTGCAGATATTCTTAGCTCAGTACAAAACCACTCTGAAGTGACTGTCTTATAACTTCAGTACAGTTTATTAACAGTAAAGAAGGGCATCACAGGCATGAATTACTGGCAAGCACGTGCTCTAACCATCACTTGTGTAAATCAGCTTATATGTGGAAGCACTCTACTTGCACACTGTCATACTGACTTAAGGGTAATTCATACTTGCTGTCACATCATATCAAAGCTGTCCGCAATGTTTTTCAAATGGAGGCATTCACACAGCCCATCAATGGACCGTCAAGTCATGTCAACATTAAGGTTTATCAGGAAAATAGTTTTGACATTGTTGTCATCTGCTAACATCGGAAGTTAACCTATTTTCGCCGAGTTCAGTCATCTTACAGTAGTGAATTTCTTGTTTTCATTTCTTCTTAATCTTTTTTTTATTTTTCTTTGTTTCTGTGAAAAATTGCAAATGTTTCTCGCAGACTTAGATATTGTTTTCGTTGTGTGCCTCTCCGTAAATAAGAACAGATAACTAAAATGGAAAAATCATTTCAGCTTATACACTGTATATAAACAAGAACATGTTTTGATGAAGCAAATTTCATCAAAAAGTTGTTTTTAATGGAAAAGTTGGCTCTAATAGAGATAAAGTTACTGTTACTTGCGACGTTGTTCGTTATCTGAGGAAAAAACACCATGGATAAGGTAAACAGGCTCTATTTGTTCTCTTATAAATATTGTTTGATTTGTTTGTATGTACATGTTTCCACTAGATAGTAAGTGGCAATGATCAGGAATGTTGTTTCCCCTCTTAGCACATTACCTCGCAAAATTTATCAAGAACATCCATTACAGGGTTTCCTTTGGCCACTTTCATTACCCTCAGGATGGAATATGTGTATCCGAGCTGTCTGCATGTAGTGTTATTCATGTGAAAGTAGGCGTAAGTTTTCTAAATGTTGCAAATCGTGTAACTCAGACAGGACTTGGGTACCAGCTGAGTATTCACCTAGGGTGGTGTGGGAAATTACCTAGAAATCACATCCAGGCTGGCCAGCATGGCGACCAGTATCTTTAATTACCTAAATGGGTTTGATCCGAGGCTGCTTCACATCCCCATCCTGGATCCAGTGCTTTAACATGCATTGCCATCTGGGAGTCTTATTCCTTATAATCATATAAACAAAGCATCGTTTGAAGTGATATATGGACTCCAAAAATATTTTTACTGAGAGTGTGGACTTATAGATGTTTATATTACTGCATAACAGCCAGTACTGTAAAGGTATTTGTTATTTCATTATAATGGTAGAAATATTTTGATTTAGTCATTGAATGTAAATGTTATGGTGAAGTGGAAATACAAAATTTGCCTTCAGCGATTTAAAGCTACTCCAGACCATAATTAAAATCCTATTTAAATACAACAATTTTTGTGTTGGTGCAGTCATGAGTAACGACTGTTCAGTGCAGTTGTATAAAGTCTGATGCCAATTTAAGCACCACACCAGTAAAAGAATCATTATAATACAGCACTTACGATGTCTTAGAATTTGACTAACTCTAAAAATAAAAACAAAGCAGAATTGTTGAGACGAAATCTTTTTTCTGATGTATCTTCAGTGTATCAAAGATAGCATTCAAATATCTGACATTAATATTTATATACGGACCTCTTTATAATGTGATACATGCGTTTTAGTGATAAAGAGCCTCCAATTGCCAGTTAACACAATGTTCTTCTGATTTGATGCGAGCTGCCCATCTTCTGGCATATATGTATCGGATTTTTGTAGAGAGTCAGTAATGTGGCTCAGAAGGTATGCGAAATTGAATGTACTCATCTGAAAATGAGTTTTGTCCTCAACAGATAAGTTCCTTATTACCATAGTGGATGTCTCCCAGCTATTTATACGAGATACCCATTTCTGAACCCAAAAATTGTTTTATCTTGAGCTACATCAATATAAACTCTTCAGCTAAAAGCTGTGCAATCATCTTAGCTCCCATACAAGTAACTTCATTTCCCACAATCTTGAAAGTCCCCTAATAGGATTTCCAACCTGCATGTAAAGATAGTGATGAGGGGAAATGGGTAAGTAATTCATGCCTATGGAAACCCAGCTTAAGTTGAGCAATCAGTTGCCTAGTTCTAAATTGGTATAAACATCGATTCATAATTGACAGAAGGGAACAAAATGTTCAGATATTTCAAATGGTGTCACTCGCACAGGACGTCAAGAGAATGGAACAGGACGTGAAAGTTAACGATTCTCTGGAAATAATGGTGTCGAAGTCTGCTACCATCGGAAGTCAATTTACAGGATGTCCCACTCAAACCTCCCTGATTTCAAGGACCCAGGAGAGCATCTTAAAGAATTTATATTCCAGTGTCACAAGTGCCAAGTATCGTCGCCAGAGTGCAGCATGGTCGCATGAAGTGAAAATGGCGACTCCACAGCAGTGCACACAAGCAGTTTTATGGGTTGCGGAAACAAAAGCGCCAATTCTGTGAAAAGAAATTGTCGTCGTGTGTATTAATGTGATCCACCTGATGAGAAAATAATTAAGGGATGGTATAGGAAGTTTCTGGCAACAGGAAGTGTTCTGCAACATTCTGGCAGTGTACGTTATGGAGATTCAGAAGAGATGGTGGAGGACATCAGACAAACGTTTCTCAGAAGCTCACATAAGTCAGTTCGTCGAAGCATCTAGGCATCTTGATGTAACTAGATGAGCATTGCATTGTGTAGTTCATAATCGACTTCTTATGTGTGCTTACAAAGTGCAAATTCTGCAACATCTGACGCCGAACAACAAACCACACTGACAACAGCGTATTGATGTGGAGGCCAGCCTCCTGGGAAGATGTTTATTCTCAGATGAGACAACTGTTCATCTATCAGGAAGGGTTAATAGGCATAATGTTCGGATTTGGGGTTCGCAAAATCCACATGTTGTCATTGAACATGTTCGTGATAGCCTAAACTAAACGTCTGGTGTGGGTGAATGTACGACAGAATTGTTGGACCGTTCTTCTTTGAGGAACAAACAGTGAGTGGGTCAGCGTATCTGGACATGTTGGAGCAGTTTGTGTACCCTTAGATATGAGACTTGCAATCCAACATCATTTTTCAGCAATATAGAGCTCCGCCGCATTGGTCAACGGCTGTTCACAAGTTCCTGGATAGGAAATTTCCTAATCGTTGGATCGGACGCAGAGGACCCATTGGCTGGCCGCCACGTTCAACTGACATTGCGCCGCTTGATTTCTTCATGAGGAGATTCGTGAAGGAAGGCGTGTATGCGACCAAAGTGGACGATATTCCTACGTTGCGACATCGTATCACTATTGCGATTGCAACAATAACAGAGGAAATGTTATAAAGAACTTGGCAAGATACTGAATATAGACTCGGTATTCTTCATGCTACAGATGGTTCACATGTAGAGGTGTATTGATGATAAATAAATACATTCATTGAGATGCTCTACAATGTGATGCATTATTCAGTGTCGTATCTACTGTGTTTTTTTCGTGGTTCTTTGAAATCAGGGAGGTTTGAGTAGGAGACCCTGTATTTTCGCAGTGTTCATTCATTTTTAATAGTGTATTTTGTGCTTTAGCATCTTCTCAGTCTTTATTTTACTATTTTCCTTTGTTTTGACAAAATATAAATGTTTCGAGAGGTCCTGGATATTTTTTCTTTTTTTTGTTCTCCCAAAAGAGAGGTCAGATATTTGAAAGTGAAAAATGATTTTTATTTTACAATATCTGGGCAGAAAGAAACCTTCACTGTGTATAAATAACGACATGAAATTCTTGAAGAATTTTTCATCAAATATCTTTATTTCAACAGTGTAAAAGTCAGCTCTGATGAAATAGAAAAAGACAGTTGTTTTTGACGTTATTTCCTGATTCAGACGATGAAATTGAACAATGTAAACAGGCTCAATATATTTCTTTATAAATATTGTTTGATACACTTGTATGAATATATGTTCCCTTGCAAATAAATGTCGACATTTCGATAAGTTTGGTGACACTTTCCCCGTTGTTCCACTTCGCAGCAGTTGGACATACAAAATTTAAAAGAACATCCATTATAAAATTTGCTTTGGCCAATAATAAACCTTATAATTGATAGTTCCTTAATCCTGATACTATAACAACTTTTTGTACAATGTATATCACAGGCCATATATAACATAGACTGCACGTGATTTCATTATACTGAAACGAACAACAAAGTCACATGACGAAGAGCAGGAAGTTGAGTTTCTGCCATGATGCACTATGTGAGGTGGAGCTTATAGTTACAGTTTTTTCGCATTTATAGCTGAAATCAAGCATTGATTTTAACAAATAAACGAACTGTTCTATTACTATTACACATGTAATGCTATAGTTAATTAATTTCTTCTAAATTTCTAATATTAATGACAAGGTTATCGGTTTTAAACGTGGCCAGGTGAACCCTAATGATAGTTCTTTTTCAAGTGAAGGAATTAGAGTTCTTCAGTGAACACCTGTTTTTACGGGACTGTGCGTTCTATTAGTTCCCTAATTCTACAGGGGTAGAAGACAAAATTAGTTTTCCAACAATTCATCAACAATATGTGTGAAATTCTTTATTATGCTTTTATAAGAAATTAAATCCATTTCCATACATAGAGTCCAGTTTTAAACAAGTATAAGAATTAGTTACTTTTGCTGTGTACAGTTATTTAGGCCAGTATATAAAGTCAGCAAAAGACAGGCTGTTTACATTAAAGGAATATTACTGGTGCACTCAACAAGAAGAATTGGTTTTATAGGTACGATTAATAGTTTATAATTATCCTTAGCTGTGTATGGGGCTGTTACAAAGAGATTTGCACCATACTAACATATTAACTGAGTCAAGACCAACTTGAGATGTTTTTCAGTGCTTGAGACATACAGAGGGCAGGATAATAATCCCACAGGTTGGCAATTTGAAGCTGCTTTCAAGAGACTTTTGGTGAAAATTCAGATTGGCACACTTATAATGCTAACTGCTCTGTCATCGAGTCAAGCACATTTCTTAGTATGACATCAAGTAATCAAGAAGATTAGGACCTTGATTGCAATGATTTGCCATCTGTTCAAAGGGCTACATTAATAATTCTTTACCTTGGTTATATTCCTCATCCAGTGTCTCTCACTTTGTATGTGAACGATGTAGTTGAATAAACACATGAATTCCTGGATAGGAAACTGAAGAAAAAAATAGTGTCAATCCTCTTAGCTGAGTGGCTGGTGTATTTCATTGCCATTTGGCAGGACAAGGTTCGATTCCTGGCTGGGTCGGGGAATTTCTCCACTCAGGAACTGGATGTTGTGTTGTCCTCACATCATTTCATTGTCATCGACACATAAATTGCGAAATGTGGCGTCAACTGAAAAGCTTTGCATCTTGGCTGCCAAACTTCCCCAGGTAAGGACTCCCAGCAGTAGTATCCCAATGCTGATTCAGGTGCAAAATGCATATTGGATTAAAAATTCCAAGATGTAAATCAAGATTTTTAATTTCGCCATATGCCCCAACCAAAAATTTATCTATACCCAGAAACCATAATTTTCATTTAAGTAAAAAATAAATTATTCATTCAAAATTTAATACTCTAAGAACTAAATTAAAAAATAAGTAAGCAAAAAACCCAAAATTTATTCCAATTCACTAACAAGAATCGAATTTTCTCTATTTTTTACTTCGATATATAAAATTAAATATAATAATTTTCCCTAATTTTTCATCTTTTGAAAAGATTTTAATATAATGATCTTGAAGAGTAATTTTAAATTTATCACCTAAAAGTAATAAAACTTTTTCAACATACTCAGTTAACAAAATTTCAGCTTTTGAAACATTGTATGCTTTCTGTTTTTTCAGTTCTATTAATTTAGTTAACATCTGCACAACTGTTACTATAAGTGTTAAGTTCAGTTACTAGGTTTTCAATGCTATAAATTTTGTTCATCTTGTTTTAGTTTTATTTATATACAAAAATATTTAATTTTCAAAAATGTTTTAATTTTTGAAAATCTAAAGTTTTCAGTTATTTCTTCTCTATTTTCTGAAAATATTTGAAAAGGAAATTAAAACATGAAGTTAAAACTTCTTTAATTTTTTATAATTTTTAATTCATTTGTGTTATTACAAGTTTTCAGTAAGCATTCTATGTTGTGAATCATATGTCAAACTCTTTTTACCATCTATAATTACGTATGCAACTGTACCATTAAGTATATTTTCATTAAAAAACATATACAATTTCGTTGTTGTTTCTTTGAGCAATTACAACATTCATTCTCCTAGACATATTTATTACATATATAGGATAATTTTGAATAAAATTGAATAGACTTACATTTACACCATTATTTAATTGGGTTATTCTTTTAAAATCTCTAAAAGCATCATAAGCTTTTAAAAAGTAATTTGGGGGTTACAAGAGTCCATAATTCTTGAGGAAAAAGTTCGTTTCTTCTATTTTTTACATAGACATTTTGTAATTTAACATGGTAGATTAAAGAAGAATCATTTAACTAATTATTTCTTCAATTAATTTGAAAAACAACGAAAATAAACTGGGGATACCAAATTTGGCAGAATTATAATGAATTATAATGATTAGTAATATCTGGTCCATAATTTCTTGTTCCATTTAATCCATCAAATTCAGTTGTTTGTAGTTCAAAGGAGGAAATTAGAATTTTTCGAATTTTCAGTCTTTCTTGTTCTAGCTCAAGCGCATATTCTGGTTCATATTTAACAACAGGAACCGGAACTTCCATATGTTTTACAAAGCAATTTTACCTTCTGTTGCAAGTATACTAGTATCATTGTGATTAGTCCAACGAAAAATTGAACCTTCTTTACGTTTTCCTGAACTCCAAGTAAAAATTACAGTTAAATCACCCTCCCATTGAATTTCTTTATAATCTTTACAAAATCCACATAATAATTCTAATGGATAAAGTTCTTCATTTTGTTTCATTTTAATTTTACCATTGTTAAGAACACATCCTTACATATTTAATTCAGTTGACAGGGATTAAGTTAATTGAATAAGAGTTGATGAAGAAATAAATGGATGTTCTATTCTGTACAAAATGTTGTTTCCTTTTTTAATTGTATAACATCAAACAATTTTAATACATAATAATCAATTAGTTTAATATTTGATTTACGAATGTATGTTGAAAAATCTGTTCCATCTGTATGAATAATATAAAAGATCATATAAATTTGCATACAATTAGGTTGAATCCAATTTTTTAATTTGTTCATTTTACAGATTTTATGAAGATCTTTTAAAGTTTTTATTCAGTTCATTATCGTTGTTATTAATATTGTCAGTAGGATTTGCAATAAGATGGATTAATTTTTCTTTATTAAGCTTGGAATAATTCATCAAATTTTAGTTTTACAAATTACTCAAAATTCTTTTATACAGGGTGATTCAAAAAGAATACCACAACTTTAAAAATGTGTATTTAATGAAAGAAACATAATAAAACCCTCTGTTATACATCATTACAAAGAGTATTTAAAAAGGTTTTTTTTTCACTCAAAAACAAGTTCAGAGATGTTCAATATGGCCCCCTCCACACACTCGAGCAATATCAACCCGATACTCCAACTCGTTCCACACTCTCTGTAGCATATCAGGCGTAACAGTTTGGATAGCTGCTGTTATTTCTCGTTTCAAATCATCAATGGTGGCTGGGAGAGGTGGCCGAAACACCATATCCTTAACATACACCCATAAGAAAAAATCGCAGGGGGTAAGATCAGGGCTTCTTGGAGGCCAGTGATGAAGTGCTCTGTCACCGGCTGCCTGGCAGCCGATCCATCGCCTCGGGTGGTTGACGTTCAGGTAGTTACGGACAGATAAGTGTCAATGTGGTGGCGCTCCATCCTGCTGAAATATGAATTGTTGTGCTTCTTGTTCGAGCTGAGGGAACAGCCAATTCTCTAACATCTCCAGATACTGTAGTCCAGTTACAGTAGCACCTTCGAAGAAAAAGGGACCAAAAACTTTATTTCAGACGATAAGGTTTCATAACTAACCTTTTTCGTAGGACTCTCCATACAGTTGATTGTGGAATTTGCAGCTCTCTGCTAGCTCTGCGAGTGGATTTTCCTGGGCTGCGAACAAATGCTTGCTGGATGCGTGCTACATTTTCATCACTCATTCTCGGACGTCCAGAACTTTTCCCTTTGCACAAACACCCATTCTCTGTAAACTGTTTATATCAACGTTTAATACACCACCTATCAGGAGGTTTAACGCCATACTTCGTTCGAAATGCACGCTGGACAACTGTCGTCGATTCACTTCTGCCATACTCAATAACACAAAATGCTTTCTGTTGAGCGGTCGCCATCTTAGCATCAACTGACGCTGACGCCTAGTCAACAGCGCCTCAAGCGAACAAATGTACAACTAAATGAAACTTTATAGCTCCCTTAATTCGCCGACAGACAGTGCTTAGCTATGCCTTTTGTCGTTGCAGAGTTTTAAATTCCTAAAGTTGTGGTATTCTTTTTGAATCACCCTGTATTTTTATTATTTAGTTCTCTCTTCTTCAATTCCTTCTTATTAAAATACTCCATAAATTGCATCAGATCTTGACTAGTCAGATTTGAACAACCATTTTATTTGCAATGTTTTTCCAAATCCTTATAATTTAATTCCATATTTTCCTTTACTATAATTTTCCAAGTTTTGAAATAGTTCAGATTTGGTATTCATTTTGTTTTGCTTTTATTCATATAGAAAAAAATTAGTTTTTCAAAAAATGAAATCTTTAAAGCAGAAATGTATCTCAGAGTTTTTTATTTTAAATTTCAATTGGTGATATAAATAGGCAAGGTGTGACAGATCTTATTTATAAAGAAAAGTTTATTAGATTGTTATTTTTTAAATGAATCAGAATTTCGTTTTGCGGACATAGATAGATAAGGTTCAGTGATTCTTATTTATAAAGAATAAAATTTATTAAATTTTTAAATTTTAAAAGAGAATTTTGAGGTTCAGTGGCTCTTATTTACGAAGAATAAAATTTATTAGATTTCAAATTTTAAATGAGAATTTCGTTTTGTGGGTTTATACAGATGATGTTTGGTAGCTCTTATTTTTACAGAACAAAATTTATTAGATTTTTAAATTTTAAATGAGAATTTCGTTTTGTGGTTATAGATAAATTCTTAGAGGAGAGATACGATGAAGTTAACATCTTGGTTTACATCCTCGAATTTGATATCAATATTGTCATTACGCCAAAATTGGCATTTGGATACTACTCCTGGCCACCAAGGCCATATAATCATTTCATTTCATTTTGAAGAAGAAAGTGAAGATGAAGTTTTTCCGGTTGGCACTGTGTTCTAATGTTTCAAGTTCGAGTATTTTGAACAGAAGAAACAGAGGTGGCTTGTCTGTTGCATCCAGTGACGTTTATCTGTGAAAAATGGGTGAGAAAGTATTTAGATAAATGTCGAATTTAACTCTAAAAACCCCTTTGAAGAAATTAGCTCTCAGTTCTGTTTTGACAGCAATAACTCGAACCTGACGTTACAGAGAAGTTACTCCCTCCAACTAAACTACTGAAAGACTTGTGTGTCTTATCTTTGAAGAAGAAATTTGTGGCACATTGCACAATCTGACTTTGCTATTGTTTTGGTCAATAAGAATATATTTCTAGTATCTGGTATTGTGCCATTCTGATTCCCAAAACACCAAAATTGGAGCATAAAATAGGTAATTACCGAAAATTTTAGTCAGCCCATCTGCTTTGATCTATCACGCCATCAAGACAGCGGACACCACTTTTTCCAGCATATACAATACAGTGGCCATAACATCACAAAGACTGCATTCACAGTGGCATCAAGAACGGTCGTCAGATGCTGTCATCAGAAGTCGCCCGATGATGTCAGACGACAGCTCGGTCAGATGCGTCTGATGTCATACATCAGTTTTTGGTGGGGTTGGGCAGTGTGATGCCATGGCTAATTTTACTCCATAGACTTGTTTCCAATGACGTAGAGTATTTTTCTTTAGGTTACATAGTATAGAACATGAAGTGTGTTGAATATGATTACTATGCTATTTTCTATACGAGTACTTTATGTAAAGACTTGGATTTTGTTTCTCGTGATCTTTCAAATAGTTTTATTAAGTGTATTATGTGAAACAGAATGTTATAGACAGAACTGTTGTAAGAGCTGTGGAGCGAGAGATGTATCGATAGTTGTCGGGTCGAACAGTGTGCAGCAGACCATAGGAGTTGGTGCGAAAGCATGGCGGTATGGGAGCAAGTACTGACTACTGTGTGTAACAATGGTGTGCGTTTAACGCGATATTAGTAGCGGACTTTTCTCTGTTAGACCAGTTTGGAATATGACTTTGTAATGGATATTCTAAATGGACTTTGTACTACACAAATACTCTTCGTTTTTGCAAAACGATGCCTGTGGCGTTGAAAGTGCACTCGTGAACAGACAGTATAGTCGTCGGTTTTAGAATTGAGCTGCATTACATAAACTGTGAATTTCATATTGCTCATTTTCTTGACTACGATATATGATATGCGCTAGAACACTAAATGCCAATGTGGAAACTGTGAACTGTGTTGCTACGTAAGCGACTGTTTTGCAGGAACAGTGTTATTATGAATCATGAATATTAACAGTAGCTTGACTGTTTAGCTTCGCAATTGGCCAATTATAGCAAGTGGAATGGAAAGTTAAACACGATGTGGACTGTGCCAAACTAACGTGTGTGAAAGTTGCAGTTGAACTAATATGACCTCGGGTGCTGCATAAGCAGTCACTTTGTTCTGGCTTACGACAAATGGATGCTACGCCACTTATTACCACCGAGAGCCGAAAGAGGAAGTAAGGAAAGAGGATATTTTAACGCCAAGGACACGACTGGAGGAACTTATAGGATTCATATCAGCAATTTCAAACTGCTTCTACCGTCTTCGCCACCTCAAGCCGACCCAGAACAGCTAAGACCTAAAAACATTCCTCTCTTCGAGAAACACAATTGTAACCAACTTGATTCCTTTATGCTTTGTAATAGGCTGTCTCTTAACATTTCTCTCTATAAATAAAAGTAGTGTATTGTAAAGACTGTTCACCTTCAGTGATTGCTGACCCCACCCCAACAGATGTTATTGCTATCATTTATTTGTTTGTGTTATTCCGAGTATTTGCATTAGTCATTGCACGCATTGTATGTATCTTTTGGAAGGGCCTGCTTCAATGTGTATCTGCAGTAATATAGACAGGAGAATTTATGTGTTGCTCTGCAAAACGTGGCTATATGTGTAACTTGAGACATCTGCCATTGACGTTTTTTACACCAACCAATTACAATGAACTAGCTTATTCACCATTGGTTCAAGTTAGCATTTGGAGGGAACTTTGAATCTGACAGTTGTTAAAGTATGCGATCTTTGTTTACATGCCACTTAATGTCGTATTCCCATTCATTCATGTTTGGGTGCAAATTTATCTGGGTTTAACTGTTACTGGTAAGCAAAATTGTGGTACACTGTGTCACTATTTATCAAATTAGCTTCAGATTGTTTTACTGTTTTCCGCTATCAAAGGATTTTATTATCAGGAGTTTAACAGGATTCGGAAACTCCTCATATAGAGGTAAGTAAAACAATATTAATTTTCTTTATGCAGTTTTTCTTTAAACACTGTCTGATTACAAATTCACGGTCACAGAAAATTTCCAGGAACCGTTTTCTTCACAGCAGGCTAGATTAGGTTAGAATCTAGTCTATGATGAGTCTATGTATGAAGGAGGTTAGATTTTAACCTCCATGGGTGGGCTGAATACCATGACGCATCTGTACTTGGAGACAAGTGCTGTAATGCTGAATTTGCTATTAAAATGATGCCGAATGAGCTATATCTGTGTCAAAACGAACGTTTCCAATACTGTACCCTCTGTGTTCAGTTACTGGAATTACAAGACAAGTTTTATGAAATACCTATCTTATAACAATATATGATTTCAGTGACATGCCACACTGAGGATCTCTCAAAAACACATTGTGTGGTTTATTACGCTACAGTGTATAAAGGTTTTCCCCATGAGGTTATGAGCACATAATGGCCAATTTACGTGGTGAAAGTAGATGTTTCTATTGTATGATGAATGGATAAAATCTCTGTGTGAGTGAGCAAATATTATTTAACTGATGAAAAGTAGATTTGCTGTTTCTCTGCAGCTCAGTTTATTCTAAAAACGTGTATGTTACTGCAATACTGGCAGGAGATGTATTCAAATCATCAGGTTCTGGTATTGGAAACTTCACACTTCAGCTGCTGGATTTGAGAAACGATGTACCAGGTATCCTGGTGGCAGTATTATTTCAGATGCACTGTAGCTTTTAATGAATAAATAAAGAAAATCAACTGTATCACAGTGTCTTTTTGCGCACTTGCACGAAGCATAGCTCCAAAATTTGATATTGAATAAATTAAAAATGTCGTAGTATTTTGGGTGCAAGAGTGAAAAAATTAGTTTTTAAATTAGTACTTAAGGCATGGTAAGTAACATCCTACATATCACATGAAAACTTTGAAACTGTACTTTTCAGAGTGAGGTATAGGTACAATCGTTGGATGTAAAATGTCAAAGTGTCACTTCTAGTATTTCTTTAGCTAGAACTGCATCTTGAATGTGAGTGTCAGATTGTTTAATAGAGCTCAAATCACACCTCTAGCCAGGCACTAGAAATCTGTTTTGCTGAATTTATTTCAAGTTGTGCAGACATATGTCAGTTAACCTTCAAAGACTGTCATTCAGCATATGTGTGAAAGACAAACATGAAGTCTGGAATAAGACACTCTGAATACCTAAAGCACTGTAAAGTGGAAAAGAAAATATGCACCACGTTTGCAAACTTCTTCATGGAACAGAATGATCAGCTTACTGGCATACAAACGCCAGTAAACAGTAAAAATAGTTTGTACACAGCTAATGACCACCTACCACAACCCAAAAAGATCCACTACAGTACCTTTAATCATAAGATGCACACCATCCTTGCCACTTGAACAAATTATTTATCGAGGTTATAATCTACACCTAAAATTTCCTATGAAAATTTTGCTTGCTTATGGTTTCCAATAAACCTGCAATTTCAGTCCATAGATTCCGAGCTACATCCTGCTTATGATCTTTTCCATCCTAAGGATGCTACAAACTACTTCTTTGACTAAACTTATCAGTTTCCCACAGGCCATGTTTCATGTCGTGTCGGTCATTATGACAAACAAACTGATTTGAATTTCACCGATTGTCGTCCGAAATCTGTACGTTTGGGCGATGAGATCGGCTGCATTTTGACGATGCACATAGTGGCGAACTGATTTCAAAAGATGGGACGTTTTTGGACGATGTCGGTCGTCAGCGGAATCCACAAATATCGCTGCCACTGTGACCACAGTCTAAAAACATTCGCAAAAAAGGATATAAACGACGCATAAGCAATAAAATTGAAGTAACGAGTCAACTGAGGAAAGTAGGGGGTTTAGGGTGGGGACGAGTTAAATAAACAACAATAAGAATAAATTCACTATTGCAAAACAGACAAAACCGAAAAAAACGCACACAATATCCTCGATAATAAACCGAAGAAAAAATTGCTAAAAGCATAGTACTGGAATCGAAGATTACATTTGAAAACGGAAACAGCGATTCCTGACACCACCCTTCTTTCTCCTCCTTCCCCTCCACCACACACACAAAACAATACAAACCATTATCGCAGATTTCACTTGACCTCTATAGCACAAACGAAGACAGTGATATCAAGTACCTACAACTACCAGAACTATTATCAAAACCTAAGGTGACCAAAACAGCTACAACGCTTTCCACAATACTTACCACTGTAAACTACTAAATGTGAACTTCATTTACTAACACAAACCACAAAATAATAAAAAGTCTACTCCAACATAAAGTTCGTACCTGCATCTCAAAAAAAATTACAAACATTAAGAAACACATCGCACATCATAACATGAAGGTCAAAAACAGATAAAAATGCTCTTAGCTACCCATAGTCAGCTGATAAATCTAGGCTGTCACACAAACACGCAAGCGCGCGCGCACGTGCGCACACACACACACACACACACACACACACACACACACACACACACCAAAAAACGAAAATAACCATTACTGAAACCCACTGAGAACTCCGCCACATACACTCGTCCCTGGTTTGACAAAAGAGGCTTTGCTCAATTTCATAGATTTTGCACACTGCTGACACTTCACACATTCCACAAAGAAGCCATATAATTGGACAAATTTAACTGTAGACACCATATTCTCGATCATAGGAGCAATCAACGAACGACTAGTAAATTTCGTTGTAAGATGCAGACATACACTGAAGAGCCAAAGAAACTGGTACACCTGCCTGATATCGTGTACAGGCCCAGCGAGCATGCAAAAGTGCTGCAACACAACATGGCATGGACTCGGCAATGTCTGAAATTGTGCTGGAAGGAATCGACACCATGAATCCTGCAGGGCTATCCACAAATCCGTAAGAGTACGATGGTGTGGAGATACTTCTGAACAGCACGTTGCAAGGCATCCCAGATATACTCAATAATGTTAACATTTGGGAAGTTTGATGGCCAGCGGAAGTGTTTAAACTCAGAAGAGTGTTCCTGGAATCACTCTGTATCAATTCTGTACGTGTGGGGTGTTGTATTGTCTGCTGGAATTGCCCAAGTCAGTCGGAATGCATGGTGGTCATCAATGGATGCAGGTGATCAGACAGGATGCTCACATATGTTTCACCTGCCTGAGTCATATCTAGGTGTAGTAGGGGTCCCATATCACACCAATTGCACACGGCCCACAACATTACAGAGCCACCAGCTTGAACGGTCCCCTGCTAACATGCACAGTCCATGGATTCATGTCATTGGTTTCATACCTATACACATCTATGCACTTGATACAATTTGAAACGAGACTCATCCGACCAGGCAACATGTTTTCAGTCATCAACAGTCCTATGTCAGTTTTGACAGGCCCAGACGAGGCATAAAGCTATGTGTCCTGCAGTTGTAGCGGCACCACCGTTTAGGATAGTGAAAGTTAGTTATGTGCAATATTCTGAGCACAAGTTACAGCCAGGTGTGGGCCAGATTGCAGTAAGTTACGCATACCAGCAGTTGCAAAGGCAAATAGAGGCCAAAGGGGCGTAGAACTGCCGGTTTCCATAGCGCAAGTCACAGGCAGAAGAGGGCCACTGGCCAACCTAAGTGTTATGCATATGTGACACGAAGCAGCGCGCTTGGCAAAACAGAGGCGCACAGCCGAGTTTAAATAGGTGCCGTTTTCTAACGAGATTCATTCAAGTGTGGCAGCTCTCCTGGACAGTGGGGCTCATCACACCACCGGGCTACACACAGCAACAGATGGGGAGCAAGCATCCCAGTCCACGGTGGGTCGTTGGTTCGACCCTCTGAGGCTGATGCAGGGCCGCAGCCAGCCAGCGGTGGGCCACTCTTTGGTTCGCTACCGCGGGCAGTCATCTCGGCTCTCGACATACTCCAGAGACTTCCCAAGGTGAGGCCCTTAGATTCAGATGCCGCATAGCAGGCGCTTGTTCGTCGTCACAATCTCAGCCACGCTGGCGAGGAGAAGGACGCAGCTGGCTGCCCATGGCTCACACTGAGCTGCACTGAGTTGGCTGCTGGTGCAGCCATCCTGACATCATTGGAACTCAGTGGCCCAGCCAAGGCCGGCACGACACAGAGTTGCATTGCACAGGCCGCTGGGGTGCTTCCTCAGCATTGTGGGGGCTTGTGACGCAGACTGAGGTGAAAGGAGCACTGTAGTGGAAGCAAATAAATCATTTGGAAAGTTCTCACCAAGTTTGAATACATCATCTCCTGACACCCACCCACTACATTTGGTGTCTTCCCACTACTTTTTGTCATCCTGAACATTCGGTGGCAGAAGCTGCCATTACATTTGGTGTCAGAATAGTGGACGTCATCTGTCAAGTACGACGTTCGAGCCCACTGCCTGCAGTACAGTTACAAGATGTGGTGAGTACTGTCAAAATTGAGTGTTGGACATTTTCTTTCTGTATTTTTTATTGTCAGAGTAAGTGTTAGTGTATTTGGGACAGTAAGCTTTTTTCCGTGGCATTTGATTACTTTTGTATTGGTTTATGATGATCCTGAGTATGACGATATGGAGCTGTAGGAAGTCAGATTATTCTTGTACTTAGTTGTTTTGTTTTGGGACTAACTGGGAACGAAAGCAACACAATGGCAAAGTCAAGGACGCAAGGTGTGTCGGAACCAGAAGCGGTACGGATTTTGATGGAAAAGGTAGTACAACTGATAGCGGACAGTATGCAGTTGAGGAGTGAATAACATCTAGAAGTGAGGAGGAAACCGCATCTGATAAGTCCTTGTTGCCTAGGGAGCAGGAGATTGATCCAGCCGCCATGAGTCTGATTATTCCATTTTCTGGCAAGGCATCTGAGGATGTGTTTTCGTTTGTGGAAGACTTGGAGACTTCAGCGGTGATGAATGGTTGGTCTGATGTGCAGTTGTTACATATAGCCAAGATTAGATTAACGGATGAAGCGAAAACATATGTAAGGTGTTCTGAGGCCTTAGGGAAGGCAGGGCAGTTTAAGCAGTTAAAGGAAGGGCTTTTACAAGGGTACAAGAAACAGAATAGCGCTCAGTACTTTAGGGAGAGGTTAAGTACAACTGCATAGAGACAGGGGGAGACGGTGGAGAAATTTGCGGACAATATAAGGGAAATTAATGAGTATACTTACGAGTTGGGTCAGAGCGATGAAGCGAATAGTGTTCTGTTGCAGGAGGCCGAGCAAAGGGCACTTGATGTATTTTTGAGAGGGTTACCAGCGCATATGTCACGGAAAGTGTGTGAAGGGACTCCGAAAGATTTGCATTCGGCCATTCAGCTGGCAATTCAATGTGAGGAAATAGACGTGGCAACAGGGGTACGCGAGAGGCAAACAATATTTGCAGCGGGTATAAAATGTTTTAAGTGTGGTCGTATGGGACATGTGCAGAGGCAATGTGTCCAGTCACCGAAGAATAGAGGGAGGGGTGGCAATCAGCAGTGTGGAGGATGGAGAAGTGGAGATAGGAGAAGTGGACAAGCGTTAAACGGCAGAGGGGGCCCAAGACCCACCTATGGGAGCTCCCGTTTAATTTCAGTGCTATTAATACGTATGCAGAGGTGGAATGGTCAGTGGTAGGATCTGTAGGACTTAAAAAGTTTAAGATATTGTTGGACACAGGGGCGCAAGTGTCAGTGGCTGCTAAGAATATAATGGGATGAAGGAATTTTGACCCACCACGTTATAGGTTGCGTGGAGTGAGGGATAAGGAGGTCACGCCTTTGGGGTCGGCGACAGTTGACTTTCGCATAGGGAAAGTCCGATTTAATGCATGCATGGAGGTAGTACCATGGGTAAGTGAGGGCTACGACATGATCCTAGGAGTAGATTTCTTGCATCAACATCATGCCAAAATTGACCTTGGACAACGAACTATGGAACTTGGTTGAAAATTATTTCCGCTAGGGGAAACTGTTGTCAACGCAAAGCTGTCTCGAGGGGCGTTCAAAGTAATGAACAAACCAATTGAACAGCTTATATTAGCATTAAGGCTTAATTCGCAAGAGTGTGTGTCTAGTGGCACCGGAAGTCGCTTTGGGTAAGTGTGGAGTCGAGTCTACCTGTGGGTACAGTATGTATTATTGAACCATTGGAGGATAATGAAGATTTGGATTCATTGGGTTGTTTTGTGAAACGTAGTGTTGTACACGGTACAGGAGGGGAATGACGGGCGAGTAGTTCCCGTGAACGTGGATAATTTTAGCGCTATAGACGCGAATTTGAGAAAAGGAGTTTTAGTAGCAAATTTGGATGTGCCAGATGACGAAGACTGGTGTTCAAGAGGTAGGCGAAGCGATCAACCACTAACTGCTGATAGAACTGCATTGCATGACAAAATTAACCATTTGAAAGGAGGAGAAAGAGCGCATATGGAAGAATTATTGTGGGAATTTAAAGATTTTTGTTTTTTCCACAAGGGCCATTACCAGCAACTCCATTAGTTCAACATAGGATACCAACAGGAAATGAAGCACCTGTTTACCGTAAACCATACAGAATGCCGAGGTATTTGCAGCCGACTGTGGACGCAGATCGAGGTGAACGGAGCACTGTAGTGGAAGCAAATAAATCATTTGGAAAATTCCAGCCGAGTTTTAGTACGGCAACTCCTGGCACCCACCCACTGCGTTTGATGTCTTCCCGCTACATTTGGTCATCCTGATACATTCGATGGCAAAACCCGCAATTACACAATCATCAAGGGTACATGAGCGGCCCTACGGCTCCGAAAGTCCGTATCGATGATGTTTTGTTGAATGGTTTGCATGCTGACACTTGTTGATCGCCCAGGATTGAAATCCGCAGCAATTTGCGGAAGGGTTGCACTTCTGTCACACTGAACGATTCTCTTCAGTCATCGCTGGTCCCATTCTACCAGGATCTGTTTCGGCCGCAGCCATATCAGAGATCTGATGTTTTACCAGATCCCTGATATTCACAGTACACTTGTGGAATGGTTGTACGGGAAAATCCTCACTTCACTTGCTAAGTCGGATATACTGTGTCCTATCGCTCGTGTGCCGACTATAACACCATGTTCAGAGTCACTTAAATCTTGATAACCTGCTATTGTAGCACCAGTAACCAATATAGCAACTGCACTAGACACTTGTCTTATGTAGGCGTTGCCGACCTCAGCGCCTTATTCTGCCTGTTTACATATCTCTGTATTTGAACAAGCATGCCTATACCAGTTTACCAGTTTCTTTGGCGCTTCAGTGTAGTACAAAAAAAAAATACCAAAAAAATTACTTTCAAACTATTAACAACACGACGAACTAACAATTTAAAAAACGAAATCAAGTCAGTAACCAATAACTGATGACATTAAAACAACTCACTGTTATGGAAACAAATGCAAACTCTCAAAACATTGAGAAACACACAGCACTAAATACAATGCCACACTAAACATCACTCAAAAACAATTTAGAAACATAAACATCCCACACTAGAGTGCACCATCGCATACTCGCACATGCCATAATCAGTGTCAAACGCACTGTGCCTCATTGACGTCACAGTTAAGCCAAATTCCACAGGCAACAAAAGTGACATCACAGCCTGTGACATTCTATGATAGCATCTTGAGCTACCGTTCACACAGGAAACAACAAATTCTATGTACATACACAGTTTTCAGTATGGTGTCAACTGAAATCATACAGGCAGATGTTAATGTCATAGAACAGGTTATAGCATTAGAGCTGTGACAAAAGTTAAAACAAAGAAACAAAACACAAATGTTGGATCCGAAAATAGATTTCACGCAGGAATAAAACAGAAACAACAGAAACTCCTGCCAGGTAGACCAGTCACCTGATGCAAGTCCTTTTAATTGATGCCACTTCAGCTACTTGCGTGTCCATGAGGATGAAATGATGATGAAGACAACACAACAACCAGTTTCTGCATGGAGAAAATCTCTGACCCAGCTGGGATTTGATCCCGGGCCCATTGCATAGTATTCTGTCATGCTGACCATTCAGCTGACTTTCCATAAATTCACAACTAATATTACTTTTTAATCGAATAGAATTTTATATATTTCTACATCTACATCCATACTCCGCAAGCCACCTGACGGTGTGTGGCAGAGGGTACCCTGAGTACATCTATCGGTTCTCCCTTCTATTCCAGTCTCGTATTGTTCGTGGAAAGAAGGATTGTCGGTATGCTTCTGTGTGGGCTGTAATCTCTCTGATTTTATCCTCATGGTCTCTTCGCGAGATATACGTAGGAGGGAGCAATATACTGCTTGACTCTTCGGTGAAGGTATGTTCTCGAAACTCTAACAAAAGCCCGTACCGAGCTACTGAGCGTCTCTCCTGCAGAGTCTTCCACTGGAGTTTATCTATCATCTCCGTAACGCTTTCGCGATTACTAAATGATCCTGTAACGAAGCGCGCTGCTCGCCGTTGGGTCTTCTCTATCTCTTCTATCAACCCTATCTGGTATGGATCCCACACTGCTAAGCAGTATTCAAGCAGTGGGCGAACAAGATTCACAGACGGATTTCTGTGGGGTTAGTGGCTCTGACCACTGCCCTTGTTCTCCATCTAGTGTATTTTCTTCTCCATACAATATATCTCATAAAAAAAGAGGAAGAATGTTACCGAATGTTATTTGATGAAATTCCTTGGTGTGACAAGAATTGAAAGTGATGACAATGACCCAACATTCCCTACAGTCTGTGCAAGTTCTAGTCTTGTTTACAGTCATGTATCGAGCAGTAGTGTTTCTGAGGATAACAGTGAAAGCAATCAGACAAATCAAAACAATGCAGTGCTGCTCACTGTTCCATCAACAGTCATGATAAACTGGAGCTAAGAAACAGGGGTTTACCAAGTGCTGTTATTTATTGGACGAGATGGTGTGGCTGTAGAAGTAAAGAACAAAATGAACCTAAAGCTAGTTGATTTATTTTGCGAGTAATTTGATGAAACTCTTATAAACCATGTAGTGTTTCAAACCAATTTGTACACTACACAGGTAGCAAATCTTTTGTTCCCACCAATGAACATGATATAAAAACTTTTATCAGAAACTTTTTAGAAACATAAACATCCCACACTAGAGTGCACCATCGCATACTCGCACATGCCATAATCAGTGTCAAACACACTGTGCCTCATTGACGTCACAGTTAAGCCAAATTCCACAGGCAACAAAAGTGGCATCACAGCCTGTGACATTCTGTAATAGCATCTTGAGCTACCAAGATAACTTGCCCTCTTGTGCTGAAAGACTACAATTCCGGTATGAAGTAAGTGGATAATTTTTATCGGCTAAAGTCAGACTATCCAACAGACAGAAAAAGCAAGAAATGGTGGATGACATTGACAGAGATTACTGGAGCACTGGTCCAGAGCTTGGTGAAAGTTAAAAAACGAATCTAATGCCAGTAAAGAGATTTAGTTGATTACTGAATAACTTGCCCCTCAATGATAATGCTGCGACTCTTGAAAGAAATAGAATTATCGCAAACTATACAAACTTGGTTTATAGCTAGATCATTTGAACAGGCAATTCCAAGATCGCTGTACACCGCATCAGTATCTCGCTATTGATGAACCAATCGTTAAATTCAAAAGCAGATCATCTCTCATACAGTGCATGAGAAATAAATTCATTAAATAGGATACAAAGAGTGGAGGTTACGTGATGAACTGTTATACAACCTGAATTTGATATTTATATAGGAAAAGTTTCACAGTCTCTGTTACTAGGGTTAGGATCGAAAGTGGTTCTAAATTTAACCAGTGACCTTCATGGAAAGACTCACATTATGTTTATGGACAATTATTTTACATCAAATGATCCGTTCAAAAATCTAAAGTCCAATGGTATTTATGTTTATGGAACAACAAATTCCAGAAGGAAAAACACGCCAAAACACAAGGAGGAAAAGGAGCTTCAGAGCGAGGAATAAGCAATGATGGAGTAGTTATCTATAGATGGAAGGATAACAGGGCAGTCAACATGATTTCTACATGTCATGCACCATCACATTTGTCCTTAGTAAGTTGCAGCATGAAAGACAGAACAATAACCAAGATAACTTGCCCTCTTGTGTTGAAAGACTACAATTCCGGTATGAAGTAAGTGGATAATTTTTATCGGCTAAAGTCAGACTATCCAACAGACAGAAAAAGCAAGAAATGGTGGATGACATTGTTCTTTCACTTTGTAGGCTGTTGTGTACCAAATACATTCACCATGCACAAGGAGACTGAAATGCAGCAGTTCTCCAATAAAGACTTTCATTGAGAAGTGACATAAAAATTTATTGGCTCCAAAATTAGTTTCAGTGGCTGCTGCTTCATCCTCTGTATATCAAAATAATTTAACATCTCAGATCAAGGCACGCAAGCGATACATAGTCGAAAGTATTCGCCACGAATGCAGTAAACGCCAGTCAATTCACTCATCATTTAGAAGATGTGCAATTTGCTGTTCAAGAAAAATCCCAAATCAAACTGTGTGCATGTGTTCAGTGTGCCAAGTACCTTTGTGGCTCAGAGACAACCGTTTTAAGAGTTACCACAAAAATTAAAAGAAGGTTATGCCAAAGATGAGCCACCAACTATCAAAAACTTCTATACTCTAAGGGGGTGATGGAGCAGTGACCACATTTAATTCTAAGATTCTGTTGATATTAAGGTGAATTTTTACAAACCTACTGTAGAAAACTTTTATGTTGTCTCGTTGTCTCTGTAGAACTGTAGCCTGGGAATCACGGAGAGGATGTTGATTGGTGGCCAGTATCCTCTTTCTATAACACAAACTGCTTGCATATATTAACTGGGTTCTTTATTCCTAAGAATAGAAAATTACTTAACTCTAGATAGTCGTTGCGTTACAAGCTCTTCTGTTCTAGTCCACGTTAGCCTCACTGCTGGAGAAATACAAGTCCATTATGTGTATTATTCTGATCGCTATGTGCTGCCTGTCTCTGAGCTAGCGGCCGAGCTGACTGCTACTGTGACTCCCATTGGGCTGCGACGGTTGACAGACTGGAACTCACTGGATGCGACAGACGGCCCTCCGGTCTGCAGCGGCTAATTAGACACTGGCGGCCGACAGGGCGTTGGTGCTACGTTTCCTGCAAGTCTGTCATTGGTCTCTATCGATCTTCCCGCAACCTGTATGCTGCATGATGTGCTGGCGCCAGCATATTCCTTCCTCCCCCCCCCCCCCCCCTCCCCCTCGAAATGCTGCACCATTGTCGTGTATTGAGGCTGTGAACCACAAGAGGCAGGGGGCAGGGCACTGGAAGCAGTGATGGGCCGGGAGTCGTGACTGTGGAGGACGGGGTACTTCCCAGCATCTGGCTTGCGAGGTAACAGGAACAATCTCCATAAAACTGCCGCCAGGGAACATGTCCAGGCCTGAGGGCATGAGCTGAGGCGAAGACGGCGACGACGACGGCGACGTCGATGGCGGGTCCAGGTCCATCAGGTTGGCGAGCGGACACGGCGCAGGTGAGGGCGCATCGTCTATCCGCTCCTCCTGGGGTGCCTTGGTGGCACCAGCGGGCGGCTGCGAATGTTGCACGGTCCCGTGAAGCCGTGAATATGGGGGAGGAAAAGCAGCAGAATCACGGGGCAAATGACATGCGCGAATATGGTTCTGGTAGCCGGATTGCAAACCATCGGGACATTCAATCAAATACATGTAAGAGCCAATGCGTTCCTGGATCACGCCTCTTTCTCTGCCCCCACAGTTGCCATAAACCCTGAAAAGAATAAGATAGCGCGGCGCAAAGCGATACTTGCGGACCGCTGGCGGCGCTAGATGCTGCGGTGGGTGTTGTAACAAGTGCAGCAGCATCTGATGGCGACGGCAATGCAGAAGTCCCGCCAGTTATGGTCCGTCTCGTAGGTGGGAGCTATGGGAGGCCAGAAAGAGTTGCAGCACCTGTTCCCGTGTGTGGGTGGGGCGAAGCTTGGCCATCTGTTGCTTGAAAGTGCGAACGAATCGTTCTGCTTCTCCGTTGGACTGTGGGTGAAATAGAGCAAGGAAATGATGAATGCCATTGCATTCACAAAACTGTCCAAAATCACGTGAAGTGTACTGTGGTCCATTGTCCGACATAAGTACTTCTCGCAAAGCTTCTATGCAAAATATTGAGGTCAACACCTCATAGGCACCGCAAATGAGAACTTGCTGAAAGAGTGTATCACTATGAGCCAATGAGTGTTCCAAATTGGTCCTCCAAAGCCAATGTGCACACGTTGCCATGGCGATTGAGCCTTAGGCCAAGCTGAGAATGTCTGTGGTAGAACGAATTGGTTCTCCGCGCATGTCCGACACTGTGCCGTCGTCTGTTGAATGCAGGCGTCCGTGCCCTGCCAAGTACAGTGCTGGCGCACTAGCTGTTTAGTGCGAATAATTCCCCAATATCAGACCTATATTATTGACGTCGGCTTGCAGTAGGGTTTTGGAGCATATACTGTATTCAAACGTTATGAATCACCTCGAAGGGAGCGATCTACTGATACGTAATCAGCATGCTTTCAGAAAACATCGTTCTTGTGCAACGCAGCTAGCTCTTTCTTCGCACAAAGTAATGGCCGCTATCAACAGGGGATCTAAAGTTGATTCCGTATTTCTAGATTTCCAGAAAGCTTTTGACACCGTTCCTCACAAGCGACTACTAATCAAGCTGCGGGCCTATGGGGTATCGTCTCAGTTGTGCGACTGGATTCGTGATTTCCTGTCAGGGAGGTCGCAGTTCGTAGTAATAGACGGCAAATCTTCGAGTAAAACTGAAGTGATATCAGGTGTTCCCCAGGGAAGCGTCCTGGGACCTCTGCTGTTCCTGATCTATATAAATGACCTGGGTGACAATCTGAGCAGTTCTCTTAGGTTGTTCGCAGATGATGCTGTAATTTACCGTCTAGTAAAGTCATCCGAAGACCAGTATCAGTTGCAAAGCGATTTAGAAAACATTTCTGTATGGTGTGGCAGGTGGCAGTTGACGCTCAATAACGAAAAGTGTGAGGTGATCCACATGAGTTCCAAAAGAAATCCGTTGGAATTCGATTACTCGATAAGTAGTACAATTCTCAAGGCTGTCAATTCAACTAAGTACCTGGGTGTTAAAATTACGAACAACTTCAGTTGGAAAGATCACATAGATAATATTGTGGGGAAGGCGAGCCAAAGGTTGCGTTTCATTGGCAGGACACTTAGAAGATGCAACAAGTCCACTAAAGAGACAGCTTACACTACACTCGTTCGTCCTCTGTTAGAATATTGCTGCGCAGTGTGGGATCCTTACCAGGTGGGATTGACGGAGGACATCGAAAGGGTGCAAAAAAGGGCAGCTCGTTTTGTATTATCACATAATAGGGGAGAGAGTGTGGCAGATATGATACGCGAGTTGGAATGGAAGGCATTAAAGCAAAGTCGTTTTTCGTCGCGGCGAGATCTATTTACGAATTTTCAGTCACCAACTTTCTCTTCCGAATGCGAAAATATTTTGTTGAGCCCAACCTACATAGGTAGGAATGATCATCAAAATAAAATATGAGAAATCAGAGCTCGAACAGAAAGGTTTAGGTGTTCGTTTTTCCCGCGCGCTGTTCGGGAGTGGAATGGTAGGGAGATAGTATGATTGTGGTTCGATGAACCCTCTGCCAAGCACTTAAATGTGAATTGCAGAGTAATCATGTAGATGTAGATTTGAAACGAGACTCGTCTGACCAGGCAACATGTTTCCCGTCATCAACAGTCCAATTTTGGTGCTGACGGGCCCAGGCAAGCCCAGTCATCAAGGGTACACGAGTGTGCTCTCAGCTCCGAAAACCCATATTGATGATGTTTCGCTGAATGATACACTTGTTCATGGCCCAGCATTGAAATCTGCAGCAGTTTGTGGAAGGGTTGCCGTCTACCACATTGAATGATTCTCTTCAGCTGTTGTTGATCCCGTTCGTGCAGTATCTTTTTCCGTTAAGTCTGTACACAACTTCATACTACTATTGCGAAGCAACAAAGCCCACCGTTGCAATTTTTGAGCAGTGCGCGTAGGAATCGGCTTTGATGGATGAAACAAGGACTGCACAGGCTTGTGATTTGTTACTAAAAAGAACTTGCGACCATACAAATAGTGATGGAATTTGGTCACACCATACAAAATAGCGAAAGACTCTTTTTCTAGTTGAGAATAACTGCATTGCGTTTGAGTGGGCAACTTTGAGGCAAAAGCAATAGGTCTGTCTTATGCACCAATTCTGTGCGAAAGCACAGCGCCTATTCCGTGAGAAGAAGTGTCGACTTGCCAAACTGCTGACTTGGCAGGATCAAAATGCACAAAACATCCGTCACTCAGCAAGGCAGTTTTGAGTTTCTGATATGCGTACTGATAGTCTTTAAAGAAAAGCTACATCTTTGCAACACAAGCGATGCATTGGAGCCGCAATCTGAGCGGCATTCGGTGTGAACCGAATGTAGTATGTCATCCTGCCTAGTAGTGACTGCAGTTCAGACATTCTGTGAGGAACAGGTAGGTCACGGATTGCAAGCAAGTGGGGTGCACACCCTGACTGTTTATCACAAGTCGTAAGCACTGTAGTTCAGTTTGGAAAAAGTCACACTTTTCAAGATGACACTTGAATCCTGCTTCTGACTACACTCGAAAAAGAGTACAAAAATTGGCAACGTGTTCCTTCAGTGTACGACCTGGGACGACAATACTGTGAAGTTAGTTTGAACAAAATGGCATTTTTGCTGTCAGCTGTTCCAAGCAACGTTGACAAATGGCGGGTACGAAAGCACTGCCAAAGGGCCAACGCAAATACTTAAACAGTCCTAAGTGTGTATTGACAACAAACACTTTCTGCGACTCTTCATCCAATGGAATTTGCAAGTAGGCACCACACAAATCTATCTTAGAAAAGTAACGTCCTACACCAAACCTGTCCAAGAGTTCTTCAGGGCGAGGTAAAGGATAAGTGTCAAACTACTGTCTGTGGGTTGACTGTAGACTTGAAGTCAACACAAATGTGAATGCGACCAGAGGGCTTAGGCAACAAAGCGAGAGGATTTGCACACTGAATAGCTTGAATGGGAGGAATTACACCATTATCTTGCAATTCTTTCAGTTCACTGGTTACTTTGTCTCTTAAGGCAAATGGAGTTGGGCAGGCATGAAGAAACTTAGGCTGTGCATTATTTTTCAATGTAACATGCGCTATAAAGTTATTGGCTTTTCCCATGCCTTCTGAAAATAGTTAAAGAAATTCTTTGAGCAAGCTAACGACACTAACTTTTGGATCACAAGCCGATATGGAAATTTTTAATGCGAAGGCCAAGAAATCAAAGGCATCTAAACCGAATATGTTCTTAGTGTCTCTTGATTTCAACAAAGTAAAATTCACTGCCCCAGTGTGAGATGTGTAAGTGGCAGGCATACTGCACTGTCCAAGAACTGGAATTTCGTATCCGTTGTAAACAGTGAGGTGCTTGCTAGATTTTTAAAGGCGTGGTGAGCTTAGTCGTTCATAGGTGGCACCCGTGCCCATCTGAAAATTCACACAACGGCCAGCAGTGCGTAATGAGGCAAATAGTTGATAGAACGTTGTTGCACAGCACTAGGGCGAGAAGGAGGCACAACCTTAATCTTACTTTTGTCAGAAACTGTTGTACGTTTGGAAACACAACATTAATTTGAACGTGCACGAGCCTGTTTTTTTTCTGGGAGCGGGCAAAATTGGCGTTTCTGTGCCGTTGAAAATATACCGCTTGGGCATGCCCTTTTTTTTCCACACGTGTAATACATTGCGTTACGTAATGGGCACTCCTCTCTTTTATGGCGAGCAAAACATTTAGCGTAAGACTTCACTAAGTTTGCAGGCCTGTTTACTATGTCTACGTGGCTCTCCGCATGGCTGTGTACGCGCTCGTTGTTATGACTGCTTTGGGGTGTCGCGAGCAAGGAGCGACTCGACCCGACAAATAGGGGCCTGGTCAAACTTATCGGCCGCTAAGGCACCAGAATCATGTTATTCTAACATTTGCAATACTTGAAGAAGTGATGGATCAAAGTACTTTAAGATCTGTTCCCATATTTTATTATCTGGGACACTGAATGTTATAGCATCCCTAATCATTAAGTCACTGTAAACGTTGCCACAATTGCGCTTAAATTTACACTTCCTAGTCAAGCCCATTAATTCTGTGTACCACTGACGATACGTCTGTTCCGGCTTTTTCTGCAACCGATAAAACTGATATCTGGCTGCAGCTGCTTGAACTTGCTGATGATAATATTGAGTTAATGCAGTGGTTACTTCATCGTAACTGAGTTCGTCGGGAGATGCAGTTGGGAATAGTTTTTGTATTAACATGAATACCGGGGCCCCTGCAATCGAAAGAAAGTATTGTAGCTTTACAGTACCTTGAACTCGATGAACTGCACAATGAGCTCGGAACTGTGTCAGGTATTTTGGTCATTTCTTTTCGGTGTCGTTAAATTGCCGGTACGGTGGTATGCTGGTCGGCGGCACTGGTTGGGCTTGTTGGTCGGTTGGCTAATGTTGTTGTGTGGCTGACGCTGCTCGTGCAGCCAGAAGTTGTTGTACCGTCGTCAGCAAAGCAGCAATTTGTTGTTACTGAAACTGAAAAGCTTGTGTTATATCCATAACACTGGCCGTCTACGGCTGAGGCACGGGGGCAAGGGGTGGAGGGGGCGGAGCAGCCGTAGTTTACACAAATACATTATAGCAAAAACAGGAAGCGAAGCCTCTGAAAAGAGAAATTTGATTAGTTCTGCAGTTCCCCTCCTTGAATACATGGAAGAACACAACAAGAAATTAACAAACACTTGAAAATGATCACCCCTGCAATCTGAAACACAAGAAAAGCAAGCAAAATCTTCTTCTGAACTATACTCATCTCCATCTTTTATGTTGTCTCATTGTCTCTGTAGAGATGTACCATGGGAAGCAAGGTGAGGATGTTGATTGGTGGCCAGTATCCTCTTTCTATAAAACAAACTGCATGCATATAGTAACTGGGTTCTTTGTTCCAAGAATAGAAAATTACTTAACTCCAGATAGGCGTTGTGGTACAAGCTCTTCCACTCTAGTCCACGCTAGCCTCGCTGCTGATGAAATACAAGTCCTATTTTTGTCGCTTTGTGCTGCCTGTCTCTGAGCTAGCAGAGAGCTAACTGCTGCTGCGACTCCCACTGGGCTGCATTTGATGACAGAATGGAACTCAATGGGTGTGACAGACTGCAACAGACCCGTCATCTAGTCAGCGGTGGCTGTCTAAATACTGGAGGCCGAGAGGGCTTTAGTGGTGCTTTTCCTGCCAGTCTGTCATTGGCTTCAATCAATCTTCTCGCAACCTGTATGCTGCATGGTATTCTGGCTCCAGCTTACACCAGCACAAAAACATATCACAGTAATAAAACTAGAGTACATTAAATCTGAAATATGTAAATTATTGTTCATGCACCTCTAGGGTAAGTTTTTATGGTGTTTAACTACCCCTTAAAGAGTTAATGCTTGTTGAGTTCATTTTGTGAAGCTATGAATCAAATCGATCAGACTTATATCACCTCCTCACATCATAACATTTCAGACTGCCAACCCAAATTACATTTTTGTTCAGTGTATATGTACCATTAAATAAACTTTATGCACTAGTGGCTCTGAGAACTATGGGACTTAACTTCTGAGGTCATCAGTCCCCTAGAACTTAGAACTATGAGGTGCATTCAAGTTCTAAGGCCTCCGATTGTTTTTCTCCGGACTGGAAAGAGATATAAACATGCGCATTGTTTTAAAATGTGGCCGCGTTCATTGTCAATACGTCCCAGAGATGGCAGCACCGTACGGCAGATGGAATTTTACCGCCAGCGGCGAGAATGAGAACTGTTTTAAATACTTAAAAGACCGCAGCTCGTGGCCGTGCGGTAGCGTTCTCGCTTCCCATGCCCGGGTTCCCGGGTTCGATTCCCGGTGGCGTCATGGATTTTCTCTGCCTCGTGATGACTGGGTGTTGTGTGCTGTCCTTAGGTTAGTTAGGCTTAATTAGTTCTAAGTTCTAGAGGACTGACGTCCATAGCTGTTGAGTCCCATAGTGCTCAGAGCCAAATACTTAAAATGGCGACGTTTTCCTTACTTGAACAGCATGCAATCATTCGTTTTCTGAATTTGCGTGGTGTGAAACCAATTGAAATTCATCGACAGTTGAAGGAGACATGTGGTGATGGAGTTATGGATGTGTCGAAAGCGCGTTCATGGGTGCGACAGTTTAATGAAGGCAGAACATCATGTGACAACAAACCAAAACAACCTCGGGCTCGCACAAGCCGGTCTGACGACATGATCGAGAAAGTGGAGAGAATTGTTTTGGGGGATCGCCGAATGACTGTTGAACAGATCGCCTCCAGAGTTGGCATTTCTGTGGGTTCTGTGCACACAATCCTGCATGACGACCTGAAAATGCGAAAAGTGTCATCCAGGTGGGTGCGACGAATGCTGATGGACGACCACATGGCTGCCCGTCTGGCATGTTGCCAAGCAATGTTGACGCGCAATGACATCATGAATGGGACTTTCTTTTCGTCGGTTGTGACAATAGATGAGACGTGGATGCCATTTTTCAATCCAGAAACAAAGCGCCAGTCAGCTCAATGGAAGCACACAGATTCACCGCCACCAAAAAAATTTCGGGTAACCGCCAGTGCTGAAAAAATGATGGTGTCCATGTTCTGGGACAGCGAGGGCGTAATCCTTACCCATTGCGTTCCAAAGGGCACTACGGTAACAGGTGCATCCTACGAAAATGTTTTGAAGAACAAATTCCTTCCTGCACTGCAACAAAAACGTCCAGGAAGGGCTGTGCGTGTGCTGTTTCATCAAGACAACGCACCCCACATTGAGCTAACGTTACGCAACAGTTTCTTCGTGATAACAACTTTGAAGTGATTCCTCATGCTCGCTGCTCACCTGTCCTGGCTCCTAGTGACTTTTGGCTTTTTCCAACAATGAAAGACACTCTCCGTGGCCGCACATTCACCAGCCGTGCTGCTATTGCCTCAGCGATTTTCCAGTGGTCAAAACAGACTCCTAAAGAACGCCGCTGCCATGGAATCATGGCGTCAGCGTTGTGAAAAATGTGTACGTCTGCAGGGCGATTACGTCGAGAAGTAACGCCAGTTTCATCGATTTCGGGTGAGTCGTTAATTAGAAAAAAAATCGGAGGCCTTGGAACTTGAATGCAACTCGTACTTAAACCTAAATAACCTAAGGACATCACACACACCCATGCCCGAGGCGGGATTCGAACCTGCGACCGTAGTGGTCGCGGGGTTCCAGACTGTAGCGCCTAGATCTGTTCGGCCACCCCGGCCAGCAATGCACTAGAGTTTTTGAATTATCTGGTTCTCAGATATGAATAAAGATTTGCATCTCTGTTTATAACATAAGAGTTTCATACACACAGCCTTGCTTGGGAATTTTATACATGTGCTGTTCTTGTGTAAAGAGCATAGGGAGTACAGAGTGCTCCTTGTCTAGTTGCTCATTCCATTCTATACCATCAGCACTTGAACCAAGGCTGGGTAAAACTTGCAGATAACCTCTAGAGTCTAGATCAAGTGAGTGAGTGAAATCTTAAATATCTGTTCAAACAGATCTGATTAGCTCTGCATTGAAGATTGCACCTGTCTTATATTAAACTGCTAAACTGACAACTTGTTCAAAACCCAGCAAGAATTCTAACATATTTTTACATCATTAGTTGACGAGCAACGCCTATTACATGATTTTTGCAATCAATTAGTTGCAAAAAGTAACTTTGCTTTCCTAATCACAAAAGCAATTTAAATAACTCACTTGTAGATAACACTGAAATTAGATAACCCTTTAGCTACTAGCACATACTAACGTTTCTTCCTCGGCCTGTAATTGAAATTATTATTATTACTATTACTATTATTATTATTATTATTATTATTATTATACATTTTTACACACAAATATCTCATGGCTTCAAATGGCTTTCCATGATGAAAAATGTTTATTATTTACTAATTTTCATCAATACGTACAGAGAATCAAAATGTGTGAATATCTATGTTAATTACAAATCATCTTAAATCATACCGAATTCCCTCCACTGTAGGAAAAGTATTAATTAACATATATACATAAAAACTTCATTCTACAGATACTTATATATTGTAGGAATTGGTTTCCTACTCGCTAGCACAGCTAGAAATATCCTACAGACAGATTATTGAAGGGGGAGTGTGTGCTAGGAAGGTGGAGAAACAAATTCAATGCACTAACGTGCAGTTGGTGTTTATTGAACAAGCTATATCTACCACAGAGCATATATCACGAATTAACATAGAGAGATGTCACCAACCATGTCAACAAGAGCTATACAAAATGTAGGTAAAGTCTCATGTACAGTGGCTGAACTACCATGTTCCAACCCCAAAAAATACACCTTTAATGAATCGAATCGAAGGCATAGTTTCAGGTTCACTCTTGCGTTTTAGTTTGGTAATATTTACCTGAATTTATATTTTCTCAAAGAAACGTGTACCATGGAGGTATATAGAAAATCTCTTTTCTTGGCGCTTGAGAATGAGGTGAGAGTCCAACTATTGTGACTGGAGTGATGGCTGGCATGTGTCTATGCAGAGCAACACATACACACACATCTACAGAACCTGGTGAACAAATGGTCTGCACTCAGCATGGCGCTGTGCACTAAATCAGCAGTGCACGCAGTGGCAGGCAGGAGCTGCAGTTCGATGAAATCGCCTGGTACAGCGAGTGGCTGCCCATATATGATCTCAGTGGTAACCGCCCCCAAGTTGGTGTTGTGAGCCATTCGCAAATCTAAGAAAATCTCTGGCAGGGCGGCAGCTATGTGACAGTTTGGCAGGTGAGGACAGATTTTAATGTCCTGTGAACCTGCTTCACAATACCATTTGCGACATAGTGGTAGCTCATAGTGAAGTGAGCTGCAGCACTGCATGCCTCAGCAAGCAGATTGAAAAGGTAGCTTGTCAATTGTCACCTGTGGTCCGAAGTTATGTGATGGGGCAACTGATGCACGATACCATGTGTCGACGAGAGCCCTAATGAAGGTGTCCCTGAGATGTCCGGGATTGGCACGGCCTCTGGACAGTGAGTGAACCTGTCGATCACAGTGAGTATGTATCAGCAGTCATCAGAAAATGGAGGGGGCCCACATTGTCAATGAGTACATGTGAGAAACAATGTTCCACTGGGGGACAGCAGAAATCTGAAAAGGCACTTGACAGCCCATCTTTGTTCATTGGTATGGTATGCAGGAACAGACCCAATTACTACTACATCACTGAATCCTGGGTCAGAAGAAATGCTATCACATGAGGGTTACACATGCATGGACAGGGCAGTGTAACAGGCCATGGATGTGGTCAAAGG
Organism: Schistocerca americana; assembly: GCF_021461395.2. Classification (NCBI taxonomy): domain Eukaryota; kingdom Metazoa; phylum Arthropoda; class Insecta; order Orthoptera; family Acrididae; genus Schistocerca; species Schistocerca americana. The sequence goes on from NC_060120.1 coordinate 416,160,282, forward strand.
CGAATTAACAAAAGTCAGAGAGGAGGTAGGAAGGATGCAGTCTGCCAAACTGTCTGGGTAGTCATGGTATGTAAGGATGTCACACCAGATGTGGAGGTCGGTGCTGGAAGCACCGTTACAGTTGGAGGACAAGGTCAGTGTTTGAGTCGTTTCACAACTTGTGCTACTCAGTATTGGAGGATTGGCTGAAGGATAGGGCCATGTAGTCTAGAGGAGACATAAGGATGCAAGAGTACCTGAGGCTGTTAGCCACAATATTTTTGATGACTGATACAAGACAGATATATGTCATGAATGGTGCCACATACTTTTGGTGGCGCAAATGCCTGGGGGATCATTGGGAGCCTTGTTTCCGACAAAACCCTGTTGTAAGAGGTCGCTGTTTGGCGAAGGCAGTGAAGGGGCATCCTTCAACTGAAGGTCAGAAGCATTTGACCAACTTTTAAAATGCGAGGAACTCGCGGTTATATGGCGCCCGTTTTCACTGTGGCTTACACAACTTCGCTGAAAAGAAGACCAGCAGCTGCTAGGTGTCCCCAGTGCATTGCTAGACGACATCACCTAAGGCAGACTGGCTGGCATCAGTGACTATTGCAAGCAGGGTGGTAGGCTAGAGGTGGACCAGAAGGGCAGTGTCACCTAGGTCCTACTTCATGTGCTCGAAAGTGTCCATTATCTAAAAACGGTATGGAATTCTTTCCTTTTGTGTGGATGCAGTGGTGAGCTGCTTCTACATGCTTGCAACGTTACTAAGGTGGCGCCAGAAAAAATTCGCCTTTCCAAGCAACCATTGGCGTTTCTTGAAGGCCGTGGGACGTGGGATGTCAGTTATTGCCCAGACCTTCTCAGTAAGTGGTAGGGAGCCTGCAGCAGATGCACTGTGTCCCAAAAATTGGACCTATGGTGCACCTAAAGTACACTTTTCCAGATTGATTATAACCTCTGCCTTCTGGAGGTGGAAGGGTAACTCCTGGAGGCATTGACGGTACTCAGTAAGGTCACAGGGGTAGATGAGAATATCATCCAGGTATGGAAGGACAGAGAACATTGTCTAGAAATCCCTGCCAGCTTTGGGCTACGTTGCACAGCTCAAAATGCCTAAAAACACTCTCAAATAGACTGAAAAGTGTGATAACTGCTGTTTCCTCTATGTCCTCCAGGGTGATCAGGATCTGCGTGAATGCTTTCGCGTTATCAATCGTGCTGAAAACTGTTGAAACGGAGAATTCAATTTCATTTTCGATATCAGAAGCAGGGCAGAGGTCCAAAGGCTTTTGGGGGAGGGGGGGGGGAGGGGGGGAGCACACCGGCGTAGTTTGCTGCCTCAATCTCAGCCTGAACGACTTTTCAGCGGCTATGGCAGAAAACCAGAGGGTCTGGCATTGTCGCTATGTAATGTACTATGTCATGGGACAGCTTGTGGATACCGCTGAAAGGATGGGTGAGCAGAGGAATTTTCCGCGAGATGATCAGAAAAAGGATCAGAATAAGACAGTTGCTTGATCACAAAGTGAGTGGCTACGTAATGTTAGCTGAGGCTGTGAAAGTAGGATGTGCTGCTAACAACGATGTGGCGACTCGCCAGGTCGAGGAACAGGCCATAGTGGGAAATAAAATTGGCGCCAAGGGTCCATGACATCCACAGTGGTGAACGTCTGAGGGAAATCTCGATCAAGGTCTAGGTCAACAAATGATTGGGGGAGCAGTAAGTAGGTGGTGATTACTGAGTAATTTAGTTGCAATGAGGAGTAAGGAAGATGGTGGACAGTAGGCAGAAGAGCACAACAGGTTGCAGGGAAAAATGGTTAGGTCAGATCTGGTATTGTTTATATATGCCATAGAGAAGGGAAGATCATAACGATCGTGTACCAACAAGTGCTGTGAGATCACGGAGCAGTCTGCCATGCCTACTGCAGACAGTGCCGATGTTTGGGGCCCACAAGCATGGTGCTCAACAATTTGTGGCATTTCTGCCGAAACGTTCATGGTATCAGCAGTGAGCCCACCATCCTTGAACGTCTCCGTAGTCGTCAGCTGGCCAGGAAGGAGGGCTGCGCCAGCACAGACATGCACACTGTCAGCTATTGGGTGGGCAGGTTCAAATAGCTCTGAGCACTGTGGGACTTAACATCTGAGCTCATCAATCACCTAGAACTTAGAACTACTTAAACGTAACTAACCTAAGGATATCACACACATCCCCCATGCCCGAGGCAGGATTCGAACCTGCGACCGTAGCGGTGAAGGTGTTACTAAGATCGTGTGCACTGTGCACACAGTGGTTAAGGGTGTATGTGGGTGTGTGTGGCTGAATTGGATCCAGCACAGGGGCAGATGGGCCTGAGCGTTCTAGCACAGCAGTGAGTTTTTCCACCTGACCAGTTATGTTCATCGGTAACTGGCACTGCTAGTTGTGGGGCTTGTGGGTGGAAGTGCCAGACTTTGCTGCATATTTGTCTGGCCGTGTGAAAGACTATCGCAGTGCTGGGTGTCAAGCAGTGAATATGAGTGCACATGAAGACTGTGGCGGTGGTGGCAGCAGTCGATGAAGATTGAGTGTGTCAAAGATTCTGTCCACTAAAACGGCTGCCACATCAATGTTCACTTGATTGTGCATGGCTAGGGCTATGCATATTGCAGTTTGCAGATGTGGGAGCCACTTTGGGGACCCCCAAAGAATGGCACATGTCAGTGTTTGTGTTTCCCCCCATCTTAATGCCCATAATTAGCGCTTCAGGTACGGAAGCATGGGCCATGCTATGCCCTCAGGTCAGTGCGGCACAGCACTGACTTGGTAGGGGAACATGCATGACATGAGCAGCGGTGTGATGGAGGTGAGTGGGGATGCAGGAGGAGAAGGGAGGGATGATGGATGACAGCAGCATGTAGCTTGGGCTGGGGTGCTGAACAGGAGCAGAAACATTGCCTGCACTGGCTAACAGTAATCCATGTGTGCACAATGGAGCAATTTAGCTCCCAGCGTTTTAGGTGAATCATATCAACATGAATTTATATATGCACAAAGGGAAAGGGTACAATAACCAACTATAAATACACTGGACAGTGAAAGAATCTAACTACAAGTTCATGCAAAAGAGTTAATACAAGACATTATTTCATATGCTCGTATATCACACAAACACATGGGTAGGTGGTTTCTTGAAGTATGTGAGGACTTGCAAACACGCGTATATGGGCATGCAAACTGCACTGTTTCACAGGTCTTGGGGGCGTGGGGGAGGGCTGCCATTGCTGCTAATGTTAATGTGGCAGTAATCAAGAAGCAATTCCTGGAATAATTTTGTAGGAAGTGGGGCCATGAGTGACAAGTTACACTTAAGAAGGATAGGCGCACTCATTAAATAAATAACTTGCAATGCTCGCAGCAGTAGTAGGGTAAAGTGGGTTCTGGCGCATTTGTCACTGCGGGCTGCATACATTCAGGATCAATCCTATTGATATGCCAGTTGGTTTATGACCCTGTGGCGGTTGATTTATGACCCCTTGGGGATAATCCATCCTTCTGTGAAACCCTCCACCCCATCCCCCTCCTGCTCTTCCTCCCCCCACTTCTGGGAAATCCCTAACCCCTCTCCACCTCCATCTCATTCTTACAAGCACACTTTTGATATCAAATTAGTTGGATAATTAAATAAATTGAGTAATTAATCACCCCAATCCTGGGAAATCCCTCAGCCCTCCCCTCCACCACTGCCCTCTCCCTTCCCCATATGGTAATAAGCAGGAGGAAGACTCAATCTGTACTGGAGAGGAAACTGAAATCAGTGTGAATTACATAGCAGAGGGTATAATAATACATAGTTTATTTATAAAATTCAATTTGCAAAACCAATTTGCGGGGGTTGGATCTCTTTATTTAGTGGGAAAAGCTCACCATTTCGTGCTGTTTGCTTAATTTTGAAAGCTACAAGCCTTGTAAAATAGATTGAAAAAATTAATTAAGTACCTAAATGTATCGCTTTTTTTTGATTGTGTAAGAAATACCGTCATGAAAATGATGTCAACATAACTCACTGCATGGAATTACACTGTTACAGATCCACAAAAAAATATTTCTGATCACACCTTGCACTGACTGCTGAGCAGATGTAACATGAGCTGCAGCTGCACCACCCACCTTGCACATTCCCATTTACGCAGGTCAGGAGAGAGGCCCACACACAGGGCTGGCCCACAGCACAAGAGACAACTTCATCCTCTAACACTACCCCACACTACCCAGACAGAATGAACCAGAAATATTCACCTTGGTTGAAAGTTCTCTTTAAACAATAAAAATATAGCTGATACACTCTGTTTTGAATAATAAGAGCTGTGGAGAAGTAATAATGAATTATAATAGAAAATAAAACTGTCATAAGCCTTTAATACTGGTAAAATGAATAACCTGACCGCAAGAATTTTGAACAGTATAAACTGCCTGAATAATGAACTTTGACATAAAACCTACAATAATTAGTTTTGCAAAACTGATCACAGACCCCAGAACTAAAACTGATGCACAACACAGAAATATCTATCTGTCTCTGAATGACATAAGGTGGTTCTGACTGAAACATCAAAATATTTAGTTCTTACCTCCATTCTATGCAAAACTGGATAACGCATGCAGTACTGCAGTGTCTTGGGCATTGCTATGCTAATGCTGCAAATTACTATATCTACATAGAGACATCGTGAGGTGCAATGAGTTCTCTGTTAGTTGCAAATCGAAGTATTTTTGGAACATACTTGGTTCATTTTCTACTTCTGAAAAAAAACATGATCAATTAAAAATTGTAAGGAAAAGGTAGGTGAAAAATGCCGCTGCAATAATAAGAAAGTGACTTCAAAAAATTGCCTTATAATTCTCTTCATGTCAATAAAAGTTTCTATTACACTTCCTCCTTCTCATATCGGTTACTATTATGTTATCATCTTAATTAAACACATCGATAAGTTGAGACTTTACATTTGAATCATTACATTATATCTGTTTCCTCAGTTTAACACAACTAACCACTATCTTCTCCCACACCTATGTGCACACCAAAGATGATAACCTAACCCTGTGATACAGCTTACAACATCACTGCTCGCTGACATGTAACATCTCAAGAGCAAAGAAATGACATTATTGTGCAATCGATTAAAACTCAAATGACACCTATCATGGTGTATAGGCGTCGACTGAGCTAGTTCACAAAACTGCCACAAATGGCGCGTAAACGGTTTTTTTCCCACCACTTCACTTGGGAACCAATAGGAACACAACATTCACACCATAGCCCACGTGAAAACTGGCAGGAGCCCATAGGATGGGGAACACTATATACAATCACATCATCATGATGCTGGGGGAGATATAAGACAGATGTGCTCGCAGTCATAGTCAGTCAGGGGAAGAACCATGAAGTGTCAACAGCAGTCGAGATCCTCACCTCACTTTGCATCACAGAAGGAGTGTAAAAGTAAACAATTCTCTATGGAGCTCCATTTCTTTGTTCAACTCCATGTCTTTGTCTGTGTTCAGCAGCCTCCAGCATGTCCATACTGGCAGCGATCTCTAGCATGTCTGGAACTGCAGCAGCCACCATCGACTTGTCGGAACCTCCAGCGATGTCTGGCACGTCAGAGAACTAAATAGTGTGACGATCGATCGCTCGTACGAAGTTCACAGGTACCGAAATTCGCAAACGTGCTTTGATCCTCTACACGCCACGAAGTCGGTTACAGTAGTGCCGTGTGCAACACCGCCATTTGTGCAAAACGCACATGCAGTCAACTATTACCAAGCTACGCCAGCCTCGCATTCCTCACAAATCAGTAACAGACATTTTTATGCCTCCAGTTTGCCAGAACAAACCACCGTATCGACGGCCCAGTTACGCGACCACATGGGTACCAGTGCACTCAACATAACCTATTCACCCAGCAACGTTTTACTACGACAGTGTGACCGCCAACAGGTTTCACCAGTGTTTTATGGTACTACCAAGAAGGGTGCGTGGCCAGTGTGTACGGAAAACTCTCGTTGTTGCCACTTTAAGCTCCAGGCCACCCCCCCTAACCCCCCTCCCCACCCACGGGGGCCTCGATTCCGACCATACAGCCCCTCGTTCCTTCTGCAGTACCGTCTGCGTCTGCCGCGCTGGCCTTACGCGTCATTTCCGAGTCGGACAATGTCAGTGCTATTCCTGAAATTTCTGGTCCAGTTTACGGGCACTCATTACACGCTGCTCGCCCGTTTGCTTCCACAGTACCAATAGTGCCTGCCGCATCCTGTTTTCAGGCATCTTCAGGGACATTACAAAAAGCCATTGTTCCGAACGTGTGTGCTAGTAACATTTCCGCTCTGGTGATGCCGGATTCTAGCATGAACTCTTGCGCAGTGGGACTGCAGGCCTTCCAAGACATGCCGAAGCCACCGTCGTCTCCACCTCCAGGCCGCCTACCCAAGCTACCTTCCCTATACGAGGACAATCCAGTTTCATGGTTCGCACTGGTGGAGCTCCTCTTCGAGCTGCATCAAGTGACTGAGGACAACTCCAAATTCCTATGTCTGGTCACACACCTTCACGACCACCACCAAAGTACGAGTTCGCCAAGAAAACGATATTGGACCGACTTGCCAGCTCACCACAGGAATTGATAATCAAGATTCTGTACGAGGAGCACCTGGGGGACTGCACTCCATCACAACTTTGGCGCCGCCTCAGGTTACTCGTGAGTGAACACATGATGCCAGACGTCACCCTGTGGGTGATATGGTCTGCCAAGTTACCTACCGACCTACAGATACACCTACTGCCGCACCCCTTCGAGTCTACCGGTTCTCGCCTACGCATCACAGATCAGCTGTATGCGCTCCTGCACCAGAAACACCCAGCTCATCCACCATCGCTGTGTGACACTACACTGCCTGTTTAGCGGCCGTCTGCAGGCAGGGATAGGGCCCATTCCGCTTCCATGCCTTCTACGCCACCAGGCAGTACTTGTCTACTCTCTCCTCTTCCTGAGCACTCAAGAATTGCCCACGCTCCACATGTCCCGGCTTACATCCCAGAACAGATCAACGAGGACAAGCCTCCCCTGCTATCACAGTCACCGCCATCACCACATCTGGCTCATCTGTACTGTTGATACCACAAGATTTTTGGGGCTGAGGCCAAGAAGTGCAGGTACCTTGCCAACACCCAAACGCTGACCACAGGAACTAAGTGACGCCGTGTCCTCCGGGGAACTTCACAGGAGTCCCCTAACATTGCACTCCATCCACTCGTCCCCTTAGCTGAAGGGTCGTTTATACATGACAGACATTTCATCGCAGTTTGTCTACCTAATTGATATTGGCGCTGATGTGTCTATCATACCTCGATTGTTGGCTCCTACTGACTTTGCACTGACAAAGTCTCTCTTACGAGCTGTCAACACATGAACGTTACAAACTGTCGGTTCTGTGAAAGTGATGGTGCACCTATCCCCTTCTCTGCGTTTCCCGTGGACCTTCTACATCGCCAACATCGACGAAACAATTCTCGGTATGGATTTTTTGTCCCATTACAAGCTCTCCCCGAATGTAGTCCAGTGTTCAGCGTTACACCACCCATCTAACGCTCAGATACCGTCCTCCAGCACCCATTGTCCTCGTTCCGTTACCGCTGCAACATGGGATTTAGTTCGCGAGCATTCCACTCTCGTGGGCAACATCGTGACCTGTGTGACTAACCTACTTTCAGAATACTGCTCAGCAGTGCACCTCTGCCGGGAGAACGACTAGCTGAAACAACTCATTGCTCACACTTACAACAAGCTCGCTGTGGCCTGCACCTCACTGTTGAAACTGCAATCTGCAGTTCCTTCACCGGATCAAACTTCATCGCCAAGCATCAGTTTCAATACCCATCAGCTTAGTTCAAAAACATTCATTGCATGTGACGATTCGCGTTCAGTGACCTCCACACCGCCCAAGCACCCACTACATGCAGTGCCTCGTGTTTCAAATAGTGTCTCTAGTAACAGTTGCTCGCACAGCACAACTACGCCCACTATCCAGGCAGCTGCCCCGCTTATTGATAAACATTCCCCCTCTCCCACACGCCAGCGAAGCAACTCGGCAGCCATCGCTGTCCCTCGCACGACGCCAGCGCCTCTCTCACCTGCACTGGTTGGCCAAGGCAAAGTTAACAACAGACAGTTGCTGCGCGCCCCACTCCGCTCCGTGCTGCATGCACATCCGACCTCTACAACCAAGCGCACACCGCGCTCACGTAATAGGCATGTGACTTTCGTGCTGCCTTTTCCCACTCGCGCCAACAGCTACGCCTCATCTCGCCCCACTCATCCTAAAACTCCATGTCAGAATGTTACTCAGCCTCATGTGCAGTTCTCTGTCTCTTCTGTCACCGACGGAACGACACACAAGATAATTACCACTGCCAGCCTTCCTATTAGACACAAGGATTTACGCCTCAACCCCATTAAGTTGCGCACAGTCCGGCAACAGATTAACGAACTTCTGGAGGCAGGCATCCTACAGCCATCGGACAGCAATTGGTCTTCACCAATTCACCTCATCACCAAACACGAGGGTTCTTTTAGAATGTGTGGTGATTACAGACATTTAAATGCTCGCACTGTCGTGGACAATTACCCCATGCCAATCATAAACAATTTCACTCATATGTTATCGGGCGCCACAATCTTCAGTGTGAGTGACTGCAAACGTGCTTATCGCCAGATTCTCATAGTGCGGGAAGACATTCCAAAGACTGTGATCATCACGCCACTCAGTTTGTTCCAGTACAACTTCATGCCATTCGGTTTAAAGACTGCCACACAAACGTGGCAATGTTTCATTGACTCAATCTTATGACGATTCGAGTTCTGCTTCGTATACCTGGATGACATACTCATTTTCAGCAAATCGACTGAAGACCATGAAGATCATTTATCCCAGGTCTACCAGACTTTGGCATCCAAAGGTGTCGAGGTCAACAAAGAAAAATTCCAATTGCCCCAGTCTTCTGTGACATTTCTGGGTTACACTGTCTCTGCAGATGGAATACAGCCTCCCAAATCCCGTGTGCAGGCTATCACGTCATCGCCTCTCCCAGCTACGTACAAAGTACTCAGATACTTCCTAGGTAGTATAAATTAATACCGCCGTCATCTACATCCTGCCGCCGCCGTGCAGGCTCCGCTGACGGACTCACTCTCCGACAAACAAACTTCAGGCGTTAAACCAGTCCGTTGGACTGAACCCATGCTAGAGGCTTTCAGGGCTCTTAAAAAAGCATTAGGTCATGTGGTCATACTCGCCCACCCTGATCCGTCTGCCGAATTGTTCATCTCTATGGACGCCGGCGACATCATGGTCAGGGGAGCATTACAACAGAGCAAAGGCGACACAGTTTCACCACTTCATTTCTTCTCCAAAAAACTGTCTACAGCACAGAAGAAATATTCCGCTTTTGATAGAGAGCTTCTGGCGGTATACGAGTCCGTCAAACATTTCCGCACTGACATCAAGGGCCGTCCTTTCTTCATTCTTACTGATCACAAACCGCTGGCAGATGCCTTCTCAACCCGCCAGAGGATCCTTCCCCGCTGACGCTTCCGCCACTTCGACCTGGTCTCTCAATTTACTGCAGACGTATGCTACATCAAAGGCATGGACAACATCCCCACTGATTTCCTCTCGTGGACCAATGCCGTTTCAAGTATCTTCGATTTATCCGACCTCGCCGCTCTCACGGACCCACAGTCTTCACTCATGTTTACCAAGGCTAAGTTCCCTGGCATTTCAGACGAAGTGTGGTGGGACTCTTCTACCGGCATTCTGTGGCCTTTGCTCCTGCCCACGCTGCGCCAACAGGTTTTCGACGCCTTGCATAATCTCGCCCACCCTGGCGTCCGAGCCACCACTCGCCTCGTCACCAAGCGTTTTGTGTGGAAAGATGTGAAACGGGACTGTCAAACATGGGCACGCAGCTGCACTTCTAGTCAACGAAACAAAATAGGTCGTCACACCTCTCCACCACTCGGTAAGTTTGACATCCCTGAGGGACGTTTCCGTCACGTACATATCGACCTTATAGTCCCCTGCCTCCGTCGGAGTGCCACAGGTATATCCTGTCCACAATAGACCGAATGTCTCGTTGGGTGGAAGCCGTCCCCTTACCCAACATCACAGCAGAAACTGTGGCCAAATGATTCGTTTCTCCTTGGATCACTAGGTTCAGGTGCCCATCCACCATCACAACCAACCAGGGTCAACAGTTCGAATCTGCACTTTTTACGGTTCTCTGTAATCTTTTTGGTATTAAAAAGATCCATGCAACAGCCTACCACCCGCAAAGCAACAGGTTGGTGGAACGATGGCACTTCACCCTTAAAACTGCACTCAGGTGCCACGACTGTGTCTGCTCCGAGGCACTTCCTTGGGTGTTGCTGGGCCTATGTTCTACATTTAAACCAGATTTACATGGGACAATTTCCGAATTCGTTTTCGGTGGAAACCCGGTTTTACTTGGGGAACTAATTCTCCCCCAAGATCCCGGAGATTCCCCCTCCTTCCCAGACTTTATTGGAAGGACGTGTGCACACTTCAGAAACACGTGGCTACACCCACCAGTCAGCCATTCCCCATCTGACACTTATGTGCCGTCCACACTCAGCACTTGCTCACATGTCATACTCAGGGGCGACTCTGTCAGACAACCCTTACAACCCCCTTACCTCAGACCCTTCGAAGTACTCTGGAGGGGCGAGACGACGTTCGACATTAAGATAAAAGATCGCCAGCAAACCATTACTCTACACAGGCTCAAGCCTGCCTTTGTAGACTGTGACACCCCTCTGCCGTCCCAGTCGGACTGCCCAAGCACATGTTCTTTTGACGAACCTGCTAACGAGTCCGTTCAACCTACGGTTGGGTTTTCTTCATCCAACGAGTCACTACCGCAGTTTGCACGTTCCTCAGACATGTCATCATCATCCCCATTCACAGGGTTTGAAGACATTTCAGGTACTAGAGACACGGATGCCCCATCCTTCATTTTGCACTGCAACATACCACCTGACCGCATCGATGACGTGTCGATTATGATGTTAGATAGTGGTGTGCTCGTACTGCTCACCGACAGCACAGACCCGACCCTCACTGAGGAACTCAACGTCAAGATAGTGCACAGCTTGTCCCTCCCACAAGAGTGCGACCCGTCATGTGTTCAAGCTTTCATTTCTTCGGACGGCTCAGTATGCATTCAGGGAAGGCCCGCTCACACGCTGCCTCCTCTCCCATACCGCTACTCCTGAGTTGGCTGATGCTTCATGTAAGGTGTCAGGCAAATCCAACACCTTCCATGAAAACCCTGACATGATAAGCAACTCCAGTAGTATGTCACATAGCTCCGAATAAATCGTGACATTAAATTAACCAAAGTAATACGAGTAACGGGTGAGCAAATGGAATACCACAGACTAACACAAGTGTGGTGTCACCACCAGACACCACACTTGCTAGGTGGTAGCTTTAAATCGGCCGCGGTCCATTAGTACATGTCGGACCCGCGTGTCGCCACTGTGTGGTCGCAGACCGAGCGCCACCACAAGGCAGGTCTCGAGATACGGACTAGCACTCGCCCCAGTTGTACGGACGACTTCGCTAGCGACTACATGGACGAAGCATTGCTCATTAGCCGAGCAAATAGTTAGAATAGCCTTCAGCTAAGTCAATGGCTACGACCTAGCAAGGCGCCATTAGTAACATTGCATGTATGTAAAGAGTCTCACTTGTATCGCCACAATCTCCAGATGTACCAAAAGGATGGATTAAAGTTAAGTATTCCAGAAGCTACGTACTTTTCTTTATAGCATTCATTACGTATCCTGTTTCAGACCTCACGCACCCTGCTTTGGCTTAGCGCGTGCCTTTCGGCTTCCTCTCATTGTGTCAAGGCTGTCTTGTCTAGACACAACAACAAGAATGCCTAAATGCATGTCATACCTTCCCACAGTGAGACAGATGCAGTTCCGAGGGGAGAAACGAGAACAGAAGCCGAGAGCAGAACCGTGTTAAGCTGGAAGGCCCTACGATAAGGGACGGACACCCACGTCGCCAGCTAACCGCTAGGACCACAGCACATAAAGCTTCGATCAGGATTGCAGAAGTCTCATCTGTTACACCCCCTTTTTGCTTAACACTAGTGTCGATCTTCAATTAAAGCTCATGGTGTTCACATTTGCCACTTGAAGTAAAAATCTGAAACGCGATGATTTTTCTGTTATATAGTTATTGAGAAGCCACTGTAATTTACGACAAGTCAGATAAGTAATTAAAGATAATTGAGGGTCACTGTAGACCATTTTGATAGTTTTCTCTTTTGTGAAACTTAATTTAAACCTAGATTATAGATGTGATATGGCATAGGTCATCCTTCGATCCATTGTAGAACTTGGAAACCCATTCAGGGAATATTCGTTCACATTTTTGTTGAACGCAGTTGGTTTTTACCATCCTGTATTAAAACATCTCCTTTTATCACTAGTGCAATTTATAAACGATGTTTTGTGAGTAGAATAAAATTTCCAATGGTAAACTTAACTGCTTTTTCGACGTTATTTTACCAGCTAACTAAAAATAGGAAAGCCTTGAACCCCTTCCACTAAATTTAGTTAGTATTAAGATTCTTTTACAGGGAGTGCAGTGGAGCTGACGCTGAAATCATTAAGTATTTGGTTATATCATCGCTAGTCTCACTGAACTCTTCTGAATTCTACATGTCATGTGTGGTCTGACGTCTCCTTACCAGCAACAAGTCCCAGGTTCAAACTAGTCAATTCCCTAAAAAAACACGCTCAGAGCGTCGTTGTGCGAAAGTGGTAGGGAGACACGATATAGAACAAACAGACACCGCGCAGAATGTTAGAATCATTCCTCCCTCACTCGTTTTCGGATTACGAGTTGACCGGCGGCCGCCCGCTGCACCTTCACACGCCGACCCGACGGAGATGGAGTTTCTGGTCGTGCGCCTGCAGCCTCGCACCACTCACGCCGATGCTGACACCCACACAACCCCCCCCCCCCCTCAGGGCTCATAGGCCGTACTCCGTAATGCGGGGGGAGGGGGGGGGGTCTGTGTGGCATCGATAGGTCACATCGACCACACAAATTACAATTGGAACATTAACTGCTCTGACGATCCGCCATGTTTAATTCAGTCTTCCTCTGTACTTCATGCAGTGTTCATGTGTATCAGTCTTTATGGTAAAATATACACTCCTGGAAATGGAAAAAAGAACACATTGACACCGGTGTGTCAGACCCACCATACTTGCTCCGGACACTGCGAGAGGGCTGTACAAGCAATGATCACACGCACGGCACAGCGGACACACCAGGAACCGCGGTGTTGGCCGTCGAATGGCGCTAGCTGCGCAGCATTTGTGCACCGCCGCCGTCAGTGTCAGCCAGTTTGCCGTGGCATACGGAGCTCCATCGCAGTCTTTAACACTGGTAGCATGCCGCGACAGCGTGGGCGTGAACCGTATGTGCAGTTGACGGACTTTGAGCGAGGGCGTATAGTGGGCATGTGGGAGGCCGAGTGGACGTACCGCCGAATTGCTCAACACGTGGGGCGTGAGGTCTCCACAGTACATCGATGTTGTCGCCAGTGGTCGGCGGAAGGTGCACGTGCCCGTCGACCTGGGACCGGACCGCAGCGACGCACGGATGCACGCCAAGACCGTAGGATCCTACGCAGTGCCGTAGGGGACCGCACCGCCACTTCCCAGCAAATTAGGGACACTGTTGCTCCTGGGGTATCGGCGAGGACCATTCGCAACCGTCTCCATGAAGATGGGCTACGGTCCCGCACACCGTTAGGCAGTCTTCCGCTCACGCCCCAACATCGTGCAGCCCGCCTCCAGTGGTGTCGCGACAGGCGTGAATGGAGGGACGAATGGAGATGTGTCGTCTTCAGCGATGAGAGTCGCTTCTGCCTTGGTGCCAATGATGGTCGTATGCGTGTTTGGCGCCGTGCAGGTGAGCGCCACAATCAGGACTGCATACGACCGAGGCACACAGGGCCAACACCCGGCATCATGGTGTGGGGAGCGATCTCCTACACTGGCCGTACACCACTGGTGATCGTCGAGGGGACACTGAATAGTGCACGGTACATCCAAACCGTCATCGAACCCATCGTTCTACCATTCCTAGACCGGCAAGGGAACTTGCTGTTCCAACAGGACAATGCACGTCCGCATGTATCCCGTGCCACCCAACGTGCTCTAGAAGGTGTAAGTCAACTACCCTGGCCAGCAAGATCTCCGGATCTGTCCCCCATCGAGCATGTTTGGGACTGGATGAAGCGTCGTCTCACGCGGTCTGCACGTCCAGCACGAACGCTGGTCCAACTGAGGCGCCAGGTGGAAATGGCATGGCAAGCCGTTCCACAGGACTACATCCAGCATCTCTACGATCGTCTCCATGGGAGAGTAGCAGCCTGCATTGCTGCGAAAGGTGGATATACACTGTACTAGTGCCGACATTGTGCATGCTCTGTTGCCTGTGTCTATGTGCCTGTGGTTCTGTCAGTGTGATCATGTGATGTATCTGACCCCAGGAATGTGTCAATAAAGTTTCCCCTTCCTGGGACAATGAATTCACGGTGTTCTTATTTCAATTTCCAGGAGTGTATGTGTATATAGGAAACTTGGGAACTGTTTATTGCATATATTACGATCCGTATCCAGATTCCCATAAGTTGCTGTCATCCATCCCACTCATTGATTTTTGTAATGAAGACACACAAACAGTCTGTGACTCTCAGAAGAACTGTGCTGGGGGCCCTACACCATATGGTGCAGGTCAGTACTGGTCTGTAACATACTCCCCTACTCCCCGCCCCAACACTATGGTGTTACTACAAGGATGTAGTGTTGATGTGGTGTATGACAAGCTGCCAGATCCTCCCAGTGCTCTAATGCTTTTCACTTCAACTTATGATTTAACTGCTACAGGTTCAAAGAGCTTAAATATTGGTACAGAAGCATCAGTGGATGGTGACTCGCATGTTGTGTTAGAGATTGAAAATGAACTGAGAATTGTTAAGTTGTGGTTTATGAAGCTGTAATAGGATGAACTGTATCTTGTAGAACAGCACATCAATCAACAGATGATCTCCGAATATTTTCCATCTCCAGACATTTTCTGTGCTGGTCTGAGGCTATCTGTAACATCATTGTCTGATGACGTGACACTCATGGTGAGGTCTGGAGTTCAAGCCATTTATCTGCAACATTCGATCATTACAAATTTGTTTGGCCTACGGATGGTGCTATTCCTTGTGCTGGGAAGACTGAACTGTGGGCTGCCATGAGTTCAGGCAGTGTATAGTGTGGATGCAGGTGATTTAGAAAAATCGTCACTATGGTGTCAAAAGAAGAAGCTAAAGAAACACCTATCAGTTTGAGAGAAATACACGCTGAATTCCGTGTATACAAAAAACGTTTATTTGCAAAATGCGCTGTTGCTGTGAAGACTGAACCACTGAACTCTTTGTTGTGTCCTGCCCACTCGTCTAATATAAGGTGCCTAGGAAACCTGCTTTCTCGGATAATTTTACAACAGTTCAAGCAAATCGTATTAATGAATTTTTATTACAGTAGGATTCATGACAATACTCAACATTGTGAAATACAGAAGTCTTGCAAGCAATGGGCGACAGACAAATAAGAAGTCTCTTCAGTACATAAGCTGATATAAGTGAAATAGAATGGCTCGTCTTCCACTCGGCCGGAGCCAGGCGGCGCAGCGCTTATGTTCTCTTCATGTAGATGGCGCTACTCTCTCTTTGGTGTCTTAGAGAGGGGTCGGTCAACGTACTATTGGCAGACATCGTCTCACAACCCTCCCTGCTCTAACGTTGTTGCCTGTCGTGCAGGTGCTTGACTTTACGCTGGAACGTCCTTCCTGATGTGTACCCTTGCTGATGTGTAAATAAAAGACATATCATCGGACATTTTTGTCATTTTTCTTATTTAATCGGCCCATTATTATATAATATAAGGTGTAGCCATTGTAGTTCAGTCACTGTAGTGGCTACAAATGTTACTATTATTATTATTATTACAAATGTTCATTTTTCTTTAAAAATCCGCTTCACACCAAAACCTGCTGTAGTTGGTATCGGGGAGGATGGGTGAAGCATCAGGACTTTGCTGTAAGTGACTGGATCTGTGATGGTGTGAAGGAGACTGGGAGAAGAAGGAGAATGGGATACTTATGCCTGGTAATATACAAGTGATAATTGTAGGTCCATCCAACTGTGGCAAGACAAATGTTCTCATGACATTACTAACACACCCAGATGAAGTCTGCATTGAGCATTTATGTGTATTTTCAAAAACACTGTTTCAACTCAAGTACCTGCTGCCGCAAAAGATGCTGCAGGTGTAGATGGTATAATCTACATGACATTCAGTCAAAGCAGTCTAATCCCCCTGCCAGAAAAAGTAAAACCAAACTAAAAAACAGTAGGTATAGATGGAGCTTTCAGGAGTTTCTTTATATATGGCTGTGAAAAGTGGTGGTGAGTGTGTTAGTATACATTGCACCATGGATGAGTTCGCATGTATGACAGGCACCCTGTTCGAGAGTAAAGGTGTGCATAGACAGTGAATATGTCCATACATAGATGGAAAATCTCAGTCTCTTGAACGTAAAGTTATGGAGCTAAAGATGTGTGCTCAGACCTTTCTGAGGCTGATAACGAATTAGATGCCAGGATTAAGTAACTAGGGACACACACACACGCTCTTCTCTGAGAAAGAAAGTAAACGACTTAGCTGTGAAGGTTGATGGAATTTAGACGAAAGTACGTGACTTAACTGTAAAGGTTGAGCGAAATGTATACTGGGTGTTTCTGTAAGGGTGTGCAAAAATGTAACAGGACATAGAGAATGCTCCACTCAACAATTTGAGGTAGGTAACCTGGGGTCGGAGAAGCCAGATTGAGATATGGAAGTAAACATGTCTATCGCTTTGTCTGGCATTACTATTTTCCAGCTTATTAACAACTAACATGCATACAAGTTTACACGTACTGTGCTATTGTTTTACATGTACATGCTTATTTCCTCCAAGGAAACAAGGAGGAGCCTGATTAGTAGGAAGTCATGATGCAGTTTTGTTTACTTTACTTGTCCATGAGTTGGCTCTGTCCTATGAGAGAACATGCTATGAATCAACGACAGACCTATTCATTACTCAATACTATTCAGAGGTGTACAGTACAATACAGTGGAGCAGTGCCGATACAGTTTCGCACAGCTCACTGCCATGCACCTTGTGTATGGGGAAGCATGCTGCAATGCTCTCCCTACTGAAAGCCTGTACAGGAAACGATTTCCTAATAAGCGTCATCTGTCACGACGAGTCTTTATATCTCTCGATCATCGAATGTGGGAGACTGGTTCATTGGAAAAAATAAATGAGGACCTGGCAACATGAGAACCACTCACACACCCAATTGTGAAGAGGAAGTGTTAGAACATGTTGCAGTGGACCCCACTACAAGTACTCATCGTATTGTATGTGAAATGGATGCTGCACATACTAGCATGTGGTGAATACTCCATAAACAACAATTGCATCAATGCTTTACACCAAGGCTCGCATTCTCAGTGGTTGCTCCAAGAATGGCTTGACAGACCGTATTTTCTCCAGATCATGCTGTTTACTGACGTAATCTCATTTGATTGTGATGATATTTTGAACAGCAAGAAGAGCCCAGTGTGAGATGAGGAAAATCCTCATGCTGTAATAGAGTCACTGCATCAAGTACGTTTTGCTGTGAATATCTGGGCCAGCATTGTAGGCTACAGTCTCATTGGGCCATATGGTTCGCCTGGGCGACTGAATGGCCATCTGTAGTTGAGGTTCATGCAAATAGTTGTAAGGTGGCAGATTGAATGAATGTCAATTTCACACCTCACATGAGAGATTTAATACATCATAACAAGAAGGTGAATTTGTCACCTAACGTACTTCAGCGAAAATGAGCAGATTTGCCTATTAAAATGTGCAGTATGCAAAGCAAAGGGATGACACTCAGTTCCACGGCATTAACGTACCGAACCCAAATCCCGCATGTCAATGAGCAAAAGGTGAAAAATGCTGCTGGAGGAAATGTTTTAGTTTGGGAGCAGACGCGAGTTGCACCATCACGGCCCGAGTACAACAGAATGCTTTTAAGACGACCCATGGCGACAGGGACAACAAACACAATGGGAGACGAGGCATCAGGCCAGTGCTGCATGCTCGCTTTGGAGAATCTGAAATCGTTATAGGTACAGAAAGCTGGCTTAAGCCAGAGATAAATTCTGCCGAAATTTTTACAGAGGTACAGACGGTGTTTAGAAAGGATAGATTGCATGCAACCGGTGGTGGAGTGTTCGTCGCTGTTAGTAGTAGTTTATCCTGTAGTGAAGTAGAAGTGGATAGTTCCTGTGAATTATTATGGGTGGAGGTTACACTCAACAACCGAACTAGGTTAATAATTGGCTCCTTTTACCGACCTCCCGACTCAGCAGCATTAGTGGCAGAACAACTGAGAGAAAATTTGGAATACATTTCACATAAATTTTCTCAGCATGTTATAGTCTTAGGTGGAGATTTCAATTTACCAGATATAGACTGGGACACCCAGATGTTTAGGACGGGTGGTAGGGACAGAGCATCGAGTGACATTATACTGAGTGCACTATCCAAAAATTACCTCGAGCAATTAAACAGAGAACCGACTCGTGGAGATAACATCTTGGACCTACTGATAACAAACAGACCCGAACTTTTCGACTCTGTATGTACAGAACAGGGAATCAGTGATCATAAGGCCGTTGCAGCATCCCTGAATATGGAAGTTAATAGGAATATAAAAAAAGGGAGGAAGGTTTATCTGTTTAGCAAGAGTAATAGAAGGCAGATTTCAGACTACCTAACAGATCAAAACGAAAATTTCTGTTCCGACACTGACAATGTTGAGTGTTTATGGAAAAAGTTCAAGGCAATCGTAAAATGCGTTTTAGACAGGTACGTGCCGAGTAAAACTGTGAGGGACGGGAAAAACCCACCGTGGTACAACAACAAAGTTAGGAAACTACTGCGAAAGCAAAGAGAGCTCCACTCCAAGTTTAAACGCAGCCAAAACCTCTCAGACAAACAGAAGCTAAACGATGTCAAAGTTAGCGTAAGGAGGGCTATGCGTGAAGCGTTCAGTGAATTCGAAAGTAAAATTCTATGTACCGACTTGACAGAAAATCCTAGGAAGTTCTGGTCTTACGTTAAATCAGTAAGTGGCTCGAAACAGCATATCCAGACACTACGGGATGATGATGGCATTGAAACAGAAGATGACACGCGTAAAGCTGAAATACTAAACACCTTTTTCCAAAGCTGTTTCACAGAGGAAGACCGCACTGCAGTTCCTTCTCTAAATCCTCGCACAAACGAAAAAATGGCTGACATCGAAATAAGTGTCCAAGGAATAGAAAAGCAACTCAAATCACTCAATAGAGGAAAGTCCACTGGACCTGACGGGATACCAATTCGATTCTACACAGAGTACGCGAAACAACTTGCCCCCCTTCTAACAGCCGTGTACCACAAGTCTCTAGAGGAACGGAGGGTTCCAAATGATTGGAAAAGAGCACAGATAGTCCCAGTCTTCAAGAAGGGTCGTCGAGCAGATGCGCAAAACTATAGACCTATATCTCTGACGTCGATCTGTTGTAGAATTTTAGAACATGTTTTTTGCTCGAGTATCATGTCGTTTTTGGAAACCCAGAATCTACTATGTAGGAATCAACATGGATTCCGGAAACAGCGATCGTGTGAGACCCAACTCGCTTTATTTGTTCATGAGACCCAGAAAATATTAGATACAGGCTCCCAGGTAGATGCTATTTTTCTTGACTTCCGGAAGGCGTTCGATACAGTTCCGCACTGTCGCCTGATAAACAAAGTAAGAGCCTACGGAATATCAGACCAGCTGTGTGGCTGGATTGAAGAGTTTTTAGCAAACAGAACACAGCAAGTTGTTACCAATGGAGAGACGTCTACAGACGTTAAAGTAACCTCTGGCGTGCCACAGGGGAGTGTTATAGGACCATTGCTTTTCACAATATATATAAATGACCTAGTAGATAGTGTCGGAAGTCCCATGGGGCTTTTCGCGGATGATGCTGTAGTATACAGAGAATTTGCAGCATTAGAAAATTGTAGCGAAATGCAGGAAGATCTGCAGCGGATAGGCACTTGGTGCAGGAAGTGGCAACTGACCCTTAACATAGACAAATGTAATGTATTGCGAATACATAGAAAGAAGGATCCTTTATTGTATGATTATATGATAGCGGAACAAACACTGGTAGCAGCTACTTCTGTAAAATATGTGGGAGTATGCGTGCGGAACGATTTGAAGTGGAATGATCATATAAAATTAATTGTTGGTAAGGCGGGTACCAGGTTGAGATTCATTGGGAGAGTTCTTAGAAAATGTAGTCCATCAACAAAGGAGGTGGCTTACAAAACACTCATTCGACCTATACTTGAGTATTGCTCATCAGTGTGGGATCCGTACCAGATCGGGTTGACAGGGGAGATAGAGAAGATCCAAAGAAGAGCGGCGCGTTTCGTCACAGGGTTATTTGGTAACCGTGATAGCGTTACGGAGATGTTTAACAAACTCAAGTGGCAGACTCTGCAAGAGAGGCGCGCTGCATCGCGGTGTAGCTTGCTTGCCAGGTTTCGAGAGGGTGCGTTTCTGGATGAGGTATCGAATATATTGCTTCCCCCTATTTATACCTCCCAAGGAGATCACGAATGTAAAATTAGAGAGATTAGAGCGCGCACGGAGGCTTTCAGACAGTCGTTCTTCCAGCGAACCATACGCGACTGGAACAGAAAAGGGAGGTAATGTTGTTGTTGTTTCGTGGAAGGAGACCAGACAGCGAGGTCATCGGTCTCATCGGATTATGGAAGGACGGGGAAGGAAGTCGGCCGTGCCCTTTGAAAGGAACCATCCCGGCATTTGCCTGGAGCGATTTAGGGAAATCACGGAAAACCTAAATCAGGATGGCCGGGGAGGTAATGACAGTGGCACGTAAAGTGCTGCAGTCGGAGTCAAGGTGCGAAGTTTTCATGACAATATGAAGTACCTGTAGTTAGAACAAAAACAGACTTACTAACACACTAAGCTTCATCACCATCAATTTCCCTCTTACTACCCATCGTGACGAAGATGAGGAAACCATAACATTTATACTAATAGTAAAGAAAAATTTACATACAGAATGGGGCTGGATGTTGATCTAGTGAAAAAGATGTAAAGTTATGGAGAGTGCAATAAGGAAAATCTTATGAATAGTTTAAATAAGATATTTTGTAAAGTCTCTTAATAGTTTAGTGTTTGTGAAGCTTGTAATGTATCTTAAGGGAGTAAGGGTTGTGATAAGCTACATAATTATATCATGTAAATTAGAGAAATTTGAAGATATAAGAAAAGTAAGATAGGCAAAAAGTGTGCACAATACTGTATTATGCATGAAGTCATCAAGAACGATGCAGCATCATTGCGGCCAGATCGACAGCAGAACTGAGTAGAGCGGTTAGGCGTGAGAGGAAGGGACACCGAGTGTGGGTGCCTGGTACATCAGCTTTTGAGATGACGAAAGACAGTGCCTTGGTGGAAGCAACAGTTCAAAAGGATAACACCTCTGTGGAAAAGTTTGGGGATCTACAACGAATCTTGGATATGGTCAACATGTACCAATACGCAATCTTTATTGATGTGAAAGTCACATGCGATCTTCTTAACCACAGTTTTGCCAAAGTGCTAGGTACTTAGCACATCTGTCGCAAACTGTTTAGAGCAGCATAAGGAGGTATGACGGATGTCCACCACACCAGAATGGAGGCGGACATGTTAAATGAAGAACGAACGAATGTTTGAATTCATTGGAAGAAGAAGATGCGCCATTTCTGCAACTTAAGGTTCAGCATACAATAACATAAGTCTTGATGTCAGAGAAACCTGTCTCAAATTTAAAAATTATGAGTAGTAAACATTTATAGAGAAGCTCTATTTTGTTTGAATTTAAAATTAAAACATAGATAACCATAAAATAAAAAGAGAAAAGGCTTTATATTGTTTAAATTATTGCATTAAATCAGAAGATTTGTAAGAACTTGTTAAATTTTGGAAAAAACATTACTTTACTGCTCAAATCAGTGGTATACAGGAAAACAATTACAGTGGAAAAGTAGCAAAAAGTGACTGAAAGAACAACTATATGATTATGCCATGTTAAAATAGAGAGTTGGTCAATAAATATATTACAATTGCTACAGAGGTCTACCTGAGTTGTTGGAGAATGTACCTTTGGCTGTTCATGAGAGGACATGGATACAACATGACTGTGCACCACATCACTTCAGTGTGGATGTCCACAACCATCTCACTGCCATATTTCCTGGTCGCTGGATTGAAAGCGGAGGTGCTGTTCCATGGTCTGTGAGGTCACCTGGCCTGAATCACCTTGAATATTTCCTATGAGGATATGTGAAGTCACTAGTATGTGTGACCCCACTGGATACGGAGATGGAATTAGTTGTCAGAATTGTGATGTGATTCAAAACAGACCAGGGATGTTTGTCGGGGTGCGTCAGAATCTTGTTTGGTTCAAATGGCTCTGAGCACTATGGGACTTAACATCTGAGGTCATTAGTCCCCTAGAACTTAGAACTACTTAAACCTAACTAACCTAAGGACATCAAACACATATGCCCGA
Organism: Schistocerca americana; assembly: GCF_021461395.2. Lineage (NCBI taxonomy): Eukaryota > Metazoa > Arthropoda > Insecta > Orthoptera > Acrididae > Schistocerca > Schistocerca americana. The sequence continues at coordinate 416,183,139 of NC_060120.1, forward strand.
GGCAGGATTCGAAACTGCGACCGTAGCGGTCGCGCGGTTCCAGACTGAAGCGCCTAGAACCGCTCTGCCATAGCAGCCGGCTATTTCGCCAATGTCATGCTTGCATTGAGGATGATGGCCATCAGTTTCAGCACATTTTGTAAAATACAGTACAAAATGGTATTTGCAGTTAACTGTAACTAATTTATAGGACATAGAGGATACTCCACTGAACTATTTGAGGTAGGGAACCTTTGTCAGAGAAGACAGCTTAAGGAGGTAACAGGATAAAATCACATTACTACGTACTTTTTTATTTACACTGGTGTCCAAAATTAAATCAAAAACTGCTATTTCCTCGTCCTGTGTCTAATTCACGATATAAACATACAGACTGTCAACAGATTTCATTACGATCGTGGTTGCACGAAAGATGGCAATCCGATCAACGGACAACCACGCCAGCAATGACATCAGGGTACATATCGAGGGGGTAGTGATTGCAGTATAGTCCCACATCCACAATCGCTGTGTACAAGCCACAGACGGTGCATTATGGCATAGAGAAGACGACTAGGGACTCTGTGCTGTGGAGGGCCGTAGGAAGAATGGAAGCAGGAGACTCGCAAACTGATGTGACCCGATGACTTAATGTGAATCGTTCTGTTGTTTCTCGATTGAAGCTACAGTTAATATAGACCAAAACTGTATCCTGGAGACCAGGACAAGGGTGACCACGTGTGACATCAGAAAGAGTGGACAGTTATTTGGCTGTAAGTGCACGATGGTATCGCCTTACTACTGCACTGCAACTGGCATCTGACCTCACAGCATCCCCTGGACGTATTGTATCGAGGCAAAAGGTGTACAGAAGGTATCAGCAAAGTGGTCTTTATTGTTGGAGACCTGCTGTCTACTTATGAAGGGAACGTCTAGAGTGAAACCATCAACGTGTCACCTGGATGGTCGAACAGTGGGCCAATGATCTTTTCACAGATGAGTCCTGATTTGGTCTGGTGAGTGTTTATCGATGGATTCGTATTTGGAGGGCATGTGGAACACGATTTGGGGACCCAACATTGTGGAAAGAGACCGATATCGAGGAGGATCCCTAATGGTGTGGGCAGGGCTAATACTGACCACTCGAACACCTCCTCATGAAATTGTATGGGTGAATCAGCAAGATGTGACTGCTGTCAGGTACTGTGAGGAGATCTTGGGATCTCATGCGGTTGTTGTGAGGTGCTATGGTCCTGGACTTCATACTGATGGACGATAATGCTCGATCTCTTAGAGCTTGGGTGGTTGACATTTTTCTGGAAATGGAAGTTATTGCACCCATGGCGTAGGCTGCTCGCTCTCTCGATTTGAATCCCATAGAGCACATTTGGGATGCACTAGGGAGATGGGTTGCATCAAGTCAGCGCCCACCAACTTATCTCCAAGACTTGTGAGCAGCTCAGCAGGAAGAATGAAGGTTATTGCGTCAACGTGAGGTTTATGACATCATTCACAGCATGTTCCATCGTTGTCAAGCCTATACTGGCGCCAGAGGTGGTCACACCCCATATTGGACACATTAACCAGTTATCAGAATGTGTGTGCATATCTGTCAAGTTGGAAAAAAAAGAACCATTATGGATGTTATGTTCTGTATTCTTTAGATTGTTTCTACTTTACTATCACCTGTTTATTATGGTTTGTGGCAAAATAAACGCGAACTTGCAAAATTTCCGTTTGTTGCCTTAATTTTGGACACCAGTGTATGTACCATGAGGACCCAAATGAGATAATAAATTAACTACGACTGCTCATGACATCAGGTGGTGCTGGCAATACTGATCAATCGAAAGAGCTTGTCTAAATGATTTCAGAGCTTAGAGAGAGAGGTTTAATCGAATAAGTATGGAGATAGGCGTTCGAGAACTGCACAAACCAGCACACAAAACATAACCTCATAGACGTGTTATGATTAGAAACTTGGATGACTTGTGACAGGCTCATCTTGTAGATATGATGGAATATTCACATGAGAATAATGGGTTCAAATATATTTTAATGGTTACTAATACGTACTCCAAATTTACCTGGGCATTACCAGTTGAAACAAAAATGGGAAGATGTGTTGTGGAGGTGTTTGAACGTTTGTAGCAGACAGGGGCAAATCAATGCCTGTGAAACCTCCAAACCGATCATGGTGGAGAGTATTAGAACAGGTATTTCAAGACCGTGATGCAGCAGCACACAATACATAACTTCTCAACATTCACCCACCTAAAGGCGAGTATCGTAGGACGTCTGAACAGAATAATAAAAGGTCAAATGCGGATATGTTTTAATCTTTCAGGCTCATACAAATGGACAAATATCCTCCCAGAAATGATTGCATAGTGTAATCGAACCAAACGAGTTGTTGTTGTGATCTTCATTCCGAAGACTGGTTTGATGCAGCTCTTCATACCACTCTATCCTGTGAGAGCCTCTTCATCTCCAAATAAGTAATGTAACCTATATCTTTCTGAATCTGCTTGCTATATTCATCTATTGGTCTCCCTCTACGATTTTTACCCCTCACACTTCCCTCAAACACTAAATTGTTAATTCCTTGACGTCTCTGAATGTGTCTTATCAACCGATCCCTTCGTTTGGTCAAGCTGTGCTACAAATTCTATTCGGTACTTCCTCACTGGTTATGTGATCCACCCATCTAATCTTCAGCATTCTTCTTTTGCACCACATTTCGAAAGCTTCTGTTGTCTTTTTACCTAAACTGTTTATCGTCCAAGTTTCACTTCCATACATGGCCACACTCCACATGAATCATCATCATCATCACCATTTGAGACTGATTATGCCTTTCAGCGTTCAGTCTTGAGCATAGTCCCCCTTATAACATTCCTCCATGATCCCCTATTCAGTGCTAACATTGGTGCCTCTTCTGATGTTAAGCCTATTACTTCAAAATCGTTCTTAACAGAATCCAGGTACCTTCTCCTTGGTCTACCCCGGCTCCTCCTACCCTCTACTGCTGAACCCATGAGTCTCTTGGGTAACCTTGCTTCTCCCATGCGTGTAACATGACCCCACCATCTAACCCTGTTCGCCCTGACTGCTACATCTATAGAGTTCATTCCCAGTTTTTCTTTGATTTCCTCATTGTGCACACCCTCCTGCCATTGTTCCCATCTACTAATACCTGCAATCATCCTAGCTACTTTCATATCCATAACCTCAACCTTATTGATAAGGTAACCTGAATCCACCCAACTTTCGCTCCCATACAACAAAGTTGGTCGAAAGATTGAACGGTGCACAGATAACTTAGTCTTAGTATTGACTTCCTTCTTGCAGAAGAGAGTAGATCGTAGCTGAGCGCTCACTGCATTAGCTTTGCTACACCTCGCTTCCAGTTCTTTCACTATGTTGCCATCCTGGGAGAATATGCATCCTAAGTACTTGAAATCGTCCACCTGTTCTAACTTTGTTCCTCCTATTTGGCACTCAATCCGTTTATATCTCTTTCCCACTGACATTACTTTTGTTTTGGAGATGCTAATCTTCATACCATAGTCCTTACATTTCTGATCTAGCTCTGAAATATTACTTTGCAAACTTTCAGTAGAATATGCCATCACAACTAAGTCATCCGCATATGCGAGACTGCTTATTTTGTGTTCACCTATCTTAATCTCACCCAGCCAGTCTATTGTTTTCAACATATGATCCATAAATAATGTGAACAACAGTGGAGACAGGTTGCAGCCTTGTCTTACCCCTGAAACTACTCTGAACCATGAACTCAATTTACCATCAACTCTAACTGCTGCCTGACTATCTATGTAAAGACCTTTAATTGCCTGCAAAAGTTTGCCTCCTATTCCATAATCACGTAGAACAGAAAATAACTTCCTCCTAGGAACCCGGTCATATGCATTTTCTAGATCTATAAAACATAGATACAATTCCCTGTTCCACTCGTAACACTTCTCCATTATTTGCCGTAAGCTAAAGATCTGGTCCTGACAACCTCTAAGAGGCCTAAACCCACACTGATTTTCATCCAATTTGTCCTCAACTAATACTCGCACTTTCCTTTCAACAATGCCTGAGAAGATTTTACCCACAACGCTGACCAAAGAGATACCTCTGTAGTTGTTACAATCTTTTCTGTTTCCATGTTTAAAGATTGGTGTGGTTACTGCTTTCGTCCAGTCTGATGGAACCTGTCCCGACTCCCAGGCCATTTCAATTATCCTGTGTAGCCATTTAAGACCTGACATTCCACTGTATTTGATGAGTTACGACTTAATTTCATCCACCCCAGTCGCTTTATTGCACTGCGATCTACTGACCATTTTCTCCACTTCCTCAAATGATTTACTATTTTCATCAGCATTCCTGTCCCATTGTACATCGAAATCTGAAACATTACTGATCGTATTTTCTCCTACATTGAGCAACTCTTCAAAATATTCCCTCCATCTGCCCAAGGCATCAACAGGATTCACCAGCAGTTTTCCTGACCTGTCCAAAATATTTGTCATTTCCTTCTTACCTCCCTTTCGAAGACTGCTAATTACACTCCAGAATGGTTTTCCAGCAGCTCGACCCAAGGTCTCCAACCTGTTTCCAAAGTCTTCCCAAGATTTCTTCTTGGATGCTGCAATTATCTGTTTGGCTTTGTTTCTTTCTTCAACATAACTTTCTCTGTCTACCTGAGTTCTAGTATGTAGCCATTTTTGATATGCCTTCTTTTTCCTTTTACAGGCTGCCTTGACTGTGTCATTCCACCAAGCTGTTTGCTTCATCCTACCTTTACACACTACTGTTCCAAGACATTCTTTGGCCACTTCTAGTACTGTGTCCCTGTATCTTGTCCATTCCTTTTCCAGTGACTGCAATTGACTACATTCAACTAACTGGTACCTTTCTGAGATCACTGTTATGTACTTGTGTCTGATTTCCTTATCCTGAAGTTTCTCCACTCTTATCCTCATACACATGGACCTGACCTCCTGCACTTTCGGCCTCACAATACCAATTTCACTGCAGATTAAACAGTGATCAGTGTCATCAAAGAATCCCCTGAATACACGTATGTCCCTCACAGCCTTCCTGAATTGCTGATCTGTTATTATATAGTCAATGATAGATCTGGTTCCCCTGCCTTCCCAAGTATACTGGTGAATGTTCTTATGTTTAAAAATGGAGTTTGTGATTACTAAGCCCATACTGGCACAGAAAACCAAGAGCTGTTTCCCGTTCCTGTTGGCCTCCATATCCTCTCCAAATTTACCCATAACCTTTCCATACCCTTCTGTTCGATTTCCAATCATGGCATTAAATTCACCCATGAGCAGAACACTGTCCTTGTCCTTTACTCTAACAACTATATCACTGAGTGCATCATAAAAACTATCCATCTTATCTTGATCTGTCCCCTCACAATGCGAATATACTGACACAATCCTAATTTTCTTGCTAGACGCTGTCAAATCTATCCACATCAGTCGTTCGTTTACATACCTTATTGCAACTACACTGGGTTCCATTTATTTCCTGATGAAAAGCCCTACACCCCATTGTGCTACTCCTGCTTTGACTCCTGACAGGTAGACCTTGTATTCTCCCACTTCCTCTTCTTTCTCACCCCTTACCCGAATGTCACTAACAGCTAAAACGTCCAACCCCATCTTACTTGCAGCCTCTGCCAGCTCTACCTTCTTCCCAGAGTAGCCCCCATTGATATTAATAGCTCCCCATCTCGTTACCATTCGTTTGCCGAGTCATATCTTTGGAGCCCCTGGTTTGTCAATTAGAGGTGGGACTCCGTCACCTCCAAAGGTCCGAGGCATTTTGCTCTGATTGTTGCCAGCATCATATTTATAGTACCAGGGAAGCAGGTTGCTGGCCTTACTTGCCCCAGGTCCCATTGAGTATTACCCCTAACAGTTGAGGGACTAACCGGTGGATTTGGTAGTCTTTGCAGTCTGAGCACAAAGGTGGCCACGACTCGGAATATGTCCGAGATGCCCAGCCTTATTCCAAAGAAACTGGTATCATGAATAGCTTCAGAAAAGATTTCCTAGCACTTAAATCTATATTCGATATTAACGGACTTCTCTTCTTCAGAAATGCTTTTCTTGCCAATGCATGTCTACATTTTATATCCTCTCTACTTCTGCCAGCACCAACTATTTTGTTGCACAAATAGCAAAACTCATCTACTACTTTAAGCGTCTCGTTTCCTAATCTGATTGCCATAGCATCACCTGATTTAATTCAACAACATTTCATTATACTTGTTTTGCTTTTGTTGACGTTCATCTTATATCCTCTTGTCAAAACCCTGTCCATTCCATTCAACTGATCTTCCAAGTCCTTTGCGGTCTTTGACAGAATTATAATGTCATCGCCAAATCTCAAAGTTTTTATTTCATTTCCCTGAATTTTAATTCCTATTCCAAATTTTTCTTTTGTTTCCTTTACTGCTTGTTCAATGTTCAGATTGAATAACGTCGGGGATAGGCCACAGCCCTGTCTCTCTCCCCTTTCAACCACTGCCTCCCCGTTCATGCTCTCGAGTCTTCTAAATGCCATCTGGTTTCTGTGCAGGTTGTAAATAACCTTTCACTTCCGGTATTTACCCCTGCTACCTTCAGAATTTCAAAGAGAATATTCCAGTCTGCATTGTCAAAAGCTTTCTCTAAGGCTACAAATACTGTAAATGTAGCTATGTCTTTCCTTAACCTATCATCTGAGGTAAATTGTAGAGACAGTATTGGCTCACATGTTCCGGCGTTTCTCCAAATCCAAACTGATCTTCCCCGTGGTCTTCTTCTACCAGTTTCTCCATTCTTCTGTAAGGGATTCGTGTTAGTAAGTTACAGCCATGACTTACTGAACAGATAGTTTGGTGATTTTCACGAATGTCAACACCTACTTTCTTTGGAATTGGAATTACTACATTATTCCTGACGTCTGAGGGCATTTCGCCTGTCTCATCTATCTTGCTCACAGGATGGAAAAGTTTTGTCATGGCTGGCTCTCGCAAGACTATCAGTAGTTCTGAAGGAATATCGTCTACTCCCAGGGCCTTGTTTCGACTTACATCTTTCAGAGTTTTGTCAAATTCTTCTTGCAGTATCGTATTTCCCATGCCATCTTCATGAATACCCACATACCTTTCTATAATATTACTTTCAAGTTCATCTCCCTAGCATTCGGAGGACGATGGTTCATACCTGCGTCCAGCCTTCCTGATTTAGGCTTTCTGCGATTTCCCTAAATCACATCAGACGAATGCCAGGATGGATCCTTTGAAAGGGCATGGCCGACTTCCTTCCCTACCCTTCGTTAAGGCAATGGGACCAATGACCTCGCTGTTTTGTCCTGTCCCCCAACTCAACCAACCAACCAAGTTCATCTCCCTTGTACAGACACTATATATATTCCTCCCCCCTTTCAGCATTCCCTTCTTTGCTTAGGACTGGTTTATCATCTGAGCTCTAGATATTCATACAGCTGCTTCTCTTATAACACAAAACTGTACTATTTCAATTTCTTTATTGTTCATTTATCACTGTCCCAATGAAGTAGGAAGCTACCAGGGTGTTAAATGGTTGAAAACATGACTGACCTTTTCTCCAAACTTTATCTTTAATTATTCACAGCTGAGCACTTAAAGTGATCTGGTCCTAGGAAAAAGGTAAAAAATAATTTACACAGAAACATAGGCAGTCACTCACTGTAACATACAGTGGGATTACAGACTTTTTTAAAAACAAAGAGAGGAAGTTGTTTGGAAACTTTTTGAACACAAATTTAAATTACTGCCATGGAAGTCCACCAGTAGGGGAATTAAAAAATCTTTGAACTGTTCCCTCACAATAAAAGCAGATGATGTAGCGGAACAACCTTCTCCACGTAGTTCCTGCAGCATGAGGGTCCCATTTGCTGCTTCAAATTGTATAGTTATGTAATATACATGTCGTCATAACTATCCTGTCCACATTCTCTGGCACTGTGTTAATTCTCCTAAAATAATTCTAAATTTCTGAGCTAATTGCCCAAACGCATTTTCAGACACTCCACGAGCTCTGGATAGCCTGGCATTACAAGCAGTCATGATAATATCTCCACTTGCTTGATTTTTCGGATGTTGTTGTTGTTGTTGTGGTCTTCAGTCCTGAGACTGGTTCCATGCAGCTCTCCATGCTACTCTATCCTGTGCAAGCTTCTTCATCTCCCAGTACTTACTGCAACCTACATCCTTCTGAATCTGCTTAGTGTATTCATCTCTTGGTCTCCCTCTACAAATTTTACCCTCCACACTGCTCTCCAATGCTAAATTTGTGATCCCTTGATGCCTCAGAACATGTCCTACCAACCGGTCCCTTCTTCTTGTCAAGTTGTGCCACAAACTTCTCTTCAACCCAATTCTATTCAATACCTCCTCATTAATTATGTGATCTACCCATCTAATCTCCAGCATTCTTCTTTAGCACCACATTTCGAAAGCTTCTATTCTCTTCTTGTCCAAACTATTTATCGTCCATGTTTCACTTCCATACATGGCTACACTCCATACAAATACTTTCAGAAACGACATCCTGACACTTAAATCTATACTCAATATTAACAAATTTCTCTTCTTCAGAAACGCTTTCCTTGCCATTGCCAGTCTACATTTTATATCTTCTCTACTTCGACCATCATCAGTAATTTTGCTCCCCAAATAGCAAACCTCCTTTACTACTTTAAGTGTCTCATTTCTTAATCTAATTTCCACAGCATCACCCGACATAATTCGACTACATTCCATTATCCTCGTTTTGCTTTTGTTGATGTTCATCTTATATCCTCCTTTCAAGACACTGTCCATTCCGTTCGATTGCTCTTCCAAATCCTTTGCTGCCTCTGACAGAATTACAATGTCATCAGTGAATCTCAAACTTTTTATTTCTTCTCCATGGATTTTAATACCTACTCTGAATTTTTCTTTTGTTTCCTTTACTGTCTGCTCAATATACAGATTGAATAAGATTGGGGAGAGGCTACAACCCTGTCTCACTCCCCTCCCAACCACTGCTTCCCTTTCATGCCCCTCGACTATTATAACTGTCATCTGGTTTCTGTACAAATTGTAAATAGATTTTCGCTCCCTGTATTTTACCCCTGCTACCTTCAGAATTTGAAAGAGAGTATTCCAGTCAACATTGTCAAAAGCTTTCTCGAAGTCTACAAATGCTAGAAACGTAGGTTTGCCTTTCCTTAATCTTTCTTCTAAGATAAGTCGTAAGGTCAGTATTGCCTCATGTGTTCCAACATTTCTACGGAATCCAAACTGATCTCCCCTGAGGTCGGCTTCTACCAGTTTTTCCATTCGTCCGTAAAGAATTCGTGTTAGTATTTTGCAGCTGTGACTTATTAAACTGATTGTTTGGTAATTTTCACATCTGTCAACACTTGCTTTCTTTGGTATTGGAATTATATTCTTCTTGAAGTCTGAGGGTATTTCGCCTGTCTCATACATTTTGCTCACTAGATGGTAGAGTTTTGTCAGGACTGGCTCTCCCAAGGCTGTCAGTAGTTCTAATGGAATGTTGTCTACTCCACAGGGCCTTGTTTCGACTCAGGTCTTTCAGTGCTCTGTCAAACTCTTCACGCAGTATCGTATCTCCCATTTCATCTTCATCTACATCCTCTTCCTTTTCCATAATATTGTCCTCAAGTACATCGCCCTTGTATAGACCCTCTATATACTCCTTCCACCTTTCTGCTTTCCCTTCTTTGCTTAGAACTGGGTTTCCATCTGAGCTCTTGATATTCATACAAGTGGCTCTCTTTTCTCCAAAGGTCTCTTTAATTTTCCTGTAGGCAGTATCTATCTTACTCCTAGTGAGATAAGCCTCTACATCCTTACATTTGTCCTCTAGCCATGCCTGCTTAGCCGTTTTGCACTTCCTGTCGATCTCATTTTTGAGACGTTTGTATTCCTTTTTGCCTACTTCATTTACTGCATTTTTATATTTTCTCCTTTCGTCAATTAAATTCAATATTTCTTCTGTCACCCAAGGATTTCTACTAGCCCTCGTCTTTTTACCTACTTGATCGTCTGCTGCCTTCACTACTTCATCCCTCAAAGCTTCCCATTCTTCTTCTACTGTATTTCTTTCCCCCATGCTTGTCAATTGTTCCCTTATGCTCTCCCTGAAACTCTGTACAACCTCTGGTCTAGTCAGTTTATCCAGGTCCCATCTCCTTAAATTCCCACCTTTTTGCAATTTCTTCAGTTTTAATCTACAGTTCATAACCAACAGATCGTAGTCAGAGTCCACATCTGCCCCTGGAAATGTCTTACAATTTAAAACCTGGTTCCTAAATCTCTGTCTTACCATTATATAATCTATCTGATACTTTCTAGTATCTCCAGGATTGTTCTATGTATACAACCTTCTTTTATGATTCTTGAACCAAGTGTTAGCTATGATTAAGTTATGCTCTGTGCATTTTTCGGATACAGTCTTAATAAATCATATTTTAATGGGGATGCTTTATCACCAACAATCACATGTGGCACTGCAACATCTGTATCAGGAAGTCTCTTATCTTCTGGCACTTGCAATTTGCCAAGTTCCAAGGCTTTCCCCAACATAGAATGGGCAAATTTGCCCCCATCACTATTATTACCATAAGACCCAATGTCTACGATTACGAACTTATAGTTCGCATCAACTAGTGCAAGAAGTACTATAGAATATGTTTGTTTGTAATTAAAAAGCTGGAAACCACTTTTTGGAGGAGCCACAGTAGCAATATGTTTCCCATCAATTGGACCTATACGATTGGGAAAATTCCAGACATCACAAAACTGTTGTGCTATGTGTTGCCAGTCTCCTGTCAGAGTTGAATTGCTTCAGGCAGCATTGTATCAATTATAACCTGACAGACGTCTTTCACTATATAATGGACAGTTGAATGTCCAAGTCAGAAGCTGAACGCCATTGTCAGGAAGGAGTCACCAGTTGCCAAGTACCTGAAAAACATTAGTCATGAATAAACAGCCATATAGAAAACTTATCTAGCACAACTTACAATGTACACAACTTTTCATAATTTGCTATATATGACATAACATGCATGTACATTACTATACAAATTGAACTTTCAAAAGTTTTGAAGTTCCATGCTTCCCATCTGTTGTCACAGTTTATCTATAGTGCACTTGCACTGTATGACAAATACATTACATCCAAGAATCCACGAAATAAGCATCAAACGAAAAAACTACAAAGAACGAAACTCGCGTCTAGCTTGAAGGGGGAAACCAAATAGCGCTATGGTCGGCCCGCTTCATGGCGCCGCCATAGGTCAAACGGATATCAACTGCGTTTTTTAAATAGGGACCCCCATTTTTATTACATATTCGTGTAGTACGTAAAGAAATATGAATGTTTTAGGTGGACCACTTTTTTCGCTTTGTGATAGATGGCGCTGTAATAGTCACAAACGTATAAGTACGTGGTATCACGTAACATTCCGCCAGTGCGGACGGTATTTCCTTCGTGATACATTACCTGTGTTAAAATGGACCGTTTATCAATTGTGGAAAAGGTCGATATCGTGTTGATATATGGCTACTGTAATCAAAATACTCAATGGGCGTGTGCTATGTATGCTGCTAGGTATCCTGGACGACATCATCCAAGTGTCCGTACCGTTCGCCAGATAGTTACGTTATTTAAGGAAACAGGAAGTGTTCAGCCACATGTGATACGTCAACCACGACCTGCAACAAATGATAACGCCCAAGTAGATGTTTTAGTTGCTGTCGCGGCTAATTCGCACATCAGTAGCAGACAAATTGCGCCATAATCGGGAATCTCAAAAACGTCGGTGTTGAGAATGCGACATCAACATCGATTGCACCCGTACCATATTCCTACGCACCAGGAATTGCATGGCGACGACTTTAAACGTCGTGGACAGTTCTGCCCCTGGGCACAAGAGAAATTACGGGACGATGACAGATTTTTTGCATGCATTCTATTTAGCGACGAAGAGTCATTCACCAGCAGTGGTAACGTATATCGGAATAAAATTCACTATTGGACAACGGAAAATCCACGATGGCTGCGACAAGTGGAACATCAGCGACTTTGGCGGGTTCATGTGTGGTGCGGGCATTATGGGAGGAAGAGTAACTGGCCCCCGTTTTATCAATGGCAATCTAAATGGTGCAATGTATGCTGATTTCCTTTGTAATGTTCTACCGATGTAACTACAAGATGTTTCACTGCATAACAGAATGGCGATGTACTTCCAACATGATGGATGTTCGGAACATAGCTTGCGGTGTAATAGTCACAAATATATGGCTCACAATTTTAGATGAAGAGTTGGTAACAAGTAGGTTTTTTAAATTAAAATACAGAATGTAAGTACGTTTGAACATTTTATTTCGGTTGTTCCAGTGTGATACATGTACCTTTGTGAACTTATCATTTCTGAGAACGCATACTGTTACAGTGTGACTACCTGTAATACCACATTAATGCAATAAATGCTCAAAATGATGTCTGTCTACCTCAATGCATTTGGCAAAACGTGTAACGACATTCCTCTCAACAGGGATTAGTCCACCTTCTGTAATGTTCGCACATGCATTGACAATGTTCTAACGCATCTTCTCAGGCGTTGTCGGTGGATCACGATAGCAAATATTCTTCAACTTTCCCCACAGAAGGAAATCCAGGGACGTCAGAGCCGGTGAACGTGCGGGCCATGGTATGGTACTTCGACGACCAATCCATCTGTCATGAAATATGCTATTCAATAGCTCTTCAACCACACATGAGCTATGTGCCAGACAGCCATCATGTTGGAAGTATATCGCCATTCTGTCATGCAGTGAAACATCTTGTAGGTACATCGGTAGAACATTACGAAGGAAATCAGCATACATTGCACCATTTAGATTGCCATCGATAAAACGAGGACCAGTTACCGTTCCTCCCATAATGGCGCACCACACATTAACCCGCCAAGGTCGCTGATGTTCCACTTGTCCAATAGTGCATTTTATGGTGGTATACGTTACCGCTGTTGGTGAATGACGCTTCGTCGCTAAATAGAACGCATGCAAAAAATCTGCCATTGTCCCGTAATTTCTTTCGTGCCCAGTGGCAGAATTGTACACGACGTTCAGAGTCGTCGCCATGCAATTCCTGGTGCATATAAATATGGTACGGGTGCAATCGATGTTGATGTAGCATTCTCAACACCGACGTTTTTGAGATTTACGATTCTGGCGCAATTTGTCTGCTACTGATGTGCGGATTAGCCGCGACAGCAGCTAAAACACCTACTTGGGCATCATCATTTGTTGCAGGTCGTGGTTGACGTTTCACATGTGGCTGAACACTTCCTGTTTCCTTAAATTTCGTAACTATCTGGCGAACGGTCTGGATACTTGGATGGTATCGTCCAGGATACCGAGCAGCATACATAGCACACGTACGGTGGGCACTTTGATTACAATAGCCATACATCAAACGATATCGACCTTTTCCGCAATTGGCAAACAGTCCATTTTAACACGGGTAATGTATCACGAAGGAAATACCGTCCGTACTGGCGGAATGTTACGTGATACCACGTACTTATACGTTTGTGACTATTACAGCACCATCATTCACAAAGCGAAAAAAGTGGTCCAACTAAAACATTCATATTTATTTCCGTACTACGCGAATATGTAATAAAAATGGGGGTTCCTATTTAAAAAACGCAGTTGATATCCGTTTGACCCATGGCAGCGCCATGAAGCGGGCCAACCACAGCGCCATCTGGTTTCCCCGTTCAAGCTAGACGAGTTTCGTTCTTTGTAGTTTTTTCGTTTGATGCTTATTTCGTGAGATATTTGACCCGGTCACTATCAATGGACCACCCTGTATATATACACAATGGAAAGGCCTATAGCTAGAAAGTTGTTTCAATAGCAAAACTTTTTGTAACCAGTATGAAGAAGTATCTGTTTCTTTACATTTGGCCAACCAAAGCATTCATTTACAAACTCAGACAAATTTCTACGACAGATGGTGGAGCTTCAGCGAGTGTAACAGTGGCCTTCACAGAGTTAACAAGTGTTACATCAAGTATAGTGTGGGCCTTATCCATGAAACTATCCCATATTGGTTCAAATGGCAAAAATTTATGAACTGACAACAAGAGGTATTGTGCACCACTTGTTTTTCGCAAAGTACTTCTTGAGAACTAAAACTGTATTAATACACAGAGTGGAGAAAAAAAAGAAACAGACGCAGTTACTTGTATTTTGCTCACAGTTTCACATGTGGAATAGCATTAACTAAAACTGTACAGTAACTTAAGTCTATGTGGTGACAAAATTTCAAAATATGTTTAATACAGGTAGTTTACAACAAACTGCATGTAACAGAAGTGACAGCAAAAACACATTCATGGAAATGTCCAACTGATTTTACCTTAAACGCACCATCACCTTCTGCCGTGGTGATATTGGCTGTCTGAACCTCGAGTCCTCTTTTATAATCACGGACTGGATCTTATTTAGCAAGAAAAAAAACTGCTGTTTCGACATTCTAAAATATTTGAAGAAGGACTGTTCCTCGTCTTCCAGCTCCTTGTATAGTGTATGGAACTCTCCGTCGTCGTCTCTGCGTTTCAACATATTTCTAACCCACATCCTCCTCCGCTGCATTTCTTCTTCTTCATCAAGTGTTATCGCAATCACTTCCAAACTTCTTAAATTGAATTTAAGCATCTTCGCGCTTCCGGTAGTTCCTTCGTCAGTCGTCACACAAACTACAAGTACAGCCTGCTGTACTTGTAGTGTCTGAACACTGCAGCCAGCCAAAGAGATTATCCGTGGTGTCAGCTGACTGGGACTATCATGTTGCGTGTTTGTATTGTTGTAATGTGTTTACACCGTAATTGCCGAACACAAACAATTTAATGTCACCGAAAACAGTCCAATAAGTGTACTTCACTTCATGAATTACAGTACGGTTTTAGTAGTCGAATCTCAACTAAAAACTGACGGAAAGTAAATGAATTTGGTGCAAGAGTGGTACAACTATTCATTAAGGTCAATGATTTAAGATCGTAAACAAACACGGAAAGAGCGACGTAAGGCGTTCAAATTACATAAGTACTTCGAATGGGGGGGTAAGACTTACGTTTCGAGTCCCAGTTTCGCTTACTTAGTTACTGAATCGGAATGGTGCCCTTAGAATGAGAATAATAAAACACGATAATTTTGCATTTATGTGTACTATTACTGCTGTGTACGTGCGGGGTGTCGAATGGTGTAAAACCTGTACACAGTAATAAATGAGAGCTCAAGACGACACAATGGAGAAGAGATTCGAGCTTGGTGGTCCAGATCGCAAATTTTTCGAACTGAAACGACTGGTTTCTGTGGGCAGCATACGGCTTGCTACCCGTTACGAGGTTGGAAGGAGACAGCTTCTCGCATTTGTCATGGGGTACGTGGTTGTTTATTATTAAATTTCTTAATAGATAGCAAAGCTTGGACAGTTGAAATTTGGCAACGGATTTTTTTTTTTCCGAATGTGTGATGTAGCTTGTGCTAATACGAAGGAATGGTTCTCGGTTCATTGATTAACACATTAAATGTTATTCTGTTCCGTGAGACGGATTCTGTTGCTTACTATGATGGTGCTTAACAAACATATTTAACGTTGACAGTGTTTCATCAGTCAACAGTGAGTAGGCTATGCTTGATGTGAAGCCATTTTAGTGCCTTCTGCACGTACTTACCAAATCTTTTCTCGCTCTCCCATTATATCCCAATAATATGTTCCATAATTTGAAAACAATCGCTGGGAACGACATTTGTTTATTACATAACTGCAACGTTCTGCTTCGTCTCCTTGGCATCATCCAGGTTTCTATCATCTGTACAGAATAAGCCAGTTTGATGACTCAGTTAATGAGGCTGGTTACAACTTCTAAAGTAAACAGTGATCATTGTGTTTATTTACTTTGAAGATTGAGAACCATTCTAACATTCTACTGAACAGGTATGGGTAAACGGCTCGAAAGCCACAGACTGATAGTGGTTAGGTGGTAATCCAAAGGGTGATTTAGGCTCGTGTATCTGTTTCATAATCTAGTAGTATATATGCTACAATAAAGAACAGATCATTTGACATAAGAGAACGAAAAGTTCAATACTAATGGTTGTCATCCAAGTATCTTTAATCCTCAGTGTGTTCTAAAAGCAAATACAATTAACATCTGTAAGAGCATAACAAATTTTCATTCATGAACATCATTTTATTAACTTGATGTTGCATGTGTTAAGTTAATTGCATGATTTGAATAAAATTGGTGTAGGGTTATAATGCTACATTTAAAATGGATTATTTTTGTGTATGATTATATGCAGTTCATTTAATGATTGGTAAGTAGCACAGTCTCTGTTAGTTCCTCCAATGTTGGCAACAAGTTTCGTCCAATGAACTCCATCAGCTGCCAGGTTTTCAGCTTCTTCCCAGTCCATGTCCATACATTGAAAATCCTTTGCAAAAGTTCATTTCCAGACATTATAAGGTCTTTTACTTCTGTATCCATCCATTGTGTTCCACATCAATTCTGATTTGGCAATTCTTCCACCTTTCAGGAGTAGAACATGATCTGCAAGCATGTCTTCTTTCAGCAGTGACTTTATGCACGCTGCATAGAACACTTCTTGTCAGCACTTCATCATTTGAATTGTGGTCATAATGGCTGATCAAAAAATTTGCCTCAAGAATTGTTGGTGAAAATTATTGAACTTGTGCGCTAATTTTGCCGACTTTTTCCAGGTATCGGATGTATATATATCCATTGGCAGGATGCCATATATGATCTGAATTCATTGGAAAACAGCAGAAGTTTTTCTAGTTCTGCTTATGATGTCTGCATCTATGTCCCCGTTGTTATAGATACAGCTGTCGAGATACAGAAATTGGTCAGCATCTTGTAGTACCTTCTGTTGCGCTATAATTTGAGGAGATACATTTCCAGTTTTTGTACTCATGGTTTTTGTTTTATCATTGTTTATTTTTTGTCCCATAGTCATTACGTCTGGTTTGGTAGCCATTAGTTGTAAAGTTCGTGGTGTTCCTACCAGAAGAATGAAGTTGTCAGCAAAATTCAGATGTGTAAGCCAAGATTTCTCATTCAGTCATAGCCACATGTGGGAGTTGTGCATAGTTTTTCATATTATGAAGTCTAAGACTAATGTGAAAAGGAATGGTTTCAAAGTGCATCCTTGCCAGTGTCTTGTATCCATTGTAGAAGAACGAGGCAAAAGACTTTGTCTGGTACCAAGACAGTTTGGTTACATTTCCTTTCTTAAGTAGTTTAACGATGATGCAATGCCTCCAGTTTTGTGGAATTTGCCTTGTTTGCCAACAGGTACTGCACAGTTTAGTAAGGTGATGAATTGAATTTGGATCTCTATATTTCAAAATTTCAGCTGACATCACCTCCAAACCAGCTTCTTTATTGTTTGTAAGTGTTCTGCTTGCTGTGAATACCTCTACTTCTCTGATATAACCTATTCTTACCATTAGCTCTTGCCTTTTTGGGTCATTTTTGAAGTTGTATTTTTTAAGTGATTGGGCTGGTGTAAGTACCAGCACATCAGACAGCTTGTTCATCTTTTGTGATCAGAAGTTTGCTATTTTTATCCTTTACAGGGCAAACTGTGGGCCCCAGAAAGTTTTCGGACAAGATGGATGTCATTTTGAGAGACAGCATTTTGTGCCCTTCTAATTTTTCATTCAAGACACCCTTTTTTTTCCAACTGCTTTTGACTGTGCAGTCTAACTCAGCCTGTGAAGTAGCTTAGATTTAATGAAAATGAACAATTTTGTCTTTGAAATTATTCACTTTACTAGTGATACATGTTTAAATTAAATAAGAAAAATTATGTACCTCAAGCAATAATCATTTCCACGGGTATTGTGTCCTGTCCTGGAATGAAAGGTCCTATCATTAGATGCTGGCTTGACTGTGAATGGGCAGTTAGTGGTAGGTCTTGGGTTCTGAATGAGGGAGGCAGAGATCAGTGGAAACCCGAGTAACTAAACTCGTGCCCCTTACTATCAAGTTTTAAGCACTAAAACTCAGCCAGTGTGATGCAAATTACATATTTATAAATGATATAGTGGATAATGTCGTTAGCTCCATGATGTTTGCAGAGACGTGATTGCCCGTAAGAAAGTGGCAATGTCAAGAGATTATTGAACTGAGTGATGAATGATCAAGGGACTGGCATGTGATCCTGCTTGTAAATAAATTTAACTTATTGCACATACATAGGGGAAGATATGCACTGTTGCATATTTATGCTGTTGGTGATAAATTACTGAAGCTGTAATTGCTGCAGGGATACCTAGTAGTGACCTTAAGTGAAATGACCACATAAATAAATGGTAGAACAGCAAGTGCTAGACTGTAATTAATAGAAAGAATTTTAAGGGAATATAATTCATCCATGAAAGAAAACACTTACAAGATACACATTCAACCAATTCTTGTGTATTGATCATCATTATGGGACCCATACCAGGTTGAATTAATAGAAGAGGCAGACAAGATTCAATGGAGAATGACACGTTTTGTCGCAGGATCATCTAGTTGGCATGAGAAGGGTATGGAGATGCTCAATAATCTCTGGTTTCAGATGCTACAAGAGAAATGGCATGCATCACGGAGAGGCTTGCTGTTGCAATTCCAAGGGAGTACACTACGGGAAGAGTTGGACAGCATATTACTTCCTACCACATATGTCTCACAAAAATTACTACAGTGAGAAAATTCAAGAAAACAGAACAAATTCAGACATTTACCGACAAACATTTTTCCATGCACCACTCGCGATTGGAACTAGGCGGGGGTTTAGATAGTGGCATCAGAAGTACCCTTTGGCACACACTGTCTGTCGGCTTGTGGAGTGTAGATATAGATGGGAAGCTTGCTGTGTCCAGTGTCAGGGTGAAGCAAATAGAAAAGGATTGAAATCTTTTAATAGTCAGCGATTTGAACTTACGGCAAGTAATGGTACTCATTTGGGAAGTGGTTTCAGGATTAGGAAGGATCACCTTGTGCAATCTGTGTGTATGCCTGAAGGACTCACTCATTGTTTTGAAGAGGCTGATCTGGTAGCCATTGGGTGAACAGGGTGCTATCAGCTGCAGATTGTGGCACACACATGAATGAACATTGTTTATCGTCTCAACTTTGAGTTATACTTTGATAATTCCAGTGACTGGCCGAGAAGTGTGAGAAGACCGGCCTTACTCATGGAATTTCAAGGAATTGCACAATCTGCAACATTTCCTCAGAACTGATCATGGCCCACTGGTTCGGAGACCAGTGGAGAACCTGAATTGGAGACTGAAGTTTCTGCGTCATTCTAGCCTGCTACTTCCTTCACTAGTGCCACAGGGTTCAGAAATGTATAATCCCTCCTAAATGGCTCATGGATGCACTACTGATAAGATGTTGTTACCAAGTTAGCTTTGTGTGGGGTGGACACAAGAGTGTCTTAGATTAGGTGACTCTACAACCTGTTCAGGGAATTACAATGAGGCTATTAAAATCTTTGTCATCATCTACTTAAGCATTCACAGCAAAGTGCCCAAATTTGATTTACTCCTAAAAAGAAATGAAGTTAACATAAGACTAGTTACAGAAAGGTTTCGAAAACTGGAAATTGAGAGCAGTAATTATTTTAAGGTAAATCTTAGTTTATATTGAAAAGAGAGGCTAATGGGAAATGGTGTGGTGTATTAGTTGCAGTGTGAAAGTAACTCATATCTACCAAGATATAAATTGAGGCTGCCTTTGAGATTGTTTGATCAAGACTAAAGACTCAGTATCGAGGGTGGGCATTAACTTGTAATTAGGTCCTGCTATTGACCTTCAGACTCATCCCAGATCGAACAGCAAACTTTAGAGAAATATCTGCTCACTAAATACGTATGTTCTGTAAACAAACAATGGAAGGTCCAGAATGGAATAATGACAATATTATGAAAAGGATAGATTGCTACTTACCATATAGTGGAGGTGTTAAGTCACAGATAGGCACAACTCAAAGAGTGTCAAACAAGTAAGCTTTGGGCCAAAAAGGCCTTCTTTCAAATTAGACATCACACACACACACACACACACACACACACACACACACACACACCAACTCATTCATGCAAACACAAATCACACACATGTGACCACTGTCTCTGGATGCTGAGACCATCTCTGCTCTAAGGTGATTAGCAATCTATCCTTTCCATGATACTGTCTATGTTATGCAACTGTACTATCATCAGTGGAGGAGACTTTAATCATCCAATGGTCAGCTCAGAAATGTACACATTTGCAAGTGGAAAGTGTGATAAGACATCCTGCAAAACAGTACTAAATGCTTACTCTGGAAACCACCTAGAACCGAAATTTTGGAAGTGCACTCATAGCAGAAATACACTGGTGAGCCAGAACATTATGATCACTGCCCACTGCGACATTGAATGGCACCTGGTAGTGTTTGAGGCATGTGATGCAGCAAAAGGAAAGTATACAAGCACAGCATAGACAAATGGGGAATTGTTCTAGTGATGATTTGAAGTGCAAATGAGGAAATATGACATAAACAACTTTGACAAATGACAGATTGTTATGGCCAGGTACCTGGGAATTGGCATCTCAGTAATGGTGAAGCTGATCAACTGTCCACTTTCCACTGTCATTAGCTTCCATGGAAAGTGATTGAAGAGTGGTGAAACTGCAAGCAGGTGACATGGTGTTGGATGTCACATCTCATCACAGAACATAATGGCCAGTGGCTTACCCACACAGTAAATTGGGATAGGCGGCGATCAGTGGCAGATCTGATGATAAGAGTTCAAAAGATGGACCAACATGCTGATAAGCACTAGTGCAGCACTTGTTAATGTTAGTGTTTTGGCAGAATAGTTCAAGAAATATCCTTAAATTGAAAGGCAAGGTGGCTGGAATTGGCTTTTGCAGTGTAGACACCACCAAGCGCAGCTCTTGTGCCAGGCTCTCTTGTTGCATCAAGCATTTTTTTGACTGTTTACTTGGTCTGTCATTTACCACAAACTTTGTTTTGATATCTTTAACAATTTGTAAAACAAAAGGAGTTCACATCATATTTAGCTAATAGTAAGTAAAGGATCACGTCAGATAGTTCATGAAGTTTTCACAATGGATGAATGGGGACAAGTTGTTGCTGATGTCCCACTGGTTTCAATTTTGGGACCAATTATGTTAGTACTGTATATAAATAGCCTTCCATCTTTATCTGGTATAACAGAAATAGTGTACTTTGCTAATAAAGCAATCCCTCTATTTAAGCCCAATAGAAGAGCAACAATAGAAGGAGCAAGGAACAAAGTATTCAGAAAAATTATTGTTTGTTTCTCAGTAAATGCTACCACTTAACTTAGAAAAAACAAGGTTGATTCAATTCTGTACAAAGTGGGATATATCGTCATGAATAACAATAGTGCTTGGTTGAAAGGAAATATTTAACACTGAATGTACCAAATTGTAGGTTGTGCATACTGATCAAAACTGGAACTCAACTATTACTGACCTTCCCAAGTGCCTGAGATAAGGAATATTTTTTTCTATGTGTGTTTGTTGATTATGATGGTGAAGGTCTCAGAAAGTTACTGATTTTGCTAATGTTTTAAGGAATAATGTCCTCAGACCTTTCTATACACAGGCACAAAATACCTATTGCACAATAATGTGTAAGGATACCTGGTTTCCACCATCGAAGTCACATACACAACTACCTATAAAAGAAACTAGGAGTACAAACAACATCCTCACAATAAATGTACACTCTTATGAAGTTAATTGTGAGCAACTAGTCGAAATTTTAGAAAAATACCAGTATTCATAAATATAACACTAGGAATGAAAAAAAGGCTCTACTAACCTTACTCTTCCACAGGAAGGAGCAAAGTATGTATTCGTAAAAATATTCAGCCAAGTCCCTTTGCAGTAACAGTGCTGCTGTGGAGTGAGAGTTTTAAAAACACATGGAAATAATTTATTCTTGACAAATCCTTCTACTTCATAGATTAATTTCTGAACGTTTGGAATTTATATGTGTTTGGGTTTATCATTGAAAATACTGTTTATTCAACACAATCATAAAATGAATTAAATTGTGTAACAATCAAACTGCAAAGAATATCCATCTGTCATTCTTTTGTTCTACATCTACATCTACATCTACATCCACATCCATACTCCGCAAGCCACCTGACGGTATGTGGCGGAGGGTACCTTGAGTACCTCTATCGGTTCTCCCTTCTATTCCAGTCTCATATTGTTCGTGGAAAGAAGGATTGTCGGTATGCCTCTGTGTGGGCTCTAATCTCTCTGATTTTATCCTCATGGTCTCTTCGCGAGATATACGTAGGAGGGAGCAATATACTGCTTGACTCTTCGGTGAAGGTATGTTCTCGAAACTTTGACAAAAGCCCGTACCGAGCTAATGAGCGTCTCTCCTGCAGAGTCTTCTACTGGAGTTTATCTATCATCTCCGTAACGCTTTTGCGATTACTAAATGATCCTGTAACGAAGTGTGCTGCTCTCCATTGGATCTTCTCTATATCTTCTATCAACCCTATCTGGTACGGATCCCACACTGCTGAGCAGTATTCAAGCAGTGGGCGAATAAGTGTACTGTAACCTACTTCCTTTGTTTTCGGATTGCATTTCCTTAGGATTCTTCCAATGAATCTCAGTCTGGCATCTGCTTTACCGACGATTAACATTATATGATCATTCCATTTTAAATCACTCCTAATGCGTACTCCCAGATAATTTATGGTATTAATTGCTTCCAGTTGCTGACCTGCTATTTTGTAGCTAAATGATAAAGGATCTATCTTTCTGTGTATTCGCAGCACATTACACTTGTCTACATTGAGATTCAATTGCCATTCCCTGCACCATGCGTCAATTCGCTGCAGATCCTCCTGCATTTCAGTACAATTTTCCATTGTTACAACCTCTCGATACACCACAGCATCATCTGCAAAAAGCCTCAGTGAACTTCCGATGTCCAGAGACAACATCTGTGATCAAAGAATCTACATGGTACATATAATACAGCAGACAATTTACGGTACACACCACTCTCCATATGAGTGACAGTGATATTTGGAGTTGAAGCATACATGATGACTAGAAAGAGTAATGACTGAAGGTTTACTCAGAAACACAGGCAATGTTAGTAGAAAGCTGGGAACATCGAGTGTCATCGTGGAATCGTAATTGGTAGTGTTCAATGTTAGATGCTCTCTCTGAACTGGTGTTTGCCTCACCGATGTAAATGCTGGCTTAGGTCTGTCAATGGATATTGTGATGGAAGTGCCATTGATCGAATATTCTGTCGTGGCATGCCAGCGTGTATAGGGGCCATCATACAGTAGTTGTAGATGTTTTCAAATGGCATCATGTCAGATGAAAATCTGCTTGCAGGAATGCAAGATATAGAGAAAGAATGGTTGTTGGATAGGGTGCTTCGTTGAAACAGCAGGGTGGGTCTTCAATTGTAGGTATTCAGCTAAATCTTTTTCTTCAGTGACATTCTTTGATATGTCAGAGAAGAATTTTTTAGATAGTTGCAGTGTTTACCCATACACTAATTCAGCTGATGTCACTTTTGCGTCGGACCATCCTGATTTAAGTTTTCCATGATTTCCCTAATTCGCTTCAGGCAAATGTTGGGATGGTTCTTTTGAAAGTGCATGGCTGATTTCCTTCTCCATCCTCCCCTAATCTGACCTTGTGCTCTGTCTCTAATGACCATGTTGATGGGACGTTAAACACTAATCTCTTCCTCCACTTGTCACTTCTGGGTCATTTTTAAAAGCAATCTGGAAATTTAATAAGACAATAAGAACACTATGAGTCAAATGTTCTGTGGCATGGAGTCTTAAGTGAGATCTTTAATGTCAAAGGAGCTGTTCCAGAGAACCATCAGCGGTGGGCTGATAGGCATAGATTCCACTTTGATTGATACCAGGCAAAAGTGGAAGTATTTCACAGAGACATGACTTGAACTACTTGCCCTCATCAATAGAGTTGCATAGGGGTACACAAAAAATGGGCAATCCACTGAGAAAGGAAGGGCATGCCTATAGTTATTGCTGTTGCATCCTTCATTGAATATGTTTCATACCGATGAGAAAAACGGTTTATCGCTGTCAGGCAGTATGGGCTCCTTCAGACAGTCCTAAAAGTCCCACAGTGTCAGTATGGACACGTTTAAATGGTTGACTTGCTGGGGTGAAAATACCAAGCAAAGCCAGAATGTGCTGAGTTATTTTTTTGCAACTGCAACAATACCCTGGCAGACAAATGATTTGCAATCCTGCTTGGTATTTGGCCAAAGAATTGCCTTTTTCACTAGTCGTGTACTAGCTTTTACTCCTGGATGAGGGAGGCTGCGAAGAGAGAAAATTGCTTGCTGGCAGAAATGTGGAGTTACGACTGATTGCACTTACGACATTGATACATCACGGTTTAATGCGACTTGAAGCATAGTATTTGAATATGCCGGAGCTATAAGCCTGATGATGCTATGAGAAATGTATTCAACTTGTTGTCTCCATTCAGAGCGTCAGCAAGTGCTATGAAATCAAGTTCATCCATGAGGGCGTCAATGCGAGATGGCATCTGCAGGTCCAGTCTGATGACCATCAACATGTGGTATATCTGTACTGAACTTTCGAATGAAATCTAAATGCTGCACCAGGTGCAATGATGCCTTGTCTGGCTTCTGGCACATAGTAAAAGTGAGGTGACTATGCTCTTTGATAAGGATGAAGTGACTACTTTCAAGTATGTGCCAAAAGTTTTTGATTGAGACATAAGTCACATGCAGTTCACAGTCATATGTGGACCAATTTGCTTGTGGTAGTCATGTTACCAGTCAAGTTTTACAAATTGTTGTAATTTAGCTCCATTGGTAGTTTATGATACATCCACTGTATATATGAGAGCTGTGTCAGAGTATGAGCTAATAATGCTGTGTCTGAAATAGCAACTTTTATTCTGGCAAAGGATGCTTTCATTTTAATCAGTCTTTTGCTCTATGCCTTGAGGCTTTTGTGAATCTTTTAGAAACTTGGAGTACCAGCAAAGCTTGATTGTACACAAAACCTTGATATAAACTAAACAGCTCCAGAAACAGCAAAATTCATGTATTGTTGTGTGCTGTGCAAATTGCTAAATAGCTTCCAGTCAGTCTTGAAGTGACAGGATTCCTTTTGCATTGACAAGGTACACGAAGAAGCTGTGTTACTGTAATGTGGACAACATTACAAGCTGTTCATCAAGATGGACATAACTGTGTAAGTCTCTAGTTGTCTTGCCCATGAAGTGCTGGAAAGGTGGTGACATCGCACGGTTCAAAAGGCATTAGCACAAATATGTATAGTCAAAATAAAATAGAAATAGTGGTTTTGGTTATACCTTCTGGTACAGTTGGTATATGCTGAGAACCATAGCTGAGGTCTTTGTTGAAGAAAGCTGTCTTTCCATGAATGTGCATAACGAATTCTTCAATATGTGACAGAAGGTAGATGTCAGACATTGTTCTGGCACTAAGCTAATGAAAACCATCTTGAGGGTAGCTCACATTTCTCACATTAGGTTCAATGTGAAGTGGTGATGACCAGCTACTATCTAATGGGTGACAGATACCTTGTGGTTTGTATCTTGAATTTATCTGGTGGTAGCTAATGAGGCATTATGGAAACTGGTCGGCCTGCTGGGACGTCAGTTTGGTGCACCGATGAGTGTTTTGCCAATACTGGAGAGGTAATGGATGGGCGACTTCAGGTAACAGGTGAAGCAGGTCGTTGTGTGGTGAATCGCCATTGATAACTTTGATACCACCTTGGTTACCATGGTGTCAGTGTCCATGATAGACAACTGTGTGGTAAAGTCAGGCATGCATCAATGGCAGTTATCTAGAAGGTGGCCATAAAATAATAAGTCTGCTCCATCAGTCAGTCAGAGCACGTCAGTGAAATAGAATCTACATTTGAATTCACATTGAAGATTGGAGTTGAGATGCAAAGTGATATGTCTGTAGGCCTTGATGGAAGATCCTGGAACAGTGTACAGGTGACTGCCATTGGGATTTCATCTTGAAAGATGAAAAGAAGGGTAAACTGAGACATCAACTCCCATATCAATGAAGAGTGGTTTGTTATAAACTGGTAATGGTGGTTGCCCTGGAATCAGCTGCTGTCACTACTGATTTCTGGCAGCATTTTCCCTGTCAGAGAGAGGTTAACACTGCGGGGCTGCAGCTCCTAATTTTTTGTGATACTGGAAGATATTATTTATGGTGGATGAGCACTGGTTTCTGATGGAAGATCATCACAATTGCAACACATTGCTGGAGTGCCAGATTTGTAGGGCTGTGACTTGCTTAGATAGGTCAATTACTTTCATTTTCAGTACTTACAGAGGACTCTACATCCTGGCAGAAGTGGTTGTGACACCTGTGAATGGATATAATTTGACTTAAGAGCCAGATATCCCTCAGGGTATATTTGTTTGTTGCATTGTGTACCAGTGTGCAAAGACATCAATGTAGTTGGGTTGGTGTGTGGTTGCCAAGTTCTTTGGTATGAAACAATTTTTC
The DNA here is from genome assembly GCF_021461395.2 of Schistocerca americana. Lineage (NCBI taxonomy): Eukaryota > Metazoa > Arthropoda > Insecta > Orthoptera > Acrididae > Schistocerca > Schistocerca americana. The sequence continues at coordinate 416,209,885 of NC_060120.1, forward strand.
AAGTCACTTGATGATGGCATTTTTCTCAGGTCTTGTCAGTGTGGGTAAAGTCAAATTGGGTTTCAAACTGCATGAACCACAATACTGGATTGTCGAACCAGAATTGTTCAGGCATGCAATTTAATTTTTCATAAGTGTAATGCAATTTTCCAGCAGGTGTTTCAGTGTCTTGGGGGCACCATATGTCATGTAAAAATACTATTTATTTCGACACAACATACAATTGTTAGTTACAATGCAGAACCATCAAACTGCAAACGATATCTATATATTATTCATTTGTTCAAAGTTCAGGGAAACGTGAATAATCAAAGAATCTACACTGCACATGAAATACGGGGTGAGGCAGTGAAACGGCACGATTTCGATAGTGGTTGTCGGGCGCGGAGGGGGGTTGCGAGAGTGGGGGAAGTGACCTTGGGCGTCTAGAGTGGTGGAAGTTTTAGTAGCCATGGAGCGTTGGTCGAGTGCGCAGCGTGCATATGCCGTAAAGGCATATTACAAAAACGCGGATAGTGTGGTTGGTGCTCAACGCGCCTTTCGTCGTGAATTCAACCTGCCGCCACGGGCTCCCGTGCCATCAAGGAAAGCCATTCTCCTTTGGGTTAAAACCTTTGAAGCTACTGCTAGCACAACAAAGAAAAGAGGCGGCAGCACAAAAACAATCCGGACACCCGAGAACATTAATCGTGTGCGCGAAGCGTTGGGATGAAGTCCGCGAAAATCCGCGAGACGGCACAGCCCAGAACTTGGTCTCAGCAATCGATCAGTAAGACGGATTTTGAAGAGTGACCTTCACTATCATCCATACAAAATTCAGGTAGTGCAAGCCCTTAAACCTAATGACTACAATAACCGTATACGCTTTTGCCAGTCAATGCTTAACGTTATTGAACGAAATGAAGAAAGAGTGCATAACTTATGGATGAGTGATGAAGCCCACTTTCATCTTAGTGGGTACGTAAATAAGCGAAACTTCAGATATTGGTCCTCAGATAACCCGCACGAACTTCATGAAAAACCTCTCCATTCTGAAAAAGTAACAGTCTGGTGCGCAATGTCATCTCGTGGAATCGTGGGGCCCTATTTTTTTGAAGATGAAGATGGCAACACAGTGACGGTAAACTCTGGACGTTATGCTGACATGTTGACCATTTTTGGTCTGCCTGGAATTGATCGACATGATCCAGATGCTGAAACACTCTTCCAGCAAGATGGTGCAACAAGCCATACTGCTAATGTCTCAATGGAATTGCTCAGACTTGCATTTCCACGACGTCTAATCAGCGGGAATGGCGATTTCCCCTGGCCTGCCCGTTCACCAGATCTGACGGCACCAGACTTTTTTCTTTGGGGCTACCTCAAGTGCAAAGTCTTCCAGGAAAATCCACTAAGAACAAAAGAAGACCTGAAGGAGCGAATTCGACAGGAAATTAACAACATTCCAGTACAGATGCTACGAAACGTCATGGGACAATTTCATCTCAGGCTTAGACAATGTGTGCAAAACCAAGGACGACACCTCACTGACACCATATTTAAAAAAATGATTGTTTTTAAGTTAAATCTTTAATTTCCACTCTTGTACTTGAGATCCATGTTCAACTATTATGATTTTACTTGTAAATAAATCTTTGGTGGTTTTACAAAATCGTGCCGTTTCACTGCCTCACCCTGTATAACAGATGATTTACCATCTGCAGGTTATGAAGTTTGTTGTAGATTAAGATTAAAGTGAAGTTTCAGTTATGTAAATGACCAGCATACAGCCACACTTTCACAGAGAAACTGTATCTTGTTTGTAAACCTACTGACACATTCCACACCACAGTGAGATGTCACAAATGTAAGACACTAAATATGTAATGTAACTGATAGTAGCCATGGATATAACATTTACTATTCTCCTGAAATAGTAATCAGCTGCAGAGCTTCACAAGCACTGTGTGTGTATGTGTGTGTGTGTGTGTGTGTGTGTGTGTGTAAAAGAAAGAAAGAAAGAAACTTTATGAAACTGAGTTTTAAACCTGAGACCTTATGCATTGTAGGTTATTGTATTGAACGGCTCCTTCAGTACTGTTTCACAATTGATCTGGAGAAAACAAGCTTTTAGCTCCTGAGAGGTAGAGTCTACCAATAGGAACTGTACTAAGTAACTCAAGGAGTTAGAGGGATATGTAACTGAAGACTCATTGTTTATGGAGACTGATATTGATTTTCTGACTGATTCCCAAAAAGAATTTAAAGTCATGTGAAGCACCCTGTGATAACTTGGTTTTAGACACAACCTTCTTTATCAAGTTAAGTTTGTATCGTGCTATGATTGTCAGATGTTACAGTAAAACAAACAAATCATTAATCATAGATAATCAAAGAAGAATACTATGCAGCAGAATTATAATCAATGTCAGTCTTAACCTCACACAGAAGTCATGTTAAGGGAAGTGGGAACAGATACACAAAACAAACACTGCAGATGAATTAATTTAATTCAAATTTTTAAGCATGTCCCTACAGCACTTTGAATCTCGATTTTTCTTAGAGCAAACAAATGTAAGATTAAATGAAAGCAGTGCAGGGGATGGGTAACACATGGGTTTAAAGCGTCTTGGGTCAGGACAGCTTGTAGTCAACAGTTAAAATTCAATTCACATCAGTACTGTAAAATCCCGAAGTGTATTATCAGAAAAGTGAAACGCTACTATACACAAAAAATAATTAAAAAAACTAAGGATAAGCAAAACACAGTGTGGAGAATTATTAAACAAGACACAAATAAAACAAGTGAATGAAATATTGTCACCAGGTAATATCTCTGTCAGAAATGGTGGCACACGGTGATTATTCACCAGTAGTTTCAGTGATTACTTTCTTACGTGATTGCGAATATAAACAACTATTTACAGAGGCATTAGATTTACTCTGGTATACACAGCTTCCACCATCAATGGGTATTAGTTTCAAAACTACAACTGCTCAGAAGATTGCTGTGATCACTATTTAATATCCTTTTTTGTGTTTTTTGCAAGTTGCTGATATCATCTGCTGTCATGATTGGAGCACTAATAAGCTATCTTTGTAATTAGTCAGTGACTCAAGGCATGTTCCCTGACACACTGAAATATGCAATAGTAGCATCCACCTATGAGAACTGAGATAAGAAAATCACTTTTAATTACTTATCCACTTCACTCTGTCTTGTCTTTTCAATAATCTTTGGAAGAATGGCTTACTGTTTAATACCAATTCATTATTTACAGCTTAACTTGTTAACTTTCGTAACATATTCTCTTCAGAGAAAACTATTTGCCTGCTGGTAATGGAAGTAAATTTTACTGTTTGTACACTACATGAAATTATTTGTTCCAGCTACCTAAAAAGCTTAACTGGAATTGACGTGTGGTGAAACCAATTAATACACTTAGTTCAGCATGGTATTCACAGAAAACTACCACACAAAATGCATTATCTTGAAGAGCCGGGTTGTGGCCTGTCGAACTTTTCCATCTTGTTGTATTAGGTACACTGGTGTGAAAAATGAAAGGACAAAAATAACTTTATCATTATGTGTCACTGCCAACTTGCATGGCTCGATGGAACTTGAACCATACATAGAAAGAACTGCTAGAGTGTAGTACAGAAGGTAACTGAAAGAAATATGCAATGAAATGAACAGAAGTGACAATCTTTTTCATGGACATTAAAAAGGCAAAACTTGTTTTTTAATAGGGTGGATGATCATCATGGGCAGCAATGCATGCTCTGCAATGTGCTCCCATGCTGGCCACTAGGTTGGTAAGGAGTTCTTGTGGCAGGACATTCCATTCATCCACCAGTCCAGTTGACAACTGCTGAGCAATCTTTGATGCATGTGGGCGTGCTGCAGTATGTCTCCCCACCGCATCTCACATGTGCTGCATAGGATTCAAGTCGAGAAATGAGCAGCTCGGTCCATTTGCTGACTATCCTCTCATTCCAAGAGCTGCTCGACCTGTGCTGTCTGATGTGCTCATGCACTTTCATCCATAAAAATTAAGTCAGAGCCAAATGCACTCCTGAAATGTTGGACATGGGGAAGGAGTACTGGTTCACAGTAATGATGACTGGTGTGTGTAATTTGTTCAGATATCAAACAATGGAAAACCCAGGATGGAATGTAACAATACGAGAGAAGGAAAGTTGCTACGTGTGTGTGTGTGTGTGTGTGTGTGTGTGTGTGTGTACTGCTGACAAAGGCCTTAATGGCCGAAAGCTTTGTTTGTGTGAATCTTTTTATTTGTTCAAATATTTAGAGATCAGTACACCCAAGCAACATTTTGCCTCCCCACACTATAACACCTAGACCACCAAAATGATCATGTTCAACAGTGTTCCTGGTTGCATTACATCTTCTTAGCCATATGTGGGTACTTCAAAAATCACTACTGAATCTGCTGTCATCCAAAAGGAGCATGCAGCCCCACTTCTCATTGGTTCCATCTCCATCCTCTTAGCACCATCACAAATGGTGCTGCCAATGTATGGGTGTCAGCAGAATGTAACATACTAGTTGCCGGGCAGAGAGACCACCCCTGTTCAATCTCAGTGCCACTGCAGAACTAGATTTTGCATGCCTTGCAGTCCTGTTAAATGTAATTAAAATTGCGCTTGCTATTTGATGTGAGTCCCTCTCGCCTGTAGCACAATGCAGTAGTCATCTGCTGATATAGTTGGGCATGGTCACCCATTTTCTCTCTTTCAGGCAGCAGTCTTGTGGTTAAGAGGACCTGTGGTTCAGAGGAACCGTGCACTCAGTTTCAATAATGGGTTGGCAGACAACTTTCACCACTTTCTGTAATTTGTCTTTGGTTGACATAGTGTCTCTCTGAAGCCACTTGATGAAAGCCTAAGTTGCTTAACAGTCATTGCAAAATACAGAAAATTTATGTTTGTCACCCAATAAATTTTTGGGGCATCTAGTTAGCACAAGTACTGTCCTTACAGATACACAAAATTGTAAGAAGTATAAAATAGAATTGGAGACACTTGAAAGTTTCAGAATATTATTTAGTGGTAAGACAGAGCTTACAAAACCTGATTTTTAGCTGCAAAATATTTCCGGTGGCAGATCTGGATGCTGACCATAATTTATTGATTATGAACTGCAGAACTGAAGAAATTTCAGAAAGGTAATACCTTACAGGAGATGGGATCTGAATAAGTTGAAAGAACCAGGGGTTGTTGAGAGTTTCAGTGGAAGTGCTATGCAATGACTGACTGGAACAGGGGTAATTAATATATGAGGAAACAATGGGTAGCTATAGAGACAAAATAGTGAAGACAACAGAGGATCAAATAGCCAAAAAGACAAGGCCCAGCAGAAATCCATGGGTAATGCATGAGGTATTGAATGTAATTTATGAAAGGAGAAAATATATAAATGTAGCAAATGAAATAGACAAAAGAGATTACAGACATCTAAAAAATGAGATTGACAGGAAGTGAAAACTGGCAAAGCAGGAGAAATGCACGGCTGTAGAAGTATGCTTGACTATGGGAAAGACAGACACAGTATATGGAAAAATTGAATATACCTTTGGAAATAAGGCAAGCACATGCATGAATATTAAGAGCTCAGATGGCATGTCCATACTAAGCAAAGCAGGGAAGGCTGAGAGGCGGAAGAAATACTTGTGGGTCTGTATAAGGGAAACAAACTAGAAAACAACATTATAGGAAGAGAAGAAGCAGATCAAGTTGAGATGAATGATACAATACTGCAAGAAGAATTTGATAGAGCTATAAAAGAAGTTGAAACAAGGCTCTTGGAGTAGATGCCCACCTCTCAGATTTATTGAGGTCCTTGGGAAAGACGAATATAAGTAAACTATTCCAACTAGTATGCAAAATGAACATCAGATTTCAAAATAATGTAATAATTCCTTTTTTAAAGAAGATGGTGCTGAAAGGTGTGAATAATATGTAACAATTAGTTTAATAAGACATGAAGTCATGATTGCAAAATATTGACAGAAAATTGGTAGATGGTGACCTTGGGAAGATCAGTTTGGGCCCTTGAAATTTTGAAGGTAACGGGGATAAAATGCAGGGAGCAAAAGGCTATTTTCTGAAGATGGTAAAATAAAAGGAACAAAAAGTTATCTACAATTTGTACACAATTCAGGCTGCAGTAATGAGTTGAAAGACACGAAGGGGGAGCAGTATTTAAGAAAGGAGAGAGACAGGCTTGTAGTCTGTCCCCGGTGATATTCAGTCTGTACATTGAGCAATGAATAAATGAAACCAAGCAGAAATCTGGAAAGGAAATTAAATTTCAAGGGGAAGAAATAAAATATTTGCTATTTGATATTGTAATTATGTTAGAGATGGCAAATAACTCAGAAGGGCAGTTGAATGGAATGAATAGTGTCTTGAAAAGAGCTTGTGAGATGGATATCAAGGAGTAAAACAAGGGGAATGGAATATAGTGGAATTAAATTAGGTGTTATAGAATAGATTAGGAACTGCGAGGCTAAAAGTATTAGATGAGTTTTACTCTTTGGGAAATTAAATAACTGACGATGGCCAAAGTAGAGAGAATTTAAAGTACAGATTTGCGAAAAAGAGAAATTTGTTAACGCTTAATATAAATTTAAGTGTTAGGAAGTCATTTCTAAAGGTATTTGTATTGAATACCACCTTCTATAGGAGTGAAATCTGAGCAATAAGCAGTTCAGACAATAAGAGAACTGACGTTTTTGAAATGTGGTGTAACAGAAGAATACTGAAGATGGGTAGTGTTAGGTAGAGGAAGATCTGAATTCAATTGGGAGAAAAAGAAATATGTGGTGCAACTTAACTGAAAGAAGGGATTGGTTGGCGGACACATCCTGAGACATAAAGAAATCATCAGTTTGGTAATAGACGGAAGTGAGGGCATAAAAATTGGAGAGGGAGACTGAGGCTTGAATACATCAACCAGGGTCAGATGCATGTAGGGTGCAGTGGTTATGCAGAGCTGAGGAGAATCGACTAGTGTAGAAAACTGTATCAAACTGGACTAAGAACTTCAACAATGACAACAACTGATTTCACAGTTGTTCAATATATTTTTGATGCAATAAGTTTCCCTGAAATACATTCCTACTGTATGTGTTCAGTGAAGAACTTCAGAATTAAGACATGAATAACCCCAGAACTAAGACATGAATACTACAGGAACAACTGTGCGGGGATAGCAAATTTTCATGGAATGAGGAATAAGAAACATCTTTATATAACCTTAAAGACACTGACATTTTCCCCAGTTCTGGCACAGTAGGACATCAGTGCCATGACTGAACTGCAACTGACTGGTGGTTATGGGGTAGATGCAGTTTTAGTGAAAAATTGAGACACTGAAAAGTGAGTATTTTAGCCTGAAGACTACTCTTGAACTTAGAGAAGCATTACCCTGTAGGTGAGAAAGAGTTCTGTGCAGTTGTTTGGGGATCATTAAAATCCTATTATATTTGTTTAGCAGACCATTCACTGTTGTGATGGACCATCATTTCGTAACCCTATGGCGCAGTTGTCCACTGCAGTGGACAGCTGTTAATGTCACTACTTTGACATTTTTAATCAATCCTAAATATCTGCAAATGCATGCTGTCCACTCCAGTAGTTACTCCCTATTGCTGCTGTGCCCTGTGTGAATTTGCAGCCTCAGGATACCAAAAACACCGAAGAAGTGACTTTAACAGCTGTCCACTGTGGTGGACAACAGCATCACAGGGTTAAGGAGGACTGACAAGTGTGAAGGTTCTGTTATGATGCCTTGCTGAAATTGAACTCAGAATACAGAAATATGATGTCACAGCAGCATAGAAAAGTAAACACAATTACACAGACTGTGTTATAAAGTATTTATTGGAGAAACATTCTAACACATCATATTCCATTCATCTTCATATTAACAAATTTTGCTATGGAACTAAGTGTGGGTAGCTTACTCCTCAGCTGAAAACCTTTAAACAATTAGAGGGGGAAAAACACATCAAAGCAAAATTTCAGTTAAGCCTCTCTGACATCTGATCATCTAGGCTTTTTAAAGTAATTCATTTCAGTTTGTTTGTGACAAGCAGTCCAGAAGTATTTTCATCCATCTCTGACATCTGATCACTTGGGATTTTTGCAAGCCATTGGCAGAATGCACATCAAATGAATTTGCAATTGCGAATAAGGACTACCATCAGCTGTAGAATGGAATGATGACAATGAAAATGTGTGCCGGTTCGAGACTCGAACCCTGATTTCCAATTTATCACGTGTGGTCGCCTTACCATTTGGCTATCATTGCACGAGTCATGGCCAGACCCAAACCTCAATATGTCGTCAACCATGCATCTGCGAACTGTACTTGTGCATCCAACATTGTATATTCTCGTACAGGTCAGATGTTGTACTTGAAAGTTGCTTGCCCGGTATCGGAAGATAAATATGATATTGTAGTGCCTGTGTTATTCTGATTACAATGCAAAGTTCCTTTGGGCATGCATGCAAGTCCAAAGAAACAGCCACTGTGGTACCTACTGCAACCTACATCCTTCTGAATCTGCTTAGTGTATTCATCTCTTGGTCTCCCTCTACGATTTTTACCCTCCACGCTGCCCTCCAGTACTAAATTTGTGATCCCTTGATGCCTCAGAACATGTCCTACTAACCGATCCCTTCTTCTAGTCTAGTTGTGCCACAAACACCTCCCCAATCCTATTCAGTACCTCCTCATTCGTTATGTGATCTTCCCATCTAATCTTCAGCATTCTTCTGTAGCACCACATTTCAAAAGCTTCTATTCTCTTCTTGTCCAAACTATTTATCATCCATGTTTCACTTCCATACATGGCTACACTCCATACAAATACTCTCAGAAACGACTTCCTGACAATTTAATCTATACCCGATGTTAACAAATTTCTCTTCTTCAGAAACGCTTTCCTTGCCATTGCCAGTCTACATTTTATATCCTCTCTACTTCGACCATCATCAGTTATTTTGCTCCCCAAATAGCAAAACTCCTTTACTGCTTTAAGTATCTCATTTCCTAATCTAATTCCCTCATCATCACCCGACTTAATTCGACTACATTCCATTATCCTCATTTTGCTTTGTTGATGTTCATCTTATATCCTCCTTTTAAGACACTGTCCATTTCGTTCAACTGCTCTTCCAAGTCCTTTGCTGCCTCTGACAAAATTACAATGTCATCAGCGAACCTTAAAGTTTTTATTTCTTCTCCATGGATTTTAATACCTACTCCGAATTATTCTTTTGTTTCCTTTACTGCTTGCTCAATATACAGCTTGAATAACATCGGGGAGAGGCTACAAATCTGCCTCACTCCCTTCCCAACTGCTGCTTCCCTTTCATGCCCTTTGACTCTTATAACTGCCATCTGGTTTCTGTACAAATTGTAAATAGCCTTTTGCTCCCTGTATTTTACTCCTGCCACCTTCGGAATTTGAAAGAGAGTATTCCAGTCAACATTGTCAAAAGCTTTCTCCAAGTCTACAAATGCTAGAAACGTAGGTTTGCCTTTTCTTAATCTAGCTTCTAAGATAAGTCGTAGGGTCAGTATTGCCTCACGTGTCCCCATATTTCTACGGAATCCTAGCTGATCTTCCCCAAGGTCGGCTTCTACCAGTTTTTCCATTCGTCTGTAAAGAAATCGCGTTAGTATTTTGCAGCCATGACTTATTAAACTGATAGTTCGGTAATTTTCACATCTGTCAACCCCTGCTTTCTTTGGGATTGGAATTATTATATTCTTCTTGAAGTCTGAGGGTATTTCACCTGTCTCATACATTTTGCTCACCAGATGGTAGAGTTTTGTCAGGACTGGCTCTCCCAAGGCTGTCAGTAGTTCTAATGGAATTTTGTCTACTCCCAGGGCCTTGTTTCGACTCAGGTCTTTCAGTGCTCTGTCAAACTCTTCACACAGTATCGTATCTCCCATTTCATCTTCATCTACATCCTCTTCCATTTCCATAATATTGTCCTCAAGTACATCGCCCTTGTATAGACCCTCTATATACTCCTTCCACCTTTCTGCTTTCCCTTCTTTGCTTAGAACTGGGTTTCCATCTGAGCTCTTGATATTCATACAAGTGGCTCTCTTTTCTCCAAAGGTCTCTTTAATTTTCCTGTAGGCAGAATCTATCTTACTCCTAATGAGATAAGCCTCTATATCCTTAAATTTGTCCTCTAGCCATCCCTGCTTAGCCATTTTGCACTTCCTGTCGATCTCATTTTTGAGACGTTTGTTTCATTTTTGCCTGCTTCATTTACTGCATTTTTATATTTTCTCCTTTCGTCAATTAAATTCAATATTTCTTCTGTCACCCAAGGATTTCTACTAGCCCTCGTCTTTTTACCTACTTGATCCTCTGCCACCTTCACTACTTCATCCCTCAAAGCTACCCATTCTTCTTCTACTGTATTTCTTTCCCCCATTCTTGTCAATTGTCCCCTTTGCTCTCCCTGAAACTCTTTACAGCCTCTGGTTTAGTCAGTTTATCCAGGTCCCATCTGCTTAAATTCCCACCTTTTTGCAGTTTCTTCAGTTTTAATCTACAGTTCATAACCAATAGATTGTGGTCAGAGTCCACATCTGCCCCTGGAAATGTCTTACAATTTAAAACCTGGTTCCTAAATCTCTGTCTTACCATTATATAATCTATCTGATACCTTTTAGTATCTCCAGGGTTCTTCCATGTATACAACCTTCTTTGATGATTCTTGAACCAAGTGTTAGCTATGATTAAATTATGCTCTGTGCAAAATTCTACCAGGCGGCTTCCTCTTTCATTTCTTGCCCCCAATCCATATTCGCCTAGTACGTTTCCTTCTCTCCCTTTTCATACTACCGAATTCCAGTCACCCATGACTATTAAATTTTCATCTCCCTTCACTATCTGAATAATTTCTTTTATTTCATCATACATTTCTTCAATTTCTTCGTCATCTGCAGAGCTAGTTGGCATATAGACTTGTACTACTGTCGTAGGCATGGGCTTCATGTCTATCTAGGCCACAACAATGCGTTCGCTGTGCTGTTTGTAGTAGCTTACCCGCATTCCTTTTGTTTTATTCATTATTAAACCTACTCCTGCATTACCCCTATTTGATTTTGTATTTATAACCCTGTATTCACCTGACCAATAGTCTTGTTCCTCCTGCCACCAAACTTCACTAATTCCCACTATATCCAACTTTAACCTATCCATTTCCCTTTTTAAATTTTCTAACCTACCTGCCTGATTAAGGGATCTGACATTCCACGCTCCGATCTGTAGAACGCCAGTTTTCTTTCTCCTGATAACGATGTCCTCCTGAGTAGTCCCTGCCCAGAGATCCGAATGGGGGACTATTTTACCTCCGGAATATTTTACCCAAGAGGACGACATCATCATTTATTCATACAGTAAAGCTGCATGCCCTCAGGAAAAATTACGGCCATAGTTTCCCCTTGCTTTCAGCCGTTCGCAGTACCAGCACAGCAAGGCCGTTTTGGTTAGTGTTACAAGGCCAGATCAGTCCATCATCCAGACTGTTGGCCCTGCAACTACTGAAAAGGCTGCTGCCCCTCTTCAGGAACCACACGTTTGTCTGGCCTCTCTACAGATACCCCTCCGTCGTGGTTGCACCTACGGTACGGCTATCTGTATCGCTGAGGCACGCAAGCCTCCCCACCAATGGCAAGGTCTAAGGTTCATGGGGGGGATTTCCTATTTATCGCATGTATTCACCTTACCATTTGACTATCCAATGATGAGTCACGGCCAGACAAAATAATTCATATGTTGTCAACCAAGCATCTACGACCTGTACTCGTACATCCACTATGTATATTCGCATACAGGTCAAACGTTGTACTTGAATGTTGCTTGCCCGGTATTGGTAGATAGATACGATAAGCAGGAAATCTGTCTTTGAGTGTCTGGCACAAATTTTCATTGTCGTCATTCCACTCTACAGCTAATGGTAGTCCTTATTTGCAGTTCCGAATTCATTTGATATGTTTTGTAACAGCTGTGGTCGCCGCAGTGCCTGTTCTTTTGGACTTGCATGCGATAAGTGGGAAATCTGTGTTTGAGTTCTGGTCCGGCACAAATTTTCAATGTCGTCATTCCATTCTACAGCTGATGGTTGTCCTTATTTGCAATTTTGAATTCATTTGATGTGTTTTGTAATGGCTGTGGTCACTGCAGTGCCTGTTACTTTGAACATGCATGCATGTCCAAAGGAACTTTGCATCGTAATCAGAACAACACAGGCATGGCTATATCGTATTAACAGAATTAGACATGGGTATCATTAACAAAATCGCAACTAATTTGTGTGAAACTATGTATGCCATGGTAAGAAATGACAATGATGGAAGAATGTACCTTACTTTCTCATAGTTCAATTGATACTAAACTCCATATCAAATAGCTCCATTCCACATGACTTAAATTGGCCTCTCAGGGAAGCTGCAAAGGTCAACAAACTGAATTTGATGAGTTACGGATTGACTATCTTACCTGCTACATTTTCACTAAAACCTCCAGAAGGTATTGTTCCTTGTGGAAGACGTAAATCTGAAACACTGTAGCCACTGGTGCCCTCAATACTTATCTTCTCACATTAAATACCTATCATCATTCCACAACCGCAATACCAGATCGGATACGTGTAGCATCTTGGCTGTACCTTTACATAACACAAAATCTTTCTCCGTGTCATTCTCCATCTCAGCCATAAGACTATGGAACGAGCTCCCCTGTGATCTGCGTCTTATCCAGAACCACTCAACATTCAAGAGGGAACTCAAGACTTACATATTAGGGACGGTATAGCCACCATTGTTGTGCCCCTCTCATCTCTTTCTTTCTCCTCTCCATCATAGCTTCGAATTTTACCACTCTATTTCTCTTCCTCTAACCTATCTACCTCTTCTATATCTCTTTCACCCCATTCTATCGTCTTACGACTCTGCTTGATGAGAATAACTCACAAGCTGCAAGAATATAACAAGAAAATCCCCAACTAGCAATAGGACTGACATTCATAAAAGAAAAATATGTTTACTTTCATATACATAGTCACTACTATTATTATTATTCTTGATTGTTATAATTATTTTTTTATTGTTATAATTATCATTGTACTACGTTTATAATCTCTATTTTTTTCTTTAACATAAATACTGTATAACATGTTATATGTCCTTAACGTTCTGTAGAAACTGAAATTTGTTGAATCTGAGTATGCCTGGTTAGGTGTAAGAGAGGGCCTGAAGGCCCTAATCTTGCCAGGTAAAATAAATGCATAAATAAATAAATAAATAAATAAATAAAATGAAGTTCAGTGATTACTTTCTGATGTAACAGCACAGATATCTCATTTTGGCTGTAAATCACTTCAGTTCTAAAAGGCTACTGATGATGTTTGTAACAAATCAGACCTATAAATTAAAAACATAGTTTAATGCTATTTGTTTACTGCTCTGTAAAATATTGCATCAGACACAATGCAGCGCCACTCTGTATGCTGTTCTCGGGCACGGGACAAGTTAGTTGTTGTTCGTCAACTAGAAAGTGCCTTGACGACTGTCAAGTGATTAGAAGGTAACTGTAAATGGGTGTGTTTGGAGGCCTACTGAGAATTGTGTGTCAAAAGTACCCCAAATACTACCCACTCCTATGGATACTGTCTCTTCTGCAGGAAATACAAGGTCTATCACTATTTGTCCATTGGACTGTGAGTGGCAAGTCAGTGATAGATCTGGACATCCTACACAGCAGATCAGGGGAGACAGGGAGAACTTAGGGTGCTACACCAATCCCAACAAGTTCCAGTTGCTGTCTTCCACTGAAACTGAAGCTGAGCCAGTGAGACTCACTACATCTGCTGGAAAAAGCATTGTTTCCTGTGTTGAGGAGGCAGACACAAATCTTTGGCAGTCCAAATGTAAACCAAATAATGGTACCCTTAGGGAAATGGTACCAAGGGGATGAGAAGGAACACCATGTACATCCAGTTTATATGCTTGGGAGCACATTCAGTATGGTGAAGAGTCTATTCTGGCAGCCAATGGGGAAACAGGGTGTTACCAACTGCAGAATGTGGCACACATTGAGAAAGAACAATGCCTGTTATTTGGTTCTGAGATCATACTGGGATCATTTCAGCAACTGGCAGAGAAGGCTGATAACACCAGGGGTGCTTGTGGAGTTTCAGTGAAGCTCACACTCTACATGATTGTCCTGAAAACAGATTGCGGCTCTGTGGTTCTGAGTCAAGTGGAAAGCTTGAACCAGAGACTGTGAAGGTTCTGCAATAAACTGGGCTCTGACTTCCAACATAGGATTGTGAACTGTAAGGTCCCCCTATGTGAAGCAGGTGAGCACTACACATCAGGGGTTGCTATCCCAGTAGTTGACTGTGTATGGGGTGCACACAGTGATTTTTTAATTTAGGTGACTCTCCATCCAGTCCAAATAATGGTAGCTAAAGGAGACCTGAAAGTATTAGTGTAAGATCCAAAGAAATCCCCCGCCCCCCACAGGCAAGAGCATTAAAATCCTAGTTGTTAATTGCTGAAGCACTCACACAGGTTGCTGAAGTTTGAAGCGCTCCTAAAACACTGTGAAGCTCACATAATACTAAATATAGAAAGCTGGTTAAAACATGAGGTTGACAGCAGGGAGATTTTTGGAGAAAATTTAAGAGCATATATTGAAAGGATAGGCTAATGCAAAATGAAGGTAAGTAGTTGTCGCAGTAGACAAGAAAATCAAATCCACTGAGATAGAAATTTAGGCTGCATGTGAGATTGTTTGGTCAAGACCAAATATCAAGAGTGGGCATTGTAATAGGATCATTCAGTCAGTTACCAGATTCATCTCCTGATTTATCTGAAAACTTTAAACGAAACCTCAATTTGCATTTATGTAAATTCCCTGATCATACTGTAATCATCAGAAGAGACATTCATCATCCAACAACTAATGGGGTAATTACAGCTTCAATACTGGTAGGTATGACAAGGTATCCTGTGAAATATTACTGAATGCCTTATCTGAAGACTACCTACAACAGATCCATGGTCCAGTCACATTAATGTGACGACTGCCTACGTTTGACGTCAACATGCAATAACCATCACACGTAGCAGGTGGGAACACTAGCTGTTGATAGGACATAAAGCATTCGGTGGCGGGATGCAGTGTATCACTGTTTTCTCATTGTGAGAGCAATACCACAGATTATGTGTGATTCAGCATGGTGTAAAATCCAGGATGGAATAATGACAATATTATGAAAAATGTTGTTACTACTCACCACATAGTGAGATGCTGAGTTGCAGATAGGCACAACAAAAAGATTGTCAAACAGAGCTTTTGGCCAAACAGGCCTTCGTCCGAATAGACAAAACACACACATACACACACACACACACACACACACACACACACACACACCTACCTCTTCTCTCTCTCTCTCTCTCTCTCTCTCTCTCTCTCTCTCTCTCTCTCTCTCTCTCTCTCTCTCTGTGTGTGAGTTGCATTTGCATGAGTGTGGGTGTGTATGTATGTTGTCTGAGATCTCACAGCAGGCCATCTCCTCATTTCAGAGTTGATCCAATTAAGGAGTTAAAGCAACAATACACCTAGTCGAGAGAGCACTTCTTTGGCCTAAGATAAAAGGGTTGCTGAAGTTTCATCCAGCAATGGAATGTTGTAAGTGGAATGGAATGAGTCGCCTCTTCACTTGGCACTTTTGCTCCACCAAACCATCACGCCCTCATGGATATTGTTGGACCAGTACCACCATCAGAAGGCAGTAAGGACTGGCTGATGGTAGTAGACAGCGTTTCGCAATGGCCAGAAGCTCTCCTAATGGAGACACTCTTTAATGGATGTATCATGTGATCAGGTATACCAACATTTGTAACCGTAGATCAAGGCCAACAATTCAAATCTCATATATTCAAAGAACTAGAAACATTCATAGAAATGCCCGGGATTTGGACAAATGCCTACTGTCCCTCAGCAAAAGTTCTAGTATAGTGCTCACACCATCAGTTAAAGGACATCCTCAGATATTAAACTTCTGAAGAGTGGACAGATACTCTACCAGTAGTCTTGATTGCCATGTGAGGTATTGTCAAAGGTTCCCTGAATGCAAAAACTGTTTATTCAAGCTATAAACAAATATTATGTCTACCAGGAGAATTTTTGATACGTTTCCAATATTTAAGTATCTGACTTAGTCCAGTACACAACTCTGCATGTTCCAGCCTTCAGTACTAAAGGAAAATGGTGCCAAATATCCACTCATTTTTCAAGACTTATTTATAAGTCAGTGTGTCTAACAGTATTATGATGCAAGCCACACATCATTGTAGCCACCATATGACAGCTCCTTTAAATCCCTCAGATGCACATCAACATGCACGATTATCCTACCTGTATCTTGATATGAGGTTTAAAAATAGCTTTTACTGCAGTGAAGGCTATACCCACGAACTAAGGACAGATACAATACACCATCTGTGCACGACACTGCGGAGATGTCAGTACCACAAACTTCTTTCATCAGCAGTGCTGGAGCGGTCTGACCCTACTTCTGTGGGGATATGTTCATCTACATCTACATATATACTCTGTGAGCCACTGTATGGTGTGTGGCAGATGATATCATGTACAACTATTAGTCATTTCCTTTCCTATTCCACTAACAGACAAAGTGAAGGAAAAATGTGCCTCTGTACAAGCCCCAATTCCCCATATTTTATCTTAATGATCCTTGTGTGAAATGTATGATGGCGACTGTGGGATCGTTCTGCAGTCAGCTTCAAATGCCAGTTCTCTCAATTTTCCCAATAGTGTTCCGTGAAAAGAATGTTGCCTTCCCTCCAGGGATTCCCATTTGGGTTCTGAAGCATCTCTGTAACACTTGCATGTTGTTTGAAGCTACTGGTAATGAATCTAGCAACCCATCTCTGAATTGCTTCAATGTCTTCCTTTAATTCGACCTGGTGTGGATACCAAACACTGGAGCAGTACTCAAGAATTGTAGCAGGTTGAGGCCATGTAAAAAGTGAACTGTTGACCTTCAACTATGTGTCGAAATTGGTAACATGTTTAAATGTTCTAGAAGTTTCCAATATCTGCTCGCTTTGTAAAGTTTAGAAAACATAGGTTTTGTTTAAACTTTCACTCTCCAGTCAGGAGAGAGATCTGCTTTTTGTGCCTCTTACATCATGTTTACAAAATAAAAATGCTTTCTGTTTTAATTTTTGGGATTTTTTTGTACTCTTTCTTGCTTCACAACTCCAATAATAATAATAATAATAATATGAAAAGAATAGTTGCTACACAGCTTATAGTGGAGATGCTGAGTCGCAGATAGTCACTACAAAAAGACTGTCTCAAAATAAGCTTTCGGCCAACAAGGCCTTTGCCAAAAATAAATGACAGACACACGCTCACACAAACACAAATGCAACTCACAGACACTACTAATAGTGTGGCTTCAGAGACTGTGATCATGTGCGTGAGAGTTGCGTTTGTATGTTTGCGTCTGTCATCTGTTTTTGACAAAGGCCTTGTCGGCTGAAAACGTATTTTGTGACAGTCTTTTTGTTGTGCCTATCTGCGACTCAGCATCTCTGCTACATGGTGAGTAGCAACTATCCTTTTCATAATATGTAATAAAAACCATGTATTTACCTCAAGCTAAGCTCTCATGTTTGCTCTGCCACACTTCCAGGACATGTACAACTTTACAGTTAATACAAGCACAACAGACAAAAAATTAGCCACTTGCAGGATACCATGCTAATACCTTGTAACACTGCCTCTAACTGTGATAACGTCATCAGTTTGTGAGCAAGAGAATCCACGTTTCTTCAGGCATGCCATATATAGCTGAAGGCCCTAATTGAATATTACGCGCTGAGGAACTCCCTAATTGCTCAGGTGTTGATTGCTACATTTCATCCACTTCCAAATAGCACCAGACATTTCCTTTGCATGCAAGATTAGCTGATTTAGCAACCCAGTCAAGGCATAGTAGGGCACCTGGTTGTTCATCAACCCAGGTATGTATCTGTGAACATTGCTGTTGTCATTTTGGGAAACTGTGTTCGTAGTATATTTGTCATGAAGACCTAGAAGAAAGGGCAGCATTTAGCCACCAATAAGGTGTAAATAAAAATCCTAGTTCATGTTCATAGTAATGTGAATGATACGAGAAACTCTCCAAAAATGCAGAACTGTGTCTGGCATGTACACCCTACATACATAGTGGATTATACCCCTCATTGGACGAGTGGTACACTCAACACCTTGCATCATTTGAAACAAGGCAAAATTGTGAATTTTCAGACCACACTACATGCCTCTGTTCAACTATTAGATTGGTGTCTAAGTTCTTAGCATTTTTCCATAAGTTTAATAACTGCAACAGATACACATAACGCGGGCTTTAGTCATCTATCACATATTCTTCACTATAACAACAGTCTGCAAATGCTGATTCCGTGACAGTAGAAATCTTGGTTTTCAGGTGAAGAACTCTTGGACCCATGTTTGAAAAGCATTTTCATCCAGAAATATTGTTGCTTGGAGGTTTATTGATAGACAACAGAAAAGGTGAAAAACTGAGGGAGGAAGATTAGGTGAATAAGGTGGGTGCGGAATGACTTCCCAAACCAACTCCTGTTCGGTATTTCTTTTTTGTTAGTCTAGCAGAATGCAGACTGATGTTACCATGCAGTAGCATCACTTCATGTAGTCTTCCTGGGTGTTATTCTTCGACTGCATCTGCAAGACGTCTCAGTTCTTGATAATAAGGAAGCAATACATAGTACACCATACCGTCGCTGTTCCGCCAGATGCATAACTTTTTTTTGCTGATGTGAACAGGTCTTCGTATGGGAAACTGTTGCTTTATTTGAGCTCAGCCATTCCTTTCTTTTCCTTATGTTAGCATAAAGACACCATTTCTCATCACTAGTAACAATGCAGGATAGGAATGGTTGGCTTGGTCATAAGCCAATTGGTGATGAGCAAGCATATGGCCACATGCTGATTTTTGTGATTTTGGGTTAGAGCATGTGGTACCCGCCGATTTTTGAACCTTCCCCCTTGCATGCAAATGTCATGCGATGGTGGAACGATCACAGTTCGACATGTTTGCCAGTTCTCGAGTACACAGGTGTGGATCATGGTGGATTAATATGTTTATACGATATTCATCAAACAGCGAATGTCTTTCCGAATATGGAGAGCCACTAATGTCAAAATGATCCTCCTTAAAATGATAAAACCATTTTATTGCCGTGCGCTCTCCTTTGGCATGATCCCCATACACAGAGCAAATGTTTCAGACTGCCTCATCTGCTGTTACCACTCTGTTGAACTCAAACAGAAGAATTTGTTGGAAATATTCTGATTTCTCCATTGGGCACTCCATTTGCTGGATCACAGCTCCCCTCACTGTCTCCAGATGACTAAATCGCAATATGTAAACTCAAATAGCAATAGTAAACTACAAATATAAACTGAAAATTGATAAATAAACCTATATCAACTGGAATTTTAACATGCAAAACAAAAATGCTGTGAACTGATGCTACAACCTAATATTTTACAGAATCTGTGTTATGAGCTGGAAACATCACTTGCATGCAGTTCCTTGGCAGCATTGGTCACAAACTGGTTAAGATGGACCTACATTCGCTGACAGCATGAGTTCCAGGCAGGTTTGAAATCAGTTGTCATTCACGAGACATGACTCTTCTCTGGTCTCAATCTTTTAATATCTTGGTATGACAATTGTTTTCATACCAGATTACATGGCTGAGAGTGGTATACGATTCTCTGTAGATCTGTTGAACGGTCCATCTTGATACACAAACAAATCAGATCACATCATTTGCGATGTGGTCATGAGTGTGTCCAGACATGATAGTGCATTTTTGCCATTCTGTCATATCTCCACTTTGACTTATCTTATTGCGCAGATTCCATACAACTGACTGGCACATACAAACCACTTCACTGCAGTTACTTACCTCGGTGATGAAAGGCCACATGACAACATGGTACACAATCTGCAGCATTCCAAAGCAACCACTGTATCCTATTAAGGGGTATCTATTATTTTGTCCAGTGAATTTATAATTGTTTAACTAACAATGGAACTAACATATGATGAACCATATTTTGTGTTATGTGTATTTTAAAAGAATTAAACTCTTGTAATGTGACTGAAGTTTACAACAAAATGACAATGTAAAATATGATATAACACACGTGAGCCTCAGTGCGTGTGTGCGTGTGTGTGTGCGTGTGTGTGTGTGTGTGTGTGTGTGTGTGTGTGTGTGTGTGTGTGTGTAAACTGCTATTAAATTGATGCGTGCTTACATTTGCTGCCTGAAAGGTGCTATTCAGAATGTGGGCAGAATGAAACTTGCATCAACTCTTGGGGCTTGGGGGAGCTGGTGTTTTACAAATTGTTCGTTTTTCCTTTTTTAAAGACTGGTTTTACATGCATATAATGTCTGCCACACTACTTTTACGAATTCTTTAACCTCGTAACATTTATGAGATTTTGTTTTCTTTCGTATTACAGGTCAGGTGATCTCTGTTTGTACTACCTTTGCAATGAAGATAATGAGAAGCCCGTTATGCGACACATCCCATGGTACCAAGATAATAGCCGTATGATCTCAGCCATGTGTTTTGATCCTTCAGGCTCATGGCTGCTTGTTGCAAGTTTGTATTTATTTTCCATATTCACTACATAATTATACAATCATTTTGGGCTGTTGTAAATTATGTTTTTCACACACTTCTGTGATTATAATTACAGAATACTTTCTGCTGGGTAGACTCGTGGAAGCCTTAGAAATTATCTTAAGTTACATTTCACCAATTGGGAAAGAATTATGATATGTTAAAATGTAAAATACTAAAGATCACAAAATGTGAAAGTAATGTTATATAAACAAGAGAATATAGAATTTATATATATCGGGTAATCCATCTCATTATCTGGGGAAAAGATGAGACAAGAAGTGCTGCGAAAACTTTCGTAAAAGTAATACTAGTTGACAAATTCACTTAGAACTCCAAGCCATGTTAATTGTTAATTGGACGTAATAAATGGCTGTTCATGCATGATTCTGTTGTCTGTAGGGACGTTGCAATGTCGAACGTCTCCAGCAAAATGCAGTGAGACCTGCAGAGGATCAATTATTGGTGCTGGGGTTGGCAGTTGAATCTGAAGATAAATAACAATAATGGCTTGCTTATAAATACTGTTCATTTGTTAATAGTCTTGATCACAATTAAAAGAAATTGTGATCTGCAGAGTAACTGCTTCATTTGAGTAACAACTATCTTCAGATATGTGGAAATAAGCAGAAAATTGCCTTTTGGTTTATGTGAATTTTAGTAACTTTAAAAAAATGGCAATTAGCAAATTATAAATTTTTAATTGCAATTGAGACTTTTAAAAATTTCAACAATTAATGTAGTTCACTGTGTCTCCTTCACCTGATGGATGATATCCGGTCTTACAAAGTGTTTGTTTACACTGCTGGCGACAAATCACTGGAAACCATATAAAATATGAGCATTGCAATTACTACGTAAACCAAACTGTAGAAAAGCATGTGCCATGCTGAGTTTCATTTGGAGAATCTTAAGGAAATGTAATTCAGCCATGAAAACAGTACCATTCAGAGCACTATTAAGACCAGTTCTTGAGCGTTGCTCATCAATTTGGGAACCTTACCAGATTGGGTTAATAGAAGAGATGGAGAAGATCCAGTGTAGAGCGGTGTGTTTCGTCACAGTATGGTTTACGCAGTTTAAAATATTGTGGAGATGCTCAGCAAATTACATAGGCACTGCAAGAGAGGTGTTGTACGGCATGGGGAGGTTTGATATTGAACATTGTGTATACGACCTGGGACAGCTGGGAGATCCGGGAATAACCCAGCAATTTTTTCATCTGGTATAAAACTGGGAAAAACCCAGGAATTTTTTAGAATTCTGGGAATTTTTTATTGTTTTACTTTTCAGTTGGAATTTTGTTGTTTTAACTGGTAAGAACCAATATTTTAACAAAAGATATTACTGTACCCCCATACTGCAGAATAGTACTGCAGCAATAAAACATGAATGAGATAAGAAAATGAAAATAAAACCACAGTTGCAAAGGAAATGGGCTATATAAAACAACAAACCACAGTGCTCATACAAGCGTCTGTCAGGAGCAAAATGTGTCAAAGGCTTTAGGAAGACTGTGCAATGCTTCAGAACAACAAATTGCTTCCGATGAGCGTGACATCGTAACTCTTTACATTAGATTCATTTGAGCAGTTGCAAGTGGGCCCATACGCATGCACAGTTGAGTCGTGTATGATTAGTACCTTCTCCTGCTGCTGGCTACATAAGTGTGACCGCTAGCTGTACAAGCATTAACAGCGAGTAGCCAGATGTTACCCGGAAAAATTTTACTGGTGCACCCAGGCTGCCAGATTCACGCTTTCGCAACAGGCCCGGATCTATGAGGCGGGGGAAATGGGGGCATCAGCTCCCAGGCGGCAATTTCAGTGGGTGGGGGGGGGGGGACAGCAAATTCATATTCTTGAGGGAAATAAATGTTGTTTCACAAAGCGTCTAGCATCCAGTGCACTTTGGTCTATCGATTATTCATATGATTTTGAAACACATCCCTATGGGTTTTTAAACATTTTTCAACACATTCTAAGCTGCTTTCTGAATTAATCATAAGTTGATTTTTGAATGCATGCATGTCTCTGCCCAGGTAATCCCTGTCGCATCTGGAAATAAACTATCCTGCAATCAAAAGGGGACTGGGCTATACGAGCTGAGCGGAATAAAGCCGAACGGGTGAATGGCAATCGCTTTTTGTTAATGTGGTTGACTGGGTTTGCGAATGATCAGCATTGTTATAATTATTAGCGAAAACCATAGATTTAGACTACCAGAGTGGAAATAAATGACTAACAGGTAAGAAAGATTACATGTTATCTTCTCGGTGTATGCCAGAAAATGAAATTTTGACAGAAAAGTTTTGGCCAGAGTGCTACACAAGTAAGGGCCAGTTATACAGTCCCCGGCTAGCAGGCACTTAAGTTCTATTCTAGGAGTAGCACGGAAAACGCATTGTACAAACACGTAATAATGCCTAACCACAGAATAAACAGGGGTATAACTAAACTGGTGATTGTGGCAGTGTTAATGAAGTTAACCAGAGAATAATTTTTGACACTGGCAGGAACAGTTACAGAATTAGTGATGACAAGATTGTTTGTTAGAAAGAGGAAGGAGAAGAAACAGGGACATCATACAAATTATGGAAGAATACGACAATTCCAAATTTATACAAAAATTTCGTGCTACTACGTTTAGATCTCATGCTTGAGAAGCTGGTGTGTATGAATGAAAAGTGAAACTATTTCCTGACATAAAGGTTTTTGCTTGTAGTAGGCCAAATAGGCACTTAATATTGGTACTTCGTGAATTATATTCTGTCGTGTAATGACCATTTGTTAGAAAACAGTCTAGTTTATTTGGTGTATATTACAATTTCTGCAATATTAGACAGACCTATTTCGTTTTACCTAGGAGACAGTGACAAAATAGACATAATGACCTTGAGACACCACACCAGTCTTGGGTACAATTTGTATTAACAGCTTTTTCAGTATTAGACAGCGAGATTTCGTTTTTTCATGTAGCAAAACTTTTGACGAACTGTGATGAGGTAGTAGATTATTTCGCAGAAAGGAGAGCATGCCATGTAAAGCCATTGCAAGATTAGAGAGAGAAAAATGTTAGGCCTTAAGGATTGAAGAAATGTGCACTGTCTTGCTTGTCTCTTGTCTTTACTGGTTTTATGTCTCCTATATCTAATTTTATGTCACACAAAATAGCAAATTAATAGCTAATAGCAATAAAGAGTGCAAATTTTCTGAGGGTTCTTGCACTCCTGGTTACAAATGAGCTCATTCAGTGCTAATTGTGTGTTTTGAAAAAAAAAGAAAAGAAAAAGAAAAAAAAAGAAAAGAAAATAGGGGCAGGATACAAACCGGCCGACTGGGAGCAGGGGAGCACCAAAGGACATTTTAATTTCCACTGTGGTTTGATGGCATCCATTACAAAATATACATGTTTGAATTGGACATAGGGAAATGCATTGATGTGCGATAGAAGAGTGCTGTGTGAAGAGGCGTGGCACTGCACTTTGGCACATTTAAGACCAAATAATATGTCTTACATTTCCTCGAAGGCACATATTTTATGTATCAGACTCTTCAGAAAGATGTGTGCTACAAAATGAACATTTTTTGAAAAGTCTGTGTAATTTTTGGGGTCCTACCTCAAACGTGGGAGGGGCGGAGGATGCTACTATTTAGTATTGCCCCGGTTCAGAAATATCGTAGATCCGGGACTGATACACGGAGCTGTCTGAGTAGTAGTGGGGAGGTGGATAGCCTCCACGTTACCCTATCTTGCGTTTAGTGATTTTGCTGCTTCCGCTTCGTTTATTGCTCTCACGTCAAATGAAAAAAAAAAACGGATCTCCGTGGCTGGGAGCTATCAAGTGAATTAAAACACATTCACATAGTTACGAAAGGCTAAAATAAGTTATTAGTTTCAGATTTTATTTTATTTCCACCTTTCTGACAGTCAAGCATTAATCTCCTTGCAGAACAATGAAGTTATTTTGTCGGTTTGCTAAAGAAATTTGGCTTTTATTAATATTTTCTGCTGAGGCAGTCCATTTATTTGAAACGAAATGTTTCATACTACACTATTGACTAGTTTCAACTGTTTGCTGCATTTGAATTGCCTGTTTCCATCCTCTAGCACATATGGCATTATTCCATAATAAAGAACCAGACATGAGACAATACGGTACAGACACTCCAAGAAAATTTACATCCAAATCTGGGCATATGAATGTGCACTTTAAGCCAAATTATGCTTTTTAGTATGATACACAAAATTCCAATGCTCTTGGAGTATCTTCTGATGTCTTGTTTCTTTTATGACATACTGTAAGATCTTTCAATGTTTTAATAATACCAGAGAAGGAAAGTTGCTACTCACCATATAGAGGAGATGCTGAGTCATGATAGACACAATAAAAAGATTCACACAATTAAATGACAAATTAAGAATGTTCATTTCACGTCTTGGAAATGTACAAGAGTTATGGTTAGTGTTCAAACACACAATAAATCATGCCCTGGATGAGTATCTACCAATATACAGGATGTTTATAAATTAGTTATATAAAAGTAAACTTTAATTGTGAAAAAGGTAAATAACTTACAGAAATAGAAGGAAAAGATGGATTGCTACTCACCACATAGATGACACGTTGAGTTGCAGATGGGTGCGATGAAAAACACTCGTGCATTAGTTTTTGGCCAATACCTTCTTCAAAAAAGGAAAGACACACACATTCTTTCACACTAGCAAGGACACCTCATGCACACATGACCGCCATCTCCGGCAACTCTGACCAGAATGCGGCTCTCATGTAGAAATGAAGCAGCAATCTGGAGCGGGCAACGGGAGGGGGGGGGGGGGGGGGAAGGGATAGTGGTGTACAGATGGGGAGAGAGAAGAGTGCTGTCTGGTGGAGGGTGCAGGGACTAGATTACAAACAGGCGCAGCACTGGAAGGCTGTAGGGGCAGGGCAAGGGGAGAGGGAGGGACGGTAAGTGAGAAAGGACTGGAGCAAGGAAGGGGAAAGGTGGCTGGGTGCATTGGCTGAGGGTGGCGTACAAAGCAGGTGAGGCAATGAGAACAGGAAGGGGGTGATAGGACAGAGGGGATGGAAAACATTGGGGTTTGGCATTTTGGGAGGCTAGGCAGGTCTCTTCTAGATCGCCCATAAACAAGTTGGCGTAGGAGGGCGCCATGTTAGTGCACCTCTGCAATCGCGGCCATCTGCCTTTCCTGATGCTTCATCTATTGGCAATCTAGGTTCTGCACACTCCAGCAGACAATGCTCTTCTTTCCTCTCATCCATACTCTGCTATCCCTTCCCATTTGCCGCCCCCTCCAGGTTGCTGCTTCTGCTCTACATGACAGTTGCACTCTGTTTAGAGCTGCCAGAGATGCTGGTCATGGTTGTATGAGGTGTGCTTGCTTGTGTGAATGAATGTGTGTGCATTTCCTTTTCTGCAGAAGGCTTTGGCTGATAGCTAATGTGTAAGTGTGTTTTCATTGTGCCTCAACATGGCATCGTTATGGTGAGCAGCAATCTATCTTTTCCTTGTATTGTTGATATTCCCTTGTTTAACTTACAGAAATGTTTGAGACAGCACTGGATGCAGGATATCTTCTAGTTTTATTTTACAGATGTTCAGTGTAGCTACCTTTTGTAACACAATGAATATCCTATCTGTAATCAGTTTCCAGCCTAATCCTATGAAGCAAGTCTTCATGTATAGTGACAGCTGCAAGTGCTATCTGTTGTCACAGGTCATCAAGTTTCCTGGAAGCAGACCTCTGTCTTTAATGTAACCTCACACGCAGAAGTCCATCAGGGTTAAATCAGGTGCTCATAGTGGCCAGGATGTTGTTTCACCATGTCCAATCCAAGTTGACACATTCCTATGGAGATATGCAACAACTTCCCGGTGACAATGTAGTGGCATGCAATCTTGCTGGAAAATAAATTCTGTGTCCGTAACCTGTTGTAATTGAGACATTAGATAATGTTCAAGGACACCAATTACCACAGCTATGGAAGGTGGCTTCTTCACTGAATGCAAATTTATTAAAAAAATAGTCTTCAGTCTGCATTTTGTCAAACATTTCTGCTCAGAGCTCAGCTACAAATTCTTTGACACTTTCACTTAAAGCTTGCAACAGTTCCAATTTGTAGGATTTGAATGACAGGTGTTTGTGTAATACCCTCCACACTGTAACACGAGGCATACTTAATTCTAAGCTGCCACATCTCATCGATTTACCCAGGCTACTAACAGAAGATTACTGAACTTGTTCGATTCTGCATCAGAGACTGCTTGTTGACCCTGATCTGGCGTGCTGATATGCAGCCAGTTTCGGTGAAATGATTATACCAATTAACAACAGTTAGTCTGTGTGCTGGTAGCTTGCAGTATACAGTCCTTAATTGTCTCTGAACTGTGGTAGTGGATTTGGATTCATGAAACCATAAACAACATTTCACATGCTCTGCACCATTATACGATTCTATGGTGACTGTTGGAATAACTCATTCGCGCTTGCTGCCTAGTGGGAATGTCAGGAACTAACAGTCTTAGGTGGGAATAGAACTTGAATATATACTGCATTGAATACTGTATCAAACATTTCTATAAGTTGTTCACAATTAAAGGTTACTTTTGCGTAACTACTTTACAAACACCCGGTATATTATGTTTAAAAGAGAGGCTAATTCAGCCATAAATTCTACATAGAATCTAATAAAAAACAATGAGGACACACTTTGGTTTAATCTCACTATTTGGAGCATGTTGTGAAAACAAGAGTTGTTACACTCTTGCTCCAAGTGATAGACAAATTTAGTAGCAAATCACACATTCCTCAGGAAGGCTGTGTATGAAGGCTACAGTAATTTCCACAGTCATATCCTGGTGAAACATTGCATTTTTCATAAAGTCCAGGAAAGTTTTGGTCCTGCCTAAAATCAATGTATGGGCCTAAACTTTGCATACAGTATCCCATAGATCAGTCTAATTTTGAAACTGAAACAGGCAGAAAGTTTGGACTTTTAACTCTGTGTGGTATTTCAGAAAGTATTTGCAACTTATTACCATATCACCATATGGATGCTGCACAAATTCACAAATGAGTGATAATGAAATAGCAACTTGTAATAAGCACACAGAGTATTGAAACATAATTACAACTACTTGGTGTGAAAAAGACATAAAACACTTATGGAATTCCTTGCTATAGTTAAGATAGTGGATATCCATTTTGGGAGAGCAGTGATTCAAATACTTACCTGATTATTCTAATTTGAATTCCTTAATTTTCCTAAATATATTAAGATTCTTCTGAATGGTTTCTTTGAAAAGGGTGTGCTCAGATTCTTTCCTCACTCTTTTTCTACCTGACATTGTGATCAATTTGTAATGACAGAACAAATCCAAAATTCTTCTTATTTCATTTTAATTTTAATATGCTGTGGGAATAACACCCCTCATAGTCTCAGGCAGTATATATTTTACATATACTATGTGATCAAAAGTATCCAGACATCTGGCTGAAAATGACTTACAAGTTTGTGGCGCCCTCCTTCAGTAATGCTGGAATTCAGTATGGTGGTGTCCCACCCTTAGCCTTGATGACATCTTCCACTCTCGCAGGCATACTTTCGATGAGCTGCTGGAAGGTTTCTTGGGGAATGGTGGCTCATTCATGAGGGAGTGCTGCACTGAACAGAGGTATCGATGTTGGTCAGTGAGGCCCGGCATGAAGTTGGCGTCCCAAAACATCCCAAAGGTGTTCTATAGGATTCAGGTCAGGGCTCTGTGTAGGCCAGTCTATTACAGAGAAGTTATTGTCGTGTAACCACTCCACCACAGGCCATGCATTATGAACAGGTGCTCGATCATGTTGAAAGATGCAGTTGCCGTCCCCAAATTGCTCTTCAACTATGGGAAGCAAGAAGGGGCTTGAAACACCAATATAGGCCTGTGCTGTGATAGTGCCACACAAAATAACAAGGGGTGCAAGCCTTCTCAATGAAAAACACGACCACACCATAACACATCCGCTTCCGAATTTTACTGTTGACACTACACACGCTGGCAGATGATGTTCACGGAGCATTCACCATACCCACACCATGCCACTGGATTGCCACATTGTGTACCATGATTTGTCACTCCACACAACATTTTTCCACTGTTCAATCATCCAGTGTTTATGCTCCCTACAGCAAGCGGAGCGTCATTTGACATTTACCAGCGTGATGTGTGGCTTATGAGCAACTGCTCGACTATGAAATCCAAGTTTTCTCACATCCCAAATAACTGTCATAGTACTTGCAGTGGATCATGATGAAGATTGGAATTCCTGTGTGATGGTCTGGATAGGGGTCTGCCTATTACACATTACGACCCTCTTCAACTGTCGGCGGTCTCTGTCAGTCAACAGATGAGGTCAGCCTGTACGCTTTTGTGCTGTACTTGTCCCTTCATGTTTTAACTTCACTATCGCATCAGAAACAGTGGATATAGGGATGTTGAGGAGTGTGGAAATCTCGTGTACAGGCGTATGACACAAGCGACACCCAATCACTTGACCACGTTCAAAGTCTGTGAGTTCTGCAGAGTACCCTATTCTGCTTTCTCACAATGTCTAATGACTACTGAGGTCACTGATATGGAGTACCTGGCAGTAGGTGGCAGCACAATGCACTTAATATGAAAATGTATGTTTTGGGGTGTACAGATACTTTTGATCACATAGTGTATGTTACTGTGATACAGCTACACAGTAAAATAGTTTTCAGTATTAAAAAAATAAAAAAAAAACCCCTCGTTTAAACTGTGAAATCACCCCCTATGAATTCTTCAGTAGAACAATAATACTTTTCCATTTGAAGAATAAAGATCAATCTTTTCAGGGACCTAGCTTTATGTTCAATATATTACTGCCATTCAGTTTATTGTAAATTTTTAATCCCACGTACTTTGGTGTTTGGCCATAGAGTTTTAAACTGTGTGTTGGATGTTTAATATTCTGTCTATGATGAGTGCCGTTAATTGAACAAACAACAGTAATTTTCAACTTCTTGTAGATTTTTATATAAGAAAATGGAGATCTTAAATATGCACGGGGGCGGGACGGATAGTGTTTTTAAATTGTTTTTACGGTGAATGACAAGACAACCTTTGTTTGGTGAGAGACATATTCTCAGTTATTTTCTTTTGCCACAGTGGGAGACTTGTTCCTACCTACATGTAACCACTGTGAAGTGCATTGCAGTGGATGCTTATGACACCTTGTGATATTTATTGATTTCCCCCAGAAGATTGTCATAATGAATAACCAACTCAAAGCAACAGTCATAAACCATCTTTCTGGTGTCCATGTTTGTGGCAGCTGACAAGATACACATTGCAAATGCTAAGCTATTCAATTTATTTGCTTAGTAGTATATGTGTACCTTCCAATTAAATCTCTGTCAAATTTTAGACCTAAGAACATTAAATGATTTGTTTTTGTAATTTTACATTGTTTAATATCTGTTAAGAAAAGTACATAAAAGACACAATTGTAAGTCATTACAGATTGTTGCTGCAGTCTTTAGAGTTCTTATCAAGCAGGGCTGAAAACGGACATTGGAGGTGTTTAGAGATATGCTGTTAGGATCATAATTAGTCAGTATAGCTCATATAAAAGTGTAACAGATTTGCTTAGGGAATTTATGTGGTAGTCCTTGGAAGAAGGACATTCTTATTCTGGTAAAACCATTTTCAACAAATTTAGAGAACTGATATTAAAGGTAGATCATGTACAATTTTGTCACTGCAGTCAGTTGTGGGTAACGGCATCATTGTTGTCGTTCACTACTGTGGGTAGTGTGGGAATGATACTGAGGAGGATTGGAAAATTAAATCCTGATGGTGCTGCTGACTGACACATACTTAATGAGTAATGTACTGCATTACAAGTGGTATGAGCTTGTTTAACTAACAGTATCTATCAAGGCCTGAGGTGGCTAACATCTCATTGAAATCCCCCCAGGAGGTCCACAACACTTTTGTGGATACGTGCGTAGCGAGCACGGGACCCCGAGCTAATGTTGCTCTCCTCCCTTTCCGGGCTGCATACCTTCCTTTTCCGCATCCTTCCCCATCCCCCATCTTTGCCCCCCCCCCCCCCCCCCCCCCCCCCCATCTCCGCCTCTTTCCTTCCCTTTCTCCCTCTCTGGGAGTATGTTTTGTGCCTACGTCCGGAGACGGACGCTCGAGAATGTAACACATTCTTCGTTTTCTCTGCTTGCAAGTCTTCAGCCTTCCTTTGTCCTTCTCTTTTCCTTACCTCTTCCCTCTATCCTTTTCTCCGCTGCGGCGTTTGAGACCTCTCTTCTTCCTTTTCCCTTTCTTTGTTTTTCCCTTTCTCTTTTTTCCTCCTTGTGCGTGTCTGAAGGCCGACCCACGCATTTCCATGTGTAGCCGGTGACGGGGGTAACGCGTAATTCCCCGCCCCGGGTAGACAGGTAGGACACGTACGTACCCCCTGGTAGTGGCCAGGTCCAGAGAGGGGTGATTACCCGAGCTGGTACCTTCCGAAAGTGCCGATTGGTCCCTCCGTCCATTTCTCGGGAGGTGTGACCTGAGGTGTGAACAATCACCTAAGGCGGGAGTGCCCACAGAGAAGACCCCCACAAGGGAGGAGCGCGCCATCGGAGACGCCAGTAATCATGGGGGATACTTCCACAATGGTTTCCTCATCTTCCACTATGTCTGCTCACAAGCATAAGTTCACTGAGTCTCAGCTACAGACAGTTCTTCCATTGTTGCCACAGTTCCTTGTTGTTTCTCGGTCTGACGAAGGTCAAGGCTTCTCCACAGTCAACCCTTTCATTATTCAGAAAGGTGTCGACGCAATTGCAGGTCCTGTAAAGTCTTGTTCCAGATTACGAAATGGCACCTTGTTGTTAGAAACAGTCAGTGCCCTCCAGGCACAAAAATTGCTGCGTACTTCATTGCTACACACCTTCCCTGTCTGGGTGGAAGCGCACCGCACTTTAAATTCCTCACGTAGAGTCGTTTATACACGCTCCCTCGACGGATTGTCCGACGAGGAAATTCAACACTACCAGTCTGACCAGGGCATAACTGCTGTTCATAGAGTCATGAAAAGGGTTGACACGAACATCGTTTCAACCCGTGCTGTCTTCTTGAAATTTGACAGAGTTCAACTCCCATCGAACGTAAAAACAGGCTATGAGATAATTTCCGTTCACCCTTACGTCCCAAACCCTACGCGTTGCTATCGGTGTCAGCGGTTCAATCATACCAGTCAGTCCTGTTCCAACCCGGCCAAATGTGTTACGTGTCGCAAGGATGCCCATGAGGGTGCTTGTCCGTGACCACGCAGCTTCCTCTAAAGATTGCCCCATTTTTAAAGACAAAAAGCTCATTCAGGAAATCAGAGTGAAGGAAAAGGTGTCGACCTTTGCTGCTCGAAAATTATTCGCCAGTCGAAAGCCCACTGTTCCTCAGACAGGAAAATACAGCACTGTCCTTGCCTCTCCTCGGCCAACAAAGGAGGCAGCCACGCAGACTTGTGATCTCACCTTTAGTGCCACGGTTGTCAGATCAGCCAGCGCAAAGATCGCCCGTTCAGCCTCCCCACTTTCGCCTGCTCACTCTATGGCTCACCCTTCATTGGGTTCTGCTAAATCTCGAGCCCAAAAGTCAGACACCCGGACTTCCAAAAAAGAGCCTACTCATGAAGATTTTTTACGTACCCCAACTTCACAACCATCGGTTCCTCCTCCATCTAAACATCCTGTTTCCAAGAAGGCTAATAAGAAACCCAGTTCCTCTCCTTTTCCACCACGGCGTGTCTCATCTACAGCACCACATGGTGGTAACCGCCCTTGGCCATCTTGTGTGTCGCCGAGGTGCACTGCTGGCGGCCGATCAACCAGCCGATCGCTGGTGGCAGGAGCTGCTCCTGAACAACCTATGGATCAGGATCTTCTGCCTTCGGCTGAATGCTGTTCCACACTGTCGGTCGCACACTCTGAGCAGTCGTTGAGTTGACGGCAACCTTGGTCACATTCTTCCATTTTCTGTCCACCCTATGTCCATTATGGGCAACGGCCTTGCCGTAGCGGATACACCGACGACTGGGAGAGCGGTGTGCTGACCCCACGCCCCTCCTATCCGCATCCTCCACTGAGGATGATATGGCGGTCGGATGGTCCTGGTAGGCCATTTGTGTCCTGAAGACAGAGTGCTATGTCCATTATCCTTTGGAATATCCACGGCATTCGACCCAATCGGGATGAATTGACGATCCTCTTACGATCCTACTCGCCGGTCATCTTCTGTCTTCAGGAAACAAAGCTGCATCCCCACGACCGCTTTGTTTTCCCCCATTTTCAGTCAGTCCGATTTGATCTCCCCTCTGTTGGCACTCCAGCGTATGGAGGACTCATGATTCTTCTCCATGATACTCTCCATTATCACCCAATCCCCTTAAACACTTCCTTCCAAGCTGTCGCTGTCCGTCTTTCCCTTTCTGGATACACCTTCTCTCTTTGTACTGTATACATTCCATCGTCCACACCAATGGCACGAGCTGATCTCCTTCATCTTGTTGGTCAGCTTCCACCCCCCCCTATTTGCTGGTTGGGGACTTCAATGCCCACCACACGCTTTGGGGATCTCCACATCCTTGTCCGCGTGGCTCACTATTGATAGACGTCTTCCACCAAGCGGATCTTGTTTGCCTCAACACTGGGTCCCTACATTTTTGTCTGCCTCCACGACAAATTTCTCTCATTTGGACCTTTCGGTCGGTACTGTTCCGTCAGCTCGGCGCTTTGAATGGTTCGCCCTTGCTGATACACACTCGAGTGACCATTTTGAATGTGTCCTTCGATTGCAGCCACAACTGCCGTATATGCGCCCGCGACACTGGAAGTTTTGCCCAAGCCGATTGGACACTTTTTTCGTGTCTAGCAACATTCGATGACCGTCACTTTCCTAGCGTCGACGATGAGGTCACTCATACTACAGACGTTATTCTTACAGCTGCGGAACGTTCAATACCTCGCATCTCCGAATTGCCCCGGCGCCCCCCAGTTCCTTGGTGGTATGAGGCATGCCGGGCCGCAATATGTGAGCGGCGACGTGCTCTTCGCATTTTCAGACACCATTCTACTTTGGCCAACTGTATTCGCTATAAGCAGTTGCTTGCGCGATGCCATCGCATCATCCGCGATAGCAAGAAGGCAAGTGGGACTTCTTTAGTAGCTCATTTAACACCTTCACTCCCTCCTCGGAAGTTTGGAGTCAGATTCGACGATTATCTGGTGCGCCTAGTTTCTCCCCGGTCTCTGGGCTCACTGTCGCGCATGATACATTAGTGGACCCCGTCACAATTTCTAACTCATTGGGTCAACGCTTTGCTGAGATTTTGAGCTCTTCAAATTACCCGCCAGCGTTTCTCCCGAAGAAACGTGCAGTGGAAGTGCAACCTCTTGCTTTGTCCTCTCAAAATCTCGAAAGCTATAATACTGTTTTCTCCATGCGGGAACTCCAACATGCACTCTCTTCTTCTCGCTCCTCCGCCCCAGGATCGGATGGTATCCACATCCAAATGCTGCTGCATTTATCATACCATAGTCTGCGTTACCTCCTTTGCCTTTATAATCGAATTTGGACTGACAGTACTTTTCCCAGATGATGGCGGGAAGCTGTCGTCGTTCCTGTTTCGAAACCTGGAAAGGACAAACATCTCCCCTCTAGCTATTGCCCCATTTCCCTCACGAGTAGTGTGTGTAAGGTTGTGGAGCGTATGGTGAATTGCCGTTTAGCTTGGTGGCTGGAGTCCCACAGTCTTTTAACACCTGCCCAATGCGGTTTCCGAAAGCATCGTTCTGCAGTTGACCATCTTGTTGCTCTCTCCACTTATGTCATGAACAATTTTCTCCGGAAACGCCAAACAGTAGCAATATTTTTTGATCTGGAGAGAGCATACGATACCTGTTGGAGGACAGGCATCCTCCGCACACTGTTCTCTTGGGGCTTTCGCAGTCGGTTGCCCCTTTTTCTTCGCAAATTTATGGCAGAACGCACATTTAGAGTGCGGGTGCACACTACTCTCTCCCATACTTTCTCCCAAGAAAACGGGGTACCCCAGGGCTCCATGCTAAGTGTTGTTCTGTTTGCCATTGCCATAAATCCAATTATGGATTGTCTCCTTCCTGATGTCTCGGGCTCCCTCTTTGTGGACGATTTTGCGATCTAGTACAGCTCTCAATGGACCAGCCTTCTTGAACGATGTCTTCCAGGCTGTCTCGATCGCCTCCACTCTTGGAGCATCGAAACAGGCTTCCGCTTTTCTCCCAGTAAGACCATTTGTGTTAATTTTTGGGGTCGTACGGAGTGTCTTCCACCTTCCTTACATTTAGGACCTGTCAACCTTCCATTTTCGGATGTCGCTAAATTCTTGGGTCTTATGTTTGACAGAAAACTGTGCTGGTCCTCCCACGTTTCCTATCTTTCGGCTCGCTATCTGCGATCCCTCAACACCCTCCGTGTCCTGAATGGTACCTCCTGGGGAGCGGACCAAGTGGTCCTTCTCTGCCTCTATCGCGCCTTAGTGCGCTTGAAATTGGACTATGGAAGCATAGTTTGCTCCTCTGCTTGGCCGTCTATTCTTCGGCGTCTCGACTCTATCCAGCACCGTGGATTACGTTTAGTGTCTGGAGCTTTTTACACCAGCCCTGTGGAAAGTCTTTATGCTAGGACTGCTGAACCTCCGCTGTCCAATCGGCGAGCTGTCCTTCTGAGTCGTTATGCTAGCCATCTGTCTTCCATGCCTGCTAATCCGGCCCATGACATTTTTTTCACTCTTCCTTGGATTTGGATTTAGGGTATGCAGACCGCCCTTCCTCCCTACTACCACCGGGAGTCCGCTTCCGTCAACTGCTCCATTCTCTTTGCTTCCGCTTTCCTAAAACTTTCTTGACAACTTGGGGTACAGCACCGCTTTGGCTCCGTCCCCGGACCTGCCTGCTCCATGACCTTTGTCAGTTTCCCAAGGATGGTACCCCTTCACTTGTTTATCATCAGGCATTTTCTGCTCTATGTGCACAAATGAAGGAAGCCACATTTATTTACACTGATGGCTCAAAAACATCGTTTGGTGTAGGGAGTGCCTATATTGTTGGCGACACCCCAAATCGATTTCGGCTTCCCGACCAGTGTTCGGTTTATACTACGGAGCTTTACGCTGTTCTTCAGGCTGTCCAATACATCCGTCGCCATCAGCGGATACAGTATGTTATCTGTTCAGATTCTCTCAGCTCTCTCCTCAGTCTCCAAGCTCTATACCCTGACCACCCTCTGGTCCACCGGATTCAGGACTAGCTACGCTTGCTCCACTTGGGGGGCGTCTCTGTGGTGCTCCTCTGGATCCCAGGACACGTTGGTATCTGTGGAAATGAGGTGGCCGATATAGCGGCCAAGGCTACAGTCTCTCTTCTTTGGCCAGCTATTCGCACGATTCCCTTCGCAGATCTACGGAGTGTTTTATGTCATTGTGTTGTTCTTTTATGGCACGCACATTGGTCGACCACTCCCAATAATAAATTGCGGGACGTGAAAGCTCTTCCCTGTGCTTGTACCTCTTCCTCCCGAACGCGTCGTCAGGAGGAGGTAATTTTAACTAGACTCCGGATAGGGCACTGTCTTTTTAGCCATCGACATCTTTTAAGTGGCGATCCTCCCCCACTCTATCCCCACTGCTCTCAGCTGTGGACAGTAAGACACCTTTTAATTGAGTGCCCCTATTTTACTCCGTTACGTGCCTGTCTACAGCTGTCGCCTGATATATCTTCCATTTTAGCAGATGACATGCGCTCAGCCGATCGCATTCTCGAGTTTATTAGAGCCAGTGAGATGACGTCAGTCTTTTGAAGCTCTTTTTGGGGACAACCAACCCTCTTCTATATAGATTTTTTAAGCTTTCCTTCTGTTTTTAGTTTCTCCAATTTTTTGAGTTTCGTTCCCATTGCTGCTGGTTTCCAGTTTCGTTTTCTACCTTTTCCTAAGTCACAGACCGGGCGCTAATGACCGTAGCAGTTTTGCGCCCCAAAAAAAAAGAAAAGAAATATCTCATTGAAAAATATTCTAAATCTACACCCATATTTTACAAATCACTGTGAAGTGCATAGCAGAGGGTACTTCAATTGTACTAACAGGGGCAACACCCCATAGCACCCCCCTTAGATTTAGTGCCCAGTTGGCCCGTTGGATAGTCTGTCAAAAAATAAATGCACATTAAACATGAAAACAGGAAGAACGTGTACTAAACTGTGAAAAAAAGAAGAAAAATAGAAACAGTGAAAATTACAAATTTAATATGTGTAATATTGAGCATCATTAACAAGACTCGGGGTGTGGTTATATGGTTATGGTGTTAGACTGCAAACGAGGAGATCCAGTTTCAAATCTAGCTTATGCTCAACATTTTTTTTCACAAAATTGTGAACTGATTATTGACATTTTGGTTTCCTGTATTCAAATTTCTGTGTGTATCATGGAGTAATGTCTGTTTGCAACAGCAAAGGCATACATACATACATACCTCTATTTCTTCTGCGTAGGTACCATATGTTATGTCTTTTGTGTTCCATTTTAGAAGTTTTGACTCTTGAATTCCACTATTGTAACATAATTCACACTCGTTTATTTGTTATTTTCAATTCTGTGGTAGGTCTTTGCAGCATCCCACCTGCTGTCACTATCCATCACAGAATATGAGCCATGTGGTAAGAATATGGTAAGAATGGTAAGAATATATTACCGTCACAAGTAAATGTCATAAGTAGTGAGGGCTGGCGAGATGCCGCATAGACCTCTCACAGAAATGAAAACATCAAATAAACGGGTGTGAACTATGTTACAATGATGGAATTCAAAATGTCTAAAATGGAATGCAAGAGGCGTAACATGTGGTACCCGTGTAGAAGAAATAGGAGGTAAGTACGTCTGGAGGTCCCTTCATTACACATCTCTATTGCAAATGGACATTATGCCATGAAACACACACAAAATTGAATACAGTGAACAGGCACATCAATGACTGGACAGACAGTTCATAATTTTGTGAAAAAAGTGTTGGGCACGAGGCAGATTTGAACCCAGGTCTCCCTCTTTGCAGTTTAACACCATGACCACATGACCATGACCCGAGTCTCGTTAATGTCACTCGATATTGCACATATTAAATTTGTAATGTTTACTGTTTCTTTTTCTTTCTTTTTTCCACAGTTCAGTACACCTTCTTCCTGTTTTCATGTTTGGTCTGTGTTCTGTATTTGATGGGCTGTCCAGTGGGCCAACTTACCACTAAATCTGAGGGGGGTGCAATGCGGAGTTTCCCTTGTAAGTATTAGATTTCCTCCCATTCCACTCTCATATGGAACACAGGAAGAATGACTGCTTAAATGCCTCTGTGCATTTTGCAGTCCCTATGGGAGTGATACGTAGGGGGCTGTAGTATATTCCTAGATTCCTTACTTAATACTGCTTTGTGAACCTTTGTAAGCAGGCTTTCACAGAACAGTTGATGTCTCTTCTTTAAGTTTTTTCAGTGTGTCCATGGCGCTACCCTTTCTGCTATAACTGCTTTATGTCTTGTTACTCCTTGAGCAATATTTTGTGGAGGGCACAGGTTTGCATTTATGAACATTTAAAAGAATGTAGCCAATCTTTACACCACTTTGAATTCACACACGCGCGCACACACACACACACACACACACACACACACACACACACAAAACTCTATTATAGGGAACTGTAATATCTGCAAAAAATCTGGGGTTACTACTAATATTGTCTACTAGGTCATTAATATAATCAATATAGAACATGAAAAGATTCTGAGCACAGTTTTTTGGAGCACATCTGAACTTACTCCTACATGTGTCAATGACCTTCCATCTGAAATAGTATGCTGTCCTCACTGCCAATAAATCCCCATTTCAGTCAAAAAATTTTGTTTGATGTTTCAAGTGATGAAACTAATATTACTGAGCATTGATGTGATACTGAATTAAATGATTTTCAGCAGTTAAGAAATATTGAATCCATCTTATCACCTCGATTGGTGGTTTGAGGTGTTGTGTAAGAAAAGTAAGAGTTAGATTTCACATGACTGATGTTTTTGGAATCCATGCTGGTTTGTGTGGTTGGGATAATACTGTTCAAGATATTAAGGTTGATGGATGATATTTTCATGTATCATCTTGTAGATGAGTGTGATCTGCTTTCTTCCAACTTCTAAGTTTAGGTTTTTTCATGGTAGGGGTTGATCTAAGGTTTAATGTATTTTAAAGAAAGGCTAACTCAGTCACAAATTTTGTATAGAATCTGAAAGGGGTTCCATTGAGGCTCTGGGACCTTGTTCTGTTTTGGTGATTTATGATGTTTATCATTCCTACTGAGATAAATATTTATATCACACATATTTGTAGTAATGCAAGAAATGAACTGTGGGAATACACCAGAAAGTTCCTCTGAAAAGAAATATTTGAAAATGGAGTTAAGTGGTTCTACCTTCACTTTACTACCCTCAGTTAAAGTTTCTGTGTCCTGCATGAGTGTCTGGACACTGACCTCGGTACCACTGACAGTTTTTGCTTATGACCAGGATTTCTTTGGGTTTTGTGGAAGATCTTTCAATAAATTCAATTATGGTAGCCACTGAAGGCTTCACACATTGCTAATTCGACAGCCAAACACATTTCATTTAGCACCTCTCTGCCTATAGCCCTGTGCTTCATTTCACATCTATTGTGCAACAGTCACTGTTTTTTTAGAAGTTTGTTTACAGTCACTGTATACCATGGCTAGACCCCTTCCATTATAAAGTTTGCTGGGTCAGGTGCTGGAACAGTTGTCATTTGAAAGCATTTGTATCATGGTATGTTTATAGAGTCTTATAAAAACATGTAATTTTCACTAGACTGTAGAAAAGAGAACATTTAAAGTAGGGAAAATGGTAAATGAGAAAATTTGAGTACAGCAATTTGTTGGTGGATGCACTGTGAACTGAATCAAGAAGATAATATTCAGTGAGGTAGTGATCAATGTCCAGGGAAATGGCGTAAATTTCAGCAGATAAACATGACCTAATAAATGTTATTAAGGTGTTGAGGAAATTGAAGCTTCAGCCAGGCAGCTAGTGAAAAAGTCTCAAAGTGGCCCACAAAAAGTTTAGAGTAAAAAGGAACCAATTTCATCTTCTTAACTATTATCTGTGATGTGATATAGGTTCACTCCTCACATGTTAACAAGTTACTGAAAGGTTTATGTTTTTTTTGTTAAGCTGTTCATGAAAATAGATCACGAGCTGAGTGGATGGAAAAGAAATGCTGACAGATAAAATGGTTCAATAAAATCTTTTGGGATTATTAACATCATCAATTCATTGATTGTCCATGATGTTTCAGGAAGCTTATTCTCACCTTCCATCCTCTGCCACAGTGCCAGCATGTCAAAGTCCATGTCATTAAATAGACTTACTTGTGACAGTAGGCATTTAAATCTCGTAATGGGTGCTCCACATTGCTTCACTGTTTTCGTGCTTGGCCTACTACCAGTTATGTCTAATATCAGCTACTGCCCACAGCAGTACAGCATTATGGTTAATCTTTCTTACTGCTTTCATTATTGATTGCCAAGCTGCACGGAGGGTAAATTTCTTGCCCTGATTACTG
The DNA here is from genome assembly GCF_021461395.2 of Schistocerca americana. Taxonomy (NCBI): domain Eukaryota; kingdom Metazoa; phylum Arthropoda; class Insecta; order Orthoptera; family Acrididae; genus Schistocerca; species Schistocerca americana. The sequence goes on from NC_060120.1 coordinate 416,250,430, forward strand.
AAATGTGGTGACTTTTATATTTCACATTATTTGTTAAGTTTTGAAAGGACAGGAATCTGCAGTCACTTAAACCAACTATTTGACCACGGTGTACTTCCTTTCAGTCTCCAAGCAGAGACAAAGTGGTCTTCACTCACCTTCATATCAGACACTGCCCAATGACACATGCTTAAGGCATGAAGATCCACAGGATTGCAGTGATTGTGGTGTCTCACTCACAGTGCACCATGTTTTGAAATTGTGTTTTTGCATGCTGATGGGGGGAAAACCTTTGATTTACCAAGGGACTTCCTGCAATTTTAGGCGGTGATGAAACAATAGCAAGTAAATTGTTGACATTTTGTATTACATTAGGACTTCTGCCCAATTTAATTAGACAAAGTTTTTAATGTTGCTGGCTCGTCCTATTAATTTTGCAATCTACCAGCCATCTTAATGCCATCCACTGTTTTGTTTATGGTATTAATGTGTGACAATGGTATGAATAGATCTTCTGGGTATTGGATGTGAGATTTTTTATTACCGTTGCTGTAGTTATGTGTCCTGTACTTTTTGTTTTAACAGGATAACTACTGAAACCAAAGGGCACTGATGACCACGTGGTTTAACGCCCAACAATTTCAATCCATCCATCCGTCCATCCATCCATCCATCCATCCATCCATCCATCCATCCATCCATGAATTTCTTAGCCCAGACAGGAGTTATATAATTTATATTCAAGTGCTGTATATGTGGCATTATTCTTTCCATGTCTTGTGTTATTGATTTTTCACAGTTTGCAAATTACATCCCTAACACAAGCACATTTTTGATGGTCATCTGTTAAGTGCCCTTATTGGAAACTGTTATTGTTGTTACTTTTTTCAGCTGGAAAATATCTGGACAGGTAAGATAGGAAAATGAAGTTTGAGACAAATTCTATGGCTGCCCACGTACATCACGCATAAGGACCACAAAGATTTTTTACAAACCTAACTTGCATCATACTGGTTTTTCAAGTACATATAAATTTGAAGAAACCCAGAACATGTAATAGATATTTAGTACAAGTGAGTGTATCCAGACCTATTCATCATGAATATTGAGTTGCCTAGTTCGGACCCTGGTTATGCTCTTGATTTTATGCTGTCAGAAATGAGACACTAAGTACTTCCGTAGGCCTGTTAACCAAGTTGTTTTTTTATATCTTTATGGTAAGAATGGATACATGGATTATAAATATTTACGTGTAATTGTTTTTCTGAAAGAGACAGACACAATCATTGGTCAGGTGATACTGTCATCTTGATTGTATGCTGCTAACTATCATCGAGTGTGGAGAAATGTTCTCATTTTTGAAAAATAAAATTGTTTTTTTCCCAATTTGTTATTATACAATTTTAAGAATGAACTGTACTGGATTTTAATTCTTATACGCTTAGCCATTATTGAACTTGCTTTATCCTTGTCCTTAGTGCTGCGGAAAGAAACAACTGAGCACTGCAATAGTAATGACTGCAGAGTATAAAAAATTAAAAGTTTTTATAGCATATCTTTCTACAATGATGCATATAGAATCATTACTTTTTATGTGCAGGCTGTGATGGAACACTTGTCATTGTACCAGCACTGGCTTTGGTGGACAGTGCTAAAGCCAAAGATCACCAGTGGTCTACGACAGAAGTGACAGTTTTTCCTTCAGTCACCTCTCCCCCTGCTGCTTCATTGTCTGCTAGCAGCTTGGCTAGCTCTGTCAATGGAAGTCCACTCACTACTCGCCGTAGTTCAGCAGCTCGACCCACAGCAGTTGTGTGGTGGCAGAGCATTCTGGGTTGCCATCATACAGCTATTGTAGGAACAGAAACTGGAACCATATTTTTTGTGAATCTCTCGACAGGTGTCCAAGTGGGCACAACCTATGTGAGAGATGCTATAACTGAACTACACATGTGCCAAGACAACAGTCTCGATGTGATCTTCTTACTGGTAAGTGGGTATTTCTTATATGCTTCCATATGCGTAGATTATAAACATGCAGGGAAGTGTGACAGGACTGCTGCTGTTCTCTATGTACATCAATGATTTGGTGGACAGGGTGGGCAGTAATCTGCAGTTGTTTGCTGATGATGCCATGGTGTATGGTAAAGTGTTACAGTTGAGTGCCTGTAAAAAGATACAAGATGACGTAGACAAAATTTCCAGTTGGTGTGACGAATGGCAGCTAGCCCTAAATGTCGAAAAATGTAAGTTAATGCGGATGAGTAGGAAGAACAAACCTGTAATGATCAGATAGAGTATTACTAGTGTCTTGCTTGACACAATCAAGTCATTTAAATAGCTGGGCGTAACGTTGCAAAGCGATATGAGTTGATATGGGCTTGTGAAAACTACGACAGGCAAGGCAAATGGTTGACTTCGGTTTATTGGGAGAATTTTAGGAAAGTGTGGTTCACTTGTAAAGGAGACCGCATACAAGACACTGGTGCGACCTATTGTTGAGTACTGCTCGAGTTTTGGGATCCGTACCAAGTCGGATTGAAGGAAGACATTGAAGCAATTCAGAGGTGAGTGGTTAGATCTGTTAACGGTAGGTTCAAGCAACACACAAGCGTCGTGGAGATGCATCGGTAATTCAAATGGGAATCCCTGAAGGGAAGGTGACGTTCTTTTCGAGAAACACTATTGAGAAATAATTACTATTAAAAACAGTCTTGATCACGATTTATTTAACAAGGTGACCGGTTTCGACCACTACTGTGGTCATCTTCAGACCATTGAGTAGGAACCTCTTTCTGTTGAAGAATCACTAGTGTAGTGATTCTTCAACAGAAAGAGGTTCCTACTCAGTGGTCTGAAGATGACGACAGTAGTGGTCGAAACCGGTCACCTTGTTAAATAAATCGTGATCAAGACTGTTTTTATTAGTAATTATTTATAAGACATTGATCACTGCTGTTCCCATAATGCATTCAAAAGTAACTATTGAGAAAATTTAGAGAACTGCCATTTGAAGCTGACTGCTGAAAGATTCTACTGCTGCCCACGTACATCATGCGTAAGGACCGCAAAGATAACATATGAGAAATTAGGGCTCATGTGGAGGTGTTCAGACAGACATTTTTCTCTCACTCTATTTGCGAGTGGAACTGCAGGGGAAATGACAAGTAGTGGTACAGGGTACTCTCCACCATGTACCATATGGTGGCTTGTGGAGTATCTGTTTAAATGTAGATATTTAATGAAGTGGTTTTATTGTAATTTTTCGAGTGTGATTGTTTTGTGGATTTACACTGTAATGTTGAGTAGTCACACTACTGATATAATTCTTTTACCCTTCTTGGGTTTTCAATAACCAGCAATTTTATTGTCATCTGCACCTCTCTAATATTGGTCTACTTATGAAAACACTATTGACCACAAAAAATGTTACACCATTAAGAATTCCTATTCTCCTGCCATTAACAGCAACAATAAATAAATAATTAGTGTACATTTTTTATGTTATGGGCCTGTAATAATTATTTTCCAAAACTAATAGATGTAGTAAACACATTCACAAATTACACCCAAATTAAGGGAGCAATCTATGCATTTTTGTGGTATTTTCGTAGTTCACTCCTTCAATCTGGAAAGTGATCACAGCAAAATGCTGATGGATCATGTGATTTCATACATTATCAGTTGGTAAAATATCTAACAAATGAGCTTCCAGTGACAAAATCAACAACTACTTTACCATACAGAAAACATGAATATGCTGTTAAACGTTTGATCATATGTGGTACATTGGCATGTAGCACTAGTAGTATATGTAATGAATGATGTTATTTAGGCATATAGGCACGTCCTAATTTACAGTGATGTCACACAGTAGTGGAAGATATTGTGTTGATTGCGACCTTCTAGCATCAGTTTGGACGATTGTACATGATGAGCAGTAACTGACAGAGAATGTATGCAGTCTTGACTACGATGACTGATTTAACATTCTAAATGACAATATCTTCCACATGATAGTTTTGCTTAACCAAAGTCATAACCCTCCTTTCACCCAAGTTCATAACTTTTTTGTCAATATTAATGCAGCAACATATCCACACAATTTTAAGCCTTTTTCATCACACAAGCAAACTGTGTGTGGTATTGCAGTATTGCACGCCCATCTATCGAGCTTATTGCCAACATAATATATATGTGATGATCAGTTGTCAGATATACATGAACATCTTCAAGAATTCAGTTAGAAGTAAATTATAGACTCAAGCTAATAGAAAACAGAAATGAAAAGTCTGGAAACTGGCCTGTCATCTGTGTACTTCAGAACCGCTATTAGCTTTGGAAAAATGCTCTTCTTGGTGTAGTGGGTTAGTTTGAAATTTTAAGCATTTATCCATAACATTATTAGTGATTAGTTACTTGTGTGCTTTTGATTTCTTATAATGATGTAGGATCTGTCGTGGTTGGTGAATACATGTACTCAAGTTTACTCTACACTTTTTGACAGTTCTTTACACTAAAATTTTATTTCTCTGTATGCGGTCCAAGCATATTCTTATGAACCATTCTTTGCTTTAAAACAGTTTGTTTGCATTTCCAAATAATAGTTTCATTAGAAGATTGGAGCCTCAGGCCATGTTGGTGAAGAGCCATTGTTGTTTTTCCAGATCACTTGTATTAATCACAGTCAATGGAAGCTGCTTCTGGAACAGCGCACCACGGGATACACTTGGCCTGTTGACAGTGCCAGTCATGCCAAGCCATACAGCACCAGCAGTCAGTCTCAGTGTATGTTGAATTTGTTTGTATACTGTCATATTTTTTAATATATAAAACTGAAATTCCATAATTTCCATTACTGGGCACACACATCTTTTTCTACATCTCCAAGGTAAGTCACCAACACATTCTAGCTTCACACTTTGATCCATCTTTTATATGGCTTCCCAAAACAATATCAGTTGCATATTCTAAGAAGATGCTTAGTGCAATAGTTAATGGGAGTAGCTGTAATGATCGAAACCGAATAGCCTCAATTGACAGTGGCAGCTTTCTCAGTGCTGCCAACATAATCTACCTTAGCTAGCAGACAACACTGTGTTCAGTTTGTCAGTGTACACATAAACAAAACTATATTATTAAGAACAGCAACATTATTGAGTTAGGCCGTAGTGCCCGGAGATGACAGTGATGTGTGTGTGAACTGTGCATGCGTGCATATATGTGTGTTTTGTTTTGTTTATGTTTGATGAATGACAAAGTCTGATGGCTGAATAATAAGTAACAGTCTTTTCCATTGTGTCAGTGTGCCATTCATTGCCTCATCAACGTGGTGAGTAGCAGTCTGTCCTTTCCATATTTATTTTGCATTGTTTAAACTGTACTGTTACAATTAATAATGGAAAGTGATGACCTTTATTTATGATAATGGTCACAGAGCCAAGTTAACAGGAAAGCAATATGTCTATAACTTATCTCAGCATACTAGCAAAACAGTATTGAAAGCTGAGGTTAGTAGCAAGTGGAAAAAAAGAATATAAGTCCAATGTTTTAGACAGACACACACACACACACACACACACACACACACACACACACTATTTTTCAACTTCTATTGAAACCAGTCACTGCCCCAAGAGTTTTCTTACAGTTTACAGTTAGTATCTGGTCATCATCCAATCTTTCTAAGTGGTTTACTTGTTTATGCACGTGCGTGCGAGCACGTGTGTGTGTGTGTGTGTGTGTGTTTGTGTGTGTGTCTGTGTGTGTGTGGGTGAGCAGGGGTTTGTGTTTGAGTTTGTGAACCAGTGCATTAACGCATACAGCCTGCTAAAATTAGTTAATAATATTTTGTCTGTTATCACTGACAATAAAGACATACTCAGAATAGCGGTGCCAAGTGAAATAAATTTTATTCTGTTTAAGAAGTGTTTTATGTCAGCTAAATTATTGTATTTTATGGACTATAAGATGCTGCAGACTGTAAGACACATCTTAATTTTCAAGCAAGTTTTTTTTTTAAAGAATAACATTTTTACTATTTTTGTTATTAGATTGCTAAGCTAGACTAAAAAAAGCTTAGTTTATAAAACTGAACTGACTTTTAAAATCCCTGAAAATCATCATCTTTTAATTTTGGCCACATTGCATTCAGTCCTCTATTTTCACATGTAGTCTTCCTCATTTCTTCTTTACTAGCCTGCCAATCGTGAATGGTTATTTCTGTTGATGGAGGGCTGCTCTGTTTCCATGTTCTTCTGCATATGCTAATACTTTCAATTTATAATTAACATCACATGAATACTTTTTACTTTTTACCATTATGAATTTAGCTACTAACAAAATATTGTACTGTTACCGATAACACAAATCACTTTCAGTTCAAGTTCACTGGTACTGTAGACTGCAATAACGCATCATACGTTAGACAGTGTTGTGGATTCGTGATGGCAGTACAGGAAGGAAACAGTGGTAGTAAGCTTGTGAATCACCGCAATGCATCTTTGTTGCATTGGTGTGCTGCTACTGCCAGTTGAATCCATTGTTGCCAGGGTAGAGATACATTGGCCTTTTTTAAGACTGGTGAGAATATGGAATCAAGCACTGGACATTTTTATACTAATTTTGAGTATAAGAGCACATGAATTTTGGAGGCAATGTTTTGAAGAAAAAATTGTGTCTTATATTTCATAAAATATGGTACTGGTAGAATATTGAATATAACACTCTATTTGTTATTTATTTTGCAGCTACAATAGTCGAGTCTGATGCAAATGGAAAAAGTCTTCCCAGATCACGTCTCCAGGGACTGAAACAGTTATCAGTTGAGAAATTGACCAGCATTCGTAACAAATTGGTTGAGACACGATCACGAGGGATAGCTGTAGTGCAGCATGTACGGAGAGGTGACAACACTTTGTTATTCTCATGGTTTGTGTTGTTCAGTGTTCCCTGGTAGAATGTAATACTTCATTGCTGAAAGAAGGAAGAGTTATTGATTTTAAGCTTTGTCATTTCTTGTGTACAAAGCTGTGCCGCAGCAACAGATACAGACATTTGTAGGAAAGATGACACTGGTGCCGTCTGAACAGAGTATTCTTTCATTCAGCATAAGAAATGATTAAGGGATCCTCTTTTCAAAAATTTATGGCACTCTTTTATGTATGTCTGTATCTGCTACCACTCAGTGCATAGTGTAATTAGTAAAATTATTTCATCATAATTTCATTTTGAAAATCAGTTTTTTTTTAATCTGTGTGGATGTTTTAAAAACTATTTCATTGTTTAGCCATTATTTTAGAATTACTTACCCCAAGATGCTCATTTTCTAATGTTAAGTTCTGGTTTCTGTAAAGAAGGTGAGACTCTGTTGGAGGTGAGACGCCATTCATGCAGAAATGTTGGTATCGCTAAACAAACACTGTTGTGTGCCTAAGGTCCGATACACGGTTTCTTTATTCAGTGTCTCTTTGGGGGTTTTGTGTGTCAAGTTTTCTGCATATTTTTGCAAACAGAATCTCATTTGTCCTTAATGGACCCTTTCCAGATCTTTTCATCTCAGAACACTGTGAAGTGAACACTGATAACTGAACCTCGAACTTCCATGTCAGGAACCATGATACTAACCTCCAGACCCCGAAGGCAGACATGCCAGTAATGCCATAATATTTTCATGCCTCAGTTATAAGGTCTACACAATCAGAGGACTTAACAAAGTCACAGAAAAGGCAACAGGATAATTTTTCTTGTTTTAGCCTTTGCAGGACTTTTGAGAAATCATAATTTGCTTTCTCTGTGTAGAATACTTTGCAGAAGCAAGACTCAGAGGAAGTTGACAAATTATGCTGAGAATAGTGGATACTATTTTTATTATATGCTGCTCTCTTTGGAAAGACTGCAAGAAGTGGGGTGGATATATAATTGTAGATTGTTTCCTTGTTACCATTATCGTAAATTGGTGTTAGTACTGCATAGTGCAGTCTCCAAGGAAATCTGTCTTGCATCATTGATTGGAAGTAAAAAGAAAATGAACAGAGATTTGGGGGAAGAGGCGGGAGGAGGGAGGGATGGGTTATTATTATGAAAGTAGCAAAAGATTGTAAGTACTAAAAATATTGCTATACTTGAAACTTCTTTCCAGATTAAAACTGTGTGCTGTACGAGGCTCAGACCTGGGATCTATTGCCTTTCATAGGCTACAGCTCTACCGACTGAGCTGTCCAAGCACGGCTTGTGACCCACCCTCGCAGCTGTACTTCCATCGGTACCTCATATGCCAGCAAGTGCACACTCCAGCACAGAGTGAAATTTAATTCTGGAAACAAACTGCTAGGCTGTAGCTAAGCCATGTCTCCACAATATCCTTTCTTCCAGGAATATTAGTTCCCCATGATATGCAGGAGAACTTCATGAAATTTGGAGGATGGGAGATGAGGCACTGGCAGAAGTAAAGCTGTGATGGCAGCTTGTGTATCATGCCTGGATAGCTCAGTCGGTAGAGCACTTGTCCATGAGAAATCTAGATGCATTGTTCAGGCACCAGTCAGATAAGAAGAAACAGTTAGTAGTTTTTGGAGAGTTAAATGTAAATTTTTTGAAAAGATACAGACAATAAATATGGACTGGAAATATTATTTGGGTATTCCAATATAATTTCAATAGTCAGTTTTTCAACTCGCATGCAGCAAGATAGTAGTGCCCTGATGGATAATTTTTTTACTGTGCTGACACTTAAACAATGTGCTCCCAATTGTTAATGGACTAATTGATTGGAGTAAATGATACAACACCTTACAGGTTCACACAAAGAAGTGAAGCTTATTAATGAAAACAGTACACAACATTTTAGAGTAAGTTAAAAAGAGGTGGTATTGGATGAGGTATATATAGAAAGAGATGCTAATGTTATTATAATGTAAATAAGAGATTCAATTTATTTGATAGTAAATTTGTGTCAGTATTTGAAAGTTGCTGTCCTAAAAAGTTATCCAGAATATCCATTTAAAAAAATACCAAGTAAGCTATGGATAGAAAAGGGAATTAAAATATTTTGGAAGAGGAAGAAGAATATTTTTATAAAGGCCAGAATAATTCGAGATCTGACATTACTTGCAAAAAAAAAAAACTATAATATTTTAGGGAAAGTCCTTAAAATGTCGAAAAGTATGTACATCTTGACATAAAATAATAATGCACATAATAAGATTAAAATCATTTGGGGTATTGGCAGATGGGAGACAGGACATCAAGTCAGTGTACCAGCTATTGTAACAATTAAACTAAATGACAATGTTGTGTCTAATAATTCACAAGTTGCAAGTATTTTTAACATACAGTGTCTAAATGTAGCAGAAAAAATAGGATTAAGTGGTTCAGTTGAAGAAGCAAGAGAATATCTTAAAAATATCATTCCACAAAACTTTAAAGAGCTAGAAGTAGTACTAACATCATTCACTGTTGTTAATAGAATTATAAACATAACAGTAAAAAAGAAAGAATAACAAAAGCTTGTATCATCTTGATGGAATTTCAAACAGAATTCTGAAAAAGTTATTCTAACTTAATGTCTTAGTGAAAAATGTAATGCATCATTGGTGCAGGGAATGTTTCCAGACTGATTAAAATAAGAATTGTGAAACCTCTTTACGGAAATATGACAAGAAAGACAGAAATAATTGTCATCCTGGTTTTTGGCTCACATCTTTTTCTAAAATATTCCAAAAAGTAATGTTTTCAAGACTAGTCTCACATTTAAGCAGGAACAATTTACTTATCAAATCACTGTTTACATTCCAGAAGGGTTACACCACTGAGAATGTTATTTTTCATTCAATCACCAAATATTACAAACCTTAAATAATAAAATAGTGCCAGTTTGTATTTTTTGTGATCTTTCCAAGACAATCGATTGTGCAGGTCATATTACTGTCATAGAAAAATGTAAGTTTTATGGAACTGATGGCTTTACTCACACTGGTTTGAATCATACTTAACAAACAGAATGCAAAAAGTTCTGCTGAATAATTCAAACAATGCTGAAAGGGCAGAAAATTTTAGCGACTGGGGAGAAACCACAAAGGGAGGCCGACAGTGTTCAATTTTCGGTTGGCTCCTATACCTTAACGTATGTGAATAACCTTCTACTTAACTTTCAACAACCAGATGCTGCAGACTGTACTAGTGTTATAAAAAATCTCAAAACAACAGAAGAGATTGTTAATGATGTTTTTCAAAGAATTATTAAGTGGTTCTCTGAAAATGAGTTTTTCCTAAATTTTGAAAAAGAAGAGAAAAAATTCAGTTCTATACAGCAAATAGAGTAATATCAACAACTGAAGTAGCACATGACAGGAATCAGTAGTAAATAGAGTAGAATGCTTCAAATTTTTGGCTGTGTGTATTAACGAAAACTTGAGCTGGAAGAAGCATATTACTGATTGTCTCAAACAGTTAAGTTCAGCTACATTTTCTGTTCATATAATTGCTAGCCTTGGAAACAAGTGAATCAAATCCTGACATATTTTGCATATTTCCACTCAATAGTGTTTTGTGGAATAACTTACCACTTAGAAAGAAAATATTTATTGCACAAAATTAAACAGTAAGGATAATATGTTATGGTCACCTGCATTCGTCATGTTGGTGCCTTTCCAAGGAGTTAGGCACTTTAGTGGACTGTCACAATACAGGTAGTCACTAATGAAATTCATCATAAATAATCCATCACAAAGAATAGCGACTTCCAAACCTAATTCAGTAGAGTGAAACATGACCTATATAACCCATTATTAAAGTTTCAGTGGCTCAGCAACAAAAATTTTTAATCATTTGGCCAACATAAAAGACCAGTAAAGCAAATTTGAGATCTAAGCTACATTTGTTTCTTCTAGACCCCTGTTCCATGGATGAATTTCTATTAAATACTAGCCTATTTAAAAAAAAAAAGTGTAGTTTCATGAGTAAAATTAAAAAAATAATATGTTTAAATCAGTTAACATGAATCATGTGTACATACCTGTAATCTGACTCATTCCTCACCATTTTGATAAAAGAATTCTTCAATAGATCTGTGACAAGATGCTCAAGTTTGAGTCCTGGTCTTGCACACAGTTTTAATCTTCCAGAAAGTTTCAGGTTGGTGCACAGTGACAAAAGTCACTGTATATGTCCTAATATTGTGTTGGACCTCCTTTTGCTCAGCATCATGCAGCAACTTGTTGTGGCATGGACTCCACAAACCATTGGGAGTCCCCTGGAAAAATATTGAGCCACCCTGCCCCTATAGCCATCCGTAATTCCGAAAGTACTGCCAGTGCAAGACCTCTCAATTATGTTCCTTAAATGTTTGATGAGATTCATGTTGGGTGACATGAATGGCCAAATCATTCGCTCAAATTGTCCAGAATGTTCTTCAAACCAACGGCGAGCAGTTTTGGCCTGGTGACATGGCGCATTGTTATGAAGTCCATAAATGACTGCAAGTGGTCTCCAAGTTGCTGAATGTACCCTTTCCAGCCAATGATCAGTTCAGTTGGACCAGAGGTCCCAGTCCATTCCATGTAAACAAAGCCCACACCATTATGGAGCTACCACCAACTTGCACAGTGCCTTGTTGACAACTTGGGCCCATGGCTTTGTGAGGTGCGCACCACACTTGAACCCTACCATCAGCTCTTACCAACTGAAATTGGGATTCATCTAATGTGACTACAGTTTTCCACTCAACTGGGGTCCACCCGATAAAGTCACGAGCCCAGGAGTGGTGCTGCAGGAGATGTCATACTGTTAAAAAAGGCACTTGCATTGGTTGTCTGCTGTCACAGCCCATTAATGCCAAATTTCAGCACATCTCCTTACTGGATATATTCGTCATATGTCCCACACTGATTTGTGTGTGTATTTTCACAGTGTTGCTTGTCTGTTAACACTGACAACTCCATGCAAACTTTGTTGCTCTTGATCATTAAGTGAAGGCCATCAGCCACTATGTTGTCCATAGTGAGAGGTAATGCCTGAAATTTGGTATTCTTGACACTGTGATTCTTGGAATATTGAATTCCGTAATGATTACTGAAATGGAATGTCCCATGTGTCCAGCTCCAATTGCCTTTCTGTGTTCGAAGTCTGTTAATTCCTGTCATGTGACCATAATCTCATCAGTTTTCACATGAATCATCAGAGTACAAATGACAGCTTCACCAACGCACTGTCCTTTTGTACCTTGTGTACGCAATACTACCATTATCTGTACATGTGCGTATCACTATCCTATAACTTTTGCCACCTCAGTGTATGGTTCTCCAAATAAGTTGAGTGGAGTTGAAGCCTCTTTTCAAATAAATACTGGCACTACGATTTCAAAGTGGAATTGGTTGTAGACTAATAAATATGAGACAGAACTTATCTTCGGGAAGTGAAATTTTTAGTACTGGTGTTACATAAACATAAAAATGATGACATGATAGTATCTTTTGGAGCTATTAGTTCTTTCCTCAGTCAGGAAAAAAAGGATGGAGTGGAAAGTTGAAAAGTAACAGCAGGTCACTGAAACCTCAGGATGAGAGTGACACACCAGTAGTTTGGATGAGTGTAGACAAAGATGGAGGGAGAGGCATCAGAGACCACAGGAGGTGAGAGATGTTACCTTGGTAAGAACTGGTGCAGTTTCAGTGCAGAGATAAGGCAGAGTGAGGAGCAAAGACGAATTATGGGGAAGACAAATGAATAGTGCTAAGAACTGGGACTGCAGGAGAAGACGGGGATGGGGGTGGGGGGTGCAGAAAGAGGGGTTGGGGGTTGTAGGAGAATGAAGATGTTAAAACAAGGTGTAGGGAAAAAAAAGAGTGTGGTGGCTGAAGGGGGGGGGGGGGAGGGGGGCGAGGATGTATTGGAGGGTACGATCCCATCTCCAGAGTTCAAGGAAACTAGTATTGGATGGGAGGATCCAGATAAGCTGTGTGGTGTAGCAGGCATTGAGGTCCATTGAGTCATTCTGTAGAGCATGTAGGGGGTGTGCCCAAGGACAGTTCCTCTATGCCCATTTACGTGCCCAGCCACTTGTGGTCAGCTCTGTGTAAAATGGTTTGCATTGGATGCAAATTAGTTGATATACAACATATGTGATTTCACAAGTTGCTCTGCTTTTGATTCTGTATGATTTATACATGGGGTAGGTGGTAATGGCTGGGTGCAAGGGCAACTTTTGTAGAGGGGTGATTGCAGGAGTAGAAACCTGAGGGTAGGGATAATGTTTTGGAAATGTCATATTGTTTGACTAGAATATTTAAGGAGGTTAGGAGAGCAATGGAGGGCGACAGTGGATGATTTGGAGAGCATTTGAGGGAGAGAGGATTCATTTCAGGGCTTGATTTGAAAAAGTCATTGCCTGGATGGGATAAAGTGTTGTACCAGTCAAGTCCTGAATGGTATTGGGTGTCAGAGACCAGCGTCTATGTTTTTTGGAACTGAGGACTGATTTAGTCACATGGGGAAAGGAGGATACTAAAAGCTTTTGTGGTGCCATTCTGGTGAACACTACACTGGCTAAATAACTGTACCTACTTACATTAACATTGAAAACAATGCTACCCATTGTGTGTGCACATCAGTACACATGCTACAAGCAAATGCAGCTGAATAATGCTTTTGTCAGGTGCCTGACAGGGTGCACAACTACTTGCTACTGAGCTTCACTCTGCCACTCGCCCTCTTACACACACACATCAGTGTAGTTCTGCAATAACATACTATCTTGAACTGTGATGAGTTATATTTATTTATTAAATCAAATTTCCAAATAGATATTATATGATAGCCGCTGTACTATTGAGCTCTATATTGTAGCTTCTTGTGACTGTTTACAACACTAATTTATAAAAGTGTGAAATAGCAACATCAGTTTTCTCATTTTTCTTAATGAGCTTCAGATTGTTGTGTGTGTTTTCACTAACTTTAATTTTCTATTGAAGCATAAATACATTTATGTCTACAAATTAAAGTTGGCTATTTATTTTGGAATTTTTTGTTCTCTAACTGATAAATTCTCATTTGTGCAGAAAGCAGCAGTAGCAGCAGTGATGATGCAGCATCATCACAACAGAGAAAGTCTTCTATGACGTCTTCTACATTTAGTGAAGTTTCATCATCATTTGTAACGACTGGACCATTACCTGAATCTCTGAGTGCCCATGTTGGCGAAACATTTTTGAGCCCACAATATGCAAGGGGACGATACCTTCTTTCTGGTTATTACACACCTTCCAGCATCCTTACTGTGAGTATTATTAAAGAAAAATTTGTTTCTCTCTCTCCTTCCCCCCTCCTCTCTGTCTCCTCCTTTCTCCTCCTCCTCCCCCACCCCCTCCCCCTCCCCCTCCACCTCTCTCCCCAATTTACCCTCCCTCCACCCTCTTCCACTCCCTCCCCAATTTACCCTCCCTCCACCCCGTCCCCCTGCCCCACTACCCCCTCCCCCTGCCCCACTACCCCTCCCCCTGCCCCACTACCCCCCTCCCCCTGCCCCACTACCCCCCTCCCCCTGCCCCACTACCCCCATCCTCCTCTCCCTCTCCTTCCCCCATTCCCCCTCCCCCTGCCCCACTACCCCCCTTCCCCATCTCCCTCTCCTTCCCCCATTCCCCCTCTCCCTCTCCTTCCCCCATTCCCACTCCCTCCCCCTCTCCTTCCCGCTCCCCCTCCCCTCCCCACCCCCTCCCCTCCTCCTCTCCCTCCCCTCCTCCTCCCCCTCCCCACCCTCCCCTCCTCCTCCCCCTCCCTCCCCTCCTTCTCCCCCTCCCCTCCCCCTCCCCCTCTCCCTCCCTCTCCCCCTCTCTCCCCCTCTCTCTCCCGCTCTCTCTCCCCCTCTCTCTCCCCCTCTCTCTCCCCCACTCCCGCTCTCTCCCCCACTCCCGCTCTCTCCCCCACTCCCGCTCTCTCCCCCACTCCCGCTCTCTCCCCCACTCCCGCTCTCTCCCCCACTCCCGCTCTCTCCCCCACTACCTCTCCCTCCCCCAGTCCCTCTCCCTCCCCCACTCCCTCTCCCTCCCCCAGTCCCTCTCCCTCCCCCAGTCCCTCTTCCTCCCCCACTCCCTCTCCTCCCCCTCTTCCCTTCCCCCTACCCACTACCCCACTCACTCTCCCTCCCCTACTCCCACTCCCACCCCCACCCCCACCCCCTCTCCCTCTCCTCTGCCTAAAATTATTAGATTTATGCACTAATGTTAATATTTATGTACACTATTAATCTGTTGCGATTTAGCAAAAACAGTGTGGAGGACCTTGCAGAACTTCAATAGATAGGGAAAGTCAGATCTACAAGAAAATGCCTCGTTAGAATGTGTTGTAGGGAAAAGAGTGGAAGAGAATATTTCTCTCTCTTACACACACACACACACACACACACACACACACACACACACACACACACATAGTTAAACCCATTTCCTTCCATACTCTTTGCCAAGGCTCACATAATGTTGTGTTGTCAATGGTCAAATGCCTCTGCTGTACTCCCCCATCCCCTAATCAACCCCTACCAACCCCAGCTAAGACTGCTGCACACTTCAGATGCATTTGCTGCCAGGCTTTAGTGCCCAGAGAAGATAGTTGCCATGTGTGTGTGAGTTGTGCTTCTGTAAATTTGTGTGTGTTTCATTTTATTCTATATCTAACCGAGGACTTAGTCCAGGAGTCGAAAAATATCTAGCACTCTTTATCGTTGTGTCTGTCTGCCAGTCAACACTTCCTTTATGTGGTGAGCCCACTTACGTTATCAGGAACTAGAATAGTCCCACAGGTATTTCTTGCCTGTCATAAGAGGTGATTAAAAGGAGTCTTATACTTAGTGAAGCTTTTACAGTGATGACTTGGCCATTATTGGACACTCATCAGTTTTAGCTCATTTCGTAATTTTTCTGTCAACCTTTTTGGCATGATTACTTATAGTCCCATTTTAGGGATTGACCTCCATTTTTTTTAATTTCACAGAATTGTGGGCTGTCTGGGGCAGGGCACCTCACAAGGTGCACAATCTATCCACTATGCACTGTGATCTCCTGCACTACTCTTAGAGTGGATTTTTGTTCACACTGGAAATCCAGTATGGTAGACTGTCTGTCTTGGGGTGTGGGAGCGGGCGGGAGGGGGGTGGGTGGGGGTGAGGGAGGTGTCATGTAACCACATGGTTGTAGCCACCTGAAAATGCAGGGATCACCCTACTGATGCCCGAGTTGTAAATAGGTGCTTGTCCAATCTGTGGCTCCGGGACTCTGGACAACAGCTACTATGCCATGTAGCGTTTGTTGTGATGGGGTGAAGACTGTGGTGACCTTTGATTGGAGTGAGTGGTATTAGGGTGGACAACCCACTATTAACAGATCAAACTCACTCATACCGGTGGCCATGCCAACGTGGCCATCTCAGCAAACAGAAACCACGATTTTAGTTCAGGGCATGTACAGTTTGCAGGGTTCTTGCTATGCTCCAGAACCAACAAAGAATCTTTTGCAACAAAAAAGTCGCTGTTTTCACTGTTTTCCATTGAAAATATTGAGGATCAGTTTGGAGATGTTGCTACAATAGTAAAGATGGGAAATGATCTTTGTTGATCAAAACACTGATTGCTAACCAACTGCAGGCCCTTCAGGCCTGTGACAAGCTTGGAGATCTGCCAGTTACCATCTCTCCTCATAACAAACTCAACAACATTCAAGGTGTCATATTCCATTGGGATCTAATGCTACAAGATAATGAAGAACAGTATGCTAACCTAGAGCACCATGGAGTCTGTTTTGTTCATTGCATCCTGAGAGGACCTTAGGATAATAGGGTGGACTCTAGAGCCTTCATCAGAAATGTTTTATCTGAGAAAGTTAAGGTCATAGTTTATAGGTGTGATGACAAGTCCTGTTTTCCTCCTCCTATGAAATGTTTTTTTGGTGCCAGATGTTTGGACACATGTACTCCTGCTGTACTAATGAGGCTGCTTGCGAGGAGTGTGGCAGGACTACTCATGGGGGCAGCCCTTGTGAACAATCCCCTACTTGTGTAAACTGTCCAGAACACAACAATCATCCTGTTTGGTGACATGCTCAGTTTTCAAGGAGGAGAAAAAATTCAGGAATATGAAACACTTGACAGCCTATCATATCAAGATGCTAAGAAAAAAGTTTAAAGAACTTCACTCGATTGATGTAATGTCCAACTTTGTGAACATTGTGTCAAAATTCACACTTACCATGATGACAAGGTCTCAAACAGCCACTCTTGCCCTAGTCACATGTCAGTTTCTGTTTTTCAGTCAGGAAGAGGAAACACCAGCTCCCTCGATCCCCACACCCACAACACCATTGGTCTCGTCTCCCTCTGGCATCATCAGGGAAGAGGACACCTGCCAAGATACCCCCACTCCCAGGACAAAACAGAACAACACTCTACCACCACCCAGATGACAGAGCTACAGGCTGTGAGTCCTAGAAGAAAAATGGTCCTTCCCCATCGCAAAAGTCAAGACAGGAAAATCCTCACAGGACCCAAAACCTTACAGGGACAAGAAGGATAAATTGAAAGTTAAATCAAATTTTACTGCTCCTCTTGACCCGGCTCCCATCTCCCCTGAGGTCGAGCATATGAATATCAGTGAAGAACCGCACATTCAGGTGGAGCATGACTCAGCAGCAAAATATCCATAATCTGTACATCTATTCCTCTTTGCTGCTTTCTCATCCCAATCTTATTTCTTTATGGAACTGTAATGGCTACCATTGCCACTTGGCTGCAGTCCATCAATTAATGATTAATTATTCTACAGGTGACACGGCACTTCATGAGGCACAGTTCTCAGAAAACCAACTCCCAGCTAGTAAAATTTACAAATTGTATTGTATAAATCATATTAATGATGGGAGGTCTGCTTGCTCATTGGATCTGACACTTTCAGTGAGCAGGTGGCAGTGGCCATTTTGTTAGGAGCTGTGGCTGTTTGTGTCTGTCAGTTAGGCTAACAGTGCATAACGTCAATCTACCCCCGGACAGATCTATACCGTATCATGAGCTCCTGGAGCTAGTGGATCACCTGCCTCCACCCCTCCCCCTATTGGGGATTTCAGTGCCCACAGGCCTCTGAGGGGCAGCCAAAAAATAGAGCCGTTAATTTCAGAATTGGCAGTCCGCTTTTTTAACACTGGCTGCGCAAAACATTTCAGTACGGCCTGTGGAACATATTCAGCCATAGATATTGCAGTTTGCAGCCCAAGCATCTCACCTTAATCCAGTGATCCATCCGTGGTGACCTCTGAGACAACGATAACTTTCCTATCACTCTTTCTTGACCCATCAACCAATGGAACACACACCATGTTGGTCATTTTGCAATGCCAACTGACAAGTTTTCAGCTACAAAGCAACTGTGGAAACCAGCCAAAAGAAGGATATCGGAGGAGTGGTATAAGGTGCTAGTGACATGATTATACATACTGAGGAAGCAACAATACACCTTGTTTTTCAAATTCTTGATGGATGCTGGTGCCATGGTGGTCTGAAGAAGTAGCTGCAGCTATTGGAGAACATCACAGGGCATTTCAAATAACACAAGTGCCATTCCTCTATGGAACATTTAATAGCATTCAAGAGACTTTGATCAAAGGCATAGTTTTAAAATGAAGAAGAGAAAGCAGGAGTTTTGGAAACAATGTGTACCATCTATGGGGACGCATACCCCTTCGTCTCAAGTATGAACTTCACTTCATATGTGGCCATCCTAATTTTCTGAACCAGGTACACCTAGTGGAGTGAAACTCACTCTCCTGTCATGCACAAGGCTTTGCATCATACAGTGTACTATTTTGTGAATGGGAGTTCCACAGTGTGATTGTAGAGTGTTGAGACAGCCCCTGGACATGGTAAAATGTATAATCAGACAGTTAACACCTAGACAACGAGAGGATAAAATACATTCTCAAGTTTTTCAGTTGTATTTGACAGATGGAAGTTACCTTATTCCTATCCTGAAATGGGGAAAGATTCTCAAATTTTGAGTACGTATCAACCAGTCTCTCTAACTAATGGGTTGTAGAAATTATTCGAAAGACTGGTCAATTGATGATTGTTGGTGCCTGGAAGCCAGAGAACGTATATCACAATTTCAAAGTGACTTTCAGAGATTCTGATGAAACAAAGTCCAATTGATTCATCTGGAAACTACAGAGCCCAACACTCACCAACACCCAATTGGTGTTCTTTGACCTACAAAAGATATACCACCTGGCAGTGTCACATCCTGTCTACACTGAGTGGGGCTTCTGGTGCTCTGTACCCATTTTCTCCAAGGTTTCCTTCCTATACCTATTTTTTCTGGAATCCCCTGTCCCTCTGACGAATGTGGGTCTGTATAGAATCAACCCTCAGTAACCAGTACTTACAGGGTTCCCTCAAGATTTGCTTTTGAGCATAAACCACTTTGCCATCACAGTTAATGGTATAGTGACTGCAGGGGGGGGGGGGGGGGGGGGGGATGATTTTATGGTTACTATATGTAGATGTCTTGTGTTTGTGTACAACTCTCCACCATTGCACACCACAGAGTGCCAATTTCGGGTGCCCATACAGAAAATACATAATTGGACCCTGAATCATGAATATCAATTTTCTCCCACAAAAACTTGCATCATTGCACTTTTTTCGACTCAGAACTGTGTGCCCATTCCATGAACTTTACCTCAGTAACCGGTTACTTGAAGTTGTTGAAAGTTTCAAAATTTTAGGTCTTTTATTTTGTTAGTTAACAAGCTATAGGGAGAGACGGGTCATATACAATATGTACAACAACCAAGAGGGAATAATAAGAGTGGACGATCAAGAATGAAGTGCTCATATTAAGAAGGGTGTAAGACAAGGCTGTAGCCTTTCCGCCCCTACTCTTCAATCTGTACATCGAGGAAGCAATGATGAAAATAAAAGAAAGGTTCAGGAGTGGAATTAAAACACAAGGTGAAAGGATATCAATGATACGATTCACTGATGACATTGCTATCCTGAGTGCAAGTGAAGGAGAATTAAATGATCTGCTGAACGGAATGAACAGTCTAATGAGTACACAGTATGGTTTGGGAGTAAATCGGAGAAAGACGAAGGTAATGAGAAGTAGTAGAAATGAGAACAGCGAGAAACTTAACATCAGGATTGATGGTCACGAAGTCAGTGAAGTTAAGGAATTCTGCTACCTAGGCAGTAAAATAACCAATGACGGACGGAGCAAGGAGGACATCAAAAGCAGACCTCGCTATGGCAAAAAAGGCATTTCTGGCCAAGAGAAGTCTACTAATATCAAATACCCGGCCTTAATTTGAGGAAGAAATTTCTGAGGATGTACGTCTGGAGTACAGCATTGTATGGTAGTGAAACATGGACTGTGGGAAAACCGGAACAGAAGAGAATTGAAGCATTTGAGATGTGGTGCTATAGACGAATGTTGAAAATTAGGTGGACTGATAAGGTAAGGAATGAGGAGGTTCTACGCAGAATCGGAGAGGGAAAGGAATATGTGGAAAACACTGATAAGGAGAAGGGACAGGATGATAGGACATCTGCTAAGACATGAGGGAATGACTTTCCATGGTACTAGAGGGAGCTGTAGAGGGCAAAACCTGTAGAGGGAAGACAGAGATTGGAATACGTCAAGTAAATAGTTGAGGACGCAGGTTGCAAGTGCTACTCTGAGATGAAGAGGTTAGCCCAGGAAAGGAATTCGTGGCGGGCCTGCATCAAACCAGTCAGTAGACTGATGACCAAAAAAAAAAAAAAAAAAAGTTAACATGGTTACCACATGTATGCCAGTTCAAGGCAAATTGCCTGAGAAAGCTTAATACCCTCAGATTTCTCAACAGCATCTCCTGGAGCACAGACTGCAAATTTTTTTCTGCGATTTTGTAAAGCCTGCCTTTACTGTGACCGGACTCTGGATATGTTGTCTACAAGTTGGCACACCCTCTGTAATGAGCTTTTTAGTCCCGGTCCATCACAGTGGTGTGTGGTTGTCAGCTGTGAAGTCTTCCGTATAAGTCCCATAGACAGTCTTTTGGTGGAAGTTGGTGTTCCATCACTGAGGATTAGACACCAGGAAATATTGCTGAGCTATGTGATCGTAATCTGTCAGATGGCTATCCATCCATGATACTTGACCCTATTTCAAAACCAACATATGAGGCTGTTTATCAATCATCCAAAAATAGGTGGACCGGCTGGAATATAAGTGGAGGCTCTATTTGAGGACATCTGACTGCCTCGTCTTGTCTGTGTCCCTCTTGACATCCCCCATGATATGTACACAGTCCTGTGATTTGGATGGACCTCTTTTGTGGCCACCAGAAAAATGGTGATCCTAACATTCTGTGATTCCTGTTCTGTTCACTTCCCCCATGACTGCTCAAATTTGACATACATCTTCACGAATGGATCAAAAGACAATGACAGGGTTGGTTTTGCTTTTGCACACAGTTGGAGGCATGAGAAGTATTCTCTTCCAGGTAGTGACCACATCACCAGCTCTGCAGTACATTAAAACTCTTGCCATTAAAGGACTTCCTGGTTCGTAGTGACTCCATCAGCTACTTACAAGGCGTACCTCACTGCTTACCCAAAAACCTTTTGGTTGCCAACATCCAAGACCTGTTAGTTGGTCTCAGTAGTTTTGGAGTAATAGTAACATTCGTCTAGATGCAGCCACATGGATGTTCCAGGAAATGAACTCAGTGAGAAATTAGCTAAAGAAGCATCCTCAGGAGACAAACTTGAACATGGAATACTTCTCTCCAGAACTCTCGTAAAGAAGCCATTATACTGTGCTGACTGCATATTAGCTACATCAGACTTAGCCACATGCTCCTTTTGTGTCATGAGAACACGCCCCCCCCCCCCCCCCCCCGCCACCTCCCCTACCCATTTCAGCTGTGGTAGTCATCTCATGATTGCTCATGTTCTCAAAGTGTGTGCCATGCTGGCTTATCTGATACAAAAAATCAATGTGTCTACTTCATTACCTCCGATATTTGTAGACGAAAGGTTAGCAGCCACCGAAATCCTACATTTTTGAGGTAAAGTGGTATTTGTAACAAACTTAAATGCTTCTCCAAGTTCGTTGTCAGGGTTAGTTGTGGGGGGAATACGTTTCACTGTGGCGTGTGTCCTGAATGGCCCCAGGCTACTTTCTCCCTTCACACTTTTCATGCATTTTAAAACTTTTATGTATGCATTTTATTAATCTAACTGTTTAAGCTAATTAGTTCTAATCTGTACAGTATGCTTTTCTCGCCAATTTTAGTTTCTCACCCCACTTTATTTGTACTGACTGTGATAAGCGTCCTTGGTGTATCTTTCAGCAACTATCGACAGTTTTTAATCACCTGGGTTTTACTTCAGTTTTAACTATTTGGCTGAAGCTACTATCAGGTACATTTCCATCCACAATAACATGGTTACAGACCCAGGAGCTGATTTTCTCATTTCATACCTTTTTATGTCATTTTCCAGTAAATTGAGGGACTGATAACAAAACATGATGATGATGGTATGATGGCCATCATCATCAGTGTGGTGAGTAGCAACAGATGCTTTTCATATTATTGATATTCAATAGAAAGAAAGGACACACCGCTACTCACCTAAAAATATTACAAGAATTATGAACAGATTTGATTTCTCATTTACAGTTTACATAGCTAGGGTAAAACTCAGTTAACAAATCCAGCTATAATAGGCCCAGCAAGACAGTAGTGGGTAAAATATGTACTTCGGAACATGGAACAAGCCTCGGAAAGAACAGAAATAATGGGAGACGATTCTGCAATTTCCAAGGACTTAGTTTGTTACATTGAACATACAGACACTGTCAGAAAAGGTGGAAGAAGTAGTGGACTTGATGAACAGGAAGAGACTGTATATTCTAGGGTTGTCAGAAACCAGGTGGAAGAGTAAAGGAAGTAGGGAATTGAAGAGTGAATGTAGGCTGTACTGGAGGTGGGTATGAGGAAGAAGGAAGACATGGAGTGTCACTAGTTAGGAAAGCAGGTTAAGGGAATAAGTGACAATATGGTGATGGTCAGGATGAAAGTGAAAGGAAAGAATTTGGGAATTCTGAAGTGTATGCACTACAAGTTGGATATTCTATTAAAGAAGAGGAGGACTTTGAATTTAAATGCAGATACAAGTGAACAGAAGATCATGGTAATGGGATACCAGAATGCACATGTGGGAAAGAAAAGAGAAGGCTGTGAGGAGTGGTGCTGAAGGACAAACAAGAAAGGACATGAATGACCACAGTTTGTTTGTGGTAATTCATGCAGCCAGACAGTTTGTTAGTTGCATTACCCACATACAATGTGGCACAGTGGTTATAGCTAAGTTTTTAGATTACATTGCTGCTTTCACAAATGGCTCTGCCTTTGATGGGGTAGGAGATGCCTGTGAGAGAACTGGAGTAGGTGGTAGTTCGAGGGTGTGTGGGACAAGTTTTGCATTTAGATTTATTGCTGGGATATGCGTCATGAGCAAGGGGTAGGGAGAAGGTGTGGGGTAGGAGCAGACATGAATTTTGCGTAGGTTGATTGGGTGGCAGGAGTTCATTGTGGGAAGGGTGAGGAGGATTGTTAGGAGGATATTTCTTATCTCAGGCCACAATTAAAGGTAGACAAAACAAAGGCAGATAATGTGATTCAGTTGCTCATCATGGGTGGTACTGATGCTCCTTTTGAGCCGGATAGTGGTTAATTGGTGGATGTTAGGTGACTGAATAGATAAGATATGGGAGATCTGTTTCTGGACAAGGTGAGGAGGGTAGTTTCAGACATTGTTAACGGTAGAGGGTGGTCAGATGCCCTACCTGTCACCACACCTTTACCATTCTTTCTAAATGTTCATGAATCATGTAATTGAGGTCAGACTTGGGAACCAGCACAATTTTCACTTAGCTGAAATTAAGTAGCCACCAAAAAACCACATCCAGGCTGGCAGGCAGGCCAGCTTTCGTTGTTAATCCACCTGATCGATTCGATCCAAAGCCGGCATGCTTTTCCGAATCCCAGAAGTAGCATGTAACACATGTGGCTACCTGGGCAAGTGCAATCATAGTTATACATAATCTGTACGATGCCATCGATGTAAGTGCAATGTAGTGGGAGAAAATGTATTGCTATACCAGGTGTACCAGTGTGAAATGAGCGTTAAGATACAAATGTGTCGATAGGGAACATTTGTTGTGAACAAGCCTTAATTTTTTTTTTGTGTGGTTGGTATGACATCTGTCAAAGATATTTAGTATACATAAAGTCATGGAACAAATAACATCATATGTTTTCATGTGTTAACAATGTCGAATTTTGTACCAGAAAGTGATGATTTGCAGAAAGCATTAATTTTTTGTTTTCGTTTGAAAAAAAAGTGCTGCAGAGTCACATCGAATGCTTGTCGAGGCATATGGTGATCATGCTCTATCAGAAGCAACATGCAAAAGATGGTTTCAATGGCTCAGAAATAATGATTTTGATGTAAGAAATGAAGAACGTGGAAGACCGCCAAAAAAGTTCGAAGACGCCAAATTGCAAGCAATATTGGATGAAAATGATACTTTGAGTCAGAAGCAAATGGCAGCAATGCTAAACGTTGCACAACAAACAATTTCTGACTGTTTGAAAGCTATGGGAAAGATCCAAAAGTGTGGAAAATGAGTGCCACATGAATTGAATGAAAGACAGATGGAAAACCGAAAAACCATTTGTCAAATTTTGCTTCAGAGACATGAAAGAAAATCAGTTTTGCATCGAATTAGTACTGGCGATGGAAAATGGATTTATTTTAAGAATCCTAAACGGGAAAAGTCATGGGTTAATCCGGGACAACCATCAACATCAACTGCAAAACCAGATCGATTTGGCGAGAAGACAATGCTCTGTGTTTGGTGGGATCAGAAAGGTGTGGTGTATCATGAGCTTCTAAAACCCGGTGAAACTGTGAATACTAATCGCTACAGACAACAAATGATCAATTTGAACTATGAATTGATTGGAAAAAGACCAGACTGGGCCAGAAGACGTGGCAAAGTAATTTTTTTAACCGACAATGTTCCTGCACACAAAGCAAAACTGGTTCAGGGGACAATCAAAACACTTGACTGGGAGCTGCTACCCCACCCGCTGTATTCACCAGATTTGGCCCCTTCCGATTAACATTTGTTTTCATCAATGGGACACGCATTGGCTGAGGAACACTTCGATTCCTACGAAGAAGTCGAAAATTGAGTGTCTGATTGGTTAGCTTCAAAAGACGAACATTTCTATTGGCGTGGTGTCCAAAAATTGCCAGAAAGGTGGTCAAAATGTATAGAAAGCTATGGTCAGTACTTTGAATGAAATGTTTTTACTATTCAATTCAAAATTAGTGTTTAATTTTCACAAAAAAAAGCACTCATTTCATACCGGTACACCTGGTATATAATTTTGAGCCAATAAGTATGTAAATGGATTTTTTTACTGATTGTTCAGGTGATTAAATACTGAAATAATAGTGGCTCATAATCCTGATTATAATTCAGAACAAAGGAGCAGATTTTAGTTTGGGATAAAATATTCCTCATGGATAGAAACAGAGCTAAAGTAGATTTGAAGTACTGTATGTGTATGAGGTTTCTGAATGGCTGGTGTATAAAACCGAATGGGCCCTAAATAAGGTACAGCCATTCCTCAGCATGTTACCATATCTGTTGACACACAGAAAGATGTTACTAACACCATCAGCTTCATTAGTGAGCAATTTTATACTTGTTTAATTTTTTTGCTCGATTAATGGTGTGAACATTTTCTCCACAGGTATAATCCTCTTGGTATTGTCCATATACAAAAACTCAGCACTTCGTCACATATCTGCTCATCTTCTTCACTATACACATTCCTACTGTGCATGTTTCTCATGCAACACACAGTTATTTCAAAAGGGCTACGATAGCATATTGACAGCTTGCAGTCTAAGCTGTGTTTACAAATATTTTTCAGTACAAACATTTTCATTACTTTCAGTTAAATTCTTCTGGGCTGTTGACTGAATTGTCAATATATAAAATTGCTGAAATTTCGGCCAGTATTGCAAATAGCCTTTCTCAGAGTTTTATGTGGAGCTAACTGCTGACAGAGAGAGACTCTGGATCTTATATAATAGTGGAGGAAGCTTTTTACATAATTTAATAGGGTACTTGAGGATATGAGGATGGGTGTTATGCATTCTTTATAGGTCTTTACATTATTCTTTGCCATTGGTGAATAAAGACGTGCTTGAATTGGTGTTTACATTATCTCTTGCCACTGGTGGAAACATGCGAATTACAAACGGATGGATGGTGTAGCTATGTGTTCCTCTCTCACCAGTTGCAGCAGACATCTTCATGGAGGTATTTAAAGAAACAGCTCTCCACTCCGCACCTTTATGCCTTGATTACTGGCTCTGATTGTTGATGATACATTTATCATCTGACCACGTGGAGAGGAAGAAATACAGAAGTTCACCAACCTCTCGATCAAGAGCATAGTAAAATACAGTTTACTATGAAGATTGAAAAGAATGGTGAGCTGTCTTTTCTCGATGTGAAAGTTTACTAAAAGCCTGATGGTAAACTTGGCTACAGAGTATGCAGAAAAGCCACCAGCAGGGGCAGGTACCCCCATGCAGAAGAAGTCCGCTCTTCACACTTTAACCAGGAGGGCCTGCAGGATCAGCGATAATGAACAACTGAAGGTGGAACTACAAAACCTCAGATCCATTTTTGGAGCCAATGATTATGGGAAGAATATAATAGATAAAACTGTGACAAAATAGTATGAAGGCAATAGGGAAGAACACAAGGAAGCACAGAACATAACCCTGTTACTATATGTACAAGGGGTCACTGAACATTTGGGCAAAATTCTCCGCCAAGTCAACTTCAAGCCAATCTTTTGGAGCAAGAACAAAGAGATGTTCTAGGCTCAACAAAAGATGTAGTAGACAAGCTAAACACTGCAGGAGTTTAAGAAATCAGTGGCAAATGTGGACTGGTGTATCTTGGCAAGATGGGGTGGCTGATCAGCACACAAAGTGCAGAACATGAACGATATGTCTATCTGGGACAACGAACTAGGTCAGAGGTGGTGGAACACGAAGATGAGAGCGATAAAGCTGTGAAGCCCGCATACTGGTGAAACAGCCATTTGCATTTAGGAGGACTATTTGAGAGGTGATACAAGTAGCCAAGTGACCACCAACATAAATAGAGAGAATGGATACAGGCTTCTGGCGTCCTGGCAAAGCTACGGGAGGACACCGCGTGTCCAACAACTCATATAGGTACGCAGGATACTGCAGTTGCCGTACATACACAGAGCAGTCCATTATAGAGTTTCCTCTTCATAACACTAGAAATTTTTATACCCTGGGTTATCCATTTAAGTTGATTAGTCATTTTGTTGCATGTGGTTCTAAGTGGAAAAGTTTCATTAAATATTTCAAGAAAGCCACTTAAAAATTGTTAAAGTTACTATTACTTGAAATACAGCTGTTTCTAAATGTAATTGAATATTTTCACTGAAGTTCCTTTTCATATGGCTTTTGTTAAATGAAATTTCTTTCTTAATTTTTGATAGTACAATGAATAATGCAGAGTGGTCAGAGATTCCTAAATCTATGCAAAATTTACAAACATTGTCAAATACATAATTTGTTAGAATGTTATCAATACAGGTAGCTGACTGTGCATTTACTCTAGTGGGTTGCTTGGAGTTTATTTTGAAGCCAAAGTTTTTTATTGAGTCAGTGAATTTGAACATGTCAGTGCTTTCAACTATGATATTAATGTCAAAGTCAGCAGCTATTACTGCCTTTTTCTTTTTTTCTTTACTGAATTTTTCGAGCAGGCCATGAAATTTCACCGGAAAAGTTTCACGTGTATCTTTCTCTGGTACTCTATAAATAGAAACTACTATGACATTTAGTCCCCCATCTCGAAACAGCAGCTTTCAAATATACACTCTTCATTCAAATGATTAAAATTATTTATTATTAAATATTTCATATCAGAATGAGTAAGTATGCAAGAGCTTCCATGTGATTTCTCTCATCTACAGAGGCTGTTGGCTAATTTGAAATTTTCCGTTTCATTAAGAATTTTAATATTGTGAGATGTAAGCCAATGTTCATTGAGGCAAATAATTTTGATAATTCTACATTTAGATAGAATAATTAGGACTTCTGTTTGAAAAGCCAGCACTTAGACAATTTATATTCAAGTGCATTATGTAGGGACATTGTTTTCTATTTATGCTCTCAAGCATACTCTCTCTTGAGTATTGTTTCAGTCTTGCTGCTTTCATTACCAAATACTGTTTCTCATCCCCATTATTTCTTATAAGTTTCCCCTATTTTGCAGAATTTTACATGTATCAGCCAACATTGTACTAAAAATTTTGGATCCTAACCTATTTAAATGAAGACCGTCTTTAGCCAAATATTTATGCTTAAGAATTTATTTGGATTATGAACACAACTCATAGATTGTTGCAGTTTTCATTTAAATCACAGTTTATTCTCTCAATATATTGATCACTGACTGATCTCCTGTAGATAATACCACTCACCTTGATCCTAGATGTTCTGTAGAGTGTACTACCAGGCTGAATTAAATTTCTTGTTTCACTTACAATTTCCTCTTCAGTGCTGCTTCTAAGGGAATCCACACCTATGTGGATGAAGACGCCTTTGTAATTCTTCTCCGAGATGCCTCTGCTGAATCATCCTGCGAGCTATGTATGTTGCTCAAGTGTTTCGTCTACTGGTGGGTTTTGATTTCTGGATAAATGTGTATTGCAGAGTTCAGCACTACCACATTTTTCAGCAGAGAATCACCTATAACAAGGAATCCATTTTTTTCACTCCGTTTTTCGTTACTGAAATGTTCTGAATTCTTTTTACTGTAAGTTACACTTGTCCACTTGTATTTGTTTTTGATTCTTGAGACTTTCACATGAATTTCTTTCTTAGGTGTAGCAGCCTCATTGTTTGAGCTAATAACTGTATCATTACATTTGCTTTTGAGGTCATTTTCATGTATTGACTCTTTTGTTTTGCAAAAACAGTTTTTCCCACATTTCAGGTCACAATTTGTTTGCTTCTGCACTGATAATTCTGCTTTTAAAGTGTCAGTGTTGCTTCGAAGCACTTTAATAATTTCTTCCTGCAAACTCACTGTGGAAGCTAGTTTTGTGTTTTCATCCTGCAAACAGTGAAGGCATGACAGTGAATATTGTTGCTAATAAATTTTAGGCATATTATCACACACTTTTCACGCAGACACATATTGTACTTCACACATACAATTCCTTTTACTACCCGTTTTTGACACTTTTTCACGATGCACTATTTAACTTTTGCTATTTACAAGCGTTGTGTCACTGCACTTTTCAGTGGGCGCCATCTTGACCTGCCCACCCTGCTATCCCCCTCTCCCCGCCCAAGCCTCCTCCTTACCCCAACTACCAGTCTTCTTGTTGTGTTTGACAATGACTCAACATCTCCTCTCTGTTGTAAGTAGTAAACTACCCTTGTCATATTACTTGCAATATTGAGAAAGGAATACAAAAACTCTTTTGGACACACAAGCAGGAAATATACCACTTTTTTGGTGTTATTATTGTTGATTATGATGATGATGATGATGATGATGATGATGATGATGGGGGGAGAGGGGGAGGGGAGAATGAGGATGGGATGATGATGATGATGATGATGTCGTTCAACTGCGCTCTGTACCTTTTTCTGGAATGTTTTCCATATTAAAGAACTGTTAGTAACTGTTAGTAAAGGAATATAAAATATTTAAAAACTGTGTGATAAAAATGCTTTTTGATCTTCCAGATTCATGGAATGGATCTTGAAGTTGTCCCACTGTTTGTCCACAAATTACCTCCTGAGTGTGGATATATTCTGGTCACTGACAGATTTCTGTTTGTCACCGACAGCAAAAATGAAAAACTGTCTGTTATTTCAACACAGTTGTCAGAAAGCAGACTTGATGGTGACACGGTAAGAAGCAATTCTTAAGTGAATTTGTTAAATCCTATTTTGCAGTTCATAGTAAGATACTACTTAGTGGGACAAAAAAAAATTAAAATATGGTTCTAATTTCCATACATAATTTACTTCATGTGAAATGACTTTTTGTTTCTGTAACATTTTGAGAACAGTTATGGAGCTGTGCACCAAAATTAATGGATTCATTGCTTTTTGTTTTTCAGAAAAAACAAGTGTCAGGTGTTCTGTCAACATTTTAAATGCACTAATTTAAAGAACCACTAACAGCAATTATAGTGAATTTCCAAATATTTATGGCAAATGTAGTTGTTGCAAATAGTCAATGGAATATTCAGGAGATATCATACTGATCTATATGTGTGACTTTTCAGGCTTTTCTGACAGATCTGTTGAGTATATGATTCACATGTCTGCCGTCAGATAAGGTTGTATAAATTCCTATGTTTTCTTAAAGTAACTGCTTGAAATTGTCAGGTGATGGTTGCTGTTTGTTACTGGCAGATAGCAGCTAATGATGCCTTCTTATGGTAAAGGAAGTTTTACATATTCCCAAAGCAGATAACGTTATTAATAGGCAGTCCAGCTAAGTACAACCTGCAAACCTATGCCTCCTGTCACTAGATCATAATGAGGAAAACCAAGATTTTAAGATGATAACATCATCCCAGTATTTGGAATACTCACATAGTTACGAATGTTGATTTGGTTCCTGGCCACAGGTTCACCTGACAGATGAGCTGGTAGAAGCCTGTGACATAATTCTGGTTAATTCTACATATTTTTTGTTATTCTGAGATTAGATCAAGTGCTTGCAACCATATGTAATCAGTTACCTCAGATGGAAGACTCTTCATAAATCATAACTTTATTCTTCATTTAGTGAGAGTTGAGTCTGGTGTAACATAATAAAACTTTTCATTAAAACATAAAATTTGTAGAAATTATCTTTTTTTATATGTCTTTCTACTTATACATATAAAAACAAAGATGAGGTGACTTACTGAACAAAAGCGCTGGCAGGTCGATAGACACACAAACAAACACAAACATACACAGAAAATTCAAGCTTTCCCAACAAACTGTTGCCTCATCAGGAAAGAGGGAAGGAGAGGGGAAGACGAAAGGAAGTGGGTTTTAAGGGAGAGGGTAAGGAGTCACTCCAATCCCGGGAGCGGAAAGACTTACCTTAGGGAGAAAAAAGGACAGGTATACACTCGCACACACGCACATATCCATCCACACATACGGACACAAGCAGACATATCTGCCGTCAGATAAGGTTGTATAAATTCCTATGTTTTCTTAAAGTAACTGCTTGAAATTGTCAGGTGATGGTTGCTGTTTGTTACTGGCAGATAGCAGCTAATGATGCCTTCTTATGGTAAAGGAAGTTTTACATATTCCCAAAGCAGATAACGTTATTAATAGGCAGTCCAGCTAAGTACAACTTGCAAACCTATGCCTCCTGTCACTAGATCATGTCTGCTTGTGTCTGTATGTGTGGATGGATATGTGCGTGTGTGCGAGTGTATACCTGTCCTTTTTTCTCCCTAAGGTAAGTCTTTCCGCTCCCGGGATTGGAGTGACTCCTTACCCTCTCCCTTAAAACCCACTTCCTTTCGTCTTCCCCTCTCCTTCCCTCTTTCCTGATGAGGCAACAGTTTGTTGCGAAAGCTTGAATTTTCTGTGTATGTTTGTGTTTGTTTGTGTGTGTATCGACCTGCCAGCGCTTTTGTTCAGTAAGTCACCTCATCTTTGTTTTTATATATAATTTTTCCCACGTGGAATGTTTCCTTCCATTATATTGATATTTCTACTTATACATATTTACTTTATCAGCTCTCATTGTGGATTCAAGTTTTTGTCTTTGGTTTCCATTTAAGATATTATCCCTGACATTACTAACATTTTTTGAACATCAGAACCATCTCATATTTGCAGTTATGTAATAGATTTTGTGGGGATAGCTTCCAGATTGGAAAGGAGAAAGAAGATACTCACTATGAAATATTTGACCTCTATGTATGACTTGGCTGTATTAACAAACAACTAGTATGAAGTCAAACTAACACTATACGTAGGTTGGAACTTAAATAGTGGCAACACTGCTGTGGACACTTTGTGAGCCTTTCCTTTTACTTGATTAATTAATAATTAATTATATGTTGTTGCTGCCATAAGTGATTGTCAGTTTTCTATGTTTTTCATACTCCATTTAGATGTTATTGCACAAATACTTAGGTTGGAACTTAAATAGTGGCAACACTGCTGAGGAGGCTCTATGTAATCGAATCTACTATTGTTGCTGATAGCACATGCTGTTGACATACCTACCTTACCTCCGAGCACATGGACTTGCCCGTTCCACGTCACCAGCATGTGCACAATTGAGGGAATCACAGTCACTTGTGAGCGAGCAGTCTAACATAACTGTGTCACTATGTTTTCAAAACAGGAACAACGGAGTTGGCTCAAGATTAAATGTGCCAGAGGTCATACAGCACGACAGAGTCTTCAGGAGGCATTCGGGGAATTGGCATTGCCATAGAGAACAGTGGCACGTTGGATAAAAGCCTTCAACGAAGTTCAGCAAACTTTGGCAGACATGCATCGGGCAGGTCGTCCTAGCGTCTCTGAAGAAGACGTGCATGCTGTTGCCGCGTTAGTGGACAATGATCGATGGCATACGATTCATGAGGTTGCCCACAAAACCGTATTAGAGCATACGACTGTGCTTCGCATCCTGAAGGAATGTCTGGGCATAAGAAAAATTGCATCACAATGGGTTCCGCATGACTTGACAGAATCGCAGAAATGGATACGTTATGATGCTGCTCAGACGCACTTGGAGCGTTATGAGTGCAAAGGAGAGGCTTTCTTATGCTGTATTGTAACACTGGATGAGTCCGCCCCTGGTAGCTGAGTGGTCAGCGCGACAGAATGTCATACCTAACGGCCCGGGTTCGATTCCCGGATGGGTCGGAGATTTTCTCCGCTCAGGGACTGGATGTTGTGTTGTCCTTATCATCATCATTTCATCCCCATCGACACGCAAGTCGCCGAAGTGGCGTCAACGTGAAAGACTTGCCCCAGGCGAACGGTCTACCCGACAGGAGGCCCTAGCCACACGATATTTCCATTTCCATTACACTGGATGAGACCTGGGCCACATCGTACTAGCCAAAACTGAAACGCCGGTCCAACAGATGACATCATTATGGGTTGCCGCGAAAGTCAAAAGTGTGTCAGAACCCCAGTGTGGTGAAAGTTATGGTGATTCTCATGTACGACTGTGATGGTGTTATCCTAACGCATTATGTTCCCTCCACGGCAGACCGTCAATGCACAGTATTACTGTTCATTTTTGGAGCAAATCCTGCGACCAGCTTTGTGAAAGAAGTGGCGACACCTCTTGCGCAACCCACCCATTATTTTGCACGACTATGCATGGGTGCATGCAGATAAGGTGTGGCTGCTCTGTTCGGTTGATGGGATTGTGAAGTACTGTACCATCCACCATACTCCCCAGGCTTAAGTCATTCTGACTTTAATTTGATTTCGAAGATGAAGGAACCACTTCGTGGCATTCGCTTCAGAACTGTTCCAGAGATTCTACAGTCAGTAAACCGCGACATTCACACCATCAACAGAACAGGCTCTGCTAATGGTATACTACACCTTCCACATCACTGGTGACTACTTTGAAGGACAGTAACAGGCGCAGACATGTGGCTCTTTTGTATCGGTTGTGAATGAATAGTTGCCACTATTTAAGTTCCAACCCTTGTATAAACAACAGGTGATCTCCTGTAAAACTGGATTGAAAATGTCCCAACAAAAGCTTAATATATGGACACTGAATCAACAGAGAATCTCCTCCAGAAAACACTATATAGTAAAATCTCACAGCTCTCTCACCTCAGGTACTTAATAGAAACCATCCAGTCCACATGCATACAGTCTTCAACACAGAAAGAATATTCAAATTGCAAAATACTTACAAACTGTCATGGAATCACTACAACAGAAGAGCAGTATCTTGTTATGCAAAAATGTGACACTACAACATAGTTGTTGTACAAGAAGTCTAGTATGTGGTGGAAACCACAGTAATTAGAGGGATGATAAAAATTAACAACATTGAGAAACAAGAATGGAAAATTCTTAGAAAAATCCACAGCACTGTTCTCTGAGACAGAACTTGGGTCAGGCGACCTACAAAGGATCTCTGTGAAAATACAGACATCATCACAACTAAATTTAGGAAAATATGCCTACATTTCTATGGACACCTATGTAGGACAGATGAAAAAAGACTCATTAAGAGAATTTTTAACCATCTTAATGCAAGTAAATTAAAGACCAGTTGGATGAAGGAAACAGAGGAAGACCGAAATGGTTGAAAAATTCAGAAGAAATTGAGACAAAAAAGAATTCAGAAATAAAATCAGGATAAAAAAAAAATTGCAAAGGCTCAAGAAAAGAAACAACAGGGTAAAAAATGATAAAAGGAAGAAAAATGACAGTGAATTAATGAGGAAAAGGGAATGAAGCTGTGATTGGCTCAAGTTCACACACACACACACACACACACACACACACACACACACACACGTGTGCAAAATTTAAAATGAAAGTAACTTTTGCATTATGTATCACCAACAAGTAACATAACGCATTGAAACTTGGACCATACATAGAAAGAACTGCTACAGTCTATTACAGGAGGTAAATAAAAGAAACACGCAATGAGATGAACAGAAATGACACTTTTATTTGAAAACAAAAATTACACTGAAGTCACTGCAATACATGATGGTACCCTGGACATTATGGACAGTTCAAAAGGCAGGAATGATTATCAATATGGTATGTGATCGCCACAGACAGCAATGCATGCTCTTCCATCCTGTCCACAAAGATGGTTAGGAGTTCTTGTGGTAGAGCATTCAGTTCCTCTACCAGTGTGGTTGATAACTTATGGCTGGTCGTTGGTGCATGTGAAAGTACTCCAGTACATCTCCCCAATGCATATCACTTGTGCTTGATGGGATTTAAATTTGGGGAATGGGCAGGCCAGTCTGTTCGTTGAATATCCTTTCATTCTAGGAGCTGCTCCATCTGTGTAGTTCAATGCAGTCATGCGTTTTCATCCATAAAAATGAAGTCGGAGCCAAATGTACCCCTGAAAAGATGCACATGAGAAAGGAGTGAAGTGTCTCAATAACATTGATGGATGAATGTATTGCCTTCAGAAATTTGCAGGTCAGTATGCACATGCAACATTATGCCTCCCCACACCATAACACCTGGACCAACGAAATGATCGTG
This sequence comes from Schistocerca americana, assembly GCF_021461395.2. Lineage (NCBI taxonomy): Eukaryota > Metazoa > Arthropoda > Insecta > Orthoptera > Acrididae > Schistocerca > Schistocerca americana. The sequence continues at coordinate 416,285,836 of NC_060120.1, forward strand.
TTCGATAATGCTGGATGTACCCTCATATGGCTAGATATCGAAAAGTATAGTGCACACAAGAACTTTGTCAAAAATGATCGTTTCGGTAGTCTATGTGTTATGGTTTGGGGAGGCACAATGTTGCGTGTGTACACTGACATCCAATCCTTTGAACACGGGAAATGCACCCATTGATGTTATTGTGACACTGTATTGGAATGAGAGGATATTTGGCAGTTGGAGCACATGGGGGTGCAGTGGGGATATGTACTGCAGCGTGTCCTCATGCGTCAACAACCATCCAGCAGTTACCAACCATGTTGGTGGAGGAGTGGAATGCCCTACCACAAAAACTCCTTAACAATCTAGTGGCCAGAGTGGTAGCTCATTGCAGAGCATGCATTGCCATCTGTGGTGATCACATACCCTATTAAGAAGTATGACCTGCCATTTGTAATGTCCAGGGGGTACCATAAATCAGGGAGTCTAATTATTGTCTTTGAACAGAAGTGTCATTTCTGTTTGTCTCATTCTGTATTTCATTCAGTTACCTTCTGTACTATACTGTAGCAGTTATGTATGGACTAAATTTCATAAAAAGATGTTACTTAACAGTGACATGACAAATGAAAGTTACTTTAGTCCTTATGTTTTGCACACCAGTGAGTAGATGGTGTCCGTTGTAGGAGTCATCAGGTGTGTTGTCACTGGTGTTAATGCAAATATTTGCAGTTTCACTTTTGCAGTTTGTAGTTCTCGTGAGCTCTAAGAAACAGTTCTCACGATGTCAGGGTAAGCATCATTTTGTCTCCCATTGCAAACAAAATGATTTTTTAAGTGTAATTTTGCATTCCCAATCAATATACAAGCCTGAAATTAGTCCAGTGTGACATTTATTTCTTTGATACATATGGACAAGGCCAGTAAACCATGAAAAATAAAATGTAATCTAATTGGACGAATAAAAAAATCTACTCACCAAGTGGCAGCAGGGGAACACACACACAAAAGGATCTAATTTTCACAAGCTTACGGAGCCAGTGATACTTCTTCTGGTGGAAGAGTTGAAGCAGAAGGAAGAAGGGTGAAGGAAAAGCACTGGAGTAGCGTAGGGAAAGGGGTACAGTTTGTAAAATTCACCCAGAACCACAGATCAGGGAAGACTTATGGATGGGATGAGAAGGAAAGATTGATTGTTGGGGAGCGCACTGGATGAGATTTGAAAACCTGAGAGCATGAAGGTGGAAGACTGGGTAATATTCAAGACAGAGATTACTACTAAAACATTGTGCATGAGTTAATAAGAGTGAAAAAGTAAGTGCATTGTATGTTACAGAGGTGGGAGAGGGAACAGTGAAAAATAGACATGTCAGAAAATGAAAGATGTAGCAAAGTAAAATGGAGTGAAGAAAGGAGTAGTTACTGTGAATAAATGATGAGATGGAAGGAATTAATGGAATGGCATCAATGATGCAAGGTGTGTGGTGAGAGTGGGACGGACACAGATTTCAGACAATCTAGGAAATGGTTGGTATCTTTAATATAGGAGGGAAGTCTTTGTACTATGGGTTGCAGGTGTTGATCAACTAAGGCAGATATACATTAGTGGGTGCTTTGAAGCCAGTAGCTACAGGATGACCAGGATGATTGGGTTTGTGAATCTTATGAAGAATGTAAAACGTGGGGATGCTTGGTTTGGATGAGGTAAGAAGTTCTATGGATTGAGGTGCAATCACTTGTGAGGGGTCTTGAGGTTTCTAGGAGGGACTGCAGGTCAGTTTGAATCTTGGGGTCTTGGTGGCAGGTGCTGTATGTAGAGGTGTCAGACAGCTGGCATAGACCTTCACTAACATACTCCTGTTGGTCAAGTAACACAATGGTAGATCCTTTTTCTGCTGGGAGGATAATGATGGAGCCACCATTTTTAGGAAATGTGGAGCCTATAGTTCTGCAGAGGACAGATTAGGGTCATGTTGTGGGGACCTGAGGAAAGGTTGTGAAGCAATGTTGGATGTGAGGAATTCTTGTAAGGCTTATAAGGGGTGATTCCGAGGTATTGATGGTGGATCAAGTTGGGAACATGGTCAGAACTGTTCAAGGTAGGGTTCAATGTCAGGTTTGCTGTTGGAAACCTTTTGTGATTGGGTTGCAAAGTGATATTTCCAATTGACATTATGTGTAAAGGAAAGTAGGTCCTTCACCAAAGCAGCATGGTTAAATGCAGGTTTAGGGCTGAAAGTGAGACTCTTAGATAATACAGATAATTTGGGGGGGGGGGGGGGGGGTGCTTTGGGTGAGAGGTTGAGAACACTGTACTGTTATGACTGGTTCTTCTGATTATGAGTTATTACAGGTCTGGGAGGCAGTGGTGAAGGCTGTGGGATATTAAGGTGGTTGGCCAAGCTTAGTTTGCAGGAGAGGTGTGGTGGTTGATGGTGTGGCTGTTTGGGGAGCTGCAGAGGGACAGGAAGGGAAAGACCACTGTTGAAGTAGTTTAGGTGAAGGTGGGATAGCTATTTGAAGTGAAATCTGGCATGTTGTTGCAGTCTGCTTCAAGCAAGTAAAATAAAGCCCAAGAACAATCATAAACACAAGAGAAAGGACAAAATTACATTCAAACTTGGGAGTGCTAGGAATATAATAATCCAGAGGCAACAAAATTTTAAATTCTAAACACTTTATCACAATACTTCATATTAATTAAATAGCTGCAACAAAAAACATTATTAATTACAAAGCTGTTAACATAATGGGCACAACACATTCCCTGACCCCATATTACACCAACAACGGCCACTGGTAGTGTTATGAACAGTCTGGTTACAGTTTGGTACAGGTACCTTCTAAAACAAAAAACAAGCGTACATATAACAACAAATACAATTATTTTATGAGCCCTTAATCCGCCCTGAGCTCAAGACTGTAATATACAATTACTGCGATTATTATTAAAGAATATTTTCACTGGGTAAGAGAGACTTTAAAACTCAACTTTAAATAAATAACAGCATCAGGCAATGGCATCACTAAAATTACTCATCAGTTAATTTTCTTGCGAGAATTAAATTCTAGCATTAGCCAGTCAACAGTAAAAAAATTTGTGAACAGCTAATTTGTTAAGCTAATGGGCCAGTGATTGCAAATTGAAGTAATTAAACTAGAATATGTTTCAATAAGTGCAGCACTGCTTAAGATAGCTTAATAAAATCTAAATCACACAACAGCTTTAAACAGAACACATAATAGTAATACCCATCTTTCAAGTGCAGCCAGCACTGATGAGGATAATATACAAAATTCACACAAAACTATTCAAAATCAGCGTTGTTAGGAAGAGGGTGAACCCTACTAAAACAATTAAAGCAGTGGCAATGAACAAAGTTTTTCAAACTTGCAGATGCTCAACCAGATCATGCCGAAGTTGAGTTCATCTTTGTTCAGCCACATAGCATAACTTCCCACCAGTCACAGTGCCTTTAAGGTGTGACACCAATTAAAGGTCCTTAGCATCCACCTTATTTCACTTTTGCAAACTATGCAATGCCATCTCTTCACCTCCCCCCCCCCCCCCCCCCCCCCCCAATCTCCCCTCCATGTGGTTACTGTGTTTGACTTTGGAGCTTTCTTCATGCCAAATCCATACACAGTGGGTTAATAACACTTCACGATGTTATTCCATAACCACTGCTGTCTACTACAACTATTAATGTACGCCTTGGCACGCCACCACCTATTACCTGCCATGAACTCAAATATTCATGCAAAGCACAGCAAGTTGCTTGGAACGTAAACTGGCACATTCACCTATCTGTGCCACAACTGTCTCCCTACAGTCTGTCTTTTTCTCCGTAAGGCCTCAGCAAGCGATGCCCATCACCTCTCAGCAAGTGATACATCATGGACATGTATGGGGAAAAGTGTCTCACTTTCACAACTGTGAGGTAGTAGTGGTGGTGGTGGTGATGTAAATTCATAAAAGGCTGTGAAGGCTTGCGTAACAATGAGCTTTTGGGGAGGCCACATTCCCCACTGACTGATGACAACATTTCCCACATGGATGCAATCACAAAAGCGGATCAGTGTGTGCACCTCAAGGACATTTCCCCGGAACTCGGCATTTCATATGGAAGCATTTATGACATTGTACACAGGTTCTTAGGGTGCCAGAAGATTTCACATCAGTGGGTGCCTAAGCAGTTGGGTGACTTGATGAAAGGCAGGTGAATGATTGCTTCACTGATTCATCTGCAATAGTATGCTGAGGAGGGTGACAGTTCATCGACTGCATTTTTACTGGTGATGAAATGTAGATATTTTATTTCATGCCAGAAGCAGAGCTTGGTGTGGAAACATCTGGGTTCACCTATGGCAACAAATTCTGTTCTGCATCATCTGTTGGGAAAGTGATGTTAAAAGTCGTCTGGGATCGCCATGGACCACCCCTTCCAGATTTCATGTCACTATGTATAGCAATCAATGCCAACAATTATTGTTCCACACTGTCATGTCTATGGGCTGTCACCAGGAAAAAATGCCAAGGGATTCTCGATATGAACAATGTAGTATCTTCCACGACAATGTGAGTCCACATGTGCAATCAGAACTGCTGACAAGCTCCAATCATTTCACTGGTTAAGTCTGGACCAAACACCATACAGTCTATACCCCTCCCCTAGTGATTTCCACATTTTTTATTCTGTTGAAGTAGAATCCTGGCAGGATAGCAATTCACGTGCAACTATGAAGCAAAGCCAGTAGTCTGCCATAGGTTCTACAGTCAATCAGAAATTCTGCCACATGGGCAGCTCAAATTTAGTGCAGAACCAATGTGGGGTCTGTGTGGAAAAGTAGTGTAAGGTACATAGAATAGTATGTATATTTGTAATTACCTGTGTATACCTTGTTTCATATAATAAAATACTGGGGCAAAGACTTCCTTATTTACCCCTATTATAAATATGATATGTACGTGAAAGGACTGGTAATCTCTGAGGGTCCCAAAATTCAATTTTGACCCACTTAATCTTGCTTAAAATTGGCCTGCAGCATCATTTGAAATCGGCTAAAATATATTTGATTCAAAAGAAATCTGTGTAATTCTGATGTATGGCTTGGATGATACCATAAGAGAGACATCACAAGCCACCATTAAAAAAGTAACTGCCTTAGCAGTTATCGGCAGTTAATTACTAGCAGAGAGATGGCGCAGTAGGTGATGTAACTGTTTGAAAACTTTAGGTGACTGTGTATATATTTGTTTCTGAGTGGTGGTATGGAAGCAACTGTGATGGTGGCAATATCGAAGAGTAGCAGGTACATTTATTTATCATATACTGGAAGCTAATAATAATAATAATAATAATAATAAACAATTATGATGTGAAGTTTTTGTTTGTTATAGGAACCTTTAAAAACACCTCAGGCATCCTGTGAAACCATTTACATGCAACACTTTACTAAACGCCAAAAATAAGATAAGTCTATCCATGGTAGGTATTTGAGAGTGTGCTGACAGGGACTTGGTTCTGTGGTACTGGGAATCAAGGTGTGCCGTGCTACCTTCGTTAGTGTGGAAGCAACTATCTCACTCATGTGCAGACTCTGCAAGAAGACCATTGCAGTTGCTACTTGCCAGCAGCAACCAGCAAACAATATCAAGCAGCTACCTTGATGAAATATTGTGGAATTTAGAAAATGTGGTCCAGTAGTAGACTTCAGAGCTGTGCTTCTGATTTTATCCATATGCAACAGTAATGATGAGCTCTAATTTGTCATTTATGCAGTGTTGAAATCTGCATAAATAATGCCAGTACACTCCTGTTTATGTCCCCATATCTTTGGTCTCAGTTCATTTTGATTGTTCTTCATGTCTCTTTAATAATGGAATTTTCACATGTATTTACAGTACTATAGTGGCAATATTTTCTTTTTTACAGGATTACAATCCTGACTCGGTGATAAATTCATTTGGGTTTAAAGATGATGAAAGAATTTTAAGTGTGTTTAAACACTCTGCATCCTACCAAAGAAAAGAAGAAACAAACAGACAAGGGGATACAGAACAGAGTGAAAGTAGGAAGGATGACAGATACAGGAAGTATGCAAAAGACTTGGACAAACAAGGGGGTCAGTTTGTATTACCACAAAAAGTTAGTGACTTGAAAATTGATGCTCCATCTATTGACACCATTATTATTGTTACCAATCATGGACTGTATGAAGTAAAATTGAGGTATGTTATTTCAAAATAAAAACATTTTAGGTCTCTCTCTCTCTCTCTCTCTCTCTCTCTCTCTCTCTCTCTCTCTCTCTCTCTGTGTGTGTGTGTGTGTGTGTGTGTGTGTGTGTGTGTGTGTGTGTGCGTGTGCGTGTGTGTGTGAGAACATGCTCTGAAGAACCAGTTGTAAAGTTGGGGGGGGGGGGGGGGGGCTGGTGTGTGTGCTCTTGAAAAACCAGTTGTAAAGTTGCGGCTTTCAACTTCTAATTTGTGTCTCCATCTGCTGCTCAGCAATTTCTACACAGCAAGTGAGCATTTTTACTCTATCTAACATATTGGCATACGTAAAATTCAGACATACATTGTTTGCAGCAGATTAACTTGTCAGATATCTAATTATTATGGTCATATTTAGGAGCAGCAGGATGTACTAATGGACTACTAATGGACTACACTCTCTCTCTCTGAGTGGGGCCACAACATCCAGAGATGACAGTGGCCATGTTTATGTGTATGTGTTTATGAGGTGTGCATGTATTAGTCTGTGTGTTTCTTCTGCTGATAAGACTTTGTCCAGAAACTGAATAATATTGAACAGCGTTCTTTTAATGTGCCTGTCTGCCATTCATTGCTTCCTCTATGTGGTCAGCATCAATCTGTTCACTTCAAGTTCTTTTGGTTATTCCATTCTGGATTTTTCTATCTTCTCTTATTGAGATGGTTTTTGTAGTGGTATGAAATTATTGCCATGTCTGTGTGTCATTCCCATATCTCAGGTAAAACAGGAAATCAAAAATAGTAATAGATTCTTATTTACTCACATTTTGCTATTCTAGTTCTTTTCCTAGAATTAGGGGACCCAAAAGTAATAAGACTTTTTGTGTAAAGATGGAGAGGTCATAGTGACAGGTTCCTCTACCAGTCTTTGTTTTGAATTGTGTGAATAATTGTTGTCCATGGAGAAGTGTCAGTTAGGTCAGTGTGCTGTAAAAGCTGTAAATCCAACTAAATACTTAGATATTACAATTAAGATCAACTTAAATTGTGTGAATAATTGTTGTCCATGGAGAAGTGTCAGTTAGGTCAGTGTGCTGTAAAAGCCGTAAATCCAACTAAATACTTAGATATTACAATTAAGATCAACTTAAATTGGAAATAACACATAGAAAATGTTGTGGGGAAGGCTAACCAAAGGCTGCGTTTTTTTGGCAGGACAGTTAGAAAATGTAACAGACCTACTAAGGAGACTGCCTACACTACGCTTGTCCGTCCTCTTTTAGAATACTGCTGCGCGGTGTGGGATCCTTACCAGGTAGGACTGACGGAGTACATCGGAAAAGTTCAAAGAAAGGCAGCACGTTTTGTATTATCGCGAAATATGGGAGAGAGTGTCACAGAAACGATACGGGATTTGGACTGGAAATTGTTAAAAGAAGGGCGTTTTTTGTTGCGACGGAATCTTCTCACGAAATTTCAATCACCAACTTTCTCCTCCGAATGCGAAAATATTTTGTTGACACTGACCTATATAGGGCGGAACGATCACCACGATAAAATAAGGGAAATCGGAGCTCATACAGAAAGATGTAGGTGTTAATTCTTTCCGCATGCTATACGAGATTGGAATAATAGAGAATTGTGAAGGTGGTTCGATGAACCCTCTGCCAGGCACTTAAATGTGATTTGCAGAGTATCCATGTAGATGTAGATGCTTGCTTTTGTAGATGTTGATTTTTCACTCATGAACATGACAGAGCAATGTGCTAGCAACAAGTTTTGTTTCTTGAAATCTGCAGCAGAAACTGTATGCATATGATCCAGAAACTGGGCAAGAGTTGAGCCAGCGGAAGCTACCTCAGCATCATGACTGGAAAAAAATAAAAGAGAAAACCCACATGATGGCAGTTCCTTTTTTATTTCATAAAAAGGATGGTTCACAATGATTTTGTTTACAGAGGTATTACAGTTAACTAGCATCACTTTTTTCAGGCACCAAAACTAAAGGTTGAAACACTACAGAAAAAATAGGCTGCATTTTGCTGATCAAAGGACTAGATCCTTCACCATAACAACGTTATTGCTCACATGGAACAAAGTGTCAGACAATTTTTGGCCAACAGCAATCACACAGTAGTTTCACACTCACCTTTACCGCAACAGATGTCGCCCATTGACACTTATTACTGTTCTCTAGAATGGAAATCAGCCTGAAGTAAAAGTGTATTCAGGACATGAAAGCGGTGAAGCAACTTACTGAAGCTACTACCACTATAACTCTGGATGACATTAAAAACTGTTTCCATCAGTGGATCAAACATAGGGATTACTGCGTTAAGTGTGATGAGTGTTATTTGATTTGAACTTTAGTAAATTTTCCCTGTAACGAAAACCTTATAACTGGGTAATTCGTGTAACTTTTGGATAAGTGAGTGAACATGTTACACACAACCCACATTTGGAAGATACCTCCAGGTGATAGCATTTTCGTGAATAGTTTGCTTTGTATATGTAAGAACTGGTTGCCAACTTTGTAAAACATGTAGAAAAGAAAAGCATCTCTCTCAGTTTTTCTACAGCACTGTCATCTGCCACTATTTGAAATGTAATTTATTGATCCTATAACATACAATTTTAAAATAATTTGAGTTAATTGTTAGATTACAAGGTTGGCCACTCTGAAGTGGCAAAATTCCAAATACTGCTGAAAGATGCATATAAAAGTAGAGGTAGTTCATTGAGAACGATAACATGTTCCAAGTAGGCTGTATTCTTTTTATTGGCCAACTGCATGGAAAATAAAAAGAACAGCAGTCCACAGATAAATATGTCATTCTATATCTTTGAATCTGTTTCTGTGAGAAGTGGTGTAGTTGTGTTTGAAATATCAGTATCAAGTGTTTTAAATTTTTAAATAATCATGAGTCTCTTTATGGGACAGCAAACATTTCTGACAGTTTTTTCCTGTGGTACTTATAACATTGTGATGTTTGATGCCATTCTTCAGAAAATTGTACCAAGTGGAATAACTGACTCAAAATAACTGTGAAATAATCTCTTTTTGATGTCCATATGGGTGACACTTGCTGATATGCATATTGCAAAGGCTAATTTGTTCAGGTTGTAAAATTATGTAGAGATGAAAGTGCTGTCCAAGAGATACCTGCAGTAGCTGAAATTCCAGTCGACGTTTCAAAATAGAGTAACTATTTATAGCTTTTAGGACTGTTCGTTTCTTCCCTGAGAGAGAAAAAAGGATAGGTATTGGAAGGTTTAAAGGGAGGGACAGATTACTTAGATCCCAGATTGAGAGGGACCAGTCTAAGGCTGGGAAGAGAGAAGAAAAAGATGAAAGGGTAGAAGTCGCAGACAATAGAAGGATATTACAGTACATAAAAAATAAGGATTGTGACAGCTTCAGTCCAGAGACGAGAGAAGAACAGAATAAGAGGAGGTAAAACTGGGTTGAGAGTAAGAGAAAATGAGAAGTGAAATGATTGGCGCAGTTAAGAACAAGAGGAGAGCAGAGGAGGAGGCTAGAATAACAGACTACAAGTAAATAAGGAAATATGGTCTGTGTGTGTGTGTGTGTGTGTGTGTGTGTGTGTGTGTGTGAATAAAACAAGGATTTGATAATGTATGTTAAGTCTACAAGTGTAATTGAATGCGAGATTTTGTTCGAGAGCAAGTACCTCTCTTCTCTCTAGAGTTTGTGGAAAACGGGGGGGGGGGGGGGGGGGGGGGGTGGAATCAGGAGAAGTGAGGAGTCCTCTGGAGGTAGTTGTAAGTCCTTGTAGTCTAGAGATTTTGGGAATTTCTGCAGGACTGAGGTCATTAGGAACAGTTTTCTATGTTGAGTTGTCTGACAGCTGACAAAAGACCCTCTGCCACATACTCCCATGGTCAAATATCACTGTAGTGGAGCTTCTTTCCACGCAGAGGTCGAGGACTGCTGTGGACTCAGCTTGAGAACTGTTTGGGTTCTTGGTGATGTTTTTCACGGAGGTATACTGGAACTGAGGTATTCCTGAAGTGCCTGGAGGAAAATACCTTAGGCAAGGGGATGAGGGTCTCTTTGGAATTGGCATTACAAATGTTGTAGGCAGGGTTTGAGTTTCCTCTCTTGGTTGTAGGTTGGAACTGCATAGTAAAGTGGCATTTTCAAATAAGTGAAAGGAGATGGTTGACTGGAGTAGTGTGATTGAATTTGATTGTGACACTGAATATTAGGCTTTGATTGTGAAGTGATGAAGTTTGATTTTTGCACTAGTCTTCATAAAATCTTCTCAGGGTTCCAGATGCAGCTTGCAGTTTTCCACTTTTTTGAGCTTTTGACTGAGTGTTCCTCAGCCATTGGAAAGCAGTAACTGACTGCTGTGTGCATGATGTCCACATCCGTGTATAATTGTGTTACCGGCTGCAATATCACTTATGTTTAGTTAGTCCAGTGCTATGTTTTTGACCCATCTCCGGCATGCCTACTTCAATATTGCAATGGCCTAGTTACACGTTATTCTGAGCTGGAAGCTTCCATCTTTATTGTGGGTATGATTAGGTATTGTGATGCATATAGCTTTTTTTTATGAAGCTGTACCAGAAAATCTTAGTCCTCATGATGATAGAGGTATTGTCAGATGCAATTTTAACACCCAAACATAATGTGAGATTTAGGTACAATGGGTTTGGACTGGGTGTTGTGCAGGCATAGGGCTCAATATTTTTAAGACCATTGTATTTAGCATACAAAGACCACGATAGAAATCACTATTATAAACAAAAGAGTCTTTGAGGCCTAAATAAAGTTGAACCATGCTTCAATCACACAATATATCTTCTTGGAATAATAAGAATAATTAATACGGAACAACTTAGTCTCATGTGGGCAATCCAAGCAACAATGTAACAGTTTCAGTATATGGCCTTTTCCATAAGAATAATTTCAATCTTTTGTCACAATCTTCTTTTTTTCCTCCCGGTTTGGTTGAGTTTTTCCCCCACCATCTTCTCGATTTTCTTTTGTCACCATCTTTTCTAATTTTTTTATCACAGTCTTTTTGATTACTTTGAAGAAAACAGGGAAATGAGCAATAGGGCAGTAATTTCCTGTATCTTCTGTCTACCCCTTTTGGAACATTGGTTTTCTCTCAGCCTATTGTGATACAGTAGGGAAACAAATTTCTAAGGATTTATTGATGATGATAGTTAAGAGGTGTGAAATAATATAATATGCTGCCTAGATTACAGTGGATGATATTCTGCACTAGCCAGCTGAATTTTTTTAAATTTTATTTTTTATTTATTTATTTATTTATTTATTTTTTTTTTAGGGATGATAGTGTGTCTTCTGTGTCTTTTTCATTGATTTAATGAAAATGTTCGAGATATATAGTTTGTCTGTCAAGTATGTTGCTGAAATTAACATTGTACTGAAATGCTGTCAAGTCTACGTCAGATTTTACTACATTTATATAGAATTAATTGAAACTGTTTGAGATTTGTGCAAGATTCACAACAATATCATTTTGTTGGTTACCTTGAAACCATCTCCATCTGCTTTTATACTAAGCAAACAATTATACAATTCAGAGTGGAAAGTAGTTCGAACTAATATTAGCTAGTTTCTGTCCAATTTCATTCACGTATGAACCAAGGGGAAATGATTGTGTATACCTGTGTACATACCGTAAACTCTTACTTTGTTATGGGGATCCCTGTACAAGACTTATGAGGAGGTACCAGAAGTATCACATAGTCATCTTTGTAATTCCAATTCTTGTAAGTTACCCACAGTCATCCATGAGAACTTTCTTCCTAAGATTCCCATTCATGTTATTTCAGCATCTCTGTCACACTTCCATAAGAACTATATCAATGGATTACACCCTAACATACTTGAAGAACAAGTTTTCAGGGAGTAATCTACAAATATTCTTGAATGTCTGTGTATCACTGCTGCTGAGATAAACAAGATGCACAAAACCATGTAAGAAATAAAAAGAATCATTTGTCAAATGCTCCATCCGTGAATGGAGTGACAAGAAGCCTTAATTATTACACAGTAGAAGTTAGCCTTTGCCATGTGCTTAATAGTGTTTTACAGAGTTCAGATGTAGCTTTCTCAGTGTATTTGTGATAATCTTGAGCAATCTGTAACAGATAAACTCATGCTGAGAAGTATAATTAAAAAAAAAAAAAAAGCATTATTACGAAGCTATAGTTTCTTGTTCCACCTACAGGTTCTTTTTTAACACACACAAATTATTTCACATAACTATTAATAGTTGTTGCTTATTAATGTAATTTTCAGAAATAGTTTATGTTAGCTATAATCTCTCTTTTAATGTATGTATGGGAGTGTCTGAAATCTCTGGAATTTCGATTGTTGAGGCACGTACACAATTTTGTATGTTTAGGAAAAACTAGTGAAGGTAATCTTAGCATTTTATCTTCCTACCAATAAATGAATAAAACACAGTGTTCTGTCAAAGTTGACAGTGTGATCATCAGAATTCTTTGTGGTGAAAAGAAAAGTGTTACTGTTTGCAGATGCTAGTTTTATTTCTAGTTCAATTAGTCATTGGCTTAAGATGAGCAGTGTGAAACATACAAAATAAAGCAACTTCCACATAGCAGCACTTATCTCTACAGCTCTGTTTGGTTGAAACTTTTGATTTATGTTAAATTATTTTTGTGGTCACTTTGACATGCATTGCCAAATATTGTATTTTATAACAGAACTTGTATTATTGTCACTTTCTGCAGCCATCCTCCTGTTGAGATATTTATGGAACTGATATTAGAACATTCTGAAATAGAACGAGCTGAACGTTTGGCACTCATTTTTGGCCTCAATCTGCAACAGCTACTGGAAATGGCTGGAGATCTCAAGCTATCAGCAAAGGACTTTCCTCAGGCCATTGCTCTCTACAAACTCTCTAGAGTAAGTTGTAAATATTTGAGTCACTAATTTGCTGTAGTAACTGCTTTATGGTTCTTATAATATAAATGTTGATTTATCATTTTTTGTGTCATGGTCATTAATACCTTATTCTGTCACAAACTCGACATTTATTGTTGACATCACTATAATGTTAATACACAGTATTCTCACTTTTATATTTTTCTGTTTGGCAGGAATGGTCTTATCTAGCACAAACAAGACAAAGTACTATTTGATTTTTAGAAATAGGATTGTTATTGAACAAAATCTTAGTGATCTTTCAGACACATCACATCTGTGCTCCTCAGTCATGGTCAAGAGATATTTGACTACTGTTGATTGCTGGCCTCCTCCTTATATAGCCATGGTATGCCTGTAATGTCACTGAAGCTCATACCATTGCAGTATAAGGCAGTGTTCTTTGTTTTCATCCGGTGTGTGCCATGCCCCTTTCAACCTTGCAGTGGCGACGTTCCTCATTGTACTCAGCTGCAGACCACTGTCTTTATTGAAGGTATCATTATATGTTTTGATATCTATAGCTCATTTTAATGAGCTATCTCAGAAACCATTAGCTGTCATAATAAATAGTATAAGGAAAGTTCTGGCAGAATGTAAATAATTTAGGAGTAAAGGAGACCATGCACCCATGTGCCTCAAAAATGAGCTGCTGGACTCACAATGTTGCGACTCCATTTCGATAGGTAGATGTGGGTAGGGTCAGGGGACGTGTTTGGTCGATTATTTAGGGTAAGTGAGGTGGGAGGCAGTTAGAGGGTCCGAAGTGGGTGGCTAGAAGATTGGAGAGAGGCAGCAGTGATGCTGGCTAGGAATGGGGGAAGGGAGAGGTGGCAGTTGCAAGGGTTAGGCATGTTATACATGGGTACTGGAGCTGGTAGGGTGCAGTGCATGATGAAAGTGAAACAGAGACGTGGACTAGGGTGGGGTAACAGGACAGAGGAAGATGAAACTGTTAAGAGTTGAGGCCAGGAGGATTTTGGGAGCAAAGGAAAGTGTTGCAGGGATAACTCTCATCTGTGTAGTTCAAAAAGCTGGTGGTGGAGGGATGGTATCAGTTGGCCCGAGTTGTGTAGCAGCCATTGAACTCGAGGATGTTGTGCTCAGCTGTATGTTGCAGTGGCCATTCATTCTGAAGAACAGCTGGTTGGTTGTCATACCGACATAAAGAGCTGTGCAGTGATTGCAACAGGGCTGCTTTATGACATGGCTGCTTTCTCAGATGGCTCTGCCTCTGATTGGACAGGATAAGCCTGTGACAAGAGGATATGTTGGGTAGGTGGATTGGGCAGCTCTTACACCTCGGTCATCCACAAACATATGATCTGTATGGAAAGGGGTTTCGAGTGGGAGTGGCATAGGGATGGACTAGGTTGTTATGTAAATTGGGTGGGTATGGAAAGGTTTTTGGGTAGGACGTCCCTCATTTCCAGACACGATGATAATTAAAGCTCTGGCAAAGTATATGGTTCTGTTTTTCCATTTCAGTGTGACCATAAGGCACAGAAGATCTGTTTGCAAACTAGGTTTGGGAGTAGTGCTACCTGTGTGAGTTGTTATTAGACACTCAGTGCACTGGTCAAGGGAGTTCTTGTAATGATAGAGCTGTCATACAAGACAATTTCATGTCCACTTTCAAATTCATATTCAGCTGCTCCCATGCTATCTAGCTACGATTTATCACAGACACTTCTCATGTTCCAATCCAGGATTTCTCTGTCATGCACAAGTTCAATTTGATTTTTAGTAGTGGAATTCACCCCAAGTTTTAGTTGACCTTCTTCTTTGTTACTTCCCCCATGAACCATAAACAGAGGGGTGTCTGTTGAGAGGCCAGACAAATGTATGGTTCCTGAAGAGAGGCAGCAGCCTTTTCAGTAGTTGCAGGGGCAACAGTCTGGATGATTGACTGATCTGGCCTTGTAACACTAACCAAAACGGCCTTCCTGTGCTGGTACTGTGAACGACTGAAAGCAAGGGGAAACTGCAGCCATAATTTTTTCCAAGGGCATGCAGCTTTACTGTATGGTTAAATGCTGATGGCGTCCTCTTGGGTAAAATATTCCGGAGGTAAAATATTCCGGAGGTAAAATAGTCCCCCATTCGGATCTCCGGGTGGGGACTACTCAAGAGGACGTCGTTATCAGAAGAAAGAAAACTGGCATTCTACGGATTGGAGCGTGGAATGTCAGATCCCTTAATCATGCAGGTACGTTACAAAATTTAAAAAGGCAAATGGATAGGTTAAAGTTAGATGTAGTGGGAATTAGCGAAGTTCGGTGGCAGGAGGAGCAAGACTTTTGGTCAGGTGAATACAGGGTTATAAATACAAAATCAAATAGGGGTAATGCAGGAGTAGGTTTAATAATGAATAAAAAAATAGGAGTGTGGGTAAGCTACTACAAACAGCATAGCGAACGCATTACTGTGACCAAGATAGACACGAAGCCCATGCCTACTACAGTAGTACTAGTTTATATGGCAACTAGCTCTGCAGATGACGAAGAATTGAAGAAATATATGATGAGATAAAAGAAATTATGCAGATACTGAAGGGAGATGAAAATTTAATAGTCATGGGTGACTGGAATTCAATAGTAGGAAAAGGAAGAGAAGAAAACATAGTAGGTGAATATGGATTGGGGGTAAGAAATGAAAGAAGCCGCCTGGTAGAATTTTGCACATAGCACAACTTAATCATAGCTAACACTTGGTTCAAGAATCATAAAAGAAGGTTGTATACATGGAAGAAACCTGGGGATACTGACAGGTTTCAGATAGATTATATAATGGTAAGACAGAGATTTAGGAACCAGGTTTTAAATTGAAAGACATTTCCAGGGGCAGATGTAGACTCTGACAACAATCTGTTGGTTATGAACTGTAGATTAAAACGAAAGAAACTGCAAAAAGGTGTGAATTTAAGGAGATGGGACCTGGATAAGCTGACTGAACCAGAGGTTGTACAGAGTTTCAGGGAGAGCATAAGGGAACAATTGACAAGAATGGGGGAAAGAAATACAATAGAAGAAGAATGGGTAGCTTTGAGGGATGAAGTAGTGAAGGCAGCAGAGGATCAAGTAGGTAAAAAGACGAGGGCTAATAGAAATCCTTGGGTGACAGAAGATATATTGAATTTAATTGATGAAAGGAGAAAATATAAAAATGCAGTAAATGAAGCAGGCAAAAAGAAATACAAACGTCTCAAAAATGAGATCGACAGGAAGTGAAAAATGGCTAAGCAGGCATGACTAGAGGACAAATGTAAGGATGTAGAGGCTTATCTCACTAGGGGTAAGATAGATACTGCCTACAGGAAAATTAAAGAGACCTTTGGAGAAAAGAGAGCCACTTGTATGAATATCAAGAGCTCAGATGGAAACCCAGTTCTAAGCAAAGAAGGGAAAGCAGAAAGGTGGAAGGAGTATATAGAAGGTCTATACAAGGACGATGTACTTGAGGACTATATTATGGAAATGGAAGAGGATGTAGATGAAGATGAAATGGGAGATACGATACTGTGTGAAGAGTTTGACAGAGCACTGAAAGACCTGAGTCGAAACAAGGCCCCTGGAGTAGACAACATTCCATTGGAACTACTGACGGCCTTGGGAGAACCAGTCCTGACAAAACTCTACCATCTGGTGAGCAAGATGTATGAAACAGGTGAAATACCCTCAGACTTCAAGAAGAATGTAATAATTCCAATCCCAAAGAAAGCAAGTGTTGACAGATGTGAAAATTACCGAACTATCAGTTTAATAAGTCACGGCTGCAAAATACTAACGCAAATTCTTTACAGACGAATGGAAAACTGGTAGAAGCCGACCTCGGGGAAGATCTGTTTGGATTCTGTAGAAATATTGGAACACGTGAGGCAATACTGACCCTATGACTTATCTTAGAAGCTAGATTAAGAAAAGGCAAACCTACGTTTCTAGCATTTGTAGACTTGGAGAAAGCTTTTGACAATGTTGACTGGAATACTCTCTTTCAAATTCTGAAGGTGGCAGGGGTAAAATATAGGGAGCGAAAGGCTATTTACAATTTGTACAGAAACCAGATGGCAGTTATAAGAGTCGAGGGACATGAAAGGGAAGCAGTGGTTGGGAAGGGAGTGAGACAGGGTTGTAGCCCCTCCCCGATGCTATTCAACTGTGTATTGAGCAAGCAGTAAAGGAAACAAAAGAAAAATTCAGAGTAGGTATTAAAATCCATGGAGAAGAAATAAAAACTTTGAGGTTCGCCGATAACATTGTAATTCTGTCAGAGACAGCAAAGGACTTGGAAGAGCAGTTGAACGGAATGGACAGTGACTTGAAGGGAGGATATAAGATGAACATCAACAAAAGTAAAACGAGGTAATGGAATGTAGTCTAGTTAATTTGGGTGATGCTGAGGGAATTAGATTAGGGAATGAGACACTTAAAGCAGTAAAGGAGTTTTGCTATTTGGGGAGCAAAATAGCTGATGATGGTCGAAGTAGAGAGGATATAAAATGTAGACTGGCAATGGCGAGGAAAGCGTTTCTGAAGAAGAGAAATTTGTTAACATCGGATATAGATTTAAGTGTCAGGAAGTCGTTTCTGAGAGTATTTGTATGGAGTGTAGCCATGTATGGAAGTGAAACATGGATGATAAATAGTTTAGACAAAAAGGGAATAGAAGCTTACAAAATGTGGTGCTACAGAAGAATGCTGAAGATTAGATGGGTAGATCACATAACTAATGAGGAGGTATTGAATAGAATTGGGGAGAAGAGGAGTTTGTGGCACAACTTGACAAAAAGAAATTACCGGTTGGTAGGACATGTTCTGAGGCATCAAGGGATCACCAATTTAGTATTGGAGGGCAGTGTGGAGGGTAAAAATCGTAGAGGGAGACCAAGAGATGAATACACTAAGCAGATTCAGAAGGATGTAGGCTGCAGTATGTACTGGGAGATGAAGCAGCTTGCACAGGATAGAGTAGCATGGAGAGATGCATCAAACCAGTCTCAGGACTGAAGACCACAACAACAACAACATTCTTTGTTGCTCTATTTCCTTAACACTCTTAACAGATTCCCTTTTAAAATCTTTGTCTTTATTTTTTAAACTCCACCATACTCTTTGTAAGCCACTAGTAAACTTCAGCTGTCCTTTCCTTATTGATTCCATCAGCCATTCATTATCCCTGTATAACTCTGCTCTTTCTCGAAGTCTTTACTGCCCATCTGTTATCGTAGGACTGTATTTTGTGAAGAGTCTTGCACCGAAACTTCATAGCTTCTTTCAGTTCTGTCTTTCATATCATTCTGAGCCATTCTCTCGTATGCAGACTTTCGGATTTGATCACTGTGTTATTATGCCTGAGTTTAGCTTTTCATGAGATTGCCTTTTTCTTGTGTATGATAAGCATCCTATGAAAAGGAGTGACCCATCTTCTCTTGCCTACTGCTGTTGACATCCTTTTGAGTAGTTTTTATTTTAACTGTCTTACCAAGGTATTTGAAACCGTCGATTTTTTCTGTTTTAACATACTCCTTTGTTAGGTGATGGGGTGCTGCTCTGATATTGATTATGCGCTTTGTTTTATCGAAAGTAATTTGGAGGCCAGTTTTTTCTGCCTGTTCTATTAACATGTTTATTTGTTCCACTTGTGTTTGCAGTGTTTTCTTGACAGGATTACAAGGTCACTGGTAAATGCAAGGCAATTGACTCCAACACCATGCTTTGATTTTCCAGTTTGAACTTTGTTAGTAGCTATTCCCTTGCAAATTTTTTCCCAATCTTGAATGAACTTATCTAACACACAATTGAAGATAAATTCGGAAAGTCCATCATGCTGTTGAACTCCAGTTTTAACTAAAACTTTTTTGGTGAGTTCTCTTATGAATTTTATTTTTGGTTGACAGTTTCCGCTGTTTTAGCATCCACTCCAGATTTTATCACTATACGATATCTTCCAGTTGACCAAAACATAAATTAATAAAGACCACTATCAGGTTCTGAGAGATGTAATTTTCCAAAACTCTTTTCAGGCTCCAAATCTGCTCAACCACGATCTCTCTTTCCTGAATTCATTTCATATTCACCAAGTTGATGATGGACTTGCTCATCCAGCATAAGTCGCAGTGGTTTGGAGAGTACCTTAGATGCTTGAGGTATGATGGAAATGCCACAAATTTCTTAATGTCAGCTCTATTACCCTTTTTGAATTGAAGGTGAATCAGTGCTTTTTTCCATTCACCAGATACTATTCCAGTTTCACAGATTTTTTCCATCTCTTTATTTTGGGCATTAATGGCGATTTCTCCAATCATCTTACTATTATGAATCCCATCTTTCTTTCTGCCTCTATTCCAATGGAAGATATGCCTGCCCTCTCTTGCTAAAAATTTTGAAGTCATATTGTCTCATATCAAATGTTGTGGGCCCTGGTTCTGAGTCCTCTGATAGTTGGATCCCAGACCTGAGGCACTCTAGTTTTTCTCCATTGCTCTCCTATTGCCGTTCTGGTTTTCCAACCTCTGTCCACTTGACTGGTTCCTACTCTTCCATCTGCCATTAACATTCCTCCTTTCATTGATTCGCCTCATGGTTCCCTACAGTGTTTTCTTAAGTTGTTCTCATTTCTGTGAGGGTCCAGCCTCCTATGATTGGTGCACTACTCCTTCCCATTCTCACTAGAACATCCATTTGTTCCAGAAAAATCAATTAATTTTTGTCCAATCGTGCCACACTAAGTTTTCTTCTGTTTGTGAGGATGATACGGCAATTAACATTTTTGCTAAATAGTCTTATGCTATCAGTTCACCTAAACACTGCTTTATTAGAATACTACTCAACAAAATCTTTTATCCTCTCCAAGAAGTACCATCAGAAGTAGGGCTCAACAATTCCAATGTCAGTTTCTTTTGAGCTCCATCTGACCAGTATTTACTCTTAAAAGTTAAGTCAAATCAAGTTCCAATAATCACACGTGTGTTACATTGCCCAATGGCCTGCTTCTCATTACGAGCGACTCGACACAAATCTTATTTGTTGTTTATCCACCCATGTTTCAGGTAATAACACTTAAATGCTTTCAAAAATACGACTGGGTATGCATCACATTTATGTTTGAACACCATAAAGCGATGGCACAGATTTCTCCTATTCTCAAAATAACGTTCTCCCTACACTTAATAGTATGTTGACGCTCTTGTGCTCTGTATCCCAGTTCCCCACGGTAGTTAGCATTGGTAACTTCTAATATGGAATAATTTTTTGTAAGTCCTATTTTATACTCCGTAAATAATTGTTATAAGATTCCGCCTTTTCTGACAGTTTAGTCCCAAGTGCAGACTGGCTGACTTTTACTGTTTAACCTACTATTAAATTCTTTAATTCTTCTTATGTAGTCTTTCTT
Organism: Schistocerca americana; assembly: GCF_021461395.2. Taxonomy (NCBI): domain Eukaryota; kingdom Metazoa; phylum Arthropoda; class Insecta; order Orthoptera; family Acrididae; genus Schistocerca; species Schistocerca americana. The sequence goes on from NC_060120.1 coordinate 416,306,379, forward strand.
CATTGGCATCTAGTTCCTCCATCATTCCCTTGAGTGACCACAATTTATATAAAAAATATTCTTTCAGTTTAACAATCTCATTCATACACTTAGCAACATTCCCCTCAATGTCATTCGTCTTCTGCTGAATGTGATCTACCTGATCACTCACCTTGTTAGTTGCCTAGCCATCCCAAATTTCTTTTGAGCTATCTTTGGCTCTAAGTCCTCTACCATTTCTAATCCATTTGCTACCATTTTCTCAGTGTCCCTGTCCACAGCTCGTGGTCGTGCGGTAGCGTTCTCGCTTCCCGTGCCTGGGTTCCCGGGTTCGATTCCCGGCGGGGTCAGGGATTTTCTCTGCCTCGTGATGACTAGGTGTTGTGTGATGTCTTCAGGTTAGTTAGGTTTAAGTAGTTCTAATTTCTAGGGGACTGATGACCATGGATGTTAAGTCCCATAGTGCTCAGAGCCATTTCCCCTTTTTCTCAGTGTCCCTGATAATTTGCGCACATTCATATACCTCTAGTCTGCTCTACTATCTAACTGGAACATCCTTCCACGTATTTGTGCACTAAATGTCTCAGCCTGACATCCTTTTGTTCAATTTTTCATCCATTACATTTTCCATTTCCTCGACCCTTTCATTTAATTTGCTGAATTAATTGTACCCATGTAGTAATCATATTATTGTCAGTAGTAACTGTCATCATTGTCATTCACAGTACAAATGATCACCCCAGTGAATAAATTCCTCTACTCACAACACACTTCACACACATCAGCTCTACAGTTGTCAGTTCTAGTGGTTTTATTACTGCATCAAAACAGTTCACCCACCTACTCTGTTGCTATAACAGCAGTATCACACCTCGATATATTTGTTGACCTGTTCATGACTAGCAGAAGTCCAGCTTCAACTATGACAGTAGCATTAATTGTTGGTATTTTAATTAGTTGATGTTCATTGTTCCCATATGTATATTTAAAAGTTGCCAAACATTATGATGGAACTCCATCAATAATCGATGCATTGGCGTTACTGTCGTAGGTATTTGTCCCATGAGATGCCTCACACAACAATGAACGAGTCGTCCTTTGCTTATCTTCCTTAATGGAGGTCCATATCACATGATCATACGACATATTTGGGTCCAAGTCTTCAACCTATGTAGCCAAAGTATCAGGCAAGCACTCCTCAGACAAGGCTTCAGCGTTGATCAGACCATCGACCTGGCAATGACGAATATGAAAATCAGCACATAGAATTTGCAACCTGCTCAGTAGAGCTTCATCGCCAATTGCCAACTCATTTGAGACAAATATAACAAGACCACGATGGGTGATATCCATATCTGGCTTCCCTTCAACATTAACAGATACTGTTAGTGATTTTAATGCAGCTGGAAGTTGATAAGGCTGAAGGCTGCGACAAGGCTATGTGTGTAACGAATCTGGAAAGACGGCGTCAGTCATCGTGCAGCTGCATGTGCAACAGCATTGTGTGACAAAGAGAGGTGCCATGGTATAGGGAGGAGATTTAGCATTCTCGGCCAACAGTATGTAAGGCCATTGATACAGAAGTTACCATGAGTAATAAATTTAGATTGCAAGTGATTAAGCAAGGGCCATCCATGTTTTTCAGGTGTGTTCCAAATTTTACACTTACGAAAAATATTACAGCTAATCATTCGGCTGTGCAACTGCAACTCACTTTATGTCAACTGCTGTGGACAAAAACATCTGACCACACCAGCTTTATTGCCAAACTGCCATTGATTAAGAAACTGTCTGCCTCTTAGTGTGCACTCAGACACTAGATCATCAAAACGTAGATTATCATTTATTTATTCTTATTTCAATTAGTGCTCAGTTGGTCTCAGTTCAACCAACTGGCTTTTCTCTTGCCTAATCTCAAGAAAATTCTCCATAAAGCACACTTATTCCCAAACCAAAGATTGCCAAATGTTCATCAAGTTGTGTAAACTACTTGCAACGGTCCTCTGTCCATTGTTAATTATTTTTATTTTCTATTTCTTTTGTCTTTGTGAAGAAAATATTTGGATGTATTTCAAATTACTTGATATCTTTCATGAAAACTAGACTCATTTATTCATTAATTGGTAGTTTTAACTTGTCTGATCAGACTGAAGTCCTGAGCAGAAATCATATAAAAAAAACAATCTTTTTTGTGCAGAGTAATCCTTTCTCAAATTTTAATAAATGTAATCATTGTTGTGAAGCATGTGGATCTCAAATATGTATTGGACGTAGTGCTAGAAACTCTGCAACAGCTGCATGCTGTACAAACTTGTGAGACACACTGTCACATTGCATTGCTGCATCTCCTTGCTCTTAAATTCTGGAACATAATCGAGAAACAAAAACAGTATCTAATATTTTTTGTTACAGTAAACAAGAAATATAGCTTTCATTTTCATTTCATTATGCAGACCTCACTCAGTTATAATTGATTTTTTTGAGAGAGCAAACTTATTTGTCCGGATATTACAAATATCCAATAAAAATAATTTTGTGTCATTACATGCTTTTCCTCTGTGCTGCATAGTGGCAGTAGGACCGTATAAGTACAAGTCATTGTGCACCTTCTTCTGGTACCCGCTTGTCACTCAGTGTACCATATGCTCCCTGTTTTGCCAGGACATCCAGAAAGGGGCTCACACCATTGACTTTAAGTTCCCTGATAAGGTTGATGTTCAGATTATGAAATTCACTCAGCTTCTCTCTTCCATGTGGCCATATTATGAATGTGTTGTCAGAGTAACAGAAAGAACAAGTCGCTTTCAGCCGTCTGTAAAGATGTTAGAGGTCTCCAAGTTGAATTTCTGTTTAATAGGTTCCAAAGATGTTCCAAGGCTTGCTGTAAAGAAACTTACTGAGGAAGTTATGAAACCAAAGCTAGCAATAATGTCGGAGCTCTTTAACCTAACATTTTGAAGTATTGCACAAAATCCAGAATTACTAATATGATGTGATATTTCCAAACCTGGGCTAAGTGTGTTCATCAGATACTTAGCAAGGAAGTATGTTTGGGCTACAATGTTGCTAACAGTGATGTAATGATACCTCTGCATTTTGAACATGAGGATGCTAAAGTCTTTGCAGAATTGGTGTTCGTGTTTTTAGCTTCTTAACCACTTCATCTGGTAAGTCTGAATCTTTGGGAAGCACCGTGGTTATCCTCTCCACTTTCTTGGTACAATGCATGTCAGTCTTTCAATGCTCACTGTTTTCTAGCAGATACTGCTATTTTCCCAATGTAATTCTTGTGGGGTAAGACGGTTTCATTGCCTTTGTTGGCAGGTTATTGCACTATGTCTAGTCCTCAAGGATGACAGCCCTTTACCTCTTAGAGATACATGTTAGAGCATGTCATCGTACTTGATGTACTTCTGCAGCTGAATTAGCTGCACATCATGTTATTTGATGTAAGAGGTCTGTTCAAAAAATTCTGGAACTTTGTCCACAAAATTTTTCTATGCTTATCTTTTACTTATTATCAATGGTCTCCTTTGAAATACTCTCCTCAACAACTGATACATTGCTCTCAATGACTTTTCCACTTCCGTAAGCAGTCTTCGTACGTCTCTTGCTGGATTGCACAAAGTGTCATCTATGAATTCTCTTTCATCTTGTCTATCGTTACAAATCTTCATCCTTTCAAAGGGGTTTTCAACTTCAGAAATAAAAAAAAATGTCTGCAGTGACGAGGTCTGTAGAGTACAGAGGATGAGGGAGCACAGTGATTTTGTTTTTTGTGCAGTAGTCGCACACCGACAGGGATGCATGTGTAAGTGCTTCTTCATGATGCAAGAGCCACAAATTGTCTCACCACATTTCAGGCTGTTCTTTTCTCAGTCATCGCAATATGTCCTATAGTACCATTGATTAACAGTTTGTCCCTGTGGCACAAATTCATGATGAACTAATCCTTCAAAGTCAAAGAAAATTTTCAGCATGGCTGTGACATTTTACCTGACCTGACAAGCCTTTTTTGGTCTTGGAGAACCTTTCCTGACCCATTGTGAATACTGAACCTTGGTCCCAGCATCATAACCGTAGATCCTCATCTCATCACCAATTATGATTCTGTTGAGGAACATCTCATTCTCATTTGCGCGACCCAAAATCTCTTAACAGATTGGGAGGGCAAAGACCTTTCTAGTCTTCACTCATGAGTCGTGGGACAAACTTGGCAGCAGTATGATGCGTTCCAAGATGCTGTGTCAGGATTTCATGACATGATCCAGATCCAACTGAAATGTTACATTCTTCTGCAATCTCTCGGACAGTCAGTCTTCAATTGGCATGCACAATTTTGTTGATGTTCCTGCCATGAGCACCTCTGGTAGACATTGAAGGGTGTCTGGTAGACGTTGAAGGGTGTCCTAAATAAAGATCATCTTTAACTTCCATCCAGCCATTTTTATACATGTGAACCATTTGTAACAATGAATATGGGTTAAGCACTCATCACCGTAGACTTTCTGCATCATTCAGTGTGTCTCTGTAAAGTTTTTCAAAAGTTTCCTGCAAACTTTAATGCAGAAGTGTTGCTCCTCTAACTCTATAATCTCAAAATTCACAAACTGTGCAACACAACACTACTCAATACAGCACTGAACAATAGCTAACAGACATACTACAGTGAAATTTCCAGATGTTACACATTAAACACAGGCATGTGCAGGAGTGCCAACTGCATTTCGTTCCAATACACCATTGGCACAAAATTATAAATTTTCCAGAATTTTTTGAACAGACTTCATACTTCATCTGAATTAGGTGAAAGTCAAATAAATACCTGTTGTACAGCATTAAAAAAGTTTGTAATAGGTGCAGGTTTAGTAGAGGGTGTAAAATTGAGTCGTCTTATAAGAAATGAAATCATAATGTCCCTTTGGTCTGTCTGTGAGAATGATGACTACCTTGCAGGAAGCATCTAATGGTAGATGTTCAGAGATATGCTTGAATTTTGAGGTTTCACATGCAGTGGATTTTCGTGAAAGTAGGGGAATTATCAGAAAACACTATGTAAAGACTATTTTCTATGCACCAGGTAATACATGAGCTCTACTTGATATTGTCAAGGACAGTCTTACACAATGAAAGCCCATTCTCTTGAAAAATAACTCTGCCAATGTGGCATGATAAACACAGTGCTGGTGATTCATATTGTGGATAACTGCAGCAAAAGCCAGTGGCATACCTGAGTACTGTAACCCAAAAAGGCAACAGTCACATTACACTCTGTAACAGAACTACAAGAAATGATGTACGATTGCACTAAAGTTCTGACATAGATGTCAAAATACTAGAACCATGTTGTTAAAGGATCCACCAAGATTAAAGTAAGGGACTAGGTGATCAATTGTGAAGAGGCTACAATCTCAGTAAGGCATGGGAACTTGCACTTTATTTGATTAAGAAGAAGAAGAGGAAGAAGAAGGAGACTGTCTGCAACCACAACAAACTTATGTTGGAGATGGAGCACCAGATGATGTGTCTGCAGTGTGTGTTTCCAGATATGAGTTATAGGAGTGGGATGAAGAGATATGAACCCTTTGGCGCATGTGTCCACTGTGAATCTCCCCACTGGTCCTACCATGGAAACAAGGAAAGGGGATATCCTTTGGAGCAGGGGTAGCTAGGACACAAGGGTCCTGGAGTGAAATGTATTAAGCACCAAAAATTAAATTTACTTTATTGACAAAATAGTACTTCGGCACTTGAGCAATGTGCACAGTTATTAAGAAAAACTGCATACAGTTGGCATTACCCACATTACATAATAACACTTTCCAGTTTTCAATTTAATTCAGCAAGACCTTACCAATCAGAGTTCTTCAGTTTCAACCAGCTTAAACAAGTAATACAAGCTAACAAGTAATCCAGGTTCAGATGGCCTTCTGTTACTAAATAATTAAAAGACAATGACTTTAATATTCCCCACAGTTCTCAGCTGTGTCACCTAAAAGGATCATTTATAATTCTCACTTCCAATTGGCACTAGCTACTCTATAAGAGTAACCACATAAACCATACATAACACTCAAAATAATAAAATTTGAATTGGTGTGTAGCTACCTTAAAAAACTTAACTCGACTTCCCTACTTGAAGTGGTAGTAGCCCCTTAAATTTTCAACAACAAACAGTATAATATAAGGTGAATTTACCATTGTTCTGAAGATTGCACAATCAAAACATGAAGTTTAACTTGGCACTTAGCCGCCTTTGAATCAATTTGAATCAGCACTAGCTGTTCAGATTTTCAAACTGCACAAGCAGCTTACAGAAACAGATTAAATTTTAAGTCTGACTCAGTGCTCAGCCATCTTTAAATTCTAATGTGAATTTATCAATTTGAATTTCCACTAGCCATTTAAATTTTCAAACTACACAAGCAGCTTACACAAACAGATTACATTTTAAGTTTAAATCAGCACTTAGCTGTCTTCAAATTCTCCAGTGACTTTACCAATTTGAATTGGCACTAGCTGTTTTAACTTCAGGAATACACCTTTTTTTTATTTTTTATTTTTTATTATTTTTAATCTTGCCCTTCACCACACATAACACCCAAATTTTTTTTTTAAACAACTTTAAGGCTCTAGCCACCACTAAACTAAGCACATTAACAATTTTCCTGAGGAATGACAGGTGCTTGGGTCTTTCAATTTAAATCACTAGTGAAGCTAAACTTTTAACAGGAGATCCTCAAACATAGATCGAAACAGCACATGGAAACAACACTTGCATTAATCGGAGCCTTCAGCGCTGATGACACAGCCCATTACACATAAGTCCAGCCACTGACATAAAATGATATGGGCATTAGCTAAATGACACTTAATCAGACATAAGGTTACGTCTTGTCAATGGATAAGCCCTCAAATCCTGAAACATAACAGGTGGAAGGTTTTAAAAGTATTCAGTGATAACAATCTAAACATAGAGGTGTGATTGAAGGCTAGACATAAACCACTTTAATGCCACAAATTACTCTAAAACAACACATATGGTAGTACTTCCAGAACATGTTAAAGATGGCCGTAAGTATAATAACATAGAATATTTCAACTAGGCAGCTCTAGCCACTCACATATCTACCAATAGCTCATATGCAAAATTTCCGTTGCTAAAATAGTTCACCAGCCTATGTTGCTCCCAAACATTTAACTCAAAAAATTTTAGAAATAACAGCCACTATCACCACAACAGCCACACAACAGACAGTTTTAACAGCATTTAACCACCCGCCATTTTGGATGTTTTTAAGCGCACAATAAGTTTAAGTAATAGGAAATGGCTAATCAGTACAAAACAGCACTAGCCCATATGTAGAATGCCTGTTAATTTTAGTCACAATGTTTTACATCTGCCCACTAAGAGAAGGCTCAGGATCTTACCCTGAGACTGCCACATTTTTAGCAAAACCCAAGCAAGATTTCACACAATCTGAGCCATTCAGCATATGACAATGTTAGTTTTATCAAAAAATAGCGACATATTCTTCAGGAATGATCCTTGATGATGTTACCATAAATCTAGGAGTAGTAGTTCCCACTCTGCACTGCTGGACTTTCAGGATGCCAGCTGCAGTAGCTTTTTCTGTTCTCACTGAACAGCATTGTGCCAGGCCCTGCTGCATTCAACTCTGGTTCACACGTGCCCTCCGGGGGTCCACATGCGGCGCCACTAAGGCATGTCATGTTGTGTACTGACTCATCCACTACTCCCTTTTCTCTCTCCTCTCCTTATCATGCACCATATTCCTCCTTAAAACCATCTCCTTGCGACCTCGCCTGCCCTCTAGTCATGAAGCTAATGCTGCTACTATTGATGATGTGAATCAGTAGCCAAAGAACTCAGCAGTATGCATCACACTGCAGTGGACAGATGTTAATGGTCACTTCTGTGGCATTCTCAATCAGTTCCGAGGCTGCAAGTGCATGAAATCACAGCATCAGCAGGGAGTGTCCACTGGAGTGGACTGTGTGAATTTGCAATCTCAGGACTGATGTAAAATGCCATAGCGCGATTAACAGCTGTCCATTACAGTGGACATGTGCTCCACAGGGTTAATGGCTGCCAGTCCTGAAGTGATCATTTGCTAATTGCACCAGTTAATGGCAGTATTGTTGGTTGCTGTCCCTGCTGGACACCTAAATATGGCAATACATCTATTATTAATTTTTTCAAATGACAGCCTGGTTTCAGATCTCAAGAAAATAATTTTCAGTATATAGAGGAGATGGCTAAGTCACAGATAGGCGCAACAAAGAGACTGTCTCAAATAAAGCTTTTGGCCATTAAATTCCATCATGGATTTTCCATTGTTTGAAAATAATTTTCAGGATTTCTTGTTTACCTCCTCTTCCTGTGGAGGGTTTCTGGTAAAGATGATAACTGTGTTCATCTGCATCTATAGATCTGCTTTAACTTCATCAGTATAAGCTGAGAGGTCCTTTATGTGTTATAAGAGGAGGAGGGAAATGATTTACACTAAACTCATAATTTGCAAGCTAATAAAATTTATTGCCAGAGGCTGTGGTGGTGTGTGTGTGTGTGTGTGTGTGTGTGTGTGTGTGTGTGTGTGTGTGTGTGTGTTTTCTACACAGGCCTTATTGGCCGAAATTTCACTTTCTGACAGTTTTTTTTGTTGTGCCTATATGTGACTCAGCATCTCTGCAACTTTTTTTTTTTTTTTTTTTTAATATTGTTACATTGCATCCTTGATTTTCCATTGTTTGAAAGATGTCTATTGTTTAAGAATGAAGTAAATAAGTCACCAATTGTACCTCTCAGAATAAAAGTCAAGTCTGCACTTAGTCAGTTGACTCTTGGGATTATTTGGAAATCTCACATTTCTATCATCGGAGAATTTGTAGTGGAATTGATGTTCGTTGTTCTTTCTTAAAATGACAAGTGTTATGTGTGCTGCTGTATATTTGTGGTATTATCTACCAATGTTATGTTTCATTGTTTAAGATTTTTTACTGAGAGAAAATTAAGTTTATTTTCAAAAATTAAGTTTATTTTTACATACAGTTTATGTGGTGTTTGAGTAGCTAGGCAATTGAATAATTCAGTTGTTATGTATGGACATGTTTTTGATAAAATACCAAGTCACTTGGATGTTGCAGATGCTGTTTGTGTTGTAGTTATGAAAAGTTTATGTTATTGTAGTTGCACTGGTGTGTTTGAAAAATATTCATTTGAAATTAAAAAGGATAAACTCTTAGATGTAAAGGCTGAGTATACTCATAATTTGTAACTGAATGTTGTGTTGATTATCAAGATATAAATACCCCTCTCTGTCTTTTTCGTTACTGGTTGCATGAGAAATCACACAAATCTAAAGGCCTTCTGCTCACCTAAATACCTAGGGATTACAGTTAAAAACAGCTTAAATTGGAATAATCACATAAATAATTTTGTGGGGAAGGTGAACTGAATCATACGTTTTATTGCCAGATCGCTTAGAAGCCTTCAGGAGGTCCTCTGAAGAGACCACCTATACTACACTTGTGTGCCACCTCTAAGTTCAAAGAAGGGCAGCTCTTTTTGTATTTTGAAATAAGGGAGAGAATGCCCTGGATATGATATACGAGTTGGTGTGGCAGTCATTTTTTTATATATAAAAAAAACAAAGATGATGTGACTTACCAAACGAAAGCGCTGGCACGTCGATAGACACACAAACATACACACAAAATTCTAGCTTTCGCAACCAACGGTTGCTTCGTCAGGAAAAAGGGAAGGATGCCAATGGGCACCACTGTGGGTAGCCGGACTTGGGCATCACGGGGATGTCAACCTCTTCCCGTCTGTCCCCAGATCGGTCTGCCGCTGTGGTTGCCCCGGTTGCTGCCCGCAGTGGGGCTGAGCCCTCGCCTATGGTTGATTGGGAGGTCGTTCCAAGGCGTGGCAGGCAGTGAAAGACGTCCCCGGAGGCTGATCAGAAAGCCTTCCCGGTGCGTCTGACAAACAGGTTTCAGGCACTGTCTCTGGCTGAGACAGATGCAGCTGCCTGCCCTGTTTCAGAGGATGATTCTCAGCCTTCAAGGTCCGGGCAATCACAGAGGGTGGGCTTATTGGTAGTTGGGAGCTCCAATGTTAGGTGCGTAATGGGGGCCCTTAGGGATATGGCGGCTAAGGAGGGGAAGAAATCCAGTGTGCACTCTGTGTGCATTCCGGGTGGAGTCATTCCTGATGTGGAAAGGGTCCTTCCGGATGCCATGAAGAGCACACGGTGCAGCCAGCTGCAGGTGGTGGCACATGTCGGCACTAATGACTTGTGTCGCTTTGGATCTGAGGAAATTCTCTCTGGATTCCAGTGGCTATCTGATTTGGTGAAGGCTGCCGGTCTTGCTTATGAGATGAAGGCAGAGCTCACCATCTGCAGCATCGTTGACAGAACCGACTGCGGACCTTTGGTGCAGAGCCGGGTGGAGGGTCTGAATCAGAGGCTCAGACAGTTTTGCGACCGTGTTGGCTGCAGATTCCTTGACTTGCACCATAGGGTGGTGGGGTTTCGGGCTCCGCTGAATAGGTCAGGAGTTCACTACACTCAGCTGGCGGCTACACGGGTAGCGGAGGCTGTGTGGCGTGGACTGGGCGGTTTTTTAGGTTAGAAGGCCTCGGGAAAGTATGGGGTGGGCTGCAATCTCAAAGGGTGCATGGCAAATACAGGACGTGCTTGGATCAAGGAACAGTCGGAATTGTAGTTGTAAATTGTTGTAGTTGTGCTGGGAAAGTCCCTGAGCTTCAAGCGCTAATATAAAGCACAGAAGCTGAAATCGTTATAGGTACAGAAAGCTGGCTAAAGCCTGAAATAAGTTCTGCAGAAATTTTTATGAAATTTCAGATGGTGTTCAGGAAAGATAGATTAGGCAGAATTGGTGGTGGAGTGTTTGTGTCTGTCAGTAGTGGTTTATCTTGTAGTGAAGTCGAAGTAGATACTCCGTGCGAATTGGTATGGGTGGAGGTTATACTTAACAGCCGAACTAAGTTAATAATTGGCTCCTTCTACCGACCCCCAGACTCCGATGATATAGTTGCTGAACAGTTCAGAGAAAATTTGAGTCTCGTAACAAATAAATACACCACTCATACAGTTATAGTTGGTGGGGACTTCAACCTTCCCTCGATATGTTGGCAAAAATACTTGTTCAAAACCGGTGGTAGGCAGCAAACATCTTCAGAGATTGTCCTAAATGCTTTCTCCAAAAATTATTTCGAGCAGTTAGTCCACGAACCCACGCGAATCGTAAATGGTTGCGAAAACACACTTGACCTGTTAGCCACAAACAATCCAGAGCTGATAGAGAGCATCATGACTGATACAGGGATTAGTGATCACAAGGTCGTTGTAGCTAGGCTCAATACCGTTTCTTCCAAATCCACCGGAAACAAACGCAAAATAATTTTATTTAAAAAAGCGGATAAAGTGTCACTAGAAGTCTTCCTAAGAGGCAATCTCCATTCCTTCCAAACTGACTATGCAAATGTAGACGAGATGTGGCTCAAATTCAAAGATATAGTAGCAACAGCAATTGAGAGATTCATACCTCATAAATTGGTAAGAGATGGAACTGATCCCCCGTGGTACACAAAACAGGTCTGAACGCTGTTGCAGAGGCAACAGAGAAAGCATGCGAAGTTCAGAAGAACGCGAAATCCCGAAGATTGGCTAAAATTGACAGACGCGCGAAATTTGGCACGGACTTCAATGCGAGATGCCTTTAATAGGTTCCACAACGAAACATTGTCTCGAAATTTGGTAGAAAATCCGAAGAAATTCTGGTCGTATGTAAAGTACACAAGCGGCAAGACGAAGTCAATACCTTCACTGCGCAGTGTCGATGGTACTGTTACCGACGACTGTGCCGCTAAAGCGGAGTTATTGAACGCAGTTTTCCGAAATTCCTTCACCAGGGAAGACGAATGGAATATTCCAGAATTTGAAACACGAACAGCTGCCTCCATGAGTTTCTTAGAAGTAGATACCTTAGGGGTTGCGAAGCAACTCAAATCGCTTGATACGGGCAAGTCTTCAGGTCCAGATTGTATACCGATTAGGTTCCTTTCAGATTACGCTGATACAATAGCTTCGTACGTAGCAATCATATACAACCGCTCGCTCACCGGTAGATCTGTACCTACAGATTGGAAAATTGCGCAGGTCCCACCAGTGTTTAAGAAGGGTAGTAGGTGTAATACATCGAACTACAGACCTATATCATTGACGTCGGTTTGCAGTAGGGTTTTGGAGCATATACTGTATTCAAACATTATGAATCACCTCGAAGGGAACAATCTATTGATACGTAATCAGCATGGTTTCAGAAAACATCGTTCTTGTGCAACACAGCTAGCTCTTTATTCGCACGAAGTAATGGCCGCTATTGGCAGGGGATCTCAAGTTGATTCCGTATTTCTAGATTTCCAGAAAGCTTTTGACACCGTTCCTCACAAGCGACTTCTAATCAAGCTGCAGGCCTATTGGGTATTGTCTCAGTTGTGCGACTGGATTCGTGATTTCCTGTCAGGAAGGTCGCAGTTCGTAGTAATAGATGGCAAATCATGGAGTAAAACTGAAGTGATATCAGGTGTTCCCCAGGGAAGTGTCCTGGGACCTCTGCTGTTCCTGATCTATATAAATGACCTGGGTGACAATCTCAGCAGTTCTCTTAGGTTGTTCGCAGTTGATGCTGTAATTTACCGTCTAGTAAGGTCATCCGAAGATCAGTATCAGTTGCAAAGCGATTTAGAAAAGATTGCTGTATGGTGTGGCAGGTGGCAGTTGACGCTAAATAACGAAAAGTGTGAGGTGATCCACATGAGTTCCAAAAGAAATCCGTTGGAATTCGATTACTCGATAAATAGTGCAATTCTCAAGGCTGTCAATGCAACTAAGTACCTGGGTGTAAAAATTACGAACAACCTCAGTTGGAAAGACCACATAGATAATATTGTGGGGAAGGTGAGCTAAAGGTTGCATTTCATTGGCAGGACACTTAGAAGATGCAACAAGTCCACTGAAGAGACAGCTTACACTACACTCCTTCGTCCTCTGTTAGAATATTGCTACGCAGTGTGGGATCCTTACCAGGTGGGATTGACGGAGGACATCGAAAGGGTGCAAAAAAGGGCAGCTCGTTTTGTATTGTCACGTAATAGGGGAGAGAGTGTGGCAGATATGATACGCGAATTGGGATAGAAGTCATTAATGCAAAGACGTTTTTTGTCTCAGCGAGATCTATTTACGAAATTTCAGTCACCAACTTTCTCTTCCGAATGCGAAAATATTTTGTTGAGCCCAACCTACATAGGTAGGAATGATCATCAAAATAAAATAAGAGAAATCAGAGCTCGAACAGAAAGGTTTAGGTGTTCATTTTTCCCACGCGTTTTTCGGGAATGGAATGGTAAAGAGATAGTATGATTGTGGTTCGATGAACCCTCTGCCAAGCACTTAAATGTAAATTGCAGAGTAGTCATGTAGATGTAGATGTAGATGTAGATGTAGATGTAGGGAAAGACGAAAGGATGTGGGTTTTAAGGGAGAGGGTAAGGAGTCATTCCAATCCCGGGAGCGGAAAGACTTACCTTAGGGGGAAAAAAGGACGGGTATACACTCGCACACACACACATATCCATCCACACATATACAGACACAAGCAGACATATTCAAAGGCAAAGAGTTTGGGCAGAGGTGTCAGTTGAGGTGGAAGTGCAGAGGCAAAGATGTTGTTGAATGACAGGTGAGGTATGAGTGGCGGCAACTTGAAATTAGTGGAGACTGAGGCCTGGTGGATAACGGGAAGAGAGGATGTATTGAAGAGCAAGTTCCCATCTCCGGAGTTCAGTTAGGTTGGTGTTAGTGGAAAGTATCCATATAACCCGGACGGTGTAACACTGTGCCAAGATGTGCTGGCCGTGCACCAAGGCATGTTTAGCCACAGAGTGATCCTCATTACCAACAAACACTGTCTGCCTGTGTCCATTCATGCGAATGGACAGTTTGTTGCTGGTCATTCCCACATAGAATGCGTCACAGTGTAGGCAGGTCAGTTGGTAAATCATATGGGTGCTTTCACACGTGGCTCTGCCTTTGATCGTGTAAACCTTCCGGGTTACAGGACTGGAGTAGGTGGTGGTGGGAGGGTGCATGGGACAAGTTTAACACCGGGGGCGGTTACAAGGGTAGGAGCCAGAGGGTAGGGAAGGTGGTTTGAGGATTTCATAGGGATGAACTAAGAGGTTACGAAGGTTAGGTGGACGGCGGAAAGACACTCTTGGTGGAGTGGGGAGGGTTTCGTGAAGGATGGATCTCATTTCAGGGCAAGATTTGAGGAAGTCATATCCCTGCTGGAGAGCCACATGCAGAGTCTGATCCAGTCCCGGAAAGTATCCTGTCACAAGTGGGGCACTTTAGTGGTTCTTCTGTGGGAGGTTCTGGGTTTGAGAGGATGAGGAAGTGGCTCTGGTTATTTGCTTCTGTACCAGGTCGGGAGGGTAGTTGCGGGACGCGAAAGCTGTCAGGTTGTTGGTGTAATGGTTCAGGGATTCCGGACTGGAGCAGATTCGTTTGCCACGAAGACCTAGGCTGTAGGGAAGGGACCGTTTGATGTGGTGTGGGTGGCAGCTGTCATAATGGAGGTACTGTTGCTTGTTGGTGGGTTGGATGTGGACGGACGTGTGAAGCTGGCCATTGGACAGGTGGAGGTCAACGTCAAGGAAAGTGGCATGGGATTTGGAGTAGGACCAGGTGAATCTGATGGAACCAACCACCTACTCAAGTCCTGTAACCCGGAAGGTGTACACGATCAAAGGCAGAGCCACGTGTGAAAGCACCCACTTGATTTACCAACTGACCTGCCTACACTGTGACGCATTCTATGTGGGAATGACCAGCAACAAACTGTCCATTCGCATGAATGGACACAGGCAGACAGTGTTTGTTGGTAATGAGGATCACCCTGTGGCTAAACATGCCTTGGTGCACGGCCAGCACATCTTGGCGCAGTGTTACACCGTCCGGGTTATCTGGATACTTCCCACTAACACCAACCTATCCGAACTCCGGAGATGAGAACTTGCTCTCCAATATATCCTCTCTTCCCGTGATCCACCAGGCCTCAATCTCCGCTAATTTCAAGTTGCCGCCACTCATACCTCACCTGTCATTCAACAACATCTTTGCCTCTGCACTTCTGCCTCGACTGACATCTCTGCCCAAACTCTTTGTCCTTAAATATGTCTGCTTGTGTCTGTATATGTGTGGATGGATATATGTGTGTGTGCGAGTGTATACCCGTCCTTTTTTCCCCCTAAGGTAAGTCTTTCCGCTTCCGGGATTGGAATGACTCCTTACCCTCTCCCTTAAAACCCACATCCTTTCGTCTTTCCCCTCCTTCCCTCTTTCCTGATGAGGCAACAGTTTGTTGCGAAAGCTTGAATTTTGTGTGTATGTTTGTGTTCGTTTGTGGTCCAGTATAATAGAGGGAAACATTCCACGCGGGAAAAATGTATTTAAAAACAAAGATGATGTGACTTACCATATGAAAGCGCTGGCAGGTCGATAGAAACACAAACAGACACATACATACACACAAAATTCAAGCTTTCGCAACAAACTGTTGCCTCATCAGGAAAGAGGAAAGGAGAGGGAAAGACGAAAGGAAGTGGGTTTTAAGGGAGAGGGTCTTTAAATATGTCTGATTATGTCTGGATATGTGTGTGTGTGTGTGTGTGTGTGTGTGTGTGTGTGTGTGTGCGAGTGTATACCTGTGCTTTTTTCCCCCTAAGGTAAGTCTTTCTGCTCCCGGGATTGGAATGACTCCTTACCCTCTCCCTTAAAACCCACTTCCTTTCGTCTTTCCCTCTCCTTCCCTCTTTCCTGATGAGGCAACAGTTTGTTGCGAAAGCTTGAATTTTGTGTGTATGTATGTGTCAGTTTGAGTTTCTATCGACCTGCCAGCGCTTTCATATGGTAAGTCACATCATCTTTATTTTTAAATATATATGTATAAAGTCCGCATCACTTTCCATTTTTAACCAGACATAACATCTGAGAAAGGAAAGAAATAATAATAATAATAATAATAATAATAATGAAACAACAGTAAGTAGACGAAATTACAGGTAACATTATGTAAAAGGTACTTGGGGAAATCATAAAATATTAATTCTCTAGGTAATGTCTTATTCGAAAATTATTTTAAGTCCTTTACTTCTTTAGACTTGCTTTTGGCTTTCATGTTCATTGAAATTATGGAAGAGATGTTCTTATAGGCTAATAGCTATGCCACTTAATTCATTCTGGAAAGTTACCAAACAATAAGTATGCTTTTGAGTGGTACAATGGTCATCTAAGCACACGAGATAACCACACACTTCATATTTTTTTTATTTTGGTGCATTAACTCACATTTGCCTCTCAGTTTAATATGAAAAAGTTAATTCAACTTAATGCATATTCAAACTGTCTGACTTAATGAAGAATCTAACTTCAAAGTGGTGTCTCCAGGTACCTTCAATTAGAAATGTTTTCCTTCTCATTTGAGGCAATGTCCCCTATCCGCCCCCTCTCCTCTATGCCTCAAACTATTTTTAGCTGGCAAATTTTCTAATCTTGCCCCACTCTTGTTAATGTGTATACTATACTTGAAATTTTGTCAGCATCTACTAGCACAATTTTACCTTTGTTAGAAACAATATCAGCCTTTCTTTGTGTCTATTCCTGTGATACAATCAGTTGATGAGACTCCCATTTATTTGATGTGAAGTTAAAGCTCCATCTGTGCAAGAGAGATGTCATTAATACCGTAACTTTTTAGTTTGCGTAGTGGAATTTTGTGTACCACATAATCAAAGGCTTTGACTGCGTCACAGAATATACAAACAGATAATTTTTCTTGTTAGGTGCTGTATGAATTTATCTGAGAGGAGACTTTGTGAAAGCAAAATCGAGAGACAGTTAACAGGCTCTGCCTAGGACAATGATTCTGTTTTCTGTCATAGGCATCTTCCTCAAACACTTCCAGAAATATCAAAAGGAGTGACATGTGCCTGTAATTGGAGGTTGTTTTTCTTATATTTGTCTCGTACTACAGCTTGTTTAAGTTTGTCAGGAAATATGCCTGTTTGTTGGTGGTGAAATGTATCATCATTTCTGCTACAGCTATTCTCTAAGAATGTTATTTGAATAGAAGTAACCTGGTTCATACTATTTTGTTTAGTGCCCTGCCAGTCATGTGAAAAAACATTTTCAGCTCCTTAATCAGTATATAGAAATTGGTCATTAAGTTACACAGATTTGCTCCTAACATCTTTATTCTGATTTTCAGTGTCGACATCTGAAGAGTGTATTAAAGTTTGCTGTGGCAGGACATTCTGCAGAACTGCTTGGCTATATAAATCTACTGTTAGAGACAACTGGACTTGATCTCACCACGCCAGAGCGTATCCATCTCGCTAACTTGGCTGTAATGGCACATTCAGAGCAAGTCTTACGTGCTACTGCAGGAAAACCATCGCTTTTGAGAAAATATTTGTGAGTCATGCAAAAAGTTTCTTTCATTTTACTTTTTGAAAAGAAATATAGCCACTAAGAAATGCCCCATCTGCATGATAACAACTTTTGTAGATCATGTGTGCTTTTAATTTCCAGCACAGAAACTTATTAGGATCTATCACATATTGGACATTTTCATTAGTATTGTGTTACAATATGTATATAGCTGAAATAAATACAAGGCAAAGTAAATTCATATATAGGGCAAAGGTTAGTTTGTTGCAGTGAGAAATAATTGACCATACTCGTGCAAATATGTAAATAATGTTTGTTGTAAACATTACTTTTTGGGGTGGAACGCTGAGTCAGGAAGTATTCCGTCTCTGAAATGGCAGAGAATGTGCTGTGACCAACACAGTATTTAGAATCACACCTGAATCTTTTCACACAATGCACCTAATAGTCCGTACTATTCATGTGGATATTACCATTAATTCTGTAACTTTGAAGAGGACAGTCAACATGTAAGACTTATTTTTGATATCACATCTTCAAAGTAAGTGGTTATTGGTATAGGTACATGCACTAAAAGAGAAATAAATCTCATACTCTCATACTATCCCCCCCCCCCCCCCCCTTTCTCCAACTTGTTCCTCACACAGATGCTAACAATGGTGCATTTGTGCACACAATGCTGTACCACAGCAATATAGCTTTCTCTGATGTACTGCCACCTAATTGCTGCAGACCATCTTTTCAGCTGTGCCACAGCACAGTATGTGTTTTCATGAAGCATATGTGCAGCTTAACACTCCTCAAGTTCAAGTGATTTTAAGAAACTGTCAGTTAAAAAAATTAATAATTTCATATCTTATAGTTTCATGTTGGCACTTGGGAGTATTATATAGTTATTGTGATGTTTTGAATTTAAGGAACTTATTTGTGGAATTCACATTGAAAAATGTAGTCGCAGCTACCTTACATTGTTGTGCGAGAAATGTGGCAAACACATCAAAATTAATTTTGAAGCTGAAAGCAAAATCATACGTATTTCTAGTCTAGACTAAATACAGTACAGCAGCAATGTGCTCGAGGCTCCAGAGAGCGTCCATCATGTATCATGGAAAGTTATAAATATATATTATAGATATTTCATCTTGTTGCTCGCAGTGTAAAAGCTTTAGCTACAAAACAACATGTAGTAACTGGTCCCTGATAGTAATATATTAACATCAGTTTGAAGAAATGGTAACTACATATGTGTTTTATAATGTTAAATACATGCGTTATCTAATATGAAAAGAGAAATTGGTTTCTTTTTCTCTTAGTGATATTAAAAATTTGGAATATATGTTCCTTTTATTGAGACCATTTATATGGGATCAGTTCAGCTCATGACTAAGCAATGGAATAGAAATTTAAGGATTGTAAGAGCTCTTGGAGATTGTTGATTCATAATAATTCATGATTGTTTTGAATGCAGTTTATGAGATTCTACGTTAAAAATATTGCAAACCGACCTTTAAAAAATATGAAGCCATTTCTAATCTAGGTAAACCTGTGGTGTGAACAAACATTTTTGGCACAGGTTTCTTTCTAAATTTTTATGGTGCACCCACCAACTTCTTCCTCTAAAAAATCTTCAGTATTAATTGATAATGTTTTAAGTTTGCCAGTACCATTTCTAGTCTGAGGCCGAAACATCTTCTGTATAAATAAATTCATTCTCTTGGTTTAGCCATATTTTATTATAGTTAATTCTTTTAATTCTAGTGCCCATACAGTTTATATAAACCATTTTCCATAATTGTGGTCTTACATGTCTCTACTGTCAGCAAAGGTATTGAAATGTTTGGTCATCATGCATATGTCCCTCTTTGCCTTCAGAATCTTAATAGCTGTATTTATCTTCACTCTTCGTCATGTTTTCAGGCATAACTGTTACCAGCAGTCACTCATTGTCACAGTCCTTTAAAGTTGATCTGAAATTAGGATGTTGCACCTTCTGTTGTGACATGATCATTTTAGCCAGTGAATCAGAGTAAAATGTCAAATAGCATATTCAGGAAGATGATTGTTTTTCAATGAAGAGTCTCATTTAAGAGTCTGCTCTGACTGATATAAAATAGAATTTGTGCTATTTACACAAGTACAAGAGATCTGAGCATGGCTTGTCAGTAATGCTCCTAAACTTCCATCATTTTTGGGGGAAGGATTTTCGACCTGCAATCACGTATGAGACTTCTCAGGACTGCTACTGTTTCTCAACAGCAGCATCTACTGAATAATTAAAGTTCCAGCACAATAAATGAAGTATAGTGTTTTGCAGGATGTTGGTATATAGAGGATAACATTTTTCAAACAACTTATGGGAATTCAGCCAGGTAGTATTAACAGTGACTGGCGATATTTCGGCGGGAGCACACCCCACCATTTTCAAGGCAAACTGCAACGGACAGGTGATGTACAGGCAAATTTAAAACCTTGGTTCTTGGATTATTGCAGGAAAGATAACACACACACTGAACACTAGTGCCACCAAAGGTGACAAAAGTCAGAAATATCAATAGTGAGACTATGAACTAGCAGGTAAGGTAACATTGACTCTGTCCCTCTGTTTTTTGACAAGGAAGAGAGCAGGAGTCCAAACAAGTTTAAACAAAGACCTCCATTCTTGTTTACAAGGTTGCTCCCTAATTTAATCTCAACTGCCTCCTTAATAACACTGTCACAATAGCTGGACATGCATGCCAATATCTCGGTGTTGTTGTATAACATAGGGTGACCAGTATCCAAGCAATGTTCGGCAATGGCCGATCTACTGGGCTGCTGTACTCGTGTCTGCCGTTTATGCTCAGTACATCGGTCCTCCACAGTCCTGATAAGTTTGACCAATATATGTTATGCCACAGCTACAAAGAATGTGATACACATCTGCCTTATGCAAACCAAGATCATCCTTAACGGAACCCAAAAGCACTCTTATTTTAGATGGAGGTTGGAAAACACATTTCACATCATACTTCCATAAAATATGGCCGATCTTGTTGGAAGTGCTTCCTACGTAAGGTAAAAAGGCAGTAGACATAGGTGTTGACTCAGATTATCATCAGTCACCCGATCCACAGTTGGTCGATAGTGCAACGTATGTTCAATCTGTCTGTCACTATAACCATTTTGACGAAATGTAGCTTCAAATGGGACAGCTCAGCTGGCAAAGTCTCAGTGTCGGAAATGACATGTACCCTGAGTACCAAAGGCACGAAGTACCCCTTCACGCTGGTCTGGATGGTGACAACTATATTAGCCTGTAAATACAAGTCAGTGTGAGTATGTTTCCTGAAAACTGCATGTCCAAATGATGCATCATCCTTCCTCTTAACAAAAACGCCAAGAAAGGGAAGGCAACCATACTCTTCCACCTCCATTGTAAAACAAATGTTCAGGTGGATCGAGTTCAGATGTTCTAGAAAGGCATTCAAATTCTCCCTACCATGAGGCCAGACAACAAAGGTATCATCAACATATCTGATGAAACAGGTGGGTTTCAAAGGCGCTGATTCCAATGCACGTTCCTCAAAGCCTTCCATAAACAAATTTGTGATCACAGGAGACAATGGACTACCCATCGCAACTCCATCTGTCTGTTCGTAATACTGGCCATTGAATAAAAAGTAGGTGGATGTCAACACATGCTAATTATATACAAAAGATGCAACGTTTATTATGTGACTCATCGTATTGCAGAATTGATGCTGACCCCACAAAAAGTGTTGAGAGGAAGACCAACAGCCTCCTGTATGAGTGTGTTATCTTTCCTGCAATAGTCCGAGAACCAGGGTTTTAAATTTTCCTGTACATCGCCTGTCCATTGCAGTTTGCCTTAAAAATGGCGGAATATGCTCCTGCTGAAATATCAGCAGTCGCTGTTAATACTACCTGGCTGAATTCCCGTAAGTTGTTTTAAAATTGTATATGCTAGGAGAAACTCAGGTTTCAAAGAGGATAACATGTCACAAGGAAGCAGACCCTGACCAGCAGAAACTAATTTCTTTTTCTAATGTGTGACCTTCAACTATGATGAGAAACATAATTCACATCCTTTGTGATGAAAATGCTGTTTACCAGTGTAATAGAAAGGTCTGCTCTTTGTCAGGTAACATGAAATTATGACAGACTACAATGGATAATTTCCTACAGAATGCACAAGTCTTCAAGTGCCAGTGCTGCCACAGCACATTCAGCTGTAGTGTGGGGCCACTTAGTGAAACTGCACTGCTGCTGCCCTGGTGCCACTGCAGCAGCGCTCCTGTAAATTTTTCCTGCCATCAACTGTATCGGTGTGAGGAACAACTTGGTGGAGGAGGATGGGGGAGGGGGGGGGGGGGGGGGCTTATGGGTCGTATTTCATTTTTAGTGCATTTACCTATGCTGATAAACACTTACTTTGTAGATTTGACAACAAAAATTAGTTCAACATGTTGACTGTCTTCTTCAAACTAAGAGAATTAACAGAAATACCTACATGATCTACGTGAATAATACATAGACTGTTTGAAAATATTCAGTGAAGAACGTACTATTTAAGCATACCTGATTCTGCTGTTGGTGCACAAGCTTTCAGGGAGACCTTCAACAACACCTAAATATGTAATGTTGTGTGTGACCTTTTTTTTTCTTCTTTTGATGCATTTAGTCTCCAGCTTCGAATAACAAAATGAATGGTCAATAAAGCTTACAATATGTGAAGAACATTAATGGATATGATCAGTAAGTACATTACAACATAAGTTGCACATACAATAGTGTTGGGTAACCCAAGAACCAAGAACTGAGAAGTTCTTGATTCTAATGTATTGTGTAAAACTAATGTTGAATAGTTGAATATGACAGCTATGAGCATTCTCTCCCATTTCAACTAAGCTAAAAATGCTTTATATTGAACAAGGTGATTCCAGCATGTACAGCATTTGTTTCTGGTCAGTTTGTTGACAACTATGTTCTCGATTACCAAAACATACATCCAAGAGGTGAGAATGTTCATTAGTCCAGCCTAGCCACATGGGGCACCATTGGGTTTGCCACAAGTTCTGGAAATCAGGGAATTTCAAATGAATCAGGGAAATATCAGGAAAATTTGAAGAAAATTCTGGAAAAGTCTCGTTTTTGTCTGAGTAGATGAAACTGTTTACTGAGATGTCATGCATCATCGCTGGCTGGGTGCAGCTGAGTCCATGAGCCACTTCCCTATTCCCTCTTTCTAACTGCTTCTTCTCTTTCTACCATTCCCATTAGCTTGCAATCAGTACTGCCACCACTTATTGCTGCTAGCCTAGCAGCTGCCAATGAAAGGCAGGTAGGTGTGAGGAGTGGTTTGTTTGGATCTCATTCTCAGAGACTGTTGATGCAGTGGCTGGAGACAGCAGTCATGTATGCATGAGTTGTGTCTTAATATGAGTTGTGTCTTAATGATAGTGTGAATGTGTGTGTGCTCATGTTTTCTGATGAAGGCTATGGCCAAAAATTTAGTTGTGAGAGTGTGATTGTCTTTTCTATGTGCCTGCTGCAGCTCAGTGGTCATCTTTATGGTGAGTTGCTACCTATCCTCATTAGTATTGATTTTCAGAGTATTCACACAAGTTATCTGTTGTGTGGATTGATCATGTGGCCTCATTTCATTAACATGATGTGTGTGATATGTAAATAAGTGGCCACACTAGTGGACTTCCATGATGGGCCAAAACTGCAGGCCATTTCTGGAAGTATCTACAACAGATTAGGCCTGCCAATCTGAAACTCATCATCTCCCATACTGCGCAGGCCCTGCCTGTTGGATCTAGTTTCACTGATCTGCCTGCAGGCCAGGTCTGTTTGTGTGTGGCGTAATGCAGCAAATTTTCATTGTTTATACATGGAATCAGGACTGCGGTGCTCCTCAGCAGGCCAGAGGCCATATCAAATGGCTTTCAGGATTTGCAACTGTTTCACCACAAGAACATTGCACAATGCGGCATTTTATAGACATTTTATGTATTCTAGTACATTTTTGCTCTTTGAAAGTAGTGTATATATTGGAAAGTATGAATGACAAGAGGAAGAAAATTGTGGCAGTCACTGGAAGTTTGTATGCTATGTACTCAAGTATTTTGTGGAAGAAAAACCACACAATACCTGTAAAATAATAGATGTAGCACAGACAGCAATAACTGACAATAACAAACGTAGTAGAACCAAGATTTTATTGGCAGTCATCTATAGTGTTGGTTTACACATCTCGTCCCTGCCTTATACACTTCTTTCAAGAGGCCTACTTTTTTCTGAGGAGGTTATTTCTGAAATCAGTGAAGATAATTTAAATCTGTCTTGTGGCTCCAATGAAGTACATATTTTTGTCACCAAATGTGTTTCATTTTATTGAAATAAAATAACATCAGTGGTCTTCATGAAATTATATACCATTTGGCTTGATTTCTCCATCTAAAAATAGTTTATTGCAAAACATGTTGATATTAGTATTTAAGATTTTTGCTCAAATGTTTAGAAATACTGACGCCCTTACTTTTTTTTTTTTTTTGGTCAGCTTATGTCTTTACTTACCCTTGAGATCTGAAAATTTGTCCCCACAGGGGGCAAACAGCTCTTTTGTGGGTGCGTGTGTGACACGCATAGGTCCCTGAGCTATTACAGCCTTTATTCTTTTCTGGGCTGCTTTTTCTTCCTGTTCCTTCTCCTTCCCTGTCCTCCTTCCTTTCCCTTTGTCCCTTCCCTTCTCTTGGTGTTCATCTTTATGTCGGCCTGGCTATCCTCATAACTGTGCTTCATCTTACAGTTTTGTTTGGTTGCTTTTCCTCCTCCTTTTTGATTTTTGTTGTTTGATGCCCCTCAGGGGTTTGACATCCATCTCCAAATTTTAAATCTGTAGAGCATGAGCCAGATGGTGGAAGAGCTCCCTCCCTAGCGTCTTTGGCGTGAGTTCCTCTCCACCTCCTTCTCCTCTTCCTCTCTCTTTTCCCCCTTCTCTCCCTCCCCGCCAAAGCCCTTTTGCTATGTCACCAGTTTGGTAGCCAGTCTGTGTGGTGGGGGTGTTATGTACCCATCTGGCTGAGCCCCCTGATACCACAGGGATCACACTGCTGATACCTGTGCTGTGAACGCCTTGTGCAAGCCTACAAGTGGTTGCCCATCTTTTTGGGATATCGGAACTCCCAGCGACAACCGTCTTACCGGATGGCCATTGCTGTGGCTGGGTGGTGCCCACAAGGTGAACCCCTGTTCGGAGTGGGTGGTACCTGGGCAGATGTTTGGCACCTGAAATGTGTGGAATTCTCTGGTCACTCTATTGCGGCCACATCTCTTCTTTAATCTAGGCCTATCTCAGTTCCTGTTTCTGCCTTTCCAGACTTACCCTCCTTGGATACACCTTGGGAGGAGTGGCAGACGTGCCAGCTTGGGACAAAACCATATCCATGGTTCTTGGTCTGTACCAGGACTGACAGGGAAACGTTTGCTGGCACCAAACCCCTTTTCTTTGCAAAACATACTGAGGACAAGTTTGGTGAAGTTGAATTATTAAGCAAGATGAGATCTGGTTCTCTCCTTATAAAGACAACTTCTGCCAGTCAGCCAGCCTCCTTCTGCGCCTGCAACCATTTAGGAGACAACCCCATGGCTGTCACTCCTCACAAGTCACTCAGTGTGACACAGGATGTAATTTTCCATAAGGACTTTCTCCTTAAATTTGATGATGAACTTATGGATAATCTGAAACAACGTGGTGTTCATTTCATACGGCATGTCCAGAAAGGCTGGTGTGGACACTGGCACTTTCATCGTGGCATTTGAGGGGATAACCTGCCCGAGAAGGTCAAGGTAATAGTGTACAGATGCAATTAAAACCGTACATTCCACCTCCCATACGTTTCTTCCATTGCCTCAAGTTTGGCTACATGTCCTAGCGATGCGATGCCAACCCCTCTGTGGTGACTGTGGCCGTCCTCTTCATGTGGAGATCCCTTGCACCCCACCACCTAACTGTGTAAACTGCTGTGCTCTCCATTCTCCCCATTCACCGGAGTGTCCAGTGTACATGAAGGAAAAAAGAATTCAAGAAACAAAGACCCTTGACCGTCTCAGCTACTTTGAGGCCTGAAAGAAATTTGATAGACTTCACCCTGTAAATCTCTCCTCTACCTTTGCCTCAGTTATGCCTTCACCTCCTCACCCGTCCCCCTTATCCCCATCCTGCCCCCCGTCCTTTTCCTCACCCTCGATGGGTTCTTCCCTTCCCCTCCAGGAACTGCTGCTGCTTCTCCTCCTCCTTCTACTCCTCAATGGAGAACGTCCTCTTCTCTGGCTCATGCTAGGTAAGGGGCTGCGTCTCAGAATACCCCTCCCCCTCCACCTCATTCCGAATCAGACCCAGTTTTTATGGCTGTCACCCCATCCTTGTCGGAGACGACCACCAACCAAGTGATCTGACCTCCCCTTGGCTTCTTTATATCTCATCTGTACTCTCATCACATGATAATCCAATGGAATTGCTATGGATATTATCGCCACCTCCCTAATATATAACACCTTATTTCCTCTTACTCTTCGTTCTGTCTTGCTCTTCAAGAAACTCACTTTCATGATGACCCCTTTTTAAACGTTTCATGTTATTTGGCGTTCCTTCGGAACTGTGCTGGCCCCAGAATAGCGTCTGGAGGGTTCTGCACTTTGGTTTGCACCGATGTCATTAGTGACTGGATCCCCCTTCATACCAACCTGGAAGCAATAGTGGTTAGTGTGCAGACAACTCCGGCAATCACCATTTGCAATGTCTACCTTCCTCCAGGTAGGCCACTTCCTTATGTTGAACTGTCTACCCTAATGCAGCAACTCCCACCCTCATATCTCCTCCATGGGGACTTCAGTGCACACCACCCCCTGTGGGGGGTGTCGGGTAGGGGGTCTTCTACTTGCCCAACTTACTGCAGTCTTTGATTTGTCTTTCCTCAGTGACAGTTCCCCTACCCACATCAGTGCCAATCATGCTACCTTTATTGCTATCAATCTCACAATCTCCTCCCCTGCTCTTGTGGCTTGCATACATTGGTCACCCCGTGATGATCTTTTTGACAGTGACCAGTTTCAGGTGATTCTGCCATTCTCCTGTTGGGCATTCCACAGGGCCAGTTGGCCTTTATATATGTCTGCTGTGCACTTCGACACCTCTCTCTCTCGTATTGCATTGATGTGCTTGTGCAGGGCATCTCTGCCACTATTCTTCATGCTTGTGGCACTGCTGTCCCCCTATCCACAAGTCTCTTTCATCATTGACCAGTATTGTGGTGGACCATGGATGTAGCAGTCACTGTCCAGGACTGCCGATGGGCACTGCAGCAATTTAAATGACACAGGCCAACCTCCTCGCTTTTAAGTGTCTCCATGCTAAGGCTCATTACTTTATTAAGCGGAGTAAAAATGAATGCTGGGAGTGCTGTTTTTCCTCCATGGGAATGTATGGCTCTTCATCGCAGCCTTCTGGGCTGCCAGTGACAGTCAACTGTCCAGGGGCTTATCCTCCAAGGTGCCCCGTCTACTGATCCATTGGTCCTTACAGAACACCTCTGGACACACTTTGCTACAACATTGCTGTCCTCTTCCTATGCTGCCACCTTTCTCCGACAGAAACACAGAACTGAACAAACCCCCCTTCTGTTTCAACCCTCACTAAGCTGAACCCCATAATGAACCTTTCACTGAATGGGAATTCTTTCAGGCTCTTACCCCTTCACATAACATGGCACCAGGCCCAGATTCCTTCTACAACCAGATGATCCAACATTTTGACATTACACAGAGACAATATCTACTCAGGGTCTTCAACCTCATTTGGCACACAGGTGCCTTCACCTCACAATGGTGAGACAGTATAGTAAGTTATCCCTGTCCTTAAGCCTGGGAAGAACCCAATGTCTCTAGACAGCTGCCACACAATTACTGTGACATATGTACTTTGTAAACTGCTTGAGAGGATGGTTAGCTTCTGATTATGTTGTGTACTCAAATCTCAGGGCCATTTGTCCCCATATCAGTATGGCTTCTGGGAAGGATGATCTCCAACTGATCATTTACTCAGATATTTGAAACTGTAGTCCGACAGGATTTTACTAACTGTTGGCACCTTGTCATGGTCTTCTTTGACCTACATAAGGTATATGACACAGCTTGGTGCCATCACATTTTAGTTACCTTCCATGACTGGAGCTTTCACAGTTTCCTTCCAATTTTTATTCACGAGTTTTTATCCAACCAGCTCTTCTGGATTCCAGTTGGCACTTCACTCAGGACCGCTCAGATTCAGGAGAATGGTATTCCGCAGGGTTCTGTTTTAAGTGTCAACTCTTCCTCATAGCTGTCAGTGGGCTTGTAACCTCTTTTTGTCCTTCAGTTTACCCTGGCATTGTATGTCGACGATTTTTGCATCTGGTGCAGCTGCCACTCAGTAGCATTTGCTGAGTGCCAACTCCAAGGTGCCATCAGATGGACCTCTGTGTGGGCTGTCTCCTATGGATTCCAATCTTGTCCCTCCAAAACACAGGTTATGCATTTTTGTCGTCAATTCATATTACACCCTGACCTAAATAAGACGACCAGCTCCTAGATGTTGCAGCACAATCCTGTTTCTTGGGCCTTTTTTTAAATGGAAAGCTGATGTGGTTGCCCCCTATTTGCTGCCTGAAGGCTATAGGCATGCGGAAGCTTCATGCTCTCCACCTCCGGGCCCACACATCTTGGGGTGGTGACCATGCTACACTTCTCCATCTTACAGTGCTCTGGCCTTGTCCAGACTAGATTATGGAAGTCAGGTTAATGGGCCAGTGGCTCCGTACACTGTGAAAATACTTGATCCTGTTCACTTTGTGGGGTGCATCCGGCTATTGGTGCCTTTCGCACTAGTCCCATTGACAGTCTCCTCACAGAAGCGGGGATTCCCCCTCTACAAATATGATGAGGCCAACTCCTGGTTTCTTATGCATTTACCATTCACAGATTCCCTGACCATCTTGAGTACTCTGACCTCTTTGCAACCAAGGGACATCTCCATCCTGATCTCTGCCCATGGATGGGATTGCCAGTTGGAATGCATCTCACTTCCCTCTGTCAGGATCTCCATCTCTATTCACTGAAATGTGCCCCATGATTTCCTCTCTCACACTCCCCTGGGTGGTGCCTAGACCACAGATTAGTATTGGAGGGCAGCGTGGAGGGTAAAAATCATAGAGGTACGTTGCAGTAGTTGCTAGGAGATGAAGCAGCTTACAGAGGATACAGCAGCATGGAGAACAACAACAACAACAACAACAACAACAACAACAACAGTCATTTCAGTTGTAAAAAATAATTTATTTAAAAAGACAAAAGTGCTGTTCAGTATTAGTAGAGACAGTAAGGCCTAGGCACTTTTGTTCTGCAGTTACTGCAACAAAAGAGAAGTAGGTCACCTGATCAATGTTAGACAATTTTATACACACTAGTGCAGCAAGGAAGGTCCACAAGATTATTCCAAAGTGTGGTCCAAAAATTTAGCATAGTTCGCTGATTACCAGTCAATCAGAATGAGCTAGAGATGCTAATGCCACTAGAACAGTAACACAGCTAACTTTAGACTGGCTGTGCCATTTTGAAAGTTTCCTGTTAATTCCTGAGAGTGACTTGCAGCCCCAAGCGACAGTGGAACTGGAGTTTGTTGAACGGAAGTGCCATGTGCAGAAGGGTGCCAGTGAGACATATCTGTCAAAACTATCATAGTAGTGGCAGTGAAATAGTTTACACCAAAGTTTGCTGATGCACTAGTGATAAGTGAAAACTGAAAATATGTAAATGTAATGGTGCAGAAAAAAGATATTTCCATGAGACACTGATAGCAGGAAGTAATGCTAATGATTGAAAGTTTTATATGGAGGACTGGGTGAGAACTGTCACACGAACATGAAAGTACAATTGTATTTGACTTACTGCAGGAATACTCTATTGATTCAAGTGTCTTAAAGTTTCATTGAGCATGAGAGATGTCCTGAGATGAAGTTAATGACTGCAATTCATGCAGTTGACTGAGCTACAGTGAGCTCTTATTGTAAGGTTATTGGATGAAGCATTGATCCCTGGAAGATAGACATGCTTGCAATCCTTGTTCCAAATACCAGCTGAATACTGATTCACAACTGGGCTGCCATTGTCAAACAGTCTGGTGACCACACCACAGACATACTGGGAGACCTACACTGCAGCCAGTGTGTCAGGTACTATTGTCACGAACCAGTTGCTGAAAGCAATTCTATGAGCAGGGATGCCACATATTATGTTTCTTCTGACACACTTGTGGCATTGCTTATGAGAGCAATAATTATTGGAAAATGATGATGTATGTAATCAGCTCTGGGTATTATGGAGTGGGAAGACATAGCCTACAATTTTACAACTTTGTTGTTTGTTAAAAAAAACAATGAACAGTGCAAGGCACATCCAGAATGTTAACTAGCCCATTACGTTGCTGTTCCTACAATGTCAGACAAGTGCGCATTTCCTGCAGGACTGTGCCCAGGTACACACTTCTTACACTAGAATCCCTCCAAAATGTAGGACAATTTCCAGGGCTAGCACAGGCACCTGACCTGTCTTACACTAAACATTTATTATGGTAAGGAACAGTACACTGTCTATGTAGCGAATAAAGCCTCATTCGTGTGGGACAGTTGCTTTAGAGTGCTCATTTGTCAGTGACCACTGGGCAGTGGTGCTGGTAAAAGCTACGCATTCACAAACTGTTCTGTGGTGTACTTGGGGTATTTGCCCACTCCTACCTGTGGATGCTTGGCTGAGTATACAGTTGCATAGTTTACAGTCTGGCTGCCTGACTGCTCATGAGTAATGTGTTTGCTCACACCTGCCTGTCTCCAGGGATGCCTGACTTCCCCTGGCATGGGGATTCGAGTTGGAATAGTGTGAGTTAAAGGTTATGAATAATTTTATGAATAATGTCGCAAAACAGCAATTGAGATATTCTCTCAAACTGCGACTTAACTGAAATGTACTGAGATCGAGATACGGAGCATCAAACATGTTAAGCAGGTGTTTTTTTTTACCCCCCAAACTCTTGTACATGGACTAAATTTCAGTCAAATATGAACAAAATACTGTCCTTTCAGAATATATGATGTGATAGTGTAATATGTAATAATTATTAAATGCAATAGTGCAGTGTCTGTATTTGACAGTGTCTATAAGGTACAATACAATGTTCCTTTGGACATACATGAATGCATGTCCGAAGGAACACACACTGCTAATGATTTGTAGCCATATTAAATCAAGTGATGTATTTGCAAACTGTGAATTTAGAACCACCACAGATATATTATCATGGTGCGGCACAAATTTTCATTTGTTTCCAGTAAATTATATAGTTGTGGTGGCCACATAATCACAGTATGTGAATACATTTTCTGATTTAATATAATTATAAATCAGCAGCATGCATGTTTGCTGGAACATTGCAACAAACTTTACAGAACTTGTAAAATACAGAAACTGCATACTGTACTTCATGCCCAAACCTTGGCAACCTGACCAGAAAACTAAAGAAGTCTCTTCCTATGTGGGAATCATATCCTTGTGCAAGCATTGTGGGAAGCAGATAGTGGGACAAATGGAAGTTTGTATCTCTAAGTGAAAAGTGAAGTATGCGCAGATAGCTGAAGTGCTTAAGGTGAGTTTGAGTCTCGGTCCGGCACAATTTTTTTTTTTTTTCTCCAGTAAATTGTATAGCTGTGGTGGCCCTTGTTCACAGTTTGTGAATACACTTCCTGGATTACTAACTGCTTTGGATTTCAGTTAAGTCGCTGTTCCAGAGAACATCTCTATTGTTTGTGATTTCCCTCTCTTGTTGAATAATTGCATTGTGTGACTAATGGTGTACAACAACAATTGTTTGTGATAGCCTTTGTAATTTATCTCGTTTCTCTGTTTTATTTAAATGTTTTCATAGGTAATCAGATCCTGTGTATTCCTTTTATAGTGACTGTGAAATACATTTGTTTGTGACAGGAAGTTCTTATGTGAGAATCCTCATTATGATGAGGTACTTGCTGTCAATGTTGCTGGACAAACTGGTTTATGGGATGTTCTACATTATCTTTGTGGTCAAAGGGGACTTCAGTTTGAGGTGTTAGAGGTCCTGGCTAAGGCAGTCCAATCTTCTGAATTTTCTCAACACAATACTGTAATGGCTCCTTTTACCTGTGAGTATTAATATGAATATATTAACTGATCTGAAAAACATTATTAAATCTTCTTGCAAGATTGTGAAAAATTTAGTACCAAAATCTAGATTACCACACTGTGACACTGTGGGAAATTTCTCGTAACACTATGGGAAATTTCTCATGACACTTATGTTACAGGTACTTCTACTAACTTTGTTATAGTTACAATTTTCCTGATGTGTTTTCTTTCTTAATAGTAGAGTTGCTTGCATCAACCATAATGTGGAAGTAAAAATTATTGTTTTTCGTAGAGAGAAACATACGATTGCGTCGACAGAACTCAGAACATTCTTTTCTTTTTTGCAGTTTTCATTGATCGATTTTTAATGTTGTGTCTGTCATACATAATGTGTCTTGTAGCGGTAATGTGTTTTACAGATGAAACTTCAAATACACTGGTTCCCACATATCAAGAAAAAAATACAATAACATGAAATTGTATGTGTGATTTGTGAAGGAAGTTAACCAAAGTAGAGAAAATAAGACTTGCTATAAGTTAAACATGGAGAAACTGACTCACTCAAAGAAATGATTCTGACGTCCTATATTGTGGTGTAAGCACTTTTTCTTCTTGCTGCATATGACAGAGCCTGGTATGAGAGCCTAGGGTAATGATAGTTACTCTGCAAAAGAGGGTTCCAGCTGCCTCAATTCTTGACTTCAGCACATTTTTCAGATCCTTTTTGTGAGATATTCCAGTGCCGATACAGTGTGTGTTATATCACTCTGCATGTCTATTCAAGGGACTTAGAGTATTGTTAGAAAGTATACTGTTCCATTTAAAAGAAAAAAAAAAACATGCTTCCTTCAATATGTTGGTTGATATAAGTGTTAAGAATATATACCATGCAAGTAAATTACTTAGTACTCGGCATACTGTCATTTGCTGAAACCTGATTCAGTACTTTGAACTATTCACAAAACTTGAGGGGTATTATGTCTTAGAGCCTCCTTGTATGTACTCAGTGTGAGAACTGCACAATATTGGAAAGTCCTAGGTGAACACAAACAACAGGGGAAGGAGTAAAGATAACCACTCTCCCTGTAGTTCAAGTGTCATTTAGTAGACAAGAACATAAACAAGATACCTAAAATTTTGGACTATGTCTTTCCTTGCAGCTACCAGCTTCAGTGCTGGGACAACAGAATTCTTTCTCTCTCTCTCTCTCTCTCTCTCTCTCTCTCTGTGTATGTGTGTGTGTGTGTACTCGATGCTTGAACTACTTGAACTATACTCTTTATTTCTCCATGTGTGGATGATAATGCTGATTCCGTAACTGTTTTTCAATTCTGAAAAGCTGCTCTAGTTCTACATCTACATCTACATTTATACTCCGCAAGCCACCCAACGGTGTGTGGCGGAGGGCACTTTACGTGCCACTGTCATTACCTCCCTTTCCTGTTCCAGTTGTGTATGGTTCGCGGGAAGAACGACTGTCTGAAAGCCTCCGTGCGTGCTCTAATCTCTCTAATTTTACATTCGTGATCTCCTCGGGAGGTATAAGTAGGGGGAAGCAATATATTCGATACCTCATCCAGAAACGCACCCACTCGAAACCTGGCGAGCAAGCTACACCGCGATGCAGAGCGCCTCTCTTGCAGAGTCTGCCACTTGAGTTTATTAAACATCTCCGTAACATTTTTTAGGATTTTATTTAGTTCACATGACTGGTTTGGCCTTTATATTAGGCCAGTATCAAGTGTATATGAAACTGCCAAATGCTAATACGTGATTCGATGGGCATAAATCAAACAACGGAAAATCCAGGATGGAATGTAACAATACCAGAGAAGGAAAGTTGCTTGTCACCATATAGCGGAGATCCTGAGTCGCGATAGGCACAACAGAAAGATTCACACAATTATAGCTTTCGGCCCTTAAGGCCTTTGTCAGCAGTAGACACACATACACACACACACACACACACACACACACACACACACACACACTCACGGAAATGCAACTTGCACACACATCTGCAGTCTCAGAGAACTGAAAGCACACTGCGAGCATCGGCACCAGTGCATGATGGGAGTGGTGACTGAGTAGGGGTAAGGAGGAGGCTGGGGCGGGGAGGGGGGAGGGATAGTACGGTGGGAGTGGCAGACAGTGAAGTGTTGCAGTTTAGATGGAGGGCAGGAGAGAAGGTGGGGAGGGGGTAAGTATCAGAAAGGAGAGAAATAAATAAAAAGAAATTAAAAGACTGGGTGTGGCGGTGAAATGATGGCTGTGTAGTGCTGGAATGGGAACAGGGATGGGGCTGGATGGGTGAGGACATTCACAAATGAAGGTTGAGGCAAGGAGAGTTACAGGAACAAGGAATGTATTGCAGGGAAAGTTCCCACCTTCACAATCCCAAAAAGCTGGTGTTGGTGGAAGAACCCCAGGCTGCGAAGCAGTCATTGAGATGAGGGATATCATGTTCGACAGTGTGTTCAACAACAGGGTGGTCCACTTGTTTTTTGGCCACAGTGTGTCAGTGCCCATTCATGCAGACAGACAGCTTGTTGGCTGTCATGCCTACATAGAATGCAGCACAGTGGTTGCAGCTTAGCTTGTAAATCACATGACTGGTTTCACAGGTAGCCCTGCCTTTGATGGGATAGGTGATGTTAGTGACCGGACTGGAGTAGGTGGTGATTGGAGGATGTATGGGACAGGTCTTGCATCTAGGTCTATTACAGAAGTATGAGCCATGAGGTAAAGGATGGGGAGCAGGGGTTGTGTAAGGATGGATGAGTATATTGTATAGATTCGGTGGACAGCGGAATACTGCGGTAGGAGGGGTGGGAAGGATAGTGGGTAGGACATTTCTCATTTCAGGGCACAATGAAAGGTAATCGAAACCCTGGTGGAGAATCTAATTCAGTTGCTCCAGTCCCAGATGGTACTGAGTTACGAGGGGAATGCTCTTCTGTGGCTGGACTGTGGGACTTTGGGAGGTGGTGGGAGATTGGAAAGATAAGGCAAGGGAGATTTGTTTTTGTACAAGGATGGGAGGATAATTACGGTCAGTGAAGGCTTCAGTGAGACCCTTGGTATATTTTGAGAGGGACTGCTTGTCACTGCAGATGCGAAGACCACGGGTGGCTAGGCTGTACGGAAGTGACTTCTTGGTATGGAATGGGTGGCAGCTGTCGAAGTGGAGGTATTGCTGGTGGTTAGTAGGTTTGATATGGACCGAGGTACTGATGCAGACATCTCTGAGGTGGAGGTCAACATCTAGGAAGGTGGCTTGTTGGGTTGAGTAGGACCAGGTGAAGCAAATGGGGGAGAAGTTGTTGAGGTTCTGGAGGAATGTAAATAAGGTGTCCTCACCTTCAGTCCAGATAACAAAGATGTCATCAGTGATTCTGAACCAGGTGTGGGGTTTAGGATTCTGGGTTTTTAAGAAGGATTCCTCTAGATGGCCCACGAATAGGTTAGCATAGGATGGTGCCGTGCGGGTGCCCAATGCCGTACTGCAGATTTGTTTGTAGGTAATGCCTTCAAAGGAGAAGTAATTGTGGGTGAGGATGGCCATGACCAACTATATCCTCACCCACAATTACTTCTCCTTTGAAGGCATTACCTACAAACAAATCTGCAGTACGGCTATGGGCACCCACACGGCACCATCCTATGCTAACCTATTCGTGGGCCATCTAGAGGAATCCTTCTTAAAAACCCAGAATCCTAAACCCTGTGTGGCGAGTGGTTGTTGTTGTTGTTGTTGGTGTTGGTGGTGGTGGTGGTGGTGGTGGTGAACAATCATCATCACATTGTTGGAGCTGCAGAAATTTACCCTAAAAACACCTTTGGTGGTTTGCCCCAGTTCGCCATTTTTTGACAAGTGCACCGTGTTGATTTTGGGTAGTAACTGGAACTGTTGTTTCAAAGTGAAAATGACGCTTAAAAGCAATAATGCCAATAAGTAATTCATTGATTCTTCTTTTCAAACACTACATTATACAATGTTCTAGTGAAACATCATAAAAGTTACAGGTAAGCAGTAAAAAACAGAGTTACTGGAACAATAAATTTTTTACCCCACCTAGGTTTTTACCCCCACACGATTTTTACCACTGTCTACCCTAATTTCCAAGGTTTGTTACTTTAGCTACACTTTCAAGTGTTGATCTTTTTGTATTTGCCATAGAAGCAAGTGTTAAAGAGAAAAGAAAATCTTCGAAGAGAAATTTTCCTGTATCTAAAGAGAGAAAGGGATAAAAGACATAGTACATGAAGATATAAGATACAGGGTGACAGTTATTGAACTATATGAAATAAAATTGTCATAACTTCTGAATGGTTTGCATTAGAACATTCAAACTACACAGTTGGCCGCAGGGCATGATTGGAATCAGTATACACAGTAGGGTTTGGTTTAGCAACGAAGCCCATTTTCATTTGGATAGGATGGTCAATAAACAAAATTGGCGCATTTGGTTGACTAGTCATAACCTAAATCCAATATGTGTAATGATGTTGAATAAAGTTTGTGAACACCATAGTTTGTAACAAATTTACTCTTTTTTCATATAGTTCAGTAATTGTCACCCTGTATATTTGCAGTCTTGAGTTTTGTTTATTGCACTACAGGAGAGGAACGGATAATTTTGGATATAGTGTGGCTTTGGAGAGATAAAATGGTTGTACATTTTTTCCCGCTCCCCCCTGCCTACACACACACACACACACACACACACACACACACACACACACAGCCACCACCACCATCCCAATGCTGTAACCCATCTGCGACAAGTAATGATCTTGATGGGAGCGGGTGGTGAGGACATAAAAATTATGTGGGTTTGGGAGATAGAAGAGCAGCAGTGAAATTGGTTACGAAATATTATACAAGGTTGACAGGGGAAACAACTGACATCTATGCAGATAAGGTGAGGAGCTGGAAATGGGGCCACTAAGAGAAGTGCCTCAGGGACTCAGCATTCGTTTGCTATGTACAGGCTAAGCAACTCCGGGGTTTCTGAGCTGGGGGATGGTGAGTGCTGCCAGTCCTCTGTTATCATAAGCTCTGGGAACACTTCAGCGACCATTGTGTGGTGCAGCGGTGAAACATCGTGTGTCGCAGGGAACGGGGATTTTGGCTTAACCACTTGTATCGCAAGGTGGTAAAATCACTTTAAAAAAATAACCTCAATCTCAACATGCGTTGCGCACTGATGAGATGTATGGCTGTTGAAGAGAAACAGTCACTAGAGGGTAATCTCTGGGGAGCCTGTTGCACCCCAGTTGAATAAGGTTTTGCACAAGCATAGCTCTGTCTGGTTGGACTTCCTTCCTTAGCTGCTAGTGAGAACATTGTGAAACGTAACACTCATGTTTCTACTCCCAGTGGTTTGGGTGAGCTGTTCGATAGTATAAAAACCCAAAATCCTAAGAAACTTTGTATGCTAGTCCATGTGGACCATCTCTGAAATTCAGCGATTGTATTCACAGTAACAGACCACATTCTGTGATAGACAATGTCTTTATTGTGATTAAAAGGATAGACAGTTCTTTTGGAAAATAGTTGCATTTCTGTATCCTTAAAGCTCTGGAGGGGCTTGTAGGGTAACTCAAATCCACCAAGAGGCTGTGAAACAGTACTCTCATGCTCGATACCACGTAGGCTCCCCAAGTGCAGAAGCTGCTGAATGCCAAGTTACTTTGGTCAAGTGTTTTAAGAGTTGTAAAATGCTGGGACATTATGGATGTGGATCCAAAAGAACTGCAACAGGAATGAGAAAGAGCAAAGATGACTGAAGTCTGAGATGTTATGTTTTAAAAGGGTTGACGGTAAGCTTCAGAAGTGAGTATATTTTATCCTGACATTCAGTGTGCCGAAGTTGTCTGAGTATATGGCAGCAGGCTTTCTCAGCCTTAAGGTTAGACCTTATGCCTCAGAACGCTATGAGTTGTAATGGTTGGGTTATGTGTGGAAGATGTGGCACCACAGCCCATGTATATTAATTGCTCCCAGGCTCATCCACTTTGGAGCAGGGACTGTTGTGTCTTTGCTGAAGAAAAGAAGACTCAGGAAATAAGTCACCAAACATGTCTCATACTATGAGCGAAGAAGGAATTTAAGGCCACTCAGCCACCATGTTTTATGTACCGGGTGATCAAAAAGTCAGTATAAATTTGAAAACTTAATAAACCACGGAATAATGTAGACAGAGAGGTAAAAAAAAAGAAGTGTGACAGACGGCGCTGGACAGCAAAACATTAGTGACTGCGCATGATAATCGTGTATTAAAGGAGCTGTAATGAGAGAGAGAATCAGATGCGCCAGCAGTCGCAGCATGTTGACATTACCTGAAAAGGCACTTTTAGTGAAGCTGTATTATCAGAATGGGGAATGTGCTAGTTCAGTGTTATGATCCTATCACCATAGGAAGGGGACTTGAATGGGTTGTTTAGACGATAGACCCCCTAGTGGCCGACCGAGCACAAGGTGTAATGCTGCTGAGACAGTTCAGGAAGAAATGGAGACTGTAGCGGGTTTGTCTATGCACGGGGAAGTCTGGGCTCGTGCAGTCACACGTCGCACCGGCATTGCATACACTACTGTTTGGTTGGCACTGAGGCGTACCCTCCGATGCTATCCGTGCAAAATCCATCGGCATCATGAACTGTTACCTGGTGATTTAGTGAAGCAGAGGGCATTTGCGGTGTGGGCGTTTCAGAAGATGGCGGAAGATGACGATTGGTTGAGTAATGTGTTGTGGACCGACGAAACTCATTTCACACTCTGAGGGTCTGTCAACGCCCACAACTGCAGAATTTGGGCTACCAAAAATCCTAGAAGTGTCGTGGAAACTCCATTGCATGACAAGAAAGTCACGGTATGGGTTGGATTTACCATATCTACCGTTATCGGGTCTTTTTTCTTTGAGGAAGTGCGTGATTCTGGTTTTGTAACTGCTACCATGACGGGTGAGAGGTACGCCGATATGTTACAGAATCGCATCATCCCCAGCCTGGCTGATAAACACCTGCTGGAACGTACGATGTTTATGCAGGATGGCGCTCCATCCCATATTGCTATACGCATGAAAGATCTCTTGCGCGCATCGTTTGGTGATGATCGTGTGCTCAGCCGCCACTTTGGTCATGCTAGGCCTCCCAGATCCTCAGACCTCAGTCCGTGCGATTATTGGCTTTGGGGTTACCTGAAGTCACAAGTGTATCGTGATCGACCGACATCTGTAGGGATGCTGAAAGACAACATCCGATGCCAATGCCTCACCATAACTCCGGACATGCTTTACAGTGCTGTTCACAACATTATTCCTTGACTACAGCTATTGTTGAGGAATGATGGTGGACATATTGAGAACATCATCTTTGCTTTGTCTTACTTTGTTATGCTAATTATTGCTATTCTGATCAGATGAAGCGCCATCTGTCAGATATTTTTTGAACTTTTGTATTTTTTTGGTTCTAATAAAACGCCATGTCATTTCAAGCATGTCTGTCAATTTCTACGTCTCTGTCTACGTTATTCCGTGGTTTATTAAGCTTTCAAATTTATACTGACTTTTTGATCATCCGGTACTTTTTGTCTTGGTATTGAAGCAGCCTATCCACAGGGTCAGTGTCAGCACTCAAACTATGATGGTTGAGCAAGGCACATCTACCACCACATGTAAATGCAGCAGCCAGTCTGGGTCACTGGTCCCACAGCCCAGCCTTCCTATCGCTGAAACACTGAAAGATGCTGAATATAATGTTGGCTTAGATAGCAAACCCCCATGGAAGACATCAGAAGTGACACAGCAGAGTGTTCCTGTTATATTGGCCTTGCCACCATCCCCTAAATCCAAGCTGGGGTTGAAGGCCAACTGGCCAAAGTGATCTTTGGACCATCCGACCTTGGTTCTGTCTGACGGATTGGACGGTGATCATGCCATCGCTGGTATGGACCCCCCCTCCCCCTCCCTACCACGAGTCACCCCATCATTGCAAAGCTACAAGGGGAAAGATAGAGGAAAACACCACTGTTTAAATGGCTTCCATACTGCAGTGGAATTTGAATGATTCCTGGGCACATGTGGAGGAACTGTGCCTATTAACTCAGGGTAGAGCAATGTCTCTCTGTACTCAAGAGACATATTTTAAATTCTCCCTCGCCCCTCAGCTATGCTGCTACATTATCCACAAGAAAGATGACCTCAGTAGAGAGAGCTAAAAGAGGAGTGGCTATTTTTGACAACAGTGCATACAACTCCTCGCTTCTCCCCCTCACAACCAACCTACAACCAGTTGCAGTATCAGTAAATGAATATCATCAGTTGACAATATGTTCACTATACCTTCTCTCGCATGAGGTGGTCTACGAAGAGGCTCTCTGTGACCACCTTACTCAGCTCCCCCAACCCTTCATCCTGTGTGATGATCTAAATGCACACAAATTGCTTCGGAGCTCTCCAATCTCCTGCCCTTGGTGTAGAGAACTTGGTAGTCTTCTCTTGTCCTCAAATGCATGCTTGTTGAACATGGGGCAAAACATACACTTAAGCACTGTGTACTGGTTGTTACCTATCTCGTTTCTTGATAACTGAGTGATTGTGGAATCTTACGCAGTATATTGTGGTAGGACCACATTCGCACCACGTGTTTGTAATTGAGAATAGTACGAGTAGTTCCAGCACAATTTCAGCAAGACTTATTTATTAGTAGCTGCTGAAAGATTACACACTGCAGATCACGTTTGTCTAGGGGTTTTCGAAGTTTTGTCTGCAAAAATAATTACTCCAACAAACATGGCCTGGGTTTTCTTCTTGTTTGAAATAAACACTACCGGATCCGAAATACTTTCAGCTAAAATTATATTTATTCGTACTTTTCGTTTAGTAACTACAACATTTTCACTATGAGCATGATCCTCTAAATGCATTATACTGTACTGGTCACATAAACACGTCCATCTCCCTCTAATACCGACAAAGAAGTGGCGACTGGCGGGCAAGACAAAATGTGCCCGGAAGTTGCAGACATTCCTGCATTCCAGATTCTTTGGTCTACTGACCTTAATAAACTCCAAAGATACATATAAATAAATACATATAAATATACAACATTTAACATCTCAAACGAATCCATTATTTATCATAAAAGAAAATATTCATAATTAAATAAATTAAACACACTTTCTGGCAACATAATGAGGTTACGTTAGCTCTTTACTGTGGGCATCGTACTTTTCGCATGAGATAAACTTTATCTCCGACAGTTAATTACATTACAATAGCCCACCAGGACTTACAAGTGTACCGTGGTCCACTTGTCAGTCCGATACAGAAATTGCATCATTGTCTTGGCTTGTATACAACTTTTTATCACAACTGTAGTAAACTGTTTATTCTTTCATCAACCATTGACTTCCTCCTTTGTCTCACAACATAAATTACATAAATACATATGTCGATTTGTTGCCCAGAAATTTACCATAAAATAATACTAAAGTTAAAACATTTTCTCATATTAGAACAAACATAGTACTAACTCCTATATCATCAGTGAGGTTGCAAAAGTATTTCAATTCAACAACTCTATTCTCTCATGAGCCTTGTAAATTATGTGATATCAAAATTAAGAGGCAAAATAAGCCAACAAAGTATCTGTGTTGTGTTATAAACAGAGCTGAATAAAAACAGTTATGGTGAGCATGATGTAAAACAAAAGCACACTTGCATATACAAGAAAATACAGTCTATTAACTATACAATTTTTTAAAGCATTATGGTCTATTTAAGTGAATGAACAAGATTTCAAAATTTATGAGATTTGCTATTCTCAAACTGTGGGGGTGAGTGACATGGCTTGTCTCCTAGCATCATCAGTAAAATAAAATCCTTTATTTATCAAGTTTACATATTTTGCAATTCATTAAATACTGTACAATTACTTAAACAAGCACATAGGAATCATGAAATCTAATCTTATAATAGAATTATGTGACAATCAGTCTAGATACAACATCGTTTTGCATGAGCTATGTTCCATGGCATAGTATGGTGACTGCATTTTTTTTTTCCTTCCTCCAGTAAAATTCTTTCCAGATAAAGGCATGTTTGTAGGCTCAGTTTGCTCTTTTCTCAATATACGGCTTCAAAGAAACAACATTCCTAAGACCAAACAGCTTTCTAGACTTGGGATATACTAATCGGTACGCATTTTGGTGGGGGTTCTCAATAATCTCAAATGGCCCAATGTAAATGTCAAAGAACTTCTTGAGTTCTGCTGTTAGTAGCTTTGATCATTTGTGGAATTTCACTAAGACATGGTCACCTACTCTGAATGTGGTAGCCTTTATTTTCCTATCATGTCCGTTTTTCCTAGCTTCACCTAGTTTCTTCATGGTTTTCTTTACTATCTCTTCATGTTCTTTCATTGATATTAAGGTACATTGTGGAAAGTCTATTAATTCAGAAATAAGATTTGCTGGTCTGAGATGAAACATAATTTCATATGGTGAAAACCCAGTAGAGCTATGCTGCAAGCTGTTCATGATATCCTCGAAGTTGTTTACATGGTCGGACCAACTAGGGTGTTTGTGACTACAATGCGTCCTACAAAGTCTCCCTATTTCTCTCATGTACCTTTCTGCTGGGTTTGAAGATGGGTTGTACACGGGTATCAAGATGTGTTTTGTGTTAGTTTTTTCCATGAATGCTTTCCAGTTTTTTGAAACAAATTGTGAACCATTATCAGATAGTATAGCTTTAGGTTTCCCTACACTCTTGAAGTAATCTCTCTCAATCTTTGTAATGATCTCTTTACTTGTAGCTTTTCGAACAGATTAAAGTTTAATTAGTTTGGAAAATACATCAACCATGACGAATATAAAACAATGGCCACCTTTGCTTTTAGGTAAAGGTCCATAAAAGTCTACAGCTACTAAATCTAGTGGCTTATCTGGAATGATGTTCTGCATTTCTCCCTGACATGTTCTGTTGCTTACTTTTACTCTTTGACATTTGTCGCATGTTGATATTTCGTTCCTCACCTTCTTTACCATGTTATAAAAGTAGATATTTTCTTGCAACTTTTTTACACATTTCTGTATTCCACAGTGACCATAACTCTCATGCGTGTACTTTATTAACTTTTCTGCCTCACACTCTGGCCAACATAGCTTCCAACTGTCAGAGTCCACATCTGTTCTTCTAAAGAGTGTTCCCTTAAAGACCTTATAGTACTTGTCAAGTTTATCATACCCTCTTTTGCCTAAACAGTCCTTAACCAATTTCCAATTAGGATCATTATTCTGTTCCCTCCTGATGTTATGGCAAAGTGTCCTTATGAGCTTTTCATCTTGGATTCCCTTCATGTATCTTATTTTAAATTCCTTTTCTTCCTCTTGATCAAACATTTCCTGATCTCCTCCTACTGGTAACCTGGATAAAGCATCAGCTACTACATTTTCTGATTCCTTAATATACACAATTTCGTAATCAAACTGTTACATGAACATGGCCCACCTGGTTAATCTACTGTGATATAGTCTACACTCCTGCAAGTAACTTAAAGCTTTGTGGTCTGAATAGACTTTTATCTTGTGTCCTAACAGGTATGTTTTAAATTTTGTAAACGCCCAGTGTACTGCGAGTAATTCTTTTTCTGTGACAGTGTACTTTCTCTCATGTTTAAGTAACATTCTGCTGGCAAATGCAATGGTACAATGAAGATTTTTTCCATTCACAACTTTCTCCTGAAATAGTTCTGCTCCTAGTCCATAATCACTACTGTCAGTGTGGAGACAAAATGGCAAACTAAAATCTGGTCTGTGTAAAAGACTGTTCTGACAAAGTTCATTCTTCATTTTATCAAATGCTTTCTGGCACTCTTCAGACCAATTCCATGTAGCATTTTTTCTAAGTAAGTTGCTTAAACATGTTACATTAAGGCATTGTCCATTTACATATTTTCGATAGAATCCACAGAGTCCATAAAAAGACTTTAATTGTTTTCGGTTTCTAGGGGATGGAAAGTTTACGCTAGATTTTATTTTCTCAGGATCTGTACTTATCCCTTCCTTAGTAATGACATGACCTAAAAATTTGAGTTCTGACACACCAAATTTACATTTTTCCAGTTTTAATGTCATACCACCTCTT
This sequence comes from Schistocerca americana, assembly GCF_021461395.2. Classification (NCBI taxonomy): domain Eukaryota; kingdom Metazoa; phylum Arthropoda; class Insecta; order Orthoptera; family Acrididae; genus Schistocerca; species Schistocerca americana. The sequence goes on from NC_060120.1 coordinate 416,350,324, forward strand.
CTGAGTTTCTCACACACCTTTTTCAATAACTTCAAATGATCCTCCCAACTTTGATTTGAAACTAATATATTGTCTACATAAATTGTTAATTCTGACAAAACTTCTTGGCCAAGTACATAGTCTAGTGCCCTTATAAATTCGGCGACTGATGAGTTTAATCCGAAAGGCACTACACAATACTGGTAACATCTCCCATTGTATAAGAAAGCAGTGTACTTTCTAGAACTAATTGCAAGAGGTACTTGATGAAAACCTGAAGTTAGGTCAAGGCTTGACATAATTTGGATATTTTTAAATTTATATAACAACTCATCGATGTTCTCTGGGTGGTCAGTTTCTCTGTATAAATATTTGTTTAACTGTCTGGAATCTAGTACTAATCTGACTTGTCCATTAGGTTTATTTACAGTGACTAAGGGCTTATTATAAGGGCTTATACTCCTCTCAATGATTTCACACACTTCCATCTTTTGCAATTCTTTCTCCACTGCTACTCTTTTCGAGATTGGAATACTGTACGGTTTTGTAAAGAATGGTTCATGTGGCTTCAACTGTAAAGTACATTGGTATCCAATTACTTTACCTGGTATATTGCTAAATACATCACTATATTCCTACAAAAATAATTTCAAATCTTGTTTTAGGTTCTCAGTTAGTTCTCTAGCTTCGGCTACTTTTTCATTTACCAACTTTTCAAACTCTATCTCGTCTGTATCAAAATCTGTGACATGGCTTTCAATGTACTTACCTTCTTTTGTAACTTCAATACTGTTCACAGTCTTATTCATACAAAACACATTTGATTGAAGAAGTTTCGTAGTGATGACTTCACCACTTGGTAGAGTCATCATTAATTTCTGCCCTGCCCAATCAAATGCTGCACTTACTTTTGTTATCCAAGACATGCCTAGGATAAAATCCTCTGTGAGATCAGGAATGACGAGACACCCATGTGACCATGATACTCCTTCAATTTCAAAAGTAATAAAAGCCTGACTCCTTATTGATTTACTCTGCTTCCCGGTAGCACCTCTTATTTTAATTCCTACTACAGGTAACTCAACATAATCCTTATTAGTTTTCAGTTTTTTACTTAATGTTTCTGATATCCCAGATACTTGACTTCCTGTGTCCACTAAACACTTTCCTTTCCATGATCCTATCTGCACATCAATAAATGGACTGCTTACATCAAAGTCAAATTTTTTGTTAGTATTCTCATGTAATAAGTCATCTTCAATTTCACTAAATCCATATCCCTTTCCAGTGTCCTTACCTGTATTATTACCACCAGAGTTATATGCTGTTATTACCCTAATTGCATTTTCCTTGGCCTGATTACTATTCCTGAATATTTCATCAATCCAACTACATTCATTTGTGCTATTGTGTGTCTCTCCTTTATATTTATCTCTTAACACTTGTGCAATGTGATACATAATTCTATGCCACCATTCTGGATACAAAGTTTCACATATATCAAGTGTTACCTTTCTGAAATTTTCATCATCCTTAATGGCACTACTGTTAACCCGTAAGTTAAACAAAAATTGCTCACTATCTGACATTTCATCATCTGCTCCCCTGATGCTGTTAAGATTACCTGCTGTCAGTTCCTTCTCATTTTTCTTACATGTATCAAGATCAAATAACTCATTGACTAAAATTCTGGCATCCTTATCATTCAAATTGTCAACTGCTTTCACGTGTACCTCACTAACTTCATTACTATCCTCTTTTATATTAGTAATCCCTAAAGCTTCCAACTCCTCACTTACACCAATAAAACATCTTTCTTCACTACTATCCTCAATCTCCTTTCCTTCCCAATCAACATCACAAAAATTATCCTCTTGATCCTCTGCGCCCTTACCTTCAGTATGCAGATACACATTTAAATCATCCTTACTAGGTGCTCTTTTCATTCCTAGCCCACCAGACTCTTCCATAAGTTCTCTAATTCCTGATACACTTGGATCATTTGAACAACTATTTTCCAGCAAGGTGCCCCTCTCAGCGCACTCATAGAATGAATCTAAGTTTAATTCTTCGCAGTTTTCTAAGCAATCTGGTTTATTTGTATGACATATATTATTTGTAACAGATACTACATTAATGGGATAACACTTCTCTTTAAAATAAATACTCATTATGTCACTGGTATCTTTCTGTTTAGTTTGACAGTTTGGGTTGGCCCTTTCCATTTGTGTATAAGTAGCTCCTACCTTGCGGACTGCCAATGGAGCCCTATTCAGTTTTTTAACTCCTGTTCAGTTCTCCCCATACCATTATGACTATTCCATTCCTTTGGGTTATTTCCAAAGTGCCTGTTACCAAATTGATTATGACTATTTCCGTATTGACCCTTGTAAGGGAAATTATGTCCTTGTGATCCCTTGAAGTTGTACTGGTGATTTCTCTGATGAGAATCACTACTTCCAAAACTGCGGGGTTCCTGTTTATCATGTTGTGTGTTTCCCCAATTTGTATGCCCTGTCTTTTGAAAATGGTTTTGACTATGGTGTGGTGATTTACCCATTTTCTCAATAATTCTATCTAGTTTGTCAACATATTTCAAAAACTGATCAATTGTGTCATCTGGACCATAAGCTAACTCCCACTGTAGTTTACACGGTAGCCTCCTTTTAAGTGCATCAATTTGAGTGAGTTCATCAAAAGGTTTGCTTAGGTGAGTGAGTTTCCTTAACTTATTTCTGCAAAATTGCTTCATGCTACCATATTCATGTTTATAAACAGGTCCATTCAAAAATTCGCTTTTTATTCTTGCTTGTTCTGTCTCTGACCAGAATTTACTTAAGAACCTCTCCTCAAACTCTGCAAAAGCCATTCCCTCCGTACAATAATGATTAGTCCATGACAATGCTTCACCTTCTAGAAATCGTTTCACAAATTTAATTTTCTAATTATCATTCATATTTGGAAAAAAGTTATCTTTGCAATGCTGCAGGAAATCTACCGGATGCATACTGCTCTCATCTGAAAAGTTTTTTACTGGAATGTTGCACCACAAAGTGCCAATATTGTTCGGCAAACTATTGGTGACCATATTGCTACTAACATTTTCAAGTTTCTTAGTGATGTCATTAATACTACTTTCTAAACTCTTGACTTCATTTTTGTTTATCTGATTATTTACATCTATTTTTTCAGTAATAATTCCTATCTCTTGTTCAAATTTGCTTTCTACTTTAACAATTTTATCGTCTACAAGAGAAATACGATCAGATACTGTTTCTTCTACATGTTTGATATCTGAATGCACAACTTTAAACGCATTATGGATTTTCTCTCTACCTGTATTAACTTCAGTTTTCAGATTTTTTACTTTTGCATCTACATTTTTGACTTTTCTCCCGACGTAATTGACCTTACCCGTGATCTTAACCATATTATGACTCAAACTGGAAATTTTTGCTTCTACTTTTTGAAAGTGATCGTCATTTTTCTTTTCATATTCTTTGAACTGTTTTTCAAATTTATCACTCATGAGCTTAAGAGTCGGGTCTAACTGAGCAGTGTTTTTTTGCTCCATTTGATCCAAATGAATCTCATTAGCATCGAGTCTGTCTTTAATATTTCCTAACCACTGTCCCTTTTGTCTGTTAGTGTCATCTATTGCCTTAAATTTTCCCTCCATATAATTCATTATTTTTGATAACATGTCTTTAACTTCATTCTGTCTTTCCGTACGAGTTTCAACTTTGTCTACAGGATTCGAACTATTACTGTTGCATTCACTTTCGTATGATAAATTTACATCTGTACTAGCGTTGGCGACACCGTCGTCAATACTTTCCTCTTTCACAATAGTCATCTTTTTACACAGGAATAAACAAAACACAACAAATTTATCTTTTCTAAAGGATACTAAACTATCTTACTCACAGGTTACTGATTTTCTTATCTTATAACGTCTTCTTTGTTGATTGGTGCATGATGGAATACACAACACTGAAACACTACACTTATATGAATATTGCTTTTTTTGTTGCACAACACTTTACACTTTTTTCTTCTTTCTTGACTTATTGTGCCGTTATTCTTGCTCCAGTAACTGCATTCCGATGTCTTGAAGGTATCAGCATACGACTTCCTTTGTCTTGAAGGTATCAGCATACGACTTCCTTGAACATTTTCATCCAGGATGTACGAATTCTGTCGTTTTCTTCGCAATCTCGGTGGTAGTTTATTTCGGTAACATTTTCAATAATCCCGGACGAGCCCCCATATTGTACTGGTTGTTACCTATCTCGTTTCTTGATAACTGAATGATTGTGGAATCTTACGCAGTATATTGTGGTAGGACCACATTCGCACCACGTGTTTGTAATTGAGAATAGTACGAGTAGTTCCAATACAATTTCAGCAAGACTTATTTATTAGTAGCTGCTGAAAGATTACACACTGCAGATCATGTTTGTCTAGGGGTTTTCGAAGTTTTGTCTGCAAAAATAATTACTCCAACAAGCATGGCCTGGGTTTTCTTCTTGTTTGAAATAAACACTACCGGATCCGAAATACTTTCAGCTAAAATTATATTTATTCATACTTTTTGTTTAGTAACTACAACATTTTCACTATGAACATTGATACTCTAAATGCATTATACTGTACTGGTCACATAAACACGTCCATCTCCCTCTAATACCGACGAAGAAGTGGCGACTGGCAGGCAAGCCAAAATGTGCCCGGAAGTTGCAGACATTCCTGCATTCCAGATTCTTTGGTCTACTGACCTTAATAAACTCCAAAGATACATATAAATAAATAAATATAAATATACAACATTTAACATCTCAAACGAATCCATTATTTATCATAAAAGAAAATATTCATAATTAAATAAATTAAACACACTTTTTGGCAACATAATGAGGTTACGTTAGCTCTTTACTGTGGGCATCGTACTTTTCGCGTGAGATATACTTTATATCCAACAGTTAATTACATTACAACTGCTTCAGGGTCATTCAGTGCCGTCAGTCTCTTGCTGTATTCTCTAGCCCTCGCACACAATGCTCAGTGGGGAGCGGTTGATGACTTATATGCAAGTGACCTCTTCCCATGTGGATTCACCTGCTGGAAAGAGTGGTGCCTGAAAGATATCCCCCACAGTGAATGCTTCATAGAGCAGACTGGACACTTTACAGCCAACTCGTTGTGTTTGAATATGACAGTGTCAAGAATGGATGGATCATATTACCCAAATGATCCACCACTCTGCTGAAGCTTCCATTCTGCAGTCTTTAGACCAGCTGGAAAGGCAAGTTGTGCCTTGGTGGAGCAAACAATGCCACATTGCAATCTGGTCCAGGCGGGCAGCTCTGTCAGTTCAAGTGATGGCCAACTGAAGATAACCTTGCAGCCTTTTGGGTAGTGAGGGTAAAATGTCGCCGAATTATTAGGGAGAGCAAAAGGAAATCATAACAATCCATTATCGTGTGTTACAGCACCTTACAGAGTGCAGCACAGAATTTCTCTTTGTGCTTTGTAGTGTCATTTGGGTGTCAGGTCACTTTAGCGATTGGCAAGAGGCAACCCGGGAAAGACCACACATGCCCGAATAGTTATCGTAGTGTTGCCCTTGATAGCTTTGTGGGGAAGACGATGCGGTGGATGGTCAACTGCCACCTTGGCTGGATCTTAAAATACAGGCAGCTCCTTAGTCACTTTCATTGTGGGTTCTGGAGGTATTGCTCCACCTTTGATAACCTGGGCTTCCTGGAGGTGGCTGTACAACAAACTTTCCTGTCACTGGCATCACCTTCTGGCTATGTTTTTTGACATCAAGAAGGCTTGTGATAATACTTGGAGGCATCTTATCCTCAAACAGCTCCACAAATGGAGTTTTCATGGATGTCTTCCCATTTTTATTTGGCCCTTCCTCTTGCCACAGTGTTTGTTTTGGGCAGGAGAATGGTGTCCCTCATGGTAGTGTTTTAAACATGACTGTCTTTGCCATAGCTATTAATAGTATTACATCAGTAGTTAAATATCCTATCCAGTATTCCTTGATTTCTAAGTGTCTTTTGTTTCTTTTCCAGCCTTGCAATGACAACACACCAATTGCATCTAACTTTCAACAGTTTGAGGAATGGGCAGAGAAGATGGGCTTTAAGTTTTCAACCAAGACATCTTTGTGCATTCCTTGTAACTGTTCACGTTCTGTTTTAAGCCTCCCTCATTTGAAGAGGAGGGATGCTGTTCTTAAGTTTAAAGATGCAGTGAGGTTTGTGGGCTGCACGTTTGACTTGAAATTTACATGGTTGCCACACCTTAGTAGCACTGAGTACTTTAAAATGTGTTAGCCAGAATTCATGGAGGGCAGGCAGGACTTGTTTGCTCAGATTTTACAGGGTTTTCGCGTGATCTTGGCCTGATTCCAAGGGCACAGTGTATGGGTCTGCAAGACCAACTTATTTAAAGATATTGGACATGGTGCAACATGAAGGGATTTGCCTAGCTATAGTGGCTTTCCGAATGAGCCACATGTTGAGCCTCTGTGCTGAGGCTGCTGAGCCGCCACTTCACATCAAATGATAGCTGCTCATTGTGTGATATGCATATAAAATGCTGTCCACACTATGCACATCTGCATCTGGACTCCCAGTTTCATGTTTCAATCTCTGTTTTTTTTTTAACATTTTAGATAGGCATCACAGTTTAACAATTGTGGCGCCTGAGAAGACAAATCCCTTGGCTGTTCCGTTGCCTTCCCTGAATATCTTCAGGACTTGCCTTCCCCATAGGCATATAGTATTTTCTGTAGAACTCCATGCGATCCTGAAGGCACTGGAGCAGATGAGGTGTCTCCAGGGCAGACAGTTTCTCATCTGCTCCAATTCCCTTGTTGTACTACAATTGTTACGCCACATGTACCCAGCAGAGAAACTGTTGCAGCTCATACATAACTAACTGTACTTCCTGCAGCTGCGGGAGAAGAAGGTGTCATTCTGCTGGGTACCAGGACTCATGGGAATTTGGGGAAATGAACAGGCCAACAAAGCCATGAAGGAAGCCTTCTGGGAACATACCATTACGGAATATGCCATTTCTTCACAGGCTGTCATTTTGCTGGTGGATCACAGAGCCATGCAGTTATGGGAGGGGCAGTGATAGACAATAAGCTATGGTTACGAAGTCAACTTCTTGGCCATTGGGAGCCTCATGCCAGTCATTCCAGCATGATGAGGTGGCCTTGACCTCCCTCTGCATTGAGAAAACTGTCCCCTCACACATGGCTTTTTATTGAAGCGAGAGGGGTGTCTCCCCCCCTGTCTGTGATGCCTGTGGTGTGCAAATCAGTGTACGCTATATCTTAATTGAATAATGTATTTTGTTTTGTGACGAGCAGGCAGAAGCAAATTTAGGTTGGGACTTGCCCTCTATTTTATCTGGTGACGAGATGAGTAGGGTGAAACTTTTAAAATTTTGTGATGTGTCTGGACTCTGGCCTAAGCTTTTAGACTGGAGATTTTACTGTGTTACAAAGTGGCCGGATCACACCCTTATTTCCAGCAGTCAGCCAGCTGCAGGTGTCTACTGTCTTCTTTTAATACTTTCCACTGCATTTTCCCTTTTTTATCTTGTGATTTTTGTTGCTTTGTGTGTGTGAGTGTATCCAGTTTTTCAAGACTTCCTGTATGTTTTTATTTGCACTCCTGATTTTAGTCATTCTATCAACAATGTAGGAAAAGATAGATTATGGAGATGACATGTTAAGTTGCAGCCAGGCACAGTTAAAAGACACTGTGGTCTGTGGCTGAAAGCTTATGTGTAAGTATCTTTATAATTGTGCCTGTCTGCAACTTAACATGTCATCTTTATGGTAAGTAGCAATCTGTCTGTTCCTACATTGTTGATATTCCAATCTGGAGTTTCCATTGTTTGATTTATTCAGTTTATGGTATTCCTCCACACTTGTCCCATTGTATTTTATTGTGGGGGCTAAAGATGTTGCTGTTATGGGCCCTCAGAACTTCATCTTCATCACCACCACCATAATCATCATCACACTAAGAGAAATGTTAGTATACTAGTACAATGGGAAGGCAGAGGAATCAGAATGAGAAAAGTGACACACAAAGTAAAGAAAAATCTAGCAGAGATTGCAGCAAGGGAGTTGTGGTAATGAAGAGTTTATTGGAGGGATAGTTGTCATTTATAAAAATAAGAAAAGCTTACATTAGAGGAGAAAATTTGAGTGACACTGCCTGTGAACTAGCCTCTAAAGTCAACTACATAATGCTGAGAAGCATACTGTGCAGCTAGGTAGACCAGTTGTAAATACACTTGTGGCTTTCATGGCGAAATGAACCCTGAGCAGGATATTATGTAGATAGGGTGCTTGGCAGAATACCACTTTGGGATGCATGATTAGATGCATGGTGTTGAGTGGATGTGAGAGATATGTTTTCCACCTGTGGCTTCCAGAGAGATATGACCCATTTCATGTCATTTGTATCCCAGGAACAGTCTACTGCTCTCCTCTACAAACCCATGTAGTGGTGTGAATTAGATATTAAATTATGATTTTAAAAGTATACTTCCCTCTCTCATCTGCTTGTTTCACTGTTGAAGAGGAAGTCAATCAAAAACCAAAGAAAATTAAGAGTCTCAACGAAAATTGAGAAATGGCTGCTACAGCAAAATGTTTACTTTCATTGTTTCAGCTGCATTATGGCGCTGCTTGAGTGAACCTTCACTACTTCAAGCCCTTATATGTCGACCAATACAAGCGGGCCACCATCTGCAATTTGTTAATACACATTTGCCATACCTGGGAGAAGAAGTGTTGGAGGTAAAAATAAAAGAAAATCCTACTGGCCATTATGCACCAGCAAACTATAGCTCTTTCCAAATAGTGTTGATCTTTCAGATTGAACAAAAATACTGCAAATATTATCTCTTTTATCATGTATGCCATTTTTGAAGGTCAGAAATATTTCACAATATTTGAATATCAAAAATATTTTAAGCTTTTGAATTATTTAATGCAAAGAGAAGGCACAGAATTAAGATTTAACATTAATTAAATATTCCTCTAAAGCTCCAAATGAGTGGTCTTGGCTTTATTGAGGCATTAATGAAGTGCATGAGCTTTAAACAGAAATTCTAAGTAAGATATAAACAGAATAAAATTCAAATGCAAGAAAACATAGGACATAATCGAGGGCTGAAATGAAAATAAGTGTGTGTGTGTGTGTGTGTGTGTGTGTGTGTGTGTGTGGTGTGGTGTGTGTGTGTGTGTGTGTGTGTGTCCACACACCCGCGCATGTGTGTGCGTGCGTGCATGCGTGAGAGAGAGAGAGAGAGAGAGAGAGAGAGAGAGAGAGAGAGAGAGAGAGTGAGTGGGTTTAGGAAAGGGGGAGGTAATAGAGGAAGACAGAGAATGGAAAATAAACTCTCAAATGTTTCTTTTATTATGCTATGACAAATTGTGATGGAGTATTGTTATTTTATAGAGATTGGCTGCATTATATGATCCGTCATCACCCGTACTTTGGCCTGCTGTGACTCGACTACTATTATCCAGACAACATAAAAATTCTTGCAGCAGTTCCTACTCAGCTCAGGAATCGTTTGACATCACAGACAGTAATGTGAGTAACAGCTCCTATTTATTTCTACAATCAAGTAAAAATTAATAGTGAATACCTGTTGGTCTAAATGTTACTCAGTATTTCCTCAGTGTATCTGCACTGTGTATGTACTGTGATTGATCATTCGTCAGGTTTCTATATCTGGAATTAAAAGCTTAATTTTATTTTTCACACTGTTCAAGCCCTGTACTACAGATTATTTTGTATGCATTCCTCATGAATAAAGTGCAGTAAAATGCAGATACAAGAATGTTTTCTTTATTGAGTGTAACATTTTTCCTTTAAAGTAATGGGAGAATCCGTTGACATTATATTACATTCCTGATGTTTCCCGTCAATTCAACACTGTTTGTGTACAGTACTTCGTAATTTGTAGTACTATGAATGTGTTTGCAAACTTTTTTTTTCCCTACTGGAACACGAACAGGCTGTATGCAGTAGCACTTATTTAATTATACTGTTTATTGAAACTATACTTGTGTTAGGTGCTCAGGAGACAAGTCATATATTTTGGCATGAGACCAGTGACATAAAAAAATATCATGTTGACATAGTAATGCTGTGAAGAACTTTATTTTTTTGTGTACTTTTAGTAAACCACTATGAAGATTGCCCACAAAGGACCTTAATTTTGCCATCAGAAATGACTATGTAGTGTAGAATGAAATAAGTGAAAACATTTTTTGTTTTGTAGGAAAGTATGCTGTTTCCTGTTTTATACAAAACATCTTCTAACACACTACCTAATCAAAAGTATCTGGGCTTCCCTGTGTAATGTGAAATTAACCACTAAATGTCATGAGAGGTAGCCCCACCAGTAAGAAATGAGTGTGTTGTCCGTAGAGAAGCAGTAACATCATAATGGATTGGTCAGGAGAGCTCAGTGACTTTAAATGTGGACTAGTCGTTGGAAGTCACCTGAGTAACAAATCCATCAAGGTGATTTGAACCCTCATAGAGCTGCCGAAGTTGACTGTTGGCGATGTGACTGTGTGAAGTGGAAATGCGGAAGAACAACTACAGCTAAACCAAGGCCACGGAGGCCTCATGTATTGACAGACTGGAGGTGTTGAGCTTTGCAGAGGGTGGTTGTAAGATATTACATGAATTTAGCAAAAAGAATCACTCATGAGTTACAAAGTGCTACAAGCAGTCCTAGTAGCAATGACTGCAAGTAGGCAGTTGAAAAAAAGGGGGTACAATGGTCGAGCGGCTCCTTATAAGCCATGATAGTCGGTGCTAATAGACTCATGAGATGAGATGGTATAAAGAGCAGTGGTACTGGACAGTGGATGACTGGAAATCATGGATTTAGAGTTACAATCTGCGCTATATATTGTGGCATTCGGTGAATGCCTTGAGAACATTGTGTCATTACCTTTAATGCCAACAGTGAAGTACAGAGGAAGTTGAGTTACAGTATGGGGGTGCTTTTTATGGTTAGGATGTGACCTCTTATTGCACTGTGCCCACCTTACTTCACTTAAGAAAATGCTAAATGCAGGAGGGCATGAACACGTTTTACAGCATAGTGTACTGCATGCAGAGAGGCAGAGTTTGGAGACAGTGATTGTTTGTAACAGCACGACAATGCACTCTGTTTTAAGGGAACGTCTGCAGAGCCAACCCTCCCCTGTACTATTGTATAAAACAATCGGAAACAAAAATTCAGAGCAAGTACACTTTTCTAGCTTGTATCGTTAAGTAGGTGCATCTAATAAATAAGTCAGAAGGAAAGTCGCTCAATTCCTCCTCCTTGTTGCTGCTTGTTGAATTTGTGGCTCATTGAAGGTCATGGCACGTAGAAATATCCATTGTTATGCCGAGGCTGTAAGATCAGGTTTAGACGTTAAATCTGAACACTACTGGTTTCTGTTTGTTTCGTCTGATGTTTTATTTTCTTCACATCGTGTACAGTACTTTTTTATTTCCACATATGCTCATTGCTAACAAAATATTTCGGCCATTACCAATACCCAACTTGACAGTTCCTCAACTCACACCAACTTCCTCCAACAACCACTTACACAGCTCAACAAGAAGAAAGATGTTGCGAGAAATAGCAGCGTATTGAGTTTACACAATTTTGGTTTTACATAAAGAGATGTTAATACACAGTAAGTTCTTTTACAAATATTGTCAAGTTATTACTCAGAATAAATTACAGAATGACAATGTAATTTCAAATGTGACTACAATTTTGAATTAAATTGGAAATATGAAAAATAATCATTTTCTAAAAATAAATCTGATTTAGCTTCATGCTTTATTTCTGTTTATCAAATTTAAGATGATTCTGATTACAGCATAAAGAGTATGGTAAATGTAGAGCTACAGTTTGTCTCATTGTATTGTATTGTGGACTCATTTGTACTGGATTCTCCAAAAGTCGTCAAAAAAGAGGTGCACTTACCAGTTGCATTACACTGTGAGGCAATGGTGTGCAGACAATAACATTCCTGAAATGCCCTGGTCTGCCCAGAATTGTAACCTGAACCTAGTGGAGCACCTTTGGAACGAGTTAGAACACCAGCCTCACCTCAGACCCTAATGTCCAACATCACTTCCTTCTCTAGTTTCAGCTCTTGAAGAAAAATGGACTGCCTATCTTGCCCAGACATTCAGACACCTCTGCCCACAGCAGAGTTCAAGCTATTGTAAAAGTGAAGGATGGAGACACACCATTATCAGTGTTGGCTATTATGTGTCCAGATACTTTTGATCAGATGATGTATATGGTACTATATTATTGGAAATTCTTTAGTGGAATATAAAGAATGGAAGAAGTAAAGGTAACAGCTTGCTGTATAGTTGAGGTATTTAGTGGTTGATAGGCACATAAACAAGACTGAAAACATTGCTGGGCTTTTGAATGCTGACCTTCTTCTACATCTACATCTATACTCTGCAAACCACTGTGAAGTGTGTGACAGAGGGTATGTCCCATTGTACGAGTTACTAGGGCAGGTTTCTACTTATTCCATTTATGTATGGGGTGTGGGAAGAATGATTGTTTGAATGTCTCTGTGTGTGCTGTAATTATTCTAATCTTATCCTCATGATCCCAGTGGCTAATTAGCTCTGAACGTGGACATTGTCCAAAATCTTAGCAGTGTCTTCAGTTTGTGTGCCTCTAGACCACTCAGCAACTCAACTACGTGGTGTGCTGTTACCCTTAACTCCTACCTTTATTTATTTATAAGTTAATACTCAATGTAACATTTTCAGACACTAACAGACACCTAATTTATTTTATGGACTGGAGATATACATATTAGCCATCAGCCTAACAGCCTTTAATAACTGTTGTACAGTATGTTTCCTATGCATGAGACGTATTCAGTAACTAGCATCCATCCATTCATATATGCATAACCAGCTTATTAACATGAGACGTAATAATATATTTTGCCTACCGTAATAACAAATAGGATTGATCATGTTTAGTATGAAATAATAATTTGATTTGATTTTTTTGTGTTATGGTAATACAATTTAAAGTTTGTGTACCAGGCTCATAGGCTCGCATCTTGATTATGAGATACATCAGCAAGATTCGTAGTGTGTGTTTGTGTGTTTGTTTGTGTGTGTGTGTGTGTGTGTGTGTGTGTGTGTGTGTTTGTTTGTTTTATTGTGAAGGACAGATACTACTATTTCATGATTCATTACAGGAAGATCACAGCATACCAATACAGAAGATGATAACTGTATTTTTGATCATATTATTATACCTTGCGAAGCAACGAAACAAACATCATGTGTATTTGCCAGAGCTGATGGAGAGAATATCTCTGCATAAGGATCAGCAAACAGAGGTATGAGATTTGTAAACATCTTTTACAAAGTATGAACTATTCCCTTGGCCGTCAGTGAAGATTAATATTATACATATTTTTGTGTATTTCTATTGGTTGTCTTTGCAATTTCTTGTATTGCAGGTGGTCATTGTTGAAAGTTTTGCATCTGATCCTTTGTCCATGTGTGGATGGAGATTGAGATAAATGAAAGGGGTGATGGTAACAAGAGTGATGAGGAAGTTAGGTGATGGGGAGGGAAAGTGCTCAGATGATGTGCAGATAGAGAAGGGAACTACAGGATGAAAAAAAGCCTGGAAATGGGGGGGGGGGGGGGGGGGGGGGGGGAGGGAGGAGGTGGGGAGGTGGTGAATAGAAAAGCATAAAGTACATGAGAAGAAAGTAGATATGTAGCGTGGGAGCACTGCTATCCACTGAGTCTTTCTGTTCCACACAAAATGGTGTTGATACTGTCTTTCTTTACATCTGCATACTATTTCTCCTCTTTCATCTGAAACATACAGCTCAACACTAGTATTCAGTTCTTTTTCAAAGAATCCTGGACAAATCCCACAATGGTAATCATGGCTTGTTGAAAGAAAGCTTTTAGAAATAATGGTGTCTGAGAAGTATGGCCCAAGATTTATAATTTGAAAAGGACACTGTTAGTTGACTCATATGCCTCATTCTATTTCTTTCCTTCTTGACTCACATACCATGGATTTCATATTTTCACAATAACTTGAAATTTTCTACTTTTTCACAATAGACAGCCATAATAATAATATCTTCTCATTGTTTCACTACATAGCAATTTAATTTTAGTCTGTTTTATTATAGTGTTGTGTAAATACAGCTTCAGGTTTTCAGATATCAAAATTCATGAAAAAAAAGCTTGTGTTTTACTGCACAGCTATGGATGACTGACTCTGAGAATGACTACATATGACCCACTGTATGAAGTGCCAGGTACAAATTCTACTGGTTGAAGCTGAAAGAAGAACTGCTCTGGTGTATTTCCAAAACAAAAGATATTCGTACAAAACAACTAAATTAGTAACTGCTTGCAAACAACTTAGACTACCAGTTATGATCTGAGAACTTCAAATGCAAATTACAGACTGACCAAAATGACAATAAACTACAATGTGTTTCAGAACAGTTACGTCTCAAAATTGTGTTCCTGTTTATATATGACATAATACACCCTAAGACAAAAACAAACAAACACCATGAAGGAATTATCCGAAGAGGACAAAAATCAATAGATATAAATTACATGTACAGACAGACAAGTGATTACAGTTTCAGAAAAATTGGTTGATATATTTAAGGGAAGAGCTTCAGAAATTGGGCAAGTGAAAATGAGTTGGTCAACCTCTGGCCATTATGCAAACAGTTATTCAGTTTGTCATTGATTGATTGGGTTGTTGGATGTCTTCCTGAGCGATATCATGCCGAATTCAGTCAGTTGGCACATTAGATTATCAAAATCACAAGCAGGTTGGAAGCCCATGCTTGTAATGCTCAAAACACTCTCTATTGGTGACAAACTGGTAACATTGCTGACCAAGGTAGGGTTTGGCAAACATGAAGACATGCAGTAGAAACTCTCGCTGTCTGCCAGCAGGCATTGTCTTGCTGAAATGTATGCCATTGATGTCTTGCCGTGAAGGACAAGAAAATGAGAATAGGATATCATTGATATACCACTGTGCTGGAAGGGTGCCACAGGTGATAACCAAAGGAGTCATGCTATGAAATGAAATGGGAACCCAGACTATCACTCGTAGTTGTGCTGTATGACAGACGGCGGTCAGGTTAGAATCGCACCACTGTCCGGGGCATCTTCAGACACATCTTTGCTGGTCATAAGGGTTCATTTTGAAAGGGGACTCACCACGAAGACAATTCTACTCCAGTAAATGAGATTCCAGGCTGAAGAAGTGTCTGAAGACACCCTGGATAGGGCTGGGATACCAACCTGACTGTTGCCTGCTCTAGAGCCTGACGATCAGGAGCGCCATTTCTATTCATAGCAAAGCCCCTTCATTTGTCATTTGCAGCACCCTTAGGGCACAGTAGTGTATTGGCAATATCCTATGCCTCGTTTTGTTCCATTCAAGGCAAGTCATTATGGGCTTACACTTCAGCATGATAATGCCTTTCTGCACATGGTGAGAGTTTGTGCTGCATGTCTTCATGCTTGCCAGATCCCACCTTGGCTAGCAAGACCACTGGATCTCTCCACAGTTGAGAATGTTTGTAGAGTTGTCAACAGGGCCCTCAAATCTGTAATGTATTTAGGATGGAGGAGTAAGGAAAGATGTTTTTTTTTCTTTTTTGATAATAAAATTTATAATTTTGCAACGACTTACGGTAAACTGTACATAGCAATAGGAACTGGGAAATCATAATACCTATTAGGTCATAAATGAATGTTGAAGATTGGGCTAATTCAATTTTTTTTAATTACTTTCTTCTGTATAAGCTATTGCTGGAGCATGTTGAATGAATCCACCATGTTAATGCTCTGTAATAAAAACTACACTTTTAAAATGAAAATATAAGAGTTTATGAGCACAAAAGTTGTTCGGATAATTTCTTTATCAACCCAAAATGAGAAAAGGATTGATAGTATACAGAATTCGCAACACAACGAGGTGAAAAAGGCAATCACTAAATCTGTGTAGGAAAAATGCAAGATTTGTTTTTGCCAGACCACAATTAATTTGCAGAGACTGGAAGACTGCACAGTAAAGAACTAAAATGACAATCTTAAATTTTTCCAGAAAAATCAGCACCTAATATTGCTCAGAAAGAACAATACATACAAATATTAATACTGTATAAAAATCTTTGTAGAATATTTTCCATACTTCTTTCAGTTTCTGTAAGGGATGCCACAATACTTAACTTAATTGGTAAATAGTGCAACTTCAACATTAGAAGTGGTAACCTTATATGGAATTTGCTTATTGAATTTTGTAAATACAATTTGCTTAAACTATTGTAAAACATTTGATTGTTCACTTAATAATGATGTAAATTACCTTCGTTGTGTGATGCAAGATCATCAAGAAAATGACAATAACAAAATAAAGAAGGAAAACAAAAGCCCAGAAGGAAACTCGAAAGAAAATGAAAAACAGTGATACAAAACAGCAACAGAAAATTAATTTTGATGAAAATGAATATAGCAAGCATAGCTTAAATAATCTTACCAAGCAGTGGCAGGGGAACACGCACACAAAAGGATTTAACTTTCACAAGCCTTCAGAGCTAGTGGCTCCTTCTTCTGGTAGAAGAGTTGAAGGGAAAGGAAGAGGGGTGAAGGAAAAAGGACTCAAGAGGTTTAGGGAAAGGGGTGTAGTTCAGAAAGACTGATAGTTGGGGACTGCACAGAAAGAGATTTGAAAACCTGAGAGCTTAAAGGTGGAAGACAGAGTAATATGATAGACAGAGACTACTACTAAAATATCGTGCATGAGTTAATAAGAGTGAAAAGGTAAGTGCATTGTATGTAATAGAGGCGGGAGCTGGACATCGAAAAATAAAGTCAGAAAATGAAAGATGTAGAAAACGAAAGTGGAGTGAACAAATGAGTAGTTACTGTGAATAAATGCTGAGATGGAAAGAATTAATGTAAATTAAGGCCAGGTGGGTGGCTAGAACCAAGGAAATGTTGTAGTGCTAGTTCCCATCTGCGGAGTTCTGAGAAGCTGGTGTCTGGGGGGAAAATCCAGTTGGCACTGTGGTGAAACAGGCACCGCGGTCATGACTGTCATGTTGTACAGCATGTTCTGCAACAGAATATTATGTTTTGCCTTTATACACACTCTTCCTGTACCCCTTCATCCTGACTTTAGTCATGCTGATGTAAAAGGCTGAACAGTGTTTACTTAACAACTGGTGTATGATGTATTGTTCGCAGATGGCTCTGCCTTTAATAGTATATGTTTTGCCAGTTACAGGGATGGAATGGGTGGTGGTAGGAGGCTGCATAGGGTAAGTCTTGCAGTTGGGACGGTCACAGGGGTAGGAGCCATAGGGTAGGGAGATGGGTGCGGAAGGAGTTTAGGGTATGACAAGGATATTGCGGAGATTGGGAGGGTGACGAAAAGGTATTCCAGGTGTGATGGGCCAAGTCTCAGACAGAATGGATCTCATTTCAGGGCATGATTTTAGGAAGCCATCGTCTTGTCGAAGTAGCTGATTGATACATTCAAGACCAGAGTAACACTGGGTGACAAGTGATATGTTCCAAAATTTTTTTTGGAGGTATCAGCGGTTCTAGAGTGGATGTGATGGCCCAGAAAATCTGCTTTTGAACTAGGTTGTTGGTGGAGTATTGCTGTAAGGGACCTGCATCTGAACAAATACATTTGCCTCGAATGACAAGGCTGTATGGGAGGGAACGTTTGACGTGGGGGGGGGATGACTTCTGTCAAAATGTAAGTACTGTTGTTTGTTAGTGGGTCCGATGTGGATGAAAGTGTGTAGCTGGCCTTCATTGAGGATGAGATTAACATCAAGGAAAGTGACGTAGGATTCAGAATAGGACCATCTGAAATTTAATTGGGATAAGGTATTCCAGGAATTTTAACAGGTCTGCCTCACCATGAGTCCATACGGCAAAGATGTCATCAATATATCTAAACCAAACCAGGGGCTGAAGATTTATGGATTCCAGGAAAGCTCACTGGCATATAAGGAGCCATCCTGGTTTCCTTGGCCATACCCCTGATCTATTTGTATGTGTGCCCCTCAAAGGTGAAGTAATTGTTGGTAAGTATAAAGTTGATTAATGTGAGCAAGAAGGATGTCATAGGTTTGGAATCAGGTGGGCGTTACTGAGGAAATGTTCAGCAGCAGACTGACTGTGTACATTGGGGATGTTGGTATAGAGGGATATGGCATCAATAGTGTCAAGCAAGGTGTGTGGTGGGAGTGGAACGGGAACAAATTTGAGACAATCTAGGAAATGGTTGGTAACTTTAATATAAGAGGGAAGTCTTGTAAATGTTAAATTCTTTTGTGAGTGTGTTCCCCTGCTGCCTCTTGGCGAGTAGATTATTTATCTATACATTTACACTATATTTTCAATAACTGATTATTTTCATTGTTATAGCATAAATAATAATTAATGTAAGTGAAAAATATGTATTCAGCAAAATGGAACCAGAAGAAAGCAATGAAATGAATAGAAATATTTTTAGTAATCAGAAACGGGAAATAATATGAATGAACAAACTGAAATGACTAACACAGCTAAGCAACAAGATGGCAGCTATGTGTGCAACAGCCATGATTTAAATGTAACAGAAACTATAGATGGAAAATTTTTATTAGGAAACATTTCATTGCAGGCATTAGATGAAATGCTGACACAGTTGTTCACACAGAGTGCTTTTTCACCTAATAGCTTGGAAAGAGGCTGTGTGGCTAACTGAATTGTTCAATAGTTCGATGTTGCGAGAACAAAAAATGTTTACAGTGAAAGGGCATGACAAATGTCAACAAACAATAATTTTCACAGCTACTCAAAGAACAAAATAAAACTACTGGTAGATTAAATGAGCTGAAAAAAAAGCAAAACAATTAGCAAACTGCATGTGACATGTTAGCGCAGATAGATCTACAATTCAGGCAGATGTTTTGTTGCGACATTCAATTTGCAATGAACTCCTCGACGAATTGAAAAACTGTCAGAAGACATTGGGTTTATGAAACTATAACAAAAATGTTATGACATTGACATAAAGAAGTTGAATGACAGTGCAGAAGTGGGGCATTTAACAATGACACCATACTCATGGAAAAATTTGTACTGCAGCATCGAATGTGCAGAGATGAAATCAAAAAATGGATGTTCAAAAAGGAAAGTAAAATCGTTACCAATGTAGAGGCAGATGTCAGAGCTGCCGTACAATAAATTCATTCTGAACTGGCCACTGGCAGAGTTCATTTGAACAAAACAGCTACTGTTAACACAGGAAACGTGCAAGAGTGCTCAGCAAATGAAAGACAAAATACCTTTTCACCTCTGCAAATTCATGATGCCGCTGAGAGAGATTTCAGCATGTATAATCACAATGCCAATGGCAAAACAATGAGATACCTTGCCACACAAACCAGTACCACAATCGTAGAGGACAGGACCCTGTCTTACATTAGTATTGGCATGAGAGACTCTTCATGTATCCCCTGTCTCACATTCATAAATGCTAAAAGATCTTGAAAACTAGATTGCATTTGAATTTATGAGAGAAATTGGTCGCTATATCTGAGACAGACCTAGAGTATTTTCTCTCAGTGTTGGACTCTATAGATTACACAAATGAAGGTGACCAAGGTCAAGGAGACAGTTCGAGTGGGCACTGAAAATTCAGAGCAATGGGAACAGCCAACCTAGTAATAACAACAACAACCACGACAGCTGCAAGTGTGCATGTCATCACCAGATAACAGGCGTACATATTCGGTAATAGTCGGAAAAGTGGTGATCAAACGAGAGATAACTGTTCGTACAAGCCAAGCCAATGGGACCCACAAAATTCAAACAAAAGAGACTGATATAATGACTGGCCAGGTCCTACATACCATAGGAACCAAGTAATGTAACTGTAATGAGTACAGGCTAGTAACTGCTTGTCCAATACAAGGAAGAGAAACTAGCCAAGGGGAGCAGAATTTACATAATAACTAGGACCCAAACTGATATAGCAGAGAGCACGCAGTGCGTATAGTTGTCGTGGTAGAATTAATGTTGCTATTCCAACATCACCACCAGAAAACAGCAATCAGCTGCATTTGTTCCCTTGACTATCAATGAAGGAGACAGTGTGTCATGCAACACTGAAACAAGTATTTTTTATGTCACAATAAAGACGAAGACATGAGGGACGCAATACACAGACAATGTACAGATGTAAATATTGGTTTTAAGATTAGGAATAAAAAAGATAGGAACAGAAAAAATGATAAGGATATAACTAACTAACTACGTTTACTAAGTGCAGAGTGTGACTGTTTACAAAAGAACTGTTATACAGTAACCCAAGGTATACTAAATTCTTATCATAATGGCTTAGAAGAGAACTATTCTACATGAAATCTGAACTATGCTAGATTACAAGACGCCCAAATCTGTATAACGTATAAATAGTTACAAAATCTTTATAAGCAACAAGAAGTACCACGCCAAAACATGACTAGTATAAAGACCACTATGAATACAGCATGTGTAATACTGTAGAAGCAATTTAATTTACTGAATAAAATCATCAGAATGTAAGTATAGTAATGAAGAATATGACATGTTGGACAGTATAAGCCTACAACATGAAGACCAACGCAAGAGCTCACTAATATCAGTTTCGAAGGAGTAAGTAGAGTTTTAGTACTGGTGGGGACTCTGCGAGACACTTGTGATATTTCAGGAGTATGAGAAGGAACACTTTGTAAGCTACTCTGCTCAAAAATGTTCGAAGTATGCTTGTTATGCTGGCTGACCTATGGTTAGTTAAGAACTTAGTAGTTGTTTTATATAAAGATAAGGGGTTTAAGTGAATGATTCAAATCCACACCTCAATTAATAGAGGAAAATAAATATAAGTGTGATGGTAGGTACCAGGAGGACCTCACTGACAAGAAATGTAGTTACGTATGAATGTGTGTGGGAATGAATGCAGAGTGGAACAGTGAAGTATTTATGAATACTAATTACCGAGTATGATACAGTAACAATAATTATAAGTAGCCATCTGAGATTGTTTGCAGATGATGCTGTCATATACCATCTTGTAAAGTCATCAGATGATTAACATGACTTGCAAAATGATTTAGATAAGATATCTGTATCATGCAAAAAGTGGCAGTTGACCTTGTATAAGGAAAAGTGCGAAGTTACTCACATGAGTACTAAAAGAAACCAGGTAAATTTCGATTACGCGATATGTCACACAAATCTGAAGGCTGTAAATTCAACTAAATACTTAGGAATTACAATTACAAATAACCTAAATTGGAATGATCACATATATAATATTGTGGGTAGAGCAAGCCGAAGACTGCAATTCATCGGCAGAACACTTAGAAGGTGCAACAGGTCTACTAAAGAGACTGCTTACACCACGCTTGTGCACCCTATTCTGAAGTATTGCTGTGTGGTGTGGGATCCGCATCAGGTGGGACTAACGGATGACATCAATAAAGTACACAGAAGGGCAGCTCATTTTGTATTATCGCGAAATAAGGGAGATAGTGTCACAGACGTGATACGTGAATTGGAGTGGCAATCGTTAAAACAAAGGTGTTTTTCGTTGTGATGAGATCTTCTCATGAAATTTCAATCACCAGTTTTCTCCTCCTTTTGCGAAAACATCACAATAAAATAAATGAAATCAGGGCTCGCACAGAATAATTTAAGCGCTTGTTTTTCCTGCGCGCTGTTCGAGAGTGGAACGGTAGAGAGACAGCTTGAAGATGGTTCATTGAACCCTCTGCCAGGCACTTTATTGTGAATAGCAGAGTAATCACGTAGATGTAGAGGGATAATTATAATGAGAGAGTGAGAACTTGGTGATATAAGAAATGATACACACAGTAGGTCACATAAACATTGAGCTGTTAATCACTTGGTAACATTCATTTCACAGGTCAGAGTAGAAAATATTTCACTACTCAGAGCAATGCCAGTTCTCTCCCCCCTCACAGATATGATCATGTGCATATTTATATAATGCACTACAAAAATCACCTATGAACATTGAAGGAATTACGTGAAATACATTCTTTTCTTGCACTGTTTTGTTACATTATGCGAGTTCAAATATTGTGAAAAGTCATTGTATGAAATTATTGTGGTGACAGTATTGTCACACATAGATTCACTACAAAAATGAATTACAGATTTGCTTTAAGACAACTTTCCATATAAGTGATGGTGTTAAAGGGGGATGTAACAGAAAATGTAAACGTTTATTTAAAAAATCATTACAGCCAAATTTATTAATGCACAAATCTAAAATTTTGCATGTGTAAAGCAAAAGAGCTGTGTTTTAACGGAAAAATATAATAAAATAGGCAGGATTAACATATTGGCATAAATTTGAATTCTTAATTTTTTATTGTCTTTTTTGTAAAAAGCATAACTCAAATTCTAATTATGCAATTAATCTGAAAATATTATTGTAGTGTCCTGAGAAGATTATAACACCATAGAACTACAGTTATTAATTTATGGAACAAATTGTATCATTAACAGAGTTTTCAATTTTGCACATCCAAAATTAACTTTTTTTTCTACATACAATCATCTAATAATCAGAATATAATTGCACAATCCTGTAGTTTTTAGTTACAGGGAGACAGCAACACATTGCAAACAGTTCCTGAAATATTCATTGAATTAGTGCATGTACTTTTTGCAAAAAAAGCTTCTAAGAATGTGAAAAATGTAAAACAGGAAAAATGAGGTTCAAAGATTTTCTTCTCATACTTCTACATCTAATAAGTGTACCTCAATTTTAAAATCTTCCATACTGATACTCCTCATCCTCCAGGTTTCTCTTCTCTCCTCTTCAAATATGCCTGGCCTGTATTTGCAGGTAAGACACTGATCTGTTAGCTTTCCTGATCCTACTCTCATTGATGGTGTAAAATGCTTTTGTTATAAACACACCAGGATCTATATCAACTCTCTTCAGTACTTCAATTCTGCCATTATTTATGTTATTGTAACATAAAACTGCATCATATACACGTATTGTGAGTACTTCAAGTCCACAGAATGTCCTTCTTAAGCATGTAATCCAAATTAAATTATTGAAGCTTTCATTTGCATTTTGTATCTTTCTGTGAAGTCTATGTGAATACGTCTCATTTATGTTGATGAACTTACACCAATCGTCTTTCAGACGCAGGTTGGGCATTGGTGTTTGGTCAGTGGATTGTATTGTATTGTATTGTATGGAACTGGTGACCTAGAAATGATGGAGAGGCTTCGTCCCCGCCATAGCCCTCAGTGCTCAGTGGTTCACAACCCCACAACTTGCTACAGCAGTCCACTCAACCAACTGCAGCCCTACACCGAACCCAAGGTTGTTGTGTGGTTCGGCCCCCAGAGGACCCCCCTCCACCCCGGGAACATCTCACACCAGATGTGTAAACCCAGTGTTTGCGTGGTAGAGTAGTTACGGTGTACGCATACGTGGAGATAGTGTTTGCGCAGCAATCGCCGACATGGTGTAACTGAAGCAGAATAAGGGGAACCAGCTCACAATCGCCGAGGCAGATGGAAAACCGCCTTAAAAACCATTCACAGACTGGCCGGCACAGCGGACCTCGGTACTAATCCGCTGGGCAGATTCATGCCAAGGACCACCATGCCTTCCCACCCAGAAAGCTGTGCATTAGACTGCACAGCTAATCGACCGGGCTGGTCAGTGGATAGTTTGTGGGAAAAAATTGCCCACACAGCACGCCTCATTGCCTCTAAATTATGCGTGTTTTTCCTGATAGCTCTCCCATAAAATAACTGAAGAGAATCATTTTCTTTCAGAGTAAGCCTGTCTTTTCCTCCTAGTGGTTTTCCATCCTCAAGTACTTCACCTTTCTTCTCTTTCAGGAAGTGATGAAGCCTGCCACCAAGCCTCTTTTGGATGTGACCAGCACATTCCAACTTTTCTATTGTTGCATTGTATGAATTTTTATCTGTTGCAGTTTTGAATGAGGAGGAGTCCCCATCACAAAGATATTTAGTATATCAAACACCATACTGGTCCTCAGATCTGTAGAACATCCTCACAACTGCAGCAGCCTCCATGCCCCCACTTGAGCTGCTTTAATTTTTAGAGCATGCTTCTGCATCCTTTCTTGCCACAGTTTCTCACTATCTTCATTGTTGGACATTTTCTTTGTTGCACACTGGTGGCAGTATTTAGACATTATTTCTAGATCTAAAACTTTACTGAGTCAATTCCAATAACAGATGCAACTCCACTCAGAGATGTGTGACCCCTTTTCATCCAGATCCCATCTTCAGACTCGCACAGTTCAGTAACATTTGTGGGAGATTCACTGTCATGAACGTGTACCCCAGGATCTATTTCCTTTTTGGTTTATTTCCACCAACTCCTGTACTGCTTTCGTCATAGAAACTTTGGCAGTATCGCATACAGCATCAGACATTTCTTCATGTATTTTTTCAAACCTTGCACAAAACACATGTTCAGAAAACCACACAATAAATTACTTCCTTCCCTGCCCTATCCAAGACATCTCAGAGCATATGCTAACCTAAGATTGCTTTCATAGGTACCAGTGTCAGTTTTTTTGGAGGAGGAAAATGAAATTCATAGCCACATGAATTGTTCGTAGTAATTGACGGAAAGTCATTGAGTAAAACAGAAGTGATTTCTGGCATTCCCCAAGGTATTGTTATAGGCCCTTTGCTGTCCTTATCTATATAAACGATTTGGAAGCCAATCTGAACAGCCGTCTTCAGTTGTTTGCAGATGACGCTGTGGTTTATTGACTAATAAAGTCATCAGAAGATCAAAACAAACTGCAAAACGATTTAGAAAAAATATCTGAACGGTGCGAAAAGTAGCAGTTGACCCTGAATAACGAAAAGTGTGAGGTCATCCACACGAATGCTAAAAAGAACTCATTAAACTTCGGTTACATGATAAATCAGTCTAATATAAATCCGTAAATTCAACTAAATACCTAGGTATTACAATTACGGACAACTTAAATTGGAAGGAACACATAGAAAATGTTGTGGAGAAGGCTAACCAAAGACTGCGTTTTATTGGCAGGACACTTAGAAAATGTAACAGACCTGCTAAGGAGACTGCCTACACTACGCTTGTTCGTCCTCTTTTAGAATACTGCTGCACGGTGTGGGATCCTTACCAGGTAGGACTGATGGAGTACATCGGAAAAGTTCAAAGAAAGGCACCATGTTTTGTATTATTGCGAAATATGAGAGAGAGTGTCACAGAAATGATACAGGATTTGGGCTGGAAATTGTTAAAAGAAAGGCGTTTTTTGTTGCGATGGAATCTTCTCACGAAATTCCAATCACCAACTTTCACCTCCAAATGCTAAAATATTTTGTTGACACCAACCTGCAAAGGGAGGAATGATCACCACGGTAAAATAAGGGAAATCAGAGCTCGCACAGAAAGATATAGGTGTTCATTCTTTCCATGTGCTATACCAGATTGGAATAATAGAGAATTGTGAAGGTGGTTCGATGAACCCTCTGCCAGGCACTTAAATGTGATTTGCAGAGTATCCTTGTAGATGTAGATGTAGAATTACAAATTAATTTAAAATCACAAGCTATTCCCACTCTTGTTTCTTCAACAACAATAATGCATTCCGCATTTTTAGAGCTAACACATGAACATGAAAACTTTAAAGCCTGACAGAGAAGCTCTAAATCAATAAGTCTGAATCCAGTAGACTCCATCTCTTAACATCATTCATGCACCTGTACAATACTCCTGTCCCAAGTTTCGATGCTGATGTTGAGAGCTTATGTTCTTCATTTCAAGCTGCTTCCTCTTTTATGTTGGTAAACCAATTTCCATGAAACTTCCATTTCCTAAACACAGTTTTTCCACCACCCATTATGCATAACTCTTGACTTCCACATAAAGGTTTGTGAATTCAACCTTCCACCCATTAATATGTGTTAGTATTGTCAAACTGTAAATAAACCACATGCAAGAAAGTTTTCAGGCAAAGATGTAGATGTCAGCCAGAGATATAGATGTCAGCCAGAGATATAGACGTCAGCCAGAGATATAGACGTCAGCCAGAGATATAGATGTCAGCCAGAGATATAGATGTCAGCCAGAGATATAGATGTCAGCCAAAGATATCAAAAGAAAATAGCCTAACACACTGACAAAAATTCCTCTGAAGCAAGTAGTTTTCCAAATGTCGGAAAAGGTGGGAGTGGCCACCTGTGCAGCGTTAATGAGTTTAATAATGTAAAGGCATTTCTAAAGCTGCTATCATGATAAAATTCACAAACAACATATATTAAACTGTATAGATCAAGAAAAAAACATTTTCGAAAAATCGGTTTTTTGGGCCAAAATCCATTACATACCCCCTTAACTCTGTAATATTTGTAGTAATAGTTAAGGTAAAAAGGACGTAAGACAAATATTCACATGCATCAGTATAAAGAAATAATAATAAATATTTCTGCATATACATGAGGAACAATGAAATGATAATGATGTGAATCATGTCACTTTGTAAGTAGAAAACATGAGGCAGTGACAAAACAGCTTGAAAGCTCCTGTGTATGAAACCCCAGTAAAAGATGTTCAGAGTCTCTGTGCTCTTATTATGGAAGCCTGTAAAATCATACGCATTATTCCAGGGATACATCAGCGCATCCAAGATTCACTATAACGGCATGTTGATGCTTGTATCAGTGCCCACAGAGGGCAGATTGAACATTTCCTGTGAGGAAGAGTTGCATGTGGTAAGCTGGTGTGTTCTGTTTGTGTGTGTTTCCCATTATTTATGAGTTGCAGAAAATTACTTCCAACATGGAAATAAAGCATTTCCAGACCCATGTTCATATAACATAATTTCTTCGTCTACATCTGAGGAATGTGTCCTGCAATTTGTGTCATGCATTTTTGTTACAACCTGCATAGTAGTATATGTATTGTAATAAAGATGTACGAGAATTTTATTTTAATGTTTTTTATGTGAAATATGTGTGAAGGTGGATAAAAAAAATAAAGTGTGACGTGATTGCCTAACTATCAAAACAGTGACATGATTTGCAGCGAGCATTTACAGTTATCGTACTTATAATGTGATAAATGATTTAAATTATGGAGCACGTATTTCAGTAATACTATCCTCCAATGAGGAGGCACTGTTAAGAAGAAGAAGAAGAAAAAGAAGAAATATGTATCATAATCAAGTGAGGACGTGACAACAGTATAGCAGCTGGTGGTATAACTGGCTATTGGAGTGCAGTGTCAAATTGTGCAATACTGGATTACTGGTAGATATGGTGAAAGCACATAATTATGTTAGAAAAGGAGAAAGTATGAAAATAAAAGTGAACATAGATTAGAAGAATATGTTTTTCATTAGAAAAGAAATACAGCATTAGCGGCAGAACAAAACGAGGTATTGGGACTGAAGGGAAACAAATCATAAAAAATTACCATAACATGCATTCCAGAATTGAAATAATAAACAAATAATCTGTAAGGCAGCCACTCACCTGTAGTTGATTGACACATTGTGCATGTTGTTATGGTCCTAAGTCCAAAGATTGGTTTTATGCAGCTCTCCATGGTAGTCTATCTTCTGCAACTTATGTCCATTTGAAAATGATTAGTGTGTTCATTCTTGGTCTCCTCCTAGAATCTCCCCCCCCCCCCCCCCTTCCCCCCTCCCCACTTCCCACCAACACCATATTGACAGTTCTTTGATACCTCAGAATGTGTCCTATCAGCTGAAATTTTATTTGGTCAGTTCAATCCATACATTTCTTTTCTCTACAATTCAATTCAGTATCATCTCATTAGTTTGTGATCTGTCCCTCTAATCTTCAACATTCTTCTTTAGTACCGCATTTCAAGATCTTTTATTCTCTTCTTGTGTGAAATGCTTATTGTACACCTGTCACTTCTGTACAAAGCCACACATCAGATATATACCTTCAGAAAATACTTCCTAACACTTAAATTTACATTTGATGTTAATAAATTCCTTGTCTTCAGTAATTCTTTCCAGACTGCATTTTATAATGTCTCTACTAAGTAGAGTTAGTTTTCTGTGCAAATTGCAAAACTGGCATACTACTTTTATTATCTCATTTCTTAATTTAACCCCTACAGAAATGCCAGATTTAATTCATCACCATTCCATTACCATTGTTTTAATTTTGTTGATGCTCACCTTATAATCTCTTTTCAAGACACAATCCCTTCCACTCAGCTACTCTTCCAAGTCCGTTGCTGTCTTACAGAATTACAATCTCATTGGCAAACCTCAAAGATTTTATTTCTGCTCCCTGAATTTTAATTCCTCTTCCAAATTTTTGTTTGGTTTGCTTTACTGCTTACTCAGCGTACAGGCTGTTTACTGCTCACTCAGCGTACAGGCTGAACAATGTTGGGGATAGGCTACAGCTCTGTTTCACTTCCTTCTCAACCACTGCTTCCCTTTCATGCCCATTGAGTCTTATAACTGCTGTACAGCTTCTGTGCAAATTGTTTATATCCGTTTGTTCCCTGTATTTTACTGCTGCTTCCTTCAGAATTTCAAATAGTGCATTTCAGTCAACATTGCCTAAAGCTATCTCTAAGTCTACAAATTTTATAAATGTAGGTTTGCACCTCTGTAACCTAACTTCTAAAATAAATCATAGGGCCAGTATTTCCTACATTTCTCTGGAACCCAAACTGATCTTCCCTGTCGCTGGCTTCTACCAGTTTCTCCATTCTTCTGTAAATAATTTGTAGCAGTATTTTGCAGTCATTACTTATTAAATTGGTGGTTCACTAATTTTTGCACTTGTCAGCATCTGCTTTCTTTGGAATTGGAATTGTTTGTAAAGTGTGAGACTATTTCACAAGTCTCATATTTTTTGCACACTAGGTGGAATAATTTTTTCTTGTCTGGCTCTTTCGAGGATCTCAACAATTGTGAGGGAATGCTGTCTGCTCCAGGGGACTTAGGTTTTTCTGTGCTCTGTCACATTCTTCTCACAGTACCATACCTTTTCTCTTATCTTCGTCTGCTCCCTCTACCTTTCTGTAATATTGTTCACATTGACACCACAGTCAACTACAAACCAAAGGCTGTGTCATCAGTGAAGTACAGCAAGAACACTGAAGACACATTTGTGACTGACACCAACATACAGCTGCAACAGAAAAGAACTGAACTCCTGTATGGAGAGTGGAGCTATTTATACAAACACTGAATATTCCAGAATATCAAAACATTACAAACATAACATATGTCAAGAACATTCCAGAAATGATAAATATGAAATAAGAAATAATTGTTGGTGGTTGGGCTTGAACTGATAACATGCAGCACGCCAGCTAACACTGCTAATCTGTACACCATACTGCATACTCACAGATTGTGGGATTACGCCTTCTCTTGGAGAAGTAGTGACGTGGTATTTTACAAATTCTCATTTGAAGCCATCGACAGCATCCTGGATCTAATCTTCTCAATGGTCCTCTGTGATATGCCACTGACACCATACTGCATATTCACAGATTGTGCCATTACGCCTTCTCTTGGAGAAGTAGTGACGTGGTATTTTACAAATTCTCATTTGAAGCCATCGACAGCATCCTGGATCTAATCTTCTCAATGGTCCTCTGCAATATGCCACTGACAGGTCCTTGCATTCTCATTGTGCTGTTACACTATTGCCTTCAAGCTCTTTTCATTTACGAAACCTCTTTATATACTTCTACCATCTTTCATCTTCGCTTCTTCATTTAGAACTGATTAGCCATCTGAGCACCTGATATTATCCAAATTGCATCTCTGTTTCTCCAAAGGTCTCTTTGTATCTTTCGGCAAGTTATACATGCTTCTCCAGCCTTGCTGTTGTGCTTTAGACAGTCCTACTTAACAATTTTGTACTTCCTGCCAATCTCATTTTTTAGACTTCTGTATTTTCCTTCACCTGCCTAGTTTGCTGCATTTTATATGGCCTGAGCTCCCAGTTGGTGCACATCGACAGTGCAGAAAGTGACGTATATAGCTTCTTCTCTGTGTTTACTTCGTAGATTCTTACTTAAATTGTGTGTGAGTTTCGTATAGGAGGCGTAATTTCGAGTTTTAGTTACTGTAATCGTAAATTCAGGCAGATTGTAGTGCAGTCGCTAGGCATTTGTACAGGTTAGTTCATACATTCTTTGCATGTTTCCCTTGCGTTATCTAGGCACGGACTCGAGTTTCAGTAACTGTTGTTCAACATCGACTAGAATGGACAGAGACTGTGATTGTTGTGTTTGGATGAGGGCTGAGTTGGCATCCCTTTGCTCACAGCTGCAAACGGCGCTGACTTCGGTCGCGCAGCTTGAGGTTGTTGCCAATGGGCACCACTGTGGGGAGCCGGACTTGGGTATCACGGGGATGTCAACCTCGTCCCGTCTGTCCCCAGATCGGTCTGCCGCTGTGGTTGCCCCCGTTGTTGCCCGCAGTGGGGCTGAGCCCTCACCTGTGGTTGATTGGGAGGTCGTTCCAAGGCGTGGCAGGCAGCGAAAGATGTCCCCGGAGGCTGATCAGAAAGCCTTCCCGGTGTGTCTGACAAACAAGTTTCAGGTACTGTCTCCGGCTGAGCCAGATGCAGCTGCCTGCCCTGTTTCAGAGGATGATTCTCAGCCTTCAAGATC
Organism: Schistocerca americana; assembly: GCF_021461395.2. NCBI lineage: Eukaryota > Metazoa > Arthropoda > Insecta > Orthoptera > Acrididae > Schistocerca > Schistocerca americana. The sequence continues at coordinate 416,381,167 of NC_060120.1, forward strand.
CGGGCAATCACAGAGGGTGGGCTTATTGGTAGTTGGGAGCTCCAATGTTAGGCGCGTAATGGGGCCCCTTAGGGATATGGCGGCCAAGGAGGGGAAGAAATCCAGCGTGCACTCCGTGTGCATTCTGGGTGGAGTCGTTCCTGATGTGGAAAGGGTCCTTCCGGATGCCATGAAGAGCACAGGGTGCAGCCAGCTGCAGGTGGTGGCACATGTTGGCACTAATAACATGTGTCGCTTTGGATCTGAGGAAATTCTCTCTGGATTCCAGCGGCTGTCTGATTTGGTGAAGGCTGCCAGTCTTGCTTACGAGATGAAGGCAGAGCTCACCATCTGCAGCATCGTTGACAGAACCGACTGCGGACCTTTGGTGCAGAGCCGAGTGGAGGGTCTGAATCAGAGGCTCAGACAGTTTTGCAACCGTGTTGGCTGCAGATTCCTTGACTTGCGCCTTAGGGTGGTGGGGTTTCGGGTTCCGCTGAATAGGTCAGGAGTTCGCTACACTCAGCTGGCGGCTACACGGGTAGCGGAGGCTGTGTGGCGTGGACTGGGCAGTTTTTTAGGTTAGAAGGCCTCGGGAAAGTATGGGATGGGCTGCAATCTCAAAGGGTGCATGGCAAATATAGGATGGGCTTGGATCAAGGAACAGTCGGAATTGTAGTTGTAAATTGTTGTAGTTGTGCTGGGAAAGTCCCTGAGCTTCAAGTGCTAATAGAAAGCACAGAAGCTGAAATTGTTATAGGTACAGAAAGCTGGCTAAAGCCTGAAATAAGTTCTGCAGAAATTTTTACGAAATTTCAGACGGTGTTCAGGAAAGATAGATTAGGCAGAATTGGTGGTGGAGTGTTTGTGTCTGTCAGTAGTGGTTTATCTTGTAGTGAAGTCGAAGTAGATACTCTGTGCGAATTGGTATGGGTGGAGGTTATACTTAACAGCCGAACTAAGTTAATAATTGGCTCCTTCTACCGACCCCCAGACTCCGATGATATAGTTGCTGAACAGTTCAGAGAAAATTTGAGTCTCGTAACAAATAAATACACCACTCATACGGTTATAGTTGGTGGGGACTTCAACCTTCCCTCGATGTGTTGGCAAAAATACTTGTTCAAAACCTGTGGTAGGCAGAAAACATCTTCCGATATTGTCCTAAATGCTTTCTCCGAAAATTATTTCGAGCAGTTAGTCCACGAACCCATGCGAATTATAAATGGTTGCGAAAACACACTTGACCTGTTAGCCACAAACAATCCAGAGCTGATAGAGAGCATCATGACTGATACAGGGATTAGTGATCACAAGGTCATTGTAGCTAGGCTCAATACCGTTTCTTCCAAATCCACCAGAAACAAACGCAAAATAATTTTATTTAAAAAAGCGAATAAAGTGTCACTAGAAGCCTTCCTAAGAGACAATCTCCATTCCTTCCAAACTGACTATGCAAATGTAGACGAGATGTGGCTCAAATTCAAAGATATAGTAGCAACAGCAATTGAGAGATTCATACCTCATAAATTGGTAAGAGATGGAACTGATCCCCCATGGTACACAAAACAGGTCCGAACGCTGTTGCAGAGGCAACGGAAAAAGCATGCGAAGTTCAGAAGAACGCGAAATCCTGAAGATTGGCTCAAATTTACAGACGCTCGAAATTTGGCACAGACTTCAATGCAAGATGCCTTTAAGAGGTTCCACAAGGAAACATTGTCTCGAAATTTGGTAGAAAATCTGAAGAAATTCTGGTCGTATGTAAAGTACACAAACGGCAAGACGCAGTCAATACCTTCACTGCGCAGTGTCGATGGTACTGTTACCGACGACTGTGCCGCTAAAGCGGAGTTATTGAACGCAGTTTTCCGAAATACCTTCACCAGGGAAGACAAATGGAATATTCCAGAATTTGAAACACGAACAGCTGCTAGCATGAATTTCTTAGAAGTAGATACCTTAGGGATTGCGAAGCAACTCAAATTGCTTGATACAGGCAAGTCTTCAGGTCCAGATTGTATACCGATTAGGTTCCTTTCAGATTACGCTGATACAATAGCTCCCTACGTAGCAATCATATACAACCGCTCGCTCACCGATAGATCTGTACCTACAGGTTGGAAAATTGCGCAGGTCGCACCAGTGTCTAAGAAGGGTAGTAGGAGTAATCCATTGAACTACAGACCTATATCATTGACATCAGTTTGCAGTAGGGTTTTGGAGCATATACTGTATTCAAACATTATGAATCACCTTGAAGGGAACGATCTATTGATATGTAATCAGCATGGTTTCATAAAACATCGTTCTTGTGCAATGCAGCTAGCTCTTTATTCGCACGAATTAATGGCCGCTATCGACAGGGGATCTCAAGTTGATTCCGTATTTCTAGATTTCCAGAAAGCTTTTGACACCGTTCCTCACAAGCGACTTCTAATCAAGCTGCGGGCCTATGGGGTATCATCTCAGTTGTGCAACTGGATTCATGATTTCCTGTCAGAAAGGTCGCAGTTCGTAGTAATAGACAGCAAATCATCGAGTAAAACTGAAGTGATATCAGGTGTTCGCCAGGGAAGCGTCCTAGGACCTCTGCTGTTCCTGATCTGTATAAATGACCTGGGTGACAATCTGAGCAGTTCTCTTAGGTTGTTCGCAGATGATGCTGTAATTTACCGTCTAGTAAGGTCATCCGAAGACCAGTATCAGTAGCAAAGCTATTTAGTAAAGATTGCTGTATGGTGTGGCAGGTGGCAGTTGACGCTAGATAACAAAAAGTGTGAGGTGATCCACATGAGTTCCAAAAGAAATCCATTGGAATTCGATTACTCGATAAATAGTACAATTCTGAAGGCTGTCAATTCAACTAAGTACCTGGGTGTTAAAGTTACGAACGACTTCAGTTGGAAGGACCACATAGATAATATTGTGGGGAAGGCGAGCCAAAGGTTACGTTTCATTGGCAGGACACTTAGAAGATGCAACAAGTCCACTAAAGAGACAGTTTACACTACACTCGTTCGTCCTCTGTTAGAATATTACTACACGGTGTGGGATCCTTACCAGGTGGGATTGACGGAGGACATCAAAAGGGTGCAAAAAAGGGCAGCTCATTTTCTATTATCACGTAATAGGGGAGAGAGTATGGCAGATATGATACGCGAGTTGGGATGGAAGTCATTGAAGCAAAGACGTTTTTCGTCGCAGCGAGATCGTTTTACGAAATTTCAGTCACCAACTTTCTCTTCCGAATGCAAAAATATTTTGTTGAGCCCAACCTACATAGGTAGGAGTGATCATCAAAATAAAATAAGAAATCAGAGCTCGAACAGAAAGGTTTAGGTGTTCGTTTTTCCCACGCGCTGTTCGGGAGTGGAATGGTAGAGAGATAGTATGATTGTGGTTCGATGAACCCTCTGCCAAGCACTTAAATGTGAATTGCAGAGTAATCATGTAGATGTAGATGTAGATATTTTCTCCTTTAATAAATTAAATTAAATATCTTCTATGTTATCCAAGGATTTCTACTAGGCCATGCCTTTTTACGTATTTGATCCTCTGCTGCCTTCACTATTTGATCTCAGAAAGCTACCTGTCAAATGTTACCAAGTGCTCCCTCTGTAACTCACAATAATTTCTGATTCTTTCAACTTAACCGAGTTCCATCTCCTTAATTTGCTACTGTTTTACCATTTCTTAGGTTTTAATGTACAGTCTGTCTATACAAATAAAAATCAGTTGCCACATGTATGAAAGATCATCAATTGAGAACAGCTTGACCGATTTGGTTTTTTTTCCTTTAATTACTAGGGCAAGGTTTGTATGAAATAAAATTTTTGGGAAATCCACCGGAAAAGTTGAAAATCTGGATGGTTTTTTTATGCAAATCGCAATGAAAGAAATGTGATGGTCAATTTAACAGTTCTGTCATCACAAGTTTTCAAAATAATAACAAATTCCACAATGAGTATTGATATTTTGTGAAAAAGAATATAGTGGAAAGCAACATTTCTGTGTGTTATTAGTGGTGATAATAATGTCACGTAGAGGAAGGTGTAAGTAGATGAATGACGAACACTGACTTCACTTAGCAAAGGTTTATTCAGCACTTGCACATACAAGAGTGCAGAGCAAACTACCTCTGGCCAGGACACATATGGTATATATACAGCTACAGAACATTCCAGTACAGTGCTTCTTGCCATTTGTGGATACTTCTAGAATGTACTCGAACCAAATACAGAAATTAAAATTTTTTTCAGTTCAGTTGAGTTTTGAATTCAAGACCCTCCATGCAACAATCTAGTATCATAACCACTAGACTTCGGCGACTGCACTACTCAGCTTCTTCTGTGACATTGCTCTGTCCTTAAGGGTACAGCGTCTCAGTGTTACATCCTCCTTGTCCGGGAACAAGTCACCAGTCCTGCATACTCCGACTCCCGATGCCTGATGTTCATCCTGGCAGTGATCTCCTTAGAACTTCCCTTGCCACTACATCCTTCGTTGCCTTTCCACTTGTTGCCTGTTGCTGGAACTTCAAATTTGCCCTGGGCTGCAGGATTCTTCTAGGGCTTCATTCGAAGGACATGGACCGTATCTCCCATCTTGTGTCGGGGTCGAAATCTTCAACTTCATAAGTAACATCAGACAACTGTCTTACAACCTTACAAGGTCCAAAGTAGCGCCTGAGGAGCTTCTCAGAGAAACCAACCTTCCGAACAGGAGTGAAGTTCCAGACGAGGTCACCAGGCTGGTAGACAACAGGGTGGTGGCTCGCGTCGTACCTTTGGCAGTCGTTTTCTTTAGGCTGCAGCGTGTGGAGTTGAGCTAACTGCCGAGCTTCCTCAGCTCTGGTTAACACCTGCCCGATGTAGTCGTCGTCCACATCATCAGGATGTAACAGAAACACAGTGTCCATCATCATCGTTGCCTCATGCCCATGCACCAGGAAAAATGGCGTAAATCTTGTGGTGTCTTGTTTGGCAGTGTTGTAGGTAAACATCACGAAAGGTAGCACCTCATCCCAGTTGTTCTGCTCAACATTGACAAACATTGATAGCATGTCGGCCAAGGTCTTATTAAGGTGTTCAGTAAGCTCGTTAGTTTGCAGATGATAGGCAGTCATCATGTGATGAGTAATGTTGCACCGACAGTTTATCTCTGTCACAAGATTGAAAAACTTTCCCTCGATCCATAATTAACAATCTTGGGGCGCCGTGTTTTAATACAATGTCTTCCAGGATGAATTTGGCTACCTCAAATGCTTCGGCTGTTTTCACGGCTTTTGTAATGGCATAGTGTGTCAGATAATTAGTGCAAACAATAATCCATCTTTTGCCCCTAGCAGATATTAGTAATTGTCCGAGGAGGTCAATCCCAAAGGGCTGGAAAGGCGTTTCGGCTGCTGGAATTGGTATGAGTCAGCCAGGTGGTTACTGAGGAACTGCCATTCTCCTCGGGCAATCTCGACAGTGTGACACATAGTGACGGACACTCCTAAATAAACCTGACCAGAAAAATCTCTTGCAGATCCTATTGTATGTCTTAATAAATCCTAAATGTCTGGCCTTAGGTGTGTCATGGAATTTCTGTAGAACATCTAAGCGCATGTGTTTAGGAATCACTGGTAGCCACCTCTTTCCAAATGGATCAGAGTTTTTCGTACAAAGTAATCCATAAACTACCTTAAATTGTCCTTTCACATCCTCTGACCGATTTAAGGCAAGCAGAATTTGAGATATCTTGGCGTCCTTCTTCCACTCAGCAGAGAGACCCTGGAGTGCAGCGAGACAGCCACTATCTTCATCAAAGTCTTGATGGTCTTGAACAGAGTTTCTTGAGAGACAATCAGCATCTTGGTGTTTTCTTCCAATTTTGTACACTATGGTAATGTCAAACTCTTGAAGACTTAGTGCCCACCTGGTGAGTCGTCGTATTGGATCCATAAGACCTGTCAACCAACAAAGTGAGTGATGATCTGTAGCAACTGTGAATGGCCATCCATAGAGATACTGTCGTAATCTGCACGTAGCCCAGATCACAGCAAGACATTCTCTTTCTGTAGTTGAGTAGTTTCTCATAGGCCATAACGTTCTCTTTTCCATCCAAAATCTGCACCAGAACAGATCTCATATCCCCTGGCATCTGTATATAGTTCTGTAGGTGCTCTCTCATCATACAGACCAAGTACAGGGTCAGTCATCAGAGCTTTCGCAGCACATCGAAAGAATCTTGTTGAGCGCCACCTCAGATAAATTTAGCATCAGCTTTTAACAACTCTTGGAGTGGCCTGGCTTTGATACAAAAGTCTTTGATAAAACGATGGTAATAAGAACATAATCCGAGGAAGCTTCTCACATCTCTAATACTTTCAGGAATAGGAAATTCCGTTATAGATCTCACCTTTTCTGGGTCTGGTCACATGCCTTCGTTTAACACAAGGTCCCCAAGTATTTTGATTTCTTTTGCTCCAAAGAGACACTTTCTTGGATTAAGTTTCAGTCCAGCTTGTTGGAGCCCCCCTCAGTCTTTTTATGTGTTCATCAGATGTCTCTGAGAACACTATAATGTCATGTAAATAACAAAGATACATCATCCACTTCAGGTGCCTTGATTATCCATCATTCGTTCAAAAGTTGCTGGTGCATTACACAAACCAAATGGCATTACCTTAAACTTGTACAGGCCCTCAGGGGTGATGAATGCAGTTTTCTCACAATCAGCCTCATCTACTTTGATTTGCCAGTATCCCGAGTACATGTACATGGTTGAGAAAAACTTATCCCCCTTCAAACAATCTAGTGTATCATCAATTCGTGGAGGATGGTAAACGTCCTTTTTAGTTACCTTATTAAGCTTCCTGTAATCAGCACAAGAGCACCAACTGCCATCCTTCTTCCTGACGAAAACCACTGGTGGTGATCATGGGCTCTGCGAAGGCTGAATGATGTCATTCTTCATCATTTTCTCTATCTCATCGCGAATTATTCAACGTTCCATTGCTGACACACGGTATGCTCTCTGACTTATTGGTTGCTGGTCTCCAGAGCTAATCCGGTGCTTCACTGTTGATTTGTGTAATTTGCTCTTCACCTGTGGATTGAATCATTCAGAGAACTCTTGAAGAATGCCAAGTAGCTTCTTCTGTTGTTCCTTAGTGAGATCTGGTGATAGTTGAGCTAGAAGATCTTGTCTCATAGTGGTAGTGCTAATTTCGCCCACAGACTCGGCATGGGAATTTTCAATAACGCTCAGCTGTTCTGCAATTAACAGCTCAGCATTTGCTATGCACATGTATTGTGGAAGGATCTGCAATTCCCGGTGACAGTTAACTATCCACAATTCACCGAATCCGTTCTTAAACGAGACAACACAGGCTGGGGTGACCAAGTTATTCTTCAGTAGTATGCTTCTCTTACATTCCACTACAAGATCCATGGGTTGATGCATGGCATGACACAAGACAGCTACCTTTCTAGCGCTGACTGCAGGAATGATCACTTCATCCAGCACACATAGTCTCCACACAAGCGGACGCCCATTTTCCTGTCCACAGTATCTCATCTCATCTAGCACAATCTTCGAGCGACCACAATCTGTAACTGCATGAGAAGCTTTCAAAAAATCCCATCCGAGAATGACGTCATGACTACAGTCTTGTAAAACGATGAATTCTAAGGGCTGTGTATGGCCACTTATACCCACACGAAAGACACATCTTCCTGTACATTTTTACATATTTCCCATTAGCCACCTTCAGCAGAGATGTTTTGCTGTCGACGAATACGGTTTTCTGCAACTTGTGACAGTGACAGTACTTCTGCAAAATGACTGAATTGATGCTCCAGAGCCCACAAGAGCTTGGGCTGGTCGGCCATCTGTGAGGATATTGACATAGTTTCCTATAATTTTTGTAGTGATTAATGGTGGAGGACTTTTCTCTTCGGCAGCCTCACCTCCAAGGAAGGTCGCACCCTTTAGTTTTCCAGGTTGTGGCAATTAGGTGATCGTCTGGAGCTTCTAAACAGCAATGGAGACCTTGATTGACATGTTGGGAAGCATCCTCTCCAGTGGCTAGCTTGCGGCGATGGTGACCTACGTCGTCCTGCACCCACATCTTCTTGTTCATCTTTGTCGTCGTGGAGTTGGCGTTGGTCTGCTGTGTTCTGGCGTGGGCGTCATCAAATATCCACTGTCTTTCTCAACAATAGCACACCACATGTCCCAGTCGTCCACAGTGCAAACATACTGGTTGGTTATCTTGGGTCCTCCAGATATCAGTCTTCCTTGGTGTTCAAACAGGTTCCTCATGTGGCATTGTAGGAACATAACTTTGCCTGGGTCGTGACTTTTTTACTGTTTTAAATGGAAATGGAGGACGAGAGATTGGGTTTATTTCTTTGGAAAAAATGCCACCAGTGAGATGTCGAAACATTGGCTGACGTCTGTGCAGCACAGGCAAACTTCATGATCATGGAGTCAATTAAGCTGCCATAGAGTGTAGACAGTGTCTGAAGGCAAATCAAAGAAGACTGACAGACTGACTGACAGGCAATGCACAGCCTAAACAACTAGAGGAATAGACATGTTATACAATAAACATTTTCTGCTAAACTAGCTATGAAAAGAACATGCTAAGCTTTGGTGTGAAAATGGGTGATTTGTTTTCCTGTTCATAGCCATTTTTAACAGAAAATAGAAACATTGTGTTTATGATTAACTTTTATAATCCTACCTGCTCATAGATTAAAACCATGCGAAATACTGTCATTAAAGCGATTATCCTGACGGATCTAGCAGCTGGAAAGGTCTCTCTCATACCCCTTGGACTAATAATTCCAACCAATTTACCCTCTCATTTTGACTTCTGTTCCCAATCAAAGTTCTGTTTGTACAAACAAATAAGGTTGGAGAGAGGGGGGAGGAAGAGATGGGCAGAGAAGGGGGGAGGGGGAGATGGATAGAGTGAGTGTGGGATAAGAGATGTACAAGGTGTGGAGGGAAGGTGATGCCAGAGATAGGGGTCAGAAGGAGAAGGTGGAGAAAGAGAGGGATGGGAGTAGGAGAAAGATAGAAAGTGGTGGTGGTGGTGGTGGTGGGGGGGGGGGGGGGGGATGTGATTAGGACGTATATCCAATTCCCTTGCATATTTAGCAATTGCGGAGCATTGCTGGGTTCACTAGTAACCAATGAATTGTGAGCATAGTCAACACCATCACGTACTTGAGGCCTTAGTCCCGCTGCAATGCGGCGTCAGCCTTGTTACTATTGATGTGGCAGTGTTAGGTAGAGAATGTGTCTAGATGCCCTCTCTGCCACCACCTGAAAGCCCCCAGGCCGGAATTAGTGCATCCCAGCTGTCTGCATCTAGTGTAAGCCATGAAGTAGTGCAAACGTTTTCAAATGTCTGTGAATCGTGTAACTGAGGCAGTGCATAGGGACCAGCCCGGTATTCACCTAGTGGGATGTGGAAAACTGCCTAAAAACCACATCCAGTCTGGCCGGCCTACCGGCCCTCGTCATTAATCTGCTGGGCAGACTGATCCGGGGGCTGGCACACCTACCCAAGTCCAGGAACCAGTGCATTAGTACTCTTGGCTACCCTGGTGGGGTTGCTCATGAAAATGTCTTGCACTTTAAAATCTGATTTCAAAATCTCTGTCTTACCATTATATAATTAGTCTGAAATATTCCAGTGTCTGCAGGTCCCTACCACATATACAGCCTTTTTACATGATCCTCAGACAGTGATTAAATCATTCTCTGTGGAAAATTCTACCAGTCAGATTCCTTCTTCATTCCTTCCAGTGGTCTGTATTCTCCTATTATTTTTCTTTCTCTTCCTTTCCCTGCTATTGGATTCCAGTCTCCCATCACAATTAAATTTTCCTCCACCCTAAATATCTGAGTTATTTCTTTTATCTCATCATACATTCTGTCCATATCATGATCTGTGGAGGTAATTGGCGTATAAACATGTATTATGGTGGTGGGTGTTGGCTTTGTGTCTATATTGGTTACAATACTACATTCACTGTGCTGTTCATAGTAGCTTATCTGCACTCTTATTTTCGCATTCATTATTAGACGTACTCATGTGTTGCCCGTAATTAATTTCATATTAATAACCCTGTATCTGTCTGACCAGAAGTCCTGCTCTTCACTAATTCTCAATATATCCAACTTCAACCTATCTAGTTTCCTTTTCCTGTTCTCTGACCCCTCTACTCAACTAAGGGATCTATCATTCCATGATGTAGATGTAGATAATCTCCTGAGTAGGCGTCACCTGGAATTCCAAATGTAGGGACTATTTTACCACTGGAATATTTTACTCAAGAGGATGCCTTCATTATTAAATCATATATGTCCTTAGCAAAAATAATTGCTGTAGGTTCTCTTGCTGTCAGTTGTTTGCAGTACGAGCACAGCAAGGCCATGTTGGCTAATGTTAAAGGGCCAGATAGTCAGTCATCCACACTGCTGGCCCTGCAACTACTCAAAAGATTGCCGCCACTTTTCAGAAACCACATGTTTTTCTGACCTTTCCACAGGTACCCCTCCATAGTGGTTGCACCTGTGGTACAGCTATCTGTACTGTTGAGACACTCAATCCATCCCCACATAGGCAAAGTACAGATTGTCCCACATAGATGCCAAAAAGCAGCCAACCATTGTGGCAGTGTTTTTGACTGTAAGACAGATGACTGATTCAGATAGGAGTGATTGGGGAGCAGAAAAGACTGTGGCAATTGGCAGAGTAAGGTCTCCAGGACAAGTAGTGAGGTTTTGGGAGGTGGGAGAGGGGAAGACAGAGGGCTTTCACTGAACATACCAAAATGAGTACTGAAAAAGATGACAGTACCTATGATTATATTATATTATATTATATTATATTATATTATATTATATTAGATTTACTTGATCCGTAGTGAGGAGGTCATCCATGATGTAGAACATCTCAGAAAAACAATAATAAATAACAAATATTTACAACTAAAGCAACTAAGCTAATGTCATTTTTTTAATGAACACTATATGAAAGGATCATTTTACAAAACTCATTTACTAAGATCACATTAATGCACTGAATTTAAAATTTTAAAAAAATATTTATAAGGTAATAAACATATAATAGAACTACTACAATACTTATTTACAATGAACACATTACTGAACTGAAATGGTGAAGAAGTTTATTCATCAGTGGAGTAGGAGGAGTTGGCCACCAATAAATCCTTTAGGCTTCTCTTAAATTGAATTTCATTTATTGTTAAGCTTTTTATTTCTGCTGGCAAGTTATTGAAAATGTCTGTTCCTGAAAAAGGCACACCTTTTTGTACAAGAGTAGGTGACTTCAAATCCTTATGAAGATTATTTTTATTTCTGTTATTGATTCCATGAACTGCGCTCATGGTTTGAAAAAGTGATATATTTTTAGTGATAAATTTCATTAAGGAATAAGTATATTGGGAAGCAGTAGTTTGTATCCCTAGTTCCCTAAACTGGCCTCTGCAGGGTGTTCTTGAGTTCACACCACATATAACTCTTATTGCACGTTTTTGTGCCCGGAAAACTTTAGCTTGGCTTGGTGAATTACTCCAAAAAATAATCCCATATGACATTGTAGAGTGAAAGTAAGCATAGTATGCCAGCTTTTTCATTTTTATATCCCCTATGTTTGAAAGAATTCACATTTCAAATAGAGATTTGTTTCGACACTTCAGCAGTTCTGTGGTGTGCTCCTCTCAGCTGAATTTACTATCATGCCATAATCCCAAGAATTTAACACTGTCCACTTCTTCTATTTGTCATCATTTATTAGGCATATACTCGCAGGACACCCCTTACAAGTTCTGAAGTGCATGTAGTGCCAATAGCACAGTCGGTTTTCAGTAGCTCCTCTGTTTATCATAACTCTTTCTTCAGCTAACTTTAAGTTCCCTACACCACTTTTCCACTGTAAGATATGACATCGCATTCAATATATGCAATTTCTCTGAAACCGTATAAGGATATGCACTAGTCGCTGAGAGGAAGAGAGATTTGCTGGGTTTGTGTATACACACAATTCTCCAACAAGTATTCAATTGAATTATCTTTGCCACCACTTGTTTTTTGCAGTAGAATTTCCACATAATACAAGAACACCAACTTTACATTGACAAATGTCCACTGCAGGTGGTAACCTTACTTTCCAAACGTGCATTTTAATTGCTAGTGAACTAAATGTTTATTTGGCACTACAGTAGTGTAGCCATAGTCACAGTACTTAAAACTGTTCTTTAAAAAAAAAGGGGTTCTATTATCAGTTTCAATGAACTACATTGTCATTTTCATATGCAAAACATCAGCTGGAGAATATATAATGGGAATCATGACCAAACATCTGACAACAATTATTACGAAAAATAATTAGACCAGGCAACCGAGGCAATAGTGGCACAACCAAGTCACTGCAAGTTATGCCCATGCTTGCCCAACCATTCATTCCATGTCCTGTTGTAGGATAGATAAAAACTACACCAGGGTAAAAATTGCCATAGATTCTTGCATTGTGTCCTGTTGAGACACAATGATCATATAGCTGATATAAATTCACAAGTCTGAAAATTAAGCACATATGTGTATATTTACTCATTATCATGGTGCAAACTCTCATGAGATAAATGCATATAATAACCTCACCATAAGTGTACCAAGCACAGCAAGCTCCCATATGGAGTGCACCACATAATTGTACTATGTTCCAAAAAAAGAATCTCAAAACATGCTGTACTCTCGTGTAGGACTGACACACTACTAACTTGCTAACACAACCTTGCTCCATTTGCCTGGTAACCCATTCTGTCACTAGAGGGCATGAATGTTGTATAGAAACACAAGCAATAATGCAGGATCTACATAATGTACAATAACAGGTGCTAGATGGCACCATTGTCAGGTTTTAACAAAACTAGTCTCTAGTCGATATATACAAACAAACCAAACATTGGTATACAAACCTCTGTTCGTGTTGTAATTCATCTAATCTTGCCCTCATGATCCATATTGGAACGATATATAGGGGATTGTAGTATATTCCTAGAGTCATCATTTAGAGATGGTCCTTGACAGTTTGTAAGTACGCGTTCATGAGGTAGTTTATGTCTATCTTCAAGAGTCTGGCAGTTTCCTCAGTGTCTTTGTGCCGCTCTTCCTTGGATCAAACAAACCTCTGATCATTTGTGCTGCCCTTCTCTGTATACATTCAGTATCCCCTGTTAGTCCTATTTGATATGGGTTTCATACACTTGATCAGTATTATAGGATGGGTCACAGGAGTGATTTGTAAGCAATCTTCTTTGTAGACTGACTGTATTTCCCTGGTTTTCTAGTATTAAACTGAAGTCTACCACCTGCTTTACCCATAACTGAGCCTGTGTGCTCATTCTGTTTCATATCCCTGCAAAGTGTTACACAGATTCCAACTGTGACTCATTGATATAACAAGGAAGATAGATAAATTATGTGTCTAATGTGTTATATATGAAATTGTCTTTTTAAAAAAAAAATTTGCATGATTACCAGTTGTGTATCATAATTTTAACACTTTCAGGATGTTCCATTAAAAAAAAATGCTGGGAATGTGGCAGCAAACATGTTGAGTGCTGGTTTTGCTCATGTCGCTGTTGTTCGTAATTCTACTGTGTATACTTGGGGAAATGCAGGTCAAGGATGCCTGGGTGAGTTTAGTATTAATATTTGTTGTAAAGTCGTAAAGTATCATCACTACAATGCAAAGAATTATATTGATACTGTGATAGGTATAGTTTCATTCAAGAAAGCTCTGCATCAAAGGTGATAGATGTCTGAGGATTTAAATCAAACTCTAAATACTCTTCCTATTCCTTCATTTCCGTTGTTTAATGTTTACCAGTTAGCAATTTTTTGTTGTATCAAATAGGGGAGTAGCTAATGGCTTTTCACCTCAAGGCCTGAATCATGGATTATGTAACTCAGGGTGGCACCATGTATGTATAATGTTAAGTCTTTGTTGGGGACTGTCTTGTACGGTTGATAAAATGATGAGTGATTTGAAGGGTTTTCTTGGTGTGATTGATGTAATATTTCAGGTGTCTAGCTGAGTTAGTGACTTCATTTAATGGCAAATTTGGCTAGAAACCTGTAAATGTACCATGAAATAATAAATGATGGACAGAGACTTTCGGTTGATTCACTTGTATTTCATGAGAACTCAGGAAAAGAAAAGTGAGCGAAGTTTGATGATGACAGGCAAGTGACTCACCTAGATGTACAAGTTGGAAGGTGGTGAGAACACAGTGAATGTTTCTTTTCCCTACCCTATTTCTTCTATTCTTTGTGACCATACAGTACATCTCTGTCTCTGCTACTCCTCTCTTATGTATTGTTTCCATTTTCTTGCACTTAATTAATTCTTTTAATGGTTTTTTTTTTCATACTTTGTCCTGTTTTTATCTAGTCATTGCTTCCCTTGCCCCCTTTTTTCCACCAGAATTTTGTATTACATGGAGTCATCTGACAGTCAAGGCAACAGTCCTTTATTCATCCCTTTATTAAAACTGGGATGAAACACAAGGTAATTTAGAACATTTTTATTCATTTAGACATTTGTGAAGATTTTTTTCTGTGGAGAATGACAGGCTAGCCTCCCTGAACAACTAGTTTTGTTGTATTAATATTTATTTTTATGTTCAAGTAGTGTTGAAAGTTTTCCTCTTTTTATTTACAGGTACTGGTCCAACAATGTCTCGCTTTGGCACTCCTCATGGCCTCTCACTGTTCCCAAATCTGAAGGTGGAGGTGAGCGCTGTGGCTTGTGGGCGCCAACACACTCTTGCTCTTACAAGCAATGGGGTGAGTATTGCCCACGACATGTGATGTATATTTTCAGACACTTATATTTTGAAACAGGTTTACATCTGCATTGTCCCAGAGAAAGAAAAATCATTGACGGAAAGTTTTTCCTCTTATTGTCAGTTTGCACCATTGTACAGTTACAAGTAACAGCCAGATGCATTTATTTCAATTTCTTGTTTTCTGTTCTTGTCTTAGCTTTCCATAAGTTGTTTCTTCTCTGTTGTCCTTTCTGTCATATTTATATTGCAAACACTCATAGCCTCAAGCTGAAATATCTTCACATTATTTGGAACTCAATCAGGTAAATCAATAATATGTGCAGTAAAAGATATCACATAATTCTGACATAAAATATACTGGAAAACTGGTCATATTGATATGTGTGAGCTCCACTGGTGGTATATAGTGCAGTAAAAGATATCATGGCAGCATTTTGACATGAAATACACTGGAAAATTGGTCATATTGATACGTGTGAGCTCCACTTGTGGTATATAGTCTGTCAGTTCAGGAACTAAATTTCGTAAGGACACCAACAACACCATCAATGACTGATTTATGAGTGTGATGGAACAGGTTGTTCATGCTCTTCCATGGGATGCAATGGAGAAGATATGATGTGAAGTAAAGGTAGGTCGTGCACAAATATACGGGTTCAAAGTAATGGTTCACTGAAGTGAACAAAAGGACTGAGGAATGACTTCTGAAGAACTGTTGTTCACCATTTACTTTGGTTGTGGTCAGCTTTGTTCCCTAAATGGTCATTCAGCATTCACTTCAGCCGCTCTTCTTCCTGGAATGGTCACTAACCATTCACTTTGGCTGGTCTCATTTTCACCTTGGTCTAGTTTGGCCAGGCTTCTTTCTTGTTCTAATTCTAGTTCCTTCGTTCCTCATTCTTTTTGGGTAGTCACTCATTCCCCATTCCAGTTTAACCTTTTTATAATTATATAACATATATAAAAACTAAGTTGTATGTAATACATACATTTTTTGGACAACAAAAAGAGAAATATGATTATCTCTTTGTTATTTTGATAAAATGTAAAATGCATGCTTATCATATGGCAAGTTTTTTTTTATTTACTTGGTTTAACAACTAGTTTTCAAGATAACTTTTAATCATTTTTATTTATTTATTTATTTAAATCATACTGTCAGAAACTTTATACAGAACTTGCCGTTTTCTTATTTCTTTGAAAAATTAAACTTGATGCTTAGGGAGGCTCTTATTTTTCAGGTTTGGTTTTTTCTTCACACTACTCCCTAATTCACTTTCTTTGCACAAAAGAATGAGCTGTGCATGATTTTGGCTCTGTAGGAAAAGGGGAAGGGGTGTCTCTGCATTTGAAAAATTATAGAATGGTATAAAGTTGCATCTACTTTCTATCTCAAAAATATTTATGCAAAAGGAGCTTCTCAACAAAAAACTTTGTACAATCTTTTGTTGTTGTGGTCTTCAGTCCCAAGACTGTTTTGATGTAGCTCTTTATGCTACTCTATCCTGCGTGAGCCTCTTCATCTCCAAATAATTACTGCAACTTACATCTTTCTGACTCTGCTTGCTGTATTCATCTCTTGGTCTCCCTCTACAATTTTTACCTCCTGTGCTTACGTCCAGTACTACACACATCAAAAAAAGTTTTGCATCACCTCAGTTCCGATAGTTCCGGAACCTGTACAGAAAATTGGAATAGAGATCAACATAAATATCATTTCTGCCCTCTTTATTTCTCATGAAAAGCATACATTGCATGTTGTACCACCATACAGTGAGATCTTCAGAGGTGCTGCTCCAGATTGCTGTACACACTGGTACCTCTGGTACCCAGGAGCATGTCGTCTTGCATTGATGCATGCCTGCATTCGTCATGGCATACTGTCCACAAGGTCATCAAGACACTGTTGGTCCACATTGTCCCACTCCTCAATGACGATTCGGCATAGATCCCTCATAGTGGTTGGTGGGTCACGTTCTCCATAAACAGTCATTTTCAATCTATCCCAGACATGTTCGATACAGTTCATGTCCGGAGAACATGCTAGCCACTCTAGTTGAGCAATGTCGTTATCCTGAAGGGAATCATTCACAAGATGTGCTTGATGGGGGTGCAAATTGTCATCCATGCAGACGAATACCTCCCAAATATGCTGCTGATATGGTTGCTCTATCGGTCGGAGGATGGAATTCACTTATTGTACAGCCATGGCGCCTTCCATGACCACCAGCGGCGTACATCACTCGCACATAATACCACCCCAAAACAGCAGGGAATCTCCACCTTGCTGCACTCACTGGATAGTGTGTCTAAGGTGTTCAGCCTGATGGAGTTGCCTCCAAACACGTCTTCGATGATTGTCTGATTGAAGGCATATGCGAAACTCATCGGTGAAGAGAACGTGACGCCAATCCTGAGCAGTCCATTTGGTATGTTGTTGGGCCCACCTGTACCACGCTGCATGTGTTGTGGTTGCAAAGATGGACCTCGCCATGGACGTTGGGAGTGAAGTTGTGCATCAGACAGCCTATTGTGCACAGTTGGGAGTCGTAACACAACTTCCTGTGGTTGCACGAAAAGCATTATTCAATATGCTGGCATTGTTGTCAGGTTTCCTCCAAGCCATAATGTGTAGGTAGTGGTCATCCACTGCATTAGTAGCCCTTGGGCAGTGTGAGCGAGGTATGTCATCGGCAGTTCCTGTCTCTCTGTATCTCCTCCATGTGTGAACAACATCACTTTGGTTCATTCTGAGACACCTGGACACTTCCATTGTTGAGAGCCCTTCCTGGCACAAAGTAACAATGCGGACATGATCAAACCATGGTATTGACCGTCTAGGCATGGTTGAACTACAGAGAACATGAGCCATGTACCTCCTTCCTGGTGGAATGACTGGAACTGACCGGCTGCCAGACCCCCTTCGTGTAATAGGCGCTGCTCATGCATAGTTGTTTACATCTTTGGGCGGGTTTAGTGACATCTCTGAACAGTCAAAGGGACTGTGTCTGTGATACAATATCCACAGTCAACGTCTATCTTCAGGAGTTCTGGGAACCGGTGTGATGCTAAACTTTTTTTGATGTGTGTAAACTGATGAGCCCCTGATATCTCAGAATGTGTCCTATCTACCGATCCCTTTTTTGGTCAAGTTGTGCCACAAATTTCTTGCTTCCCCAGTTCTGTTCAGTACTTCCTCGCTAATCTTCAACATTCTTGTGTAGCACCACATTTTGAAAGCTTGTATTCTGTTTCTATGTAAACTGTTTATCGCCCATGTTTCATTTCGGTACGTGGCTACACACCAGACAAATATCTTCAGAAAAAACTTCCTATCACGTGAATCTATATTCAGTGTCAACGAATTTGTCTTCTTTAGAAATTCTTTTTGTGCCATTGCCAGTCTACATTTTATATCCTCTCTACTTTAGCCATCATTAGTTATTTTACTGCCCAGATAGCAAAAGTCATTTGCTAATTTAAGTGTCTCATTTCCTAATCTGATTTCCTTAGCATCACCTAATTTAATTTGACTACATTCCATTATCCTTGTTTTGCATTTATTAATGTTCATCTTATATCCTCCTCCTGGCAATGTAATTTAAAAATTTTTTTTATCCATTTCACATGCTTTATTTGCGACTTTTAAAGTTTTCTTCTTCCATCAATTAAATTTAATATTGCTTGTTTTTTCCAAGGATTTCTACTAGGCCTTGTCTTTTTACCTATTTAATCCTCTGCTGCCTTCAATATTTCATCTCTTTAAGTTACCCATTCATCTTCTACTGTATTCCTTTCCCCTCTTCTTGTCAATCATTCCCTAATGCTCCCTCTGAAGCTCTCAACAACCTCTGGTTCTTTCAACTTATCCAGGTCCCATCTCCTTAATTTCCAACCTTTTGTCCAATTTATTCAGTTTTAATCTACACTTCATACCAATAAATTGAGGTCAGGTTCCACATCTGGAAATGTCTTACAATTTCAAATGTAGTACCTCCCCCCCCCCCCCCCCCCCCCCCCCACACACACACACACAGACACACACACACACACGAACCATGGACCTTGCCATTGGCGGGGAGGCTTGCTTGCCTCAGTGAAACAGATAGCCATACAATAGGTGCAACCACAATGGAAGGGTATCTGTTGAAAGGCCAGACAAACATTTGCTTCCTGAAGAGGGGCAGCAGCCTTTTCAGTAGCTGCAGGGGCAACAGTCTGGGTGATTGACTGATCTGGCCTTGTAACATCAGCCAAAATGACCTTGCTGTGCTGGTACTGTGAACAGCTGAAAGCAAGGGGAAAATACAGCCGTAATTTTTCCTGAGGGCATGCAGCTTTACTGTATGGTTAAATGATGATGGCATCTTCTTGGGTAAAATATACCAGAGGTAAAATAGTCCCCCATTCAGATCTCTGGGTGGGAACTACTCAGGAGAACATCGTCATCAGGAAAAAGAAAACATATTATAGGGATCGGAGTGTGGAATGCCAGATCCCTTAATCGGGCAGGCGGGTTAGAAAATTTTAAAAGGGAAATAGATAGGTTAAAGTTGGATATAGTGGGAATTAATGCAGGTCAGTGGCAGGAGGAACAAGACTTCTGGTCAGTTGAATACAGGGTTATAAATACAAAATTGACTAGGGGTTATGCAGGAGTAGGTTTCAGAACAAAAAAAGAAAAAGAAAAAAATGGGAGCACGGGTAAGCTACTATGAACAGCATAGTGAATGCATTATTTTAGCCAAGCTAGATACGAAGCCCATGCCTACCACAGTAGTACAAGTTTATATGCCAACTAGCTCTGAAGGTGATGAAGAGATTGAAGAAATCTATGATGTGATAAAAGAAATTTTTCAAATAGTGAAGGGAGACAAAAATTTAATAGTCATGGGGGACTGGAATTCGATAGTAGGAAAAGGAAGAGAAGAAAAAGTAGTAGGTGAATATGGAATGAGGGTAAGGAATGAAAGAGAAAGCCGCCTGGTAGAATTTTGCACAGAGCATAACTTAATCATAGCTAACACTTGATTTAAAAATCGTGACAGACGGTTATATACATGGAAGAGGCCTGGAGACACTGGAAGATTTCAGATAGAACACATAATGGTTAGACAGAGATTTAGGAACTAGGTTTTAAATTGTAATACGTATCCAGGGGCAGATGTGGACTCTGACCACAATGTATTGGTTATGAACTGTAGATTAAAACTGAAGAAACTGCAAAAAGGTGGCATTTTAAATAGATGGGATGTGGATAAACTGAAGGAACCAGAGGTTGTAGAGAGTTTCAGACAGATCATTATGGAACGATTGAAATAGTGAAGGCAGCAGCAGATCAAGTAGGCAAAAGACGAGGGCTATTAGAAATCCTTTGGTAGCAGAAGAGATATTGAATTTAATTGATGAAAATAGAAAATATAAAAATGCAATAAATGAAGCAGGCACAAAGGAATAGCAGGGTGTCTACGACCCGGGACAACCGGGAGATCCGGGAAAAACCCGGGAATTTTTTCATCCGGGAGAAAACCAGGAAAAACCCAGGAATTTTTTAGAGTTCCGGGAGTCTATTAGTTGTCAGTTAATTTTTTCTGATTTTGAGTGATAAGAATCAGTACTCCAACAAAGGATATTACTGTATCCCACTTCTGCGGAATAATACTGTAGCAACAAAACATGAACGAGAGGGGAAAAAAACGAAAATAAAACTTAAGTCACAAAGGAAATGCGCCATAAACAACAGCAAAACATAGTGCTCATACAAGCGTCTGCCAACAGCAAAGTGTGTCAAATGCTTTAGGAAGACTATGCAATGCTTCCTAACAACAAATTGCCTCCGATGAGCATGACGTGACTGACAGTACTGGTACTCCAGAAAATTTACATCCGAATCTGGACATATGAATGTGCACTTTAAGCCAAATTATGCATTTTAGTATGGTTCACGAAATTCCGATATTCTTGAAGTATCCTCTGATGTCTTGTTTCTTTTGTTACATAGTGCAAGATCTTTTAACGTTTTACACATACGAACACACGAGCTTCCTGCGTCATCGTAGCTGCGCTTGAGCAGTGGCGCCTGTTATCTGGCGTTCTCTGGTAACTGCTGTAACAAATCAATTTCTAACAGGTCACGGGAAAACATTGCGGATGGTGGTTTGAAAAGTAAATTTACTTTTACACAAGATGAACAATGTGCGAGAATGTATGATGAATTTCTTAAATCACAGAGCATTTGACTCTCAATTAAAAATCAACTCTTTGAGGACGACCATCTAGAAGAGTTTCGACCCCAGAAGATCAGAAATTTACGTCGTTATTAAAAATTTTATTGGCACATTTGTGTGATATATCTGAAAGTGTAACACGCGCAAAAAAGATCAACATTATATGTGGAAGCTTAGCGTCTCTTGCAGCTTATTAATCTTCGAGACCACGATAATATATGAAAGCTTTGTTTTTCTTGTAGCAACACTATGTATATTAATTTAAACCATTAACTTTTCCTGTTTGTGTTTTCGCGCTACTTGAGAGTGATCTTGCTATTGGCTGACTACCTCAAGTGTCCTATGCTGTCTTCGGCTGGCGAGATCACGTGACATGAGCTATGACTGGCTTACAAAAGCGCGTCGCAATCTCGATTTCAATGCTTTGGAAAGTAACATGCGGTGTATGGTGGGATTCGAATTTATACCTTCATAACACACCATACATGTTCCTGCACGTCAAAGATCTTTCCAAAACGTGTTACCCCCCCCCCCCCTCCCCTCCCCCCCCCTCCCCCCCTCCCCATAGTTTCGTTTTCTAAAGTGTCGGGAAAGTCTATGTCGGCATATAAAACCATAAATATTCAACATTCAAAGGACTGATAAGTTTCACAGTGCCGAGGGAAACTATACTATAACTTAACACAGGAAAAGTGTATGTTCACCCGGGAGAAAGTGTGTTTTCAACCGGGAAATCCGGGAATTTTTTTTCCTTGTCCCTGTATACACCCGGAATACAAATGTCTCAAAAATGAGATCGATAGTAAGTGCAAAATGGCTAAGCAGGAATGGCTAGAGGACAAATATAAGGATGTAAAGGCATATATCATTAGCGGTAGCATAGATACAGCCTATAGGAAAATTAAAGAGACCTTTGGAGAAAAGAGAACCACCTGTATGAATATCAAAAACTCAGATGGAAAACCAGTTGTAAGTAAAGAAGGGAAAGCAGAAAGGTAGAAGGAGTATGTACAGGGTCTATACAAGGGCAATGTACTTTGAGGGTAGTATTTTGGAAATGGAAGAGGACGCAGATGAAGATGAAATGGGAGATGTGATATTGCATGAATAATTTGACAGAGCACTGAAAGATCTAAGTCGAAACAAGTCCGCAGCAGTAGACAACATTCCATCAGAACTACCGATAGCTTTGGGAGAGCCAGCCATGACAAAACTCTACCATCTGGTGAGCAAGATGTATGAGACAGGCAAAATACCCTCAGACTTCAAGAAAAATAAAATAATTCCAATCTCAAATAAAGCAGGTGTTGACAGGAGTGAAAATTACTGAACTATCAGTTTAATAAGTCACAGCTGCAAAATACTGGCACAAATTCTGGACAGACAAATGGAACAACTGATAGAAGCCGACTTTGGAGAGGATCAGTTTGGATTCTGTAGAAATGTTGGAACACTGGAAGCAATACTGACCCTATGACTTATCTTAGAAGATAGATTACGGAAAGGCAGATGTACTTTTCTAGCATTTGTAGACTTGGAGAAAGCTTTTGACAATGTTAACTGGAATACTCTATTTCAAATTCTGAAGGTGACGAGTCAAATATAGGGAGGGAAAAAGCTATTTGCAATTTGTACAGAAACCAGATGGCAGTTATAAGAGTCAAGGGGCGTGAAAGGGAGGCAGTGGTTGGGAAGCGAGTGAGACAGGGTTATTCAATCTGTATACTGAGCACGCAGTGATAGAAACAAAAGAAAAATTTGGAGTAGGAATTAAAATCCATGGAGAAGAAATAAAAACTTTGATGTTTGTCGATGACATTGTAATTCTGTCAGAGATGGCACACGACCTGGAAGATCAGTTGAACGGAATGGACAGTGTCTTGAAAGGAGGATGTAAGATGAACATCAACAAAAACAGAATGAGGATAATGGAATGCAGTCGAATTAAATCAGGGGATGCTGAGGGAATTGGATTAGGAAATACGACAATTAAAGTAGTAGATGAGTCTCTTTTGAAAGTATTTGTATGGACTGTTGCCATGTATGGAAGTGAAACATGGACAATTAATAGTTTAGACAAGAAGAGAATAGAAGCTTTCGAAATGGGGTGCTTCAGAAGAATGGGTAGATCACATGACTAATGAGGAGGTACTGAACAGAATTGGGGAGATGAGGAATTGGTGGCACAACTTGACTAGAAGAAGGGATTGGTTGGTAGGACACATTCTGAGGCATCAAGGGATCACCAATTAAGCATTGGAGGGAAGTGTGGAGGGTGAAAATCATAGAGGGAGATCAACAGATGAATACACTAAGCAGATTCAGATGGATTTAGGTTGGAGTAGTTACTCAGAGATGAAGAAGCTTGCACAGGATAGAGTAGCATGGAGAGCCACATCAAACCAGTCTTTGGAAGGAATACAACAACAACCACCTCAACCTCTGTCTAGCCATCACATAATCAATCTGAAACCTTCCAGTGTCTCCAGGCCTCTACCACATATGCAGCCTTGTTTAGTGGTTCTTAAACTAAGTGTTGGTTATGATTAAATTACATTCAATGCAAAATTCTTCTAAATTACATTCAATGCAAAATTCTTCTAAGTTTCTTCCTCTTTCATTCATTTCCCTCAGTCCATATCCACCTACTATTTTTCCTTAACGTCCTTTTGCTACTGGCGAATATCAATCCCCCATCACAATTAAATTCTCATCTCCTTTAGCTATCTGAATTATTTGTTCTATCTCATCTATATTTCTTCAATCTCTTCACCTATAAACCTATAGTTAACTAAGTGTGTCATGCAGACATGGTGACAAAATCAAATTTTCTTTGAAAAGTACTCATTTATCAGTACAGTCTCTGTTTCATCTTGGAACTTTATGAACTGCTGAGACACAAGCTGAGAATCAAATATAGCTACTGATCCTTGTTTTTTCTATTAAAGTGTTCCATGAATGTGAAGCCTGTCTGAACTGGATCATTTACAAGCCGTAGTTTAGTAACTAGGTGTAGAACATTGACGACATCTTCATTTTCATGCCACTATGAAGAATCTGTCTTTAAGAAATATGTATGAAATTCATTTAAAGGTACTCTTATTTTATTAGAAATAAACTGTTCAATTCCATCATTCATAATTTTTGGGATTTGATCGATTCCTACTTGCGTCCTTATATATTTTTAACTGTTAACTATGCATCACAGTTTGCTGTAGTAACTGTTTTCAATTTCATTCAGAAGATTTAAGTGACAAAGCAAGGGACAGGAACCATAAATTATTAAATTATTTTTCAGTTTTTGTGAAGCCTCACCAGGGAGATCACTATTGATAACTCTCTCTCTCTCTCTCTCTCTCTCTCTCTCTCCCCTCCCCCTCTCCCTCTCCCCCCTCCCTCTCCCCCTCCCTCTCTCCTCCTCCCTCTCCCCCCCTCTCTCTCCCCCCCCTCCCTCCCTCCCACCCCTATCTCTTCTCTCACCCTTACCTTTCTTTGGGTGATGTATGTATCCCATTGGAACACAGAAAGATACTCAGCAAGATAATTCTTTGAGAAATGATTCCTCAGTTAATTCAAAAACTACGAATATAATCCTCTCATATATCAAAGTATGCCTATCCATATAGCAGAGATGCTGAGCCACAAATAGGCACAACAAAAAGGCTGTTACAATATAAGCTTTTGGCCAACAAAGTCATCTTGGATTTTCCATTGTTTGAAAGTGTGTGTGTGTGTGTGTGTGTGTGTGTGTGTGTGTGTGTGTGTGTGTGTGGTCTTCAGTCCAGAGACTGGTTTGATGCAGCTCTACATGCTACTCTATCCTGTGCAAGCTTCTTCATCTCCCAGTACCTACTGCAACCTACATCCTTCTGAATATGCTTAGTGTATTCATCTCTTGGTCTCCCCCTACGATTTTTACCCTCCACGCTGCCTTCCAATACTAAATTGGTGATCCCTTGATGCCTCAGAATATGCCCTACCAACCGATCCCTTCTTCTAGTCAAGTTGTGCCACAAATTTCTCTTCTCTCCAATTCTATTCAATATCTCCTCATAGCAGAGAAGGGGAAAAAAGACTAATGGGCACATTGATGGAATAGAAGGCTGTGTAGTGCTGGATTGGAAGCAGGGAAGGGACAGGTAGGTGGAGGACAAGGGACTAGTGAAGGTTTTGGCTAGGGTGTTGTGAGACCATAAGATATAGTGCAGGGAGAGTTCTCACCTGCCAATTCAGAAAAGCTGGTGTTGGTAGAAAGGATCCAGATGGCACAAGCTGTGAAACTGTCATTGAAATGAAGCACTTATTGCTGGGCACCATGTTCAGCAACTGGGTGGTTCAGCTGTTTGTTGGCCAAATTTTATTTGTAGCCACTCATGCAGATAGATTGCCTTTTAGATGTCATGACAATGTAGAAAGCAGCACAATTGTTGCAGCTTAATTTGTAGATGACATGCCTGCTTACACAGGTAGCTCCGTCTTTGATGGCGTAGGAGATGCCTGTGACAGGACTGGAGTAGGTGGTGGCAGGAGAATGTACAGGACAGGTCCTTGCATCTAGTCTATTGCAGGGATATGAGCCATGAGGCAGCAGGTTTGGAGCAGGAGTGGATTAGGATTGGACAGTAATATTGCATAGGTTCAGTGAGTGGTGGAATACAGTTGTGGGAGGGGTGGAAAGAACGGGGGGGGGGGGGGGGGGGTAAGATATTCCTTGTATCAGAATATGATGAGTGGTAGTTGAAACCCTGGTGGAGAATGTAATTAAATTACTCCAGTCCTGGGGGGGGTACCGAGTCAATAGGGGAGTGCTCCTTTGCCTTTGTGGCTGAGCGTTTTGGTATGTGGAAATGGCAGGTGATTGAAGAGAGAATGCACAGAAGATCTGTTTGTGCACCAGGTTTGGAGGGTAATTTTGATGTGCGAAGGCTTCAGTGAGACCCTTGTTATGTTTGGAGAGGAACTGCTTGTCACTAAAGATGGGGTGATCTTGTGTGGCTAGGCTGTATGGAAGGGACTTGTCATGGAATAGTAGGCAGCTGTTGAAGTGGAGGTACTGGTGGCAGTTGGTAGGTTTAATATGGATGGAGGTCAGCAACAAGGAAGACGGCTTGATGGGTTGGGGAGCACTAGCTGAAGCTAATGAGGGAGAAGGTGTTGAGGTTCTGGCGGAAGGTGATTGGCTTACCTCACCCTCAATCCAGATGACGAAGATGTCATTCGTGAATTTGAGCCATATGAGGGGTTTAGAATTCAGGGTGGCTAGGAAGGATTCCTGTATATGACTCATTAATAGGTTTGTGTCATGCGTGTGCCCATTGCTGTGCAATGGATTTGTTTCTAGATGACACCTTCAAAGGAGAAGTAATTATGGGAAAGGATATAGTTGGTCATGGTGGCCAGTAGGGAGGTTGAAGGTTTGGTGTTAGTTGGGCATTGGGAAAGGTAGTGTTCGGTAGTGGCAAGGCCATGAACATTGGGGATGTTAGTGTAAAGGTAGGTGGCATCAACAGTGACAAGCAGGGTGCCATGTGGTAAATGGAACAGGAAATGTGAAGAGTTGGTGGAGGAAGGGGTTGGTTTGTTTTCTATATAAGGTTGTAGATGGTGGTCGATAGGCTGTAAGTGTTGGTCCATGAGAACAGAGATTCTCTCTATGAGGGCACAGTAACCATTGAAATAGGGCATCCTCTGTGGTTGGGTTTACAGACTGTTGGAAGCATGTAGAAGGTAGAAGTCGGTGAGTGGTAGGGGTGGGGTGGGGGATTGGGGGGGGGGGGGGGGGAGAGAGAGAGAGAGAGAGAGAGAGAGAGAGAGAGAGAGAGAGAGAGAGAGAGTGGGGGGGGGGAGGGGGGGTTCTGGGATGGTCCTAAGGATTTGAGGAGGAACTGGAGATTCTGCTGGATTTTTTGAATTGGGTCACTGTGCCAGAGGTTGTAGGTGGATGAATCTGACAGCTGGCAGTGTCCCTCTGCTAGGTAATCCCTGCAGTTCAAAACCACAGTGGTGGGCTCTTTGTCAGCAGGTAATATTATAAGGCCAGCCTCAGCTTTCAGATGGTGGATTGTGGTTCTTTATGCAGATAAAAGATTGGTTTCCATGTTGAGGGATTAGGGGAATTAGGTTGAGGCAAGGTTTAAAGTTAAGAAATTCTGGAATGTCAAAAGGGGATGATTGAGGGCAATGGGCATGAATCAAAGTTGGATGGATGATTGAACTGAATCATGCAGGATTCAGTATTGATTTTGAGTTGAGTCTGATTGGAAGGGTTGATGGCACTGTAGGGGCTGGGAAAAGGAGAGGAGGTCTTTAACAAGTCCAGCATAATTGAATTTGGGAGTGGGGCAAGAGGTAAGCCCTTTGGAAAGGACTGATACTTCTATGGGACTAAGGCTTTTAGAGGAAACGTTCATGAGCATGTTTTTGGTCTATTTAGGAGCTGGATTCTTTAAGGTGGTGGGAGTGAGTTTCTGAGGATGTGACAAATGTAGTAGGTCTGCAAGATGGGGTTGTCAGCTATGAAGGGATGGAGGGGGAGGTGGGGTTAGGAGGCTCTTGTTGGTGTGTTGGATAGTGGTAGTTCAAGCCAAAACAGGAGTAGGAGGTGAACAGTTTGGAGAATTGCTTGAGATGATGATGTTTGTGCTGTTGTAGTTCCTGAAGGCCAACAGTTTCAGCGTAAGAATTTTGGATTGCAGCAGGAATTTGGGATTGCAGAGCAGGAGAATTTTTAGAATTTAGAGGAGATATTGGAAGCATTTTTGGGCCTAATTTGCATGGTTTTGCAGAAACAGGTATCTGAGGGCTATGGACTGACATAATTTGAAGAAATAGGCATCATTGTAGAAAGAGGGGTAATTTGATGTTCAGGCCATTTGGGGGTATTCCATTAGCTAGGCAACAGTCCAAAACAGTATGTGGGACTAGGTTCTTGCTAGGGATAGGAAAACATTTCCGTATTGGTGCAGATGGAAGGAGTGGGGATTCACAGAGGAGGATAAAAAATGTGTTAAAATATGTAGAAAAACCAACAAGAAAGACGGAATGTGTGAAGTATGGGAGAAAAGGTGAAACTTAAGGGAGTAGAGCCAATAGTGAAGGGGAAAATGAACTAAAATCGAAGTGAAAGCACAATGGGATCAAAGAGAAAAATGAATAAAAAGACAATAATAGTGAGATGCAGGTCATTGGGTGGATGTTTGTGAAGGGAAGGAACAGCAGGTGTAAATGGAGTAAGTGAACATGCTGGAACAAGGGAAGAGAAAGGGAGAGGAAGGCAAGGGTTGGTGAGGTCGAGATTCAACATGTTTGTGTGGCACAAGAAGGTATGGAAAAAAATACTTGAGAGTGAGAGAGGAAGTGTGATCAGTTTGAAGGTCTGTGGATAATTATTTTGGCAGAAAGAATGTGGGACATGAGTTGTTGCACCATCAGTCTGCATTGCCACATTGCAATGTGCTGTGTGTTGTCAAGACCACTGATACAGTGTAGCTCATTAGTCAGAGTGTTTGTGGTTTGGAAGGTGACAGATAAAACAAGGGAAAGAAGAGAAAGAAAAGGACAGACACTGAGTAAAATAATGAGTTAGAAAATAGTAATAAAGGAAAGGGGGACTGGGTTGTGGTACAGAAGAAAAGCCGTTATGTGAAATCAAAAAGTGGAAAGTCAAGGATGGAATAAGAACAGTATTATGAAAAGGATAGATTGTTACTCACCATATAGAGGAGATGTTGAGTTGCAGACAGACACAACAAAAAGGCTGCTATACATTGAAGATTTTGGCTGAAAGACCTTCTCACAAAATAGAAAATACACAAACACAACTTTCTCTCTCTCTCTCTCTCTCTCTCTCTCTCTCTCTCTCTCTCTCTCTCTGAAATGAATATTGACAGGTTTTGTAAGAGATGTTGTGGCAGATCTGGTAAAGACCCTCCTTCTCATAGGCTGCCCCTGTCATTCAGATACCACAATAGTAAGCACAATGTCAGAATGGATGGTAACAACTGTGATCAGATTTTTGGGGACATAGAGCATGTGATTTAGCAATGTGTTGTTCAGTACAATGTTGGAGGCAACAAGGGAAAGATGATGAAGCTTTGCTGCATGCAAGGATTTAGTGAATGTTGTCGCCCTAAGGGCTTGCCAGTGAACAAATTGGTCATCTTCGTTAAAACTTTTCTAGACCAATTTCAAGACCAGGTTTCATCCATGATAGGTTTTCATAGTGCAGTTAATGATTATTATCAGACTGTAGGGAAAAAGTCATTAACTAGAGTACTTTTATTGAATTTGAGTTTTGAGTAAAAATTACATCTTTGATAGGCAATGGCGATTCAGTGGGGGAAGCTTTTTTAAAAGAAAGGTTTGTGACACTTTGTTGTTATTGGCTGCAGCAAATTTTTGTTGCCTTAGATGGGTTAAACATTTTATCTTTAAGAGATTGGTGTGACTGGATTTTTCATGAGTGATAGATGCCAACTTGTGAAAACTTTTTAACAAAATTCAAAGGACCACAATTAAGTGAGGAAACTTGGAACTTACTATGAGCCCCTGCATATCATTCTCATAGGGACCACAGATACAATATTTAACTCATTATGATGTTCACTGAGGTCTTTAGGCACTCATTCTTTCTGTGCGCCATATACAAATGGAATTAGAAGAAACTGTAATACTTGGGGTGCTGTGCAAAATACCCTCTGCCATGCATTTCACAGTAGTTTGTAGACTGTGGTTATAGATGTAGAAAGACATTGGTGATGCTGATGAGAGTTGGACTAGAGATGGAGATGGATAAGAACAGCACTGTAAAAGGTATAATCAAATGGTGGAAAGTCTAGGATTGAATAACTATGATTTGGAAAGGTTAGACTGCCACTCGTCACATAGAGGAGGTTTTGAGTCACAGACAGGCAAAGTGAACATGTGCCTGTCTGCGACTCATCACCTCCTCTATGTGGTGAGTAGCAATTTACCCTTTCCATATTGTTGTTATTGTAAAAAGTAAGGAAGAAGAAGATATGATAAGTTGTAGACATGAAGTTTTTGCATACTGTTACAGTCCACAGTTGACACCAAATGGTACTATCTTGTAAAACACAAGGAGCAGTCAGTTGCATATTTTATGTAGAAACAGAAATTACCCCTGTGGATAGAGCCAGATGAAATACATAAGTTGAGGACACGTTTGATGTTGACAGGAGGTTTGCATTTCCAAATCTGCAATGTCCTTTTGCCCATTCTCTAGCCATATGGTTTGTATCCTTAAGACTGTCTCTGTTATGAGACTTCTGCGAGATACTCTCTTACTTATTTCTACTTATCGCTCTTAAGATCATTGCAGTAATATATAGATAATTTGTGTAATGTATCAGATGATATGCACTGACTGTTCAAGTTTTATTTCGTAGTTGTGATGGGTACTAATTTGTTGGTGCAATATGCAACCAATGAATAAGTTCTGCAAAACTCAACAATGACAGTGTTGCCAGTCATTGTGCATCAGATCCTCACTCTGTCCTTTCTTTCACTGTCATTGTTTTCCATTACTTTTTATTTTTGTATTTTTATTCTGTGATTCTTACTTGTTCTACAGCAGTCGGTTCCTTTGCTTTTCTGTTTTTGTCCACTTTTTGTCTAGCATAGTGTACATACAGCGTTCGTATCCTTCCTTTCAGTTCCCATGCACCTGTCCTCAGATTTCCAAACCTACTTTTCAGGCATAATTTTGTTGTTGATTTTACTCTCACTTGTCTTGTTTAGTCTCTCTTGACTTGGGATACTGGTTGAAATTCATACCTAGTATCCTCCAGCTTTCACTCTCTGTACTTATTTAATGGAACCTCTCATTCTGAAAACTTGTGTTTGTGTCACTTTCCTATTGAGCTTGTGTCTGCTGCCATGTTGATTGTAGAAGTTTTCCTTTTTTAACAAAAGTTAGTAAACAACTTTTGCAATACAGAATAATTTTTTTACTCAAAGTTATTCACACAAAATTCAGCGTATTGTATTGTCTGCCAAAACTATACAGGATGATTCCATGATGATCTTATAAACTTTCAGAGATGATGGAGAACGATTTTGTTCTGAGCCCATACTTGCTGGACTTCTTTTCGTGTTGTGGCTCATACTACCCCCGAACAAGTGCTCCTAGCTCTTAAGGTATGCAATTTACAGTCCATGTTCACTATACTCATTTTTCTTGTGTTGGTCCTTACTATCACTTCTGAAAGTTGCCTACCCTACAATCTTAGCAACAACAGTATCAGTGCATGTATAACATCGTCAGAGGAATCAGAACAATTTTCCTTTATAACTTTCTGCTCTGACATTTCTGGACCAATGTCCTTTACCTCAGATTGATACATTTACTCTTCTCCATTATCTCTAAATGTTTGTAACAACATCATGGAATTACCCTGAGAATGAAGCCAGTATCATTACATGTCTGTTGGTGCTGGCCACATACATCATAGAAAATTATTACCCTTTCATGTGTGTCTCCATTTGTGCAAATAATATGGTCACATGAAGCAAATTTAGAGCCATGTGGCTGGCACTCAGAAACCTTAAACCTAATGAACTTAGATAATTAATGTAAACAGAATCAGTTATTGCATTTTGATTTTCATTTGGTCGTTTGAAATGCTCTGTTAAAGGCAGACATTGTCTGTATACCACTGTTCAGTGAATATTTACTGAGTTATTTACTGGACTTTTCGAACATCACTGAGTGAGGTGGTGCAGTGGTTAGCACACTGGACTCAATTTTGTTAGGACGACAGTTTAAACCCACATCTGGCCATCCTGATTTAGGTTTTCCATAATTTCCCTAAATCGCTTCAGGCAAATGCTGGGATGGTTTCTTTGAAAGGGCATGGCTGACTTTTTCTGCATTCTTCCCTAATCCTGTGGGACCGATGACCTTGCTGTTTGTTCCCCTACCCCGAGTCAACTGTCCAACCAACCATCAAACATCCCTTTACCACATAGGAAACATACAATACTTACTTTTTGATAGAAAGGGATTTGTAGACTGTTGCAGGTACACTCTCATATTCACACACTCACTCCTTGTTTTGTGGCTTGATTTGAACATCACAATGAAATGAAATTTTACTCTCAATAATAATATTATTCACTTAATGTTACATACTCTTGATCATTCATGGAATATTTATTTGACCCCTGACTTGCTCTGTATTACCCGCTTTTCCAAAAAGAAGATTACCATAAACAAAAACAAAACTTTTCACTTAAATGTTGGTTGGGCCACCCTCTCCCCAAGGGGAGTGGCAGGTTCAGCAGCGTTTTGCGGCGCACAAGGCGGAGGGTCAATGTGGAGGCTGGCCGTGTGGCATCGCCCGCTCTGCCTGTGAATGGACATGTGGCCGCTCCTTCAGCAAGGTCCGAGCAGGCACATGAGGGGAGGGGTTTATTAGTTATTGGGAGCTCCAACGTTAGGCGGGTGATGGAGCCCCTTAGGGAAATAGCGGAAAGGTTGGGGAAGAAGGCCAGTGTTCACTCTGTCTGCTTGCTGGGGGGGGGTCTCATCCGAGATGTGGAGGAGGCCCTGCCAGCGGCGATAGAGAGCACTGGGTGCACCCGACTGCAAATTGTTGCTCATGTCGGCACCAATGACTCCTGCCGTCTGTGTTCAGAGGTCATCCTCAGTTCGTACAGGCAGTTGGCGTAATTGGTGAAGGCGGAAAGCCTCGCTCGCGGGGTGGAATCTGAGCTAACTATTTGTAGTATCGTTCCCAGAACCGATCGTGGTCCTCTGGTTTGGAGCCGAGTAGAAGGCTTAAACCAGAGGCTCAGACGATTCTGCGGAGATCTGGGGTGCAAATTTCTCGACCTCCGCTATCGGGTGGAAAAATGTAGGGTCCCCCTGAATAGGTCAGGCGTGCACTACACACCGGAAGCGGCTACAAGGGTAGCGCAGTACGTGTGGAGTGCACGTGTGGGTTTTTTAGGTTAGAGAATTCCTTCCCTAGGCCCGGCAAGACGCCTCCCGAGACGCGGCAAGGTAGGAGTAGGCAAAATGCAACAGGGAATAGCAATATTAATGTGCTAATACTAAACTGCAGGAGCGTCTATAGAAAGGTCCCAGAACTGCTCTCATTAATAAACGGTCACAATGCCCATATAGTACTAGGGACAGAAAGTTGGCTGAAACCAGATGTAAACAGTAATGAAACCCTAAACTCAGATTGGAATGTATACTGCAGAGACAGGCTGGACAGTGAAGGGGGAGGCGTGTTTATAGCAATAAGAAGTGCAATAGTATCGAAGGAAATTGACGGAGATCCGAAATGTGAAATAATTTGGGTAAAGGTCATGGTTAAAGCAGGCTCAGACATGGTAATTGGATGTCTCTATAGGCTCCCTGGCTCAGCAGCTGTTGTGGCTGAGCACCTGAAGGATAATTTGGAAAATATTTCGAGTAGATTTCCCCACCATGTTATAGTTCTGGGTGGAGATTTTAATATTCGGGATATAGACTGGGAGACTCAAACGTTCATAACGGGTGGCAGGGACAAAGAATCCAGTGAAATTTTTTTAAGTGCTTTATCTGAAAACTACCTTGAGCAGTTAAACAGAGAACCGACTCGTGGCAATAACATATTAGACCTTCTGGTGACAAACAGA
Source organism: Schistocerca americana (assembly GCF_021461395.2). Classification (NCBI taxonomy): domain Eukaryota; kingdom Metazoa; phylum Arthropoda; class Insecta; order Orthoptera; family Acrididae; genus Schistocerca; species Schistocerca americana. The sequence goes on from NC_060120.1 coordinate 416,414,903, forward strand.
CCCGAACTATTTGAAACAGTTAACGCAGAACAGGAAATCAGCAATCATAAAGTGGTTACTGCATCGATGATTTCAGCCGTAAATAGAAATATTAAAAAAGGTAGGAAGATTTTTCTGTTTAGCAAAAGTGACTAAAAGCAGATTACAGAGTACCTGACAGCTCAACACAAAAGTTTTGTCTCAAGTACAGATAGTGTTGAGTATCAATGGACAAAGTTCAAAACCATCGTACAATATGCGTTAAATGAGTATGTGCCAAGCAAGATCTTAAGAGATGGAAAAGAGCCACCGTGGTACAACAACCGAGTTAGAAAACTGCTGCAGAAGCAAAGGGAACTTCACAGCAAACATAAACATAGCCAAAGCCTTGCAGACAAACAAAAATTACGCAAAGCGAAATGTGGTGTGAGGAGGGCTATGCGAGACACGTTCAATGAATTCGAAAGTAAAGTTCTATGTACTGACTGGGCAGAAAATCCTAAGAAATTTTGGTCTTATGTCAAAGCGGTAGGTGGATCAAAACAAAATGTCCTGACACCCCTGTGATGAAAATGGTACTGAAACAGAGGATGACAGACTAAAGGCCGAAATACTAAATGTCTTTTTCCTTCTCTAGATTGTCGCACAGATGACAAAATGGTAGATATCGAAATAGATGACAGAGGGATAGAGAAACAATTAAAATCGATCAAAAGAGGAAAGGCCACTGGACCTGATAGGAAACCAGTTCGATTTTACACAGAGTACGCGGAGGAACTTGCAGCGGTGTACCGTAGGTCTCTAGAAGAGCGTAGCGTTCCAAAGGATTGGAAAAGGGCACAGGTCATCCCTGTTTTCAAGAAGGGAGGTCGAACAGATGTGCAGAACTATAGACCTATATCTCTAACGTCGATCAGTTGTAGAATTTTGGAACATGTATTATGTTAGAGTATAATGACTTTTCTGGAGACTAGAAATCTACTCTGTAGGAATCAGCATGGGTTTAGAAAAAGACGGTCGTGTGAAACCCAGCTCGTGCTATTCGTCCACGAGACTCAGAGGGCCATAGACACGGGTTCACAGATAGATGCCGTGTTTCTTGACTTCTGCAAGGCATTCGATACAGTTCCCCACAGTCGTTTAATGAACAAAGTAAGAGCATATGGACTATCAGACCAATTGTGTGATTGGATTGAAGAGTTCCTAGATAACAGAACACAGCATGTCATTCTCAATGGAGAGAAGTCTTCCGAAGTAAGAGTGATTTCAGGTGTACCGCAGGGGAGTGTCATAGGACCGTTGCTGTTCACAATGTACATAAATGACCTTGTGGATGACATCGGAAGTTCACTGAGGCTTTTTGCAGATGATACTGTGGTGTATCGAGAGGTTGTAACAATGGAAAATTGTACTGAAATGCAGGAGGATCTGCAGCGAATTGACGCATGGTGCAGGGAATGGCAATTGAATCTCAATGTAGACAAGTGTAATGTGCTGTGAATACATAGAAAGATAGATCCCTTATCATTTAGCTACAAAATAGCAGGTCAGCAAATGGAAGCAGTTAATTCCATAAATTATCTGGGAATACGCATTAGGAGTGATTTAAAATGGAATGATCATATACAGTTGATCGTTGGTAAAGCAGATGCCAGACTGAGATTCATTGGAAGAATCCTAAGGAAATGCAATCCAAAAACAAAGGAAGTAGGTTACAGTACACTTGTTCGCCCACTGCTTGAATACTGCTCAGCAGTGTGGGATCCGTACCAGATAGGGTTGATAGAAGAGATAGAGAAGATCCAATGGAGAGCAGCACACTTCGTTACAGGATCATTTAGTAATCGCAAAAGCGTTACGGAGATGGTAGATAAACTCCAGTGGAAGACTCTGCAGGGGAGACGCTCAGTAGCTCGGTACAGGCTTTTGTTAAAGTTTTGAGAACATACCTTCACAGAAGAGTCAAGCAGTATATTGCTCCCTCCTTTGTATATTTCGCGAAGAGACCATGAGGATAAAATCAGAGAGATTAGAGCCCACACAGAAGCATACTGACAATCCTTCTTTCCATGAACAATACGAGACTGGAATAGAAGGGAGAACCGATAGAGGTACTCAAGGTACCCTCCACCACACACCATCAGGTGTCCTGCTGAGTATGGATGTAGATGTAGATGTAGATGTAGAATGTTGTGAATCAGATAGTTTTCTTTACTTACTGCCACCTACATAAAGTGGTAGTGGCAATACATGTCACTATGTCTCACTAGCTATTAACAGTTTTCGCCCTGCATTATTTGAAAATAGTGGTATCTGATATGACTGAACTATTAAAATCATAGCCAGATAGACATTATGTTTCAAAAGAACCCTGAAATCTTAATTGATTTATGATATTAGTCACTTGAATTTTCCGTAGGTCTGATGAGGTATACTGAACGCAATGTGTTCTCTTTGAAACTATCACCAGCTCTGAATTCAATATTCAGTGGCAATTTTTCACTTCAAAGAAGTCTAATCAGAGTTTTAATGATGATAATTTTTAATATGCAGCTAGCTGCCAGAGTACTATCCTTGCCTTAGTGTTATTGCAGAGAGACAGTTGCATTATTTCATCAAAAAAATTATGATAGCTTAAATTTATGTTATGAACTCCTTTATAATATGGCCTTTGATATTCAATAATGTTGCTTGGCTTGTGTGTTCTTTGAGTCTCTGCCAGATTAGAACAACTGTTTTGATACTGAAATGGCATTGGTGGTTTTCATGATCACTTTTCTTAGTTACAAACACAGAACATGGTATTCACAACCACAGATTAATATTTAATCATCAAAACTTGGGCAGTGGTTGTCATGGTGTTGAGTCAAAAAGAATCCGCTAATCCCAATAATTTTCTGACAGTTCCATTGTATGCTTCATACTCAAAAAGTATAAAACAAAAATCGAAGATAATCCTACATGGCACTTTTGCTTGTACATGTGTCTTACACTAAGAACTTTTTGCAACAAGAGTGGTGCATTGTCAGAAGAGACTACATGTTCCAGATTTCCTGCAGGGACTGTTGTGCTGCAGTGAGGATAACAAGTGCAGCATGGGGTACGAGTGAAATGGCGTGGTGGCTGGAAACATATTTCAGAAGTGAAGTACATAGGACAGTATGATTCTTGTGGGTAAAATGTATAAACTGCGGACATATTCGCTGTGAAATTGCTGTAGTATATGGACCACGTTCTATGGGTTAGGGTGTGGAATGTCAGGAGTTTAAACATGTATGGAAGCTAGAAAATCTGAAAAGGGAAGTACTAAGGCTCAATCTAGGTATAGTAGTGGACAATGAAGTGAAGCGGAAAGAAGACAAGGATTTCTGTTCAAATGAGTATGGTGTAGTATCAACAGCAGCAGAAAATGTTACAATGGAAGTAGGATTTGTTATGAACGGAAAGGTAGGGCAAGCTTGAGTTACTGTAATCAATTCAGTGATAGGGTTGTTCTAAACCAAATCAACAGCGAACCAGCACTAACGTGATAGTTCAGGTATATAAACCAACTTCGGAAGCTGAAGATGAAGAGAAGTGTTTGAGGATATTGAAGAGGTAATTCAGTACATAAATGGAGATGAAAATCTAATAGTCTTGTGGAACTGGAATGCAGTTGTAGGGGTAGGAGTGAAAGAAAGGGTTATGGGAGAAGATGCGATTGGTCATAGCAATGAGAGAGGAGAAAGACTAATTGAGTTCTGCAATAAATTTCAGCTAGTACTAGTGAATACTTGTGTTCAAGAATCACAAGAAGAGGAGGTACGCTTGGAAAAGGCTGTGAGTTATGGGAACGTTTTAGTTAGATTACATCATGGTCAGGCAGAGACTCCAAAATAAGATACTGGATTATAAAGTGCAATCAGTGAAATGGTCCCTCTTTTGGCTGGGATCAAATGCTGAGCTTGAGTTATTTGCTTCATAGAGTTGATTTGTTGCTGTCGCTGTTGCTGTAGAAAAGGAATAACTGAAATCCTGGTATAACAAAGACTGACCAAGTGAGTAGTAATGCCCACTTTAATTCATGCCAGATATGATTTTGAGTTTCAGCCTAGTTTATTTCTGTGTTGAGGGCATTCCAGCAATAAGAACAGCCGTGGTAGCACTGTACAAAGTAGGCACAGTGTGTGCCTTTAAGAATCGGGTACATGCTTACAAATCAGATTGGCACTCAGGCCACCTCGAAACCGTGAACAGAACTGGGGCACGACATGGTTCCAAATGGGCCTTATACACATTTTGCTACAATGAAATGATCGTTAAAAACAGAAAATTAATGAAATACAATGAATTTTGACAGGTATCTGAACAATTAACAACATTGTATGGATCGTAAAGTAGAATGACAGTATGCTTTATATGAATCTTGTTACAGCTCAGTCTCGTTCACAATGAAAATAGATGTGTAAATATAACAACACGTACTACATTTTAATGGATTATTTTTAAAATATCAAATATAATTTCTACACAACATGTTTCATAGCTTCAATAAAAATGTACTTCATTTCAGTAATAACAGTCTTTCGAAAATGAGCCTGGCTGACAGGATAATGCTTTGCACTTACATAGTAAACTCACAGTCTTGTTTGATTCTGTTCTTTACTTTCAGATAACATTGGATTTAAAATATGTGTCACAGACAATGGTTGTATAACTATATTTCAGTCATTATAAGAAAATAGTATGGTTTCAAAAATTTGTATCAATTACAGTGTCTAATTGAGGCATAAGGAATACATTCTACAGGTTTATTTCATCTTAACAGTTCCCAAAGTATAGTATTCCCAGAGTATAGTATATCTTGCTGTGCTTAGAATTGTTGTTAACATGTTAGTAGCTTTAATGTGAGTGAGGAGGAGGATATTAGTGTTTAACGTCCCGTCGACAATGAGGTCATTAGAGACGGAGCGCAAGCTCGGGTGAGGGAAGGATGGGCAAGGAAATCGGCCGTGCCCTTTCAAAGGAACCATCCCGGCATTTGCCTGAAGCGATTTAGGGAAATCATGGAAAACCTAAATCAGGATGGCCGGAGACGGGATTGAACCGTCGTCCTCCCGAATGCGAGTCCAGTGTGCTAACCACTGTGCCACCTCGCTCGGTAATGTGAGTGAGAATCTGCTGGTAACACACTTTAAAGAGATGGAAAGGTTCTGACTGTCACATTTCACCAGGAGCAGATATAGACTCAGATCACAATTTGCTATTGATAATGAAGTTTAAGAGACTAATCAGAAAGAATCAGTGCACAAAGAAGTATGATACGGAAGTACTAAGGAATGAAGAGATAAGCTTCAAGTTCTCCAAGGCTATAGATAGTGCAATAAGGAATAGCTCAGTAGGCAGTTCAGTTTAAGAAGGATGGACATCTCTAAAACGGACAATCACAACAGTTGGAAAGAAAAGCACAAGTACAAAGCAGTCATGTCATCAATTGACCAAGGCTGAACAGATGTGGGTGACACTGATCCGGAAGAAAGAATATATGGGAAGAAAGAGATTTTCCATTGATAATGTTCACACAGTGATTCTCGAATGGCTCCATAGCCAAGAAGCAGACTTGCATCATTGAGGAATTGAATGATTGGTAGAATGTTCTTGTTGCATCCTAGTTTTAGACAGATGTGGGGAGCCTAACAGTTCATATGTGTGATGATTGAGCAATTTGACAGAGGCACCTGTGTCCAACTGAAATTTCCCATGTTTCCGACAAAGAAGGAATTGAACAAAAAGTTTGTTTGTCTGGCGTATCACTGAAGAAACTGTTTGTGTGCCAGTTTTGCGAATGCCTGTTGCCGACTTTGAATACGCAGCATTAATGACATGGGCCTTGTGACAAAATTTTTGTGAGTGGGCCGAATTCTATGATTGTTCCATTGCAAACATATGGATTGTACATGTCCTACCACAAGTGTAACACTGAGCTTGTTGTGAGGGGCAGTCTTGGCGTTTGTGCCATGAATAACACCAAGGGCAAGACTTAATTCTGTTTACCTGTGTAGCCACCTGTTTAGCAAACTGCTTATATGGCGTGGAGTGTTGTTTACTCAGCGTGACTAGCGCAAGCTGCCGCTGAATGGGCCGATCGCAAACAAGGGACTGAACCCAACAAATAGCTGACTGCTCAATTTTATCTGCCGACAGGGCACCGGAATAGTACTGATCTAAGATTTGCACTACCTGCTGAAATGTGGATCAGTTTGGGTCAAAATCTGTTCTCTGAGTTTGACATCAGGTACATTGTACATGATTGCATCACACAACATAACATCTGAACATAAATCATCGCAAGCACATTTGGATTTGCATTTCCTTGTCGTATCTTGCAAATCTGTTACCCACGCACAATAAGTTTGTTCTGACCATTTTTTGCAGTTGCAGAATTGAAAATGAGCTGCTACCACATTCACTTGTTTCTCATAATAATTAGTTAGAGACTGTACCAGCTGTTCGTAAGTAAGTTCACTCGGAGTGGCATTAGGAAATAACTTCTGAGTTAAATGGAACACTGCACTTCCTGTCATTGATAATAGATGTGGAAGTTTCTCAGTACCTGGTATGTTGTTAGCGAGGATGTGTGCTTCATACTGTTGTAGCCACTCAAGCCACACCTTGTCTTGTTCACAAAATGGGTGAAAAGCTGGTATAGCAGTAGGTGTTGCTGTAGATGATGCCTGTTCTGTATGGCATGCAGCATTGGGCAGTAGCTGCTGCACCGTGTTGAGTAGCGTAGATATATGCTGCGTCTGGAACTGAAACATCTGCATTAGCTGTGTGGCATCTAATGCTTGTAGCTGTGGCGTCTGAGGGGGGGGTGGGAAAGGTGGGGTGGGAATGTTGGAAGAGATAAATGCAATAAACAGACAAGGCAAGCAAGCAAAATAAGTACAAAAGCAAAGAAAAATTCTGTAACACCCACCTGAAAACACTGATTAGCGAAAGAGGCTGTTAAAGCAAGTAAACGCCCCTGCAAAGAAAAGACAAGAGAGAATTAAGGCACCAGCAACTCAAAACAGAAAATTCCATGGCCGCCAGGCACTGTGTTTGTCTTATAACTCATTGTCAATGTGGAGTCCTGCACACTTATCTCTTATAGGGTGTCGAAAGGATGCTGCTTTCCCGGGTAACTATACAACAATTCAAACAAATCACATTAATGGTTTTTTATTACAATACAGTAAATTGGAAATACTTAACTTTGGTTTACAATATCATGTCGCAAGCTATTGGCGACATGCAAATAAACTATGTCTTTCACCATATAGAGTGTCCATGCAAATAATGAATATGGATCACAAGTAATAGCTCTTCTAGTGCTCTCTTTTAGTCCGGGTCTACTAGCGTCCGTCTTCTGTTGTGTGGCCGAGGCTGGCAGGAATGGCACTTCTATTCTGTTCAGATAGAGGCTGCTCCTGTCATGGTGCGGTCCTAGTCAGCATACTATTGGCTTACGTCATCTCTCAGCCATCCCTGCAGTTATGTTCATCATCTTCATGCCGGCACTTGTCATTACACTGGAACAGTTCACACTATTGTGTAAAAGGACTTGGTGACTATGTTAGAAAATAGTATTGTGTTTCTGTGTGACTTTGAAGTCGGTGCTCTATTCAATAAAAATTACTTGGCCGGCCATAATAATGTGTAACATACTTTTTGAAGTCCCCTCATATATATTGTCTTAAGCACTAATGCCATCAATTTGTGTGAAAAAGAGTCTACTTGCTAATAACATTTCGTTCAAAATAATATGTTGGTGAAAATGGATTGACAGTACCGGCATGCCAAACTGACGGGCCCCCATCTCATAGGCTACAATGCACATATCAGTCAGTGTATACTTCCACAATAAGAGATTGTGGCTTATCCTCCTAGAGTTTGTATTATACTTTCTAGTACCATTTTATTTTATTGTATTGTATTGTAGTGTAGCATATACTGTAAAAATGATATGCTTGATAAAAAATTATGTTTAAAATCAAAGTATTTGTAGCTAATAGATGTGTGTACAATCTCCTGTAGGTTTATGCATGGGGATCATCACAGTTTGGACAGCTTGGCATTGGAAGTACAGGGCAGTCTTCAACTCCAATCCTCATCAGTGGACTTGCATCAGAATTAATTACTTCCATCTCTGCAGGACAATACCATTCACTTGCCCTTACAGCTGATGGCAGGTAACTTTCACTGTTGTTTCTAAATGCTTGGCAGATTAAGTTATTAATTCTTGTGAGTTTTGTCTGTTCTTATTATTAACAGTTTGCATTGTGTTAAGAAGATCATCAGGATTTAGAATTCTTCCAGCCATTAACCTATAATAGATTCACGAAATTGTATCTAATTATACACATACTAGTATGTTACAGTAGGTCCTTAAAAATCATAAACTGTTGTAAAATAAAACTTTTATCTATTATGGATGAGGAAAGCTGTGACTGTGATGAATAAAGGTTTTCTGAAATTACTGCAACCAGTCACCTTTTGCTTTGTTCTTCAATTCTTTCACTATCCCATTACCTGTTTCGAACTGCCTAGCTATTCAGCCTCAGATGGTACATATTTATTGATTGTATGCAGCAGTATTGGAGTCATGTAGCTGTGGCAAGATGTATAAATAAAACATGAGTGTAGCAGAGTAATTCTCACCACACTCAGTGCTTACATGTTTCGTTTATACATTTTGCCACAGCTGCACGATTCCCATACTGCTACAGACAGTCAATAAACATGTACCATCTGATGATGAATTGCTGAGTGGTTCAAAACCTGTAATGGGATAGTAAAAGAATTGAAGAACAAAGTAAAAGGCAACTGGCTGCAGTAATTTTAAGAAACCTGTAGTAAAATAGTTTTAAGGAGCTCTTATTCACATTATAAATTTACAGTTTTCGGCTGATATGTGGGGTCATTAGCTAGCATTATCAAAACCTTGTGTGGCAATTTCCATTAACCCTCATTAATTCTAAGTACGAAGACCAACAAAAAGTTAGGCAATGTGAAGTACACATACATGGGTACAAGCCTTCACAAAAAAAATTCACTCGTGGGTTCATCTGTGTTTATCCGCTGAGTAATAAAAATGTGTTGAAGCAACATGTCAATGAGGTGAAGTGCTGGGATCCTGTGTGAAGTCAACTTTTATTGACTTCACTGCACTTTTGGGTCAGCTACATGTCATCTCAACGGTATCCGTGAGAATATGAAATTCACTGTGGAGGTAGAAGAAAATTGACGTGTACAATTACCGGACATTCTGATAAAGCAGAATAAAGATGATTCATTGAGGTTTTCCATTTATATGAAGAAAATATATAAGGATCTGTACCTAAATACTAGGAGTTGCCATCACACGTCACATGATGCAATGTAGTATTGTACTCATAACCTTGGTGTACAGAAGCCATCTATAAGAAGTTGTTGTTGTTGTGGTCTTCAGTCCTGAGACTGGTTTGATGCAGCTCTCCATGCTACTCTATCCTGTGCAAGCTTCTTCATCTCCCAGTACCTACTGCAGCCTACATCCTTCTGAATCTGCTTAGTGTATTCATCTCTTGGTCTCCCTTGATGCCTCAGAACATGTCCTACCAACCGATCCCTTCTTCTAGTCACTTTGTGCCACAAACTCCTCTTCTCCCCAATTCTATTCAGTACCTCCTCATTAGTTATGTGATCTACCCATCTAATCTTCAGCATTCTTCTGTAGTACCACATTTCGAAATCTTCTATTCTCTTCTTGTCCAAACTATTTATCGTACATGTTTCACTTTCATACGTTGCTACACTCCATACAAATACTTTCAGAAATGACTTCCTATAAGAAGAGCCCACCTGATATGCTACAGCACCTCAGCGAAGTCTGTTAGTAGAACAACTTCTTTTGAGATGCAAACAAAGCATGATTTCCAGATAAACAGGAACAAACCAGAAGAAGAAATTGTCTGTTTGGTGTTCTTACAATATACAGAGCCATCCACTCCAAAGAACTGTAAGAGTATCAACAGGCACAACATGAAATCAGCATTGCAAATTTCTTGCAAATTTAATGTCACAGTGGACTCCATCAAGTATACATTAGGGCCAAGTATGCCAGGTGTGCCAAGTGTGAGTATGGCTGAAACTTCACCTGCCAAACGCAATGATGTATTTCACAGCTCTACCATACACCACAAAACAAGCAGTTGGTTTGCCCAGACAGGCAAACCTGCAATGACAAAACATAGTTTTAATGGAGGGCACTTATTTGACTTAGATACACAGAGGTGCTGCATCATGCCAATGGTTTCTGGGTCGTGGTAGAAACAAGGGTAAGAATCAATGTTGACAACCAGGACAGCAGTTTCCATCTGAGTTCAACATGAGATGCTACGTCAACACATATTTAGCATTAACACTCCATCTCCGAAGCAGTGTACGCAATGGCAGTATGGACTGGCAACATCAAGGCACCATGACCAGTCTCCGTACTACATGCCCCCCCCCCCCCCCCACACACCTGTAACAAAAGCTGAAGTTTTAAATTTCATGTTGAAGAAGTTGTTCACACAGGAAAATTCTACAAACGTACTGTCATTTGACCATTCTATAGATTCATGTATGGACAACATAATAATAAGCATACCTGGTGTAGAGAAGCAACTGAAAAATTTGAAAGCAAATAAATTACCAGGTTCGGGTGGAATCCCAGTTCGGTTTTACAGAGAATACTCTGCGGGATTGGCCCCTTACCTGGCTTGCATTTATCATGAATGTCTCATCCAGCACAAAGTCCAAAGTGACTGCAAAAAATCGCAGGTGACTCCAGTACATAAGAAAGGTAAAAGAACGGATCCACATATTACAGACCAATATCCCTAACTTCTGTTTGCTGAGATTTCTTGAACACATTCTCAGTTCAAATATAATAAACTTTCTTGAGGCTCAACAGTTTATGAGTGGTGTTAGACAGCATTGCTTGTGTGAAACTGAGCTTGCCCTTTTCTCACATGATATACTGTGAACTATGGATGAAGGGCAACAGGCAGATTCCATCTCTCTAAATTTCCAGAAAGCATTTGACACATTGCAAGCTATTAACAAAAGTATAAGCATATGGAATAGGTTTACTGATATCTGAGTGGCTCAAAGACTCCTTGAATAATAGAACCCAGTATGTTGTCCTTGACAGCAAGTGTTCATCAGACAAGGGTATCATCAGGAGTGCCCCAGGGAAGTGTTACGGGACTGCTGTTGCTCTCTATATACACAAATAATATGTTGGACAGGGTGGTGAGCAATCTGCGGTTGTTTGCTGGTGCTGTCGTGGTGTATGATAAGGTGTTGAAGTTGAGTGACTGTAGGAAGATACAAGATGACTTAGGCAAAATTTCCAGTTGGTGTGATGAATGGCAGGTAGCCCTAAATGTGGAAAAATATAAGTTAATGCAGATAAGTAGGAAGAACAAACCTGTAATGTTTGGATACAGTATTACAAGTCTGCTGCTTGACACAGCCAAATTGCTTAAATATCTGGGCATAACATTGCAAAGTGATATGAGGTGGAACGAGCATGGGAAAACCGTGGTAGGAAAAGCAAATGGTGGACTTTGGTTTATTGGGAGAATTTTAGGAAAGAGCGGTTTGTGTTAACAGAATCTTCCATGGTTCTTGGTGGAACAGTATTATAATAAATGAAAAGCACCAGTTTGCTTTTGTTCTACAGTATATATTGACATTGTAGGAAGACATCGAAACAAGTCAAGGCAGGGGACTAGATTTCTTACTGGTAGGTTCAAACAACACATAAGTGTTATGGAGATACTGTGAGAACTCAAATTGGAATCCCTGGAGGAAAAACAACATTCTTTTTGAGAAACACTATTGAGGAAATTTAGAAAAGCGGCATTTGAAGCTGACTGCAGAACAATTCTACTGCTGCCAACAGACAGTGATTTTTCCCTCGCTCTATTTGCCAGTGGAGCTGGAAAGGAAACGACAATTAGTGGCACAAGATGCCCTCCACCACGCACCGTTGGTGGCTTCTGTAGTATGTATGTAGATGTAGATGTTGATGTTGATGTTGATGTTGATGCACATGCACTGCCCCCAATGCTAGTAAAATAACTTCCAGATGCTGGCAATTGGTCTGCATGATGCTCTTGGGAGAGGAGGAGTGCAGTCCATATTTTTAAAGAGATGGTATGTGCAAAGGTTCCAGCAGTTCACCTGATAACAAAACATTCCATGCATATACCTTTGCATAAATGTTATATTTTGGCCACTATTTTATGGTGTATACAGGATGTCCCATTTATCTTGGCCACCCTAAATAACTGTTTGTCCAGATGCAAATTACAAAATGTTTCAAGAAAATGTTCTTTAGCTATGAGGGGGATATCAATCAGCATATTGGCTTCGTTGCAGCTTTGTTTTTTACAAAGATATGACTTTTTTAAATGGCACCCTGCACTTTTTATTCGGTAATTCATTTCCTCTCCTAAAGCCCTATTCAAAAATGTATCACAGTGTACCATTCACTGAAACACAACGTTATTAATTACATAACACAACATTGATGTTGACACTCCCAGCGCTTAGTGCAGGTACTCAGGATAATGGAGCACATCCACGTGCTGACAAATAAAAACATAAGTAGAATGCATACCTGTCATTCCGTCAACCATCATCAGTTGAAGAGTTGTGTGAGTAGAATGTACACCAACGAAAAGAAGGTAGAAATGCTACTCATCTATGGGGAATGTACATTAGCAGAACAGTAATTGCAGTGCTGTTTTCTTATCTATGAGTACTTTTAGTACAGTAGTGTAGTCCTTTTAAATACTATTATGTACAGTAGGCACACAGCAAAAGCTGTCCTTCATACGAACTGCATCAACGTAACATTTCTTTTATTGTTGTGGTTGAAGGTTGGTGAAATGCTACGAAGGCAGCGGAACTGTACAGAGAGCAATATCCTGACAAGAACCCAACTTCCTGACAGATGTTTTCTCGTCTTGTTGCGACACTTCAGGAAACGGGAAGTTTCAACCCATTACAATGCAATCGTCGTAGCACTCGCACAGACGAAGCTGCCGAAGTTACTGTTCTCGCTTCCGTTGCTATGAATCTACATGTGAGCACATGACAGCTTGAACATGGGATTGGCATTCCTAAAACCAGTGTACATTGTATTCTTATATGTCACCGGTTCCATCTGTACCGTGTACACCTATGTCAAAGATTTCATGGGAATGATTTCCAGAATCGTGTACATTTCTGTCTGTGGGCACAGCAGCAAATCCTCACCAACCCGAACTGCTTCTCCAATGTTCTATTTACCGATGAATGTTCCTACTCAAACAAAGGACAGGTAAATAAAAGGAACATGCAGTATTGGTCCAGCGACAATTCATGATAGCTTAGACAGCTGGAACATCAGCATCAGTGGAGAGTTAACGTCTCTTGTGTTTTACTCGATGACTTTCCATTAATTTGTACAAACTGTGACCTCTCTGACAGGAAATCATGAATCCAGTCACATAATTGAGACAATATTCCATAAGCAAGCAATTTGATTTCAAGAATGAAATTCCTTCACGTACTACAGCCACTGAATTAAATGCCATTCACAATTTTTTCCAACTTTTAGGCCAACACGTGCTACTTACATTGATGAAATTTTTATTGATTATCATTGTCCTAACTCAGTGTTTTATCACAGAAATGGTACATTGTACCATGTGAAATGGCTGAATAATTTATTTTTAATTGTACAACTAGTGTCATTCAAAGGCCATTATCCAGTGTAGTTTTTGTTAGTAATATGTGTCATAGACAGGGTGTCCCATTTGTCTTGACCACCCTAAATAACTGTTTCTCCAGATGCAAATTACAAAATGTTTCAAGCAAATGTTCTTTAGCCATTAAGGGGACATCAATCAGCATGATTGCCTTTGTTGTAGCTTTGCTTTTTACAAAGATATGGACAGTGGTATGACTTTTTTAAATGGCACCCTGTATTTTTTATTCAGTAATTCATTTCCTCTTCTAAAGATCTCTTCAAAAATGTATCACAGTGTACCATTCACTGAAAACACAATGTCATTAATTACATAACACAACACTGACTTTGAGCCCGGGCTCGTCCACTTGCTGGAGTTGTCAGAAAACAAATGAAAACCCAGTAAAAACATAACACAAAATTGACTTTGACTCTCCCGTACCATTGACCAAGAGTAGAACATTCAAAGGGGCTCAAAGTGGTGACCTTGGACACTGATACACTGGTGCACTCATTGGATGAAAGAATTATTTACTGCTTCCAGTGTTGGCTGCTGAAGAGAATTACAAGCAAGCACAATACATTCCTGCATGTCCTCTGGAGTTGCTGGAATATTGCGATATACAATGTCTTTAATGCATCCTCAAAGAAAAAAGTCCAGACGATTTAAATCAGGAGACCTAGCAGGCCAAGTAACTGTTCCTCCTCTACCAATCCATCTGGCAGGATACCTTCAGTTCAGAACATGACGTGCACGGAAGGCATTATGTGCTGGACATCCATCATGTTGATACCACATAAGCAGCACTTCATCCACAATAAGAGGAAGAATTCATCTGAGGAGGTTGGCATACACTGTGCCGTTTAGACTACCATTGATGAAATAAGGGGCAAAAACTATAGTACACAGAACAGTCTTATTTGCTTGAATTATTGTCAGCATTGTTGATTTTACATTATGTTTCTGGAGTTACTTTCTCCACCTTCCATCGGTCCTTTCTTGCTATTCCTTCATTTATAACCCATCACTTTTTCCTTGCTCTCTATTTATTGAACTTTGAACTTGTTGCTGTCTATTTGATTCACCCCTTCACCTTCCTGTGTGCAGAATGATCGATTCAAGAATCTGATCCTATTCCCACCCTGTATTACAACTTCTGCCATCTTCCCTATCCTCATCTTTCCCACAGTTCCACTAGCTGCAGACTCGACTATTACATGTGTGTCAGAAGTGTGAGTGAGATTGTATATCTGTGTGTGTGTGTGTGTGTGTGTGTGTGAGTGTGTGTGTGTGTGTGTGTGTGTGTGTGTGTGTGTGTGAGAGTGAGTGAGTGAGTGAGTGTGTGTGTGTGTGTGTGTGTGTGTGTGTTTTGCTGACATAAATTCTAGACCCATGGAACTCTACAAGAAGTTGTACATTTTACAATTCTTGTGTCTTTTGTTTCGTAATACATATGTAGATATAATCAAGAAATGAAAAATCTAGCTTGAAATAACAGCAATTGGGCCACCACATAGAGGAAGTGTTGAGTTGCTGAGAGGCACAGTGAAAAGGAATGCTGGATATATTCAACTGTCAGACCATTTCCTTAATCAGAAGATAAAACCATCGCCCCCCCCCCCCCCCCCCACACACACACACACACACAGCACAACTCCCAAAAATTGTCATCTCCGAGTTCTAAGGCTCAAATATGATTGCATATGGTGTCTGAGATAAATGGCGATCTTTGCTGGGATGTGTAGTGTGCTTACAGAAGAGGCCCAGGGTGGGGATAGCAGGGGTGAGGGATGTTGTTACTACTGCCTGCAGGAGCATTAAGGAATGTGGTGGGGACGAGATAGGGTTACTAGGTACAACATCAGGAGACTGTGTTGGTGGTAGAAGGAAGATGAGAAAATCTGTTGTTAATGGGAAGAAACCTGATGGCACAGGCTGTTAATCAGTTGTCAAATTGAACCACATCATTTTGGGCCATCGAGCCATTTCTTGGCCACAGTTAGGTGGTTACCATTCATGCTTACAGCTTGCTGGTTCTCATGTCCACGTAGAACGCGGCACAGTGGTTGCTGCTAAGTTGGTAGATCATATGGCTGTTTTCACAGGTGGCCCTGCTTTTGACGGGGTTGGACATGCCTGTGTCCAGACTCGAGTAGGTGCCAGTGGAACGATTTGTGGGACAGGTCTTGCATCTAGGTCTATTGCAGGGATATTATTCATGAGGAAAGGGATTGGGAATGAGGATGGAGTAGGTAGAGAGATGGATTTTGCGTAAGTTGGTTGACCAACGGAATACCACTTTGGGAAGAGTAGTGAGGATATTTCTCTTTCCGGAGCATGATGAGAGGTAGTCAGAACCCTGGCAGAGAATTTGATTTGGTAGCTCCAGTCCTGTGTGGTCTTGAGTTGTAAGAGTCATGCTCCTTTATGGCTGTCCAGTTGGAATGAAGGGGGATAGTAGACGACTTGGGAGACAAGGCATGGGAGATCTGTTTCTGGACAAGGTTGGGAGTGTAATTTCAGCCTATGAAGGCATCGTGGAGACCATTAAATGCTGGAAGGGAGGCTGCTCATTACTAAAGATGCAAATATCACAGATGGCTAAGCTGTATAGAAGGGACTTCTTGGTGTGGAATGTGTGGCAGCTGTAGAAGTGGAGCTGTTGTTGGTGGTTGGTGGGTTTGATGTGCACAGAGGTACTAATGTGGCCTTCCTTGAAGTGAAGGCCAACATCAAGGAAGGCAGCCTGGTAGGGTAGCGAATGGAGGAGAAAGTGTCAAGGTTCTGGAACACTGTGGATAGGCTGTCCACACCCTCAGTCCAGATCATGAAGATTCCCTCAATGAAACTGAACCAGGTGAGGGATTTGGGATTGTGGGTTGTTGGAATGTTTCCTCTAGATGGCCCATGAATAGGTTGGCATGGGATTGTGCCATGTGGGTGCCCATTGCTGTACCACACATTTGTTTGTAGAGGATGCTTTCAGAGGAGAAGAAACTGTGTGTGGGTATATAGTAGGTCATAGTAACTAGAAGTTAGGTTTGGAGCCAGTCTGGCATCAGAAAAGTTAATGTTTAGCAGCAGCAAGGCCATAGGCAATGGCTATTTTAGTGAAGAGGGAGGTGGCATCAACAGTGGTAAGCAGAGCATTGGGTGGTAAAGGTTCAGGAAATGTGTAGAGTTGGTAGAGGAAGTAGTTGGTGTGTTTTATGTAGGAGGGTAGGCTACAGGTAACAAGCTGAGGCTGTTGGTCCACAAGGGCAGAGATATTCTCTGTAGGGTTGCAGTAAGCAACCATAATTGTGTGTCGTGAGTGGTAGGGTTAATGTGCTTTAGGATGGCAACATCAATACCTTTGTCCACATCAAACCAACCAACCACAGGATCTCCTCTTTGAAAGCTGCCATCCATCCCACACCAAGACAAAGTCTCACTGAGGCCTTCACATATGAAATCCCAACACTGTCCAGGAACTGTGCCTTGTTTCCCCATTTGTGTATCATGCTACACATACCCACAGTCTAGCCATGAAGGAGCAACCCCTCTTGCGGCTCAGAATCCCCCAGGATTAGAACAACTGAATCATGTTCTCCACCAGGGTTTTGACTACCTCTTGTCATATTCTGAACTGTGCAATACTCCCCCTCCCCTCTCCCCTCCCCTCTTCCACTATCATCCTCTGGCCCCGCTCACAGTGGTATTTAACACCCACTAAACATATGCAATAGCTATGTCTATACCTACTACAGCTCTGGTCCCAACCACTTGCTTCATGATCCATATCCCTGCAATAGACCTGTATGTAAGACCTGTCCCAAACATCCCCAACAACACCTACTTCAGTCTTATCATAGGCATCTCTTATACCATAAAGGGAAGGGCCACCGGTAAAAGCAGTCATGCGATCTTTGAACTTAGCTGCAACCACTGTGCTAAATTCTACATGGGAACGACAATTAACAACTGCTTCACGACTGTGCCATCTGAATTCTTCCCGACAACACCAGCTTTTCTGGAAAGCACAGGTTGGAACTCTCCCTGCAACATATTCTCTGTTCCTGTAACCCCCCTAGCCACCTTTGCTAGTCCTTGTCCTTCACCTACCTATCTCCTTCCCAGCTCCCACTCCAGTACTGCACACACATTCAGTCCCACCGATGCATTTGTGTAGCCCTTTCCCCTTCTCTACTTCTCTTTCATGTGTCACTGCAATGAATCAAACATAGTAACATGCATTGCTAGTGATGTCCCATTTTCAAACAAATAGAGGCTTAGTTTTGAAAACCATTTTAATTTAGCACTCCAATAAGTTTTACTCTTCTGTTTATTTATTTTCATGACCATCCAAACATTGCATACAATTGACCTAAATACAGTAACTTACCACCCATAATGAGCAAGGTGGTAAGACAATAGAGCCATACTCAGGACAGCATTTCAAATTCTCTTCCAGCCACTCAGATTTAGGCTTTCCTTGATTTCCCTATATCACTTTAGGTGAATGCCAAGATGTTCCTTTGAAAGAGTATGACCAATTTCCTGATCAGCAGGGTGTTACACTGATTTTCCTTTGTCACATTAGTCTGTGTCTTCTTCGTTATTTTGCAATATTTCCTGTGTGAAATGTCCATCATACATTATTTTAGTCTCATTGTAACACAGTTCTTGGTCGATTTTCAGTATTACTCTGTTATATTCTTCCATTTGTTGTAGAAGTTAATCTAATACTAATGGAAACATTACAGTGTTATCAGCAGCATGAAGTTCTTTCAGATATGCTACAATTGTATGCGTACATTTTCTCAGTTTACATATTTGAAAATTTACCTTGATTTTTTTTCTTTATTTTAATGATGTTCTGTAAATGTGTGAGCAGGATCCTTTTGCATTGCTTTTCCTCCAACCTTAACCATTTGTATTAAAATGCTCTCATGTCCAAGAAGCAAAACTCAATCTATGGGTAGCAGAAAGAACGAACCTACATAGAAATGTGTGCAGCCATAAACTCAGTACGCAGCTGGTACAAGCAACTGATGACTGAGCACTCAAAAAACCACTTGGCACGAAGTGCAAGGCAAGGTCTGCAGTGGTTGAACTCAGTGTAAGCACTGGCCTGCCCAGCTTTCTGCTGCCTGCAGGCAAAATCTTCTCTCAGTGGGGCTACCCATACTACACATCATGTTTGCCTTTCAGGCAGGTTTCTGCACTATTCTGCTGTGCTACCCACTGCAACTCATATGACTCCAATGTGATGTCCGCTGGCAGGGATACTAAATCTGTGCATCTGAAAAGGCCATGTAGGGCAGAAAATGGTCAGACGTGGGATCTGACCTCTGGCACAGAACTGTAGTGGGTGTCAGAGAACCCACACCACCAAAGGAGGCAACATCGATGCTGCGGGCTCCGCTGGTAGAGCTGAAGGACAGGGACGGAGAGGAGTACGATGCCACATCAATTGGCTAAGGGGGGAGGAGTGTGAATCAGAATACTGGGCTCCACATCAGCAGATGGAAGCCTCACTGAGGCCTGAGGCTGCAGGAGACCAGACTATGGCACAGAGGAGGCGGCAGTGGGGAGGCACACTGCTGTAAGTGGGAGCCCATCCCTGAAACACTGTCATCACCAACCCTGTCACTCAGCTGACCAGATAGCTGCATTAGCAGTGCCCCAACAGGGCACAGGCTCTATTGATTTACATGGCGGGTCAGCTGCTTCCTACCAACATCCACCACACACAAGTGCCAACTTTTATGGCCCACCGTGACACCTGGCAGCTACTCCTGTGGCCAGCCAAAGAACCTGATCCAAATGGTTGCCCCGACAAGAAAAAACGGCAGGCAATGGTGGTCCATGGCAAGCAACTTGGAGTGCTACAGATCCAGGAGATTCCATAGCTGGTGCCCATGTGGGTGTTCTGCTGGATTGCACCCATTAACTAGCATCGCCTGGTACATTGCCAGAAAATTCAACACATCATCATGGGATGAGGCAGACATGGACTTCTTCATTTGGGCCCTGAATGTATGCACAAAGTGTTATATCTCAGGGTCATAGGCTGGATGAAATGGTGCAGTGTACAAATTATGTATACCATTGTAAACACAAAAGTTTTTAAATTTCTTCAAACCAAACTGCCTACCATTATGGGACAAGGGAGTCCTGGGGGTCCCTTAATGGCAAAAAGAACTGACAACACGTGAACAGTGGCAGTCGACACCTTGGCTATGTACAGGAGACTGGACAATTCATTGACCACCAACAACCACATGCTGCTCAAAAATGGACTGCACAAGCCCCTATTGTTGCAACAGATAGTGTCTTCAATCAGTTGCTCCAAATACTGTCAATAAATTCCTGGCCCATATAAGATTACAACAGGCAAGTTTTAAACTGGTAAAGACCCAAAAGGGTGTTGAGGATGAAGAAAGACAGAGTAATTGTGTCCAAATACAACAGGGTTTGCTGCAAGGTATCATCAAATGTGAACATGAGAGGTTTCTACTGATCAAACTCCATATCAGACCCTAGTCAAGAAAGTGCAGCACCATTGGTATGCTGGGTGATGGAGGGGTAACGAATGTAGCAATAGTTACTGAGGAAGAGGCCCCACCTCTGCAGCTAGTAGACAGTCCTATACAGCCATTTCGAATGAAGGGCAAATAAGGAAACCAACGGCTTGCGGTCGGTGATGAGGAGAAATCTGTTCCATACAGGAAAAACCTGAAACTTTTTAACTCTGAAAATGATAGCAAGTACCTTGTTTTCCACCTGTGAATGATAACACTGAGCAGCAGAAAGTGTCTTCAGTGTGTAACCAGTGGGTTGTTTAGTGGCACCCATGTTCTGATGTTATAGGACCACATCTGTGCCATACTGGGACACATCACAAGCCAGGATTAAGGGCTTCCCCAGCATAAAAAAAGCCAGGCAGGGAGCAGAGCTCAAACTGAGAAACTGAAAATACACAGACCAAGCAAACTTAATGCTCTATTGCCAAAGTTAGTTAAAGAGGTAGGCAGGTTTGTGTGGCCTGGGGAATCAGGTGAGCGTAAGAGCAAATCATAACAGAAAAAGGCTGGAGTTCCCTTAGGTTCTTGGGCATCAGCAGGTTTATGATGACTTTGAGAGACCATCTTTGCTAAGCACATGTCCCAAAAAACGTACCTCTGCGGAGAAAAAACTACACTTTTGTAGCTTGCAATGGACGTTCTTCAGGAGGCATTGGAAAACCTACTGAAAGTTTTATAGGTGCTCATCCTGTATAGGGCCCATTATCCAAATGTCATCTGGGTATTGATGCAACAGGGAATGTCTTCAGTCAGTTGCTCCAAATACTGTCAATAAATTCCTGGCCCATATGTGATTACAACAGACAAGTTTTAAAGTGGTAAAGACCAAAAAGGGTGTTGAGGATCAAGGAAGACTGAGTAACTGTGTCCAACTGCGAATGCAAGTAGTAGGCATCACATAAGTTGATGGGGTAAAAATACTGCCAATGCCCCCCCCTTTCCCCCCTCAACTAATTCATCAACAACCGAATCTGTGACATGTTGCATGTTAACCATGTGTTTAAAACCAATGCAAAGGTGCACAGCACTGTTGGGCTTCTGAATCATCACCAAAGGGGTGACCCACTAACTCGATGAAATTGGAGAAACAATGCCTCTATCCTGCCAGTGAACTCAACCTTTACCTTGTGCATCAAGAAGGGAGGCGGGGTGGGGGGGGGGGGGGGGCGGTTGACAAAATTTTGGTACCACTGATGGCTTAAGAGAAGCAGGTGCCTCAATTTTTTGCCCAGCCCAAGGTATTCTCATTCTCAAACAGTGGGATGTAGGACCATGTTAAGTTGTCCAAATTGTGCAAAGGAGTAGACTGAGACACTAAATGCACTTCAACTATCTGAAAGCCAAAAACAGCAAGAAGGCCAAAAATATTTTGTATCTATGGTGAATTGATGAGTAACAATGGAAGTTGCCATTCCACATTCTTATAAAGTGTAAGAGATGGAGAATTGCCCCCACAAGGAAGTACATTCTTTACTATCAGACACAACCTGACATAGCAGCCATTGCTACACTGGTCACACCAAGAGCCTGTTCTTAACTAATTTAATGAGACTGGCTGTCACTCCCAAGTCTGCTTGAAATTTGACCAGTTGTCCATCTACTGCCAATATCTCAAAACATGTCGGGGCAACACCTACAGAAAATTGGAGAGTGCCCCAGAATCAAGCGAAAATGCAGGAATATCTGACAACTGACTTGCCACAAGCAGTTGCCAAATGACGTGCCTGATGATGTGCCCCACATGCAGTTTCCACTTGCAGCCAGTCTCGTCAAAGATGCAACAAATGACATTTAGGGGAAGACTGCTGGTTCACCCAATGAGCAGAACGAAAATGACATGGAGGACCCAAAATCCACCACAGGTAGGAATTATAACACTGTGACTAATGCAAACCCATGTAACTCGATGCTGTGATGCCTCTGCATCAGAATTGTCAACAGCATCAACATGCGGTGATTCAGCAGAAGGCGAGGCTGCCTGGGATACCACGTAGAGCACTGGCGGCTGTTTGCCGTGAAGTCCTAATTGAGCCCCAGTATTTATCAGAAAGGATGACCCTTGCAGCCACTGTCAGCTCATGCTATTCTGCAATCTGGGCAATGTTAGCTAAGGAAGGATCAGCCAAGTCCAACAACTTAGCCTGAACCACAGGATCAGGTGCTAACTGGGCAGACATGTCCAAAATTAGCAAGTCTTCACAAGAGGAAGCACGTTTGGGGCACTGAAAGTGACACTTGTGTGAGAGGCCCTGCAGATTGGCGATCCAGGCCGCATATGCCTGCCTAGGGTGCTTGTGGTGCTGGTTAAACTGCATGTGCCACCACCACGTGGTTTTGAAGTCCGGAATACTGCAATAGCAACTGACAAAGATCATCAAAGGGGAGCTTCTGAGACTCAGTGGAAGGCTTGAAATTTTGGACAACTTTGTATAAATTCACACTGCTGGACGACAAGAAAATGGACTTATCAACTGGATCAATGATACGTATTACCTGACAATGCAGTAAGAACTGGCTCAGGTTATCACCTATCCGTTGACTCATTGAAATCAGTAAATGGTGTTGGGGGCGACATGGGCAAGTAAAAGATCTGCTCAGTTGGGGCCTGGCTAGCTATTGGCGGGGCAAGGGTGAGCAAATATGTATTTTGATTCATCGGCTCCCACTCTGCTGCTGTTCCTTCTCTAAGCAGAATTATTCATGCCAGCATTGCTGAAACACTAGTTCAAAACAGCCCCAAAATTAACTATAGGTAAAGGGAAACAAAAAAATGGGGCATCACACGTGGGACAATGTCCATCGTGAGCAGTTAAGTATCTGCCCAAGTGTGACAATGCCGTTACACTACACTGTTGGTGTAGGTACTTCAGAGGCCAATGGTGGCTCGATAATAACCAGGGAACAGAATCCCATGAGGGGAAATAAAACTTGCTATATGAATCAATCCATGGGAACAAGAAAGGTTCAAATAGAGATTGGCACAGGAATAAACTCATGCGGCTGGCTTAGGCGTCTGATGTCTGAACACTCGGCAACAACATTCTGTACGATGCGCAAGGCAAGGTCCGTTGCGATTGAACTCAGTGTAAGCAATGTCCTGCTTGGCTTACTTCTGCCCACAGGTTAGCACTTCATCATCAGTTCTGTCCATACTGCATGTCACATGAGCCCTCCATGGCAGGTTTCCTCACTATTCCGCTGCACAAACCATGCCAGCTTATGTGACTCCATTGCAATCTCTGCTGGTAGGGATACTAAAAGTTGTTTGTGTTAACTTCCTTTTATAGACCATGTTAGTATACATTTTTAAATTTGTCAGTCCCTATAATGAGAAATCATCCTCAGTCCCTTTAACTGAATTTTAGAAACAAAAAAAATTGATAGTTTACTTCATGTCTGAATTTAATATCCAGTTATTTAATGTTTGCTAGATCATTACCTTATGTTTCTAAATGAATACAAATTGTTTGCTCTTTGAAATGTGTAACTTTTTCAATTGTTCATTTCAGGGTTTATTCTTGGGGTTGGGGTGTACATGGACAACTTGGTATTGGTTCAATCGAAGATGCTCTCCATCCAAAACCAGTGAAGCGTCTAAATGGACAGGTACAATGACATACTTAATACATTGCATTGTTACTGTTATAATTATGTAGAACTCTCTTTTATGGCTGACCAGCAATTTTGAGCATAAAATTCAGTGAGTAAATGTACCATGCATGAATCACTTAAACAATTAAACATTCAGCACATCCAGCACATGTCAAGACTTGATTACTCTACATTGAGCAACTTCTGCATCAGGTGTTGACCTACTGTTGTGAAACAATATGATGGTTAATATTTTCTATGAAATGGAATATTATTATTATACCTGCCCAGTGGGCTACAAACACATAGAGGAGTTGACATGTGGCAGTAGTTTCAATTCATTTTGACAGTTTTACATTGCCTTATCGAACTAAATTGAGCACAACTGGAGAATGATAAGTTGATCACTTGGTTATGTTTATTCTACCTCATTCTAGTAAATGTCAGTACTCATCCTCGTGCATTGATAATTTAGAATGGCAGATTGGCCCAAATATACTGTAAAATTAATGACCCTCTGATGTTAGTGGTTTGTGGATTCTGTGTATTACTGATTCCCTCTAGCCTCTTAAAGTCAAAACATTGAGTGGTATATACAGTTGAGAGGAGTAAATCGTAACCCACATGTGCTCTTATAGTAACTATCATTCTTAAGAATCCACATGAAGTTAATAGCTATACTCACTGTCAAAATATTGCATGTTTGTGATGAATTTTCCGGGCCAGTCCTCTCATAAGAATATAAATAACTCAGTTTAAAGCTATGACATACGGCTTGGA
This sequence comes from Schistocerca americana, assembly GCF_021461395.2. NCBI lineage: Eukaryota > Metazoa > Arthropoda > Insecta > Orthoptera > Acrididae > Schistocerca > Schistocerca americana. Next base: position 416,439,615 of record NC_060120.1, read on the forward strand.
GAGTGATGTGCTGACCACATGCCCCTCCATCCTCATACAATGATTCCTGTTGTCTGAGGATGACATGGTGGCCAGTTGGTACCATTGGGCCTTCGTGGCCTGTTCAGGCGGAGTTTAGTGTAGATTTAGTTTAAAGCTATAGTTGTCAGTCTTTTTATTGAGCACTTCTAATGAGTAAGGCAACACACATGGGTTGAACAAAAATGTGGAAATACTGTGAGTAGTGCATGCTTGAACATAAATGCAAATGCTAGCCAAGCCTGCTGGTTGTGCTATTGTATATGAACATAAACAACACTTGTACAATGTCCTCAATATGTAGCAAATGACAGTAGTGGTCAGAAAAGTGTTCTTTGTTGTTGTGAATGTGTTATGTTGGAACTAAGTAAATTCAAATGTGGGCAACATATTGGTGCCTGTATGGATGCTCATGTGTTGGGCTCTTCCATAATCAGAGTAGTTGATGTATTTGGTGTTTAAGAGGCACCATATCCAAGATTCCTATCACTTGCATGGAAAATGGAAAAACATCTTCTGCTAAATCACAACATGGGAAAGTATGAAGTGAGTATATGTGATGGATGATCACTAAAGAGGATGGTGATGAAAAAAAAAAGGAGATAAAATTGCAAACATCACTGAAGAACTGAACGTTGTACTCACAAATCCCATCAGCATCAAAACAACATTGGGAGAGCTCAATAAATAGGGAATTACAGGATGAGCTGAAATCCAAAATACCACCCATTAGTGATGCAAATGACCATTGAAAGAAAATGTGGTGCTGAAGCTATAAAAACCTGGAATATGATGCAACGTAAGAATGTCATTTGGTCGGATGAGTGCTGTTCACACTGTTTGCAGCTTTGACCAAGTTTATGTCCCAAGAGTGAAACAGGGCAGGGTTCAGTGATGATTCGGGCAGCCGTATCATGCTATTCCATAGGCCCCATGCTTACTCTGCAATTACTGCCGAGGGTTGTATGACCATTTTGGCTGATTGTGCCAAACCCATGGTACAGTGTTTGTTCCTCAATGGTGATGCTGTGTTCCAAGACAGCAGAGGCCCTTTTCACACAGCTCGTGTTGTCCAGGACTGGCTCTTTAAGCATGAGGATGTGTTGTAGCATCTCCCCTGTCCACTACAGTCACCAGATCTCAGTATTATTGAGTCTTTTTGGTTTACTTTGGAGAGAAGGGAGTGTGGCTACTCTCTGCCTCCATAATTATTACCTGGACTTGCCACTATTTTTCAGGAAGAATGGTATAGAATTCTGTTGGAAACCACAAGGGAACTATATTTATCCATTCTGAGATGAACTGAAGTTGTTTTGAATGCCAACAGTTTTCCTACGCTGTTTGAGACATAGTAATTTTTTGTGGTTGTGGTGTGTTTCCATATTTTTGTCCATACCCTTCTATTGATAGTGCTTCAGTTCTTTGCTGCACACATGGAACTGAAGCAAGTGGCTAGGGGTGAATACAGAGAGTGTTCTTTGCCGACCCACTGTAACTTCCGCAAAAGAACTCAGGAAACAGTATCAAAATAATGGGTAATACTTTTATGAAAGTCTCATTTGTGTGTAAGTTGAATGAAGGAGCCATTACTGAAAGGTTTCCGATGAGTAGCCACTGGTTTTGATGTTGGAAACTATTAAGAAAGACATGAGAGTAAACAGTTTTGCAAGAAATTCCACTCCACCTGTACGCAGTAGAACTGTTTATTTGACCTTTACAACAGATCTGGGACAATTGCAGTGGAAGCAAAGAGAAGGGATCAACGTATCTTGTACAGGGAAAAGAGCTTTATTTAATGCAAAGGACTAATGCCATTCAAGATTTTACAATATTGCAGAATGCTCCACTGTGCCATTAAAAAATTCAAAATTCCAAAATCAAAGGAATTACGAATATTATTGGCCATGAAACAGTTGGGCTCGGTGAGGTAGTCTCATATAACTTTTTCTCTGCTGTGACTGAGCCTGATGCTGGCTGAAGAAATCTTGTGAGTGCTTTCCAATAGTGTTCTCCGTTCACTGTTTCATTCTTCAACAGAAATTTAAAATGAGTTAATAGAAAAAGTTATTATGGCAGTCCTTACTAACGAATTTAAAATTCACCATTTATTTTAGCTAATGTGTTACAAAAACATGAGCACACCTCTCTTAGTATCCACCCATCTTCACAACACCCAGGAGAAAACCAATAACACCTGCCTCTCACTCTTTTCATTATTTCAGGACAACTGAAAATGAGCTCATGCTCATGTGAGTGCCTTATTGATAACAATAATTGATCAGAAAAATGATGAAAACGATACACAAGACTAAATATTAAATGTGATCTTACTCATATGTTGCACCCGGAAGAAGTGTGCTATATTACAGCAGATAATACTGAACTCCCTGATGACAGTAACAAGGAAACATGATGATAAACTCAATCAATTCTGTGTAACAGGTGCTGAAAGTGCAGGGAGAAAAAAATGGAAGATGGGGAGCCAATTCATTAGATTTAATTAGACCATTCAAATCCCTACATGGCTAGTCAGATTTATGTTTTCTTTGGTTTTCCTAAATTTTTTGAGGCAAATAACTTCCTTTTGAATATATACCTCCTGATAATGTGTGTAAGTTTGTTTTAATGACGAAGACATTATAGTTTTATGCCACTGATTTTATTGCAGTGAATCATTGTGTTGACCATGCTTATCTCATAGGAGTGAAAAAAGAAACTGAAAAACCATGGCAATGTTAGGAGGAATCCAGGTACAATTCTACAATGTAGTTGCATCTGAGAATGAAATGAGGTCTTTAAGATTATAAACATATCATAATGTGAATTTCTTTATTAATTGATTCTGTCATTTCCATGTTCGTGTCCATGCCCATGCCTCCTCCCCCCTTTCAATTTCATATGTGTCATATTTCTTTGTGTTACCCTCCTCCCATTCATGGTATAGGCAGTCGCTTACTAGTGTACCATCATTCAGTAGTTACATTCAAACAACGTACAGGAATACAGCTGGGGAGGAACTCAAGTTTACCATAGTTATCAACTCTCATCACAGCTGGGGAGAAACTCAAGTTTACAGTAGTTATGAGCTCTCATCCATTAATTTCGTGATCATTAAGTACTTTAATTCCATGTACTGTAAAAAGCAATTAGTTTTTTTTGTTTACAGAAATGTTAAAACTGTAATATGCAAATTTCAATGAAGCCATTTGCCTTCACTTGGCAAACAGAGACAGTGCATGACATTGACCATAAAATTGATTTAATTAGCATCTATATGCATGTTGTATTGAATCTACATCATCCACCAGATCACTGTTGACTTTGTAAACTAAGATCATAGAAACTTTCATAAAAGAAAACATTGTTCTTTTGGGCTATATCTTTATATCATTTATCTGCTGTGCTATTGGCCATTTTTGACTACCACCTCACTATCAAGCACCTATAAAAAAGAGCGCACAAACATATAAGAGTAATACCTTTCTTATATGCAGTCTAGAGAACTCAAAAATGTAATGATAACAGAATCTTGAATTTGGCGTAAGTTATTGTGTGTTACTTACATATAAATTAAAAATATGTGCTATGTTGCACGAGATGTGGCATACAATTCAAATTATCAATTTACATGTGAAGCTATACATGAATAACAGTATGGTCTGTATCAAATACAAAGTAAGAGCACTAAAATATGAAACAGATGCATATGTAGTATAATGTGTTATCTAAGATTCCATCTTTACACTACAGAATGTCATTGTATCATGTGCAAACCACAACTAATCTACTAGCAACAACTACATACAGATTGAAGTTGTAATTGGCCACTCTAACTTTTGCCAAAGATACGTTCAAACACAATATACAAATCTATGGGTAATGAATGCCCACGCATAGGTTGCTGGCATGCCGATAAGTGATAGTTAAAACTTACTGTTGTAACCCTATATAGTGGGATCGCATAATTAAACAGCATGCATCTCCATGGTTGGCCTAAAGAGGCCTCCTCATTCACCACAGATAGTGCAGCAGGTGCTGCGCCATGTGCAAACAGCTGTATATAAGCCAGTGTGCTGGGCCTTCGGCCACTCTTATGTTTTTGTGGCTGTGGAACATGTCACAGTTAGAATGTGCATAATTGTAACCCATGATTCTGGGTGCTTGTTCTTCTTACAGTGTCTTTCAATGTGTGTGTATTTTCCAGTATGTGGAAGCGTATATTTTTCATGACAAGTGCGCTATACCACTCTGCATATTTTGTTTCTTTGTTCATTGTGGCCATTATGTCAGTGGAGGAAATTCGTCAATATCTTGTTGAACAGCAGCAAGCTCTCACCAACCAGCAACATTCACTCTCCATGGCACTAAACAATTTGACAGCGTTGTTGACGTGCCAGCGTTCACAGCTGTTGATACAACCTCCAAAGTTTCCCCCATATGATGATACTGTGGAGGATTGGGACACATGAAAAATGCCTTCAGCAGCATTTCTTTTCATTTTTTGTGTCAGCTAGCTCCTCTGCAGGAAACTGCTAGTCTCTCTTTTGATGAAATATGCCAGTTGCTTTCTAAGTATCATTGCAAACATACTCATGTTATTGCTGTTTGTGTTAAGTTCTACCATTGTCAAAAACGAAGGCAACAGTCATTCAGAACTTGGACAGTGTCAAAGAGTCGGAGGCCTTTCTCAGTAAGATAGTGTACTATCACAAATTTCCTCCTGTTGTGGTCATGGTGGCTGAGCCCCTTCAATGCTCTGTTAAGTAAAGGTGTTACTTTTCACTGCTCACCCACCTGTAAGTGTGCTTGTAACCTGTCGAGGAAGGGATGAGGAGTGTTGTAACCCTATACAGTGAGTGTGCATAATTAAAAACTGTGCACATACACGGCAAGGCCTAAAAAGACCACCTTACTCACCACAGATGGCGCAGCAAATGCTACGCTGTGTGCAAACAGCTGTATATAAGCTGGCATGCTGGTCATCTGCCTCTCTAATGTTTTTGCGAGTAAGGAACACTTCATTGTTAGACTGTACATTAATGTAATCAATGATTCCATTTGCTTGGTTTTCTTACAGTGTCCTTCAGTGTGTATGTATGTTCCTGTAAGTGGAAGCAAATTAAAATTACATTTTAAAATACATTAGATAGTAACATTTGTTACAATGTCAAAATGGTACAAACCTAATAACATGAGTGTGAACAATATCTATAAATAGTGAGGTAACTGTGGTCCATGAACTTTTCTATTAAGCAGTCTTACTTCTGGTCTGTTCCATGAATGGCACAGCACATCAATAATATAAATATTAGTTTAGCCAAGGATGAGGTGGGAAAAGAAGGGATTGGATATTATAAGCCTGTTTGTCTAGGATGTAGTGCACGTAACAATGGGGCAGAGACTATCACCATAGTCCAAATAAACTGAATGTTAGTTGTGTCTGTGACAATCACTTCCATATCTCAGTTTCTTATGTATGAAGGGCAATTGTCAGAGCAACCTACAACTGACAGTATTATAATCTATGTCCCAAAGGTTACAAAGAATGTCATAGGTAGAGGTGGGAAAAAGAATTTCAGACACAAATGACAAATAATATTTTTGCACAAGGGGCAGCCAAATTAAAACAAGACAGTTGGAAAATCTGCTATGATTGACCATTCCATTGGTTCTTGGTACAATATTTTACACATTATGAATTGAAAACCCAAACAACATTAATGTAATATTCTTCTACGTTGTAGAATATTACATCTGTATTGTAACAATATTATGAAAAGGCAAGTTGCTACTTACCATATAGTGAAGACGCTGAGTTGCAGATAGGCACAACAAAAAGACTCTCACAATGAAAGCTTTTGGCCGTTGGCCTTAGTCATCAATAGATGACAGACAGACACACACACACACACCAATAGATGACAGACAGACACACACACACACACACACACACACACACACACACACACACACACACACACACACACAACTGCAGTCTCACGCAACTGCAACCACACTGTGAGCAGCAGCACCAGTGCATGATGGGAATGGTGACTGGGTGGGGGTAAGGAGGAAGCTGGGGGGGGGGGGGGGGGGGGGGGATAGTATGGTGGGGGTGGCGAACAGTGAAGTGAAGTGCTGCAGTTTAGACAGAGGACAGGGGAGAGGTGGGGCGGGAGGGTAGCCAAGTAGCAGAAAAGGAGAAAAATAAAAATACTGGGTATGATAGTGGAATGACGGTTGTGTAGTGCTGGAATGGGAACAGGGGAGGGTCTCGATGGGTGAGGACAGTGACTAATGAAGGTTGAGGCCAGGAGGGTTACGGGAATGTAGGATGTGTTGCAGGGAAAGTTCCCACCTGTGCAGTGCAAAAAAGCTGGTATTGGTGGAAAGGATCCATATGTCACCATATGTGAAGCAGTCATTGAAATGAAGGATATCTTGTTTGGCAGCATGTTCAGCAACAGGGTGGTCCACTTGTTTCTTGGCTACAGTTTATTCGTAGCCATACATGCAGACAGACAGCTTATTGGATGTCATGCCTATATAGAATGCAGCACAGTGGCTGCAGCTTAGCTTGTAGATTTATCCCATCAAAGGCAGGGCTACTGTGAAGCCAATCATGTAATCTACAAGCTAAGCTGCAATCTGTGTGCTGCATTCTATGTAGACATGACAACCAACAATCTGCCTGTCCACATGAATGGCCACCGACAAAGAAACAAGTGGACCACCCTGTTGCTGAACATGCTGCCAAACAGGATATCCTTCACTTCAATGACTACTTCACAGACTGTGCCACATGGTTTTTCTGAATTGTGCAAGTGGGAACTTTCCTTGCAATACATCCTACGTTCCCACAACTCTCATGGCCTCAACCTTCATTAGTCGCTGTCCTCACCCATCCAACCCATTCCCTGTTCCCATTCCAGCACTACACAGTCGTCATTCCACCATTACACCCGGTCTTTTAATTTCTCCCCCCCCCCCCCCCCCACCTCTCCCCCACCCTCTTTCTAACCTGCAGCACTTCACTGTTTGCCAGCCCACCATACTATCTCCCCCCCCCCCCCCCCCAGCCTCCTCCTTACCCCCACCCAGTCATCACTCCCATCATGCACTGGTGCTGCTGCTCAGTTGCTTGAGACTGCAGTTGTGTGTGCGATTTGCGTTAGTGTGTGTGTGTGTGTGTGTGTGTGTGTGTGTGTGTGTGTGTGTCATCTATTGTTGATGGAGGCCAATGACCAAAAGCTTTAATTGTGTGAGTCTTTTTGTTGTGCCTACCTGCGACTCAGCATCTCTGCTATATAGTGAGTAGCATCTTCCCTTTTCATAATATTGTTACATTCCATCCTGGATTTTCCTTTGTTTGACATCAGTATTGTGTGTATTTTCATTCATAATGGTGGGGAAAATGTAAGTAAACTGTTTATTATTTCAGAAGTAATTGTGCTACTATTAATACATTTATTACACTGTGTGTGGAGGATGTGCAAAAGCTTCCAGCAAAAGTTGTGCAATGTAGTCGGTGTAACATGTGGGTCCCGCTGGCAAGCCCTTACACGTCCTCTATGCATAGGGAGATAAATGTGTTAACAGTTATGGCAATTACTTTTGAAATAATAAACAGTTTACTTTCTTTTTCATCTATCTCATTTTAGGTAAAAACATCATTTTCTACATCGATAGTCTACACTCTCATGTAGTGTATACATCTGTAAATATCATTACTTATATATCTATGATGTAAAACATAACAATGCAATCAGCTGACTGAGGAAAATTAATTGAACAGAAACAAGTGACATTATAACAGATACAAAGGGCAACTTCTACTTCCTTGTTGAGTGTATATTATTGTTTGAAAATTGGAATAAGCGTGATTACATCACAAGTAAAATGTGCAAACACACATAAGTGTGGTGTTAAGGGCTACAAAGTTTGGAATAAGATATGAATACTACATTGAAAAATATTTCAGTTATGGACATAAAATAAGATAAACCTGTTAATAACAGTAGAGTAAGGCTATGGCCCTGATTTGTAATGTAAAAGCCAAGAATTCTATTCATATTCCATTCTACTTGCTATATAAGCGAAGTATCTGAATAAGGTAAAGTAGATCACTCACACTCATAATTCCAGTCAGGAAAAAGAGGAGCAAAGGAGGGCAAGTACTACACATCTGTCATGGCGAATACATAACTCATGAGTGTTAATTATGTTTCAGTCTTCAAGATAATATTAGTTTGAAATTCTCTAAGCAGTTTTTATTTTTTAAAGCAGTGTGTTTATTAATAACGCACACTGTCAGTTTACTGAAGACAACATAAATTTCAAGTTATTTGTAAATACCATTAGCCAGCCTTTGTGGAGCTGATGTAGAACTTCCAGTGTATCAGATTAGTAGCAGTATGGTCACTACTGCATAAATAGCTGCTAAATGATGACTTATTTTGGTGTAGTGTAAAGATGGAATCTTTGTCCTCACATTATACTGGATAAGGATCTGTTGCATATTTTACTGCTCTTTCATTTGTATTTGGTACAGAGCATACTTTTATTCATGTGGGCTTCACTTGTAGATTGATAATTTGATTTGTATGCCACATCTCATGTGAAATAGTGCATCATTAATTTATGTGTAAGTAATAGATGATAACTTATGCTGAATTTAAAGACTCTGTCGCTATTATGCTTTTAAGTTCTCTAGACTATAGACAAGAAATTTGTTAATGTTAGTATGTTCTTTTTATAGGTCTTTAATAATGAGAAGGTAATCAAAATTGACCAGTGGCATTAAGTTCAGGGTGTTTTACTAAAGTAATATGTGTAATGTGCAACTTTTCTGTAGACAATGTTAGTAATTTTGGTTTATATGTTCCACTTATTTTCTCTTAAAAGTAATGAAAAAAATAGTAATTTTTAAATTTGTTTGCACTAGATTATTACAATAATGTAGATAAGAATACTTAAACTGTATTTTATAACAGCATTTAAACTGTTTCCTACTAGGTTGTGAAGCAGATTAGTGGTGGCCATGGCCATTCTCTTTTCCTCACTGAAACAGGCGAAGTATTTACTTGTGGTTCAAGTGTCTTTGGGCAATTAGGAAATGGAGGAAATATAAAGAGTTCCACACCAGTACTAGTGTCATCTCTCCCAGAAACCTGTGTTCTTGTATCAACAGGATACTTTCATAATGTGAGTGTGTGCAATTCACTTGTTTTCTTTTGTTGTAAAGCAGTTGGTTCAAGGCAATAATTAACTTATTTTTTCCTTGTAGACTAAGATGAAATACTGTGACTTTCAGTGAATTATGTTGTGTACAGTACATGTTAGTGCAATATTGGGCATGTACAAAAAAAATAATATTCATTATCACTTATTTCCTAAGGTGCAGTCATTTTGGTTATACTCCCCATCATTGATTACAAAGAACAACATAATTGTGTAAATATAATTTAATTGATACTCTTTGACACTGCAAAATTCCTTTTCCACCAGATAGTCTTTGAGCTGCTATGGCAAATTAGTGTCATGTATACTACCATACAAGTTTCTAGGCAGTCTTGTTATCAGCTTGGTGCCTAGTTACTGATGTTCCTTTTGATGCATTTTCAGTTGATGGGGCATTTCTTCATATATCATTCTTCCTTTGTGTGTTGTGGGCATGTACACTAGTGTCTGTAATCCATCCCATCTTTTATCATGTTTATTTCTGTTTTGTATATGCATAAAGATGTGAAAAGTAATATGCCTAGGTTTGCTGAAGCAATTTTTGTCTGTTTCAGAAGTCCTCCATAAAATAACCCGTATTGCTTTTTATTTCTAATGTGAATAATCTTTTTCTTTCTTGAATATTTGAATTTCCCCTGGTATACTGTGCACAAAAGCAGTTTGTGCAGTTGTGACGCCTGCTTTATCCACACTAATACCTAAGAATCTAATGGACAGTACTACTTCTAGCTATGTATGACCCACTTCTAGATCCATACATTGTCTTTTTCAGGTTTATGATCAGTTCTTTTTTGGTTAGCCCTTCAGATGTCATATTTGCACAAATATATGCTGCAATCCATAAAGGGAAATGTTAAACAAATATAAATAACAGCATTTCAAAAGAACTAAATTAGAAATGTTTCTCAGTTTTGGTGTGTCAGTGATCCTGCCACTTCAAAACAGATAAGGAAGTAGTATTGCAAACTAAAGGGAAAAAAAGAGTAACTTTAGAAATTTCAGACCAAGAGGTGTGTGTGTGTGTGTGTGTGTGTGTGTGTGTAAGGGTAGGGGGCAAATTTTGATGATGATGTTATTACGTTTATGTTTGTGTGTTTGTATAATTTTGTAAGCTGAGCTAACACTTTCCATTTGTTGTTAATGTACCTGTATCCTGTCCATATTTCCACCGTGTAGAGAGCAACTAATTCCATTTCTTGTGTTTCACTCTGGTGTTCCTAGTATCATACTGATGAGATTTGAACAAATTTTTAAAATTTAATTGTTTTGTTTACTGACAGTTGGCTTTAAGTACATCTAACAAACTATACTGCTGGGGCTCTAGTCCTCAAGTACTTCGTCTTCAAGCCCAGGCTCACAAAAAAGCACGATTAATGCAAAAGCATACTGCCCCAGCAGCTGACAAAGCTCCTTCTCCACCAGCATCACCACATGCGGCAGTTGTTGTCAGTCCAACTATGGAATTCAAGGGCTTGGCAGCAATGGGAACTGAATTAGTAGCTGATCATGTGAGTCAACAACACAATTTATTTTTTAATTAAATAATTTATATTTAGATCTGTCATAAAAGTCATATCCTTGGAGTACTCTAGCTCAAAAAAGTATTTGTCTGAAGGCTATCAAAATTTTTGTGCAATGTGTGCCTTAATAAAATCTTCTCAGTTTACAAGCTGCGTCACTTTGAACAAAACAGTAGCTGTCTCCACCATTGTCATCAGGAGTTAAAATCACTGAAGGGTGGGGCTGACACAGTGTTTTACTTATATAGATGCAATAGCAGTGTCTGTGACCTTCCAGAGAGGGCTAAAATTATACATGTGTGGAAGGCAAGTGGGCAGCACATGACATCTCTGTCCCACCACAAGACTGAGTGACATCAGGCAAGGGGCTGGAATCATGTTTGAAACTGCTACTCCCAGCTCCAAACATGTCAAGCCTCAAAGTGACATGGCTTGCAAACTAAGAAGATTTTATTGAAGCATACCACTACAAAAGACTCGAGGACACTTGTTTATGCGCCTGCAATGCCTCTGCTGTTTGGTGAGTGTTTACTTTTATTCTTAAATTATTTGCATTGCAGCAGAACTTTCCACTGTCATATTTTTGTAAATACACTCCTGGAAATTGAAATAAGAACACCGTGAATTCATTGTCCCAGGAAGGGGAAACTTTATTGACACATTCCTGGGGTCAGATACATCACATGATCACACTGACAGAACCACAGGCACATAGACACAGGCAACAGAGCATGTACAATGTCGGCACTAGTACAGTGTATATCCACCTTTCGCAGCAATGCAGGCTGCTACTCTCCCATGGAAACGATCGTAGAGATGCTGGATATAGTCTGTGGAACGGCTTGCCATGCCATTTCCACCTGGCACCTCAGTGGGACCAGCGTTCGTGCTGGACGTGCAGACCGCGTGAGACGACGCTTCATCCAGTCCCAAACATGCTCAATGGGGGACAGATCCGGAGATCTTGCTGGCCAGGGTAGTTGACTTACACCTTCTAGAGCACGTTGGGTGGCACAGGATACATGCGGACGTGCATTGTCCTGTTGGAGCAGCAAGTTCCCTTGCCGGTCTAGGAATGGGTTCGATGACGGTTTGGATGTACCGTGCACTATTCAGTGTCCCCTCGACGATCACCAGTGGTGTACGGCCAGTGTAGGAGATCGCTCCCCACACAATGATGCCGGGTGTTGGCTCTGTGTGCCTCGGTCGTATGCAGTCCTGATTGTGGCGCTCACCTGCACGGCGCCAAACACGCATACGACCATCATTGGCACCAAGGCAGAAGCGACTCTCATCGCTGAAGACGACACGTCTCCATTCGTCCCTCCATTCACGCCTGTCGCGACACCACTGGAGGCGGGCTGCACGATGTTGGGGCGTGAGCGGAAGACGGCCTAACGGTGTGCGGGACCGTAGCCCAGCTTCATGGAGACGGTTGCGAATGGTCCTCGCCGATACCCCAGGAGCAACAGTGTCCCTAATTTGCTGGGAAGTGGCGGTGCGGTCCCCTACGGCACTGCGTAGGATCCTACGGTCTTGGCGTGCATCCGTGCGTCGCTGCGGTCCGGTCCCAGGTCGACGGGCACGTGCACCTTCCACCGACCACTGGCGACAACATCGATGTACTGTGGAGACCTCACGCCCCACGTGTTGAGCAATTCGGCGGTACGTCCACCCGGCCTCCCGCATGCCCACTATACGCCCTCGCTCAAAGTCCGTCAACTGCACATACGGTTCACGTCCACGCTGTCGCGGCATGCTACCAGTGTTAAAGACTGCGATGGAGCTCTGTATGCCACGGCAAACTGGCTGACACTGACGGCGGCGGTGCACAAATGCTGCCATTCGACGGCCAACACCGCGGTTCCTGTTGTGTCTGCTGTGCCGTGCGTGTGATCATTGCTTGTACAGCCCTCTCGCAGTGTCCGGAGCAAGTATGGTGGGTCTGACACATCGGTGTCAATGTGTTCTTTTTTCCATTTCCAGGAGTGTAAAATACAACAAAAACATTTAAAACTGTACCGGTACTTAAAGTTGTCAGAGCTGCTGTCATGCTAGGCAGCTGCAGAAATTGAGGCATGGTCGATGTTATTTGAAACATTAACAGATAAATACTATGCATTTGCTCTTGGACTAGCTGCAGTATCCCTTCAAGAACATGGGCTCTCCAGTAATCTGAGTATCTATTTCTGTATTATATTAAAACTTTTATAGATGATTGATTCTGTTTAAGAACTTTGGTAATATATAACTGCATAAAGTATAGAAATTTAGTTGCTATGAACTACCAGATGCTACAATTGAGGTGCCCCTTCTCTCTCTCTCTCTCTCTCTCTCTCTCTCTCTCTCTCTTCCCCCCCCCCCCCCCTCTTCCCCTCCACCTCACCTCACCTCAGTTACATTTCTTTTATCAAATTATACATTTCTTAGCAATTAAACTTGTATGTCCTGTGACTTTGGAAGGAATTGGATTGATAATGCTTGGGAACAGAACATGGCAATAAGTAAGAGGTGGAAAGCAACTCCTTTAAGACCGCTCACACACAGGTGATCTGGGGTCATGCAACTTGGCCACATCACTGAGTTGCATTCTTCATTTAACTTGCAGTTCACAAAAGGCCTTACACTTTGGCGATTTTCCTGTGTGACCTGCTGTGCACCCGCCAGTCTGCACAACCGGGTGTGGTGATGCGGCCATGTTTGATCCATTCACAAGTGGTAATCTGGCAGCATGGCTGCAAATGGCAGGGGTAAACCATTGCCGAACTGCCAGGTTGTGCTGCATTTGTTGCTTGTTAGTGCTTCATGATTGTTGAATAACATGCGTTTCTTGTATCGTTCTAAAGATTTCTATTCTTCTTTTGAGCCACAAAAGTTACTTTTGGCGTGGAGCCTTTCACAATTGAAGCAGAATACCATCCTGTAATTTGGGATACAGGAAATAAGTATTACAGCAATAAGATCAAAAGCAGAATGCTTGGGAGAAGAAAAAGTTTGTTTCTTGCTTCGTAAATGAAACTGTATAAAAAACAAATGTTGTATATATTATTTTGTTTATTACTTATTAAAATACATTTTACATTGTGTTTATTTGCAAAGGAACAGTGCCTTCAGTGCCAACAGAGTAAATTAATTGTGAATTTGTCCTATAGGCACATCGCCTAGAAGCTTTTTATAGGCGTGATGCTCTGTATGTCTTCTAAACCAATAACTTCTAAAGATTCATACAGTTTGAATCTCTCTCTTTTGTGAACAAAGTTGTACAGATTGCAAAAAGCTCAATTAATACTGCACAGAAATCTTCTTTCACATTTTTGTGATTAAAAAGTGTCCATTTTGTAACTGGCTCACATAAAAATGCAGCTCTTCCCACAGAGTCTCAGTCAAATGGTACAGTTGCATGTACAGCAGAAATTCCATCAGGTAACTGTTGGGAAAGTCACACATTGTGGTTATGAAACTATGCAGCTGAATCACTGCATCTGAATTACTAGTGTGAAAGCAGCCTCATGGCGATCATCTGCATAGTGGCAAGACAACAAGCAAACCAAAACTCTTCCCCCCCACCCCACTGCCCACACACACACACACACACACACACACACACACACACTCACTCACACACACAAAGCATATGCATTACCTTAAATTTCCTGCACTGAGCAGTTGATGCTTGTACATGGTTGATGATTGTTACAGTTGTATGGAGTAATATTTTGGTTGATATGGTGTGAATCTACACCTGTTTACTATGCATTTAAAAAACAAATATTGCCTTGCAGGTACAATTTCATTTGTTTACAACTGGCCACTTTTTAACGTCATCAGAACTGAAGCAAACAAAACAAAAATTAAGCGCGTACCACAGGCTCTTAAAATAAAATATACTGCAACATACAAGATTTTCATGACACATAGAGATTGCACCAGATTCTTAATTAATTCCTGAACTATTCACAACTTAAAAACTTTCATCGAAATTTGATACAAAGTAGACGAGAAACAGATGAAAGGAGAATGTAAATAATTTTGCGTCTCCAGCATAGAGCACCTCTCTTCTGGGCTGGTGACTTGTTTCATTCAGTCAGATTATTTGTGCAGGCAACATGGGCAAGTGGTGCCAGACAGCTCTCTCACTTTGCTGTGATTGTAGGTTTTCAGATGACAGCTTCATTCATAATAAATTTTAAAATTAGCATCCCTGCAGTATTCAGTGTGATAAGTGAATAATTTATCAGGTTTTTGCTCTTCATTGCACAATTTCCCAATTATTCCAGAATCTCAAATTGTTGCCCTTTATCTATTGCATTCTGTCTACATGAAACCCTTCTTTCTGCTTATGGAAAGCTAAGGCTGTGTTATTATTTGGAACAATATGTTCTATGAATAATAAGAAGAAAACATATCCAGCAGTACTTCTGTATTATTTGTTGCAATCAGGGCAAAAAGTTTTGTGTATTTCAGAATTTGTGTTCTTCTCTTTATGGGAAGGTCATGTTGTAATAACATTCCCCTGTTGATAATTAATTTTATTATGTTTTTGAGTCTCTGGCTTTGAGTGGTAACTATTGGCATGAACTACCAATTTCAGAACATTTCTTTTTTAATCTCTGACACTAGCAAAGAAAGTCACATCATCCTACATTGTTCCTTGACTGAATATTTATTTCTTTAAATTAATATACTGTCTTAAACATATGTCACAGTAGTACTATTAACAGTCACCAACAGCATTTTCAACATAAGGTACAAGCCTATTAAAGAGGATATTGAAGAATATTTTATATGTGGTAGGTAATAGGCAAATTTCCCTGTAGTTAGAGTACACCCTATGTTGAAAATGCTGTTGGTAATTGTCAACATAGATTTTGTCAAGGAGGATATTGTTGATCAGAACTTTACAATATGGCAAATACTAGAAAAATGTAAAGAATTTGGGATTGATACACATCACCTCTTTATAGACTTCAAATTAGCTTATGACAGTACTGACAGAAGTGAACTGTATACAGCAGTGAAGAGTTAGAGATTCCTAATAAACTGATCACCTTGGTGAAAGCTACTATGGGAAACAGCCAGAGTCCAGTTAAAACATAGAAAATGTTATCAAGTGCTGTGACCACAAAGCATGGAGTAAAGCAGGGATGTATTATCCTGCCTTCTGACTAATAGGGCCTTGGAAAGTGCAGGTGTCAGTTTAAGGGGGAGTATGATGTACTAATCAGTTCAGGTACTGGCATATGCAGATGATATTGATATAATTGCAAAAATGCCAAGAGCAATGAAAGAAGATTTTACAAGCTTTGAAAGAGCTGCTAGAAAGCTGCACAAAAGATAAATGAATGGAAAACTAAGTATATGCCAGTAACTAAGAAAGATTATCCAAATGAGCCCCCTTTCACAGATACTGGTTCATATAAGTTTCGTGTTGTGTAGTTTCACTTACCTTGGATTGGAAGTGAAGTGTAAGAACAATGTCAGCTCTGAAATGCAAAAACGAATATTGTCCACCAGCAAGTGCTACCATGGCCTCCGAAAACATTTGAAACCTAAGCTCCTATTCAGGTGAACTAATGTTATGATGTATGAAGCTTCAGTGAGTCTGGTGCTTACATACAGTGCTGAAACATGGACATGATGAAAAAGAAACATTTGCAAAAAGATCTTTAGACAAATTGTTGAGCCAGTGGAAGAAATTGATGTGGGGAGGACGAGATTCAACTGTGAATTATGTAATGTATTTGTTGAATTCTCAGTATTGCCCAGGTATGTACTTAATCCAATCTTCTCTTAGTCCATCTCCTCCTCCATCCTCCCTCGGTCCATTTCCCTGTCCATCTCCTCCATCTTCCTTGATCTGTCCATCTCCTCTTCTTCTTTTTCTCTGTCTGTTTCCTACTTCCCTTCTCTGTGTCCATTACCCCTCCCCACTCACTGTCCATCTCCTCCTCCCCTCTCTCTGCCCATCTCCTCCTCCCCTCTCTCTGCCCATCTCCTCCTCCCCTCTCTCTGCCCATCTCCTCCTCCCCACTCACTGCCCATCTCCTCCTCCCCACTCACTGTCCATCTCCTCCTCCCCTCTCTCTGCCCATCTCCTCCTCCCCTCTCTCTGCCCATCTCCTCCTCCCCTCTCTCTGCCCATCTCCTCCTCCCCTCTCTCTGCCCATCTCCTCCTCCCCTCTCTCTGCCCATCTCCTCCTCCCCTCTCTCTGCCCATCTCCTCCTCCCCTCTCTCTGCCCATCTCCTCCTCCCCACTCACTGCCCATCTCCTCCTCCCGTCTCTCTGCCCATCTCCTCCTCCTCTTGTCTGTGTCCATCTGCCGCACACCCCACACTGTCTGTCCATCACCTTCTCCTCTCCCCCCGGTCTCTGTCCGTGTTATGCAATAGTATTTCTTATCCAGTTCTTAACTAATGTGTGCACCAAATTTGAGTAAAATTGTTCCAGGTGTTTAGGATGAGCCTTTTTCGCATGGCGTCGCCAATGTATGCATATGTCAACTATTCTCTCTGACTAAAAAGAAAAGAGAAACCATAAAGGAATTATCCAAATGGCCCAGAAATCAGTAGATGTGAGCAGACAAACAAATGATAACAGTTTCTGAAGAGTTAGATGATTTATGAATCAGAAAGAGCTTCATAAACTAAACAAGTCAGTAGTGCATTGATCCTTCTCTGGCCCTTATCAAGTAGTTATTCGACTAGGCATTGTTTGATAGAGTTGGTGGATGTTCTGAGGGATATTGTGCCAAATTCTATCTGATTGATGTACTGGATTGTCAAAATCCCAAGCTGATTGGAGAGCCCTGCCCATAATACTCCAAATGGTCACAGTTGGGGAGATATTTGTTGACTCTTCTGGCTGAGATAGGTTTTGGAAAGCATGAAGACACACAGTAAAAACTCTTTCTGTGTGTGTGTGTGTGTGTGTGTGTGTGTGTGTGTGTGTCTCCATTATCTTGCTGAAATGTAAGCCTGAGATGGCTTTCCATGAGGTACAGAATATCATTAGGGACATACTGTTTTCTTGTAATAATGGTGCTTTGGAAGACAACCAAAAGTGTCCTGCTATGAAAAGAAATAGCATCCTAGACCATCACTCCTGGTTGTCAGGCCTTATGGTGGGCAACAGTCATGTTGGTATCCCACCACTATCTGGGGCATCTCCTGACATGTCTTCACCAGTCATTGGGGTCAATTCAATGAGGAATTCATCACTGAAGACAATTCTATTCCAGTCAATTAGATTACAAGCCAAAGATTTGTCTGAAACTATTTGTACAGCGGTGGGATACCAACCTGACAGTCACTTTCCACACTGATTGACATCCAGGGGTGATGGTGTGGGGTGCCATTTCTTTTCGTAGTGGTACCCATTTGGTTGTCATCCATGGCACCCTTACAGCGCAATGGTATGCTGACAGTGTGCTACATCCCATTTTTTTGCCCTCCATGGTATGCCATCCTAGGCTTACATTTAATCAAGATAAGGCCCACCTGAACATGATGAAAGTTTTCACTATTTCTCTTCATGCTTGCGCATTGTACCTTGGCCTGCAAGATCACCGTGTATCTCTGCAATTGAGAACATTTGGAGCATCGCAGGCAGGACCCACCAACTGGCTTAGGATTTTGACAATCTACTGTGAAAACTGGACACAATTTGGCGCAGTATCCCTCCTGACAACACCCGACAACTCTTTCACTCAGTGCCAAGCCAAATAACTGCTTGCATGTGGGCCAGAGGTGGGTCAAAGCATTATGGACTTCCGTAGTTTGTGAAGTTCTTTCTCCTGAGTAAATTACCCAGTTTTTATAAAACTGTAATCTTCCGTTTGTCTATACATGTACATCACATCTGCCGATTTTCGTCCCATTCAGATAATTCCTTCATGGTGTGTTGTCTTTCCTTTTTTGTCTTAGAGTGTATTTCATATGTATTTGTACATGTATTTCAACTGTATCTCTAGCGATTTCACATTGGAGTTTCATTTTCATGCAGCTTTATGTTTCTGATTTCATATATCTTGAACTATGTGCTGCACAATGATATGATTTTGCTGGTACATCAAGTGGTATATGTGGTTACTGTCTGCGAAATGTGTTGTGAATAGTGTTAGTAGTAAAGGTGTAATAAATTAAAACATCATGTTTGGTGTGACATCTTATCTCCCTGAACTGAATGTTGTAAAATGATGTATTTTTGTTGGCACATTCATCAGCATATGTGGATACTGTCTGTGAAAGGTGTTGTGAATAGAATTAGCAGCAACGAAATAATAAATTTAAATGCCTTGCATAATGCAGCAGTTTTTAGTGCATGTCAGTGTTTATAATGTCATATCTCCTGAACTGTTTGCCATATAGTAATATAATTTTGCTGATCCATTCAGTGGTATATGTGAATAGTGTTCGTAAAATATGTCGCAAATACAGTCAGCAGTAGTAAAGAGGTAACAAATCAAAACGTCATGCTTCATGTGGCTGTTTTACTGTACAAACGGAGAAAATATACTGAACAATAAACCTTTTTCCTTTCATCATTTTGTGGATGATGCCAGTGAGAAAAAATTTTCATAAAGGTTTGTAATTGCGTGTGAAGTTTTTCCAAGTGACTAAGTGCTCTCATTTCTCAAATAGTGGATCACTATAGTATGTCTATTTGTATGTATTGAGGTGCACTGCTTTTTCGCTTTCATCCCTGCCCCTTTGATTGGTAGGTGGTTCTTACCTTGACAGTGATGGTTTGCAGATGGTGAATGACATGTGTACCAAGTTTGATTGAAATCAGTCCAGTGGTTTAGGGGGAGCCGTGGAACATACATACATCCACCTGTATAATATGTGTGGATATAGTGAGTAACATATTGTCTGCTTCTTTAAGAATAAGAAGCTGGAAGGGCAGCACATGTACTGACAGCAAATGACAGAAGGATTCAGAAGATATTTAGTGCAGTGTCTGTAGGAAACAGGAGACTTGGAAGTGTAAAGCTAAGATAGGAGAAAAGTGTCAGTGAAGACCTTAGGAAAACTGGAATTCAGAATCAGAGGAGTTGTGCCCAGAACAGCGAAGATTAGATTAGATTAGATTTACTTTCATTCCAATTGATCCGTAGTGAGGAGGTCCTCCAGGATGTGGAACATGTCAGAAAAACAACAATACATGACAAATATTTAAACTAAAACAAATAAGCTAATGTACCATTCCACAGGTCCCAAGTGGAATGATCGTCATTTTTTAATGAACACTAAGAGTCATTTTACAAATACTATTGCACTGAATTTAAAATAAAAAAGTTTTATACTTATTTATAACGTAAGAAACATGTAATACAACTACTGTAATACTTATTTACAATGAACACATTACTGCACTGAAATGGTGCAGAAGTTAGATTATACTTACTTACACACACACACACACACACACACACACACACACAAATTTTCAGTGAACACATTACTGCACTGAAATTGTGCAGAAGTTATGTTGTACTTATATACAAATCAGTTGGTTTTCCTCAGAAATTCATCAATGGAGTAGAAGGAGTTGGCCACCAATAAATCCTTTAGGCTTCTCTTAAACTGAATTTCATTGGTTGTTAAGCTTTTTATGGCTGCTGGCAAGTTATTGAAAATGTGTGTTCCTGAATAATGCACACCTTTTTGTACAAGACTAAGTGACTTTAAATCCTTGTGAAGATTATTCTTATTTCTAGTATTGATTCCATGAATTGAGCTGTTGGTTTGAAAAAGTGATATATTTTTAATGACAAATTTCATTAAGGAATAAATATATTGGGAAGCTGTAGTTAGTATCCCTAGTTCCCTAAACAGGCTTCTGCAGGATGTTCTTGAGTTCACACCACATATAATTCTTACTGCACGTTTTTGTGCCCGGAAAACTTTAGCTTGGCTTGATGAATTACCCCAGAAAATAATCCCATATGACATTATGGAATGAAAGTAAGCATAGTATGCCAGCTTTTTCATTTTTATATCCCCTATGTCTGACAAAATTCGCATTGCAAACAGAGATTTGTTAAGACGCTTCAGCAGTTCTGTGGTGTGCTCCTCCCAGTTGAATTTATTATCAAGCTGTAATCCCAAGAATTTAACACCGTCCACTTCTTCTATCTTCTTGTCATCATATGTTAGACATATACTCTTGGGACACCCCTTACAAGTTCTGAACTGCATGTAGTGTGTTTTTTCAAAGTTTAGTGACAAAGAATTGGCTAGGAACCAGTGATTAATGTCTACAAATATTTTATTGGCTGATCTTTCTAAGACTACACTTGATTTGCTATTTATTGCAATGTTTGTATCATCAGCAAACAAAACAAACTTGGCATCTGGTAATGTTACTGATGAAAGGTCATTGATATACACAAGAAAAAGTAAGGGCCCCAAAATGGAACCTTGTGGGACCCCACATGTAATTAGTTCCCAGTTGGATGATGCCTGATAGCTTGATACATGTCTCTTTCCTAATAACACCCTTTGTTTCCTGCCAGAGATATAAGATTTGAACCATTTTGCAGCATTTCCTGTTACACTATAATATTCTAGTTTACTTAAAAGGATATTGTGATTTACACAGTCAAATGCCTTTGACAGATCACAAAATATACCAGTTGCCTGCAATTTTTTGTCTAATGAATTAAGTACATTTTCACTGTAAGTGTAGATAGCCTTCTCAATATCAGAACCTTTTAGAAATCCAAACTGTGACTTTGACAGTATGTTATTTGAGATAAGATGGTTATAAAGACGACTGTACATTACTTTTTCGAAAATTTTTGAGAATGCTGGCAACAGTGAAATTGGACGGAAATTTGATGCTATTTCTTTATCTCCCTTCTTAAACAGTGGCTTAACTTCAGCATATTTCAGCCATTCGGGAAATATTCCACTGATAAACGACTGGTTACACAGATAGCTTAATATGTTACTTAGCTCAGAATCACATTCTTTAATTAACTTTGTTGATATTTCATCATACCCACTAGATGTTTTTGATTTTAAAGATTTTATGATGGACATTATTTCTGTTGGGGTAGTGAGGGTCAAATTCATATTATGGAAGTTACTTGAAATGTCTGGTCTAAGGTAATCCATAGCAGCATCTACCGAACCTGACAACCCCATCTTTTCAGTAACAGTTATAAAATGTTTGTTAAAAAGTTCTGCAACACTATACACATCTGTCACCAATGCATCATTTACTCTTAATGCTATTTGTTCCTCTTCATGTCTGGTTCTACCGGTCTCCTCCTTCACTATATCCCATATTGTCTTTATTTTGTTATCTGATATGACTATCTTTTCCTTGTAATATATTTGCTTTGACATCCGTATTACAGTCTTTAATGTTTTGCAGTATTTCTTATAATGTGCTATAGCATCAACATTGGAAATGTTTCGGATTGACAGATACAGTTTTCTTTTTGTTTTACAAGATACCCCTATTCCTCGAGTAATCCATGGCTTCTTTGTAGACTTTGCTCTAACCTTGGTAAGTTTTGGGGGAAAGCAGTGTTCAAATAAGGTAAGCACTTTATTAGCAAAAATGTTATATTTTTCATTCATGCCATGAGCACTGTAAACATCAGTCCAGTGAATGTCTCTGAGGAGTGTCCTAAAATAATCAATTTTTGGCTTACTGATTACCCTCTTGAGCTCAGATTTAACAGATTTTATATCCTGTTCAGTATTAACATTTAACAGAAGGAACTGCATGTCATGGTCTGAGAGGCCATTGACTATTGGTTTTGTAATATAATTTTGTTCATTTGACTTTTCTATAAAGATATTATCAATGGCTGTTTGTGAGCAAGTGGTTATCCTAGTGGGGAACTTTACTGTGGGAATTAAGTTGAATGATAGTGTTACTAACTCAAATAGGTTCTTATTGGGAGAGTCTTTAAGGAAATCTACATTGAAATCACCAGCAACCACTATTTCTTTGTTTTTGGTTGTTAAATGGGCCAGTACAGCTTCAAGGTGGTTTACAAACAGATTAAAGTTACCTGCAGGTGCTCGATATACACTTAATATTATGAAAGATTTTTTGTGAAAATCTAATTCTGTTGCACATGCTTCCATATGCTGTTCTAGGCAAAATTTATGAATGTCTATGTTCTTAAATTTATGACAGTTCCTGATGAATGTGGCAACTCCTCCTTTCTCCATTTCTGATCTACAATAGTGAGATGCTAACCTAAACCCTGTAACACTTAAAAGTTCTATACCAGTGGTCACATGATGTTCAGAGAGGCAGATTATGTCAGCTGGGTTTGAAGACTCTAATTCATCTATGCAGATAGTTAATTCATTAATTTTATTTCTCAGTCCTCGAATATTTTGATGCAATAAAGATAGCTGACATTTCACATTGACTGACTTAAAATTGGATGGAGTTAAAATATCTGCTGACAGTTGAAAATTCTTAACCAATGGCTGTTTATGTTGATGTAATAAGCTGGAATTATGTTTTTTGATTTCTTTCTCAAACTGAAGGTTTGTCTCAGTTCTAACCTCTCTTAAAATTTGTTTTCTTTCTGTCCTCCCTACCCTAAAAAAGGGTCTTTTCTGAATCCTATAACCACTGGTATTTTACCACTCATGACAGTGCCTCCCCCCTTTAACTTTCCTGCTATTTCCCCAGAATGGAATAATCTTCTAGAGAAGGTAAAGGTCACAAAGGGCCGTCCTACCGGTGATGGTGATGGTGATGATGATGATGATGATGATGTAGTACTATTAACTCGTCATAAATTGGTTAGGTTGGTCCAAATTTTAACACTATTTAATACCTTGTACAGAAATCTGTTGAGGCAACATAAATAAAAGTTTTTAACTTTTGTAAATATTTTTATAAAACATTTAGATTATAAAAATCTATTCACATTATTTATGTGCTCTGTAACTTGGCCGTGGAACTAATATTCAGCAATTAGTAGAAATCTAACACATTATTGTAGCCAAGGTAAATGAAAATCCAGAACGAACCACAGCAGTACAATTGAGAAATTGGGAAAAAGGTATCACGAAATGAAAGAAATTCAATATGTTAGATTGGAATAATTTAATTGTAATGGGGCACTGGAATTCTGTAATAGGAAAAGGAACAGGATAGAAACTAGTGGGAGAGTATGGATTGGGAGAAAAGGATTGAAAGGGGTAGCTACCTGATAGGGCTTTTTACAGAGCATAGTTTAATCACTTGGTTTAAGAAGAATGTAAGAAGGTTGTTTTTGTAAAAAGAAATCTATACTCACAACCAATAGGGGCTTGCCCCAGTTTACTCACAAGAAGTGATATATGCAATGTGCTCCTCAGCAACAGTGCAAGCTATTTTGAGACCATACTCCAAAGTAAAGTCCAGGATATTAAACCCCAAATCCAAAGCAAAGCAAAGTCCAGTCCAGTCCATATCTAAGTTCCACATATAACAAGTAGAGTCCACAATATAAACACCTCAGGAAAACTGATAACACACTCACCATGCACTCCACATATATCATTATAATTGACTCTGACTGGCCCTGGGCTGGCTTATAAGCTGGATTCTGATCTGGTCCCATCAAAGGGTGCTCATGGTGACAAGTGTCCTGTAGGTAGTGGTGCCATCATGTCCAACAGTAATGTTGCATATCTATTTTGTTCCCATCGTCAGATAGCACCACTACATCGGCATGGGCACAGCATATCCAAGAGGGTGCCTGGGCTGCAGCCCTTTGATCAGAGTGACCTTGTAGGTTGCTAGAAAACTAAACAGGGCGTTAGATGCAGTGTTAGAATATTTTCCTTACAGAGCTGAGTTTTGAAACAGTGGATAAAGTGCTCTGTGTGACTGTTGAAAGCTGGATGAAAACAATTGGTGCAAAGATGTTGAATCCTGTTAATGTTGCAGAACTGCTTGAAGTCATAGGAGGTAAATGTTGTCCCGTTATGAGAAATCCTTGTGATTTGGTGGGGCAGGGGGGGGGGGGGGGTTACGTTCAAGAGTAAAGATATTATCCAAGGCCGCGTAGTAGTATCAATACTGAGATGTGGAAAACAAGAGGGAACTGAGAAAAGGAATCAATTGTGCCCAACCACATGGAGCCCCAAGCTGAGCCAGCAAAATCTAGGTGAATATTAACAGAATCTTCCGTCGGTTCTTGGTAGAACAACATTATAATCATAAATGAAAAGCACCAGTTTGCTTTTGTTCTACAATATTATTTTTATTGCTAACCGGTTTTCGGCTTACAAGGCCATCTTCAGGCATTTACTGAGTATTATCACCAAAGAAGTTAAATGTTAGCAGACAACAACTTTGACGAACTTCTCGATCGAAAACATCGAACTCACACGGGTGTAACTTAGATGTGATTGCCATATGTACCACTTTTAGATGTGTACACACGTTGTCACGAACACGATACCATTTCTTCATTTCTTCCTTTATCCACGTGTATCTTGCGACGTCAACGGCTTTGTTTGCTGCGGCGGATGTTCCTCTTGACTTTATGGAGACGTATTTTGGCGTGATTTTGCGTTGCAAACACTGTTTGTTAAACCAAATGTGTTGTGTTGATTTAGCTTTTTGTCTCAGTAATCTACTATAAAAGACGGATAATTGTGCTGTTGTGGCACATTTTATCATATTAACAGAATCTTCCGTCGGTTCTTGGTAGAACAACATTATAATCATAAATGAAAAGCACCAGTTTGCTTTTGTTCTACAATATTATTTTTATTGCTAACCGGTTTTCGGCTTACAAGGCCATCTTCAGGCATTTACTGAGTATTATCACCAAAGAAGTTAAATGTTAGCAGACAACAACTTTGACGAACTTCTCGATCGAAAACATCGAACTCACACGGGTGTAACTTAGATGTGATTGCCATATGTACCACTTTTAGATGTGTACACACGTTGTCACGAACACGATACCATTTCTTCATTTCTTCCTTTATCCACGTGTATCTTGCGACGTCAACGGCTTTGTTTGCTGCGGCGGATGTTCCTCTTGACTTTATGGAGACGTATTTTGGCGTGATTTTGCGTTGCAAACACTGTTTGTTAAACCAAATGTGTTGTGTTGATTTAGCTTTTTGTCTCAGTAATCTACTATAAAAGACGGATAATTGTGCTGTTGTGGCACATTTTATCATATTAACAGAATCTTCCGTCGGTTCTTGGTAGAACAACATTATAATCATAAATGAAAAGCACCAGTTTGCTTTTGTTCTACAATATTATTTTTATTGCTAACCGGTTTTCGGCTTACAAGGCCATCTTCAGGCATTTACTGAGTATTATCACCAAAGAAGTTAAATGTTAGCAGACAACAACTTTGACGAACTTCTCGATCGAAAACATCGAACTCACACGGGTGTAACTTAGATGTGATTGCCATATGTACCACTTTTAGATGTGTACACACGTTGTCACGAACACGATACCATTTCTTCATTTCTTCCTTTATCCACGTGTATCTTGCGACGTCAACGGCTTTGTTTGCTGCGGCGGATGTTCCTCTTGACTTTATGGAGATGTATTTTGGCGTGATTTTGCGTTGCAAACACTGTTTGTTAAACCAAATGTGTTGTGTTGATTTAGCTTTTTGTCTCAGTAATCTACTATAAAAGACGGATAATTGTGCTGTTGTGGCACATTTTATCATATTAACAGAATCTTCCGTCGGTTCTTGGTAGAACAACATTATAATCATAAATGAAAAGCACCAGTTTGCTTTTGTTCTACAATATTATTTTTATTGCTAACCGGTTTTCGGCTTACAAGGCCATCTTCAGGCATTTACTGAGTATTATCACCAAAGAAGTTAAATGTTAGCAGACAACAACTTTGACGAACTTCTCGATCGAAAACATCGAACTCACACGGGTGTAACTTAGATGTGATTGCCATATGTACCACTTTTAGATGTGTACACACGTTGTCACGAACACGATACCATTTCTTCATTTCTTCCTTTATCCACGTGTATCTTGCGACGTCAACGGCTTTGTTTGCTGCGGCGGATGTTCCTCTTGACTTTATGGAGACGTATTTTGGCGTGATTTTGCGTTGCAAACACTGTTTGTTAAACCAAATGTGTTGTGTTGATTTAGCTTTTTGTCTCAGTAATCTACTATAAAAGACGGATAATTGTGCTGTTGTGGCACATTTTATCATATTAACAGAATCTTCCGTCGGTTCTTGGTAGAACAACATTATAATCATAAATGAAAAGCACCAGTTTGCTTTTGTTCTACAATATTATTTTTATTGCTAACCGGTTTTCGGCTTACAAGGCCATCTTCAGGCATTTACTGAGTATTATCACCAAAGAAGTTAAATGTTAGCAGACAACAACTTTGACGAACTTCTCGATCGAAAACATCGAACTCACACGGGTGTAACTTAGATGTGATTGCCATATGTACCACTTTTAGATGTGTACACACGTTGTCACGAACACGATACCATTTCTTCATTTCTTCCTTTATCCACGTGTATCTTGCGACGTCAACGGCTTTGTTTGCTGCGGCGGATGTTCCTCTTGACTTTATGGAGACGTATTTTGGCGTGATTTTGCGTTGCAAACACTGTTTGTTAAACCAAATGTGTTGTGTTGATTTAGCTTTTTGTCTCAGTAATCTACTATAAAAGACGGATAATTGTGCTGTTGTGGCACATTTTATCATATTAACAGAATCTTCCACAACAGAATGTGCCACAACAGCACAATTATCCGTCTTTTATAGTAGATTACTGAGACAAAAAGCTAAATCAACACAACACATTTGGTTTAACAAACAGTGTTTGCAACGCAAAATCACGCCAAAATACGTCTCCATAAAGTCAAGAGGAACATCCGCCGCAGCAAACAAAGCCGTTGACGTCGCAAGATACACGTGGATAAAGGAAGAAATGAAGAAATGGTATCGTGTTCGTGACAACGTGTGTACACATCTAAAAGTGGTACATATGGCAATCACATCTAAGTTACACCCGTGTGAGTTCGATGTTTTCGATCGAGAAGTTCGTCAAAGTTGTTGTCTGCTAACATTTAACTTCTTTGGTGATAATACTCAGTAAATGCCTGAAGATGGCCTTGTAAGCCGAAAACCGGTTAGCAATAAAAATAATATTGTAGAACAAAAGCAAACTGGTGCTTTTCATTTATGACTAGGTGAATATGTTCCTACAACTCTGCAGCATCAGGCCAGGGAGAGAACCACAGGGAAGGTGCAGCACTTGCAGACTAAGAGAGGGAGGAATCTGATACTTGCAGTGGTTTAGTTGTATTTTATGTCGCCATGGCCAGCGGGAACAAAATTGGGGACAAAATTCAGCTGCAAGAGGAATATCCAGCTATCCTTGTTTTAAAAAGTGAGCAAGATAGTGAAACACACCAATTAACGTTCTTAGAAATGTGCTTCGAGGACCCTGGAGAATCAGGACATCGTGTTTATGTTTGTGTATAATGTTGCTATTTGACAGTGGATAGAATAATGAATATTAGATAAGTATTGTGCCCACTGCTGCAGGCAGTGGGCTGTCTGGTCTAGTAAGTGACATGTAGGGCTAAAAGTGGTGAGCGACAGGTGACGATAGCCCGCATCTCGTGGTCGTGCGATAGCGTTCTCGCTTCCCACGCCCGGGTTCCCGGGTTCGATTCCCGGCGGGGTCAGGGATTTTCTCTGCCTCGTGATGGCTGGGTGTTGTGTGCTGTCCTTAGGTTAGTTAGGTTTGAGTAGTTCTAAGTTCTAGGGGACTGATGACCATAGATGTTAAGTCCCATAGAGCTCAGAGCCATTTGACAGGTGACGATCGATGACAAGATGAAATTTCTGTTCATAAAGGAATAATTTAAATTTCTGAACTGCATAAATAATAGCAAGGGCCTCCTGTTCTATTTGAGAAGAAGAATAGGATCCTCCCACCTTGGAAAGCTTGTTGACAGCAAGATGACAGTTTGAAACTTAAAACGTGGACCTTAAAGACTTTGCTGGTTCAGTGGGCAAGAGAGTTCTGCTAGGTCTGCAGTGAATTTATCACAACAATGGAATTTATCCGGAAACTCTTTTAAGTCACATATATTCATGGGAAATCTGCATTTTTGTCAATCACCATAAGGTAATTCCTTATTGGTCCCTGTCCATTTTCCAAGAGTTAAAACACTAAGTATGTGAAGGAAGGTTGCATGAGACAACATATGTGCAGGCTGCATTTAACTCCTTTGACTGCCACTCTTCAAAACAAAAACTCAAGGTTTTGAAGGTGGTCCTCTGGAGTTGGCATCTGTGGCCAAAATATTGTCAAGACATGTGGCACAGTTGAGAATATCTTGTAGTAGTTGATCCTTAACTCTTTCAGACCTGAATTTTTCCTGTATGAACGAAAATTTTTATTTATGCTGTGATGCTCTTAGGTGATTTATTTTAATGATTTCAGATGCAAGATTTATAAAAAGATACATACCCACTTTCAAAATCATACATGTTACCCTTGGTTTCTTTTTATGGGCCAAAATAACTAATTTTGAAATAATAACTATTGTAATAAATAAATTGATCATTCAATAATTATCAAACAATAATAATATTTAGTTATAAAGTGGACTGTAACTAACCAATCATGTCTGGGTATTCTGGCAGTAACTAGTTGCTCCACAATGCTACACTGCCTTGCTGATATTTTTTATAGTGATGCCCAACGTTTGGCAGCGCTTGTGAATGATCAGATTGAACATTCACAAGTGTGTAAATGAGATTTCCATTATGGAAAAATATTTCTATAGCAGCTAACAATATTATGAGAAGGAAAGTTACTCACCGTATTGGAGATGCTGAGTCGCAGATAGGCACAAGTCTTTTTGTTGTGCCTATCTGTGAGTAAGCATATCCGCTATATGGTGAGTAGCAGCTTTCCTTCTCATAATATTGTTTCATTCCATCCTAGATTTTCCATTGCAGCTAAGGCACAATAAAATTTAATGTACACAGTTGTAGTCAGTGGGTACAGTTGGGTTAAAATTGTTGAAATATGGCAAGGACTGATAGAATTATGAAAGGGGCTTTTAAGAAAGCATAGTGCCCTTTGGATAGCATGGCATGCACTGTTTCATGAAGTGTAATCCAAAAGCATGGAAAGAGCCTACCCCAAAAACATTGTCCACTTTTGGGTCAGCTGCCACCAGAATATTCACTGAACGAGTGACATCGTTGCAATTAAGTAAAACTGGACACTTTCCTAGCAAAGTTACATAATGACATAGGCGCAAATAGTCTTCTCACTGTCTGCAAAGCTGGTGATCCTAAACTTGAGTAAGTAGATTGTTTTAGCAAGGACGCAGAAGCAACAGTGCCCTGTAGAAGAGTAACCTCACAGGGTATGTACCAGTGAATATATCTAAGTACATTTTATGGGCTGTGTGACATGTGTGGCAGACTTGCTAAAACATACCTCTTGCAATTGTCCCTTTTTGCCACATCCATGGTATGCTGCATGCCAATAGTGGCATGTGCTGCACGCATGGTAGAGGAAACAATATTTATAGCTGGGCTGCTGATATAGCCATCACCACTGGCATAGTTTTTTACAAAGAAGTTCGAACTACGGAGCCGGTGAGCGCCCAACAAGAGGTTACGTGGCACCCCACACAACCACTGCCACAGAGCTGACTACCACATCATTTTATATTGTAAGCAAATTTTCAGCTGCACAGGCAGTTTTTGGGACCTGAACTATAAGCATTATTTCTATCAGAGAAAGATCTGATTTTCTCAGTATGTGGTTTCTCCCTTCCAAGTCAGGTGTAAACTGGACTGTAATGTCTCTGACTACAGAGCCCATGTGTTCTGCCTACACAAACATTTGAAATTGCAATTCCTATTTAATTCATGTAGGTCAGTATTTCAGTCAAGTGATCTAGTTTGGTATATACTGACCAGAACATTGGCATTTGGCTTTACAAGCAGGAAATTTGACAAGTCAAAAAATATAACTGCTACGTTCCTTAACAATTTCACTGTGTGTAACATAGCTGTCTTTAGCCCCTGAAACCCAGCACAGTTTCACAGTTTGTGTTAGGAGATGATGTTAGTGCCCCAATGATTGAAAAACCACACTTTCACCTAGTTATTAGTGCCCCAATGATTGAAAACCCACACTTTTGCCCAATTAAAAAAATGTTCAAGGCCTGATTTATGTGTGTCACCATCCCATCCTTATTGCCATATTTGTAAAAGGCAATTTACATATACAAACAAGAGGAGCTTGCCCCTGTTTATTTGTAACAAGAGATATATGCAGGATGCTCCTTGGAAACAGTGTAAGCTACCTTAAGTCCAAAATAAAATCCCATCTATAGCAAATCGAGTCCACAATATAAACACCTGAGCAAATACGATATCACATTTGCCACACACTCCACAGGTCACATCACAGCTGACTCAGCCTGGCACTGGGCTGGCTTATATTCTGGATTCTGGTGTAGTCTTGTCAGAGGGCACTCCTGATAAGAAGTGAATTGTGAATAGTGGTGTCATAATGTTCAACAACAATGTCGCACCAGCTGTTAGGTTTCTGTAGTGACATTGGGTTGCGCTACTACGATTGTGTATGTGGAAGAGATGTGGAGACACCAGAACATTTCAAATAGTTTTTATAATGGTAAGATAGAGATCCTGAAAGCATAGTTCAAAATGCAAAACATTGCCAGGGACAGGATGTGCCATAAGTGCTTCCTCCAAGTTTGTCTTTCACCTTCAGCTGTGATGGGGTACAATGTTAATTTAAAAGATCTACTGCTTCAAATGGTTGCATACTGGGTAAGCAGGCAACGCCCTTTAGAGTTAGTTAGGGGAATGCTGATGGTGGCCAGGCAAAGCAGTCAGTGAGTCAGAGTCTTTGTCACGGTCTGTGTGGTGGGCCATGGACACATGGTTATCCTTCAGAGTTACTGAGAGTAGTTTTGTTTTTTGAGTTACTGAGAGTAGTTTTGTTTTTTGATGTTTTATTTTGGATTGATGTCCTTTGAAGAATTCTGTATTTAGAGATCGTTGATTACCTCAGTTAACTTCAGGTGGTCAGTGTTTGGAAGTTAAGTGATGATGTGTTTTTCTACTGGTATTAGCTATTGTTAAAGGAATATAAGCGGGGACTAGGAATTTATCACTCTTGGTGATACATTGTTATGCCTTCCATACTTTTCCTTGAGTTGAATTCATTTAACGTTTGTTGAGTGAGGGTTAGTGTTACTCTATTGTTCTTTAAATATTTATTAAATATTTTTATGATTTTAAGTGCTGCACCAATTAGCCTGGGACCTATTAAGTCTGGTGTGCTGCCGATATGTTGTTTTCATTTGACCACGTACAAGTTCATCAGTGTTAGTAATATTCATGAGGAGGGGTTTCATTCTTGTATAAATATATCTATTGAAGGGGCTTGCCTTGGGTTACAAATATTTCCTTAATTTTCATGGTAGCAGATAGTATTAGGGTGACATTGCACATATTTACGGGGCAGCGCATCCAGAATTCAGTGTGCTTTGTTCACCAAATTCTTCTAATACTTTGCTAGGCGTTTGTGCTCATATTTATTGTTTTATTACTAAGTTTGAATAATTGATTGTGTTTCATTGGGTTTCCAGTTTAGGTTTATCTGGTGGTCACTGACTTTTGAAATTGCTAAGTAGGGGAATCACTGGAGTGTTCAGCTGAAGATAAAGTCTGTTTTGCTTGTTTTTCTCTTTTTAACTGTCATTGGTTGTCATGTGCAGTTCATATTTAGGGAAATTAAGACAATTCTTAATTGTATTGTAGCTAATGCCCAATACATATTATGTCGGTTAAAACAGGTCACTTGCTATATTTAGTTGTTGGTCTCCATATGAAGTTATACTTCAATGTATTTGAAGTGACCAGTGTCACATTTCTAAGTATGTTGTTAAACACATATAATCTTAAGCCTTATAGAGCAGTAATTATGGTGTGGATTGCCCTAGTTGGTTGTTGGTTCTGCTCCCTCACTGGGATCTTGTAAATAGAGGGCGTTTAAGTATTGTGAAAGGGATAAACTCCAGCCCTCCACTCAAGTATTGTTCATGGGACCGAGCAGGAGTTTCAAATGTTAAGCTGCAGAGTGTGGTTACTAGGTTATCAGGGTTGTGCCCTGATGTTATAATTGAAATTGGTAGGGTTATTTGTCTAGCTGATTTGGATTTTGTGGTTTGTTGAATTAGTCAAATTTACAAGGTGGAACTGAGATTGATTCAAGATCCTAGTTATCTTGATAAGAAGGAGCTGATGTATGACATTACAACTAGAGGGCTAAACATCAGGGAACTGTTATGGAGATGCTGGAGCAGGTGGAGGAGATCAAATCAAAGCCACTGGTAGTGTAGCCCCAGGAGGAACAGGAGAGAGAATCTGCACTTTCTATCATTTATAAGGCATTGGAAGAACTTGATATTTGTCTGAATCTTTTGGTTAATAATGTTCTATGTACAGATCAAGTTTGTAAGTTGGGTGCTAAACTGGAACATTACAGGAACTGAGATAAGAATTTGTTGTTATTTACCAGCACTACATCTAATAGATCACTCTTGGTGGAATTGTAAGAGAGGTGTTTTACATTGTCCTTGTAGTTGGCTAGTTTTAAATCGGAGCCTAGAGAAGAGGTGGCTTCACTAGATAAAATAGTAGGGAGTACTGGGATTGGTCACCTCAGTAAATTGTCGAATCCACTTCACGTTTTTTTAAAGGAAGCAGATGAGTTTTCAGTAAGTTCCATTCCACAAGCAGGAACCTTAAACATTAGACAGGAAGATTTTGTAGTCTTTGCTCCCATTTTTTATCAGCCAAAAGTAAAGTATATGCAGGTAATGACAAATATACATCCTATTCTATGTACCTTACGTTATTTTTCCTTTTCGTCCCCACACCAGTTCAGACATTTGTCCCATCGCAGCACTTAGTTTGAGATGTTTTTGGAGTAGAATTCTTTCAGCTGACTATGGAACCACCGTTGGACTGCTGTCTTGTCTTCATCATTACTTGTGAATCACTTACCTGACAGGAACTTCTTCAGTGGTCCAAAAATGTGGAAATCACTTGGGGCGAGGTCTGGACTGTATGGTGGATGAGCTTTTTGGCAGTTCTGATTGCCACATATGGTCTCGCATTGTCGTGGAGCAGAATCACGTTGTCCACATCAAGAATCCCTGGGTTCCTTCACCTGATAGGAGCCCTCAGACCAAATAATGTGGAACAATAACTGTCGGCATTGATGGTTGCACCTCTGGCATGAAATCCAGCAGGATTTGTCCACAGCTATACCAGAAGGCTGTTAACATCATTTTCCCAACAGATGGTGCTGAATGGAATTTTTTGTCACAGGTGAACCTGGATGTTTCCACACCATGCACTGGTGCTCGGATTCCAGCATGAAATGAAGTATCCATGTTTCATCACTAGTGACAATGCGGTTCAGGAAACCTCCACCATCCTTGGAGTACCATTCCACATGATTCAGCGAAGGCATCATTTGCTTGACTTTCATCAGTTACTTAGGCAGCCACTGACATGGAACCTTCCAGTACCCTAAGGACGCATGAACGATGTTCCATTCGACATGCCAAGCACCTGGGAAATGGCTGTGATGTGCACACACCGGATCTGCTCTTTGACCTTTACGTATACGTGGTATTGTTGTTGTCAGTCTGTTATGAATGCGGCCTCCCCAACCGCTCACTGTCATACAAGACTTCATGGACTATGTCAGACTCACAACACCACCACCTCACAGTTCTCAAAGCGAGACAGTTTTCCCCATGTGTGGGCTGCATTTCCCTGTAGATCTCGATTGGTGTGCATCCCTTGCTCCATAGAAAATGTATCACACTTCATTGCTCTAACACCATTGACATGTGAAGCACAAGTGCCATCTTTAACAACTGACAGCAGTGTCATGTGGCGGAGCTACTGGCCAATAATGCCAGCACGAACCAAGAAAGGTCTAACACTGGGAATGGATATGTTGACTTCGCATTTACACCCGTAATTTGGCTAAAAAATGTAGGGCCAAAGACTTTTCCTTTGTAGATAGAGTTAAACTGAATGTGAGAGCCTTGTGCGTATAATTTAATCAAATAGAAGTTGTACATATTTCTGAGA
Source organism: Schistocerca americana (assembly GCF_021461395.2). Classification (NCBI taxonomy): domain Eukaryota; kingdom Metazoa; phylum Arthropoda; class Insecta; order Orthoptera; family Acrididae; genus Schistocerca; species Schistocerca americana. The sequence goes on from NC_060120.1 coordinate 416,474,577, forward strand.
GAATGCAGCCTCAGGACTGACAGAGAGTGGTGTTTTACGAAAAGCCTTAAGATTTTGTTACCCTGACTGATACAGCTAGTAACCTACAGGAGATTGCTTATGTCAATCAGTGAAGGAAAGAGAAAGAAATAAGGGGAGCTAAACCATGTGAGAATATCATATATGCAGCCCAAGGTAACTTAAGGTATTTTGCTTGTGGTGGTCCTGGCCACCTAGCCTGGCACTGCCCTGTATGTTGAGGCAGATGAGTGGAACGATGAAGTCACAACTCATCCTGCTTGGTGACTGTGGTAGAAGTGTGGGTTTGATCAGTTACAACCATGAATTGGAGGCAGTCTAAACAGCTTCCATACATGTACGTTAATAATGAGCCAGGTTATGGGTTGTTGGCAGTGTAATTATCAAGCAAAGAGGGGAAGGGGGTGAGGACATGAGTTCTGAAAAGTGGAAGGAATAAGTAAAAGGACAGCATAAAGTAAATAAATTTGAAGCCAATGTTACCTAAATACAATTAGAAATGTCTGAGGGTGAGATGGGGAGTAGAGTACTGCAAAGATATCTGACAGAACACTGAAAGACCGAAGTCTAAACAAAGGACCTGGAGTAGGTAGCATTTCTCCAGAATAACTATGTATGCTCAGGATGTATGAGACAGGAAAAATACATCAGACTTCAAGAAGAATTCAATGATCACAACTCCAAAGAAGGTAGGTGCTGGTTGATGTAAGTATTATGGAATTATCCATTTAAACAATGGAAACACCATGTAGGAATATCAATAATGTAGGAAAAGATAGATTGCTAGTACTATAAAAAAGACATGTTAAGTTGCAGACAGACACAATTAATAGACACTTTTTATAGTGGTGTCTTTTCCTGTACTTCTCGGCAACTTAACATGTCCTTATTATTGTAAATACCAATCTCTTTTCCTACATTGTTGAATCATCAGTTTAGCAAGTCACAGTTGGCAATACTAACACAAAATATTTGCCAAAGGATGGACTGACTGGTAGAAGTTGATGTTGGGGAAGATTATTTTTGGTTCCAGAGAATTGTAATAACACATAAAGCAATACTGACCATATGACTTACCTTAGAAGGTAGGTTGAAGAAAGACCAGCATACATTTATAGTATCATTTTTTTTCTCCTGAAAAAGCTTTTGACATCGTCCTGTGGAATACTCTCTTTGAAATTCTGCAGTTATCAGGGATAATGTACTGAATGTAAAACGTTACCTAGAAGTATGCCTTGTACAGTAACCAGAGTGCCATTATAAGACTCTAAAGAACATGAAAGGTACACAGTAGTGAAGAGCAGAGTGAGATGGTGTGGTATCCTAGCTTCCATGTTATTCAGTCTGTACATGAAGAAGTAGTGAAAGAAACTAAGGAGAAATTTGGAAAAAATATGAATGTTCACAGAGAAGAAATAAAAACTTTTAAGGTTTACTGACAATGTTTATTTCTGCTAGAAAGAGCAAAGGACGTGGAAGATCAGTTGAATAAAACTGATAGTGAATTGAAAGTAAGCTATAAGCTGATAATCAGCAAAAGTAAAATAATCGTAATGGAGTGTAGCTGAATTAAATCATATGATGGTGATAGGAAATGAGATACTGTCAAGTGGAGTTAAGCTGCCTGCTGTGGTGCAGTCGACCGAAAAGGTCAATTTACTGATCAAAAGATAAACCAAAGCTTTTATTCATGGACTCACATAAAACAACTCACATAACATAGTACCCTATGACTATAATATCATTGAGTCTCTGTTGTAATTGGCCAACCCATACAAATACCTGAATGTAACACTCTGTGGAGATAAAAATGGAATGATTACATAGGTTCAGTCGTGGGCAAAGCAGTGGTAGACTTTGGTTTATTGGTAGAATACTGGGGAAGTGCATTCAGTCTACAAGGGAGATTACTTAAAAATCACTTGTGTGACTGGTTCTACAATATTGCTCAAATATGTGGGACCCATACCAAATAGAATTAACATTTGATATTGAATGTATACAGAGAAGGGCAGTGTGAATGGTCAATTTCATCTGTCGGATAGTGTCATAGACGTACTGAAGGAACCGAACTGGGAGACTTAAAACTGTCCTAGGAAAGTCTCTTAACAAAGTCTCTGAACTGGTTTTAAATGGTTACTCATGGGATATACTACAACTCCTATGTATCACTCACATAGGCTCGAGAGGGTAAGATTAGAATAGTTACTGCACACACAGAGGCATTCAAACAATCATTCTTCCCGCACTCCATACTTGAATGGAACAGGAAGAAACCCTAATAACTGCTACAATGTGACGTACCCTCTGCCATGCACCTCACAATGGTTTGCAGAGTATAGATGCAGAGGTAGGTATTTGTCTTGTAGGCCACAGTTCTGTTTGTTTCACATACAATTAGGCCCATAACAATTGTTAGTGTGAAAATGCTGTATGGTTGCGTATGTAAATTGGGTGACTTGAAAAAATATAGCAAGAAGTTTCACGACTATAATTGGAAGGAGAAACAGCATTGGTAGTATTTTTTTGTTTTATTATCCGCAAAATCGATTTTCGCTCGCGTAGTGACCATCCTCAGTGCTGTAATATACAATTAAAATTGTTACCAGTGCCTACCAATTTTAATTGTATATTACAGCACTGAGGATGGTCACTAAGTGACCGAAAATCGATTTTGTGGATAATAAAACAAAAAAATATGACCAATGCTGTTTCTCCTTCCAATTATATCCATTATCTGGTTGTGGTGCACAGAACATTCCATGGAGTCGCCAATCAATAGTTTCACGACTGTCTGTCAGATAAATTTTAAATTGAAAACTAAACATTAGCAATGGTAGCCAAGCGTATAAAATTCCAAAAGGCCCACTGATAAACAGGATTTATAATTATGGTAAAACACAAGGTTACCAGCCAATTTTTAGTGGTAAAGAAGAAGGGGCTCTCCTGACCAGTCCAATAGATTGCGAGAATGGGAGGTTTTCTGCCTTCAGCCCTAGATGTTCAATACATATAGCAAAGGCAATCCTTGACAGATAAATGGCGTTAGTTCAATACTGCTCCAAGGAAACAGTGAACATCAAGGAGGTAAACTTCTTACAAAATGCCAAGAACTGCTAGATGTTATTTTGTTTGTGCAGCCTTTAATTGATGATAATGACCGGTTGAGGTTTCAGATGTTGCAGAAAATTTTTCAAACCCAACAATTGGAAGAAGGGGCATGTTTCTTTTGAAGTTGCCATGTCAGGGCTCAGTGAACAGTGGACACAAATTTGCGCGTGTTTCTGTGGGATTTCAAAAACCAATTTTATGATCACATTTTTTGTCCGTACACGTTTTTTTGTATGTGACTCTGATGTTAGCATAAAAATTTAATTACAATGCCAGATTTAATTTACAAGCATTGATAAAATTCTAGAACAGTTGGTCACCCTAGAGTCATTAACAATCCACAGTTGTCATGTAACAGATAATCAGTCAAATGCACCCCCAGGTGGGGTGAGTTTGAATGATGCAGTTCTTTTTTAATTTTCCTATCTATTAGAGCAAATGGTAACAAAAACCAAAACTTTTATTACTAGCACTCAGTACCCATGCTCTGAAAGAAAAACCAATATATTAATTTTATTAGTTTCAAAAATACCGAAGTTTAAAGTCCAGAATTACACAAGTTCACCCCATATGATGGTACTAAAAGCAGTTGACGATTTTTGCTATTTAAGTACTAAAATAACTGACAAAGGTAGAAGTAAAGAGTTTATATAATGCAAACTGACAGTAGCAATAAAAGCTTTTCCAAAAACAGAAAAACCTAATTTTTTTGAGTGTTGGGAAGTCTTTGAATGTGTTTATATTGAGTGTACTTTTATATGAAGGTGAAACAAGTAAACACTAGCACTCTCTAAATATGGAGAAACTAATAATTAAAAACGTATGATAAATGTTAAGCAAAAGAGGACAGAAGGTTTTGAAATGTGGTGTTGCTTAAAGATGCTAAAGATTAGATGGGTAGATTGAATACAGCTAATAAAAAGGTGCCAAATAAGATTGAAGATTAGGGACTTTATGGCGCAACATGATTAAAAGAACAGGATGGTTGAGATCACATATCCTGAAGCATGAAGGAATCGTTAATTCAGTAAGGAGGGGAAGGGTGGGGGGTAATAATACAGAGGGAGACCAAAGTTTGACTACAGTAAATAGGTTCAAGTGGATTTAGTTGCAGCAGTTATGTTAAGATGAAGAGACCCACGCAGGATATACCTATGTTGAGAGCTGCATTAAGCCAGTCTCTGGGTTGGATCTCCAATTCTTCTGGCTATGATGGTGCAGATTAGCAGAGATGTTTTTGATATGTTACCCTTCCAAGTGTGAACATGTGTCTGAAGATTGCAAATGACTAGAGAAAACCAGTGTTGTAAAAGTTACTGTAGTTGATGTGTTAGAATGTGAAATTGATACATAATTAATTTTGAGTAAGAAGGGAATGTAATGAGCTTTTATAACATGCTTATGCTTAATACTTATTTTTTTCAAATACTTCTACTTCTCTTATTTCTTGGTTGTTAGCCTACATACTCTATTTTCAATGTATTGTAGTATGGTATTAATTTCACATAACTTCCAGTCAAGTTCACCTCAACGAACATCATCTGATGTATTGAGTGATAAAGAAGGGCAACATCATCTGCTCCCCCAGGAAGTGGACACATCATTAGTTACTGGAACAATAGTTCAGGTGAGTATTCAGTCTCATTTTGTGGTTAATTTTGTAAATCTGGAGTATTATATTTTACTTGTTACCAACTTATCTTCTTCCTCTGATGAAAACATTCTCTCTCTCTCTCTCTCTCTGTGTGTGTGTGGGGGGGGGGGGGGGGGGGGGGGGGTGACGGCAATGTAGTTGCACGCATGCTAAGAGAAAATGTATTCATTATTTCAATTGTTGCACTACACCCACTTTCAAGCCATATCATGAGAATAGGGTTCAAACAAACTACAGGTGACATTCTATATCAAAGAAGGAAATCGTATACATGTCAGACATGTAAATGTGTTTTCTTATTAATTATAAAGGCAACAATCAACAGAAATTTAGTTTTGACAACTGGAAAATCTGTACATGCAAAGAATTGTCTGAGCAAAGAACACTGAGAGTATCATAAAAACACCAAGATTATTGCTACTATTTCTTCTTTCTGCAATAGGTTATCAGAAATGTTATACACATCTTAACTGATAATTTAATTTACCAAGACATTTGGATATAACTACAGCAAAACATGAAATTCGACACTGATCACATTAAAATAGTTTCAACTACATAGGAAAAAGGCACTTTGAAAGGGGAAGTGGGTTTTTTCTTTTTTTTTTCAATTAGGAACCTAATTAATGTGGCCCATTTTGATAGCCTTCAATCTGAGCCATTATTGTTGATATGATAAAGATTCAAGCTCATCTGCTATGTGCCATACATTTTGCTACAAATATAAACCCCTATACTAGCATCTTCCACTAACAATTGTCACCATCCCAAGATTTGCTTCATCAAAATTTTATAAATTTTTATTGGCATCATCTGATGAAATCACTGAGATCCACTGGAATAATGTCATTATAATACAAAAATATTTGATTCTAAACTCTTGCCACACTGTGGGAAACATGGTATTTTTTAATGTGTTTTGATAAACACTTGCATTCAATTTTCCATCAATCACATTTGCCCAGTGTGACTGTCTACACAAAAGTCTCTTATAAATACTGTTAGCCAGGTTTGATCGACAACCAACCATTTTACTGCCACAATATGTTATGTCTCATCATTTTTCATGGTCACCATGAATAACTGTGTCCTCACCCACAATTACTTCTCCTTTGAAGGCACCATCTATAAACAAATCTGAGGCATGGCAGTGGGCACCCTTAACACCACCCTGTGGCAGTCTAGAGGAATCCTTCCTGAATACCCAGAATCCCAAACCCCACACATGGTTCAGATTCACTGATGTCACCTTTGTGATCTGTATTGTGTCTGAGAACCCCCTGTCCACATTCCTCCAGCACCTCAACACCTTCTCCCCCATTCACTTCACCTGGTCCTCCTCATCTCAACAAGCCACCTTCCTCAATGTTGACCTCCACCTTGTAGATAGCTACATCAGAACCCCCATCCACATCAAACCTATGAAGCAACAGCAATACCTCCACTTTGACAGCTGTCATCCATTCCACATCAAGAAGTCCCTTCGATACAGCCCATCCACCCATGGCTGTCGCATCTATAGTGATGAGCAGTCCCTCTCAAAACATACCGGGGGTCTCACTGAGGCCTTCAGATACCTTAATTACTCTCCTAATCTTGTACAGAAACAGTACTCCCATGTCTTATCTCTCCAGGCACCCACCACCTCCCAAAGTCACAGCATCCGCCCACAGAGGAGTATACCCCTCGTTACTCGGTACCACCCAGGACTGGAGCTACTGAATCACATTCTCCACCATGGTTTTGACTTCCACTCATCATGCCCTGAAATGAGAAATCCACTGCACCTACACAATATCCTTGTCCATCCCTACAAAACTCCTGCTCCCAACTCCTTGCCTCATAGCTCATATACCTACAATAGACCTATATGCAAGACCTGTTCTGTGCATCCTCCCACCACCTACTCCAGTCCAGTCACAATCATCACCTAAGTCATCAAAGGCAGGGCTACCTGTGAAACCAGTCATGTGTTCTACAAGCTAAGTTGCAACTACTGTGCTGCATTCTACATGGGCATGACAACCAACAAGTTGTCTGTTCATATGAATGACCACCAACAAACTGTGGCCAAGAAACAGCTGGAACATCCAGTTGCTGAGCACACTGCCCATCGCAACATTCTTCATGTTATTGACTGCTTCACAGCCAGTGCCATATGGATCCTTCCTATCAACACCAGATTTTCTGAATTGCTCATGTGGGAACCTGTTCTCACTCCACAGCCCTCTACTCCACAAGTACACCTACGGTCTCTTTATCACCCCTTCCCCCCAAACCCGGTTTAACCTTCTGACTGCACCAGCTGCCCTACCCTCTTTCCACCTCATCCCTGTATGCTCCCACAAACAGGACTTTACCGTCCCCCATCCATACTCTGCTTTCCTTTGAAGATTAGTCTCACTGGCAGGTCAGCAGGAAGCAACTTCTGAGAATGGGTGATTTTGTATGGACAGCAATACAGGATATTCCATAGGATTATATGCACAATGCTTGCAGGCAGGTCCAGTGTTTGGGCAATTCCCTGTACACTACGTGTTTGCACCCACTGCTCAACCCCTGCTGCAGTTCTGTGGCCACATCTTCGCAGACATTGGATCAGCTGCTTTCCTCCCTCTGCCACAGTGCACTTAAAAAGAATGTGTCCTTTTGAGTTTTTTAATCATTTTCTTTAGATGCTAAGCAGACATCAGATCAGTACCTTTAACCATACCCTTGAGTGCCTGGAACTCCTGCAGGGCTACTGCAGAGTCGTCATTATTGTAAAAGAGCTTTACCAGTAGCGCACAGTCCTCCTTGGAAACTGTCATGTTAGGTGTCTCGGACACAAACTAGGGAACAGCCATGTGCTGCACATCTGTTGGTGTGCATATTCTGCTGCTTACTGCACCATCTCATCTCATAAATCGTTGTGCTCATTGCTGAGCGTTATGACCCCATGAACCAAGCGTCTCCATCCCGGATGGTTACCAGCTTCTCTTAGTGCATGCTGAAGAGGTAGACCAGAGATCTTCTTGATTTGATCTATCCATCTGCTTGCTGCTCTTCCTCTTGGTCTCGTGCCCTCTCCAGTGAGTCTCACTAACCCCTAGAATATCCAGGCCATGTATGTCCATTTCTCTTTCTACTATGGCATTTCTTTCTCCTGCGCCATCTATTGGTCAGATTTTTATGAAAAAATTTTGTTTTTGTGCCATGACTTTTCCTCCGGATCAGTAATATGCTGTTCAAATTTGACGTCATTCGGAGCAGTTGGTCTCTTTCTACAGCATTTTGAAGCTTGAATTTTAATTATGGACACCCTGTATATGCCAAGAAAGTGGGTCAGCGATGAGAAAGACCCGCCTTTGTTTAATAACAAAATTTGGAAAATTTTGTTTTTTGTCTTAAGAGGGATTTTATTATACTGTATTGAGATTCCATTTTGTACCTGACACACACCTACCACACTGCAAATGAACAATACAGAGTTGCACACAAGTCCTGTTTGCCCTTAGTATGTAGACTGCCTACAAAGATAAATACAGAAGTAAGAGAAAGAAGATGAGTAAAAGATAATAGCTATAACAATGAAAAATATGTAAATAAAGACAAAAAATAAAGGGGCTAGAGCATGTTTTCCCGCACTTTAAACTTGCACTGCTATCAGTTTGTTTCTTGCCTCACTTTAATATACTGTTAACTACTGCTTTACAAGAGAGTAGTAGATCTGATAGTTGGGAGCCACCCACTGTTTTGCTTACTCCAGACTCCTATAAATCAAATAAAAGTAATGTTGTTGTATTATACAATCATTTCTACATCAACTAATAAGCTAATAGATGCATTAACACTGTAATACTTTAGATTTGAAATCCCTAGCGATAACTGTGCATGTCAGTGAGTACAGATGAGAGTATGACAGTTACTCATAAAATTATGAAATAAAAGGTGTCAGCAATCTGTCAGAAAATTGATTAAATATAAATATTAGCTATTGGTTTCCAACATAGACTATCCATATACATTGACAGAAATAACGGCAACACCAAAAAATAATTACCGTAGCGTAATGAAATTTTAGGAATGCATTTGCCTAAGAAACATATTTAAGTGATTATCATTGCAAGATCACAGGTTAATGTAAGCTTGAGATAAGTCATTTTTTGATGATGCTGGAATTTTTGTCTGATGATGGCCCATATGTGCTCAAGAGGAGATATATCTGGTGATTGATCAGGCCCAGGCAATATGTCAACGCACTGTAGAGCATGTTGGATTACAATAGTGGTATGTAGGCACGTGTTATCCTGTTGGAAAACACCTTTGGAATGCTGTTCATTAATGGCAGCATAACAGGCTGCATCACCAGACTGACATACAATTTTGTAGTCATGCTGTGTGAGATAACCATGAGAGTGCTCCTGCTGTCATACGAAATCGCAGCCCAGACGATAACTCCAGGTGCAGGTCCAGTGTGTAGTGTTGCAAGCCCTTAACTGGCATCCTAACCAACACACTGCATTAACTGACACTGAAGCAGAATCATCTTCCATCAGAAAACACAACAGATCCCCACTCTGTCCCCAATGAACTCTTTCTCGACACCACTGAAGTCGCAAATGGTGGTGGTTTGGGGTCAGTGGAATGCATGCGGTGGGCATCTGGCTCAGGGCTGTTCTTGAAGAAACTGATTTGTAACAGCTATTAGTGTCACTGTGGTACTAACTGTTGCTCAAATTGCTGCTGCAGATGCTGTATGGTGCACCAGAGCAATGCACCGAACATGATGGTCTTCCCTCTCGGTAGTGCCACGTGACCATCTGGAGCCCGGTCTTCTTGCAACTGTACATTCTTATGACCACTGCTGCCAGCAATCATATGCAGTGGCTACATTCCTTCAAAGTCTTCTGCTGTATTGCAGAAGGAAGAGCCAGCTTCTTGTAGTTCTATTACAGAAGGGAGATTTGAGGGAAGGGGGTGTCACCTGATACTACTGCTACAATGAAAAGTTTATCTGCTAAATATCTACCAGCAGCTTGCATTGTATGGAAATGACAGTGAAATTTGTATGGCAGTGAGGCACATTTATGAACATAATATAAACAAACTTCTGAACATTCATTTTTCTAAAAAAAAAATCGCACTTGCTCATATTTAGTACTCAGAGTGGTCTGTGTACTTACTGAAAGCTGGACTTTATTTAATTGAATATTATTTTTCTACATGGTCAGGAACAGAGCTTAAAATCCCAATATGACATAGAGAGGGTGTTGTGGCAGCTCTAGCAAAGTATGGATTAAAGTTCTCACAATATGTGTGGTGTTGGGCTCCAAGGGAGTATTGATCAGTGTCTTCTTGGGAATAGGCCAAAATGATGTGCCTTTCTTCCTATGGACTATATGGTCAGAGTACTTTCTTTGACAATGTTATCAGTATTTTTAAGTATCTATAATTCCCATGTGGCATCCGTGGATAAAGATTTTTTATGTGGAAAGTGTGAAAACTGCCAATTGTTAGTGCTTACAGGGTTTAATATGGACAGAGTTTTAGGGAAGTAGCTTATTGAGCAAAGGAAGATTTGGGTGAAGTATTCCAAACCAGAAAAAGAGGAGAGGAAGGGGAACAAAAGCTGACATATAAATAAATAGTACTCCAACAAAGTGCATGCCCAATTGCCTGCTGGATGCCAGCTGTCTTGCATGTTTACCGTAACTTGCAGGGTGTATACGACCCGGGACAACCGGGAAAAACCCAGGAATTTTTTCATCCGGGAGAAAACCGGGAAAAACCTGGGAATTTTTCGGAATTCCGGGAATTTTTCGTTGTTTTAGCTTTCAGTTACATTTTTGTAATTTTGACTGCAGAATTGATTCTCTAGCAAAAGATGTTATTGTATTCTGCTACTGGAGAAATACTGCAGCAATAAAATATAAACGAGAGGGGAAAAAAATAAAACTTTAGTGGCAAAGGAAATGCGCAGTTAACAACAACAAAACACCGTGCACACACAAGCGTCTGCAAATAGCAAAAATATGTCAAAGGCAGTAGGGCGCAGACTGTAATTCTTCGCAAAAAAAAGATCAATATTACATGTGAAAGCTTAGCTTCTGTTGTAGCGTGTTAATCTTAGAGACCAATGTTATATGTGAAAGCTTAGCTTTTCTTGTAGATATATGGTACTGTGTACATTAATGTAAACCGTTAATTTTCCTCCTGTGTGTTCGCGCTACATAACCAGTGATCTTGCTATTGGCTGACTATAACACATTAGAGATGGGTCGAGCTCGTTCATTCCCGTGAACTACTTCATTCATTTCACTCTTTGCCGTGAAGCGTTCAAATGAAGTAGTTCATTCATGAAGTACGGAAGGCTGGCGAAGTTGCCCAGTTCGCCGCTCAGCCGCGGCTACGCTCGCTTCGCCTCGCTCGTACAGTAAAGCTTCGTAATACTTCATAATTTTACCAACAGATGGCCGAACTATGCAGTAACGTGATCGCAACGTTCTACGTTCTTACAGTGTCTGAGAGTTAAATAGAGCGTGGTCGAAGGGGACAAAGGAAAGATAAACAGAGAAACCTGTCACATATAAAGAAGGTATTACATTTAATCTTGCTCGACATTTTCTCATGATGCGCCCAAAAAAGTCTTTATCTGCCAAGTGAAACCTTATTTGTTGTATCCATGGACTGAAAACTAGGGCTACCAACGAAATGCAGGCCAATATTGTTCCTTTTAAAATTTAATCCAAAATAGAATGAGTATGTTTACCACTGTTACAAAGTCTATATACCTACATTAAGTAATTATTCAGACGTTTTCCTGTAGATTTTATTTTTGTTGAGAATAATAACCCTCTAAATTCAAAACGTAAACTGTCACCTGTAGTCATTGGTACGATTTCAGGTAAAATCCCTCTTTATTTTCTTTGGAAAGCAGTTTTTGTGTCTGTTCGCTCTTATACAATGGCTAGCAACTCGCGGTCGCGTAAAAGTAGTGAGCTTTGGGGTTTCTTCGCCGATTTAGGTGATGGGAAGCAAAGTGCAATTATTGTTCTAAGTGTATTTGGTATAAAGGAGGAAATACATTTAATCTAGCGCGTCATGTTCGAGTGCTGCATCCAACAGTGTCATTGTCAGTCAGGCGCTTAGCGCCCCCTGCTCCTGCATCTTCCGAAATTTCTTGGATAAAAAACCCGGACAATCCGGATCCAACATCAGCAAATGCCAGAAGCGAACAGCAGTTGGTGCCAGAAAATAACAGTATCACTTCAGTATCAGAAAGCAAACCTCAATATCACGGAACATTACCCATGTATTTTCCGAAACCTCTTTCTAACAAAAGAAATCAGGAGATAGATTTCGCACTTCTGCAGACTGTTGTAAAGGATTATTTGCCCTTCAACATAGTGGAAAGCAAACATTTCCAAATTTTTGTAGGCAAACTGAATGGTGCTTACAGAATGCCATCTCGGAAGACCATTTCCAATACGCTGCTACAACAACAGTACGCCATGATGAAAGAAATGGTGAGAGCCAAAATTAATTCTGCGGAAGCGGTTGTGCTGACAATGGATGGGTGGACCTCAACTACAAATGAGAGTTATTTGTCGGTGACAGAACACTACGTTAAAGACCTGGAGCTGGCGTCTTCCCTCCTAGAGTGATTTAAATACGACGAAAGGCACACGTCAGAAAAACTCTCGGAAGAACTGCTACGTGTCACAAGGGAATGGGGCATACAAGAAAAAGTCGTGTGTGTTGTCAGCGACAATGCTGCTAATATTGTGGCAGCTATAAGACTCACAGCCAGGAAACACATCCCCTGCTTTGCGCACACACTCAATTTAATTGTTCAGAATGGGCTTCCGCACATTCAACCCATTCTGAATAAAGTAAAAAAAATTGTTGAGTTTTTTAAAAGAAGTTCGCAGGCCTGCACGAAACTGAAAAAGATGCAGGAACAGTTAAAAGAGCCAGTTGTGACACTAAAATAGGACACTGTTACAAGATGAAATTCAACCTATGATATGCTGCGAAGAATAATCGAGGTTAAGAATTCCCTAATGACAGTTATCACTCTGAATTATCCGGATCTTCCAAATCTGACTGCAGAGGACATTGGAAGTGTAACACAAGCCTTTGACCTGTTGAAAGTTTTCAAAGACTGCACTGAGGAAATGTCAAGTGAAAATGCTGTCACTGCTTCTAAAGTTATACTCCTTAGTCGCTCGTTGAAAAAATGGTGTTGCAGGTTTGTTAATAACACTGAAATTCATGTAGACGTGCAACAGATGGCTGAAAAGTTAGCTGAAGACCTAAAACGACGATTTAGAAATATAAGAGGAAAATTCCATTTTCGCGGAAGCAACTGCATTGGATCCTCGGTTCAAATTACATGGTTTTTCTGATAAAAATTCAGCTGAGAAGGTGAAATTAAATCTGATCAGGCACTGTGAGAAATTTGTGACGAACACATCCACTGCTACTGCAACAATCTCAGTTCCAACCACTGAATCAACTTCCAGTCTCTGGCTCGAATTTGATGAAGTGTTTTCCAGGCTGCAGAGTAATCCACACCCGAGAGCTGCTGCAATAGTGGAAGTGGACAAATACTTACAAGAGCCCCTGCTACAGAGACAAGACAATCCACTTCAGTGGTGGTCTGAACGGCTGTCAGTATACCCCTCGCTCTTTGAACTTGCAAAAATACGACTGTGTATTGTCGCAACGTCCACGCCGTGTGAAAGAGTGTTCTCGAAGGCAGGACACCTTATAACTGACAGAAGAAATAGCCTGACAGGGAAAAAAGTGGAACAAATCATGTTTTTAAACGGAAATCTCTGAAGATTCACCAAATCCGTTGATGTTTATTCATAAATATATTTGTGTATTTTTTAAAATTTAATTAGGACAATCCTCAAATTCACATTTAGTGTAACTATTTCAATTATGTGTACGAGATAAACATTCCTACATGAACGATTATCTTTCAAGCGTGGATTCCACGCATGCTTCAGTCCCAGACTCACAAGGTAAGCATTTTATTTTCATGTTGGCTGTGCGTGCTCACACAGCCACCCTCTTCGTTTGTATTTTAATATTCATTTGTCTGCAAGCGCTGCCAACGGTAGCTTACCCGTAGACGCGAAGTATAACTGCACAAATAGTCGCTGGTAATGATGTCAGCACTGCAGGAAGCAGCTGACGCTAGAGATGGGTCGAACTCGTTCATTCCCGTGAACTACTTCATTCATTTCACTCTTTGCCGTGAAGCGTTCAAATGAAGTAGTTCATTCATGAAGTACGGAAGCCTGGCAAAGTTGCCCAGTTCGCCGCGGCTATGCTCGCTTCGCCTCGCTCGTACAATAAAGCTTCGTAATACTTCATAATTTTACCAACAGATGGCCGAACTATGCAGTAACGTGCACGCAACGTTTTACACTCTTACAGAGTCTGAGCTAACTTAAATAGAGCGTGGTCGAAGGGGACAAAGGAAAGATAAACAGAGAAGCCTGTCACATATAAATAAGGTATTACATTTAATTTTGCTCGACATTTTCTCATGAAGCGCCCAAAAAAGTCTTTATCTGCCAAGTGAAACATTATTTGTTGTATTCATGGACTGAAAACTAGGGCTACCAACGAAATGCAGTCCAATTTTATGTTCCTTTTAAAATTTAATCCAAAATAGAATGAGTATGTTTACCACTGTCACAAAGTCTATCTATCTACGTTAAGTAATGATTCAGAAGTTTTCCTGTAGATTTTATTTTTGTTGAGAATAATAACCCTCCAGATTCAAAACGTAAACTGTCACCAGTAGTCATTAGCACGATTTCAGGTAAAATCCCTCTTTGAGTGTTATTAACAAACCTTTTATTTTCATGTTGGCTGTGCATGCTCACACAGCCAGCCTCTTCATTTGTATCTGTAATATTCATTTGTCAGCAAGCGCTGCCAACGGTAGGCTACCGGTAGACGCAAAGTATAACTGAACTGCACAAATAGTCACGGGTAATGATGTCAGCACTGCAGGAAGCAGCTGACGCTGCCTTCCCCTCGCCCCTCACATCCACAACCCATCGCAAACGTATCGTTTCCCACAAACGCCGCGCAATTCGTCGACAGGCAGTAGAGGGGAGAATGAGTGACGTAGTGCCGATGTAATGGGATGAGAGGGAGGGGAAGAGAGTGAGTGAACTAGAAAAAAGTGTGGAGTGTGTTATCTGTGAAGAGTTTGAAGTACCAGTTCATTGAAATTGAGTGGTTAGTTCACACTTCACTGGAGTGAAGCGTTCATTTGAACGACTCATTCGCGAGCTCCCCATCACTAGCTGACGCTACCTTCCCCTCGCCCCTCAGCAGCAATACCCCTACTAACCCTATCGTTCTCCACAAACACCGCGCGATTCGTCGACTGGCAGTAGAGGGAGGACTGAAGTGAAGGGGGAATGAGTGACGTAGCGCCGATGTACTGGTGGAGGGAGAGGGGAAGAGAGTGAGTGAACTAGAAAAAAGTGTGGAGTGTGCTATCTGTGAAGAGTTTGAAGTACCAGTTCTTTGAAATTGAGTGGTTAGTTCACACTTCACTGGAGTGAAGCGTTCATTTGAACGACTCATTCACGAGCTCCCCATCACTATAACACATGTCCTATGCTCTGAATAGTTGCTGTCATCGACTGGCGAGATCTCATGGCTTGAGATATGACTCGCTTACAAAAGGACATCGCAACCTCGGTTTCGACGCTCCGGAAACTAACGCGCTGTGCTTGGTGCAATTCGAATTTATACTTTCGTAATACGAAAATATGCAGCGTATATATATGTTGCTGCAAATCAAAGGTCTTTCCAAAACTTCTCTCCTTTTTTTTTCATTAAGTCTCTCGAAAAACCTTCTCTGCCCCGTCTTTTCTTTTTTTTCCGGGAAGTTCTACGCGATTGTATAAAACGTTAACCATTCAAAGGATTGATCAGTTTTACAGTTCCGAGGGAAAATCTACGGAAAACCTACTGTCACTTAGCACGGAAAAAGTGTATTTTCGCCAGGGAAAACGCGTATTTTTTAAACGGGGTATCCGGAAATTTTTTTTCCTTGTCCCCGTATACACCCAGAACTTGGAAACAAACAGAAAACTGATTGTGAGAAAATGATATTTGTGTTAAATTACTTAAGCCAATTTTCAATACAATTAACTGTTACTTCAGCACCTGCATACACATTGTATCCACATTCACAAATAGAATCACTTATATAGTCACATAACTGTATTGTGTTCTAGAACCATATCTGCAAAAATAAGTTTCTGAATGGGTGAAATTAAGATTCCAAAGAGCCTCTCCACTGTAGATGCTATCGATCAGTTTACCAACCACACAATAAAATTTATGCAAAATAACAACCACCATAATTTGTTGTGATGTCTGCTGAGACATTCAAGTGTGTAAATCTAAACATTATCCTCTATAAACTCAAATTTTATATTAGTGAAGGTACAGTTGCTAACTAATTTAGTTCATATTTTACTAATTGTGAGCAGTGTTAGGCAATTCTTTTTAATTTGTATGCAGAACAATGTTCAATGTTCTAACTGGGAGCAGATCCTAACCAGCATGTCACAAGGTTCGATACTTTGTCCACTTGTATTCTTTCTCTGAATAAATGACATCCCATTTAACACTGATAAAGTAAAAATAACACTTTTTCTGATGATTCCAGTATCATTATACAGGCCACTGAAGCTGGGCCAACAGACGAAAAATTAAATGATATGTTTACTAATATTGTTGTGTGATGGTACTGTATAGAAGAAACATATTTTCTACAGATATAACATACTGTTGTGACACTCCCTCCCATGAATACTGTTATCATTTGACAGTTTCGTTTTCTTAATGCCATATCCTTCTTAAGGATAATGTTTCCTTTTAATTCTTTTTCTACATAATTTATAAAGTAACTAAGAGAATAGGACCTGCTTCACTTGTATTCTGAACTGGAAACAAATTTCTATTTACACTGGGGTCCTACAGCTCCTGCCACATCTCAACCTCCATAATAACTTATATTGGATGCCTTCAGTGGTCAGATTTGAACCGGTCATACTAGTTTCTATCCCTTAAATGTCCGCCCCCGGTAGCTGAGTGGTCAGTGCGACAGACTGTCAATCCAAAGGGCCCAGGTTCGATTCCCGGTTGGGTCAGAGATTTTCTCCGCTCAGGGACTGTATGTTG
This sequence comes from Schistocerca americana, assembly GCF_021461395.2. Lineage (NCBI taxonomy): Eukaryota > Metazoa > Arthropoda > Insecta > Orthoptera > Acrididae > Schistocerca > Schistocerca americana. Next base: position 416,491,573 of record NC_060120.1, read on the forward strand.
TGTTGTCCTAATCATCATCATTTCATCCCCATCTATGCGCAAGTCGCCGAAGTGGCATCAAATCGAAAGACTTGCACCAGGCGAACGGTCTACCCGATGGGAGGCCCTCGTCACATGACATTTCATTTTCATCCCTTAAATCCATTTACCCCCCCCCCCCCCCCCATGAACCATGGACCTTGCCATTGGTGGGGAGGCTTGCGTGCCTCAGCGATACAGATAGCCGTACCGTAGGTGCAACCACAACGGAGGGGTATCTGTTGAGAGGCCAGACAAACGTGTGGTTCCTGAAGAGGGGCAGCAGCCTTTTCAGTAGTTGCAAGGGCAACAGTCTGGATGATTGACTGATCTGGCCTTGTAACAATAACCAAAACGGCCTTGCTGTGCTGGTACTGCGAACGGCTGAAAGCAAGGGGAAAGTACAGCCGTAATTTTTCCCGAGGGCATGCAGCTTTACTGTATGATTAAATGATGATGGCGTCCTCTTGGGTAAAATATTCCGGAGGTAAAATAGTCCCCCATTCGGATCTCCGGGCGGGGACTACTCAAGAGGATGTCGTTATCAGGAGAAAGAAAACTGGCGTTCTACGGATCGGAGCGTGGAATGTCAGATCCCTTAATCGGGCAGGTAGGTTAGAAAATTTAAAAAGGGAAATGGATAGGTTGAAGTTAGATATAGTGGGAATTAGTGAAGTTCGGTGGCAGGAGGAACAAGACTTCTGGTCAGGTGACTATAGGGTTATAAACACAAAATCAAATAGGGGTAATGCAGGAGTAGGTTTAATAATGAATAGGAAAATAGGAATGCGGGTAAGCTGCTACAAACAGCATAGTGAACGCATTATTGTGGCCAAGATAGATACGAAGCCCACACCTACTACAGTAGTACAAGTTTATATGCCAACTAGCTCTGCAGATGACGAAGAAATTGAAGAAATGTATGATGAAATAAAAGAAATTATTCAGATTGTGAAGGGAGACGAAAATTTAATAGTCATGGGTGACTGGAATTCGAGTGTAGGAAAAGGGAGAGAAGGAAACATAGTAGGTGAATATGGATTGGGGGACAGAAATGAAAGAGGAAGCCGCCTTGTAGAATTTTGCACAGAGCACAACATAATCATAACTAACACTTGGTTTAAGAATCATGAAAGAAGGTTGTATACATGGAAGAACCCTGGAGATACTAAAAGGTATCAGATAGATTATATAATGGTCAGACAGAGATTTAGGAACCAGGTTTTAAATTGTAAGACATTTCCAGGGGCAGATGTGGACTCTGACCACAATCTATTGGTTATGACCTGTAGATTAAAACTGAAGAAACTGCAAAAAGGTGGGAATTTAAGGAGATGGGACCTGGATAAACTAAAAAAACCAGAGGTTGTACAGAGATTCAGGGAGAGCATAAGGGAGCAATTGACAGGAATGAGGGAAAGAAATACAGTAGAAGAAGAATGGGTAGCTTTGAGGGATGAAGTAGCGAAGGCAGCAGAGGATATAGTAGGTAAAAAGACGAGGGCTAGTAGAAATCCATGGGTAACAGAAGAAATATTGAATTTAATTGATGAAAGGAGAAAATATAAAAATGCAGTAAGTGAAACAGGCAAAAAGGAATACAAACGTCTCAAAAATGAGATCGACAGGAAGTGCAAAATGGCTAAGCAGGGATGGCTAGAGGACAAATGTAAGGATGTAGAGGCCTATCTCACTAGGGGTAAGATAGATACCGCCTACAGGAAAATTAAAGAGACCTTTGGAGAAAAGAGAACCACTTGTATGAATATCAAGAGCTCAGATGGAAACCCAGTTCTAAGCAAAGAAGGGAAAGCAGAAAGGTGGAAGGAGTATATAGAGGGTCTATACAAGGGCGATGTACTTGAGGACAATATTATGGAAATGGAAGAGGATGTAGATGAAGATGAAATGGGAGATATGATACTGCGTGAAGAGTTTGACAGAGCACTGAAAGACCTGAGTCGAAACAAGGCCCCCGGAGTAGACAATATTCCATTGGAACTACTGACGACCGTGGGAGAGCCAGTCCTGACAAAACTCTACCATCTGGTGAGCAAGATGTATGAAACAGGCGAAATATCCTCATACTTCAAGAAGAATATAATAATTCCAATCCCAAAGAAAGCAGGTGTTGACAGATGTGAAAATTACCGAACTATCAGCTTAATAAGTCACAGCAGCAAAATACTAACACGAATTCTTTACAGACGAATGGAAAAACTAGTAGAAGCCAACCTCGGGGAAGATCAATTTGGATTCCATAGAAACACTGGAACACGTGAGGCAATACTGACCTTACGACTTATCTTAGAAGAAAGATTAAGGAAAGGCAAACCTACGTTTCTAGCATTTGTAGACTTAGAGAAAGGTTTTGACAATGTTGACTGGAATACTCTCTTTCAAATTCTAAAGGTGGCAGGGGTAAAATACAGGGAGCGAAAGGCTATTTACAATTTGTACAGAAACCAGATGGCAGTTATAAGAGTCGAGGGACATGAAAGGGAAGCAGTGGTTGGGAAGGGAGTAAGACAGTGTTGTAGCCTCTCCCCGATGTTGTTCAATCTGTATATTGAGCAAGCAGTAAAGGAAACAAAAGAAAAATTAGGAGTAGGTATTAAAATTCATGGAGAAGAAATAAAAACTTTGAGGTTCGCCGATGACATTGTAATTCTGTCAGAGACAGCAAAGGACTTGGAAGAGCAGTTGAATGGAATGGACAGTGTCTTGAAAGGAGGATATAAGATGAACATCAACAAAAGCAAAACAAGGATAATGGAATGTAGTCTAATTAAGTCGGGTGATGCTGAGGGAATTAGATTAGGAAATGAGGCACTTAAAGTAGTAAAGGAGTTTTGCTATTTGGGGAGCAAAATAACTGATGATGGTCGAAGTAGAGAGGATATAAAATGTAGGCTGGCAATGGCAAGGAAAGCGTTTCTGAAGAAGAGAAATTTGTTAACATCCAGTATTGATTTAAGTGTCAGGAAGTCATTTCTGAAAGTATTCGTATGGAGTGTAGCCATGTATGGAAGTGAAACATGGACGATAAATAGTTTGGACAAGAAGAGAATAGAAGCTTTCGAAATGTGGTGCTACAGAAGAATGCTGAAGATTAGATGGGTAGATCACATAACTAATGAGGAAGTATTGAATAGGATTGGGGAGAAGAGAAGTTTGTGGCACAACTTGACCAGAAGAAGGGATCGGTTGGTAGGACATGTTCTGAGGCATCAAGGGATCACCAATTTAGTATTGGAGGGCAGCGTGGAGGGTAAAAATCGTAGAGGGAGACCAAGAGATGAATACACTAAGCAGATTCAGAAGGATGTAGGTTGCAGTAGGTACTGGGAGATGAAAAAGCTTGCACAGGATAGAGTAGCATGGAGAGCTGCATCAAACCAGTCTCAGGACTGAAGACCACAACAACAACAACAACAAATCCATTTAAGTCATGGTCTTCCTCTGTACAGTTTGTTTGTCGGTCTGTATTCAAATATCTTTCAAGTATTCCTTCTTGTCCCATTGTCATTAAGAGCCCAAACCGAAATAGTTGTCTGCATTCTATTTCATCCATTAGGGTATCTTTGTTGCGTACAACCTCATTTGTTCTTTGTTCCAAACAGGAGAGCCTTAATGCGTGTATTAGAAAGTCAGTTTTTGTAGCTCTGATCTTCTTGTGGTTCTTCTCAATAACTGTCCAGCATTCTGTACCTAAGACGGTAATTGGCTCAATAATAGCTTTATTAAGTTTAGTTTTTAATCTGATTTTTGTAGTCCACTAAAGGGAGTTCAGTTTCGATATTGCAGGTAATCATTTAATTTATGTAGCATCTAACTTATTCAAAGTATATTCCCATAAAATAAATTTGGTAATTTGCTTTCAGGTGCAAAGATGAATAAGTTTTGTCGTTATCCTAGAAGCCAACATGTTATGTATAGTTGCTGGTATGAGAAACACTATTCTTTTAAATTCCCTCCACACTGTTAGACTATTTGCCCTTGTGCTTTACTGATATTCGTACCATATGCTAGAGTCACTAGAAACTAGAGCCTTAGAAAACTGAATGTTACATAAACTGTAACAAGTGGAATTTGTGGTATGAACACCTATTTGTTATTTTCTTTTCTGGTTAACATTTCTGCTTCTGTGGTGTTTAAAAGATTTTTTGTGACTACTTATCAGGAACATAATGTGAATTTAGGAATTATGTTGAGAAGTTTACACTTCTGTTTTGATTCATTGTCATATAAATAGATCTAAATATTTTTTCTTCCCCTGGTATTGTATTCTGTATTCACTGATTTGTTTGTTGAACTACGTAATTTTTTATTGCTAAAATTGTTCAGTCACACAGCCATTCTTGTTTATGTGGTTTATCATTATAAGCGACTACCCTTTTTCTATGAGTTGTTTTCTCTCTTTACCATGTTGCGTAACTCATCAGTTATGGCAATTTTCATGAAGTGCAGGTCAATGGAATGTGTGACATTTCCAAGTTGCATTCAAGAATATCCTAGAATATTCGAAAACATTTATTAACATTCTTTCCCCCCCTCCCCGCCTTTCCACTATTCTCTCTTTCTCACTCTCCTTTCCTTGTCACTGTCTTTATCTTCACCTTCGTCTCCTTTTCCCCCAACCTTTCCCTCTTTCTGTATCTGTTTTATGCTGAACCCTCTGTACTCCTTTTGTCTGGTTGTGCAGTTGCTGAGTCATACCCTATGTGATCAAAAGTATCCAGACACCCCCAAAACCATACGTTTTTCATATTAGGCACATTGTGCTGCCACTTACTGCCAGATACTCCATGTCAGCGACCTCATTAGTCATTAGACATCATGAGAGAGCGGAATGGGGTGCCCCGTGAAACTCACGGACTTTGAACGTGGTCAGGTGATAGGGTGTCACTTGTGTCATACATCTGTACATGTGATTTCCACACTTCTAAACATCCCCAGATCAACTATTTGTGATATGCTGAAGGAACACATACAGCACAAAAACGTACAGGCCGACCTTGTCTGTTGACTGACAGAGACCGCCGACAGTTGAAGAGAGTCATAATGTGTAATAGGCAGACATCTGTCCAGACCATCACACATCACAGAATCCACTGAAAGTACTATGGCAGTTTGGTGGGAGGTGAGAAAACTTGGATTTCATGGTCGAGCAGCTGCTTATAAGCCACCCATCATGCCAGCAAATGCTAAACAATGCTTCACTTGGTGTAAGGCGCGTAAACATTGGACGATTGATCAGTGGAAAAATGTTGTGTGGAGTGACGAATCATGGTACACAATGTGGTGATCCGATGGCAGGGTGTGGGTATGGCGAACGCCCGGTGAATGACATCTGCCAGCGTGTGTAGTGCCAACTGCAAAATTCGGAAGCGATGGTGTTATGGTGTGGTCGTGTTTTTGTTGGAGGGGACTTGCACTCCTTGTTTTGCATGGCACTATCACATCACAGGCCTACATTGATGTATGAAGCACCTTCTTGCTTCCTACTGTCGAAGAGTTATTCAGGGATGGCGATTGCATCTTTCAACACAATCGAGCACCTGTTCATAATACATGGCCTGTGGGGAGCGGGGGGGGGGGGGGGGGGGGGGGGGTGTTTACACGACAATAACATCCCTGTAATGGACTAGCCTGCACAGAGTCCTGACCCAAATCCTACAGAACACTTTTGGGATGTTTTATAACGTCGATTTCGTGCCAGGCCTCACCGACTGACATTGACACCTCTCCTCAGTGCAGCACTCTGTGAAAAATGGGCTGCCATTCCTCAAGAAACATTCCAGAATCTGACTGAATATATGCCTGCGAGAGTGGAAGCTGTCATCAAGGCTAAGGGTGGGCCAACATGATACTGAATTCCCGCAATGCTGATGGAGGGCACCACAAACTTGTGAGTCATTTTTTAGACAGTCATCCGGATAGTTTTGATCACATAGTGTATGTTGAAAGACCTGCCTCTTTTCTGCTACCCCTTCATTGTGTCTTCCTCACTAAAGCACAGCAAGCACATGGCCTATATGTTTGGTCTCCATGCATCTGCTGTGTGTTAGAGAGAGCATGAATGCACATTGCGAATGTTGGCAGAAATTACCAAAGATGACTAGTGGGTCTTTGCCCAATAACACGAGTGAGTGCTTGGTAGTGGCCACTTGGATGCTAAATACTTGTTCACAGCCATGTGAATATCACATGCTCACACTCATTCGCGCATGAGCTGCATAGCGTGTGCTTGCCCGTTGCACTTCACTTCCCTCCTTCTTTCCCATTTATTAATGATGAATAGTTTTAAAAAATTACTATTCATTATTTGCGAATAACAAATAAAAATATGCAATCGAAATATTTTTCATTTAAATTAATAAAATCGGTTTTTTTGTCATGCATGAATAAAAAACTGTACAAATAATAGATAACTTGAAATCCAATGATATTTATTGCCCCATTTCTTTGGCATTTATTAAACAAGTGTATTTTTTGTTGCTTTTAAATCAGTTGTGAGAAAAGCTCTTTTTTCAAACGTCTCATCAGAAAGGTATTTGACTTTTTAAGATTTGCCGTTGTGACACACTAAACAAACTAGGTTCTACAAGTGTAAAGGGGGATGTTGGTGTATTATATCTCCTAAAATCGTCATTATTTGAGGATAGCGATGTACGACTTCTGAATCACAATCGTTGTCTATCGTCATTATTTGAGGATAGCGATGTATGACTTCTGAATCACAATCGTTGTCGGCAGAATATGAGAGATCATCTCTTCTGCTGCAGTCAGTTTTTTTGCAAGTATTTCATTGCAGTTCCATATTTCCTTTCATCCCCACACCCTCTCCCACCCTCCCCACCAAAATAAAAGTCATGTTCAAAAGAAAGTCATCTTTTTATGACATGACATCATTTGAATTTGTGACCCAGTTTCTTCGTCCTTTCTTTGGCTGTTATATGTCTGTAGTTTTTTGTAAGCCTCCCTTGGTCATGGACAAGCTACTACATCATGAACATTTATATAACATAAACTCAGTGCCTTGTCTGGAATTCTTCACTCTCAAATCCCTATGTAACTTTGTAGACGGATGTTACATTGAAGAACTATTCCATCTTCTACTGGGAAACTTACTCAGGGTCACTTAAAACATTTTTGAATTACTTTGGACATTCAGCAGCATTCCTCAAACATTGGAACTTAGATTAAAATTTGGTTGATGTAAGTTGTCATCAGCCACCGAATTCTTGCTTGGTTGACTCATTTTGTAGCATAATACAAGTATAAACTGCGTAATTATATCGAAGAAACGCCACATCTGATAGTGTAAGCAATCTAGGAAAGGTGTTGAAGATTAAAAGTTTTTGTCAGTTGCATTCTCATCTTTGACTACTTACGTAGAGTACTTGTGGATATTAATAGGGGGAGGGGGAAGTACTGACAGGTGCGGAGAAAGTTGAATGCAGCCGCATAGGTAGTGTAACTCCTAAGGCCATCTTCCTATAAATATTTTTATGTTGCATTTGTTATGTTATAAAGCAAGTAAAATTCTACTCAATTGAAAGGTTTGTTTAAACATGGCAGTGCTTTATTAGGAGTGGTGTTGTGCCCTTGACTTCCTCCTACCTCAGAACTGACTCACAAAAACAATTAGTAGGAGACCTACATTTCAACAAGTAGAGTACTCCAAAACATGTCTCAACTTGACCACACATTTTTGTTGTTGTGAGAGGTGAAAGAAGCAGTAAGAGACAGGGAAAATTGTAGGACCAGTGGGGGATCAACCACCAAACCTTTAGTTTCATAGCCTGGAAGCTGCAGAGGCATGTTTCTATACAAACCATTAATAAACTGTTTTGTCAAGTTGTAACTGTTCAAGGGATAAACACTAGTCATAGAATTCGGTACAAGAAGTAGATGAAGAAAAGACAGTGGCATTCTACATTATTCATTCTTTAAGTTACAAATAATTTATTTGTGAATATGTTTGTCTGGATTATGTACTTATTCGAATAATTATCCAGATGGAAATTTATTCAGATAATGCCCATCTCTGCACTTTGCGCACCTCTGTGTGGTCACTGCATTTAATGTTATCAGCTGTAATGATTCCTATTAGTTCATTTGTTCGATTTACTCATGAGAACCTACAATGTAGCTGGACTTAAGTTTTCCTGGTAATAATAAGTAAATTAGGTAATTATAATCACTTATCATGCTCATCAACTTGAATGTGTTTCATTTGTTCTTTCCAAAATACGCCTGAATGTCAGTGTGATTTTAGCTGGAGATTAAATTCCAGCATTATTTCATCAGCTTTCACTCTCACAAATTCATAGAGCTCCACAACTAAATCAATGACCTTCGGTAACATTCAGTATTCAACTATCATTTTATGTTTCATTATATAAAAACAAAGATGAGGTGACTTACCGAACAAAAGCGCTGGCAGGTCGATAGACACACAAACAAACACAAACATACACACAAAATTCAAGCTTTCGCAACAAACTGTTGCCTCATCAGGAAAGAGGGAAGGAGAGGGGAAGACGAAAGGAAGTGGGTTTTAAGGGAGAGATAATGCCCATCTCTTTAAATATGTCTGCTTGTGTCTGTATGTGTGGATGGATATGTGCGTGTGTGCGAGTGTATACCTGTCCTTTTTTCCCCCTAAGGTAAGTCTTTCCGCTCCCGGGATTGGAATGACTCCACCCTCTCCCTTAAAACCCACTTCCTTTCGTCTTCCCCTCTCCTTCCCTCTTTCCTGATGAGGCAACAGTTTGTTGCGAAAGCTTGAATTTTGTGTGTATGTTTGTGTTTGTTTGTGTGTCTATCGACCTGCCAGCGCTTTTGTTCGGTAAGTCACCTCATCTTTGTTTTTATATATAATTTTTCCCACGTGGAATGTTTCCTTCCATTATATTGATATCATATGTTTCATTATACATAATCATACTCAGGTGCTGTGGTAATAATTGATGAATCTCAGGTATACAGCATTCACTGTCTCCTTAGGAAAGATGGGAAATCAACACCTAAAAAGGAATTATATTTCTAAATGCATTCCAATGCTTGCCAGGCCCATTAGTGCCACTACATTGTGATGAACAAGTAGAGTCCATGGTTTTCCAGCCACATGACAGGCCCATGCACTGTTGCCTTGCATTCAGTGAGTGAGCACCATGCAATACCGAGTGGAACAACGTGATACCGAGTGAGGAAATTAGTTAGTGCATGCACCCACATGCTTACATGAAGCAGGTGATGGGCTGCGAGTACTACTTGTGCAGTTTTGCCATGCAGATGCAGTGCTGTACTCTCCACCTCCTTCAGTGCAAGCAAATGCTTTCAATAATCAAGAATCCATAATTGGTCTTCCACGGCCATGGGATTGTGCATTTGGTTGTTTGTGTGGTTGAGTGTTGAATGTGCATACTTTTACTAGAAAAAGAGCAAGAGTTCAAAAGGTACAATATTTGCTCTTACATGTTTCTGTGTTCCACACATCAGTCTATTATAGGTGAGTAGTTGCCTTTCCCTTACTTTATGTATTGTTATATTCAGGAATTTCCATTATTGTTGTGTTAACATTCAAGAATATTTGTAACCGAGAGGACATCACAGACAAATGCATAATACATGCAGAGAGTATCTGAGAGGACATCACTGGCATATGCATAATACATGCAGAAAGAAGAAGATTTGTAAAAGCTCAAGAACATTACATGACAATCTTCAATTTTTCCCTTGAAACTGACATGAAAGGAACAGATGATGTCATGTTGAACTCTTGCAACTACTTCAAACATTCGTATCTCCATAAACACATCATCTGTAACTGCACAACCACTGTAATGCACAATGGGTATAAGAGCCAGGACATGAGCCCTACAGTGGTGGGTGGATTGGCTGATGGCGAACCGGGATGGATCTGCGCCTCTCCACTTAGACATGGGCTGTGGAGGTGGTGGTGACTCGAATCATATTGTGAACCATCAGTAAAATGTCCCTGGTTATAATACTCCTTTATTCATGTCAATTACAAGGCTAGAACCACTGCTGGATGGAAGGTGGTTGTTATCAGCGACGTGGCTTCAGATTTCTAAACATCCTATCTAAGAATCACTGAAATGTGGCTGGTGCATTTTTAATCCCAAAAGGCATCAATTGATATTGTTAATGCCACCAGGGGATGGTAAATGGTGTCTTTGGTCAGTCCTTCAGCACTACTTGCAACTGCTGATAATGACTTTTTAGATCCAGTTTTGAAAAATACTTGCATTGTCCCAAATTATCTAATGTTTCTGCTGTATTTGGTATATGTTACGCATCTGTAACTGGTCTATCATTTAAATAATGATAGTCACAACAGAACCTGTATTTCTTAATCCTGTTCAATGATTTCTTAGGTGATTCCATAGGGACAGTTACTTTCCCTAATGCACCTTCTTTCAGTTGTTGGTTGGTAAGCTCCTCCATTAGTGGTCGCAAATGGTGAGATATTCTGTATGATTTCCTATAAACTGGAGATTTGTTCTCCATTCAGAATCTGTGTTGTGTAAAGATTCAGAAGGATGGAACAAATCTACGAACTTTACCAACAGTGTCTCCATATCTGCTCTGTCTTCTCCCTTCAAATATTGTACTTTCTCGTATAATGCAGAGGTATTGATAGTTCGCTTATGACAGAGTTACACATTTGACCTGCCAAAATCATTCACATCCAGAAAGCCCAAATAGGCTACTAATAACTCTTCTCCCTTCAAATATTGTACTTTCTCGTATAATGCAGAGGTATTGATAGTTTGCTTATGACAGAGTTACACATTTGACCTGCCAAAATCATTCACACCCAGAAAGCCCAAATAGGCTACTAATAACTCTTCTGCCAAAACCACCTCGCAGAACCACATATTCTCCATTCATTTCGTACACTTGTACACACTCCTACATACGAAACAGTGCAGAGTATCCAATGCATCATTGTCTTCCAATGGGTCTACTACATACAAAATATTAATTGGTAATAGTTCACCTATGGCTTTCTACAGACTTATTGTACAAACTGAACCTTAATGATTGTGTATCCAGCTTATTCGGTTCTACCTCATGACAGGAGAGGAGTGTATCATTTGCAGCGGTACCTCCCAGATGGAACAATGTCTCACTGAGTTCAGTGCTGCAAAAGATCTTTATTTTATTTTATTTTTTTATTATTATTGTTTAAGAAATCCAACCCCAGGATTGCACAGTAACTCACACCTAAATGGGGCAACACTTTCGTATTTGCTCAAAGATGCCTTCCTCCAAAGTGAAGCTGAGCAGTGTTGAAACTAGTGATGCGATACCATTGTTTCCTACTCCATGTAACTTTTAACGTGGAGAGTTCAGTTGCTTCTTATCCAGTAGGTTCAGACTTGCCATCAACACATAAAGCCCTCTATCCAGTAGAAACTTAGATTATGTCCCATTATTATGCTATCTAAGCAACACTCCACGTTTGCATACACCTTTGTAGCATTTAATTTTAATGGGACTACTGCCACTCTCATTCCTTAACATGGTTTAAAAAACTCTCTATTGCCATTGGATTCGTTTTCCCACGTATTTTGTAATTATATATAATATTTGTTTGAGCACAAAAACATGTTAATGTTAAAATTTGTGCGTCATGTTCTGAAAGGCCATTTACTCTTTTACTGACAGACTGCCCATCTAGTATTGAAGAATAAATAAAAATATTGTCTATGACTGTGCTACGGTTACCCTGCACCCTGGTTGGAAAAAACACAGTTTGCATGAGATCATATGAATTTAGGAGACCTCCCAACATCTTTTTCCTTGCATAGTCACATACAAAATTAATATTGAAGTCACCACATATAACTTATTTTTGGTACTTCAGTGCCGAGATTCATCTACAGACTCAAATGGAATACTGTTTCTTATGTGCATTGCCACTCCCCCATGACCACAAAGAACTCCTTGAAAAACAGCCAGCTAATCTGTATCCTGGTAAAGGAAGCCTTTGAATTGTCAAATTATTTGAGTAATACTCTGATAAACGAATAATGTCAGAGTCAACATTTATAAGTAGTTCACTAACTTTATCTCTAACACCTCTTATATTTTGATGAAATATGCTCATTCCTTCACTACTTTCGTACCTGACCTCCTTTGAAGGTGATTCCTTTGTTAGAGGGATTTCCTTTAAGCAGGGATACCTGTCAGCTGATTTCAATCTAAAAAAAAGGTGCAGCTCTAACTCCAGCTACTACAGGAATTTTCCCATGAGTGATCTAACCACTGCTCACTACACTGTCACCTATAAGCTTTGCCAGCCTCCCCTTCCTATTCCTATTGAAGTGCAGGCCATGCCTAGTGAAACACGGTCTATTAATAGACTGAACTGGCACCACTGCGATTTGAGCCATGCCCTCTGACATCAGCACCTTCTCCAGCCCCATGTTAACACACCTGACAGCAACGTCAAGATGAGGCCGGTCATGATGCTGAAACAGTTGCATGAAGTGCACATTAGTGCCACCAGTTTGAGTAGCTATCTTTACCAGGTCACCACCTACATCGTACACCCTGTCCCTATCAAGCTATTCCCAGCTCCACCCACAATCACTACCTGATCCTCTTCCATAAAATTCCTACATAGCTCTCCTACATTGTCAGTCACCTGAGTCAACCCTGCGCTAGGCTTCCCAAAGCTCATGACACGGTACTCACTTTCCAACACTTCCTGCAACTGCTGGCCCACACCTCTGCCATGCAAACTACCTAGTTGCAGAACCTTCTTCTTTCTGTTACATTTTGCAACTGACTTGGGCTCCCTAACTGTTGAGGACAGCTGCATGTTTCCTACACCTACACCTACAAGAGGCTCCTCTCCACTCAACTGTGACAGTTGGTCAGATGTATTGGCTATACACAAAGTACAATTGTCGGAATATCTCCTCGTCCTAGCTACCTTCTTACCAACTGCCAGTTCCCATTCCCCAGTGCCCTTCACTCTCCTCAGCCCATCTAGTTCCTCCTCCGCTTTTTGTAACTACACCTGAAGAGCACAGATCCTACACTCTGCTCCTCTATCAACTTATTTATGCTACAAATTCTGCATTTCCAGGAGAGGATCTCACCAGAATGCCCACTGGGTTCCCCACTTTTGAACAAATCTCACACTGTAAGCCACTACTCAAAAACCTATGACAAAGCCCACACTTCTCACTCATGGTAAAATGTGAACAGTTACTGAAAAAACTAAACGTCTACATTACTTAAGTTCAGTTACAATAGTAGAACTATAAGAAAGCAACTACTTTTATTGATACTACTAAATTCCAGCTAATACCAATACTACAAAAACTTCACACAATTTCTTATCTAAAACCAAAACTCCAAGTTATCACTAGAACACTCAACAAAATTAAGCACAGTAAATGAAAGCTCTACTGAAATATTACACTACCAACAGTAAGAAACATCAGCTGAAAACTAGCCTACTAAATTTAATAAATGACTTCAACACACAAACAGCTTTATAAAACACAGTATTGGTTAAAAACAGTCTTGGTTGCAATTTTAGTTTTTTTGTTTTTCAACTACGCGTTTCACCTTATTTAGGCATCTTCAGGTTATCTTAATTTGATATTTCTTAGAAGGATCCTTTGGACAGTGTAGCTGGCTGGCAGGAGTAGCCGAGCGGTTCTAGGCGCTACGGTCTGGAACCGGGCGACCGCTACAGTCGCAGGTTCGAATCCTGCCTCGGGCATGGATGTGTGTGATGTCCTTAGGTTAGTTAGGTTTAAGAGTTCTAAGTTCTAGGGGACTGATGACCTCAGATATTAAGTCCCATAGTGCTCAGAGCCATTTGAACCACAGTGTAGCCAAAGGTCATCATCAAATATATCAGGCCAACATCGCTTTCATTAAACTCAGTAAAAACTTTTCTAGATGGATGCGAGTGACTCCAAGACCTGCAGAACGCGTGCCCGTTCACAGGAGTGAGTGAAGAATAAATAAAAATATTGTCTATGGCTCGCTCCTGTGAAAGGGAACGCATTATGCAGGTCTGGGAGTCACTCATGTCCATCTAGAAAGGTTTTTACTGAGTTTAACGAAGGCGATGTTGGCCTGATATATTCGACGATGCCCTTTGGCTACACTGTCCAAAGGATCCTTCTAAGAAATACCATATTAAGATAACCCGAAGATGCCTAAATAAGGCGAAACGCGTAGTTGAAAAATAAAAAAAACTAAAATTGCAACAAAGACTGTTTTTAACCTATACTGTTAAGCACTGGTTTGCTGTATGCCACATGTGGATATGGATTGGAAGAATTTCTAATTTTTATAAAACACAGTGGGCAAAAGTTTATTAAACTGCTATGGTGCCAGAAACAGCACAAGAAACTGTTGAAAACTACTAAATTTAATAACCAAATAACAGAATACAAACAACTTTGTCAGAACTTAAGAACAACTATAGCTGCAACTGCACTCTGTGAAATGTAAACATACTACTAATATTTGGATGAATGATTGAAAGCTACTAAATTTAATATTCGAGTGGAGTGCACAAAACAACTTTGTTAGCACTTAGCTTTAGAACCACCACAGCTGCAACAGCATCCCGCGAAATGAAAACACATTGCTGTGACCTCGATGAACAACGTAAGTACAGTCACAAATAACAGTCAACTCATGTCAATAACACAAAAAGAAAGATTGATATGAAAATCCACTAATAAGTTACTTTAACAGCAAAATTTAACACAAATAATCTTTAAAATAAGTATCGGAAGTCTAAAACTTTATAAAATATTGGCGATCAATTTGAACAGCAGTCCATCACATATGATGACACACCAAAGTATCTTTGAATGTTGACACATCCTCTGTCATCTTGCCAAAAAGTTGCTGCAAACTAGCCACAGTTGAATCCAATAAATGTATTGTATTGTATTGTGTTGTATATTTATTGGTCCTGTGAATCCTACACTGTACAGGGGTACATAATGATATAGGACAAGTCAAATAATTTGCAATAAAGTTTAACAGAAAAAGCTGTTGTATGGTTTTCAGTATATAGCAATATAACTCTAACATATGGAAATAACATTTCACAAATAAATTTTACACGCACACATTTCATACTTTTGGCCTTGATTATACAGACACACATATATATGTAATAGACCACATATAATACACAGATAAATTGACATGTACACATTTCTTATTTTGGCCTTAACTGTATAAACTATTTAAATCTCTCACATATTTACATTGTAGATAAAAATTCATCAACACTATAGTAACAATTCTGTAGCAAGTAGTCACTCACTGCAGTTTTGAATTTATGCATGCCAGTTATTGCCTTAATTTCTTTAGGTAGTTTGTTATAGAGTTTTTTTTCTGCTTGCAAGGGTCCTTTTTGTTTTAGTGTTGTATGTGAAAACTGCATATGTAAATCTTGATTATTTCTTGTGTTGTATGAATGGATATTTTGTTATTTTGGAGCAACCTTGTTATTTTCATCTACGATTTTACTTATAAACATTATTGTTTCTAGGATATACAGGCATGGTAATGGAAGAATATGAAGCTTTTTAAATGACGGTTTGCATGAAGATTGAGGTGCTAAGCCTTCCTCCATGGCTCTTATAATCTTTTTTTGCGCAATAAAACAGTTTTTGCTGGGTGGTGAATTCCCCCAGCAAATTAAACCATATCTTAGTAGTGATTCTGCTTGGGCATAGTACACATTTTTTATGGCATGCATAGATGTGCATCCAGCAAGAATTTTTATACTATAACAAATGGTATTTAATTTACTACATAGGTGTTGTGCATGTTTCTGCCATCTTAGGTCATCTTGGATCCAAACTCCCAAAAATTTGGTGCTATTTACAATTTCAAGTCTTTTGCCTAACAGTTCTATGGTTGCAGTTAAAAGCTGTTTATTCTGCACTGTGTGTAGATGCATAGTGTTTGTTTTATGTGTGTTTATTATTAAGTTGTTCATTGCGAACCATTTTGATACATATGTAGTGCTCTTTTTTATTTCATTTTGGAGCTTCTGGGGTCTTTCCTTTGATAAGTATATTTGTATCATCGGCATATTTAATGTACTTATAGTTAGGACTTGATGGTTCCAGGTCATTTACAAACAGCAAGAACAGGATTGGTCCCAGTACGGAACCCTGCAGCACACCGTATTTAACACACTGTTTTTCTGATTGATAGGAAGTTAAATTTTTTCCTTCTTTGTACAAGACTTCAACTATTTGGTGTCTGTTTTGTAGATATGACTTTACCCATTCATAGTTTGGGCCTCTGACACCAACATTTTCTAGCTTTCTAAGCAAAAGACCATGGTTAATGATGTCAAATGCTTTTGAAAGATCTAGGAATATTGCTGCTATGTGTTCTTTTTTATCTAATGCATTTAAAGCTTCATTTAAGAAATCGATAATAGCTGTCTCAGTGGATTTACATTTTCGGAAACCATGCTGTGTAGCTGAGAAAAGTTTATTTTTTTCAATGAAATCTACGAGTCTTTTATAAAAGATTTTTTCAATTATTTTAGAAAAAACACATAGTAGAGAGACTGGCCTATAATTTGTTATATCTGTTTTTCGCCCTTTTTGAACAATGGCTTCACTTTAGCTATTTTTAGCCTTTCTGGGAAGATTCCCTGAGAAAGTGAACTATTGCATATGTCTACCATGGGCTGAACTACTAAGGGTGCACATTTTTTAATGACATGGTCTGGTATGTTGTCAGTACCACAGGAAAATTTTGATTTTAGCTCCCCTATTGTTTTTAGCATTTCCTGCTCATCTGTTGGGTGTAGGAAGAGAGACTTGTTACTAGGGATAGTTTTAATCTGATTTGCAGTGACAGCATTTTGAAAGGTTTGCTTCACCCGAATCTCAGCTGCCTCAGAGAAATATGAGTTAAAATTATTTGCTATCTGCTGGGGATCAGATATTACAGAAGTGTTTTCATTCAGTTTGATATAATGGTATTCTCTCCGTTTTACTCCTGTTTCATGCCTTACAATCTCCCATATGGCTTTCATTTTATCTTGTGCATTTGCTATCAAGGAACTGTTTGGCATTTTTTTTTTTTTTTTTTTTTTTTTTTTGCTTCTTTTATGACTTTAGTTAAAATCTTTTGTAATTCTTAAAATAGGAATCAAATTCTGGGGATGTGGTGTGCTGTCTAGATATTTCATGAAGTAGTCTCTTTTTCTTCACGGATATTTGTATCCCTGCTGTGACCCATTTTATTTTCGGATCCTTTTTTGTGACTGTTTTTTTTATGGAGTGGAAAGCAAAGTTCAAAATAATAGGTAAAACTATTTAGGAATTTATTGAACTTATCATTTGTACTTTCACATTCATAGATGCCTTCCCAAGTTTCTTTACGCAGATAGTTAAGGGAATGCCTTTAAATTGAAAGTTGGGAAGAGGTTCAGTAAAGCAGTTTTTTGATTAGACTCACTTGCAAAGTCAATGTTGAAATCCTCACATATAATTAGTTTTCTATTTTTTTGTGTAGTCTTGTGTAAGATATTTTCAAGGTTCTTTAACATAATGTTAATATTGCCAGTTGGCACCCTGTATAGACAAATTATAGCAATTTTTTCGTCTGTGATTTCAATTCCATTTACCTCAATATCTTTCTCTATGGATAATTTTTCTACATATGGCATACATTTAAAATTTATGCTGTTTTTAACATAAATGCAACTATCACCATGTTTATACAATTTACAACAAAAATAACTACCCAATACAAAATTTGGAATGCATAGCATATGAAGTTTCTCTTTGTCAAGCCAATGTTCAGTAAAACATAATGCAGAGGTGTTTTTCATGTCACTTTCAAACAAAATTTGAAATTCGTTTACTTTGTTGGATAGGGATTGTACATTTTGATGAAATACCTTCAGGTTTGGAGTTAAACACGAGTTCTGAAACTTACTATCCTTAGTACTTATATTTATATTGGAATTTCTGGCTGGAAAATATTTTTATTTTCAATTTTCACTTTTGAATTTTCACCCCCCCCCCCCCCCCCCCCCCCCCCCACACACACACACACACACACACACACACACACACATACACACACACACACAGTATCAGTTTCCCTTGTTCTTGATGATTTCACAGATGTCTGTAACCATTTTACTGAAATTCATTGAGCCTAGTCTGTTTAAATGCATGCCATCCTTTCCCAAGCATTTGTCACTTAAAAATTTGTTGGGGTCAACGAATATTGTCCCGAGTTTATCACACTGTTCCCTGATAGCACTGTTTATGTTGCTTGTATAAGAACTACTTACTGACCTTCTGTGCAGAATTCCACTTATAACCAGTCTTGATTTTGTTTACAATGCTTTGGCTGAAAGAATGATATTTCTCGTCTCACTTACAGTTTCTCCCTGACTGCTGCTTCACATTGAATTCGTCCCAGAATGAATAAAAACACCTTCGTAATTGGTCTTTGGATCGTTTCCATTTTTAGTTGTAGACTGTTTTGCACTTAAGAGATTTTTAAAATGTTTATTGAGCTGATGAGGTCGGATACCAGGGCGAGCATCTATTTCACAGTTTGGTGAAACTACATTTTTTAATATAGAATCGTCAATAACAAAGACCTCCTTTTCGTTACTCTGCTTTCGTGAGGCAATTTCACGTTTCACCCTTTTATTATATGTCACTGTTTTCCAGCTGTATTTACTTACAGATTTTCCACAGTTTAAAAACCCTGCGTCTTTTTCAATTGTATTTTGCCCATGATAATTTTCACTGTTCCTTTCCACACTAGGCACAGGATTCGTAGATTGCACACTAGAATTTTCACAGTTTTTTTCCGTGTTTGGTACTGGATTCCCACAAATACAGGGTGCCAAATCACTTTGTAACTTCGCATTTACTTCCTTAAGAGACACAGTTTCACTTATAAGCAATTTGATATCACTTTGCAGCAGTCTGATTATTTCGTCCTTTGATTTGATCGTATTTTCTAGGTAGGTTGTTTCACTTTGTAAACATACTGGGCACGTGCCTGGAGAATCGTCGTTTATGAGTTTTAGACTTACTTTTGCGCACTTTTTGTGCAGCCAGAAATTGCACTTTACGCACAAGATATCTTTCATTACATGCTTGTTGCATGTTTACACAAAGAACTGATAGTTTTTTTCCTTTTTGTGGCAGAGCGATGTGTCGTTACACTGTGTACCAGGCGCCACCACACTGGTTGAAGTTTTGTTTCCTTTTCTTCCTCTAACTTATGTTGCATATGGATGTTATTTGTTGTCAAAGTATCTATTTGATAATAAATGAAAAGCACCAGTTTGCTTTTGTTCTACAATACTGTAGAACAAAAGCAAACTGGTGCTTTTCATTTATTATTATAATGTTGTTCTACCAAGAACCGACAGAAGATTCTGTTAGTATCTATTTGCTTTTGTGAACATCATTATCCACATTCACTTAAGATATCTGTTTTACAAAATAATTAATCACTTCATGTGTGACCCTGACATTTGCACTTTCCTATGGCAGTCAGTTCTCGCTTTTGTGTTCTTACACAGGAACAGAAGAGGCCACAAAAATAATTTCACTCACCACACTTGTACCATCATAGCAGCAAACTGGAGCTGGAAATGATGTTGCGGTTTGAGTGGCCTCTCAACATATGGCAGCCATTGCCATCAAAACACTTCTGACAGCAAAATTTAGGGATCTAGACATTTCCCATCCAGTAGTGAGTGGATTGGTTGATAGCCCATCAGGCTGGAGCACTGTCTCCCCACCTGGATGAGAACTGTGGAAGTGGTGGTGACTGTGATCATATAGTGAACCATCAGGAAAATATCACTGGCTATAATAGTGCTCCTTACATGTCAATTACAGGGGTAGAACTGCTACTTGAGGGAAGGTTGTTGGCCTCAGTGGCGTATCTGGCCACAGGCACATGGCATGCTGGCATCAGTGTTTTGACCACTTGGAGGGCAACACATGTGGGAAGCCACAGCTGCTGGTGCCAACATGGCTATAGAGTTCTGACACCAGTGTCATTCTGTTGGCAGTGGATAATAGAGGCAGCTCCTCGTGGCTGAGCCAATTTGTAGTCGCAGCAACAACACTCCAGGATAGACTTGTGTTTAAATTGTGATGCACAGCATGACTGGAGATGGTAACAGGCACCAACCACAGGTGACAGTCTGCAACAGTGTATGCCTGCACAAGCTGGATGACAGTGACAGTGTAGCTGGGCAGCAAGCTAGCTCAGGCGTGAACTCATGGCCCACCAGGGAAGTGGCCAACAGCAGCAGGTGACTCAGCAGAGCACACACACCATGGTTTTTTTTTTTAAAAAAAAGGGAGGGAGAGTTGTGTATATTATCTGGCTGGTTAGTATTTCCCCAATAGTTGCACTCCCACCCCAGAACTTGTAATGGGCTGGGGCAGCCAGGCATTTGCCATTGGACAGCAATGAGTTAAATTGCCTCAGTTTTCTCGTTTAGTCAGCTCCTCCAGAAGCCTAGTTTGAGCTGTAAGATTTCACAACTTCGACTTTCAGAAGTGCAGGCTGGCATCTCACTTTGTCTGTGTTCTGAATGAGTGCTGTTGCACTCTGAATATGCCTATTGCTCAACAGTGCTCAGACTTCAGGCTGACAATGGCTCCCCTTTCCATGAAGTCATTCTTCTGATAGATGAGGAACAGTTCATCACCCCATTGAAGCTGTGACACAACAGGGGGAACCAAGCATATCACCAGACACAAAAACCAGTGATTGGCAGTAGGTGTTTTTGAAGCTTTCCTCATATTATTCTATTTTTACATTCCAGGTGTTAGGGAAATATAAAGAGACATGAATAATAATAAAATTAATGCAAAGAGAGCCAAATTCATGAAGAACATGATGTTAGCTGCAACATATCTGTGGAGAAATATATTCTAATTTATTTTTGTATTACCTTTTTGCTCCATGTCTTCCCTTCAGTTGCTTACCAGAAATAATCAAAAGCACCTTTTATTGTAAGTACCTGAATCTAATATTTTTTTTAAAAATATGTTTGTCTTTCTTCACTTGGTTTCTCTGATATTTCTGTTGCTGTCTATTCTTGTTATGAAAGGCATTTCCCTTGTCATGCAATAATTCTGACCAGAGTAGGGTTGCCTTATCTAGCTGGGACCTCATTGGGACTATCTGTGTGGGGATTGGGGTAATGTAGTAAAGGAAATTACATACATCAAAAAAAGTTTTGCATCACCTCGGTTCCGAAACCTGTACAGAAAATTGGAATACAGATCAACATAAACATCATTTCTGCTCTCTCTCTCTATTGCTCATGAAAACCACACATTGCATGTTGTACCACAATACAGCAAGACCTTTTGAGGTGGTGGTCCACATCGCTGTACACACCGTTACCTCTAATACCCACTAGCATGTCCTCTTGCATTGATGCATGCCTGTATTCATCATGGCATACTGTCCACAAGGTCATCAAGGCACTGTTGGTCCAGATTGTCCCACTCCTCAACGGCGATTTGGCGTTGTTCTTTCAGAGTGATTGGTGGGTCAAATCATCCATAAACAGCCCTTTTTAATCTATCCCAGGCATGTTCGATAGGGTGCATGTTTGGAGAACATGCTGGCCACTCTAGTTGAGCGATATCGTTATCCTGAAGGAAGACATTCACAAGATGTGAACAATGGGGGCGCGAATTGTCGCCCATGAAAACGAATGCCTCACCAATATGCTGCCAATGTGGTTGCACTATCTGTTGGAGGATGGCATTCACATATCGTACAGCCATTACGGCGCCTCCCATGACCACCAGCAGTACACATTGGCCCCACGTAATTCCACCCCAAAACAGCTGGGAACCTCCACCTTGCTGCAGTCACTGGACAGTGTGTCTAAGGCATGCAGCCTGACCGGGTTGTCTCCAAACATGTCTCCGACGATTGTGTGGTTGAAGGCATATTCGACACTCTTCGGTGAAGAGAACCTGATGCCAATCCTGAGCGGTCCATTTGGCATGTTGTTGGGCCCATCCGTACCGCACTGCATGGTGTCATGGTTGCAAAGATGGACCTTGCCATGGATGTCGGGAGTGAAGCTGAGCATCATGCAGCCTATTGCACACAGTTTGAGTCATAACACAACATCCTGTGGCTGCACAAAAAGCATTATTCAACATGGTGGTGTTGCTGTCAGGGGTCCTCCAAGTCATAATCCATAGGTAGCGGTCATTCACTGCAGTAGTAGCCCTTGAACAGCCTGAGCGAGGCATGTCATCGACAGTTCCTGTCTCTCAGTATCTCCTCCATGTCCGAACAACATCACTTTGGTTCACTCTGAGAATGCCTGGACATTTCCCTTGTTTAGAGCCCTTCCTGGCACAAAGTAACAATGTGGACATGATCAAACTGCGGTATTGACTGTCTAGGCATGGTGGAACTCTACAGACAACATGAGCTGTGTACCTCCATTCTGGTGGAATGACTGGAACTGATCGGTCATTGGACCCCATCCATCTAATAGGCGCTGCTCGTGCATGGCTGTTTACATCTTTGGGTGGGTTTAGTGACATCTCTGAACAGTCAAAGGGACATGTCTGTGATACAATATCCACAGTCAACATCTATCTTTAGGAGTTCTGGAAACCACTCATTCTTTCATTAAGAAATCTTTGCATTTCGATTAATATATTTCTTACTTCAACTATCAAGACTTTGTTTTTCTACACTCTTTTTATATATTTTTTAACAGAGCCAAGTCCCTTGACTGTGGTTCTGGGTGACTTTCCCAAAATCTATCCCTTTTCCTAGACCTCTCCAGTCCTTTTCCTTCACCCTTCTTCCTTCCCCTTCAACCCTTCTGCCTGAAAAAGGAGCCGCTGGTTCCGATAGCTTGCCAATGACAACAGTCTTTTATGTGTGTGTTCTGCCGCCGCTTGGTGAGTAGATTTTTTGTGTATCCAATTAAATAATTTTGACAAGTTCAGCAAACTACAATAACTGAAATAAAGGAAAAATGGGGCATGTGAATAGAGGGGCAATTTACAAAGTGGTCTGGATAGGATTAAAAGGAGTATTTGCAGTTAGAAGAATACACCATCTCAGGACGTTAATAAATGATGCATGGTTCCATATTTAGGAAAAGTCTCTGGATGCAACCAGAAAATTTAAATCCAGGAATATATCTAACTGTTAATGTGGAATACATCTAAATATTAACTGTCATTTGCCTGTAAACACAATGATCAGTATTGCTGTAACTATGAGTATGTGGGGGTCATGTACCCTTACTGACTGTAGGAGGATACAAGATGACTTGGACAGGATTTGTGATTGGTGTAAAGAATGGCAGCTAACTCTAAATATAGATAAATGTAAATTAATGCAGATGAATAGGAAAAATAATCCTGTAATGTTTGAATACTCCATTAGTAGTGTAGCGCTTGACACAGTCAAGTTGATTAAATATTTGGGCATAACATTGCAGAGCGATATGAAGTGGGACAAGCATGTAATGGCAGTTGTGGGGAAGGCAGATAGTCGTCTTTGGTTCATTGGTAGAATTTTGGGAAGATGTGGTTCATCTGTAAAGGAGACCGCTTATAAAACACTAATACGACCTATTCTTGAGTACTGCTCGAGTGTTTGGCATCTCTATCAGGTCAGATTGAGGGAGGACATAGAAGCAATTCAGAGGTGGGCTGCTAGATTTGTTACTGGTAGGTTTGATCATCAAGCGAGTGTTACGGAAATGCTTCAGGAACTCAGGTGGGAGTCTCTAGAGGAAAGGAGGCGTTCTTTTCGTGAATCACTAGTGAGGAAATTTAGAGAACCAGCATTTGAGGCTGACTGCAGTACAATTTTACTGCCACCAACTTACATTTCGCGTAAAGACCACAAAGATAATATAAGAGAGATTAGGTCTCGTACAGAGGCATATAGGCAGTTGTTTTTCCCTCGTTCTGTTTGAGAGTGGAACAGGGAGAGAAGTTGTGGTACGCCCTCTGCCACGCACCGTATGGTGGATTGCGGAGTATGTATGTAGATGAAGATGAAGGTCATAGTAATAACCTAGACTGCTGCACTTGCAATTACTTAGTAGACATTACAAATACCCATCCATCGTGGTTTCACTCATACTATGACTACGTTTATCGTTGAGGCACACACGCCACCACACCTTGGCAAGATCCATCATGATTAATTGAATTTAAAGTCTACATTACTTAGCATATGCAACATATCCTTCCTTACTGCAGAGTGAAAAGTGAAAGAAATATTTAAATATGGTAAAAAGAATGAAATGTATTAAGGAAAGTTTACCTCAGGAAGACATGTCACAAATGCAATGGCACGATTAGTTATTGCTATAACATATGTCAAAAATTTCCAGCTATACCATTATATTTCATCATTCTTAATGTTTTACATATGCACACATGCAACTCGCTCATTTCTTTTCCTCTTGGTGTATCAGGCCCCAGTGTCTACTGTACATCATCATTGTTTGAAAGCATTGACCTTGGAAAATAGTATATTGACTACCACACACAAAATGGTAATAAGTATAGAAACAGACTTCATAGTAAAAAATCAAAGGTTCAACTTTATATATACATAATACTTAAATGACATGATACGATAAGCTACTGGTCATTTTTCTGTCAGACAATATATGCACAGTCGTCGTATACTGACCTGTAATGTGAGACTCGTACAACAAGATTATGGTATTCTTCCTAAGGTATTCTACAAATAAGGGCAAGACCCTTAACAAAAAAGTGACAGTTATTATTAAATAATAATTAGAAATACATGGAGCACCCAAGACACATAACAACTGAAGTGTATTATAAGAAGAGCAAGTCCTTCTTTCTGAAACTTTTGTTTTCAAAAAATAAGATTGAAAAGATTTGTAAATGATTCTTGATATTTCTCCAGTACATTATCTGTGGGTTACCCCCAGTATTAGGTTTCTTATACATGAAGTCTATTCCTTTTCTATTACTTAGTTCTCTTACACAGTAATTATGCCATAATGACATTAAAAGAAAAATGAAAAATGATATGTCTTTTACAAGGTATGTTTCACATACCAAATAAAGCATCATCATGTTGTAACTGTGCCCTTCTTTAATCAGGTGGTCTGAAAAAGTCCCCAACATCTAATTTCTCAACTTCTGCAGTGTTCCTTGAAGTGGGTGGATATTGACTTGCCAGACTAGACTACATAGAATTTGCCACAGTTATTCGTGACTTCATATATTCCACTCCTTTCCATAACTAAATTGCCATCTTTACCATTGGTCTGTTTGTGCTGTGCACATAAAAAGATGATTTAAAGTTCCAAACAATGGAAAATCCAGGATGGAATGTAACAATACGAGAGAAGGAAAGTTGCTACTCACCATATAGTGGAAATGCATAACTTGTACACATATCTTCAGTCTCAAGAGACTGTAAATGTGGGGCTTTGCATCTCCGCTATATGTAGAGTAGCAACTTTATATCTCTCGTATTGTTGATTTAAGGTTCCTGGATTTAATCAAATGTAAAACCAAAAAATATATTTAAACTTTCTATAAAACTTTTAAACACTATCTATATTTTGTCTCAATCACATTTAGCAGTAAAATTTTTATACAAAGCAATGACTAGTTTGGTAGCTTCACTACCATCATCAGATCTGAGAACAGACAAACCAAAAGAAAAATTGCCTTAATAACAAAGTTATGTAAAACTGCTATTGGTTCAAGTAAAAAAAGTACAGGGAATTAATATACTACATTTAGTATTGTAATTGCACTCACAGTGTGTAAAACCACTGCATTGTCCAGAACCTTCTTATTTTAAATCTTCAGGTAAAATGTGCTATGGAAAGCCCAAAATGAGCGCAAGGGCAAATACATTATGTACTGGCAAACAAATAAGATTCAGAAATAGTTATTTAGAGGAAAGGCTAGTGCACTGAACATACCGCATTATCTGTTGCAGCAACTGAACAAAAAGCCTGTAAAGCATTGTAACTGTTTGTACAATGAAATGCCCATATACTTGCTGTCTTTACAATCAATAATGGCAAGTAAAGCTTTGCCTATGAAAAGGAAGATGCAGGTCACAAATATTTGCTTTTAGTTAACAGCATATGAAATTAATGTCATTATTCAAATTAGTAAAGTATTTGTAGTCAAACATACCATGCAGGTTGTACTTGAAGTCAAAAGTAAAATGTGAAATATATATGCAGAATTGTCACAGTGGGTAACTTGTCGAAACAGTAAAGATAATGTGTGACACATGACACCCACATAGTCATAGTTACAGTAATACTGACCATCATACTTAAATGCAAATGGCAAGTTAACAATTATAATATAAATATATTTTTGGATTTAAGTTTCTTGCCTACATTCAGAGAGACTTCCTAACTTTGGAACCATGCACCATTTATTAATGTCTTGAGCTGAAGGTTCATGGAACTGCAGATCCTCCTTTTAATCCCATCCAGGCCACTTTGTAAAATACCCCTTCTATTCACATACCCCATTTTGTCTTTATTTCAGTTATTGTAATTTCACTTGCCCTGTTAAAAATGTTTACTTCATTTAATTACAGTTGTCTCACTTAACTGGTTTAGTCTCACTTTTAATATTTTACCTGTATATGATATTGGGCCTGTTAAGTACAAGATTATCTTTCAATCAACCTCTTAGAACATGCCACCGAAGTTTGTTACTCATTTTTAAAGTTATTTTTCTCAACACAATAATTACTGTAATTTGTCATGTAGTTCATATGTAATTGTTGTTGTTGTGGTCTTCAGTCCTGAGACTGGTTTGATGCAGCTCTCCATGCTACGCTATCGTGTGCAAGCCTCTTCATCTCCCAGTACCTACTGCAACCTACATCCTTCTGAATCTGCTTAGTGTATTCATCTCTTGGTCTCCCTCTACGATTTTTACCCTCCATGCTGCCCTCCAATACTAAATTGGTGATCCCTTGATGCCTCAGAACATGTCCTACCAACCGATCCCTTCTTCTGGTCAAGTTGTGCCACAAACTTCTCTTCTCCCCAATCCTATTCAATACTTCCTCATTAGTTATGTGATCTACCCATCTAATCTTCAGCATTCTTCTGTAGCACCACATTTCGAAAGCTTCTATTCTCTTCTTGTCCAAACTATTTATCGTTCATGTTTCACTTCCATACATGGCTACACTCCATACAAATACTTTCAGAAATGACTTCCTGACACTTAAATCAATACTCGATGTTAACAAATTTCTCTTTTTCAGAAACGCTTTCCTTGCCATTGCCAATCTACATTTTATATCCTCTCTACTTCGACCATCATCAGTTATTTTGCTCCCCAAATAGCAAAACTCCTTTACTACTTGAAGTGTCTCATTTCCTAATCTAATTCCCTCATCATCAACCGACTTAATTCGACTACATTCCATTATCCTTGTTTTGCTTTTGTTGATGTTCATCTTATATCGTCCTTTCAAGACATTGTCCATTCCATTCAACTGCTCTTCCAAGTCCTTTGCTGTCTCTGACAGAATTACAATGTCATCGGCAAACCTCAAAGTTTTTATTTCTTCCCCATGGATTTTAATACCTACTCCAAATTTTTCTTTTGTTTCCTTTACTGCTTGCTCAATATACAGATTGAATAACATCGGGGAGAGGCTACAACCCTGTCTTACTCCCTTCCCAACCACTGCTTCCCTTTCATGTCCCTCGACTCTAATAACTGCCATCTGGTTTCTGTACAAATTGTAAATAGCCTTTCGCTCCCTTTATTTTACCCCTGCCACCTTTAGAATTTGAAAGAAAGTATTCCAGTCAACATTGTCAAAAGCTTTCTCTAAGTCTACAAATGCTAGAAGCGTAGGTTTGCCTTTCCTTAATCTTTCTTCTAAGATAAGTCGTACGGTCAGTATTGCCTCACGTGTTAGTGTTTCTACGGAATCCAAACTGATCTTCCCCGAGGTCGGCTTCTACCAGTTTTCCATCCATCTGTAAAGAATTTGCGTTAGTATTTTGCAGCCGTGACTTATTAAACTGACTGTTCGGTAATTTTCACATCTGTCAACACTTGCTTTCTTTGGGATTGGAATTATTATATTCTTCTTGAAGTCTGAGGGTATTTCACCTGTTTCATACATCTTGCTCACCAGATGGTAGAGTTTTGTCAGCACTGGCTCTCCCAATGCCGTCAGTAGTTCTAATGGAATGTTGTCTACTCCGGGGGCCTTGTTTCGACTCAGGTCTTTCAGTGCTCTGTCAAACCCTTCACGCAGTATTGTATCTCCTATTTCATCTTCATCCACATCCACATCCTCTTCCATTTCCATAATATTGTCCTCAAGTACATCGCCCTTGTATAGACCCTCTATATACTTCTTCCACCTTTCTGCTTTCCCTTCTTTGCTTAGAACTGGGTTTCCATCTGAGCTCTTGATATTCATACCAGTCGTTCTCTTATCTCCAGAGGTCTCTTTAATTTTCCTGTAGGCGGTATCTATCTTACCCCTAGTGAGATAAGCCTCCACATCCTTACGTTTGTCCTCTAGCCATCCCTGCTTAGTCATTTTGCACTTCCTGTCGATCTCATTTTTGAGACGTTAGTATTCCTTTTTGCCTGCTGCATTTTTATATTTTCTCCTTTCATCAATTAAATTCAATATTTCTTCTCTTACCCAAGGATTTCTACTAGCCCTTATCTTTTTACCTACTTGATCCTCTGCTGCCTTCACTACTTCATCCCTCAAAGCTACCCATTCTTCTTCTACTGTATTTCTTTCCCCCATTCCTATCAATTGTTCCCTTATGCTCTCCCTGAAACTCTGTACAACCTTTGGTTCTTTCAGTTTATCCAGGTCCCATCTCCTTAAATTCCCACCTTTTTGCAATTTCTTCAGTTCTAATCTACAGGTCATAACCAATAGATTGTGGTCAGAGTCCACATCTGCCCCTGGAAATGTCTTACAATTTAAAACCTGGTTCCTAAATCTCTGTCTTACCATTATATAATCTATCTGATACCTTTTAGTATCTCCAGGGTTCTTCCATGTATACAACCTTCTTTCATGATTCTTAAACCAAGTGTTAGCTATGATTATGTTGTGATCTGTGCAAAATTCTACCAGGCGGCTTTCTCTTTCATTTCTTAGCCCCAATCCATATTCACCTACTACGTTTCCTTCTCTCCTTTTTCCTACTACCGAATTCCAGTCACCCATGACTATTAAATTTTCATCTCCCTTCACTATCTGAATAATTTCTTTTATTTCATCATACATTTCTTCAATTTCTTCGTCATCTGCAGAGCTAGTTGTCATATAGCCTGTCATGGGCGAGGGCTTCATATCTATCTTGGCCACAACAATGCGTTCGCTGTGCTGTTTGTAGTAGCTTACCCGCATTCATATTGTTTTATTCATTATTAAATCCACTCCTGCATTACCCCTATTTGATTTTGTATTTATAACCCTGTATTCACCTGACCAAAAGTCTTGTTCCTCCTGCCACCGGACTTCACTAATTCCCACTATATCCAACTTTAACCTATCCATTTCCCTTTTTAAATTTTCTAACCTACATGCCCGATTAAGGGATCTGACATTCCACGCTCCGATCCATAGAACGCCAGTTTTCTTTCTCCTGATAACGACATCCTCTTGAGTAGTCCCTGCCCGGAGATCCGAATGGGGGACTATTTTACCTCCAGAATATTTTACCCAAGAGGACGCCATCATCGTTCAATCATACAGTAAAGCTGCATGCCCTCGGTGAAAATTACGGCTGTAGTTTCCCCTTGCTTACAGCCATTCGCAGTACCAGCACAGCAAGGCCGTTTTGGTTATTGTTACAAGACCAGATCAGTCAATCATCCAGACTGTTGCCTTTGCAACTACTGAAAAGGCTGCTGCCCCTCTTCAGGAACCACACGTTTGTCTGGCCTCTCAACAGATACCCCTCCGTTGTGGTTGCACCTACGGTACCGCTATGTGTATCGCTGAGGCACGCAAGCCTCCCCACCAATGGCCAGGTCCATGGTTCATGGGGGGTCATATGTAATGTGGGCATATTTTATCAAAGTTAAATAGTTTTACATTGCATTTTTACTGAAATAATTCCTCTCATTTTAGTCTTAAATCCGTTGGTGAAAATTATCATCTGTGGAAACCAACTGAGATACTTTGTAGGAGCACTATATATAATGGAAGGAAACATTCCACGTGGGAAAAATTATATATAAAAAACAAAGATGAGGTGACTTACCGAACAAAAGCGCTGGCAGGTCGATAGACACACAAACAAACACAAACACACACACAAAATTCAAGCTTTCGCAACAAACTGTTGCCTCATCAGGAAAGAGGGAAGGAGAGGGGGGAATATATATATTTTTCATTCTTAAAAACAAAACTAGCATTCTTCGGGTCAGATTGTGGAATGTTAGAGCTCTTAATTGGATATGTATATTAGGAAATTCTAAAAGGGAAGTCGGTGGGTATAAATTTAGATATTGTGGCAGCTAGTGAAATACGGTGGCAGAAAGAACAGGATTTCTGTTCAGGTGAGAAGGTGAGTGTTGGGCTGTAAATTCAAAATCAAATTTGGGGGGGAGGGGGGGGGGGGGATACAAGACCAGTTTTGAAAATAAGAACATAGAAATGTGGATAAGCTACTATTAACAATATAGTGAAACATTGTCATAGTGAGAATATTATGAAAAGGATAGTTGCTACTCACCATGTAGCGGAGATGCTGAGTTGCAGAGAGGCACAACAGAAAGACTGTCAGAAAGTGAGCTTTCGCCTAATAAGGCCTTTGTCAAATTAGACAACACACATGCGCATGTGCATGCGCACACACATTAACTTTGGCCCCCCCCCCCACACACACACAGAGCCAGGGACTGTCACTGTGTGTGTGTGTGTGTGTGTGTGTGTGTGTGTGTGTGTGTCTTGTCTATTTTCAAGGAAGGTTTTGTTGGCCAAAAGCTCACTTTCTGACAACCTTTTTGTTGTGCCTGTCTATAACTTAGCATCTCCACTATATGGCGAGTAGCAACTATCCTTTTCATAATATTGTCATATTGAGGAGAGAGACAAAGCCACCACCATCCACAATACAACAAGTTCATATATTTACTTGCTGTGCAGATAATGAAGAGATGAAAGACTGTATGGTGACATAAAAGGAAGTGTACATATGGTTAAGGTAGGTGAATGTTTTTGTTGAGAGATTGAAATAGTATAGTAGAGGGAAAAAAAGATAATAAAAATAGTAAGAGAAAATGGAATGAGGATAGAGAATATTTGTATGAACTTGAATTGCAAATCACTTATCTTTGAAAATATCAATGACAAACAATCAGTCTTTCCTTCTCATCCCTTCTGGTAAGTACCCCTGACCCAGGATTCTGGGTGACTTTTCAGAATTCTAACCCTTTTCCTAAACCATACCAGTCCTTTTCCTTCATCCTTCTTTCTTCCCATTCAACCCTTATGCCAGGAGGAGGAGCCACTGGCTCCAAAAGCTAACAAACTGCAAAACATTTTGTATGTGTTTCTCCTGCCACCGCTTGGTGAGTAGATTTTTTTATCTATGTTTAAGGACAACAAGTTTCACGCTTCATTTGCTTCGTGATCTAGGCAGTAAAAAATACCAATATTGTCCTTTCAGCTCTGATATTGATAGGGAAAAAATTGTTTCAGTTGTCCTGTGGCTGCCATCATTCAGCACTGTTAACATCTAATGGTACCCTGTATGTCTGGGGCAGAAATCTGGATGGTCAGCTGGGCACTGGTTCACGGAAAGAAGTGTTAATACCAACACCTGTTGCAT
This sequence comes from Schistocerca americana, assembly GCF_021461395.2. NCBI lineage: Eukaryota > Metazoa > Arthropoda > Insecta > Orthoptera > Acrididae > Schistocerca > Schistocerca americana. Next base: position 416,523,521 of record NC_060120.1, read on the forward strand.
CCCAGAAAAAGGTAAAATTCACCAAAAGAAAAATGTTATTTTTGTCTATAAGATAGTTGCTTTTGATTTTCATGATATGATATATGTGAATTGAATGTGAAGGTGAACTCTTCTGTTTTATGAGTGTTGCAACATCAAATACCCACCTTTTAGGTGCATAAGAACAGTCATGAAAATGCTGCCAAATTTCAATATATGCTGTCATACAGTACTTGCACTTTTCTCCTACAACTTGGTTGGCAGTACAGTACCTTATTTGAACTAATTTGTGAAATTCTGCTGTCATCATTCTTTCTTTTAGCTGTTTGACTGAATCATAAATTAACACACATTCATAGTGTTGTACCTCTAATTTGTTCAAATTGGCACTTCTTTTATTATGACTGTCCTGTTTTTGTTTTGTGAGACAAAGAATCACCTGCTCGGACATCATTCAGTAATTTGATTCTTTCAACAGTTATCATTTCACTTGTAACTTTGCTTCCATGCATGAAGTCTGAAAAAAATTGATGTTGTATGGTTCCCATTAATAATTTTATGTATCGTGCAACAATAATTCCAATCCCAAAGAAAGCAGCTGTTGACAGATGTGAAAATTACCGAACAGTCAGTTTAATAAGCCACAGCTGCAAAATAGTAACACGAATTCTTTATAGACGAATGGAAAAACTAGTAGAAGCCGACCTCGGGGAAGATCAGTTTGGATTCCGTAGAAATACTGAAACACGTGAGGCAATACTGACCGTACGACTTGTCTTAGAAGAAAGATTAAGGAAAGGCAAACCTACATTTCTAGCATTTATAGACTTAGAGAAAGCTTTTGACAATGTTGACTGGAATACTCTCTTTCAAATTCTAAAGGTGGCAGGGGTAAAATACATGGAGCGAAAGGCTATTTACAATTTGTACAGAAACCAGATGGCAGTTATAAGAGTCGAGGGACGTGAAAGGGAAGCAGTGGTTGGGAAGGGAGTAAGACAGGGTTGTAGCCTCTCCCCGATGTTATTCAATCTGTATATTGAGCAAGCAGTAAAGGAAACAAAAGAAAAATTCGGAGTAGGTATTAAAATCCATGGAGAAGAAATAAAAACTTTGAGGTTTGCCGATGACATTGTAATTCTGTCAGAGACAGCAAAGGACTTGGAAGAGCAGTTGAATGGAATGGACAGTGTCTTGAAAGGAGTATATAAGATGAACATCAACAAAAGCAAAACGAGGATAATGGAATGTAGCCGAATTAAGTCGGGTGATGCTGAGGGAATTAGATTAGGAAATGAGACACTTAAAGTAGTAAAGGAGTTTTGCTATTTGGGGAGCAAAATAACTGATGATGGTCGAAGTAGAGAGGGTCAGGAAGTCGTTTTTGAAAGTATTTGTATGGAGTGTAGCCATGTATGGAAGTGAAACATGGACGATAAATAGTTTAGATAAGAAGAGAATAGAAGCTTTCGAAATGTGGTGCTACAGAAGAATGCTGAAGATTAGATGGCTAGATCACATAACTAATGAGGAAGTATTGAATAGGATTGGGGAGAAGAGAAGTTTGTGGCACAACTTGACCAGAAGAAGGGATCAGTTGGTAGGACATGTTCTGAGGCATCAAGGGATCACCAATTTAGTATTGGAGGGCAGCGTGGAGGGTAAAAATCGTAGAGGGAGACCAAGAGATGAATACACTAAGCAGATTCAGAAGGATGTAGGTTGCAGTAGGTACTGGGAGATGAAGAAGCTTGCACAGGATAGAGTAGCTTGGAGAGCTGCATCAAACCAGTCTCAGGACTGAGGACCACAACAACAACAACAGCAACACAACAGTGGAACAATATAAGGACTTGGCAGTTCACTTGAAGTGAGGAAATTATTGAGAAATCGTTTTATAAAAGTATTAACATCTCTTCACTTACCATGTGATGTTTAAATCTTGTTTGGGCTTCATTCCAGTCAGAAAGTTTGCCACCATGTCACTCATTATTTTTCTCTGTTCCTGTTGTCTGTGTCATCATCATCATCATCATCACAATCAGCTGTATGACATCCAATATCCTGGAGAATTTTCCATGCATAATGATCTTTGTTTGTATGCAACCATCCATTTTCCTGTCTACATGTTCTTCTATTTCCATGTCATTTTCATTGCTTTATGATTACATCTTCTATTCCAGTCCTTTCCATGATCTGTCTGGGTCTTTAAACAATAATTCCTAACACACGTCTCTCTGTTGCTTGTTGATCAGTACTCAGTTTTTGAAGGGATTTCTCAACAAAAATCCATGTGCCAGAGCTGATAATACGTACACTGATTGTAAACGAATATTACTGGAAGCACTCCAAATTATTTTTACTTTTTTATTTATTTGTTTACCTATCCATTCAGGTGTCAACTCCAACTATCCTAAACAAAAAAACTCATCAACTGGTCTTGTAACTTTATTATTAATTTTAACTATTTTCTATTCAGTACATTGGTTATACAGTAATTTAGTCTAGTTGATTATCACACTTACTTTCTGGACTGGTCTGTTACGGGTTTGATAAATTCACTTTATTGCGACACTTAAAACTGTCCCATAATTCATACGTTCTCTAGACGGGAAATCTAAACAACAGAATAATTAAAACACAGGGAGCAAACATAAATCAAATAGAGATTGTGTCAGAGATAATCACTGCACTTTGGTTACTGCAGCACTTCACCACTCCCTGTTATAATGTCAGTGATAGTTGTTGTTGAATTGGATGTAATGTCCAGCCCAGATCACAACAGGTCTTGTGTAGGCTGCTTCTGTGTCAGAGGTTGCCTCTGATGTCCATCGCGGCTTATCTGTGACGTGTGGCAGATCGGCTGGTGTGTTTGTCGTGTCAGTGGTGCCTGTATTTGTGGATGAGTCCATACCAGTACAGGCAGTGTTCAAAACAAGTTTGAGTCTGTCGATGGTAGTGGTGGATGATGTACCCCTCATTGACATTGAACATCTTTTCTGCTCTACTGATAACATGAAAATGTTCATCGTAAGTTGGTTGCTGTGCCTTTGCACACTGTGTCATGCTGTACAAAAACTTAATCGCATCTCTGTTGCTCGTTGAAAACAAATGGATTTACAGTTCCCTCAGAGCAACATGATGTAGCTGCCAGATTTGTGCTTGTAGACTGCGTACAAAGTCTGTGGTCACGACTTTCCAGTCTTCTTTCACCAACATGCAAAGACCCAGGAGGATGATGAGCAATGTCTCTGTTGACTGCTTGACTGCTGTGATTTGTGCAACATAGATACACTTTCAATTAATTTGGGGGAAGGAATCAAACAGTGAAGTCATCGGTCTCATTGGATTATGGAAGGATGGAGAAGGAAGTCGGCCATGCCCTTTCAAAAGAACCATCCATATTTGCCTGAAGTGATTCAGGGAAATCACGGAAAACCTAAATCAGGATTGCCGGACGCAACACAGGATTGAACCATCGTCCTCACCAATCACAGTCCAGTGTGCTAACTGCTGCGCCACCTCGGTCAGTACACTTTCAATTGCCGATGCATTCACTCGAATTGCCTTCCTTGGTCTGTTGTACCTCCTAGTGGTACACCGAAATGGACGATGCATGCTCAGAAGAACATGGTCGTGATTGTTTCGGCAGTAATATCAACCATAGGGAACATCTCTGGCCAGTGTGTGGTATGGTCAGTGGCTGTAAGACAGTAGGTGTACCTCTCCGGTGGTGGGAGTGGCCTGACAGTGTCCGGATACACACGGTCAAATCTTTGTATCAGTGAAACAAACATGCCAACAGGTCCCTGACATGCCAGCTAACTTTGCTCCGTTGGCAGGCCACACATTGACATACATCTTGCTTACAATCTTTGTCCATGTTTGGCCACACAGAAGCTCAGTTAATCATCATTAAATATCACATATACTAAAATTAACTGCAAGGACAAATTGTAAGACTTGAGGCTTAACAAATAGTACATGAATTCATCTGAATAGTGATACATTTAGAATTGAAAAAGGCTTCAGATAGGGAAATTCCATATAACTGAACTTTTTTCAGCAATCCTAGATGGTGTTTTCTTATCCTTAATCGGGGGGGGGGGGGGGGGGGGGGGGGGGGAAATGTGTTAAAGGATCATATGTAAGCTACCTTCAAGAAGCTTTTAATGGAGATAGACTTCAACAAATAATAGAAGAATGTAAGTGTTGTGTTTATTAAATGTGTAACAATCATAATTCTCATTCATTTTATAATTTTTTAAATTATAAACCATGTATACAAATTGCTAAGCCCCTGTTATCTCTTTAACTTCCATTGAAGTTGCCTCTCATTTGGTTTCTGCCTTTCTCTTCTGCTACACACATTCTTTCTTAACTTTGAAACTTTTGCTTCAGAATTCACAGAATTTACATATTACTTACAGTTTCCAGTAACTGTTAATATATTTGGCTATCCCATGTGAATGTGGTATAGGTATTCTGTTCATTATACTACCACTATCCACTGTTTTATGTCTAAAGAGCTAAGACTAAATCACACAACATTTGTACGTGCTATATATGTCAGATGTAAAAATCCTCAAATAATATTGTGTTATCTCCCTCTCCCTCCCTCTCCTCCCCCCTCTTCCCCATCACATCCCCTTCCATCACTGCTCCCTCCCCACATATTGTATTTGCTTGTGGTCAATCTCACTGCATAAACACATTACATACAGGGGGATTCTGTATCAATTTGAGGTAAGGGACCCTGGTCTGGAAATGGCCAAGTCGAAAGTTGTTAGCAAAAATAGTTCTGATACCTCTGACTGTGGACTAGTGGACTTCTTCTATGGTTAGCTCTTTGCTTTCCATATTTTATGAGGAGGTAGCCTGGGCCAAAACAAGAAAAAATTGTCTAGTAAACATGGCTCTAAACTGCATATCTTAAGAGCAAAGCTGTTTTAATTTACTAACCCGATATTGTGCACATGCTCATTGGCAGTGCTCCTATGGAAGATACATGAAAATAATATATAATAAATGCTATAGAATGTGTGTTATGGGAGTTGGAATGTGTTTATAATTACTTGTGCTTTGAGTTTGACGGTTCAGTACTTACTTATAAAGGACTGCTGATGATGAGCATGTGCTCAGCAGCTTTTCAGTAAATTAAAAAATGTAAAAACCAAGCAGTCTTACTGTTATATTTACAAACAAAAATGTCTTCCATCAACTGTGTGAAGGCTGCAAGATGCCTTGAATATAGAACTATGAACCCTTGTTCAGCAGAAGAGATAAGTATTTTACAGTAGGAAAGATGAAAAAGTGTTCGCTGCTCTCAAGATATGAACTTTAGACCCCATGTTTACACATTTTTTTTTTGTTATCTTGATCCATACTATGGAAAGCGTAGAACTCACGGTACAAGTTGTACACTAGTACACTGTCAGAGGTATTATAAGAATTTTCGCTTGTAAATTTGGATTTGGTCATTTCCAGACCAGTCCCTTACCTCAAATTAATACATTTATCCTTCTCCATCATCCCTGAAAGTTTGTAACATAATCATGGAATCACACTGTATATTTTTAGACGTTTCGTATTATTGGCATATTTTCGTAGTGATATTTTGGATAATTTCACCTTCCTTCAGCAGTCCCCTGCATCAACAATTATCTGTGGAGGCATTCCTGAAGACAGTCAGTTACAGCAAGTTAGCTGTGGCTGTGAATTCACTACAGCATTAGAAGCAGCAAGTGGGCGTCTGTGGGCATGGGGCAGCAATGCTCATGGCCAGGTACTGTAAAATTATTGAAACTTTATGAAGAACATTATACAAAATGTTTCCCTTTGTTTCCTCATTCAATTGTATGTATATCCAACATAAACCTAAACTGGTCCTCAGAACTTCATAGTCAGGAAAGGAAAATACTCCCAAGAAAACTATAAACTTAAATTTTGTAGTATAACATTTTGAGAGAGATGCACGCTTGTGTGATACAATTATCTCCACTGCTTTCCCGCAACTAACAACATCCGTAAAAAGTACTATCATTTCAGTATAGGAAGTAAGTTATACTTGCTGGTGACTAACAAAGTAACTAACACACAGTGGCTATTATATTTTGATGGAGAACCACTCCCCAGCCATGAGATGATTTGAACACATGAACTCCATCACATACTTTTGCTCAAATGTTATGTTGGGGTTGTGAATTTGGGATTTATTGTGTTAAGCTTAAATTAAAATGATTTTTATAGCTAATCACCATATCGTTTCTAACAGAACCATCACCACCACCACCACCACCACACATTCATTGGTGATGCTATTGTTCAGCCTTTTGGTAATCTCAGAATATCTACATACGAAAAGTATCTCGACAAGAAAGTAGCATATGAATTTCAAGTCACTTGCAATTTCAGAAGTTAAAATTTGTTGGCATGAATACAAATCTCAACTCAGTTGTACTCTCTGGCACGTCATCAGTATCTCATATTCAAATGATGAATTTGATGTTAATTGCTGAATCCATTATTTTAGTTTCATTGATTTATTTATATTTAGCTACTGTATGCAAAACAGGAAGTGCCCATGTTAAGTCAGAAAAGGAAGAAAATCTTGGTCTGTGCGCAAGACACTAAATTAGGTTTTCCTCTGAGAAACCAAATACATCTCTCACTTCATGTGTTTCCATATCTTTTGAGTCTAAAATCTTCTCTGATGTATGCACAAATGAAGCATATCTGACCTGCCCCAAGATTCATTATGACTGTACACTTCTTGGCTTGCATATTTCTCCCTTCTTTGCCTCATCATAAACTGTGTGCACTGCACAGTGTTTAAATGTAACTTAAAGCATTGTATGATATCTGCTTAATTTAATGAAGTGTCATTGTGTGGTCTCATATTCCTTGCAATGCCATCACAAAGCTGTCATATGAGAATTTATTACGATTTTAGATTAAACATGAAAAAGAATGAGGAAACAGCAAACATTACTCCATCACAAAACTATATAGTGACTTGGCACAGTGGTAAGACGTTGAACTCACATTTGTGAGGATGGAAGTTCTGATCTCCCTCTGGCAGTCCAGATATACTTTTTCTTTGGTTTTCCTAAATTTCTTAAAGTATATCCTGGTAAGATCTTTCTGAAAAGGATGTGGCTTATTCTTTCCCATCCTTACCCGGTTCGAGTTTGTTCTCCATGTCTAATGACAACATAATTTACAGAATGTAAACCCTAATCTTCCATCCTTTTTTTTTTTGCCATAAAACTGCACACTACAAATAGTAATTTAGTTCTAGTGTGGGGCTACAGAGGTCTTAAAGCAATTCTTTATTGTTAATAGCTGGGCAGGCCACCTTTAGAAGAGGGCAAGGCACTCGAGGGTCGCCTCATCATGCTGAAGACATCAAAACGTGTCATTAAATTGCCACAAGGTGCTCATAATGCTTGTGATATGCCACAGGAAGTGACAGGAGTTCCAAGTAACAGCATCTCTTTTCAGGCCCAGGTACGTATCATACTGACATAACATTTTTCGACAGTCAATCAGCAGTTATATTCTTTGCAAATGCACTTTTTTTTTCATTTTCAGAACACACTACCTTTAAGATTATAAGTTTCACAATTTGGTTTTTCCTTATGTACATGAAAATCTTCTTCGTTCCTGCTCAGATGTCACCATCAGCCTATTCATTGTGGAAGTTCTTCATTGCAACTCAATTGTTCAGTTACAAAAATGTTTAGATTCTCTAACATTAAAGCTGTTACCAGCTCAAATGTTAGTGTGAATGCCACAGTGCTTTAGCAAGTGTGGTACTGTTTCAGGGGGTATAGCCTTTCCATTTTCCAACCTATGAGTTAACATACTCAGTCAGTTATGTGTTCCTATAGTTTAAAGCTGACTGTGAGGCATGCTATATCATTGCAGTTTTCCTTAAATATTGATCATTTCTAGAGGTGAAAGTATTTGTAAGGGACTGGATAAAACTCCTAGGACTTGTCAGGAATCAAACAAGGACATGCTGGAATTACAGGCTCCAAGAATATTGAAAGTATAAAATCTTTCAGTAAAGCTATACTCTTTCTTATTGTCATGCACTGCTGGCCTATTAACCTAGTTTTATCTGTGTTTACCTTCCTGTCCAGACCACTGTTGTTTTATGTATATTTAGCTTGCCTTTTATATTTATAAAATCAGTTTTTTGCTAAGTTCAGTCAAAAAGAAATCTGCTATTGCGTATCATTGCTTTGACATTGGTCATCCTATAGATTATAACAATACAGAGATTCTGGCATGCACTTCCAGCTACTGGGATATTATTATTAAGAAAGCAGCCAATTAGCAAGTGACCTTAAAAATTGAGATGGATTCTACTTGGAGTTCTCCTCCCCCCCCCCCCCCCCCCAGCCCCCCACCGCCCTCTCCTGGCACCTGCCACAACAACACCCCTCCCCCGCTTGCTCACTCAACAATTAATGCTACTTGCTTAACCAATGGCAATTAAGATTCACTATTGATAATTCTAAGATTGGTCCTCCTTTGGATGTGTGGTGGCATTAGTTGTTTACAGTGTGTGCTGCCTTTTTGCATATGTCCGATATGTGGATGTTTTAAATTTTCTTGAACAACCCCCTCTCCTGCATTTGTGCCTCAAAAATGGTGTGTTGTGCACTTGTGTAAATTTCAACATTTTATAGGGCAGGAGAAACTAAATTTTCTAGCATGTTCTGCTTAGCAATGTGTTACACCAATTGGTGGGCAACTGCGTCAGGCCCAACAGCTCAGGGATGCGGGTTCCTCAGTGTGAGCCACCCAACATATGAAGATGACTGGATTCTAGTGTTACAGACTAGCAGTAGCAGTCGAGGTTAGTGCTGCTAAGTGCTTGAGTCATGAGGTAGCAGTTGGAGGTCCGAGGCATGGTGGCATTAGTGGCAGCTGCTACTCTGTTGTAGCATTTTCTTCAAGGCAGTGACTGGCATGGGGTTCAAACCACAACATAGCTCAACTGTCCAGATGATGACTAGCTGATATGTCATGAGGCCAAAACAACAGTGGATACATTGCTTCTGTTTCAAAAGGGCCTCGGGCCTCCAACTGCTACCTTATGTCTCAGACACTCAAGAGTGGTTAGCCATCTCAGCAGTAATGGGTTACTTAGTAAATTAGTTTGGATTTCAAAAATGCTGTTCCACTGAGACAGCAATACACAATTTCACTGGCCACATAATAGAGTCTTTAAATAGTAAAATGTCACCAATAGGAATTTTCTCTGACTTGTCCATAGTGTTTCATTGTGTGAACCATTACATTATGTTACAGAAATTACAATTCTATGGTACAAATGGAAACAGCATATAAGTGGTTTAAGTCATGTCTATGGAAAAGGAACAAAAAGTTTCTTTATGTGGTTTAGTTGATTTAAGGAAGTTTTCCAATTCATCTAACTGGGGTGAAATTACATTAGGTGTTTCACAGGTGTTTCCTGACAGTTAAATCGATACTCAGTGTTAACAAATTTCTCTTCTTCAGAAACGCTTTCCTTGCCATTGCCAGTCTACATTTTATATCCTCTCTATTTCGATCATCATCAGTTATTTTGCTCCCCAAATAGCAAAACTCCATTACTACTTTAAGTGTCTCATTTCCTAATCTAATTCCCTCAGCATCACCCAACTTAATTCGACTACATTCTATTATCCTCTGATGTCATATGGAATAATATTTAGGGGTAACTCAACAATTAGGCAAAAAGTATTCACTGCTCAAAAGACAGTGGTTAGAATAATGTGTGCGGCTCATTGTCGCACATCTTGTAGACATCTGTTTAAAAGGTTAGGAATTCTAACAATGGCCTCACAATATGTTTACTCAGTAATGAAATTTGTTCTCAACAACATGGACCAGTTTAAAAACAACAGTGACATTCATTGTTATAACAGCAGAAGAAAGATATACTTACGCTATCCTCTACTTAACCTATCTTTGGCACAGAAAGGGGTAAAATATGCTGCTGAAAAACTTTCTGATAAAGTACTAGGTGAATTAAAATGTTTGACAGACAGCAGTAACAGTTTTAAAAATAAATTGAAATAATATCTCCTTGACAACTACTTCCATACCATAGATGATTTATTGAATAGGGATAAATAAATCTGTAATTATAATATATGCATTTTGTGCCATTTAAGGGAATGGGGTAGTTAAAAAAAAATTAAAGGTTTAAAAAAACTTCATTCATGTGTGCATTTCTTATGCACTTGAAACATCATAACAGTTACCGTGAGATTGACCAGTGGAACACGTAACTAAGTAACTAAACATTCAGGCCACCAGACAACTGACTTCAGACTGTAGACCTCTATCTGAATCAGAAAAAGTGCCTTTTTACTGCCCAAGAAATAAAGATATTGGCACATCAAGTGAAGCGTAGTCCATTCCAATTCAGAGAAAATAAGAGCAGTCCCAGATTTTCTGATTCCTGGCACATTCATGATGTGAGAAGTTTTCCTCCGACGGTGCTCATGCTACTGGCAGATCTAAAGGACTTTAAAGGACTTCTGCATCAAGGCATATCCATTGCAAGGACTAACATTATCTCCAGTCCTAACATTGTATGACAAGAATGCTAAAACAGAACTTCACACCAACACTAGCAATTGTGGGGTAGGTTCTAGTGCAATTCAGGAAGATGCTGAAAAGATGGTGGGCCATGTTCCAGGGTACTCTCCAAATCCAAGATGAGCTACTCCACAACTGAGAAGAGAGCCTTGCAGTTGTTTGGGTCATCAATAAGTTCTGGCCACATTTATTTGGCAAACCGTTCGCTATTATGACAGACCACCATTCTCTGTGCTGACTGACTAGACTGATGGGTCTGTTGGGTCATTTGGCAACAAAAGCAAACACAAACACATGGATGCCGACTGCAGTTCAGGAAACCTTTGGCAGAGCACAGCAGAGGGAATGAAATCACAGTCACTGCAGCATTACAAATCAGTGCATCCGAACAGAAGATGATGTAGCATTGCTGGAAACCACAGGAGCCTTAAGGAGGAGGAACCAACCAACAAATAATTCCAATTAATATGTGGATCGCTGTATAAGAGGGACTATGATCTAAAGGGTTGGAAAGAGCTCCATCTCATTCCAGCTCATTTACAACCAGCTATCCTGAAGTTTTTTCATGATGGTCACCTGAGATTTGTGGAGACTCTTGACAGAATCAGATGCAGATATCAATAGCCAGGTCCCCACTAAACTTTACACACTGTGTTAGCTACAGTAAGGTACACCAGCAACAGAGGCATGTGTCGCAACCACGTTCAGGGCAACTTGTACAAACACTGTCTGCTGCGGTACCAGTACACTGAATCCGAATCGAGCTTCCCAAAGTCAACAAATGGGAATCAATGATTAAGAAATTGCGCTGGCTACCTCACTCACTATCCTGCCACTAAATCTGTCGACTGCCAAAGCCCCAGAAATTGTGAGGTTTGTTGGTAATTTTGCATTGCAACATCTGACAACTGCCTACCACCCACAGATGAATAGCCTCACAGGATGCTTTATTAAGGCATCGGAAAATATGCTCTTGATGTACGCTGAAACTGAACAGAGAGACTGTGACACAGCACTGCCCATCATTGCATTCATGTACAATACAGGAAAGCGTGCCACTGCAGGCTTCACAGCATGCTTTCTGGTTCATGTCATGAGACCAAAACAACAGTGGATACACTGCTACTGTTTCAAATGGATGATACGATGACAACTAAAACACCACGGCTGATGAAGCAAGGCACCTGGCTCACATACAGGTCCTGGAGAAAGACCAAAAGCAATGCCAAGCACCAACCAGCAAGGTACAGCCTGGGAGATTTGTTATAGATTTTTACACCTGAACAAAAGTGGGACTATCAGAAATTTTACCAGAATACTACTTTGAGCTGTATCCTCTGTCACTTGTTGGACATCCAATACAGAGTTGGGTATTAGAAACTACATCAAGAAGACAAAAGCACAGAGACATTGTCCATGTCCTCTGTATGTAGCAGATCAATGATGGGAGGCTGGAGGAAACTGAAGACCCACTCAACAATAGCATTGCATCAACAGGAGGGGCTATCTTCAATGCTCATCACAGTGAAGAGGATGTGAAAAATATAATCAGTGTGGATCTGCCATTACAACAATACAAAAGACTGCTGACAAGATCTAGATCCAGGGTGCTATAGTTGGCTGCAATGAGATCTTCTGAAACAGCTGGTCACTGTCTACATCTACATCTACATCCATACTCCGCAAAACTCCTGACGGTGTGTGGCGGAGGGTACCTTAAGTACCTCTATCGGTTCTCCCTTCTATTCCAGTCTCGTATTGTTTGTGGAAAGAAGGATTGTCGGTATGCTTCTGTGTGGGCTCTAATCTCTCTGATTTTATCCTCATGGTCTCTTCGCGAGATATACGTAGGAGGGAGCAATATACTGCTTGACTCTTCTGTGAAGGTATGTTCTCAAAACTTTAACAAAAGCCCGTACCGAGCTACTGAGCATCTCTCCTGCAGAGTCTTCCACCGGGGTTTATCTATCATCTCCGTAACGCTTTTGCGATTACTAAATGAGCCTGTAACGAAGCGCGCTGCTCTCCGTTGGATCTTCTCTATCTCTTCTATCAACCCTATCTGGTACGGATCCCACACTGCTGAGCAGTATTCAAGCAGTGGGTGAACAAGCATACTGTAATCTACTTCCTTTGTTTCGGATTGCATTTCCTTAGGATTCTTCCAATGAATCTCAGTGTGGCATCTGCTTTACCAACGATCAACTGTATATGATCATTTCATTTTAAATCACCTCTAATGCGTACTCCCAGATAATTTATGGAATTAACTGCTTCCAGTTGCTGACCTGCTATATTGTAGCTAAATGATAAGGGATCTATCTTTCTATGTATTCCCAGCACATTACACTTGTCTACGTTGAGATTGAATTGCCATTCCCTGCACCATGCGTCAATTCGCTGCAGATCCTCCTGCATTTCAGTACAATTTTCCATTGTCACAACCTCTCAATACTCCACAGCATCATCTGCAAAAAGCCTCAGTGAACTTCCTATGTCATCTGCAAGGTCATTTATGTATATTGTGAATAGCAGCGGTCCTATGACACTCCCCTGTGGCACACCTGAAATCACTCTTACTTCGGAAGACTTCTCTCCATTGAGAATGACATGCTGTGTTCTGTTATCTAGGAACTCTTCAATCCAATCACACAATTGGTCTGGTAGTCCATATGCTCTTACTTTGTTCATTAGAAGACTGTGGGGAACTGTATTGAACGCCTTGCGGAAGTCAAGAAACACGGCATCTACCTGTGAACCCGTGTCTACGGCCCTCTGAGTCTTGTGGACGAATAGCGCGAGCTGGGTTTCACACGAGCATCTTTTTCGAAACTGATGCTGATTCCTACAGAGTAGATTTCTAGTCTCCAGAAAAGTCATTATACTTGAACATAATACGTGTTCCAAAATTCTACAACTGATCGACGTTAGAGATATAGGTCTATAGTTCTGCACATCTGTTCGACGTCCCTTCTTGAAAACGGGGATGACCTGTGCCCTTTTCCAATCCTTTGGAGCTCTACGCTCTCCTAGAGACCTACGGTACACCGCTGCAAGAAGGGGGGCAAGTTCCGTCGCGTACTCTTTATAAAATCGAACTGGTATCCCATCAGTTTCCGCGGCCTTTCCTCTTTTGAGCGATTTTAATTGTTTCTCTATCCCTCTGTCGTCTATTTCGATATCTACCATTTTGTCATCTGTGCGACAATCTAGAGAAGGAACTACAGTGCAGTCTTCCTCCGTGAAACAGCTTTGGAAAAAGACATTTAGTATTTCGGCCTTTAGTCTGTCATCCTCTGTTTCAGTACCATTTTCGTCACAGAGTGTCTGGACATTTTGTTTTGATCCACCTACCGCTTTGACATAAGACCAAAATTTCTTAGGATTTTCTGCCAAGTCAGTACATAGAACTTTACTTTCAAATTCATTGAATGTCTCTCGCATAGCCCTCCTCACACTACATTTCGCTTCGCATAGTTTTTGTTTGTCTGCAAGGCTTTGGCTATGTTTATGTTTGCTGTGAAGTTCCCTTTGCTTCCGCAGCATTTTTCTAACTCGGTTGTTGTACCACGGTGGCTCTTTTCCATCTCTTACGATCTTGCTTGGCACATACTCATCCAACGCATACCATATTTACTCGAATCTAAGCCGCACTTTTTTTCCGATTTTTGTAATCCAAAAAACCGCCTGCGGCTTAGAATCGAGTGCAAAGTAAGCGGAAGTTCTGAAAAATGTTTGTAGGTGCCGCCACAACTAACTTCTACTGTCGAATATGTGTAGCGCTACACAGGCATGCTTTGCAGGCACAAAGATAAATACTGGCTCCAAAACCTCTGCGCCAGTAAATAAATTTAAAAAAAAAAGTGGAAGACGAGATTTTTTATCCGCCCCGAGTTTCGACCACTACATTTTCATACATTACCCAACGAAGTAGATACAAATTCCGTATTATTCATCTTCAAAAGTAGCAGCATTTCAATGTACTACGAAAATCCGACTGGCAAGACTGTTTGGGATGTTTGTGAATCTGGCCAACTCTACCTTCTGAATTTTTCCTACCTGTGAGAAGAGATGGTTGCTAATAGGAATTTTTATGAATTGTGAATCACATGCAGTATTCTCTTCACCATAAGAATAATACTAATATAAACATTTTGCCTTGTATTCTTTCGTGTTTGCTGCCTAATAAACTACGAAACTAGAGTGAGACAACAGCAAACACGGAAGAATATACATATCATGTCGTGTTTATATTCGTATTATTCTTATGCCTAATAGTGATACAGTCAGAAATGAAGCACGGCAATTGACTAGATTTTTAAATCTAAGATGACTCTAATTTCTGTGCAGAATGTAATGTACTACAGAGGCGTCTACAAAGATTTTCAGAGAAAAATTTTCGCTGAACTCTCCTCCAGAACATCTTCTATCATACGCAGTCTATTATTTGGTTCTTGTTGATCATTATCAAAGAAAGCATTAGTGTAAGTAGCAACAAATAGCAGTCGCTTGCCATTGTTTCACTAATGAGATGATTCCTCTCTTTTTTTATTGTAAGCAGCAGTAGCGCGCACAAAAGCAAGGCATGCCACTAGCGGCGACTGGTCGTAAACACTCATTATCAGAATGCGACAAACAATGCATGACACAGTGCAGTAATGCATTTTCAGCTTAGAGTGACACGTAAAGATCTATAACAAAGAGAACGGCACTTATCAGATCAAAGAAAAATAAGCAATCAATTCAAACCAAACGAAGCACGTGAAAAAGGAAGGGTACCCATATAAATACGGACGTAGCGCCTGACGCATTGCAATGGCTACCTGGTAAAGCTTAACTGCTAAGCTTACGACTCGAACCAAACTACTGTAGTTGTATCGTCATTCATTCGACCTAAATTGTGTCTCATATTACAATGGACCAACTTTGTTTCGATCTGGAGGTGTGGCCTAAAACTTTTCTCTCCCCTTGAATTTCGAGTCTCAAATTTCAGGTGCAGCTTAGATTCGGGAAATTGTTTTTTCCTTGATTTCGAGTCTCATTTTTCAGGTGCGGCTTAGATTCGAGTGCGGCTTAGATTCGAGTAAATACGGTATTGTACGATGGTTTTGAACTTTGTCCACTGATCCTCAACACTATCTGTACTTGAGACAAAACTTTTGTGTTGAGCCGTCAGGTACTCTGTAATCTGCTTTTTGTCACTTTTGCTAAACAGAAAAATCTTCCTACCTTTTTTAATATTTCTATTTATGGCTGAAATCATCGATGCAGTAACCGCTTTATGATCGCTGATTCCCTGTTCTGCGTTAACTGTTTCAAATAGTTCGGGTCTGTTTGTCAGCAGAAGGTCTAATATGTTATTGCCATGAGTCAGTTCTCTGTTTAACTGCTCAAGGTAGTTTTCATATAAAGCCCTTAAAAAAATATCGCTGGATTCTTTGTCCCAGCCACCCGTTATGAACGTTTGAGTCTCCCAGTCTATATCCGGCAAATTAAAATCTCCACCCAGAACTATAACATGGTTTCCAGGAGAGAGAGCAATGCCACAAGTTGTGGTGCATGCAGTGTGGTGTAGTGGTTAGTGTCACTGGTGTGGCATGCTGTGGGTTGTAAGCTGAAACACAACCACTAATAATTATTGCTACTTAGTATTTATCATTTCTGGAAGGTTATCAAAATACCTTATGTTTGTGTACTCTGGAACATTTGATGGAGAGGGGGGGAAAGGGGGGGGGGTCAGCTCTCTCCATCCAGGAGATCAGTTCAGTGCTGGCAAAACGTTGGTGTTTTTCCTGATGACACTGCTTTCAGATTCGGACTCAAGCATGGTCACAATGTGATAGTAATGTGTTTGTTTGAAAAACTTAAAAAATCAAAGTGACAATTTAAGGGGTGAGACCTATCGCGAGGTTCTATTTTTCTGTGAATAAGTTTTTTCCTCCCTCTCAGTTGGCTGACCACAGTTGGATGAAGAGGCATTCCAACGAAGAATGTATGAACTGAGAGGAACGGTCAACTATCATTTAATAGCAGATGTGTCAAGTTACAGTTTCTTTCAATATGCAACAAATGATGTATCTGTAAAGTATTGCACTGTAATTTTATTAATCCTGTATATATCAAATGGATTCATATGCACACACATTTAAAGTTACATATAACACACTTCATATGTATAAATATTTATATATAAAACACACTTAATACATTTAAATATTCTTCAGCGGAGTAAAGGTAGTGATGCTGCAAGTATGACTTTAAAGATTTTCCAAAGGTTTTGTCTTCAGTAATTGCTTTTATGTTCTTGGTTAAGTTTGTTACAAAATTCAAGCCCTGTTTTAGCACAGGGCTGTGATTATTTGTGTCATATATAAGTTTTTGTTTTGTCTGGTTAAGTGATTATGAACATCACAGTTTTTATTTGCAATCTGCAGTTCTTATCTATTACATTTACAATCCCGTCTCCAGCCATTCTGATTTAGGTTTTCCGTGATTTCCCTAAATCGCTTCAGGCAAATGCCGGGATGGTTCCTTTGAAAGGGCACGGCCGATTTCCTTCCCCATCCTTTCCTAACACGAGCTTGTGCTCTGTCTCTAATGACCTTGTTGTCGACGGGACATTAAACAACACTAACCTAACCTATTACATTTATTTAAAGAAATAAGGGATTTCATAATGTGGATATGCAGTAAAGGAGGAAGGCTGAAGATCTTAAACAGACCTGTAATGAATCAAGCAGTGCTGGTAGCTGAGCACCAAGTTAAGGGCACTGACTGAAACAGTTCAACAAATTGTGCTGACAGAAGTACCCTTTGCCACACACCTGCTTTCTCACTGACCTATTGCCATGACTCAGTGACTGCCCAGAACACGTTACACACCTTCAAGAAGCTTTCGTATTAGGAAGAAACTTCATCAACATGGAGGAATGCGGCTGTGGTATTCCGTGTGGACGACAATCAGCCACCAGACAACAGTATCCCCTCCCCTGTGAAGCATGTAGTGTTGTGCTGTGCTTCACTGTGTTGTACATGAAAGTCATGATAGGCAGTGTTGTGTCACTGTCTCTCTGTTTGACTTATGTGTGCATCAAGAACATATTATCCAACATCTTAATAAAGCATTCTGTGAAGTTATTCATCTGTGGATGGTAGACAGTTGTCAGATGTTGCAATGCGAAATTACCTCTAATACTAGTCTCAACTGGAGAACTTTCTCACTATCCGAGATTAACACAAATGGTGTTCCGTGCTCCAAAATGGTCATCTACAAGAAACCTCACAATTTCTGGAGCTTTAGCAGTCGACACAGTGACAGCATAGTGGGCAAGATAGTCAGTACAATTTATTATCCATTGACTCCCATTTGTTGACTTCGTGAACCTTGATTCGGATTCATTGGACTAGCACTGCAGCAGACAGCATTAGTATCCGTTGCCCCAAAGGTGGTTGCGACACACGTGTCTGTTGCTGGTGTACCTTACTGTAGCTCACACAGTGTCTGAATGATCAGTGGAGACCTGGCAATTGATACCTGCATCTGATTCTGTCAATGGTCTTCACAAATCCCCGGTGACCAAATGTTGGAAACTTTAGGATAGCTGGATGTAATGCAGTAGTGACTGAGGTTTCGTCCACGCTGCTGTGCTCTGTGAAAGGATTCCTTGAACTTCAGTTGACCTCCATGTGTTTGCATCCTCTTTTGTAATGTAAACCACTGTGATGATGTACTCCAAACCCCCCAGTGTCCATCTTGGCAGATGACCCAACAAACCCTTCATGCTAGTCAGCCAGCACAGAGAATGGTGGTCTGTCTTAACAGTGAACAGTTTGCCAAATAAATGTGGCCAGAACTTATTGATGACCCAAACAACTGCAAGGCTCTCTTCTCAGTTGTGGAGTAGCTCATCTTGGATTTGGACAGTATCCTGGAACATGATCTTTTTAGCATCTTTCTGCAATTACACTAGAACCTACCTCACAGTTGCTTGTGTTGGTGTGATGTTCTGTTTTAGCATTCTTGTCATACAGTGCTTGGACTGGAAGTTCTTGCAATGGATTTGCCATGGTACAGAAGTTCTTTAAAGTCCTTTAGAACTGCCAGTAGTATGAGCACAGTATGAGAAAAACTTCTCACATCGTGAGTGTGGTGAGAATCAGAAAATCTGTGACTGCTCTTCCTTTCTCTGGATTGGAATGGACTACACTTCACTTGAGGTGCCAATATCTTTATTTCTTGGGCAGTAAAAAGGCACTTTTTCTGATTCAGATAAAGGCCTACAGTCTGAAGTCAGTTGTGTGGTGGCCTCGATGTTTTTCAAAAGCCTTTAAGAAAACAACAGTATCATCCAGATACCTAAGACATGTTGTGTATTTAAGGTCGTTGAGGCAAGTTGTCATATTGTCGAAGATAGTTGGAGTGTTACAAAGTGCAAATTGCATAACATTAGGCTTACAGGGGCCATCAGGGCTTATGAAGGCAATCTTTTCTGGGTCAGCCTATCAGCCTCGATTTGCCAGTGGGCTATCTATACATCCATAGCTTAGAAATACTTTGTTGCTTTCAAACAGTCTTAGTGTGTCATCAGTGTGTGGATTAACATAGACATCATTCTGTAAGATTTTGTTCAGTTGTTGATAATCAACAGAGAAAAGCCAGGGACCACTCTTCTGCTTCACAAGCACCACAGGAAAGGACCTAAAACTGTCTGTAAGTTCAGTGACCTTACCTCATAGCATCCTCTTCACTTTCTCCTGAATTATTTGTTGTTCAGCTGTGATACACTTTATGAGTTCTGGCTAATTGTTGGTTGACATGGTGTTTTATCATAGGTCATTTGGTCTGTGTTTTCTCCTCTCTGGATCTGAAAACATAAAGAAATTGATGCAGAAAAGCTGCTATCAGTTACCAACATTCAGACCAAATCCCGGGGCAGTGCAATATTAGCTTTCTCTCCTTCATTGTAGTGGTAGCATCAATTACATTAATATGCTCTTTCTGAACTGTTTCGGCTGTTGCTGTGCACGCCTGTTTGAATGAGTTGTGGCTACTCATGACAACCAGTGAGCCGAAGTTACCCTTCGCCACTTGTCTAAATAGGAACACAAGGAAACATATGGCCATTAATGGGATACAATTTACTGGTTCATGGGGCGACATCAAAAGGAACGCAATGAAAGTAGTTTACTCATCTCAAACACATTTAACAACTGCAGGCCCAGAGACCCATACCTGCCCTTAAAAAGACATTATCCTTGTCAGATGGTGTTGGTGTACAGCTGCTCATGCATGGCATACCTGGTGATAACAGTTGGTGACCAGGCTGCCTCTAGTGGCAGTGGCACGCACTACAACTGCTGGAGTAGGTGGGTACAACCAGACTGGTCACCCTCGGAGTGGCCAGAATGAGGTGACAGGCCCATGGCTCATGGAGGGGCCCCTGTGCCCATCCAAGGACGCAACTGGTTCCAGTGAAGTGTCTCGAGTCACTCTTTGGTGTGAACCATGAAGACACAGGCATGAGCATTGACAAAACCGGCACTGCTGCGGAACACCTGCAGAAGCTCGGAAGGACTCTTGGCTCCAGTTGGCATCGTTCTGTAACAGCCAAAAAAAAAAAAAAAAAAAAAAAAAAAAAAAAAAAAAAAAAAAAAAAAAGTGAGAGCCTGCTCAAGCAGAAATTTTTCTGTGTACTTTCACATCTTCCTCTTAAACATTTGGACAAGGTGTACTGCTTCACTGTTCAACTGCAGATTGATGGGAGGTGCCTTGAATTGGCGAATGCCATTGTGTGCACCTAAGTTCTTGGAAGGGTACACCACGAACTGTGGTCGATTGTCCGAAACCAGGGTGCAAGGTGGAGAATATCTTCAACAGGCCTTAGCAATAGCATGTTCTGTCATGGACAAAAAATGACATAGGGAAAACGAGAAAAAGCAGCAATCGCTGATAATGTGGAAGTGTCTAAAAAGGACTGGCAAAATCAGTGTGGACTCCTTTCAAAGGCTGGTCATGACAAAAGAACAGTGTGCGCTGCTGTCTTTTGATTGGAACACTTATGGCAAGCAGCGATCAGATGTTCCACCTCCCAATCAATGCTTAGCCCAAACACATGGCAGCATGCAAACTATTTTGTGTGAGAGATACTCCAGTGATCCAGATGTAATAAGCAGAGCTTCTAGAACTACAATACCACAGCAGAGACAGTGCTTGAACTGGTGATGGAGAAACCATCTACCATCTGTGTCGCCTCCATATCCAATTGAAAACAAAGCAGTCCCTCCTGGTCAAACGAGGGGTCAGGGCCATGGGGAACCAGGACAGAGCAGCCGTTTTCCATGTTGTGGTATGCAACAAAAATAGATCTCATTATTTTACTGGGAGAAGAATGAAGTCTATTTCTGAACACAATGAGCAGTTTTCTCTGCTATGAACACCTGCAGGCTTAATAGGGAAAGAAAGGGCTTGCGGTCAGTACTTAAATGAAATTTTGCACCATACAAGAACATATGATTTTTTTTAAGGCTTAGACAATAAAAAGAGCTCCTTTTTTCACCTGAGAATAATGTTGCTGAGCTGAGTTGAGTGTTTCTGACACAGAGGCAACAGGCTGTTTGCAGACACCTGAATGGTGATGGGGCCAGGACCACCCCTTCCCATGATGAGACATGTCTGTGGCCAGGACCAGATGCTTGATGGATGGAGATGTTGCAAGACATGGCAAACACTGTTCTTAAACTGCACAAAACCTTGCTTACAGTCTGTAGACCAAACAAAAGGAGCACTTTTCTGAAGTAACAGATGCAAGGGGTGGGAGACAGCAGCTGCTCTGGGGATAAACTTCTGATACTATGCCAGTTTGCCAAGGAATACCTGATGTTCTCATAGGTAAGACAAATGGGGCAAAGCCATAATGGTGGTGACATGTTATTTCATGGGGCTCATGCCTTGCCAGGAAATTTCATGGCCCAAATAAACAATGGGAGCTGGAAAAAGTGAGATTACATTTGAAGCCAACGGTCTTTAGAACAGTAAACAAAGAATGGAGGTTTCTTAGATGATGCTCTGTGCTAGCACCTATCTTGATGGTATCATCAAGATAGTTAATGCAATGAGGGACAACGTTTGAAACACATTTTCAGTACTCACATTGTTAACCACAAAGTAGGTAATGGAATGGGCATATAAACTATGTCAGCCAATCTGTCTATTGCTGACAAAGTTCTTAACAGGTGAAAGCTATAATTGTGTGAGTCTTTGTGTTGTGCCTATCTGCGACTCAGCACAAGCATTTGGAGAGCAGAAGACAATATGTCAGTATGTTTCCACGGTGGTCAACCGTGACACATTATATGCTACTCCAGTGAAAGAAGGCAAGCTACTGACACCAGATGTCAAGCATCTTAACAGTTCTGATCATTCCAGTCAGCTGCAGTTGATAACTGTCGATCTGTGTAACAAAGCCCATCCCCATACCCTGGACGAGGTAGCACCCAACATGCTGCAGTTATTCCCTATCACTGTTCAGAGGTTCCAGTTGGTCACTTAGCTGCTGACTTCAAGAAAAATAAGTGAGATGACAATCTACAGAGGTCAGGCCGTCACAAACGCAAATCTTCCATGGATAACAGTCAGCGAGATACCAGGAAATCTTGTTCATGTAATCACATAGGGCCAACGTGTCCAGGTGCTAGGTGTCTCAGGGGCTTATTACGATCAGTTAAAGAAACGATGGTCCTTGATATGAATGGAATTATGCTGAAAGTCACAAATGGGAAAGAAGTCCAGCCACAGTAACATATGTTGCACACAGTTCTTCTAATTTTTGACAGAATGTAGTTATAATGTTATTCTTGGATGAGACTTTTTGCAGGCATCATAGACTGAAAGAACAGAGCTCCAGAGTGACAAAGCTATTCCAACAAATACTAATAACAAAAATTGCTTTGGTAAGCTGTATACTGTGTAGACATTATTACTGTGTCATCATCAGAGAGACAAGTTCCACTCATCAGTCAACTTGCTCAGTTAAACTGTGAAGCTTTCATCAATTGCAAAAAGCTACTCAGCCTCACAAAAGAAACTTACACGGCAGAGACAATAATAAGCACTCTAGCTGGTAGTGGTAACCCACCGATTACTACACCTACCAGCCATTACAGCAAGCATGTGTTTCCTTGGGTTCCTAGCTAGAACACAAGTGGTTATGTTAAGGGTCAAATTTGGATGTGTTTTGGATTCTGTGTTTTTTTTCTGCCATTTGGTCCTTCCATGGAGGCTTTACTCCAGTCATAATGGCATGTCATACAGCATCAATAGAATGTTTGTTGGCTATGTTGACCCAGGCTCAGCCACTCGCTGTTTACCCCTCCTCCCCCAATGATGAATCTGTGGAAGACTGAGTTGCTTATGAGAAACAGCTTCGCCAACATTTTGTGGGGTTCCCAGTGGTCAACTCAGAGATCTGCAGGCCAGAACAAACTTTTTTTATTGTAGTGTGAGTAATGGATAAGCCATTAATCCTACAATTTGACATGATGGTGTTCCCCGTGTCCCTAGTCAACTCATAGATGTGTGCCAGATTAAGACCCCCCACCATTGCCATGCATCAAACATCACTTGGCAAGCTATAACAAACAACAGATTCCTGTTCTCGACCAATTCGTGGCTGACACAGTTCATATGCCCATTCCGTTACCTACTTTGTGGTTAACAAAGTGAATACTGTAACTCTGTTTGGTTTTTATATTGCAGATGAGATTCATCTCATGACAGACCAAGTGGCTTATCATAATTGGACAACAAAAAGACTCTCACAGTTATAGCTTTTGGCCATTAAGGCCTCCATAGACAGACATATGCTCGTGCCCCCACCCACCCACCCACCCATACACACACACACACACACACACACACACACACACACACACACACACACACAACTTACACACACGACTGCAGTCTAAGGGCAACTGAAACCACACTGTGAGCAGCTGCACCAGTCCATGATGTGAGTGGCGGCAACTGGGTGGGGGTAAGGAGGAGGCTGGAGCGAGGAAGGGGAGGGATAAAGTTGTGCGGGTGGTAGACAGCGAAGTGCTGGAGGTTAGACTGAGGGCAGGGGAGAGGTGAGGAGGAGGGTGGGCAGAGTGCGCAAAAGGAGAGAAATAAGAAGACTGGATGTGATGGTGGAGGCTGTGTAGTGCTGGCATGGGAACAGGGAGGGGCTGGATGGGTGAGGACAGTGACTAACGAAGGTTGAGATGAGAAGGGTCCACATGAATGGCCACCGACAAACTGTGGCCAAGAAACAAGTGGACCACCCTGTTGCTGAACATGCTAGCAAAAATGATATCCTCCATTTCAATGACTGCTTCACAGTCTGAGCCCTATGGATCCTTCCCACCAACACCAGCTATTCTGAATTGCACAGGTGGGAACTTTCCCTGCACTACATCCTATGTTCCCATAACCCTTCTGTCCTTAACCTTGGTTAGTCAGTGTCCTCACCTGTCCAGCCCCTCTGTGTTCCCATTCCAGTACTACACAGCCATCATTCCACCACCACAACCAGTCTTTTTATTTCTCTCCTTTTCTGCACTCCCCCACCCCCCACACTTCTCCCCTGCCCTCAGTCTAATCCTCAGCACTTCAATGACCACCACCCCCACCATACTATCCCTCCCCCTCCATGCTCCAGCCTCCTCCTTACCCCCACCCAGTCACCACGCCCATCATGCACTGGTGCTGCTGCTCACAGTGTGGTTTCAGTTGCCTGAGACTGCAGTTGTTTGTGTGTGTGTGTGTGTGTGTGTGTGTGTGTGTGTGTGTGTACACACATGTTGCACCTATGTCTGTCTATTGTTGACAAAGGCCTTAATGGGCAAAAGCTATAATTGTGAGAGTTTTTTTTTGTTGTGCCTATCTCCGTCTCAGCATCTCTGCTATATGGTGAGCAGCAACATTCCTTCTCTAATATTTTCATATTCCATCCTAGATTTTCTGTTGTTTGATTCCTGTAATGAAATGTGAGATTTAGACACCTTCTGTCTTATTTTCATTCACATTATGGCATAGGACCAAGACATTCTTTATGTAGGAATGTGTCATTTTCCCTTGACATTGCACCCTGTTCGTCAGTTGCATTTTTACTAAGCAGACTTGCCACTGATTGTACCACATATTTTCTTCATTTTGGCCTGGAATTTGTCCCTTCTATTGAGCTTCTTTTCAGTGCTCTTGAAGCACAATTGCAGTAAGTGTCTAAGTGAAAGTACAAATTTGGCAAACACTTCATGTCATCCTACCTGTTGTATTCTATGACTCTGTCACATTCTTTCAGCCATTTCTTTGGGGCATGACCAGCATCTCCAGAAACTACTTATGGATGCCTGATTTGCAGCTAACTAATTCTGGCTTGGAATCCATAGGTCTCCTAAATATACAGACCATGGGAGCAATGTACTTGTTGTATTCCAGTTCCTGTGCATGTAGGCAATGGCTTTTATGTTGCATAATTGGAACACGCCGATGTAAAGGTTTTGTTATGTATGCAAACATCGAATATTCCAGGATGCTGCTATTCATAATAATTCTTAATGTTCTGGAATATACAAACATAAGATATTCCAAGAGCCTTACAGAAATGATAAATAACAAAGAACTGCGGTATGCCAGCCAGTAACGCTAACCCATATGCCACACTACACACTACATCTCACAGCAATATGTTGTTGTTGTGGCCTTCAGTCGTGAGACTGGTTTGATGCAGCTCTCCATGCTACTCTATCCTGTGCAAGCTGCTTCATCTCCCAGTACATACTGCAGCCTACATCCTTCTGAATCTGCTTAGTGTATTCATCTCTTGGTCTCCCTCTATGATTTTTACACTCTATGCTGCCTTCCAATACTAAATTGGTGATCCCTTGATGCCTCAGAACCTGCCCTACCAACCGAACCCTTCTTCTAATCAAGTTGTGCCACAAACTTCTCTTCTCCCCAATCCTATTCAATACTTCATCATTAGTTATGTGATCTACCCATCTAATCTTCAGCATTCTTCTGTAGCACCACATTTTGTAAGCTTCTATTCCCTTTTTGTCCAAACTATTTATCATCCATGTTTCACTTCCATACATGGCTACACTTCATACAAATACTTTCAGAAATGACTTCCTGACACTTAAATCTATACTTGATGTTAACAAATTTCTCTTCTTCAGAAACGCTTTCCTTGCCATTGCCAGTCAGTTGTTTTGCTCCCCAAATAGCAAAACTCCTTTACTACTTTAAGTGTCTCATTCCCTAATCTAACTCCCTCAGCATCACACGAGTTAACTTGACTACATTCCATTACCCTCGTTTTGCTTTTGTTGATGTTCATCTTATATCCTCCATTCAAGACACTGTCCATTCCGTTCAACTGCTCTTCCAAGTCCTTTGCTGTCTCTGACAGAATAACAATGTCATCAGCGCACCTCAATGTTTTTATTTCTTCTCCATGGATTTTAATACCTACTCCGAATTTTTCTTTAGTTTCCTTTATTGCTTGCTCAATATACAAATTGAATAACATCGGGGAGAGGCTACAACCTTGTCTCACTCCCTTCCCAACCACTGCTTCCCTTTCATCCCCCTCGACTCTTATAACTGCCAACTGGTTTCTGTACAAATTGTAAATAGCCTTTCGCTCCCTGTATTTTACCCCCGCCACCTTCAAAATTTGAAAGAGAGTATTCCAGTCAACATTGTCAAAAGCTTTCTCTAAGTCTACAAATGCTAGAAATGTAGGTTTGCCTTTCTTTAATCTTTCTTCTAAGATAAGTCGTATGGTCAGTATTGCCTCACGTGTTCCAACATTTCTACAGAATTAAAACTGATCTTCCCTGAGGTCGGGTTCTACCAGTTTTTCCATTCATCTGTAAATAATTCACGTTAGTATTTTGCAGTCCTGACTTATTAAACTGATAGTTCAGTAATTTTCACATCTGTCAACACCTGCTTTCTTTGGGATTGGAATTATTATATTCTTCTCTAAGTCTGAGGGTATTTCGCCTGTCTCGTACATTTTGCTCACCAGATGGTAGAGTTTTGTAAGGACTGGCTCTCCCAAGGCTGTCAGTATTTCTAATCCAATGTTGTCTACTCCCAGAGTCTTGTTTCGACTTAGGTCTTTCAGTGCTCTGTCAAACTCTTCATGCAGTATCATATCTCCCATTTCATCTTCATCTACATCCTCTTCCATTTCCATAATATTTTCCTCAAGAACATCGCCCTTGTATAGACCCTCTATATACTCCTTCCACCTTTCTGCTTTCCCTTCTTTGCTTAGAACTGGGTTTCCATCTGAGCTCTTGATATTCATACAAGTGGCTCTCTTTTCTCCAAAGGTCTCTTTAATTTTCCTGTAGGCAGTATCTATCTTACCCCTCGTGAGATAAGCCTCTACATCCTTACATTTGTCCTCTAGCCATCCCTGCTTAGCCATTTTGCACTTTCTGTCGATCTCATTTTTGAGACTTTTGTATTCCTTTTTGCCTGCTTCATTTACTGCATTTTTGTATTTTCTCCTTTCATCAATTAAATTCAGTATCTCTTCTGTTACCCAAGGATTTCTACTAGCCCTCGTCTTTTTACCTACTTGATGCTCTGCTGCCTTCACTATTTCATTCCTCAAAGCTACCCATTCTTCTTCTACTGTATTTCTTTCCCTCATTCCTGTCAATTGTTCCCTTATGCTCTCCCTGAAACTCTGTACAACCTCTGGTTTAGTCAGTTTATCCAGGTCCCATCTCCTTAAAACCCCACCTTTTTGCAGTTTCTTCTGTTTTAATCTACAGTTCTTAACCAATAGATTGTGGCCAGAGTCCACATCTGCCCCTGGAAATGTTTTACAATTTAAAAACTTTTTCCTAAATCTCTGTCTTACCATTATATAATCTATCTGAAACCTGTCAGTATCTCCAGGCTTCTTCCATGTATGTAACCTTCTTTTATGATTCTTGAACCAAGTGTTAGCTATGATTAAGCTATGCTCTGTGCAAATTTCTATCAGGCGGCTTCCTCTTTCATTTCTTCCCCCCAATCCATATTCACCTATTACGTTTCCTTCTCTTCCTTTTCCTACTATCAAATTCCAGTCACCCATGACTATTAAATTTTTGTCTCCCTTCACTATCTGAATAATTTCTTATATGTCATCATACATTTCTTCAATTTCTTCGTCATCTGCAGAGCTAGTTGGCATATAAAATTGTACTACTGTAGTAAGTGTGGGCTTCGTATCTGTCTTGGCCACAATAATGCATTCACTATGCTGTTTGTAGTAGCTTACCCGCACTCCTATTTTTTTATTCATTATTAAACCTACTCCTGCGTTACCCCTATTTGATTTTGTATTTGTAATCCTGTATTCACCTGACCAAAAGTTGTTCTTCCTACCACCAAGCTTTGCTAATTCCCACTATATCTAACTTTAACCTATCCATTTCCCTTTTTAAATTTTCTAACCTACCTGCCCGATTAAGGGATCTGACATTCCACACTCCAATCCGTAGAATGCCAGTTTTCTTTCTCCTGATAACGACGTCCACTTGAGTAGTCCCCGCCCGGAGATCCAAATGGGGGATTATTTTACCTCCGGAATATTTTACCCAAGAGGACGCCATCATCATTTAACCATACAGTAAAGCTGCATGCCCTCAGCAAAAATGATGGCTGTAGTTTCCCCTTGCTTTCAACCGTTTGCAGTACCAGTACAGCAAGGCCGTTTTGGTTATTGTTACAAGGCCAGACCAGCCAATCATCCAGACTGTAGCCCCTGCAACTACTGAAAAGGCTGCTGCCCCTCTTCAGGAACCACACGTTTGTCTGGCCTCTCAACAGATACCCCTCCGTTGTAGTTGCACCTATGGTACGGCTATCTGTATCGCTGAGGCATGCAAGCCTCCCCACCAATGGCAAGGTCCACAGCAATAGATCTGTCTGAAAATGTAATGTAGGAACAGATAGATTGCTACTTACCATAAAGAACACATGTTAAAATGCAGACAGGCTCAGTGAAAAGACATTTACATAAAGCTTTCAGCCACAGCCTTCATCAGCAAAAGTGAAACACAGACCAGTCATACGAGGTTGTCTGGAAAATACATATAAAAGTTGAATAATAACTTTATTTTACAATTATTCAGGTATTACAATATGGTCTCCTTCAAAGTACTCGCCCTGAGATGCGATACACTTCTGCCAACACCGTTTCCACTGTTGATAACATTGCTGAAAGTCTCCAGTTGTGATGTTGTTCAGTTGCCGTGTCGTTTCCACCTTGATGGCTTCCACATCTCCCAAGTGCCGCCCCCGAAGCACCATTTTACATTTCGGGAACATGAAGAAGTCACACGGGGCTAAGTCGGGTGAATAAGGTGGGTGGTCTATCACGTTGATTGAGCTTCGGGCCAAATACTCGCGCACAACGAGCGACATGTGAGCGGGCGCTTTGTCGTGATGAAGGATCCACCTGCCCCCTTTTGCCAACTCCGGTCGAACTCGGGTCACATGAGCTCTGAGACGTGTCAGAACTTCAACGTAAAAATTTCCGTTCACTCTCTGGCCGGGAGGGACAAATTCCTTGTGAACAATGCCCCTAGAATCAAAGAAAACAATCAACATTGTCTTCACATTGGACCTTGATTTTCGCGACTTTTTTTGTTCTCGGTTCTCCTGCTAGTTTCCATTCCTTGCTTTGAGATTTGAGCTCCACATCGAATTCGTAAAACCAGGACTCATCTCCAGTGAAGACTCGGTTGAGGAAGTCCCCTCGTTCCTCTGCTTCCAACCAATCCTCACAGCACTCAACCCTCTTTGCTTTCTATTCTGGCGTCAAGAGGTTCGGTATGATTTTTTGCACACAGTTTCTTCATTTCAAGTTTTTGTGTCAGGATTTCGTGAACGATCGTTTTGGGGCTTGACAGCTCGTCAGCAATCATTCTGACTGTCAATCTACGGTCTTTAAGAACACAAGCCCGAATTCGTTCAACATTTGCATCGGAACTCGATGTCGATGGGTGTCCTGGACGAGGGTCATCGTTCACTTCTTCTCGGCCATCCCGGAAGCTTTTTAACCACTTGTTCATGGTTGGTTCCTTCAGAGAATTGTCTCCGTAAACCTGTTTCAAACACTCAAAAATCTCACGACCGTTCTTGTCTGGCTTTGCAGGAAACTTGATGTTGACACACTGTTCCTCAATCAGAGAGAGCTCCATGCCAACAGCAGGTGAAAAAGGGTAACTGTCAACAAGCTGCCTCACACTCCCACCTTCACACAGACTGCTCTGACTCGAACTGAGCATTGATGGGATTGATTACAGCAGTAGTCCCACCTGGCGGTGACTACAACTTGTAACATAAAGACATTATTCAACTTTTATACGTATTTTCCGGACAAACCTCGTATACACAAGCAAGCACACCTCATACACACGACTGCCAGCTGCAGCAGCTCATGCCAGAATGCATTCCAACCCGGGCTGCTGGAGTTGGCCGTAACGTGTGTTCGGGTGTGCTTGCTTGTATGTATGAATGGTGTGTGTTTCTCTTTTGCTGAGCTCAGGCTGTGGCCAAAATCTTTATGTAAGTGTCTTTTAACTGTGCCGGTCTGCAACAGAACATGTCTTCTTAATGGTAAGTAGCAGTCTATCTTTTCCTGATTGTTGATATTCATACCTGGAGTTTCCATTGTTTGAAAATATAATGTGCAATATTTCAGAGGCACATCAACTAACTACGGTATGCCTGATCTCAGTGAGGCCTCTAATGTATTCTTAAAATTTTGGTAAACATTTTTGGAATACAGTGATCAATTAATTGTTATATTTAGATTAAAGTTCAGTCTTGATCACGTTATGTCTGTTTTAATGAGTAACCGGTTTCGGTTTTTTCTAT
Organism: Schistocerca americana; assembly: GCF_021461395.2. Lineage (NCBI taxonomy): Eukaryota > Metazoa > Arthropoda > Insecta > Orthoptera > Acrididae > Schistocerca > Schistocerca americana. The sequence continues at coordinate 416,554,062 of NC_060120.1, forward strand.
AAAACCATCATCAGACCCATTGGCTCCCTTGGGTTGGTAGGTGGAGCTCTCCTTGCTGCTGCAAGGAGAGCTCCACCTACCAACCCAAGGGAGCCAATGGGTCTGATGATGGTTTTATAGAAAAAACCGAAACCGGTTACTCATTAAAACAGACATAACGTGATCAAGACTGAACTTTAATCTAAATATATTCTTAAAATTCTGGTGTGCATAATACTACTGCTAATTAGGGTGTGATGAATCAGATTTGGATTAGTAGCTCATTTTGAATAGAAATAGAACTATAGGAGTAGGCATTGCATTAATAAGACGATAACTTCCTCATGTTTTATGCTGGTCCCCACCCCCACTCCTCCCACTCTGTGTGTAGTTGGTGAGGGAGAGGGAGAGTTTCCATTGTCAAATTAATTACATATAAACTTTTATGACTCCTTTTGCAACATCACTTACATTTTACCTAATGGCATTCTGATGTGTTTTTCTATATTTGTTTGTTGGTTCCTGTATTCTAATGTGTTTTTGTATTTCATTCTCTTAGCCTCAAGGACCAGTTTTTTGGCAGCCGTGTCCATCACTGAATATTGAAGATCCACCATATGGTCCAAGGACACTGCATTTTGCTTTGCAACACTTCCATGGGCATTATGATTCTGCAGCACTGTTAAGCAAGGTGTGGTTTGTTTATCTTCTAAGAATAAATATTTGGATCTTTGTTTCATTTTGCTGTTATTTTTATTATTATTACTGCTTTTACTATTACTATTTACTCTTACGTTGCCCTAAACAATAATGTGTGTCCCAAGAAATAATATTTGTATATGTGTCCCAAGAAATAATACTTGTGTAGCCAAATGGTTAGATATTCATTGTTTTACATTTGTTTCTTATTTTATCTTGTTTGAAACAAGCAAATATTGAGTCTCTTGTATTCATCTCTCATTGTGTGCTCTGTGTTTAGCTTTATTATTCAGAAATAACATGCACATGAACAGTCAAATTGGAAAGAGTCACAATACTTCAGAGAGAGAACTTATGTTGCTATCGTGAATGAAACAGTTCAGCATGGAATATGACTGGGATGTCACCTTACCAGATAACAGCTGTCTGAAAATCGAATAGGGGTGACCAAGACATTCAGTATAAATATATTTGATTGCAAAGAAACTGAGTCCATGGTGCATGGGGACACTCCAGAGTTCATGGAAGGACAGAGATTTCCACATGTCACCATATCAACAGTGTACAATGAGTACCTAGATTTTGGAGAAAACACTGTTGTTAGAATCGATCAGCATGGGTAACAACATGTTTTTGACACGTTGGCATCAACTATCAAGGATGTAATTGCGGCTAGACCACCGTACAGTAAATCAATCACAAATTCGTTACTGACTCATTATATTTCAGTTAAAATAACTTAGTAATAAAGAAATTTTAACAATCTTGACCTAGGACTTTGTCAAGCAGAGTTGCCAGCTGTTACAGAAATTTTAACAATCTTGACCTAGGACTTTTTCAAGCAGAGTTGCCAGCTGTTACTCAATACATCATACTCTTACACAAGTACCCCATGCAGCCTATCTCCCCTGGACCGCTCCTGACCCTTGGAGCCAACAGCACCTGAAAGGGCACTGCTGCTTGTGCCTGCAAAACAGGCAACATAGCAAGCATATGGAGCCCAATAAAAAGTTTTGACTGTCTGACATCCAGCCCCACCACTTGACTCTGAAACCTCAATCACAAAGTTATTTCACATATTTATTTGGCATTGTCAAATGGAATGTCTGTTGTGTCATAATATGTGTATAAAAATCCTAGGTCAGAATCACTAAAATTCCTTTACATGATAATTAGTTTCAGGTCATCGACAAGCCATCTCTATATCTTAACCAGTTTTATGCAGTCTCCATTAGCCTAACATGGCATATTTACATTGTTATGTGACATTGTCAAATGGGATGATACCCAGTCTGTTGCGTTAAAATACGTGGATAAAAAATCGTAGGTCAAGATCTGAAGATGGTTCATCAGTGAGCTGAAACTACTTATTAAATCAAGGAATTTTAGTTATCTTAAACTAGAATTTTTTAACCACCTATTTTAACACAACATATCATGTATCTTCACATTTGACAATGTCAAATAACTATGTAAAAATGCCAAGTCAGGTTAAGGGAGATCGCAAAAAGCTAGTAAAGATGTGAAGATGCCTTGTCAGTGAGCTGAAACTAGTTATTGTATACAGGAATTTTAACAATCTTGACCTAGGATTCTTTACCCACATATTTTAACACAAGTGATCACATACCTCCCCATTTGACGAAACAATGTAAATATGCCAGATCAGGCTAAGGGAGATTGCAGAAAGCTGCTAAGGATCTGGAGATGGCTCATCAGTGAGCTAAAACTAGCTATCAAATAAATAAATTTTAAAAATCTTGACCTAGGACTTTTTATTCCTATGCTTTTAGAAATTATTTTAATCTAAGTATACTTCACTATGAGGTACAGAAGCTACCACCACATGTTTGCCTCTGATCCCTAGATGTTATTTGACTGTGAGGTTAGCATGGATGCAAGAATCTCACAGTTAGGACCAAAAGTGGAGAAAAAATTGACAGGCCTAATGTGTTGGTCATATTCATTGGTGTACATTGAAGGAACGAGGCGAATCTGTTGAGAACCATGTGAAGTGATCCATCACACCTACCTGCAGGGCACAGTAGTGGAAGTGTATTTACATGGAATGAAATGGCATCCTTGACACTTGTACATTTATCTTTCATTGACAAATGATACATAAACTTACTGACCCATCATGTGCATTTGGTAGTTCATCTACAGCCTCAAGCCTTGGATCTACCCCTTCAACAAGACAAAAGATACATCTACCATACCCATACACCATCCATCCAAAATGTTCTGATTTTATTCCCACCTGTAAGTGACATCAGTGCAGTAACTATAAGGGCAGCTTGAACTAACAACTGTAAGATGTGCATTTGACCAGTCAGCTGTGGGCAGGTAGTTTCAAGCAGTGAACATGCAACTGTTGTGTGTCAACATTGAGCATTCACAACTGAGCAGTGAATTGAACATCTCTAAATCAAGTGTTCAAGATATTCTCCAGAGTGTTATTAATACGAACCTACCACAAAATGACAAAGTTCAGAATGAATATGTGACAGTTCACCAAGACCGAAGAAGATGTGAATGTGAACAACATCCCAAAGGAGAACTTTTCTGACAATGTCACCTGTTTGTATGAATGTATGTTCTGTGCATTGCAATCAGTTTTGGGGGAAAGGGGGAGGGGGTCTATGTAGAAAATCTGAAGCATTAAAACCACCATCTTAACTTTCTCATTTATTATTAATCTGGTGTTGAAACTTTTTTGACTGATAGCGTCTTTTGTGAATGGTTTGAAGGAAGGTCAAAGAACATGAGAGTCGTTATGTAGCTCCCTAGATGACCTGGCCTCACATTGAGGATACCTGGGGCACCACCAATCTCAGAGAATTGAGGGCTGTTGATCAAACATTAATAAGACATCCACCCATCACATTCTTATCCCAACAGCTACCCAACATCTGCTTATGAATTTGTATCATCAGTGCAGAAATAAATTAGCTTAGTAATACTGCTCTGAATGCTCTCTGCTAGAGGTCTAAATTTTGCAAGAGACAGACCATTTTCTGGGTTACTTAAGTTGTTATCATGTTGGTGCTCTCTCTCTCTCTCTCTCTCTCTCTCTCTCTCTCTCTGTCTGTGTGTGTGTGTGTGTGTGTGTGTGTGTGTGTGTGTGTGTACATATCAACTAAAGAAATGACAATTTCCCATGTTCATTTGTCTTTTCCATTGTCTGTATATTAATTAAAGATATTTAACTTCTATTAGATTTCTTTAATTGAATCTAAAGTAAATTCATAATGTGATACTTTATTTCTTAATTGTGTTTTCAGTGTGTTGAGCTGGAGAACTACCAGGCAGCTGCAAAACTTGCATTGTTGGGTAGGATGTATCACCAGGCACTATCTTTCCAGTTAAAGGCTTTGACTCTAGCTGTTGCTTCAGATACCTGTAAGATTTCCTCAGAGGAAATTACTATTCCTGAAGCAAGCACTCATTCGAGTTTTGAAGAATGCCAACCGTCTGGAAAGATGAATGTTTTCTCTTCTACCAACAAGCATCATGAAACTGTAGCTGATAAAGACATCTGCACCAGTGAACATTCTATTAACAAAGACAAAGAAAAATCAGAAATGGAATTTAGTGAAAACCATGTAGAAGAGACATCACAACTCCAACAGTCGTCAGAATTTACAGAAGGGGACAGTGAATATTCTGTTTCTGAACATTGTAGAACAGATGCCGAATCAAGTCAGGATATTAGTGTGAGTTCTACACCAGAGAATCTTCTCTCTTTGGAAATTCACCCATTTGCTATTCAGGGAGGGAAGGAGCAGATGTCTGAGGAGACTCGGTACCTTATGAGTCCAGATTCTCCATCATCACTTCCCCCAGGGTTGCAGACTCCTGATCTAACAAGCTCCCTTGGTAGTGATGAAAGGTGTCCTTCAGTAGCACCTGATGTGCTGTTTAACAGTGCTCTTGCAGGCATTCCTGATGAGAGTAATGCAAACTCTTCACATTGTAATCAAGCTGAAGATTCTAAAATAATGCCAGAAGTAAGAGTAAATGGTAATACAGAATTATTGTCCTCCAAGCAACTGACTGTCCAGGAAAGCCATGTTGAACAGGCTTTGCGAGAAAATATCACAAAGGAAAAGGAAAGTAGTAAACCTGACAGTCTTCCAGAAAAAGCTCCTACAATTACAGAAGCAGATTCAAGTAGTTCTGGTCTTTTGACTAGAAATGACATTGTAAAACAAGTGACAGTAATTATGGAATATTATATATCTGTTATGGAAGAGGACAGCCATACAGCAATGAGTCATCTTCTCCAGGAGGTAACTTCCCTTTATGTTTGCATAATAGTTATTAGTTACTTTCTTAGTACATTTTTCATGTAGCTGTGTCTATAACAAAATTTAGACTCTCGTGTACCATCCAGAAAAAGCTTGAGAATCGTTTCTCATAATAAAACAATGTTAATCTAACTTCAAGTCAATTCAGAAGTTTTGAAAATGAGTGTCAGGTTAAACAGTGACACAGATTAATTGAAGATGTTTCCAGCATGAATAATATGAACATTATATAACAACTAGTAGAATACTTCTTTTAACATTTGTGTTTTTATTGTTCTTTCAGTGATTAAATGGCTTACAGTCAAATGAATATGCACAATGTTGTATACAATTACTTATTTAAAACTGCATTTCTAAACCTCATTATTTTCTCAGAGAGCAGTGCTGAACAATTTTGCACTCAGAAAATTAATCTACTTGTAAATTTTTGAGACTCTTACACTTTCCAGTGTGATACCACCCCATCATGAAATTGTAGGTTATGAACAGAGAAATCTGATAGTTTAGAAACACACATATGCACATCATCCTATCTAAGGCCAATACAGTCTCAAACACCAGAGTAACTATTAACATTTACTATTGGGTGAGGGAATTATTCCTACCTGATCGGGAACTATAATTGAAGGATAAATATTGGAAAGATGCCCTACCATCTGCAGTCCTTGAATAAGATGTGATAGAAGCTGTTGCAAGTTTTCTAAACCCAAAAGGGTATGATTGCCTCTGCAGCCATCTCCAGCATGTAGGTCCAAGCTGCATGCAGTGCAATGGCCCAGATACCTCAGATGGCAGAAACATAATGATTTGTTTATCCATCATGTGTGCATGTGCATCTCACTTTGCTAAACCCTTGCTAACAATCTTAATATTAATATGCGTACAAGTTGATGGGCTGAAAGATGCCTCCCCAGTAGTTCTTCACTGAATTGTTGAGGAAGAGTGTGTCAACCAGCTGCTGTCTCAAGAAGTCCCACTACTACAGGTTGTGCACCATTACCTTGTGGGCATCAAACTTGCACAGTACATCTGTAGAGTACTGGCCTAGTTCCAGTCCATTCTCAGATAGATAAAACTTTCACATTAAAGTAAAGAAGGAAGATCATGAGATCAGACAATGCAGGTTTTGTTCTCAAATACTTAAAATTTCATAACAGCATACTTTCAGCTCAGAATGGAACTTCCATCTTGTAAACATCTGGAGTGATGTGGAGGAGGAGGGGTGGGGATGATGATGCGTATGTGAAATACACACTCTTGTCTGTATTAAAGAGCAGGATTGTTTGGACAAGGTTTATGAGGCAGCCCCTTAGGAGATAAAAAAATTTTGTCAGGAGGATGCCTGTTGTTTTAAGAAAATGATGATAAAGATTTCACTGAAGGAAGTATTCTGTTAAATGATGATTAATGGTATAACCAGAGTGCAGTTGCAAGCAACAAACTCATGAAACAAAATTGGTGGAAAGTCGTAAGGCAGAACAAAATATATAGGTGATGCAGTGCAATGTCTAGAATGGGAGATAATGTAGGCCATGAAGTGTTAGAAACTTTTTGTAAGGCAGTTGAATCATTGAGCAGACATCACATTCCAGTTTTGCAAGGAACTCCACTTCATATTAAAAATAAATGATATAGTCAACAGCCTATTTAGGCAAAGCAGATGGACAGATAGTTTCTGCATTCTGAGAGTGGAAAAAAATCCACTTAAAACTGCGAAGTATTAAAAAAAAATCTGGATTGTGTAAAGATCCCTCGTTAGTTTTCAACATTGCAAATATTAATTTTAAATGGCATTGTGGCATTGCTTTTCATTCTAAACCACTTCATATGCAATGTTCGTAGCTAAAGTTCAAGAGATGAATCTTCACACATTTTGTTAACTATTTGCTTAGCATGCAAATGGCATAGTGTTCAGAGGCAGCTACAACTGTGTAGTCTTAATACAACTCATTAGGTCCTGAGTTGCTGAAATGACATGACAGAAGCTTAATAACTTGTTTCCAGATTATAATGTTTTATCTCCATTTAACATTAATTACTTCACAGTCACAAATACTGTCTGAAATCACAAGGCAAGTATGAACTTGGAATGCACACAAACATTAAGAAGCATTAACGACAACATGTCAAAGACTTTCACATCATGTTCACCCTCTCTGACGCAGATTGGCAGTAGAAGGGTGGGGAGCGGGAGCAGGAAAGGGAAGAAACTGATGATATCAGCTGCATTGGGATCGGTGTGTGCCAGACTGAGACCCAAACCAGGATCTCCTGCTGACTCGGCAGTTACATTGGACACTGCACCATCTGGACACAGTGTTTATCGCAAATGAACAGACTACCTCGGCACACTCCCCGGCCAAGACTCATTCCCACCAGTTGCCTCCTATCCACAATCCCCATCCATGTCCCCCATGCTCACTAATTGTAGATTCCTGCTTGGAGGTCAAATGATACTGTCCATCTGCACTGAAGATTGTGGATTCATTGCGCATTGAGTTTAATCTTTATTCCCCCTCCAAGTATTCCTTTTATATTGTGTGATTGTACAAATAATTTAACTTAGCTTGCAATAAACTGCTGAAACTTTCTTGTAATTTTGGCAGGGTATAGAATTTTGGTTGCAGAATGCTCTACCAGTGAATCATTTAGAAGATCTGCTGCTGAAATACATGTCCAAACTATTTTTTCCTCTTGGCCTTCAACTTTTCTGGTAAGTTCATTATTTATTTTTGTTTTAATTATATTTTATTAAACTAAACAAACAAGATCACAAATAAAGAGGCTCTAGAGAAATCAAGCTTTCAAATTGATGTCTGAAACATGATGTCTTTCGTGATGTTTATTTTTTTTGGAACAGCTAAACACACAGCATGCACCAGTGTATGTCACTTGGTGTGAAATAAATAAGAAATACAGGGACACCAAGGCAAAATATTTGCAGCAAAGTTGTTAAGAAATAACGTTCCGTGAAATCAAAAACAAGGGCAACAACATCAGTGGTGCATCGGGAATTCCACTGTTAAGTGCAGTGAGAGTGGATAGGTGGAAAGATTACACTGAAGCTCTCTGACGGGAGGACATGTCTGATGACATGATAGAAGCAGGAATGGCAGCTGAGATGGAAGACATAGGGTATTCAGTATTAAAGTCCAAGTTTAACAGTACTATGAAAGATTTGCAATAAATAAGGCAGACAAAATTCCTTCTGAATTTCTAAAATCACTGGGAGAAAGTGGAACCACATGACTATTCAAGTTGGTGTGTAGGATCTATGGGACTAGAAACATACCATCATAGTTTCTGGAAAATGTAATCCACACATTCCAGGGCAGTTATTTGTAACAATTACATACATTCAGCTTAACAGCTCATGCTTTGAAGTTGCTGTCAAGAATAATATCCAGAAGAATGGCAAGTAAAATTGAGGAGCTGCTAAATGACAACCAGTTTGGCTTTTGGAAAGGTAAATGCCCCAGGCAGGTAATCTTGATAATATGTTTGATAATGGAAGCAAGATTTAAGAAAACTCAGGACACATTCAGTGGGTATATTAATTTATATATATAAAAAAAATAAAAAATAAAAATAAATTGACATTGTAGAATGGTGCAAGATGTTCAAAATTCTGAGAAAAATAGGAGTAAGCTATAGAGAAAGATGTATAATGTACAGTACTTACAAGCACGAAGGTGGAACGATAAGGATGGAAGGCCAAAAATGAAGTCCGTAGATTGGTAAGAGTATAAGATAGGTATGCAGTCTTTCACTCCTTCTGTTCAATCTAGACTTCGGAAAAGCATTAACAGAGATAAGAGAGGTTCACTGGTGGTGTTAAAATTCAGAGTGACAAGATATCAATGATAAGATTCACTGAGGACATTACTTTCCTGTTAAATTGAAGAAGAATCACAGGACCTTTTGAGTGCACTGAATGATTTGCTGTGTACAGAGTGTGGATTGAGAGTAAACCAAACAAAGATGAAACTTATGTTAAGTAGCATAAATGAGGTTAGCAATAAACATTGAAGTTAGTGGTTACGAAGGAGATGAAGTGAAGGAATTCTGCTATCTTGGAACCATAATAAGACATGACAGATGAGGCAAAGAGGACACAAAAAGCAGAAGAACACGGGCAGAGAGAGCATTTGTGAGTGCAAACACTAGAAAAGAAGAGAATCAAAGTCTTTGAGATGTGGTGCTGTAGCAGGATGTGGACTGCTAAGATATAGAATGAGGCAGTTTTCCACAGAACTGGCAAAGAAATGAACATTTGAAAAACTGTGAGAAGAAGGGCAGAATTATAGGTGGTAAGGCATCATGAAATAATTTCCATGTTATTAAATGGAGCTGTGGAGGACGAAAACTGCAGGGGAAGATAGCGATAATTGAGGACAAAGAGCACAGTTACCTAGTAGGTAGTCTCAACATGTGGAAACATATAGGCTTCAGAATGATGAACACATACAAGAGTTAAGTACAAATAATCAGGTCAGTGGTAGCCCTACTGTTTTGAGAAAATCAGAACATTGGATTGAAGTGTATACCTAAACCCCACTTCCAATAGCAAATATTCAGTCAGCTGGAAACAAATTAAATGAAACAGACATGGTACAGACAGTCCTGGCAGAACATCAATAACTTAGGAGTAAAGGAAAGAACTCACCTAATAATGGAAGCGTTGAGTCATTAAGGCATGCGCGTCAATATGCGTGAACCCGTGCAAACGTGTGTGGGTGCATGTAATTGATTCTCATGAACAAATTTGTCCAAAAGCTAGAGGAGTTTTATTCCTTTATGTACACCTTTCAATGATTCAATGCTTCCACTGTTTGGTGAGCTGTTTCCCTCACTTCTAAATTACTTAAATGAAGTTGATATCATCTTAAGCATAAGCTACTGATAATATCTTTCGTGGAAATGAACAATGGTTCACACAAACTGAATCTGCCTTATACATTCCAGAAGGATATGTGTTAGCAACTAGTTTTTGTTGGATTAAAATTAGCTTTGAAGAAGGTGTTATTTTTGTAAATAAAGCTGTTAACATTAACTGTGACACAGTGTATATTGATATGTTTTCTTAAATCAAAGTTCTTGAAATTAGAGCTGTACCACTTTCTGTCACTAAGCCAATACTTGTCTCTGCCCACAGTAATTCACATTCTGATGTTACTGTGATATCTGACCATGTTAAGAATCTCACTAATTATCTGACAGTGAAACATGACCAATCTTAACATAGGCTGTAAAATGCAAACTTTGACCTGACCTGCTTTTTGAATTTTTTAAGAGCTATCAAAATGTATTGTACTAATGAACTTTCATCAAGATGAGACACGTACTTTAACAATACAATTACCAACCTAGATGCCGACCGGAGTGGCCGAGCGGTTCTAGGCGCTACAGTCTGGAACCGCGTGACCGCAACGGTCGCAGGTTCGAATCCTGCCTCGGGCATGGATGTGTGTGATGTCCTTAGGTTAGTTAGGTTTAAGTAGTTCTAAGTTCTAGGGGACTGATGACCTCAGAAGTTAAGTCCCATAGTGCTCAGAGCCATTTGAACCATTTGAACCAACCTAGATATAAATGTAGTGGAAGTATGAAAAAAAAAAGAAGGAAAAAAAACCTTCAGTCACACTATTTTTCATGTTTTATTCAGTGCACAATGCATTTCTGTCTCTGCAGGTCCATCATCAGATGTAATTTTTCTTAATACATGCTTTATTTTTGCTCTTGAATGAGGTGAAATGCATATTCCTGTCATAAAAATATTTGATGTTAGGTTATGAATTTCATAAGTCAAACACGGAAAAGATTTGCAAATTAGTGGAAAAGATGGAAAAGTGGAAACTTACCAAGTAATCCAAGAAAACCATTTTTAACATTTTAGAACCATCATACAGTCTTTTCTCCATGATGCTCTTATATATCACTTCACTCAAGAGGCACATTTGCATACACATGTTTGTTAACACTTCACAAACGTTTTTGTACATAGTGTGATCAAAGATGAACTTCTTCGTAGTACTAAAGACCTAATTATTAAACAATTGATATATAGAGTGTAATGGATCTGGGAGATGTGTTATTTTCTACCGGATTTGTCGATACCAAATCTAGTGAGGGAGGTTGTAAATGTTTTCTTATACTTTTGTCAGAATATTTTTTGTGAATTGTAATTTGCCTTATTTTATGCTAATGTGCTTATATGTTCAAGAGTGACAGCATATTGATTAATATTAGTAGATGTGACGAATAATATCAAAGAGACTGGTTACAAGTGGAAGCTTGTGTGTTGTGTGAAATGTCTTTGACACTGGAGTCGTCTTTGACCGTAGTCAGTCAGCAGTGAACACTCGGTGTGTGACGGTGGAACAATGTACAGGTCCCCGTTATAATAATTTCCAAGTGACCAGCAAAAATGAGTTATTCTACTACTTTTTTATATAAACATCAAGAAGGAAGCACATTTGGCAAAATGGTATTTGAAGCACCAAAAATGAGGCAAACGCATTGAACCAGGACATTTCCGCAGCCGACAAAACAGCATTATGAAATCACTTTCACTAAACGACTGAAGCCAACACCAAAAAGGCAAATATCATCTTATAAACATCCACGAAAAAGTGGGTACTGTCACGAAATATGCTAAATTCAAGTATATAAAAGTAGTGAGCATATTTCAATAGGGAATAACTTAAGAATAGGTCTTTAAAATAACTGAAATAACTGTGGCTTGCGAAATCTGTTTGTTCATTTAACATAGATTCTCGTTTTTCTTATTTTGTGGAGGTATATTTCCAGACGTTCTAACAGATTTAGGGTCTTACCTACTGGCTTCATTATGTTGTACTACCAAATTGTTTTGTAGACTGTTGATGACATGTTTTATTTCCAAGATATGTTTGCAATAACTGACTTTTCAGAGTGGTTGAGCCTGAAAGCATTATAAGTATTCTTGAAGTTTCTGCTTATTTTTCCTACATACTGGAGCATGATACTTTGTACACTCCACTTTTGTTGTATGTTTGTGTATTTGATTTTGTGTTATGGATGCGTAAGTTACCTAACTTCTTATTAGCGGAGAATGCAACTTTATATTTGTTTTTTTGAAAAGATTAGCAAATTTTTGTGATATGGGCCCCAGGTATGGGATACTGGCAAGTATATTCTCTTCTTTCACAGTGTGGCCATTTGTTGTCTTACGTTTGTGTCTTTGTGTGTCTAAATTGTCAATTTTTTTCATTGTATAGTCATTGCTTATGGCAGTGCTCTTTATTGTATCTATCTCTATCTTGATAGTGTTTTCTTCTTAATCAATAGAGTGTACTCTGTGTAGCATGGACCTAAATCAGCATGTTCCTGTGTGGTGGGATGACATGATGAGTTGTCCAGTGTTATGCCTATGTATGTGTGCTTTCTGTGTATGCTGGACTCAGGTTTCTGTTGGAGGTTTTTAGATCCAGGAAATTAATGCTTTTGGTGTCCTCGTGTTCTACACACATCCAAAAAAATTTTTTTGCGTCACCCCGGTCCCAGAACTCCTGAAGATAGACATAGACTGTGGATATTGTATCACAGACACAGTCCCTTTGACTGTTCAGAGATGTTACTAAAACTGCCCAAAGATGTAAACAACCATGCATGAGCAGCACCTATTAGACAGAGGGGTCCAACAGCCATTAAAGTCCAGTCATTCCACCAAGAAGAAGGTACACAGCTTGTGTTGTCTGTTGTACAACCATGCCTAGACGGTCAATACTGCGGTTTGATCATGTCCGCATTGTTACTTTGTGCCAGGAAGGGCTCTCAACAACGGAAGTGTTTAGGCGTCTTGGAGTGAACCAAAGTGATGTGGTTCGGACATAGAGGAAATACAGAAAGACAGGAACTTTCGATGGCATGCCTTGCTCAGACCACCCAAGGGCTACTACTGCAGTGGATGACCACTACCTACGGATTATGGCTTGGAGGAACCCTGACAGCAACACCACCATGTTGAATAGTGCTTTTCGTGCAGCCACAGGACATCGATTTATGACAAAAACTGTGCGCAATAGAATGCATGATGTGCAACTTCACTCCTGACGTCTATGGTGAGGTCGATCTTTGCAACCACAACACCACACAGTGCAGTACAGATGGGCCCAACAACCAGGCTGAATGGACCACTCAGGATTGGCATCACGTTCTCTTCACCGATGAGTGTCGCATATGCCTTCAACCAGACAATCGTCGGAGTCGGTTTTGGAGGCAACCCGGTCAGGCTGAATGCCTTAGACACACTGTCCAGCGAGGGCAGCAAGGTGGAGGTTACCTTCTGTTTTGGGGTGGCATTATGTGGGGCCGATGTACGCCGCTAGTGGTCATGGAAGGCGCCATGGCTGTACAATAAGTGAATTCCATCCTCCAACCAATAGAGCAACCATATCGGCAGTTTATCAACAGAGAAAGCTAGTAAACAGCATAAACATGAAACTCAATAATAAAATGTCAAGATTCTGAAAGCTGACAAAAGCAATACTGTAGTAATTATGAACAAAGATGAATACATCACTAAAACACTTACTTTCTTTTCTGAAAACAACATAACAGAGCTCAAACAAGTTCCAACTGTAAAATTCAAAAACAAAATTAGAAAAATGGTTAATAAATGCAACGTCCTTTTCACAGAAAAACAAGCAAAAACATGCACATTAATGACTCCCACAGTCCTGAGACAGAGAGCTCAACCTAAGACCCATAAACCACATGATCCGTTGAGGCCTATTGTTAATTCTGAAAATACGCCTGTGTCCAAGGTTTCCCAATTACTGAATGAAATTCTGAAGCAGTACTATACGTTTGATAAATCATACTCAGTTAAGAACATAAATGAATTAGCAACTAAAATTATAGATACAAATATTCCTGTAGGTGCCACGTTTGTCTCTTTTGATGTAACTAACGTATTTGCAAATATAAGAGAGAGCAGACATAATCTTTGAAAACTTAGTAAAACATAAAAAATCGCCAGTTACAGAAACATCAGAAGTCAAGGACTTGTTGCAGCCAGTGTTGTCCCCCAACTACTTTACATTTAATGGGCAAGTTTACCAACAGAAAGAGAGTCATCCCCAGGGCAGTAGCTTATCAAGTTTTCCAGCAGATATATTTCTCAGTCATCTGGAAAGTAAGTTCTTTGATGGAAAAAATAGACTCAAAAGCAAAATTATGTATTACTGGTGATATGTTGATGATACCTTGCTGCTATTTGATGGAACAAACGAGGAGATTGAAGAACTACTAGCAGTATTCAGTTCTTTCCACAAAAACATAAAATTCATATTACAACATCAGAAAAACAAAAGAATAAATTTCCTGGATCTAAAAACCGCCTACAAAAACATAAGTTCAGCATACACAGAAAGCACACATACACAGACGTAACATTGGACAACTTATCATGCCATCCCACCACACAGAAACATGCTGCATGTAGGTCCATGCTACACAGAGTACACTCTCTTGATTTAGAAGAAAACACCCTCAAGATAGAGATAGATGCAATAAAGGGCATTGCCATAAGCAATGGCTACACAGCAAAAACAATTGACAATTTAGACAAATACAAAAAAGTAAGACAACAAATGGCCACATTGTGAAAGAAGAGAAAATATTTGCCAGTATCCCATACCCGGAGCCCATATCACAAAAATTCGCTAACCTTTTCAAAAAAACAAATGTAAAGTTGCATTCTCAAGTAATAAGAAGTTGGGTAACTTACTCATCCAAAACACAAAATCAAATACACAAACATACAATAACAGTGGAGTGTACAAAGTATCGTGATCCAGTTATCTTGACTGCTACGTATGTAGGGAAAACAGGCAGAAACTTCAAGAATACTTAAATGCTTTCAGGCTCAACCACTTTGAAAAATCAGTTATTGTGCAATATATCTTGGAAATGAAACACGTCATCAACAGTCTACAAAACAATTTGGCAGTACTACATAATGAAGCCAATGGTAAGACCATAAATCTGTTAGAACATCTGAAAAGATACCTCCACAAAATCAAAAAACCAGAATCTACAAATAACTTCATCTTTGATCACACCACGTACAAAACCATCTGTGAAGTGTTTACAAACATGTGTATGCAAATGTGCCTCTTAAGTGAAGTGATATGTATGAGCAGCATTGAGAAAAGAATATATGATGTTGCTAAAACGTTATAAATGCTTTGGTTACACGATAATTTTACGCTGTTCATCTTTCCCACTATTTTGCAGATATTTTCCGAGTTTGACACAAAGCTCATAATCTATCATCAAACCTTTTCACAACAGGAATATGCCTTACAGCTCCAAAATGCATTGTGTACTTAATACAACATGAAAAGTTGTGACTGAAGGCTTTTTTTTAATTCATACTTCCACTGTACTGAATACAGTCACATTTGAAGCTGCAAAATATGGATGAAATTAAATAGATATAAATGAACTAAACTGTCGTGTGATAAACCCACTGTTATCAGATCATTTAGATTTATGGTTTACAACAACTTCCACCATCATACGTGTGTGTAAGATATTGCCGAGAATCCGAGATAATTCAGGTGCTGTGTAAAATCAGTAGGTGGGTCGATTGCTTCTATCCAGCCTCTCGTTGACCAGCCTGGGTTTATAATAGAAGAGAGCAAAAGGAAAGCTGAAGTTTTAAATTTTGTGTCTGCAGGAGGATCATACAGACATACCATCATTTGACTGCCACACAGACTCCCATATGTTGGGCTTAGAAATAGGCAGCTCTAGAGTCTAGTTCAGTTAGACACTGGACTCGCATTCGGGAGGACGACGGTTCAATCCCGCGTCCGGCCATCCTGATTCAGGTATTCCGTGATTTCCCTAAATCGCTCCAGGCAAATTCCGGGATGGTTCCTTTCAAAGGGCAAGGCCGACTTTCTTCCCCATCCTTCCCTAATCCAATGAGACCGATGACCTCGCTGTCTGGTCTCCTTCCCCAAACAACCCAACCCCCCCAACCCTCTAGAGTCTAGTTCAACTGCATCTTGTAAACATATCTACACTATGAAACTGTTTTGACACTTCATGTGACTGTATTATATGTATATTACTTATATCTAAATTGACTGTTGTGCAACCAAGTGCTGTTACTGCAGCTTTAATAGACCTGGTTTGGAAAGGAACTTTATAGTTCGAAACTAGTCACCAGCATAATTAAACGCAACTTTGACAAAAGTACAATAAAGGATTTAAACTAATAATTTCTTGTCGATTAAGTTGATTTAGGCCAATGCTGTCCATCACTGCAGCTGTAAAGTCTCTTGTTAGAATGTTCTCAAAAGTTTTGAAAGACATTGTTTTGCCTGTGCTATGCTCTTTGATATGAGCAATGAATTTGATTGTGTATCACATGATACCATTATATATAAATTTGAACACTGTGATGGCAATACCAATGAACTCTCTTTCATTAAATCATATCTTTTAGACAGAGTTGCAGTT
The DNA here is from genome assembly GCF_021461395.2 of Schistocerca americana. NCBI lineage: Eukaryota > Metazoa > Arthropoda > Insecta > Orthoptera > Acrididae > Schistocerca > Schistocerca americana. The sequence goes on from NC_060120.1 coordinate 416,570,564, forward strand.
GTAGTTTCGCACGCGTGTGTGTGTGTGTGTGTGTGTGTGTGTGTGTGTGTTACACCGCTCATTCCTCATTCCATCATCTGTATAGTCAGTGCTCAGCCATCCTCCTAATTCTTTACACACATTTTTAATTTTCACACTGAACTAATGACACAGTTCCATTTTCTAGGGTACTCCTTGCAGCGAGCTGGTGATATACATGTTAAAAACAGAGGGAAAAAGAATATAAATTAACATCGGTAAACATATCCATGTCACACTGAGTGAGAAATCACCTTTGCCTTCCATGTGTAGGCCCCTCGTTAGCCTTGGCCTTTCTTGGTGTTAGTGAACCAGATAATTTCTCAGCTATACCTCCACATTTGACTTTGAGAGTCTTCATTATGAAGCCTGCTTTCATCACAAATGTTGAAAGAGCTTGAGATGATCATCAAACTCCTTGGCTGAAACACTGACAAATATCTGTGCACGCCAATTTTTGTCCAGACATCAGTAATCTTAACATCAGTCTTGAAGAGATGCAGCCTGCATGCAGGCAGCCATGCAAAATTGTGAACATGTTGCCATGGCAAATCATCAGTATGTTTTTAGAATATTGTTAACCATGTTAATCATTATCTTCTTCACTTTAGTGTCAATGGTACTTGAACCACTGTGTTTCTAAGTTGAATTCAGCTCTCCTAGTGACTGAAACAACTTCATCATAAACAGATCCATCATTTTATAGGCTTTCAGTGTGTACAAAATCAAAAAGAAGATTTAGAAGCTGCAGTTGACTTCATTTTACACATGACAGTGGTCACTCAGTACACAGTGTTCTGATGCTACATTCGCCTGCTTCCACACATTCATTTTAGACACATACTTCCAGTTTCATGTGAACACCTACTGTTGCGATTTGCATTCTATAGTTTATTAACTGATTGCCTTTGTAACTATGACATAGCAGTAAGGAATTCCTTTAAAGTCATTTTGTATAAAGTAATGCACTGTTATTTCAGCAAGGAAGATGCTGCAGTATCTCTCAGTCACTTGTCTCCTGACTTCTGCCTCCAGCTGAGTGCTGCTCTGCTGAACAATATTGAACAGAGTAAGTAATTTTTCTAGAAGTGCCATCATTTAGTCAGGAATACAGTGTATCTGTGACAGAGCTATGATATAACAATTATATGACAGCCAGGCAATCTCATCTGTCATCAGCTTCTGCTGCAGTGGCTGAAAATGATGGCTCTTGTTCATTCTCCCACAGCCTGTAACATTCAGTCTGTAATAAAGATTCTTAATGTACAAAAAAATATAACATTTTTTGCATATGATTTCCAACAGCAAAACATATCTTTTGAAATGCATGATCATGATGCACAACTGTATTAATAGCTGTTCCCCCCCCCCCCCCCCTTCTTTTTTTTTAATTGCTATCCGTTTGCTATTATACCATCATCCAGGTATGAAAAAATCAATTATTGATCACATGTCTTATCATTTAATGATATGAACATCCATATAATATGTGTCCTTTCTACACTCTTACACATGTGCAGAAAGCCAACAGGTATCTTACCACAAAAGATAGTGTGAACCATTAGAAAAGTTATAACTGATCATTATGTAGATTGTAGATAGGTGACAATCACTTGTGACCCATGAGTATTAATTGGTCACAATGTGCTCATAGCTATTTATATTGTTTTTGTGATACTTACATAACAATCACTTGTAATTGTGAATTCTAGTGCATCACATCTTTTGTGCTAGGAAACAATTTGGCTTTCTGTGTAAGTGTGAAAGTGTAGATGAGACATGTATTATATAGATTTCCAATTGTTAAATGATGTCATTAGATTTGATGTACTTTTCTTCCACAGATACATAGTGAATATATCCCCCCAGTGTAGGCCATCTCAGAGAAACAAGAACAGAAGACAATATTGTGAAAAGCATAAATTCCTACTCACCATACAGAGGGGACATTGAGTTGCAGACAGCAACAAAGCAAAGACTGTTGTGCTTTTAAGTTTTCAGCCAAAAGGCCTCCTTCTGAAGCAGAAAACAGACACACATTCATACAAGCATAGCTCGCACACATGACCAATGTCATTGGCTGCTGAGTCTAGGCTGCAGATCACAACTGTGTCTAATGGGAGAAGCAATCTGTGGATAGTGGAGGTAAGGAGGAGGCTGAAGTGAGGAAGGGGGGGGGGGGGGGGATGGCAGGATATGGGAGGGGGAAGGAGTAGAGCGGCTTATGGGAGCTTGCACGGACGTGGTGGGGATAGGGTAGGGCTGCTAGGTGTAGTTGGGAGGTTTGAGGAGGAGGAGGATGAGGGGGGGACGGGAGGGGTGTGGAGGGGATGAGAGAAATAGAGAAGGGGGAAAAAGACTACTGGATGTTTTGGTGGAAAAGAAGGGGAGGGATATGGGAACATAAGATACATTGCTAGGCGAGTTCCCATCTGTGCAGTTCAGAAAAGCTGCTGTTGATGGGAAGGATCCAGACAGTACAGGTGGTGAAGCAGTCATTGAAATGTAGTACATGGCATTCGGCGGCATGTTCAGCAACTGGACAGTCCAACTGTCTCTTGGTCACAAGTTACCAGTGGCCATTCCCATAGACAGACAATTTGTTAGTTGTCATGTCCACATAGAAAGCAGGCTGCAGTTTAGTTTGTGGATCATATGACTGATTTCACTGGTAGTCCTGCCTTTGAAGGGATAGGAGATGCCTGTGACTAGACTGGAATAGGTGGTGTTTGGAAGATGTATGGAACAGTTATTGCATCTAGATCTGTTGCAGGGAAATGAGTCATAAGGCGAGGGGTTATGGTCAGTTGGAGTAAGAATGGACAATGATATTGTGTAGGTTCAGTGGGCAGCAGAATACTAGTGTGGTTGTGGTGGGAAAGATAGTGGGTGGGAAAGGTAGTGGTAGGATATTCTTCATTTCAGGGCATAATAAGAGGCAGTTGAAACACTGGCAGAGAACATGATTCAGTTGCTCCAGTCCTGGGTGGTACTGAATCATGAAGGGAGGGGAGTGGTCATTTGAGGCTGGAAGTGGGTATGTGGGAGGTAGTAGGTGACAAGAGGCAAGGCATGGGAGATCTTTTCTGTACGAGGTTGGGAGGATAATATTAGTCTTTGATGGTGTCAGTGAGATCCTTGGTAAATTGGAGAGGAACTGCTTGTCATTACAGATGCAATGGCTATGTGTGGCTAGGCTATATGGAAGAATCTTCTTGATACAGAATGGATGGCAGCTGTCAAAGTGGAGGTATTGCCGGTGGTTGGTAAATTTGATATGGACATAGTTACCAATGTACCTAACATTGACGTGGAGGTCCACATTGAGGAAGGCTTGTTAGGTTGAGGAGGACCAGCTGAACTGAATGGGGGAGAAGATGTTGAGGTTCTGGAGGAATGTGGATAGGGTGTCTCACCTTTGGTCCAGATCACCAATTTATCACCAGTGAGTCTGAACCAGGTGAGGGAGTTGGGATTCTGGGTGGTTAGGAAGGATTCCTCTAGATGGCCCATGAATAGGTTGACATGGGATGGGCCATGTGAGTGCCTAATGTTGTACTGTGGATTTGATTGAATGTGATGCCTTCAAAGGAAAAGTAATTGTGGATGAGAATGTAGTACGTTTGGGGACCAGTGTTCAATAATGGCAACAATAAATGAAGATCACAAGAAATGTGACATTTGATTAATAATTGATCTTTTCACACCTAGATCATAGTAAAATATTGAACTGATAGTAATAAAACATTATTAATACAGTTGCGTGTCATGCATTAAAAAAAAGTATAATACATAGTGCCAACTGAAATTCATTGTCAGCTATGTCACATATATGAGTCAAGGATCATGAACAGTCAGATGGTGCTTTGCTTCTGTAGCCAATTTTCCAAAAGTTGTCACAGTGTTCATATTGAAGAGTGTCATGGGAAACCATTCCTCTTCAGTGGCAATGTTGTGGTGCTGGTGACGGAGGACTATAACTTCATGATTATGGATATTAGTAGCCAATTTCCACAGATACCTCAATCCTTGTTCCATGAAAAAGCCACTAAGCATTGGTGTTCACTGGAGCATGTGCCTTTAGGTGCTGAGAAACCTGACACACAAAAACAAAATGAATTTCTTAAAAGCAGCATTGACATTTCTATAGCAGTCAATGATGCCAATGATGAGTTGCTTGATGGGATAGTTATAGGCAGAGAAATGTTGATTGCTCAATTTACCCCAGAAAGCAAGCATTACTGTCGCATTGTATCTCCAGTTAAGACAATTTTCAAACAAACTGTTGTAGTGAGTAAAAAAGTGATGTGCATAGTGTTCTGGGGACAGGAAGGACATTGCCCTGGTGGTTATAATTAAACTTCCCCCATTTAACATGTTACTACACAGGAACTAATTACCATACGAGTACCAAACTTGTGGTAGCATTTATGTCCAAAGTATGGGGTGCATGGTTTCCATGCATCACAGCGCCACTGTCAGGTTCCAACTATGGCCACCAGTTGCCATGATCAGTCATCGTGATTCATAGCCTCACACATCTGACCAGTTGGAGTACACTTGTTGACATCTTTAAACCATTCTCAAATGGTATCTCTACAAGATACATATCATACAGCAGCTTGCACCACAGAATGCACAATGACACGTTGACTTCACTCTCCACTTTCTCTCAAGGATTGAAGTTGACGAGGGCTGCCCTTGGACCATCCTATGGACAGACAAAGCTCAGCGTCGAGACCCGTTGCCTATCCAATCTGTCTGTGGACACCGCTGCCTTCAGATCGGAGCAGTCCTGATGTATTTTGTCAATTGTGGGATTCCACGCTGCACTGAGCCGAAAACCGCTATCCCTGTTTACTAAATCGTTGTGCAGACATATCTCCACTGCCTCTTCGAAGATCAAGTCCCAGAAACTGTTGGTGCTGCACAGCTTCTTCGTTTTTTCGAATTCGAAGGTGTGTCCCTCGATAATGCTATGTTCTGCTACCACAGACTTGTTTGTCTGTCCTAGTTGTACGTTCCTGATGTGTTCAGTACAGTGCTGGGAGATACATCATTGTGTCTGCCCAATACTGTAAATGCCCAGCATCTGCAACCCCAGCTGGTCTTTGGTTGAACCAAGTATATCTTTGACTTTTTTCGGTGTTCGAAAGATGGTCATTATTTCGTGCTTCTTTAATATTCTTGCAATCTTGGCTGTTGGCGGTCCAGCAAATGGCAGAAACACCACACATTTTGCTTCATCATCTTCTGGTTTTTCCTCCCGCCTCTTGTCTGCACGCAAGGCATGTCTTATATGTGTCTCAGTGTAGCCGTTCTTTCGGAAGGTTTCCTGCAGATGTGCTAACTTACGTGGCAAACTCTCACTGTCACAGATTGACCTGGCTCTTTGTGCTAAGGGATGCAGTACTGAGTTACGTTGTGCTGGATGGTGGCAGCTCCAAGCATTGAGATATAAGTCCGTGTGCATCTTATTCCTGTGGACCGAGTGTCCCACGTACTGTCTGGATTTTTCTTGATCAAAATATTCAAGAGGGGAAGGCAACCATTCTCTTCTACCTCCATGGTGAATTTGATGCTGTCATGTATGCCATTGAGATGGCGTAGGAACTCCTGTAGTTTTTCCTTGCCAAGGGGCCACACCACAAAAGTGTCATCTATGTATCTGTAGGCAGGCGGTGTTCAGTGCCATATCTTCAAAGTGCTCCATGTACAAGTTGACAATACCTGGGGCCAGGGGGAAAACCCATTACAACACCATCTGTTTGTTCATAGAATTTCCCACCACATTTGAAGTACGTTGTGGTTAACACAAGACAAAAGAGCCTGAGTGTGGTCCTCATCTAAGTGATCTTTGAGTAGAGCTAAGGAATCATCCAGCGGCACTGGGGTGAAAAGAGAAGTGACATCAAAGCTGCCTAGTAGATCCTTCTCATCCAGGCGTAACCCTTGGAGTACCTTAACAAATTTGGTCGAGTTCTTGACATGGTGAGGGCAGTGAACCACGAGTGGTTTTAACAGCTGTGCTAGATGCTTGGCTACACCATACGTCGAAGAATATATGGTGTTCAATATAGGATGTAGTGGGACATTCTCATTATGGATATTTGGGAGGCCATACAGTCACGATGGAGCCGTTGCCTGAGGGTAAAGCTTCCCGATGGTGTTTCTGTCAAGTCCTGAGCTTTTGAGAAGATCGTTGGTCTTGCGCATAACAGAAGCAGTTGCGTCTTTCCCCACTTCTTTGTATGCTGGATCTTATAGTAAGGTGCCGATCTTCTGCCAGTAATCTTCTGGCTTAAGTAGGACTGTCGCATTCCCTTTGTCTGCTGCTAAGACCTTATACCGTTGTCATCACGAAGGTTCAACAGTGCCTTGCACTCTTCTGCCGTAATGTTGTTCTTTGGCATTCTTGCTTTCTCGAGTACCCTGCTGGTCTCCCTCCTCAATCCCTCAGCTGCTCTCAGCAGGAGTCCATGTATGGCTTGCTCAGCGTTGCTGATGATGTCACGTTTTGGTAACATTCTTGGAGTCGCAGCAATATTCAGGCCTTTCGACAGCACGGATATTGTTGACTCATCCAGTTCTCTCTCTGTCAGGTTGATGATGGTCTTAATATTGCCGACTTCTGGCACTGTTTGTTGGTGGCTTTCTTCTTGTGGAGCTCACTGCTGGTGTACGTGTTGCCGTCCAGCCACTCCCAGGTGTGTGCTGGGAGAGTGAAAGCCAGGTACAGGTGGTGAGTGAGCAAAGTCTTGGCGTTCTTGTCGAGTTCCATTCTGGTAACATGTATGTGTTCCTGTACCAAGGCTGAACCAGCCCATCAAACCGAGCGAGGTGGTGCAGTGGTTAGCACACTGGACTAGCATTCGGGAGGATGACGGTTCAATCCCGCGTCCGGCCATCCTGATTTAGGTTTTTCGTGATATCCCTAAATCACTCCAGGCAAATGCCGGGATGGTTCCTTTGAAAGGGCACGGCCGACTTCCTTCCCCGTTCTTCCCTAATCAGATGAGACCGATGACCTCGCTGTTTGGTCTCTTCTCACAAAACAACCCAACTGAACCAGCCCATCGTCATATGCATTTTGCCCTCGCGAGGACAGGCATTCTTAAGTCGTATCCAAAGATCAATATACGCTTCTTTGTTAAATATTTGCTAGTAGTCACTCTAAGTGATTCTGTCACTTCCTCAGACAACGGATCTGGTCTGGAATGCCCTAGTTTCTTTGCGGCTAACTTTTCCTGGTAATTTCCTTTTCTGTTAGCACTTAATACAGATTCAACAGAGGTCATCTTGACACTCCACAGGAAAGCTGATTCATGCACAGTAGACAACCAACTCCAAACACAAACTGCCATTTGCAGAAATGATTAAATTCTACTAGTACTATGTACCAATGAGGTAACTTGAGTAGAATACAAATGAGGCCATGAGAGCCATAAGGGCCAAAACGACACCATCTTTGAATGTGCACGTGAACATTATGCCAAACTTCACTGAGCCTAGAGGAGAAATATGTAGCACAGCGTGGTTGATTTAATAATGTGTATTTCAGATTACCTCATCTACATGTTTAACAGCATTCAAAGAAAAATAACCAATAAATCCTCAAGGTGTCAATATGAGTAACTTAGAAGTAGATATCTTCACAGTAGTGAAACAAATTAAGTCTGTTAATAAAAGCAAGTCTTCCAGGCCAGACTGTATAACAATTAGCTTCTTTTCAGAGTATGCTGATGCAATAGTTCCATATTTAACAATCTTGTACAACAACTCCCTCTACACTAATTCCATATCCAAAGACTGGAAAGTTGCACGAGAAGAGTAATCCACTAAATTACAGGCTCATATCATTAACGTCAATATGCAGCAAGATTTTGGATCGTTTATTGTGTTGAAACACTATGAATTATGGAAAGAGACTGGTGTATTGACACACAATCAATACCGATTTAGAAAGCACTGTTCTTGTGAAACACAATTAGCTCTTTACTAACACATGCTATTGACAAGGGATTTCAAATTGATTCCGTATTTCTAGATATCCATAAGACTTTTGACACTGTAACATCCAAGCAGCTTTTACTGAAACTGAGTGCTTATGGAATATTGTCTCAGTTATATGACTGGATTCATGATTTCCTATCAGAGAGGTCACAGTTCGTAGTAACTGATGGGAAGTCATTGAGTATAATGGAAGTGATTTCTGGCATTCCTCGCGGTAGTGTTACAGGCCCTCTGCTGTTCCTTATCTACATAAATGATGTAGGATACAATCTGAGCAGCCATCTTAGTTTGTTTGCAGATGATGCTGTCATTTATCATGTACTGAAGTCATCAGAAGGTCAAAACAAATTTAACATGGTTTAGAAAAGATATCTGTATGATGTGAAAATTGGCAATCGACTCTAAATAATGAAAAGTGTGAGGTCATCCACATGAGTTCTACATTTGTTCAAAGAACAAGAAAGTTCAAAGAAGAGCAGCACTTTTTGTATTGTCGCAAAGTAGGGGAGAGAATGTCATTGACATAATACAGGATTTGGGGTGGACACCATTAAAACAAAGGCATTTTTCATTGGAGAGGAATCTTCTCACTAAATTTTAATTACCAATTTTCTCCTCCGAATGTGAAAATATTCTGTTGATGCCAACCTACATAGGGAGAAACAATCATCATAATAAAATAAGGGAAATCGGAGCTCGCACGAAAAGATATAGGTTTTCGTTTTTTCTGGCGTTTTTCAAGACTGGAATAATAGAGAATTATTGTGAAGGTGGTTCGATGAACCCTCTGCCAGGCACCTAAGTGTGATTTGCAGAGTATCCATGTAGATGTAGATGTAAGGGTTAGGAAATACATTCTGAAAGTAATTGTCTGAAGTGCAGCCTTGCACAGAAGTGAAATGTGAATGCTAAACAATATAGACAAGAAGAGAATAGAAGCTGCTGAAATATATGGCTACAAAGACTACTGATGATTAGATGGGTACATAACTAAGGAAAATGTACTGAACCAAATTGGGGAGAAAATAAACTTATGCCAAAGTTGCTTAAAGTATGGTTCAGTTGATAGGATGCATCCTGAGGCATCAAGGAATAGAGAGTTTGTTCATGGGGGGAAGTGTGGTGAGTAAAAATTGTAGAGGGATAACAATAAACAGATTACAAAGGATGTAAGTTGCACTAGGTATGCGGAAATAAAGCGTGTTGCACAGTATTGCCTATCTTGGAGAACTGCATCAAACTGGTATTCGGACTGAAGACCCCAACAACAATATAGTGTTAATATCACTATGTACATACCATGAACTAGAGTTATGACTCTCATTTGCACCACTTTTTACCACAAATATAACATTTGAGTCAAAAAGGACTTTACAAATTTGGAATGATATAGAAATTTATTGAGATCATTTTTAGAATCAGTAGATGTCCAATTTTGTAGCTGACAACCTCAAGTTTCACATAAAAGTATCAAGTGTCATTTTGGTTTGATGTGACTGCCTTCGTTGATAGGGAAAACACGCCACCAGTAATTGATTTCTTCCCACTCTCGTTGAAGCAAATCGGACGTAACTTGTGCAAAGGCAATGTAGATTCAATGTTTCAGGTCAGCTAAATTGTTTGGTAGGGGAGGAACATACACAAGGTCATAGATGAAACTTCACAGAAAGAAATCCAGTGGCGTCATGTCTGGGGAGTGAGGCGGTCATGAGATAGGCCTTTCACAATCAATCCACCAAAGCTGGGAAGCGATTATCAAGGAAACCTCAAACTTCCATGAGGAAGTGAGGTGGTGCATTGTCTTGCTGCTAGTAAACTACCCCATCTCAGCTTCATTGATCTGTGGAATTTAAAAGTTTTCAAGCATATCCAGATACACAATACAAGTGACAGTTTTCTCTAAAAAGAAGAAAGGGCCATACACTTTCAATTTGCTAAGGTCATGAAACACGTTAACTTTGAGGCTGTTGCAAACATGTTCCAGGGTTGTGTGTGGATTTTATCTGTCCCATATTCTGCAGTTGTGGTGTTCACCATGCTACTGTTATGAAATATTGACTCATCGCAGAAGGTTATGGCATTCAAGAATCTATCGTCACCCTCTATCTGATGCAACATTTCTGCACAGAATCCCCATGAGCAGCCTTATCTGCATCACTAATGTGCTTTTCCATTGTGAAACTGTAGGGTTTCAAGTGTAAATGTCTTCACAGTACTTGCAAAACAATTTTTTGTGGAATGCCAGTCTCGCAAGGTGCATGTTGTGTTGATTTTGGTGGACTGCAGGCAAAGCTCTCCCTAACCTGTTTGATGTAATCATCAACATGTGGGCAACCTGGTGATTTATTGTGTCACAGTGAACTACCAGTCTCAACAATGTTCTTGTGCCAAGAATAAATTGTAAGCCTGCTTGGAGGCTCTTTAGCATATTCAATACAAAATTTATGCTGAGCAGTTGTTGCAGAGATCATTTCATGAAACCAAAATACACAGCGAGCACTCTTCGCACCAGTAATGCGCCAATAAAAAAAACACACACACACACATATTCACAACCCATACACACTTGACCATTGTGTCTGACCACTTAGACCAGCATAAGTGGCAAGAAACAGTGGTCATTTGTGTGTGAGTTATGCTTGCATGAATGTGTGTGTCTTTAGAAAGATAGCCTTTTGGCGGAAAACTTAAATGCGTAGAAGTCTTTGTTGTGCCTGTCTGGAACCCAACATTTCCTCTCCATGGTGATAAGGAATCTATCCTCTTCATAATATTGATGAGGAGTCTGTCACCTATACAATAATATGTGCAGTAAAGGATTACGTTGGTGTAAGTAATGTTAAATAGTGCAATTATCTATTCACAACCCATCCAAAAGAGTTACTTGTTTGCACCTGTTACTGTCCTTCAAAGTAGTCACCAGGATTGTGTAGAACCTCTTGCCAGCAATGTGGAAAGTATAGTATACCATTAGCAAAGCCTGTTCTGTTGATGGCACAAATGGAGCAGTCTACTGCCTGTCGAATCTCTGAAACAGTTGTGAAGCGAATGCCACGAAGTTGTTCCTTCATCTTCGGAATCAAATCGAAGTCACAAGGACTTAAGTCCAGAGAGTATGGTGGATGGTACAGTACTTCCCAGTCCCATCGACCGAACAGAGCAGCCACAGCTTGCGCTGTATGCGCCTGTGCATTGTCGTGCAAAATGATGGGTGGGTTGCTCAGAAAGTGTCACCGCTTCTTTCACAAAGCTGGTTGCAGGTGATGCTCCAAAAATGAACAGTAATACTGTGCATTGACGGTCTGCTGTGGAGGAACATAATGCATTAGGATAACACCATCACAGTCGTACACGAGGATCACCATAAATTTAGACCACTCCATTCACACCAGCAACAGAACAGGCTCCGCTAATGGTATACTACACTTTCCACTTTGCTGGCAACGAGTTCTACATAACGCTGGTGACTGCTTTGAAGGACTGTAACAGTTGCAAACATGTGCAGACGTGTAACTCTTTTTGTATTGGTTGTGAATAAATAGTTGCCACTATTTAAGGTCCAACCCTCATATGTACACAAATGAATAACTGTATTTACTTCTATTCATAACTTTGCATCATAAAATAATTTGTTAAACATCATCCTTTGTGGCTGTAGGGTAATATTTCTGTTTTTTGTACCCATTTACTGTAGCATCCCACAGTGCCAGCAAAGATTTATACCTTTTGATGCTCTCTAATAAGAATAATCTTTCATCTTGTTTTGAACTCATTTTGAACACAAAATCAACAGTGAACAGTGAACAAAAAGGTATCCAGAGACCAGAATGTTAGAGACTGGCAAGGATATTGTCAATAATGCCCATAGATGACACAATATTTCCAGGCAATGCAGTATTCTTTAAAAGTTTTTTATGTGTTCTATATCATTGCACGACATCTCAGTTTTGCCCATGTTCAACGTTATTGTGCACCCAGAAAAATTACAATACATGAGAATTCTCAATGTAGTGCTTGAACAGAATATAATTACTACAGAAATTGCTAACATTTTTGTAGAAGTGCAATCCTGGTGGAATAAAATAATTGATTGGTATGGTCATTATTTTACACATTAGACATTAACTTTCAAAAACATTCCCTCATTTATCATTGTACATGTATAAAAGTTTGTTCTTCACAGTAGAGAACACTAATGATTTCCATGAAGTATTGAAACAGAGTCTTAAAATCAACATGTGTTTCTTATGCACAACAAACTGAATCATGTGTAAGCAAGACTAGTCCTAGAAATGGCAACTAAACGCTAATGTATACAGAATGGTTAAACCGAACAACAACAAAATGTGGTACTTGATCTCACAATATATGCTGTAAAAGTATGTTAATCAGTGATGTGTAACTAATTACTAGTTACAGAAAGCTGGTTGAAACCTGTAATTTATAGAGGAGACATTTGGGGATAATTTGAATGTATATTAAAAAATAGGCTAATGGGAAGGGAGGTGATGTATTTGTCACAGTGAAACTTCAGTAAATGCCTTCTCTGAAAACTATCTAGAACAGATATTTAATAATCCCACTCATGATGAAAATATGTTGCATCTAATGGCAACAAATAGTCTTTGAGGGTGTCTGCATCGAAACTGATATCAGTGACCATGATGCGTTTGTGGTAATAATGATTGCCAAAGTACAAAGGACAACTAAAACAAGCAGGGAGAGAGAGATATGTTCACTAAACTAGATAATAAATCAGTTGTGTCATATCTCAGTGAGGAGCTTGAACTTTCAGCATGGGTCAGGAGTATGCAGAGGAACTATGGCTCAAGTTTAAAATAATAGTTGACCATGTACTAGATAGGTATGCACCCAGTTCATAATGGGACAGAACTTCCATAGTATACAGTCACTCTAAAGAAACTTCTAAAGGAACAGCGGCTAATGCATAATAGGTGTAAAACAAAGCATAAGACTACAGATATAGAGGTGATGATGAAACATGTTTGACTGTCAAGAGAGCAATGCGTGATGCCTTCAGTGACTACCGTAGCAGAATATTGTCAAATGATATTTCACAAATCCCAAGGCTGTTACTGGCACCAATGTTAGTGTTCAGTCCCTAGTGAATGAGGCGGAAACTGAAACTGAGGGTAGCAAAGGAAAAGTTGAAATACTTAACTCTGTTTCCAAATGTTCCTTTACAGAGGAAAATCCAGGAGAATTCCCCCAATTTAATCCTCATACCACTGAAGAGATGAGTGAAATCAGTATTAGTGTCAGTGGTGTTGAGAAACTGCAGAAATCATGAAAAGTGAACAAAGCTCCAGAGCCCAATGGACTCTCTATCCGGTTCTATATTGAATTTATAACAGAGTTAGTGCCTCTTCTAACAGTAATCTGTTGTAGATTCCTCAAACAAAGAGCCATGCCCGGTAATTGGAAGAAAGCACAGGTCACACTTGTCTACACGAAGGGTAGTAGAAGTGATACACAAAACTACCATCCAGTATCTTTGACATCAACTTGTTGCAGAGTCTCGTAACATATTCTGAGGTAAAACATAATAAGTATCTTGCACAGAATGTATTCCAAAAACACCAACTGTGTGAAATTCAACTCGCATTTTTCTTGTACGACATACTGAAAGCTTTGGATTGGGGTAGCCAGCTGAATGCAGTGTTGTTGTTGTGGTCTTCAGTCCTGAGACTGGTTTGATGCAGCTCTCCATGCTACCCTATCCTGTGCAAGCTTCTTCATCTCCCAGTACTTACTGCAACCTACATCCTTCTGAATCTGCTTAGTGTATTCATCTCTTGGTCTCCCTCTACGTTTTTTACCTTCCATGCTGCCCTCCAATGTTAAATTTGTGGTCCCTTGATGCCTCAGAACATGTCCTACTAACCGGTCCCTTCTTTTTGTCAAGTTGTGCCACAAACTCCTCTTCTCCCCAATTCTATTCAATACTTCATCATTAGTTATGTGATCTACCCATCTAATCTTCAGCATTCTTCTGTAGCACCACATTTCAAAAGCTTCTATTCTCTTCTTGTCCAAACTATTTATCGTCCATGTTTCACTTCCATACATGGCTACACTCCATATAAATACTTTCAGAAACGACTTCCTGACACTTAAATCTATACTCGATGTTTCTCTTCTTCAGAAACGCTTTCCTTGCCATTGCCAGTCTACATTTTACATCCTCTCTACTTCGACCATCATCAGTTATTTTGCTCCGTAAATAGCAAAAATCCTTTACTATTTTAAGTGTCTCATTTCCTAATCTAATTCCCTCAGCATCACCCGACTTAATTCGACTACATTCCATTATCCTTGTTTTGCTTTTGTTGATGTTCATCTTATATCCTCTTTTCAAGACACTGTCCATTCCGTTCAACTGTTCTTCCAAGTCCTTTGCTGTCTCTGACAGAATTACAATGTCATCGGCAAACCTCAAAGTTTTTATTTCTTCTCCATGGATTTTAATACCTACTCCGAATTTTTCTTTTGTTTCCTTTACTGCTTGCTCAATATACAGATTGAATAACATCGGGGAGAGGCTACAACCCTGTCTCACTCCCTTACCAACCACTGCTTCCCTTTCATGCCCCTCGACTCTTACTCAGTACTTCTAAATTTTTGAAAAGCGTTTGACTCAGTATCAAATATATGCTTATTGTCTAAAGTTCAATCATAAGGGGGTTTCAAGTAAAATTTGTTTCTGTATTGAGGACTTTTGGGAGGGAGTACAAAGAATGGTATCTTTGATGAGAGAGCCATCATGGATGCAGAAGTAACTTCGAGTACGTCCCAGAGAAGTGTATTGGGACCCTTGCTGTTCATGTTGTATATTAATGACCTTGTGGACAATATTAATAATAACCTCATATTTTCACAAATGATGCAGTTATTTATAATGAAGTACTGTCTGAAAGAAGCTGCATAACTATTTAGTCAAATCTTGAAGTAGTTTCAAAGTGGTGCACACATTGGCAACCTGCTTTAAATGTTCAGAAATGTGAAACTGTGCCCTTTACAAAACCAAAAGCCATGGTATCCTGTGACTATAATATCAGTAAGTCGTAGTTGGAATCAGCCAACTCATACAAATATCTGGGAGTAACACTTTGTAGGGATACGAAATGGAATGATCACATACTCTCAGTTGTGTGTAAAGCAGGTGGTAGACTTCGTATTATTGGTAGAATGTTGGTGAAGTGCCGTCAGTCTACAAAGGAGAGGAGACTGCTTACATATCACTGTGCAACCCATTCTAGAATACTGCTCAAGTGTGTGCGACCTGTACAAAACAGGACTAACAGGAGATATTGAACATATACAGAAAAGAGCAGCATGAATGGTCACTGGTTTGTTTGATCCATGGGAGTGTGTTACAGTGATGGTGAAGAAACTGAACTGGCTGACTCTTGAAGGCAGGCTTGAAGCATCCTGAGAAAGGCTTCTAACAAAGTTTCAAGAACCAGCTTTAAATGATGAATCTAGGAACACCCTACAACTCCCTATGTATCACTCACATAGGACTCATGAGGACAAGATCAGAATAATTACAGCACGCACAGACATTCAAACAATCATTCCTCCCATGCTCCACATGTGAATGAAATGGGAAAGAGCCCTAACAGCTTACACGGTGGGACGTACCCTCTGCCATGCACTTCACGGTGGTTTACAGAGTATGGCTGTTGATGCAGATATAGATACCTTGTCTAAATTATTCCATGACTGTCAAAGTTTTTGTATGTCATTCTGGTACAACCACTCACACTCCTTTTCTTAAATTCTTCATTAATTACTCTGCTGTTTGTTGTTCTGAAGGACATGTCAGCAGTCTAGTCACACTCAATCAAAATGTAATATGGTTCCCCAACTGTACTTGGTGTATGGCGGTGGATAAAACAAACTCAAAACTGCAATGTGTTAACACATTCTTCTGTCAAAAGACAACAGAAATGAACACAAGGAAAATATCTTTTCTTTTATGGCCTAAAAATTCAGCAGAGCACGTAGGAGACAATGTATTTTTGTTTACATTCAATTTTAATATGTTCTTTTACATGAAATCATTGAAAATGAAAATAAAATAGTTGGGTTATGATATAAAAATTGATGCAAACATGTCATACATTAGAAATTAATACGTACTTTTATAGAGATGCGTCCAAAATTAAAATTAAACTGTCGTTTTATGATCTAATAACTTGAATGTGTAGCAGATAAAAAAAACACGTTTGGTATTAGTGTGTGAATCTATAGGAAAGCATAAGAACTGAAAATGAAATAGAGATTTTGGTGCACAAACTAATAACTAAACACAGACGAAAAAACATAGAACTGAATTTGCTATTACATAGTTTTACAGACTAGTGTGGAAAAATCAAATTTGTTTTATAATCTAACTTGTAAAGCATTAGGGTCTGAGGAGCTAGATGCTGCATAATAAGTGTACACAATACCTTTAATCCATGTGAGGGCTGAACAGTTTTGTACTGCAGGTACTGCACTCAGCATAGCTCTTTCTAACGTTATTATCAAAGCTTTTAAGTATTTATCAACAGAACTGAACTACATTATTTATTAACATTTTTTCATCTCAGCGTGCTCTCGGATAATGTATATTTCTGCGATAACTATACATTTCAGCAGACGCCAAGAATACGCATCAGTTGAAATATACTACAGTATCAGTATGATGTTACTGTTCAGTGATGAGCGGCCTGGGTCATTCGAGTATTGTTTAGTATTGTCGCGCACCTTTGGTCATGACTGCAAGTAAACGAGGTTTAATTCCGCGTTCTGCCATCAGCAATTGTAAAATAAACAGGTAGTACATAGTTTGTAAATCCAATGAAACTGCTCTAAGTTATAATAAAAATCACATTATAATCTTAAATTTTTAAAACTAATGTGAATAAATAAACAAACTCACCAGTCAGCAAAATTAGCATCTGGTTTGACGGCAGAAAACTCATTGATCATATCTTCGTAGTTCAGATGGTTATCGGGTAGGAGGTCGGCTTCGGTGTGAAGAATGGACAAGGCGTTCAATCTCTCCTGAAACAACGTAGAACGTAGGTATGATTTCACTCTTTTAAGAGCCTTTAACGTGTGATCTGCTGAACAATTTGTAAGTGTCATACATAGAAATATTCTAAGAGCAATTTCAACATTTGGAAACACAGACTTTAACCTCTCTTTTCGTAAAAATTTACTCATTTCGACTGGTATATCACTAATTCAGAAGATTTCAAAAGTTCCGCAAAATGTTCACATTCACTAGGGAAAAAAGGATCTAAATCTGTGTCATATGACGCTTGGAGTTTTGCTGCATATTCAGCAGTATTGTCTGGTGAACTGTTCTTAAGGTTACTGAAAACCGTGAAGGAGTCAAACAGTGTTCTATAGCTTTCCTTCCTCCTCACTAATTCGGCATACAACTTGTTGAGTACTGGGAGAAATGTTTCAACTCTAAATTTTTCCCTTCTAGTCAGAAAAACTTCTTCAGAGCCTGCTTCTTTGTCATCATGAAGTTTGCATTTTTGTAATCTTTTATAGGTGCATTCATAATCTATATCAGTCACAATCTCCATGGATTTATTTTCATAATAGTCGAATATGCCACGAATAGATGCAATAAATCCTACAAGTGATTCATATAATTCATGCACTATTTTAGTATCAATATTTATACTTTGCAATTTCTGATTTACACTATTAAATCTGTGGAGTATGTCCTTGCAAACTGTCATCATGAATACTGTTTCTAGTCTGCTGAGTTGACTCAATAAAGCTAAAGCCTCATTTCATGCAAGTGGTTTTTCAAACATATTATTGGCAATATGTGTGAGGGCATTGATAACACCCTCCCAGTTTTCGTATAGATGTACCCACACTTCCTCTCTTTCTGACCAAAGTGTTTTTGATAAACTTTTTGCCGTTTTGCTTCCTGGTTTCATGAAAGAAAGTAGTTTATCCCAATGCTGTGTAGAAGCAGACACCTCAGACCGCACTAGTGCCAACTAGATTCAAAGAGTGTGCTGCACAAGGCACATGATGCGCTTTCGGATTTCGTTCATTAATGTGTGCCTGCAAACCAGTGTAGGTTCCTGACATATTGCTTACATTGTCATATGACTGGCCTCTACAGTCAGTAATATCAATGGAATTTGTAGACAGGACTTTTAGTACGACCTCAGCTAAGTTTTTGGACTTGTTTCCTGGGCTTGGTAAAAACAGAAGGAAACGTTCAAAATGTTCACCATTCTCATTCACATATCTTAATATGAAAGATAATTGATCAATATGTGAAATGTCCACAGTAGAATCTACTATCTCAGGGAAATATTTGGCTTGTTTTATTTCACCTATGATAATTCTTTTTATTCGTTCAGAAAGAAGCTCTATTATTTCATCACAGATTGTTGAAGAAAGATAACTTGTGTGTTCTTGGCCTGGATTTCCATATCATACAGTGTACTTTGCGAGAAAAGGATCAAACTTAGCTATAAGTTCAAGAGACATCATAAATGGACCATTATGTAATGAACGGAATCTTTCAACGTGTCCATGTAGGGGAAGTCCATGACTTGTTAGCTTCTTCACTACTGCAAACATCCTTTTCAACACACTGCACCAGTACATTTTTTTCTGTCACAACATATGACTCAAAATGGTTATCTATTGTTCCAAGTGACTTTTTTCTTGTTAAGAGTGATAACTCAGAATTTTTGTGTTCAAGTGAGTTCTCATGATGAGATAAAACATTAGAAATATTTTTCCAATCTGCAAGACCATTAGTAGCAATCGTGGCCTTATCTCCAAACAATTTACATGGTGCACAAAAAACAGCACTGGTGCTACAGAAGTATACTAGAAAATCATGCGAAGTTGATTCATCATTTAAAAGTTTACGGTAAAATACATTTTTGTTCAAATATCTGGTTTTATTGCCTATTGATATTCTTGGATTAAAAAAATCACCATTACATTTTTGATTAATGCCACGTTGTAAGAGAATGTTGATTGTCGATTCATTGACACACCATTCTGCAGGATCATCACTAGCGAGGTTATTTCTTTTTGTAACATCTGACTCGACATTTAGTTTTTCGTAAAACTCTAAATCAGGAACAATTTGCTTTTCTTCATTTTTAACTTTTGTTTCATCTGCATTTACTTCTTTTACAAAAGCTGCAGTGCCAGAAATATCATCCATACCATTACTACTTGAACTTGAAGTCGAACCAGCAAATTTTTTGCGAAAAAATTATGTACTGTTCCAAGCATTTTTAGAACATTGGCGTCTCGTTCTTGCCTTTCCTTCAATGATTTCCAAAATGCCGCCCCCCCTTAATTTTTCACGTTTGCTTTTTTCACTGTTATTCATGTTATGGAACTTACAAAATTGTCCATCAACAGTCAAAACAAAAGAAAAAAAATTGTAAAAGGAAAGAAAGAAAGAAAGACTGTATCCAGTTCGTCGTATTACACCGCACATGGGCACAAAGCTTTTTACTTTAAACATGGTTCATGAGCACAAAGATTTTTCCTGTAAACATGGAACGATGAACTGACCAACTCGAATTACTCGACATAACTGTGCTATGAAAGAACGACAATGCAGAATAATTTAATTTTATTGTCACCTATTTCTCTGTTGTCAGTGAACAGTAGAAGCACACCTGTCAGCTGGAATTCATCTCGTAAAGAAAACTGCACAGTCCTGTTTTTGGCTTTTGTTTCCTGCGTCACCGAACTTTAAGCTGGGACGCAAATATGTTCTGAATATCCTTGACACTGTCTTTCTAATTTAAAAAGCAAATAATTTTTGCAATTTCTTGCAGTGAGGTGTGCTGGATTGACTTTTATCCCACTTATTCTTATAACATTTTAGCCATTTCTGTGGGCAGAGAAGACAGACTACAAAATTTAAGTAGTCTTGTTGGCACTTGATGTGGTGTGTTGTCATTTGTGTGAACACTGCTGCTATGTCTACACGCAAATGCACCTTTTTTTCCAACATAAAGTAAAAAAACCTTTCCTTGAAAAAAAAAAAAAAAAAAAAAAAAAAAAAACTTAGTTAGGAAGTTTAATATAAAATTTGCAATGCCATGTACTATTTGATTGCACAGAGCGGGAACTTTGATATTGTGCAGGCTGCAGCACAATAAATGAGACAAACAAAAGTTGGTTTCTTCTTCTTTTTTGCCAAAAAAGTAACTAAGTAAATAAATTAAATTAAATTTTTAAACTGTTGTGAAGTGTATTCCACACATTATTAGATATTCTGCTTATGTTTTTTTTTCATATAAACATGTGTTTAAAAATGTACAACATTCCCAGTATCAACATGTTTTGTTAAATAGGTGTCATTAAATCAAAGCTCAGATATTGAAGACAACAGAGCTTTCACATTAATTACAGTAATGGAGCGTTGACTTGATACTTCCCTGTAATTTCTACAAGAAATTTAAGTAGAGTCAGGTTTTACATACTGAGGCCGCACATTACAGTATTTAAGAAACTGCTGGTTAATTTATCTCACAGATTTTCAGGGGGCCCAGTATTTTCCGGGGAAAATATAGTAGGGTTAAGTAGAAGCTGACAACATTCTCAGAATAATAACGTTTCAAACATTGTATTGTAGATTTCCGTCCTGACAGCTTACTTCAAAATATTTTGAACAATCATGAAGATGATACCAGATAGAAACCCAATGTTAAATTGCCATTCAGTCACCAAGTAAACTATGTATATTTCCAAGCTTGTATTGTCGAATTGTGTTATTAAGGCTTATTTAAACTAGCAAGTTGTTTAACATTATCAAAAATTTTTGTCACATTTAAGCGCAATTATTTTAAAACGTAAAAGGTTAAAATGAGTACAGAGCAAAAAATGCTGCCCCCCTCGCCTTTAAGGTGCCGCCCCTAGGCCTATGCCTAGTGGGGAGGGGGGGTGGGGAGACAGCTGGCAGTAGCTGTAAAATGCATTTGAGAGAGGCGAACCCATCATAATAAATAAAAGACATACTGGTATAGGAAACTGAAAAAAAGGAAGCAAACTATGACATAGAAAAGAAAGTTGTTTATTATGGAACATATGTGAACATTATTATGTTGTTAACGGAGGTAATGACAGTGAAACATGGAAAGTGGCTAAATATATGAGTCCATGTTCCCTAAATTAACTTTAAGGTAGAGCTTGAAAAAGAGAAAGAATAAACCTTTTGATCATTGTAATTACCAGTAATAATGGGAAGCATAAAGTAAATGTACACACAAAAACAGTTTACACTGATGTGATCATAAATGCAAACTCATGTCATCCCAGAAGATGTAGGTACACCTTCTTCAGATTCACACTAAACAAAATCTGGGAATTACTGTTGGGTGAGGATGGGATTCAGAAAGAAATTCAGATAATTATGCAGATAATGACTGCAGATGGATACGGAAGTAGTGAAATCGATAATATGTATCAGGAAATTTAGTTTAGAAAAGGTACTTGACCACTGGTGTACACTATCTGATTGAAAATATCCGGACACCTGTTAGTGGACATTAATAATGTATTATGTCCACCCTTCACCTTTATGACAGTTTGAACTCTGCTGGGACACTTTCTCTGAGCTATCTGAATATTTGGAGCAATGGAAGCCAATTCTTCTTTAAGGGGCTCCGGAAAGGCTCAAAATCATGAAAAGTTCAATTTTTACTTTTTTGCGTTTTCTGAATCTGCAGACTATTACCTTTTAATAGATATATAATTTATTCAATTCCGAAGACTACAACTATTTTTAAATTTTTTTTGAAATGTGTTCTACATGGACGTGGCCCACTGTGGCGCTGTTAAACTGCTGTCAAATGGTGTTATTATTAACGTCCGTGTTCATCAGGTACATTTTAGTGATGTGAGATAAAGTATGTGTTGTGGCTAACCTGTGATGGTTTAATATGTATCGATGGTGTGATTGTCGATTGTTTCATGTTTATTTACTCTGTCGTTATCTCGAAAATATTCGTAATTAATTCTGTTTCTTGAGTCTCTGTTTTGTTGAAGTATAATAATGAGTAAAAGTAAAGTTATTAGAAATCCTCTGAAGGCTTTTAAGAAAAGGAGAAATGTTGGAAAGCCAAAGGTATGTGTTATTACTGTAAACAATAAAGACGATAACCAAGAGAGTGAACCTAACCTCTCAAGTACACCTGCCCATAGCAGTCAAAGTGGGAAAGAAAATACTTCACAGAAGAAGCTTGGTTCAATGAGTGAAAACTATGAATGTTTTATGGGCGAATCGGATGTGAATGAAATATTGGATATGTCGGTTCTCAAAGGAATTTTTTCAAACTATGTAAGATGTATTCATTGTAGTGAAGTTGGTCTGGAACTCTCCATAATAAAGCACGTAGGACTTGCTAGTGAAATACAACTGAAATGTGAGAAGTGTTCATACATGACCACCTTTTGGAACAGTGTTGTAGTAACTGCAACTGAAGAAACTGGTAGCAAAATCTACGAACACAACATTAGATTTGTTTATTCCTTGTGTTCAGTTGGTAAGGGTGCTACTGCAGGTGCAATTTTCTGTGGCATCATGAATCTTCCAAATCCCCCAACCAAGTTTACAACCTATAATAAATTAATAGAGTCTAAAGTAGAAGATGTCTGTATAGAATCTATGAAGAACGCTGTGGAAGAGGCAGTAATGGAAAATAATGGTAACAGAGATTTGACTGCAGCGTTCGATGGTACCTGGCATAAACGGGGACACACATCTCTTCATGGTGTAGTATCTGCCACCAGTATGTATACAGGGGAAGTTTTAGATGTAGCAGTAATATCAAAGTATTGTAGATGTCCACAAAAATATAAAGGTACACATGAAAATAATTGCAAAGCTAACTATAGTGGCAGTAGTGGAGGAATGGAAGTGGCTGGTGTTGCCAGTATATTCCAGCGTTCTGAGGCGTGTGATAAAGTGCGATATGTTAATTACCTTGGTGACGGTGATTCTAAAAGTTTCAAACATGTTCAAGGACTGAAGCCCTATGGTGATGATGTTGTTGTGCAGAAATTTGAGTGTATTGGACACGTACAGAAGCGAATGGTAACAAGACTTCGGCAACTGAAAGCTTCGTACAAAAAACAAAAACTCAGTGATGGTAAAGGGTTGGATGGGAAGGGAAGGTTAACTGACAGTGTAATTGACAAAATACAGAACTATTATGGAATGGGTATTAGGCAAAATACACAAAGTGTCGACGAAATGAAGAAGGTTGTTTGGGCTCTTTTTTTTCATACTTCTTCAACCGATGAAAATCCCCAACATAGCTTGTGTCCCAAAGAAGAAGACAGCTGGTGTAAATATAACAAAGGATTGCTAACTGGTGAAGTGTACACTCATAAGCATAGTCTGCCTCATGCAATAATGGACGTGATAAAACCTATTTTCAGAGACTTAGCAGCACCTGAACTGTTGAAAAAGTGTATTCACGGAAAAACTCAAAACCCCAATGAAAGTGTAAATAGTGTTATATGGTCGAGAATCCCCAAGACTGTATTTGTTGGAATAGAAACACTTCACTTTGGTGTGTATGATGCTGTTGCGACTTTCAATGATGGCAACATTGTAAGGTGCAAGGTATTTAGAAATATGGGAATGAAGATAGGTTCTAACATGGTACGAGCGATGCTTGCGTTCCGCCTTCGGGCTGCAGACAGGGCTGTAAAGAGTCTAGAAATACAAGCAAGAGTAAACAGGAGGAGGAACAAGAGGAAGCTGGAGGAGGAGTTTGCAGAGGATGAAGATAATCCATCCTATGGACCTGGAATGCACTAAAAAGTTAATCCAATCTTTGTCGATCGATTCCCAAAACTTTTATTTTCTCATACTAATTACATGTTTTCTAAGGATCTTCCAAACATATTTGTTTCAAACTTTCAGTAAATGTTACACAGTACCTTCTGCATAATTTAACACAGCCTTTTTCCAAAAAACTGTATATTTTTGAATATATAAATAAAAAATTGCAAAAAAATGTTGTGAATTTTCATTACAATTGAAAAAAAATCATCTTTAATAAGTGAACTAAAATTTTGTAAAATCCCTGTGTTAAGTTGTAGCCCATATTCCAATAAATAATCTGTAAAAAGTTCAACTTCCTACCTCAAATACTTTGTGAGGAAAGATGTAATTTATAAGCGTTATTTTAACATTGCAAGTATAGGGCGTTCCGGAGCCCCTTAAGCATCAAAACCAGAGAAAGTAGTGATGATGGATGTTGTGCAGGCTAGTCCATTTTGGGAATGTCATCATCCACAAACCATTACTTCATAGATGTTGCTTTATAACAGAGTGAATTGTTGTTCTGATAGAAACAATCAACAATTCCAGACTAGTCCTCTACTCTACGCAGAACCGAATGCTGTAAAATGTGTTCATAACCTTCGACATTTAATGTTTTCTTTGGCATAATCAGAGGATCAGACCCTAACCATGAAGAACACCCCTGTATTATAACTTCACCTCCTCCATACTTCACCATTGGCACTGCACCCGATGCCATACAATTTTCTCCAGGCATTTGCCAAACCCAAACCCTTCCATTGGTTTGCCACAAGATATAGCATTTCATCACTCCAAAACACTTATTTTCAGTCATTCACTGTCCAGTGGCATCATTCTTTACACCATCTCAAGTATCAAGTAGCACTGATTACAGGAATGTGTGGCTCATGAGGAGCTGCTTCACCATTGTATACCTTTCTTTTTAACTCCCATCATACAGTCATGGTCCTAGTGGAACTGCTGGGAGCACTTTGGAACTTACGAGTGATTCCTTCTATTGATTTCGTGTGTGTGTGTGTGTGTGTGTGTGTGTGTGTGTTTTTCCGACCACCCTCTGCAGTGTTTGACATCCCCTGTCCATCAGTACATGAGGTCTGCCTGGTCTTGCTTTAGCTGTGATTGTTCCTTCTCAGTTCCACTTCATAATCCATCACTAACAAACAACCTGGGCAGCTTTAGAATTCCATGATGGATTTGTTACTCAGGTGATATCCAATGACCAGTCCATGTTCAAAGTCACTGAGGTCTTCTGACAGATCCATTCTGCTGTTACTGCTTCTGTAGTGACAATACAATACACCCCACCTCTTTTTGTACTGGGGTATCCACCTCGCTTGATATCTAGTGGTCAATTCTGCATTACATAGGGCATCCAGATACTTTTTATCATATAGTACATAAGGACAATGGGAAATATGCAGCAGTAATATTTAATGGTTAGAACTCTGAATTGTTTATATCTTCAGGAAAGTCAACATCAGTAGAGGTTTTCAAATCAGAGCTAACTTAAGAAGTAGATAACAGGAGAAATGGAACAAATACAATGGCTCAGGAGTGTACAAACTAAACTATAATGACTATGATGAAATTTATATCAGACAAACTGGGAGGAAGTTTGTGATAAGGTTTAGATAGCATCCCTGTGATGCGAGAGGTAGGGCATTGACAGTATACTTAAAAACCCATAAGCAGAGGTTGTGTGTTTTAAGTGAAAGCATGGACTACCAAATGGATATACCTTAAACATACTGTTGGACCGTCAAATCTGTACACGTAAAAATGAATACATCTGGGTTGACATAATTGACAATCGCTGATATTTCGACAGATGCACGCCTTGTATTTTTCAATGCAAAACTGCCTTGAAAATTACAGCGTGTACACCTATTGGCGGTTGTCGACAGTGTCACCTCACTGCATCCCCAGGAGAAACTTCAGGTCTCACAATGTTAAACAAACCATGTGTTATTAGCCCTAATAAATGTTTCAAAAATAGCTGGTGAAAAGTGTTGTGTTTGTAACATGTTTTTCCTGCTGTACCTTTGGCCGTATTGTGCATCTGCTGTGCAGGTGGTTCTCCCACTACACCCAATCACTCCTCTGCAAACAAATTACCAGACTTACAGCAAGATGGACAAGTCTCTCTGAAATATTTATATTTAAATAATAAATCTCTGTATCCTTTTTAGTCTGGTTTATAAGTCTGCATGCTTTAACACATTATTCAACTAACTTCACCATTGAATGCAAAGTTCTTTCCTGTTTGGCACTTGTAATTCAAAATGCAAAAATAATTTTTAATTTTCTCAATTTTCATGGTTTCAGCATTAAGTGTGTTCATTTCTTTAAAACGCTGTTGTTTGATAATTATTTATCAGTTTTAGATATGTCATGTTTTCATTATCAAATTCAGAGCAATTTCAGTAATAAATGATAGCAACTTTTAATTTGGTATTTTTATGAGAATGTATTCATCTCTCTCACTTCTGTGGTGTCTGTAGTTTGCAAAATCCAGTTTTCCTGCAAAACTTGTTTTTCTGGGGTGCTGTTTGTTGGATTGTATGTTTTTTTTTTTAGATATCTCTGTATTTTATGCTTTTTACGTGCAAATGTAGGTATATTAACATTACATTTTAATAATGTAGAATGGACTTGACATTAAATCTGAGTTTGTCAAGGTACACTGTCATCATTGTGCCGAAATTGTACATTAAAAGTCAAGTGCTATAGTTTTGAATTGCCTTTTGATCATTTCTTATGTATAATACTCCACTTGTATTCTTAGTATTCCACATTCAGGTTGTCCTTTATCTTCATATTCTGCAAATGTTGGTTTCTTTGTATCTCAACTAAGGAGCTTAGTGCTTGACTTATTATATTTTTGTTCCATTCTCCTCCTTTTCATTGTTTTTACAGTCATAGTTTTTACTGTTTGCATCTGAGATGCATATTCTACTTGTTGGTTGACAGGAAAGGGAAGGGGAAACTGGCTGGGGTAATAGCAGGAAATTTAAGGGGGGGAGGCACTGCCATGAATGGTAAAATGCCAGTGGTTACAGGTGTTGGAGCAGCACCTTTTTTAGGATAGGTAAGACAGAAAGATGTCAAGTTCTACGAGAGGTCAGGATTGAAACAAATCTTCAGTTTAGGAAAGAAATTCAACAGCACAATTCTAGCACATTGGATCACCAATCACAGCTATCAATTATAAATTTTCACCAATCACCAGAAATTTTATCTCCACCAAGTTGTATCTCAGTCCTAGGTAATTGCATTGATGAACTAAAGTCACCCAACCCAATTGACATAATCTGCCTCTCTGAACACCATGTGACCACTGGTATAGGAACTAGGCCTAAGCACAATGAGAAACTCAGACAGGAGAGTACTGCAAATGTTAGAATAAGGAAAGGTTCTCATAAAAGTATAATTAAAAATAATGTAAGTATATTTCATCAAAATATTGGGAGTTTAAAGAATAAAGTAGATGAGCTTCTGGTTTGTTTGGAAGATTTAGAAGCTGAGAATGAAATAGATATACTATGCCTGTCTGAGCATCACATTGTTACTGATATGGATAAGGTAAATGTAAGTGGTTATAAGCTCTCTGCACATGTAATGAGAGAAAATATGGAGAAAGGAGGAGTTGCCATATATGTCAAAAGTTGTCATTGTGCAAAAAGTATAGAAACAAAAAAGTTTTGTGTAGAGAAACATATAGAAGCATGTGCCTGTGAGCTTAAATTAAATAAAGGCACATTTATAATTGTAACTGTATATAGGTCCCCATCAGGAAATTTTCATCTATTTCTGAAAAATTTGGACTCCTTGTTGTGCTATCTGTCAGACAGGGGGAAGCAAATTATTATTTGTGGGGACTTCAATGTAGATTCTCTGAAAGAGGGTAATAGGAAAAATGACCTTGAAGTATTACTCGGTTCTTTCAATTTGACACCCGTTATTGATTTTCCTACTTGGGTGGTAAAGGATAGCAGCTCACTGATAGATAACTTCTTTATAGACCAAGATAAGTTTAACCAGATAAATGCTCAGCCTGTTGAGAATGGTCTTTCTGATCATGGTGCACAGCTAGTTACAATATATGACATAGCTCCATTCCGCAATACTAAACAGTCCTCCAAAGTAGTACGTTCAGTCAACAATTTAACAATTGCAAATTTCAGGGAAAGCCTACAGCAGTTAGACTGGGATGAGGTGTACCGTGAACCTGATGCCAATTTAAAATATAATTTATTTCATGACATTTTTGTAAATGCATTTGAAAACTGCTTCCCCAAGAAAATAGTTAAATATACTCGTAAGAAACCTTGTAACAAACCATGGCTTACTAAGGGTATAAAAATATCTTGTAACCGGAAAAGGGAAATGTATCTGACAGCAAGAAAGAGTAGTGACCCAGAAACTATCAAAAATTATAAAAACTACTGTGTTATATTAAGAAAAGTTATTAAAAAATCCAGGAGTATGTGTATTATGTCTGAAATCAGCAACTCTGATAATAAAATTAAAACAATTTGGAATATTATTGAAAGAGAAACAGGTCAACCAAGAGCAGAGGAAGACAGTATTACCATCAAATTGAATGAAAACTTAACGAACAAAAAGTCACAAGTTGAAAATATTTTTAATAATCATTTTCTAAATGTTGTGGATATAGTAGGATCCAGGTGTTCATTAGAAGATGCTAGGCTGTTAATGGAAGAGGCCATACCTATGCAATTTGATACAATTGAAATCTCACCCACTTCTTCCTCTGAAATTAGGAAAATAATAAACTTGCTTAAAAGCAAAAACTCACATGGAATTGATGGCATTTCCAGCAAAATACTAAAAGCTTGTTCTCAACAGATAAGTAAGATTCTCAGCCACCTGTGTAATAGCTCTCTGGAACAGGGCATTTTCCCTGATAGACTGAAATATGCTATTGTTATACCTTTGCATAAAAAGGGAGATAGATCTGATGTCAACAATTACCGTCCAATCTCCCTTCTAACAGCTTTATCCAAAATTTTTGAGAAAGTAATGTATTCAAGAGTAGCTTCACATATCTGTAAAAATGAAGTACTAACAAAATGTCAGTTTGGTTTCCAGAAAGGTTTTTCAACAGAAAATGCCATATATGCTTTCACCAGTCAAATTTTGAATGATCTGAATAACCGAACACCACCCATTGGGAGTTTTTGTGATCTCTCAAAGGCTTTTGATTGTGTAAATCATGAAATTCTGCTAGAGAAGCTCAAGTATTGTGGCATGAGTGGGACAGTGCACAAATGGTTTAATTCGTACCTAACTGGAAGAGTGCAGAAAGTTGAAATAAGTAGTTCTCGTAACATGCAAAGATCAGCACATTCCTCAAACTGGGGAACTATCAAGAATGGGGTTCCACAAGGGTCAGTCTTGGGTCCTTTGTTGTTCTTATTATATATTAATGACTTGCCACTCTATATTCATGAAGAGGCAAAGTTAGTTCTCTTCGCTGATGATACAAGTATAGTAATCACACCTGAGAAACAAGACTTAACTGATGAAATTGTCAATACTGTCTTTCAGAAAATTACTAAGTGGTTCCTTGTAAACGGACTCTCACTGAATTTTGATAAGACACAGTACATGCAGTTCCGTACAGTGAATGGTATGACGCCATTAATAAATATAGACCTTAATCAGAAGCATATAGCTAAGGTAGAATATTCCAAATTTTTAGGTATGTCCATTGATGAGAGATTAAATTGGAAGAAACACATTGATGATCTGCTGAAACGTTTGAGTTCAGCTACTTATGCAATAAGGGTCATTGCAAATTTTGGTGATAAACATCTTAGTAAATTAGCTTACTACGCCTATTTTCACTCATTGCTTTCATATGGCATCATATTTTGGGGTAATTCATCACTGAGGAATAAAGTATTTATTGCACAAAAGCGTGTAATCAGAATAATAGCTGGAGTCCACCCAAGATCATCCTGCACACATTTATTTAAGGATCTAGGGATATTCACAGTAGCTTCTCAGTATATATACTCTCTTATGAAATTTGTTATTAACAACCAAACCCAATTCAAAAGTAATAGCAGTGTGCATAACTACAATACTAGGAGAAAGGACGATCTTCACTATTCAAGATTAAATCTAACTTTGGCACAGAAAGGGGTGAATTATACTGGCACTAAAGTCTTTGGTCACTTACCAAATAGTATCAAAAGTCTGACAGATAACCAACAAGTATTTAAGAAGAAATTAAAAGAATTTCTGAATGACAACTCCTTCTACTCCATAGAGGAATTTTTAGATATAAATTAAGAAAAAAAGGGAAAAAAATATTAAAAAAAAAAAATAAAGAAAAACAAAAAAACACAAAAAAAATAAAGTTGTTATATTAACTTAAGTATGTTGTTAAATTAACCTAATTATGTCATGTATTGGAAAATTCGACTCGTTCCACATCATTACGAAATATCGTATTCATGATCCATGGAACTAGTATTAATCTAATCTAATCTAATCTAATCTAATCTAATCTACAGACATATGTTTTGATTTTGGGTGACAAGATAGAATTAGCATTGTGGATTTTATATTATTTGATGTTCTCATTCTTTGCTTTTTATGTTGACTTATTATATTTTTGTTCCATTCTCCTCCTTTTCATTGTTTTTACAGTCATAGTTCTTACTGTTTGCATCTGAGATACATATTCTACTTGTTGGTTGACAAATTTTGTTTCAAAAAATTGTAGTATCTAATTTCTTATTCACTTTTTTCAGCTGATAAGCTATTTAATAATCATTGCTACTATTTTTCTTTCCAGCCAAGAGAATTCCACATGAATTTGCTGAAGTTCTTGCTGAAGTTGTGGCACCATCTCAAGGAACTGTAAGTGATAAGGATAGTAAATGTGTTGGTACGGATCAGTTAATGGAAACAGTACTGTCCAGTATCACAGATTCAAGCCTGTTAAGCCTCAGTGTTAATCCTTCCACGGAGGTAAGAAACAGTTACTGAATTTTTTTTAGTGTTGTACTTGCAGTCTAGCTGTGAAAATAAAAAAATAAACCTAGTTTATTAAATGATTGTGACATTCAAAGTATACAATGAAATTCAATGCCTGTCATTTAAAATGTAATTAACTTATTGGGTATAAAAATCGGGATACCCTCAAGCTGAACACGTTATGCTAAATGGAGAGAAAATATTCATGTACCCGTTTGTTCACCTTCTCTGTTGCTTCTTCCCTGCTCATGGTCTATAATACCCACTTGTAGTCTCCTAAGAAGGATTAGTCTAACATAAAGACAGGGTTTGCACTGAAATTTGTATTCAGTCCTTCAATGACTGTATGGCCACTGAAACAAAAGATGACAGACAAAGGACAAAATTACTTAACTCAGCCTTCTGAAAATGTTTCACTGCAGAAGATTGTAATGTCATTCTTTCTTTCAGTTGAAACACTGAAATGGCAGATATTGAGATAAGTGATCCCAGAACAGTGAATCAACTGAAACTGCTCCACATTGTAGATATGCCTGTGAGGAACTACAGATATTATCAAAAGAACCTCCTTCCCTGACAGATGTAGTTTATCATAGGTTGGTCGAGCAACAAAGGGTACATCTAACAACTGGAAAAACTGCAGGTCATTCCTATTTCAAGAACTGAAGTCCGATGGATGCACATAATCATACCTCCACATTGCCAATGTAAATCTATTGTAGAATTGTGGGACATGTTTTGTGTATATACATTTGGAAGAACAAAAACGTCCTCCACGTAGATCAGTATGAATTCCACTTGTAGAGGTCTTGTGAAACACATCTTGTGTTGTTTGTCTACGGAATCAAAAGCACTATAGACAACACTGCCCAGGCTAATGCCAGATTTCTTGACTTCCAGAAGATATTCCATATAGTTCCACACTGTTGTTTAGTGAACAATGTGGAATGACCACATACAACAATTTGTAGGAAAGGCAAACGGCAAGTTAATGGTGATTGGGGGAACAGTAAGGTAATGTAATTCATCCACAAAAGAAGTGGCTCAGAAAATACTTCTTGACCAATTCTTGCGTACTGCCCATCAGTTTGGCATCCTTATGAAGTTGGATTAATTAAGAGACAGAGAAGATCCAACAAAGAGCTGCACATTTTGTCATGGGACTATTTAGTTGCTGTAGGAGTGCTACAGAGATGTTCAACCAACTCCAATGGCAGATGCCACAATATAGATGTTGTGCATTACAGAGAGGTTTATTGCCGAAATTCTGAGTACTTATGTTCTGAGAAGAGTCTTCAACGTACTGCTTCTTCACATGTTCTCAAAATATGACCATGACAAGAAAATCAGAAAAATCAGAGCTGATATCAGAAGTTTACTGGCAGTGCACCATTCGTAAATGTAACAGGGAAGGGCAGGAAGATAGTGATACCAAAATCCACACCTTAAGGTGTATAGGTGTAGATCCATTCATAAAAGTAGTATTAGTCTGCACAAGATGATGTTATTGAACACACAGGAACTGTTAGGTATTTAGTTGGTTTCGTGTTATATGGCTCTCTTGCATAATTGATGGTAATGATGTGGAATGAGTCATTTTACATTCAAATTACAAATTAATTTGTAAATATTGCTATATGCTGACCATTATAAGTTTTTTGTTGTTTATTATTATTAAATATACAGATGGGAATTAGTACTTCCTACCCACCACCTTTTATACATTACAGTAATAGAAATGCTTGTTTAGAATAGGAGTTATCAAGGAACTTTTTTTCAGTTTGTTTTCAAATTTTACTTCGCTCTCTGTCATACATTTTATATCACTGGGTAAGCTATCAGGAATTTTTGTTGCAGCATTGTGCACTCATTTTTGTGCTAAAGACAACCTTAACATGGAGTAATGAATGTCATTTTTTCTTCTGGCACTGCAATTATGTTCATCATTGTTGTTTTTGAACTGCAATTGATTCATTACAATGCACTGTATGAAGGAGTTAACATACTGTGAAGCAGTAGTCAGAATGCCCAACTCTTGAAACAGATGTGTACGAAATGATTGTGAGTGTGAACCACATAGTAATCTTACAGTACATTCCTGAGTCGCGACGACTTTATTTCTTATAGATGAATTATCCCAGAACACTATTCCATATGACATTATTGAATAAAAATATGCAAAATATGTCAATATACTGATTTGTTTCACCCCAAGATTTGCAGTGACTCTAAGTGCAAAGGTAGCAGAACGAAGTTGTTTTAGGAGTTCCAAAATGTGCTTTTTCCAGTTTCCGTTCTCATCGATGTGACACCTAAAAATTTTGAAGTTTCCACCCTCTTTATTGTTTCCCAACTATGTGTTACACTTATCATTGGTGAAGTGCCCCTAGATGTGCAGAATCGAATATGTTGTGTCTTTTTAAAATTGAGAATGATACTATTTGCAGAAAATCAATCAGTGACACTTTTAAGAACATAATTTGCCACTTCTTCTGTGCCATTTCTTCAGTTTCTGTATGTATGCTTAGGTTGATTACAGCAGGAGTGTCATCTGCAGAAAGAACTAATTCTGCTTGTTGTATATTAGACAGAAGATTGTTTACATGTAGCGCACCCCAGCAAGAAAAGTGACACAGGTCAAAAAATGGCATATTTAGTTTATGTCACTGGAAAAATACATACAAGTGGAGCGTCCCAACATGTATGAAAAATATAATGGAATTCACTGCCAACAATACTTACTTGAAATTCAAATGAAGCTCATCATACTATTTCAGTATACGTTTTATAGAATTAATTCTTTAAGTCAAGTTTTCTCAAGTATTGCAGTTTTGAGCTGCATCACTGTTCTTGCCACGGTGCGGTATGAGGAACAGTAGTGGACCTAAGATTGAGCTTTGGGGAACCCCATATGTGATTTCTCCCCAGTCAGAGTAATGTCACCGGACTCCATTCATTGAATTACTTTCAGGTGCATAATAACATGCAACTTTCTTCATTCTTGTGGTTAGATATGACATCCATTGGTCGGCTATACCATCAATCCCATAAAACTTATTTATCTGGGAGAATACTGTGATTCACACTGTCAAATGCCTCATTTCTTCTTCACCCAGTCTCCTTATCACAATCATACTGACTGCTTCTGTTGCACTTCTATGTTCTCAGGTTTTCAAATATCATCTGCTGTTAGCATTTCATTGTTGCTCACCATCTCGTACCCCCCTGCCATCTGTTCTTGACATGGACTACTGAATGTGTTTCCTTCCTTCACCCTTCCCACAGCCAACTTTTTTCTTCCCTTTTTCATTTGTGTGTCTGCTGACACTGGGCTGTAGCACTTTTCCTATCTTTTCTCTTGGGAGATCCATTTATGAATTGGGAAATATGTGTTATATTTCAAAATATGTGCTAGTAGTATTCAGTGGAAGAAAAGTACAAAATTACCAGTTTTTCTTAGTAGTTTCATAGTTTCATATCATGAGGGGGGGGGGGGGGGGTTGTTGATATTAGGGCGGCCGCTGTCGAGGTTTAAGGGAGTCCTTGCTAAAACTTTTCAAGGGTGGCTCAAATGAAGAGAGTCCCACTAAGAACACAACTTTTAGGAGCATAATAACTTTTTGGCATACTTGCAGCACTACTCTGAAACTATTAGCTGAATCATGGCCTTGAGCTTGGAAGTGATAGTAGTTTGTTGACATACATATGCAGCTTCAAACACGCCCACAGAAAAAAATCTCATAGTGTCAAATTGCAAGTTCACAGTATCTAGTTCATATCATCATTGCAAGAAACCACCCAACCAGGGAACCCCTCTCGTAACAAGTCCATTCCCACAAATGATGTGTGACAGTTTGTGCCATCTTATTGAAACCAAATTGGTTCAGCATTCACACAATCCAATTCAGACCACAAAAACTCACTTAATATATTGTGGTATCATCTGCTGTCCACTCTTAATGCATTTCTGGTGCCATTTTCAAAGAAGTACAACCCAAATAAGCCCTCAGCTCAAATGCCACACCACACAGTCACTCATAATGAATGTAGTGGATTCTCTATAATCACTCAATGGCTTTCTGTGCTACAGATCCTACAATTATACTTGTTAACAAATACATTCAACAGGAAGTGCACCTCATCAGTTAACATTATTTTCTTCATGAAATTATTGGCTGCTCTTTGTTTTACAAGCACCAAACAGGCAAATGCTCGGCACGCTTCATGTTTCTTTTTCTTCAGTTCTTGTGACAGTCAGATTTTATAGGACCAAAGGGTCAGATTTCCTTGCAGAATCTGTTGCATACTGGATCTGGGAATATCCAATTTGTGATGTTTACTACAGAACAACTATCACAAGGAAGTCCAGAGGTTTTTTTTAATTTAGTGATCTGTCTCATCACAGTCAACTTATTGGATGCATTTTGTTGATGAAACATTCGACAGTGTTTACAAACAGTCTCTCCACAATATTCAAAATATTTGTAATAAGTTTCCCCTGTCACAATACTACATTCCATCATCAGGTGCTCCACAAAGAAAACAGATGAAAATCATGCAGCATTCAGTGTTGCTGACTTACTAGAACAGAAAAGGTGGACATTTCAAAAGTTGCGTTCTTTATGAGGTACACTTTATATGAAACTGAAAATGGCATAACATACAAACTCATTTAAAACTACACTCTCTCTACCGTTTCTGCTCACTTTAATCCACAGAATCACACTCCAACAGCAAACTGTACCGGCCGGGGTGGCCGAGCGGTTCTAGGCGCTACAGTCTGGAACCACGTGACCGCTATGGTCGCAGGTTCGATTCCTGCCTCGGGCATGGATGTGTGTGATGACCTTAGGTTAGTTAGGTTTAAGTAGTTCTAAGTTCTAGGGGACTGATGATCTCAGAAGTTAAGTCCCATAGTGCTCAGAGCCATTTGAACCATTTTTGAACCAAACTGTAAACAGCATCTTGTCTAAAACCTGCTGAAAATCTGAATAGAGTGGTAATAAAGTGAAGGCTAAAATAATGGTTCAAGAAGCTGTGGCTGCTTCATATGTAGAAAATGTTTAGGTGAGACAACCATCCTATTAGCACATGAAAATCAACTCACTATTAATGTAAGGAAGTAACAGGACAGTCCACTAAATCTTAAGTCATATTGCAGTCTCCTCCTCCTACCTCTCTGTTAAATTAGAGGTCAGACCATTTGTCATCTTATCTTATTTAAAACATGGCCCATTCAAATATGGTGTACATAACATCTTCAACTTTTATAGTCCTGTCTTCCTCAGTTGCTTGTAATATTACGGTATATTAATAATTTTTACTTATGGACCGTCTGACAGCAACTGAATAAAACACAATTTTAGTGGTATACGCGTTTTGCCTTTATTTTCTGCAAGGCATCATCAGTGGCAGGTTGCGTGGACAATTTCCAACATATTACACTCCTGTTGCATTTTTGGTGTTGTTCTTCATCTTATGAACGCCAATTTGCAGTTTTTTTCCTCATTCCACAACACTATGCACTGAACGCTTGTTTTAAAGCAATGAAAAAACATATTTAAATATGTCTGCTTGTGTCTGTATGTGTGGATGGATATGTGCGTGTGTGCGAGTGTATACCTGTCCTTTTTTCCCCCTAAGGTAAGTCTTTCCGCTCCCGGGATTGGAATGACTCCTTACCCTCTCCCTTAATACCCACTTCCTTTCGTCTTCCCCTCTCCTTCCCTCTTTCCTGATGAGGCAACAGTTTGTTGCGAAAGCTTGAATTTTGTGTGTATGTTTGTGTTTGTTTGTGTGTCTATCGACCTGCCAGCGCTTTTGTTCGGTAAGTCACCTCATCTTTGTTTTTATATATAATTTTTCCCACGTGGAATGTTTCCTTCCATTATATTGATATCATTAATTACTGTAGTTAGTTGGTTAGTCAGTTTTATGGTCCATGGATCAATTGTACAGTTAATTGTAATGATGTAGACGTAATATTTTACATTCTTATGTAAGTATTGCTATCTGCTGATGTTTTACAAGTGGCATTCCTTAAAAACAAAATACAGAAATGAATTATCAGTTATTACTCAGCACCTTTTAGAAATAAGGTTAGTAGAAATTCTGAAATTCTTCTATGAAGTAGAAAGTGTTGTTAAGGAGAAACTATTTCAGTTTGTTTTCAAATTTAACTTCACTTTGTGTTAGGCATTTAGTATTGTTGGGTAGGTGATCAAAACTTTTTTGTGCCAGCATTGTGGACCCCTGTTTGCGGTAAAGACACCCATAATGTGGAATAATGGGTGTCATTCTTTATTTCTTTTGGTATTGTAATTGTGTGCATCATTGTTCCTTTTGAAATGTTGTGTGCTATTTACA
This sequence comes from Schistocerca americana, assembly GCF_021461395.2. Lineage (NCBI taxonomy): Eukaryota > Metazoa > Arthropoda > Insecta > Orthoptera > Acrididae > Schistocerca > Schistocerca americana. Next base: position 416,607,840 of record NC_060120.1, read on the forward strand.
ACAAACTTCATTAGGGAATAAATATGCTGTGAATCAGTAGTGTAAATGCTTAGCTCCTTAAACAGAGATCTACAAGGTGATTGTGGGTAAGCATCACATTATTCTTACCCCACATTTTTCAGCCATAAAAACTTCCATTTTTAAAGATTTTTCCTGAGAACATTATTCAGTATGTCATTATTGAATGAAAACATGCAAAATATGTTAGCTAACTGATTTGTCTCTCCCCAAGATATGCAATGATTCAGGAAGCAAATGTGGCTGAGATAAGTTGTTTCAAGAGTTCAAAAAGGTCGTCTTTTTTCAGTTTCTCATCAATGTGCATTCCTAAAAATTTTGATGTTTCCATCCTAGTTATTATTTCCTTACCATGTGCTGCATTTATCATCAGTGCAGGACATCTGTATGTGCAGAACTGAAAATGTTGTGTCTTTTTGAAATTGAGAATATTTCCAGAAAACCTCACATTAATATATTTAGGACATTATTTACCATTTCTTTTGTTGCTGTATGTATGTTTGAACTGATTACAATACTAGTGTTATCTGCTAAATAAACTTATTCTGATTGTTGTATACACAATCAGGCCAAAAGTATCTGGACACCTATTAGTCAACATTAATGCTTACTTTCATTACATAAGATCATATGGAATTACTGTTTTGGTATAACTCATCAAATCAAGCTTAAGTTTTCTGATTCCAAAAGTGTTTGATAAAAATCATTTGGGGTATGAACTCAGGACCATTCTGCAGAGGTCTGTTTATGGCACCAGGGATGCTAACCACTGCTTCCCAAAGTATTTATGCCTTAATGAAATTTTTTATTAAAACTATATCTCTCTTTCAAACCAACTTTTTTGTTCGTGAAATAAGTACTAGAAATAAAATCTAAAATTGCTTACTTTGGTACAGAACAGGGATTCGGGAACAAGAATGTAGTGAGCAAAGAAGGTAGCACATCTTGTTCAATTTCATGTTCATGTATTCTATATGCTTATTACACACACACACACACACACACACACACACACACACACACACACACACACACACACCTACCTTAATTCAGAGCATTGTGAAAATTCAGTGTTATAGTTTTTTTACCATTTATTAAAAAGTGGTTATTCTGTGCTCAGTTGATAAATAGTTTTGTTAGTTTTGTGATAGTGTTTATTGATTGTTGTAAATCTTCCTTATTTTCCCCTCATAATATAATTGTGGCGTCATCTGCAAATTGCTTATGAGCATCCACATTTAAGCATAGATCATCAGCGTACAAAGAAACAGAAGTCGGCCCATTGCTGATCCTTGGGATACACCAAATTTAATTAGATTATAACCTGACAAGTGTTTAGAAACTGTTTTAAGCTTCAAATTAGTGTGCCTTATACTTCTTGCTTATATCTGCTCAAGAAGGTACTGATGCAACAGTTGGGTAGACCTTGAATATTATATGTTTCAAGCTTTGATAAGAGAATATTGTGATCCATCATGTCAAAACCTTTCAATAAATCAGTAAATGCTCATGTTCAATCTTTTTCTTGTCTGTCTAGATTAGTATGCAATTAATGAATGCATAAGTAGCAGTTATTATTGAGATTCCATATCATTGTCACACACAACTTTTTCTAAGATTTTTGAAGTGCAGGAGGAAATTGTGATGGGCCTGTAGTTATTTTCATAATCCCTCCCACCTTTTTTATGTATTGATTTTATTTAGATATTGTCAGTACATTGAGGAAACTGCCTGCTTGATGTGAGCGGTCACATGAATGTGTACATAGTTCAACTATGTTTAGATTACTCTTTTTTAAGATTGTTGCAGGGACACCAGCAATGCCTATAGCATTCTTGTTTTAGATCTTTCATTGCCTTTGCTCTTCACCTTGTGTGATGGTGCTGATGTGCACTGACACATTACTACATGTGTTTATTTTATATTTATTAGATAGAGTGTCCTTATTCACATTTTATTTTATCATATTCTGTGCAACATCTATAAAAAAGTAGTTAAATGTGATGGCTACTTCTAGGGGGCTTGTCACTTTTTAGTGTTATATTTTCACATGATGCTTTGTTTTCACCAGTTTCTTTTTTTATAACACTCCACATGGCCTTCACTTTGTTGAACCATAAATGAATTATTTATTATTATGCATTATTTTTGGCACCCTTCATACTTTTCTTAATATTTTGGAATACAAATTTTATCTAGTATTCTCATCAGTGACAACCCTATTTCACTTGTGATGCAACTGTTTATTCTAGAATTGTGTCTTAAGGTTACAGTTCTCTTGGAACTGCAATTTGAAGGTAATTTTTTAATATATCATTGAAGGTGTTTAATTTTTCATTTATGTCATTGATTCCATAAATATATAGTCAGTTTTCTTTCATTAGTAACCTGTTGAAGCAATTCAGGCTATCCTGACTACAGCGTCTATGTATATGTGTTTCATAAAGGCATGTTGTTCCCAATAATGCCTTTTCCTTTCAAGATCACTATTTGAACTAGTTAGTCACCAAAACAAGCAATAAAATTTTTTTGGTGAGGTTCAGTGTAAACTCATCTTGACCAGAAACTAATCTAAAGCTGTTTTGCAAGTGTTTGTTATTTGGGTAGCAGCAATTACTTCAGCCTCTACATTGTAGTATGTAGCATGGTTCAAAAAGACCTCTGTGTTTCTACTTTTTGTAAGAAAATCAATTAGAAGTCTCCAAAAATTATCTCCTATTTCATACTTCCTTTAGTAATAATCCAATTTATGTAAGAAAATCGCAAAAATACCAGATTGTGAACAGTAAACTGCAGCAATTATGAAACTGAACCTAGTAATTTTTATAGCTGCATCCTCACAGTCCTTTTCAACATTCATTCAAGTTAAACCAGATAGGATAGTAAAATCTACATCTTCTTTTATGTAAATTGCTACCCAACCCTGATTATTCCATAATCACAGAAATACAAAATGGATTCAGTTATTTTTGTGTATTTAATTAATTCTGGGCTAAGACAGTGCTCATAAATGCATATTACTGAGATCTGTTTGATGGATGTTAATTACATTGATCTTACTATGCAGGGACTTTACATTATGGTCATAAATTTTTAGATCAGATTCATTCACATCTTGGTAGTTGTGTGTCATATTTACAGCTTCATGTATATTTAGATGAAATTCAGATCACCAGTAGTGTTCTTGTTCATTTTACTTTCCTCACTATAGCCCATATCTTATATTCATCAAAGTGACCAAAGGAGATTTACTCTGATTTCTTGTGTGATTTTATCAGTGCAGTATTCAAACCATTTGTTGCATATTCAGGTCTTTCTGTAATTATTTTCCTTCATAGTTTAAATCCATGATGTGTTTAGTGTGTAGTTACAGTGTGAATTACTTATGTCCAGTACAGCACTGTTTTAATATTACAAGCACAGTTCATTTACTTGAATATTTGTTTTTCAAAGTTCTTCATTTATGCATGAACTATAAATTATGTTGTGCCTATGGGCCACAGTATCAACTTGATTTGATTTGATCTGATTTTTTATTGGTCCAGTTTTATCATATAGCACAAATTGTACAATTGATATTGGGCAGGTCAAAGATAAGTTACAATAATACATAGTATTTGCAAAATAGTAGGCAAATTAAAATTAGGTACCTATTACAATTAATTCTCTGACAGAATAGAAATAGTGCTTTATTAGAAATGCCTTTAGTTTAGCTTTACATATTGGATGAGTAGTATTTTTTATTTCCTCTGTTATCTTATTGTGTAGTATTACACCAATGTTAATTATACTCCTCTGATAGGTGGTTGTTCTGTGACATTTTTGATGTATATTTGATTCCCCTCTGGTACTATAGTTGTGTACATTTTTGTTCTGTCACAGTTTGCCCGTTTTCAGGAGGTAGTCCCTAGTGAACAAGATAGTTTCATAAATGGATAAACTTAGAACATTTAGAACACCAAGCTCATAAAAATGGGATTTACAGGACTCAGTCTTTTTAAGGCCACACATTATTCTTAAAGATCTTTTTTGCATTCTAAAAACCTTTACACTGTGAGTTGAGTATCCCCAGAAAATGATCCCAAATCGGATTAGTGAGTGGAACTGTGCATAGTATGCCTGCAATACTGTTGTTTTGCTTGTTGCAGCCTTTAAAATTCTTAGGCCATAGCACACAGATGATAGTTTTCTACACAAGTTATTTATATGTGTGTCCTACTTTAAGTCTTGCTGAAACCAAAGACCCAAGAATTTTGTGACACTTACATTTTCTAGGGGATCATTTTTTAATTGGGCTTGAATAGACATTTGATTAGTTGGAGGAATTAAATAAAAATCGACACTCACAGTTTTTTCAGTATTTATAATGAGTTTGTTTTTTGTGTGCCACTCAGAAAGTCTTTTCATAGAACTTTCTGCTGTGGATCGCAAAGTTTCTAGACTGGATCCAGTGAGCAATATGCTGGTGTCATCGCCAAACAGGCTAGTTTTTGTGGGACTCATATATTCAACTAAGTCATCCACATAAATCAAGAAGTGTAGTGGACCTAAGATTGATCCCTGTGGTACATCATATTTTATTGGTAATTCCCTAGAAAGAAAGGAGTTGTTTCTTGTTTTATTCATTTTGTTGAATTCATACTGAAGTGATACTTTCTGCCTGCAGTTTTTTAGGTATGAACACAACCAGCTATGTGCTACACCTCTTACTCCTCGTCTTTCTAATTTTTCGAGCAGAATGTTATGGTCCAGGACGTCGAAGGCTTTTGATAGCTCTAGAAAAATACCTGCAGCTAATTTATGTTGATCAAGGGATTTTAAAATGCAGTCTAAGAATTCGAATATTGCTGTCTGTGTAGATTTAGACTTTCTAAAACCATGTTGTTGTACTGTAAGAGGTGCATATTTATTTATGAAACTTAAAAGCCTGTCATAGAAGAGTTTTTCTAGAATTTTTGAGAAGGAACTTTACTGTGATACGGGTCGGTAGTTTGATATTTTTTCAGAAGAATTTTTTTTAGCAGTGGTGAAACTTTTGCTTGTCACCTGACTAGTGTTGTTTTTTTGCCGCATGTATTCTAAATGTTCTTCAGCTTGCAGTTTCACTGGAGATACGTTTTTTAACTTGGTTTCCGATGTTGCATTGAAGTCTATGGTAGTGTAGGTGTGCGCACTTATTTCCGGAGTTTTTAGAATATCTCCTGATGCAGTATTTTCACTGTTTGACCTACTTACAATGAGCAACGGTTTGCCTACTTTGTTTTCCAACTTTTCAACCCTTTCCGACATGTTCACTGAATCCACGGCAGAAATCACTTCAAAAGAGTTTTTTTGCACTAAATTTTCACTGTGTTTCAGATATTTTACCTTTTGAGTACAACTTCCTTCAGTTATTCTCTTCCATTTTCCCGAGACCAAGTCTTCTTTCTTCATTAGCGTCTCACGTTTTTCAGATTGTAGTTTACTTATTTCCACCTTTTGAGTGTTGATTGTAAACTGTAGACTGGATATCCATTTGTTCAGCTTCAGTATTTCATTCTTACAACTTGCACACGTTTTCCTTTTACTACCGAAATTTACGTTTTTTCGTGAAGGCACGTTATACACTTTCAACTTGGCCACCATTTTGCTATTGATTCTGTTTAGAACATATTGTAGTAATCAAACAATGGAAAATCCAGGATGGAGTGTAACAATACGAGAGTATTTCTTGATTTATTAACTTCAAGAAAATTCAGTAGTGCTGTGGTATTTCATTTTTTGCAACTTTTTAAGCCCATTTTACAAATGATAAAGTAACTTTCTTGCATTATTATTGTTTGAATGTTAGCTTCTGAAACATGTTGTTACACTCTAGGTTTCACCACGTTAGCCAGTGATGTGTCTTGCTCTATCTCTTGAAATATGCTAGATAGTTTTCTGCTGCTACTGTTATTAAGAAGAGCACACTCAATGAACTCTGTTTGTTGTCTTTCTTTTCCCAAAATGGCCATTCGATATTGATTTTTGGAAGTTCTGTCTTTTACATAGTCCTTATCAGAGTTACTCGATTGCAAAATATTGTATGTGTTTTTATCAGTGAAAAATACCTGCTCTTGCTAAGTTTTTTGTCCTTTTTCCCATTAAAGTTCTACCTTTGTTTATCTCTTCCTTCCTCTTGTATGATTTGTCACTTTTTTCGTGTGTAATTTCTCTTGATTATTTTATCTGAGGGTACATATAGATTGAAAAAGTACTTGAGGAGATGGAGTAGATGAGGCATTTCTCAGCACAAGCACATTACCCCAGCTCCAGTGCCCGCAAGATCATGTGTAACTCCACATCAAAACATAAAATGTAGGCTCAGGGCTAGCATTTGCATCCTTGCTTATTTTTGTTATATGGGCATCAGGCTGTGATCCAATGCATGTTTCCATGCCTAATGTTTCTTCACCTGATGTTGGAGACATCATCTGAACCTTTAACGACTCAGTAGTTCCAAAGTTGAACAAGTTCAGCACAACAATCTGTATCCAAACAACAGTCAGCTCGTGACATCATCAGACTGCTTCCTAAGACCACAGAGCTGCACCAGCACATTGTAGAGTGGACTAATTGGCACTATGACCAGAATATACAATTTAAGTGTCAGTTTTATCCAGTAGGAAGGTTGCCAAGGGTTTGTCCGTTCCCTCAACTCAATAGAGCAAACAATAAAGTTACTGGAATGCCATATTTGTGGGTCTTTTGTAAAGCATACAGTTTTGATGGCAACACTTTTGATTTGATGAAACACAACTAATGAAACTGAAGAGGCTTTAATAACTTGCTAATAACAAAATGTGTGGGATATCTGTTGAGTTCTCCTGGTTATAAGAAGACCTGAATTTTACTATGGTAGTCTGCTTTCCTCATTGCCACTGCAGCATTGTCATTTGCTGGAAGAAGAATAATGTCTTTATCGGCTTTTAAATCTCAGAGAGCTCTCATCTCACCTTTCATTGAATTACTGTTAGGTGGTTTGCTCCTAAGCAGTATCCTGGCTGATGTCATGAGTATTTCATCTTCAGCTGTTTTAGATAAAAAATGGATTTGTTTTGTTATTAGCAACAATATATTCTGTTCTTAGAAGAGCAGTCACATAATTTTCTCCTTTGGCAAGCATAGCTGTTTCATTCATTGATAGAACTCCGTCAGACCTTTTAATGACAGTGTTACACACATCTTCAGATAGGAAAGTCACTCTCTTCTTTTAAATACTAGCAAATTTCTCTTTCTGTCTGTTAGCTGATATCACAGATCTACTTCCATAGTTCGGTAGTTAAACTATCAGTCTTGTTCCTGATATCATGACACAACTTATTACTGAAGAGACTGTGTAGCTTTATTAACTTGTTGTCCAGAGCAGCCATTTCTTTAAAGTCTCTGAACCACAGCCTTTTTCCCACACAACAAAAATCAACAAAGTTTGCATCAAATACCTGAAATTCATTTGGCAGACTGTAGTTTATGAAGTCTTCAGGGAAAACCTTGGGCAGCCAGAGTCTCCTAATACTTACAAGGGGACCATCAGACCTATTAATCACATATTCTGATCAGTCCTAGCTATGTTGTAGAGGTTCCTTTCGTGATTACGTGACTAGTGGCTTTTCGTGAAACAGCCCCTAGTTTCTGAGAAAATTGATCTTGAAGTTTTATCCATACCTCCTATATCTGTAACATTAAATAAAATGTTTCAGCCGAGAGAACATAGTGCAGGGGCCAAGGTTCACAGCTATCACACTAACATGCAGGTTCAAACTCTCCACATCTACTGTTCACATGTGATTTTTCTTCCATTATACAGATTGTTATTAAATAGTAGCCCCTGCACTGCATTTGTGTGCTCAAAACTTAGCAGGTACACATGAAACTTCAACACTGATTTTCTCGGAAATTGGGGGCCATCGCATGAAAAAGCACTTACTATGTACTCAGGAGAAGTCCCACTACAACATACCTAAGACTCATCAAAATTCATGATTGACAGGTCTGGTGGTCCCCTTGTTAGATCAGTTTGTGAATAATGCTGTTTAGTTGAAGTGTTCACTTCAAATATGATGAAACGTAATTACTACCAAACTATGGAAGTAGATCTGTGTGATATCAGCTAATAGACTGAAGGAGAAATTTGCTAGTATGTAAAAGGATAGAGTGACTTTCCTAGCTGCAGGTGTGTAATTCAGTGTTGTATCTTAAGTCCAAACTACCCTCCTCTTGGTTTTAAGGTAGTAGTGGAGCACTGAATCCAAGAAGGCAGTAGCTACTGTTTTAGTGGAAATGCTCTGCGTACTGTATTTTTTAGAAATCCTCGTAGTCTCCCAAATTTGTGTAGAGTTAGTGAAATAGTCAGTTGAGTCCAAGACTTATCACTTGTTGCTTGCTTTATTCATTTGTCAAACTGTGGCCTCATGACCAACAAAGTCCATGAGGTTCTCTATAGCTGTTTGACATTTTAACCAATACACTGCTGCGCACTTGAATTGGCTTTACCATGGGATGCGCTCCCTAAGGGTTATGGGGTGAATTAGTCAGTGGCTTGTGAATTATGCTTGTGATATGTCCTGCAATGTCTGGTGAATTAACCCAGACTGGAAAGTGGTCACTAGAATGAAAATCATCAGCAATTTTCAGTGAGCAGAATCTGTGAGGGCCGGAGAGCAGAGTAAGAGATCTAGGGACGAGGGAGACCCTGAAGCACTGCTGGAATGGATGTTCTCACCACTGTTGCGAAGTTATAACAGTTGAGACATCATTAGACTATCAAAAATTGTACTCCTGGGGCAGTTCAACAATTAAGTCCGTAGCATGTTGTGTGTTTGTTGAAGTTACCCAGCAGGTGAAACGGGAGCTCAAGTTGTGCTACGAAGCCTACGATCACCTTGCAGTTTAACTCCTTTTGTGATGTTAATTAGTTTTGTATGTGAAACTAGCCACAAGCCTACCTTACAGTAGCCATGAGTGAACACTGAAATGATTTTTTGAATAAGATCTCAAGTAGCTATTTTCTGCATTATTGCACAACCACTAAACTTCATGATAATGTTTTCCCCATTGATAGGGCACTCATCTTTAACACTTTCTCATGTGTTGTAGTCTTGTATGAGAAAATCCCCCCCCCCCTCCCTTCCACCCCCTCTCTCATGTATTGTAGTCTTGTATGAGAAAATCCCCCCCCCCCCTCCTCTCTCTCTCTCTCTCTCTCTCTCTCTCTCTCTCTCTCTCTATATATATATATCTCTATCTCTATCTCTATCCCTCTTCACAGTATGTGTCATTCTAGTTCATACTGAACAGAAAATCAATTACAGTCTAATAAACAGTTTTCTTTTTCAGTCGGTAGTGAACGGAGAACAGTTGCTTGCTTTCACCTGTGGGCATCAATGTCCTCAAACAGTAACACATGTTCCAGAATGTCCAGCTACATCACGTGTTTTACAGGAACTTTATGAGAGCACAACACCACCTCTTGCATGTCCCCATTGTGTAATGGGATATTTACAAGACCGAAAGGCAACTGAAGTCTGAAACAATCAGGTTGGCAGCCAGTCTACAATGTTGATCGGACTCTGTGGTTTATACAATCATAAGCATTGAAGAAAATCTATTTTATTGTGATAAAAAGTATGCTTATTGGTCCATGTCCTTTTTATAAATGCATCACTGAAAATTAAACATTTAAGATTTGTAAAGACAATGTAATCCTTGACTTATAGAGTTTCATAGTCAATTGTGACAATGAAACATTTTAATGTTGCCTACTTGTGGATATGCAGATAACTTTAGAATTACTCTGAGAGCTTTGAGTGTGTGGTGTGGATACTGTGAATAAGGTGGCACTGATTTGTGGTAGGAGAGAAGGCTAAATCCAAATATGGATAGTGACTGACAAATTTTTTGTCTACAAGCAGAAGGAGATTGGAAAATAGTGCATATAAGTGTTCACTGGTAGCAAAATGAAGAAGTATAGAGCATGACTATTCTCTACTGATTTGGGAAAGTTATCTAATTTCTTGAAAAAGAGATCTGGGTTCAAATAATTTTTGAAGAGGAGAGGACTCTCAAAATTTCAGAAGCCTTTATAAATAATTTTGTGTGTAATCACAGCATGTATAAAAACTTGTTAACTTTTGATATAGGAACTTGTTTCTTGGTTGCGCATGATGACCACTGTCATAACATGTAAGTTATCATACGTGTATGATGTTTACCTACAAAGAAACTGTGTTAGCTCTACCTGGATGGAGCATCCACACTAGTCATTGGAGTTATAGTCAGGCTGTAATCTCAGTGATTCATTTCCCTTGTTATCATGTTGCATATTGTAGAAAGTTTTGCGTTCAATGTAATGCAGCCAAAACCGTGAGTCAGCTGGGTAGCACTTCTTTTCAGTGAACTGATTCATGAAAAATCCTTGATTCTTTGGCATTTTTCATCTCCAGTCACGCAAGTGAAATTCAACATACAGGTACAGGTGCCAGGAGGCAGCTTTTAAAATAATGTTAAAGTGTGTGACAGCATTTTTGGAATTCATTTCCAATAATCTTCAGTTTGATGGCTGGGAAAGAAAACACTCATTATTGTAATCTTAAATAGAAAGATTAAACTTCTCTTGAATTGCAAACATTACATGTCTACAACAAATATCAATTCTTTAGCTTTTTGCAGTTTATGAAAGTGTATTAATTGTTAATAAATTCCAGATATTGTTTTATTCTGAATATTATGTTACATGCTTACTGTAAGTGGTATGTATTACAAAAGAAAGCTAGGTAGAGGAAAAGTATATCTATTGGAGTGGGCTTGTGGCAACATGTGTAAATTTCTTTCCCTTCTTTCTAGGAAAACTTTTGTCTTTCATATTAAACAGGAATGTACTAAGTCATAATTTGTGTATTCCCTGAATTCAGCTTAAAGTCTTGATGTGTGTCTTAAAAACATACCAGAAATACAGTATTTAACTGAACCTGAGTTCAATGAAATGTGTTAGTGTTATAGGTCATCATTTGTACTACATAGTGTCAGAAGCCCTACCTACATGTTCAGTTTCACATGTTCATGTGAAGTTTTTGCACAAGTGTATTAAGAAAGAGTTTCAAGTCTTTCAGAATATTTATCCTAGTCACAGAATGTTTTATCAGTTTTGAGATACAAATTACAGTTACTATTGTTATCTATCATTATATTGTGTTTTTCTCTTTAGTGGTTCTTAGGATTAACAGTAGTATTTTAGAGGTCATTTTTTATGTAAATAAACCGTTTTTTGTATATACATTGAATTCAGGTGCATAGAGGTTAAAACAAAGTCAACATGTTGCTCTCTAATGTTGTTCTAGTCATTTAAAATTTTCTCAAATGACAAATGATTATTTGAGATGATATGTACATATTTAACTGTCTTATATAATGAAACTGAGCATAAGTACAAACTTGCTACTCTTTATTGGGCTGTAGAATACTTAAAGGCAGTTAGCATTAAAGAAACATAAGTAAAGGATCAGGTATTAAATGTTCAACATACTCGAATGGTTAAAGAGTGCATGTATCACTACAAAGCCACTTGTTGTCAGTTATCCATTTCGTGTTTCCAGACAAATAATAAATCCACATGTATTCATAACTGAATGTGGTAATAACAAACTGCTAATATTTATAAACAGAGCCAGTACAACAGTAAAATGAAATCCTTTCGGGCCAGACATTCATGATATGGTCATATTATTTTCTGCAGGCCATACAAAATATCAGATTGAAACTAGGCAGATGTATAAATTTCAACATCAGTTTTAAGTAGTACCAATTCAAAATGTTTGGTTAAATTATTACTAGTGTTCATTATTGTTCATAATTTATGTAAATGTCTTCCAGAGTAATTTTAGATTTGAATGAGACATAATGAAAGATGTCGTATTCAATATGTAACTTTTATTTTCATAATAACTGCTTGCTGTGGTATGGTTGCACCTGATTTACTGCCTCATTTTTATTAATTCATAGATGTTGAAAAGAACTTGCTCCTCCAAAAACATATACTTGTACATATAACATGAGGAAACTGGGATAATCTGTATGTAGATGATAGAAGACAACCATATCAACTCTCTGTAATTATATTTTTAAATGCAATCTTAATTTATGTCATGAATATTATTACATAATAACTTTTCCTGTTAAAATTATTGTTTTTGTCTGAAGGTTGTGATGTATAATATTTGCAATGACTACAGCAACACTGTTGGATTTTTTTTAGATATAACACTCACTCTTGTGAGTAGGTGTATCTTCATGTCTAATTTAAAATGTATATCCTACCATTTACATGAGACTGCTTGTCATCACTAGTACTTGTAACGGTAGTCGTTGTCTCTTGTCTAGAAAATGTGTGGAGATTTGTCAGTGTATAATACCATTATGAATATTATCTCTTATAAAAAATAGTATACCCATTAATTTTGAGAGACAGTTTAAAATGTGAGATAACAGGTGATCTGGTCTCTTATGATGTGCCCTAAGAATTTGAAAATATATACATTTTATTATAAAATTTATTATTTATTTATTTTTTTTCAAATTGTTGAAGATCACCATTAATAAAATCCCAAGGATACTTGTGAAGTAAACATTAAAGTATCCTGAAACTTAGTAATTTTTTAGTCTCTCTGTAAATATGAAGTAAACTATGTATTTCACAATGGTTTCCTGTGAACAGGAATGGTGGAGGAGCTGACTGGAGCACAGTAGTCATATTTATGTGTCCTAATGGCAGGAATTTTTCAATCTGACAAGCTGTCCTCACTTTCAGTCTCCAGTGAAGTAACATCACGTTCTTCTTCACTTTCTGAGCTGCTAAATTCAGTTTCAAACTCCGTTTCATTATAGCTATCCATTTTCAGAAGCACTCCCTTAAACAACAATATAGGACAGAGGCTGAAAGCACATATTTTGTTGTCTAGTATCCAAAGTTGCACAAAGTAAAGGCCGTATCTAGTGGTAACCACTTCAAACAAAACACAATAGCCAGCCTCCAAATGTTGTACTGAAAGCTCTCTAATGGCTGATCTCTTAACTATCAGTGCTGAAACAGATGTAAGTGAGGTTTTTATTTTTTTAAAGACTTGTTCTAAATTGCCTGAGTATACTCAGGATTTTAAGTTTGTCAAAATAAGATAACAAGAGAAATTAAGACTTCATACTGAGGGTTTAAAAACCACATAGCTTTATTTTCTGAACTTTCCATTATCATGGTTAAATGATTTTAGTTTCTGCCTAAAGAATATTTAATAAGAAAGTAGTGCCACCTGTTACTGTCTTCCAGTAGCCTTCTGTTTCATAATGTGTGTACGAAGATAGGTCAACTTCTCACCGAATAGAAGAAGCACTGAATAGCAAACAGGCGTATAAAAAGTATAATAAATTGTTTAGCTTCCAGACAAATTCCTTCTTTTAGATCAAAAAAACATGCTGAAACATGTTTCTAGCCCTATGTTACCACCAATTCAGCTACTCAGGGATTGCAACATAGCTAGGGGAGAGGGAGAGGTCAATATTTTGAAACCAAATTTTCTTATAAAACAAAATGTAAATTATGAACAAAATCAGTAATCATAGCATGAGTGCATTCCATATCTTTTCCAGCCTGATGATTGGACATGACTATTTTCTGGACAACTGCAGCATTGGGAAGCTGTTTAAAGAGAGCAATCCTGTCACATCCTACATTTTCACATCATTTTCTTACAAGCATTAGGCTATGCCTAAGTACCTAAGTATTCAAGCCATACACATCTGATACTGAGGGAAAATAATCAGTGAGAAAGAATAAAACTAAATTTAGCAGTAGCATTAGAAGTGCAGTGAGAGGACTTCTACAGAAAAATATTAAAATAAAAACAGCAACCAAAAGTAAAATAAAGTTATGTTTAGTGTTGTTACCAGTCCTGGTAGTGTATATAAGGGGCGTGACAGTGTCAGATGTTGGGTGATCACTGTGAAGGACACCGACATACCACACGCTCATGTCAGACAGTGTTACTAGCACCTGACAGTTTGAAAGGGGCCTCATTGTGGGTCTCTGTGTGGCTGGCTGGCTGGTCGAATTGTGCGGTAACCAGTTTTGCGGTACATTCAGATATAACAGCAATCAAATGCTGGACTACATAGGAACGTGAGCGCAGGCATACTTGTCATCAAGGTTTCAATCAACCACACCTGACCACCACACGGGGAGATCAACATATTGTGCATCAAGCATATCAAACCCTTTCACGTAAGTGCCCACCTTCTGAGAAAAAGTAAGTTCTTGACTGGTGTCGATTGATACTATGTTTAATGGAGACTTGCACTGCAATATTGTTTAAAGTGTAACAAGTAAATATTGGGGTTTCTTAGAGTTAATATGCTCAAGTGATGAAATGTTTTCACATTTGGATTGTTATAACAAAGGTGAGTTAAAATATATAGCATTTTTAATGTGGCATTTACTACGTGTTTACAAGGCATTCTCACAGACAACTTTTGCAAACGTGTTTTCAACATCAGATCTGAAATCAGTATGAAAATACATAACGCATTTCATGTAATGTGAAACTGATGAAGCAGGGTACTGTATACAAACGTGAAACTAGCTGTATCCGCATTCATGACATGCGCAGTTGAGTCTCTTATTTGGACTTATTTTACATTTTTTTTTTTTTTTTTTTTTTTTTTTTTTTTTTTTTTTTTTTTTTTTTTTTTTTTTTTTTTTTGTCAACCTGGAGTTCCTTATCCCCTAGTGTGTTGTCTGCTTCAAATTAGATATTTATGTTTTTGGAAAAGTTTGCTTAAATTGTTGATGTTAAAAGATCATTATTGTTCTGTGTTAATGGTGGGGTTCAAGGTCATGAGTTGTAAACACAGTAATGAATAGAAGCACTGTATTTCAGCTGGCACTCACATGAGAGAGAGAGAGAGAGAGAGAGAGAGAGAGAGAGAGAGAGAGAGAGAGAGAGAGTTAATGTGATGTAAGTATTTTGTTCCTCAATTACAGATTAATAGTGCTGCAATGTCCAATTTTGATAAGTTTTTTCAAGATATTTGAAAGAGTCACCAAAATTTAAAAGACTGGATTGAAACTGTTCCTGGTGAACCTGCTTTAGCTTACTGCACTGCCCAAATATTTTTGAGTAATATGGGATGTCTGGCAGTTTTTGCTACATGAAGCAGGAACATTATATGCAGCGTGCTTTAAACAAATAAGAGAATTTCATCTCAACTTGAAGTATTTTTTTCAGCCAAATAAGTCAGCTGCTGTCCTGTCACCTGAGCCACACACTGCAATATCATCTGCTTCAGAATGGAAGATATCTTTAGTTCCCTGAACAATGAGTTTCCTTTCAGAGTTGAAGAATTTGTATTAAAAGAAGAGATAATGATATGAGAAGTTTTCTGGTGTGTTTAAACAGTATTAACATGCAGTTCACTTTGGGAGACTGAAAAGTATGTTGCCGTGATCTCACGAATGTACAAAGATAGTGCTGTAGCTAACAAGATGCAACTTTGAGTTGTATCTTATTTTAATCAACGGTTGCTTGGGTTGCTTATGAAAGCCAGTTATATTTTTCTTGGTTTTGATGAATCATGGAATAAAGCTGTGGGACACACACAAATGTGTTACGACAATATACCTTACTTCCTCCTTTCTTGGCCACTGTAACATCCACAAGATAAATTTTAGCTACAGCGCAGTGCCTCTGACAGTTATAAACATTATCTATCCGACATATGAAAAAACATTGAAGACGATGATAAATATTAATTATTTATATAATATTTTATGATGTAATTGGACATATCAATGTGTATCATACAAAGACAATGATAATTGTAAATTCCTTTTATGATCTGCGTTTGTCTTCCTTTGTTTTTACGTTTTTGTTGGTTGGCTTTTGTAGGTTGCGGACGCAAGACACATATCAAACTGAGGTCTGTTAAGAAATAGTAATTATTTGTTACTTATTACTTGAGAATAGAGTTCATTATTATTATAAATATGAGTAAATAATTATTTGTAACTTTAATTCCTCTCTCAATAAGCATTATCTTTGTTAATTATTTCTTTCTGCTGCAAGGAGCGCAGCCATTGATGATAGCGATTTGTATCGCGTTTTTATCTGTTTTTCTTAGGAAAAAATCATAGGTTTGCTTGATGAAAATTAGTCTAAACAGTGCACAATATGAAAGTAAAGTTTAATAAGCATTTCAAATACTTATCCTATTTGCTCTAACAATAGAAAGTCTCTATCAGTTGTCTGCCGCCATCTTAACAATTATCTCAGCGGCAAATTCAAATTACGCAACTCTGCAGACATAAATGCCGAAGGTAATAAAAATGTGTAAAAATAAATGTGCACCGGTGGTCTCGAACTCATTTTAATGAAAATAGTTCGAATCAGATCGATTCTTTAAAAACAGTGCTCATAGCACGGTCCATATAACAAACTTTTTCTTGCTGATGTATGGAGCCAAAATTAATTATGCACGAGTTACGAAGAATATTGTTTCAGCTAACAAATGTCAGTGTTGTACGCGGCTGATATTCAGTGGTTTTAATGATCATTTTGTTGAAGATAACTGCTTCCATCATAATCAATAGTTGTGTAGAATCTGTTGTATGAACTGTGATTTAGTGACACTTACACAGACTACAGATAACACTTTAACACAATGTTAACTTGGATTTCTTTAGCAACTTGACCAAATCTTTAGCCGGGAGAAAAAATTATTTAGTAATTACTCAATGTAATGGAATAAGATTATCATTTTCATTTACAAATTAGTTAAATACCAAACCACTGAATAACACAGCGAACGCCACACTAGCGCCCAAAATGGGGCCATCAATGCACATTTATTCATTTTAATAATTGAAATTGTGATCTATTACAGGTACGGGGTACCAAAACAAACTATTAATCATTGTATATTTACTTGTTTCAAGAGCATTGACATCTTCCTACCAAACTACTGTACGAATCTGTATCTGTGCTGGTGCAAGAGACACGAGTAACTTCATATAAGCAGTGCAGTCCACCACTCTCGATCAACACTGGTAGAAACAGATGATCATGTTCAGTAATTAAACAGCAGCACACGATCAACAACCGCTATGTGTGACATTTAAATCTGAAATCAGTACCTGGAGCCATAAGTAGTAATAATTGAATATTCTGGCTGTGAGAATAATATTTTTAAGTGTTATTTGTGTATATGTGTTAGTTGTAAGATTATTTTGTGTCAATTGGTGCTTGTCAGTGATTTATATATTTGTTGTGCTATATTGGTGATACAATGGTTAAGCAAAAGAAACAGATTAAACCAAATGAGCATACTGATGCAGAAATGACTTCAGAGTCTCAGGTAGAACAATCTACCCATATTTCTGTCGAATTATTAGAAAATTTAATTATGAATGATAATTTAGTAACTGATGTCCCGATTGATAGTAAAACTGAGGAGTTGCCAAAACAAACTGACACTCCTGCATTCAACCAGTCAGGAATTAATGACAATATTTCTTTTGGGCAAGGGGCAGAAGTTAGCAATGCTCAAGCCATGTCGATACAGGATATGCTAACAGCATTATTTGAAAAGTTTACTATTAAAGAGCAGGAGCGTGAAAGACAACGTCACCAGGAAAAGCAAAAACATAGACAGGAAAAGCTTGTAGAAGAACAGCAACAGGAGCTCAGGGACCAAGAAAAGAAAAAGAAATTTATGGAAAATATAAACAATATTTTTCTGGAAAGAGATGAAGAAATTTTCCATAGGATAAATCAAGTGTTGGTCGATCGTGATAATGCTATTACTACCCATTTTAAGCAGGAGATCGATGCAGTAAAAACCACTGTTGAACCATTAACAAACATTCCAGTTCAGGTCAATAGCCTTCAAACTGAAGTAGATAGACAGAGAACCAATTCATAGCTGTGGCTACCGCTGTGGAATCAATGCAGGAGGACATTCCCTCGGAAATCCTAAAGCAAGTCTGAACAGAAGTAGCCAGGGTGCTGAGCTCTGAAAATCAAAACTTTGAAAATCTGACAGTATGTAGTAATGACAACACTGGTACTGACAGGCAAAAGATCGCAAATAATCTAATGGCGAATTTTAATGCACCACAAGGAAGACCAATTTTTGGTAATCAATCGATATTACCACAGCAATATGTGACACCAAGGAACAATAATAGTGAAATAGAATGTACTTGTAATAAAGTAACCACACCACCTGCGAATGATAGCAATTCCATGCACTTTAACTACTTTGATGCATGAAGAAAGCCTGATTAAGCATAGACAGTTTCAAATATTCAACGAAGAAAGCAAGAAAAACATACATCCAGTAGTTTTCATTCGAAACTTCAAAAGTGTTCTTCCAAAATCATGGTTGGAAGAACAGAAAATACAATTTGTGGTTTCACATATTTCTGGTGATGCATCGCTCTGGGCATTAAATGCAGCAGAAACTTACAAGACTTTCCACGGCTTTGAGAAGGCGTTCCTTGATCGATTTTGGTCAGCGTCTACTCAAGAGTGACTCCGTAAAATTGTTTACAATGCTGAAATGTACAATCCGAAGTCAGGTTCCTTAAGGAAGTACTTTGAAAAATATATTAACATGACCCGGTACTGGGATGAGCCAGTAACCACCAGAGACTTATTGCGAGTGTTAAAAGCTAGATTACCCATACATATTAGAGAAAAAATATTTAATGTTACAGACACTGATCTGAAAGAATTTCTGTCTGTAATTGATTCTCTGGATCTAGTGCAAGAAGACGCCAGAAAAAATTCTGACGTGATCGGCAATACCGATAGTCCTAATAGAAAAAATTCATGGGATGGAAATAATGGAAATAGGGGCGAAGGTAGTCCAAAGAAAAATAAAAGTAAAGCATATAGTAACGGAAAATACAATAATAATAATAGTAGTAAGAATCCATACAACCAAAATTTTGATTATCCTAATAATAATAACAGTAATTATCAAAAGGCTGAAGAACACGAACAACCGAATGGTAATCAGAGGTAGTACCACAATGAAAATCCAAACAATAACAATACAACCGAAAGAGACGAAATGACAACAGGTCAGACAATCCATATAAAGACAAGCCTAAAAATATGCGGGGTGACAGTGAATATTGGCGACAGCCAGGGCCAAGTCATAGGCAGCCGCAGCAAAATTTTATCAATTCAGGTCAGCCAATAAATTATGTACAGGCTATACCTATACCAAGCAATCAACATCCACCGTGGTGGGATCCAAGCAGGCCACGTCCGACTGAAAACTCACAAAATGTTAGAATAGTGGAGGTACCTTCAGAAGCAAAACAAAACACTCAGAAGCCAACAAACTAATTTCAGTCCCTGTAGGCCTTCGCCAGGTGACCTAGGACAACAATGAAGGCAATAGGTGAACGAAACAAAAAATAAACATGATGCGGTATCAGGATGGCAACTGGCTCGAAGATGAGCTATATCAGGAACCTGCTGTCTCTGATAAGCCACAAAGGGAAAATATCCAAGCAAGTGTCACTGGAGCTGTAAATGGTGTAACAACTACTTTTCTGCTTGACACAGGTGCGAATGTATCAGTTATGAACACGCAGTTTTTCAAGAAGGTATCAGAGATAAGAAGATTGCCGATTTTGCCTGTTGCAAATTGTAAGGTTATAGGGGCATTGGGAAAAAAGGCACAGAGTATAAAATACCAGACACAGGTGGAAGTGTCCATGGGAAATGATGGCTTATTATGCACCTTCCTACTAATGGATAACTTGTCAGTACCGGTGCTTCTGTGTCTTGAGTTCCTTCGGGAAAGGGAATTGTAATTGATCTTGCCCGTGGGACGTGTGCACTTAAGTACCAACAGCGACCAATAACATTAATGCTGAATCGGGAGTTCGGTGCCAACCTTCCACTGAAGAGAAAAATGAATCTTTCTGTCAGCAAACAGAAGTTGTTAGTGTTTGATCATAAGCACCCATAGATGTGTCACAAAAATCAAAATAATGATGCACCCAGCAACGTGAGTGACATCGTCACAACAATAGAAGAGAAAGTACAGGAGGCAACTTGCATTAATGCTTCAGAGACTAGACAATTAACAGAATTATTATCCGGATACCTCGAAGTATTCATTGAACGCCCTGGAATCATAAAAGATTACCAACATAATATGAAAGTATATCCGCACAAGACCTATTGCAGAGCATCTTACTCGGTCCCCTGGACTAAGAAAAACGAAGTGAATATGCAAAAGACCAATCAGAAGTGCAAGTTCACTATACCATAACTGTAAATATAATGTTTATGGTAAAACAATCAGCAGTAATAATGTGATAAAATTATGTATGTATTAGTTTATAAGCTTTTATGTCAAGTATTACACTGTAATATTTGTGAATTATTTGAATAAGGAGTAGAGAATCTCCATAATAAATGTATTTTACTCTAAAAGGGATCAATAACTTGACAAAAGTTCACTTGAGTGTTATTGCATTAAATGTGAGGAATTTTACCTTTCTATATGTAGCGTACAAATGATTAAAATGCTTAAATAATATATTTGTTCATGTGTAAGAATGGATATAACAAAAATATTTTCATAAGATTGAGTCATGCAGTCCCACGCACGTAGCAGATGTTGGTTGTGTGTGAGCTGTGTGACTGGAAAAAAAAAAATGGAGAGAGAAATAAAAATAAAATAAAGTTTTAAAAAAAACTGCTTTCACCACTAGTGAAGCAAAATCTGAATGTGTACTGATTTACGTACACAGTTTCATTACGAAGTCATATAAAATGCTCTTATGAGCAACATTCCGGTTAGACAAACCGAACATGGACATTTGTCCCAAATTACATGGTAAATAACAATCCCAGTAAAAATAAAATAAAATCAAATATAAATATATGTATCTGTAATAAAAATGGAAATGTACTGTTATCTGGACAGTTCAGTAATGATACTCAGTATTCAGGCTCCACCACATTTCCAAAAGAAATTTGTTGTGTCAGGTAGCTACAGAATTTCTCAGTTGCTCAAAGAGCAATCGATATAACACCAAGCATGAAGAAATTCATTGAGGGTGCGAAGAAAGATAAGAATGAACTGAATAGTGAAAGTTTTGTATTGGTGAGTAAGTTTATAGTGATCCGTTGCTGTGTCTGAAACATGCTTTTTTTCAAATCGTCAGTCTGCAATATCGAAGCCTTCCAAATTGTGTTCCAGACAAATGCTCCATTAACCCCTTTTCTTCAAACAGCTCTGGTATCTATGGTAAAGACAGTATTAGAACATTTTATGAAGCAATAGATATTAGAGAAAAGCACATCAATACCAAGGAAGCAAAAATCTGCTGACTGCAAAAAACATAATTGTGGGTTTTGATACTCTTAATGAAATACATAAAACCAGTTCAGATGTAAAAACTACCAATATTATTAAATTTTGACAAGAATGTAGGATGAGTCTTTTAAATATTTGTCATCAAGTTTAAAAACAGGTCACCCTTAACCTACCCGCCGGCACTCGTCATTACATGTTTTGACCGAGGTTCAGTTTTGTAAAACATCAGTTTGACAAACTCACATCTTAATAAGACGCTTTGTATTCTCACAGAACGTAATCTCGTAAGTGAAACTGTGGCAAATGATGTAATATGTGAATTCAAGGACCTGACTTCTCTACCATAAGTTATCAATTCTTGTAAAGAATACAGTCAGTTGGAAGAAAGGAGGGAGGGGGAGAGAGAGAGAGAGAGAGAGAGAGAGAGAGAGAGAGAGAGAGTTAATCATTTCAGGTGGAGTGTGCTTAGTGATGAAGTTTACAGTCTTTCCCATGGGAATGCTGACATTGAAAGGGGGTTTTCGTTTAATACCTGAATACCTTTTTGAAAATATGAGGAATCTGTTGTTACAAGTTACATAGTGTATCTGATATTGGAGGCACTGACAGTTTGGATATTCCACAGTACCTGATTCACAGCGTAAGGAATGCACACTCACAGTATATAGAATATTGTAATCAAATCAATGAAGAACAGTATGCAGAGGACCAGCTTATTTTAAAAAATGGGAAAAGACATGGGAGTGAAAGAATGGGAAGCAAAGCATTTGAAAATTTTAGAAAGTGTCACAGAGAAGTGTTGGCATTTGAAGAACAAATAAAGGTTTTTTTAAAAAAAAAAAAAAAAAAAACAGTTAACTACATTGTGTCAATGTTCTGTTTCATAAGCAGTGAAATTATCTGAAAACCTCGAAAGTTTGTGTCTTTGCCAAATTTCTGATTAGACATTTTGTGTTGTGTCAGTTGAGACTCATATTTTTTCAAGAAAACATTGGGAGATACTTAAATGAAACAGTCATTAATACAAGTATTGTACATGTACACATTACTTGTAATTGAAAATAGTAAAGAAGTGTGTGACTTTTTGGCAGAAAATTGTATTATGGTTTATAGACCTGGTTAATTTCAAATTTCTATCAATTTTATAATCTTGGTTTTGTTTTGAGTGACCTTTATCAGCTATTTTTGACCACTCTATTATAAACCTCTTACGTTAGTACCGTTTTTTCCAAAACTATGTTATAAAGTTCCATCCTCTTGTAGGCAAGGACCAGAAGGGGTTGCTTACAAATTTCTTTATTTATGACATATGAGATATAAATGAATACAGGGTGTTACAAAAAGGTGTGGCCAAGCTTTCAGGAAACATTCCTCACACACTAATAGAGAAAAGATGTTATGTGGACACATGTCCAGAAACGCTTAATTTCCATGTTAGAGCTCATTTTAGTTTCGTCAGTATGTACTGTACTTCCTCGATTCACTGCCATGATTTCATACGGGATACTCTACCTGTGCTGCTAGAACATGTGCCTTTACAAGTATGACACAACATGTGGTTCATGCATGATGGAGCTCCTGCACATTTCAGTCGAAGTGTTCGTACGCTTCTCAACAACAGATTCGGTGACCGATGGATTGGTAGAGGCGGACCAATTCCATGGCCTCCACGCTCTCCTGACCTCAACCCTCTTGACTTTCATTTATGGGGGCATTTGAAAGCTCTTGTCTACGCAACCCCGGTACCAAATGTAGAGACTCTTCGTGCTCGTATTGTGGACGGCTGTGATATAATACATCATTCTCCAGGGCTGCATCAGTGATTCCATGCGACGGAGGGTGGATGCATGTATCCTCGCTAACGGAGGACATTTTGAACATTTCCTGTAACAAAGTGTTTGAAGTCATGCTGGTACGTTCTGTTGCTGTGTGTTTCCATTCCATGATTAATGTGATTTGAAGAGAAGTAATAAAATGAGCTCTAACATGGAAAGTAAGCGTTTCCGGACACATGCCCACATAACATATTTTCTTTCCTTGTGTGTGAGGAATGTTTCCTGAAAATTTGGCCGTACCTTTTTGTAACACCCTGTAAGTTCATTACCTGGATAAACCTAGAATTCTCAGGGAGTTGGGTTTTCCCCCCATTTAAGTTCGAGTAGCCATCCTGCAACAGAACAGTGATTTTCCACACATGGCATGGGTCTCCATGAAGTGTCTGTGTGCTGCTGAAGAACTCCTGTGGCCAGAAAGACCTCTGGATCCGTCCCCAATAGAACCTGTTTTGGACCAGCTCAAATATCAACTCGTTCCCAGTGTGAGTAATCAGGACATCAAGGTCAAGCTAGGACAGTTGTGGGCCAGCTTGTCTCACAAGAGGATACAATGACATGATGACATCCTTCCCAACTCAACCGAAGTACAAAATTCAGGCAACAAGGGATGAAGCATCATACTGATATGCAGGGTCGTACTGCCAAGATCTTTATAAATTTGGCCTGATTTTATACTCTCTGAAGTAACATCATATACACAGTAACATCATATCCATGATTTTTTGTTTAATTTCCTCCTCCAATTCTGTGTGTTTCATATTTTTGATCAGGCAGTGTATTATGATCTACTGCAAACACGTACAAAAAAACGTTTTGGCTTCTTCAAACAGTACCATTTACATTATATTTACAGTTTTTTATGGCTGGTAAAACTCGTTTTAGACTGTACCTTAAAAATCACAACTAAGGACTTTTAATTACAACAAATGAAAAATAACTATCCTGAGATGTAAAATTTATTAAAGAAATGCTTTGACATTAATTTTGCACACATCAGAAAGAAAATAAATCCTCATATTCTGGATACTTTAAAAAAGCAAAATAATTGACAAGATTGTCGCATTTTGTGCATGTAACTGTAATACCAACTTTCATGGGTATAAGAGGGCAGGAACAAACAATGTTTATTCCAAATTGAACAGTATTCTCAAGATGAAGATTCAATGCATCCTTTGTGTAGCCCACTTGGCAACCTCAGATGACAGAATGAATAGTATATGAAAAGATGGTGATAGTACTGAATTGCATTCTTGGAACAGATTGAGATGTATTGTCACTCTACAAAGAACATACTTCGAAGCAAAAGATTCAAGCAGAGGATGCAAATATGATTGTAACAAAGAAGCTGAAGTAGGCTACCACAAAATGAAAACAAGATTTAGAGTTGCGTAGAGCATGAGGAGAAACTCAAAGATATGTTTTCTTTGAAACAAAGAAAAGAAATCTTGTCATAAGTAGAGTCCGAGACAATGTTCCTGGCAAACTGTTGGTACAAAAGCATGAAAAATGAGAGTTGAAAAATTGATTTGTAACCGTCTGTACACCCAGACGTATGATGAATTGTACTCCGAATTTTTGGAAACAGAACTAGACAGAAATCAGTATTTTGAAATATGGTGTGAAGAAACCCACATTGTATGCAGGGAAGTGCAATGCCTACCATGTGAAGTTCATAGATATTTGACTAGCACAATAACTGAAACTGTGGAGCAAGTGCCATTAATATTAGCAAAAAGTAAAAGAAAGGAGGAGCAACAGGGGTCAAGAGGAAATGCAAGCGAAGGAAATGAGAGAAGACACGATTACCACTATGACTATGCATGAGACAATTATGGCTCACCTAATTATGAAAAGCAATGCAGAAAGAGGTGGAATGACAGTACAGTGAGTGACTGAGGTCAGCAATATGCCCTGTTACTCTTTGTCTCTTCTGAGCAGTGGGAAGGTTGCCAACCTTCACCTGTGAAGCCAGCCACTGGCAGCACACATAGCCTACTTGTAATAATCAGTGCCCCAACATGATAGCCACGGAATTCTCTTCAGTAGAAAAAAATGCCAAAATCAGTTGCTACAAACATTCATCAGTGAGTGTGAATGTTCACTAAGTGTTAAGTGACAAAGTAAAACATCAATTATGTGCATGTTTGTGAGTGTTCTGTTTCAACAGACTTACCTCAAGTTGTATTTCTTTATGTTGAGGTGTTATTACAAAGACCACATTTTCTGCCTGTCCTACATTACTTACATAAAAAAATAAACTTTTATCTATTTCTTTGTTATGATAATTAATATGTTTGAATTATTACACTGAGGTGACAAAAGTCATTGGATACCTCCAAACATCGTCTCAGATGTCATTTTGCCTGACATAGTGCAGGAACTCACTATGGCATGGACTCAACAAGTCGTTGGAAGCTGCTGCAGAAATACAGAGCCGTGCTCTATCTATAGCCATCCACAACTGCGACATTGTTGCCAGTGCTTGATTTTTTGCGCGGACTATCTTCTCAATGAAGTCCCATAAATGTTTGATGGGATTCATACTGAGTGATCTGGGTGGCCAAATACCCGCTCAAATTGTCCAGTATGTTTTTCAAACCAACTGCAAACAATTCTGGCCTGGTGATGGCACGTTGTCATCCATAAAAACTCCATAGCTGTTTGGCTGAAAATGGGCTCCAAGTAACTGAACATAACTGTTTCTAGTAAATAATAGGTTCATTTGGACCAGAGAACCCAGTCCACTCCATGTAAACACA
The DNA here is from genome assembly GCF_021461395.2 of Schistocerca americana. Classification (NCBI taxonomy): domain Eukaryota; kingdom Metazoa; phylum Arthropoda; class Insecta; order Orthoptera; family Acrididae; genus Schistocerca; species Schistocerca americana. The sequence continues at coordinate 416,633,857 of NC_060120.1, forward strand.
GCCCACACCGTTTTGGAGCCACCACCAGCTTGAACAGTATCTTGTTGACAGCTTGTGGCCATGTCTTTGTCGGATCTGTGCCACGCTTGAACACTATAACCAGCCCCTACCAACTGAAATGGGGACTCATCTGACTTAGCCATGGTTTTCCAGTCATCTAGGGGCTAATGGATATGGTCAGGAACACAGGAGAAGTACTGCAGGAAATTCAAGCTGTGAACAAAGGCACTCGCGTCAGTAATCTGCTGCCACAGTCCATTAACATCAAATTTCACTGCACTTTCCTAACAGATATCTTCATTTAATGTCACACACTGATTTCTGTGGTTATTTCACACAGTTTTGCTTGCCTGTTAGCACACAACATGAGCAAACACAGCTGCTCCCGGTTGTTAGGTGAAGGCCATTGGTCACTGCATTCTCTGTGGTGAGAGGTTATGCCTGAAATTTTGTATTCTTGGCACACTCTTGACACTGAAAATCTTGGAATATTGAATTTTCTAATGAATTATGAAATGGAATGTCCCAAGATCTAGCTCAAACTACCATTCCACATTCAAAGTCTGTTAATTTACATTGTGTGGCCATAATCATGTCAGAAACCTTTTCACATGAGTCACCTGAGTACAAATGACAGCTCTGCAAATTCACTGCCCTTTCATGCCATGTGTATGCGATACTACTGCCATCTGCATACATGCATACCGCTGTCGCATTACTTTTGTCACCTTAGTGTATTTATGCCATATGTGCTTATGTTGTTTCCGCTTGAGGTGTAAATATTTTCAGTTTTGCTTCTGTGCCTGTAGCTGTGGCAATGTGCAGTAAAACTTTTTTCCCTGTGTTTAAAAGTGCCGAAGTATATAGTAATTATTACTGTGCTTTGCTTTTCTAGTTTATCCAGATGACTTAATCTGAGTAAATTCATTCAATTCATTCAATTTCCATTTGAATAGTGGCTATATTTTATGTACAGTCATATTCTATGTACTAAGCTACAGTTATATGTACACTATGTGATCAAAAGTATCTGGACACCTGGCTGAAAATGACTTACAAGTTCGTGGTGCCATCCATTGGTAATGTTGGAATTCAGTATGGTGTTGGCCCACCCTTAGTTTGATGACAGCTTCCACTCTCACAGGCATACCTTCAATCAGGGGCTGGAAGGTTTCTTGGGTAATGGCAGCCCAGTCTTCACAGACTGCTGCACTGAGGAGAGGTATCGATGTTGGTCGGTGAGGCCTGGCACAAAGTCAGCATTCAAAACATCCCAAAGGTGTTATATAGGACTGGGTCAGGACTCTGTGTAGTCCAGTCCATTGCAGGTATGTTTATTGTCATGTAACCCCTCTGCCACAGGCCGTGCATTGTGAAGAGGTGCTCGATCATGTTGAAAGATACAATCGCCATCCTTGAATTGCTCTTCAACAGTGGGAAGCAAGAAGGTGCTTAAAACATCAATGTAGGCCTGTGCTGTGATAGTGCCGCCCAAAACAACAAGGGGTGCAAGTCCTCTCCATGAAAAACAAGACCACACCATAACACCATTGCCTCTGAATTTTCCTGTTGGCACTACACAGGCTGGCAGATGACATTCAGTGAGCATTTGCCCTACCCACATCCTGCCATCGGATCGCCATATTGTGTACCGTGGTCTGTCACTCGACACAATGTTTTTCCACTGTTCAATCGTCCAATGTTTATGTTCCTTATACCAAGCGAAGCTTCGTTTGGCATTTACCAGCATGATGTGTGGCTTATGGACAGCTGCTCAACCATGAAATCCAAGTTTTCTCACCTGCCACTTAACTGTCATAGTACTTGCAGTGGATCCTGATGCAGTCTGGAATTCCTGTGTGATGGTCTGAATAGAAGTGTGCCTATTACACATTATGACTCTCTTCAACTGTCAGTGCTCTCTGTCAGTCAACAGACGAGACCGGCCTGTACACTCTTGTGCTGTACGTGTCCTTTCATGTTTCCACTTCACTATCACATCAGAAACAGTGGACCTAGGGATGTTTCGGAGCGTGGAAACCTCACATACAGACGCATGACACAAGTGACGCCCAATTACCTGACCACGTTCGAAGTCAGTGAGTTCTGCGGAGCACCCCATTCCACTCTTTCACAATGTCTAATGACTACTGAGGTCACTGATGTGGAGTACCTGGCAGTAGGTGGCAGCACAATGCACCTAATATGAAAAACACATGTTTTTGGCGTGTCCGGATACTTTTGATCACATAGTGTATAATTGTCAACAGAGTACAGATTCTTTTTGCATAGCCTGAACAATGTTTATCAGGGTGCATACGACCCAGGACAACCGGGAAAACTCTTGGAATTTTTTCATCCGGGAGAAAACTGGGAAAAGCCCAGGATTTTTTTAGAATTCCGGGAATGTTTCCTTGTTTTAGTTTTCAGTTAAATTTTTGTAATTTTGACTGGTAAGAACCATTACTCTAACAAAGGATATTGCCACTCATCGGAGGCAATTTGTTGTTATGAAGCATTGCATAGTCTTCCTAAAGCCTTTGACACATTTTACTGTTGGCAGACGCTTGCATAAGCACTGTGTGTTGTTGTGTATGGCGCATTTCCTTTGCAATTTAAGTTATTTTCATTTTTTTTCTCTCGTTTACGTTTCAGTGTTGAAGTATCATTCTGCAGTAGCAAGATTTTATTTATTTAAATAAATAACACAACTACAGTCTCTGTCCATACTAAAGACTGTGGAAAACTAAACTATCCAGATAAAAGTACTATTGGCACGTGCTGTGGACCTCTACTGTAGACTCTGATGAAAATGCAGGAACTGTGTCTAATAAATTAGATTAATATGCATAGATTCCAAAACCTAACTACCAAAGCACTCAGGTGAAACTAAATAATTTGCCCCTGACTAGAAACTTGCAATATGTTGGAAAATTGGTTTACTTTATGACACAAATGAAAATACAAGAACTGCAGCTATTAGATATCAAATTGACATGCAGAAACTCAAGAAACTAGGAACAAAATACCTAGCTACAATCAATGATAGTTTTAAGCTTTTGTGATTTGGTGCATCAACCATCACTGGCACATACTTAGTATCATTAAGTTCTGACTGAACTTGATGCATTGTGTACGGCGTCAAAACGTTCTCTAACATTGACTTTGTCCTAGTGAATTTCTTCTCAAATAGGTCTCTGATGAGAAGAGCCATGCAGTCCATTGAAAGGAAAGAATGATTTCATTTTACAGTATGGAACACAAACAGCCCTCCTTCTGCATTGATGCATTTTTCTTCTTCTGTTCACAGTAGGAAGTTATGCTGCTAAAAGTTCATGCACAAACTGCCAGCGGGTGCTTCTTTTTCTGTATGTGAGGCATTTTATTGGCATGTCTTCCATATTCAGTGGAAAAAACTGAATGATACAACGTACATTCTACCTTCATATATGTGGTTTCCTTCAACAAAAGGGAACTCTTCTTTCATGATTTTAGAGAAAGAACACTTTCTTTTCACCTTATTAATGGGTATGAATTAGTTTCACACACAGCAAACAACAGACAGTGAAGCGCACTAACTCAAGCCTGCTGAACCCCGTGTTGAAACTGCTGCCTACTTCTCATTGTTGTCTGTAACAGTCCAAAGACATCTTGTTGGTTATATTTACTACAAATTTATGTCATCTAACAGTGAACAGCTAATTCGTACTTACAAATGCAATTGAACATTGATAACCCTGTATAACATTCTTTAATGAAAATTTGTTACACCCAGCCATCATTTCTACAGTATCAAATGATTGATATGAATCGCAATGCGCCATAGTTCACTGGCACTGAGCATGTGGATGGAAAAATCTTCTGTTCACACCTCTCCTCATCCCGTGACCAAAATAATGCTTGTTTATTCCATATTTACATTCAAGACAACGCAAGTCAAGAGTCAAGAAAATGTCTGTCACACTAAATTGACATAAAAATGAATAAAAACACAAAAGGAGCAAGAAAGGATAAGGTTATTGCTGGTCACAAAAAAATGCAACATTTGGTGTCTTGTTGAATATTATGCTGGACAACGAGACTCAGAAAAAAAGGACAGTCCCATTAAAAAGGGGCATCTGGTCATCCTAGTTTAAACTAATCATATGACCAATTTCATTTCCATGTATATTCTTTTTCTACTTACCAATGTATGAACAAAATGTAACCAGATTGTAATTTCTGGTGTAGAGCTGAGAAAGTGTCAAGTGTGCCCGATATTTCTGTTATATAAACAGTTCGACAACTCAGGAGAAGGAAGCCATTATGGGTTTTTTTGTCTGTAGGTTTGGCTATCTGTGTCTCTGGGGCTTTTATTGTTGGACCAAAATTTTCCTCTTGCATTTTCTTTTTGAGTTTCCAAAAACTTTTTCACCAGTGTTTCTTGAAAAAAATTCTACTGGGGAAGGGTGGCAGGGATGTAAGAAATGTTGCTATCTTTGGTGTTACAATTTAGTAATATCTTACACCTTATTCCTCCCTGGCTTCTGGAATTTTCAAAGCTGAGCACGCATTTTCATTGGTGAGAACGTTGTTTTGCTATTAATGTCAATAATGTGCAAGCTTGTGAACAGAAGAGCTGTCATTGGAGTTACCTATGGAGCAGCCATGTTGTGCATAAATGATCTGAAGAATTTGCTGGAAAATATGAATATAAGGTGAAAGTATTTCATTGGATCATAAAGGTAGTGTAGTGATTCAGTTTATTTGTAGAAAGGCATGTGAAATTATCAACAAAAATTGTGGTTAAAACAGCATTGTGGTTGTTGATTAATAGCTGCATTACTGGAAATGTTGCTATTGAAACAGATACAAAATGGCTTCTGTGAACAGTGATAAACTGTTAAATTAATGTGGAAATGTGATGCAGCAGTTGCTATTTCAGCATGCATGTGCAATAAGCTTAGGGTTTGTATTACATGTCAAACAGATAATAAAATGAAGTGATATTGATTTGCACTGTTATTATTTCTACATGGCATTCTTTCCATTTGTAGCTGAGAATCTCTGCAAGTATAAGAGACACATTCGTATCAGGCACATGGTCAAGTTTATTTAGTAATAAAGCATGTTCTCTCTGTAAATCTCCCATATTTGAGCCCAAAAGCCACACAATTAATAAACTACATATGTTAGAGAGGAGCTTTACAATTCACTCTTGCATGGCTATTGCTTCCTAAGTGGTACAAGGGAAATCCACTCACTGACTACAATTGGTCGAACCAACATACAGACCCTTTCAGATGCTATCCTGGGGCCAGTATGGTTCTGATGGAATGCGTGGTAACCTTGAAGGGTTGGAGAATGTCATCAGTGGCATGCTTTTCTAAGGGAGCAGCACAGTCTGTATAACAAGAGGACATAAGTTGATGCAGGGTTGGCAGGTGACAGTAATATCCATTGAAGCACCATTGAATTTGCACATTAAGGGCTTCCTGGTGAGCTGTGAAGAAACAAAGATGTTAGGTAATTTCAGATCACTGTCTGTCACTGGTGGAGTTGGAACAACATTGACAAACATAGGTTATGATTCTCATGGCATGGAGGACCTGGCACCTCCAGGATCAGGAGTGTAGACAGCTGCCAAGGTATCTTCTTTTTCTCTTTACCTGTTTTGAAGGATCAGGACACCTGTGATGGCTTATTGACTGCAGGTAGGAACTGGAGAGGAGAGGGCTGCTCTGAGATGCGCAGTCTGTGGCTCCTGAAGACACTGGTTGGTGTCAAGTCACTCGTCTATAGATTTCCGGAGAGATGGCTTCCTGTAGAGAGCCCTGTCACTGCTAGGTGGTGCAAGAGGATGCTGCTTCTCTGGCTGGGTGCAGGAAGAAGTCTCAAAAGATGGTGCTGCAGTAACCACAAGCAGGAGGGAGGGAGGGGGGGGGGGGGGGGGGGGGGGAGAAGGCACAAGTGGGGCTCACTCTCCCATGGGCTAATTACTTGCGTGACTATGAGAGGTCAATGTCAAGGAAATGGAAGGAATAAGTACTCGAGGTACTGCTGATGACCTGCTGTGGTAATGGTAAAATTTGATACTACTGGGACAACATATAAGTGATCATACTTTTCCTAAGTTTCAAAATGTGAGAGGTGATCAGAGACCTTAGGTTCCTAGGTTTTATGTTCCTCAATCAAAGTAGCACACTTCAGGGATCAGGGGTGGAAAGGAGAAGGGGGAAGTAGGATTCTCTCTGCAACTGACATACAATTGTCATTGCTCACACCAAGAATCTCCCCGAATCAGACGACCACAGTTGTTCATACAACAGGAAGACTTACGGTCAAAGCATAGGCATTTAAAATGTTCCTTCGGTATTCACATCACAATGGTAGAACATGAGTTTAATTTTCTCATGAAACAAATTCCCCTCAAAAGAGAGGATGAATGCTCTGGTGTCAAACTTTTTGTCTGGCATGTCTCAACAATACACCACGTACAAAGTGGGCCCCTCACCTCAGTTTTCCACACAATCTCTCATCCATCTGCAGTGTTTATCCTCACTGAAAAATTAAACTCTGTGCCACATACAAGCTCTTATGGTATGTTATAGGATAACTATGTCACAAAGTTTCTTGCAAGAAAGCAGTGCTTGGGACATTGTGGGAGTGACTGTTTTAATTAAGACAGGACCACTTTTTAGTTTACTGATGGTAGAGATTTCTCCAGGTACATGTTTGATATTGATTACAAACAACAGGATTAACAGTCAGAAAGGACCGCTCTGTTAGTCAGGGTGTAAACCAGGAACTGAGGATGGTAAGTTTCTGCAGTTTCCTGGGTTTTGCTTTGCTACCACATGGTGGCCATGGAGGATAAGTTCTTTGGGTCATCTGCATTGAAACATTCGGATATGTCCGGAGAGTTTGTCACAGCCTCATGGGCATTGCTTAATAACTTGAGTCTATTCACTGTACGATCTATCTGCCATGACGCTGTCTACTCCAGTTGAAGACTCTCCTCGTGGTACTACCCAGTCAGAGTAGTAGCCACCTGATGTGATGTCATTTACTTGGAGTCCTAGTGTCCTGAAACAGATGGGCAACAACTCCTCGGCATCTGTAGGGGTAATAGCTCAGGCATCAATAAATACTGTGACCTCTCCATAGCCAGGAGGTTGCCATCAAGCAGGTATCTGATGAGCCCTCAGTAGGTTGGCTACCATTCTAATTATCACGTGACCTTCCCCACACTTTTTTTGAAAATGTGAGGTCAGCACTGGATGTAGGGATAAAAGACGATTTAACCAAAATAAGTATTGTAGAATAACTTACAGTGAAAAAGGCATAATCAGTGTCCTGTGGAAAAGCCAAGTTGTCAACAAGCAGTCTGTCCTACAGACAGAGTCTGAGAAAAGATATAGTCAGAGAATAAGACTGCAGCACAGGAAAGGAAGATCACAAGAAAGTTGTTAGGTGTTGTCCCATTTCTACGCTGATGCCTTTGGTTATTTTTGTAATATAGTATATAATACAGTTATTGTTATATGAAAATTTTGAATGTTTTAAACACAAAAAATTTTCATTATACTTTTTCTTCATACTTACAGTTATTACATTCATACCAGACATTTGGCATCAGCATGTGATGTGATGTTTACAATCAAATTTCATTATTTCCTGCCAGTTCCTGATTTTTCCCCACGAGTTCTTGATCTTTGAAGCTGTCACTATATTGTCTCTCTATCTTTTGATTGCTGTGTGTGCCTTTTTCATTTTTCACAACCCTAACATTGCACTGACATCAGGTTGACTGATGAAACTTCCTGACAAATTACAACTGTGTGCTAGAGTGAGACTTCAACACAAAACCCTTCCTTTTGCTGGCAGTGATGTTACTAACAGCTACCCAAACACAACCCAAACACAGCTCATGGCTCACCCTTGTAGCTCTTCACTTTGCCTGCAACTCTCTCACAATGTTAGAGGGGTGAGTTGTGCTGGGACTGCTCAGTCAGTAAAAGCATCTCCTTTCCGTATCCACACTCTCTTTACATTGCCTGAAATAATGCCCTCTCTACTGACATGTCCAACACGTCACCTCAAATAACTTGGTACATGTAGCTACATGACCTGGTAGATTACACTGCATGCAGATAATTAGTTTCATTGATTTGTCCCTTAGATCCTTTCCGCATACAGCCAAAATTATTCCTTACATAATCCAGACATATCAATAGGACATTGGGCAGAGGATAGACACAAAGACGGGAACAACAGACACGAGAAACCCATGAGCTACTAAGCCTCCTTTATAGTGAAGGAAATACAAGTGAACACACAACAGAGAATGAGAATTTTCTCTGGCATAAACATATGGTGTTCTGTTGTGCATGGGTCGCATTCGCAAGTGTTTGCTTGTGATGAAGTTCACCTCCTCTCCACTTCTGCACTAGCCTCAGTGATGAATACAGCGTGCCCGCTTTGCTGCAGTATGCTTTTTTTGCACATGAACTGGCATTGGTGTTGTTTATTGTAAGTGTTTTTCTGGTGATGGAATGGTTGGATGAAAGTGTACTTCTGTTGATAGAAGAGTACAGATCCTACAGGTGCTTGTGGGATCCTAAATATCCAGAAATGCTGGCAGTGCCAACAGCGGAAGCTAAGTTGTTTCATGTAGCTGCTGTAAGAGAAATAAATTCCTCAAAATAAACAGATAATGTACATTAACATAAAATAAAAATAAGTGAAAGACCTGACCATTACTATAACTTATATTCAGGGTATCTGTCTGAACGTAACAGTTTAGCTACTATTTTATGAAACTTAAAGATGTGGCTGGTATTTTGTATTTTTAAATTACATTACCCACTTTAATGACTGTATTTGACTTCCCATTTACCTTTATAAAATGCATGACACCACGTACTTGAGGAATTATTTGGGAAACAGACGTGGTTGATATAAGAAATAAATATTTGTTGCTAGAATCAGTCACCTGTTGCCAAGAATCACAGTGATTCTTCTGCTGATATGGATCATTAAAAATTTGTGTCTTGCTTTGAAATCTTCGGTTCACGTTTTGGTTGCAGCTAAAAGGTGTCCATTGACACGTAGGTGAAGTTTTGGAATAAAGCAATCGATGGTTGCAGCTGCAAATCAGTAATCAGAACCAAACCATCGCTTCTTTAACAACTGTGCAGAAATTCAGACACCCACATTTTTCTCTGTCTGTGCCATTTTACTTTCATGACCAACAATGTACTTGCCATACAAAATAAAGCAAGTTGTATATTTGTTTGCTCCATCTTGCTGTTCAGAATATATGCACATTTTATGCTCTCTCTTCCATTCGCTCTAGCATATGATGGTGCACACAAATAAATCCCCTGTGCGTTGATTTTCTAATGCGCCTTTGCTTGTGTTCAATTGTGTTCACTTTGGTTTAAAGGGGGCTTTGCAGAATAAATATGCTGCTACTTACTCTCAGCTGTTTCACAGCAGCACCTCCATCAGTCCCATTTCTGACACCAAATGTAAAGGGTGTCAAGGGTGTTGTCTGGTGAAGGTTGGTGGATCAGAGTTAATTATAAGTAGTTTGTTGTCAGTAGTACCCTTTATTTGTCACAACGGTGTTTAGAGGAGTCTCTTGCCCACATCAGATGAGCACTGGATTGGCAAATGGTGTCGCAAAGACCCAGTAGCTGCTAAGACCATTGCGGCTGAGTAGTGTAGTGGCCTTGTATTATCGACATATCTTTGTGAAACTGTGCCAGGTGCTGGCATGATAGTGTCGAACAGTTATACTGTTAGTGAGGTGGCCAGGATCTGCCCAACCATAAGAAGTGATGGAAGTGGAGGCATTCAACGTGTAAACCTCCACTAGTATCTGGCACTGGCAAGTGCCCAGTGGCTCGATGGTGGGAAGGACCTCAGTTTGACCCTTGGCCCATCAACTGGACCCCCTAGGAGATGGCCCTGTCAGCATGATGATGGAGTGGTAATTGCTTCACAGATGAAATATATACACTGGGGGTGGATGCCCTCATCGGAGGTTCGAGTCCTCCCTCGGGCATGGGTGTTTGTGTTGTCCTTATCGTAAGATAGTTCAAGTTAGATTAAGTAGAGCATAAGCTTAGGGACTGATGACCTCAGCAGTTTTGTCCTATAAGACCTTAACACAAATTTCCAAAGTTTTCCACACTGGGGCATAGGCTAACTCGATGACTCGCCAGTTCAGTGACCAACCACAATGGACAGCCAGTATTTGTATGCTCCAAAGTGGGTTTGTTGTGGTGTGGCTGCTTGAAACGTCACAAGTCCCACTTGCTGAAGTGTCCTTGGTTTCAGTAACCATTTGGTCTCTGAACGACAGGAGAACTGCAGCACCTAAGCAGTTGCCCATACACAGTGTTGAGCTAACATATTACAGCAAGTGGCAGCATGTGGCAACAGCCCTCTTGAGTTGGACTCGTATTGTTACAACGTGTTATACAGCCAACACAATGGATACCAGTACCGCTTTTCCCCTTTCTTGAAGTTTTCAATCATTATTATAATCAAATGAAGCTATATGGTTTCAGACTCATTACTATCTCATTACTACACTACTGGCCATTAAAATTGCTACTCCAAGAAGAAATGCAGATGATAAACGGGTATTCATTGGACAAATATATTATACTAGAACTGACATGTGATTACATTTTCACTCAGTTTGGGTGCATAGATCCTGAGAAATCAGTACCCAGAACAACCACCTCTGGCCGTAATAACAGCCTTGATATGCCTGGGCATTGAGTCAAACACAGCTTGGATGGCATGTGCAGGTACAGCTGCCCATTCAGCTTCAACAAAATACCACAGTTCATCAAGAGTAGTGACCGGCGTATTGTGATGAGCCAGTTGCTTGGCCACCATTGACCAGACCTTTTCAGTTGGTGAGAGATCTGGAGAATGTGCTGGCCAGGGCAGCAGTCAAACATTTTTTGTATCCAGAAAGGCCCGTACAGGACCTGCAACATGCGGTTGTGCATTATCCTGCTGAAATGTAGGGTTTTGCAGGGATCAAATGAAGGGTAGAGCCACGGGTCGTAACACATCTGAAATGTAATGTCCACTGTTCAAAGTGTCATCAGTGCGAACAAGAGGTGACCGAGACGTGTAACCAATGGCACCCCATACCATCAAGCCGGGTGATACGCCAGTATGGCGATGATGAATACACGCTTCCAATGTGCGTTCACTGTGATGTCGCCAAACATGGATGCGACCATCATGATGCTGTAAACAGAACCTGGATTCATCCAAAAAAATGACTTTTTGTCATTCATGCACCCAGGTTCATTGTTGAGTACACCATCGCAGGCACTCCTGTCTGTGATGCAGCGTCAATGGTAAGCGCAGCCATGGTCTCGGAGCTGATAGTCCATGCTGCTGCAAATGTCATCGAACTGTTCGTGCAGATGGTTGTTGTCTTGTAAACGTCCGTCCCCATCTGTTGACTCAGGGATCGAGACGTGGCTGAACAATCCGTTACAGCCATGCGGATAAGGTGCCTGTCATCTTGACTGCTAGTGATATGAGGCTATTGGGATCCAGCACGGCGTTCCGTATTACCCTCCTGAACCCACTGATTCCATATTCTTTGACAGTCATTGCATCTTGACCAACGCGAGCAGCAATGTCGCGATTCGATAAACCGCAATCGCGGTAGGCTACAATCAAAGTCAGAAACGTGATGGTACACATTTCTCCTCCTTACACGAGGCATCACAACAACATTTCACCAGGCAATGCCGGTCAACTGCTGTTTGTCTATGAGAAATCGGTTAGAAACTTTCCTCATGTCAGCATGTTGTAGGTGTCGCCACCAGCGCCAACCTCGTGTGAATGATCTGAAAAGCTAATCATTTGCATATCACAGCATCTTCTTCCTGTAGGTTAAATTTTGCGTCTGTAGCACGTCATCTTTGTGGTGTAGCAATTTTAATGACCAGTAGTGTATAACTCTTTAAGGGGGGTAGGACGTCAAACGGGCCGACTTGGAGCAGGAGAGGCACCACAGGACATTTTATTTTCTACTGTCTATACTTTTACAAATAAACTCATAAAACTTTGTCAGCATGACCAGGAACGATTCAGGATTCACACTCATAGCTGTGGAAGTGCTAAAACATAACAAAATAAATTTTTTTTAGATATGAAATTTCATCATTTTTTCACTTAGTGTTGGCTGCATTTGTTGCTATAGGTACATTTTTCTTCAAAAGTAAGAGAGATTCTTTGATGAATTTTGCACAGCATACAAACCATACTTACAGGTGTATGAAACTCTAGAATTTTCCAAATCTATTAAAAACTATCGTAAAAATTGAGATAATTAACTACAAAAATTTTTTTTTTTTTTAACATAAAGTTTAAAACGTAACAGCTCATTCATTTTTTCATAAATCTCGCCAGCCAATGAAAGCAGATATTCAGAGCACAGAACTCGTGATGTAGTCAGTAAGCACTAAGCAGCAACATCATTGTTAAGTGGCACGAACAAACAAGCAGGAAAAGTACTGGTCTCGAAGATCATTAAGCCACAAGAAAAGCTAAGCGCACTAAGCAGCAACATCATTGTTAGGTGGCACGAACAAACAAGTAGGAAAAGTACTGGTCTCGAAGATCATTAAGCCACCAGAAAAGCTAAGCTTTCACGTCTAAATTGGTCTTTTTTTTTTACGTGTGTTACTCTTAAAGATACAGCAAACACATGTGCCAGTAAAATTTTAAATGATCACATAAATGCCTGGTCTAGAAATTCTTCTGAGCGGATGGTCCTCAAAGTCTTAAGTTTTAAATGAGAGTCAAACACACTGTGATTTAAGAAATTCATCGCACATTCTCAAACGTAACATAATTCATCTTGCGTAAAAGGAAATTTACATTGAAAGTGATTCTTTTCAAACCACCATTTTCCCGCTAACTATTAGTAACGGGTTCGTTTCAGCAGTTGCTTTGATCACCAGAAAACAGTCGTTACCAAGCGTGCGCAGCTACGGTGACCAATAGGAAACCTATATGACCTGAAACTTCCTGGCAGATTAAAACTGTGTGCCCGACCGAGACTCGAGCTCGGGACCTTTGCCTTTCGCGGGCAAGTGCTCTACCATCTGAGCTACCGAAGCACAACTCACGCCTGGTCCTCACAGCTTTACTTCTGCCAGTATCTCGTCTCCTACCTTCCAAACTTTACAGAAGCTCTCCTGCAAACCTTGCGTTTAATGCATTAAGAGATCTTACATTACGTCATTGAATTAACAGAAAATCAGATGATAATACAAGAGCATCAGAATTTCGTAAACCCTACTAAAATACATAGTTCAGCTTAAAGTGCACATTCGTATGTCCAGATTCACAATGAAATAGGCCCCAACCTGATATTAAGTTTTTCAGTGTGGTTTTCGGGATTTAGATTTTCCTGGAGTACCAGTATTGCATTATCTCAGAAGATGAAAACGTGCGCTTGAAATCCAGCAAACAGTTAAAACTTGCCAATACTCTGGAATGAGACACTTCATTTAAAATAGATTGACTGCCTCAGTCGGATAGATTAATAACAGTCAAATAACTTAATCGTTGTGCAGGCTATTAATGCTTTACTGTCAAAAATCTGTAAATAAAACAAAAAGCTGAAACTAATAACGTATTTTAATTCAATTGAAGGCTCTCTGCCATAGAAATCCGTTTTGTTTTCATTTGACGTGACAGCTGTAAATAAGGAGGAAGGAGCAAATTCACCAAACGTAAACACTGCATGCCTGGTAAATTTTCTTCAGGTAGCATCTGGCTGCTTGCTACAGCCAACAGCCACATTTCAAGTGGCCAGAAGTGCAAGAATGTACTGTTCATATGAGACTTAACTGCACAAACAAATGAGCCCGCTGGCAGCTGATCTAACGAAGCTAATGTATTGTATTGTATTGTATTTTTATTGATCCAGGCAATCATAGTATTGTACAGCTGTACATATGATATTGGACAGGTCAAGAAAGCTATTTACAATTGATTTTTACATTATTTTGTAGCAAGGAAATTATCTATCTCAAACAAAACAGTTAATACAAATCATAGAATTGTACGGTTGTACATATGATATTGGACAGGTCAAGAGAACATATTTGCAAGTAAAGAAATGTGACGTCACGATGATCGCAAGCAGTTTGTTGTTGAAGTATTGCGTAGTCTTTCATCCTAATGCCTTTAACACATTTTGCTGTTGGCAGGCGCTTGCGTGTGTTGTGTATTTTGTTGTATATGGCGCATTTCCTTTGCAACCTAAGTTTTGCTCTATTTTTTTTCCTGTCATTTGTGTTTTATTGCCGCAGTATAATTCTGCAGTAGTGGCATATAGTAATATTCTTTCTTAGACTATCAGTTCTGTGCAGTCAGACTTCCAAAAATTTAACTTAAAACTGAAAAATTACCGGAATTCTAAAAAATTCCCATGTTTTCCCCGGTTTTCTCCCGTATGAAAAAATTATCGGGTTTTTCCCGGTTGTCCTGGGGCGTATACACTCTGTAAAAACAGTGGCTATTCTTGGTAAACTGAAACAATGAAATAAACGCAAAACTTAAAAATAAAATCCATCTGCTGTCTTTATAATGTGTTTTCTACACCAATGTACATTCTGAAGTTACAACTTCACCAAGTCTTCTGCTGTTCTGCAAGGTCACTGCAATGACAACTCAGAAACACATACTTGTGAATTTCATTGATAGAAGGTAGAGTTACATGTGCCGACAGTATTTGGGGCAGTATCACAGTGTCTATGTAGTATTGTGGGCCTTTGTAACAGTTTTGGAGAGTGTTACGGGAAATATCATCGTAAGCACGTGATTATTTTTCTTGTTTAACAACACACATGAAACACTAACAGGCAGCAGACTTTCAACCTAAATGCAACATTTTTATGTGTGGAGACAGATAACTGGGTTGCATCATCACCATTCATTTTACAGTTCCGGGGTGCACTTACCATTCCTGTGTATGTGTGGAATCAGGATGGATTTGGGAGTGGTATTTGGTCATCCAGGATGGATCCTCAAGTTTCTACTTGAACATAAACACATAAATTAAGAACCAGGGAGGTTTATTTCCCATCACCTACTTCAGGCCAAAAATCTTGCGATCACTTCTACAGCAACTGGAGGCTGACACAGCAAAAGTGAGAGACATCAGGAGCTGGAAGAAACATCTGGAGGGTAGCGGAGCTAGCAGACAAGAGCGAGCTATCCATACCAGCAGTTCCTTGCCGACCCCCCTGATGTACCCCATGACATGCATCCAGTCCTCCCATTGGCAGGTTGGTAGCATTATAGTAAGCGGACATCACTCAGCATTACTATGCATGGGAAGTTGTCCACAAGTACTTGGGTAGATTGTGTGACTACAGCATCCAGTGCTTTGTCAGACCCGGCTCACATCACGCCGTGACAAAGAAGCATGGCTGGGACGTGACAGAGAATTGAACATATACCATCAATTACATTTTTGAAGAAATTTATCTTTCACTCTCTCATTCCTACTGCTCACCAAGCAAAATTCCCTCCCACTTCCATGTGAGCCATTTTACGGATCCGAAAAGAATACGTTAATTGTTCCAGACTAGTAAACAACAAATATAAAAATAGTAAATATTTTGAACAACAATTAAGTGGCTCAAATGGAAGGTTTTGCTTACATTTAGTGTATTGTGGGGCATTTACATATTGGAGGGTGAAATACATAAATAGAAAAATATTTAAAGGGACATGGGTTACAATATTTTTCACTTATATGCATTTTCAAAATTTCACATTTTTTGTGCTGCAGTCATGGACTATGCGGCTGGTCCCGGCGGAGGTTCGAGTCCTCCCTTGGGGGTGTGTGTGTGTGTGTGTGTGTGTGTGTGTGTGTGTGTGTGTGTGTGTGTTTCCTTAGGATAATTTAGGTTAAGTAGTGTGTAAGCTTAGGGACTGATGACCTTAGCAGTTAAGTCCCATAAGATTTCACACTTATTCACATTCTTTGTCTTTTGCCACAAAAATTTTAAACAATGAGTGGCTTTACATTTAATTTTGGGCACATGCCCACTGATGTGATGTTGCTGGGTTGAGTGTGACGGCTAGGACGACAGCGCAAGGGTGGCAGTGGCGGTGGTGGTCACCTTTAGAGCTGCTGAGTAGGACCATGAGGTCTGTTGTGAGATGGCCAGGTAGCCTGATGTGCGGCCTCACCCATTGTAAGTGACTAACACTCATTGGGCCGGCCGGTGTGGCCGTGCGGTTTTAGGCGCTTCAGTCTGGAACCGCGTGACCACTACGGTCGCAGGTTCGAATCCTGCCTCGGACATGGATGTGTGTAATGTCCTTAGGTTAGTTAGGTTTAAATAGTTCAAAGTTCTAGATGACTGATGACCTCAGTTAAGTCGCATAGTGCTCAGAGCCATTTGAACCATTTTTTGAACGCTCATTGGTGGGGAACGCATCAGGAGTGGGAGTGGGGTTGGCAGTATACAAAGGGAGTGGACTAGTAATAAAGGTACAAGTATTGTTACCTGAATGCTAGGTTATTACATGAATAATTCACAAGTGACCAATTTAAGTAATCTCACTGATTCACTTTATTGACTAATTGTTCCTGCTGAAGGGTTGTGAACTAGGGTGTACACTTGGTAAGTAAACCTCTTTAAGTATAAATAGAATCTACTCTTCACAAATAAGTAACCATGATGGATTTATATGTAGAAATTGAACAACATGAATTGTGACAAAAGTCCTTAAATTCTATATCTTAGGAGGAGGGCCATGCATGAGAAGTTTCATGGGTATTTAAACATTAACTGTGATATTCGTCAGATGGCTGCTGTTCTGGTACATCTTGAGGCTTTGGCTTACAACATCTACAAGTATACAGAGTCCATACAACAAGGCAGACAATAACTAGAGCTATAGATACAGATGTAGCAGTTGGAATGATCACTCGGTGTGTATAATCTGAAGCTAATATGCATCATCAAGGGTAATCTGCCCATGTTGTTTTGTTAAAAGCTCATTAATGGAACCGAAGAGGTGGGTCTTTGAAATTTTAGGTAACACTGGTAGGTGTTTCAAATGTGGCAACACCACCGGTACTCCAGACTGGTACATCATAAATGGCTTAAGACTAATGTTATGAACATCTGTTAAATGTTCAGAGAGCTTAACAGTTGGGGTGACTACATCACAAGAAGAAATGTTAAACAAAAATTCCCTGTTAGCTAAAGTGACCTGATAGGTCTGAGACACAAGGTTAGGCTGGTAGCAGATTAGAACCACTGAAATGGGTTGTGGTGTAGAGTACAGCAAACTGTTTCCAACAGGGATGAACCAAGGTTTGTGCATTGCAAGGACAGTATGAGAGCAAGGAGGTGTTTTAGTTTCCTCTAAGAACAGTTCCTTTCCACAGTGTTAAGCGATAGTGTAGGATCGTTAAGAGGCATTAACACACGGTGTTGTTTGCTTACAGCATAACGATATATTCCACATAAGGAAACTAGCAGCAGAGACAAATGTTAGTACATAGTTATCTGTACATCACTTGCAAGTGGATGAAGTATTGCTATCTGTAGTGTATTGAATTCGGACGGTGATTGATACCATCAATGAAAAGGGTGAACTTATCAGCATCGATGAAAATTAAATAAGAGTCCCTACAAGGAGGCAAAGCAATGCAGTTACCTAGTCCAATGACAACTTCATAAGTTACGAAGAATAATAAGAAAAGGGGGAACAAAAGGCATCCTATTGTTCTGAGTGCTTTCCTATCACAGGAGTCAGCACCCATGTGGAGACTGAGAATGCTGGTCTGTGACAGAGGTAGTCGTCAACAAATCGACTGAAAGTTGGCAAGTGCTAGCTTACAGTGACAACGAATGAAAATTAAGTGAAGTATTGTTTTAACTGCAAACGAGAAAGTCCAGGAGGACATTCCATTTGTATATGTTCAACTATGTAATAGATTACCCAGTAGTTGCAAGGAGGAAGGTAGATTTTCATGTAAACGAAGTGACTCACATTGTGTAAGGGTGGGCATGAGTAAATGGTATAATAATAGATTATTTAAATGACAGATCCATTGATGTGTAGAATAAATGGTTGCAATATTATCTCGTGCAAAACAATAGACATTTCAATGTGTTTGATACCAAATGTCTGTGGTAGAGGTAAGAGAGAAATATCTGTCAGAAGAATTCCCCTCAAGAGCTACATAGTGCTCAGGGAACCCCATGAGGTTGACACTGGGCCTCTGCTCATAGAGCCATCGGGGGAAAAATTGGCTAATAGCAGCATGAAACTGTGCTTGGAAATCAATAGTCATAATGTCAAAGTGTGCCAAAGCACAAAGTAAATAAAATGATCTAGATAACAATGAGAGAACACATGAAAGTGCAATATGTGTACCATGCAATGTGTAAAGTGTATTTGAAAGTGTACTAGTGATCATCGCATAATTGGCTGCCAAATGTCCTCGGACAGTCTGGTTGAAAATATGAAACAATTCCTCCTACAAAACAAAGGCAAAACACTGGAGTATATAAAAGGAAAAAGGATGATGATATCAGCTTCCCTGAAGCAAAATGATGAAGGATATGTTGATGTAGTTGATTTGCAACTTTTGAGAAGGCTTGAACCAACTCTATTAAGATATAATAGCTTGGCTGACCTACTGTATCCCTTCATAAGTGAATCAAAGATACTGAAAAATTGGTAATTCATTGTTCACGAGAGGTATGTGTGTTTCTGTGCAGATAGACAGAGGTCAGACAGAACATAGTACAAAAATGAACTGGAAGAGAATACTATGCCCAGTACATGGTCTCGGAGATCGCTAGTCACACTGCGGTGGCCCGGTGTAATGTTAAGCTCTCTCTATACAGCTTACGCGTTTCCGTGGACTTACTTGTTGAAGAATGCTGGTTCTGCTTTCTTGCAGCGCTGATGTCTTCTGCTAGCACCGGACGCTTCTCCGAAGATTTTACTGCTAGGAAGGGGAAATTTTCACTCTCTCGTTCTCTCTCTCTCTCTCTCTCTCTCTCTCTCTTCTTATTTAAAAAATACGCTACTCTTGGAATATCATTCAATGCACCAGAATATATTTATTTCCACTTTGTGCAAAAAAAAAAAAAAAAAAAAAACTAAACTTTATGATGTAAGCCCACACATTACCAGGCACCCAGAATCAGTTAATTACACATATTTGAACACAATTAATACATAAGCTTTTATCGTGGCTGACTATCCACGTCCAGTCCACGTACTCTTAACAGCAGTTCAACGTCTAATAAACAGTCACTATCTCGAGTCACTCCATTTGTTTTTCAACAATACAAAGCTACATTACTCTTTGCAGCCGGCCACGGAGCTTCCGGGCCGTATTTGATTATTCTTGGCAGGTCGAGCTGAACACTTGCCAGCGCCGACGCATTATCTCCCTTCCAGTTTCGCCTGCACAGACAATAAATGGGTGCAGTATCCCATGCTCATCCTTATGCCCTGCTTTAAAATAACGCGTGTTCGAAACGGCTGGAACACAAGTGTCTCCAGACTTGCATAAAATTCTGGGGGCACTACAACACCGTGCCAGGTGCACGGCCCTGGAGTATTGAAACAGTGGGAGTCTCGTGAAGATGATATTGTTCATACCATCTAACAAAGGATAGCTACCAACAAAGCATCAGTAGCTCGGTTGTTACTAGAATGTACAACTCACTAGGTAATTTTACATAGACGAAAATAGTCTACTTGGGGGCAAAGCTTGCAGGCCATTACAATATTGATCATTCTACAGTTTTCTAATATAGGTAACTACTGCCAGTTCTTATGGGAATAATCCGCTTCTACCACCTGTCCCATTGGGATTGCTATGGTAGCCCATTTCAGTGTGGCAACATGCATCAGAGCGCATATATTTCATTTCATATTCTACATGCGAGTCATATGTTCACACTGATTATAATGTATATACTTGTGTAAGCGAGATTAGTTTATCATTAAGGTATTTACAGCAGGGATTATTTTCCTCATATGCTATTTTTAAATGTACAAAACTAAAATAACGTGCTTTGTTATTGCATACTAGCTCATACTGAGCAGCAGCTGGCTGCATTAAGATATTCCTACACATGGTACAATACAAAATACATTTTATAAATGCTGTCAAGCACAGAGGGAAGGGGGAGACTGTCATTCCTTTCAATACAAAATACATAAATTACAACACATAGCAACACAAAAGATCATCATGGTGGAGCTCAACCACCTCATTCTAAATACAATAAAACATCTTTTAGCAGCTAGAGCAGAGGCGTAAGAGGCAGTTCTTCCCAAACTGATACACTTATTTCCATTTCTTAACTTCTTAAGCACATGAAGGTACTAAGAGAGACATTTGTTGTTTATATGCGACCTGTTTTACATTGTTATGTTTCACCCTGTAACATGAACTTTAACATTATTTCTCATAGGGTGTTACTAAGAAGTTAATTCCTTAACATTTGCGTGAAGGTTTGTTGGCTCTCTCAAATGCTTTTGTAAAGTTGTGATACAATCACTGGCACTACTCAACCAGTACTGTGCTGCGGTATATTTAACCTAACCGTGGAACCCTATAGATCAATGTGCTGCATCGGTGTTTCCCATAGACAGTGGCAGTAGTCCTCTGGCGATAAATTTACCTTTCTGGCCTGGAAGTTTTATTTGTGGTGAATTGTACATACATAGTTTTAGGGTAATAGATGTTTCCTCATAGTAGTTCAGAGCAACATCAGCATATAAATGCGTAGTTTGTATCCATACATTATTAAATGAATTAAAACATTTTGTCCTTGAGTGGTTATTTCATGTGTAAATGCATTATCAATATGCACTGTCGCAACTTTGTCTGTCTAATGTTTGCATGTAGCTTGCCGTGTTCGTCGAATCTAAGTCAGTACACTTTACGGCTGGGAAAGAGAGAGCTTGTTGTGTGCCGAGGGCTAGAGCAATGTGCTCTTCACAAGAGTGTGATGGTGCGTCCTTGTGATGGAGGGATCTGTTATTCCTCATCATGCAGCTGTGGGTCAAGTATTGGTCCTAACAAAACGAGATTTCCTCCTGGGGTAGAGGCTAAGAAGGACGTCAAGCCTATGGCTAGGCTCTGTTAGCCACGACTGTCTTGTGTCATCTTTTCAAAGTTATTCTTTTGCTAGTAATTTTAGTGTGGGCTCTCCCTGTTTATTTTAAATATTTAGGGGTCAATGTATTGAAGGAGGACAGTATAGAGCTTGTATGCTAAACAGTGCATAGTAGACCGTGTTAGCGAAGTTTTTGAATTATTTGTCTGACATCGCTGGGGACTGCAGAGGAACTGTGTTATGCTGCTTCGCTGAGCGGTATCTCCATTGGTGTGTAACACTCCGCGGTGTCAGGAAGCACATCTGTTGTACAGCGGCTTGGCTCTGCAACTGTCTAGCTGGCTGCCATCATGAAGAAAATTCACACTACATTAATGTTGGCAAATTCACTTCACTCGATTGGGCGGTACTGAGATCAATATTGATTTGTAATGATTGCAAGTTCTTTACTACAACAGTCCAGGCAGAGTACGTAAGCAGATCTGGTAGATTCAGAAATTTCTCAGAAAATGATTTAAAATATTGCTGCTCAGCAGGCCGGTTATATGCATTCACTTTTAGAAGTTCAGGGTTCCCTAGTGGGAGGGTATAGTTAATAAATGAACAGTTTCTCAGCTTAGTTTAGGCCTGACTTTACGGAAAATTATCAACAATAAATACAGTTTACTTTGCATCTTCAAATGGGATTTTACTGTTTTCTATACCCTTAATTGAAACCTTTGTCAAAAGTCAGTCAATCAATCATGGTTTGAATATGTTGTCTTTCTTCTACATAGCGGGTGAGACCACAAAGATGCATATAGTAACAGGCGCCTTTGCTAAAATGTAAATCTCCAACAATCAGCTCTGCTATGGTGATAGGTAAGATGACACAAAACTGCCAGACACGTGACAACTGGATGATGCAACAGGACAGAAACTTCCAATTAGTCAGAGACTACATTACATCGCATATTGATCCACAGATCAGCACAATGAAATGAAATTGCATAGGGAATTGAAGGAGGTTTTTCTCTCTCACGTAGAAGCCATGAATATTAGTTCATGCAATATGTGACACTTTATACAGTACTTTCAAATGAACACTAAACATTCCAAAACTGAACTTTGGTTTAAGCCATTAGGCAAATGCGTGATAATTTATCTCTCTTTTGTATGTGCTACTCTCTGCGTCGGTAATTGTAGTAATTTTGTTCATGATGATATAAATAATTTGTTACAAAGCATTTACAGTAATCAATGCATGGTAGATCGACAGTATGTGTAAAGCATTTTAACATGAAATACAACAATTTATATATTAGTAAGCAGATACAGTTACTCATAGAATGTGAAATTTGTGTTCAAACTACACGAAGTTAA
Source organism: Schistocerca americana (assembly GCF_021461395.2). NCBI lineage: Eukaryota > Metazoa > Arthropoda > Insecta > Orthoptera > Acrididae > Schistocerca > Schistocerca americana. The sequence goes on from NC_060120.1 coordinate 416,656,377, forward strand.
CAATATACCTTTACTTCTTTTACGCGTTTAGTATTTTTTCCTACTAAGTTGTTGCTCAGTTGTGTAGTGAATGCTTAATGCTATTGTGATACCCATAAGCCCTGTAAGTGTTTCTGATGATAAATTCTCTAGTGCAAATTAACTCGCATTCCTTATGTGTACTGACATTGAAGTAAAGTTTTCTACGAGGTGCATTCAAGTTCTAAGGCCTCCGATTTTTTTTCTCCGGACTGGAAAGAGATAGAAACATGCGCATTGTTTTAAAATGAGGCCGCGTTCATTGTCAATACGTCCCAGAGATGGCAGCACTGTACGGCAGATGGAATTTTACCGCCAGTGGCGAGAATGGGAACTGTTTTAAATACTTAAAATGGCAATGTTTTCCTTACTTGAACAGTGTGCAATCATTCGTTTTCTGAATTTGCGTGGTGTGAAACCAATTGAAATTCATGGACAGTTGGAGGAGACATGTGGTGATGGAGTTACGGATGTGTGGAAAGTGCGTTCGTGGGTGCGACAGTTTAATGAAGGCAGAACATCGTGTGACAACAAACCGAAACAACTTCGGGTTTGCACAAGCCGGTCTGACGACATGATCGAGAAAGTGGAGAGAATTGTTTTGGGGGATTGCCGAACGACTGTTGAACAGATCACCTCCAGAGTTGGCATTTCTGTGGGTTCTGTGCACACAATCCTGCATGACGACCTGAAAATGCGAAAAGTGTCATCCAGGTGGGTGCCACGAATGCTGACGGACAACCACACGGCTGCCCGTGTGGCATGTTGCCAAGCAATGTTGACGTGCAACGACAGCATGAATGGGACTTTCTTTTCGTCGGTTGTGACAATGGATGAGACATGGATGCCATTTTTCAATCCAGAAACAAAGCGCCAGTCAGCTCAATGGAAGCACACAGATTCACCGCCACCAAAAAAATTTCGGGTAACCGTCAGTGCTTAAAAAATGATGGTGTCCATGTTCTGGGACAGCGAGGGCGTAATCATTACCCATTGCGTTCCAAAGGGCACTACGGTAACAGGTGCATCCTACGAAAATGTTTTGAAGAACAAATTCCTTCCTGCACTGCAACTAAAACGTCCGGGAAGGGCTGCGCGTGTGCTGTTTCACTAACACAACGCACCCGCACATCGAGCTAATGTTACGCAATAGTTTCTTCGTGATAACAACTTTGAAGTGGTTCCTCATGCTCCCTACATCTGACCTGGCTCCTAGTGACTTTTGGCTTTTTCCAACAATGAAAGACTCTCTCCGTGGCTGCACATTCACCAGCCGTGCTGCTATTGCCTCAGCGATTTTCCAGTGGTCAAAACAGACTCCTAAAGAAGCCTTCGCCGCTGCCATGGAATCATGGCGTCAGCGTTGTGAAAAATGTGTACGTCTGCAGGGCGATTACGTCGAGAAGTAATGCCAGTTTCATTGATTTCGGGTGAGTAGTTAATTAGAAAAAAAATCGGAGGCCTTAGAACTTGAATGCACCTCGTATGATGTGTATGTTTCTGTGAAATTAGCTAGCAGTAAGCATCTAAGAGCCCTTCCAATTTTTTACATCTATGCTCAGTTTACTCATGTTCTGGAAATTAACTATGCTTAATACATGTCTATCATGAGATCTTATACTGACCCACATGACTCAACAGTTCAGTCAAATGGCGAAATGCATTAAAGCTCATAAGAATCTATTCCTTTTAGCACAAAACTTTGTTGGGCACAATTTAAGTAGTAGATGGTAGGCACAACTAACCTGTTCAGCTCAGTGGTTAAGTGTGTCAATAGAGCTATTAGTACCTTCACGTTACATCTCAGTGACTGGCACAACTTTGCCACAATTGGAGCAGCTTTTACTGCTTAGTGGATCACCACCATAAGCATTTACCGTCTCAGACATTACATTTGCCATATTTCTCTGCTCTAGTTACTGATTCTTAAGACTATAACTTATAATATAGAAAGTCGCAACTGTACCTTAGAGTACTGCAAGCATCTTCTTATAGTATCCACAGGGACAGTGTTCCTTATTTGTTGCTAATAGTCCTGTCCGACCAACACCGTTTACAAGTGAGCATATGGGCACCCATTTCTCAGAGCATAGTGAGGACAGGCCGGCAACAGCTTATCCTGCTTCTTTTTTTCTTTTTTCTAGTAACACCTTTACTTGTCGATTCAACTTTTGAGGCAGGAGTAAGCACTGCCGCTGGTGGCAGCACAGCTGGCCACAATACAGTTAAAACTGCTCAAAATTAACTATTACAGTGCGATCATACAACTGAATTTCTCATTTACTGGAGAGGTCACCCATAAAATAGGATATGGGCCCTCATACGGGGGTGTGCACTTTGTTCTTCCTGTCTTAACTATAGGAGTTTGGAGCAATAGAAGATCAACGGGTTTATACCAAGGGAGAATAGCCCCCTTTGTTACAACACTGCAACTGTCTTTGAGTACTTTTGTCATTACTCTAGTTAACTCATTTCCAAATTGACTTGAGGCACAGGGCCGATACTTTTACTTCACTCATATCTACTCCAGGTTGGAGTTTACTGAGTTCACACGGGGAGTTCATGGCCTTCCATAGACTGCCTTGTAGGGAGAATACCCAGTCAATATGTGCATACAGCTGTTATATGCCGAAGCGACATAAGCAACACATTTACTCCAGTCTTTGTCTGCATTTCCGTCAAAAGTGAGAGGCTATCCCAGCATTTGGGGCACATTGCCCATTATGGGAGACCTGCAAACTGTCATGACATTGTGCCATAAATGCACTGCTGTAATTCTTTAGGTATTACCACTCTGTTACCCAAGGGTGTCTTGCAATATGGAATACTGTCTTTAGTGACAAACTCTGGATGAGAAGTGTACTGGTGACATTCTACATTTCTCTCTTGTGCTTTCTTTAACTCCTCTATTGAAGCATTGTCTGTCTGAACAATTCTAACTTTGTGGCTTAACCCATCTGCATTTTGGTGGAGACAGCCGTTTTGTGATGTAATATGTGAAAATACTCTGCTGACTTCAATGCCCATTGAGTTAAGTAACTACTGGGGTCCAAACAAGGACGGCAGTCAATGACCACACCAAAAAGGTAGCATTTAAATATTAGCTCCAAACATAACGGCTAAGAGCTCTTTCTCGGTAGTGCTATTATTAATCTCAACTGAATTGATCTGCCTAGAGGCGTAACATGGTATTCCTGGGAAAGAACTGCACCCGCAGCATAATCAGATGCATCTGTGGAAAGAATAAATGGTTTTTCAAAATCTGGGTAGATTAACAAAGGTGAACTTGTTAAAACGTCATTAATTTTTCCCATAGAAATACCACATTCCTCTGTCCACTCACATTTAACACCCTTCTTTAACAACTTTGTCAATGGCTTGACTATCATAGCATAATCCTCCGCAAAATGGCAATAATAATTTGCTAATCCCAGAAACAATTGCAACTCTTTAATGTTTGTAGGTACTGGAAAGCTGTCTACAGCTTCTATCAACCTAGGGTTTTGCTTAACTCCATCTGTACCAATAATATGTCCCGGGTACTGGATCTGTGACTTAACAAATGAACACTTCTCTATCTTCAAACTAAGGTGTATATTTTGCAACCTAGACAACACACTCATCAGTCTCTCTGTGCGTTCCTCAACTGTCCTTGAAAAAATTATTATGTCATCCAGCTACATGAGACACATAGTAGGCTTCAAACCTCTCAATAGTAAGTCAGCAAACCTTTGAAAAGTGGCAGGCACATTCTTTTGACCACAAGGCACATGGAGAAACTCATATCATCCAGTTGGAACCACAAAACCAATTTTGGGTCAGTCTTGTGCAGCAATAGGAATTTGGTGGTAATCACCATTTATGTCAAGGGTGATAAAATACTTACAATTCCCTAATTGGTTCAATGTTTTGTGGATACCAGGTAGAGGGTAGTGTCAGGGGTAATGACTTTGTTTATTGCACTCATATTGAAATACAGACGATAGGATTGCCCTCCATTTAATGATTTTTTTGGGAATGACGACCACTGGGGATGACTATGTGCTTGCAGAGGGTTGAATTATCTCTGCAGCAAGCTACTATTGAATAGTTCCTTCAACAACAGATTGTAAATGATTTGGTAATCTATATGGTTTCTGAGCGATGGGTCAGGCATCTCCCATTGGAATTTCATGCTGCACAAGGTCAGTTGCTGGCAAGTACTGCCTTTCCTCAAATAACCACACATATTCCTCCAAAACTGCATATGAAAGATTCTGCTCTGACTCTCGCAAATGTGCCAACTTCTCCCTTAATTGATTTATTAGCAAAGGTGTGATTGCAAACATTCCTCGTTGGTAACTGTTTCTTTACCTTTCTCTTAAACTGCTTCTGGCTGATTCTCTGCTTGTAATACTCCCGTACCACTTGCTAACGTAGTTACACGTGGAATTTCTATCTCCTGTTGACCAGAATTGTTAACTCACACCAGTACTCAAAATTTCTTTCCTAGTACTTCTGGTGTAGTTAAACCCCTTTTGACAAGGATCTGCAATTGATCGAAATCATCATTATGGGCGAGTGGGTCAACCAGGAAGTCCAATCTTGGCGATATCCAGTCTTTACATTGATCCAGAGGACTTTTCCCATTCTTCCAGTGATTCTAACAGGTGTGGTAGTCGTTAATGCCCAGGTGTTGGAGTCTGTGGGGGGAGGCCGCTCCCAACAAGTCCCTTGTGACTGCAGCATGTGCTTATTGTCAAAACAGTGCGTTGCATCGAACAGTTGGCATCTTATAGTCTATCACCGCCTGGTAACAGGTCAGGGAATCCTTTCACCGGATGACATAAAAATCCCATCTGCCCTTAATTACTAATTATGCATCAAATGTGTATGATTTTCTATCAATGTGCTTTTTACTGACAAGTTCCTGCAGAAATAATTACTTTTCACCCAATCTACTTATGTTGAAATGTGGCGATTTAAGCATGCACTTATCAGTATGTCCAACAAATAATACGCTAATCTGAGCTCCAGTGTTGATAAATATCCTGACAGTCTTCCTCTCTGAGCTTATCACCTACAGCTAAGTTTGCCACCTCTGAGGTGTCTCCTGTATTGGGTTCACAATTTTTACAGTGGTGAGGGTGAGTGGCAGGGCCCACCACTTGCTCGTTTCCCCATCTCCTGTTGCCCCTCTGTAACCATTCATTTCTCCTCCTATTTTGTAGCGCAGCCCTTTGTGTGTAACTTCACCGTTGATTTTTGGGTCATTTGTCAGTGTTGTGTCCAATTGTGTGATAATTTGAGCAGCATGGAGAACAAAAACACTTGACTGTGTGATTTGGTTTTCATGTTGTGCTTCATTAGTGCACGCAGAGGCTGCAAACCGTCCTGCTTCTTTGTGCAGCAAGGCTAATCTAACTGCTTTGGGCAGATAGGTTGGGGAAGCTTTCACTTCGCTCCCAATTTGTGGCTTAATTCCCCTTATGAATATGCCAATAGTTCTTAACATGGATCTTCAATTAATATCTCATTATGGGCATTCTCCCTTCCCAGAGTGTATGTTCAACAGGGTACCACTCGTATCTAGTCAGCAAATGCCTCAAAATTTTCACCAATTTTTTTGTTGGAGTATAGACAATTGATCATGGTAGTAGCTAAGACCTCTCTTATTGGAGTAGCACTTTTAACTCCTTGACTATATCATCAAAAGGGATTGAATAACACAACACATCGACTGACTCTAAATACAAGCATGCATCAAAAGTTTTAATTTGGTTACATTTAAAAGCAAGGTATTAGGCCAGGAACATGTTTGCCCTACATCACAGACATTTTGGAGGAGCATGGTGACACTGTCACCTGGTTTTCCAGAAAATGAGGGTGCAAAATTAACTGCAGGGAGAGTACTGGTAACATCTGGCACATACATGATAGGATCCACGGTAGCAGCTTTGGAAGAGCTTGCAACAGTCTGTATTGACATCTGTCGGGTTTCACAGCAGGGCTCACATAAAGCTTCCTCAAGCTGTCCTTGTAACTCTAATTTGTCACATGCCATTTGATTAAGCTGCTTTTGTAAGAGCACTAGGTGATGTACCTCATCACTTGCAGCAGCAGTGGCTGCAGAAGTTGTTTGTAAACATTCTGGCAAAGTACACGATTGTGTATCTGGTATGGTTACAATATTAGAGCCACAATTTCTGTAGACCAATAACGTTACAAAAGAGGGATCTCAGCACCACCTACATTAGATTAAGCAGTGACAAGTGAGATTTAAAACTTTCCCGAGATACATATTGTTCCCCAATATTTCGGGAGAACTGCTGGATGTTTGTAACTTCCTGTCACGATATTTCGGCACAGAGTCTTCTGGCCATCTTAAGGTGATACTGACAAAAACGCACTGAGCTCTGGTATTTATGACTCCATGAATTTACTATTGTGAGAATTATCACACAATCAGCTGAACAGCACATGCATCCAAGTTACTGACAAGAATAATATACAGAAGAATGGAAAAGAAAATTGAGGATGTGTTAGATGATGGTCAGTTCGGTTTTTGGAAAGGTAAAAGTGAAATGAGCGTTTGGTGTCATTGGTCGGGAGGCCCCTTATGGAGCAGGTCCGGCCGCCTTGGTGCAGGTCTTATTACATTCGACGCCACACTGGGTGACCTGCGCGCCGGATGGGGATGATGTGATGAAGACAACACAACACCCAGTCCCTGAACAGAGAAAACCCTGAGCAGAGAAAATCCCCGACCCAGCCGGGAATCAAACCCGAGCCCCATAGGACGGCAATCCATCACACTCACCACTCAGCTATCGGGGCGGTAAAGGCACCAGAAAGGCAATTCTCACATTGCAGTTGATAACGGAAGCACGACTAAAGAGAAATCAAGATACATTCAGAGGATCTGTCAACCTGGAAAACGTGTTCAACAATGTAAAATGGGGCATGACATTCGAAATTCTGAGAAAAACAGGTGTGAGGTATAGGGAGAGATAGGTAATATACCATATGCACAAGAGTCAAGAGGAAAAAATAAGAGTGAAAAACCAAGAACGAAGCACTTGGATTAAAGAGGGTGTAAGACAGGGATGTAGTCTTTCCCCCTCTACTGTTAAATCTCTACATCAATGAAAATGATGGAAATAAAAGAGAGATCCATGAGCGGAATTAAGATTCAAGGTGAAAGAATATCAATGATACGATTCGCTGATAACATTGCTATCCTAAGTGAAAGTGAAGAAGAATTACATGATATGTTGAATGGTATGAACAACCTAATGAATACAGAATAGACAAAAGTAATGATGAGTAGAGCAGAATGAGAACAGCGAGAAACTTAACATCAGGATTCATGGTCACAAAGTAGATGTTGAAGACTTCTGCTACCTAGGCAGTAAAATATCCTATGACAGATGGAGCAAGGAAGAGACCAACAGCAGATTAGCACTGGCAAAAAGGGCATTCCATGCTAAGAAAAGACTACTAATAGCAAACATCGGAACAGAAGAGAATCGAAGCATTTAAGATATGCTACAGATGAATGTTGAGGGTCAGGTGGACTGATAAGGTAAGAAATGAGGAGGTTCTATGCAGAATCAGAGAGGAAAGGAATGTGTGGGAAACACTGACAAGGAGAAGGGATATGATGGTAGAACACCTGTTAAAACATCAAGGAATGACTTCCATGGTGCTAGAGGGAGCTGTAGAGGGCAAAAACTCTAGAGGAAGACAGTGACTCGAATACATCCACCACATAATTGGGAACATATGTTACAAGTGCAACTCTGAGATGAAGAGGTTGGCACAGGAGAGGAATTCAGGGCAGGCTGCATCAAACCTGTCAGGAGACTGATGACTAAAAAAACAAAATGGTGTGAAAGTATGCAAATAAATATTATGCAATTGTGTAGTAAGTACTGGAACTGGTGTGAATGCTGATTTTAAAACAACCAATTTTGTCTCTGACAAAAGGATTTGACTATTTTCCTTCAGAAAACAGCATGTAAGGACAGTTTGATATTAATTTGTTTCTCTTAAATTTTGGAATTAGTTAACTGTAACAAGACCTGGCTGATCAGTGGAAGAACCAGATTTTCTGCTGACTGGCTTGTACAAGTGTGTGCTACTATTAAACAATCAATAGTTGAATGACCCTATGTTCTAGAACGTAAGACAACTTGGGTATGTTATGTTTCTCGGTGGGAGGGGGGGCAATAGCCTCTGAACCTAAAATATGTGCCGCCTAGAGCTCTGTAAAGTCAATGGTATGTCTCAAAACAGTACTGTGCACAGGCCACCATGTATATAAAGTTAGCTGTTAGTAGAATTGTGGATTTAACAGACCATTTACCTTTTTTTTGTCTACTGCTGTTAGCAGTGAGACTTTTAGCTTGTTCTTCCACGTGCAACATAAAATACGGTTTGCACCATACTGTAATGAACTTTCTCATGAATAACAATGCCTTTGTGGAACAGGGACAGTGCAATATAGTGAGAGTGACAACTACAACTAAGTACTGAGTAAATATAGATTTGGTTTTGAAATGACTGCAGTCAATTTTTATACTCGTAGCTTGTGGATTTATAATTTTTTCTGTGAAGGTAATGGCATTGGGGAAACTAATATCTTGTTGCGTGCCTAGAACTGCTTAGATTTGGCAGGACTTGACATCAGGAATTTGAGAGTTTTTAAACTTAACAAGATAAAGCAGTGAAATGCAAAGCTTCCGCACGCACTGGAGATAAGTAACTCCAACTTTTTTGCACAGAATAAATGTGTTTTAAAATTATTTCTAGACTGACACAAAGATACATGAAAACAGCTGTGAAAAAAAGGCATTTATAGACACGTCAATCTCTACTTATTGCTTTAGGAACAATAAGATTACCTATTAAATTTATTGAGGGAAGTGCACAAATTATTAGCTGAAACAGTAGACAGGCAAATGCGAGAACACATAATCTATAAAGCTATCTTTTTGACTGACTTTACCAGGAATAATGTAAAGAACACTGCGTATGTTTAAAGCTGTTGTGGCTTAAAAATTCTTCACTTCCATATAAGGACAAAACTTTGTTGCCTCCAACTTCTGAATCCTTTCCCCTTTGAGAAGCAGATAGTACTCTAGCTTGTTTTCCGAGTCTGTTAATCCAGACTTTCAGGGATGAATGTTGTGCACTGTACTTGGGCGTTAATAAGGCAGTTCCCACAATCTCCTTGTCTTTTACAGGTGTGTGCAATAGTTTTAGTCAAAGACATTCATTTTCTGACTTCCTTCACTACATTTAAAATTTTGGTGACACCGTGATTCTCCAATTCTTCCTGTGGCCTTCTGCTGTAATTATTACGAAGTAATTGCACTCCCACTTGCTGTGGTTTCAGGTTTTCTGTCACTTCACTGCAAAGTGATATTCCCACTTCTCTTACTTTTTGTGGATGTTCTTAGCTGAATGGGTATGTTGGTCTTCACAGGAAGGTGTTGTTACAGAGAAAACGGCATGGTTCATGCCAGTAATCTAACACCTTAATATGTAGAAGAGAAATGATTTCTCAAATGTCCCTTCATGTCACTGCCTAATATGAAAAGCATTTGACATGCAAACTGTGTCCTACTTTTGTTAAGAAGTTTATTCAGAAATTTGTCACAGAGAAAAATGAATCCGGATGTTAAATTTTCTTATCTACGAAATTAATACAAACACTCTGTAGAATTTTTTGACACTTAATGAAAGTGGGCCAGTTTACAAGTTTAAAATAATCATTTCAACTTATGTACATTTCAGTTCGTAAGCTGTGATGAAGATATTTAGTTTCATGATATTAGTAAACATGAAAATTCTGTGACTAAGCAAATTTATTTTCCACAGCATCTTCTGGATATTTCACAAAAAATTATAAGCATAAGGGTTAAGAAAAAAATATTACAAATACTGCAATATCTTATTTCTTCCAACAGTTTTACTTATATATACATAACACATCCACATAACTCATAACATCTGCAATAAGATCATTTCAGGTGTCACATGAACAGATTTTAAATTATTATTGTACATTTTCAGCTGGTCTGTTTTTCTTCTTCTTTTTCTTCAGATTCTTTTTAAGTAACCTCTTTTTCTTATCAAGTTTATGACTCCTTACTTTTGCTTTCAGTTTCAATGATTTTCCTTCTTTGCTCGCAATGTCGGCTGCTTTTTCTATGGGATCGCCATGGAATATATCATCTGTCTCATCTAACTTGTATGATTCTTTAGGCTTTGTTTTTTCATATGCCACTTTCTGCTCAATTCGATTTATGTACTTCCCTGATGCAGCTTTGGCTATTTGCTGACGGTACTGTAAACAGAAAAGTGTTTTAATACGCATGTTTACATCAACATCCTATAAACATTTCAACAAGGTTTTTAAGGGCAGGAAAGATGGTGGTATTATACAAACACGCTATGGAATTTGAAAGCTTGGGTGGTATTAATGGGGGAAAATAATGTTAAGCACAGAGGCCAATAATAATCAAATAAAAATAAGCTTCACTGTAATTTAAAAATGCTGAGCAATCTAAAGTACGTGGAATTCTACCTGAAATTAATCAATGTTTGCTCACAAGTCCCTTACTGTAGTGGTCTGATTAAAATCCTTCTGGGCATACTGTGCATCATCTTATAAAATTCTTAATAAGCAAAATACTAAAACAACTGATGTTTCAGTCCTTCCTTATGGCACAGACTAGTTAGCTGGTAAGTGAGTATTTATATATTGTTGATCAGTCCAGACCCTGACAAAAGCCAGTCAACATGGCCAAAAGGTCAGCTATGTTAGCTTGTTAAGAGCCAACTGTATAAATGTCACTGACTGCAGATCAACTTTGGCCCTAGTTCAGAAAATAAACCCAGTTCCAAATTCGCTATTTTGTCAACTTGGGTTAACTGAACAAGGTTCAGTGTTGATCTAAATTACCACAATACAAACTTGGCAACATCGCTGTATCAGCCACATCGTGATTATCGTGCTTCGACCACAGATGTAAATTATACATCATAGATACACAGTATTTATTACTGCAGTTTTTGTGTTGTACAGGCAGAGGAAAACAAGTAAAAAAAAACTTCTTGAACCTCAAGAAACTCCTCACAACCAAAAAACATTGAAATTGTCAGATTTCTGTAAAGTACACAAAAATAAATGATTGAGAATTGGCGTCTAATGCTTTCTAACACTGAACGCTGCTCACCACAGCAGCCTAGAACCCTAGGGGAAACAGCATGTGGCACAGTCATGCAGTGTGGTCATAAAATGTAATGCTGTCATAATTATCTTCATAACAAGTATCATACATTATACATTGCATCCTGTCATTAGTAGTTGGATGGTGCAGCTGATTTGACTATAGACGACAGCTGCTTTGCTAACAGATTTCAGCTGTTTGCTGAAGGCGATAAAAATAAGCATAAACAGGTTGACAATAGATTTAGGTGGCTTTCTGTGTGATGAAAGTTTCATTACTTCTCAAGTTTTAAAGCCACTGTTATTTCACAAAAAACAAATTATCAGCACAGAGAGCAGCAAAAGCATTCAGGGTGCTTCTGTAAGAGTATACAAAAATGTAACAGGATATAGAGAATGTGCCACTGAACAATTTGAGGTACAGAACCTCACGTTGGCGAAGCCAGCTTAAGGAGACATGGAAGTAAACTTGTCTACAGGTTTATCTAGCATTACTGTTTTGCAGCTTATATACAGCTCATACACATACAAGTTTACACATACTCTTACTGTGCTGTTTATTTACATGTACATTCTTTATTTCCAGCAAGAAAGCAAGGAGGATGAGTCTGAATACTAGGAAATCATAATGCAGGCTTTGTTTACTTTACTTGTCCATAAGGTGGCTCTGTTGTATCTTATTTACCTTGTCTTGTGACAAAATGTGCTATGAATCAACAACAGATCCATTCATTACTCAGTGCTATTCAGAGAAGTACAGTACAATATAATGGAGAAGTACTGATACAGTCTTTTCTGGTCACTGGTTTGGAAGGAGAGGACCTATTCCACGGCCTGCAAGGTCACCTGACCTGATTCCCCTTGATTATTTCCTTTGGGGATGTATATAAAGTCACTTGTGTGTGAAACCACAGTGGATATGGAGAGGGAATTAGTAGGCAGAATTGTAGCTGCCTGTGATGTGATTCGAAACATACCAGGGATATTTGTCAGGGTGCGTCAGACTTTTGTTCGCCAATGTCATGCTTGCACTAACATTACAGTTTCAGCACATTTTGTACAATACAGTACAAATGGGGTGTTTATTGTGTTAACGATGGTATTTGCAGTTAACTAATGTACATAAAAAAAGTACACAGTAATGTGATTTTATTCCTATTACCTCCTTAAGCTGGCTTCCGTGACCTTAGGTTCCTTACCTCAAATTATTCAGTGGAGCATCCTCTATGCCCTATTAAATTTTCACACACCCTGTATATTTGCACTGCACAATTTGGTACAGCTGTCATCAACATGAATTTCGGTTTCACCACCAAAATGATTTACCGAGCATAGTCCTATTCAGAGATATGGGGGGTACCTTTAGTACAACATGGACTCCAAATCACAATACAACTCACAATTTTTACGTTAACAAACATGACTAGAGATGTAGAAGTGGTACTTGAAAAATAAATAAATTAATAAATAAAGAAACACTGAGAACTGACCCGGGATCGAACTGCAGGCCTTTACGACCATAGTCCCATTTGCAACCAGTGCTTATGAGCTGGCTGATAAATATCGCTTCTGTAATTTATTTACATGAGCTCACTATATCTGGTGAATGTGTGTGTAATGTTCATAACAGTTTAAGCATGTTTGGTGGTCAGAAACTCAATGAACTGTGTAGTAATGCTATCCGAACCTAGAGAACGTTTGGATGTTTTGTGTTGTACAGATGGAGCAAAACAAGCAGAAGAGTTATATTGCTAATAACCAATCCTACAGATCAAAACATTATTTCAAACTTTAGCAGTGCGGGAGTGACATATTCATTTGCCATTTTCTGTGGTAACATCATATTTATGATTTACTTATTTTCAACTTCTATTTGTGCAAAACAAAATCTGTTGTTTTGTAATGTTACTATATTGTGAACTTAACTTGATTCACAAAATTATGTCAGTCAAATATGATCCTAATTCATGGTGATTTCTGAGCATATTCTCTGTGCTAATCTAAGATGGGCTCTAAGTATTTTATATGATGACACACAACAGTATCTACAGAAGAATTTTAATGAGACTGACATTGGTTGTGGAAACCTTCATATTATATCACTGCAGTGTTGCCTGCTGTGTTTATTATTGCATTTATTACAGCCAATGGACTTCAAAACACTAACAATAAAATATAACAAGATTCTCTGGGTTGGATTCATAAAAAATAGGTCCTTAACTAAAACATTATGATTAAGTGTAGGACTTCATTTGTAATCCTAATTATATGTTTTACTTGGATATCCATACACAGAAGCTTTGTATTGGGTCACTTCAGGTGATGATGTCCAATTTTAGAGAAGTTCACCACTGAACCATCTCATATTGTGTGTGCAAGCTGGCTAAATGATTACAGGAGAAGCTGCAAAATTTTAGCCAATCTCATTAGCTTTGTGAGTAGCAGTCTTTTAAATGAAGAATCACAAAACTGGCGTGGTGATATTTCAAAAATTTTGCCCAAATTTGAAGTTCTTTATTTTAAGTTTGATGGCACTGGTTCACTATGTTTGGTAACACTCAAAAGTGTCAAATTTTGTCACGACAAATTTTTTCCAGGTTTGAGAATCTCGATCTCTCCACTTAATTTGATTACAAGTTTAATCACTTTTGGATTTATAGTTTTTGAGACACGTGGGAGCTGAAGTAGACTGAAAATTTGCTGCAAAAATAAACAACCTATCACAAAAGTGACATACAATCCATGCACTGACCACTACTTGGAATAACATTACTTTCTTTACAGAATATGAAATTTCTATGAATGCCTTTTTTCCCCCCAGGAAGTCTACAATTATCCAGTGAAGTCTATGCACCTTGTTGTAAGATCTCACTATTTATTTGAAAGCTACTGAACTAACCATGCTAAAATCACTTTTCACCTTTCTAACTCTTTTAAGCATCCTCCTCATTCTGTTAATTTCTAACACTTTGTAGACCAAGCCTGAGTGTAGGTCAGGCTGCAATTTCATCGACGAGTCACCTACCATTGAAAACTGGACGCATTGCATATTAGAACACTGTACATATGTCTCACTACCTGTCCCTTGACTGATGCTGCCTTTTGTTGTCAATTTCTAGAATTATCTCGAAAGAAACATTAGCGAACATAATAGCTGCTCTCACAAATATGACCGCACTGATGTAATACCATGTGTGTACTCATTAGGTTTCGCACTGTTCTGCAATTGTGCTGTTTGTTGAGTGAGCAAAAAATTTTGGAAGCTCAAGAGGAAAAAATTTCTCAATAACTCCCTTTTTTACTTTTTTAAGGATAATTATACTTTCTGTCATCATTATTTTAAAATTCGTAATTTATCAAAGAACCAAAGTAAATATGAAAAACAGATCTTGAAGCTTGATCTTTTGAAGATATATCAATTACATATGTGCCAGTAACACTTTAAATAAAGGCACAGTTTCCTAGGCCTGAGATTTTCCTAAGGGGCTGGTCTCCAAAGCGTTAATGGACCAACGCCTTGGCACCCTCGAAAATCTGAATTTTCGAAACACGAGTAGAAATGTGAAGTTGTTCTTTTACGTTTGACAATAGCTGAATACCATCTGGTAATCCATACACTCTTGTTTGCCTGAAGCTGCTTGCTGATGTAACTCATCACAGTTCAAACCACTAGCAGTTACTATTTGTTTGCTTATTAAAGTTTGTGCTTTTGAAATTGTGTTTATATCGCGTTTACCGACTCTTTGAAGCTCCAAGAGAACATAAAATTGCTCTTATAATTTTCACACATTTCCATCTGCATATCTTCAGCAGATGAACCTGAGGAAACCAATTTCTTATGAGTTCCATGTGACAGATTATACACAACTTTTGCCTAGCTGTACTGTGCTGGCTAAAAATTTTACTGCTGGTGTGCCAGTTTCATTAACTCTGTCTCAATTTTTAAAAATTTCACGATTATTCTTTAAAAAATGATTACTAACTTAGCAGGTATTCATACTTTGTCATAAAAGTGACTTTATGGGGAAAAATGTGTAGTACTGCCAATAGACACAAATAAAAGTAAAAAGAACTAAAATGATGGGCTGGATACGTGGTTTTTATACACTGATGTGCCAAAGAAACTGGTATAGGCATGCATATTCAAATACAGAGAAACGTAAACAGGCAGAATACAGGACTGTGGCCAGCAATGCCCATAAAAAACTACAAGTGTCTGGTGCAGTTGTTAGATCAGTTACTGCTGCTACAATGGCAAGTTATCCAGATGTGAGTGAGTATGAATGTGGTGTTATAATCGGTGCAAGGGCGATGGGACACAGCACCTCCGAGCTAGCCAAAGGTCCACTCGTGTACCCTTGACTCCACGACACAAAGCTTTATGCCTCGCCTGGGCCCATCAACACTGACAATGGACTGTTGATGACTGGAAACATGTTGCCAGGTCGGATGAGTCTTGTTTCAAATTGTATTACAGATGGACTTGTAAGGGTATGGAGACAACCTCATGAATCCATGGACCCTGCGTGTCAGCAAGGGACTGTTCAAGTTGGTGGAGGCTCTGTAATGGTGTGGGATGTGTGCAGCTGGAGTGATATGGGATCCGTGATATGTCTAGATACGTCTCTGACAGATGACACGAACATAAGCATCCTGTCTCATCACCTGAATCCATTCATGTTCCTTGTGTCCTATGGACTTGGGCTATTCCAGCAGTACAATGTGACACCCACACATCCAGTATTGCTATGGAGTGGCTCCAGGAACACTCTTCTGAGTTTAAACACTTCTGCTGGTCACCAAACTCTCCAGACAAGAACATTATTGAGTATGTCTGGGATGCTTTGCAATATGCTGTTCTGGAGAGATCTCCACCCCCTAGTACTCTTATGGATTTATAGACAGTCCTAGAATTCATGGTGTCAATTCTCTCCAGCACTACTTCAGACATTAGTTGAGTCCATGCATGTTGTGTTGCAGCACTTCTGGGTGCTTGTGGGGGCCCTAAATGGTATTAGGCAGATGTACCAGTTTCTTTGGCTCTTCAGTGTATGTAAGTACTCGAATATACAATATACTGTTTCGACTATACACTTAGGGATTTCTCAGGCACACTGTACAGTGACTTACAGTGTAATAAGAGAAAAATATATTTTAATGTAGCTGAAAGCACCATTTGCAGAACAAAGGAATCACTGAAAAGGTAAAAAAAAAAAAGAAGAGAGACACAATCGACAGAATACCAGCACCAACAGAAGTCAAAGTATAGAAAACGTACCTTAGCAGGAGAAATATACGAGGCATTCTCCCACAGTGTCTGCCCACCAAAACTTGAACCAAATATCTTGACAGGATTCAACACAAATCGTGGCCCTAAAAAAAAATATAAGACCTATAAAATTCCCTATTTCTGTTTACACAACAATTAAAACAAAAAAATAAGAATTACATAAGCAAATAGGTTTATATGTACTTTCTACTGAAAGAATACAAATTTTTCTGTCAAGATATCTAATGAGTGTTTCCTCTTCAAAACTTGATACTAAATGTTGAATATTTAACAAAAAAAATGGATAACATGATGATGCAAAAACCACAAAACATCTTCATATTGTTATCTGCACAAGCCTGCACGCTTACACTCATTTGCGGGCCACAACAAACTTTTGGGATACTGTCTTAACATAAACTTATTTTGTAGACATGAAAAAAGTTAACTTGAAAACCATTTATCATATGAAAATAGCTGCAAATAATGACCAAAACATCTAAGACACAACATACAGAACTTAAATTCATCTAATCATAACCTAAAAAATAGATAGATCCCTGTATATTTGTAATTGAGAAAAATGCCCCTCTTACTGTAAAGAAATAAGATTCAGTTAAAATAACTACTGAAACCCATGTACTCAAAACCAGCACACAAGTGAATTTAGAAGCCAATATAAAATTAAGTGATACAAGGCAAAATCCTGGTGTGGTTCCAATAAAAGTATCTTTGCCCTATCTAAACAGGGGAAAGAAAGAAAGAAAGAAAGAGATATATGGCATTACGTGATTATTGATTTCTCTCTTTCTCTTTCATAAATGCTGATGAATTACTAATGGGAGGGGAATAAGAATGCTAAAGTCAGGACACAATGCAACCTACGAGATATCATTTGTGACAAAGCTCAAATAATACAAATAATGCACATATAATACAGATGGGAACAAAAAAAGTGGTTTTGTTTCTTTTATTCTAGGCTATGATGACAGAAATTGTCACCAGACTATCAATTTCCATCTCTAGTCACCCTCTTCACATCTTGCTACCGTCAAACAGGATGATTTTGGATGGTTTTGTCATTATTTTGATTGTTATGGAAGTGGTAGGGTATATGCGTAATGAATAAAATATCCCAGAACCAGAAAGTGTATGCGTAGGTATATTTATCTGAGGCACTTAACTAAAGTGTCCGAAGTCACCCCATGGACTGTCCAAAGTTACAGTATATAGAGGGCGAATTCGGACAGCTACTGCCTTTTTTTAAAATTCAACATGCTTTTTATTTGATTTTGGTGACATTTTACACATTTTAAAGTAGCCCTTTGTTATGAATAAGAGATATGGAATGATATAATGATTTTTATATATTACAGATAAGTTCTGCACGAGCTCGTTTAATATTTTCGCTTAAGCGAACAGAACGATCTTCTGACTGTCGTTTGAGGAATAAATGCACCCATTCTTCTCCTGGCAAATTATTATGAAATTTCTTCTCTTTTCAGCCAGATTTAACAAGGTAGCCTTTAACTAAATATCTAATATCCAATTTAGTGAAGGGAAATCCCCAATGTGCAGCCCTCAAGATACCTTGCTTCAACATTATTTCTCCTTCTTCTTCATTTAGCACTGGCTGTCCTCCCATTATTTTTTTTTTTTCAGATTTGCTTTCTGCACTTTATTTTGTAGGGTTGATTTAGGTATACCATACAAATCTCACGCTTTTCTGTACGATAATTTACCACTCTGAATGTCACGAACAGCTTTATCTAAAAGTTATGGATCCTAATTACACCGTACTTTAGCACCTCTCCTGCTCTTATACGTTCTTGGCATTGTCCAACATCGCCCCACACAGTACACAGTTTTACAAAAACCGTTGTTATTTTATAACCTTGCATAAGAAACTCGACAAACTTGTACAGAAATTGTCTCAATGGTGTTAGCTACTGAGCGCATCGACAATTACAGTGACAATAACTTCCCACTCGGCGCAACAATAGAAAGTTTCCATTTTATGATAAAGCATGGACTTTTAACATTGAGACTGTTCATCAATTATTCACCTAGGGAAACAATTAATGCAAAATAAAAGTTGTGGGAAGTGATAAATGCAACCTTGCGCTTAAAATAACTGGCGCACGGACGTTAAAATAAGTAACTCTTTGTTTCCATGCAGAGGCAAAGAGCAAATAAGCCATACTGTCTGAATTCGCCCCCGTGTCCAAAATAGCCCCGTTTGATGGTACTTATTTTCTGCTTCAGTTTACAAAGCGACACTGTAGTACGACAGACATGTTCTACTTTCCAAAATTGTGATACAGTCATGAATGAAAACAATGATGCGAGTTTGTTTTTAAAACTAGAAAAATAACGTGAGCTCAAAAGTTGTGTGGCTGCCTTTCCTGACTTTTGGTTTATTCCTGGAATCACCATTACTGTAATATATATTCCAGTTCGTTCTCTCTCATCCCTGCACCTAATTTTATCACAGCTTTGTAGGTGTCTTTCTTTCCTTATCTAGAATTCAATCATCTGTTCTTCATTACTTCTTATTTCTCTACTTCCCCCCCCATCAAATCTGCTTCCTACATGCACACCAGTCACCTGGGTCCTGCAGTTTGAATGACAGCTGTTGTACTGGCCTATTACACCTAGAGTTACCATACTGCAACATCCGCTCTCCTAATCACAAAACTTATTTCAACACTTAAATCTGTTTATTATGCACCATTTCTTTCTATTTATTTCCTTTTCACTTTCAACTGATGGTAGGCACTAAACATAACTGTGTCAACCTCAGCTTCTTGCAGCTTTTCAAGAATCCATCTTCAAACAGATCTTTAATTCCTTCCTTTGAGCTTTTAAAAGTGCAGCAGACAACTCATTTGAGGCCCGTCTCTTCCTATCACTGCTACAATCACTTTTGTCGAATAATGTTCATTCTTGCTTTTTATTTTTGTTCTTTCTGTGGGCTTACAACAGTCAAAGAATTTTAGCACATTGTACCTTGCGTCAGTTGAGAAAATTCACCCTCATCTTAGCCTGACCTATACACTTCTCTTGAAATCTTTCCTGGCACTTGATATTCTTCCTAATGGACTTAATATTAGCACTGATATCTGACTGCCCCCCCATGAACCATGGACCTTGTCGTCGGTGGGGAGGCTTGTGCCTCAGCGATACAGATAGTCGTACCATAGGTGCAACCACAACGGAGGGGTATCTGTTGAGAGGCCAGACAAACGTGTGGTTCCTGAAGAGGGGCAGCAGGCTTTTCAGTAGTTGCAGGGGCAACAGTCTGGATGATTGACTGATCTGGCCTTGTAACACTAACCACAACGGCCTTGCTGTGCTGGTACTGCAAACGGCTGAAAGCAAGGGGAAACTACAGCCGTAATTTTTCCCAAGGGCATGCAGCTTTACCTTTACCGTATGGTTAAATGATGGTGTCCTCTTGGGTAAAATATTCCAGAAGTAAAATAGTCCCCATTCGGATCTCCGGGCGGGGACTACTCACGGGGATGTCGTTATCAGGAGAAAGAAAACTGGCATTCTACAGATCGGAGTGTGGAATGTCAGATCCCTTAATCAGGCAGGTAGGTTAGAAAATTTAAAAAGGGAAATGGATAGGTTAAAGTTAGATATAGTGGAAATTAGTGAAATTCGGTGGCAGGAGGATCAAGACTTTTGGTCAGGTGAATACAGGGTTATAAATACAAAATCAAATTGGGTTATGCAGGAGTACGTTTAATAATGAATAAAAAAATAGGAGTGTGGGTAAGCTACAACAAACAGCATAGTGAACGCATTAATGTGACCAAGATAGATACGAAGCCCACACCTACTACAGTAGTGCAATTTTATATGCCAACTACCTCTGCAGATGACGAAGAAATTGATGAAATGTATGATAAGATAAAAGAAATTATTCAGATAGTGAAGGGAGACGAAAATTTAACAGTCATGGGTGACTGGAATTCGATAGTAGGGAAAGGAAGAGAAGGAAACGTAGTAGGTGAATATGGATTGGGGCTAAGAAATGAAAGAGGAAGCCGCCTGGTAGAATTTTGCACAGAGCATAACTTAATCACAGCTAACACTTGGTTCAAGAATCATAAAAGAAGGTTGTATACATGGAAGAAGCATGTAGATACTGGAAGGTGTCAGATTATATAATGGTAAGACAGAGATTTAGGAACCAGGTTTTAAATTGTAAGACATTTCCAGGGGCAGATGTGGACTCTGACCACAATCTATTGGTTATGAACTGTAGATTAAAATGGAAGAAACTGCAAAAAGGTGGGAATTTCAGGAGGCGAGACCTGGATAAATTGAAAGAACCAGAGGTTTTACAGAGTTTCAGGGAGAGCATAAGGGAACAATTGACAAGAATGGGGAAAAGAAATACAGTAGAAGAAGAATTGGTAGCTTTGAGAGATGAAATAGTGAAAGTAGCAGAGGATCAAGTAGGTAAAAAGACGAGGACTAGTAGAAATCCTTGGGTAACAGAAGAGATACTGAATTTAATTGATGAAAGGAGAAATGCAGTAAATGAAGCAGGCAAAAAGGAATACAAATGTCTCAAAAATGAGATCGACAGGAAGTGCAAAGTGGCTAAACAGGGTTGGGTAGATGACAAATGTAAGGATGTAGAAGCATGTATCACTAGGGTAAGATAGATACTGCCTACAGGAAAATTAAAGAGACCTTTGGAGAAAAAAGAACCACTTGCATGAATATCAAGGCTCAGATGGAAACCCAGTTCTAAGCAAAGAAGGGAAAGCAGAAAGGTGGAAGAAGTATATAGAGGGTCTATACAAGGGCGATGTTCTTGAGGACAATATTATGGAAATGGAAGAGGATGAAGATGAAATGGGAAATCTGATATTGCGTGAAGAGTTTGACAGAGCACTGAAAGACCTGAGTTGAAACAAGGCCCCGGGAGTAGACAACATTCCATTAGAACTACTGACAGCATTGGGAGAGCCAGTCCTGACAAAACTCTACCATCTGGTGAGCAAGATGTATGAGACAGGCATCCTCAGACTTCAAGAAGAATATAATAATTCCAATCCCAAAGTAAGCAAGTGTTGACAGTTTGGATTATGTAGAAATGTTGGAACACGTGAGGCAATACTAACCCTACGACTTATCTTAGAAGCTAGATTAAGGAAAGGCAAACCTACATTGCTAGCATTTGTAGACTTAGAGAAAGCTTTTGACAATGTTGATTGGAATACTCTCTCTCTAATTCTGAAGGTGGCAGGGGTAAAATAGAGGGAGCGAAGGGCTATTTACAATTTGTACAGAAACCAGATGGCAGTTATAAGAGTCTAGGGGCATGAAAGGGAAGCAGTGGTTGGGAAGGGAGTGAGACAGGGTTGTAGCCTATCCCCGATGTTATTCAATCTAAACATTGAGCAAGCAGTAAAGGAAACAAAAGAACAATTCAGAATAGGAATTAAAATCCACGGAGATGAAATAAAAACTTTGAGGTTCGCCGATGACATTGTAATTCTGTCGGAGACAGCAAAGGACCTGGAAGAGCAGCTGAATGGAATGGACAGTGTATTGAAAGGAGGATATAAGATGAACATCAACAAAAGCAAAACGAAGATAATGGAATGTAGTCTAATTAAATCGGGTGATGCTGCGGGAATTAGATTAGGAAATGAGACACTTAAGGCAGTAAATGAGTTTTGCTATTTGGGGAGGATATAAAATGTAGACTGGCAATGGCAATGCAAGCATTTCTGAAGAAGAGGAATTTGTTAACATCAAGTATTTAAGTGTCAGGAAGTCGTTTCTGAAAGTATTTGTATGGAGTGTAGCCATGTATGGAAGTGAAACATGGATAATTAATAGTTTGCACAAGAAGAGAATAGAAGCTTTAGAAATGTGGTGCTACAGAAGAATGCTGAAGATTAGATGGGTAGATCACATAACTAATGAGGAGGTACTGAACAGAATTGGGGAGAATAGGAATTTGTGGCACAACTTGACTAGAAGAAAGGATCAGTTGGTAGGGCATATTCTGAGGCATCAAGGGATCACCAATTTAGTATTGGAAGGCAGCGTGGAGGGTAAAATCGGTAGAGAGAGACCAAGAGATGAATACACTAAGTGGATTCAGAAGGATGTAGGTTGCAGTAGGTACTGGGAGATGAAGAAGCTTGCACAGGATAGAGTAGCATGGAGAGCTGCATCAAACCAGTCTCTGGACTGAAGACCACAACAACAACAACATGTCTGACTGCCATCCATCCTTTCATACAAACACTTTTCTGATTCCAAAATCTGTGTACCTCACAACTCTGTCTCTAGATCATCACACCACTCCATCACAGAGAATAATTTGCTGATTTTGCTCCACTTGCAAAATCCATTCACCCTTTGTCAATAATTTCCTGCCACCCAGTTCTGAAATAGAGACTGTTGTCCTCCAATAAGTGGATTACCTTCTTGAACAAAATCTGAAGATGGTACCTCAGCCACTTGCACTTTTTTTTGCGCCTGGGACTACCTCTATCTATCCAACAAAGAACCTATCATCAGATCCTCTCTAACCCCTTTTACCCCCAGAACCTCCCTTGCTGATCTACTACAGCTCTCACATCTCATCCCCCACAGAACACTACGTTTCCCAAAAACCTTACCCAGAAGTATAGCATTATCAACAATCACTCTTCCAAATACATTATTCCTACACACGCACCTCAGTCCTTTCAAAATGTTTTATTTTTTAGGTCAAGCTCAGTTTTAACCTGCTTTGCTTTACTCTTTCCCTTCAGAGAAAGAGTATCTTCTTCACCACATATAGTGGTAACTGTACTTCCACCATATGATCTGTTCTTGTGTAGCCCCCCCCCCCCCCCTCTTTCCCTAGCCACACTTTTCTTCTTCTGCCATTTTCCACACTATTCCTTCCCTGCTAAAATGCTGTATTTACCTCCCCTCCCAAATACAATCACTGTCACTTTAGGAAATTTCACTTTTTTTCCTTCAACTCCTATTGTGTTATTGTCACTGAAAAGCAACTGTCTTCCTCTCTGTCACATCTTCCATTATCTTCCCACCATCTTCTCATCCTGCACCTTATACTCTCTCAATTGAAACACACCTTCCCTTGATCCAGATTTAACATATGGATAAATTAGTGTAGTGAAATGTATAATGTGTACATCCCAACTTCATTGTACTCAGGTTATACTGAGGAATTTATTTTTAAATATTGAAACAAGCAACATTTCTGCTACAATATGCAACAATAGTTTTCAATTCTTTAGCACTGTTATGTCACAACTATTACAGCAATTCTGGAATTAACACATCTGATGTCACATAATGTCATAACATTTAGTGAAGTTAAGTGCTCAGTGGAAAGGCATCTATCTCATTAGCTATTAAAAGTTTGTATACCTACCAGAATATACTCATTTATCAGTCTACAATGTGCTACTGCTCATAATATTCTCAGTCTGGAATAATACTTCGTATCTTGTTTTACAGAATTAATTCAAACATCAACACACACTTGTTACATTTTAAGCAACTTGTACATACCTATTTCAGTAAGAGCACCATCTTCAGAGAGAATCTGAAAATTTCTAAACCATATTCGATTGTCAAGAACAGAGAACGTGAAGACATGGTCAATGAATGGCTGACTTCTTGGATGTTTGTTTGGAGTCCCGAATACCTAAAAATTAGTACATACAATTTTAAAACTGTAAACTCAGCCAATACAATATCATGAAGTTAAATGCAGTAATTTAATTCAGTATCATGTACACATTGCATGACATGTTCTGCTCCTAACAGATGGTATGAAGGACCATACAACAACTACAAAATATTTCAATGGAATGTTGCAAAAACTGTGGTCCAGATCGCTCAGTAGATTACATAACAGACATACCTGTATTTGGGATCATATCTACAAGATTCTGTATTATAGGTCATATTTTCCTTAGACATACATAATAGTAATGTTTTTTTATCCTGTGTCTGTACAAATTTTCGATAGTTTCAAACAGGAAGACACTTTTTGTATGATTGAGATGATTCCAGTTTCACAATGCCAGACATATGGCTGCCTGGCTGATCAATTCTTTCTTCTTCTTCTCTTTTTAAGTGACCCTAGCATTGAAGATGATCGGGGAAAAAAATCGACAGCTGAATGAATGAATGACAAATAAGAACACAATTCTCCACCTTCCTCAGATCACATTTCATGTTCACTATCCATGGGCAGACATCACCCAAGTTAACTGCATCCCTTGTCCAGAGACGTCCTTACAACCCACTTTCCTTCTACATCACAAATGTCATTACTCATTTCTGTGCAATGGTCCATGGCCCAAAAGAGCTCTTGCCCTCCCTGCACTCCCTCTTCTCCCAACTTCAAGTACCTATCAAACATGAAGCAACTCCTAACAGAATCCACTCATGCAAATCAGCCACACAACATTATTATGATAAACTCGTGCCTTTTGTGGAGACCACACAACAGAAAACTACTTGCTCACGAACAGTTACCTCCAAAAGACTCCATGTTCTAATGAACGGTCATACACCACAAAATGTCCTCTGTCACAAAATCATAGACAATAGCAACTATTATACAGGAAGTCCCATGTCACTTTTTGCATTCACAGCATCAATATACTAAGTGTAGCAACATCTTTCTCCAATTCTTTCCCTTTCATATCTTAACACATTCTTCTTTCTATATATCTTTGAGGATGAAGAGAATACTTAAAACATGAACTGAAGCAGAGCTCATACATGCAAATTAAAAAGATGGTAATGACTTTAGTGTTTGGAAATTTAAATTGTTATTTTTGTCACCTGACAGCAGACAGGCATTAGAAGAACAAAGATTATTGTTATTGGTGTTGGATGGAACAACAACTTTTTTTTCCTAGTCTGTGATATACATGAGCGACAGAAGCGAGCAACAGCGCGCGACAGCTTCAGGTGACAAAACACAACCGCAGGTGTAGTTACGGAAGTGTCCTATGTGAGCGACATCTGTGTCGCTGCCTGTCTCCCGCTGCAACTGGCAACATTTGAATTCAAATGTGTTTGAATCTTGTCGCTGCAGGACGCACAACAGATAGTGACAGCCACATGTCTTCTCAGCAAAGCAGTGGAGCGAACGTGACGGCAACTATGAGTTACTTAACATCCGATTTAACGAAAACTATTCGGTGAAAAAAATTGATTCTTCCAAAACCTATAGCTTGATATCCTTAAATGATAAAGTTCTGAATTTATTTCCGTTATTCGTCATAGTTACTGTGCTGCACGAAATTGAGTACATAGCTGCACAAAATTTTTAAGAATTTGCAGGGGTAAAATCACATTGTGTAGACTTTCCGTATAGTTCATTTAAGGCCATAAATTATTGCGTACGAAATGTAACCAATGTATCTAAATTGTGTTTAAAGTTGAGACCAGTACAATATCTCCATTCATTCTTGAGATATTGGTTGTTATATCTGCGGACAGGTCGCTCATGGCGCATCCGAACTTTTCCTGTGCTTCACAAATCAAGTGGTCGTAAAAATCGTCGTATCTCATAAACAGTTCAAGACATCAAAACGACGAATTTTGGAAATGACAGCATGCAGAAAGGACTTCATCATGTGATTAACACTCAATACGTTTTTGTAAACGCATAAGCAGAGCCAAAACAAGACACCCTATAACTTACAACATGAAGCTTTGTCCAAACTCTCATAGCCCAACAAAGGGAGAGACACAGGTAAACAGGATATCAAAGTGACCGCAGGATCTCTAGTTTGGCAGAAAATATTTAAATGCTTGAAAGTAATCAGAGTAATTAACAAAAACTTAATTTTAAATAAACTGAGGAAAAATTGAAATATTTCACGAAAATCTGCTGCCAAGCTATGTAAATGAAGAGTCAGAAATTTCATCTGTTCAAGACCTAGCTATTTTTCACATAAAAAGATACATTGGTGCAGTATTTAAATGTCGAAAAGGCTTCCTTCGAATCAAGTACGGTAGGAAGGCAAACGAGGAGTCAGTAAGATCATGCTTTCTGAATAAAACTTGAAATTAAAAAATGAAAGAAATCAGTCAAATATTTCATGAAATGATTTTTGTAAAAGAAATAAGAAGATCAGAGAAACGTTCTACGTGCCTTTGAATGATGCTTGAGATCATGAACAGAAAATGAGGTGCACCATACGTTTCCCAAACATTTTTTATTTCATACTTTTAGACAAATCATTACACAAAATGTTTGACTTTCTTTTCAAATATTTTGTAAACTTTACTTTTACAGACTATTTAGAGTAATTGAAACACTTTGACTTAACACTCACTGCTGATGAATTATGTTCGCAACATCAAATATCTGTAAAATTTCATGGTTCACTGTAATTTATTAAGAACTGAATGTGCGTGATATACTGGGAAAGGTGTGAAGATCAAGTTCTTTAGCAAGACCTTAAAAATATACTTAGTGATGCAATGTAAATAGTATACAGAAAACTTTGTATACAGAATTGTAACTCAGTCAGTAAAAATGTAAGAATGATCCGGAATCGAACACAGGACCTTTTCCTATCACCTAATCACAAACTGTAGACGCTACCCCTCCACCACAGCTAACTGTTGTGTATTGCTCTCAATCTGTGTACTTATGTTTGTATTTAGCGTAGTTAGTCGTGTAGTAGTCATTCCTCCATATCTATTGACTGTTAAAAGTACTTCATCATGTCAAAAAATTGTATTTAATATATTGATGAGACAGTCTAATGCTCCTCTGCTCATTCACATGTATTTGAAGAATTTGTCTGGTGATCTTAAGCAGCCATCTTGTAGCGCAACATAGTCGCTTGCACACAGGACACCCAAGCTTTTTACCCAATGCTGCTGCTTGTTGCTGGAGTGTCGCGTATCCAGAAGTCGCTTGCTGTCGCTCACTTCTGTCGCTCACCCAGGAAAAGGCCTTACTGCAGACAAAGTGAAGTAAGGAATTTTGTAGTCACAATGGACAGAGAGACAAAATTCAGATTACACAAACTAATGAGTCATATTAAATTGCAGCAAATGAATCCTCTTTCTCTATGCAAGGATGTCACATCTCCAGCCAAACTAACTATGCACGTTGTTGCTGTGGTCTTCAGCCTGAGACTGGTTTGATGCAGCTCTCCATGCTAATCTATCCTGTGCAAGCCCCTTCATCTCCCAGTACCTACTGCAACCTACATCCTTCTGAATCTGCTTAGTGTATTCATCTCTTGGTCCCCCTCTACGATTTTTACCCTCCACACTGCCCTCCAATACTAAATTGGTGATCCCTTGATGCCTCAACACATGTCCTACCAACCGATCCCTTCTTCTGGTCCAGTTGTACCACAAACTTCTCTTCTCCCCAATCCTATTCAATACCTCCTCATTAGTTATGTGATCTACCCATCTAATCTTCAACATTCTTCTGTAGCACCACATTTCGAAAGCTTATATTCTCTTCTTGTCCAAACTATTTATTGACCATGTTTCACTTCCATACATGGCTACAATCCATACAAATACTTTCAGAAACGACTTCCTGACATTTAAATCTATACTCGATGTTAAGAAATTTCTCTTCTTCAGAAACACTTTCCTTGCCATTGCCAGTCTACATTTTATATCCTCTCTACTTCGACCATCATCAGTTATTTTGCTCCCCAAATAGCAAAACTCCTTTACTACTTTAAGTGTCTCATTTCCTAATCTAATTCCCTCAGCATCACCCGACTTAATTCGACTACATTCCATTATCCTTGTTTTGCTTTTCTTGATGTTCATCTTCCATCCTCCTTTCAAGACACTGTCCATTCAATTCAACTGCTCTTCCATCCTCCTTTCAAGACACTGTCCATTCCATTCAACTGCTCTTCCAAGTCCTTTGCTGTCTCTGACAGAATTACAATGTCATCAGCGAACCTCAAAGTTTTTATTTCTTCTCCCTGGATTTTAATACCTACTCCGAATTTTTCTTTTGTTTCCTTTACTGCTTGCTCAATATACAGATTGAATAACATCGGGGAGAGGCTACAACCCTGTCTCACTCCCTTCCCAACCACTGCTTCCCTTTCATGCCCCTCGACTCTTATAACTGCCATCTGGTTTCTGTACAAATTGTAAATAGCCTTTTGCTCCCTGCATTTTACCCCTGCCACCTTTAGAATTTGAAAGAGAGTATTCCAGTCAACATTGTCAAAAGCTTTCTCTAAGTCTACAAATGCTAGAAACATAGGTTTGCCTTTCCTTAATCTTTCTTCTAAGATAAGTCGTAAGGTCAGTATTGCCTCACGTGTTCCAACATTTCTACAGAATCCAAACTGATCTTCTCCGAGGTCGGCTTCTATCAGTTTTTCCATTCGTCTGTAAATAATTCGTGTTAGTATTTTGCAGCTGTGACTTATTAAACTGATAGTTCGGTAATTTTCACATCTGTCAACACTTGGTTTCTTTGGGATTGGAATTATTATATTCTTCTTGAAGTCTGAGGGTATTTCGGCTGTCTTGTACATCTTGCTCATCAGAGGGAAGAGTTTTGTCAGGACTGGCTCTCCCAAGGCCGTCAGTAGTTCTAATGGAATGTTGTCTACTCCCGGGGCCTTGTTTCAACTCAGATCTTTCAGTGCTCTGTCAAACTCTTCACGCAGTATCTTATCTCCCATTTCATCTTCATCTACATCATCTTCCATTTCCATAATATTGTCCCCAAGTACAACGCCCTTGTATAGACCCTCTATATACTCCTTCCACCTTTCTGCTTTTCCCTCTTTGCTTAGAACTGGGTTTCCATCTGAGCTCTTGATATTCATGCAAGTGGTTCTTTTTTCTCCAAAGGTCTCTTTAATTTTCCTGTAGGCTGTATCTATCTTACCCCTAGTGAGATAAGCCTCCACATCCTTACATTTGTCCTCTAGCCATGCCTGCTTAGCCATTTTGCACTTCCTGTCGATCTCATTTTTGAGACGTTTGTATTCCTTTTTGCCTGCTTCATTTACTGCATTTTTATATTTTCTCCTTTCATCAATTAAATTCAATATTTCTTCTGTTACCCAAGGATTTCTACTAGCCATCGTCTTTTTACCTATTTGATCCTCTGCTGCCTTCACTACTTCATCCCTCAGAGCTACCCATTCGTCTTCTACTGTATTTCTTTCCCCCATTCCTGTCAATTGTTCCCTTATGCTCTCCCTGAAACTCTGTACAACCTCTGGTTTAGTCAGTTTATCCAGGTCCCATCTCCTTAAATTCTCACCTTTTTGCAATTTCTTCAGTTTTAATCTACAGTTCATAACCAATAGATTGTGGTCAGAGTCCACATCTGCCCCTGGAAATGTCCTACAATTTAAAACCTGGTTCCTAAATCTCTGTCTTACCATTATATAATCTGACACCTTCCAGTATCTACATGCTTCTTCCATGTATACAACCTTCTTTTATGATTCTTGAACCAAGTGTTAGCTATGATTAAGTTATGCTCTGTGCAAAATTGTAACAGACGGCTTCCTCTTTCATTTCTTAGCCCCAATCCATATTCACCTACTATGTTTCCTTCTCTCCCTTTTCATACTGTCGAATTCCAGTCACCCATGACTATTAAATTTTCGTCTCCCTTCACTACCTGAATAATTTCTTTTATCTCACCATACATTTCTTCAATTTTTTCGTCATCTGCAGAGCTAGTTGGCACATAAACTTGTACTACCGTAGTAGGCATGGGCTTCGTGTCTAAACTACGCACACATTTTTATAAAACTAGGCGACTGCATAGTATGGCACAGACCACTGTCTATTTCTGTTGCTAAAATGAATTTCTTTCACTACTTTTTTTGGTAAAATAGACAATGAAGACATTTCTATGAACGAGAAATGTGAAAAAATGTAAAAGAATAGAAAACAACAAATACAGGAAAAGTGTCAGGGAATAAAAAGATGACATACAGTTCTCTACATGTCTCCAAAACAAGGACAATCATTTCGGAATGTGTTCTAACATAACTAGAAAATAATTGTTTAAATAAAAAACTTTTTAATGTAACACATTTTTAAAACTAACTATAAAGCATAAAATAAAACAATGGAAAATTGAGGATGAAATGTAACAATATTATGAAAAAGATAGTTGTTACTCACAATGTAGCAGAGATGCTGAGTTGCAGATAGGTACAACAAAAAGACTGTCAAAGTAAGCTTTCAACCAACAAGGCCTTCGTCGGAAATAGATGACACCTCCCCCCCCCCCCCTCCCTACCACACACATTTGCATGAGTATGCGTGTGTATGTTGTCTACTTTGGACAAAGGCCTTGTTGGCTGAAAGTTCACTTTCTGATAATTTTTTTGTTGTGCCCGTCTGCGATCAGCATCTTCACTGTGTGGTTAGTAGCAACTATCGTTTTTATAATACTGTATGAAGCATAAAATAGTGTCTCTTAGTCCCATACAGCTTCCTAGTTCTAACAATTTTTGCTTGTGAATTTTTAATAACTATGACAATACACGTAAAATTAAAAATTAAAAATGTGGGGTGCACACAATACAAAATAGTAAGGAGTACATACAGCAGCTGTCATTGAGAAAAACAACACAACAATTCATATCAGTTGCAGTGCAATAAAACTGTCAGTGACTTAGGAAATTATTCAAGCATGAATTACCTACTGCGTACACCCCACATTTTTTGTTTTAAATTTTACAAGTATTGTAATAGTTATTAAAAATTCACAAGCACACATTTTCTGGTCTATCTGCACAGCACTACGAATCTGTATGGGACTTCATTCCTGTGTTTTATTAAAAAGTTGTTTACTAAAATAATTATTTTCTGCTTTTTAGTCTTGTGTGTGTGAAATTTTTCGATCGATTTCGAACATTTTGATGAGATTGCAACAGAGATATGTGGTAAATTTCTGGAATATTTCATTTTCTGTTCACCTGATTCAACCCATATCCTCCTAAGTTTATCTTGCAAAAAGACCAGGGAGGTAAAAACTGGAGAGACTGGAGCTCACACGGAGACTTACACGCAATCGTTCTTCCTGCGAACCATTTGCGACAAAGACAGCTAAAGGGAGAAGTAATACTGCTACACAAAGTCCCTTCCGCCATACACCAGACAAGAAAGTGAATTAATATTGCTTTGTAATCTAGTTCTGTGCTATGTTGAAAGTTTCAAGTCTCTAGTTCAATGGGAAGTTAGTTTGAAATCAATTGCAAAATTTGTACCAAAAAGACAAACAGCCAAGAAAGTGACTTAATTAAAATGTATTAAAAAGCAAAAGTGCCTACATGTGTAATCTAATCACAAAAACAATTAGAGCAATTATTTGCAACACGTGAGCTCTGGAAACATGGGTTTAGAAGGGAAACTACATTAATGGTTACACTGATTTTTGGAAGTCTTAAAAAGCCAACTGCATGGAAGAGAGTGTGCCATTAAACAGCATGGTTTTAGGTTATGACTGTGACTCCTATGAAACACGAGGTGGTATGAAAACACCCCAAGACAAAAAGTTATTGAAACCAGACAGGGTTTAAAAATGAAGCTAACTGATTCCTAAAGTGCCCAGTCACTATCGTTACATTTACGTTGAAACAGAATTACGATTATTAAATTTTATGTGTCGGTATAAGGATTAGTGTAGTGAATACAGAGAGAGACAGTGGTCTCAAATTCAGTTTTGTGGGGTATTCATATCCAACCCACAGA
The DNA here is from genome assembly GCF_021461395.2 of Schistocerca americana. Taxonomy (NCBI): domain Eukaryota; kingdom Metazoa; phylum Arthropoda; class Insecta; order Orthoptera; family Acrididae; genus Schistocerca; species Schistocerca americana. The sequence goes on from NC_060120.1 coordinate 416,688,635, forward strand.
AAGTTCTGAGTTCTATTAGAGGAATGGAATTTGCATGTATTCAAAAAAGAAAATGCACATGTGCTGAAGCAACTTCTCATTTCTTCCACATCCAAAACTATTCACTTTAAAATGATAACAGACTCAAGATTTGACAAGTGCATAACTTTGTTTTATGACAACAGCAAAAAAGACACTCTTCTGTTCAGGGATCGCTAAGGACAAATGAAAGTAAATGAATTCATATGCTATTGAACAGCACACAACAGGCCACTTCTATCCAAGCTGAACTTGAGATGGGACAAGTAATATAGCAGAAAGTACACACAATGATGGGGATGGGTAGTATCCATTCAGCAACGGAATATCTTTCCATCCCTCCAACATACACATGGGTCCATTACATACAGAAGAAAGGGTGGAGAGGGAGAAAAATGCTTAAAAAAACCACACACCCAAATATAATTTATCACGCAGAATTGTGAAACGAACCCTGTCGTCAAGGACCATGTGCCACAAAGGGTGCAGATTAACCACGAGATGGGAATCACAAGTGTCTATTGTCTATTGATGCCGAAGTGTTGTAGTGTGGGAGTGAGACAGATGAGAACCTATGTCATAGGGAAACCCAGTAGAAGCCATTTGTGGCTGAGGAGGCGTTGTTGTTGTTGTGGTCTTCAGTCCTGAGACAGGTTTGATGCAGCGCTCCACGCTACTCTATCCTATCCAAGCTGCTTCATCTCCCAGTAACTACTGCAACCTACATCCTTCTGAATCTGCTTAGTGTATTCATCTACTAGTCTCCCTCTACAATTTTTACCCTCCATGCTGCCCTCCAATACTAAATTGGTGATCCCTTGATGCCACGGAAGTGTCTCATTTCCTAATTTTAATTCCCTCAGCATCACCCGACTTAATTCGACTACATTCCATTATCTTCGTTTTGCTTTTGTTGATGTTCATCTTATATCCTCCTTTCAAGACACTGTCCATCCCATTCAGCTGCTCTTCTAAGTCCTTTGCTGTCTCTAACATTATAATAATATCATCGGCAAACCTCAAAGTTTTTATTTCTTCTCCGTGGATTTTAATTCCTACTCTGAATTGTTCTTTTGTTTCCTTCACTGCCTGCTCAATATTTAGATTGAATAACATTGGGGATAGGCTACAACCCTGTCTCACTCCCTTCCCGACCACTGCTTCCCTTTCATGTCCCTCGACTCTTATAACTGCCATCTGGTTTCTGTACGAATTGTAAATAGCCTTTCGCTCCCTGTATTTTATCCCTGCCACCTTCAGAATTTGAGAGAGAGTATTCCAGTCAACATCATCAAAAGCTTTTTCTAAGTCTACAAATGCTAGGAACATAGATCTGCCTTTCCTTAATCTATCTTCTAAGATAAGTTGTAGGGTCAATATTGCCTCACGTGTTCCAATATTTCTATGGAATCCAAACTGATCTTCCCCGAGATCGGTTTCTACCAGTTTTTCCATTCGACTGTAACGAATTCGGATTAGTATTTTGCAGCAGTGACTTATTAAACTGATAGATAATTCTCACATCTGTCAACACCTGATTCCTTTGGGACTGGAATTATTATATTCATATTGGAGTCCGAGGGAATTTCGCCTGTCTCATACATCTTGCTCACCAGATGGTAGAGTTTTGTCAGGACTGCTCTCCCAATGCTGTCAGTAGTTCTAATGGAATGTTGTCTACTCCCGGGGCCTTGTTTCAACTCAGGTCTTTCAGTGCTCTGTCAAGCTCTTCACGCAGTATCATATTTCCCATTTCGTCTTCATCTACATCCTCTTCTATTTCCATAATATTGTCCCCACGTGCAACGCCCTTGTATAGACCCCCTATATACTCCTTCCACCTTTCTGCTTTTCCCTCTTTGCTTAGAACTGGGTTTCCATCTGAGCTCTTGATATTCATGCAAGTGGTTCTCTTTTCTCCAAAGGTCTCTCTAATTTTCCTGTAGGCAGTATCTATCTTACCCTTAGTGATACATGCTTCTACATCCTTACATTTGTCATCTACCCAACCCTGCTTAGCCACTTTGCACTTCCTGTCGATCTCATTTTTGAGACATTTGTATTCCTTTTTGCCTGCTTCATTTACTGCATTTTTGTATTTTCTCCTTTCATCAATTAAATTCAATATCCCTTCTGTTACCCAAGGATTTCTACTAGTCCTCGTCTTTTTACCTACTTGATCCTCTGCTACTTTCACTATTTCATCTCTCAAAGCTACCCATTCTTCTTCTACTGTATTTCTTTTCCCCATTCTTGTCAATTGTTCCCTAATGCTCTCCCTGAAACTCTGTACAACCTCTGGTTCTTTCAATTTATCCAGGTCTCGCCTCCTTAAATTCCCACCTTTTCGCAATTTCTTCCATTTTAATCTACAGTTCATAACCAATAGATTGTGGTCAGAGTCCACATCTGCCCCTGGAAATGTCTTACAATTTAAAACCTGGTTCCTAAATCTCTGTCTTACCATTATATAATCTGACACCTTCCAGTATCTACATGCTTCTTCCATGTATACAACCTTCTTTTATGATTCTTGAACCAAGTGTTAGCTGTGATTAAGTTATGCTCTGTGCAAAATTCTACCAGGCGGCTTCCTCTTTCATTTCTTAGCCCCAATCCATATTCACCTACTACGTTTCCTTCTCTTCCTTTCCCTACTATCGAATTCCAGTCACCCATGACTATTAAATTTTCGTCTCCCTTCACTATCTGAATAATTTCTTTCATCTTATCATACATTTCATCAATTTCTTCGTCATCTGCAGAGGTAGTTGGCATATAAAATTGCACTACTGTAGTAGGTGTGGGCTTCGTATCTATCTTGGTCACATTAATGCGTTCACTATGCTGTTTGTAGTAGCTTACCCACACTCCTATTTTTTTATTCATTATTAAACCTACTCCTGCATAACCCAATTTGATTTTGTATTTATAACCCTGTATTCACCTGACCAAAAGTCTTGATCCTCCTGCCACCGAACTTCACTAATTTCCACTATATCTAACTTTAACCTATCCATTTCCCTTTTTAAATTTTCTAACCTACCTGCCTGATTAAGGGACCTGACATTCCACACTCCGACCCGTAGAACGTCAGTTTTCTCCTGATAACGACGTCATCCTGAGTAGTCCCCACCTAGGGACTATTTTACCACCGGAATATTTTACCCATCATTTAATCATACAGTAAAGCTGCATGCCCACATGAAAAATTATGTGTGTAGTATCCCCTTGCTTTCAGCCGTTCGCATTACCAGCAGAAGAAGACCGTTTTGGTTAGTGTTGCAAGGCCACATCAGTCAATCATCCAGACTGTTGCCCCTGCAACTACTGGAAAGGCTGCTGACCCTCTTCAGGAACCACACATTTGTCTGGCCTCTCAACAGATACCCCTCCGTTGTGGTCGCACCTATGGTACAGCTATCTGTATCGCTGAGGCAAGCAAGCCTCCCCACCAAGGGCAAGGTTCATGGTTCATGGATGGAGGAGGGGGGTGGGAAGTTAGGAGACGTAGCAGTGTTAAATATGACGGACCTAAGATTGGCCATAAAGGGAAATATTTATGGAAATTATTTAATTCTGTATTAATTCAGGGAATCAAGCCACAGTCATTTTAATCTGCCATCCTCCATATATTTTCATGGTGATACCAATAAAACTTGAATATTGACCATATCTATAATAGTTTAGGATTTACTGTTAAAGTGAAATTAACACGTTTCGTAACAAAGACCTGAATGCTAAAATCTGAACGCTTTGGTCGATCTTAAAGATCGACATTTCATTTCATATAGCAGACATGCTGAGTTGCAGATAGGCACAACAAAAAGACTGTCACAGATAAAGCTTTCGGCCAGTAAGGCCTTCGTCAACAATAGACGACAAATGCTCGCCCCCCCCCCCCCCCCCCCACACACAGGCAACTGAAACCTATGCCTGCCTGCAACTTAATGTGTCATCTTCACAGTAAATAGTAATGTATCTTTTCCTACAATGTTGATATTCCTACCTGGAGTTTCCATTGGTCATTTAAAGTAGAAAAATTAAAATTACCCGTGTATTAGTTGCCTATATATGAGTGGTTGTCTCTCCTCACAGCTGTTTATTACTTTCATCTTGATATTTCAACTACCATAAAACAAAAAGATGGTATGATAGTGGAAATTCCAGGGAGGAAAATATGAAGATTGGTTGCAGATACTATTACAGAAACAATATAAAATGAATAAAATAAAAAAAAGCATTGAAAAGCAAATTATAAGAGTCTGCAGGAGCAAATTGAGAAGAAACTAACAAATTAAGACAATGTGGTAGCTAATATGCAGATCAGGCGATTTATAACAAAAGGCTATGCTTTTATGTTCATCACTGAGAAAGAAAGTACTGGTTGGACAAAAGTGAGCAGTAAGAATTATACATTGTGTTCATCTGCAGTTGTCATCTGGGTACGTCTTCAAGGAGTTCGACTTTTTAACTGCACCATCACAATACATATATTCACTAACGAAATTTGTCATAAATAATGCATCACAATTTGAGAAGAACAGTGATGTTCATACCCACAACACTAGAGGAAAGCTGATCTTTATTATCAACTGTTAAAGCTGACAGTACCTCAGAAAGGAGTTCAATACAGAGCAACAAAAATTTTTGATCATATTCCCAATAACATAAAATGTCTAACAATAATGGAAATTCCTGGTGCAAGCAGAAAGTTGGGCATGCCTAATACAGTGCTACTTACATGAATGGCCACCAAAATATTATAGCAAAACGAAAGTTGTCTATCCAGATGCCAAATATGCTGCACACAACAACACAAATGACTTCAACAGCTGCTTCACTAAGTGGGCCACTTGGATACTTCCTTCGAGCAAAAGGTCCTCTGAACTACATAGATGGGAATGGTCTGTCATACACATCCATCACTTTCACATTCCCCCTGGCCGAAACCTCCACTAACCTGTTTCCAACATCTCACCTTGCTTTTTCCTGTCTCTTCTTTCCACACCACTCCTACCCTACTCCATCCAGCTCATGCATTGCCTTCTCCCATCACTCTTCCTCCCCCCCCCCCCCCCCCCATGTGAAAAGTCTCCATCTCCTCTACTCCAATATCAACCCATCTCCCTTCTCTCTCCACTTCCTTTCTCCCTCTTCATTTTTTCTCATCTCCCCCCCCCTCCCCTCCCAACCTCATTTCCCCCCCATAACCAAAGGTTATGGGGGTAACTATTTAATAAACTTTTGGAAATGTTTGCTTGTGTTTTTTTTTAGAATTTTCTGTGCGTTGAAGTCATTTAGTAAATTTCGTGCTTTAGTTTTCAGTTGACATTTCTTATTGTTTCTATGAAATAGTTCAGTAAATTTTCATTCACTGTTTTAACTTTGTTGAGTGTTCCAGTGGTCATTTGGGTTTAGCTAATAAATTTTGTGAAGTTTTGTTGGTATTGGTATTAGTTGTGGTTTAGTAGTATTAATAAAAGTTGTTGCTTTCTTAGTAGAGAGACAACTCCAAGACCGCTATTGTTAGTTCTGTAAATAGTTCTACTGGTGTAAATGAACTTAGGCAATGCAGACATATAGTTTTTTTTCAGTAACTGTAAAAATTTACATGGGTGAGAAGTGTGGGCTTTGTCATAGGTTTGTGAGTAGTGGGTTATGGTGTGGGATTTGTTCAAAGTATTTTCATTGGGGGCCATGCAGTGGGGAAGCCAGTGGACATTCTAGCGATATCTTCTCCTGGGAATGCAGAATCTGCAGTAGAAGTAAGTTGATAGAAGAACAGGAGTGTGAGATCTGTGCCCTTCAGGTGCAGTTACAATACAGAAAGGAGGAACTAGATAGGTTGAGGAGGGTGAAGGGTGCTGGGGTATGGGAACTGGCAGCTGGCAAGAAGGCAGACAGGAGCAGGAGGTATTCGGACAGTTGTACTTTGTGTATATGCAATAGATTTGACCAACTGTCAGAGTTGAGTGGAGAGGAGCCTCTTGTAGCTGTAGGTGTAGGAAACATGCAGCAGTCTTCAGCAATAAGGAGGCTAAAGTCAGCTGCAAAGTCTAACAGAAAGAAGAAGGTTCTGGTGCTAGGTAGTTCGCATAGTAGAGGTGTGGGTCAGCAGTTGCAGGAAGTGTTTGGGATTGAGTACTAGGTCAACAGCATAGTGAAGCCTAGTGCAGGGTTGGCTCAGGTGACTGACAGCATAGGGGAGTTATGTAGGAATTTTACAAAGGAGGATCAGGTAGTGATAGTGGTTGGAGCAGGAAATAGTCTTGACAGGGACGGGGAATATGATGTAGGTGGTGACCTGGTAAAGACAGCTACTCAAACTGGTAGCACTAGTGTGCATTTCGTGCAACTGTTTCAGTGTCATGATTGGTCTCATCTTAATGCAGCTATCAGGCGCGTTAACATGGGGCTGGAGAAGACACTGATGGCAGAGGGCATGGGTCACACTGCAGTGGTGCCAGTTGAGTCTACCAGTAGATCAGGTTTCACTAGGCATGGCCTGCACCTCAATAGGTATGGGAAGGGGAGGCTGGCAAAGCTTGTAGGTGACATTGTAGTGGGCGGTGGTGGGATCACTCGTGGAAAAGTTCCTGTAGTAGTTGGTGTTAGAGCTGAACCTTTTTTAGATTTTGAACCTTTTTTAGATTTAAGTCAGCTGACAGGTATACCTGTTTAAAGGAAGTCTTTCTAACGAAGGAATCACCTTCAGAGGACATCCTGTTTCATAGTAGAGGAGGACTAAGAATATTTCATCAAAATATAAGAGGTATTAGAGATAAACTTAGTGAACTGCTTATAGATGTTGACTCTGAAATTACTGGTATATCAGAACACCACTTAAATAATTTGACAACTCAGAGGCTTCCTTTACCAGGCTACAGATTAGCAGGCTGTTTTTTCGGCTACAGATTAGATGGCTGTTTTTTTCAAGGAGTTCCTTGCGGAGTGACGGAGTGGCTATGTACATAAAAAACAGTATTCCATTAGAGTACATAGACGTATCATGGCACTGCACTGAACAGATATTTGAATGTTGTGCAGGGGCAGTTGAATTTAGTGAAACTAAACTTCTAATTTTTGTTGTTCATAGGTCCCCTAACTCTGACTTCAGAGCATTTTCGTTCAAGCTAGAGAGGGTTCTTGATTCACTTTGTAGGAAGTACAGAAATTAGTTATATGTGGTGACTTAAGTATTAATTTTGTATATGACTGTGCAAGAAGAAGGATGTTGGTAGATCTCCTTAACACATATCATCTGATGGAGACTGTGTTATTTCCAACTTGGGTGCAAGGGAACAGTAGCACATCCACAGACAATATTTTTATTCATTCTTAATTACTAGATGGGTATTCTGTTAGTAAAAGGGTGAAAGGCCTTTCAGACCATGATGCACAAATTTTAACACTAAAAGGATTTTGTACTCAAACAAATGTCACATACAATTATGAACTATGTATGCAAGTTAATCCAATGGCAATAGAGAGTTTTTTAAACCTTGTCAAGGAACAAGAGTGGTGGGCTGCTTATAGTGCTGTTAACATGAATGACAAATATAATGCTTTCCTTAACACATTTCTCACTCTCTTTGAGAGTTGCTTTTCATTAGAATATTCTAAATGGGATACTAGCAGTAAAAGGCAGCCTGGGTGGCTGACTAGTGGGATAAGGATATGATGTAGAACAAATCGGGAATTATATCAAAATGTTAGGAGAAGTCACAACCAAGCTACTGTAGTCCATTACAAAAAGTATTGTAAGGGGCTTACAAATGTTATTTGGAAGGCAAAGAGTATGAGGTACGTAAACAGAATAGCTAATTCACAGGGTAAAATTAAAACCGCATGGTCAGTTGTGAAGCAAGTGTCTGGTCAGCAGCATAAGATTGACGATGTGAAGTCAGTTCGTAATAAAAATATTTCTGTTACTGATAAATCAGATACATATACAATATTTAACAATTATTTTCTGAGCATTGCTGGTGAATTAAATAAAAATTTAGTTTCTGCAGGGAATCATGTAACTCTCTTGGCAATTTGGTCCTACGGAACTTGAAGTGTAAATAAAAAGAATTAAAAAAACCTTCCAGTTATCTGTTCAAAGACCTATCTCTTTTCCTTTACCCCCTTCCTTCCATCCTTCACTGCCCCATCCCCACCATCAGCTCAGGCAACTGCTTTCAGTAATCAAGTATCAATAATTAGTCTTGCCATTGCCACAAGAGTGTACATTGGGATGGATGTGTGTGTGTGTGTGTGTGTGTGTGTGTGTGTGTGTGTGTGTGTGTGTGTGTGTGAATATGGGTATAATTGCTAGAAAAAGAGCTAGTGCTCAAAAGCTAGTGTGAATGCTGTTTTCTGTTACATGTTACTGTGCTCACATGATACCAGTATATCTTGTTAAAAATTTTATCTCTTTCTATTGAATTAGTTTTCTTGATCCAGTGAATAAGTCACAATTGATGTGTTCAACTGTTTCAGTAATATGCAATAAAAATTCTGGCAATTAGCAGTGTATACATTGTTGATAGTTTCTTGTTGGGAGCAAATTTACCTGAAAAGCCAACAAAACAAAGTTTATTGTTTTTCCTATAATCGAGCATGTTTCTCCTGTCACAATGAATTTCATGAGGCCCACTAAATAAATTTTTATTGTACCTGTACAAAGAGCTCTTTCAGAAGAGCATAATGTGGATATTTAGTGAAATTTTCATCAAATGAGAGTAGTGGTCTTGATCCTTTCAAGCAATTTCCTGTGAACTTCAGTTCTGCCATTGTGTATGCTGGAAAACGAAATAACAGCATTAAGACCAAGATAACTTAAGGAAAAAACAATTCTCTTAATAAATGAACAAAGAGGAAAAAATGTACTCTCAGCAAAACCACTAATTTTTAAGTATGGCTAAAATCTGTTGGTAAGTCAACATGAAAAGATATTTATTTTTAAATTTAATTTTGATCTCTTTTTCTGCAGGTGCCATCCAGATGCCAAAAAATTTTCAATATGTTCAGTTAAACCATTACATTATTGGTCATTACTTATTCTGTACTGTGGAAGGTACATGTTTCTGACACAAAAACTCAAGTTTCAAATCTCCTTCATTTAACCAACACATCAGATCAATGATACCCAAGCATAAAAAAGATGGAAAGTTAGGAATTTTAAAGTTATTGCTCAATGAAAGCTGTCAGATTTGCAAAGCAGCTGAATAAAGCATAATAAAGATGCTTGCCAGTATAAAACACAACGCGTGGATAGTGAAGGAGAAAATGTAGCTTTTATTTTGAACACACTATTGCATTTTTTTTGATGGCTCTTTTTCTGAACAAAATTTGGTCAACTGAAGAACATTTATAGATCCTTTTGGAGAGAAAAAGGATGTCTGGAATCTTTATTCCAAACTGGTGCAAGACAAACAGGATTTTCCTTCAGATAATTGCTGTGGCAGAAATATGACACCATGAAATCATTGCCACAAAATTTAATTGACTTTTAATTACAATGCCGGCAAACATTGCACCTATTAATAAGAATCCACCTTTTTTTACCTAGTATATTGGGTTCCATTTACCCAGCAGACACTTTTAGACCCTAAAGGGATTACAAAAATCATGATGGCATTACGCAGTACCATTCTTCTGCTTACGATGGTAGCCTTATAGTACAAAACCCTTGTACTGAGTTTATAGACAGCTATCTTTGTATTCAATCTAACCAGCGTAGCTGTCTTTGTATTCAATCTATGACACTTTGGATGATTCCTGGCAGATTTGATTATGTACTAGTGATTGATATCCATGTGCAAAAACACAATCTATTAACCTCTAATTACAGACCAATTTTAGTACTAATCTTTTCAAAATAAGTGGCCTACAATAGAACACAGATCCATTTTCACATCATAACGTAACTAAATTCCAAGCTGGTTCCTGCAAAGAATTATCTATGAACTAAGCTATGTACAACAAAATAGATGATATCCTGACAAAGAAAGAAAGTACTGCCATCCTGTTGGTGTATTCTGTGACCTTTTCAAGACCTCTGTACCAACAACTTCCAGTTTGTAAACTAGAATGTTATAGCATTAATGATATCACTTTATGATGATTCACATCTAACTTTCACAAATGGAAACCACAGGATCACATCGAAAGTTACACCACAGGGACAAAACTGAACACAGGATGGGGGAATATAAAATATTTAGTTGCATGACAGTCACTGCTGGCTCCATTCCCAATAAACTGCACAAATTATCTGTAAATGACCAACAGACAGTTCAAAAACCACAATGATTACTGATCATACAAAAACAAGCAAACTAAAGACCAAAGCTCAGTTTTACCAGAGAGGTCAACTGATCCATGATCAGTTCAGTGAGTGAGGTTGTGATGTGGTAAGGCATTAGACTCGTTACAGATGGCAGCAGTTGAAATCCCCAGATAGTCTGCCAGATTTTGGTTCTCTGTCATTGTCCTAAATCATTTAAAGTAAATACAAGGATGGTGGTTCTACATCTACATCCTCCAAGCCACTTTATGACATATGGTAGATGGTTCTTCGTATGCCTGCATCACTTCCTTACTTTCCTGTTACAGTTGCAAATAGTGTCTGGGAAGCACGTTCATCAGTAAGCTTGCATGTGAGCCAACATCTCTCTTAATTTTACCTTTGTGATCTTTCTGTGATATATATATTGGTTCACTGTTCTAGGAACATATGCTCTCAGAGTTTTAACACTAAACCATACAGCAATGCACAGTGCCTCCCTTGTAGACCTGTCATTGAAGTTGGATGAGCAGCTCCGTGACACTTTTGCACTTACAAATAACCCTGTGGCCCCTCTTTTTTGGATCTTCTCTATTTCCTCAACAATCCTATCTGATAATGGTCCCAAACTGTTGAGCACTATTCAAGTATTGGTTGAATGAGCATTTTGTTAGCTACCTCCTTTGCAGGAGGACCATACTTCCTCAGGATTTTTCCAATGAATCAATTTGTCTTCCCTACTATCAATTTTATGTGGTTGTTCCACTGTAAATTGCTCCATATGCATACTCCCAGATATGCAATAGATATGACAGCTTCCACAAATTCTTTGGTGATCATGTAATCATACGGTAATGGGCCTTCTATCTCTAACTGCCTTCTTACTCTAACTGCCAATCCTTACACCAAGTGTCAACTATCTGCAGGTGTCCAAGCATTTCATTACAATTTTCTAGTGTTGCAACTTCCTCATATACAACAGTGTCATTTGCGAACACACTCGTGTGAGGTTCCAACATATAAATACCAATATGTGAAGAGGAAATGTTACAAGTAAAAATCGCAGAATGTTCCTGTTTGATTTACTTCAACAAATTTTTACACAATGCTCTAATAAATTTGGTAAAAATCTTTAATAGCCAGGACTGTATAGATTCGTCTTTATTTTTGACAACTTGTTTCGACAGGTAATTATCTTCTGGTCTGTAACATATGCATATACATGAAATATATGTCCCATCATGATTTATGATGTAATATTTGAGAAAAAAATTGTTATCACAAAATGTGTTCATTGTCAGTTTGAACCGTATGCCATGTTGTCACTACAGTGAATAAAATACAATACACTATACAAAGTACCTTGTGCACATGGCCATATTCATATATGTAGTGTCCACAGCTGATTGTCAAGTTTTAAAAACCACAGTAAAATGCATATATGCACATCTGTCTACATCTGTGTGACATGTTCCATATATCTTAGATAAACCATGTACAGCATATTACAACCACTATATGGCTCTTTCACAGGTATCGTAAAATCAGAGCATAAATTATTCTCATTTTAAATTTAAAAATTACAAACTCTTTTGGATGTTCTTTAAAGATTAGCTACTGAAAGTTTTGTCACATAAAACACAGAGCACTCCTCATAATTTCTCAACATGAGAAAATTCACTCTAATAAACATTCGAACAATTGTACACTACACATTTTTTAAAACAACGTGCAGGTTTTCTGTTAAAATCAACTGTGAGAAAGAGAAAGCTGTGTTCTTAAAACATGCAGTTTCATTTCTTTCTCACAGTCAGTTTTAACTATGAAAGCTTAAACTGAATGTGTAAATCAGTTGGGATCATTGGTATACAAGGTATATGAGAGAGAGAGAGAGAGAGAGAGAGAGAGAGAGAGAGAGAGAGAGAGAGAGAGAGAGAGAGAGAGAGACTCCTCCAGCTGTGAATCTGTGAGGAAAGTAGCCTCAATAACATTATTTTGTGTAGTTTTAATACTTGAACAGGTAGCATTAAAAGGTTTCACATGTATCAGATTGAGTAGTAGCATCCTAACAGTAGGCAGATAAGCCATAAATACGACTATTCTAATATCAGCTTTCCTTTTAAAATCAATTGCAAGGAAGAAAACAAAACAGCACAATGTTGTGTACACAACTTTTGTTTAAAGTTACATATACAGAGAAACAATACATATGCAATAAACAATTTGTCTAATCCACAGAATTTTATGTCTCGCATATGATTTAAATAGAAAACCTGTACATTGGCTTTTTTTAAAAAATATATTGCCTATATCTACCTGGATATTTATTAATGCATCATCTAAGATTCGAAGTATGTTGGCGATGAGCTTTTCAAGATCTTTTTCATTCATTTTCTATATGATTTATTAAAATTATTTTCCATACCTTCGAAGCGTGCGAAGTTGCAATATAGAGCCAAAATTTGTGTGCTGGCACAATTCCTACAGGTACCCCATATTAGAATGTATATTCAACTGCATAAATACTTAGTAATTGCGAAGAATTGCCTTATTGGGTAGTAAATATATATTTCATATACGTTGTGAACCATAATGGCTGTCTAACACTCCTTTGGGGTGTGTCCAAATTAACTTTTACATTTGGAGATCTATCTTCATTATGAACAGCATATGCTATGTTCTATTCACTGGGAATTCTTCAATCCAATTACAAAACTGTCTGATACTCTCTGTATTGACACAGACACAGACACAGACAGACACACACACACACACACACACACACACACACGCGTAAGTGAACCACAGTATACAAATTTTCAGTAAGACATATTTTCATTTAAATGTTATTCATGATCAAAAGCTGTTTCAAGCACAATTACATCATTAGTTGTTGCTAACCAACTACAATAACACTGTATGTTTGTGCACTTTTTTCTTTGTCATGTCACAGCAGCAGAGCTGTAAATGCCCATGTGAAAGGTTCTGCTTTCAAAACAACAGGGAAAACATGGTCTTCATTTTAATGGCTGCTTCACAGCCTGTGTCATCTGTATCCTACCTACCAACATCAGCATTTCTGAGTTGCATAAATGGGAACTCTGCTTTCAATTTATCTTACGTTCTCAAACCCTGCTGGCCTCAACCTTCATCAGTCATTGTCCTTTCCTGTTCCCACTCCAGCATACACAGCCGCCTATTCCACCAATTCAGTCACCATCTTTTTGCTTCTCTCCTCTTCCACTCCCCGCAACCCTCTCGTTGGCCTCCACCTAGCCTCCAGACTGCACCTAGCTGCCCTATCCTCTTTCCACCTCATCTCTGTATGCTCCCACAAGCAGCACTCTACCATCCTCCATCCTATCCTGCTATCCCTCCCCCCTCCCAACCCCAGCCTCCTCCTGACCATGACCACCCAGACTGCAATCCACAGCCTTCTTCATGAAAGTTACCAACTTTATTTGATCTTGAAGAAACGCACATATAATTTTTAACATTTTAAGCAGGTGCAGATATACACACAATTCCTACACAATTTTAACATATTTATATATAACTTATATAGATATTGGAAAGTTTTATAAAGGGACAAAAAGCTGGAATCTAAAAACTGTCGCAACTGCTCTTCAACTCCAAACCTTCAGCTGGAGATATTGAACTCTGAAGATCCTTTGGTGCTGGCAACAGGTTTAACCCTCTAGCTTCCCTTCATCCATAACAATACAAACACCAACACTATGCTGTATAAGCACTCATCACAGTTATCAACATGACACAGATAAAAACTTAACACTTCATAACAGGTCAAAGGAAGGCAAAATGGCAAACCGCTTACACTAGGTCTTTGCCTAGAATGACAATGCAGGGTTCCTGCATCTGGTCCCCCCCCCCCCCCCCCCTCATTCCCTGAGACATTACCATAATAGAAAATGGTGAATAGTCATTAAATGTTACTGTGTGCCACACAACAAAAAGTTGCAGAGTCACTAACGCCATTATGTACATCCAAATTACTTCTGTCTCATCTATTACATACATACCTTAACTAAACTGTAAATGACTGAATTCACAAGCAAATGGTTATCTAACGTGCACAATATTTTACAGAGATAGAACAGACAACTTTACCTGCCATTCAAAATCTACACCTCCACTAAAACAAAACAGGTTCAGAAAAGTCACAGCTGACATGTTATTTGCTTCTTGTAATAATAATAACAATTTATTATTATTATTAACTATTAATATTATTATTATTTCTTTACTTTCTCAGACGTTAAAGTCTGGTTAAAAATGGAAAGTGACGCGGACCTTGATCAAGCGTCACTTCCTTTTAACTGTATGGTATGTGTTACTGATGTGTTGGCAAATGTACGAACACCTTGTAGATAGAGGCGACCTAAATGCACGCTATCTAACGCAGACGGGCATGAATTCTGGAACAGGATAAGTAGTGAATTCTAATAAGAAAAGTATGCAGCTCCTCGAATACTTAACTTTATTCTATCCTTGTGGTACATCGCTCTTGATAATACAAATAAGACTATCTTCAGATACGGTTAATGGCGCCTTGCTAGGTCGTAGCCATGGACTTAGCTGAAGGCTATTCTAACTGTCTCACGGCAAATGAGAGAAAGGCTTCGTCACACCACAGTTACATTGCACTTAGGAACTTTCAGGTAATTGAACATGTATCAATAATTACAGATTTCTGTAGTTGTATATATACGTTTGGATGTAGCTGTATTGCATTGATGTACTGGTGGATATTGTGTGGTATGACTCCTGTAGTTGATAGTGTAATTGGTATAATGTCAACTTTATCCTGATGCCACATGTCCTTGACTTCCTCAGCCAGTTGGACGTATTTTTCAATTTTTTCTCCTGTTTTCTTTTGTATATTTGTTGTATTGGGTATGGATATTTCGATTAGTTGTGTTAATTTCTTCTTTTTATTGGTGAGTATGATGTCAGGTTTGTTATGTGGTGGTGTTTTATCTGTTATAATGGTTCTGTTCCAGTATATTTTGTATTCATCACTCTCCGGTACATTTTGTGGTGCATACTTGTATGTGGGAACGTGTCACTTTATAAGTTTATGTTATAAGGCAAGCTGTTGATGTATTATTTTTGCTACATTGTCATGTCTTCTGGGGTATTCTGTATTTGCTAGTATTGTACACCCGCTTGTGATGTGATCTACTGTTTCTATTTGTTGTTTGCAAAGTCTGCATTTATCTGTTGTGGTATTGGGATCTTTAATAATATGCTTGCTGTAATATCTGGTGTTTATTGTTTGATCCTGTATTGCAGTCATGAATCCTTCCGTCTCACTGTATATATTGCCTTTTCTTAGCCATGTGTTGGATGCGTCTTGATCGATGTGTGGCTGTGTTAGATGATACGGGTGCTTGCCGTGTAGTGTTTTCTTTTTCCAATTTACTTTCTTCGTATCTGTTGATGTTATGTGATCTAAAGGGTTGTAGAAGTGGCTATGAAATTGCAGTGGTGTAGCCAATGCATTTATATGAGTGATTGCTTTGTGTATTTTGCTAGTTTCTGCTCGTTCTAGAAAGAATTTTCTTAAATTGTCTACCTGTCCATAACGTAGGTTTTTTATGTCGATAAACCCCCTTCCTCCTTCCTTTCTGCTTAATGTGAATCTTTCAGTTGCTGAATGTATGTGATGTATTCTATATTTGTGGCATTGTGATCATGTAAATGTATTGAGTGCTTCTAGGTCTGTGTTACTCCATTTCACTACTCCAAATGAGTAGGTAAATATTGGTATAGCATAAGTATTTATAGTTTTGTCTTGTTTCTTGCTGTCAATTCTGTTTTCAGTATTTTTGTTAGTCTTTGTCTATATTTTTCTTTTGGTTCTTCTTTAATATTTGTATTATCTATTCCTATTTTTTGTCTGTATCCTAGATATTTACAGGCACCTGTTTTTTCCATCGCTTCTATGCAGTCGCTGTGGTTATCCAATATGTAATCTTCCTGTTTAGTGTGTTTTCCCTTGACTATGCTATTTTTCTTACATTTGTCTGTTCCAAAAGCCATATTTATATCATTGCTGAATACTTCTGTTATCTTTAGTAATTGGTTGAGTTGTTGATTTGT
The DNA here is from genome assembly GCF_021461395.2 of Schistocerca americana. Classification (NCBI taxonomy): domain Eukaryota; kingdom Metazoa; phylum Arthropoda; class Insecta; order Orthoptera; family Acrididae; genus Schistocerca; species Schistocerca americana. The sequence continues at coordinate 416,705,052 of NC_060120.1, forward strand.
TGCTGCTAGTAGTTCTAGATCATCCATGTATAGCAAATGTGTGGTTTTGTGTGGGTATGTTTCAGTAATATTGTATCCATAATTTGTATTATTTAGCATGTTGGATAATGGGTTCAGAGCAAGGCAGAACCAGAAAGGACTTAATGAGTCTCCCTGGTATATTCCACGCTTAATCTTTATTGGCTGTGATGTGATATTATTTGAATTTATTTGGATATTAAGTGTGGTTTTCCAATTTTTCATTACTATGTTTACGAACTGTATCAATTTAGGATCTACTTTGTATATTTCCAATATTTGTAGTATCCATGAGTGGTGTACATTAAGCTTTTTGGTAATCAATGTATGCGTAGTGTAGCGACCTTTGTTTAGTTTTAGCTTGATATGTCACCTCTGCATCTATTATCAGTTGCTCTTTACATCCCCGTGCTCCTTTGCAACAGCCTTTTTGTTCTTCATTTATAATTTTGTTCTGTGTTGTATGTGTCATTAATTTCTGTGTAATGACTGAAGTTAATATTTTGTATATTGTTGGTAGGCATGTTATGGGGCGATATTTAGCTGGGTTTGCTGTGTCTGCTTGATCTTTAGGTTTCAGATAAGTTATTCCATGTGTATCAGGGAATGTGTATGGGTCTGCAATGTAACTGTTAAATAATTTAGTTAGATGTGAATGTGTTGAGGTGAACTACTTTAGCCAGAAATTTGCTATTTTATCTTTTCCAGGGGCTTTCCAATTGTGAGTAGAATTAATTGCTTGGGTGACTTCATGTTGCAAAATTATCACTTCAGGCATTTGTGGTATCATCTTATATGTATCTGTTTCTGCTTGTATCCACCGTGCATGCCTGTTATGTTGTACCAGGTTTGACCATATGTTGCTCCAGCAGTGTTCCATGTCTGTTATGTTTGGTGGATTGTCTATTTTAATGTGTGTGTTATCTATTGTCTGGTATTATTATTATTATAGAAAGGAAATTCTAATAAACAGTCCACAATAGGGTCAATGGCATTTCTTATTTGTTCTGTTGAGCAATGTTTGTGGTAGAGCTTTCTGTGTTGGGAACCGAGGGGATTGTGTCAATAGCTGACCATAAGTATCCAATGAAAATTCAACAGGCATGCAACGTCTCACAGTAATGACTTGAAATAATTTTGTCAAATCAAAGAATACTTACGATCCGAGAATGCGCAGTTTTATCAAACAGGTAGTGGTCATAAAACCTAAAGCCATGATATTTGCCATAGCAATAGAATTATAAATAATTTTGTGGTACAATATACTGCCAAAATTACAATACAAATAATGAGAGACCTTTATAACCTCTGATGACTGTCATTTAAATCACTGTGGTACTTGAATTGTTCAGTGACTGTATTGGAGCTGCTTCTCTTTGATACTAAATTTGTTGACTCCAATTTGGAACCAAAATATTCCCTTGCAACCTAACCAAGACCTTGTGTTATGCTACAGATAGGGCAGTCACCACAACTTTCATTGCAAAAATGTAGTTAAAAAAATCAGTTACAGCAGCCACAATTTAAGGCAACCTTAAATGCCTCAATAGTACCTCAAATCTCTAAGTAATATAAAATGGTTGCAATCTGAGCATTCAAAGTAGTTTATAAATTTTTATTGCTTCTTACTGGTTATCAATAAATGTGTTTCCATTGGCGGCAAGAAACTGATGCACTGCCAACCTATGTACAATTGGTACTGACTCCATTCATGACTTTTACTGTTCTTTTTAATTTTGTACTTACTGTTCTCAACTAAAAATTTTGCACAGGGTCCTGTTGGTACATTTGATATCCACAAATATAAATCACGCTTATGGCGGCCCTCAAACAGTATGCACTTATTGCAGTTCTTCATTTCGCATATCTGTAAAAATACATAAATATATTACAAAGAGTTACAGTTAGCCTTTAAAAATGTTGTTACATACAAAAACATAGAACGCTTGTTCTGATAAAACACAAATACTATTAACCCACTAAGAGAAGCCTGAAAGAGGTAATTTTGCAGCAAAATATAAGCTATAAGGTAAAAGGCAACTGTTTTATTTTCTGTGTACATCAATTTCGCTAACTGTCACAGAAATTCAATACTTCTAACACAATGAAAAACATTCCTACTATACCTATAAGACATCTAAGAACATATACTATGTGGTACCATCCCCAGAAAACTTTTCTTTCAACTGACTGGCGATAGAAGCCTACACAGTTATAATAATTATTTGTTTTACAATTGATGTATGTTAATCAGAAGCTCTCATTCTCTACTTTGCAGTAAACATCTTACTTCTTCCAGTAACTGTGTATTTAAAAAGTAAATACTTGTTAATAATTATTGCATTCCACAATGTTCAAATCTTAAAACATGACCCTGTCCAAATTCCAGTGTTATAGTTTTGTAGCCCTGATTTTCCCAATCCTAAAAAAGTATAACTTTCCTAGAATAGAATGTTACTTAAAACGTACTCAAATTAGAAAATTAAAGTTCCAGAAAATTCTCAATGAGCTTTGGAAATCTTACTGCATATTAACATTTCCACATCATAAAATGTATCCCATCATTTTGCCATTTTTGTATTTACTGTTTTTGTTTTTTTACTTTTATTGTCTTTTATGTTCCCATCTGAAATATAACAATGTAGCGGAGATGCTGAGTCACAGACAGGCAACTATCTGCGACTCAGCATCTCCGCTATATGGCGATTAACAACTCTCCCTTTCATAATTTTGTATTTTACCATTTTGTCACTTCTATACTGTGCACAAAGTCAGACTCAGTTAGGGATACAAACTCTACACTGCAATGAGTAATCATTTTGTAATTTTCTATGTCAGCCAGTCAGTGCAACTGCTATATAACTCATCTACTTCGTTCAGTAGTTGTTTGGACAGCTGAGATGTTGGTTCTGACCTCTTCAGTATTAGCCTTCAGTACTGCTACTTAAAATCTGATCAAAGCAATAAAGGTTAACTAAAAAGAATCTTCAGCAGTGTTGCAATAAATTAGGATTTATTGTTTCCCCAATAATCATCTGAAGAATACTGGTAAATATGAACAGCCATGAGACTTAAGAGGCATCTAAGATAGGGCAGTAACCTTGCAAATTACATAAGATTAGTTGACATATAAAAATTATTTGAGAGTGTGAAACGGGAAAGATGTTTGAAATCCCAAGACAAAATATGTGTCAAGAAAGATGGGTTATTCACAATATGCACAAGAATGAAGAAGCAACAATAAGAATGGAAGATTAAGAGGGAATATGTACAAGAAAAAACAATAAGGATAAAAGATTATGAGAAGCACTCAGATTAAAACGAATGGTTAGGTGGGGATGCATTCTTTCTCTTGTACTGCTCAACTTGGACGTTGAAGCAGCAATGAAGGAAATAAAAGAGAGATTCAGATGTGGGATTAAAAGTATATCGATGATAAGATTCACTGATGACATCTTTATCCTCAGTGAAAGTGAAGGAGAATCACGGGATCTGTTGAAGATTACATTGTTATACTGTGTCGAGAGGAAGGTTCGATAAGAATAATTGGCTCTGGCAGGTGACTATGTTAATGGCTGCTGTCATGTCACCTTTCAGTGCTTATACTCACAGTTTTGTTGTTAGTTGCCGAAGCCAACAAATGTTTAAGAAGAAGGGGGGGAGGGCGGTGGCGGTGACTTTATAGTGACACATTAATCTGTAGCTTAGCCCGAGGTATAGGTTAGGTTGCAAGATAACAGTTTGATTGTGAGTTTGCAAAGTCAACGAATGTGATACTAGAAAAATCTGGTTGTGGTGACTGATCTGTAGCTCTAACCAACATCTAGGTTAGACTGGAAGATAACAGTCTGGTTGTGAGCCGGCGAAGCCAAAGAATCTGATACTTAAATAAAACTTAGTTGTTGTGAGAGACTGATCTGTAACTTAGCCCATTTGAAAAATGTTTCCAATAATACCCTGTTACAGTCACTGCACTTTTTACAAAGTTTGTTGCACGTTTCCTATGTCATTGCTCAAAGCTGACATCCATATCAAACATTCCTGTACATCCATTATATTTGGCATTTCAATGATCCATAGTGAGGAGACCCTCAAAGATGCAGAACATGTCAAAGCAAGAATACATAATACATATTTATACAAAAAGGATGTGCCAATATCTCTCCACTTGGCACAAAGCAAGTAAATGCACAATACAATGAGGTGCGTACAAATGGCATGAATATTTTAGTGTGTACAGATTGCCAAACAAGAACAGACAAAAGTAATGGAGGTGTCAGAAATGAGATTAACAATAAACCTATATTACACAATGAACAAGTCTCACACAATTCTTTTGATGCATATTATGACATATATGATACATAAACTACAAAAAATGCAAGGATGACCACTACGCAACTTTTACCAGAAAGTAATTGACCTAATTCAGCAACAATTAACATTAAAAATTACTTGTGTACGTCACTGCACCTTAATACATTTATACATTAGATATTTATTTTGGGGTGTCTCCCTTAATGGCCTCATACTATATTCAGTGTTTCGGAAGCTGGCGACCGTATTTTGTGGATACTTAAGTATTACAAAAATATGCAGTTTCTATGATACAGTTCATTAAAAGATCTTGCCAAGGCACATCTTTTGCCGTGTGGTTTGTTCTGCTGCAGTGTCTGAAAATCGGATACTGATATATAAAAATTTTAATCCTATCTCGACTCCAAGGAAATCTCCCTTATTCCTGTTATAATTTTATGTTGACAAGAGCCTCTACCAGTGGGCATTTACCAGTGAGCATTCATTCTGAAGTACACTAAACGTAATATGCCTTGGGATCAATCTTGTTTTATCAGTTTTATATATGACAAAACCCACTCAGCATCAGTTAATCTAATGTACCATCATGTGATTTAACAAGTGAGTACGCTTACCTTGCAAATATTTTTCTATTAATATTTTGTTATGTTTGTAAAAATAATTTATGTAATTGGTTGTATGCATTTTAGGGCCCATACCTTCTGAAGAAGATATTTTTAGAAATATTGAAACCTAGGTCAAGGGCTAATAAACCTTCATTTTCCAACTGGTTGCCTACTTTTTTTCAACCTGTTTCTATTGAACTACTTTCCCTCCCATGGGACACCAGCTTATCAAAGGCACCTTCAGTGCAAGGCAGGAAAGTTTGCCTGCTCCTACAAAGTCAAGGGCTGCGCCGATGGTAGCATAGCTATCAACAGGGTCACCAAGGCTGGAGACAAGAGCTAGGTAAAGTGTGTCTCACAACATAGGGCAGGGACGACTCAAAAGGTGTAGGGATGCAAACCTTCCTAGGGGAATAAACTTTTTACATCATTGACTGGCTAATTCCAGTACAAAACAGAGTGCGCAGAAGTTGTATAAATTGAATCCTTTTAAGTCTTTGGGCCTTTCACATACATTTTGGAATCATTTAAAATGCTTGAAAAATGAGTCTCCTACTCATCTTTCAAAATTAAACTTATGTTAAATAAGACTAGGTTTTGATTTTTATGAACCTGTTATGTGACCATGAAGCAATAAAACAGGTTTTATGTATGGCAAAAATCTTCACCTGTTTATAAAACCTGTTCAACCTAAAAGTGGAAGCTCTCCTTTTCAGGGAATGTAGAACTATATGGTATGAATAAAAAACTCTATGGATTGGCAGTTTTGTAATAATAAAAATAATAATAAATTGTAGTCCACAAATCTATCAGTGACTCTGTCATTGACTTCCAGTCTGCCTCAGAATGTATATCAACGCTCTCCGTCACATCGGCCAACAAAGCATATACCTTGATCAACGCACACGCACCCACAAATAACTATAACAAGAAGAACCCCCAGAAAGCGGATGACTTCTGGAATGACCTTGAAGAGACGACAAACAAAATTGCCAAACACAATGTAATAATCTTGTTAGGCGACTTTAACGCACAATTAGGCAAAGAGAAAAAAATACAGGAAAATCATCGGAATCCATACAGCTCACAAGAGAACTAACAAGAATGGGGAAAGATTGATAAACTTTTGCGAAAATTTCGGCCTCGTAATTATGTCAACACAATTTAAAAAACCCAACAAGAAATTGTATACTTGGAAGTCGCCCAACACAATGTTGGGTGAATTCCAGATAGACCATGTGGCCATCTCCAAGAGTTACACAACAGAAATTCTGAATGTGAAAACGAGAAGAGGATTTTTTGAATCAGACCACCATCTTCTACAGGTAAAGACCAGATTAGAACCTAATAAAAAAAAAGCCAAAACTAAACAAAGTGGTGAGACCAGACCCCGAATACATAAAACTCAACAAGGAAAACATCTTACAGGAAATCAGTCAGACAAACACCACAAACTGGACAGAACTTGTGGTCATCCTCAAATCCGTGATGAAATTGGGTCAACCCCCGAGAAGGAGAAAACACAGGTGGTGGAATATAATATGTGAGCAAGCAATAGAAGAAAGGACCAATGCCTGAAAAAACTTCAATAGTCACAGAACATCAGAAAAATGGCAACAATTTCTAGTAATCCGAAAACAAACATCGAAAACAATTCGGAGGGAAAAAAGAAATGACAACAAACGGCGACTAGATGAGATAGAACAAGACTTTAAGAAGAACAACACCAGGAATTTTTATAAGACGTTTAAAGAACATATTGCAGGATACCAGCCACCCAATCTTTGCATCAAGAAACCAGATGGTTCACTAGAAACTAACACGAAGAATAACAGCCAAATCCTCGCAGACTATTTCAACAAACTTCTCAACTGCAAAAGACCTACTGAGGATATTCACTACCAGACATCTACACCAAATCCCGACGCTAAACCACCAACCATCAACGAAATAGCAAAAATTATCAAGACACTGAAAAACAATAGAGCCCCAGGAGAAGATGGAATTATTGCAGAACTATGGAAGTTAAATGATGAAAGATTAACAGGAATAATCCACAAAATCATATTAAACATTTGGGAAACAGAACAGATCCCTTCTGAATGGAAATGCGCACTCATCCATCCACTCCACAAAAAAGGGACAAAACTGAACCAAATAATTACAGGGGTATCTCACTCGTGTCGGTCACATATAAAATCCTATCAAAAGTTCTCATGAATAGATTAGAACAAGATGACCCACAAATAGGAGAATACCAGGCTGGTTTTCGCAAGGGATGATCCTGCATAGAACAGATCTGGAATCTGAAAATGATTCTTCAGATGAGAAACACCCGAAACACAGTGGTCACTTTTGTAGATTTTAAATAGGCCTACGACTCAATAGACAGAGTAGCGCTCTGCAACATGCTGGAAGAACTCAGCATTGACAGAAAGACAAGAGCAATCATTCGGCAAACATTAACTGACACAGTCTCCAAGGTCAAATTTATGGGGGATATTTCTGAACCATTTGAAATCCAACCTGGAGTGCGACAGGGTAACGGACTTTCACCATTACTCTTTAATATTCTTGAAAAAATTATCAGGCCATGGGAGAAAGAAGTCAAAGGAATCCAAATTGGCATTAGAAAAGATAATAGATTCAATGTGAAGTGTTTAGCTATTGCAGATGATATTGCAATACTCACAAATAATAGAAAAGAAGCCACTAACGCCATAGAGAAGTTACACGAAATTGCACAAAGAACTGGCCTGCAAATCTCATATGAGAAAACCCAGTACATAGAAAGAGTGCCACAAGACAAATTGCCTATTGTGACAATCCATGGGAAAATCGTACAAGTACCACACTTTAAGTACCTGGGAGAAATCATCCAGCCATCAGGGATCAACTTAAAGGCCAATGAGGAAAGACTAAAAAACTACAGAAAGCATATAAACTCACGTGAAACTATTATAACAAAAAGTCCATATCCATTAATGCAAAATTGACGCACTACAACACTGTCGTACTTCCGGAGGCACTGTATGCATCTGAAACAACACAAATAAGTGGGCAAACTAAAATCAAAGAAATAGAGAAACAAGAAAGGAAAATTCTCAGGAAAATTTTTGGCCCGATACAAGAGCAAGGAATCTGGAAGAACAGACCAACATCAGAATTATATAAATACATAGACATGATTACAGATACAATAAGGAAAAGAAGAGTGCAGTTCTATGGACATATCCACAGGATGAATGAAAACAGAATTTCAAAGCAATTCATCAACTCAGGCAGGGGAAAAACAAAATGGATAAAAGAAGTTGAAGAGGACCACAGACAAGCACACATAACAGTAAACAATGCAGAAAATAGAACTGAATTCAGGAACATCATGAAAAAACATAAATTTGACACCACAACACAGAAGAGACCAGAATGCAAATGGACAGCGGAGCGAAAGAAACAACACAGTGAACACATGAAGAAAATTTGGGCTCAGAAAAAACATAAACAATCATCATAAAGGAATTCAAGTTCAAACGCTCTCTTTAAATGAGAATAATCGAAAATAATAATAATAATAAAGTTCAGAATGCTATAGTAAAAGAACTTTGACAGACAAGTCCAAATGGAAGATTTCTTTGTAATCATAAAGCAATTACTTTTCAAATATAAGACCAACAAAATATCAAGAACTGTTACAGAGATAAATCATTAAAAAAAATTTCCATAATTCGAATCTTCAAAATGATAAGCGCAATGTCATCTTCGAAGGGCTGTATCTCTGAGCAGAAATTTTTTTGCAGAAACCAAAAAAATACGTGTTCCTTACCTAGTCCATTTCAGCATATGCTACATTCTATAACATCCGAGACGATGAAGGTACGATTTTTTTTTTTTGCTAGCCTGCCAGAAGTGATATGGACTATGCCAACTACAGTGTAATAGTTTCTCGGCTACCGGATAATTTCTGCACTAATGTAATTTCAGAAGTGTATGAGGGGATGCCCTAAGTGCAATTGACCAACCACCTCCCCAATAAATTTGCGACTATAGTGACATTCATGATGTTACACAAAAAAAGACATGGCCATAATTCTAATATTTCTCGAATGGGACTTATTTGTGAGAACTGCAATTCAAAGTTTTACCTCGTTCACGACGAACAAATTTTCTGTTCTTTCCATTTTACTTTCAGGTTTACAGTGTGGCATCAACGTTTTAATATCTTCCATGAGATGCCTGTCCCTATGTGAAATGCGCCGTGTTGCGAACACGAGCACGCGTTGCTTGTTAATCCATTTCACCTGGACAAAAGGAAATATTGCAATGAGAACTCAGAAACATAAAACTCCTGAAATGTCAGCTACAATAAATTTTAAAACCTTCTTCGGCACAGGTTCGTCTGAATATCGTGTAGTAGGCAGCGCAATTCCATCTGATTCCTCTTTGTCATTCGCTGTTTCCTGCCAGGTCCGCTTCACCATTACTCCGAATGTTCCAAACAAACCACGTGCGTACAACACTCACGCCTTGACTTAAACACTGACAAATTGAAAACAAACGCAAAGATTCATACAACTGAAAGATGATTTACTAATCACACGCATTATCGAGGCGAAATATACGTTATAGAAAATGCCTATCGACAATCGATACCAGCATATAAACTATAGCAAAAAATTGTGATGAATAGGTTTACATGTATTGAAAGTTGAACAATAGTCTAACAGTCTAACCAGTACGAGTGTCTAACATGTTAGACTGTGGTTGAACCTAAACAACGCGGAAATAACGTACTATCCGGACTAATACGACAGTCTGAAAAGTTAAAAGCCTTCGTCTTACTGGAGTTATGTCATTTCCCCAAGAGTACTCATAACCTTTACCTAGCAGCAAGTAGCATCCATTAAGTAATTTGTTTCTTTCGTTGACTTTCATAGTTGTCGGTCCACTCTTCACTGGAATGTATAAAAGCGTGCTTCGTCAGCGTTGTTTGGCTTATTGATACAAAAAAATGGTGCCTTGAGAAATCGAGAGATGAATTTTATAACGATAGAGAATAAAAGAAGATATTTATAAATGACGCCTTCAAATATAGAAATGTATCCTCAGAGATCAAATATCAAACAATGTTACAAGAGAAGAAATTAGTTCAGGTGCACTGTTAGCTGCAACAGGCAGAAGATGTCCTTCTTTGGTGTTGTACATTTTAGCGACTTTGACCGAGAATAACGCACGCTGCAGCGATCTTCTTTGGCATACCAGTGTAGAATTGTGCGCAGAAAGGGATAAATGAAAAATTCGTGTAATACACACTTTCATTTATATATAAAAGCCGACTTCGGAGTTTCCCTTTGTGTGAGACCGTGTGTGCGAGATTCGTGGGCCGATACATTCGTATATTTTACTGTTCGCGTCGCTTCTGCATAATCTTTCACTGATTCTATCAGTACTCATTTTTATTACAATATATTGTGAAATTTCGAAAAATATTAGTATTTTCATCATCAATTATAGGCTTTTACTTAATTGTTCTCTTTTAACAGTTTTGAGAACAGTAGGCCCATCCACGTTCAAAACAATTTCATTGTGCAATTACGTGAGAAATATGCTATTTCTGAGAATTTTGGGACGCTTACAAAACTATATTTATGTAAGTTACCAGTACGAGAGTTTTGAATATGTAAGTTGTTTCGTAGCAAATCAGCGTCTTTGGTTAACATTTCTGCCAAAGAATACATGATCTCTGAAATTCACAGTATATCAAGGCACATAAACGTGCGATTTTGAGAATTTTGGAGCCTGCCATCACCCTTTGGATAACCTACGAGCAATCTGCAGTAAATCGTCCTTTGTGATTTAGTTACTGTAGTAGATATTCTAATAAACATATTGTGTTTCCTTAAAGAGGGGTAGCCCTATATATTATCTACATTTATTGTAAACTAACACTGTTTTCGAATTGCTAACAACTATAATCTGCCCCAAAACGTTTCAGGAAATTAGTAACTTTAATCACAGGTTTTTGTTTTCTTTTAATAGAAAACTCATTTTGTGTATTTGTCTCCATTTTTAAAGGGAATTAGCAATAATTTAGTTCAACAAATTAAATGACAGTCAGTGGGTTTATTTTAAAGTTATTTGTTCTTCTTGCAATAACTTGCACCAAGCAAAATATAGCCGTACTGTGAATGCTGATCTCGAACACAGTACGAGTTGGTTGACGTTTGTACACCACTGGGAATCGCCCAGACTACTATCAGACTATTGGTAGCTACCACAAATTGGTGAGTTGGAAGAGCTCCCAAGAGTTGTGCTCCTGTAATACTGGTACTAGAGGTATCTCAAGTACTATACTTTCCTGTGAATTCTGTCTCCTCTGCAAAAAGTATGGGATCTGTCATTATTTGTCCACTAGACTGTGATGCGTGTGCAGGGTGGACAAGGACTAGGTATGACTCAAGGTGTTGCACTGATCCCTCTAATCAGTAAGTTTGAAATTCTCTCTTTCTCTGAAACTGAAACTAATCCTGTGGGACTCACTTCACCTATCTTGGGGAAACCTGTTTTGTCTGGTGTTAAGAGGAGGGAGATGCAGAAGAATAGAAGGGGTCTATATGTATAGTGAATTATGATACATCTTAGGGAAATAGCACCAAGGGACAGAAAAGGATACCAGTGTGTGTACCTGGGGGCCTCATTCTACATTTTGAAGAGGTTATTCCAGCAGCCATTGATGGAACAGGGTGCAACCAAATGCAGACTGAGGAGCACATTGGAACAAATGATACCTGTCGTCTGGGCTCCAAGATTACACTTTGGTCACACCAGCGACTGGCAGAGAAAATTGAGAGGCCCAGCCTTGTGCATGCAGTTTCAATAAAGCTCACAATTTGCAGCATTGATGGCCGAACTGATTGTGGTCCTTCAGCAATGAGTTGAGTGGAAGGACCAAACCAGAGACTTCGAAGGTTCTGTAAGAAGCTATGCTGTGACTTCCTGGCCTTGCGCCATAGTGTTGAGAACTGTAGGATCCCCCTATGTGGGTCAAGTGTGCACTGCACCTCAAAGGCTGCTACTCAGGTAGCTTACTGTGTGTGGGGTGCACACAAAGTTTTTTTTTTTTTTAGATTAGGTGACTATCCATCCAATACAAATAATTATAGCTGTAGGAAACCCAGAAGTATCAGTATGTGATAGAAAGAAATACCGCCCACCAATAAGTGTATTAAAATCTTTATAGCAAGTTGCTGAAACGTTTGCAACAAATTGCCACAGTTAAAAGCGCTTATGAAAATCAGTGAAGCTCACATAAAACTAGGTACAGAAAGGTGGTTGAAACCTGAAACTGATCACAATGATTTTTGAGGAAAATTTAAGTGTATATCGAAAAGATAGGCAAATGGGAAATTAAGGTGGTGTATTTGTCACAGCAGACAAGAAACTCAGATCCACTGAGATAGAAATTGAAGCTGCATGTGAAATTGTCTGGACAAGACTCAGTATCAGGGATGGACCTAAAAATATAACTGGATCCTTATATCGTTCATTAGATTCATCTCTTGACATAACCGAGAACTTTAGATAAAACCTCAGTTCATTTGTACCTAAGTTCCCCAATTACACTGTAATCATCAGTGGAGACTTTACTCACACAACAAGTAACTAGTAAAATTACAATCTTGTTACTGGTGGGCGTGATAAGACACCCCGTGAAACAGAACTAAATACCTTTTCTGAAAACTATCTAGAACGATAGTTAGGAACCCCACTCATGATGGAAATATATTGGATAAAATGGCAACAAATACACCTGACCTCTTTGAGGATATCCACATCGAAGCTGGTATCAGTGTCCAGGACACCGTTATGGGAACAATGATTACCAAAGCACGAACATCAGCTAAAACAAGCAGAAAGAAATATATGTGCAGCAACAAAGGCAAACAAAATCAGTATTGTTATACCTCAAAAAGGAACATGAAACTTTCAGCAGAGGGCAGGAGCATGTAGAAGAGCTATGACTGAAGTTTAAAAGAAAAGTGATCATGCACTGGATAGATATGTACACAGGAGAAATGTTCATAATGGGAGGGAACCTCCATGGTATATGGTAACTTAATGAAATTTCTCGAGAAACAGAGATTACTGCATGACAGGTGTAAAGCAAATCATATGTCTTTAAACAGAGGGATGCTGAATGGGACGCATTTGTCTGTCTAAAAAGGAGTGTGTGGTGCCTTTAATAACAATTATAGCAGAATATTGTCAGATTATTTTTCAAAAAACCCAATGTTCTCATGTGGAAGCTGTTAGTAACATAAAAGTCGGTATTGGATGAGACAGAAACTGAAACCGAGGGTAGCAAACCAAAAGCTGAAATGCTTAACTCAATTTTCGAATGTTCCTTTGAGAAGCAAAATGTAGAAGAATGGCTCCATTTTAATCATTGTACCAGTCAATAGATGAATTAAATAAGTATTTGTGTTAGTGGTGTTGAAAAACAGCTAGAATCGTTGAAATTGAACAAAGTTCCAGGGCCCAATGAAATCCCTGTCAGATTCCATAATGAAGTTGCGACTGAGTTAGCCATTCTTCTAATTATAATCTGTTGTAGATCCCTCAAACAAAAAACCGTGCCCAATTCTTGGAAAAAAGCGAAGATCACACCCTTGCACGAGTAGAATAGTGGAAGTGATACACAAAACTACCGCCAAATATCCCTGACCTCGATTTCTTGTATAATCTTAGAACATATTCTAAGCTAAAATATAATGAGGTATCTTGAACAGAATGAACTCTACAGTGCCAGCCAATATCGATTCCAGAAACGCCGATCATGTGAAAGCCAACTCGCAGTTTCCTCACATGACATACTAAAAGCTTTGGATAAATGCCATATGGTAGATCCAGTGTTTTTTGATTTCTGAAGAACTTTTTACTCAGTACCACAATTACACTTATTGTCAAAAGAACGATCATATGGGGTATCAAGTGAAATTTCTGACTTGACTGAGAACTTTTTAGTATTGAGGACATAACATGCTATCTGGGCTGGAGAGTCATTGTCAGATGTAAAAGTAACTTCAGGTGTGCCCCTGGGAAGTATGGTGGAACCCTTGAAATCATGTTGTATATTAATGGTATTGGTCAAAATATCAGTAGTAACTTCAGACTTTTTTCAGATGATGCAGTTATCTAGAATTAAATGCTAGCAAAAGAAGCTGTATAAATATTCAGTCAGATTACGATAAGAGGACAGAGTGGTGCAAATGATTGGCAACTTGCTTTAAATGTTCATATATTAAAATTGCGCACTTTAAAAAACGAAAAAAATGTAGTATATTATGACTACAACATCAAAGAGTCACTGTTGGAATTGACCAACTCAAACATATACCTGGGAGTAACACTTTGTAGGGATATGAAATGAAATGATCACATAGTCTCAGTTGTGGGTAAATCAGGTGGTGGGTTTCATTTTACTGGCAGAGTACTGGGGAAGTGCAATCCGTCTACAAAGGAAATTGCTTCCAAATCATGCATGCCACCAGTTCTAGAATATGCCACACTCATATTACTTGTCGTAACCTCTTGGTGCAGCATTACGCCCTGCTGCTCTTCTAGGAGCCCAGCACTACTGTCCAGTCAGTGAACAAGATACAGTAATCTGGGTTGCTCCAGTGTGTTGCGAAAAGTGGTGAATATGACACCTGCAGAAAACACTCAACGACAAGCCTGCCCTTACACATATAAATACATATGTATGGACCAGGCTGTTGGTGAGTCATTAAGTCAGAATCCACTGAAGTGTGTGATTCTACCGTGAGACTGCCACTGCACACCTGTCAATCTGGCAGTACTTCCTGCCTGAGGGTCCAGCCGCAGCTTTAATAGACTGACAGTCAAACTCAGGCCTTCCTAGTAACCAAGCCACTGGTATCTGCGAATACCATATGCCACTATCCAGAAGTTGAGACTGGGGTTTGCATCCCATACGGTTACACTTTCATCACTCGCCATAACTGGGTAAGTCTTCCAGTCACCTTGCTAGCAGCCTAGGTGGGCCAAGCCACCACATAAGCACCTAAACAGTTCAGACACTGCTGCCTTTGAACGTATACATCTCAAGACCGTTCCAGTCCCAAGCCACATTAGGTGTAGTTTCTGCTGACATTAACAAGACTGACCATTGGGTACTGTGTTCAGTAGGTTCGACTACCAACCTGACTTGGACACGTGTACTGAAAGAAACTATAGGGAAATAAATAAAGTTTCAAAAGTCTTCAAGGTGCCTGTGACTTATCCTGCGCACCAACCTCCACTAGAGAACAGTTACATATCTACAACTGCTGTCAGAACTACTGGTGGTGGCTACAGAGGTGGTCTCATGTCGGCGTCAGTGAAGGGCAACAATGGTAGTTACATTTCAGCAGCGAAGATCAGCAGGGCGATAGAAGTGCCAAATTTAAGCTTTTGTATCGTCCTCTATTGTTATTACTTTCCTTTCCCTTTTCTATACCTGGTGATATTTTTATTTTGTACTTCTGGTAGTCATAGATGTTAAGCAGAATGGCACCATGTGAAAAGGTATCAAGTCAAGAAACAACTCATCACTTGCTTCATTAGACTAGTCAAATATGAGCTCATAACGTACAATTACAAGAGAACACTATAGGTTATGGGAGGAGAGAAAGGAACGGTCGTCTACCAACTTCTCCCTGCTTTTCCTAGACACCAGCACACCATCGTTGGTAATTCCTTTTTCAGAAAAATCAAGAAAAGCTATTTTGATTTTTGTAAGTAGTTTAGTTGCAAGGTTGGGGAGGATAGAATGGTCGCAAGTTGGAGCTATGGGGTGGTTAAGGTTGACAGGTAATGCTACGATGTATGTGATGTCCCATGAAAAGTTACAAAGTCCCTGATCTATCCAGGACCAACAGGAAGGAGTATTGGAACTGTGTAGCAGAAAAAAATACCTCTAGGTATTATTGTGGACAGTAGTATAAATCAAAGGCAACAAGAGTTCGTGGAAAATTTTCTTGACTGAATTAGAAAGTTAACTATTTATACTTATGAGATGATGAATAACGACAACTCCAACAAAGCAATTCGTCAAGAGACATAGCACAGGGTGCTAGACGTGTATTTTCGGGGACTACCAGCAGAAATTTTCCATGAAGTGTGGGTAGAATTTCCAAAGTGTTTAAACGAAATTGTCGATACTACATCAGCTTTAGCAGAAACAGATGTGGTGTCCATAACTAGGGAAAATTAGTTAATTCTTAATGCAGATATCGTATGCTATCGATGTGGTCAGCCTGATCACATTTGGTGGGTGAAACTGTAGAAATCTTCATTGATACAGGTGTAAGCGAACTGGGCACTTGGAATGGGAATGGGAATGTCCAAGGGCAACGGGAAGGTGGACGTGGGTTAGACCTCAGACTTGGTCCTAAAAGTGACAAGGAACTGTGCTAACACTGTGCAGCGTTCCTACTAAATGTGATCACAGGATACCTGTGTGCAGAATCAAAGGCAGAAGATTGTTTAGCCGGCTGTGTAGGAAGAAGTGTGTGTAAATTTTTACTGGATACGAGTTCACAGATATGTACAGCAAGTCAGGATGGACTTGGTGTAAGGAATTTGAATCCGCCTTATTGCAAAGTAAGTGGCGTATGTAGTGTTCGTATTCATACATTCAATTTGGCATTGATGACATTCCAAGAGGAAGGGGAAGAGTTCCAGGCTTCTGTGGAAGTACTCTCTCGGAATGGCGATAGCTATGGTGCAGGAAGTTCCACATAAAACTGATACGCCTCACAGACTGTCTCGAAAGTTGGCTACAGTGCACTTATCGGAAAGTTGAGTGTAGCTGTGTGCCTATACATCAGCTATTGTGAAAAGATCGTATTGTGAGTTGTTACAGAAGTGGGGCTGTTTGTGTTAGAACAGCGATTGATATTATGGAGTGTTACATAAAGACAGGCTTCATCAAGACGTAACAAAAAAGTTTCATCTGAATTATCCTGGTAGAAAACTCCCCATGAAAAGAATTATTCAAGACCTGTACAAGAAATGGAGGGCTGTAGAATCTGTTCAGAAAGGGCAGAAGAATAGGCCAATTACAATGGGGACGCCCCAAACTATAGACAGAATTCACATGGACTTACGAGAAGTTTGTGCAAGTCGGCAAGGAAGTTATCACAGAAGGTTGTGTATCTTGTACATCTGGCTTTCAAAAGCTACTTGGACCACTTGCTTTACTTCATTCCAGATGAGGCCTGGTTTCATTTGTCAGGTTATGTAATCTTCCAGAATTGGTGATACTGGTCACAGGACAACCCATATATTCTGGATGAAGAACTTCTTCACTCAGAGAAGGTAGGTGTTTGGTGTGCATTGTACAGCATGTGCATTATAGGCCCCTATATTTTTAATTACACCTTAAACAGTGCTAGATATCTAGAGATCCTCAACTCTTTCTATGAACAACTACCATACACAAAGAAGCTGTGTGCAGTATTGGAAAAAAGTGGAAAAGCCACTCACACATTCAACCAAAGTATGGCCCTCATCACCAATGTGTTCCCTCAAGACCGACTTGTCACTAGAGGTCTCTGACCCTTAAGGTCCCTCGACTTAACATCATGTGATTTTTATTTATGGGCACTACATAAAGCAAACTGTACTCTAACAGCCCTCATACAATAGTCGGTCTTAAATGAAAAATTACTAGAGACTTTAACAGCATCACACCTGCAGAATTACAGTGTGTTGCTGGTAGTAAGGAGTCAACGATTCCTGGATACCCATGGTCACCACTTAGAGCATCTCTTATTAACAGGTAACCATACGTTACTGATATATTTTTTTTAGTTAGCTCATAGTCTCTCCATGAACCATGGACCTTGCCATTGGTGGGTAGGCTTGTGCGCCTCAGCGATACAAATAGCTGAACTGTAGGTGCAACCACAACAGAAGGGTATCTGTTGAGAGACCAGACAAACGTGTGATTCCTGAAGAGGGGGAGCAGCCTTTTCAGTTGTTGCAGGAGCAACAGTCTGGATGATTGACTGATCTGCCCTTGTAACATTAACAAAAACGGTCTTGCTGTGCTGGTACTGCGAATGGCTCAATGCAAGGCGAAACTACAGTCGTAATTTTTCCCGAGAGCATGCTGCTTTACTGTATTGTTAAATGATGATGACGTCCTCTTGGGTAAAATATTCAGGAGGTAAAATAGTCCCCCATTTGGATCTCTGGGTGGGGACTACTCAGGAGGACATCATTATCAAGAGAAACAAAACTGGCGTTCTACAGATCGGAGCAGGGTATGTCAGATCCCTTAATTGGGTAGGCAGATTAGAAAATTTAGAAAGGGAAAAGGACAGGTTAAAGTTAGATATAGTGGGAATTAATGAACGCCGGATGCAGGAGGAACAAGACTTTTGGTCAGGTGAATACAGGGTTATAAATTCAAAATCAAATAGGGGTTATGCAGGAGTAGGTTTAATAATGAATAAAAAAAGGAGCACAGATAAGGAACTACAAACAGCATATTGAATGCATTATTGAAGCCAAGATAGACACAAAGCACATGCCTACCACAGTAGTATAAGTTTATGTGCCAAGTAGCTCCGCGATGACGAAGATATTGAAGAAATGTTTCATGAGATAAAAGAAATTATTCAGATAGTCACGGGAGTTGAAAATTTAGTAGTCATAGGGGACTGGAATTCGGTAGTGGGAAAACGAAGATAAGGAAAAGTAGCAGTTGAATATGGAATGGAGGTAAGGAATGAAAGAGGAAGCTGCCTGGTAGAATTTTGCACAGAGCATAATTTAATCATAGTTAACACTATGAATAATGAAAGAAGGTTGTATGCATGGAGGAGGCTGGAGACACTGGAAGGTATCAGACAGATTATACAATGGTAAGTCAAAGATTTTGGGACCAGGTTTTAAATTGTAAGACATTTTCAGGGGCAGATGTGGACTCTGACTACAATCTATTGGTCATGATCTGTTGATTAAAACTGAAGAAACTGCAAATAGGTGCGGATTTAAGGATGTCGGACCTGGATACACTGAAAGCACCAGTGGTTGTAGAGCATTTCAGAGAAAGCATTAAGAAACGATTGACAAGAACGGGGGAAAGAAATAGAGTAGAAGAAGAATAGGTAGCTTTGAGAGATGAAATAGTAAAGGCAGCAGAGGATCAAGTAGATAAAAAGACGAGGGCTAGTAGAAATCCTTGGGTAACAAGAAATACTGAATTTAATTGATGAAAGGAGAAAATATAAAAATACAGTAAAAGAACCAGGCAAAAAGGAATGCAAACGTCTCAAAAATGAGATCGACAGGAAGTGCAAAATGTCTGAGCAGGGATGCCTAGAGGACAAATGTAACTATGTCGAGGCATATATCATTAGGGGTAAGAGAGTTTCTCCCAACAGGAAAATTAAATGGTGCTTTGGAGAAAAGAGAACCACTTGTATAAATATCAATAGTTCAGATGGAAACCCAGTTCTAAGCAAAGAGGGGAAAGCAGTAAGGTGGAAGAAGTGTACAAAGGGTCCATACAAGAGGATAATATTATAGAAATGGAAGAGGATGCAGATGAAGATGAAATGGGAGATACGATATTGCGTCAAGAATTTGACAGAGCTCTGAAAGACCAAAAACTAAGCAAGACCCCAGGGGTAGACTGCATTCCATTAGAGCCACTGATAGCCATGGAAGAGCCAGACTAACAAAAGGCTACCATCTTGTGAACAGAATTTTGAGACAGGTGAAATATCCTTAGATTTCAAGAAAAATATAATAATTCCAATTCCAAAGAAAACAGGTGTTGATCGATGTGAAAAATACTGAACTATCCGTTTAATAAGTCACAGCTGCAAAATACTAAGATGAATGATTTACAGATGAATGGAAATACTAGTAGAAGCAGACTTTGGGAAGATCAGGTTGGATTCTGTAGAAATGTTGGAATATGCGAAGCAATACTGACCCTACGATTTATCTTAGAAGGTAGATTAAGGAATGGCAAACCTACGTTTCTAGCATTTGTAGACTTAGAGAAAGCTTTTGACAATGTTGACTGGAATACCCTCTTTCAAATTCTGTAGGGGGCAGGGGTCAAATACAGGGAGCAAAAGGCTATTTGCGATTTATACAGAAACCAGATGGCAGTTATAAGAGTCGAGGGGCATGAAAGGGAGACAGTGGTTGTAGCCTATCCCTGATGTTATTCAATTCGTATATTGAGCAAGCAGTAGAGGAAACAAAAGAAAAATTTGGAGTACAAATTAAAATCCCTGGAGGAGTAATAAAAACTTTGAGGTTTGCCAATGACATAATTCTGTCAGAGACAGCAAAGGACTTGGAAGTACAGTTGAACGGAATGGATAGTGTCCTGAAAGGAGGATATAAGATGAACATTATCAAAATCAAATTGAGGATAATGGATAATGGATTAAATCAGGTGATGCTGAAGGAATTAGATTATGAAATGAGACACTTAAAGTAGTACATGAGTTTGCTATTTGGCGAGCAGAATAACGGATGATGGTCGAAGTAGAGAGGATATAAAATGTAGCCTGGCAATAGCAAGGAAAGCGTTTCTGAAGAAGAGAAATTTGTTAACATCGAGTATCGATTTAATTGTCAGGAAACCTTTACTGAAAGTATTTGAATTACGTGTAGCCATGTACGGAAGTGAAACTTGGACGATAAATAGTTTAGACAAGAAGAGATTGGAAGCTTTCTAAATGTGGTGCTACAGAAGAATGCTGAAGGTTAGATGGGTAGATCACATAACTAATGAGAAGGTACTGAACAGAATTGGGGAGAAGAGGAATTTGTGCACGAACTTGAAGAAGGGACCGGCTGGTAGGACATGTCCTGAGGCATCAAGGGATGACCAATTTAGCATTGGAGGGCAGCATAGAGGGTAAAAATTGTAGAGGGAGACCAAGAGATGAATACAGTAAGCAGATTCAGAAGGATGTGGGCTGCAGTAGTTACTTGGAGATGAAGAGGCTTGCTCAGGATAGAGTAGCATGGAGGGCTCCATCAAACCACTCTCTGGACTGAAGACCACAACAACAGTTCGTCGTTACTTGAATCTCGGCCGTGAGGCATACAGGTTTCGTGTGGGACACTCTGTATCATACTTGGGCTGGATTTTCTTAGAAAACATGATGCCAGAGTCGATGTGGGATGGGGCATGATAGAGCTGGACAGAACATCGTTCTGCTTAGGCCTACTGCCAGAAAGATCGAAATTCCCTAAGGCATGTCCCATCAGCCAGGAAAGCTACCTAAATTTCCTGCATTGCCCCTTAGAATCGACTGGTGTGATATGACACCAAAAGCTACAGGGAACGAGTCTGGGTAGGCAAAGGAGTGGATTTACCAGTTAATTCTTTGTGTGTACTTGAACACTTAGTGGAAAATGAGGAACTGTATAAAGCACATTCTTTTGTGTCCTATAGTTCATTATACACGCAAGAGGATGATGGAAGCCAGGTAGTGCGCATCAGAATAGATAATTTTGGTTCAGTGGAAGTGGAGCTATCATGAAGGGCATTGATAACCTGTAAGTGGTGAAAGATGAAGAACTGACTATGGATTTCAATATAAAATGCTCTAAGCTGAAACAGTCTGCCAATTTAGCCATGTGCTGGGGGGGAATAGTGTCACTTATGCAAGAAAATTATAGGGAGGAGAGGAAAATTTATTAGTGGAATACACACAATTTTGTGACCCTCCAGGAACATTGCCAGCTACACTGATAACGTAGCATAGGATTCCTGCTGACAATGAACCGCTTGTGTACAGGAAATTATTCTGAGTTCCACTTAATCTCCAACTGCTGAGGTAGGAATTTATCAGTCTACAACCCTGTGATGGGATAACAGAAGCGATTACCAACCTGTGAGGTGTGCCAGTAGTAATTGTACAAAATAGCTCATATGCTAGTAAGGCATATACGTCTGTTGTGAGTATTGGTATTTAAAACAACAAATCAATATGTGTATGTGTACCCAATGCCAAACATCACAGAAACTTTAGATATCTAGGGGCAATGTGATTATTTTATGGCCATGGGCTTGCAAAGTGGGTATCATCAGTTGGAGTTTGTGCCAGCGGTTCGAACCCAAGACCACATTTCAAGTTCTTTTTGGCCATTACCAATACTGCCAAAGGCCATTTAGACTGAACAATGCTTTGTCAATATACGAATGCCTATTAGCTGGTATATTACAAGATCTAAAACTAAGATAATGTGTGATATACTTACACGAATTCTTTTCCAATTACATCCAGTAACATGTGAAAAGTCGACTATGAGCTCCACAACAAACACCTGGTTTGAAAAAGTCTTTGTGCAATTAATGGAATTACTGACCACTGGTCCCCTCCTCACTTTCGCAGATTATCAGATACAATTCATTTTATCTTGTGATGACAGCTATCATACTGGGTGCTCTAAGCTAGGAAATAGATGGAATAGAGTTCCTAATAGCTATGGTTCTATGCATCTAAATTAGGTAGAAAAGAATTACTGAACCAAGAAAGATGATGCTTAGCTTGATTTATGAGATGAGGGACTTCAAATTTGTAATGGATGGCACAGCATTAAAATGGTTAATGAGCTTCAAAGATCCAACTAGCTGTTCAACCTGATTGGCTTTACAAGATATTCAATTTTATTTCGGAGTAATACACTGCCCCAGAAAATATACAGAAATGCAAATGGTGTATGTGATGGAATGTGGTGGCATTTCTGCAGATAATGGGAGAAAGGCTCAGGCCAATGACAAAAAGCAGTTAACAATGAGAACTCAGTTTCGTTTTGATGATGGAGTATTATACAAACAAACAAAGTGTGGATACCATATTGTAGTGGGCCAGTGTTTAGTAACACTAGACATTGAGAGTCAGTGACAGGGGGGAGCAAAGGTCATTGTTTTGTCAGAGATGGCTAGAGGAAAAACGACACTTTGTGGGTGACGGAGTGGGCTCTTTGCCTGTCTCAGAGGGTGAGGTGTGAGTGAGACATTGTTGGTTCCACTAACAGTCATTTATTGAGACATAACACTCTTTAAACAAACAGAGTAATGCATCGTGTTTTAACTCGCTCAATTCCTCGCAACAGCGGAGCGGTGGAGTTGTAACATGCAGGTTCTGGTGACCATTGATGCAGCGATGGCTCGTGTTGCAGTAGCGCGCTGGCGGCTTATTCTTCCATTCATTTAATTAATAGAGATAGCAGCTTCAGCTTGGACAAACCATGGAATCCGGCAATTTCTGTAACGTCACAAAGACGTTGCGATAGTGCAGCTCACAGTGATACATCGATATCACTGTGTGGATGGACTCTGCAGCCATAGATCTAATTCTGTACGTATGTCATACCTCTTTGCCGCCGATCAGCGTCTCTGGCGCCTTCTGTATCTGTGGTCACATGCGCAGTGCTTCGGTCCGTGGGTTTAAAACGATGGAGCAAGTGTTGGACCATCTATCACCTTGGCTCACTCCGAAGATGGCTGGAGGGTATTCAGCCGAAATATTAGAAGAAGAAGTTGAATTTATGCAGCTGCACGCACGAACTTTTATTGAACAGCTTTGAAATGCTTAGGATCAAATAAAGCAGAAAGTATAGATAAGATTCCATGGATTTCTTAAATATTTGGGAGAAGTATCAACAATACGATTATTCACATTGATGGGTAGAATGTATGAAACTGGAGATATACCATCAGACTTTCAGAAAAACATCTTCCATACAATTCCGAATGGAAAGCGCCGACAAATGCCAAAATTATCGCACCATCAGCTCATGAATCCGAATTGCTGACAATAACAATATACAGAAGAAATGAAAAGAAAATTTAGGATCTGTTACAGGATGTCCAGTTTGGCTTTAGGAAAGGTAAAGGCACCAGACAGGGTGTTCTAACGTTGCAATTGACACTGGAAGCAGAAGTGTGGCACAACGTTTTTTCCTTCTTGTGATGTGCACAATTTTATATTACTAAACATTTACGGCAAGTTGTCAGTCTTCGCACCCCTTTGAAATCTTACCAAGATCTGGCTGATTTATGTACCTTCCTTCAGACAGTTTTTCATTGCAGATAACTGATCATCTCCAGAAAGTCTGAGGTTACTATTCATATTGTTTGCAAGATCATTAATATACAATATGACTTCAAGGATCTCAACACACTTCCTGGGGTACATCTGATGGTACATCTACATCTGTCGATGACTCTAGATTCCAGATAGCGTCTGCGCCCTCCCTGCTAAGAAATCCTCAATCCAGTCGCAAATTTCGCAATCAAGTCCAAAAAAATCGATCATGTGAAACCCAGTTCGCACTTTTGTCACGTGACATACTGAAAGCGTATTTGGTTCAGTACCACATCTACACTTACTATCAAAAGTGCGGTTGTATGGAGTATCATGTCACAAGAATTTGTTTCAAATATGACAAAACAAGACACAGTAGGTACATTAGACACTAATGTGTCATCAATGCATTCAATGTAAATCATGTATAAAGACCTTACTGAACTAATGAAGAATTTATTTAATAATTTTTCTGCACAATAAACCGAAAAACTTGATGAAAAATTTCGTGATTTTAAAAATGAACGAAAGCAAACATTTGATGTTTTTAAGAACGACGTATCACGGAGGTTAATTATTTTAAGTCAAATCTACACTTTAACCTTTCTAGTGATTTAACATGCAAACTTGCAGATATGGAGAAGAAATTAAAGGTGAAATTATTCACTGATTTGTCTCAGGAGACAAATAACCTACATCAGAAAGTGTCATTTACAGACAAGGCACAAGAGGAAATGGCAGGTATAGTAAAGATCGTGAGTGATGTGTAGACTCAGATGCAGGAAATCGCGAACAGAATTACAATAGACTGACTTCTGTCAAACAAAGGGACTGTGGCTAACAAGTTCACAATGCACCCCCCCACAGCTGGCAATAACCAAGACAGTAACTGGCAGGAACAAACGGCAAATAGACCATCCATCTGTTATCCTCCTTGTGGTATCGATAGCTACGATGCCAGTGCTTAGGTTGGCATTACGACAGACACCGACGACAGCGCCCTCTAGCCGGAGTTGGAGAGCTCTACGAGCATCGCTACAGTCTCGCCCATTTCATCAGGTGCAGCCAGCCAGGACACTTCGCTTCAGCTTCGCACCTATGTACAAAGTTATGTAATCGTTTATCACCTTGTTTTTGCACCAGTAAACCATTTTCTTACAGTACTGACTTTTATTACCTTTTCCCACTCCTACCCACGCGCCGCCTTCCAGGTGGGATACAAAACTCCTGACGAACAACTACATATCCAGTGGGGGCAAGGTAAGGAGAATTTGATTCCAGGGGAATACAGGACATGAACTGCTGAAGTCAAATTCACAATGTGCAGGTAGTTGAAGTTAAGCACAAAGCAGAGGCTAACCTCCCGACCAATCAGGAAAACTCGAACAGGTCACGATAAG
Source organism: Schistocerca americana (assembly GCF_021461395.2). Classification (NCBI taxonomy): domain Eukaryota; kingdom Metazoa; phylum Arthropoda; class Insecta; order Orthoptera; family Acrididae; genus Schistocerca; species Schistocerca americana. The sequence goes on from NC_060120.1 coordinate 416,730,528, forward strand.
CCCCGGTTCGCCAACCAATAAAAGGGATGGGGCATGCAATTTATTCCAAATTACTTCTTCAGATGTGACCAAGGGATAGATATGAAAGAAGAGCTGTCTCAGGAAGATGTAAACAAATCAGACAAGGATAATGAGGAGTCAGTGTAAGCCATAATTCATGCCTGGATATGTGATCTAGATGTACCTGTGGTACTTGATAACGCTGCATCGACAAACGTAATATCACAAGGTCGGTTTAATGAGCTATAAAGACGATGGTATTTACCAACTTTTTCAGTGCAGAATTGTCATATTCTGACCACAGTGGGACCAAGTTAAAAGGAGCTAAACTTCAGGCATTAGTAACCATTATCATCAGCAATTTTCCTCTAAGGTGTATTTTTCTGATTGTGGAAAAACTTGGAGTAAACTGTCTTGGGATGGATACCTTTAGACAATACGTAGTACAGACTGACATGTCACATACCCAGAGGAGTGTAGCGAACGATGCGGGAGACCTGCACTGCCGACTAGGCAAGGTCGTAGCGGGGGTGGTTTGCCATTGCCTTCCTCCAACCATAATGGGGATGAATGATGATGAAGACAGCCCAACATCACCCAGGCATCTCGAGGCAGGGAAAATCCCTGAGCCCACTGGGAATTGAACCTGTGCACAGGAAGTGAGAAAGCTACTGCAAGACTACGATTTACATAGGGCAAAGAAAATGTTTCTTTGCAGTCAACAGAGGTTATCAGTAAATTTAATTAAAACCAGCACAACCGAAAATACACTCAGTGAGTACTGAGGTCGGAGTACAATTGTCATATCCAAATGTTCTGTTTCCTGATACACAGAGGGGAGAGCAGCTGACTGAAGACATGAAACTGAAGACTCTCCTAGCCAAAGTAAGTTAATCTGCTTGTTTGACAGAGGATCAGAAGGACTTGCAAATAGTATTATCTCGGTATGTGCAAGTATTTAGAAAGTGCCCCATGATAATAAAGGCTTATGAGTATAGAATGGACGTTTACCCACATGTGATATTTAGTTTTCTTAATATCCACTTCCTTGGGCACAGAGATGCTGTAAGGAAAGAAATTGAAAGGATGATAAATTGGAAGATCATACACAATCTTACTCTCCATATTGTAGTCCTATGTTACCAATCACTAAGCCCAATGGTGGCATCAGGCTTGTGCTTGACTCTCGAATCATAAACACTCATTGTTCCTGTTAGGACAAGCCTTGACAGCATTGAAGAACAGTCACTAAAATTTAACAATGTTAAATATCGCATTATAATTGATTTAAAGACTTCGTATTGGCAAGTAGCATTCCATGAAGATAGTGGGAAGCACGCAGCCTTTTTCTGTGGGGGCCGGAGCTATGAATGTTGTTTTGCTGTTCAGTTCGAGCATGACTACAGGTGTCTTCATTTCTGCAGTACTTGAAGTACTGTACATGATCAAATGAAATATTTCAATGTAATATGTATATAACAATTGTTTACTTGGTTTTAAGAAAAAAATTTCACTTTATTTATATATTCTTAAATGGAAGCAAGGTGATTTATAGTAATTCGAGATTCTGTTTAATGTCAAAAGGCTATATGAAACATGAAAGTCAAACATCATCATAGTGGTGTCAGTTCATTCTACAATATGTACATTTCCCAAATAAAACATGACAATGTGCTTGAGATGTAAAACTTGAAGCAACATCACGAGAGAGAGAGAGAGGATGTGCAGGCATAGGAGCTAACACAAACGTCAGCAACCTTAGTGCATGTGGAGAAATACTTGTGTCCAACAGTGCTTTGCACATTGGATGCCATGAAAACTTGGCACCTAGCTCCCACAAAAGCTATATTCTGGAGGTTTTCATAAAAGTTAATTACTATTAACGTGGAGGAACCTACGCTGTAAGGATAAAACTAATACTGTAAGGAAGTTTAAAAGAAAGAAAATCTACAGAAGAAGAAAGAATACTAACTACAGAAGACTATCTGTACATTACACCACTGTTTACAGTATATACAAATTTTCATGATAGTTTATACTCAATGTATAACACACTATAAGGAAAGTATCTATATACAACTAAAAAAAAAGAATAAGTGCCGGACTATGATCACATTCTGAACGAACTACAAATGATAATATGGTGGTGCCCATCTACAACACTTATTAATTGAAGGTGCAACTGTAGTATGAATAGGGAAGGGTTGAAAAAGGTAAATCAAAACTACAGACATACTCTGAATATTTGCTCTCTTATAAAAGGACTGGTTTTGAGAATTAAAAAGTAGTTGATTAATTTACACGTCTGCCTACTTAAAGTAAAAAGATATGTATGTCAGAAGAAAAATAATGTTGGCCATGGAGTGTCTACGTTCTTAATTTGTTACCATTAAGTAGCTATTTCAGGTAAGGATAGAAGGACACGTGCTGCTAAAGACAGGGAGAATTTAGGTAGATGGTACCAAGGAAAGCAGGCCACAGCATAATGTGAGTAATCTTATGTACATATTGTGTATGAATGTGACAGAGTAAATGAGTGTATATGAAGAGACTGCAGTATGTAGAATATTATCTAATGACGTTTAGGACTACTACTAGTAGATCTAAACAACAAAAAGTGGCCAGACTGCGTATTAGAAAGCGCAACCTACTGATATGAGCGCCAAATATGAGGATACATGATGCATTTACATAGGATTATGACTTATCTGAATATTCTTCTACGATATTTTCTCAGCACAACCTTTGTAGTAACATATTTAAGCAAATCAGACTAAGAGCAGCCGACCAGTTGCAAAGGATAAAGTAATCTTTACCTAGGTTTCAATAGATATAAATCTATCTTCTTCAGAAGACAGCCTGGGGACAATGAACATCGTAATATATATTAAGGTATGAAACATGAGTCAAGAATGAAGTTTAACATATATTAGGAAAATATTGTATTACAAGATGTGAGAAAGATTCTTGGTACTTACAGTATTATAACAACATGAAGTGATATGTCCTTATCGTTTAGGCAAACATCTGCATAGTTACATTAATTATATAAAATATAGCCCTGAAAACAGGGTTTGTCAGACAAATAAAATAGGTACATAGAAGTTGCAGAGCGCCTAAGCGACTGAGTAAAATCGGCCAGCGTAGTAGCACAACGGCCAGGGCAGGTGGCGCTCATGTCGCGAACTATGTGCCGATAGGCGTACTGAAGTAACATTTGAAACATCAATATTAAATGCGTTCTTAAATAGAGTGATAGTAAATAAAATGGCAAGCATTTAACTCCCGTTATGACATTGTGGGAGGTATAGGAACAATAACGTAGATACATACATCAAAAAGACAGGTGGCGCTTCCGCCGTGAGTTACATGCAGTGGTCTATATAGCCAAAATATAAAAGTTATATTACCATATTAGTGAAGCATCAGAGGGTTGGATCCCCTCAGTCGACGACGTCAGGTTGCAACGCCTGGGCTGCTCTCAGGTTGTGATCTCCGTCTTCGGCGGTTGTGTCTGTCTGTCTGTCTGTCTGTCTGCCTGCCCGTCGCTTCCTGCTGTCGCTGTCCGTCCGTCCGTCCGTCCGTCCGTCTGCCTGTTCGCTGCCGTCTGCTGTCCGTCCGTCCGTCTGTTCGCCGCCGCCGCCGCCGTCAGCCGGTGCCCGCCGCCGCCGCCGGTGCCCGCCGCCGCCGCCATCCGGTGCCGCCTGGTCGCCGCCATCGCCGCCGTCCTGACCCTGGTCTACGGCCGTCTTCGTCTTCATCCGTCTTCGTCTTTGTCTGTCCCCAGTTTCTGTCCCTTCCTCTTCGTTCTGTTCGTTATTGCTTCTCTCTACCGTCATGTCCGCCCCCACCACCACCGTCACTACTACCACCACCGCCATAGTTTATACTTCCCCTTCCGCCGCCTCCACCACTATAACTTGGTGTGCCCAGTCCCACCCCCCTTCTTCCATCCCACCTCTCCTCACTCTCCCTTCACCCTCTATCTTTGTCGCCCCCTCTCCCGCTTCTTCCTCTCGTTCTGATCCTTTCCCCCCACTTCCCCTGCCTGTCACTGCAGCTCCGGCTCGGGTGGTGGCCCGTCGGGCCACTGTCCACGCCCAGCTCTCCCCGTCACCTTCACCATCACCGCCGCCACTGCCACCGTCATCGTCATCGTCGCCGTCGCCTTCGCCTTCACCGTCACCGTCACCATCTCCGGCGCCGACTCCGGCCCCGGGACCTGCCCCTCCCCGCCACATTCCCGTTGTTCCCATCCCCCACACCTCCTCCACCGCCGTCAAGCGCCCCAGTGGCACCCCTGCTCCCTCTACTTCCAAAAAGGCTTCGCCTCGTCCTCCTTCCCCCACCCATGATGCCATGGATGTCTCCCCGCCTGTCCCTGCCCCCTCATCCTCCTCCTCTACCCCCTCCTCCTACCGCTACCTCCTCTCCCGTCCTGATCCCTCTCTCCTTGAAGCCCGGAACCTCACCCTCTTCCTTCGCCAGCATTGTCCTGGTGCCCCCATCTCCCTCCTCACTCCTCGCCGTGATTCGGTCCTCATCTCCTCCCCCAGCCCCACCCTCCACACATACCTCCTTTCCCGCATCCCTGTCACCCGCTTTGGCCCTCATGCCTCTCTCACTCCTGCTCCTTCACCACCTCCCTCCCGCCAACCCCAACCTCCGCGTCGCCCGCCCACTCTCACCGCCGTGATCACTCGGCTTAGTCCAGTGATCACGGAGGAGGAGGTGTTGGCGGAGCTCAAGGCGCATCCCCATTTGGAGGTGCGTGCGGTTCGCCGCATACATAACGCTGCCGGCCCCACCCGCCTTATGCGGGTTTTTTCTGAGCACGCCCCCTCCATTGACCGTCTCCTGAAGGAGGGTGCCCTCCTTTTTAACCAGCGGTACAAGGTCGACCCCTCCCGTTCCCCTCCTCAATCCCTGCGCTGCCAGATATTCTAGATAAGGTAATACTATTCCATGAGCTCAAAGATTAAGAGATTTACCTGCTCATGGCAGATCAGCAAGAGACAGCCGTTGAATGATCAAAGAACATATTAAGTACTGTGTATTGAAACTGTAAGATGATGTTATATGCGTCCTAAGGGCGAAAGTAAAATCTTAACAGACAGTGGTATTGCAGTGTTGTTTTCAGCCCAAGTTATAAATTTTATAATGAATCTAGAAGTGAATATGTATAAATTGTACCATATATATACGCGATGTTTCAGCAAGATGTAGATATAGGGCTATATATGCATAGGTCAAATCAAATGCTGTTGAACTGTAACACTTATGTTGTATGTTATGTGAAACCTAATATGTATTGACAAAATAGACATCAAGAGGAACTATTCAGTTATCAAATGCTTGCTGTGTGTTTTAAGAGGGTTAAACTTGCACCTGTTGGGAAGTTGAGTGCATACAATGACCCATATGTTTTTAGTTTGTAGTGGTGGGGGACGCTAGACCTTGCTACAAGGGACCATATAAGGCGGAAACATTTGTGAACACCTTTGAAATAAATTTGGTGAGATTTTGACGTGATGCTGAATGTATGGGCTGATCTTGGACCACAGGTCAGAAATGACAGACCCTCCCATGGAAGCATTGGAAACTCTCAATCACGGATTTGCCTATACTCATTATCCCATGGAGCAGCTGCACAGACATTTTGACGACATGAAATTCGTCGTTATGTAAAAAATGTGGAAACAAAGCATACTTCTTAGCCATGTTGCATCAGCGGACTTCTGAGGTGCGTGCACAACAAACATTGCTTAACATGTGTGAGCCTAGCCCTGGAAAATGTGTGTAGCAGTTACTCCACAATAATGGAGCTGCAGACTCTGACTTTGAACATGTCCTTTGTCTTGTCATGGACTTGGAAAATTAAACTTTCAGAATATGTAAAACAGTAAAATAAGAGAGAACTGGCATGTCTATGGTAGACGTTAAAACAATATTGGCCATCAATAAAGTTATGTTAAACCCTGGTCAGGAAAAAGATACAATATAAGTTATAACTAAAAATAAATTGTAATATGTTATGATAGTATGCAGAAATGGCACCTTTACTGTATATTATCATCCAGTAAGCGTGGACCACACTAGTATAAAGTATGGGGGGGCGTTGTATTGGGACTTATGATGGTTTATCTATATGGTGTATGTTTTATTTTTCTCTGTTTATTTTTATCCATTTATTCGCCTAAGTAGTTTAAGGCAATGATTAAAATGAGGTATGCTCATAGCAACGAAGTCTGTGGAACTGGTGAGAAAAAAATTGAGAATATTAATTTTCTTACATTTTATACTGGATGTTTCATCGATCTTGTGCTATGTCTTTTCCCATCCATGATAGAGAGAGGACACGGATTTCTGTTTAGTTTGCTAATAGTGTGAAATACGTTAATTTTTATGGCAGGAAGTCAATATCACTTATGTCACTATTTAACTTGACCTACCTATCTGTGTCAATGGTACATATACTACTTTGGAGAAGGAACTAATTTCAGCACAGCAAGCTGGACGCTGTAACATTGTCTTTATAAAAGAGGAGGTGAATAATTTCAAGACTAGCACAAATATCAACTACCAATACAACATTGTATCTTACAAATTTTTCGTGTATACGAAAAATCACAAGCCTAACTGTTTGGAGTGTGCGTCACTGTGCATACATTAGCTGAGACATACGCTCTTGAGCAAATTCACTATTGTTGCACCCCTTGTGGGGTGCTAGCAAATTTCCATTACTATCCTTAAAATTATTAGTTACACAGCAGAACTACGCAGATGAACAATCACAGATTGTGCTTATTTGTAAGCTCATTCCCATCAAGAAGATAATTGTCTTCTCTTTTTGATAATCATATGGAGCAAACAACACTTAATTATTTATGAAAGAGAGATAGAATTATAATTGTGAGGCTGCAACACAGCTTGTTAATGTCTTACACTGTTTCTTTTGTGTTTTGTGTCCAATACAGATAAATGGAGCCAAGAAAACTTTCACAACAGAAATAGGAGAATCACTCCATAACAGGAAAATGGAAGTACTGAAAGGAAAACAAGAAAAATTAGCAACAACTCTAATTAAAAATTACAGCAACCCCACTAATTAAAGTAAAGATAGTCGAATTATTCTCTTTATCTTAAAGTGGATGGAACTTTTGACACCGAGATCTTCAATCATTACAAGTTAAAAATTGTATCTGTTGTATCCTGCCTGGATAGGCGGTGCATGGATCTGTTCCTGTGAACTACTTCTACAAAATAGCCCGAGAGTGAAGGACATGATTAGGAGCAGGAAAAGGTGAAGTACTTCAGTACTAGGGCGTGGCATCCTAGCTAACGATACCACACCCCTCCCCATGAAACGGCGCACAGTCGTTGAGTAGGGCTTCCTACGGCGGATGGAGGAATGCAGGGGCGGCGCAACTGAGGGGGGTGGTCAGCGGAGCTGCCAGGGCGTGCTGCCCACCCACGTCCCTGAATTGCTCACGAGGGAGCGAGGAAAACGCCCTGTGGAAAACCTACCCAGGACGCGCGCTGGCACTGGATATGCTCGGATGAGGAGGCGGAGCAACAACCCCCATTGGCAATAGCGGCAGCGGCAGCGGCAGCGGCAGGAGCGCCCTTGGCAGATGCGCGAGTGGCGGAGGCGCCGTCAGTGGAGTCGTGGGCTGAGGCGTCGGAAGCTGGGAAGCATCCAATTCTGCCGGAAAAGAACCAGCTACAGAAAACCGGGGGGGGGGGGGGGGGGCACAAACGGATCTGGTTCCGGAGTCACTCGACAGTGCTGGAGAGATCAGAAATGACAAATAAGGCGCAGTGAAGAATGCGCCCCTACTCCCAGCGCTGCCTGCCAAAGAAAACGCGATAGAACACCAAATCATGCGGCACCAAGCCAGATCGAGGCGAAGCAGCGGGAGCGCGCGGCGGCGAGTGCAATACCTGCAGGAGCGACCGATGGGCGCAGCTGTGTAGCAATTCCGCTGGGGAACGGGTGCCGCGCAGCTGGGAGTGATAGGAAACAAGGAAAATCCATAGTGCATGGCCGTGGGAGTGAGTGGCGCGCAACTTGCTCATCTGCGATTTATACGTATGCACAAAGTGTTCAGCCTCGCCGTTCGACTGGGAGTGGAACAGGGCTGAGGTCAGGTGGCGAATGACATTAGCAGCACAGAACGTAGCAAACTCTGAGGACATAAATTGGGGGCCATTGTCAGAGACAGTAACTTCAGGAAGGCCCTCAATGCAAAATACAGGGTTATTACAAATGATTGAAGCGATTTCACAGCTCTACAATAACTTTATTATTTGAGATACTTTCACAATGCTTTGCACACACATACAAAAACTCAAAAAGTGTTTTTAGGCATTCACAAATGTTCGATATGTGCCCCTTTAGTGATTCGGCAGACATCAAGCCAATAATCAAGTTCCTCCCACACTCGGCGCAGCATGTCCCCATCAATGAGTTCGAAAGCATCGTTGATGCGAGCTCACAGTTCTGGCACGTTTCTTGGTAGAGGAGGTTTAAACACTGAATCTTTCACATAACCCCACAGAAATAAATCGCATGGGGTTAAGTCGGGAGATCTCCACCACAACCGATCCATCGGTTTCCCAATCTCCTTTTTAAGAAATGCCGAACATCATGATGGAAGTGCGGTGGAGCACCATCCTGCTGAAAGATGAAGTCGGCGCTGTCGGTCTCCAGTTGTGGCATGAGCCAATTTTCCAGCATGTCCAGATACACGTGTCCTGTAACGTTTTTTTTGCAGAACAAAAAGGGGCCGTAAACTTTAAACCGTGAGATTGCACAAAACACGTTAACTTTTGGTGAATTGCGAATTTGCTGCACAAATGCGTGAGGATTCCTACCGCCCATATTTGCGCATTGTGTCTGTTCACTTCATTAAGAAAAAATGTTGCTTCATCACTGAAAACAAGTTTCGCACTGAACGCATCCTCTTCCATGAGCTGTTGCAACAGCGCCGAAAATTCAAAGCATTTGACTTTGTCATCGGGTGTCAGGGCTTGTAGCAATTGTAAACGGTAAGACTTCTGCTTTAGTCTTTTCCGTAAGATTTTCCAAACCGTCGGCTGCGGTACGTTTAGCTCCCTGCTTGCTTTATTCGTCGACTTCCGCAGGCTACGCGTGGAACTTGCCCGCACGCGTTCAACTGTTTCTTCTCTCACTGCAGGCCGACCCGCTGATTTCCCCTTACAGAGGCATCCAGAAGCTTTAAACTGCGCATACCATCGCCGAATGGAGATAGCAGTTGGTGGATCTTTGTTGAACTTCGTCCTGAAGTGTCGTTGCACTGTTATGACTGACTGATGTGAGTGCATTTCAAGCACGACATACGCTTTCTCGGCTCCTGTCGCCATTTTGTCTCACTGCGCTCTCGAGCGCTCTGGCGGCAGAAATCTGAAGTGCGGCTTCAGCCAAACAAAAGTTTATGAGTTTTTCTACGTATCTGTAGTATGTCGTGACCATATGTCAATGAATGGAGCTACAGTGAATTTATGAAATCGCTTCAAACATTTGTAATAGCCCTGTATAGATGTCAAAGCTCGAATAGCACTGACAGATATAGTAGAAGACATAGGTACAACAAAAGGAAAGATGCTGAACGCATCAATGACTATCAACCAGCGGGTGTCCCAGAAAGGACCTGCAAAGTCAATATGGAGGCGCAGTAAGAGCCGGTCATGCAAAGACCGGAATGATGCTCCGCGCAAGAGCGACAATAAGCAAGCAAATTCTCAATTTTTCTATCAATGCCGACCCAAGTGCAGTGACAATGTGTTAATTTCTTCGTCCGCACTATACCCCAGTGACCAGCGTGCAGTAATCGGAGGATTTCCTACAGCAACGAATTAGGTACAACCACACGAGATTGATCATTTTCAGTTCGTAACAAAATAACACCAAGGTGTACAGACAGGTTGTGACGTTGCGCAAAGTAACGCCAGACAAGAGGATCACTAATCTGGGTAGTAGATGGAGGCCATTGAGAACGAATATACCGCAAAAGAATCTGCAAAGAAGCATCTACGGCTGTCTCAGAAGCAATGCGACGAAAATCCACCGGAAAACCATCACCTAATTCCTTATCTTGTGAATCAATAAACATGCATGACAATTAGGAAGAATCAAACACTTCGTCAGGACCGATAGGTAGACGAGACAAAGCATCAGCATTGCCATGCTGGGCTGTAGGCCGAAAAAATTTCGTAATTGTAGTTAGACAAAAAGAAGGACCAATGTAGCAACTTTTGTGCATTACAGGCTGGAACTGGATTTGATGGGTGAAACAACGACGTCAAAGGCTAATGGTCAATGACCAAATAGAAATTGCGACCGTACAAAAAAAAATTATGAAATTTTGTCACTCCATGTAAAATAGCTAAGGCTTCTTCCTCGAGTTGAGAATATTGCTGGGAAGAAGACCAAACAAAAGGAACATTCTTACACTGAAGGCAATGGAATGGCACTGCAATCTGCACTGCATTTGGTATAAACCGAATATACACTCCTGGAAATGGAAAAAAGAACACATTGACACCGGTGTGTCAGACCCACCATACTTGCTCCGGACACTGCGAGAGGGCTGTACAAGCAATGATCACACGCACGGCACAGCGGACACACCAGGAACCGCAGTGTTGGCCGTCGAATGGCGCTAGCTGCGCAGCATTTGTGCACCGCCGCCGTCAGTGTCAGCCAGTTTGCCGTGGCATACGGAGCTCCATCGCAGTCTTTAACACTGGTAGCATGCCGCGACAGCGTGGACGTGAACCGTATGTGCAGTTGACGGACTTTGAGCGAGGGCGTATAGTGGGCATGCGAGAGGCCGGGTGGGCGTACCGCCGAATTGCTCAACACGTGGGGCGTGAGGTCTCCAAAGTACATCGATGTTGTCGCCAGTGGTCGGCGGAAGGTGCACGTGCCCGTCGACCTGGGACCGGACCGCAGCGACGCACGGATGCACGCCAAGACCGTAGGATCCTACGCAGTGCCGTAGGGGACCGCACCGCCACTTCCCAGCAAACTAGGGACACTGTTGCTCCTGGGGTATCGGCGAGGACCATTCGCAACCGTCTCCATGAAGCTGGGCTACGGTCCCGCACACCGTTAGGCCGTCTTCCGCTCACGCCCCAACATCGTGCAGCCCGCCTCCAGCGGTGTCGCGACAGGCGTGAATGGAGGGACGAATGGAGACGTGTCGTCTTCAGCGATGAGAGTCGCTTCAGCCTTGGTGCCAATGATGGTCGTATGCGTGTTTGGCGCCGTGCAGGTGAGCGCCACAATCAGGACTGCATACGACCGAGGCACACAGGGCCAACACCCAGCATCATGGTGTGGGGAGCGATCTCCTACACTGGCCGTACACCACTGGTGATCGTCGAGGGGACACTGAATAGTGCACGGTACATCCAAACCGTCATCGAACCCATCGTTCTACAATTCCTAGATCGGCAAGGGAACTTGCTGTTCCAACAGGACAATGCACGTCCGCATGTATCCCGTGCCACCCAACGTGCTCTAGAAGGTGTAAGTCAACTACCCTGGCCAGCAAGATCTCCGGATCTGTCCCCCATTGAGCATGTTTGGGACTGGATGAAGCGTCGTCTCACGCGGTCTGCACGTCCAGCACGAACGCTGGTCCAACTGAGGCGCCAGGTGGAAATGGCATGGCAAGCCGTTCCACAGGACTACATCCAGCATCTCTACGATCGTCTCCATGGGAGAATAGCAGCCTGCATTGCTGTGAAAGGTGGATATACACTGTATTAGTGCCGACATTGTGCATGCTCTGTTGCCTGTGTCTATGTGCCTGTGGTTCTGTCAGTGTGATCATGTGATGTATCTGGCCCCAGGAATGTGTCAATAAAGTTTCCCCTTCCTGGGACAATGAATTCACGGTGTTCTTATTTCAATTTCCAGGAGTGTAGTATGTAATTTTGCCCAAAACCGACTTAAGTCCCTTCAAGTTCCTGGGTGCTGGCAAGTCTCTAATCGTACTCGTACTGAGATGTGACGGCGAGGGGTGGATACCCTGTCCGTTAATCATATGTCCTAAATACTGAACCTCAGTTTGAAAAAATTTGCACTTTTCTCTGTTACACTTGAGTCCTGCATGCCAAAGTACAGTAAATAAGGCACACAAATTCTGCAAATGTTCGTCAGGCGTTCGACCCAACACAACTATATCGTCCAGATAATTTGAGCGGCCAGAGAGAGTGGCACACAACTGCTGCAAGTAAGACTGAAAAATAACAGGAGCCGAAGCACAACCGAACGGAAGGTGGCGAAACTTGAACAATCCAAGGTGTGTGTTGATCACAAAATAGCGCTGAGACAGTTCGTCGAGCGGAATTTGAAGTCAATCGTGGAAAACAATTATTCCGCCTCAAGCTTATCAAAAATGTCTTCAGGACGCGGTAAGGGAAACGTAGCTACCACTGTTGACTTGAAGTCAGCACAAATACGGAGACGACCGTTTGGTTTTCTCACACACACGAAAGGTGAAACCAATTGCGAAGCAGAAACAGGTTCAATGACACCACTGTCTTGCAAATGCGTAAGTTCAGCAGCTACGGCGTCGCGCACTGCGTGGGGTACCAGGCGTGCGCACCGGAAAATAGGCTTGTCATTGTATTTGACTACAACATGCGCTGCAAAGTCCTTGGCGCAACCAGGGACATCAGAAAAGAGTTCAGCAAAATCAGCACATAGTCAGGCAACACTGTCTGCATGGTCACCAGCGCTGATGCAAAGTACATTGTCCTGAATTGCGAGGCCAAAAAGTTCAAAAGCGTCCATGCCAATAATGTTCGTAGCATCACTAGAGCGAAGCACATGGAAAGACACTGTACGTGGCTTGCAAACTACACACGTCGAGCACTGATTTCCTGTACAGTAAATGCAGCTAATGCGAACGGCGAAGCGGGGACGAACCAAGCAAGTCATATGTAGAGTTGTTCAGTGCAGAAACTGACGCACCAGTGTTCAGCTGCATGCGAACAGAACGTCCACAAATGTTCAAAGTCACAAAAAGTTTCCTCGCATCGCGCTGAATGCGAGAAGAAGTGTCTGGCAAAACTTGATTCAAACCACGATCTGTAGAAGCACGTGAAGCAGAAGGCTTTGAATATGGAGGGGTTCATATTGGGGTAGTGGCCGATATTAAACAGGAATAAAATATATTAATGTGACAGTGACGGCTAACTACCACTACTGCTTTTCACGATAGAAACTAGATCATATTGAACAAATCATGAATGAAAACAAATTAAACAAATTGTACACTGTTCTTAGATATACTACACTGGTAAGATTGGCTCTCAGCTCTTAATGTTAAGTTGATGCAAAGTTAGATTTAATTATGTCCCTGGATAAGCAAATGGTAAAAATGCGATCTGACTGCATTCCCATAATCTCTTGTGTCTGAAATAATATGCACTTCAGACACCACCACCGAAGAACAAACCAAACATGCAAAGAGAGAAATAACCAATAACGAATCGTAAGCAAAACTGCACAGATGCTCAGTGGATGGCAAGAACACGATCCAACAACTATTTCTGAACTTTACTGCCGCTGCTGCAAACTTCACAATACCGTCTACCAGCGTACAGGCTCCATCGATACTGCTGGGGCGACGACTGCAGCTGCAAAGTCGCTGAATTAAGATAAGTCTCAAATATCTTGAGCAGAATAGACCACTCAGAAACTGCTAAGACCACAAGCCCTATATTTCCTCTAAATGGTATACAACGCTTTCAAGACTGGCTCAACAACCTTTAAGGTGCAACCCAGTGTGTCTTGTACTAACGTGCAATACCAGTGTGATATCTCTGTGCACTGGTTGACTAAGTTCAATGGTGACTGCCAGCCTATAAGGCGGAATCAACTGCAATTATACAAGTAGTCAATGCAATGCCTATCGTGGGAGCTGATGTCCTACTGTAGCTGCAGACTCAAGATCCTACACAGCACAGTATTCAGAATCTAAGTCCCTATCTCAGAGCTACCGAACTTTGCGACTGTCCACTTTCACGGCACAAGACACTCTCCTACCTGTCGCTCTCTGCACGATGCTCTTGCGACAATCTTGCCGCCAAACTCTAATCAGCCAATCCCGATGCTGCAAAGGCCTCCCACATCTGCCTCGCGGAGTGATACAATTTCCCCACCTATCCAAAAATTTCTCTGTTCAAACAGCGGGCGTTGACCCTCAGCGTTTTCCGCACTTTCTTATGAACTGCCCAATCAGAGCTCAGGCCATTTGCCGCTAAAACAGCGCGCGACCGGGCGTCGCCAGCGCGTACATTGGATGCTGTGTCTGCTCGACATTCCCCCCCCCCCCCCTCTCTCTCTCTCTCTCTCTCACCTGGCACTTGGCGGTGTTCCTTTTGATGCTTAACGGTCACTGGCCCCATCCCCTGGGACCCCCGGCCCCTGCACAATGCTCTTCCGGCGCTCGCCATCCTTCGCCTCCCCGGCTGCGCCCATCCACTCCTCGCCTCCACTGGCAAATTTACTTTGCTTACACCTACAGCATGCAACTAAATATTGTAATTACCAAAGCTTGTATTATTTCAGACATGTGTGTAATCATCACGTATGTCTTTTTCTAATGCACCTAATAAGACTAATTAACCATTATATGGGTTTATTTACTTCAAACATGCAGAATAATCTGCAAAATGAACGTCACAAATGAAAGCCACCTTTCATAACCCCTTCCTTCCTGGAAAAATTCTCATTTTCCCGAGCAAAGAACAATTATGAGCCCATCTCATTCCTAATCTCATTCATTCCTCCATTCAATCATGAGTAGATTTTAATATTTGGCATGAGAACATTTACATTTAAAGTCGCCTCTCTTTCTTTCACAATATCGAGTTACGACTTGCATCAAACATGACAAAAATGATCAAGAAATAGCAAGCAAACAATGGTTACGAAATTTAACTCCTTATGAAACGGCAGATCTTAGTATTAGACTTTAGGTCTTCTCACTCTTCATTTATCCTCCCCTACGCAAGTAAATTTTTTTTATAGTGGCCACCTGCATTTAATTATTTTGAACAAGTAGTTACATTCTCATTTGAGTTAACTTCAAGAAAACCTGTTATTGTTTCTGGGCGTTTTTCTGTTCTGATGTTTGTGTTGAAATTCAAACATACAATACTTTTTAATATGTTCTGAACAGGCCCAGTACCTGTATCGTGTGTAGACATGTGAAATACAAGATAAATATCAATTTAATACTTCATGGCTGCTCTACTATCATGAACACACATCATTAAATCATTATCGAATCACACAAAAATAAACATATAAAACATACATAGACACTGCATAATGAAATATTAAGACACAAAACATAATAGAAAAATACATCTATAATAATATGAAAGCAAAAGATAAAATACAAAATACAATAAGACATAAATGTTATTTCATGGATAAATTATTGTCGTTTTTATAATTCTTTTGCTGATCCTGAAAAAGTTTTAGAACACACATCAGTTAAATTTAGTTACAGAAAGGCATTGATATTCACCAACCTAAGCATGTTGTTTTTACTGGCACTATCACAACACTTGTAGATTAATGCATTTGTAGCTTAATGCATTTGTGGCGTTGTTGAAAGGTGCTGATGGACCTCCGGACCCATGGCTCGATGGTGGTTCAGCAACAGTGGTAATCATTCAAGAATCTGCTCTGACGTGCAATAGGCCTCTTCAATTAGCTGCAGAACTGCCAGAACTATAGCTGGTACAAGAGGTGTAAGATGACGATTTAATTAGTAGTGCACAGATGTTGTGCTGTGTACTGACAGGGCTTTAGGAACCTATACTCTTCTTCGGCGACTAAGGACTTGTGTCACTGTTTCCTATTTCATTCTTCATGTTCTTCCAATCTCAAATGTGTACCTAGTCTTCTTTCTTCATGTTACGTTTCATCGACTATTGTTTTTGTATAGGGAATTTTTGTGACAGTTAGGATCAGGTGATGTTAATATTCTTATGTATACAGCTGCAATACCATAGTGTAGAAGGCTTTGGATGCATCCACACGAGCTGTGTTTACTGCTGCCTCTCAGTCAGTGTTCGCCCACTACAACCTCGTTGTCTGCACCGAGAGAATGGTCAGTCGGCCTTGAGCCACCCTCCTCTCCGCTGGGCCATTCAAGCTTTGGACTCCCCACTAGGACGGACAGCTGTCGTGTCGCCCGCCGCTTGTTGTGACGGCAGGCCGCCGCACGGATCCTACTTCTCGCCACACCGGCCGTGGAAGGGGTGCCTTCCCTGTGCCCTCAGCCCGCTGGCTGGCTACCTACTTTGGCCACGGAAAGTGACAGTGATTTCTCCTCGCTGTCGTCCCACTGCGGCCGGTACTCCACTTATGCCAAACACTCTCCCTCTTCTGCGTCCCAGTCCCCTGAGATCTAACATCCACGTCCATCTGTTTACAACAATTTCCATCCTTTTTAGTTTTATGTAAAGTAAAACATTACATTTTATAGGATCCTATACAAAGTTTACTCTCTCTACGCTAGACATAAATTACATATTTTACATACATTTACTCTTGTCAATATTAATATCTCCCAAATGTATCAATTTAACTCATTTAAACAAAAAACATCATTCTCCTTTTTTCGTTTTGCTGTAGAGAAAGAAAACATTTCGTTAGAATATTTACCACCACCAGTTCTTACTACAACGTTTCACTTTCTACTATGGATACTATATAAATGACTTTTAGTTTCTACTTCAATACTTCATCAAGCAGACATAATATAGTGTTTCTAGGATGTGTTTGGGAATTGTTGGCCAACTAGGACTAAGGAAAATGGAAGGGAAGTTATCTTTCGTTCCATCATCCTTGCTGTCAACGTTGGACACCCCACATTTCCTGTGAACAAAAAAAAAAAAAAAAAAAAAAAAAAAAAAAAAAAAAAAAAAAAAAAGATTCTTTCCCAGATTAGTTACAGTTATTAATTACCAACATCTCTGCTTTTCTTCCTGATACCTTTCCGTTGCTTATTTTCTTCATGCCCAATCTTCCTTAGTATTTATGCTTTTTGTACAGTAAAAAATTTTAATAACGCTGATTCCTGAAAAATTGCATTAAATTTTTAGTATTCATGTTTACAGTTGTTACATATTTGTAATCAAGTTCTTCAGCCTTGTGCACCCTTGAGAATGTTTGTCTTGTGATTATCTCGATAACCTACTCTTTCAACCTTGTCGGCGTTCACATGAGCACACGTGGAACATACCAGACAAATACAAATAAACCACTGGGCACTACAACCCACATCACTACATTAAAGCCTCGAATTCGGTGCGTCCAGACATTCCATACTAGACAGATCACCGAAGGTCTCTGTGGACGCAACAACACACTCAAAATACCCTCGAAAATGGTGCGTTTCTTCGCTCTTGCTTGAAACTGGCCACCTACGTCTCTAAGGACGGTAACATAAATCAAACGAACATCCTCGAACTGGTGCGTCATTACACAGCGGTAAGACAGGCCACCTAAAATCGTCTCTACAGACGCAAATCAAACCCACAACTACGGTGAGACGCAATGCACGCCAACCACAATTAACACTCACCCCACTACCTCGATTCACCACATGACAAACAATTTAAATGGTTAACATATGTTACGCTACAATTCCAGTAATTTTATGTTAAATTATGACTCAATTCAAAATGTTTATTAAGAATTCCCCTCAGCAAGACATATATTATTCTATACCATATTATTTTAAAGAAATCTACACGTAACATCTTATTTTACTTACACTTAATTACTCTATATGTTCATTTGTGCCAGTGTCTTGTCATCCAAACCTACCCCACAAACGGCTTGAGATGACTGACATGAGCCGGCCGCGGTGGCCGTGCGGTTCTAGGTGCTGCAGTCCGGAACTGCGGGACTGCTATGGTCGCAGATTCGAATCGTGCCTCGGGCATGGATGTGTGGGATGTCCTTAGGTTAGGTAGGTTTAAGTAGTTCTAAGTTCTAGGGGACTCATGACCTCAGATGTTAAGTCCCGTAGTGCTCAGAGCCATTTGACTGACATGATGCACCCCTAGTGATTTGCCACTTTTGATTGCTTCCAGTTCATATACATTCTGGTGTGCCTTTGATCTCCAATTCTGCTCGACTTGCGGCCTATCCTCTGTTTCGTGATGGAAAATTATTTTGTTGCTGCCACCCACGGTTCTGTGGCTCTTGATTTCTACATCTATTATTATTCCTCCAGTCCTGATTTTGACTATCTCCGTATTCTGTTTCCGCCAAAGTTGTTTTGCCTATTTTCTGCACTGGCTGGCCAATTTTGACTCTGATTATTACTTTCGTTTTCATTACTTCTCTCTTTTGAGCCTCCTTTGCTGTTCTTTTCTCCTGAACTTGCTGCTCTCTAAATGCAAATTTCAATTCCCGTACAATGCTTTTAAAAGTCTCCATGTCACTCCCACACCGTCCTACCAAATAGAAATTAGATCATATTGAACAAATCATGAATGAAAACAAATTAAACAAATTGTGCACTGTTCTTAGATATACTACACTGGTAAGATTGGCTCTCAACTCTTAATGTTAAGTTGATGTGAAGTTAGATTTAATTATGCCCCTGGATAAGCAAATGGTAAATGCAATCTGACTGCGCTCCTATAATCTCTTTTGTGTCTGAAATAATACGCACTTCGGACACCACCACTGCGGAACAAACTAAACAACATGCAAAAAGAGAAATAACCAATAACGAATCGTAAGCAAAACTGCACGGGTGCTCAGTGGATGGCAAGAACACGACCCAACAACTATTTCTGAACTTTACTGCCGCTGCTGCAAGCTTCACAATACCGTCTACCAGCGTGCAGGCTCCATCGATACTGCTGGGGCGACGACTGCAGCTGCAAAGTCGCTGAATTAAGATAAGTCTCTCAAATATCTTGAGCAGAATAAACCACTCAGAAACTGCTAAGACCACAAGCCCTATATTTTCTCTAAATGGTATACAACGCTTTCAAGACTGGCTCAACAACCTTTAAGGTGCAGCCCAGTGCGTCTTGTACTAACGTGCAATATCAGTATGATAGCTCTGTGCACTGGTTGACTAAGTTCAATGGTGATTGCCAGCCTATAAGGCGGAATCAACTGCAATTATACTAGTAGTCAATGCAATGCCTATCGTGGATGCTGATGTCCTACTGTAGCTGCAGACTCAAGATCCTACACAGCACAGTATTCAGAATCTAAGTCCCTATCTCAGAGCTACCGAACTTTGCGACTGTCCACTTTCACGGCACAAGACGCTCTCCTACCTGTCGCTCTCTGCACGATGCTCTTGCGACAATCTTGCCGCCAAACTCTGATCAGCCAATCCCGATGCTGCAAAGGCCTCCCACATCTGCCTCGCGGAGTGATACAATTTCCCCACCTATCCAAAAATTTCTCTGTTCAAACAGCGGGCGTTGACCCTCAGCGTTTTCCGCACTTTCTTATGAACTGCCCAATCAGAGCTCACGCCATTTGCCGCTAAAACAGCGCGCGACCGCGCGGCGCCAGCGCGTACATTGGATGCTCTTTGTCTGCTCGACATTTCCCCTCTCTCTCTCTCTCTCTCTCACCTGGCACTTGGCGGTGTTCCTTTTGATGTTTGCCGGTCACTGGCCCCATCCCCTGGGACCCCCGGCCCCTGCACAATGCTCTTCCGGCGCTCGCCATACTTCGCCTCCCCGGCGTCGCCCATCCCCTCCTCGCCTCCACTGGCAAATTTACTTTGCTTACACCTACAGCATGCAACTAAATATTGGCATTACCAAAGCCTGTATTATTTCAGACAAGTGTGTAATCATCACGTATCTCTTTTTCTAATGCACCTAATAAGACTAATTAACCATTATATGGGTTTATTTACTTCAAACATGCAGAATAATCTGCGAAATGAACGTCACAACTGAAAGCCACCTTTCAAATAAATGGCATTAATTTCCATAGGCTGATGTGAATCATGATCACGGCGGTTTCCATTGTGGTGACGCCCATGCTAGTCACGCGAACGTAAGACAAGTTGTGAATTAGAATGTCTTACTACACACAGCTTGCACATGGCCTTTCTTATTACAAATATAATACTGTGCTTGACGGGAAGGGCAACTGTCTCATGAGTGGGCACGAAAACAGTTCAGACATGATTTCAGTTTGTTAGTGGGTGCCTGGCTTGAAAATTGTTTACTTGAGCGCTTGCGGCGTGGCATGGCCTGCTGTGCTGGGGCCGGGCGGGAGGGCATGTGTTGTGCTGCTCTAACAGTACACACACCCAGAGTCATGTCGAACGCGGAAGTAGCCATGACTAATATATCTTGTCTGTATAGCAAGTCCACTACTTCCTGCAAAGATGGGTTTTTAAATTTGAGGATTTCCTTGTGGATGCGGTGATCTGCCACATTCTGCGCAATAGTGTCTCTAATCATTATATCCGCATATGAGCGTCCACATGAGCAATTGAAGTCACAATCAGACGTTAGTCCCTGGAGGTCCGCTAATCAAGATTTATTCGACTGAGTAGGACCACGCCGGAGACTGTAGCGTGCAGCTACCACTTTTACACTGTCACGATAGTGGGATTTCAAACCATCAATCACTTTGTCGTAAGTTTTAGTTTCTAGGTGGATGGTGGGAAACAATTTTACGAGCACACGGTATAACACAACACCCACATTGGCAATGAAAAAGGCAAGCAGCTCTGTACCTGGTATGTTGTATACTGCGAAGTGTGCGACGAGCTGGACGATGTATACTGGCCAGTGTTCAACGTCAGCATTGAAGGCACGAAATGGCGGCGCCGGAATCGTCGGCGGCGGTGGTACAGACGGAGACGTCGGAGGTGCCGAAGTAGCTGCAGTTTGTAATGTGACCAGTCCATATATGGCAGCAAGCAGCTGTGTTATTTTCTGAGCTTGAAAACGTACAAGATCGGACAGTGAAGCCTGTTCCTGTGGCGAAGCCATGGTTTACACAAAAGGGAACCTTATAGCGAATGGTGGGAGCATTCATACACTGGTTCACACAGGCAAATTGACAAAGCTAAAGCAGTACTGTGCAAAAAAGACACATACTCATCGCCAGTTTTTGTATCCTGCCAAGATCAGAGGTGCGTAGATCTGCTCCTGTGAACTGCTTCTGCAAAATAGGCCGTGAGTGAAGGACGAGAGTAGGAGCAGGACAAGGTGAAGTACTCCGGTACTGTGTATAGTTTAAAGTTCTTCTAGTGGTGTATGAACAATACAAATTATAGTATTACTTAACTTGATGAGATAAGTGTGTAGGTGCGAAGCCGTTAATGTATCAAAGCTAACAGTTAATAATAGTTGGATAAACTATCATTGAAGTAACAAAGGCAAAGTCTGTCATGGCTAGCCCCCCTATGAAGTAGAAGCTAAGTTGCTTGATCGTCTGATCTTGATCAACTGGGCTGAATCTGAAGCTTCGCTTGCAGAGCTGCCCAGCGCCGGCTAGAGGGCGCTGTCATAGGTGTCGGTGTATGTAGTGCCAACCTAAGAACTTGTACCTACGCCGTGGCATCGTAGCTATCGATACCACAGTATCTATCTATGAGACAAAACTAGAGTTACACACTTAAAGTGATGCAAATATTTTAACTGATTATTTTTATATGAAGTTGATGTTGACTTAGACAGTTCTTCACATAGTGTATTGTTCAACAAGGTGACATTTCCAGTAAAGTAAATATTCCATAGAATGATACTTCACATGTACCTAACGTGCTAATAAGAGATCAGCCAACTGATCCAATTTGTTTATTGTCATAAAACTTTAAACCAATTGAAAACAACTTATCAGTGGCATTGCTGAAGCAATCAGTGCAAAAAAGAAAAATTACAAAGCAGTACAATGAGTAATATAAACAATCCAATGATTTTTAAGAACAACCCAATGATTTAGCGACTGCTAATTTCTACAATTTTTCAGTGCATTATAATAGTTTAGCAGGTGATGTTTCATAGTAAAAAAATTTAAAAGCAATTACAGTTAGAAAAAATAATTGACACTTTTGTGCAAGAACAGTGCACTAAATAGCAAGAGTAATTTAATGGTCAGCATAAATCACACCAAGGTGTGACGTATGGCATGTTGACAGGCGCCTGCCGAAACAGAATAATAAGAAAAGAAGAAAATACAACAAACGGTATCATCCTGGTTACCAGGGTAACAGAGGCGAACAGATCTATAGGTGTAACAGCAATGGTTACTGGAATTCATGTAATGCAAATCAGAAACAAGGAAATATGAAAATGTTATTCACATAAAGAAATGATTGGATGCCCAGTGGTACTCTGGACTGTAACTGGCAGAATCAGTGCCTGTCAATAATTATGACTGAGGTCAAAAATGAGCCATAGCCTGAAAACAATAACGAAGCTTCATCAAACTAATTCTGACATCATTAAGCCCTCCAGTGATGGTCATTTTATGGGTTTGAGGCAATCAAGGCAATCGTGGTGGCCTGTTAATGAAGGAACTGAAATAATAGACAAATAAACTATTGTTCAAAACATATGTTCTAATAACCTGCAGATAATAGTTCAATCTTGAATCAAGGCCATAGCAAGGAAAATTCCTACTTCAGTTCTTCTACGCAGCTGTCTCTGTTTAAGTTGATTCAGGAGATATACAAAGTGCCAACATACCCAACAGAAAACTGCCGTATAACTGGAGCTTTAGATGCCAAGTCGTAATCTGTCAAGTGGCAAATGCAAGTAAATAACGTAATTTAAAATAGAGTTATGTTATGTCTGATCCTAATTTTGAAGGGTCTCCTAGCAGAATGATTGTTTGGCATAGAGTTTTTCCAAGAAAAGGATGTTAATTACTTTTCTTTAGGCAAGTGCTGTTTGAGCACCAAAGGCAAATATATCATAGTTGACTTAAGTTGCAGGTTAAAGCCGCTTCTAGTGCATATTGTTTGTTCGGGTAGCATACAATGAGGGGCATGCATAGATTTTGGGACAAATTTTCGCCCTCCATTACTCTTTACTCTATTGTTGAATTAGTTGATTTACGAGCCCCTGTTAGTTAATTCACGAACACCTGGGGATAATACCTCTTTCTGAGAAACCCATTTCTCCTCGTCCTCCTCCTCTCCCCCCCCCCCTTTCGGAAAAGGGACATGTTGCTTTGTCACCCCTCTCCAATTCCGTTCAGGGCCATATTTCCCCTTCCTGGGCAATCCCCAGCCCTCCCCTCCCCCAATTCCCCGTCCCCTCAACCATCTGGAAATTGTCATAAAAAAGACTGCCTGTTCTGGAGAGAAAGGATCTCATGACATGAAATACAAATCAATGTCAATAATTTATTGCTGCATATCCTCTGTTTAATCAGTCTATGGGAGACAGGACTCCCCCACTTGGTTACAGCGCATGTCTGCACCCTCAACCCCACTTTCCACGACGTAATAACTGTAAGTACTGAGGAATGGACTGAAGTGTGGTGTATCAGCCACCGTTTTGGGTCATCCATACATGTGTCTGTTGTCTGGATGCTGAATCCGCACACTGTGGAGGTTATGCACTACTGCCAGGTGACAGCAGCTTTCCAATTAGTTCCCACCCCTAAATCACACAGTCTGTGTTGAGGTGTCAGAAAGGAAGGATCTCATTATGGAGGATTCGTGTGATCATGATGAAAAAAACTGTAAGATATTGTGGTATAGTATACATTTTGCTGGATATTGTAGGTCACTTCAGAACTATGTTCCTCTTGCAAGATGAATGGAAGGGGTGATAATGAATGAGGGTGGGATGAATACTTTTCAGCAAATAATGATGATGCAGCAGGATGGGCTAAATATGCATTTCACAACTCATAGAGACTACTGCCTGGGCTGGAACTGATCGTGTTTTTTGAAATGGTCGATCAATCCACAGTGCAAGAAACAACATTGTCTTACTCCATTATCCCAGACAGAAAGAACCAGAAGTGTTCACCTTGGTGCATGGGCCTCGACTGAGCTAGTACACAAAACTGCCACAGAGGACATTTTAAATGGGTTCTTTTTCCCCCACCACTTCTCTCACGAACCAACAGGAATGCAGAATCCCCCACCCCCTAACTGAAAATTGATGAGGGAGAATAGCAGTCTTTGAAACCTACATCCAGGCATGTCGTTACGATGTCAGGGGATACAAAACGGATGTGTTCTCAGTTGCAGTCAGTCAATCAGTCAGTTGGAAGAACCATGAAGTGACAACAGCAGCTGAGGTCTCATCTGCCTCTGTCTCACAGAAGAAGCATAGATGTACGGGTGGTTTAGTTCCTTGTCTTTGCTCAACTAAATGTCGCTGTCTGTGGATGCTTATTGTTTCTTCCTCTTCATTCAGTGACCTCCAGCATGATCAGACTGGCAGCTCCCACTAGCAAGCCCAGACCCGCAGCAACCTCTGGCCTGCAGTGGCCAGCAGCAGCACTAAAGGATCCTATAGCGCACCTTACCAACACACTGGAACAGGACAACGAGCTGCTATTCCATTCTGTTCATCGATTTGTGTAATGAAGACACCCAGCCAGACAGCGGCACTCAGAAGAACTGTGCTGGGGTCCCTGCACCACCCAGTGGAGGACAGTACTGGTCTCGAATATGTGCACCATCCCAGAACGTTCTGGTTTTACTGCAGGGGTGTTGATGTGGTGGATGAGAAGCTGCCGTTTCCTCCCACTGCTTTAGTGCTTGTTATTTTAAGTTATAACTAACAAAAAAATGGTTCAAAGCGCTTAAATATTGATGTAGAAGCATCAGTGAATGTTAGAGATTGAAAATGTATCAACAAGTGTTAAAGTGCTGTTTACTGGGTTGGAACGTGATGAACTGTGTCGTGCAGAAAATTACCTCAGTCAAAAGATGGCCTCTAAGTATTCTCCATGTTGTCCACCCCACAACATTTACTGTGCTGGCCTGGTGCTGCCTATAATATCATTGTCCGATGGCGTGACACTCTGGTGAGCTCTGTTATGAACTGGTTTGCCCTATGGATGGTGCTGTCTCTTGTGTTGGAAAGACTAAATCATGGGTTGCTGTATGTTGAAACTGTGTCTAAGGACATTATGAATTATCTCCAACATATAGCACACATGAAAACGATTTAGAACACTGCAATAATGTGGTGTCAAAAGAAGAAACAAAAGAAATATCCATCAGTTTGAGAGAAATAATACTGAATTCTGTGCATACAAGTAAGTTCTATTGTGCTACATACTACACTGTTGTGAAGACTGAAGCAGTAAATTTGTACTAATGTATACCACTGCTGATGTGTAAATAAAAATATTATTGCAAATCTTTGTTATTTTTCTTATTTAACTACCGCATCATTACATAATTTAAGGTGTAGCCATTGCACCTCAATCAGTAAGATGATAGCGCTGTAGCAGCTACACATATTACTATATTATTATTATTATTATTATTACAAATTTCATTTTTCTATAAAAGCCCATTTCATACCAAATACCGATATCGTTGGTATCATGGCAAGGTGGTGAAACCTCTGGACTTCATTGTTAAGTGACTGGTCCTGTGATGGAGTGGAAGAAGACCAGAAGGAGAAGAGAAGGAAGAGATACTCTTACCTGACAAAATACGAACGATAAAGGTAGGTCCATCCAACTGCAGCAAGGCAAATATTCTCATGTCATTGCTGACATACCTGGAAGGAGCCTGCTTTGATCACTTAGGGGTGTTTTCAAAAACGGTGTTTCAGCCCATGTTGCAGTTACTGTAAAAGATAATGCAAGGTATAGATGGTACAACAAACACAATTTTCAGTCAAAACAGCCAAATCCCTCCATCAAACAAAGTAAAGCTAAACACCATGTTCATGTTTGATGATGTTGCCATGGAAAACTGGGATAAAATTCTACAATGCTTCTGTTTGGGCATAATATGTGTGTTGCTGTGTTTTATTTGAGTCAAGATGTTCCAGAACACTGAAAAATTTGGCGAGAGATAGTGCAGATCTCATTATATCTTTCAAACAAGACAATTACACTTTAAAACACATTTAGCTGATGCATGTAGGAACCAATATATCACTCAATTATTTCGTACAGATATATGCAGATTGCTGGAATTACATACAGTATGGGTTTCTCGTTATTGATAAATCAAGAAAACTGATGACAGTATGTGTAGACGGAATTTTCAGGAGTTTCTTTATATACAGATGCGAGAAAAGTGGTGAGTACGGTATTTTCATCACACAATGGACAAGTTCGCATGTATGTCAGGTACTCTGCCCAAGATAAAGGTGTGCATAGACAGAGAAAGCATCTATAGATAAATGGAAAATTTCAGCCTAACGAACATAAAGTTAAGGACTTAGAGACATATGCCCAGAACCTCCTGGGACTGAGCAACGACTTAGATGCTCAGGTTAAGAAACTAGATACATACATCCAGATCATTCTGAGAAAGAAAGTTATTGACTTAGCTGTAATGGTTGATGGAACTGAAATGAATGTACATGACATAACTATAAAGGTTGCTAGAACTGAACGGAATGTGTATAAGATGCGACATGTGAAGTACAGTTGGTTGATTGAGGGAGGGAACCAAACAGTGAACTCATCGGTCCCGTCAGATTAGGGAAGAATGGGGAAGGACATTAGCCATGCCCTTTCAAAGGAAACATCCTAGCATGTGCCTGAAGCAATTTAGGGAAACCACAGAAAACCTAAATCGAGATGACTCGACTCGGGTTCGAACTATCATCCTCCCAAATGCGAGACCATTGAGCTAACCACCGCTCCACCTCGCTCAGTCATCACGGCACAGAAGGCTGTTAGTAGGAACATTCAGCAGGTTCTAGTTCAATTGGCTCAGTCCTGGCTCACGCCAGAACCGACCCAAGTTACCCGGAACCTACCAAATATACATACTATAGTCCACTTTTTCAGGTCTAACTCACATAATTTCATTAAAACAACTTCAGTTTTATATTAAATTATTTAGAAAATAAATAGAAGTGAATATATTTTTTCTCACATTCACTTATTGTAAAATAATTATTTTTTATACAAAAAGTGAATGTAAGAATATAATTAAATATTTTTTTTAATAAAACAAGCCTGTAAGAAAAAAATTTAATTCATTCTCACAAAGAATAATTCATATTAAAATTTTACTGGCAGTCCAGTTCAGTATATTTTATTATTTAACTGGGCAGTTAGAATTAATTTAAATAAAAAATTCATTCTCAAAAATCCAAAAACCTTCAGTGGCATATGAACAAAACCTAAAGGGGTTTTTCTTGATGTTACTCTCTTTATTTCATTTTACTCTCTGGGGTTTTTCGAAGTCCATCTCGAAGTCCAGGTAGCTATCCTTCTTGCATATGATCCCATCATCATTAATTGAGTGGCTAGAGCTCGACTAGCAGTGACTTGATGATAGATGATCCACATTGCTTGTGTGGCCAGCCCACACCCGGGCTGGGGTACTCCAGGAGCAAATGTATTCAATCGCAGTTTGTATACACAGTTGGAATCTCAATGACAAAGCACATGCTTTGTTATTTTAATCAGTTTATTTAAGTTGCGAATAAATTATTTTCTTCACATTTTCGTATTTCATGAAATGTAAATAACGTGTATTTTTTCCTTTACAACACTCAAAATAAGACTTGAAAAGAATATTTTATAATCATCTTGTGGTGTTGCAGTTCTATGTCAGTGTTTGTTATTAAAATGGGACGAGGTAGTTCGCCTTATGCAAGACACTAATTTCGTTTCGTTTTTACCCGTTTTGTATTATCTTCACTGGATATTTTTTATTCTCTTACTGTAAAAGTCTTGTTACATATTAAAATATGTAGAAATTGTTGATGGAAAATATTTACAACTGTGAATGAATAATTGTAGAAAAAATTATACAATATTTGTTTACAGGTCACAGTTGAGATATGTATTAACGACCTGAGGCACTGTATGTTGTTTATTACATTATGTCTAAAGTTCTAGTTATTGATTAACTGGGAAAAGAGTGAATTATGGGTTAATTGACAAACCTTACATGAAGCTATTGGGTATTTATGTTGGTAGCTAGTCTGCTACACAATTTACAACTTGCCATCTGCTAACAGCAAAACGTAATTTTTACGTTTATTATGCATTTAAGGAACGGAAATGAGTATATATCTTATGGCTTTGACGTTATAGTGTTTCATGATATGTTTTGGCTGATTTCTGTGACTTATGGTCATTGAGAACGCATTTTCTGCGAATTTTCAAACATGGGCAGAGTTATCGCCACCATTATGAGTTGTTGTAGGTGTGGAGTATTAATTTGTTTGATGGCGTGGTGGGATGAGGCTCTTGTCGTTTGTGGCGTTTGTTTTAAGTGTGTGTGTGTGTGTGTGTGTGTGTGTGTGTGTGTTTGTGTGTGTATGTGTGTGTGTGTGTGTGTGTGTGTGTGTGTGTGTGTGTGTGTGTGTGTGTCCAGAACTGGGGCAAAGAGAGAGAGAGAGAGAGAAAAGGTTTTTTTTCATGAGTTGTTTTGGTGTGTGTGTTATTTGTATAGTCCTTCAATTGAGACAAAGACGGTTTTATTGCACAGTGATGTGTATTCATTTAGTAGTTTCTTTACTTGGGTTATTGCTTTTTGGATGTGAAAGTTTTCTTCTATAATTAATTTTTGGTATAAGCTGCTACTAGTTTTTAGGATTTGTAAGTCAGTTTCAATGTTTGTTGGGTGGTGATTGTGTGCTATCAGGTGATCTGTTAATGTTGAGCGTGAGCTATTGCTTTTCAGTGCTCTGAAAAGTTTTATATAACTGATTCTGAAATTCCTGCATGTCTGACCCACATATACAGATTGATGGCAGTTGGAAGTATGTTGGTGTATAGCGGACTGGCTGTATTTGTCAGTGTCAGTGGTATTTCTTCCCAGCCTGCTTTGTATTGTGTTAGTTCTGCATGCTATGCTGAGTCCTTGTTTCTTCAGTATACTACCCACCCTGTGTGTGACTTTGTTGTTGTAAGTCATAATGTGCCATTTCTTGCTTACTGTCTGACGATTTGTTATGTATTGTGTTGTGTTCGTTTGTGTGTGTGTTTCATGGTTTGTGTTGCTTGTTTATGTATTTTGTGATTTATTTTTGCTACTCTCTTTGCATCATATCCATTCTCCTGTGCAGTTTGTTTTACTGTAATGATAATTAAATCGAAACCCTTAGCTGCTGACAGGTGTTGTTGATACATATCGATGGGGACAGCTGAAAATGTGTGCCCTGGCTGGGACTCAAATCCAGGATGTCCTGCTTACATGGCAGACGCTCTATCCATCTGAGCACCCGAGGGCACAGAGGATAGTGAGACTGTAGGGACTTATTTCTTGCACGCTTCCCCTTAGACCCAAATTCCCAAAAGTCCACAACCTACATTTGTAGTGTTCCCAATAGATATTTGCCCATTCATTCATTACTTGCACTAGACTAAGATGAGGAGTCTCGTAAGAGTTCGGGCAAAGCGTGCTCATTCGCACAGAAAGTCAATGGCGGGGTAGCCTTTAACTCTATGAAGATGGTATCTGTTCTCGAAAGAACAGATACCATTGAAGACCGTGCAGATTTTCTAGAATGAAATGATAATTAAATCGAAACCCTTAGCTGCCGACAGGTGTTGTTGATACACATAGATGGGGACAGCTGAAAATGTGTGCCCCAACCAGGACTCGAACCCGGGATCTCCTGCTTACTTGGCAGACGCTGTATCCATCTGAGCCACCGAGGGCACAGAGGATAGTGCGACTGCAGGGACTTATCCCTTGCACGCTTCTCGTGAGACCCACGTTCTCAACTGTCCACAACCTACATTCGTAGAGTTCCTAATAGATATTTGACCATTCACTCAGTACTTGCGCCAGACTATGCTGATGAGTCCCAAAAGAGTTTGGGCAAAGCTTGCGCATTCGCACAGAAGAAGGTCAATGACTGGGTAACCTTTAACTATACAAAGATGGCATCTGTTCCCGAAAGAACAGATACCATTGAAGACTGTGCAGCTTTTCTAGAATGAAATGATAATTAAATCGAAACCCTTAGCTGCCGACACGTGTTGTTGAGTCCCGGTCAGGGCACACATTTTCACCTGTCCCCATCGATGTGTATCAACAACACCTGTTGGCAGCTAAGGTTTTAGATTTAATTATCATTTCGTTCTAGAAAAGCTGCACAGTTATCAGTGGGATCTGTTCTTTCGGGAACAAATACCATCTTTATATTATTTTATTGTGTTGAGTTCTTGTGTGTGATCATGTTTGTTGATGGGTCTTTTGTTTAGTCTGTGTAGTAACTATCTGAAGCTGGCTTCTTTGTGAGTTATGGGGTGACTGGGTTGGTTATGAGTAATAGCGCTGATGATTGTGAGTTTCCTGTAAAGTGTGAATTCATATTTGTTGTTTCTCTTGTATATGGTGAGATCTAAGTAATTAAGTTCACCATCTTTTGTGTTTTATTGGTGAACTGTATTTGTGGGTGGATGTTGTCATGAAGTTCTTTTATGCGAGGCTGTGCTTAATCTTTTAAGTAAATTATATTGTCTACAATACTCTCCCCATATATTATTTGGTACTGTTTTGGTATTACTATTTCGTCAAAGATTTCTTTTTCTATATGTCGAGGAAAATGTCAGCTAGGACGCCACTGATTGGGGATCCCACGGGTAGTCCACCTCATTTGTAGTAAAATGTGTTGTTAAATGTGAATTAGTTTACCTCTGTGATGAGCTTGAGTGTGGCTTATATTTCTTGTACGTTTGTTGTGGGTATGTTTCCTTATATTTGGAGGTTACTTTCTCTGAACTTGATGGTGTCTTCTTATGGGATGTGTGTGTACGTGGAAATTATGTCAAATGAAATTAATGTTGCTGTGTTTGGTATGTTTTCATTTCTTATTTTATCCATTAAGTCACTTGAGTTCTTTAGACTTCTGTTTTCATTGTATTTGTGTGCTGTCTGTAGCAGAGTGTGTGTGTGTTTTGCTAAGTAGTATGTTGATGTCTTGGTACAGTTTATCTATGGATGTATAGGTATTCCAGGTTTGTAAACTTTAGGCAGTGATTTTAGCGTGGGGGCCTTGGGACTTGTCTGTATCATTTGTCACTCTGTGCTTCTGTAAAAATTGAGTGTATGTTTTTCAGAGCTTTCTGTAAGTTACTTTGGTATCGGTTTGTTGGATCACTTCTTAAGTCTCTGATGTTGCTTTCGATGAATTCTAATGTTTTCAAATTGAATTCCTGTTTGTTTATGACTATGATCGAACTACCCTTTTCGTATTTTGTGATAATGGCACTTTCATGTGTTAATTAGTTGTGTAGTTTTCTATAGGTATTTTCTTCAGCGGTGTTTCCTTTTAAGGTTGTTCTCTTTGATTATGTTTCTTACTTCCTCAGCAACAATTCTCTTGTTAGATTTGCACTGAATTCAGGTGTGTTTTATTTTTCTTGTTGCTTTATGATGTGTTCAATTTCTGTTATCATATTTTCTATTGTCCTGTGTGACACCATTGTATTTATGTTATGTTTGGGACGCTTTTCAAGCAGGCTGCTTTCTTAGTCAGATAATTTTATGTCTCTTAGATTATCACTCTTTTGTGAAATGTGTGTTTGTTGTATTTGTGATGGGATTTGTAGGTGTTTTCGTGGTTTATCATTTTGGTGAGTTTCTTTTCCTGGATGTATGTTTCCTGCCTATTATGGTATCTATGTATGTTCCAAATCTGTACATTAATTCATCAAAAAATGGTGGATACTTTATGTGATTTGCTCGTTCCATATGCAATCTGTATAGTTCAATATTCAAAACCTGTTTTTTTAATACAAAGAACAGATTTCTTGCTTTACTCACATGATTCCACCCTTAGGTTTTTTAGCTGTGCTGCAAATGACATGTTGCTTACAGTTACAAATGGGCTAAGTTACAGATCAGTCTACCTCTACAACCAAGTTTTTTTCAAGTATCAGAGTCATTGGCTTCGCCAACTCACAAGCAGACAGTCACCTTCCAATCTAATCTAGATATTGGATAAAGCTATAAATCAATCACTGCAACCAGGTTTTTTTAGTAATATACTCGTTGACTTCACAAACTCACAATCAAACTAAAATCTTCCGACCTAGGCTATACCTTGGGCTAAGCTACAGATTATGTGTCACTATAAAAAGTTACCCCCACATCCCTCCCCTCCTCTTACTTAACATTTGTTGGCTTGGTCAACTAACAACATAACTGTGAATATAGGCATTGAAAAATGACATGACAGTAGCCATTAACATTAAGTCTCCTGCCAGAGCCAATGATACTTATCGAACCTTCCTCTCGACAGAGTATATCAATGCAATCTTCAACAGATCCTGTAATCCTCACTCACTTTCAATGAGTATAATAATGTAATCAGTGAATCTTATCATTGACATACTTTTAATCCCACATCTGAATCTCTCTTTTATTTCCTTCATTGCTTCTTCAGTGTCAAAGTTGAGTAGTGCAGGACAAAGACTGTATCACTATATACCAGTCTTTTTAATCTGAGTCTTCTCTCACAATCTTTTATCCCTATTCTTCGTTCTTGTACATATTCTCTCTTCCATTCTATTTGTTGCTTCTTCATTCTTATGCATATTGTCAATAACCCATCTTTCTTGATACATATTTTATCTGAGGATTTCAAACATCTTTCCCATTTCAAATTCTCCATCCACAATGTAGTTTATTATTTTTTGATGTAATATTTGGAGGTAATGAAATTGCATAAAAACCAACTGATATCAGAATTTTATGTTATTGGAACAGTTAATCCTTCTTCAAGAACAGGACATATCACACAACTGAAATAGATGAATCATTTATACTAAGAAAAATTTATTTAAATAAATGACAAATTGGAAACCAAAAGCAAGGATTCCAGAAAAGAAATAAAACAGAACAATGAAAACTTTTGCCAAATTCTATTCCTAGTGCGATAACAGGACGGTTGTAGAAAAACTAAACTAATGATTGATAATTATATTCTAACTCAAGGATGGTTGAACTGGAATTTTACTAATCATTAGTATGTTTACTCCAAAAGTTTGGATCAACCAAAATACTCAGAATTTATAACAAGGTGAAAGAAAATGGAAGATTACTGATAATAATTAAGAAATCATTCCATTATAGCAATGTCTAGATAATTCAGTAGCCCAATCTGATGACTTCATTCTTGAAAATTAGGATATCGTTAAAGAATATTATACAAGAGGAAGATGTAAGGGAATAGATAGATTTTACTTAGCACAAGATAACTTAACAATGCCAAAACAACCTTAATTCTTTAAATATTTGGCCAAGTTGCACACATGTAAATCATATTTGTTGGTGGTGATTTAAAATTTGATGGTTTTATAGAAATGAGTAGTAAATTTTGGAATAATTAATTTAGATATTTTATGATAGATATGACTAACAATCAGAATGATGACAAGTTCACAAATAGAATACCGAATTTCATAACAACATAACATTTGCGAGTAGCTCGTCTTGAATGTTAAAAAAACTAAACATAAATGTGAAACTATTAAAAGAATCCATTATTGTTTTTTCTTCTGTACGATATGTTTCCAAAATACGACCCAGAGGTTGTTAAGAAAGCTAAAAGAAACAAAAGAAAACTGAAGAACTGAAAGGACAATTAAGGCTTTTCAAAGAATAACCATGAAATGAATATGAAAAATATGAAAATAGAATATGAAAAACACGAAAAGGAAGATCATTCTGTTACCAATGTTATTGAACAAGTGAAACAAGGAATCGAAGGACTAAGTGATAATATACTTAAAGCATTTGAACGAAATAGAGAAGTTGATAAACAAATGATTCCATACTGCCCTCATACAGAAGATTTTTGAGATTTATCACCAATAAAACAAACACATGATTGGTCTGAAGATGATAGTGGTAAATATGACTATAAATTACAATGAAATCCAGACCTTTAGTTACTTACAGGCGTTGATAAATATCAGAAGGGTGGTTGAAAATGTGTGTCCTGACTGGGACTCGAGCCCAGGATCTCCTGCTTATGTGGCAGACACTGTAACTGACTCACCCACTGAGGACATAGAAGATAGTGAGACAAGAGGGACTTGTCTCTGGCACACTCCCTCTGAGACCCACACTTTCAACTTACTTTGATGATACTTCATTAGTAGTTACATAGACTTGATGAAATTTTAACTGAGGCACAAAAAAGATAGAGAGAGAATAAACTTACTTATTGCACTAGGTATTTTTTCTGTTGTGAAAAAAATTATTAAATATCTAACAAAAAAGAAAACAGGTTCTTATTAGCTGCATTACTATATCTATCTACTACTGGCTCACATGCTGATGGTTCTGCAGCAATCGCAAACGCAGTGATAAAAGGAATAGCTGGCAAAGAATTAGAAGAAAAAAAAGAAATAATTTAGCAATGGAAAAGAAAGCCAGTGGAGTGAAATAAATGCAAAAAAATAGTCCATATGTATTCTAACCCATTAATTAATTTTGACCTAGGAAAACTTGCTAAATAATTAAAAATTTAACACTACATAGAGCATATATGATTGAAGAATTACCTAAATAACAAAAAATTTTAATCTGTAGTAGTAAATAAAGGTACTTTTAATCATTCTGGTATTCATTGTATTTGTTGTTATAAGAATAGACATATAATAAACTATTTGGGGAAAAATGATCGATGCTACAATATCGAGAGAACACAAAACTTCAGTGAAGTGATATGTGGTCATCTGGGTGTGTTTGTTTTAAAACTGTTATCAGTTAATTATAGATTTAATGATATTTTGAATCTAATAAATGGACTTATTTGGATATAATCTGCATCCTAAAAGTCCACATTAATGATCAAATAAACTGTGAAGATATAAAAAATGAATTAGAAGTAAAATCAATCCAAAAATTGAAAGTATAATTAAAGTTTCTTAAGAAATTAAATAACACTTTTAAAGCAACTAAAGGATATACTGATTTTAAAGCTAGAAGAATAGCAGATATAAATGATCCAGTAAATGGTTATGATGACATTACAAAACTGTACTTATAACATGAATTATACAATCATGTTACAAAACCTGTGTCCGCAGCTCGTGGTCGTGCGGTAGAGTTCTCACTTCCCACACCCGGGTTCCCAGGTTAGATTCCTGGTAGGGTCAGGGATTTTCTCTGCCTCGTGATGACTGGGTGTTGTGTGATGTCCTTAGGTCAGTTAGGTTTCAGTAGTTCTAAGTTCTAGGGGACTTATGACCATAGATGTTAAGTGCCGTAGTGCTTAGAGCCATTTGAACCATTTTTGAACAAAACTTGTATAGACAAGTATTCTAACACAACTCAGTAATTGATTACTTTTTCAAAGGCAGAATTAACACTGTGCTCAAATAGTAAGTAATCTTCAGAAAAAAATGAGTGACAAACAAGAACTGAAATTTCATTTTGTTAGAGGTGAAGAAATATTGAAATATTCATTTGACTACAAAATTAATAAAAAGAAAACTACTATTTTGGTTGCCAAAATAGATGATCTTTTGGGAACTACTTATTTTAAAATAGAGGTAAAAAAGACATAATTACGATAAATTTTATATCCACTTCAATAATAAATTACCTGAAAGGAAAATGAAATATAAAAAAAATTATAACTCTACATTAATCAGTTGAAACTACCCCTGTTTCTGGAAGATAAAAAATTGAGGTTCTTTGTACAAGATGTAAAACTAAGAAGATTAAATTCGTTAAAAATGTTTGTATGGAAGGTATAAGTATTTACGAACAAATTATTGATGAAATACGTCAACTGATAAGAAATAATTTTAAAAGGAGAAATGTGATGTCTCTCAGTAATGATGATTTATGGCAAGCTCATATAGTCGAAATCGATTCAGCTAATTTGAAAGCAATTTCAAAAATAAATAAGGGATATAAATATTTATTAACTATTATTTATGTTTTTTAAAAAATTGCTTGGGCTATTCCAGTAAAAGATAACACAGATAACATTGTTCTTGATGGTCATGAAAAAATATTGAGAGATAGAAATCCAGAAAAACTATAAACAGATAATGGTGAAGAATTTTACAATAAAGATCTCAAAGAATTGATAAAATAATTAATATTAATCATTAATTAGATTTTGCAGAATTAAGAGCATCTGTTGGTGAATGATGTGGGAAAAATTTTCTCTTCAGTGAAATTATAAATGGATTGAACACATTTAGAAATTAGTTGATGAATATAATAACACAAAACATTCAGCTACAGCAATGAAACCAATAGAAGGTAATGAGAAGAATTATAAACCAACTATTGCTGTATCTCATGGAAAAGCGAGTATAAAAAAAGGAGATAACGTTAGAATCAGTTAACTTAAGAGAATTTTTTAAAAAGGATATTCAGGTAAACGGTGAACAGAAATTTTTGAAACTGTTTCTGTTATTAATTCTATTCCAATGACATATAAATAATGAGATTTAAAACATGAAGAAATAAAAGGAAATTTTTATGAGTGTGAATTACAGAAAACAAAATATCCCGTTGTACACCTTGTTGAAAAAGTTTTGAGAAAGGAAGAGGATAAAATGTATGTTAAACGGTTGGGATTTGATAATTCGCGTAATTGTTGTGCAAATAAAAATAATATAATTTTATAAGAGCTTCGTCTGTGAAGATTTGTTATATCATTAATCAATTATTCTTGTGAATACTCATCCATAATTATAAATAGACAGACAGTCCTCAGCTGAGGGGGCTGCTTTACGTTCACTTATATTGGATCCTTATACTGTTATTTTACCTGCGGACAAGGGTAACGCCACCGTTTTGTTGAACAAGCACGATTACATTCAAAAGATGCAGCATCTACTTTCTGATTCGGGGTATCGCAAAATCGATGCTGACCCTACTAAGAGTGTTGAGAGAAAGACAAATAGCCTCCTGAAGAAAAGTTCTTTATCACAGGAGACTATCAAGAGTCTTAATTCTTACTGTGCTGTACCACCTAGATTATATGGCCTCCCTAAGGTCCATAAGGAGGCTGTCCCGTTGAGGCCTATTGTTTCTAATATTGGTGCTCCAGCATATCATATAGCTAAACATCTTGCTAGTTTGTTGAGCCCACTAGTAGGTAGGTGTGAACACCACATTAAGAGCTCTGCAGATTTCTTACGCTGGTTGCAGGGATTGCGTTTGAATGACTCTGATATTTTAGTCAGTTTTGATGTGGTTTCTCGTTTCACTCGCGTTCCTCTCTCTGATTCGTTGCAGCTAATTGAGGTTAAGTTTGGTGTCAAATTAACAAATTTATTTCGACATGTGCTGACTTCCACTTACTTTTTATTCAATGGTCAGTACTACGTACAGACTGATGGAGTTGCAATGGGAAGCCCGTTGTCACCTATTGTGGCCAATTTGTTTATGGATGACTTTGAGGAACGTGCATTGGAGTCAGCGACCTTGAAACCTGCGTGTTTTTTCAGATATGCAGATGATACTTTTGTTGTGTGGCCTCATGGTAGTGAGAATTTAAATCAGTTTTTGGAACATCTGAATTCAATCCACCCGAATATTCAGTTCACTATGGAGGTGGAAAAGAATGGTTGCCTTCCCTTCCTTGACGTGTTGGTCAAAAGGAAGACTGATGGTACGTTGGGACATTCTGTTTATAGGAAGCCCACCCACAGCTGGTCTGATATTCTGTAGGCTCTTACTTTCCAGAATGAGATTTTCACTCTGCAGCGGAGTGTGCGCTGATATGAAACTTCCTGGCAGATTAAAACTGTGTGCCGACCGAGACTCGAACTCGGTACCTTTGCCTTTCGCGGGCAAGTGCTCTACCATCTGAGCTACCGAAGCACGACTCACGCCCGGTACTCACAGCTTTACTTCTGCCAGTATCTCGTCTCCTACCTTCCAAACTTTACAGAAGCGAGCTGATAGTTGTCACCATGCAGCTCAGCGTGAAGGAGTGCTTCGCACCTTGGTTCACAGGGCCCACGTTATCTCAGACCCTGAAAGTTTGGCAGCTGAACTAGCACATCTCGAAGTCACCTTTCGTCAGAATGGTTATAGTGAGAGGCAGATCAAACGTGCGTTGCGCCATCAGCCTTCTGTGCAACGGGTGAGTGACGATAGCAACGAAGTGGCACCTAAGTCTACGGCCTTTTTGCTTACGCAGGAAGCACTTCCAACAGGATTGGCCGTATTTTACGGAAATATGATGTGAAATGTGTTTTTCGACAACCTTCCAAGATTAAGGCCCTGTTAGCGTCCGTAAAAGACGATCTTGGTTCGCTTAAGGCTGGGCTCTATCGGATTCCTTGCAGTTGTGGCGTGTCATATATTGGTCAGACAATCAGGACTGTGGAAGACCGGTGTATTGAACATAAGCGTCACACATGCTTACAACAGCTGAGCAAATCCGCTATTGCAGAACATTGCCTTGACACCGGTCATCCTATGGAATACAACAACGCGGAGATTCTGGCTTGCACGTCAAACTATTGGGATAGTGTTACTAAGGAAGCTGTTGAAATCAGGCTATCAAACAACCTTATTAACAGAGATGGTGGATTTTGTTTAAATGCTGCTTGGAATCCGACTCTGTCTCTCCACAAAAAACAGAGGGACAAAATTATTGCTACCTCACCTGTTGATTAATAGTAAAGATCGATATTTCTGATGTTGGTTATCTTTGGTTGTGTTGTCACTTGTTCTGTGTGTGGTATCTTCCTTGTTTCTGCTCTATGAACCAAGGTATTAAATTTGCTTGCACAATTTTTCTTCCCTGCATTTGTGCCTTGAAAATGGCAGGGTATGCTCCTGTCGAAATATCGGCGGTGTACGACGACGTCATCCAGCAGCAAACCCGTAAGTTATTTGAACATTCGATTCGCCGGGAAAAGTTAAGGCCTCACAGTCCTCAAATTGCATTCCATTTTTTTGCTATAAATTTATTGAGTTAGGATTGTACACAAGTCCTAACAAATATTGACAGTTGGTTGCCTCCCTACAACTCTATATAACTGTCTTTGTAAATTTCTTCTCTGTATTATAATGACATAATAATTGTAGCCACTATCAGCATATAATAATTTTAGAAGAACGAACATATGTGTTTTTAATTTTTCTCCTTAATTTGTTATTGTAATTGTTGATTTTGACGTTCAAATTCAATGGATAATTGCTTAGCTTGAATAGTGTAAAATTCTTTTGTGTAACACAAATAATCATAAAATGAGGGTTTCCCATAAAGTAATGCACCATTTCTTTCCTC
Source organism: Schistocerca americana (assembly GCF_021461395.2). Lineage (NCBI taxonomy): Eukaryota > Metazoa > Arthropoda > Insecta > Orthoptera > Acrididae > Schistocerca > Schistocerca americana. The sequence goes on from NC_060120.1 coordinate 416,769,948, forward strand.
AACATTTCTTTATTGAACATAATGAGCATTACACACATGAAAGAATGGTGTTTTATCTACACCCTTTATGTTTCCACATAATCTGCATCCCATTCTATCACCTTCTTCCAGCACAAAACATGGGCATGTATACCCTGTCAGTAGCAATCCTTCTGCTCTGGCAGAGCCAGTGCTTCACTGTGTGAAACCCCTCCTTATTGTACTTAAAATAACTTCCACAATCGACATCCTTTAATGGCACAAACAAGTGGAAGTCCGTGATGGCTTGGTCAGGGCTGTAGGATGGAGGGAGTAACACTGTTCAAGCCTGTTTTGCAATGTTTTTAGCAGTCCTGAGACTTGTATGTGACCGAGCATTATCGTGTTGTAGCAAAACATCTCTTGGGTGGCTGTGGTGCTGATGTTTCTCGAAGAGTATCTTGAGTTTTGTTAATGTGTTGACAATGCTTGTGAAGTAATGGTACCACCTCTTAGCATCACATCAATGAGAATCACATCTTCTCAGTCCCAGAACATGGTGATCATGACCTTACAGGCGGAAGCAGTTGCTTTGAACTTATTCTTCTGTGGGGAGTGGGAATGGCAACATTCCATAGACTGTCGTTTTGTTTCGCTCTCAAAATGGTGAACCAAGATTTCGACATTGGTCACAATCCGGGACAAGAAGACCTCCCCCTCAGCTTCAAAACGTTGCAACATATCAAGCCAACTGTTTCTTCTCTGCCATTTGTGATCCACCATTAGACACTGTGTGACCCATCTTTCACACACTTTTGAATAGCCAAGAGTGTGGATAATTGTATTCACACTTCCTTCGCAGATTGAAAGTTGCACCACCAACAGCCGAGTCATAATGCGTCTGTCCTGGAAAATGACAACATCATCTCGCTGCAACAAGTCAGGTGCTGTGAATGGTTTCCCCAATTGCCACAAATCGTGGACTCCGCTGAACCGCCCTCTAATGACCTCACCCTCTTTGTCCAACACCTAACTGTACTTCTGTCGACAGTAGATGTTCCATACACTTTGCACAAGTGTTCGTGAATATTTCCCACAGATTCTTTCTCTATAGTAAGGAATTCAGTGACGACTCATTGCCTGTAATGTACATCATTTGGTGACGCCATTTTTAAACTGCCCTGCAGCTACGTTATTTGTCAGAAACGTGGCGCTCACTCAGAAGACTTCAAACAACACAAAAGTAACGATTTGCATTCGTAGCATTTTAATTACTTTCGGGGCAACCATCATATATCTTCAAATGTCATATAATAATCTTTAATTTCGTTAGCAATTCTAGTTCTTAAACTCATTACGAGTTTCTTAAAGTTTTTAACAGGTACTAAAATGCATGTTTTTTATTTAAAATATTTATTTTTATATGTTTGATTTCATTCTCTTTGTATTTATATGTTAAAGTCAAGGCATCACCATATTTTATTTCTTAATACTCAAGAGTGTATAAGTTTAAAAATCGTATAAAATGAAATATGATTTTTTTAATTTTTTAAAAGTCAGTGACTCCCATGTGTGGTACTTAAATATAATTAATATAGCACAAAATTTGAATTTTGATCAACACATTCTTTTTCTCATATAAAGACAAACAAATATCTCTAAACCATGAACCCAAATTCACTTGATAATTTGTTAATTAATATATTCAGATATATTCGGAATAGATGTTTCTGAACTAGCGATACTGCATTAGATGTATCAGATGTACTTGGAAAATGCTCCGTTTACTGTAAAGTAATTTTAATTAGATTTTTATTTATTATATTAAAATAAATACAATCGCAGTTGATAATTTTAGTGAATCGCTTCGGATGCACTGTTCTATGAATAAAAAAACAAAAAATATCATTTTACTTAAGAAATAGCCTCTACCTTTCCTCAAAATTATCCAAATTATTTGCATACTAGAGATCCATACAGAAAAGATAAAATATCATTCGTAATTAATACATTTTTCTCAATGAATAAAGGAAGCCAAATATCTTTAAACCAAGAACCCAATTAATTGATAGCTATGTTTTCAGTAGCCATAATATCTGACTGCTAACTTTCCTATGTAAATAATTTTTAGCCCCTGAACATGTTAGTAAATAAAGTATAAAATTTCGTTTGTTCAAAATTTACAGAGTACCATAGTGAATACAGTTTAAAATTTTCAAGAGATAATTGGATTTCTCTGTAAAAATTATAAAATGTAATTTTATTGTTCAAATTTTTTCAGCTCCTATAGTGACAGACTATGAAATTCATTAATGCTTAAATTTTAAAACGTCCATAGCAATAAAAACAATTTTCTGTAGAAAAGTTTTAAAATGTCGTTTATGTTTATGAAAACCAAAATCTTCATAAGGGACTAAACCTTTGGTTACTTAAAATGTATATTAATCCAGCATATACCCTTGTAAACCCTGAAACGCTATACTTCACAAAGTATAAAATATCATTAGTAATCAATTTTATATTTTTCATTATTTTAAACCTTTCAGGGAGGAATTTTAAAAACAGTATGTCAAATTTTAAATTTGAGTTATGGCGAGAGATATTTTCATACTTGTAATATCATAAATCTTTATCAATGTAGATGACTAAAAATTTATTTATTTATTTAGAAGTCTTGTACAATTCATTTGTTAATAAATGGCAAGTCTAATTTGTCTAAAATCAACAACTTAAGAGCTAAAGCAAAACAATTAGGAATTAACCAATTTTCAATATTGAGAAAACAACTTATTGATCTCATTAATAATCATAATGATAGTAAAGAGATGAGTATCAACAATCAAGCGTAAAATTATACTGTAAAGCAAAGAATTATGAATTAAAGGGTAATCTGAATGGAAGAGGAGAAACTTCTTGCTATTGATTAATGATAATTTTGAAATTCCGTTAAAATATATATATCAGGACATTACAAATTATCTGATAATTTTCTTAGAGAATTTCATGTTAAATTGGATTGTAGAACTATTTTAATACTAGAAAAAAATTGTCTAAAGTTTTTATTAGAGAAATGCATGATATATTAGATTGGAATCTGTTGGTGATATATAAAACATTATCTGAAAGAATTATGTGAAATATACTATCATGTCGTAAGTTAAGACAAATTATTTTCGGGAGCTATAACAGAACATTAACTGAATATAAATTTAAACAGACATTTTAAAGGAAAATTATACCTGTACATTATAGGAAGTAAAGATAACTTACCTGATAAAATCTCAAGCTGTCAAAAATTTTCTGAAAAATTTATCAGACAGATTCAAGAGAAATTAAATTGAGGTGATATATCAAAACAAAAAAACACATCTGAAAATTTTGTAAGAGAACTGAAGAACAAATTAAATTGGTGTGCAGTATCAAGTCAAAAAATCTACCTGAATATTTAATAAGAGAATTTCAAAATAAAAAAGATTTTATATATATATATATATATATATATTGTGTGTGTGTCACAACGACTCAAAAACGAATCTGAAGACATGCTGAGAGAATCTCACACCCACTTACATTGGATGTATATATCATTAATGCCAAATTTATGTGAGAATTTTGGGATAAATTAAATTGTGATTATATATCATGCAATCAGAAGTTGTCTGAAAATTTTTTAGAGAATTAAAAGATAAAGTAAATATGCATTATATATCAGGTAAACGAATATTATCTGAAGAATTTATAGTTACATTTCAAGATAAATTAGATTGGTAGTACATTTTAAATTATTGAAAATTTATCTGAATCATTTATACAAAAATTTTCTACATGAGTGAAATAATAAAATAACCTTAAGATAAAGAAAATCTATATGTTTAAGTAATGAAAATCATCAATTTCTAAAAACAGACTATAAATATACTTCTGATGATGATTGTATTGGTGAATGGTTAATTTAAAAAGTTGGTGTCCATTTTGTTGAAACGTTACTCAAAAAACAATCTTAATTTTCCACACCTAGATTTATTATATCCCTAATCAATTGTTCTTGTGTGTAATTATTCGAAATATTAAAATAATGGTATCAACAAATGATTCTTAAAGCTTCTTTCATTCTTTCCTAGAGATTTACTGAAGTAGGATTGTAATTAAGCCTTTACCTTTCTTCACAATTTGAATGTCTGTCTTCGATTCTGTACAATTGGTTTTGAAAATTTTTGGTTGTGTTCTAATTAGATAATAAGTATATTCACAATTACTATAAAATAATTTTAAATGAACAAAAGCTGGTCTTATATTTTCATTAACTGTTTGTGGAACAACATGAGGTAGTAATGTATTTTACTTATTAGATTCTCTCATCTAAACTTTTTACAGCTCTACCAACTACTCCATTTAAATTTTGAATGTTGTCCTATCAAATTTTATTTAAATTTTCTAAGTGAGTTGTTAGATCTTTATGTATATGTTTTATTTCCTTTTTATTTATATATTTTCCATGTCCTCTAATTGCTGGTATAACGTCTTCATAAACCCAATCTTAAAAATCTGCTGCTAATCCCCATTTTTATTTCATGATTAATGAAATCGATCCAGGATCATTAATAAAATTTGTTTCAGGATTCAAGGAAAACAGCCAGTTCCACTTTGAATCTATATAAATATCATGATGCTTTTCTCTAACATGATCTCTAATTGGCTTCCTTGTCTCAGTAAATTATAAAACTTTTTTAGCTTTAAACCACAGATATTTCTTTTCATCAATAATCATAAACACTCGTTTTTTATTTCATCTACATTTTGTATTGAATAGATCTATGATATCTGTAATTGATTCAATTTGTGAGAAAATTCTTTTGTTAGTCTTTTTATTTCATTTATTCATCTTCATTCATTTTGAAATATTTTTATGTATTCTACTGATGACATCATAAATATTAAAAATTTTCTCATCAGCATTAAATCTAATAAATTTACTATTCAATTGCTATTACATGATTTTTTTGTCCTGTACTATTTCAATCATTATGGTTATTTTCATCTTATTCAACAGCAATTCTGTATCCTCTAAAATATAAATCAATCCTGTACTTTCCAATAGAAATTTGTGTCTCAGATTTTTCATTGTTTAAATAATTAACGATAATTCCAATAAAAGCTAGTTCCTTTGATCATAATGCAACATTTAATGTTAAATCAACGTCATTGATGAGCTTATCTAGCTCATTTTTTGAAGTAATTTTTTCTAATAATGAAGTTATTCCTTTTTTATTGATGAACACTGTATGAGGTTGTATATATTTACCGATATTTGAGATATTTTTCATTTCATTACAGATTTTCTTATCTTCTTTAACTACATTGTCATAAATTGCTTTTCTAGAACGAGAATAATGAAATGTGTTTCAATCATCTTTAGCTTCAAGCCATGGATTATTCTTTCCATTAATTCATCATACACACTTGCTGATTGTTATATATAAGTTTGTGTTGATTAAGTCTAGTATCAACTCCATTTATTAGAAAACTTTTTATTAAATTTTTTATTTTCCTTATAAAAGTTTTTTCTATATAAATGCAGCAGTTCAACAATAGCCAGAGCAGTTTTGTGTCAGATCCATCATTGGTACATATGGTCACAATGAAAAGTCATTTGATAATTTCATTTCTACATCTACATCTACATCTACATCTACATGACTACTCTGCAATTCACATTTACGTGCTTGGCAGAGGGTTCATCAAACCACAATCGTACTATCTCCCACCATTCCACTCCCGAACAGCGCGTAGGAAAAACGAACACCTAAACCTTTCTGTTCAAGCTCTGATTTCTTATTTTATTTTGATGATCATTCCTACCTATGTAGGTTGGGCTCAACAAAATATTTTCACATTCGGAAGAGAAAGTTGGTGATTGAAATTTCGTAAATAAAACGTCTTTGCTTTAATGACTTCCATCCCAACTCGCATATCATATCTGCCACACTCTCTCCCCTATTACGTAATAATACAAAACGAGCTGCCCTTTTTTGCACCCTTTCGATGTCCTCCATCAATCCCACCTGGTAAGGATCCCACACCGCGCAGCAATATTCTAAGAGAGGACGAAGGAGTGTAGTGTAAGCTGTATTTTTAGTATACTTGTTGCATCTTCTAAGTGTCCTGCGAATGAAACGCTACCTTTGGCTCGCCTTCCCCACAATATTATCTATGTGGTCTTTCCAACTGAAGTTGTTCGTAATTTTAACACCCAGGTGCTTAGTTGAATTGACAGCTTTGAGAATTGTACTATTTATCGAGTAATCGAATTCCAACGGATTTCTTTTGGAACTCATGTGGATCACCTCACACTTTTCGTTATTTAGCGTCAACTGCCACCTGCCACACCATACAGCAATCTTTTCTAAATCGCTTTGCAACTGATATTGGTCTTTGGATGTCCTTACTAGATGGTAAATTACAGCATCATCTGCGAACAACCTAAGAGAACTGCTCAGATTGTCACCCAGGTCATTTATATAGATCAGGAACAGCAGGGGTCCCAGGACGCTTCCCTGGGGAGCACCTGATATCACTTCAGTTTTACTCGATGATTTGCCGTCTATTACTACGAACTGCGACCTTCCTGACAGGAAATCACGAATCGAGTCACACAACTGAGACGATACCCCATAGGCCCGCAGCTTGATTAGAAGTCGCTTGTGAGGAACGGTGTCAAAAGCTTTCCGGAAATCTATAAATACGGAATCAACTTGAGATCCCCTGTCGATAGCGGCTATTACTTCGTGCGAATAAGAACTCTGTTTTCTGAAAACCATGCTGAATATGTATCAATAGATCGTTCCCTTCAAGGTGATTCATAATGTTTGAATACAGTATATGCTCCAGAACTCTACTGCAAACCGATGTCGATGATATAGGACTGTAGTTCGATGGATTACTCCTACTATCCTTTTTAAACACTGGTGCGACCTGCGGAATTTTCCAACCTGTAGGTACAGATCTATTGGTGAGCGAGCGGTTGTATATAATTGCTAAGTATGGATCTATTGTATCAGCATAATCTGAAAGGAACCTAATCGGTATACATTCTGGACCTGAAGACTTGCCCATATCGAGCAATTTGAGTTGCTTCGCAACACCTAAGGTATCTACTTCTACGAAACTCATGGTGGCAGCCGTTCGTGTTTCAAATTCTGGAATATTCCATTCGTCTTCCCCGGTGAAGGAATTTTGGAAAACTGCGCTCAATAACTCCGCTTTAGCGGCACAGTCGTCGGTAACAGTACCATCAGCACTGCGCAGCGAAGGTATTGACTGCGTCTTGCCGCTTGTATACTTTACATACGACCAAAATTTCTTCGGATTTTCTACCAAATTTCGAGACAATGTTTCGTTGTGGAACCTATTAAAGGCATCTCGCATTGAAGTCCGTGCCAAATTTCGCGCGTCTGTCAATTTTAGCCAATCTTCGGGATTTCGCGTTCTTCTGAACTTCGCATGCTTCTTCTGTTGCCTCTGCAACAGCGTTCGGACCTGTTTTGTGTACCACGGGGGATCAGTGCCATCTCTTACCAATTTATGAGGTATGAATCTCGCAATTGCTGTTGCTACTATGTCTTTGAATTTGAGCCACATCTCGTCTACATGTGCATAGTCATTTCGGAAGGAATGGAGATTGTCTCTTAGGAAGGCTTCTAGTGACACTTTATCCGCTTTTTTAAATTAAATTATTTTGCGTTTGTTTCTGGTGGATTTGGAAGAAACGGTATTGAGCTTAGCTACAAAGACCTTGTGATCACTAATCCCTGTATCAGTCATGATGCTGTCTATTAGCTCTGGATTGTTTGTGGCTAAGAGGTCAAGTGTGTTTTCGCAACCATTTACAATTCGTGTGGGTTCGTGGACTAACTGCTCGAAATAATTTTCAGAGAAAGCATTTAGGACAATATCGGAAGAGGTTTTCTGCCTACCACCGGTTCTCAACAAGTATTTTTGCGAACATATCGAGGGAAGGTTGAAGTCCCCACCAACTATAACCGTATGAGTGGGGTATTTATTTGTTAGGAGACTCAAATTTTCTCTGAACTGTTCCGCAACTATATCGTCAGAGTCTGGGGGTCGGTAGAAGGAGCCAATTATTAACTTAGTTCAGCTGTTAAGTATAACCTCCACCCATACCAATTCACACGGAGTATCTACTTCGACTTCACTACAAGATAAAGCACTACTGACAGACACAAACACTCCACCACCAGTTCTCCCTAATCTATCTTTCCTGAACACCTTCTGAGACTTCGTAAAAATTTCTGCAGAACTTATTTTGGGCTTTAGCCAGCTTTCTGTACCTATAACGATTTCAGCTTCTGTGCTTTCTAATAGCGCTTGAAGCTCAGGAATATATGAAAGATGGATATGAATGACGTGTGGACAGTCTGTAAATGAAAGAAATTGCAAAAGTAAATGAATCCCTTGAGTATACAGAAAAAATATTTCTAAATATCATTATATAAATCATTTACAGAGAATTGCGAAAACAATATTATTGATGAATAATGATGAAAAAAAGAAACTGATTCAAGTTCGAAAAAAAGTTGAATTTTGTCAAGAGATTGTTTCTATGTTAATCCATCACATAGGGACAAACGTAATAAAATTGTGTATAGATGTACTTTGGAATATGTGAAAGATAAGAAAAGAGAATTATCTCATACTTAATATTGGAATATCTATTAAATAAGTATGCTGACTAGTTGAAATTTTGAAAGTTTTTTTTTTAAATCTAATGAATTTTATTTTCTGTACATGGAAAGGAAAAATGAAGAAAGTTACAGTTGTTCAATTTCGTGATTATTGTAAAAGAAATTATTTCTGGGGATATAGTGAATTAAGTAAAGCTGATCTAGTTACGTTTATTAGTAGATATCATGCAATGTGAGGCAGACATGTTTGGAAACAATTACCTTATTATAAATTTGGAGGCATTGATACAAATTTTTCAAAACAATTAAACTAAACCATTGAAAGAACTATTTCCATTTTCTTGTGATGTGTTTAAAAAACAAGAAACTTTCATCAAATTTTGAAAAACTGTCAAATGAAAAGTTTTAAAAAGTTTTTCTCCGATGAGTTATTCAGTCTTGTAATCATAAATTGTCTATATAACCATATGATTAAATGGATTCTTAAAAAAAATTGGATGAGACACAATTACCATTAAAGGTAGAATTTTACAGTAAACTAAATGGCTGTAATAAGTGATGAAGATTACAAACATGCAAATTTAGTTTTGGAAACAGTTAATATCAAAAATCTTGGCGAATATCATGATCTGTATCTTAAAACTGATGTCTTACTATTGGATGATGTGTTTGAAAAATTTAGAAAATCTTGTATAAAATTATGTAATCTTGAACCATCTTGGTAGTTTACAGAATGTGGTTTATCTTGGCATTCAATGTTGAAAATGACTAAACAATTCTCTGATTTCTTACATGATTATGATGTGATTGTAATGGTTGGATGGGAATAGGAGGAGGTAAATCACAGTGTTGTAAAATATACATTAAAGGAACAAATAAATATATGGAAGATTATGATGTTAAAATGGTATGAAATTATTTAGCATATATAGAAGTGAATAATTTGTATGGTTGTCATATATGTCAATAATCACCATATGGTGGATTTGAAAAATGAACCAAGTAATTTTGATTGTACTAATGTAAGTGAGATATCAGATACTGCTGAAATTCTATATATTTTTAAAGTAGGTTAAAAATATCCAAGAGATCTATATGATTTGAATAAAGACCATTACCTCCTAGAAATTACTACCAGAAACTAAAGTAAGGAAGTTCTAGTCTACTCTGAATGACAAAGGTGATAATGTAGTTCAATATAGAAATCTTAAACAGTATCTGTGTCTTGAAATAAAAATAACAAAAATATATAGAATCTCAAAATTAAATCATTCAGATTGATTGAAGAAATGTATAGATTTAAATACAGATGCCAGAACTAAAGCCAAAAATGATTTTGAAAGAGGTTTCTATAAATCAGTGAATAATTCACTGTTGAGAAAAAGGAAGGAAAACATAAGAAACAGAGGGGATGGAGAATTAGTGTCAGATGGTGATAAGTGAGATAAACTTACAGCTAGACCAAACCCTAGTGAGAACTATAGTTAATGAAAATCTTATTGCTATTCAAATGAATAAAACAAAAATTGTATTCAATACACCAATCTAGGTTGGTATGAGTATACTTGATTTATCTAAAGAACTAATGTATGATGGTCACTGTAGAAAAATGATATCGAAATACAGAAAAAATATTGAGTTATGTTATTTAGATACAGGCAGTTACACTTACAATATACAAATTAAATATTTTTGTGAAGACATGAAAACGATGACGCAAGTGATTATCTTAAAAATAATATTTATGGTGTTGCACAAATAAAGAAATTTCTAGGATGAAGAAAGATGAATGGAGTGAAAAATAATGAAAGAATTTTGTGGTTTGAGAGAAAACATGTATGCTTATAAATTTTTCTGATAAAACAGAGTAACTAAATGTATTATTTAGAATAGAAGAAGTTTGGAACATTATAAAGATGTTTTGTTTGATAATAGAGAACAGTATAGAAAAATTTATATGTTTCGCAATGAAAAACATGAAGTTTTTACAGTTGAAATAAACAAGAAAGCGTTGAGTCCTCATGATGACAAGAAAATTTGGAAAAGAAAATAGTCACGTTATCATTTGGATATTAAAATTTTTTTTAAAAAAACTAAAATACTTTTCTATATGAATGGAGACTCAAATCAAAAAACTCCACAGCGGAAGTGTCTCGAAAGGGACTAAAAAATTAAGTAAGTTAGAGATAAATGTTTTATAAAATATTACTGAATATGAGTATTTATATACTAGAAAAAATATGGAGCTTAATAATGATTTTGAGATAATTTTGCAAGATAGATATTCTAAATTAATTGCTGACTGGGATTTTCAGTTAGTTGAAAGGGAACTGATGAAACTGGAATATAAAAGAATGAAAAACTTAAAAACAGAAATAATGAATTGCATGATCTGGAATTTGTGACGTCCCCTTTTTACTGCTATATCTCGTTTGGTTTAATAGAGACGCGATGCGCAGTGATGGTGGTCCCCATCGGATAACGTGGAACAGCACCTGAAAATCCCTAAAGGAATTTGCTCCTTGCATAATGTATGAAAGTCCAATTGCGCGTCCGCACAGTCTTCTCAGCGATGTAAATTGCTGATTTTAATTGTCTTTTAAGGTTTTATGATGATTTGCTATGCCCAGTTAGTCAGTTATTGCAGTATTGAGTGAATCATTCATCACCGGCATCGTTTCACACCACTGAAGCGAGGAAAAATTCATTTGCGGTTCAGTATCAGTAGTTGTTGTTATGTTACTAGGCATAATTGTTCACTACGGAACGACGGAAATCCTGAGATAATCTATAATGCTGTCTTGCTTTCATATGTCGTAATATTATTTCAGCAAAGCACTCCTTTCAATGCTCAATGTTCATCAAGTCACTCATTCAATTAAAATGTTCACAGTTAATTAATTTTGATCGTCAACTATCACACAGTTCAGTTAATGATGGAACCAACACGTGAGACTTCCATTACTGACGAACAATTTTTATCGTTCCTTCTTAGCAGTTAGTTTATAATCATCTCACCATACGCACACCGTTGGATCAGATCAATTACGATTCTTTTCAGTTCGGTGATCGTGACAACTACGACAACTTTTACAATCGGCATATTTGTATTATCTTCATGTGGTCGTATTAATGTTTCCACCACAAGCCTAATCAGGCATTGCAGTCTTCGATACTACATCTACATCTACATACATACTCCGAAATCCACCATATGGTGCATGGCGGAGGGTACCTCGTACCACAACTAGCATCTTCTCTCCCTGTTCCACTCCCAAACAGAACGAGGGAAAAATGACTGCCTATACGCCTCTGTACGAGCCCTAATCTTTCTTAGCTTATCTTTGTGGTCTTTCCGCGAAATGTAAGTTAGCGGCAGTAAAATTGTACTGCAGTCAGCCTCAAATGCTCGTTCTCTAAATTTCCTCAGTAGCGATTCACGAAAAGAACGCCTCCTTTCCTCTAGAGACTCCCACCCGAGTTCCTGAAGCATTTCCGTAACACTCGCATGGTGATCAAACCTAACAGTAACAAACCTAGCAGCCCGTCTCTGAATTGCTTCTATGTCCTCCCTCAATCCGACATCCCAAACGCTCGAGCAGTACTCAAGAATAGGTCGTATTAGTGTTTTATAAGCGGTCTCCTTTACAGATGAACCACATCTTCCCAAAATTATACCAATGAACCGAAGACGACTATCCGCCTTCCCCACAACTGCCATTACATGCTTCTCCCACTTCATATCGCTCTGCAATATTACACCCAAATATTTAATCGACGTGACTGTGTCAAGCGCTACACTACTAATGGAGTATTCAGACATTACTGGATTATTTTTCCTATTCATCTGCATTAATTTACATTTACAATGTCCATTATTCGTTGTAACGGTTCACTTTCATGAAGGTTAAGTCCAACAATAATGTCTCCAATAATTAAAGTTCATTAACTCGTCAGAATATCACTTCAGTTCAAGTTCTCAAGTAAGAATAAGTAAGCCAAATTCAGGTCCTGGTATCATATTGTTGAGATGTCTTTAAAACACGAATACAAAGTTTCTCAGTACTTCTGAAGGTGGTCTACCTGTAGCAGCGAAGTAATAACATGCAAAATCGCTAAGCGCAATACGGGCTAAAATGCGCTGTGCCAAAATCACTTGATTCGAGTTGCAACAGACAAAACTCTCGTTCTACGTATCCGATTACTCACTCCATGGATGTTTATGGCGCAACCAAGTGTTTTATTGGCACGAGACACTGCCCTGTTGACAGTTGTTCTGTCAATGGTAATTTTCAGCTACCAGAGACATACAAAAGCTGTCTATGTTAAATAAATTGAAATATCTGTACTCAGATAATCTTTGAGTAGCGGAAAGTGACAGTTGTATTATGCGTTTTGTTGTGTTTGGATTTGAAGAGTGTTGTTTGCAAATAATTAGTGAAAATGGCGTAGCAAAATATCATGACTGAAAATTATTGGTTTGCAGGTGATTACATTGCTTCATGGGAAACGGAAGTAAACTGTTTGTGAGATTAGCACTTTCCCGCCGGCATCGCCACAGATGTCATCATAATTATTTATAGTTGTTGATTGTAGATGGTGGCTGATTTTGCTCTAGAAATGAACAGCATGTTGTTTGGTTTATGATCTTCAGTTCGTAATTGTTTGAATGTTTTCAAGAATGCTATATTACGAAGAATCTTTTGTTTCGTTGATTAGAATGAGCAGGATGAATGAATATGTTCGGCGAGCATACAGTTTTAAAGTAATGTGATAATAAGCAGTTGTCTAATGAGCAGCGAACAGCGTTAGTAAGTTTTTACATTTATTACATAGTGATAAACCTATGGAAATCGGATACTCTGTTGTCTGACTTTAAAATATATGTCATTTCCCTTTACAGTAGAACAGGAATATATGAGAACGACTTGAAAATGAGCCTCATTAATTATTGTGTAGATGTCATGAAGGTTGGTGCTGTAGTAGGCGCGGCCTCCAACATTCGAAATGACGTAACCAACCAACTGCAAATACTTTTGGAGTAGAGAACCAGCCGGACACATAAGTCATTCTGCTGCCGACTTCTTATTTGAATCACAGACCTTTGAATTTGAATGCTGATACTTACCTATCAAACTACACTCGGCATAGATTAATGAACTCTTGAATATATCGTGACTAATCTAAATTGTGGCACACTTTGATCCGAACCTAGGTTCCCTGCTTTTGTTGCATAGAGGGCGTAGAGTTGACTGGGTTTCGTTGATATTTTTTGGTTGATATAGTGCACACCAGGAGCCAGCGGTGTTATACTTGGTGCTGTATAGATGACGTCTTCGTTTATTTCATTTGCACCTTTGAATTGTAGCTGGCGTTCGTTCATTTAGTTCACAAGAATTCGTTTAGTTTGTATGACTGGTTATTCGATTATGATGTTAACTAGGCCTGTAGAGGGCTAGTGGAGGTGGCAAGTGTACAGAAGATCGTGGTTTGTCATTCACCGTTGATCAATGACATTATCATTCGCACTTTTTTAAAAGTAAAAGTTGTGTTTACATCATAAGCTGTAGCATAACATTTGGTCTAGGGATGTGGAAATGTGATACTTATGATTTGATGAAGCTAACAAATGTGTTGTGACTAAAAACCTACTATTTTAACATATGTAGTGGTGACCGACAGATCTGTAGCCTGTAGATTGTATGGCGCAGTTTGGTTGTAACTTATCAAAGTCAATGAATTTGTTATGGATTTTTTTTTTTTTTTTACAAATTTTGCACATTCTGTAGTTAATTTACAACTCTTGCACTCAAATATTCTGTAGCATAACCTGAGATCTGGGTTAGATTATAAGGCAACAGTTTGGTTGTAATCTGTCAAAGTTAATGAATATTTCATGAATATCTTTTTTTTATGCATGTACATTTTTCTCATTTCATACTTACATTTACAACCCTGATGAAGACTGTTACCTACAAAGTGTGGCTTGATATTTTCAAGTTTTTAATTTGTTTGAAGGTCTTAACAACAAGAATCAGTATAAAACTATGAGCTAGAGTCCATGACGATTGGCCACATAGGTAGAGAAAAGGTCAGGTTGAGAAAAGGACTCCCAAAGTCTATGTGAAATTGGTGTCAGTGAGCAGCAAGGATGACAAAACATTTGGAAGTGATTCCAGCTGGGGGTTTTACCTGGAACATGGACACGCAAGCTCTTCAATGTCTTTGATGAATAGCTTACCAATAAGCGAGTGGCGAACCAAGGTGTTTGTCCAAATGAAGTCCTAATGACACATGAAGCAGGGCGAGAACCCTAATGGGGAGTAAGGGTGGGATCAACACTGTGGGTGACTCATTCTCATAAGCAAGTAGGTTTGAAAGAAACGTAGCATCAAATTGTTGGGCCCGATGATGCACGCAAGTTGTCCAGCCAACATGACTTCATCCACTTAAAAGCATGGTGCAACATGAGGTCATTTCACAGTTCTGTCACAGTGGTGGACGCCATGGTTGGAAAATTAATTAGAAGGAAAAGTGCTTATGCATCATTTTGGAAGCACATGATCTCATGTTTGTCAAATTCTGCATCAGGACTAGCCAGGAAAAAGCGTCCACATTCATATGCTGGCTTGTTGATTTGTATGTAATGGAGTATTGATATGCAGGGTTCACTGCTGTATGCATTATACTGTGTTGCCAAGAAACAATGAGCAATGATCAAATAAAGCGAACAAAGTCTTGTTATTAGTCTTTAGCTGGAATTTCATGCCATAGAAGTACATGTGAAATTTGTGCAGTGCATGGATGATTGCAAATGCCTCATTCTTGATCTGGTCGTAGTTTTGTTGAGCCTTATTAAACATTTTGGAACTGAAAGGTATTGGGTGGTCTGATTCTGCTTCCTAGTGTGAAAGGCTGTAGCCAATAACATGCTGGGAACCATCTGTGACAAGAATCAAGTGTTCGTTGGAACAGTTGGGCATCCAACAAGTTGCCTTTTGCAAGGCTTGTTTAAGAGTGTGGACTGGATTGCCACTTGTGGATGACCAAATGGTCCCCTTCTTTTGGAGTGTGTTAAGGTGTTGCGCAATCTGTGAAAGACTGTAGTTCTTTAAAGTTCCAATGTGGGGACTTGATGTCAGTGGCCTATATGTTATGTTTGGTAGCAAGTATCCCATTTTCTTCGTATTGAAACCCAGGTTCTTGCCTGAATATTGGGGAAAAAAATAAATAAATAAAAAGACACTTTTAGGGATAGCAATTCAGGGGCCAGCTTTCTGTAAGGCAGAAAAAGTGAGTGTAGGTTTTTGAGATGCTCATGGTTGCTAAAACCTGTGTTGATTACATTGTAAAGATAGTTACAGCATGACATACAGAATCTCTCAGCTCAACTGTTTCAGGTACCTTTGAAATATGGCAGGTGCACTAGAAATGCTGAAAGGGAGCCGCCGCTATTGATAGAGGGGGTTTTGAAAATGATCACTCATTTGGAGCCTGGATTCAAATGTGGTTGCAAGTAAGCCTCTGAAAGATTTATTTACCAAATTTCAGTTTTGAGTAGAGGCCTTGGATGTGTGGAATTATGGTGTTCACCACAACTTGGGAATTGTCTTAAAGTCTTCACACAGTTAGTGAGCTGTTCAGTTTGTGTACAACTAATGAAGGGAACTCCCATGAACTAGACAAGGTAGCTGTCATCACTTAAGGTTGTTGGAGGCTACTTAATTTGTTTTTAATGTCCTCATACAGAATAAGGGGTAAATGACCTTAAGATTTGCAAACCCAACTTGATTTATTTATTAGAGTCTATAAGCGAAGCTAAAGCCTCTGTACCATCTTGAAATGCTATCAGTTTCTGGAAAATTTTCAGTTCAATTAGCAACTTACTTTTGATGGTTGTCTTGGTTGTCTCAGGTTTTAAAATGGTTCTGATTTTATTTACTGCATCATGCTCCTTGTCACTTGCAGTTATTCTACAGAGGAAAGAAGAATCAAATGCTACTTGTATGGTGTATTTCCAACACTGAAACCACTGTTCATCACACATGGGACATTGGTTTTGAGAGTGGTGTTCATCACACATGGGACATTGATTTTGAGAGTGGTGTTCATCACACATGGGCATTGATGGTGAGGGTGACGCTCAAAAGAATCTGGGTTGAGCAGCAACTACCATTTGCAGTAGGGTAATGTAGGAAGAGAGCTAGAGAGCTAGAATTAAAAGAGTATGACACTGACTTGGAATCATATCACTGGAACATTGGTTGTGTATGCTGCCATGTGTCTTGTTGGGAACAGTATTATTGACTGGTAACAACACATACTTCTGGCTACACTCTTGTGAGTGAACTGCTTGTTTGTCAGTCTCTGCTGAGTTTAAAGAGGAAACTGCAGAATGTTTTTGCCAAAAATGTTCATTTCTCTGTGTAAATTCAAAAACTTGTAATGCTGAGGACTTCTAAAGAAGGCTCAGAACTTTTTAAAACCTGCATGCTAACCTATATTGAATAATGTTACTCAGTGCTGGATGAGAGTGTCTGTGTAAGATTTTTTTACATGTCTCATGTGTACTGACAAAGTTACACTTCCGACTTGGGCCTTTTAGTTCTGTGATCTATTCCTGGTACAATTTGGAAAGTGATCTCTGACACTGAAAAAATTGAAGCCTAGTAAACCCTGTATGGGCCTTGCAACTATAGTAAGCTGACAAAATCTCGCGCATTCTAGAAAATGACAATCTGTCCCTATTGTCTAATGGATGGAGCTGAAGAGCTAAATACAAAATGTTTTGAGAGGAATTGACCAAAAGAGAGACTTTTGAATTTCTGAATCATTAACTTTAGATGCTGTGAATTAGTGGTGTAGCCTTCAGATGTATACATCCAATTATCCTTACATCTTGGAAAAATGGGAATGAAAACACAGCCAACTCTACTGAGTTCGATGCTAGACATGCTGTTACCTGTTGCTGTATCAAAGCAGTGAGTTGCTGTTGTTGTTATTGTTGTTCTGCCTGCAGTTTCATCTGTTGTTGATCATTTCTCCTGAGGCCGCTGATAACCTCGCTGTAGAGCAGCCATAAGCTCAACCTTCTCCAGAGGTTTCTTGAATGCTAGGAACCCAGGATCCATCATACGACACCCTGTATGTGTAGAACCTTATTGCCACTGTTGGAATGGTGCTTCTTCTGTTCCCTTTATTTGAACACAACCACTAGTTGCAAGTTCTGTACAGGTTGAGGGTTTGGCACACAACAGAAACTTCTGGCTTGCTGTGTTTATGCAAAGAATGATCACAGAAAAACTGCAAGCCTGTGAATAAAGCCAAGGTTCATCAGACTGCCGTGAGAAATCCAGCCGGAGTCAAACATGAATATAGTCCAAGCTGACAGCATAGGTTGTCAACAGCAGGGTAGCCGGCATATATGGTAGAAGCATGTAGACTGAATACAAGTCCATGATGAGGAGGAGGAGGAGGGCATGTCTCAGACTCATCGTGATGTGCTCACTGCTGGCTGTGCATATGTGGCACTGTCAGCTGTGGGAACAAGTCAGTAGTCTAGCTGTGTGAGTTGCTGGCTACAGCAAGTTCCAGAGTTGCATCTTCGGCAAACCTTCCTGAGTTTCAAAAGCACCAGGGATCTCCTTATCACCTTCTGACAACCAGGTGTGCTTGTTATGCCATGCACACAAATTTGTAACTGCCCAATACATCACCAATGCTTCCTCCTTTTTGTTTGCTCTTATTCATATATCTTAATATTGAGTGATATGCATTATGTAATAACCAGATGCTGCCATGAATTATATGTCCACATGATTACTAATTCCATTTTGCACAACAATGTACATCACTTGTTAATCTTTCAGGTAATTCATGATCTGTTGACTTCTAAAGATGATGTCTGGCATATTTGGAGCATATATGGGGAACAAGCATCTGTAAGATTTAAAAAGATTGAATAACATGATAGTTGAGATGTAAGTGATCTAGCTGCTGCTAATATTAGTTACATATGCACAGTTCACAGCCACTTGTGGGAACAGTGACCTTTGGTTATTTAGTCACAACATACACTAATTAAAACAACATAGCAGTTTGGTAAATGGGTTACATTACTTTTCTTTTGGTTATGTGTCTGCCTTTGCACTGCTTAACTTATTTTCTGTGCAGTGAATAGCTTCCCAATATCAATGCTTATGTACAGGAAAGTAACAAGTTTATAATTTTACAGTATTCATTTTGTGACATACTGGAAGACACACTTATTTATAATTCAGCAGGGAAGAAAGAAGAGAAGGAACACCGGTCTTAAGCTTAGGTTGCGCATACATCACATTTCATGACCTGACTGGCAAATAGTGCACTAACTAACAACAGAGAGAAAATTGTGCAACTTTTCAAAGATTCGTTTAAATGTCTGTCCAATTCAAGAGGCGAATCAGTAACACAGATAAATTAATAATGAAAATAATAACGTTCTGGAAGTAATGTCAGATAAGCTGTAAAAAGCTGTTCAAGGCATGAAGAAAAGGAAGACATCTGGAGAAGATGGTGTTTCAGCAGAAATAATTAAAGCTGAAAGCAAAGTAATTCAATAGTAAAGAACACAGTCATGTTTAGAATAAATATGGAATAATATAAATCCACAAAACTGGAACAGTGCTGTAATTATTCTGCTTCGTAAGAAATGAGGTAACAAACTGAAATGGAAGACATAAATACAACTGTAATGAAAATGATATGAAGGTGGATGGGACAAGAATCCAGGCAGCTGAACTGGACCAAGTTCATTGTTGGATTCCACTAGATAAGCCAAGGCAGATACACAAAAGTAATGGTGCAGTTTGAGGCTGAGGCTTTTACCCAGTGGTGGATGTCAGATGACTGATGATTATGATGAGGACGATGGATATTAGCAACTCTGCTTGTAGTCAATAGTGCCATTTGCACAGTTTAATGTATTGGAAATCTGAACATTACAGAGTTTTCTGTTCAGAAATGCTCTCTTTAAAAACTATTTTGTTGTGGAAGCTAGCTAGGAACAATGATGATGTAGCAACACACAGACATTAACAATTTTTATTATTTTATATGTGCAATATGAATATTATAAGATGATGTAATTTCTGCATTTTAGTGAAGTATACACTGTGATGTTTCAAGTTAATACTGTGTGCTAGAACAGAAATCAAACCTAGATACCCGTGTTTTGCAGATAATGTTCTACCAACTGAGCCACCTAGGCATGCCTCATAGTCTGACTCAGACTCTATTAGTTCTCCATACCTTGCAAACTCTAGAGGCCATCCCACAAAGCTGTATGAGGCTAGCACCAGTACCCTCTAGAGCAAGGATATAGAGGAGAAGTCAACCACAGCTTCGGGGAATTTACTGAGGTACCATATTTTTGCTCTTACCACATGCTGTGATGGACCATTCTGACAAGTTAAAGATCTGTGCCAGACTAGGATATAACACTGATGCCTGTTGTTTTGAGGTAACACCACATCAGTCCAAAAGTTCAAGACTGGATTAACGTAGTTTTTAAAGCTTCGGGCCTTCTACATAGTATCCCCACCCCCACCCTACTTGAGTATAATGCACAGAACATTCATACAATCATGTGAAACTGTCAGAGAAGACCTTGTCTGGGGCAATGTTCAACTAGTACATCACAAGGCTTTTATATTGGTTATGTCATCAAAGTGTTGTAAATTTCTGCAGTTTGTCATTTTGCAATAGATTCTTACTGATAACACCAAGTTTTGTTACCAGTAATGATTGTTTTTTCCCAGAAAACAATCACCTGTGTTTTTTATTTCAATCAAGTTGCGGCAGGAGTACACACATTGTTGTTGTTCAGGAGTCAAGATGTGCAGGACAAACTTTGCACACGTTTCTCTTCTTTAAAACAATCTGGAGAATGTCTGGATTTAGAAAAGTTGCTCTGTTATGATTTGTGACACATCATTGACATATGATGGCTGCACATCCACTATTAACACTATCTGCTCACAACTGACTGTTCGAATGCACATCTTTTGTTTCTGGTTGGTAGTTAAAGCTGCCACCCTAGTTACTGCATTGGCATTGCTTCTATTCCAGCGAAAAATCAGTGTCAGAACTTTTTGGATGGCCGATGTACACTACCAAGTACTACACATGAGTAGGCATTACAGAATTATAGATTACCTTATGGTGACGTGCATTTCATCATTCATGTATTTACACTATGATCCATGGAGAGCCTGTAATTTCCGAAGACATAATGGACAATGTCCCTCCAGAGCCTTCTGTGTAACTTGTAATTCCCTAGTTATTTCTACAACATACTAGTATCTATCACTAACTAGTCACTTTCTTTTTACTGAGCGAGGTACTGCAGTGGTCAGCACACTGGACTGTCATTCTGGAGGACAACGGTTCTGACCCACGTCTCGCCATCCTGATTTAGGTTTTCTGTGATTTCCCTAAATACCTGTGGCAACGTCAAGACCGAAATTAACTCTACATCCATGGAAAAAAATCGATCCATTCAATATGACACTTGGTGCAGTTCCATTTGTGCCAAGTTTATTCTCCAGGCTTATTATGTGTTTGTAGACTGGCATGCGATGGTGACGTTGATGATAAACACGTCGACGAGGCACAGTGCTTCAATGCTGTTGCAGATATAGCTCACAGCGGAATGATTCCGCTGGCGTGCGTTGGCCGCTTTTATACTGAGCGCATGGCCTGGATGGTTTGTTTGAAAGGGTACATCCAACTTCCCACCCTTTCCTAATCCGATGAGACTGATGACCTTGCTGTTTGGCCCCCTCCCCCAATTCAACCAACCAACCAATCACCTTTTCTTTACAGGTCGTCTTTGCCTTTGCTCGTCCATTCTTTTCACTGCTTATTTGTTCATGTTTCTGACTTTCATTTGTCATGATGTTTAGAAAGTATTCTGTTTCTTCTGCAGTATGTTGATCTCTGTCTGTGGATTTATTTTGACTAAATCTATTTTAATTGTGTCTCTTTCAGTTCACAAGACTTTGAAACCCATTTGCAAACCAGCATTTAAAAGAATTGTCACAATTTATCACTTAACATAGGCAGTAGCTTAAAACTGCGTGCCAGGCTACGGTAAATGTTCATCTACATTTGTTTTTAAGCCCCCACACGATTCATGATATAGGGTATTTTGTACTAGTAATAGCTATTCTCTGGCCTGTTACATTTGCGTAAGGAGCTGTGGAAAAGTGACTGTCCGTAGCATATTCTCTATTAAAGAGAGGGGAAAAAAAGGTCATGCCATATTTTTCCATTGTCCACATCTCAAATCCAAATATGGTTACTAGTAATATAAGCATCTCTGTATTTACTGAAGTGCGATTTTCAGAATTTTTGATATGTTCCCAATTAACTGTATCACATTTGTATCTCATCCTGCTCATTGTTGTATTTGCACTTTATTACTCATGTTGAATCTGGTATTTGTTGCTGTTGCCAGATGCTCCATATAATGTTACATTATTGCTTTAATTTAAGAGGAGACGTTGTATCCACACAGTCTGAACTACATGGATTTTGATTGTGTTTGTGTTGTCTTTCTGAGATGAGCAGGCAGAAGCATATCTGCATTTAGCTAAACAGGGACAAGAAACTCCCTAAAATTATGTAGTTGTGAGACCAGTGATTATTAAATTATCAGTTTCTCCATTTTTGGAGGGTGTTTAGTTCACAACTGTATGTTCAATTAAAGAAAAACCTCTCCAGTTTCTAGTAAGAACTCTATTAAGTCCACAACAAGTTTTGGCCTTTACATCTATCCTTTTCAAGTGGATCTGATACAGCCATTAATAATACATAATATGATGGATATATAAATATTGTACATAATAGGAGGTGAAAAACAAAGCTTAGATAGAAGAAATTAAAGATCTTTTTGATACTTTATTCTTCTTTTTTTTTTTTGGAAAACAGTGTAATAATAAGTGAAAAGCACAATTTTCTACAGGATTAATTTATTTAGTTAACCAGTTTTTGGTTTACAAGACCTTCATCAGACTTTAACTCATCTCATCATCAAATAAGTTAAAGTATTTGTAAGTAATATTGGAAAGGATGTTACTCATCTAGACTGAGGCATGAACCCATAGTAAATGTCATTTTTGACAGTAAATGTCATTTTTGACAGTACAGTGATAATGTTATTGAAAAGTTGAACAGCAAATAAATATAAAGTAACCAAAATAGAATAAACATAAACAATTAACTAAAAAACAGCACCAGTATAACAATTTAAATTAAATTAACATTCCAAATAAAATGAAAGTGGTACCTGACAAGTGGTATTACATATGAAAATTGATTCATAAACAGAGTATAAGGTAGAATTGACAATTGTAGCAACTGAATCTGTAGAGTACATAAGCATTCACAATAAAATAAATAAATATGGGAAAATGGAGGAATAGAAAGGAACAGACAATGTGGGAAGCATTTGGAAAACTTTGAGGATTAAGTGAAGTTTAGGAGAGGAAGCGAGCTGTGCTTGGTCTAATATTAAATCTGGAGCATGGGCCAGATGTTTGCTGATTTCGAGGATTCCCAACAGGTTGCATTTTGGCCATTGTTTGTAAGTGGCATGGGACTGGAGCTGGTAGCTGTGGCCCTCACTCATTACATGCTCAACAAATGTGGAGTCATTATTCTACAACCTCCAGCTGGGTTCATGTTCAGCCAACCTTGTAGCTGTGTGTGTGCCTGATTGACCAACATAAAACTGATCACAATCAGGGGAAGTAATTTTGTATACCTCACTGTTGCCTAGTAATTGGGTCTTATCTTTTCTGTTGAAAAAGTGCTGTGCTGTTATGTTCCTCGTGTAGTATAGTTGCAGGATTTCAGTGTTTTTGCTCTCTCTGTGGTATATGTCCTAGGTATGGTATCGTACATCACTTCCTACAGACAGTAGGAGGAGGAGCAGAGGAAGCATAGAGGATGGGTACAATTTTCAGTTTTTGTTTCCTATGAAAGATGTGGACAATTTTATTTTATTGGAATTGGTAATTTAATTTAATCTGATCTGTTATTTTGGCATTGTCTTTGTGTTTAGTGTTGATGTTTTCACTTGTTTGCTCTCTCTGTATTTATATACTGTTCAACTTTTTACTTCTGTAATTGCGTTACTGCTGTATTATCAAAGATTTGACATTTATGGTGTGTTTGTGCCTCAGTCTAGATGAGTAAAATCTTTTTCAGCTTTGTTTACAAATATTGTAACTTGTTTTATATCAATTGTCAGTAAAAGCCTAATGATGGCCTTGTAAGGTAAAAACCAGCTAACTAAATAAATTAATCTTGTAGACCATACACAGTATTGTGCAAGTAAATTTTGTATGTGGCACTGTACAAACTCATAATCCTTCATACAATGAAGAACTGATATTTTATGGGCATACGAAAAAAAAAGAAGAAGAAGGAAGGAAGAAAGAAAGAAAGAAAGAAAGAAAAATTACACCCACCAGAAAAAATCCAAGGAGAAGATGCTCAATGAGCAGTGCACATGAAGCAAAAGCAGCTTTTTTGACATCTGCCACCCTGTTATTGACAACTTCCTGTAAAGCTACTCCATGAATTTGTAGCTGTATCTAGACTTGTAAAAATGCATTTGAGTCATTTCATGTCAAAACTACACAGAAAAGTACAATTTTCAAACTGGCCATCTTCAGTTTTCATCAAATTTGGTGTGTTCATTGCACATGATGAATGAAAAATGCCAATTTACAGAATTGTAACATAGGTACGACAAAAGTAATGGCCACCGGAAGATCTGAAAAGTGCAGAAAATTTGACAAACACTGCACACAAAAATGTCTGTAACTTCTGTTATAATGGTGATAGCACTGTGAAACAGGTAATTTGGAGATCGCTGGGAACGAGCCTTCAGGTTATGTGCAGTTTGGCCATATTCAAACAAATTACACAATTAAGGTCAGTGATCTTGACCTACGACCTTCTATTTCAAAACGTGTAAACTTCAAAGGTTAAAAATTATATTTGCTTCTTCATTTTACACCAATCAGAATATTAAATTATCAAGTTGAAAATCAAACAATGGAAAATCCAGGTTGGAATGTAACAATATTATGAAAAGGAAAGTTGCTACTCACCATGTAGTGGAGATGCTGAGTCGTAAAAAGACTCTTACAATTAAAGCTTTCTGCTGTTAAGGCCTTCACCAACAATGGACACACACACATGACTCTCTCTCTCTCTCTCTCTCTCTCTCTCTCTCTCTCTCTCTCTCTGTGTGTGTGTGTGTGTGTGTGTGTGTGTGTGTGTGTGTGTGTGTGTGTGTGTGTGTTTGAAATGTGAACAAGCAATTTGCAAGCATTTTCATTTTGAACAATCACAGGTAAGTGTGCCAAGTGAACAGGTCAATAACAAGCATCATTATGTACACCAAGAACATGGCAATGGCACACAAATATTATTAAGTTCTGTTATCTGAGAGTAAGTGAGAAAATAGGAGATCATGTGAGTGAAATGTTTGCTTTCATAGCTTGAATGGAAATGTGGATGCCAACTGTACAGAGGAAGCTGTAGCAAAAGTTGTGTGTTGTGACCGGACAAATCCACCGGATGAAGATGGAGTTTGAGAGGATCACATGTTGCTGTAATCCCTTCAGGGTAGATGGACAAAACAGATACAAGAAATGTCTATGTAAAGTGCAAAAGTGGATGGTTGATACGATCAGTGGCATAATGACAGATCACAAAATATGTGATAGATGTAGGAAAAATTAACTACATGTGGCTAATAAATCAACTACATTGAAACAGATGTGAATCACAAAACTTCACAACTCCTCAGATGAGTCATACACATCTGCAACCCCAAATATTACTTTAGTTACATTAAATGACAGTTTGGTATCTCTTGGTGAGACACTGGTGTGAAATTTGCTTGTGGCTAGGGCCTCCTGTTGGGAAGTATATTACTTTAGTTACATTAAATGACAGTTTGGTATCTCTTGGTGAGACACTGGTGTGAAATTTGCTTGTGGCTAGGGCCTCCTGTTGGGAAGTCTCATCGCCTGGGGCAAGTCTTTTTAGCTGACACTGCTTCAGTGATTTGCATGTCAGTGATGATGAAATGATGATGAAGATAACACAACAGCCAGTCCATGGAATCTGAAATTATAATCCAATTGAAAGAGAAATTCAGTTCTAGCACCACAAGCACTGAGAGGATCCTAGTATTGACATGTCTTCAAAAAGTTGGAGCATTTCAAAGGATTGAAACTGAATTTGAAGGTTAAAACTATTTTGTGAGAAAACCAAAACAGTGCTAAAATGCTAGAAGAAGCTAATTCACAAATTGTTAAAAATGAGCTATTGACATTTTCATATGCTACTAATATATATTCATTATACCATATATATGAATAAACATTACCCACCTTTACTCTTCCACAGTACAAAAGAAATATTTTGGAATCTCTCTGAATTGGTAAGAAACACAAAATATTTGAGTTCCATTTCTGTGTGGGTTAGCTCTGTCTTGCGTTCTACTACTCAGTTTCTCAAAGAATGTGTTATCTTAGCAACTCATCACCTGAGACATGTCCTGACTGAGCACGTTGGGAACTGTCATGAGTTCTACAATCAATAAGGTATAAGCTGCTGTTTGCCTGGGAAGAAGGATTTTGTTTCTGTCAAGGAAAATGGTTTCAGAGTTCACAAACAAAAGTGACTGGTGTTAGAAAGTCTGAATGAGCTGTATAAATCATTCAAAGATACTCTTCCAGGACTAAAAATAGGATTATCCAAATTTTGCCAGTTATGACCCAAGAACTGTGTTCTAGCTGGTGCAGCCGATACCCATAGTGTGTGTGTTTGCAGTATCCAACAAAATGTGCAGTACATGTTGAATGGTTCTGGATTGAAAGAGCTGACATGTGATGCTGACTGTCAATGAAAGACCTTGTAATGGTATTGCTGGTACCATCAAGAGACTTGCTGCCTATGCCAGTCTGTAGTGCATCTACATCTCTCAGATAATGTCAAACAGACTGTTGTTTGAATGGTGTTCCAAGAACCTTGCAGTTTGTCACTTTCATTATACAACTAACAGTGAGTATAATGAAGAAGAAGCTCTCACTCAATAGTGGTTTGCACATAGTTACATTGTTTTATATCCATTGGCCATTAGAAAATCCAAGCAATACTTTTCTCCAATTAACCAGACATCAGAAAGAACATCTAACACATACCCAACAAGACTCTTACCTCAGTGATACCACAGGATTTGTTGCAGTTGTACAAAGACCTTTGGTGGCTTGGATGTGTTTTGAATGTTAGTAAAGAGGTTACGATTAACTTCCTACATCCTGTTATTCTTTCACCTTCATTTGCATACTCCTATTTGCATAGTCCAAGAGACTGTACATGTTCATTGTGGACAAGAAAGACATTATTACATAGGTTGATGTGACACCACCAACAAATCAAATGTATACCCTTTCACAAAAAGATGTGCACCTAACCAGACTCTGAGGTTTCCCTTCTCCTATCCTTCCTCCACTTTGGCATTTGTGGTTCCTCTTTTTCTTCTTCCTCCCTTTGTGCTCCTGAAGGCCAACCCTTGTGTCTGATGCCTAACAGGTGACTGGGTAACACATAATTCCCAGCCCTGGGTCGACAGGTGGGGTTAGTGCATACCCCCTAGTATAGGCCAGGCCAGGGAGGGGTGATTGCCTGAGCTGCTACCTTCCCCAATTGCCAATTGTTCCCTCTGTCAGGTGTTTGGGAGGTGTGAACAATCGCCTAAAGCTGGTGCGCCCCCTTGTGAAGGAGGCCCCCAGTTGGATGGAGCGTACCATCAGAGACGGTGGCAATTACGGGGAATTTTCTTGTGATGAGCCAATCATATTCACAATTAACTTCTATGAAACGTAAACTGAATGAGGCTAATGATTCAAAGAGCCCTCCAGCTGCACCACTGTCCCTTGTGGTTTCACATATTGAAGATCATCAGTTCTTCACAATGGTAAATCCGTTTTTTATTCAGAAAGGTGTTGATGTAGCTACTGACCCTGTGAAATCCTGCTCTTCTTTATGGAATGGCACTTTGGTTTTGGAGACTACTTCCAAATATCAAGCACAACAATTGCTTGCTGCCTCACTTCTCCACAGCTATCCTGTTCATGTTGAGGCCCAAAGAACTTTGAATTCTTCCTGTGGTGTTATTTACACTAGGCTACTCGATGGTTTGACCGAGGCCGAAATCCAGTCGTACCTCTCTGATAAGGGTGTCATTGGCATCCACCGGGTGATGAAAAAGGCAGATTCCTCCTTAGTGCCCACACACACTCTTCTCCTCACCTTTGATAGAATGGTGCTTCCGTCCAAGATCAAAGGGGGCTATGAAATTATCACAGTCCGATTGTGCATTCCGAACCCGATGCACTGCTACCAATGTATTCGTTTCAACCACACTAGAACCTCTTGTCGACACCTAGCCAAATGTGTAACATGTGGTAGTGATGCGCTCGAGGGCAATTGCCCGCCTCCTTCTGCCCTCTTTATCAACTGCAATGGCGGCCATGCAGCCTCCTCTCAAGATTGTTCCATGTATCTTGATGAGTGGGCTGGCCAAGAGACCTGGGTAAAGGAAAAAGTACCTTACCCAGTTGCTTGCAAATTATTGGCTTGTTGCAAACTCTGCGTTCTACTGTCTGGCACCTATAGTTGTGTTCTTGCTACATTTCGCTCCATGAAGGACACGGCCATGCAGACATGCGGCCTTAAATTCAGCTCTGAGGTTGTGACATCATCCATTGTCAAGGTAGCATCACCATCCCCTCGTCCAGCTGTGCAACAAGCCATCAGACTCTTGCTTCAAGGAGAGAAGCCACCAGCTACACAACCAGTGGGCCAGAAAGGACAGAAGGAGTATGCCTGAGAAGTCTTCGAACGTCCCTCCTGCCAACCAACACCTGAGTTCTTCGCCTTTTCCTTCCTCACCTGGTTTTTTTCCCTTTGTGCCATTTATATCCCTCCGTCGTTGAATGTCACCAGGCAGACTTCCTCCAGCTTATCGGGCAGCTGCCTCACCCATTTCTGCCACTCGGTGACTTTAATACGCATCATCCCCTTTGGGGTTCTCCCAGAACCTGTCGGAGAGGTGCCCTCTTGGCTAACCTTCTTGATCAACTTAACCTCTTCTGCCTTAACACTGGAGCACCCACATTCCTTTCAGACTCCTTGCACACCTATTCCCATTTGGACCTGTCCTTCTGCACTGCTCAGGTTGCACATTGTCTCGAGTGGTCCATTCTTTCTGACATCTCGAGCGACCATTTCCAATGTGCCATCCATTTGCTGACTCCTACCCCACTTTCCAGTGCACCCAAATGGCAGCTTACTAAGGCTGAAGCTCTACTCCTCGCTAGCGGCCTATGAAGAACAAGATTTCGCCAGTTGTGATGACCAGATGGAATGTCTTACAAATTTTATTCTTACTGCTGCAGAATGTTCCATTCCTTGCACTTCCTCTTTACCTCGCTATGTCCCAGGCCCTTGCTGAGGCATGCATTCTTTGGGATAGCAAAAAAGTTAGCTGGATTTCATTCACTAGTTCTTTTAACAGTTCCACCTCTTCCTCTGTCATGTGGGCCAACCTCCTATGGCTCTCTGGGACCAAGATTCATTTCCCAATTTCCGGTGTGACAGTAGCAGATGATGTCATCGTGGACCCTATTGCTATCTCCAACACGTTGGGCCACCATTTCACGGATATTTGGAGCTCTTCCCACTATCACCCTACCTTACTTGATCGGAAACGAGTGGAGGAGTCTCAGGCGATACCCTTCTCTTCCTAGAATTGTGAGTGCTACAGTGCCGCCTTTACTATGAGGAAGCTAGATCACGCTCTCAGTTCATCCCGATCCTCCGCACCAGGGCCAGATCCTGTCCACATTCAGATGTTGCAGCACCTTCTCTTTCGGGCAAGCACTTTCTTCTTAATACGTACAACCACATCTGGGCAGAGGTCACGTTTCCCGGACGCTGGCGTGAATGTCCATCATACCCAGACCTAAGCCCAGTAAGGACAAACACTTTGCTTCTAGGTACCGCCCCATCTCTCTCACCAGCTATGTTTGCAATGTGATGGAACGTATGATTCATGCTTGGTTGCTATAGTGGCTTGAGTCTCCCAATTTACTAACCACTGCACAGCTTGGATTTCGAGCATGCCATTCTGAAGTTGACCATCATCTCATCATTTTGTCCACCCATTTTAAGAATGGTTTTCTGCAGAAAAAGCTGACTGTGACCATGCTTTTCGATTTGGAGAAGATCTATGACACCTGCTGGAGAACTGGTATCCTCTGTACTCTTTACATGTGGGGCTTTTGTGGCCGCCTTCTCCATTTCCTTGAGGAATTTTTAAAAGACCGAGTTTTCAAGGTGCATATGGGCTCTGCATTGTCAGATACCTTTATCCAGGAAAAAAGTGTGCCTCAGGGTTCTGTCCTGTCATCCTCTTTGCTATTGCCATTAATCTTATAATGGCCTGTCTTCCACCGGGCATCTCCAGCTCCCTTTTCGTTGACAATTTTGCCATGTATTGCAGTTCTCCATGGGCCTGTCTCATTGAGCGGATTCTTCAGCGATGTCGCGATCATCTTCACTCATGGAGCGTTGAAAATGACTTTTGTATTTCCACTGACAAAACCGTTTGAACGAATTTCTGACGGCACAAATGGTCTCTCTCACCATCTTTACATTTTTGTCCTGTTACTCTTCCGTTCGTTGAAACTTCAAAATTCCTGGGGCTCGTGCTCGATAGGCAACTCTCTTGGTCCTCCCACGTGTCTTACCTGGCAGCCCGCTGTACATGGTCCCTCAATATCCTACGTGTCCTCAACAGTACTTTCTGGGATGCAAACTGAACCACCCTCCTCCGTTTGTACTGATCCCTTGTCAGTTCGAAAGTAGACTATGGGGGCTTTGTTTATGCATCTGCATGTCTGTACCTTCTACACCGTCTCTACACTATCCACCATCGTGGCATCCGTTTGGTCACTGGCGCCTTTTACACTAGCCCGGTTGAGAGCCTGTATGTCGAAGCTGCTGAACTACCACTGTCCTACAGATGTGTTATTCTCTTCAGCAGGTATGCACGCCATTCACCTGCCATGCATGGCCACCGATTCTATGCTCCTTCTTTGATGACTCCTTTGATGCCCAGTATGGGGTACATCCCTCTTCTCTGTTACCTCCTGGAGTCCGCTTTCGACACTTGGTATGGCGGCTTAACTTCACATTACCTGCAACTTTCCCAGTGGGTGTGAACTCTTCACCATCTTGGCTTCGTGAAGTGGCCCATGTTAACCTTGGCCTACATTTGCTTCCTAAGGACACTACTCCAGCCTCGATATATCGCCTTCAGTTTCACGACCTGCACATGGAACTTCGTGATAGTACCTTTGCGTACGCTGATGGCTCCTGAACTGACCATGGAGTCGAGTGTGCCTTTGTCATTGGCACCCATGTCTTTCGATATTGGCTTACAGCACACTGCACAGTATTTACAGCCAACCTGTTCGCCCTGTATCAGGCCACGGAACACATCTAGCGACACCGACTTTTCAATTGTGTCCTCTGCTCAGGCTCACTCAGCGCCCTTCAAAGTCTGTGCACTGTACATCTCTCATCCCTTAGTGCAACGGGTCCAGGAAAACTGTCACTTGCTCACTCTTGATGGAACCACTGTGGTGTTTATGTGGGTTCCTGGTCATGTTGGTCTGCCAGGAAACAAGGCTGCTGTCACTGCTGCTAATGCTGCAGTCCTTGTACCTTGGCCCACTAGCTCATATTCCCTCTGACGATCTCTGTGTTGCTATCTGTCGAGGATGGTGTCACTTTGACATCGCCATTGGTCCTCCCTTCATGGGAATAAGTTCCAGATTATTAAGCCTCTCCTGGTGGCTTGGCCGACGACCTCTCGGCCCTCCCACTGGGAGGAGGTCATTTTAACTAAGTTGCGTATTGGGCACTGCCCTTTTAGCCATTGCCTTTTGCTAAGTGGTGCTCCCCCAACACTTTGTGTAGTTTGCACCCAAGTTTTAACTGTCCGCCATTTCCTGATGGAATGCCCATTTTTTAACCATTTACGTTCACACTTGGGTTTACCATCTGAGTTATCAGCCATTTTAGCAAACGACAAGCGGGTTGCTGACTGCGGTTTTACTTTTTATCCATTGTAGCAATATGCTGAAGGCCATTTAATTGTTAGTTCTGGACCTCCATTTCTCTATGGTGTATTTTATAGCCCTTTCTCCAGGTCTCGTTTATAACTGTCTTCTGTTATGTTGATTGGGATTGATGTGTAGTTGTTTTTTTTAAACTCCTCTCTCTCTTCATGTTCTATAGTTTTGACTTGGGCACGTATGACCCCAGTTGTATTTGCGGCTTGAAACAAAACAAAACAAACTAATTGAAATGAAATGATGTCAAAACTTGAATTTTAACTATGATCTGTAGTGTAACACAAACAAGCAAATACATTTTTTCAATAATTTTTAAGATGTCATGTTTTAAGATATTTGAGGTCAAAGTCTTTGCCTTTAATTGTGTACACTGTTTTAATATAGCCATGTTGGATATCATTTGAAAGCTTGTGCCCAGCCCTTTCCAAAATTACCTGTTTCACAGTTCTATCTGTTATAATAGAAGTCACAGCCATTTTTGTGTGCAGTGTTTGTCAATTTTTCTACACATTTTCAGACCTTCAGGCAGTCATTACTTGGATTGTACTTGTGCTACAATTCTCAAATTTGGAATTTTGTCATTTTCTCAACATTTGCAATGAGCACACCAATTTTTATAAAGATCAGAGATGGTCAGGTTGAAAATTATGCTTTTCTGTGTTGATTTGACATGATGTAACTTTCTTGTAAGCAGTCCACGATGCATCCAAGCTATGCTAGAATCCTTTACTGTTACTTGTTTTTTAACTCCTGCACACTAGTAGACATAATTATACATTCAAATTAGATGCAGCTACATTAACGGAAAAAATTGCAAAACCAAGCAATAATTAATGTAGAGTAATGAAATTTAGGGGATACGTTTGTCTAGGTAATATATTTAAGTGAGTAACATTGTAAGATCACAGATAAATGTAATCATGAGATAAGCCATTGGAAATGTGAAATGCTGGTACATTAATAAAGGGTGGAACCACCAGAATGTTGAATGCAAGGATGCAAGTGTGCATGCATTATGTTGTACAGGTGTTGGATGTCAGTTTGTGGGCTGGAGTTCCACGCCTGGTGCACTTGGTCAGTCAATACAGGAGCAGTTAATGTTGGAGATGCTGTTTGATGATGTCCCATATGTGCTCAATTGTAGACAGATCTGGTGATTTAGTAGGTCAAGGCAACTTGTCGACACTCTGTAGAGCATGTTGGTTTATAACAGCAGTATGTGGGCGAGTGTTATCGTGTTGGGAAACACCCTCTGAAATGCTGTACATGAAAGGCAGCACGGCAGGTTGAATTACCAGATTGACATACAGATCCACAATCAGGGTGCTTGGAGAACCATAAGAGTGCTTCTGTTGACATACAAAATCGAACTCCAGGCCTCAGCTCCAGGTTTAGGTCCATTGTGTCTAGCTATAAATTCAGAGGGGTCCAAAAAAATGTATCCACTGTTTAAAAGTCCATAACTTGCAAACTAATTGACAGGCTTGTCTCATTTTTGATGAAAGTGTAGCTTAAAGTCCAACTTAAAGATATCACTGTAGGTGTTCGAAATGGTCACCATTAACATGCACACACAAATGATGTCGCCGAACTGCAGCGTGAACTACTGACTGCAACGTGTTCAGTTGAATATTTGCACATAAATGTATGATGGGTTCTTGGAAGTTCATCTGATGTGCATGGCTTTTGTCGATAAACGACTTCCTTTAGTGTTCCCCACAGGTAACAGTCCAGAGGAGTTACGTCTGGGGAACATGGTGGATACTCCACAGCACCTCTGCAGCCTATCCATCTTCCTGGTAGATTTTCGTTGAGATACGCCCTAACACGATTTTGGTAGTGGGCTGGGGCACCATCTTGTTGAAAGTAAACTCTTCCGTCTCCATACAAGTCTCGGATGGCAGATAAAATGGATGTCTGGAGCTTCTGAAGGTACACCTCACCAGTAACTGTGCCGTCAAAGAAGAATGGCCCGATCAAGCCCTGGTAAGGCAACCCACACCTCACATTTACTCCTGACAAATTCACGGCTTTGGCTACATGGACATTCAGATTTTTGGCAGCCCAGTAGATGCAATTGTGGCGATTTACTGTACCACTGAGTTTGAACTGTGCCTCATCAGACCACACAATCATCTCTGTAAACTCTTCATTGTTGCACACTGTGTTAGTAAACCACTTGCAGTACTCCAGTCTACGAATAGGGCGTCCTCATTCATTGCGTGTAGCAATCGTGGGATGTAGCACTTCCACTTTGCTGTCTTCAAAATTCGCCAAACACATGAGCAGCTCACTCCAGTTTCATGGGCACACTGTCTCACAGACTTCTGTGGTGAGCGAGGGAATTCTTGTAACACTCGACAGGAATTAGCTGGACTTGTTACTGTTATAGGTCATCCAGATCGTTGTTTGTGTACATCTTTAACACAGCCTTCGGCTTCAAATTTGTCTCGAATGTGACGAATCATTAAACATGTCGGTGGCTCTGTTTGATACTCATTTCGCCATTGCCATTGAACCTCATTAATGTTTTCGTACTTAAAATACCACTTCAAAACTGACTTCCTTTCATCGAATGTAAGCCTTGCGCCAGCCATGTTTACTTGAGTAACTAGGTGCAACTAAGAACAAAACACCGACTATCTGTACTATCTGACAAAACAAAACAACGCAATACAATGCTTGTGTGGCAATTGCCGGAACTACGAACTATTACACTACCAAAGATGAGACAACTCCGTCAGTTACTTTGCCAGTTATGGACTTTCAAATGGTGGATACGTTTTTTTGGATCCCTCTGTATATAGTCATAAGAGTGGAACTATCAAACTACTGTCACATTGTAATTAACATTTCATTTACAACATATTGACATCATTGATCGTCTTGATAAAACAGTGACAGTTATGAAACAGTCCACTAATGATGTAATCTAGATGTACTTGCAAATGTGTGATAAAGCCAAAACTGTCTGTTGTGAATAAAGATTACTTATTATAAACAGCTGTTTGGTGCATTTACTCTGATATCATATTGTTATCAAATATATATTATGCTCTGGGCTGTAAAGAATAAAAATTGTTACAACGTTTATTTAAAGTAAACCGAATTTGCACCCTCATAGTGGCACTACTAGTGCCACTCGTATGTGACTGGTGCGAAATTTGAATAGACATCATCTTTAATATGTAGAAACACACCTAACAACTTTCGTTTACGACATACAACTCCTTCTTGGTGTTGCGATTTTTTTTTTTTCTGTCTATGTATTTTAAACTTTTATTAAATCTGAAGTTTATTGGTAAGGCATGCAGTTTGATATTTCGAATACATCAGGATATAATGCTTCTTAAAACTAGAGTATGACAATACCTTTAGTGTATCAAATTTATAGTTTTTGTAATCTTGACATGCACACTGTTCTCAGGACATCATTGGGCAGTTAACTTTTTAAATCCACCTGACTTTACCTTTTTAATATCAATTGATGTTGCTTCTGTACAGGACATTGTAAGTTATATATTCTTTCTGTACTTATATTGTACATATTTAAGCTTTGTTTTTCTCTCTTTTTATGCAAAAGATTTATATATGTGCATCATATTATTTATTATTAATGGTCCTATCAGATACATTTGAAAATGGTCTGATGTAAAGGCTGAAATGGGTCACTAACTTAATGAAGTTCTTACTAGCAAATGGAGCAGCTTTTCTTTAATTGTCACTTGAGGCTTCATTTCCTAAATGCTTCCCTATACTTGCAAATGAAAAGTCAAACTTTGCTAACATGTAGGAGAATAATTTCAGAATCACAAAAAGACATATTCTTTGCAGTAGCCAGGAAACCAGACTCATTGCCATGGTGTTGCACAGAAGCAGTTTGGAAAAGGATATATCAAGAGCTTTAATTAGCCATATAAGATCAAGGATACTTGGTATAAGCAACAGACCTGTTGTGTTTTGATGGTAAAAAAGTAATATTTTTACTTGCCTGAAGGGCTCATTAAGTGAATAGGCAGACATAACATATGGATGGTTACTAATTAAGACAAGATATGAGTGTGACATGGAGTGCAAGTGCAGAGAAATAGAAGGGACAGGAGTTCAGTAAGGGACTGTAGTATGTCATCCATATCCAGTAAAATGCAGGGTACTGTAACTTCTCATCATGAGCAACCTGTACAAAAATCAGAGCTTCTCTCCCTTCAAAGAACTTCAGATTACTAGCAAAGCAGGGAGAGTCTACTTGTTTTCAGGATAAAATGTGACAGGGTCAATGTGGGATGAGCAGATCAACCCAAAGCTGTTCGATGTGATTCTCAAGAATTCTCGAGAAATCGACTTTGAAGTGTTCCCTGCAAGTGTAATTCAATAAAGCTAGAACAGTTTATCAATGGGCAGCTTGATTGCCGTCAGGATGGCCTGGATTCAATTCCCAGCCAATGCAAATTTTTAAATAAAGATGCATGTTATACATAGAGATGCCAAAAAGAAATGGGTAGTGCTCAAGACTGGTAATTTTTGCATTGCTGGTTCGATTCTAGTGTTGGTCATCCCATATACACTGATGTCCAAAATTAAAGCAACAAATGGAAATTTTGCAAGGTTGCATTTATTTTGCCACAGAAGAGTGTAAATGGGTTATAGTAAAGTAGAAACAATTTAAAGAATACAGAACATAATCAACTGCAACACGAACAATGCTAAAGCAAAATGTTCTTCATTTTTTCCAGTGTGATGGATTTGCACACACATTCTGACAACTGGTTAAAGTGTTCATTGGGGGGGGGGGGGGTGACCACCTCTGGCATCAATAGAGGCCCGACAATGATGGGACGTGCTGTGGGTGATATCATCACTCTCATGTTGAGGCAGTAACGCCCATTATTCCTAGAGGGCTGCTCGCAAGTTTTGGAGAGTGGTTGGTGGATGCTGACATGATGCAACCCGTCT
This sequence comes from Schistocerca americana, assembly GCF_021461395.2. Taxonomy (NCBI): domain Eukaryota; kingdom Metazoa; phylum Arthropoda; class Insecta; order Orthoptera; family Acrididae; genus Schistocerca; species Schistocerca americana. The sequence continues at coordinate 416,806,834 of NC_060120.1, forward strand.
TCCTAATGCACCCAGACCTGTTCCATGGGATTCAAATTTAGGGGGCAAACAGGCCACATGTTTTGTTGGTGCTTCCATTTGACTAGTAGCTCTTTATCTGTGGCATGGACATTCTGTTTGCCCCACACTTTTCGTCCCAACAGCCTGACATCTAGCACAGCTTGTATTTAATTGGTTGAAATCTACATGTACATCCATACTCAGTAAACCACTATGAAGTGTATGGCTGAATGTAAGTTGTAATGCACCACTTATGAGGTCTTCTTGTTCCATTCGTGAATAGGAAGAGTGATTGTTTAAACACTTCTGTTAGTTTAATTTTTCAAGAGTTTGCCAGTTTAGGTTTTTCGAAATCTCTGTGATGCTTTCCCATGAGCAAGCAACAAGCACACTAGTCACCGTTCATACTGCCTTTCTTTGTGTGTGTTCAGTATCCCCTGTTCATCAAATTCAGTATGGGCTCAGCAAACTTAACCCATTGCACAAGTGTTTTATAAGAAATCTCTTTTGTAGACTGGTTGCATTTCCCCAGTTCCCTGTCAGTGAGCTGAAGTGTACCACCTGTTTTGCCTAGGACTGAGCCTAAGCAACATTCAGTTTCACTTCCCTAAAGATTTTCACACCCAGGTTTTTGAAGAGTTGAATCTTTCCATTTGTGGCTATTGATGTAATCATAGAGAGAGAATAGTCCCATACTCAGGGAATGAGTGTAGGGGGAACAGATGCAGGGATCCTGCACCGTCACTCACGGTGAGGTCCTAGTGGAGTTAGTTTGCCGTAAGTTAGTTTGCCGTAGCCTTCCGCCAACCTGTTATGAAGGGTCAAATGTGTATCTGTGTTGCTTGGAGGACTGTGATGAGTGTTTGTATAATGCATTTTTTGTTTTTTGTTGTTGTGGATCAAGGAAAGAGAGAGGGTGAAACCCAGTTCTAGCTCATAGCCTACTCCTCTCGAAAAGCACCAACGGGACTGCTGAACTTAATGACGTCACCTGACGAATGGATCACCATCAACAGTGTCACATGCCTTCGCTTCATGAGACGATGGGGATAGGTTTGGAACTTAATCCAGGATATTGGCTCAGAGAATGGCCATCAGAAACTTCTTGCCACTATCTCTCCTCTTCTGCCCAGCCCAGTACTAACAGTGAAAATTTCATCTGCCACAAGAATGCAAATCGCCTTACCTCAAAGTTGATCACTACCACATAGGCATGTGTTAGCGACCTCAGCTATGGAGGTGGGTGTAATGATCACTACCAGTTAAAATTGCTCAGCAGAGGAAAGAACTGGGCATTATGAGGTAGGTTATGGGAAAGAATTTGCTCCCATTTTAACAAAAATTTGTTGGAGATTGTAAGCAATTGCAAAAACGTGCAGGTCATTCCCATTTCCAAGAAAGGTAATTGGGCATACACACATAACTAAAGTCCTAAATTACTGATGCTAGAAGCTATACTGTTATGGAAACAATTTTAATCTTGTGTATTATGATCTTTTTTGTGTATTATGATATTTTTTGGAGACAAAAAACCTTCTCTGTAGGAGCCAGTATGAGATTCTACAGACAACAAAATGGTGAACCTCTGCTTGCTCTTTCTGCCTATTAGGTCCCACAAGTCAGTAGATAACAGTGGCCAAGTTGATACCATGTTGCTTGATTTCAGGAAGGCAATTTATTTAGTTCTGCTCTGTTGCTTAATGAACAAAATAAGAGCTGACAGAATTTTGGAGTAACCTTATGAATGGATTCAGGACTTACTAGCAGATAGTCCTCAACATTTCACTAATAACAGAGTGGAATTGTAGGATGTAAAAGTAATTCCAGACTTACTTCAAGGAAGTGCTATAGGGCAGTTATAGATAGTTACTGTTCACAGTGTGTGGAAATTATACATTAGATAATGTCAGAAGCTCCATGAGTCTGTTAAAATATATAGAAAAGTCATAATGCCACAAAACTGCAGTGAAATGCATGAAGCCCTGCAGATGATTGGCACTCGATACAGGGACTGGCAGTTGACCCAGCCATACTCAAGGATAACGTGTAGCTCATAAACAGGAGGAAATACTAATTACATTTTGTGAATGGTTTTAATTATTTAAATCACTTGTGACACAGTAGGAGACTTTTGAAAAACATCAATTATGATGAATGAAATTAAATTATTATTTGATTTGACAGCTGTTAGTCAATCATTGTGGATAACAACTACAGTAAAATGTACTGTAGTACATGTTCAGAATGGCGTAAAGTGGAACGGCTACATAAAAGTAGTTATATGAAAAGCAGAAGCAAGAAGTGCAGATGGTTAGGACATACTCTTAGAAGACCAAATGAACATATTGTGAGAGAAGCACTTGACTGGATCCCGCGAGGACAACGGAGACGAGGCAGGCCCAAAATGACATGGAGACAGTCAGTTGAAGCAGAAGGCCATCAGCAAGGAATAGGATGGGAAGAGATGAAGATACTAGCAGAAGACAGAACAAGATGGCGATCCTTTGTTGCAGCCCCATGCTCCACATAAGGAGTTAAAGGAATTAATAATAAATAATAAAAGGATATGTAATCTTTATAGAAAAAAGGGGTAGCTTACAAAACTTTCATTCAAGCGATTCTTGATTAAGGTAGGGAAGATGCAAAAAAAAGGGTGGTGCATTTAGTAAGTGTAAGAGCATTATGAAGATGCTTATAAATTTTACTGAGAAACACATTATGAATCACGAGGAGGGGGGAGGTGGGGGGGTTTGAAATTCCAAGAGCACGCATTCCAAGAAGAGTCAACCAATATATTGCTTCATCCCACATACATCCCGTGAAATGACCACATAGGAAAAATCATTGAAGTTTGAGGTAATACTGTGGCTTACTGATAGTTGTTCTTTCCTTGTACCATTCCCAAATGGAACAGGAAAGGCTACCTTCCACGTGCTATAACGTGGTCTGTGAAGTGTAAATGTAGTCTTCATTTTTGTGTGTCTGCTTTGAACACACTGCAATATTAAGGAAAAATCTGAACTTTGTGTTTCATTTTTTTGTATCATTTTTTGTATCAAGCCTTATTATTTATTACTTAATGTAAGTAGTGTGTTTTATTTTCAGGTTGAACGACCACCGCAGATAACAATTCATTAACAACAATTACAAGTTATAAGCAAGCATGAAGGAAATATTTATAAACAGTGTTTCACTTCCAGCTACCAAGCAAAAATTGTCTGATTGGGATCCTCTACAAACAGTATGTTTAGAACTATCTGACAATGTGGTGGCAGAAAGAAATATGTCAGCTCAGAAAACAGCCCAACTTCTACAGAGTCATCTATCACCAAATAACATAATGAAGACAGCTGATTTGGGCTCTGCCATGCCAGAAACAAGTAGTCTACAGTCTAAGGTTGACAGCTTGCGAACAGCAATATCAAATAGCGAGAATACAGGGGAGTCATCATCTTCACAATCAGGTCGCCATGATCTTACACGTCAGCTGGCAGAAATATTGCTTCGTGGAAGAACGGAAACTAATCATAGATCTGCTTTGAATAATGATAAGAGAAATCTTCCTAAAATAGAATCTCAGGCAAAGCAACAAAATAATTTATTTGTTCCATGCAATGATTATGAGGAAATAATCTTGTTACTTCTCATTAGTGAGGCAACTGCTGTTCACGAAGTGGTTTTAAGCCAATCACCTGAATTCAAGGAGGCAAGAGTCCATGCCTTCAACAGAGTAGTATGTGTTTATGATTTGCTTACTGTTTTACTTGTACGATGGGGGTGTTTTGATATACTACATGAATCATTTGAAAGGGCAATGAAATTTTCATTTGAGGAGCCACATATCTGGATCCAAGAAGCATTATCACTTGCTTGTTTGGGAAAACACACATACTCTCTTAAAGTGCTGAAAGAAGTTTCTCGTTTGATTCCAAATGATCCATTCCACTGCTTGCTGGCTGCACGATGCTGTTATGAACATCTTAACCAGCCGTGTGAAGGAACGGAATGGAGTCACATAGCCCTGTCTCAAGCTTTGCGTTCTTCAGAAAATTTGACTGCACGCTGTCATCTCTTCATTGGTATTGGTTACAGCATGCAGGCTTTAGTTGCAGTAAGTGAACATAATAAATGTGCACTGAAAACTCAGGCACTTCAGGAGTTCCATGAAGCACAAAAGTTAGATCCCAATGACCACTTACCTGAATATTATCTGGGGTTTCAGTATGCTCTGGAATATCAGTTACAATTAGCAGTCACACATGTCAAAAGAGCTCTGAACTTGCAGTCTGAGCACCTCTCATCTTTGCATTTACTAGTTCTTCTTCTTTCTGCACAGAAACAGAGTGAAGATGCTCTGCAGCTAATTACTGCCACCTTAGAGGAGTATCCAGATTGCATAAACCTCTTATATACTAAAGCACAACTGGAACTGCAGAGTGAAGGAAAATCTCAAGCATTATTAACTGCTAGACGTCTTCTTCATCTCTGGAATAATTTGTATAAGGAGCATGTAAGTAAGGAGAATACAGGAAGATCAGAAAAGCACAGTGATAACCAGAGCACTTTTAAGATGCATCAGTCTGTCCTGTCGGATAAAGACTCGACGTCTTTGCAGATGTCAATTGCTCCGTCTCATGTAGAGCAAACATTATCTGATGTTGCAACATCACTGAGTTCCTTTGTGCCCCGTCCAGGTCCACAGAGCTTGTGGCTTCTTCAACTTAAGGTGTGGTTGTTACTAGCAGAAATTTATATTTCCTTGGACAGTATCTCAGATGCTGCAGCATGTCTTCAGGAAGCACAGAATGTTTATCCAATGTCCCACAACGTTATGTATGTACGTGGTTTGTTGCATGAGCACAAGAAAGAGTATTCTGAAGCTGTACATTTTTTCCAGAACGCAGCATCCATAAATCCTAAACATGTTGAAAGTCTTCAGCATCTTGGACTTGTGTACTACTATCTAGGGAGCTATAATTTAGCAGAGAAAACATTAAGAGATGCTTTGAAAATTGATCCCTCTTCCTACAAAACTTGGCATTACATGAGCCTTGTGTTAGAATCATTGGGCGAGTACCAGTCCGCAACTGACTGCATTGCTGCAGCCTTAGAGAGAGAGTCAACTTGTCCTGTACTACCATTTTCTGCCATCCCTTTTGTGTTTGATTAACTATGTTAAATGTAATTGTAAAAGAAAGAAATGTCACCTATGCTCTGTATTAGACCTCTACTTTGACCTACCTGCTGCATTTTAAAAGCAAATCTTATATCCCTCAGTGAGAAGACAGAGTTTGAGGCATAGTGTGGTGCATGAGGAGCCTATTTGAAAGAAGACTGATTACATGTAAGCTGTTAGTAGTGAAAAGTACATAAACATTTATTTGATTGTGCAGATTTCCCAAAGTTTTGTGTGAAATTTGCTGGTCCATGGGACTGACAAGCTGAAGTTTCTTGTCTAGTCAAATAAGTACAAGAAATATCATTCCTAATTAAAGCTTCTGTACTAATGGTTCTGTCTATATTTTCATAAAAGATATTTATATTTTCTATATACAGGTTGCAGTTTATATGTGCTTGTTTTGTTGTTTGTAAAACTGAACTGTTGTACTATTTTAATATGTTCCATACAGGCTTAATATGAAGTTTAAATATTTTTCTTAATAACAGCACTACCTCAATGAACTAACTGGTACATATCTGCTGCAAGTTAAATGATAAATAAAAAAACAGCTAATTTGTAATATTGATGTATGTTACAGGTACTTACAAAATAAATATATTTACTCTTATTATATTATGGTTAATTTTTTGAGGCCTGGTTCCTGAATAATGCCTTTTGAGTGTTATATTTTAGAATAAAATTTACGTTATTGACTGTAAGAAATTTTTATCCATTTTAAAAGATCTTAATTACTGTTGAGAGTTAAAATGAAAATACTTAAAACTTCCATATCTGATAAAAATGATGTTAATAAGTTATATTTGTCATGTACAGAAATTTATAAATAATCAGTTACTTCCACAAACACTGTCACAGCTTTACAAAATCATGTATATTTCTAATTTTAAATGTGGATCATAGCTCCATGGTACAGTGAGCTCATCAATGTTATGGAATATTTCGAGAGTGTAGTGGCAAATATTTGTTGTGTACCATATTTTAATTATATACTCAACAGCCTTCCCGAGAAAATACTACTGTAATAACAAAACAAACTTAATATGTGGAATTTTAAGATGAGGCTGACTATCGTTACTGTTATCATACATTTAAGCCTATATGTACGAGTACAGTAAAAATATATAAAAATGGCACCGTGACTAAATGATGATAACCTTTGCAATAAATTTCAATTAAAACTTGATAATTATGAAATTGCTTGATAACAACTTATTTGGCATATTTACATTCAAAAACTTGTCAGCAGAATATAAAGAGTGTTCCTATAGATGTTTCTTAAGCTTTGAACTCCTGTGAGGGGCAAATTGTTTTTATTTCATAATGGAAGTCGTTCATGTGCTTGGTGTCGTACCTACAAGAATTTTGCATTAGGTTCTTTTATTACAAACAGCATAATGTATACTGAGAAACAGTGGTAAGCAAGTCCCAGAGTGATTCTGGTCATATGTAAAATACACCAGCAGCAAGACGCAATCAATACCTTCACTATGTGATAACAGTTATGATGCCACTAAAGCAGAGTTACTAAACATTGTTTTCCAAAATTCCTTCACTAAAGAAGACAAAAGTAAATATTCCAGAATTCGAATCTGGAACAACTGCCAACATGAGTAACTTAGGAGTAGATATCCTCGGTGTAGTGAAGTAGCTTAAATCACTTAATAAAGCAAGGTCCCTAGTTCAGATTGCATACCAGTCAGGCTGCTTTCAAAGTATGCTGATACAATGGCTCCATACCTAGCAATCATATTCAACTGCTCGCTCGTCGAAATATCCATACCTAAAGACTGGAAAGGTGCACAGATTTCTCCAGTACCCAAGAAACGAAATAAAAGTAATCTGCTGAATTACAGACCCATATCAATAATGTTGATTTGCAGTAGGATTTTGGGACATATACTGTATTACCTCGAAGAAAACAATTTATTGACAGATAATCAACAAGGATTCAGAAAATATTGTTCTTGTGAAACACCGCTACCTCTTTATTCTCACAAATTAATGAATACTGTTGACAGGAGATATCAGATTGATTCCATTTTCTTAAATTTCCGGAAGGCTTTTGACACCATTCCTCACAAGCAACTTTTAATCAAATTGTGTATCTGTGGAATATTACCTCTGTTGTATGACTACATTCATGACTTCCTGTCAGAAAGGTCACTGTTTGTAGTAAGTGACAGAAAGTCATCATGTAAAACAGAAGTAATATGTGGCATTCTCCAAGGAAGTTTTATAGGCCATCTGCTGTTCCTGATCTACATAAACTGTTTAGGAGACACTCTGTGCAGCTGTCTTCAACTGTTTGCAGATGATGCTTTCATTTACCATGTTGTAGTAATAAGATGATCAAAACTAACTGAAAAACAATTTAGATAAGATTGTATTTGGTGCAAAAAGTGGCAACTGACTTTAACCCTTTGACAGCTTTGCACAACATTAGCAGTCGCACCTTGTGCTGCATTGTCATGCCGCTCACCGTGTACTGTTTGCTGAATACCTCTGGTGCGCTTTCCACGCGCAATGCTTCCAACACGCTCACTGTTTTTCAACTTTCTATTTTGTTCTGGTCTTTGGACTGGCTTTGGAAGAGTTTGGGGTATTTATTTACAATATTTACACTTCATTTTCATGTGAGGTGCACTCTTATTATAACATATATACTAATAAAGATGTTTACAATAGTGATATACTTCTACATTTTCTCAAAACAAGGTTTAACAGTTTTTTACTGTTGAAATGTTTGTGATAAGTTTTGAGGCATGGATAAGAACAAAGAGTTACATTGCATTCCCTACAGCACAACTTAGTTTGTTTCCTAACACCATTTCAAGCACAGACTATGCATGTCTTGTACTTTTCCCATTCTGCTGTCTTGCGATCGATGTAAAAAATTGCCAAACTTCCTATAATTATATTGAGATGAAACTTTTTGTACTTCATTTTCGTCCCATATTTCCGGCATAAGCAAAAGCCACAATAAATCCCACAAAACATGGAAAAACAATTTTCTGTACCACTGATACGACTTCCATGTACTTTACACTGTTTTCGTTAGTGTGTTGCTTTGGTCGACCAGTCCCATTGATTTATTGTAATCTATTACCACACTTGGTTTCATTTTCAGATCACCACTCTTCTGATCTCTTTTTGAAGTCAGGTGCATTTCAGCTTTGTGATGCAATGATAGCATCCAGACTTCCTTCTTGTACTGCCACTTCCGATCGATTAGCATTCCTGATTCTGAAGATCCAAAAGTTATTTCTCCTTTGTTCAGTTTCTTGTCTGTTACTGGCATTTCCTTCCATGTTTGCCGAACTGTACCACATGTGTTTGCTCTGTCATATAATAAACAAAATAGATCTGGGCTGGCATACCAGGAGTTGTCGACAAACAGCATATGTCCTTTCTCCAAGTAAGGTTGGAGTAATGTAGCTACTGTATTTCCAGACACTCCCATACCATGATTATCAATGTCTGTCTGTGCTCCAACATTAATGATAAAATCCAGTACATAATTTGTACAAAAATTTTGACCCAAACCTACTTCTCTTTGCTGGAATATTTACTTTACTTTCAGACAGCCTTTGAACAGCATCAGAGATTTATCTACACAGAGTTTCTCATAAGGATAAAAAGCTTCCTTGAACATTTTCCAAAAATGTTCTACCAATTAGGGGCAAAGTGTTGTCTCTGGAGATTACTTTGGAAAAAATTTGTGTTTCCAGCAAAGGATCTGTCGACCAATTTTCACTCAGTTTTAACTTTTTCACTCTAGCCAGCAGAAAGGAAGACACTATAAAAACATACATTTCTGACACATTTGTGTCACTCCACTTGTTTATTCTAGAATTTGTCTTTGGTTTGCAATTGGCTGATCGATACGTATAATACTTATTTGTTTCCTGGCAAATCATTTCAACAATGCCTGTTTTTACAAAAAGTCTAAAGAAACACAGGCAGCTCTCATTTTCACTTATGTGAGCTTTCATTCTTGATGAGGATTTGTCGAACTGATGCTTCTTTGGATTTATGTTTTCACATCTCCATTTGTTTTCTGACATTCTTGTGGATTGCTGTGCATCTTCATTTGAAGATGATGAGCTTTTAATAGAAGTACCCAGCTGCGGATTTCCTCTCAATGTCGTAGGCTTTGCACTATTGATTACAGATGGAAAAGAATGAGAATCAACAACATCTGTAAATTGTTCGTAAGAGAATCTTCTTCATCTGAATTGCTGTCTATTGATGAGCACAGTGATTCTTCAGAGGCACTCTCCATCAACATCTGTATTATCTCTCCGGAGGTGAGGAGCTTTTTACATGCCATTGCAATACGTAAATTCACTATGCAAACACAAGCAAATAATAGGCAACTGATATCTGAACCAAGAAAGGCGCAAAACTACAGTTCGACAGAAATCACGGTAGCGTTATTTGTTGTGTCTGAAGCAAATTACTCGCACAAGTACTGTGAGGGTCTGCCAGAAGTGCCGACATCGGCTCCAAATGTAATCGTGTTCCGCATATTGAAACACCATCTGTTGTGGTTGGCAAGACTCTGCCAGAAGTGGTGCAAACAAACAGATGTATTATTCAAGAGCAGCTTAACAATAGGCGAGCGAATGTCTCAGAACTTCTACGGCAGTCGGCAGCACCTGGGGCAGGGCAGCGCTGAACTTCTGTGGCAGTGAGCCGCACCCAGCACACGGCGTGGTCGGACTGCAGTAGTAGTGAGTCACAATCAAAGGGTTAACAGTGAAAAGAGTGAAGTCATTCACATGATTACTAAAAGAAATCCACTAAATTTTGGTTACACAATAAATCACACAAATCTGGAGGCTATAAATTCAGCTAAATACATAATGATGTAACCAAGGACTGTGATTTATTGGCAGAACACTTAGAAAATGCAACAGGTTTACTGAAGATACTGCTTACACCGCACTTGTCTGCCATCTTGTGGAGTATTGCTGCGCAGTGTGGGACTCGCATCAGATAAGAGTGACTGAGGATATCAAAAATATTCAAGGAAAGGCAACTCGTTTTGCATCATTCTGAAATAGGGGAGAGAGTGACGTGGATATGATTACGCAAATTGGGGTGGTAATAGCCAAATAAAGATGTTTTTCATTGTGGCAGGATCCTCCCATGAAATTTCAAATCACCAACTTTCTCTTCCGATTGCAAAAATATTTTGTTGGTGGCTACCTACTTACATAGAAATGATCATCATAACAAAATAAGACTATTCAGAGATTGCATGCAAAGATTTAAGTGCTTGTTTTTCCTGTGTGCTGTTTGAGAGTGAAATGGTAGAGAAATGTCTTGAAGATGAAGATGGTCCAGTGAATGTTCTGCAGAGTAATTATGTAGACGTAGTTGTATTCTCAGGTGCCTAAAGAAATTGTCAATAAGACTTTTTGAGAAAGAGAAGAGCCTCCAGAGAAAACAACTCTTTAACATACAGCAGCGTGCATGTAAGTAAAATAGGCTTCCATTTTCACCATGTGGTCACCACTATTCAGAGGTGTGTGTGTGTGTGTGTGTGTGTGTGTGTGTGTGTGTGTGTGGGTGCGTGCGTGCGTGCGTGCGTGCATGCATGCATGCATGCGCGCGTGTGTGTAAAACATTTTATGCTAGTGCAGTATATTTCTCTCCTAATTGAAGTAGTATGTAAAGAAATGACAATGTGATGAGCAGAAGGATACTTCCATTGTTAGATAAAACTGTTATATAGGCTTTTAACACTGTGATATGATATTTGTATGTTTATAAATCTTTGAATTGAACAATACTTGATACAGTCAGTATAAGAAGTTGTGGAGGTTAAACTATAATAAACCTGGTGTTGATAGGAGTAGGTTAATTTCAGTTAAAAAAAAAAATCACGTTCAAATGACTTAAGCAGCTTAACAGTCACCTGAAAATATTGCTCTTGTTATAGTATTTCATAAAACTCTTGTGCTTTAGGATTGAACATATAGGCCCTTGAGCTAGGTGTTATACTGTACAAATCTTGTGATTTCTAGGATTGATCTGGGTGTTCTACTGTGAGTCTGTCAGTTCAAGTTGGCTGTAATTGAGCACATTAGCAGCTAAAAGTGAGAACTGTTGGACAAATACTTCTAAATCACTCATGATTTGTGTGAAATCTTTGAATCTGTTTGAAAATGATTGTTGCAGTGTTTCAAATACTGAAATGCACCAATTCACAAATGACTACCTCAAGTTCTGGGAAATTGATTATTTCGTTCAATGACTATAAAGTTGATTTTTCAATGTGTTTAATTTGTATTGGAAAGCATACCTTGAAACTTCCTGGCAGATGAAAACAGTGTGCCGGACTAAGACTCAAACCTGGAACATTTGCCACTTGTGGGCAAGTGCTCACTGATTGAGCTACCAAGGTTAACTCAGGACCCATCCTCACAGCCAGTAACTCATCTCCTGCCCTCCAAACTTCACAGAAGTTCTCCTGCAAAACTTGTGGGATGAGCATTCCTGGAAGAAAGGATATTGCAGCCAAGGTTTAGCTCAGCCTTGGAAATACTTCCAGAATGAATTTTTCACTCTGCAGTGGCATGTGTGCTGACATGAAACCTCATGGCAGATTGAAACTGCATGCCACAGGCCTTCACCATTCGTGGGCAAACACCCTACCAATTGAACTACCCAAGCATGATTCACAACCTTTCCTCACAGCTTTACTTCCACCAGGACATCATCTCCTATCTTCCAAACTTCACAGAAGTTCTCCTGCATAACTTGCTGTACTAGCACTCCTGGAAGAACAGATAATGCAGGGACATGGCTTAGCAGAGATCCCAGGTTTGAGTCCTAGACCAGCACCTAGTTTTAATTTGCTAGAAATTTTCATATTGTGCACGCTCTGCTGCAGAATGAAAAATTCGCTTTGGAAACATCCCCCAGGCTGTTGCTAAGTCATTTCTCTGCTATATCCTTTCCTTGAGAAATACTAATCTCAAGTTTTTGGAAGATAAGAGATGAGGTACCAGCAGAAGTAAAGATGTGAAAGCGGATCATGCTTGGGAAGCTCAGTCTGTGGAGCACTAGCCCACAAAAGCCAAAGGTCCCAGCGCAACACATAGTTTTAATCTGCCAGACAGTTCCATACCAGCACACACTCCACTGCAGAGTGGAAAATCCATTCTGGAAACATCCCTCCGCCACACACCGTCAGGTGTCTTGCGGAGTATGGATGTAGATGTAGATGTAGATCCTCCATGCTGTGGCTAAGCCATGACTTCGCATTTTTTCCCCCCTTTTTTCTCCCAGGAGTGCTAGTCTTGCAAGTTTTGCAGGAGAACTTCTGTGGAGCTTTTAATGTAGGAGGTGAGGTACTGGTGAAAGTAAACCTGTGTGGATATGTCATGAGTTGTGCTTCTGTAACTCATTTGGTTGAGCACTTGCCTGCGAAAGGCAAAAGTCTCTAGCTCGAGTTACAGTCCTGCACATAATTTCTGTCAGCTGCCAGAAAGTTTCATATCATTGCACACTATGCTGTAGAGTGAAAAATTCATTCTAGCCTCAGTCTTGTTCACCATATCTGTGTTCAGATTCTCTTTTTGCATCGAGTTGAAACACTTCAAATTACTGGTGATGTCTACTTTGAAAACTAGTGCAGTAGTCCCCTCGGTGTCAAGATGATGCCTGTCTTCATTTCCACTCTTCTCTAGGAATGTTGCAGTCTTAGGCACCATTGTGACTGGTATTGTAATGGCTTTCCAATGAAATTTTTTTCCAGCATGTAATAATGGCCTTCAGCCAATATGAAAAAGTAAAGCAACTCCCACTCCCCACTGAACAAAATTACTTCTTCACTTTGTGGCAGTGCTTAGATGACACAGGATACCTAATGCACAATGTAAACTTTATGTAACTCAGTTTTTATTGTGAAAAAACTAATGGGGTTGTGACAATGGGGAAGTCTATGTGGAAGACTTACATTAAGTAACTTTCACTTAATGTGTCCCTGCCAAATAATATGGCTTGACGAAGCATGGATGATACGTAGGCAGAACTGCTAACATATAGTACAGAAGGTAAATAAAAGAAATACACAATGAGACAAACAGAAATGACACTTTTATTCAAAGACAATAATTAAACTGAAGTTGCCATAATTTGTGATGGCCCCTGTACATCACAAAAGGCAGGACATTGTTCTTGATAGAGTGGGTGATCACTATAGATGGCAATGTGTGCTCTGCAACATGCTTTCATCATGGTGGCCACAGGGTTGATGAGACATTCTTATAGTTGGGCACAGTCCATTCCTCCACCAGTGCAGTTGACAACCACTGGATCATCATTGATACATATAAACATGCTGCAGTATATCTCCTCAACACGTCCCACAACTACTCAATGGGATTTATGCTGGGAGAATGGGTAGGACTAGTCCATTTGTCAAATGTCCTCTCATTACAAGACCTCCTCCAACCGCGCAGTTTGATGTGATTATGCATTGCCATCCATAAATATGAAGTGTTTGGGAGATCTATTGCAGCATGATGTCCACACGTACCAACAATCACTGGCAGTTGTTAACTACACTGGTGAAGGAATGGAATGTCCTACCACAAGAAATTCTTACCAACCTTGTGATCAGCATGGGAGCATGTTGCATTGAATGCATTGCCATTCGTATTGCTTGCACACCCAATTAAGAGCTATATCCTGCCTTTTGTGATGCCAAGGGTAACATCATAGATTGCAGTCACTTCAGTGTAATTATTGTCTTTGAATAAAAGTGTCATTTCTGTTCATTTCATTGTGTATTTCTTTCAGTTTTCTTATGTGCTGTAATGTAGCAGTTCCTTCTATTTATGGTCCAATTTTTATCGAGCTATGCTGCTAGGCAATGTCACTTCATGTGAAAGTTACTTCTGTCCTTAATTTTTGTAGACCGATGTATTAGTAATGTCTTCAAGGACATTAATATACAATACAAACAGAAAAGGTCCTAACACATTTCGCTGGGGGCCACTGGAAGTTACTTCTACATCTTTCAATGATTCTCTGTCCAACATAATTTGCAGCATTCTCCCTACCTAACCCCCCTCAGTCCAGTCACAAATTTCACTTAATACCCCATATGATTGTACTTTTGATAATGAGTTTATATCATCTATCATTTAGAATCTCTGTGGTATGCTTGTTCCGATTTCTTTTTTATAATTTTTGTGTCGTCTGCAAACACTACAGTTTTTGAACAGTCTTTAAAACTGGAAGGAAGATTTGAGTTTAATGTAACAAGAGATGATGCATAAGTTCAGCTTTGGGAACGAATGTGGCCATATTCTTTTCAAAAAATCCATCTGGCATTTGGTGTAATTGCTTTATTGAAATCACAGAAAACTTAAATCTGGATGCTCAGATGAGGATTTGAGCCACTGTTGGACCAAATGCAAATGTCTTAAGAACTGTGCCTGTCTCTCTCAGTAACAAATCCTTACATACATTAGATGGTTAGTGACAGAATGAAATAAGATAGACTGCTAGTCATCACATAGGGGGATGTTGAATGGCAGAGACATGTTGGAAGAACACTGTTAGATATTATAAGCTATCAAAGTCCTCCTGCAGATCTAGGAATATGTGCGCACGTGGGTACGCGCGCGCGCGCGCGCGCGCACACACATACACATGGACACTGTCTTCTCCAGGCACTAAGGCCTGATTCCATCCTATCTTCAATTCCAGGTTTCCCATTGTTGGATGGTTAGTAATATAGGGTAGGAGCAGGTCCGATACTGACTCTTCATTTTGAGTTTCCATGTACAAAGTTTAATACTAGTATCTGTTGGTGGTGTAAAGAAAATCAACCAGAATAAGTAATGTATCTATTTTTTGTTGGTTATTAGGAGGTGCAATATTTGCTGCTACCATGAGGTGGCGATGTTTGAAATTTGCGGTCACTGATTTCAGTGTCTCAACATTTATGCAAAAGGTCTATGGGAACACAATTTCATTTGCAACACTGTTTTTGTTTGTTTGTTGTCTTATATCACAACATTTTATTTTCTGTGGATGTTGCACATTTTTGGCTTTTTCAGTGTATGGGTAGAGGTTGTTAGAAAACTTAAACTATTGTGTTTGTCTCTTGGTTACAAATTAATTGGATACAGATTTATTTTCTTAGCACTGAATGCATTAAACACACTTTTTATCAATCTCTTGTCTCTGTTTCATTTCATCCAGTATTTGCATGTGGGGAAAATAGAGCTGAAAGTGTTACATGAGTATGTTTAAGAAAAATTTAAATTTTTCACCAAAACCATCGGCTTAGTAAAATTATTGCAAGTGTTATATCTGTATGTTACCTCTAAACGCCATGAAATGGACACGTTGCAGGTTGGGGTATCTACTCTATAAGGCAACTCGTTTTGTGGCAGCAAGGTGCATTTACTAATGAGACCTCCAGTCTATGCTGTAAGCTGTACAGTGAAGTTGGTGCAAGCACTAGGTGAGGTCTGAAATGTGTCCAGAAGTCAGAAGTAGTCAGTTAGTTACTGGTTTTGGTTGCTCCTCCAAGTCTGATGTGTACTGGAAAAAATTCAAGGACCTCTCGTGGCAATTATTCTCGGTGCCTGCTGTAGTGGTGGATTCAGATCAGAATATACAGCACAGAAGAGCATCATTGCAATGATGATGATAGGAGCAGACGTGGTAAGCACGAGCAGGTGCAGCAGTCTGTGGGCTTGGCACCATGTAAGAGTTCTGCCAGACACTTGCCCCTGCAAGATGTATTCCCATAGAAATAGTATTAGAGCTTAAAAGAGTCTGCATTGTAGTTTTAAAGTTGGGGATCATGTGAGGGAAATGTGCCATGAGAAGATAGGCGCTCCTTTATTGTTTGCAAAATGTATGAAGAGTTCGTGAGGTATAAATCATGACCATTACCCATTGCAGTACAGTTGGGAAGGCCTTTGATAGTGAAAACTTTGAAAAGACCCCGTGATTATTTTGTCGGAGGATGTAGTAGCCATCTTACATGCATATGGAAAATGAGAATTTAGATCAATAATTATAAGCCACATATGATTAAAGAAGGAGATTGTAAAGTCCACAAGAATTTATTCCCATGTGCAGTAGGCATGGGCCACAAGCAAAAACTTTTGCCACTTGGTTGGAAACACAGGTCATGGTGGAGTGAATCAGATGATTGAGATCTGAGTAACTGGCTTGCCAATAGATCTGGCATTGAGTCAATGTTTTCTTGCAACTAACTCCCCAATACCCATTGTGTAAAACAAAGAAAGGTATGCAGACAGAGCTTAGGGGAGATTATACTGGATGAAAGTTGGATTACGTAGAGAGCAGAATAACTGTTTGAGAGACAGATAATGATGTAGGGAGAAATAACACCTGAATGGTGGGTTTGTCTGAGATTTGATAGTTTCAGAGATGACTACAGATGGAAGTACTACAAAGAAATCAATAGTAGAACAAGTGTCGCTGTTTAAATGAAACAGAATTAGTAGGATCAAGTGAGAGCTTCTGTGTTGGTGTGGTTAGACCAAGTGGATTCATAGCCCCCAGTCACCAGTACTGTACTGGTATCAGTGTAACACAATAGTTGAACAGGAATCAGAATACATCTGATACCAATAACAGTAGTGTAACGTAGTCACCATCAGCGATACTTTGGAAAGAATAGATTGCTACTCGCCACATAGAGGAGGTACTGAGTCACAGACAGGCACAATGAAAAGACTGCTATTCATTTCAGGTTTTGGGCAAAAAAAGTCTCTCTTTGGAAAAAGAAAACATGTGCACACATAACCACAACTCATACACATGGCCACTCTCTCTGGCAGCTGTGGCCCGACTGTTGGGCCAAAACGACTGGAGACAATGTCCGTGTGTGTGTGAGTTGTGGCTGTATGAATGTGTGTCTGTTTTCTTCAAACCACAGTAGCCAGTGTTGATGGGTTGTGCTTGTACGAATGTGTGTCCTTTCTCTATTTCCAAAGAAGGATTTTTTTGTCTGAAGGCTTAAATGTTTAGCAGTCTTTTCATTGTGTCTATTTGCATGCTGCCTCCTCTGTGTGGTGAGTAGGAAATGTATCCTTTTCATAATATTGTTGTTATTCCATCCTGGACTTTCCTAGTCACCAACATGATACATGAACAAGTCCAACCAGAACCATTGTGTGGTTATAGACAGATCCATAGTGATAGCCACAGTAAGAATGGCTTCCTGGTGACATCCAAATAGTAGCTGGCTGTAGTTATCGGTCTTGATCTAAGGCCCGAAGAACACATCTAGGGCAACGTAGTTGAAGTGGTGGTGTTCTTTGACCCCAAGTTTCTAGTTAACAGCAAAGGGCATTGCTGGTGATAACAGTGGCAGCATGACTGCTGAACATATCAGTATCAACACTATCAGAGGAAGTCACTACATTTCTTCTATACAATATTTTTGTTTTAATATCAGAGACAGCAAAGGACTTGGAAGAGCAGTTGAACGGAATGGACAGTGTCTTGAAAGGAGGATATAAGATGAACATCAACAAAAGCAAAACAAGGATAATGAAATGTAGTCGAATTAAGTCGGGTGACGCTGAGGGAATTAGATTAGGAAATGAGACACTTAAAGTAGTAAAGGAGTTTTGCTATATGGGGAGCAAAATAACTGATGATGGTCGAAGTAAAGAGGACATAAAATGTAGGCTGGCAATGGCAAGGAAAGTGTTTCTGAAGAAGAGAAATTTGTTAACATCGAGTATAGATTTAAGTGTCAGGAAGTCGTTTATGAAAGTATTTGTATGGAGTGTAGCCATGTATGGAAGTGAAACATGGACGATAAATGGTTTGGACAAGAAGAGAATAGATGCTTTCAAAATGTGGTGCTACAGAAGAATGCTGAACATTAGATGGGTAGATCATGTAACCAATGAGCAGGTATTGAATAGGATTGGGGAGAAGAGGAGTTTGTTGCACAACTTGACTAGAAGAAGGGATTGGTTGGTAGGACATGTTCTGAGGCATCAAGGGATCACCAATTTAGTATTGGAGGGCAGCATGGAGGGTAAAAATCGTAGAGGGAGACCAAGAGATGAATACACCAAGCAGATTCAGAAGGATGTAGGCTGCAGTAGGTACTGGGAGATGATGAAGCTTGCACAGGATAGAGTAGCATGGAGAGCTGCATCAAACCAGTCTCAGGACTGAAGACCACAACAACAACATCTGCACTAGAGATGGGTAGTTCGCGAACGAACGGGTGCAATGGAACGGTTCACCAAGATGAACGAAAGGACCGAGGAACGAATTCCAAGGAATGATCGGTTCATAGTTCACTTCAGTCGTGGCAGTCTACTTATAGTTCCCGGGAAAGAGGAACGATCGGTTCATAGTTCACTTCGGTCGCAGCGGTCTACTTATAGTTCCCGGGAATGAGGAACGATCGGTTCATAGTTCACTAGTTCACTTCGGTCGCGGCGGTCACTTCGGCAGTTCTCATTCCAGCCTCAGTCGCTTGTTCGTCTCAGTCTCGGTCTCCCTCGGTCCCTCGGCCGCACCCGTCGTTCTTCACATGACCACCTGTCGCAGTTCCACTGCCGACTGCTCCTAGTTAGTTCAATATCCAGTTGTCGTTTTGTTCACTGCGCTCACCCGTTTTACATGTGTTCCAAACTGTTCTTGCACTTGGGTCTGGCTATTCAGTGTCCACAACTGGATATCAAAAAGTATTTTATATTTACATAAATTACATAAAAATTACATTGTATGTAATAGGTACTTCTTTTCAGGTAACAAAAGGGCATATCAGCTCACTTCATTATATCGATGAACAGCAGAAGACATACTTATAACAAGGCAAGTTTTTTTGATATTAATGTATTTTTTGGTTTCTTCGACTTGATTTAGCAACTAGCTTTCAATAATTTGCTTAATTTTTAGTGTAAGAAAATTCATATAGAAAGATTTTCGCGTATCTTTCATATACGAAACATTACATTTAGGAAGGCTCTAATTATTTTTAAGTTTGGTTGTTTCCAATTTGCATTACCTGCTTTGGGGGGGGGGGATCACTTTGGCTCAGTAAGAAAAGCGGTGCCTCGCCATTTGAAAAGACATAGATTGCCATAAAATCGTATTTACTTATTATCTCAAAAACATTCGTTCAGAAGGAGCTTTCAAACCAAAAACTTTACAGCTGCGAACTTTATTATTATTATTATTGCTGCATTAACTTTAATAATGCAACATAAAAACCTAATTTTTACTAAGCGTGTGACGCAAGTATGATGAGAAAATCACATTTTATTTTATGCTTCCATAAAGTCTACATCACCTACGAACTCGGAGACAACGTGAAGTATATATAGGGTGTAAACGATTATTGTTTACAACGTAGCATAGCTATGTAGTGGAAGTCAAAACGAAGAATTTTATACAAGACACTTGTGGTCTATTAAGTTGAGAAACAGCCACCAACAGGTTTCCAAGACTACATGTGCTACAGCCCATGCGCGTTGCGTGAGATTTTCATGTTCTCTTCTCCATCTCTCTACACATCGTCATCGATTGTTACGCCATTGTTGCTTCATTAGCTTGTTATTTCTTCACTGCCTAATTATTACATGTTTGTCTGTTTGTTGTATCTGCTCGTAACGGGCAACACATCATCCGTAATTGGCGAGCAGTCTGTACTCCGGGCCGGTTTTCCGTGCGCCACCGTATATTATTTCCCTGAATGCTACAGTTGGCTAAACGAGAGGTTCTGCAGAATCACAGAAATTACTTCTAAAAGTGTGTAAGAATTCTGTAATGAATAAAAACTCTATACTCCAGGGGGGAGGCAAGTGCCCCCTCTTGGTGCCCTCTATCCTTCAGTCACCTACACTACTAGTTTTCAGTTCTTCATAAGAACCATATACCAAGCACAAATGAATGGTGAACGAGTAAAAATGAACGGTTCCCAAAAGAGAACCATCAGCAGTGAACTAGTTCCCAAGGATGAACGAGTTTGCCCATCTCTAATCTGGACTTAACTTCTTATATTTTATTACCAGCTTCTGACTTGGTCAGAGGAACTGCTTACTGTGACTTTCACATCTAAATAACTGAGAGTACTTGGACTGAACAAGTCTTCAGCTGTTGTTATACTCTAACTGTTAATCTTCATTGGGAAAATTAATGTAGAAAATAACCCAACATAAAATGTCATTAATGCTACATGTTCCTTATCAGTACTGTCAGACAGAAATTTAATTTTAAAATTCTTCACAAATAATATATATCGTCAAGTCTATGAACTTAATAAAACACTCTCTAACTGCTTGATACTTAAAGCTTGTCTTGGAATTGGTCTGTAAACTGTTAATATTACTGGCAGTGTGCTTACAGGTCCTGTGTTGTGCAAAGTATTCAAAGACCCGTGTAAGTCAATATTTACTAACACACAGCATCTAGAATGTAACACTGGTGATTTTGGTCTTCAGTCCAAAGACTGGTTTGATGCAGCTCTCCATGTTACTCTATCCTGTGCAAGCCTCATCATCTGCAAGTAGCTACTACAACCTACATCCTTCTGAATCTGCTTACTGTATTCATCTCTTGGTCTTCCTCTACAACTTTTACACCCCCCCTCTCCCCCACCTGGCTCATACTTCCCTACAGTACTAAATTGGTGATCCCTTGATATCTCAGAATGTTTCGTACCAATTGATTCCTTCCTGTAGTCAGGTTTTGCCACAAATTTCTTTTCTCCCCAATTCTGTTCAATACCTCCTCATTTGTTACATGATCTACCCATCTAACCTTCAGCATTCTTCTGTTGCACCACATTTCAAGAGCTTCTATTCGTTTTTGTCTAAATTGTTTATCATCCATGTTTCACTTCCATACATCACTACAATCCATGCAAATACTTTCACAAAAGACTTTCTGACACTTAAATCTGTACTCGATGTCAGCAAATTTCTCTTCTACAGAAACACTTTTCTTGCCAGTTCCAGTCTACATTTTATATTCTCTCTACTTTGACCATCATCAGTTACTTTGCTGGTCAAACAGCAAAACTCATCTACTGCATTAAGTGTGTCATTTCACAGCATCACCTAATTTGTCCAACTATCTACCATTGTCCCCTTCTTGCTTTTGTTTATTTTCACCTTATATTTTCCTTTCAAGACACTGTCCACTTCATTCAACTGCTCTTCCAAGTATTTTACCACTCCCACCTTTAGAAACTGAAAGAGAGTATTCCTGTCAACATTGTCAAAAACTTCTCTAAGTTTACAAATGCTATAAATGTAGGTTTGCCTTTCCTTAATCTATCTTCTATGAGAAGTTGTAGGGTCAGTATTGCGTTGTGTGTTCCCACATTTCTCCAGAATCCAAACTAATCTTCCCCGAGGTCAGCTTCTACCAGTTTTTCCATTCATCTGTATAGAATTCATGTTAGTATTTTGCAACTGTGGCTTATTTAACTGACAGTTCAGTAATTTTCACACCTGTCAGCCTCTGATTTCTTTGAAATGGGCATTATTATATTCTTCTCGAAGTCTGAGGATTTTGCCTGTCTCATACATCTTGCTCACTAGATGGAAGAGTTTTGTTATGGCTGGCTCTCCCGAGGCTATCAGTAGTTGTAAGAGAATGCTGTCTACTACTGGAGCCTTGTTTTGACTTAGGTCTTTCAGTGCACTTCCAGATTCCTCACACAGCATCATATCTCCAATTTCACCTACATCCTCTTCCATTTTCATAACATTGCCCTCAAGTACATCTCCCTTGTATAGTCCCTCTATATACTCCTTCCACCTTTGTGCTTTCCCTTCTTTGCTTAGAACTGGTTTTCCATCTGAGCTCTTGATATTCATGCAGGTGGATCTCCCTTCTCCAAAAGTCTCTTTGATTTTCCTGTTGGCGACATCTGTCTTTCCCCTACTGAGATCTTCTTCTAAATCCTTACATTTGTCCTTCGTGCTTAGCCATTTTGCACCTCCTGTCAATCTCATCTCTAAGACGTTTGTATTCCCTTTTGCATGCTTCATTTACTGCATTTTTATATTTTCTCCTTTCATCAATTAAATTTGGTATTTTTTGTGTTTCCCAAGAATTTCTACTAATCCTTGTCTTTTTACATACTTGATCCTCTGCTGCCTTCACTGTTTCATCTCTCAAAGCTACTCATTCTTGATTTACTGTATTCCTTTTCTCTCCTCTTGTCAATCAGTCCTTAATGCTTCCTCTGAAACACTCTGCAACCTCTGGTTCTTTAATTTTATCCATGTCTCACCTTCTTAAACTCTTACACTTTTGCAGTTTCTTCAGTTTTAATCTACAGTTCACAACCAATAAATTGTGGTCAGCATCCACATCTGCCCCTCGAAATATCTTTCAATTTAAAATCTGATTCCAAAATCTCTGTCTTAACGATTATGAAATCAACCTGGAATCATCCAGTATCTGCACGTCTTTTCCACGTCATCATCAGTTATCTATATTAGCAGGTCCTTTGCCTCTCCATTTTCTGCGATCCATTGCTTCCTTCTTAAGGCAGCTGTATGTTGTACCGTCCATCATGTCATCCAGTATCTGGAATCTCTTCCTTCCTCGCTTCCTTTTCCCTTCTACATAACCTTCTAAAACTGTTTTTATCAGTCCGTCATTCTTTCTTAATATATGCCCAATCCAATTTCTTTTTCTTCTCTTTATTACGTCTAGTAACTGTCTTTTCTCTCCCACTCTTCTCAGTATCTCTTCATTTTTTACTCTGTCCATCCAACTTATTCTTTCCATCTTCCACCATGTCCAGATCTCAAAAGCCTCCAGCCTTTCTCTGTCTTTTTTCCTCATAGTCCATGTTTCAGCGCCATATAGAAGAACACTCCATACAAGACATTTTATGAGTCTCTTTCTGAGTTCTCTGGCCAGAAGATTATCCTTTTCATATAAAACGCCTCTTTTGCCATTGCTATCCTTGTTTTAATTTCTGTGGTGCACTTCCAGTCGGTGTCTATCCTGCTTCCAAGATACTTAAAATTTTGCACCTGTTCTAGTGTTTCTCGATTCAGCATAATTTTTATTTCCTTATTTCCTCCTAGTGCCAATACTTTTGTTTTATTTGTGTTAATTTTCATTCCATATTTTTTTCCGTTAGTTGCAATGGTGTCCACCAAATCCTGTAATTCTTTTTCCCCTGTGGCTAGAAGGACCATGTCATCAGCAAATCTCAAATACCCTACTCTTCTTCCTCCAATTTCTACTCCTTTGTCACCTAATGAGCATTGGTCAGTCATATTTTCCAAGTAGAGGTTGAAAAGAGTAGGTGATAAACAGCATCCTTGTCTTACTCCTTTTCCTAGTCTGATCCAGTTTGTATTTTCTCCTCTCACTTTAACTGAAACTTTTTGATTAAGATATAATGAGTTTATAAGTCTTCTGGTTTTCCAGTCCACTCTCTTTTCCCTCATTATAGTCGCCAGCTTGTCCCAAACCAAATTGTCAAATGCCTTTTCTAGATCGATGAAGCACATATATAGGTCTCTTCCTTTTTCAATAAACCTTTCTTCCAAGGTTCATAGGAGACCTATTGCATCTCTGGTGCCCGTATTCCGTCTAAAGCCAAACTGCTCCTCGCCAAGATTCTCCTCCATTACTTTTTCAAGTCTTTTATTAATTATTCTTAACATCACTTTGGCTGCATGTGAAATGAGGCTGATTGTCCTGTGCTCGCTGCATTTCTTGTTCCTTGTTTTTTCGGTAATGGAATCATTACTGTTGTCAGAAAGTCCTCAGGCCATTCACCATTGTCATATATTTTATTACATAACCTCAATATTTCTCTTATTCCATCATGGTTCAAGCATTTTAGTATTTCTACTTTTCCACGTATACAACCTCCTTTCATGATTCTTAAACCAGGTGTTAGCTATGTTTAAATTATGCTCTGTGCATAATTCTACCAGGCGCCTTCTCTTTCACTCCTTCCCCAAGTCCATATTCACCTACTATTTTTCCTTGTCTTCCTTTTCCTGCTATCGAATTCCAGTCCCCCATGACTATTCAATTTTCGTCTCCCTTAACTATCTGAATAATTTCCTTTATTTCATCATGCCTTTCTTCAATCTCTTCACCATCTGTGGAGCTAGTTCGGATATAAACGTGTAGTACTGTAGTTGGTGTGGGCTTCTTGTCTATCTTGGTTATACTAACGTGTTGACTACACTGTTGATAGTGGGTTATCCACATTTCTATTTTTTATTCATTATTAAACCTACACTTGTGTTACCTCTGTTTTAATTTTGTATTTAAAACACTGTAGTCACAAGGCCAGAAGTCTGGTTCCTCCTGCCACTTAACTTCACTAACTCCCACTGTATCTAACTTTAACCTATCCATTTTCCTTGTTAAATGTTCTAACATACTGCCCAATCAAGCTCTGATCTGTAGAATTACAGTTATTGTTCCTCCTGATAATGACATCCTCCTGGGTAGTCCCTGCCTGGAGATGCAAGTGAGGGACTATTTTATCTCCAGAATATTTTACCCAAGAGAATGCCATCATGATTTAATCATACAGTAGAACTGCATGCCCTCGGGAAAAATTATGGCTGTAGTTTACCCTTGCTTTCAGCTGTTCACAGTAATCAGCACAGCAAGGTCATTTTGGTTGATGTTAAAAGGCCAGGTCTGTTGTCCTGCATCTACCAAAAAGGCTGCTGCCTCTCTTCAGGAATCACACACTTGTCTGGCCTCTCAAGAGATAAACCTACATTGTGGTTGCACCTAGGGTGCAGCTATCTGCACCACTGAGGCATTCTGCTGAAAGCTTTGTCGTATTCTAAATGTGTGACTGTAGCTCCATGGGATTCCTTTAATGCAATTGACTGTAACTCTGGAATGGCATGTATGCAGCTATTGACCTGCATGAACTAAAGCTGCCCAACTCCAATTTTCTATTGATTAGCCCAGGAAAGTAATAAAATTGACAGAAAATGACAGATTCATAAGATTTGTGAAAGCTGTTGGAATATTATAAGAAAAAAGAAACAGTATATAATAAATATAACATTAATAATGAACGGCTGAATGAAAATTTGCTACTTACTGGAATCTCAATATATGTAGTTGAAGTGAGTAACAATTGTTGTTGTAAATCTATCTGCAAAGCTAGTCAAGCAAAATATCACTCATAAAAATTACTCACATATGAGCTCAAAAATGTAGGAAGAAATTAAGGTACTAAACACTCTGAAGGAGTAGATAATATCTCAGATGTGGTTATAAAAGATGTGTAGACACAATCTCTGAACTATATGTTATAAATCTGTCCTTCTTGACTGACATCTTTCCAGACTGCTTAAAAACTGCAAAAGCAAAACTTCAAAGCAAATGGAAGCCTTTGGGGTCCCAACACTCTTCCCTGGTCCCAAAGTTACTGCAGGTATATGGGAAAGGAATGTGCACACTCACACTGGAGCCGGCCAGTGAGTTCCTCTGCATGGCACGATGACATGAAGGTGTGGAAAGGGAGGGGATAGCAGGACAGAGGAAGAGTAGACTGTTGGGTAGAGAATAGGGATAGGGATACAGTGGGTTAGTGGAGACTGAGGCCAGGAAGGTTATGGGAGTGAAAGATGTGCTGCATGCTGCAAGGATAACAACCATCTGTTTAGTTCAGAGTAGCTGGTGCTGGGGTGAAAGAAACAGGTGGCATGGCTTGTGGAACAGACAATGAACTTGAGCATGTTGTCCTTGGCCATATGTTGTGCCACTGAGTGGTCAACCTTGTTCTTGGCCACAGTTTGGTAGTGATCACATTCTGGTGGACAGCTGATTGGTAGTCATGCAGCAGCTGGCTGGTATATGCTGGTCATGCAGTAGAGCTGGTATATGAAATGGCTGCTTACACAGGATTAGGATTAAACTAGATAAGAATTTAAAATGGAACAAACATGCAATATCTAGTAAGAAAACTATGTAGCTTTGCATTTACAATGCAAATATTGGCAAATGCCATTGACATGGACACAAGGAAAATAACGTATCGTAGCTACTTACAGTCAGTTATAAGGTACTGTGTTGTTTTTTGGGGGAATTCGAGTAACTTAATGCACATACTGAAATTATAGAAAAGAATTACTAGGAACGTGTGCTACACATCCCAGGAAATCATGTCACCCATTATTTAAAAATCTTAAATTATTAATTGTACCCTCCCTATGTGTCTATGATGATATCATTTCTTACATACCAATTTAGAATTATGCAAGAAGAACTGCTTTGATCACACTTATAATACAAGAAATAAAGAAAGTTTTATGCTCCCTGCTAATTGTTTAAACTTATATGCTCAGATGCTCCGGTATATGGGAATGGAAATTTATAACAAATTAAAAGCCAAGAACATTTTGAGTATGCACATATATTCACTGAAAAGAAAGCTACATGATAATCTGCTTCAGTTCAGTTGAAGATTTCATGAATGATTAACTGAATATTTGAACAGGATGTAGTTAATAAATTGTTCTGTTATATGAACATGTAAAGATACCTTTTTTAAAGAAAAGTTGCATTAAAGTTTAAATACCACTCCTTTTTATTAACTATAATTTTTATATGAGTGAAACTGTATTAACTATATTTTGACAAGTCTCCTGTATTCTAATCAAATGATTAGCATATGAATGTTATGAGATGAATAAATTCCACTTCACAATTCACAGGCAGCTGTGCCTCTGTCAGGGTAGAATAAGCTTGTGACAGTACTCGAACAGGATGTGCTGGTTGGAGGAATTGGGCAGGTCTTACATCTGGGTCTTCCAGAGGGATATGACCCCTGTGGCAAGGGATGGAAGTGGCACAGGGATATTGGTAGGTTGGAGGGTGATGGAATACTACTCTAGAAGGGATGGAAAGGATCTCAGATAGGATGTCCCTCATTTCTGGGCACGATGATAGATAGTTAAAGCCCTAGTGAAGGACATGGCTCAGTTGCCCTAGTCCAGGATGGTGGTGGTGGTGAGAGAAAGCACAAAGAAAATGACACAGTTAATACTTACAAATCAGATCCATTAGGAGTCAAACAAATGTGCCCCATGGATTCATGCTAGAAAGATTTTTTTAAGATAACTTAAACGTAAACAACAGTAACATTATAAATACCAATTCACAGAAGACACTAGAATCATAATAACAGGATATATGAAAGAAAACTGTTAAAGCTGTTCAAGAGAATGTAGTAGATTACTTTGATGGAAACAATTATAGAGACCCTCTGAGATAGCTGCACACGTTAGCATGCCAGTTCTGGGATTTGGGGCTGTGTGCCAGCCCAGGACGAAATCGGACAAGTGGATTAATGTCATTTGTCAGCCAGCCTGGATATGGTTTTTTTGGGAGTTTCCAATATCTGACTGTGAATAACAGGCAGCTATCCATGTACTGCCTCAGTTACAAGATTCACAAACATTTAAAAAACATTAACACACTTTCACATGGATAACACTAGATGCAGGGGAAATGGTTGGCTACAGGAAAGGGCATTTGGCCACTCTCTACCAATAATATAGCAAAATTCAATAATTAATATTCTGACCCAGTGAAGATACAGGATAAAGGCGAGGAAAAAGAAAAAGAAGCAGCTTATTTATAAAGTTTAACACAAGAAGATAATTATTACAATTAGAAACTGTGTGCTTGTCTTAAGACAACTGAGATTTTATTCCTCTGGTCTGGTATCTGAGAATGAGAGCACTTAGCGACTTCCAATGAATTTTACACGTAAATTCAAACTCCTGCAAAACCTTTTCCTCACTGCTCACTGACCCCCCCCCCCCCCTCCCCCTAAAAAAAATGTAAAGGGAAAGGAAGTTAATCACTTTCTAGATTTTTGCTGTTTGTGATGGAAAACTTCACCATCAGACATGATGTTTTAATTTATTAGTTCTTTACTAACAGCTCTATTCACAGTTTGAAGACAGTATCCACATATATCACTGAATGTAGCAGCAAAATTGAGTCATTGTAAGACACAGAGTTCAGTGCATTCATAGACATTTAGAAATTTCAACAACAGGCATGACATTTTAACTGATTACTTCATTAGTACTAATACTATTCACAACACACTTTCCAGTCAGGATTGACATATATCACCAAATGTACTTTATAAACTACAATTCTTTTCTGAACTTCTCTCTGTTACATGCTCAACACTAGATTTGCTAAAGCAGTAAATAAAGAAATTCATATTAGCAGAAAAACATCTACTTTGAAGAAGACCAATGCTCCTCCTATTATACTGCTTAGCCGTTGTTGTAGCTAAAATTTCAAAGAAAGTCACTGCAAGTTCTCTGTATATCATAAAAGTCAAGATCTGTTTAATAGAAACATTTGAGTTATGTTGAATTTACACCTCTGAGTCAAAATATGCTTATAAATTGTTGAATGAGTGCCTAAGGTGGTATTCCTTTAATTTTACTAATATTTTGCATTTTCCTGTCTGATGTCTACCAGAAACCTGTTTCAGACTTCCCCACCAGACTATAAAACTCCACACTGAACCTTAGATTGGAATGCATAGTCAGTATGGAAATTAGTTTCACTTTTATTGTTGTGTTTCTTAATTCCAGCAGCTCATCTGAAATCCACTGTTTTTATTAATGAAAAACACCTTTAGGAGGCATATGTATTGGCATGTAAGTGTAAGAATCCCCAGGTCCATGAAGAGGCTTCTGAAAGATGACTTTCCAAGCTTTATACCAATGAATCTGACAGAACACTTCATCTAAGGCTTTTTGTGTTGCTCAGTCACACAACCTTAGTGTGACAAGTATTCTCAGTTATGTATGCGAAGTATTTCTGCATTGCATAACATGTCAACTATGTTTAGATGATTGCCTTTACCAATATCGTTCCTAAAGAGCCTAAATCACAGGTGGCATCAATAACCCGTACACTGAGCTTAAAAATATTAGTTATCTAGTAATCATCACCTGCTACACCACAGTGACTACTAACTAGGAATGAGACCTTCATGTGTTTTTAATGCTTTCCTTTACAGGCTTTTGTTGCACCTTATGCCCTATACTCTAAGACTGCTTCTGTATGCTATCGTCCACAGCCTCCAAAGCTCTGACACCATTTGAGATGTTTAGACTGATATTGCTTTCTGATTCCTGTTGCTAAGGCAAGTTTTCAGCTGGTTATTAAATGGATCCTGATGCCACAGTGATGGCTCTCTAATAATACTATGTGATCATCAATTAAACGATTTTGTCAGATAATGGATAATATGCACTGGCAAAGAATTCTAAGCCATCCACATATGCGTAGATTGCCTTTAGGTGAATGAATTTATGTGTGAACATATTTAATTGCCCAATGCATTCTCTGAAGTCATGTTAGCCAATAATTGAGTGCAGAGAGGCTCTAAACTGTGTTACTGCATGTAATCACATGGAACTATAACCATCTGAAGTGGAATGTCATTGAATCTTCTGCAGAATGTTTCCAATTTCTTGAAATAAGTTCACAGGGTATCAAATGATGAGCATATAATATTCTGAATGGCAATCATCCATCAAAACAAAAAGATGTTTTGTGAAGATCATAACATCCCTAACAAAATCAAACTCAGTAGAATATGATGAGTTTCCCCCTAAAATAACAAAAAAGTTTTTTTTATAGCATCTTTTGATGAAATCTGTTTTTTGATTCCCTAATATCTCATTCTGATGTCTCATGCTGATATAAAGGTGATTCAGAAAAAGTGTAAACAAGATGATATGGATGTATAGGACCATCTTAACATTACCAGTTTTGTTAAAAATGTTTCAAAGAGCTACATAATTAATTAAACAGTATTATTCTAGATAATCAGTGTGGTTTCAAGAAAGGTTTTATTACAACTAATGCAATATACCAATTGATTACAAAAGTAAGCAACTCCCTCAGTAAAATGATGTGTTTATCTGCTAACTTTTGTAAGCCTTTGATATTGTAAAAAAAAGTCTTTCCTCTGTGTATACTGCTGATCAACAGTCACTAATAAAGAGGTAAGAGATGGATCTTATCATATTTAATGAACAAAAAGCAAAGAGTACTTGTACCTAATAATGGCCAGAAATTCCTCATTAGTTGGAAATACAATCAATCAGTTGTTTCCCATGGTTCAATATTATGGTTAATGTAACACACCAAGATTCACATATTGTAGAATATGATATACAAAACAAATATAGAGACAACAAATTTATATGCTAAATTTTTCTTTGCTTTCTGTCAGTCACTGTATTGACTCATAGTCTTGTGTTGGTACTTTTCAATTATGATCATTTATTTAAAAGTTCTCATTTTATTTATACATATTATTTTATAAATGAAATAGTTTCAAAGTCAATAACTGAGATAAGTAAATCACTCAATTTTAAATGTCACATAATTCATGTAATTTTCACAACAAGTTGTCAGTTCTATAGAGATATATTTACTGTAAAAATGACTGTACTAATTAATATTGTAGTTCCTGAGGCAAAATGTTAAATCACAAAGCAAGAAAAAAATGTTAAATAGAGTGAAAAGTAAATGTGTAAGGTATTGAAATTTTGTAAAAAGAATAAGAAGGGAAAATGTTGACAAAAATGCTCAGTGTAATTATATTAGTTCAAATTGCTAAGTAAATTTTGACATGAATCTTGGACTGCAATTATTTGGTTTGTAAAACTGTAATTATATCGTAAGTTTTACCAAAGATGTAAACACCATTTTCACTGTCAAAAAGTTCTTAAAAGTTATTGTGGCTGCAACAACAAGGGAGTAATTGATGGGCTCACTATTGGTTCAGACTCGATGTAATTCAGTGTGTTACAAAGATTTATTGTGAACAAATGAAGAAAATTAAAATACTTTTGTGTTGAGAAACAATCTGGAATCGGGTGGCAAAGGGGGAGAGTGGAGCACTGTCTGGCAGGCATGCAGGGCTAGAGACTATGAGGCACCATGTCAGGAGATGCGGTGTGCAGGAAAAGATAGGGAGCAGAAAAAGAGAAGGAAAAGAGGGAAGGGAAAGGATGGGTAGCTACATTGCCAAAGGGTGGCACACAAATAGGGTGATGGAATATGGAAAGGGAGGAAGTGATAGGATGAGAGGGTGGAAAGTGTTGTTGGAGGGTGTGGGAACAGTAGGCTACTGTAGGTTGAGGCCAGGATAATTTAGGGAACAGAGAACGTGTTGTAAGGATGACTCCCATCTGCTGATTTTAGAAAAGTTGGTGGTGGAAGGGAGGATGGAGATGGCCCAGATTGTGAAGCAGCAATTGAAATCAAGTATGTTATGCTCAGCTGCATGTTGCACCACAGGATGGTCTACTTTTCTCTTGGCCACACCTTGCAAGTGGCCATTCATCGTGGTGGACTACTGGTTGGTAGGAATACTAATATAAAAATATGTGCAATGATTGCAGCAGGGCTGTAAATGACATGGCTGCTTTCACAGTGGCCTAGCCCCTGATGGGGTAGGATAAATCTGTGACAAGACTGGAATAGGAAGTGCTAGGTGGATGGACTGGGCAGGTCTTGCACCTGGGTCTTCCTCAGGAATATGATCCTCGTGGCAAAGGATTGGGACTGGGAGTGGCATAGGGATGGACTAGGATTTTGTGGAGGTCGGATGGGTGACAAAACACCACTTTAGGAGGGTGTTGGGTAGGATGTTCCTCATCTCAGGACATAATGATAGATAATCAAAGCCCTGGTGAAGGATGTGGTTGAGTTGTTCCAGTCCAGGGTGGCATTGGGTGATGAAGGGGAGCACCCTTTTTTTGCTGGTTCTTGTGAGTGATGGGAGGATTGGGATAGTGAGGGGAAATAGCACGGGATATCTGTTTGTGGACTAGGTCTGGAGGATAGTTCCTGTCTGCGAAAGTCTTGATGAGACCTTCAGCATAGGGGGTTCTTGTCACGGCAGACACGCCATCCCTGGGTGGCAAGGCTGTATGGGAGGAATTTTTTGGCGTGGAAGGGAAGGCAGCTGTAAAAATGCAGGTACTGTTGGTGGTTTTATTGTGTACAGAGGTGTGGATGGAGCCATTAGAGGGAAGAGGTTAACGTTTAGCACTGTGACACACAGTATTGAGAAGGACTGGGTGAAGCAAATGTGGGATAAGGTGTTGAGATTGAGAAGGAATGACGATAGTGTCTCCTGGCACTGAGTCCATATCACAGAGATATCATCAATGGCACTGAACCAGACCATGGGTTTGTGGTTTTGAGGGACAACGAAAGTTTCTTCTGGATGGTCCATAAACAGGTTAGCATAGGAGGGTGCCATGTGGGGGTCCATGGCTGTGCTGCAGATTTGTTTATATACCTGCTTCAAAGGAGTAGTAGTTATGTGTAAGAATAATGTTAGTTAGACGAATGAGGAAGTTGGTTTGAATTCTAAAGGATGTAGGGTAATGTAGTGTTCAATTGGAGCAAGACCCTGAGCATGAGAAATGTTGGTGTATAGGGAAGTAATGGCAACAGTGACCCATAGGGTACCTGGGATAAAGGGGTGGGGATGTTGAAAAGTCAATGAAGGAATTGGTTGGTATCTTTGATGTGGAAGGCTAGATTACAGGCAATTGGTTGGAAGTGTTGGTCAATTATGGCTGAAATCCTTTCAATGGGGACACAGTAAGCACTACAGGCACAGTAATGAGTTACAATAGAGTGTCCAGGATTGTTGGATTTGTAAATATTGGAGAATATGTAGAAGGTGGGTGTGCAGGGTGTCATAGGGGTGAGGTGGGAAATGAAGTAAGCGAAGAGGTTCTGGGAAGGGCCTATGGCTTTCAACAGGGTTAGAGGTATGTTGGACTTCTGGGATGGAATCACTCTGGCAGAGTTTATAGGTGGATGAATCAACGAAATTGACAGAAACCCACCACCAGGTATTCACTGTGATTCATAACAACAGTGGCAGATCTAGAATCATTCAAAGAAAGCCTACAGTCAACAGTGCATAAATACTCAGATAATGCAATACTAATTGGAGGTGACTTTAACCTGCCGAGTATAGACTGGGATGTCTATGGATCTATGGATTCATTGAAGGGGCGGGGGGCTACAGACACACAGTCATGCGAAATACTTTTGAACATGTTTTCTGAAAATTGTTTTGAGCAGTTATCTCAACAGCTGACACACAATGGAAGTATCTCAGATCTTGTAGCTTCAAATAGGCCAGACCTTAAATGGGGATTAGCTATCATGATGTCATTATAGCAACTATGATTATGGAAGTTAATAAATGAGTCAAGAAGACTAGGAGAGTGTTTCTGCTAGACAGTACAGATAAGTAGTACTTAGATATTGAACTGGCATCAGTACCAGTAAGATGGATGTAGAGAAATTATGGACAAAGTTTAAGCAGGTTGTAAATTGTGGTCTGGAGAGTTACATGCCTAGTAAGTGGATAGAGGATAGCAAAGACCCACCACAGTTTAACAATGAAATTCATAAGATGCTGAGGAAGCAGATGCTGTTCAAGAGGGGATGCACAAATGACAACAAGCGAAGGTTAGTAGAGATTTGTGCATCTGTGAAAAGATCTATGTGCAAAGCATACAACAACTACCACCGTCACACCTTAGCAAAAGATCTGGTAGAGAGCCTGAGAAGATTCTGGTCACATGTAAAGTCACTAAGCGGGTCTAAGGCATCCATTCAGTCCCTTGTTGACCAGTCTGGTGTGGCAGTTGCAAAACGAAAGCCGAAGTTTTAAATTTCACATTCAAGAAATTGTTCATGCAGGAGAACCGTAGAAACATACCCGACAGTTATAAACATACCTGGCATAGAGAAGCAACTTTTAAGATTTGAAAACACATAAATCACCAGGTCTGGATGGAATCCCAGTTCGATTTTACAAAGAGTACTCTATGGCATTGGCCCCTTACCTGGCTTGCATTTATCATGAATCTCTCACCAGCACAAAGTCCCAAGCAACTGAAAAAAAAAATTCAGTTGACTCCAGTGCATAATAAATGTAAAAGAATAGACCCACAAAATTACAGACAAATATCCGTAACTTCTGTTTGCTTCAGAACCCTTGAACACATTCTCAATTCAAATATAATAAACTTTCTTGAGGCTAAGCAGCTTCTGTCCACGAATCAGCGTGGTTTTAGAAAGCATTGCTCATGTGAAACTCAGCTTGCACTTTTCTCACATGATATACTGAGAGCTATGGATGAAGGGCAACAGGCAGATTCCATATTTCTGGATTTCCAGAAAGCATTTGACACAGTGCTCCATTGCAGGCTGTTAACAAAGGTACAAGCATATGAAATAAGTTCACAGATATGTGAGTGACTTGAAGGCTTCTTAAACAATAGAAACCAGTATGTTGTCCTCAACGGCAAGTGTTCATCAGAGACAAGGGTATCATCAGGAGTGCTCCAGGGAAGTGTGGTAGGACCGCTGTTATTCTCTATATACATAAATGATTTGACGGAGAGGGTTGGCAGCAGTCTGCGGTTGTTTGCTGATAAGCAGTGGTGTACAGTAAGGTGTCGAAGTTGATTGACCATAGGAAGATACAAGTTGACTTAGACAAAATTTCCAGTTGGTGTAATGAATGACAGCTAACTCTGAATGTGGAAAAATGTAAGTTAATGCGGATGATTAGGAAGGACAAACCTGTAATGTTCAGATACAATATTACTAGTGTCCAGCCTGACATAGTCAAGTCGTTTAAATATCTGAGCGTAATGTTGCAAAGTAATATGAAGTGGAACAAGCATGTGAAAACTGTGGTAGGGAAGGCAAATGGTCAACTCTGGTTTATTGGGAGAATTTTAAGAAAGAGTGGCTTACTTGTAAAGGATTCCACATATAGGACACTGGTGTGACCTATTTTTGAGTACTGCTTGAGTGTTTGGGATCTGTAGCAGGTAAAATTGAAGGAACACATCGAAGCAATTCAGAGCAGAGCTGCTAGATTTGTTACTGGTAGGTTCGAACAAAACTAAGTGTAACGAAGATGCTTCAGGAACTAAAATGGGAATCCCTGGAGGAAAGGCAGCATTCTTTTCAGGAAAGTCTATTAAGAAAATTTTGAGAACCGGCATATGAAGCTGACTGCCGAATGATTGTGCTCCTGCCAACATAAATCGCACATAAGGATCACGAAGATAAGACACTAGAAATTAGGGCCCATACAGAGGCATACAGACAGTTGTTTCTCCCTCACTCTATTTGCGAGTGGTACAGGAGGGGGAATGACAAGTGGTAGTACAGGGTACCACCTACCACATACCTTATGATGGCTTGCGGAGTAGCTATGTAGATGTAGAACAATGATGGAACCTTTGTCTCCAGGTAGAATGGTAGTCTGAATTAGTTTCGAGGTTGAGTATGGCTATTCTTTCTTCTGCTGAAAGGTTGGTGTCCTGAGGAGGGTACCTGGTACATGGGGAAGGATGGTAAACCTAAGTTGGAGCTAAGGGTTCCAGAAGGTGACCAGGGGGTGGTTAGGTTAGGGGTGGAAGAGGATCACGGTTCAGTGATGGCAAGAACTGGGAGAGGCAAGGTTCAATGTTGGAATTAGGTTGGCTTTGGCTAGAGAGAATGGTGACAAAGAAATGTTTCCATTGGAGAGATCTGGGGGGAAGGAGAGTAGGTCTTTGACAAGTCCTGCATGATTAACATTTGGTGTAGAGCTAAATGTGAGGCCTTTGGATGGGACTGAAACTTCTCTGGGGCTGAGGATTTTGCTGGAAAGGTTAACCACAGTGTTCTGGGATTGTTTATGGTCTGGTTTTGGAGTGTTGGTAGGGAGTTTTGGTGTATGTGGCAAAAAGAAGGTCTGATAGATATGGTCTTGGCGCTATGAGGAACACTGTGGGTAGGGTAAGAGTTGGATAGTTATGCCCCAAGGCAGCTATAAGATGTCGTGCTGCGTGTAATAGGTATTGCACAGCAGCAGTAACTTGTGGAGGTAGCTGAGGCGATTCTGGGATGTGTGTGTCATGGAAATGTGGTTTTGTGGTACCAGGTTTGTGAGTAACATGGACTGGCAGAATCTGAAAAGGTGAATTTCACTGTGAAAGGAGAGATGGCGCGCAGAGAAAGGAATTTTTGTGGTTAGGCCATTGGGGGGTTACATGGTTTAGGCAGCATTTCAGGACCAGGATGTGGCAGTGGATTTTAGACATGGAAAGGAATATTTTTCCGAATTGATGGAGGAAGATGGAACGGGGTCCATTGTGGTAGGGATGACACTGGGAAAATGGGAAATGACATAGGAAATGGGCAAATGAAGGTGTTCATTGGTTATGAGGGGAGCTGAATAACAAAAATTGACCTGAAATAATATGTACAGGCACTCAGAAACTTGCAAAGACACATGAAAATAAGTAAAACTACACACAAAACCATGGAAAAGAAGGAATGGATGATGTATGGGTGTTAATATGGCACAAGTAAGCATGGAAAATAAAATGCCAAAATACACGGGGATGAGAGAGGAAGTATGCTCTATAGGAATAATTATAATTATCAACAGGAAAAATTTCAGGCACCAACAGTTCATGCAGTCATGTAGCCATGTGTTGTGCCTGAACAAGATCATTGATACACTGGAGCTAAGAAGTCAGACCGTGTGCATATTTGTGCATGCCTACAGGTATTTTTAAATGTCTTTTCCTGGTATCCAGATCCCCTCACAACCACTCAATGCACTCATTTACCCATTTCCTATGTCATTTCCTGTTTCACCAATGCTATCCCTGCCACAGCGGTCCCCTGTCCCATTTTTCTGCATTAGTTCAGAAAAGTATCCCTTTCCCTGTCTAAAACCCAGTCCCACATCCTGTTTGTTAAATGGTGCCTAAACCATGGATCCCCCCCCACACACAATGCCAAACCATAAACGTTCCTTTCTCTGCATCCTACATGACCTTTCACAATGACCTTCACCTATTCAGACTGCGCCAGTCCCTGTCCCTCACAAATCTGTCACTGCAGAAACACATTTCCATGGCAAAGGCATCCCCCTCTGCTCCCTCCTCCACAAAATGCTGCTACTGTGCAGTCCCTATTACATACATCACATCTATTAAATTTAATCCCTTGCTCTCCAGCACTTGGAAGAGCATTCAAGACACCACCTCCATACATTATCCAACCTGCTTACATCCTACTGCCAGCATGGGACACCACTATCCAACCCCCATCATACATACAGTGTTCCTGCCCAGCAGACCTTTCCAACTTTCCACACCCCCCAAAACTCCCTACCAGCACTCCGAATCCAAAGCTTAAACAATCCCAGAACACTGTTGGTAATCTTTTCACCAAAATCATCAGCCCCACAGAAGACTCAGTCCTATCCTCACCTATAACCCTACAACCAAGTTTAACCATGCTAGACTTGTCAAATACGTACTCTCCTTCTCCTCATCCATACAGTGGAAACACTTCTTTGCCACCAACCTTCCAACCAAAGCCACCCTAACTGCAACACTGAATGCTGCCTCTCCCAGTTCATACCACCGTAACCATAATCCTGCCCCCTTCCATCAAACCACCCACTGGTCACCTTCCAGGAATTCCTTACCTCCAAACTGGGCTCACCATCCTTCCCCAAGCCACTTCCAAAGAACACCATCCTTTCAGCAGAGGAGAGGACAGCCATACACAGTCTCAAAGCATATCCTGACTTACTCATCCTCCCTGCAGACAAAGGTTCCACCATTGTCATGATGAGTCTTAGTGGCTACCTTGCAGCAGGCCCCTGTCAATTGTCAGACTCATCCAACTTAAAACTCTGCCAGAATGATCCCGTCCCAGAAGTCCAAAATGCTTCCAATCCTGCTGAAAGCTGTAGACCCTTCCCAGAACCTCTTCGCTTACTTCATTTTCCTCCTCACCCCTATGACACCCTCCACACCCACCTTCTACATACTCCCCAAAATTTACAAATCCAACAATCCTGTACGCCCTATTGTAGCTGGTTACTGTGCCTGTAGCACTTATTGCGTCCCCATTGAAAGGATTTCAGCCATCATTGACCAACACTTCCAGCCAATTGCCTGTAATCTAGCCTACCACATCAAAGATACCCACCCCTTTATGCCCTGCTACCCTATGGGTCACTGTTGCCACCACATCCCTATACACCAACATTTCTCGTGATCAGGGTCTTGCTGCAATTGTAAACTACATTGCCCTATGCCCTTCAGATTCCAAACCATCTCCCTCATTCCTCATTCCCTCTATGTGACACAAAATTATCAAACTTTCTTAACTGCAATCAACATAATTGTTGTTGTTGTAGTCTTCAGTCCTAAGACTGGTTTGATGCAGTTCTCCATGCTACTCTATCCTGTGCAAGCTTCTTCATCTCCCAGTACATACTGCAGCCTACATCCTTCTGAATCTGCTTAGTGCATTTATCTCTTGGTCTCCCTCTATGATCTTTACCCTCCACGTTGCCCTCCAATACTTAATTGGTGATCCCTTGATGCCTCAGAACATGTCCTACCAACCGATCCCTTCTTCTAGTCAAGTTGTGCCACAAACTCCTCTTCTCCCCAATCTTATTCAGTACCCCCTCATTAGTTATGTGATCTACCCATCTAATCTTAAGCATTCTTCTGCAGCACCACATTTCGAAAGCTTCTATTCTCTTCTTGTCTAAACTATTTATCATCCATGTTTCACTTCCATACATGGCTACACTGCACACAAATACTTTCAGAAACGACATCCTGACACTTAAATCTATACTCAATGTTAACAAATTTCTCTTCTTCAGAAATGCTTTCCTTGCCATTGCCAGTCTACATTTTATATCCTCTCTACTTCGACTATCATCAGTTATTTTGCTCCCAAAATAGCAAAACTCCTTTACTACTTTAAGTGTTTCATTTCCTAATCTAATTCCCTCAGCATCACCCGACTTAATTCGACAACATTCCATTATCCTTGTTTTGCTTTTGTTGATGTTCATCTTATATCCTCCTTTCAAGACACTGTCCATTCCGTTCCACTGCTCTTCCAAGTCCTTTGCTGTCTCTGACAGAATTACAATATCATTGGCGAACCTTAAAGTTTTTATTTCTTCTCCCTGGATTTTAATACCTACTCCGAATTTTTCGTTTGTTTCCTTTACTGCTTGCTCAATATACAGATTGAACAACATTGGGTAGAGGCTACAACCCTGTCTCACTCGCTTCCCAACCACTGCTTCCCTTTCATGCCCCTCGACTCTTATAACTGCCATCTGGTTTCTGTACAAATTGTGAATAGCCTTTCACTCCCTGTATTTTACCCCTGCCATCTTCAGAATTTGAAAGAGACTATTCCATTCAACATTGTCAACTGCTTTCTCTAAGTCTATAAATGCTAGAAACGTGGTTTGCCTTTTCTTAATCTAGCTTCTAAAATAAGTCGTAGGGTCAGTATTGCCTCACATGTTCCCATATTTCTATGCAATCCAAACTGATCTTCCCTGAGGTCAGCTTCTACTAATTCTTCCGTTCGTCTGTAAAGAATTCACGTTAGTATTTTGCAGCCGTGACTTATTAAACTGATAGTTCGGTAATTTTCACATCTGTCAACACTTGCTTTCTTTGGGGTTGGAATTATTATATTCTTCTTGAAGTCTGAGGGAATTTCACCTGTCTCATACATCTTGCTCACCAGATGGTAGAGTTTTGTCAGGACTGGCTCTCCCAAGGCTGTCAGTAGTTCGAATGGAATGTTGTCTACTCCGGGGGCCTTGTTTCGACTCAGGTCTTCCAGTGCTCTGTCAAACTCTTCACGCAGTATCATATCTCCCATTTCATCTTCATCTACCGCCTGTTCCATTTCCATAATATTGTTCACAAGAACATCGCCCCTGTATAGACCCTCTATATACTACTTCCACCTTTCTGCTTTCCCTTCTTTGCTTAGAACTGGGTTTCCATCTGAGCCTTGATATTCATGCAAGTTGTTCTCTTTTCTCCAAAGGTCTCTTTAATTTTCCTGTAGGCAGTATCTATCTTACCCCTCATGAGATAAGTGTCTACATCATTACATTTGTCCTCTAGCCATCCCTGCTCAGCTATTTTGCACTTCCTGTCGATCTCATTTTTGAGACGT
This sequence comes from Schistocerca americana, assembly GCF_021461395.2. NCBI lineage: Eukaryota > Metazoa > Arthropoda > Insecta > Orthoptera > Acrididae > Schistocerca > Schistocerca americana. The sequence goes on from NC_060120.1 coordinate 416,847,140, forward strand.
TTGTATTCCTTTTTGCCTGCTTCATTTACTGCATTTCTATATTTTCTCCTTTCGTCTATTAAATTCAATATTTCTTCTGTCACCCAAGGATTTCTACTAGCCCTCGTCTTTTTACCTACTTGATCCTCTGCTGCCTTCACTACTTCATCCCTCAAAGTTACCCATTCTTCTTCTACTGTATTTCTTTCCCCCATGCTTGTCAATTGTTCCCTTACGCTCTCCCTGAAACTCTGTACCATCTCTGGTTCTTTCAGTTTATCCAGGTCCCATCTCCTTAAATTCCCACCTTTTTGCAATTTCTTCAGTTTTAATCTACAGTTCATAACCAATAGATTGTGGTCAGAGTCCACATCTGCCCCTGGATATGTATTACAATTTAAAACCTGGTTCCTAATCTCTGTCTTACCATTATATAATCTCTCTGATACCTGGCAGTATCTCCAGGCTTCTTCCATGTATACAACCTTCTTTTATGATTCTTGAACCAAGTGTTAGCTATGATTAAGTTGTGCTCCGTGCAAAATTCCACCAGGCGGCTTCCTCTTTCATTCTTACCCCAAATCCATATTCACCCACTACGTTTGCTTCTCTTCCTTTTCCTACTATCGAATTCCAGTCACCCATGACTATTAAATTTTCATCTCCCTTCACATCTGAATAATTTCTTTTATCTCGTCATACTTTTCTTCAATTTCTTCGTCATCTGCAGAGCTAGTTGTCATATAGGCTGTCATAGGCGTGGGCTTCATATCTATCTTGGCCACAACAATGCGTTCACTGTGCTGTTTGTAGTAGCTTACCCGCATTCATATTGTTTTATTCATTATTAAACCTACTCCTGCATTACCCCTATTGGATTTTGTATTTATAACCCTGTATTCACCTGACCAAAAGTCTTGTTCCTCCTTCCACCGAACTTCACTAATTCCCACTATATCCAACTTTAACCTATCCATTTTCCTTATTAAATTTTGTAACCTACCTGCCCGATTAAGGGATTTGACATTCCACACTCTGATCCTTAGAATGCCAGTTTTCTTTCTCCTGATAACGATGTCCTCCTTTATAAACAACTTTATGCAGACTTGATTTCTACAGATTTCAGAAAACCTCAGCTTTTACAGTTTTTCATGTGAAGTATTTTTATTCTCTCCCACTAATCCTACTTTTAAATTTTATGACCCGTATGTATTATCTTTTCTGTTCTTACAAAATTGTTAAGGCTTTTGTGGCTACTTGTTGACAAACTGCCTGTTGGCTTCTGTCTCGGTTTCTAGTGTCGATGTTCATCTGATGATTTTTTTTGACATTTCACCAGCACGAGTAGCTGGTATTATCAAAGTTTCACCCTCCATTTCTGGTGCTGGATTGGAACTGAGCTCATGGCCACAGACTATATGTACCTGGCATGCAAATTTCCAAGGGATTCTCCGCAGTAATTTATGGTGCAGTTCTCTTCTTGCTACCTGTAATGGTCATTCGCTGCAGCACGGGAAGCCAGGATCCATTTATGTTGAAGCCTTCTTCTTTCTTGTTGAAGCTATTCTCATGTTTGTGTATTTCCATAGTTTCTCTTAACAAGTGGGTGTGATAGCTCTTCTCTACAGCCAGATCTTACATGTTGGTGAATTTTACTACATGGTCAGTCTCACACAGCGTGTGCTCTGCCACAGCCGATTTCTCCCCCTGCCCCAATCTGCAATGTTGCTTATGTTCTGTGATCCTGGTGTTGATTGATCATCCAGTCATTCCAACATAAACTTTTCCATGTGTGCATGGTATGTGGTATATTCCCAACATTCCAAGTGGATCCCTTTTATCCTTTGTCAATCTGAGACACTCTTTGATCTCCTTTGTCAGTTTGTAAATAGTCATTACGTTGTGTTTGTGCAATATATGGCTGATTCTGTCCATCACTCTGGGAATGTATGGCAGAAAGGCCATACCCGACATTTTTTTTTTTTTTCTGACTTGTCACTTCGCTGAGTGTTTGACTCTGTTTTATACTTCTAATATAACTTGTTGACTACCCATTGCTCCTCAAAACACTTTCCATATTCATCTTGCTTTGCATATTCATCTTGGTCATCTTATGAGCATATTAATCATGCCTCTTTACTGGCTCGGGTGGTGATTTAATACTTTGTGCAGGTATTGATTCATGTGCATCAGTTTTCGATACATGCTGTGTCCCAGGTTTTCATCATCCCTTGTGACTGCCACATATAGAAATGGTAGTTTTTTGTCCTTCTCTACTTCCATGGTAAATTTTATGTTGGCATGAGGGCTGTTCAAGTGTCTTAGGTAGTCACCAAGCTGTTTCCCACCCTGGCTCCACACGACGAAGGTATTATTGACATATTTGTACCACACCTTGGGTTTACAAGGTGCCAGGTTTAGTGCCTGTACTTCAAAGTGTTCCATGAATAAGTTACTCACCACTGGACTAAGAGGACTGCCCATAGCGACACCTTCCAGCTGTTCATATAAGTTGCCGTTCCATGTGGTATAGCTCATGGTGAGACATGCATGAAAGAGTTTTGTGATGTCTTGTGGGAAAATAGAACGGATGTGCTCCAGAGAGTCACTGTGTGGCACATTCTTTAACATGTTTCAGTTTTTGACTGAAAGTTATAGAATTTCAATGAAAATTTTAAATTCACTAATGCAAACTCTCCTCTCGTTGTTGCTATGTAACAAATCAGGTGCATCACAATGGGTGATTAATTCTTATATTAGTAAGTCCTTACATAGTAACAGCTTAGCTATATACGTTGTAGTGGCACCTCCATTTAAGATGGCAAAAGGTTAGCTTCGGTGCAATATTTCTGACTGCACAAGTTACAGCCAGGTGCGGGCCTGTTGACAGTAAGTTACACTACCAGCAATTGCGAAGTAGCATGGAGGCCACAGGGCCGTAGACCTGCTGAAAAGAGTAACCGCAGCAGTATGCATGATGCAAGTTACAGGCAGAAGGATCCCACTGGTCCAACCCAGGTGTTATGAGTACATGACTCAGAGTGATGCGTTAGTGAAACAGAGGCGCACAGCCATGTGTAAATAGACGCTGGTTCACTAACAAGGCATTCAAGTATGACAGCTCTCCTGGATGGCAGGGTGCATCACACCACCGGCTACACGCAGCAGCAGATGGGGCACCAGCATTCCAGTCCACGGCAGGTCACCGGTTCGACCCTCTGAGGCCAATGCGGGGTCCGCAGCCTACCAGCAGTGGGTCACGCCATGGCTCACTACTGTGGGCAGTCTTGTTGGCTCCCAACACATGCTGGAGGCATCCCGAGGCAAGGGCTGCAGATTTGGATGCTGGATTGCGGGCACTTGTTGTCACCGTGATCTTAACCACGTCAGCGAGGAAGCACGCTGTGGGCCACCTTGCAGCTCCCAGCGGGCTGCACTGAGGTGGCAGGGACAGAGACCGCTGAGTCAACTGCTGGTGCATCCTGATGTCATCACAACTCTGCGGCCGTACGAGGCTGACACACAGCAGGGCTCTGCACGGGTTGCTGAGACAGCCATTCCACACCAAGCCATTTCGCAGACAGTGAAGTGGTGTCCTCAGCATTGCGGGACCTGGTGACACAGACCAAGAGGAATGGGGGCGCTGTAGCCAGCAGTCCTGTCAGTGTCAAGTCTGTTGGGACAACCTCATTCCTGTGGTCACCTTCATGTCACCAGACCTGTCATGGCTGGCCCTCAGTCATTGCCAGGTCTGTATACAATGACACCTGTCCTGTTGTCAGTCCACATGTTGCTGGCCCTATCAATGCTGGAACTCCAGTCATTGTCAAGTCTGTAAGTCCTTTAGTCAGTCTCCATGTCACAGACCCACTCCCAGCTGGACATCCATTCATGGCTAAGTCTATCTGTGATATTGGTCCATTTGTCAGTCTTTGCACCTGCTGTCACCAGCCCTCTCAATGTTGACACCAGCTGTCTTGTCAGTGTGCTCATTGTCAGCCCCACCACAGCCTCTCCTCTCACCACTGCCGTTCTCACAGTCGGCCAGCCATCCTCTCTGGTGTGACCATGATTGCCCACACAGCCATTACTGCTGTTGCTGCTGTCCCTGCTGCCAGTCTCAACATCCCAGCTGACACCAGTGATCTCTTTGCATTTTCTTCCATGCCCTGGGTTGTGCCTTCTTGGAAGTTTCACCAAATGCCCAGCCAACAAATGGCATTCCCTGTCACTGTCCTACAAGGACACAGCATGCTTGTTCTGTTGGTATCATTTTGTTTTGTTATTAGTGTTCAATTTTGTACTTTCATGCAAATGGCACTGAGTTTTTTGAAGTTGTTTTGCAATGTTTATGTACTTTTTCTATTCTTTTATATCAGATGCTGCCCTGTTAAAACCAATGAACACACAAGTACAAATTTACTTGCCTGAAAACCTCTCAGCCAGTAAAAAAGTGGTGGAACACTCCAGCAAACAAACTAACATATAGCAAGAACCATAAACCACATGTGAGAACATTCTCCTTGGCAATGTCCTCTATGATGGATGATAGAAGAGTACCAAAAAACCACATTAATAACTTGAACATGAAGACCTTTTTCTTGTCACCATTTTACTAAACAATGAACAAGGAGAGAGAAAATAGCTGCAAGAACGAGCAAATGAGAGAAATACACTTGTCGCCACTTCAGTGTCCTACACTTTACAGGTTGTTTCTTGCTGTGTTAAAAGACAATTCTTAAGCTGCAACACAGAACACTCTATTAACTGCACAAGTTCACAATGACATTTGTCCTGAAAACAACAACAAAAAGATCATCTGTGATCACCTGAGAATAACAAAGTTCACTGGTGTGATGTCAGATTCATGGGAAGCATCATCCTGTATGGCTGTAGGGCTGCTTTTGTGAGGGACCATGCCATGTGGAATAAGTAGCGTAGTGGCGCAACAATAGTGCAAAGCAGGATGGAGCATCCTGGCTTGTCTTGATGAGTTCTGTTTGATGAGCAAAAAGGGTAGCCAACTCCTGGCACAGAACTGCAAGAGTGGCTAAACTGAAATTGCATGCTGGATACTGTGCTTGGCCTTATGTTGTCTGCAGGTGGAAGTACAGTTGTGACCACGTGATGTGCAGACTGTGCTTGTTCTTTGATAGCAGCATATGGAAGCATAGCTGGTGCCCCCTTGTCAAGCCTTAAACAAACAGCATATAAACATACCATTTGTTTACAGCACTGTGTCATGACACTGTACGAATGTACAATCTGCAGAGGAGACATGCTTATGGACGATGGGTAGGCAGCCCTGCAAGGAAGAGACGTTGCACTGGCAATGGAAGTATGCAATCTATGGCTGATATAAAACAATGACACCAGGCGACTCGAGCCACAGTCCCCAGTGCTCCTCCAGGTCAACTACCACCAGACAGCACCAGAACCTGCACCCCAGCACTTCCACTGGCAGTGGATGTATGCGGCCTACAGCTGATATACAATAATCGCACTGGACACTCCAGTCACAATCCCAGAGCTCCTTCAGAGTCAGTCACCACCAGACAGCACCACAACCTGCACACCAGCACTTCCTGATGAATGGATATCACAGCAACTCACTCCACTACACCTCCATAATTCCATCCACTTCCTCCTACTTTGCCCAGCCAGTGGCTACTCCATGCACTCACTCTTGGATTCTCTTTACTGTGCCTAATCCATGCATGCTATCTCTGACCCATTTTCTTTTGCTTTATCCATGTACTTGTCCTACAAATGTCTTTTCCAGGCCTAATCCACTCTCACTAGCTCTGAATATTTTTTCTGTGCCTAATAAGCATATGCAATTTCTCCATATCCATTCTGTATTGATTTTTCTGCTACTCCCACAGTTGCCTATGCATCATTGTCCCTCCCATGGTTTCCCGCACCCATCTCTGCCCTCTATACATAAGGATTTCACATTCATGGTACTACCACATCTTCCTCTACCTTCATAGCTCCAGTCTTCTCCATTTTACATGCTTCTGCACTCTTTTCCACCCTTCAGGCCTGAAAAGTCTATTTTTCTTCATGGTGTGGTCTTCCTAGTTCCACTTAAGAAAATGCTAAATGGATACAAACATATTTTACAGCATTGTTTACTGCATACAGGAGAGGAACAGCTCACTGTTTGTATTAGCATGACAGTACACCCTGTCATAACATGTAGCAATGGTTTGTGAACAATAACATCCCCAAAATGGACTGGCTTGCCCACAGTCCTGACCTGAACCCAATGGAATGCCTCTGGGATGAGTTAGAACATTGACTTTGCTCCAGATCTCAGTGTCTAACCTTCTCTGGTTCTGGCTCTTGAGGAAGAATGTGCTGCCATTCCTCCACAGACATTCAGACACATCACTGAAAGAGTACCCAGTGGAGTTCAAGCCATTATAAGGTGAAAGGTGGGTTCACCCCATATTAATGTCATTAATAATAGTTACATGGATACTTTTGATCAGATACTCTATGAATTAAAGCAATAATATATTGTGAGTTTATGTTGGTTGAGGCTGGGAGGGGGGGGGGTTAAAAAACAGAAATACCACCTATAGCCATCTCCCCAAAATGAAGCCACCCTTTCTGTGAAAGCTATAACCCCTTAAAACAGGAATGCAACTCTTTTTAAAAATGATTATGTTTTTGTAAATGAGTTTTTCATCTTTACTAACTTTTTAGTCACAGCATCAAAAACTAATGGTTCCCAAGTGTGATATGCTTCTTTTCACTTGGAGGTAGAGGATTCTCTTCACTTTCATTTTATCCATTTCCATTTCTTCAGTGAATGCTAACAACTTTGATTCAAGACTGCATGATTGTCAATGCAGTTTATGCAAAACATTGGCGTTGAACTTGGTGTTCCAGGTTCATGTGCTGCCTTGACAACTTCACCTGGCCTATGCAATTTACAGTTGTGTGTCCGTAATGTTGGCAATGGGTCTGACAAACAATTGTCACTTTAAGACAGATTAATCCAGCTTTAATGTATTCTGATAACACTAGGGTATTGAAAATGTACATAAATGCTGCTGCTTCCCTGCGTTTTGTAACGTGCAATAAGCTATCTGGACCATGTATATTCTCAAATTTATGATCTTATCCTTTTTTTGATCTTATTTGTAATATTTTAAACTCCAACTGTATAGTAGTACATGTTGTGAAGTAACCCCTGTGATTTAAAAAATTATTATAAAATTGCTGTACTACAAAAAGATGAATTTTTGTTTATGTGAATAAATGTTATCATAACTGTTCTATTGTACTGCTGAGTGAACTTCATTTTCTGTAAATTATTTTCGATTTAATGTTCTATGTGTCAGTCTTAGTACCACTATATCTTTACTGATGTACTTTGGAATGATGTTAACTGGGTGCCAGTTGGTTGTATGTTGACTGGTGGGATGGAAGGAAGGTGAAATGTAAAGTTTTCTGGAGGTGCGTACAAATAGAATGTATTTCTCTGAGTGAATACTGTAATGGAAGACAGCAAGGCATCTAGGACTAAAAACAAAGATGATGTGACTTACCAAACGAAAGCGCTGGCACTTCGATAGACACACAAACAAACACAAACATACACACAAAATTCAAGCTTTCGCAGCAAACTGTTGCCTCATCAGGAAAGAGGGAAGGAGAGGGAAGGACGAAAGGATGTGGGTTTTAAGGGAGGGGGTAAGGAGTCATTCCAATCCCGGGAGCGGAAAGACTTACCTTAGGGGGAAAAAAGGACGGGTATACACTCGCACACACACACATATCCATCCACACATATACAGACACAAGCAGACATATTTAAAGACAAAAGCTTTTGTCTTATTTAAAGACCATATATATATATATATATATGAATTAATAGAGGGAAACATTCCACATGGGACAAATATACCTAAAAACAAAGATGATGTGACTTACCAAACGAAAGCGCTGGCACGTTGATAGACACACAAACAAACACAAACATACACACAAAATTCAAGCTTTCGCAACAAACTGTTGCCTCATCAGGAAAGAGGGAAGGAGAGGGAAAGACGAAAGGATGTGGGTTTTAAGGGAGAGGGTAAGGAGTCATTCCAATCCCGGGAGCGGAAAGACTTACCTTAGGGGGAAAAAAGGACAGGTATACACTCGCACACACACACATATCCATCCACACATATACAGACACAAGCAGACTTTCCGGAGTTCGGATAGGTTGGTGTTAGAGATGGGAACTTGCTCTTCAATATATCCTCTCTTCCCGTTATCCGCCAGGCCTCAATCTCCGCTAATTTCAAGTTGCCGCCACTCATACCTCACCTGTCATTCAACAACATCTTTGCCTCTGCACTTCCACCTCGACTGACATCTCTGCCCAAACTCTTTGCCTTTACAAATGTATTTTTTTTCTTTAAAACTACCAATAGACCTGGCCAACAATATTTAATTACAATATTTAATTATTACAGTTAATGGTCATCCAATGTGCACAGCAAACGAGGTTGTTAAAGTTGTGCCATTGTGACCCGGATACTTGTACATTTGGATTTTCAACAGGTTTCAGGTGACCAAAAAGCATATAATTGTGTTGCAAAGTGGAATGATTTTAAACCAAATACAGTTTGACATACTACATATGGTGACGTTTTGGAATGACACAACACTATGGACATACATGGTTGTAAAAGAGTGAAGCATTATTACCAAAGTTGACACCACCTACTCAATCCAGGACAATAATAAGCTAAGTATCAACTAAAACATTTATTTTTGTATTTTCTCAGTGCAGTGTTGTGTGGACATTTTGACCGATTTTTTTTTTTTTTTTTTGCATTGACAATTGACGAACAAATTTACAAAAAATGGATCATGATCAGAACAATGAAATAAATATGCCATACCTACTAGCTTCAACTAGTGACGTTAAACAGGACATAGCCAATAAAGACATGTTTCAGGATGTATTAGACAATAGTCAGCCAAAACAGTTAAATGAAGTCAGTGCAGGCTCAAGATTTTTAGACAGTAGCGTCTTAGATTCGAGTTCTCCAGTTCTGACCCTGGTAAACAAGTACAGTTGCATGTAAGTGAAAAAACGTTGAGTAAAAAAAAAAACTTAAATTTACAAGACATGTTTATCGCATTAATGTCATCAATGGAAAAAAAATAGTGAAAAAATTGAAGAAAAAAAACCTAATGTCAATGGAGAAAAAAATTTGGTGAAAAGCTTGAAAAGTCAATAGTCTCAAAATGTAATCTCAGTAGAGCAGCGCTTAATGCGCAAATTTCAAATATTCAAAAACACTTTGTTGGTGCGTATTTTCAAGTGAAAGCTATAGGTGAATGTGTGAAAAAGTAGAGGTGAGGGCAGAGGCTTCTGAATCCAAAATACAATAATTAGAGACAAAAACAGGGGAAGTAGACAAGGGTCTCAGATCAGAGATAGGTGCTGTTGAAGTTAGATGTAAAGATGATGTTGGAGACAGTAGTAAACAAACTGTAACCTTTATGAATATGTTAAATGAAAAAATAGACAGTCTTTGAACTGCTTGTAAACAGTCCAGAAGTCACCATGCAATTTTACATAGATGTCTATGACATAGTATTCTGAAACAAACAAATCCTATATTCACCGAAGTATGTAAAAGGTATCAGGAGAGTTATTGTCTTGTGACAGCCAGAGCGAGAGCACCAGCAGCAGCGAGTACTGTTTGTATAAAGCGTTTATTTTGCATTTTGTTTACGACCTTCCACTAAGGAAGGGATTCTATTTGTGTTTATCTGCTCTGCATAGTAACTAACAGTTCTTGATAAAACTTTACGTAGTTTTCGTGTTAGATTTCTTAGTGTTTTCTTGATCGTTTAGAACAGAAAGCGCCCTAAAACCGTCTTTTGTTTGTTTCGCGGCCGTTAGCCACTAGTCACTTGAATCAGCAGTTGTCTTGTGACAGCCAGAGCGAGAGCACCAGCAGCAGCGAGTACTGTTTGTATAAAGCGTTTATTTTGCATTTTGTTTACGACCTTCCACTAAGGAAGGGATTCTATTTGTGTTTATCTGCTCTGCATAGTAACTAACAGTTCTTGATAAAACTTTACGTAGTTTTCGTGTTAGATTTCTTAGTGTTTTCTTGATCGTTTAGAACAGAAAGCGTCCTAAAACCGTCTTTTGTTTGTTTCGCGGCCGTTAGCCACTAGTCACTTGAATCAGCAGTTGTCTTGTGACAGCCAGAGCGAGAGCACCAGCAGCAGCGAGTACTGTTTGTATAAAGCGTTTTTGTACTTATTTGCTGCGCTTAGCTTTTAAATAGTTTTTCTGGGAAAACCTAGCGTAGTTTTCGCGTCTCGTATTTCAGTGAGTGTTTCTTGATTATCAGAGTAGCTCATCAGAAGATTATCTTGGGAATTTGTCACCGTATAGAGTAGGGTAAACATAGTCATGTGTAGGGACTGTGGTTGTTGTGAGCGGACGCAAGGAGAACTGGCCACTCTTCGGGGGCAGGTGGAGGCTTTGTCTGTTAGGCTCATCGAGCTCGAGGCGCAGGCGTCGGCTCGTAGTGGCGTTGGGGCAACTGTGGTGAGACCTATGCCTACTTCGGTGGCCTTGGAATCACATGGAACCCCCGATGTCGCTGCGTCTTCCGGCAGTGAGCATCTTACCGGTCAGCCATCACTCCAGGGTGAATGGCGGACAGTGGTGGGCTCGCGCGTGCCTGGCCGAAAGGCGAAGGTGGGATCTGGCCGCGTGGCAGCTGCCTTACCCCTTTCCAACAGGTACGGGGTGCTTCCTAGTGGTGATGACATCGTTTCCGAGCCACCACAGGATGCCTCGCCTGTTGGGCCAGTGGCCGATTCTCCGGCAAGGTCCCGACAGTCACAGAGGGCGGGCCTATTAGTTATAGGGAGCTCCAACGTTAGGCGGGTTATGGAGCCCCTCAGGAAAATAGCGGATAGGTCGGGGAAGAATGCCAGTGTGCACTCGGTGTGCTTGCCGGGGGGTCTCGTCCGTAATGTGGAGGAGGCCCTTCCGGCAGCTATTGAACGCACTGGGTGTGACCGGCTGCAGATAGTAGCACATGTCGGAACGAATGACGCCTGCCGCTTGGGTTCTGAGGCCATCCTTGGTTCCTTCCGGCGGCTGGCTGATTTGGTGAAGACAACCAGCATCGCACGCGGAGTGCAAGCTGAGCTTAATATCTGCAGCATAGTGCCCAGAGTCGATCGCGGTCCTCTGGTTTGGAGCCGTGTGGAGGGTCTAAACCAGAGGCTCAGACGACTCTGCGACTATAATGGTTGCAAATTCATCGACCTCCGTTATTGGGTGGAGAACTGTAGGGCCCCCCTAGACAGGTCAGGCGTGCACTACACACCGGAAGCAGCTACTAGGGTAGCAGAGTACGTGTGGCGTGCACACGGGGGTTTTTTAGGTTAGAGGGACCCCCCCTTGGGCGAAACGATAAAATACCTGACGGCTTACCAGAGAGGACATTATCATCGTTGATAAAGAACGTCCGTCCTCAGAGACCAAAAACAGGAAAAGTTAACGTAATATTGGTAAACTGCAGGAGTATCCAGGGCAAGGTTCCTGAATTAGTATCTCTTATTGAAGGAAATAGTGCGCATATAGTATTAGGAACGGAAAGTTGGTTAAAACCGGAAGTGAACAGTAACGAAATCCTAGACACAGAATGGAATATATACCGCAAGGATAGGATAAACGCCAATGGTGGAGGAGTATTTATAGCAGTAAAGAATTCAATAATATCCAGTGAAGTTATTAGCGAATGCGAATGTGAAATAATCTGGGTTAAGTTAAGTATCAAAGGTGGGTCAGCTATGATAGTCGGATGCTTCTATAGACCACCTGCATCAGCAACTGTAGTAGTTGAGCGCCTCAGAGAGAACCTGCAGAACGTCGTGAAGAAGTTTCGTGATCATACTATTGTAATAGGGGTAGACTTCAATCTACCAGGTATAGAATGGGATAGTCACACAATCAGAACTGGAGCCAGGGACAGAGACTCTTGTGACATTATCCTGACTGCCTTGTCCGAGAATTACTTCGAGCAGATAGTTAGAGAACCAACTCGTGAAGCTAATGTTTTAGACCTCATAGCAACAAATAGACCGGAACTTTTCGACTCCGTGAATGTAGAAGAGGGTATCAGTGATCATAAGTCAGTGGTTGCATCAATGACTACAAGTGTAATAAGAAATGCCAAGAAAGGAAGGAAAATATATTTGCTTAACAAGAGTGATAGGGCACAAATCGCAGAATATCTGAGTGACCACCATCAAACGTTCATTTCTGAGGAAGAGGATGTGGAACAAAAATGGAAAAAATTCAGAAACATCGTCCAGTATGCCTTAGATAAGTTCGTACCGACTAAGGTCCAAAGCGAGGGGAAAGATCCACCGTGGTATAACAATCATGTACGAAAGGTACTACGGAAACAAAGAAAGCTTCATCATAGGTTTAAGAGTAGTCGAATCATAGCTGATAAGGAAAAGCTGAACGAAGCGAAAAAGAGCGTAAAGAGAGCAATGAGAGAAGCATTCAACGAATTCGAACATAAAACATTGGCAAACAATCTAAACAAGAACCCTAAAAAGTTTTGGTCATATGTAAAATCGGATCTAAATCCCCTATTCAGTCACTCGTTGACCACGATGGCACCGAAACAGAGGACGACCGAAGAAAGGCAGAAATACTGAATTCAGTGTTCCGAAACTGTTTCACTGCGGAAAATCGTAACACGGTCCCTGACTTCAGCCGTCGCACGGACGCCAAAATGGAAAATATTGAAATAAACGATATCGGAATTGAAAAACAACTGCTATCACTTAGTAGCGGAAAAGCATCCGGACCAGACGAGATACCCTTAAGATTCTACAGTGATTATGCTAAAGAACTTGCCCCCTTTCTATCAGCAATTTATCGTAGATCGCTGGAAGAACGTAAAGTACCTAGCGACTGGAAGAAAGCGCAGGTCGTTCCCATTTTCAAGAAGGGTCATAAATCAGATGCGAATAATTATAGGCCTATTTCGCTTACGTCAATCTGTTGTAGAATAATGGAACATGTTTTGTGTTCTCGTATTATGACGTTCTTAGATAATACAAATCTCCTTCATCATAACCAACATGGATTCCGCAAACAGAGATCATGTGAAACTCAGCTCGCCCTATTTGCCCAAGAAATTCACAATGCCGTAGACACTGGCGAGCAGATTGATGCCGTATTCCTGGACTTCAGGAAGGCATTTGATACGGTTCCGCACGTACGTTTAGTGAAAAAAATACGAGCTTACGGAATATCGGACCAGGTTTGTGATTGGATTCAGGATTTCCTAGAAGAAAGAACACAACATGTCATTCTTAACGGTTCAAAATCTGCAGATGTAGAGGTAATTTCGGGAGTACCGCAGGGAAGCGTGATAGGACCTTTATTGTTTACAATATACATAAATGACTTAGTTGACAACATCGGTAGCTCCGTGAGGCTATTTGCAGATGACACGGTTGTCTACAAGAAAGTAGCAACATCAGAAGACTCGTACGTACTCCAGGAGGATCTGCAGAGGATTAATGCATGGTGCGACAGCTGGCAGCTTTCCCTAAACGTAGATAAATGTAATATAATGCGCATACATAGGGGCAGAAATCCATTCCAGTACGACTATGCCATAGGTGGTAAATCATTGGAAGCGGTAACGACCGTAAAATACTTAGGAGTTACTATCCGGAGCGATCTGAAGTGGAATGATCACATAAAACAAATAGTGGGAAAAGCAGGCGCCAGGTTGAGATTCATAGGAAGAATTCTAAGAAAATGTGACTCATCGACAAAAGAAGTAGCTTACAAAACGCTTGTTCGTCCGATTCTTGAGTATTGCTCATCAGTATGGGACCCTTACCAGGTTGGATTAATAGAAGAGATAGACATGATCCAGCGAAAAGCAGCGCGATTCGTCATGGGGACATTTAGTCAGCGTGAGAGCGTTACGGAGATGCTGAACAAGCTCCAGTGGCGGACACTTCAAGAAAGGCGTTACGCAATACGGAGAGGTTTATTATCGAAGTTACGAGAGAGCACATTCCGGGAAGAGATGGGCAACATATTACTACCGCCCACATATATCTCACGTAATGATCACAACGAAAAGATCCGAGAAATTAGAGCAAATACGGAGACTTACAAGCAGTCGTTCTTCCCACGCACAATTCGTGAATGGAACAGGGAAGGGGGGATCAGATAGTGGTACAATAAGTACCCTCCGCCACACACCGTAAGGTGGCTCGCGGAGTATAGATGTAGATGTAGATGTATTGAGATCTGTGGGCACTTGCTTCCCAAAATTTGATACATAATATCATCAGTGTACAGTATATAATTTTGTGTATTACCTAAGTGGACATTTTTCAATTCTATCTAGCTTTAAGTGAATTTTCTACTGGAAATGGTATGTAAATTTCAGACAACCCCATGATCTGAGGAGGGCATTTTCTTTTTTGTGCTTTAAGTGTTAGTTACATGCCATGTTCTGTGGACACTCACAGTAGTGCTTATAAATATAAGTTATTTCACTGATGTTGTATAGTATCCTCAGCCATGAGTTGAACCAAATTGATAGTGAACTCAGCTGTATGTTTAAACACACTACATGGTATTCCCAATTGAAGTTGTGCCATGTTAGCGCATCAGACTTGTATTTAAACTACTATTCTACAGTTATGAGGAAAGTAACAGAAAAGACTGTTTTCAAAATAGTACTAACTTTTCAAAAATTGAGTCACTTTAGGAAGCCAAGTGTTCAAGAGAACAAATCATTTATCTTATTATTTTCTGCATCCAAGTTAAAATTTACTGATTGTTGAGTGTTAGTTTTAGTCTTGCTACCCCTAATGCATTAATATTTGCTTCACAGTTTTGTCTTAGTGCAAGTGTTTTTTCTTTAATATTGCTGCTTAGTATTTGTATAAAATTCGACAGTGTAATTACATCTGAGAAAATCTAATTTTTTTTGTGAAAAGTAACCTTTCTCAAATTTTTTTAAGATGAGTTAGTATTTGCTTTTGCCTAAGGGTTTGCCGATATTCTTTTCATTTAACTTCAAATCAGTAAAGAAATAATTTTGATGTTTCTCTCTCTCTCTCTCTCTCTCTCTCTCTCTCTCTCTCTCTCCCTTTTTAAATTCAGATTCTGAGAGCCTTGTTTATTTTGCAATTTTCTCATGAAATATTTCATATATGTGATTAGGGAACGTGTTGGATTCTGAAGCTGATACATTGCAAAATGTAGGAAATACCCTGGGAGCTGTGTCCACTCCTAAAAAAAAAATCATCAAGACCATCAGCAGTATAAAGAACCATCAAACACCACCCTCCATTTAAGCATACACCAGACACCTCTTTTTACCAGCCTTCAACTATTCAGACCACAGAAACCTATGATTTCATAAACACTTGTGTTACTGCATGTTCTACTTTTCAAATCTGTAAACACCACGCACGCTTGCGAGACTTTCTCTCACAGTGGAATGCAAGCGAAACTTTCAGGTGGTGTGTAACGTGCAATGAGCCGTCTGGACCATGTATATTCTGAAATTTATGATCTTATCCTTCTTTTGTTTTAAACTCTGACTGTATAGTAGTATATGTCGTGCTAGCATAATTAGCCCCTGTGGTATTAAAAATAAATAAATAAATAAAAATAAAAAAATATATTGTGCTACAAAAAGATGAATTTTTGTTTATGTGAATATATGTTATCACAATTGTTCTATTGTATTGCTGAGTGAATTTCATTTTCTGTAAATTATTTTTGATTTAATGTTCTATGTTTCTGCCTTAGTACGACTATATCTTTACTGATGTACTTTAGAACAATGTTAACTGGGTGCCAGTTGGTTGTATGTTGTCTGGTGGGAAGGAAGGAAGGAGAAATGTAAAGTTTTCTGGAGTTGCATACAAATGGAATGTATTTCTCTGAGTGAATATTGTAATGGATGGCAGCAAGGTATCTAGGATTATTAAAGTATGAAAATTATATACTAATCAATATGTTATTTCAAAAAGCACATCAACCTATAGGTTTGCCAGATTTACAAGAGAACCTGGCTTCCAGACAGAAGAAATTCAAGCAACGGATTTAAGGACGACACCCTTATATTTGGTTGAATTACTGTATTATTTTGACTATTTTTCCTTTATTTTATGTTTAGAATCCTCTAAAAATATTACATCTCTAATATTTATTATTTTCTCACAGGATTTCAAACTCCGTATCCATTTGAATCCTTACAGTAGCCAACAAAAATATATTTCTGCAATTTTACATCCCATTTACCTTTTATTGGTGATTGCATTCATTTGTTTCTTTAACTGTCTGTTTACATATTCTGATCCATTGTCTGATCTAATAATTTTAATTTTCTTTCAAATCTGTTTTTTGGCCATTTCACAATAAACAACAAATACATCATTCACTTGATCTTTGGTTTTTATAAAATAAACATGAATGTATCTAGAAAAATCGTCCATGATGGAGAGCTATACAGCAGCCTCGACAAACATTGGATGCTGCCATGCAGGAAACATCATCACACGTTACAACCTGCAACTAGAAGAACACACTGATCCCAAGAAGAAGACCATCGGTTTCAAGAAAGGTGATGCCATCTGGACAGCATGTCAAACTTAATGAGAAGTATTGCTGTTACTGGGGTGGTTGGGGGAGGGGGGGGGGCTGGGGGGGGGGGAGGGGGGAAATTGTGTAATGACTCCCACTATATACGTCACGCAGTACAGTGGCACAGACTGTACAAGAGTTCCATGGTTCTGTGCTGCATTGTGTTTATTGTTTTTGATTATACAGTTATTTCTTGTTTCGTCTCAATACTGAATTTGACACAACCTGCATACTACTGTGAAATCAATTTATATGTGGAAATAAATCTTTACAGAAGTTAACCACATACAAACGGTGCTACTCGACACGATCAAGCATAACAGCACTTACATGATGTGTTCGACGTCCTGCGCCATATCAAAACTACAACTGTTACTCCCGCACCAACTGCATCAGTTTTACATTCAGCACAAAGATGTTTTCCTTGCCAGTGTCTAAAAAGTCAGCATCAACTAATGGAGAAGCGCTATGATCAAACTACTGCCCTTTTGAAATATAATTCCTTGCTCTGGTTTGTGCAATTAGAGAGCCGATTCATCTTAGCACCAGTTATGGCAGACGAAACAAAATATAGTTAACATGGTAGTTGTGTTAGTGGAAGATCTTGCCACAAAAGTTCAAAACATTCTCACTACACCTCTGGAAACAGAACGATATGCTGCATAAAGAATGCATTGATTATGCGACTGTCCCAGTCTGAAGCTAAACATCTGGAAAAGCTTTTACAAACACAGAGATCAGGCGACAGAACCCCATCGCAGCTGCTTCATTACCTGTGTACTCTTGCAAGTAATACTGTCGGTGATGATGTATTATGCAATATATGGTTAGCCCAGCTACAGTCGGATGCACAGAAGATTTTAACGGAATGTCCCGGAGACTCTAATGCATTAGCCAAACAGCTAATCAGATAGTGGAAATGTATGAGACGTCAAGAGTTGTGACGTCGTCACTGCAGTCTCAACTGGCTGAGCTTACAATACAAATGACTGTGCTACGAAAAGCACATAAAAGTCAGTGCACACATTGATGATCAGCAGTCAAAATGGTTTACCAGTGACACACAATATACGTTGGTACCACAGAAAATTTGGTGAAGATGCATTGAAGCGTATACCATCATGTAAAGTGAATTGTGATGCCATTACAGTAGCAGCTACATGTTCACTACAACACACAACGTTTGCTTATTATGGACCACAACACAGAAGTGCAGTACCTGATGGACACTGAAGCAGAAATATCAGTTTATCTTGTGACCAATTTATCACATCACAGTCTGGACAATGCTGCTATGATACAAAGATTATGCCATATGGACACTTCACTTTATTACTATACCTCCTCAACCTCGGGCTGTGTCATACCTTTAAGTGGCTATTATATCACAGCATATGAGAAGCAGACTTACTGACGTTTTACAGTCTGTTACCAGACCTATGTTGGCAGTGATTAAGTGATGCAAAAACAAACATGACTACACAAGGTAAGGTGAACTATACTGCTACTACGACAGTCAGAATGATTACTGGGGACACAAAATATACACGACTACTAAAATATTTCCCCAGATTACGAGGCAGTCATTACTGTTAGCACCTGTCAAGCACTCAAAGGTTCATCATATTCTCACTACCCCAGGGTTACCAATGTATGTATGCCCTCAATGTTTAGCACTGCATAAATTACAAATTATCAAACAAGTGTTTCATAGCATGTCAGCTTCCGGTATTTGTTACTCTTCAAGTAGCAGCTGGGCAGCCCCTCTTCATGTGGTATCCACAGAGAAGACCAGTTAGCGCTCCTGCAGTGTTTACCAGTGATTAGATGCAAGAAGCATTCCAGACAGATATCCCATGCTGCAATAGAAGATTTATCTGCCAGGATCCAAGGAAAAACAATTTTTTCAACGAGGGAGTTGGTCAGAGCATACTACCAGATTCTGGTTGCTCCTGAAGACATTCCCAAGACAGCTGTCCCATGCCGTTTGGTTTATTCGAGTTCACATGAATGCCATTCAGACTCTGTAATGCACCACAGGCTTTTTAGCAATTCATGGATGAGATAATGCATGACCAAAAATTTTGTTATGTAAATGTGGACAAGTTTATGTTGAAGAAAGAAACAAAGCCAAACAGATAATTGCAGCATCCAAGAAGAAATCTTGGGAAGACTTTGGAAACAGGTTGGAGACTATGGGTCAAGCTGCTGGAAAACCATTCTGGAGTGTAATTAGCAGTCTTCGAGATGCCTTGGGCAGATGGAGGGAATATTTTGAAGAGCTGCTCAATGTAGGTGAAAATACAATCAGTAATGTTTCAGATTTCGAGGTAGAATGGGATAGGAATGATGATGGAAATAGGATCACATTTGAGGAAGTGGAGAAAATGGTCAATAGATTGCAGTGCAATAAAGCAGCTGGGGTGGATGAAATTAAGTCGGAACTCATCAAATACAGTGGAATGTCAGGTCTTAAATGGCTACACAGGATAATTGAAATGGCCTGGGAGTCGGAACAGGTTCCATCAGACTGGACAAAAGCAGTAATCACACCAATCTTTAAACATGGAAACAGAAAAGATTGTAACAACTACAGAGGTCTCTCTTTAATCAGCATTTTGGGTAAAATCTTCTCAGGTATTGTTGAAAGGAAAGTGCGAGTATTAGTTGAGGACCAATTGGATGAAAATCAGTGTGGGTTTAGGCCTCTTAGAGGTTGTCAGGACCAGATCTATAGCTTGCGGCAAATAATGGAGAAGTGTTATGAGCGGAACAGGGAATTGTATCTATGCTTTATAGATCTAGAAAAGGCATATGACCGGGCTCCTAGGAGGAAGTTATTGTCTGTTCTACAAGATTATGGAATAGGAGGCAAACTTTTGCAAGCAATTAAAGGTCTTTACATGGATAGTCAGGCAACAGTTAGAGTTGACGGTAAATTGAGTTCATGGTTCAGAGTAGTTTCAGGGGTAAGACAAGGCTGCAACCTGTCTCCACTGTTGTTCATATTACTTATGGATCATATGTTGAAAACAATAGACTGGCTGGGTGAGATTAAGATATGTGAACACAAAATAAGCAGTCTTGCATATGCGGATGACTTAGTTGTGATGGCAGATTCAATTGAAAGTTTGCAAAGTAATATTTCAGAGCTAGATAAGAAATGTAAGGACTACGGTATGAAGATTAGCATCTCCAAAACGAAAGTAATGTCAGTGGGAAAGAAATATAAACGGATTGAGTGCCAAATAGGAGGAACAAAGTTAGAACAGGTGGACGTTTTCAAGTACTTAGGATGCATATTCTCACAGGATGGCAACATAGAGAAAGAACTGCAAGCGAGGTGTAGCAAAGCTAATGCAGTGAGCGCTCAGCTACGATTTACTCTCTTCTGCAAGAAGGAAGTCAGTATCAAGACTAAGTTATCTGTGCACCGTTCAATCTTTCGACCAACTTTGCTGTATGGGAGCGAAAGCTGGGTGGATTCAGGTTACCTTATCAACAAGGTTGAGGTTATGGATATGAAAGTAGCTAGGATGATTGCAGGTACTAGTAGATGGGAACAATGGCAAGAGGGTGTCCACAATGAGGAAATCAAAGAAAAACTGGGATTCATCTATAGATTTAGCAGTCAGGGCGAACAGGCTTAGATGGTGGGGTCATGTTACACGCATAGGAGAAGCAAGGTTACCCAAGAGACTCATGGGCTCAGCAGTAGAGGGTAGGAGGAGTCAGGGCAGACCAAGGAGAAGGTACCTGGATTCGGTTAAGAATGATTTTGAAGTAATAGGTTTAACATCAGAAGAGGCACCAATGTTAGCGCTGAGTAGGGGATCATGGAGGAATGTTATAAGGGGGCTATGCTCCAGACTGAACGCTGAAAGGCATAATCAGTCTTAAATGATGATGATGATGATGAATGTGGACAATGTGCTCATTATAACTGCATCTGAAGAGGAACTTAAACAGCATTTGGCAAAGTTGCTTGAACGTTTCCATGCACAAGGTCCAATAGTGAACCCCTCAAAATGTATTTTTGGTATCTAGGAACTAGAGTTTCTTGGCTACACAATGGATGCATGTGGCATCCAACCACTGCTAGGCAAGTTGAAAGCCATATGAGCGTACCCACAGCCAGTTACAATTCGGCAGTTGTGGCGTTATCTTGATGTATAAATTTCTACCAGCAGTTTGTGTCGCATCATGCACCGTTAAATGAACTCTTGAAGGGTGCACAATTGCCAAATCATAGATTGCAATGGACACATGAGGCAGACTCCACTTTCAATGTTATCAAAACAACAACAATGAATGCAGCTCTATTAGCACACCTGTAGCAAATGCGCCATTAGCATTAATGGTCATCACTTATGCTAATGTGGTATTAGCAGTGTTGCAGCAGAGGATAAACCAGTGTTGTCAACTGCTTGCATTCTTTAGCTGAAAGCTGCCACTCTCAAAACAGAAGCGGCTGATGTATGATCCCGAGCTGTATGCAGCCTATGCTGCAGTGAAAAAATTCAAGCATTCTTTGAAACACCTGCATTGACAAACGAAATCAGCACTTCAACATCATGCAACATGCAAGTGGACAGAAACTCCACCAATTGTTTTACTAAGACCGTGAACAGCCTTCACGCCTAACCTCCAAGCCACTGGTACAGTGTACAGCCAATCGTTACATCTGCCCGGAGAGTTCATCCATGAGAAAGGAGATGAAACCATAGCAGCATCAGACTTCGCTACCAAGTTGCAATCCCACATATGCCAGTTTCATCCAGTACAGCCTCGGAAACAAACTGCATGCTGCACATTTGTCTTTGTGGATTTAGACATGTGTTCACATGTGCTATTACATAATGGCACAGTATACAGGCCACTGCAATCCCCTTATGAAGATCCATAAACAGTAATTAGTTTAAATGATAACAATTTCAAGATTGACATCGATGACTTATCTACCATGGTGCTCTTGACTGTATCAAATCAGCATCTCAAGATTCACAGCCAACAGAAAAAGAACTGACACTGAGGAAAATGAAAAAGGGGGAGGCAGCAACTAAAGATCCTCCCAACTGGCAAGCTACAGAGGAGCCTCGACAAATATTGGATGCTGTCACACAGGAAACATAAGCAGTTGCTACGAGCCCCCAGCTAAAAGAAAACACTGATCCTAAAGAGAAATCCTCAGGTTTCAAGAAGGACATGATGATGCAATCTGGATGGTGTGTCAGATTTAATAAGTATTGCTGACACTGTAGTGTCGGGTGGGGGTTCAACATGGTAGAGGGGGGCACAGGGTGGGGGAAGAGGGGGGGGGGATTGTGGAATGACTGCCACTATATAAAATTTATGGTACATTGTTTTAGATTGTACGAGAGTTCCAATGTTATGTACTGCATTATATTAATTCTTTGTTTTTGACTATTTTGTTATTCCTTGTTTTGTCTCATGGACACTAAATGTCACACAAATTGCATACTTCTGTGCAATTAATTTATATGTGAAAATAAATCTTTCCATGAGTTAACCATAAATTTATTCCCCATAGGTACACAGAGATCTTATAAATCAGTTGCAAAACTTCTGTCCATCTGCTTGGACTCGATTTAAATGGCAGTCTGGCCTTTTTCCTTTGCAAACACACTTCACATTGCACCTTATTCTTTCCATAATTTTCCACCCCAGTTGTCATATTCTTCAACAAGGGCACACTTTTTCTATTCAAATACCCAAGTCTCCTATGGCATAAGAGAACTTTTGAAGCACAAACAGGGTGATTTCCAGTTTCAGCAATATCTTGTACATACCTCTACATTAGAAGCAGTCACTACAATATCACCAAAAGAGTAAATTACTTTGGCTCCCTCTATATCAAAGATAACCTTGTTACCCTTCCTTACTATTTCACTTGCCGACAGCAAATTAGTTGCAATATTCTTCCAATAATGTACATCATGAGCAGTATCATTTGTTTTTCCCCATTCACTAGCAAATTAAGATCAAATTCTCCTGCAAGTTCACACTTTAACTGTGGAAATTCCATTGTCAGTCCTTGACTGAACATCATACAAAACTGATGGTGCTTTAATAATGTGCACAGATGCTCCTGAATCTTGAAGCCATCCTGCATGTTCATCACTAGCTTCACTAAAAAAATAAAAATCAGGAAGTGCCTTACTTTTATGGTTAGTTTTCGACATAGGACTACTAGAATAACATGTTCTTTTCTTTAACACTCAACTTTTCATTACACTGTGATAAAAAGTGTCCAGTCTTCTGGCATCTGAAACATTTTACTGGCTTCTTCTTCTTCTTCTTGGATTTACAATATAAACTGATGCTCTTTCTGTTCTTAGAGCATAAGAATCTGGCTCATTTTTCAAGTCCTTTAGAATCTTTACCTTCACACTAACTGCTGTAATGGGTATTCTTGAATTTTTCCAAATCCATAATCATAGGTGAATATTTCTCTGGTAGTCCAACTAACAATATCATGCCAATCCATTCTTCTGCAATTCCAAAACGTATATTCCTCATACAATTTGTGATTAAAATTATTTTATTCACATATTTGTCCATGCTTTTGCCTTTGTTCAGTATCGTAGTTACCAGTTCACAAAGTAAAACTAATTTGCTGACATAGCCTTTCCTATATGAACAAAATGTGTTGAATCAATCAAAAGGATTAGTTTTGATTTCGCCTTCTGATCCTTAGCAGAAAAACTCGATTCTGTAGGTTTCAATGTACCTTTTATGACATTCCACATGTCATCCAAGTGCAAATATGCCTCAATGGCAAATTTCCAAATAGCGTAATTCTCGCAGGCTGTAAGCTGCTCTATTTGCGGTACGTGTTTTGTACTCATGTTAATAGTCACTTTTATTCACTGTATACACCATGCAACTTTATACAAACTTTTGCCCAAAAACACTTCACTATGAAATATATTATTTCACTTTAATTCAGTGTTGGGCCCATCACCTGTTGGATTCTTTAGGTTAGTGCAGCAAAATTACAAGGAAACATTGTTTAGGGATCAAATAAAAGCTTGTATTTTATTAACACATAGATAAAGGCTACATACCACATTCGTTGGCAATCAAAAACCATAGAATACCATTTCATGGAGGACTAATGCACTCGGCACAATGTATCCTTTGCACGGTTATAAACGATGGAAAAATACAGTGTCCACACATTTCCAACACAGAGGTGCATTGTTGATTTGAGATGCAAAAACTTTTGTTGATTTCAGTTGCAAAAACTTGCAGTGACAATGAATTGTGGAATTTTATGACTGACAACAGTGCGTAACGAAAGTTAAAGTGATCATTATGAACAGAATGATTGTATACTTTGAGTATTACTAAGTCAACTGTGACTCAACCAGTACTGGCAATGCTTTAGGCATTATAGCTATTACTACCAACATGTGACTGAAACTTTTTTACATTTAACCACATCGTGCAATCCAAGGCTCCATAAAACTGTATATTGTATTTGTCTTCTAAATGATCAGCTGAGTGTTTGAAGCCATAACTGTTGCTGAGAAAATAATTACAATTGTGCATTGGGTGCAAGAATGGTTTTACTGACTAAATTTGCAATTGTGGTAGTCATATGCAAACACGACAAACAGTTGTATCGTGGACGGAAATTATCACGAACAGTGTATAAGGTACTGAAATGAGAAATAGGTGTGTTTAACAAGCAATAAACGTGTACATGCTAGACCTGTGGCCCGTCGCCAACAGCTGCATTTCTTCAGCCACTAGCCTGTTGAATGCGACTGCAGGTGACTTTGCACCATAACTAGAAGAGACCTGTGGAAATACAACAAATAGAATTACTGTAATAACTTCATCTGCCACATCACAAGCCGCCGATGTCATCTCAAGATGCTGCCACACTTCCTCAACAACAAACAGATAAGCTGCATTGCTGTGCACTCTCCCCAATTGAAGACTAACAGAATTCAGCAGTTCAAATTGTAAATTGTTTGTTTCATTTTTTCCTTTCCCTAACTTTTGCTATGTGAATAAAATTGCTGGAAACAAACTATTAACTTTCGATGTAGCTTTATTGACCCACCATTAGTTGCAAGTATTTTTCTTTTACTTACACTCTCTTTTTATTTTAAATTAATGCTGCTGCAGTTGCATATTTTTTGTGTGCCTTCTGAGGGGATGTGTTATAAATGCATGTGCAGTGTTAATTTCATAGTGAGTTTGCATACTTTTAATGTCTGACGTGGTTATGCATAAAACATGGTGTCCACCATTAGTTTCTGGGTACCAACCAATAGAATTAAAGCTGCTTGTTTGCTATCAGTCTAAGCTTTGTGGCGAGGGCAAACTGAATGTGACAGCTGTTACGTTTACATTGTACTTAGAGTTCGTGTTACACACTTTCACAAGCAATCACTTTGTTGTTGATGATTATAGGGTAATTTAGGGTGATTTAGTTTTACATACTTTGTGACTATGCTGAATCATATTCTCCACATCTACACAAGTGGGAAGAAAAACAATTTCTTCATGGGTGGGGGGGGGGGGGGGAGGGGGAGGGAAATAATCAGTTGTTAACACAGTTAGGTTATTGCAAACAAAATCTCATATAAATACACAGTCTGTAATCTTGTGAAGTACACCACTGTGAACTGTTTACCCCACAAGCTCAGAAATCCTATGACGGCAAACCTATATACTGCTGAAAGTAGTGTTCCCTGAGCTACACACCATTTGACAGGACCAAGAGGCATGTGCCACTTGAGTATGCCACAGATGTGGTGAGCATTATTCCTCATATGTGAAGTGCCACAAGTAAGGGACAGAGAACCAGCACCTGATTTTGATACCCAGCAAGCAAAAGCTAATCATCAATGTGCAGGAATGAGATCATCCTAGATGTGCTCAATGGAATTACGAGGGGGTACCCAAGAAAAAACCCGGAGTAACTTTGCTGTGGGTGGGGCTTGTGTTGTATGCATTTCTGCCACTAGGCATATAGGGCGAAACCATTGCCAGTTCAGTGCTGCCTGTGTTGTCAACCTGGCTTGTTCTGTTCATCTGCAGTGATTGTTTTTGTTAGAGCTGTTTTATTCTTCTTTCATTTTTTATGGTGGCAAGTTTAAGTGAACAAGGTGCAGCTGTGAAATTTCGTTTTCTACTCGGTAAAAATGCTGCTGAAACTGTTTTAATGTTGAAAACAGCTTACCAAGATTGTGTGTTGGGAAAAACTCAAAGTGTATGACTGGTTTGCTTGATTTACGAACAGCGACATGTCAATTGATGACAAACCTCATTCTGGACATCCATAAACTGCCCGAATCGACAAAAACATTGAAAAAATTCGAGTGCTTCTGCTCACAGACCACTGACAGACAACTGATCAACTGTCAGTGATTAGTGGGTTATCTTGGAGCTTGGTGGGAATGAAATGCATTGCTACAAAGTTTGTTCCTCTAGTTATGACTGGCAATCAAAAGGAGCATCAAGTCGAAAAATGTCATGCTTTGAAACAACAGCTTGAAACTGATCTAGATTTCCTGTCACAGGTCATTCATTACTGGTGATGAGTTATGGTGCTATGGTTACAACCCAGAAAACAAAACAACAGCCAAAAGCCAGTGGAAGACATCATCATCACTCTGTCCAACAAAGTTTCAAGTCAAATCAACATCAAAACAATGCTGATTTGCTTTTTTGATGCCAAGGGCTTAGTTCATTCAGAGTTTGGTCCTCTAGGTCAGACTGTTAAAAAAACCTTTTGTTTGGAATCTTTAAGAAGATTGTGCAACAGTGTTTGTCAAAAAGACCCTATTTGTGGCAGACAGGAGACTGGTTCTTCCACTATGACAACACACCTGCACACACAGCCATCTCTGTTGGACAGTTTCTGGCTGAAAATGGATGGTGCCGCTGTCCCACACACCTTACTCGCCTGACCTGGCTTCGTGCGACTTTTTCTTATTTGCTTGCATGAAAAGCAGCTTGAAAGGATATCGATGTGACAACACTGAAGCAATCAAGAAAAAAACGAGAGAGAGCAGCTGTCAACCATTTCTGAAGATGACTATAAAAATGTTTTGAACAGTGGAAGCACTGGTGGGACAAATGTATTAGTTGTAATGGAGAGTATTTTGTAGGGGATAAGGTTGTTTTGTAAACAGTTTGAATATGTACAGCTTTTAAAAAATAACTCTGTATTTTTGGGTGCCTCCTCCTACATTCTGGCAAGATTAGTGGGCACTCCGTTGTTCAAACATTGTACTTCTTGAAGTAAAGATCATTTGCATATTGTTTGCATGTACAGGCATTATTATATTTGTTCTGTATCTTTCCTCCTTGTTCTTGTGCAAGTTTTATAATATGAATATTCAAAAAAGCATTCTTGTGCCTCTGAGTAGGTGTGGACCCATGTTTGTAGATGAACTTAAAGAGCTTGTTATATATTTTATGTGAGATACTGCCTCAAATTTCTTCTGAACCTCCTCATTGGTCACATGTGTCCAACACCTCAAAAACAGCATGGACTGATACAACTTAGATCACATTGGGACACATTTTTGACAGAGATTGACTGCAGATTCATATGGGTTCACACATTCTGTTTTTCGAGAATCCAGTTCATGTACTACTGATCAACGACATAGTTTACATGGACCAGCTTCCACTTAGTTTTTCACTGCTCTCTTTCCATTTGTTGAATTGCTCATTAGGAGAAGTTATTAGCAAAATGTTTTCTCCTTCCAATTGTTGCTCAAAAATTTGTTATGCAACGACATGGACACAACTGTTCAGTAACTCTGAGTGGAAAATCAGTGATACCTTTATTATTAAGAGTTCAGTAGCACAGGCATAGGAATGCTGTAACATCTGAATTATACTATAGGCCTTTGAACTACAATCATCATCATCATCGCATAATCATTTGCAATCAGGACTCTACAATGACTGCATTTCCACGTTTTTCATCTTTATGCAGCTTTTTCTTTATAACAAACAGAATCCTGAAATGATGAAACAAAGTTTTATGCTTTTTACAATAATGTTTTATTTCTTTAAAACTTTTACAACAAATCATTAAATACACAATTAAAAATATAACAATTTGTACAAATATATTGCTCTTCAGGCATGTTTCTTACAGTAATAACAACAAACTTGAATATAGTGTTCTGTTTAGTTCATTCTTATATTTTGAAATTACATAAATGCTATTACTTGTTTACTTACATGTTTTTTAACAATTACTTCCAGAAGATGTGCTCCTTGATTTTATATGCTCTGCGTATGTTCAAAATTTTGATTGCTAACTCTTTACTCAATGTAGTAGAATATATTATAATGACTCTATTAGTATAGAAATGAGATAGAACTGCATTAAACTTTTTAGTCAAATTTTTGAGTGGAATGAAAACAAAATTCCCTAGAAATTACACATTGGATTTTTTTTCGAAGTTTCATAGCCCAATGAAGAGTCGGAAATGGACAAATGGGCCAACAACAGCATCTCTTCAAGGCCTAGCTATTTTGCATATAACAAGTTACACTGTGTAGAAACCATGGAATTATTTGTTTCATGTTGAAAAAATACAACAAATATCAAAGTAGAACATAAACTAAACTTATCTGTACACTCTTAATAATAATAGTAATAATAATAATAATAATAGAAAACCAACAGATTTTTTAAAAATATTATATTCCATGCTTTCAGAACAAAACATGGGAAACAAATTGGAAAAAATATAAATGACCAAATGTTTTGTGAAATGAATGTCTAAAAATAAGAAGTAAAACAGATCAGCAAAATATTTGACATGCCTCATTTGTTGTACTTCATTTGAAGTGTCATTCAAAGGCATGTTACATGTTTCTCTAAACTGTTTTACTTCTTACTTTTAGGCAAATCATTTCACAAATATTTTGACTGCATTAATACTATGAATGAGGTAGGTGTACATTATATGAAGAATTAGGTATACACTCTTGGGATCAAATACAGGCAATCTTGATGTTGCGTTATTCCCGCACAATTTAAAAACAATATTTCATATCCACATCTTGCAGAACTCTGGCAAATGAAGAATTATGAAAGAACCATCAACAAGAAGTGTACAAATATTACAAAACATAAGATTATGATAACGATAAATTGTGAATGTCCAGGTTCCTTTAAAAATATAAAGGAAGGAAAAGCAGAAAAATTTACATGAAATTCTCGGGAACTCTATTCTAAGTGTACATCAGCATAAAATAGGACTGACAGCGAGATCTGAAGAAGTTTAAGAAAAATATGTTCTGATTTTCTATTGATTTGTTTAGTCCATGTAAGACATCCATTATGAATGATCTGTGAAAATGGTAATGACGAGGTATAAAAAATATACGACAGTCTACAAAATTACTTATAAAATCTTCAGATGATATTTTCATTACAGATGTAAAAAAAAAAAAAAGATTATTGTCACCCATATATTTACTTCATGTCTGAAAAAATACAGTGAGAAATATTACAGTACTCGGCAAATAACCAAACAGTTATTTTACCCACTTTCCTCTAAAAAATACAATATCACAGATATATGGTAAACAAGGACAGTGATACTGTCCATTAAATGCTTAGCCTAGGAATGTGAGAGCAAATATTAAAAAAAGAATCATGAATAAACTGTTCCATTCAGCAGTGGGCTGATTATTGAAATCAAATGAACCTGTGAATAAACAAAAAATGTGAACGTAACCAAGATATGAACCAAATGGATCCATGATAATTAAGTTATGCTTACTGAGGGCAGAGACTGGATCTGAAGTTTTATTCAACACATGCAATTGAGCTGTGCTAAGGCTTTGCAGAAATTGAAAGCAAAATGAAATTGATTCACAGAAAATGTATGGGTTAGAAACAACCAGACAAATGTTCAGTTTGCAGTACACCTCATCAAAATAATGTGGCAAGCACACAACATTGTTTTGTGCAATACATTCATTAGACATCTTTCTTCTCTCTCCTTTCTCTTTGAACCTTCAATGTATCAGAACTAGACTCTAACAACTTCGAGACAAAAATATAAATACTTTATCTACTGTCACAACAGACTTTAAATATATCTATTCAACCAACATAACCTTTTTTAAGACAGTCTTTGTCATCAGTGGTCAACATGTTTCCAATGAAATATTTATCGAGTATGTCATTGGCTTTTGATCCTATATAAAAGCTGTGCAACAATACGCTTCATCAGAAAGAAAGTTAAGAACTTGCATAAACCACTGAGAAATGTTTAGTGCTAGACATTAAAAACAGGTTCACAGATTATCAAAACAACACTTATTAGTACCATAAGTCAGAAACATCTACATAATTATTTAAATGAAACTAATCAATTTTTGAAAATAAAATGTAAATGGAGAGTGAAAGAAATCTATTCACCAACTGGCAACAGGAGAAAACAAATATAAAGGTTAAGTAAATGTGCAAACTTTCAGAGCAAGTGGCTACTACTTCTTGCAGAAGGTTGAAGGGGAAGGGAAAGGGATGAAGGGAAAAAACTGTTGAGGTTTAGAAATCAGAGAAACTTCAGAAAAATCATCCCAAACTCCAGGTCAAAGGAGACTTACTGGGCAGGATGAGAAGGAAAGATCGATTACTGAGGACTGCACCAGATGAGATTTGGAAAAGAGAGCCTAAAGCTGAAGATAGGGTTATAAGCAAGACACAGATTACCGGCAAAGAGTTAATAAGAGCAGAATACTAAGTGCTACGTTTGTGGTGGAGGTGGAGGATGGGGAAATACAGTCAGGCCAGAAAATAAAGGATATAGAAAACTAAAAGGGATGAAGAAAGAAATAGTTACGGAGAAGAAATGCTGAGACTGAAGAAATTGACATAAATTAAGGACAGGTAGGTGGCAAGACCCAAGGACACGGTGGAACATCAGTTCCCACCTGTGGAGTTCTGAGGAGCTGGTGACTGGGGGCAAAATCCAGATGGCACATGTGTTGAAACAGGCACCGAGGTCATGACTGTCACGTTCTAGAGCATGCTCTGCAATAGGATATTGCGTGTTGCCAATACACTTTAAGTCCATTCATCGTAACTGAATAACTTGCTGGTAGTTATACCCATGTAAATGGTCAAACAGTGTTTATGTAACAGCTAGTACATGACATGTCTCAGGCTGCTATAGGTGATGGTAGGAGGGTGCATAAGGCAAGTCTTACAGTGGAAACAATCATATGGGTAGGAGCCATAGGGCAGGGAAATGGGTGCAGAAGGAGCATGGGTCTGGCCAAGAAGAATTCTTAACATCCAGCATGTTCCACAATCCTTCCTTGTGCCCCTATAACGTGATCCTAACCTGTGCTCTGCAGGATTCCAGGCTCTTTGTTCCCTGGAAACGACAACTCCATCATTATCCTCCCAGTGACTGATGGGAGTATGTAAGCAAGGATGTACACGAGCTGTCTGATACCTCTACATACAGCTTCTGCCATTAAGATTCCACCCCTGTGATACAAACAGACCTACAATCCCTCCTTAAAGCCTCATGCCCCACACAAAGACCAGCACCTCAATCCATAGACCTTCTTACCCCACCCAAAGAATCCCCCACCCCCACTTTTTGCCATTCTCTTAAGACCCACAAACCCAATCACCCTGACTATATCACAGTTGCTGGCTTCAAGGCACCCGTCAAATGTATATCTGCCTTCCAGGGTGCCCATATGATAGTTTATGGAAGGGGCCAGACCTGGAGTATTTTTACTATTTTGCAAGACGAATGGCAACCTATAAGTACCCATAAAAGAAGTTCCAGTTCCAAACCTGCTAAAAACTCACACAATATCTACTTTTAAATTATTTTCTTGAAAGGAAAACATCTGACTACACTATGTATTTTCCTTTCTCTGAGAACTAGTGGTGGAGGGGGCAGCAGCCCGCCCCCTTACCTGCCGGGTATGGGTGCCCTTGTCTGTCTTAGTTGAACAACACCTGCAAAGACTTTCCTCCTATATTAAAAACATCAACCATTTCCTAGATCATCTAAAATCTGTCTGTCCCAATCCCATCACACACCTTGCCACCACCACTGATGCCGCCTCACTCTATACCAGCATCCCCCCTATACATGTTCTGTCTACTGCTGAACACTTCCTCAGTCTGTGCCCGACTGATTCCAAACCTATGAAATCCTTCCTGCTCAGCTTAATCAATTTTGTACTTATCAACTACTATTTCATCTTCGAGGGGCAAACATACAAACAGATCAGGGATACAGCCATGGGAACCTGGATGGCTCCTTCCTATGCCAGCTTTTTCATGGGTCAGCTGGTGGGGGCTTTCCTGGGATCCATAATCCTTCATCCCCTGGTTTGGTTTGTATAAACTAAGGACATCTTTGCCATACGGACTCACGATGAGGCTGACCTGTTGAAATTTTTAAATCTCTAAATACATTCTTCCAGTTACATTTCATATGGTCCTATTCCAAATCCTATGCCGTTTGATGTTGACCTTATCCTCACCAAGGGTCAGCTACACACTTCTGCTCGCATGAAAACTACTAACAAACAACAGCACTTGCATTCTGCAATTGCCATCCCCCGCACCAGGATGTAATTGCCCCAACAGGCTAGTTTAAAAGCAGATTTCCCAGGCCATTACGTACAATCATGGTACGCTCATCTCTGCAGAAACAACTCAGGAGTACATCTCTTCTTGTCCCTCAGTATCTCAATCAACTATTCTGAGAATGCTATGCCCTGAAATGAGATCCATTCCATCCAACATTTCGCTCTCAACACCTAGAATAGCTTTTTGGTGTCCCCCCCCCCCCCTCTTTAAAAAAAAAGTCTATGCAATATCCTTGTCACACCATATGCTCTTTCTGCACCCATTTCCCTATCCTATGGCTCCTATTCCTGAGACCATCCCAACTGTGAGACTTGCCCTATGCTCCCTCCTGCAACCACCAATACCAGTCCTATAGCTGGCAAAATATATACTATCAAAGTAAGAGCCACCTGTGAAGCAACACATTGTGTACCAGCTATTACATAAACACTGTTCAGCATTTTACATTGGTATGACTACAACCAAGTTATCAGTTTGGATGACTGGACATACACAGAGGGTGTATACTGCCAACACACAATATCCTGTTTCAGGGTATGCTCTACAACATGACAGTCATGACCTCAGTGCCTGTTTCACCACATGTGCCAACTCGCTTCTTCCCCCGACATCAATTTCTCAGAACTCCACAGGTGGGAACTCACATTACAACATGTTCTTGGTTCTTGTCACCCACCCAGCCTTAATTTATATTAATTTCTTTGGTCCTCTCAGTAACTATTCCTTTCTTCATCCCTTGTATTTTTTGCTATTTCTTTTATTTTCTGATCTGTTTATTTTCCCCCATCCTCCACCTCTATCACATACAATGCAGTCGGCTTTTCTTAAATCTTTGGCAATAATCTCTGTCTATCTTCCACCTTTAAGCTTTCAGGTTTTCAAATCTCTTCTGCTGCAGTCGCCAATAATCAATCTTTTCGTCTCATCTGACCTGATAAGTCCCCCTGAATCAGGGTTCAGGGTAACTTCTCAAAACTGTGTCAATTTTCTAAACCGCACCTGTCCTTTCCTTTCATCCCATCTTCTTCCGCTCGACCCTTCTGCCAGAAGGAGCCAGTGGCAAGCAGATTTTTTTATCAGTCCAATTACTTTAAATAAATATTTTAGTATTAGAGGAAAACGTAAGCTCTCATACTGCTGGCACTTTCTCCCAATCAATCACTTAATGATTAACATTTTAACTCTGATTTGTCATACCATTTATCACTATTTTTCTGATTAACATAAATATAATGCTTAGAAATTAAATTTATTTTAGGAAATGTAGTACTTCACCAGTAGCATATTCCTCTTCTTTGCCTTGTTATGCATGATTATACCTCACTCCCTGAGCCTCAAAAGTATATTATCCACTGTCACAACCCTCTTATGATCGTTATAAAATTTAGCTGTTTGCTTCACAGGATTGGGTTGTAACCATAATAGAATTATACACAATACCATTCCCAAAACATCACAAATTGAGACACATTACATATTACTAACAGAGGTCTCTCAAGCTACAAAATATGTATAAGAGAGAAAATAGAGGCATCATGAAAACATGATGTGTAATCAGTGTACTTTCTTTTTCTTATGAACACAGTATTCGATAGATATGCCGACAAGGTACAGCACTGCAGCAATGAGATGCCCAATGAAATATATGGATTTCCAATAGTGTAAGGTCTTGTCCAAACGAAGCAGTAGGAATGCAGTTGTCATGTATCCAAATTCTTGCATCTTGAAGAACCACAGGATAATGTCCCACACTTTTGCCTCCTACATATGAAAAACATAGTATCCATTAAATATGATAACAAGAAAGGCAAGGGGGAGGCAAAGAGAGAGAGAGAGAGAGAGAGAGAGAGAGAGAGAGAGAGAGAAAGAAGGTATTGAGCAGCTCACAGTGTAAGTGTGTGTGAAGAAGAACTTTGTTCAAAACCCTAGCCAGTTATAATCTTTTTCTATGTTCCTGCTTGTTGTTTAATATTTTTTGGTGTGCAATGATTTACATACACATTTATAAACATTATAAAGAAAACCCCAAGGTAGCTTTTGTAGTCAACTTATGACTGTGTTGATTCTGTTTTAGCATGTTTTCCATCTGAACACCACCAGCTTTCTTCATACATGGAGATTCAGTTCAAAGTGTGAACACCGATGTGTCAATTACATAAGTTGTTTCACAGTAAGAGTTCCTTGTCTTTAGCAATGTACTGACAAACATAAAGTAAAAAGATAAGAAGTAAGAACTAAAGGGAATAGTTGGACCAATGGTGACTGCTGCTGCTGCTGCATTTGTATTTGCTGAGAGTACATGTTACAAAAACATCATCTTCATTTCCTTTACATAGGAACAGATGATTATAGGACCAAAGGCTAATTTGGGCTGCCCCCCTCCCCTCAATTTTCCACTGGGTCAAGGAAAAATAAATTTTGAGATAGGATGCTGCAGATGATACACACTACAGAACTATCTTTTCTCTGATGCAAAATTTAAAAATTTGTGCATATAAATGACATTAGAAATGAGGGTGAAACAATTATGTTCATCAGAATTATTTTGCTACTGAGGCTTACAAAAGAAATCTACATGCCAGCGACAATTGCAAATATTGTAGGTGGTTAAGGAGAACTTTGGATCACTAATTATCACAAGCAGCCACATCTCATCATAAGGGTACTTGTGTAAAAACAGCCAAACCACTGCACGAAGGGCAGCTTAATGTCATCGTTGAAGAATTGCGTTCCACTAACAGTACATGCAGTGCTAGGGAGGAGGCTATCATCAAACTGTCAAAGGATCTGGCCTAACAATGAACAACATCAGCAAGTGATAGCCATTCTGTACCAATTTTCAGTGCTTTCAAATTTGGAATGAAGAAAAGACAGACCAAGTGGCCCATGGTAAAACACCGTATCAACAGTTGGTATTATCCACCAATTACTCAGTGTTCATATTGAGTGCCAGCTATTGAACGATGGATAACCCAGGTGAAAGTGGAGAAGATGCTGCAAGATGATGTGAATAAACCTTCAGTGAGTACTTGCTCCTCTCCTGTGGTCCTTGTGAAGGAGGAGGATGGCTCATGCTTTTTCTGTGTCAACTACTGACAAATGAACAAAATCACAAAGAAAGATGTTTATCCAATTCTGCACATTGATGACATCTACATACAGTATCAACATCTGGACTCACTCTTGCATTAGCCCTTGTGCTAGCTTCCTTGAGTTCATGTGTCACTTCAGTTACTGTGTTCCTAGTATATGATGACTGTCTGGACATGGACTGCTCCCAAGATTAATGGAGTGAACTTAAGTGCAGAATGGGCCTATCGTCAGGACTAGCATATTCACACACGTTGTTGCTGTTTTGTCAACAAGTATACTTCTGTAAGAAAATCTATATGTGTACTCACAGTTGGTGTCCTGTCTGAGGGTTCCACTCCCACAGCAGCAGAACCACAGCACACAAAAGAATGTATGTTCGACAACCTGCTTTTAAACCTTAAATGGATAATGTGTCTTTGCTATCTGGGTAACATTGTCATTTTTTGAAGACATCTGAAGAACATATAAGCTAAGTGACAACTTTATGGAAGTGCGTTCAGAGTGTAGACCTCCACCTGAATTTGAATAAGTGCATATTTACAAAAAATATACACAAACACAAGGATGTGGAGTGGCTTTTGAAGACTCTTTTGGCAGAACACAGCAGTTTGGATGAAATCTCAGTCATCACTGCATTAAATGACATTGCTGTGGAATATAAGGAAGATTCAGCACTGCTGAAAACTGCAGAAGCCTGGAAGAAATGAAGAATTCCAGTTAATAAACATAGCATTGTATAAGAGCAAAAATGATCTAGTGAAGTGGAAATGATTGTTTGTCACCCCTTCTTATCTACAACCACGTATCCTGAAATATTTCTACGATATTCCAACATTTTGTCACCTGGGATTTGTGAAGACTCTTGACAGAAACAGATGCAGGTATCATTGGCAGGTCTCCACTGAACTGTTAGACATTATTTGAATCAGTGTAAGGAATGCCAATGACAGAAGCATGTGCCACAACATATCCCACTATCACCTCTGGTGCATCTGGTACCAATCCCACTTGCAGCAGTACCACTCCATCAAACTGGAATTGATCTCTTGGGAGGTTTCCAAAGAATTGATGGATGACAGTCTGCACTGACTGCCTCAACTGCAACACTATCGCCAAAGCTGTGCCGACTGCTGAAGTTCTGGAAATTCCAGAAAAGTTCCTTGTAGAAGACATCTTTCTGGAGCTCAGAGCAACCCATATAATGATCTCTGATTGCGGAAAAGTTTCCAGTTGAGAGTAGTGCCACAGGTAATTTCACACTGTGACATCACCTCAGGATGACAGCCGTCTACCACCTGCACCATTCCATTAAACTGGAACTGACGTCTTGATGGAGTCTGAAAGAATCGATGGATGATAGTATATACTCATTACCTTAACTGCTACATTGTCACCAAAGCTGTGCCAATTGCTGAAGCTACAGAAACTGTGAAATTCCTTGTAGAAGAGGTAATTCTGAAGCACAGAACACCCAGTGTAATGAGTTATGATTGAGGAAAAGTTGTTTCCAGTTGAGAGTAGCATCACAGGTAATATCACATTGCAACATTACCTGCAGCATTTCAACTGTCTACCACTTGCAGATGAATGGCCTCACAGAACACTTTAATAAGATGTTGGCAGATATGCTATTGACGTATGTTGATATCAGAGAGATTGGGATACAATGCTGCTTGTCGTGACATTTGCGTACAATACAGCAAAGCAAGCCACTACACGCTTCACAGCATTCTGTCTCCTACACAGTTGTGAGGCTGAAATGACAATGGACACACTGTTCCTGTTTCACCCAGAAGATGACTACGTGAAACACCTCATCACTAGGACCAAAGAAGCAAGGCAGCTGGCTGTCATTTGGACCCTGGTTACCAACACAAAAGAAAGACTGAGACCACCATAATTTCAAGCACTGGCCTGTGAGATATAGCCTGGAGGACTGGATATGGATTTGTATGCCTGTGTGAAATGTGGGACTATAAAAAGTTACTAAAGAGCTATCTTGGAGTGTGTTGTATCCTTTCTCACTTGTTGGACATTACATTATAAAGTTGAGGAATGTAACACTTCATCAAGTAGACAAAAAGCATGGAGACGTCTTCCATGTCCTTTGTACGAAGGACTACTACAGTCCTGAAGTGCAGATTGATGATGGTAGGCTAAAAGAAACTGAAGACACCCTTCAACAACCAAAGCTTAGATGGAAGATGCTATGTCTTATGCTCATTATAATGAGCAGGATGTAACAACATGACCAGAATACGCAAATTCACCAGCACTGCCATGCACAGGATCACTGAAGAGACCTTAATCCAGGGTACTGTAGTTGGCTCCAATGAGGACTTCTAAAACATTGGGTTATTGTTTCTCCAGGGGAAAGAGCAACGCAGCAAGTTAGGCTGCTAGCAGTGTGGCATAGTGGTTAGCATCACAGGCTGGTGTGCTGTGAGTCACCAGTTCAAAACTGACCACCAGCAGTTGTTGTTGTTGTTGTTGTTGTTGTGGTCTTCAGTCCAGAGACTGGTTTGATGCAGTTCTCTATGCTACTCTATCTTGTGCAAGCTTCTTCATCTCCCAGTACCTACTGCAACCTACATCCTTATGAATCTGTTTAGTGTATTCATCTCTTGGTCGCCCTCTGCGATTTTTATCCTCCACGCTGCCCTCCAATACTAAATTGGTAATGTAGGTTGCAGTAGGTACTGGGAGATGAAGAAGCTTGCACAGGATAGAGTAGCATGGAGAGCTGAATCAAACCAGTCTCAGGACTGAAGACCACAACAACAACAACAACAACACAAACAAAAAGAAACAGAAGTTAACAAGTCTTCCTACAAATCACAAAGAAATCAATTCTCAAGTATCTGACTGCAAGTTTTAATGTATTCGCTAATAACTTCTAACAACTGTTCTGCAATGCTCATGTACACAATGGACAACTTACCTTGTCTTGCCACTGCAACTGTGTGATCAGCAACAGGTTAAAAAATATTTCAAAAGCAATACTGTGACCCACGCAGTGTGCTATGAATGGTCATAATGATTGCGACAACTACTGCCATATTTTTTTGTAGAGAAATTGAAAGATCAGGAGGGTTTTGGTCAACTAGCCTTATATGGGATACAAAAAACTGACAGAACCAATAAAGACTTTAATTAACTATACTCTCAAAATAAATTATATAAAGACTGAGTAACCTTACACAGACCTTAATTATTCCACAATGTCTATACTCAATAAATACACCTCTGGCCACAAAAAAGATACAAATATTACTGTCAATGTATGCATATACAAATCTGATGAAATCCCTGCAGTGTGCAAGCAAGCAACAACTACATGCAACAAAATGGCAAATTAACAAAAACCCTCAATTAATACCAGTCTCCTCCAGCATTACTAGCACAACCACAGCAGGCTGCAACCTTTCCTGTCACATGGCTTCTCTCCACCGCAGGCTGCGGCCGATCACTCCCAACTCCCAACTCCTCTCAGTAACTGTTCGCTTGGTACTGCTCACAATAATAATATCTCAGACTCAGAGTTAGTGTATGCACATTACAGCAGAATCATTGGTCAACTTTGCAAAGTAATAACGTCCAACTTTCAGGTGGGATACTCAATCAGAGGAGGCATTTCAAATACAAACAAACATAAACAAATCAAGTGACTCTGTAAGGGCATCTGTGGCTAGCCAATGAAGTGTGGTACACAGCACACACGTACTAAATGCCAATCATGGCACTTCTGCAGAAGAATTTCGAAACAGTACTTACTTTAAAAACAAATCTCATATTATATTTTTTCTTCCAATCAAGAATATTAAAAATTTGTAAGTAATTGTCCAAATAATAACTAATGCAAATTCATTATCAATGGAAGAGAGAGATATAATCTTTCAATGGATACGATTCCCTTGTTTGTATCTGTGGAAATGTGCCAGATTAACTAGACAAAAATTATGCTTGAATACAGTAATGAAAGTGTCCAACATTGTTATTCTGCGGGGAAAAAAATCAGTTTTAGGAAAAATGTAGCTGTAGAATATCTTATAAATTGCAGGATGGAAATAAGAACTGGAACCATCTGTCCTGTTTCACAACAGAAAAATTATCCTAGAATAGCTAGAGTACAACACAGTGACAACATTATGACAAATTATAGGTCATGACTACTTTGCTGAGCACTCACACAAATTAGATTTAGTTCCCAAAAGAGAAATGTGTAATACTGAAAACATCATTATGAATTGCATAACTTGTTAGTTTGTGAAAAAAACACAACAGTATAAAAAATGAATGTAGCATTGGGACACCCTAAAATGGAATCTCAGCAAGTATTACCATTGATATCCATCACTTAACTGTCCAATAACATGACAAATGATGATGAAAATTATTTTGAAAACAAGCATTGTTTAACATGACTAGTACAGACAATCTGAGACTAATATCTCGTGAAAGATTTTTAATCCACCATGGCTGGAGTATGTCAATTGTGAATAGTAATTATTTACTTTCCTCTGTTTTATTCTCTTTTCTGGTTATGTGAAGTTTGATCTTTACTAGCAGGTTCAGAAGTAAGGATGAAAAGTAGGAGAGACTAGGAGAGGAAATACAGAGAGATACCAATAACATAAAAGTAAGAAATCTAAACATTTATAGAATTCAAACTGGATAAGAATCGTAATACTCACATTTCCTTTAGCATCTTTCCGGAAAAGTCGAACATACAGGTCTTCAACAGGCAAGTAGAATGGAACTGTGCACATGCACAAATAGTAGCCTGCATGGACGCCATGCCAGTAGGCTGACACAGCCATAGTTATCAGAGTCCTGAAAACAGTACCGGATGTACTTAAAACGAAGGCCTGTTCTAGCTTTAGCTTTAGGGTCGCCCTATCCTTCCTTTTTTTGCTATAAGTCCTCTCTATTTCAATATGAGAAATGCCCCCCCCCCCTCCCCCCCACACACACACTCCATGACTACAGTGAAACTGTGTTGCTGAGACCATAGAGGTGTGTATATTGTAAAATATATTTCCATCCATGGCTTCAACAAAGACAATGTGTATACTAGTCAAAAAACAATTTTTTTCTCAAATGCAAACACAGAAAGAAGCAGACAATTATGTGGCAGTAAACTGAATCAGAGCTTTTAAATGCTGCTTCATTAAAGGAAAGGGTCATCATGTGTTTATGCAGCTGTTTTGTAACAGATTGCACTGGCTGCATTCTCCATACTTTTTATAATGTGTAGCATGTCTGTTTCACAAAACTAGCTGTGATTAATGTGTTGCAGGATACCTGCTCTATCTTGGTTTACAGAAACCAAATCAGTCAACTGTTCACCACACACTGCATGGTACTCTTCAAACTACTAGTAAGGACGATACTGCAGAATCCAGTTTTTAAGATCTGTTTTCAAATTTTGTTGCAACATGTGAGAAACATTGTACTCAAAAAACTCTTTTATGTATTGCAATATGTAATATTGGACCTGGCTGTTTTCAAGATCTTCATAATTGCTGGAAACGAAATGTCCTAAACAGGATTTTCAGACTGTTGGTAGGAGGATCGCTCTGGGCTATCATAATCTTCAACCGTTTCAAAGGCAATATATTCAGTTTTTTTTTCTTAAAGAAATCCTCTGCCTCAGTACTGTGGCAGCCTTTTGCCACACAGTTGTCTTAGCAGTTCTGAAAACTCACAACACATTACAGCCGTCTGCTAAGGCAGAGAGTTTCACCCCTCACGCAGAACTTCTGTTCATGGCTGTCAATCTTGCCATGCGATGGGACACTTCACTGCTACGGTCGCTGGCTACCAGTGCCAAACAATAGTGAGGCTTCTGATGGCCGAGATTCACCAGTCTTTGTCTGTCCCTTGTAGTGTCCATTTTGGTTGCTGCCCTGTGCCCGTGTTGTGAGGAACTGGCCATGAGGAGATGCACCTGATAATGGTGTTTTTGTGACACTGCAAGTAACCCACACTGTGCTGTCTTTATGCCTGGCACACAATCACTGAGGACATTGTGTTTTCGTGTCGCACTCCTATGCAGACTATAAATTTCGCTTCATGTGTCTATGTGTGGATATCATGCGGCGAACACTGGGATGAGATAACAATTTCTCCAACTCAGCTGTTTCTACCATGCCACACCTTGCTAGTGCATTCGCATCTTGAGTGAGTGACTAATTTACATTTTTGAACCCTTCCGTCCAGCACATCTGCCACGCTTCATCCCTCGGGACCTGCACCTATAGTTTTCTTCAGCAGACGCTATCTCCTCTGACTCAGGCATCACCCAGGATGCCACAAAGTTTACCACGGTGATAAGCCAGCTCGAGCCAACGTACAGAATGGAAGTCCATGATGTAACCTCATCACCCCCAGCTACCGACTGCTATGAGACACTCTGTTACCACCCTGTGATGCAACTCACCTCTTCCGAAATGCAACATGCCTGGCTCCTCCTTTCCCTCGATCAGTGTGGGGACTGACAATTCTCTCAATTACTGTGCCATCTTCAAAGTCGGACTGAGCCATACATGGTCTCTGACAGTTTTCTTTATAGCACCAGGCTGGCTCACCTCCCAGCCCCAGTATCGACAGCAGTGGCATAGCATGTTGACCTCTCTCTCACCGATGACACCAGCCTTGCCAACAGGGTTCATGAGACATTGGTCTACCTGCCTACGACTGCCACCACCAAGTGCCAACCTCACCCCTACCTGTCGCAGCCAGCTGGCAATAATTTTGGCAGCTACCCTGCCACATGCTCGCCCTCACCGCTCAACGCACCGCGAATGATGTCACCAGCCACATGCATCCCTGCCTGCCCACAGAACAGTGCTCAGCAGCCAGCAGTTTATGACATGCTCGTCCACATCGGCACAAGCACCGACACGGCAACACTGCAAGCAACCTGGCCCAACTTGTGTCCGACTGCCACAGTCCACACAGCCCTAGCCACTGGCACAAAGACCATACCAACACAGCAGCCCCAGCCACCCTACTGATGCGCCTTGGGCCAGGGCTGGGTTCTGCTGGTATCACGAGCACTTCAGCCTGGATGTCATGAAGCGCAGAAAACTTTGCTCTTAGCACCCAAATGCCAACAATTGTCAGGTTATGTGTGCCCAGCTGGTGCTCGGTCTCCCAGTGCCTGTTCGTCTGTGTGCTCATTCTGCCACACCATTCCTCATAGATACTGGCTACAAGTCATCTATCTTACCATGGCAGCTCATATGGAACAATGGCACCACCTCAGCCA
The DNA here is from genome assembly GCF_021461395.2 of Schistocerca americana. NCBI lineage: Eukaryota > Metazoa > Arthropoda > Insecta > Orthoptera > Acrididae > Schistocerca > Schistocerca americana. Next base: position 416,889,830 of record NC_060120.1, read on the forward strand.
TTTTCCTGATGGCAGTGATTAATTCCACCATTGCTACATATGGCATTCATCATCACATCTTCAGTTTTGGATTGCAATGGGACCACCCTGGGCTTTCACCATCGCTGATGTCACTCAGTCAATCATTGAAAAAAAAAACTGCTGTTTTCTGTGTGTATTAAACAAAAACCATCTATTTGCAACAAAAAGGAAACAGCAGCTTTTTTCAAAGCAGTAGCTTTCCTGATAATTTTACTAGGTTAAAATTATTCTGAGTAAACAAAAGTAGTGTATTGGAGCTAACAACAGTAACTAACTAATGTGATATTTATTTTCAAACAATGGAAACTCCAGGTAAGAATATCAACACTGTAGGAAAAGACAGATTGCTACTTACCATAAAGATAACATGCTAAGTTGCAGACAGGCACAATTAAAAGACACTTACACTAAGCTTTTGGCAACACCCTTTGGCAGAAAAAGAGAAACACATGCCATTCATTCACACAAGCAAGCACACCTCATGCGCACGTGACCGCCAACACTGGCAGCCTGGGCCAAAATGCAACTATCACATGTGGTGCAGGCAGCAATCGGGAGGGGGCGGGGAAGGGGGAAGCGGAGAGAAAGGAGAAGAAATAGCAGTGTATGGATGGGGGAAGTGAGTAGTGCTGTTTGGCAGAGTGTGCAGGGACTAGAATGTCAACAGGTGCAGCGTCAGGAGGTTTTGGGGCAGGGAGGTGGGGTAGAGGAAGCAAAAAACAGAGAGGAGCAGGGAAAGATGGGCCAGTGTGTTGGCAGAGGGTGGCAAAGAAATGGGGCACAGGACGAGAATGGGGAAGAGGTGATAGGACAGAGAGAGTGGAAACTGTTGGGTGGAGGGTGTGGGGACAGTATCTGACCATAAGTTGAGGCAGGGATGATTATGGGAGCGGAGAAGGTGTTGTAAGGATAACTCCCATCAGTGCGGTTCAGAGAAGCTTGTGATGGCAGGGCAGATCCACATACCTCAGGCAGTGAAGCAGTCACTGAAATCAAGATTGTTATGTTCAGCTACATGTTGTGCTACAGGGTGGTCTATTTTGCTCTCCACCACAGTTTAACAGTTTCCATTCATCCTGGTGGACAGCTGGTTGGTAGTCATACTAATATAAAAAGCTGTGCAATGACTGCAGCAGAGCTGGGAAATGACATGGCTGCTACCCCTGATGGGGTAGGATAAAGTTATGACAGGGCTGAAATGGGAAGTGCTGAGTGGATGTATTGGGCAGGTCTTGCATCTGTGTCTTCCACAGGGATATGATCCTTGTGGCAAGGGGTTGGGATTGAGAGTGGCATGGGGATGGAAAAGGGTGTTGTGGAGGTTGGTGGGTGACAAAACACCTCTTTAGGAGATGTGGGAAGGATCTCAGGTAGGATGCCTCTCATTTCGGGGCATGATGATACGTAATCAAAGCCCTGGTGAAGGATGCGTTTCACTTGTTCTAGTCTGGGGTAGCACTGAAGGGAGCACTCTTCTATAGCTGGTTCTTGTGGGTGGTGGGAGGATTGGGGGGGTCTGGGGGTAGTGCCTGTCTGTGAGGACCTTGGCGGGACCCTCAGCATTAGGGGCAAGGGTGTTCTTGTCACTGCAGATATGCCCTCCCCATGTGGTCAGGTTGTATTGGATGGATTTTTTAGTGTGGAATGGATGACAGCTGGGAAAATGCAGGTACTGTCTGTGGTAGGTGGGATTCATGTGGACAGAGGTATGGATGGAGTCATCAGAGAGGAGGAGGTCACTGTCTAGGAAGGTGGCATGTTGAGTTGAGGATATCAGGTGAAGCAGATGGGAGAGAAGGTGTTAAGGTTGTGATGTCCATTGGATCACCATGGCCGGTCCACAACATTGATGCCCATCCACTGGAGCTTCAAGCTGTGTAACCAGAGCTGTCACAGCCTGGATCTGCGAGCAAAGTGTCACCAACTCGGCTCAAATCCGCACACAGTAAACACAGTCCCTATTCATACTAAAGACCATGGAAAACTACACTAGACAGACAAACAACGACAATCAACACGCACTACAGAACTCTGCTGTAGACATGGAGGAAACCACAAGAACTGAATCTAATAAATTAGATTAACATGCAGAAATTCAGAAAATGAGCTACCAAAGCATTGAAGTGAGACTAAATAATTCACTACTGATTAGGAACTTGTAATATGTCACAAAATTGGTTTACTTTCTGACGCAAACAAAAGTGCAAGAACTGTATCTATTAAACATTAAATAAACATGTAGAAACTCGAGAAACTTAACTACCAAAGCACACAGATGGAACAATACAATTTGCTCTTAAGCAGGAGCTTGTAAAATGTCACAAAATCAGTTATTTCCCAGTTGCTGCTTGTGTCCCAGTTGACGGCTGCACCTGAGAACAAATGACAATTCCGCCGATGCACTGCCCTTTTATACCTTGTGTATGCTGCCATCTATATATGTGCATATCACTATCCTGTAACTTTTGTGAACTTTTGTCGCCTCTGTGTACATGTGACTTCCTTGATAGCTGTCATAGAATGGATATTTGTCAATAGTGATTTAAATATGCAGCTGCCTGTGTGTGAAGTGAATCTGCAATTCAGTGCTTTATTTTATATATTCTATTTTGTATCAATATTGTTTGGCACTTCTAATGCAATCTGTGGCTAGTTCAGCTTCAACAGTCACATATGATGTTTTATGGTAGATATTAGCCACAAATGAAACTTACCGCAGCTTTTTAAATGGTAGTCTTTTGTAGACATAGACAGCCAACCAATACTGTACACAAGAATTCCAGTGCTTCATTGCAGCACGAGTAGTTGGAACAAAGTCACTTAAGAAAGGATCAACATTATGGATTGTTTCAAAATCATAGGATTCTCTCTTTCCATTTCCAGAGTTAACACACCTGCAAAAGATGAGAGCGTTAATAGATACAATGTGTTCAAAACTACCATACTGAGACATGAATTAAAATCTCCTAAGGACTGTGGCTTTGTAGTCAACAACTTGTCGTCATTCAGTGAGAAAACAGAATAGAAGTTGTTATATTTGTTACTTTTGATATGCACTACATCCTTGAGGATCTCCTCACTATGAATCCTCTGAATCTGTGATTCTCCTTACAACTTTAAAGTAGCAATAATCACTGATGGCATAAAATGTATTAAGCAAAGAGAAGTGTTACTGAAAAGGTTACAGAAATCTCTTAAACAAACAAAAACAGTGACAACTGAATTTGGATTCATTACTGAGTGACAAAAATCAAAATGATGTGTGCATACAGGATGTTTCAGCACAGCAGTTACAAACATTCAGGAGAGATTGTGTACACCCAGATGATGGAAAATCACACAGCAATTCCTTCCTGGCATGGCAGTGATAACACAAAACACAAGAAAGGAAGGACACGAAAATGGTGAGAAAACATGTTTATTATGATTACTGCAGCAGAAACCAAGAAATAAGAACAAAAACCAACAACAACTATCATCAAAGAAGGTATTAAAAATTATGACCCTGGTTCGTCATGCAAGACTCACAGCTCCAGAGCGTTCCCTTTCATATGAAGGTCAGATCATTGGCGAATAAAATGGTGGCAGGGAAATGGATATCTGTTGTGCACATCTGTAAATACTGCCGTGCAAAGGGGCACTTGTAGAGCAAAATCATCTTCGTCCAGCAAGTGGATGTGATACGAGTGCATGGAGTTGTCATGCAGGATCTGCCAGACATGGCTGTGGGAAATCCCAACATGATTGGTGGTAGCCCGTGTACTGGGCCCAGGATTGTTCTACACTGGCCCCGGAAGAGTCTCCTCATTAGCTACTGTTGTTACTGTTCACTCATGTAGTTTTCTCCACTCACTTAAAGATTTCCTTTTGGGCAACATCCTGTGTAACCATGTGAAGAAGATGTGGCAGGGAGTTTTCCTTGTGGGGTAACACTGAGCATAAAGCCACTATGTGCTTTGCCCAGTACAACCAGCATCCCCATATGCCAGACGCCTATCAGTGGAGCTCTTAAATCAGGTAACATGCCATCCTACTTCCAATTTGATGGCAGGCGAAAATAAAGCTCCACAACGAGCATGGCCTCAACAATCGCACACATTCTGCGTCATCTGATGTGGTGTACGTAGTACCTTTTCTCACGTACAAGCTGCCCCAACAGTTTAGTTGTACTAAGCTTAATAAACATGTTTTCTCACTGTGTTTGTATCCTTCCTTTCTTGTGTTTTGTGGTGTCACTACCACACCAGGAAAGAATTTTTGACCATTCATTGCTGTGTGATTTTCCATCATCTAAGTGTACTCTATCTCTCCTGAATGTTTGTAACCACAGTGCTGAAAGGCCCCGTATATTGTAGACAGAGTGTATCATTAGGTTCTATTTTGAATCCACTGTTGTTTCTGATGCATATAAATGATCTTCCATTTGAACTGTGAGAAGGTGAAGATTCTGTCCTTTTTGAATGTGATACAAGTATAAGAATAAAAAGTAGTGCTAGTCCTGAAAAGGCAGCCAATGAAATATCTAGAAATATCAACATGTGGTTCAAATCAAATAGATTACCATTAAATTTTGACAACAAATACAAATGATTTAGTGCTTCCCATAAAAATCTAGAAGCTATTAAAATAATCTACTCAATCAATGAAATACAATAAGAAGTAAGTGTTATGTTTCTGGAACTACAGATAGATTGAACCCATAATTGGAAAAAATGACAGCCTAGAGTTAAAGAAAGCATGTCAGTTCAGTAACATTTGCAAAAAGCATGATCGCTACACATATGATTTTAAAAATAAATAAATAAATAAATCAATGGATCTCCATTCACTGACAAGATATACAGTAGAATAAATTTTTGTAGAAACTATATACAGGGATAATATTTTCAGCAAACAGAATTTTGTTGGAAGAATTATAACTGGTGGATTCCTTGAATGTCCTAAAGAGAACCTTTCAGAACTTGGTATTTTGGTAAGTGTAACGTTTTTTGTCTTCACCATATATAGTGTAATCCATGAATATAACACTAAAGACCAAAAATAGCTTCTACGAAGACCTCAAAACGATTAATTTGGAATAGAAAAGAGTAAGATACATGAGTATACATGTATTCAAAACCCTGGCAGCACGTGAGAAATGTCTTGGAGTTCAAGACTGAATTTTCTGTATGACAATTCCTTCTGCTTCAGTGAAGACATCTCTTAAAATTTATGTATTTTATTACAATATAATTAATTTTATCCCTGTAATACAGCAACATTTCATTATGTTAAAATCAGACAAGGGAAACTCCAGGCTGGATGTCAGAGCTGCTGGAGTTGGTAGTCATGCATGCACAAGATACGCTTGCTTGTGTGAATGAATGGTGTGCTATTTCTCTTTCTTTTTCTGATGAAAGCTGTGGCCAAAAGTTTATATGTAAGTGTCTTTTAATTGTGCCTGTCTGCAACTTAATGTGTCAGTTCTTTGGTAAATAGCAATCTACTTTTTCCTACAATGTTATTTCACTATGTTAAGTTGTTTAATTGTACTGCACTTAAATAAAATTTATGGTATTGGCTTTTCTCCATATCTCAGAGGTCCCTCTTTATAGCTTTCATGAAATAGCTGATGCAATCTGATGTGCCTTTCCACCCTACTATTTTTAGTAAAGTATTTTATTTAATGAAATCTCAAATATTTTCATTTTTTCCCTCCTCTTAATCTTAACAATGATGCTGTGCTCTACTTTTTGTGTGCCTTTATTCTTGATGTACATTCTGAACAACGGTCGAGGTCCTTAATTTGTTTTCATTATATGGGCTGTAGCGAAGTGGGGGTCAAGCTGGGGCCTGGTGCCAAAATCAAGGTGCTTGCCAACACCTGCTGGCTCAGCATTTACACGATGCCAGCAGCTCTACATCTATGGCCCAGACACTGGATCTTGAGTACAATTGGTCTTTTGAGACACTTTGGTGGTGCTGTGCAGGCCACATACATGATCTAATCTGCAACAAGATCTGCTTGTCATGTAAAAAACTGGGCTGTCAGGCCACGCTGGGCGTACTGCAATACCTGGGCTTCGAATTGAGATCTCTTGCATGCTGGTTGCTGCTGCGTAGCTGCCAATATTCTTCCACCATCTTGACAGTACTGCCGGCTGGAAATCCAGCCACAGCCTGAATGGCCAGCAGTTGAGCTAATGCCCTCTCAACTCTGAGTCTCTGGGGTCTAACAGCACCATCAACTGCTCTTCAGACACTGGTCCTGGGTGTGACCCTGGGCCACTGCCAATAACCACTCGTTCCAACCGCAGTTACAAGAGCAGGGTTGTGACCTAGTGACACAGCATCGAAGCTGTCTGTTGCACTGCTCCCTACCACATTCAAACTTCTGACCTTCCAGACTCTGACTTGTAGTATGTTAGTCTTTTGTCAGTTATACAGTCTTTTTCTCATGGTTACCTCCCCATAACTCAACAAGGAATGCCAGACTGCCCCTACGAAGACAAACTGTGCTAGTAAACAGGAATATGGATTTATCGGTGCTTAAATTTGGAACATGAAATGTGCGTAGACTGATGCAAACAGGAGCGATGAATAGTGTTGCAGAAGAGGTGCTAAGGTATGGAATGGGAGTTGTTGCACTACAGGAAATTAGGTGGAAGGGAAGAGTAGAGATTTATAAGCAGAAATTCTCCCTGTACTATTCAGGAAAAGTAAGTGACAAGGGGAGTATGGAGTTGGGTTTATAGTCTCCAAGGACATGTGTAGCATCCCACATAGAATATGTACTCTGCGTATGAAAGGCAAATTTCACAATGTGACCTTTGTGAATGCATATGTACCCATGGAAGAATCACATGAAGATACTGTGGACATCTTCTATGATCAACTACAAGAGGTTTGTGACAGAATACCCAGATATGATTCCAAAATAGTTCTTGGTGACTATAATGCCAAAGTGGGAAACGAAGAGTCTTTCAGAAATGTGTTTGGTAAGAAAAGTCTGCATAATATAACTAATAATAGTAGTGTAAGGGCTGCCCATTTCTCTTCTGCAAACAAGCTGAAGGCAGTAAGTATCTGTTTTCCAAGGAAAAATATCTACAAAGGGACATAGAAAACACCAGGAACAAATGAAGCAAACCAATAGACCATACATTGGTATAAAAGAGGTGGGCATCCGATATGGAAAATGTGTGCACTTTCTGAGGAGCTAATTCTGATTCTGGCCATCACCTAGTAGGAGACAAAATGAGACAGAAACTTGCCATGGCTGCCAAAGGATGTGGTACCAGAATAAAGAAATGGAATATAGAACAACTGAGAGATAGGGCTACTGTTCAGGATTACCAGCACAGATTGAGACAGGAGTTAGACACAAAAGATGATGGAGACGATATAGACAAAGAATGGAACTCTATTAAAGATCCATTAGGACAACAGCACATGAAATACTGGGGGAAACAAGGAGACTTAAGAACGAAGACTGATATGGTGATGAATGTAGACAAGCAGTGAACCAGAAAAAGGATGCAGGATACAGGATCAAATCAGCAATTATATAATGAAAAGAGAATACAGGTAGCAAGCATTGTAGGAGCAAAAAAGGGAAGCCATGAAGAGAAAGAAAGAGGAGATGAAAGAACACTACCAGAAGAATGGAAGCAGAAAATTCTACAAGAAAATTAATGAAGGAACTCAACAATATAGACCAAAAATAATAGCTCCTAAGGACAAAGAGGGAAATTCACTGACAGACAAACCAGATGTTCTGAGTAGATGGAGAGAATATTTCAAGGAGGGCAACCCCATCAGAAATGAGTTGCCACTCTATTATACTGCAGATCCAGAAATAGAGGAACCAACATTAGAGGAAGTATGGAAGGTAGTGTATTGTCTAAAAAATTACAAAGCACCAGCAACTGATGAAATAACTGCAGAACTTCTAAAAAATGGGGAATCAGAGCTTCATAAGCAGATTCACAAACTTATTACGTTGATATGGAATCAGGAAAGAATCCCAGAAGAATGGACCTTAGGTGTAAGTCAACCAATACACAAGAAAGGAAACAAGACCTGCCGCTCAAATTACCCCGCCGAATGTAAACTATAAAATCTTCTCTAGTATTATCTACAACAGGTTAGCACCATATGCAGAAGAGATTCTGGTGGAGTATCAGTGTGGATTTCAACATAATGAGCCAATAGACCATATATTTGTGTTAAGGCAAATACATGAAAAGGCATATGAGTATAACACTGAGCTTCATAACTTCTATGTAAACTTCAAGCAGGTCTTTGAAAGTCTCGATAGAGCACAAATGATAATGATTTGCTGCTCCTTGGTATATCATCGAAGTATGTCTCATTTATTCAAGCAACATTGGCCGTTTCCAAGACTGCAATGTGAGTGGATGGAGAACTGAGCAAGTGGTTTTGTATTAGTAAAGGAGTCAGACAGGAGGGCACACACTCTACAATACTTTTCAACCTGACTCTCAAAGCAGCCATGTGGAAGCTTCAGATACCTGGCTACATAGGCACAATGTCGACTCAGATATGACATATGCTGATGATGTAGCAATTATTAGTACAAGGAGGGTATCAATAGAGAGGACAATATGTGAGCTGAAAGAAGCCACAGAACCTAGAGGCCTTTCTATAAATGAAACAAAGACTAAGTACATGAATGTCACCAGGAAGGAAAATAATAACTTGGATAGGCTTTCAGCAGGTGGTTTCAATTTTGAACATGTGCAGAACTTTGACTATTTGGCCCCTAATATTAACAGAACAAATTCAATGTCAATTGGAACAAAACTGTGCATCCTAAGTGGTAATAAATGCCTCCAAACGTTTAAGAAATTGTTGGCCTCTAGGTTATTAAAGGTCATGACCAGGCCAGTTGTAACCTACAGATGCGAAGCATGGATGCTAATGAGTGTTGATGAGCAGCAGCTCAGTATATTTGAATGTAGAGTGCTGTGCAAGATCTATGTGGCAGTTCAAGATAACAATGGTTTCTGGAGATCTAGAACAAATGCTGAGCTGGACCACCTCATACAAGGTGCTGACATCATAAGAATTATAAAAAGCAGAAGAGTAGCCTGGCTTAGACATGTTCTCAGGAAGGATATTGGAAGAACAACTAATAAGGTTTTTTGAATGGAGGCCGACCATAAAAAGACAGAGAGGAAGGCCATGAAAATGGTGGATAGATGATGTGGAATAAGATATAAAATCTCTGAGTCCTCCAAGGATGGTGGAGAACCACGCCAGACAGGGCAGAATGGAGCAAAATTGTTGATGAGGCTAAAACCCACACAGGATTGTCATGCCACAAGAAGAAGAAGGCTGAAGTTTGAGACGCTTCTGGAAGAATCAGTGTGCAAAGAAGTGGTATACTGGAATAATGAGATGTGTTTGAAATTCTCCGAGACTACAGGTACTGCAATAATGAATACCACAGTAAACAGTCCAGCTGAAGAGGAATGGACATCTCTAAAATGGACAATCACAGAAGTTGGACAGACAAACACAGGTACAAGCAAGGTAATTGCGAAGAAACCTTGGGTAACAGGAAAACTTTGACTGATCAGCAAAAGAAGTAAGTACAAAAATGTTCAGAGAAATTCAAGAATACAGAAGTACAAGGCATTTAGGAATGAAATAAATGGCAAGAGCAGGGAAGGCAAGTTGAAATTGCTACAGGAAAAAAAAATGAGGAAATTGAGTAAGAAATCATTGTCAGAAGGAGTGACCCAGTATATAGAAAAATCAAAACAACTTTCAGTGAAATTAAGAGGAAGGGCATCAACGTCAAGAGTGAAACAAGAATTCGAGAGAGAGAGAGAGAGAGAGAGAGAGAGAGAGAGAGAGAGAGAGAGAGAGAGAGTGCAGATAGGTGAAAAGAATACAATGACGGCATCTACGAGCTGCAAGTGCTTGTCTGACGCTGTGATTGAGGAAGAAAGTGGAGTTAATACAGAATACTGGGGATCCAGTATTAGAGTCAAGAGTTTACCAGATTCTGGAAGTCCTTTGATCAAACAAGACAGGAGGAATAGATTGGAATTTGTAAAATCATTGAGGGAAGTGGCAACCAAATGCCTGTTCAAGTATGTGTGTAGACTCTATGAGCCTGGAGAAAGACTACTAGACTGCCAGAAAAATATCTTCCACACAATGCTGAAGATAGCAAAGGCAGATCAGTGAAGGACCTACTAAACAATCAGCTTAACAGCTCATACATCCAAGCTGGTGACAAGAATAATATACAGAGTGATTATAATTAAAGTTAAACTTTCACACCACTGTAGAAATAACACCAGTGGCCAGAATGATGTCAAACTGCAACGGAGTATTAGCAGAGAAGGGAGAAAACATATGGCAGAAGAAAAATAAATACTTACAAAACGCAACAATAGACAGCACTGTAAGCATCATAATTCAATAGTGGTCAACTATAAATGACAAATGAATCATACAACAACATCTAAGGTGAAGGTTTGATGTTAAACAAACTGTACTACTCAGTGTGCATGGGCGTACAGGCATGATACTGTTAAGTTACATAAGCCCATCCACCACGGCAAGATCATATCACATCGGACGGGAAAAATTGGTTTTTAATTGTCCTGAGGCCACAAACTGCATAAAAAGCATCAATCACATTGGTTTTTAATTGTCCTGAGGACAAAAACTGCATAAAAAGCATCACTCAAAATCAAACCGGATTATTAATTTTTGTTTGATTGGCACCAAATATGTTCAATGTGCTGTCCAAAACAACAAGTTGAAATCGAGAAACAATATGTTCCACAAATGATCAAAGTGTTTCCGGGGCTACGTTCAGAATGTGTTGTGCAATGCGTGCCTTCAATGGAGCTAAGTTTACAATCAGAACACTGAACACAAAATCTTTCAGATAGCCCCACAGCCAGAAGTAACATGGATTAAGATCAGGTGACCAGGACAGCCAGACGTAGGGAAATGGTGGCTGATAATTCTAGCATATCCCAAATTGCACTTCAGCTGCTGTTTAACTGGATTTGCAAAGTGCAGAGGTATGCCATCTTGAATAAAAATGATCACATCTACACATCCACACTGTTGGAGAGATGGAATAATGAGGTTGCCCAAAAGACACTCATAGCGCTTACCAGTGACAGTACAGGTAACAGAACCGGAAGCACCTGTCTCTTTGAAAAAATATGGCCCTATGATAAGCGATGCCATAAACCCGCAACATATAGTGGCCATTTCAAGATGAAGTTGTATTGGTTGATTGAGTGTGGATTTTACATCGCCCGTTTTCAACAACTCTGTGTATTGAAATATCCTGTCAGATGGAATTGGGCTTCATCTGTCGACAAAATCTTCCACAGCTAATCATCGTCCCCTTCCATGCGAGCAAGAAATTCTAAAGCAAAGTTCTTTCTTGCCTACAGGTCAACAGGAAGCAACTAGTGCACACGGGTAATTTTGAATGGCTAGCAGAGAAGGATGTTTAGTAGGATTTTACGCACCGTGCTCCTGGGTATGTCGAATTTTCGGGCAATTCTCCATGCACTACACGTTTGTACACCAACACTTGTCTCCTCCTGCATTGCTGTGGCCACTGCTTCCTCTGATGTCGAATCAATTCGTTTCCTCCCTTTACCAGGTTGCGCACCAAAAGGACTCGTCTTTTTGAATTTCTGAATCATTTTCTCCATACCCACGAAGTCTGCACAGTCATCATTCTTGCAATACAGCTTTAGAAGCAGAGCGTGAGCCTGCATTGAGACAGTCATGGTGAATGTCACAGATGCGAAAGGAGGAAAACCATGTATCCGGCATGTTTATACCAACTTTAATGGGTCATGCACATGACAGAGGTTTTCATTTACATATTCTGACACATAAAGCACCATCTATTGATCAATTTTCACCCTATTTTTTTTCTTCTGCCATACGTTTTCCCCCTTCTCTGATAATATTCCATTGCAATTTGATGTCATTCTGACCAGTGGTGTTATTTCTACACTGTTTTGAAAGTTTAATAACTTTAATTATAATCACCCTGTATACATGTGACATACATAATGTTGGAGATATAAGAAGAATATATTGTGTGTGTGTGTGTGTGTGTGTGTGTGTGTGTGTGTGTGTGTGTGTAAGGGGGGGGGGGGGGGGTAGTGCATGCATAGCAAAGTGTACTACACAGAGGGTAACAGGTCTCTTTGACAGTGGTCTGCATACTCTGTGCTGTTGTCTTGGCAACATACTCGTATGCGCTAACTCTACATAATCATGAATGTTAAAATAGAACTTGCCTTATTCTTGTAATTCTGTGTTCAGAATTGCTTATTTTGCTGTGCTAGTTCAGACAGTTTATGAGCCCAGTGTAGGCATTTCAAATAAGTGTTCTAATATACAGAAAAAAAGAATCATCAAAATAGTCTTGAACAAAAAGGTGTGTAGTGAAAGTTATCAGGATGAGCAAGCTGCACAGCAATTTGTGTAATTCAGTATTACCCATATTACTAATGAAGGTAACTGTGACAAATGAGGGCAGCACAAATAGAGTGAGTTGTGGGTCACAAGAACTATGCTATGTGGAAATCTGCTGTGGAAGTAATCTTACTCGGGGCATAATGAATTCTACAGTGAAACCCACTGAGCAAAATTACGCAATTAAGGAACTGAAGACAAGATCAAAGTTGATATTATTGATTGATCCAGAGAACTATATACACACAGAGAAAATAATCTTATGCAAACCATATTCTTTCCAACAGGAGTGCAATGGAACAGTAGAACAACCATAGACATTTTTGTTCATTCCTCATTACTAGAAGGGCATTCTGTTAGCAAAAAGGTGAACGGCCTTTCAGATCATGATGCACAAATTTTAACTCTAAAATATTTTTGTGCTGCAACACGTTATATATAGTTATCAACTGTTTAGGAAAGCTGATCCAGTTGCTGTAGAGACCTTTGTAAACCTTATCAAGGAACAAGAGTGGTTCAGGAGCATCAGTGTGTATTCTTAGAGGTGAAACAGCTCTTTATGATGTTAGTAATAAAACACTATTAGCTATTTGTACAGTGGATGGTTGCAAGTTAAAATGTCAACTTGCTGGGAAAGTTGATCTTAACATAATTGTAAACACAGAATCAAAGTGATTATGGCACAAGATGTCTACTATGTAAAAGACATTTAACAATTTGTTATTTTTGAGTGAAATAGTGGAGAAGGGCAACAGAGACATCTTCAACAGAAATGAAGGAAAAATGGTTAACCAATATGGAGAAATTATAGCAACAGTAATTGATAAAACACAGATTAAGATGTAAACCATTTTGTGTACTCTGCAAAGGGTATCTTACGGCATAAAAGATTTGGGCACCTAAACAGAAAGCCCTGGAAGTCTTGAAGATAATACGTATGGATATTCACCAAGTGATAGAGTGGGAGTCTATAGGAGGAAGCCATAAGTTTCTTACCTTTACAGACAAATACTCAAGATATAATCATGTTTATTCTTTAAGTTCTAAAGATCACATGAGTGGTATTTTTGAGAACTTTCACTAATATGATAATGAGATGTGTATGCCAATCAAAAATTCAGTGAACTTGTGAAGGAAGTAGGAATAAGACAGAAACCACCATCAGGTAGAGTCCATCCTATGTGTTTCAGAGAGGGCAAAATGTATTGTTGGTATTGTTGAAAAGGCAAGAAGTATGTTAACTGATTCTGTGTTACCTCACTGCTTTTGGACAAAGGCATTGTCGACAGGTGTGTACTTGATCAATCGATCAGCAGTAAAAAATAGAGCCTTCTAGGAAGTATAGACAGAGAAGAAGGCACATATAAGCACCCTAAAAGTTTTTGGATTTGAGGCTATAGTGTAGATTTTGATGTAGGGAAAATGGGACCCAAACTCTAAGAAACACATTTTTGTACACTACTGTGAAGGTTCAAAGGGTTAACGATTCAATAAATCTTATAAATAAGATAATACCAGTAAAGACATGTATTCCTTGAGAATTACAAAAATGAAATGAAAGAGAATCATTAAGGGCAAACAGTCACTTCATTTATGCCACAGGAAAAGAAACAAAAACTGAAAAAGAGGAGGCAGAAGAATAAGAAGATGGTAAGGAATATAACAGATTTGTCCTATGAAGGTTTAGAATATGAAGAACAGGAAGAAAATATTTTAAGACTTCTTCTCATGGAACTTAAACAAAAAATACCTTTGCTATGAAATGCATGTATTCCAATATGTTAATGGCGAACACACAACAATTGAAGAGGCTATAAGTGGTCTGAATTCTTAACAATGAAGACAAGCTGTGGAAAGAAATTTAGAATCATTTTCTCAAAATGAAACTTTCAAATGGGTTAAAATGCTAGAAAGGAAAAAAGCCATTCAAGTCACGATACATAAAAACATAAAAAAATCCTGAGAGAGCTTCACCAACACGAAAACCAAGACTTGCAGTCAAGGGACATTCACAAAAAGAAGGGGCAGACTACACAGAAATGTTTTTACTAGTGGTAAAATATAAAGATTAGATTAGATTCAGTTTTTGTTCCATAGACCCAAAAAATGAGATGATTCTTGTGGGTTTGGAACACGTCAGAAAGTATAACGTAAAAACAGAAAACTTTTGAATATTATACCTGATCATTTGTCAGGAGACTGTCGAACTGGGTGAATACAATATGGTAAACTGGAACAGCTAATATTTATAGAATTAATGTGCTGTCAGAATTAAATATTGTTATGCACTATTAATAAATTTATCATACACAAAATACCTAATCTTGTCTGTTCTAACCAAGTGCTGTCAAAACTGAAATCTAACAGACATTTTCACTTAAGCTTGCTTAACAGCCTCTATTAAGATACTCATCTATAGGGTAGGAGGAGTTGCCCATCGAAAAGTCTTTCAAACTCTATTTAAACAGTGCTTTATCTGAAGCCAAGTTTTTAATGGTTGGTGGCAATTTATTGACGTCTTTATGTAGATTGTTCTTATTCCTAGTATTGAACTATTGGTTTGAAATACAGATAAATTACTTGCAACAAATTTTATTACGGAATAAATATACTGAGAAGCAGTGGTTAGAATGCGAAGTTCCTTGAACAAGTTTCTACATGATGTTCTTGAATTTACACCACAAATGATTCTTATCACATGCTCACTGCAAATACAGACCTGTTTAGGCACTTAAGCAATTCTGTGGTATGCCATCCCCAACTGAATTTATTGTAATCCAGAAACTTAACACTGTCAACGTCTTCGATCTGCACGTCTTTGTAAGTTATACACATGCTGGAAGGAAATCTCTTACAGGTTCTGAACTGCATATAGTGGGTCTTCTCAAAGTTTAATCACAGTGAATTACCTTTAAACCACTTATTAATGTCAGTTAAAATTTGATTAGTAGCTATTTCTAAATCTGTACTTGACTTGCTACTCATTGCAATGTTTGTGTCATCTACAAACAAAACAAACTTAGCATCTGGCAATGTAACAGATAAGAGGTCATTAATGTACACAAGAAAAAGCAATGGACCCAAGATGGAACCTTGGGGAACACCACATGTAATTAATTCGCAGTCAGATGAAGACTGACTGCTTACTGCATGAGTATTTCACAATGACACCATTTGTTTCCAGTTAGATATATAAGACTCAAACCATTTCACAGCATTGCCGGTGACACCATAATATTCTAATTTACTTAAGAGAATGCCATGGTTCACACAGTCAAAGGCTTTTGACATGTCACAGAAAATGCCAATAGCCTCTAATTTATTATCTAATGAATTGAGTACATTCTCACTGCAAGTGTAAACAGCTTTCTCTATATCAGAACCCTTAAGAAATCCTAACTGTGACTACACTGAACTTAATACACCTCTCTGAAAATGTTCTGCATACTCCATGTTGTTGTCTGGGCAACATACTCTTATGCACTAATTCTACGTAAGTATGAATGTTAAAATACAGCTTGCTTTATTACTGCAACTTTATGTTCAGCACTACTTTATTCACTGTGCTATATCCAAAACAGAAGAATGGGAAAGAAAACTGAGGATCTGTTAGATGACGATCAGTTTGGCTTTTGGGATGGTAAGGGCACCAGAGAGGCAATTCCACTGTTGCGATTAATGATGGAAGCACGACTTACAAAAGATGAAGACATGTTCCTAGAATTTGACAATTCAGAAAAAGCATTTCACAATGTAAAATTATGCAGGTTGTTTAAAAAAATTGGTGTAATAAGCTATAGGGAATGATGAGAAATCTCTGCTACTATATAAAGACAAGTTAGTGTTTAAAGTTGTAATCCAAAATTTCGAAACATTCTTGAGCGATTTAGTTCATATTTCTACACGTTACTCTAATAAAGGCTCAAAGGGACATATATGTTATTTATTTTTATAACATATATGATACGTAACTATACATGTACCATATAAAGCAGAAATGTTGGTAGCAAAAAAATCAAAAAATTCATGACTGATTTACTTCAAACGTTTCCATGATATTGTAATAAATGTTTGGACGGGCATAGGCTATATACTTTTTTAATATTTATGGTAGACAAACATATAAATAAAATCTACATTACTATATAAAGACAAATCATTCTTTAAGGTTGTTACTGAAAATCTTGAAAAGGTCTTGACCAATTTACTTCAAATTTTTACACAAAACTCTAATAAATGTTGGATGGAAATAGGCTACATATTTTTCAATATATTATTCTTTACTATCAAAATACTGCTACGGAATTCGAATTGTCTGAAACTTTGTAATCCTACCAATTTTCAGATTAAAACCAGGCAAAATACAAACAACTATCCTCACAGATCCAGCAACAGGAGATGTCTCTTATACTCTGTATACCAACAATCCCAACTGATTTACCCATTCATTTTAAGCGAATTTCATTCCCATAACTTTAAGTGGATTTCATTCCCATCAAGGATTCACTGACAATAACAATAAAGATGGCTCAAGGTCAGAAAGAAGGGGGCAATAAATGGACAGAGCGAGGGGGAGGAAATGGACATAGAGATGAGGAAGGAGGGAATGGACAGAGAGGGGAGGGTGAGGAGGTGGAGAGGAACAGAGAGGGGAGGCAGGGGGGGGGGGGGGAGGAGATTGTCAGAGAGAGAGAGGGATGTGGTGATGGATAGAGAGAGGAGGGCAGGGAGGAGGAGGTGATGGACAGAGACTGGTGTGGGGGGGGGGGGGGGGGGTGGAAGAGGAGGAGGAGACTGACAAAGAGAGTGGGGAGGGGGAAATGGATACAGAGAGAGGGAAAGGAAAGTACAGAGTATATCTAATTCCCTTATGTAAATAGCAACTGCAAAGCATTGCTGGTTTGCTAGTATACGATATGTACAAGTACCAAGAGGAAACACTAAGAATAGTAAAAGAGAGCTGCTTGGACTAAAAAAGATGGGGATGTAGTGTTTCATTTCTATTGTTCAATCTAGGCATTGAGAAAGCAATGATGGAAATAAAAGAAAGGTTCAAGAGTGAGATAAGTTCAGGTTGAAAAGGTGACATTGCTATCCTGTATAAAAGTGGAGACATACAGGATGTGCTGAATGGAATGGACAGTCTAACTGAACAGCTTAGTGAGTACAGCTAATGGATTAAGAGTAAATCAAAGAAAGATAAAAGTATGAGGAGTAGCAGAAATGAAATTAGTGATAAATTATACATCAAAATTGGGGACAAAAAAGTACATGAAGTTAAGGAATTCTGCTACCTTGGAAGCAAAATAAAACATGACAGATGAAGCAAGGAGAACATAATAAGAAAATTACCAAAGGCAAAGAGGGCATTCCTGTTTGTCATTACCAGCATTAAGCTGAGGAGGAAATTTCTGAGAATGATGTTGCAGAGCTCAGCAACGTATGGTGGTGAATCATGGACTAAAGCTAGAAAAGAAGGGAACTAAAGTGCTTGAGATATGGTGCTAGGATGCTGAAAATTATATGGACTGATAAGATACGGAATTCCGGAGGTTCTGCACAGAACTGGCAAAGAAAGGAACATATGGAAGACACTGACAAGAAGAAGGGGTAGGATGGTAAGCCATCACGAAGCAACTTCCACGGCATAACAGGGAGCTGCAGAGGGTAGGGGAAGAGCTGTAGAGGAAGGCAGAGATTGGAATACATCCAACAAATAATTGAGGCTGTAGAGTACAAGTGTTCTTCTAAGATGAAGAGGTTGCCACAAGAGATGAATTTATGGTGAACAGCATCAAACCAGGCACAAGATTGCTGATGTAAAAAATAGTATATGGATGGTCACATTTTCCCGAGTCTGGAAGAACTGCATATCTGAAAAGGGTGGATATAGGGTTGCAGCACATCATCTCTACAGCTCTGTATACTGACAGTATTCCTCCATGCAACATGATGACTCTCCATACCATGGTACCACCACCAAATTGGTCATCTTCCATAATGACGGTTGTATCAACTGCTCCTTTCCTTCTAGATAAATGAGCAACCAGATCGATTCTGAAAACTGCAATCCACCTGTGAAGAGCATGTACCATGATTTATTCATTTTTCACTCTTAATTCTGCTGGTTCCATGTGTGGGTGAGGCATACTCTGACAGATATTTCTCTGGAAGATAGTCTGTACTGAGCCTCTGATACATATTTTTCTTGAAATTGCAGTTCCCAGTGCTACTGTATGCTCTGTATATGACTGTCATACAAACATAAATCAAGTACTGGAAAAGTGTTTTCATCACGGCATGCATTTGTTTTGTCCAGCTTCTGCAAATTTATAAATACTTTGGTGTCCTCTTTATGTGTGCTCTATAATCTTTTTCTAAATTATACAGAAATTTGATTTTTGGTAATATGTACCTTTAACCCTAATTTATTATTCCTTAAGATGGCATGGCTAAGTATCAGACTGGTAGCCAAAGGTTCTGTGCTCAATTCCCAGTTAGTAATGGATTTTTTTTCTGCTACTCACTACACATCTTTGTACAAACAAAACACGCAGAGTTGTCGCATGATTAAAAGTTCATATAAAACTGCAAATTTCCAGTAACTGCCTGTTACTGCACACTACCTTTAAGAAATATGCAACAAATGATTTGGTTTGTGTTAGTTTCATTGTTCACTATGATTTTTAGTTCCAAAATTAATGTGATATCCTTTTCATTATTAACAGCTTTGGGCATAAAAAACCAAACTATATTGCACAATAATACACTACACGACAAATCTGCGTCAAGTGCAACCAGTATAATGCCGTGTCGTATGTTCTCCGCCACTCAATAGCTGCACTATATGATGAGAATGATTGATTATCTTAATATTTACTGGATAGTTAGTTGCCAATAACATCACCTATGTGCAAAGAAGTATAACAAATGTACTCTCAATTAAACATGTGTATATGGTATTTTACTCACACATATGTGTATGTTTTTGTTGGTCCATGACCTCTTCGAGATTCAGCTGAAGCAGGATAGGCCCCAAATCCAGCCATAGTACAGACACATTCAGACAGTACCATGCCAGTGTACAGTCTCATGCGAAATATGAAGAACGTAGGAGTCAGGTACCATATACGGTAGAGAATAGATCTCTCTTTGTAAAATTCTTCTGACTCCATGTACTAAACAACAGAATAAATATGTCCTTTAAATTAAAAATAGTAAAATTAATCCAAAATTGGACTGAAAATAAGCACAGAAAATCGTATTGAACAACACAATGTATAATGTTTATGACAAAGGAAGAATTAAATTTTAAATTTATATTGAATATTGATATGTAAAATTACAATCATATCTAAGTTACAATGACTAACATACATATATCAGGTATGGCAATAGGTCACATAACAATGTAGCTTTGCTCATATGAATATAGTGTAAAATGTATTAATTCCTTTCCACATACTAGGAATAAGAAAATCATGTAAGCATGAATGATTCTGCCATGTCTGATATAATTGAAAGGCATATTAACTACATTCCTGTGGCAAAAAAATTAATGACAAGAACTCTTGAAAGCTCTACATCTGCCATCAGACATGGCAGAATCATGTGAGTAATACCAGTTGAGCATAAAAGTCTACCTGATCAATGTTTATCTTCAATTGCTACGTGACTGGTTTTGAATGTGTAACATTACATTTGAGTCCAAGCATCGGCTCTGTGAGCTTACTTCAATAGTTCATATATTTCTGTAAATGTTTTCCAAATTTTACCTAAATTTGAATAGAATTATGTTGACCATCCATTATCTTCTGAACTAACACATCAAGTTCCATTGTAAATGTTATATTAGAATGCTGTTTGCCTCAACTGATTTCATGAACCAGGGGAAATCAAGATCTGGAAGATCAGGTGGGGATCTGAACCTAACTTGTCTTGAATATGAGAGCCTTAACCACTGTGCCACTTTGCTTCGTCCCAATGAATCCTGTGCTGTAAAAATGAAATTGTTCAGGTTACCTAAAGCAGATATTACAATACTTAATACTCCTTTAGAGCATAATGTTATCTTTATTTGGCCACCTCTATCCATTTGTCACCTCGCCAAATTTTGCCACTTGGGTACTGGGTTGGCACCTTTGAAATTTTGTATTATTCTCAACTATGGCTTTCGCTGTCCATTTACTGGCAATCATAGAGAGCAGCTTGGAGGGTGTCCTTGAACTCTGTATCAGTATTCAACAGTAGCCCATCCAAACTGTTGGAACTTTTTCAGAGAAGTTAAGATCCATACTGTGTCCCAAAAATAGTTAATAAACAACACAACATGCCCAGGCAGCAATTTGAAGCTAATTATGATGTGGGAATACCTGTTAAGTAAAGACAGCAATACAACACAATATTTTTCTCATTGATTTCTCAGCATGGATAGCACTGTACCTTTGGTTGGGCAGAAAATTTTTTTATTTGGTGACACAAAGGAAGCTTCTGCAACTTAGGGATTATCAACAGTCGAGGTACTTGATGGAACTGGAGAGGCAAGACATTTGCGGCAAAACTAGACTAAAAGGGATTGGTTGACAGAACACATTCTGAGACAACTGCAATTTATTATTGCTCTGCAATTTAGTATTGGAGGTAACTATGGGGCATAAAAGTTGTAGAGGGATACCAAAAGATGAATATAGCAGATTCAGAACAATGTAGACTGCATTAGTAATTCAGAGATGAAGAGGCTTGCACAGGATAGAGAAGCACGCAGAGCTGCTTCAAACCAGTCTTCGAAATAAAGACCACCACAACAACAACAACTCTTTCATTACATAGTTGCAGTGCAGGTAGACTCGTCAGAAACAAAGCGAAACAAAGTTTCACAACATTTTCTTCCAAAAACATAAAAAACGACTCAGTTTAGTTGATTTTCCCAGAACATGAGAGAGGAGTATCCCACTACTGCAACCATGCGACATCAAAACTATATCTACAGCAGAGCAGTAATTTGACTGGTTAAGTGTACGATTCTTAGCTTTTTCTTTATAAAAGAGAAACAACTGCCGATTCATTAGTACTGGAAGATGATACCTCCTGAAGATACTTTTGCAGAGCAGCACAGTTGACCCTTGGAAATAACACCAACATCATCATGTTAACTACAACAGGTTATTTTTTGATCATTTTCTATTCCATGTATGTGTCTTCCACATCATTCAAGCTAACAATGCCTTTCCTATGCTAATACTACACCAGCACAGTATAGGGACTGCCTGTAGCAGAAGCAACAAGTGTACCATGAATACAATGATACTTTTCCCTTGGAAATCAGTGAAGAGAAGATACCAAATTTGAATCTGAACATATTAATATTTAAAGGGGAAGACTGCAATATGGTGCCCTGGTGACAGAATCTAAAATAGTCTGTGCCGGAATTTGATAAGAGTTAAGAAAGAAGTGTCATATAAAATAAAATATAAGAAGAAATTGATAAATTAATGAAACAATAAAGTAAGCAAAAGATATATTGCTACTTACCATACAGGTGATATGTTAAGTTGCAACCAGACACAACTAAAAGAGGCTCTGGGGTGCTATTGGGTAACACAGGACTGGAACAATTGAACCACATCCTTCACCAGGGCTTTGATTACCTATCATCATCCCCAGAAATGAGGTACATTCTACCCAAGAACATTCCCACCCCTATTAAAATGGCATTCCATCGCCCACCCAACCTTCATAACATCCTAGTCCATCTTTATGCCTCTCCCAGCTCCAACACCTTACCACAAGGATCATATCCCTGTCAAAGACCCAGGTGCGAGACCTGCCCAATCCACCCACCCAGCACTTCCTATTCCAGTTCTGTCACAGGCTTATCCTACCAATCAGAGGCCGGGCCACCTGTGAAAGCACCCATATCATATACTGGGCCTGCTGCAATCATAGCACAGCATTTTATATTGGTTTGACTATGAATCAGCTGTCTACCAGGATGAATGGCCAAGGGTTGACCACCCTGTGGCACAACATGTAGCTCAACATAATATTAAACTGTGTGCCAGACTGAGACTCGAACTCGGGACCTTTGCCTTTTGTGGGCAAGTGCTCTATCAACTGAGCTACCCAAGCACAACTCACGGCCCAACCTCACAGTTTTACTTCTGCCAGTACATAATATGCTTGATTTCAATGGCTGCTTCACCATCCGAGCCATCTGGATCCTTTCCTCCACACAAGCCTTTCTGAACTGTGCAGATGGGAGTTATCCTTAGAACACCTTCCCCACTCCCAAAACTATCCTGGCCTCAACCTACGGAAACACTATACCTCTTCCCCTTTCTCACCCCCTCCAGATTGCTGTTTCAGTTCTACATGACAGTTGCATTCTGGTCCGAGCTGCCAGATATGGTGGTCATGTGAGAATGAGTTGTGCTTGCTTCTATGAATGAATGAATGAATGTGTGTGTGTGTGTGTGTGTGTGTGTGTGTGTGTGTGTGTTTCCTTTTCTAACAAAGGCTGTGGCTGAAAGCTAATGAGTTGTGCCTGGCTGCAATTTCCTGTGTCATCTTTACAGTAAGCAGCAATCTATCTTTTCCTTACATTGCTGATATTCAAGTTGGAGTCCCCATTTTTTGATATTTTAATGAAATATTTATAGGGGGTTATTGCTTTTGTCATTAGCAACGGCACAAGATTACAACAATCCAGGTAAGTAACTGCATCCAACAGAGGTAAAGTAACTGAAGAAGTAATTTGTTGATGAATAATAACTAAATTAATCACAATAATTATGACTATGAAGGCTGTATGATGTCTACAAGTGAGAAATTCGGCAACTGAGGCTACAGATAGCTATGACTGTTTTTATCAGATATAAAACTATGCAACAGAGAGTAGCGGGATCTGTGGTAGCTGCTCATCACCAAATAGTAGTCCTGGTTCTCAAACTACAGCGATTTGGCTCCTCATCAACATCGTGATGCTATGAGATATGTAAGCAACTCTGATGAGCTTTGTTGAAGCCAAATTAAATTTATTTTTCTTTTTTGGTTGACGTAGGCTAAAGTGTGTTTCTGTTCAAAAGATTTTCTTTTAACAACAGGTTACCTACCAACTGTGACAATGTTAACAGGAGAAGACTAATTTCAAACTGAACATTATCTCAACTGTATACCTATGGTGACTAGGAGAATGAAGCAGCATTTAAAAGAACTGTTTAAAACCTTTATGGAACAGTCAACCTCTAAAGTTGATATTAAATTAGATGCACATACTGGTAAAATAAATATAAAATAGATAGCAACAGTACTAATTTAGTAATGCAATTATAGTCTCAAGGTGATGAGCTGAGTACTAAACTGGACACTAAAAGCTTTACATTCTAAAAGGTTCTTATGGAGACAAAGGAACAAACAATCACTGAACTTCATGAAAAACTAGATATCACTCGTGTTGATTTAATAAAGAGAATAGATAAGTAGCTAGAAAAAAAAGTGTGTATTACAGATTCTCACAAAGAGAAGTTGGAGATAAATAGAACTTTCTCAGAATTACAATATATAATCTTAAATCAACAGAGAAGTTACATTCTGACCTATCCAAACAACCTGATTAGTTATAGATTCATCACACACATATTTTGTCGACTTGAATAATGGAGTTAAACAAACTTCAGACATTAACATCACTTTTAATATTTCGAAACACAATATAGGTTTACTTTCCCACTTTTCAACCTTGGAAGAGTGTCTTGATCATTCATTTGAAAAAATAAATAAATAAATTTCAACAAAATAATACCCTATCAGTTGACAGACCTCATTCATCAGCTGATATCTGCAATCAATCTGTTTGGGATAGATTAATTAAGTTAAATACTCACCTTTGGCTGAAGTGTTGGAACACTTAAGTGACAAATTTTTATCAGCAATTTAGAAATAGTTGCTCAGATTTTCATTGTGTAAGATCATGTAATAACCTGGTGTTAACATTCAGTAAAGAGATTACTTATGCCTCACACCCAAATTAACCAAAGTGAGGCATTGGGTAGATAGGGATCTCCAAAAATGCATACTGGAATACTCTTTTTGATGCCACCAGCCTGCAGTAGTTATTATATGTCACGTTTCCTCAGAGATTTTTTTTTATTCTTACTCCAAAGTTGTAAATTGGAGTTTGGTTACTGTGTAAAGTGGAATAATAGAGAAATTCTTAGAAAACAGAGAGAAAGATAATCATGCATGGATTCAAAATAAATTAGAAGACAACCTGAAAATAAAAGAGTACAGAGAAGAGAAGTGAAGCATAATGTTATAAGCAGGATGCTGTACGCCACCTACCTGAATTATAGTGGTCTGACAAGTGGCTTAAAGCGATAAAGTTGTTTTGAAATAGTAAGTTCTTATTTTTAAAGATGAGAAATGGATGGAACCAAGAGTGTTATTGTAATGAACAATATATCAGTGCTATGGATACACCCGATATACAGAACTCCATACAAACAAAAGTAAAGTACAGACTGCAATAACTAATTTAGGCTGGAATATTTCATTTGATGCAATTCTTGTAATACAAAAAAAATAAAACTGCTGTACCGTTAAGAAATGTTCAAAAATAAAATATATATAATAACCAATATCTTTCTATTATTGTTACTGTTGTTAATTCAATAAGGAAAGTTAAAACAATAATAAAAATTATTATTGATATAATATGGCTTAATTTATTACAACTAATATTTATTACATTTGATAGTGCTACAGTTATTATTTTAACCATTTCAAAATATTGGTTCTGTAGACTGAGAGTACGAGTATTTTACTATTTTCTACCCTTAACATTTTAAAAGCAGTAGTTAGTGTTTTATCCAGTTTACAGGATAGGTGTTTCTTTAAATTACTGAACTAAATGTTTATATTTTATTTTTATGGTCTATTTTTCTGGTATTTACATAATTTGTTTAAAACATTTATTAATAGTTTGATTGAGATTAGAATATATATTAATTATCATTTTTCTCACTGAGTTTGATATACCTTTTTTGTGAATGTGCTTTAGATCTTTCTGTTTTGGTTTCTATAATTCATTCTCATGGTAATTGTTTCTTTAATTCTTTTGGTCTGTCTTTATATTCAAGTACTTATTTATAACTATTTTCTTTATCCCCTTGTTTACTGAATAATTATTGGTGATTGATTCATTTTTTAAGGTTTCAGTCTAGTTTTGTTTTTATAATTTGTCCTTATTCTTCCACTGATTTAAATACAGTTCGATATTATTTTGGTGCCGAATTTTTTTTTTTTTTTAGTTTAAGTTTATTGAGCTTCTGGATTTGTTCTTTACTGGTTACTGCTAGAGGATTAGTTTATTTGTCTTCTCATCAATCTCATTCCAATTAAATTTGGACCAATAATTATAACACATTGAAACAAACAATATTAAAACTAATAATAATAAAACAGTTTATCTTCTTTTGACCATATATATACTATTATATTATATATTACGTAATATAATTTTTGGTGTCTAGTTATCTGCTCTATGGATGAGGAAGAATACCAAACAGTATGTGCACATTATGTACTAAGAGGTAAAGATAAAAAACTGTTATGGGGAAATGATAAAACTTAATTAAGGCTAGAAACCACTAAGATGCCCCTGTAATTGCATTGTGATAATAAACACTACAAGCTGTGAATACAAGATTTAAAAAAAGATTAAAAGAGTACTGATTTGAAAATCAACAACAACTTGCTGACCTAGTCCATAGAGTTAAGCAGAAATTATATCTGCAATAAATGCCAAAAATGAATCCAAATATATGTATTAATGAATATTATAGAGAGAAACATTCCACGTCGGAAAAATATATCTAAAAACAAATATGATGTAACTTACCAAACGAAAGCGTTGGTATGTTGATAGTGACACAAACAAACACAAACACACACACAAAATTCAAGCTTTCACAACCCACGGTTGCTTCATCAGGAAAGAGGGAAGGAGAGGGAAAGACGAAAGGATGTGGGTTTTAAGGGAAAGGGTAAGGGTCATTCCAATCCCGGGAGCGGAAAGACTTACGTTAGGGGGAAAAAAAGGACAGGTATACACTCGCGCACACACACACACACACACACACACACATATCCATCCGCACATATAGACACAAGCAGACATATGTAAAGGCAAAATACAAGGTTTTGCCTTTACATATGTCTGCTTGTGTCTATATGTGCGGATGGATATGTGTGTGTGTGTGTGTGTGTGTGTGTGCGAGTGTATACCTGTCCTTTTTTTCCCCCTAATGTAAGTCTTTCCGCTCCCGGGATTGGAATGACCCCTTACCCTTTCCCTTAAAACCCACATCCTTTCGTCTTTCCCTCTCCTTCCCTCTTTCCTGATGAAGCAACCGTGGGTTGCGAAAGCTTGAATTTTGTGTGTGTGTTTGTGTTTGTTTGTGTCTCTATCAACATACCAACGCTTTCGTTTGGTAAGTTACATCATCTTCATTTTTATATATAATGAATATTTATTTACTTATGTTTATGTAATTCTTCCAACATCATTCATCTTAGAGAACGAATAAGTGACTTGCATAAATGATTTAGCAGTAAAGAGGACAATTCATCAAATAGTGGAAGTTTTGAGCCACTACAAGCACAAAAAATGGCTGATCTCACAAAGCTGAAATTGTTTTTTCTAACTATGTAAGCACGGTATGTCACATTTGGTGTTGAGGGTTGGCTAACAGTCTTGTATATAGATGTAATCTCCTGTACAAATTTCTTCATTTGCTACAATTTCGTGGTCTTGCAGCTTCCCTACACAGAAGAGCATCATCTAAGAACAAAATCTTATGATCCTATAACAGTCCATCATAGTGCATCCAAAATTACTTTCATATCTGGTGGCTTCTTCCCACTAAGAATATCATGCTGTGTTCTATCTCCTAGAAAGTCTTCAACCAACTCATGAAGCTGGTCTGATATTCCATATTCTTGTATTATGTTCGCTAGGCGACAGTGTGGCGTGTATAAAACCCCTTCTGGAGGTCAAGGAAAACCATGGTGAAAACCTGGGTTCCAATTTCTACTGCCTCCTGGTTCTGATGAATTAACAGCATGGAACTCATTCACAAGATCACTATTTGCTGACTCTACATTGATTCCTACAGAGGAACATAAACATGTGAACATAAAGCATGTTCCATAATACAACAAAATATTGGCATGAGCAATATATCTATAGGAATATTGTTGCATTATCTGTTCAATTGTCCTGTGGAAATGACATGTGTCTCTTTCCAATCACTTGGAACACTTTGTGCTTCAGTGATTCATAAAATACTGCTAAAAATACAGCAACCTCTTTCACTTTAGCTATAAAGAATGTTACTGGTATCCTATCATGTTCAGTTATCTTTATTCCATCATTTTAGCATTAATCTGATAGTTGAAAACTATCCAATCATGTTCAGTTATCTTTGCTCTGTTGTTTTAGCATTAATCTGATAGTTGAAAAGGGAGCCACAGAAAATCTTCCTCAGTGACACAGTTTCAGAAGAAGGAAATTACAATCTGGCCTTCTACTTCAACATCCATATATTGAAAGCCAGAGTACATGGTAGAGGGTACTTCCCAATATGCTACATATCAGAGTTTTCTTCTTGTTCCATTTGTGTGTGGAGTGTGGGAAAAATGACTGCTTTCATGTGTCTGTAAACCCTGTAATTAGTCTAATCTTGTCTTCACAGTCCCCATAAGAGTGTTACATAGGAAGATGTAATATATTTCTAGATTCTTCACTTAATATTGGTTCTTGAATCTTAGTAAGCAATCTTCCATGTAATAGGTGGTGTTTATCCTTCTATATTCTGATATCTGTATTGCCCTTCTTCATATATCAAAATCTGCTGTTGATTTTTGAATAGTAACAAAAACCAATATGATTTAGGTGGTGACATGGTAAAGATAGCTACTCAAACTGGTGGCACTAATTTGCATTTCATGCAACTGTTTCAGTGTCATGATTGGCCTCACCTTAATGTGGCTGTTAACATGGGGCTGGAGAGGGCGCTGATGGCAGAGTACATGGATCACATCTCAGTGGTGCCAGCTGGGTCCATCAGTAGATCAGGATTCATTAGGCATGGCATGCACCTCAATAGGTATGGGAAGGGGAGGCTGACAAAGCTTATACGTGAAAGTGTAGTGGGTGGTGGTGGGATCACTCATGGAAAAATTGCTGTAGTAGTTGGTGTTAGAGCTGTGCCTTTTTTTTTTAGATTGAAGCCAGCTGGTAGGTACACCTGCTTAAAGGAAGTCCCTCTAACTAAGGGTTCACCATCTGAGGATGTAATGTTTCCAAGTAGAGAAGCAATTAGCATATTTCATCAAAATATAAGACGCATTAAAGATAAATTTAGTGAACTGCTTATAGATGTTGACTCTGAAATTATTGGTATATCAGAGCACCACTTAAATAATTTGACAATTCAGAGGCTTCCTTTACCAGGACACAGATTAGCTGGCTGTTTTTCAAGGAGTTCCTTGTGGAGTGGGGGGGGGGGGGGGGGGCTATATACGTAAAAAACAGTATTCCATTAGAGTCCATAGACGTATCACGGCACTGCACTGAACAGATATTTGAATGTTGCGCACGGGCAGTTGAATTTAGTGAAACTAAACTTCTAATTTTTGTTGTTTATAGGTTCCCTAACTCTGACTTCAGAGCATTTCCGTTCAAGCTAGAGAGAGTTCTTGATTCACTTTATAGCAAGTACCAGAAATTAGTTATATGTGGTGACTTCAATATTAATTTTGTATATGATGGTGCAAGAAAAAGGATTTTGGTAGATCTCATAAATTTCATATGATCTGATGCAGATTATGTCTTTTCTAACTAGCAGCCATAGACAATATTTTTATTCATTCTTCATTACTAGATGGGTATTCTGTTAGTAAAAGGGTGAATGGCCTTTCAGACCATGATGCACGAATTTTAACACTGAAAGACTTTAATACTCAAACAAATGTCATATTTAATTACAAACTATGTAGGAAAGGTAATACAACAGCAATAAAGAATTAAATGTTATTAGGATGGCAATGAGTATGTGGTTTGCAAACAGAATAGCTAATTCACACAATAAAATTAAAACCATATGATCAGTTGTGAAGGAAGTGTTTGGTCAGCAGCAACAAGGTCGGCGTTATAAAGTCAGTTCACAGTAAAGATATTTCTGTTACTGATAAAGCAGATATATGTACAGTATTTAACAATCATTTTCTGAGCATTGCTGGTGAATTAAATAAAAAATTAGTTTCTGCAAGGAATTATATAACTTTCTAGGCAAATGCCTTTCCAAATCTGATGTCTGAAATACCCCTCTGTGATAAAGACAAGAGGGAGATTGAGTCAATAACTAAATCACTGAAGACTAAGGACTCTTGTGGTGGTTATGATGGAGTGTCTAGTAGAATATTAAAGTACTGTGCTGCACATGGTAGCCCTGTATTTACCCACATTTGTAATTTTTCCTTTAGGAATGGTCAGTTTCTTGAGCGATTAAAGTACTCAGTAGTAAAGCCGCTTTATAAAAAGGGAGAAAGGGATAATGTAGCTAATTTTAGACCTATTTCTACGCCATCAGTGTTTGCTAAAGTTATTGAAAAGGCTGTGTAAGTAAGGATAATTGATCATTTTGTATCACACGATTTGCTATCAAATGTACAGTTCGGCTTTAGAAGTCATTTAACAACTGAAAATGCTATATTCTCTTTTCTCTGTGAGGTACTGGATGGGTTAAACAAAAGGTTTCAAATGCTTGGCATATTTTTTGATTTAGCTAAGGCGTTTGATTGTGTTGATGTCCACCCCTGGTAGCTGAGTGGTCAGTGCGACAGAATGTCAATCCTAAGGGCCTGGGCTCGATTCCTGGCTGGGGTGGAGATTTTCTCCACTCAGGTACTGGGTGTTGTGTTGTCCTAGTCATCATCATTTCATCTCCATTGACGCGCAAGTCGCCGAAGTGGTGTCAATTTGAAAGACTTGCGCCCAACAAACGGTCTACCCGATGGGAGGCCCTAGTCACACGAAAAAAAAAGTGTTGATCACGAAATATTGCTCCAGAAGTTGGTCCATTACAGAATAATGGGGAGTAGCTCACAATTGGTTTACCTCTTACTTTAGCAACAGACAGCAAAATTTCATTATTCAGAATGTTGAGAATGGCTGTGATGTGTGGTCTGAGTGGGGTACGGTCAAGTGGGGGATGCCCCAGGAATCAGTGTTGGGGCACTCCTGTTCCTTATTTATATAAATCATATGCCATCTTAGTATTACGGGCAACTCTAAAATATTTCTGTTTGCTGATGACACTAGCTTGGTAGTAAAGGATATTGTATGCAACACTAGCTCAGTTTCAAATAGTGCAATTCATGACGTAAGTTCATGGCTTGTAGAAAATAAACTAACGCTAAATCACAGTAAGACTCAGTTTTTATAGTTTCTAACACACAATTCAACAAAACCTGACATTTTAATTTACAGAATGGGCATATGATTAGTGAAACTGAATAGTTCAAATATCTAGGTGTTCAGACTGATAGTAAGCTGTCATGGAAAGCTCATGTTCAGGATCTTGTTCAAAGTTTTAATACCGCCATTTTTACTATACGAACGGTATCTGAACTGAGTGATCGTTCGACATGAAAATGAGTCAACTTTGCTTATTTTCATTCACTTATGTTGTATGGTATTATATTTTGGGGTAACTCTTCCCATTCTAAAAGGATATATTTGGCTCAGAAATGGGCGGTTTGGGCAGTCTAAAACAAAGATGATGAGACTTACCAAACAAAAGCACTGGCAGGTCGACAGACACACAAACAAACACAAACATACACACAAAATTCAAGCTTTCGCAACAAACTGTTGCCTCATCAGGAAAGAGGGAAGGAGAGGGAAAGACGAAAGGATGTGGGTTTCAAGGGAGAGGGTAAGGAGTCATTCCAATCCCGGGAGCGGAAAGACTTACCTTAGGGGGAAAAAAGGACAGGTATACACTCGCAAACACACACATATCCATCCGCACATACACAGACACAAGCAGACATTTGAAAAGGCAAAGAGTTTGGGCAGAGATGTCAGTCGAGGCGGAAGTAAAGAGGCAGGTTGGTGTTAGTGGGAAGTATCCAGATAACTCGGACGGTGTAACACTGTGCCAAGATGTGCTGGCCGTGCACCAAGGCATGTTTAGCCACAGGGTGATCCTCATTACCAACAAACACTGTCTGCCTGTGTCCACTCATGCGAATGGACAGTTTGTTGCTGGTCATTCCCACATAGAAAGCTTCACAGTGTAGGCAGGTCAGTTGGTAAATCACGTGGGTGCTTTCACACGTGGCTCTGCCTTTGATCGTGTACACCTTCCAGGTTACAGGACTGGAGTTGGTGGTGGTGGGAGGGTGCATGGGACAGGTTTTACACCGGGGGCAGTTACAAGGATAGGAGCCAGAGGGTAGGGAAGGTGGTTTGGGGATTTCATAGGGATCAAATAAGAGGTTACGAAGGTTAGGTGGACGGCGGAAAGACACTCTTAGTGGAGTGGCGAGGATTTCATGAAGGGTGGATCTCATTTCAGGGCAGGATTTGAGGAAGTGGGACCCACCTCCTCTTCCTCAAAATCACCCTTTCCAAACCTTCCAGGAATTTCTGACTTCCAGCCTTGCCTCTCAATCCTTCTTAAAAAAACCTTAATCCTACTCCCAACATCACCACTGCTGAAGCCCAAGCTATCTGTGATCTGAAGGCTGACCGTTCCATGGTCATTCTTCCGCGGACAAGGGTTCCACGACAGTGGTACTTGATCGTCGGGAGTATGTGGCTGAGGGACTGCGTCAGCTTTCAGACAACACCACATACAAAGTATGCCAAGGTAATCCCATTCCTGATGTCCAGGCGGAGCTTCAAGAAATCCTCAGAACTTAGGCCCCCTACAAAACCTTTCACCTGACTCCATCAAACTCCTGACCCCACCGACACCCTGCACCCCTACCTTCTTCCTAAAATTCACAAACCCAATCATCCCGGCCGCCCCATTGTAGCTGGTTACCAAGCCCCCACAGAACGTATCTCTGCCTACGTAGATCAACACCTTCAACCCATTATATGCAGTCTCCCATCCTTCATCAAAGACACCAACCACTTTCTCGAACGCCTGGAATCCTTACCCAGTCTGTTACCCCCGGAAACCATTCTTGTAACCATTGACGCCACTTCCTTATACACAAATATTCCACACATCCAGGGCCTCGCTGCGATGGAGCACTTCCTTTCATGCCGGTCACCTGCCACCCTACCTAAAACCTCTTTCCTCATTACCTTAGCCAGCTTCATCCTGACCCACAACTTCTTCACTTTTGAAGGCCAGACATACCAACAATCAAAGGGAACAGCCATGGGTACCAGGATGGCCCCCTCGTATGCCAACCTATTCATGGGTCGCTTAGAGGAAGCCTTCTTGGTTACACAGGCCTGCCAACCCAAAGTTTGGTACAGATTTATTGATGACATCTTCATGATCTGGACTCACAGTGAAGAAGAACTCCAGAATTTCCTCTCCAACCTCAACTCCTTTGGTTCCATCAGATTCACCTGGTCCTACTCCAAATCCCATGCCACTTTCCTTGACGTTGACCTCCACCTGTCCAATGGCCAGCTTCACACGTCCGTCCACATCAAACCCACCAACAAACAACAGTACCTCCATTATGACAGCTGCCACACATTCCACATCAAACGGTCCCTTCCCTACAGTCTAGGTCTTCGTGGCAAACGAATCTGCTCCAGTCCGGAATCCCTGAACCATTACACCAACAACCTGAAAACAGCTTTTGCATCCCGTAACTAAACCCAGAACCTCCCACAGAAGAACCACAAAAGTGCCCCACTTGTGACAGGATACTTTCCAGGACTGGATCAGACTCTGAATGTGGCTCTCCAGCAGGGATATGACTTCCTCAAATCCTTGCCTGAAATGAGATCCATCCTTCATGAAATCCTCCCCACTCTACCAAAAGTGTCTTTCCGCCGTCCACCTAACCTTCGTAACCTCTTAGTTCATCCCTATGAAATCCCTAAACCACCTTCCCTACCCTCTGGCTCCTACCCTTGTAACTGCCCCCAGTGTAAAACCTGTCCCATGCACCCTCCCACCACCACCTACTCCAGTCCTGTAACCCGGAAGGTGTACACGATCAAAGGCAGAGCCACGTGTGAAAGCACCCACGTGATTTACCAACTGACCTGCCTACACTGTGAAGCTTTCTATGTGGGAATGACCAGCAGCAAACTGTCCATTTGCATGAATGGACACAGGCAGACAGTGTTTGTTGGTAATGAGGATCACCCTGTGGCTAAACATGCCTTGGTGCACGGCCAGCACATCTTGGCACAGTGTTACACCGTCTGGGTTATCTGGATACTTCCCACTAACACCAACCTGTCAGAACTCCGGAGATGGGAACTTGCCCTTCAGTATATCCTCTCTTCTCGTTATCCGCCAGGCCTCAACTTCCGCTAATTTCAAGTTGCCGCCACTCATACCTCACCTGTCATTCAACAACATCTTTGCCTCTGCACTTCCGCCTTGACTGACATCTCTGCCCAAACTCTTTGCCTTTGAATATGTCTGCTTGTGTCTGTATATGTGTGGATGGATATGTGTGTGTGTGCGAGTGTATACCCGTCCTTTTTTCCCCCTAAGGTAAGTCTTTCCGCTCCCGGGATTGGAATGACTCCTTACCCTCTCCCTTAAAACCCACATCCTTTCGTCTTTCCCTCTCCTTCCCTCTTTCCTGATGAGGCAACAGCTTGAATTTTGTGTGTATGTTTGTGTTTGTTTGTGTGTCTGTCGACCTGCCAGCACTTTCATTTGGTAAGTCACATCATCTTTGTTTTTAGATATATATTTCCTACGTGGAATGTTTCCCTCTCTCTCTCTCTCTCTCTCTCTCTCTCTCTCTCTCTCTCTCTCTCTCTATATATATATATATATATATATATATATATATATATATATATATATATATATATAATGGAAGGAAACATTCCACGTGGGAAAAATTATATATAAAAACAAAGATGAGGTGACTTACCGAACAAAAGCGCTGGCAGGTCGATAGACACACAAACAAACACAAACATACACACAAAATTCAAGCTTTCGCAACAAACTGTTGCCTCATCAGGAAAGAGGGAAGGAGAGGGGAAGACGAAAGGAAGTGGGTTTTAAAGGAGAGAGTAAGGAGTCATTCCAATCCCGGGAGCGGAAAGACTTACCTTAGGGGGAAAAAAGGACAGGTATACACTCGCACACACGCACATATCCATCCACACATACAGACACAAGCAGACATATTTAAAGACAAAGAGTTTGGGCAGAGATGTCAGTCGAGGCAGAAGTGTAGAGGCAAAGAAGTTGTTGAAAGACAGGTGAGGTATGAGTGGCAGCAACTTGAAATTAGCGGAGATTGAGGCCTGGCGGATGACGAGAAGAGAGGATATACTGAAGGGCAAGTTCCCATCTCCGGAGTTCGGATAGGTTGGTGTTGGTGGGAAGTATCCAGATAACCCGGACGGTGTAACACTGTGCCAAGATGTGCTGGCCGTGCACCAAGGCATGTTTAGCCACAGGGTGATCCTCATTACCAACAAACACTGTCTGCCTGTGTCCATTCATGCGAATGGACAGTTTGTTGCTGGTCATTCCCACATAGAATGCGTCACAGTGTAGGCAGGTCAGTTGGTAAATCACGTGGGTGCTTTCACACGTGGCTCTGCCTTTGATCGTGTACACCTTCCGGGTTACAGGACTGAAGTAGGTGGTGGTGGGAGGGTGCATGGGACAGGTTTTGCATCGGGGGCGGTTACAAGGATAGGAGCCAGAGGGTAGGGAAGGTGGTTTGGGGATTTCATAGGGATGAACTAACAGGTTACGAAGGTTAGGTGGACGGCGGAAAGACACTCTTGGCGGAGTGGGGAGGATTTCATGAAGGATGGATCTCATTTCAGGGCAGGATTTGAGGAAGTCGTATCCCTGCTGGAGAGCCACATTCAGAGTCTGGTCCAGTCCCGGAAAGTATCCTGTCACAAGTGGGGCACTTTTGTGGTTCTTCTGTGGGGGATTCTGGGTTTGAGGGGACGAGGAAGTGGCTCTGGTTATTTGCTTCTGTACCAGGTTGGGAGGGTAGTTGCGGGATGCGAAAGCTGTTTTCAGGTTGTTGGTGTAATGATTCAGGGATTCCGGACTGGAGCAGATTCGTTTGACACGAAGACCTAGGCTGTAGGGAAGGGACCGTTTGATGTGGAATGGGTGGCAGCTGTCATAATTGAGGTACTGTTGCTTGTTGGTGGGTTTGATGTGGACGGACGTGTGAAGTTGGCCATTGGACAGGTGGAGGTCAACGTCAAGGAAAGTGGCATGGGATTTGGAGTAGGACCAGGTGAAACTGATGGAACCAAAGGAGTTGAGGTTGGAGAGGAAATTCTGGAGTTCTTCTTCACTGTGAGTCCAGATCATGAAGATGTCATCAATAAATCTGTACCAAACTTTGGGTTGGCAGACTTGGGTAACCAAGAAGGCTTCCTCTAAGCGACCCATGAATAGGTTGGTGTACGAGGGGGCCATCCTGGTACCCATGGCTGTTCCCTTTAATTGTTGGTATGTCTGGCCTTCAAAAGTGAAGAAGTTGTGGGTCAGGATGAAGCTGGCTAAGGTGATGAGGAAAGAGGTTTTAGGTAGGGTGGCAGGTGATCGGCGTGAAAGGAAATGCTCCATCGCAGCGAGGCCCTGGACGTGCGGAATATTTGTGTATAAGGACGTGGCATCAATGGTTACAAGGATGGTTTCCGGGGGTAACAGATTGGGTAAGGATTCCAGGCGTTCAAGGAAGTGGTTGGTGTCCTTGATGAAGGATGGGAGACTGCACGTAATGGGTTGAAGGTGTTGATCTACGTAGGCAGAGATACGTTCTGTGGGGGCTTGGTAACCAGCTACAATGGGGCGGCCGGGATGATTGGGTTTGTGGATTTTAGGAAGAAGGTAGAAGGTAGGGGTGCGGGGTGTCGGTGGGGTCAGGAGGTTGATGGAGTCAGGTGAAAGGTTTTGCAGGGGGCCTAAGGTTCTGAGGATTCCTTGAAGCTCCGCCTGGACATCGGGAATGGGGTTACCTTGGCAAACTTTGTATGTGGTGTTGTCTGAAAGCTGACGCAGTCCCTCAGTCACATACTCCCGACGATCAAGTACCACGGTCGTGGAACCCTTGTCCGCCGGAAGAATGACGATGGATCGGTCAGCCTTCAGATCACGGATAGCCTGGGCTTCAGCAGTGGTGATGTTGGGTGTAGGATTAAGGTTTTTTTAAGAAGGATTGAGATGCAAGGCTGGAAGTCAGAAATTCCTGGAAGGTTTGGAGAGGGTGATTTTGAGGAAGAGGAGGTGGGTCCCGCTGTGACGGAGGACGGAACTGTTCCAGGCAGGGTTCAATTTGGATGGTGTCTTGAGGAGTCGGATCATTAGGAGTAGGATTAGGATCATTTTTCTTCGTGGCAAAGTGATACTTCCAGCAGAGAGTACGAGTGTAGGACAGTAAATCTTTGACGAGGGCTGTTTGGTTGAATCTGGGAGTGGGGCTGAAGGTGAGGCCTTTGGATAGGACAGAGGTTTCGGATTGGGAGAGAGGTTTGGAGGAAAGGTTAACTACTGAATTAGGGTGTTGTGGTTCCAGATTGTGTTGATCGGAATTTTGAGGTTTTGGAGGGAGTGGAGCTGGAAGTGGGAGATTGAGTAGATGGGAGAGACTGGGTTTGTGTGCAATGAGAGGAGGTTGAGGTTTGCTGGAAAGGTTGTGAAGGGTGAGTGAGTTGCCTTTCCGGAGGTGGGAAACCAGGAGATTGGATAGTTTTTTGAGGTGGAGGGTGGCATGCTGTTCTAATTTACGGTTGGCCTGTAGGAGGATGCTCTGAACAGCCGGTGTGGATGTGGGAGAGGAAAGATTAAGGACTTTTATTAAGGATAGGAGTTGACGGGTGTGTTCATTGGCTGAGTTGATGTGTAGGTGAAGGATTAGGTGGGTGAGGGCAATGGATTGTTCAGTTTGGAACTGGTATAGGGACTGATGGAAGGAAGGGTTGCAGCCAGAGATGGGAACTTTAAGTGTGAGGCCTTTGAGGGTGATGCCAAATGTCAGACAAGCCTGAGAAAATAGAATATGGGAGTGTAATTTGGCTAGGGCGAAGGCATGTTTGCGGAGGGAATGTAAATAAAACTTAATGGGGTCATTGTGGGGGTGTTGTGAGGGTGACATGGTATTAGAAGGTGGAAAGTGTAACATGAGGTGAAATGAAAATGAAAATAAAAATATATGGGGAGAGATAAAGGTGAACGGGAAAGAAACTGGAGATCTGGAATGAAAAAAGGCGAATAGGTGTTGGTTACAGCTGGACTATGTTGGACTTGGGTTGGTAGACAACGATGTGCATAAAGGTTAGGTGGTTGTGTTGCCGCCAAAACACGTTAAAGGACGGAGAAATTCGGGAAAATTTTGAAAAAACTGCGTGTAGTATATTAAAAGGAGTGGTATTGTGGTGGCAGATTATGAAAAAGAGGCTAACAATTGTCTGACGAAGAAATAATCGCGTTAAAACCTGTGGGAAGCGGCTAAAAATGATCAGTGGTGTGGGAAAAACGGAAATGGAAATAAAGCGAAAGTTATTAGAACTGGCCGAAATGGTTGTTTAAAAGGTGAAAGGAGCTGTTTGTGAACTAGAAACGGTGGATATTATAGCGGCGGTAGTGCTGAAGGCGGCAAAAAAATTTTTTTGGTTATGGTTTGGAAGTGGGTTACGTATTATTGAGTATATATATAGGCGGGATAAAATAGTATAGCAGATTACGGTAAAAAGGAGAAGGTGAATACAAAGTGAAACTACTGGCAAAAACAGAAAGAGGAAAATAAGATGACAGAAAAGATTTCGAAATGCAACAGTGACAATAACAAACGTAATTGTTGGATTCAAATTAATGATATTAATATAATGGAAGGAAACATTCCACGTGGGAAAAATTATATATAAAAACAAAGATGAGGTGACTTACCGAACAAAAGCGCTGGCAGGTCGATAGACCTGACAGTTAGAAGAACACAACAATTAATCAGTATTAAGACTGTAAAGGCTAATACAGTAGTGTCTACAGAAGCATTGTGAATTCTAACACACCTTCCACTGGTAATTTTCAGGCTCCAGGAAATAGCTGAAGAATACGAAATAGTAAAAAATTACATACTGTCTATTTCCATAGACCTTCGCATATCCTGTAAACTGAGTTGTTCAGCATCATTTCAACAAAAGTATGATTCAAATGATCTATGAAGCATGTAACTATATACAGACATTCCTTTAGATCAAAAGCAGTGGCTTCATCTGGCAAACACTGTAACTCCACAAGAAAGCCGCAAAGGAGTATCCAACATACATCTACACATACTGGTACATATTGATGGGAGTTATTCTCTGAATAACAGCTTCAATAGCAGCAGTAATCATTAATAGTGTAGTTACAGTATGGTTAAAAAATGAGTGCACCAATAATCAAGCAGAACAGCCAGTCACCTATAGAGAGCTACAGATACTACATCAATTGTGAGAAATAAATGTCCAGAGGGCAGATGTACGTTGTATGGGCAGTCAAATTATACTGGCTTCATTACAAAACTCCAGAAGTCATAAGTAATTGATAGAAGAAATAAAAAAACAACAATAGGAAACTGCAGCCGAGAAAATGGCACCTTAAAATCGAATGGACAAAAGCCTATGCTGTAAACTTCTGTATCTGTGATGAAAAGAATATAAAGATGCACTGAGAAACAAACATAAAGAGAATGGGGCGGCTGGAACTACAAGAGGGTCACCACAAAAGAATTATTTCCAAACAACTTTCTGGGGAGGGCAATTACAATGCAGAAAGAATAACAATAGTAAAGACACTCAACACTCAGTAACCATTCAAATTATCACAAAAAATACAACAGTTAAAGAGCCACAAGTGATGATGTGTTTACAAAAGCCTCATACTGTATGAAGCTTCTTTATTCACAACTACTGGTTACATGTCACTATAATGCATATTTAGGTTTATCTGTCAAAAATACATATCACTGTATGAAATTTTTTAAATGATAGAAATACAGAACCATAGTGTTGACATTCAATACGAAACAATGACAAATACTCACAATGATTTTATTTCCATAATGTAACTGGATAATTACGGAGTCCCAGCATTCAGGAAGTTATCCAACTTTAAAAGTCAAACCAAAATGGTGGATTGTTGTAATAAAATTGAGGACACCCAGAAGATGCTTGTAAAATGTACAAAGCATGACCACTGACTGAGTCAAGCCTAAAAAAAAGTGGGGGCAAAACTAATAATGAATAATTCACATTAAAGTAAACATTCATTATTAGTTTTTTCCCTTTTTTTCTTTTCTTTCTTTCTTTTTTTTTAAAAAAAAGAGGCCTGACCCATTCAGTAGTCATACTTTGTGCATTTTACAAGCATCTTTTGGGTGTACTCAATTTTATTATGACAACCCACCACTGTGATTTGACTTTTAACATGGAAACAAAAGAAAAATTCGGATTAGGAATGAAAGTCTGTGGAGAAGAAATAAAAACGTTGAGGTTCGCCGATGACATTGTTATTCTGTCAGAGACAGCAAATGACTTGGAAGAGCAGTTGAACAGAATGGACAGTGTCTTGAAAGGAGGATATAAGATGAACATCAACAAAAGCAAAACGAGGATAATGGAATGTAGTCGAATTAAGTCGGGTGATGCTGAGGGAATTAGATTAGGAAATGAGACACTTAAAGTAGTAAAGGAGTTTTGCTATTTGGGGAGCAAAATAACTGATGATGGTCGAAGTAGAGAGGATATAAAATGTAGACTGGCAATGGCAAGGAAAGCGTTTCTGAAGAAGAGAAATTTGTTAACATCGAATATAGATTTAAGTGTCAGGAAGTCGTTTCTGAAAGTATTTGTATGGAGTGTAGCCATGTATGGAAGTGAAACATGGGCGATAAATAGTTTGGACAAGAAGAGAATAGAAGCTTTCGAAATGTGGTGCTACAGAAGAATGCTGAAGATTAGATGGGTAGATCACATAACTAATGAGGAGGTATTGAATACAGGGTGTTACAAAAAGGTACACGCAAACTTTCAGGAAACATTCCTCACACACAAAAAAAGAAAAGATGTTATGTGGACATGCGTCCGGAAACGCTTAATTTCCAAGTTAGAGCTCATTTTAGTTTCGTCAGAATGTACTGTACTTCCTCGATTCACTGCCAGTTGGCCCAATTGAAGGAAGGTAATGTTGATTTCGGTGCTTGTGTTGACACGCGAATCATTGCTCTACAGTACTAGCATCAAGCACATCAGTACGTAGCATCAACAGGTTAGTGTTCATCACGAACGTGGTTTTGCAGTCAGTGCAATGTTCACAAATGCGGAGTTGGCATATGCCCATTTGATGTATGGATTAGCACGGGGCAATAGCCGTGGCGCGGTATGTTTGTATCGAGACAGATTTCCAGAATGAGGGGGTCCCGACAGGAAGACATTTGAAGCAATTGATTGGCGTCTTAGGGAGCACGGAACATTCCAGCCTATGACTCGCGACTGGGGAAGACCTAGAACGACGAGGACACCTGCAATGGACGAGGCAATTCTTCGTGCAGTTGACGATAACCCTAATGTCAGCGTCAGAGAAATTGCTGCTGTACAAGGTAACATTGACCACGTCACTGTATGGAGAGTGCTACGGGAGAACCAGTTGTTTCCGTACCATGTACAACGTGTGCAGGCACTATCAGCAGCTGATTGGCCTCTACGGATGCACTTCTGCGAATGGTTCATCCAACAATGTGTCAATCCTCATTTCAGTGCAAATGTTCTCTTTATGGATGAGGCTTCATTCCAACATGATCAAATTGTAAATTTTCACAATCAACATGTGTGGGCTGACGAGAATCCGCATGCAATTGTGCAATCACATCATAAACACAGATTTTCTGTGAACGTTTGGGCAGGCATTGTTGGTGATGTCTTGATTGGGCCCCATGTTCTTCCACCTACACTCAATGGAGCACGTTATCATGATTTCATACGGGATACTCTACCTGTGCTGCTAGAACATGTGCCTTTACAAGTACGACACAACATATGGTTCATGCACGATGGAGCTCCTGCACATTTCAGTCGAAGTGTTCGTATGCTTCTCAACAACAGATTCGGTGACCGATGGATTGGTAGAGGAGGACCAATTCCATGGCCTCCATTCTCTCCTGACCTCAACCCTCTTGACTTTCATTTATGGGGGCATTTGAAAGCTCTTGTCTACACAACCCCGGTACCAAATGTACAGACTCTTCGTGCTCGTATTGTGGACGGCTGTGATACAATAGGCCATTCTCCAGGGCTGCATCAGCGCATCAGGGATTCCATGCGACGGAGGGTGGATGCATACAATCCTCGCTAATGGAGGACATTTTGAACATTTCCTGT
This sequence comes from Schistocerca americana, assembly GCF_021461395.2. Lineage (NCBI taxonomy): Eukaryota > Metazoa > Arthropoda > Insecta > Orthoptera > Acrididae > Schistocerca > Schistocerca americana. Next base: position 416,931,960 of record NC_060120.1, read on the forward strand.
AACAAAGTGTTTGAAGTCATGCTGATACGATCTGTTGCTGTGTGTTTTCATTCCATGATTAATGTGATTTGAAGAGAAGTAATAAAATGAGCTCTAACATGGAAAGTAAGAGTTTCCAGACACATGTCCACATAACATATTTTTTTTCTTTGTGTGTGAGGAACGTTCCCTGAAAGTTTGGCTGTACCTTTTTGTAACACCCTGTAGAATTGGGGAGAAGAGGAGTTTGTGGCACAACTTGACAAGAAGAAGGGACCGGTTGGTAGGACATGTTCTGAGGCATCAAGGGATCACAAATTTAGCATTGGAGGGCAGCGTGGAGGGTAAAAATCATAGAGGGAGACCAAGAGATAAATGCACTAAGCAGATTCAGAAGGATGTAGGTTGCAGTAAGTACTGGGAGATGAAGAAGCTTGCACAGGATAGAGTAGCATGGAGAGCTGCATCAAACCAGTCTCAGAACTGAAGACAACAACAACAACAACAACAACAACTTCCCGAAAGCTTGGACTCCATAACTGTCCACTAACATTATGGAAATATAATCACTGTGAGTACTCATCATTGTTTCTTGTTGTATGTCAACACTATGCTTCTGTATTTCTACCATCTAAAAAATTTCACAAAGTGACTTGTATTTTTGACAGATAAACCTGAAGACATGTCTACATTGATACAAAACTGGCAGTTGTGAATACAGCACCTTTATACAGCTATGCGGCTTTTGGAGAGGCCTCATTATTCTTGACTTTTTCATTGTTGTAATTTTTATGATACTTTTAATGGTTACTGAATGTTGAGTGTTTTAATTGTTATTCAGAATTATTTTCACCTGTTCAACATCATCTACTCACAAAGATATCACTGTCACCTAATCTTATATTTATGTTAACCAGCCACTTTTCTTACTATCATTAGCTCAGACTATATCAGATCTTTGTCTCCATTCATTCTCACAATAGGTGGGCACCACTATCATGAGGTCTGAGTGACCTGACTTTCCTTTTTAATGTATCGCAACCTACCCCCCCCCCCCCCCCCCCCCCCCTTCCTCCTTGAGAAAGGAACTAATTGTCACTAAAGCTAGACTAGTTTTTAGTAATTTTATATGTGCCTGTTGGCAGTGCTAATTATTTTATGTCCTGAATGTAAGGACCGACTAAAAATTCTGTCTCAGAATTTTATAGTATTTTCGAGTGAATTTTCCTTTGATTTGATTAATACTCACATTTTTTGTATGAGCTGACTGATTCAAATAGTAACTTACTGATACTGAATTTATTAAATACTGCTCTGCTGCATCATCAAATACACAGTTTTATATTTTGAAACATTTAAAGTTAAGTTGCTAATTTTTTCATCACTATGAAATCTTATAAAAGATCTGACTCGATATTTGTGCAGCTTCCCTCACACAGTACTTCATTATAGATAACTGCATCATCTGCAAAAAGTCTGAGGTTGCTACTAATATTGATTGCAAAGTTAGGATCCAAATACTCTTCCCAAAGGTGAAGTTACTTCTACATCTGTTAATGACTCTCCATCCAAGATAATATGCTGCCCTTCCCAGCAAGAAATCCTTATTCCAGTCACAAATTCTGTTCGTACACAATGTGATTGTACTATAGTTAATAAATGTTAGTATGATACTGAGTCAAACATTTTTTGAAGTCTTCCACCCAATTGCCTTGATGCATGGTTTTCAGGATGTCCAGCAAGAAAAGCATGTGTTGGGTTTCACATGTCCAATGTTTTCAGAATCTATGCCGGTCAGCATGGAGGAGGTAATTACATTTAAGTTCAGAAATCGTTTTAAGATTCTGAACAGATGGATGTCACCATTATTAGACGGAAGTTTATGGATCATTTCTGCTATTCTTTCTGTAGATGCTGTAGCAAAGCAAGCTGGACCCCATCCCCATTTTGTTCTGTTATTTGCTTCCTTAAACGTTTTTTTCTTTTTTTTGCTTCCTTAATTGTCACTCGTGAGAGATGTGCCACAAGATAAAGCTGTCAATCTATAATTCTGAGTATAAGACCAGACACAACTTTGCTAAATTACGAACAATTTCCAAATTAATTTGAACCATTTCAAGTAGCTATTTTTGCTAAAGCTCATTTCAATTAACTAACAGTAATTATTTCCTATTCCTGTCATACTACTGACATGTAAACAGATGATTACTGATAAAGTTATGAAAATAACCCGTAGAAATCTTTAAAGTATTTATGTAGCTGATTCCCAAAACATGGTATGAACATCAACATTTAATTAGTTTCTGGGTAATTAATACTTTTATGTAGGACATTGTTTATTTAGTCATTTCTGCAGTTTCATCATCAAGAAGGTTTATTTCAGTCAAAACTCTTACTGTAACACAAAGTTCAGATCAAAACCAATTTTTCTGCACTATTCAATTAATTTGAGATGTACAACTCTAGTTGTAAATTATCAAAATTATGTATTTAACACTGTGAAGCTGTCATAGCTATTGGTGCAAAGCAACATGAGCAGTGGGCCTGAAGCCATTTTTAAGTCAGTCAGTTCCAAGATTTCGAGAGTGGAACCTGTTTCAATCAGAACCATAATAATGTAATGGTGCAATAATGTGTTGTTGTAAATAAGAAGGCAGACGGTGATGTAGAACAATTAACAATGATTACTGATTAACTTAAATACAAAGGTGCCACATGTATTGTTCATCTGACTCAGATTGTTTATTGATTGGTTAGGTTACACTGCACAGTGACTATTATCGTATAACTAGAAGGTGCAGTAGGTGCATACCTGATAAATGAGACTTACCTAGTTAGTTAATACACAGACTGGATGAACACGTACTGTTCATCTGAGTCAGATTGTTTGTTGATTGGTTAGGTTACACTGCACAGAGACTATTATCGTATAATTAGAAGGTGCAGTAGGTGCAAAACTGATAAATGAGAATTACCTACTTAATTAATACACAGACTGCCTGTAACTAATTTGGTGAGGGGGGGAGGGGGCGGGTCTGATGTTTATAGAAGTAAAACTTGTGAAACCGAATGTGTGTGTGGATGTAGATAGTTTTGTACCCACCCGCCTTACAGCCAATTTTTCGCCTTGATCATTGCTACAGTTTTACAGATTTAATGCATGTGTTCTAAGAGATGTTCCAGTGATCAAATACAATGACAGCCAATCAGGTGTGATACTGCTGGTCACTCCTGGAGTTCCTTCTGTCAATAAAAATCACTATTTTTGGATATCAAGTGGGCTTACAGAGTAAGCAAGGCTACAGTGCTGCATCAGAAGAGTAAAGCTTTCTTTTTCTATTTTTTTCATTTGTTGATTGTGTAAGGATGAACAGTTTCTCTTGAACTCCTGTATGGATTCTTAAATTACATGAGTATTTCATCTCCAATGCAAATATAATATGTTTCACACCCCTTCCCACAGTAGCACTGCATAATGGTTACAAAACTTAAGATTTTTACAGAAAATATAAAAATTCTCTGATGGTATTTACTATACAGAAATTATAAAAATTCTCTGATGGTATTTACTACAGATGTTTATAAAAATAAGCAAACATTTTCACAAGTTAATGTAAGTCTTTGCAAGAGTATCATCGGAACCATTACGAAATTTATGAAACAGAAACTGAGCGTTTGCAATAAATAAGCTACTGACATTATCGACATTTCCATATTAAGCACGCATGAGCAAGCAATAAAAATTAGTTTCCAAGTCAGAAAATAAACTTGACATCAATGTTACTCATCACTAGCAGCACTTACAATGAGAACCACAGTGCTGTGCCATGTGCCCCAAAACACAAATAATTTATTTATTTTTGTTATCAAATTTACATTCTGAGTTAAACATACACACTATATAATACCTCCAATAAATTACATGATTGAAAATTCAAGATGAAATTTGATACATATATGAGAATAGATCACCAGAGCCTACACAATTTTTCATGCCTATTTGTTATGCATCTCCTCTATTTGGTGAGTAATGACCTATCCTCATATTCATACTCTAATAAGTTCAGTAATTAAATTGAGACAGACACAGACACAGTCACATCCTGCTAGATACAGCATTCTCTAAATCATTTCACAGAGATAAAATAGTTTAAGTGTTCTTTGTTGCACTTACAATCTCAATGACTTCAGAACTTCATCCAGATATACATACGATTTACACAGTAAGATAATCAAAAGTTGTTGTGTTTACTACACCTGAATTGGATACAGGTATGAGGCAAGAAGAAATAAGCCTGCATACAATGGCACATATTTAAGCTTTTGGATTGTTGCCTGAATGCAAGGTGCAAACTCAGCAAAAGGGCACTGTAGCCAGTCCCGATATGTACGATATCTGTAATAAGGACCTGTAATGAGGAAATCTTCTGTATGTAAGCTCATATCAGTGCAATATTAGAGCACAACAAGAAGTGATTAATTAAACAAGCAAACCATTGAACACTACAAAACTACCAGAATGTTATAAACTACAGTTACTTATCACATCACAGTAGTATAGCATGCACCAAAAACTTTGCAGCAGTGCAACTAACTAGCATGCATGAAAAAGCAGTGTTTTGTAAGACTGCCTAAGAATTAAACATATTCCAGGGTTATCAAAAAGTTTCACTGTCCAGGTTTCCTTACAAAAGGTACTCACTTATAAAGGTAGTAAGGAATTGTATGCAATACAGACAATTTTTTTTGTTTTTTGCAGGTTGGAAAAACTACTTCATAATATATCAGTTACTAAATTTTTTTCCCGCTTGCATTTTCAACCTGGCTTCCATTCCTAAAAGAAAAAAATAAAACTGCTGCATAAAGATTATTAGTTACTGATCACATCATTAACTGCAGTAAACCATTAAGTTTTTAACTTTGAATCAATATGTCATTACCACTTCTTCACAAAATGACATCATTTACAGGATACTAATTCTGGAGCTATGTGATGTTAACTTTTTGACTACCCTGTAAGAACTTGACAGCTGCTTTCTTTTATTGTAACTTATTATGAATGTATAACAAAGTGAAACAAAAAACTTTCAGCATAACAGAACAGGAGACCACTGAGAGCTTATTTCATGACATAGATGGTAACAAAATCCCTACTGAACATCCAGTTTTCAAAAGCAATGATTACAGGCAATAATACAAGAAAAGAGGAATTGTGAGTCACAAGATGTACTCAGTGTAAGAACTAACAAGAGAAGACAGAAAGTAAAAGAGCAATTTAATCAAATGCACAAGCATTATTGCTACCATCTGTTTTATGATGGTTCCAGTAGACTCAGACTAGGTTAAACTATATTTAAATAGTCATACTTACCAAAGTTACATGCAGAAACAGAGTAAAACAGCTTGTAAAATTTCATAAAATCTTTTCTTGTTTACCTCTCATAAGAAAATTTGTTTCTGGAGCTGAGGCAAAGAGTGGAACAAAGGGAAAGGCGAAGAAAGTTGTTAAACGCTCAGTTTGTTTCATATTATATTATTCATGATCACTGATGACGCATTTAGTAAACAAATTTGGGATAAATGCATAGAGCCCACCAAGGATACAACCATTAGATTATAGTTCTTATAATGGTTAAAAAGGTAACAAAATTGGTATATTACAAAGGCTACAACTGTGATTACCATTTTTGTTTTTTACCCAACTGTAAAGTACAGCAAAAGAAGCAAAGACTCATAAAAACATAAAATTAAATAAGCAAAAGTTATGATGGTTTCTGAAGGACAGAGCACATGAGATCAAGCAACAGTAAGATGCAGAAATGATAGTAGAACTAAAGTTGAGACATGGAGAGGAAGAGAACCAAAGAAGACAGATGGTAAAATGACAACACAGAAATTGCCAGTTTATTTCATCAGATATTAGCAGTCTGTTGAAAGCAGTATAAACAAAGGGTCTGGTCAGCTTTAACAAGTAAAAGGAAATCAAAAGTGACGTTGCAGAAGAAACCACACAATTCCAAGTTAATTAAAAAATTTCTTCTAATTATTTGGGCAATATTTTCCATTGTGTCACTTTGGTTAGAAAATATGAGAGGCATTGATGACAAACAATGAAAAAATTTTGTTTTTGGTGAATTAATACCTTAATTATTTTAGTTACAAATAGTAAAGTAAGAAACTATAAAATTCAGGCTTCGGTCCTGCAAAAAAAAAAAACACCACCACAGCAGATGATAGGGTAGCTATAAGAAATGCAGGTGAGATTGGGAAGTCTAGGAAGAAACAAATCAGGTTGATAAATATATGAGTTATGTAAAAAAATAACTGCACAATCAAAAAATTAACTGAAAGTGAGCAATTATTCCATGCATGATTTCTGAATATAGACTGGAATGTGAAATTATCACAGTATCTGAGACATAACATATCTTTAAAAACTGTTAGACAATAAGAAATATTTGGGTACGACAATAATTTTTAAATGAACACACCACCATTTGACTGTAGTGTTGTTTATTTAATTACGACCTAGGTCTCAGCCTTTTATGCCATTGTCAAGTGATTACTAAAAGCATAAATTGCATACAGTAAGAACACGTAAACTTTCAAAAGATGGAAAAATGTTAAACAATGAATGTAAATTGGTGTATAATTACAAAATATGTACTTACAGTTTATGTCATATATTGCAGGACATCAAGCTCAAAATTGGCAATAAATGAAGAAAAATATTGGCTCCCCACCACAAAATGTCAGATGTAAAATCATCTTGTAGAAAGATCAGTAAATAAAAGTGGGAGCACACCATATTAAGTAAAAACAGATGTACCTGGTATATAAATGATGAACACATGTCCCTGAGTTGTAATGATAGTGAAATCGAAGAGTATGAGTAATAGAACAACTGGAAACTGAAATGACAAAATGTCAAAGATATATGACTATTAATGTTAAATAAATATCTTCAGACTGTATATAATAATCTCCATAGTGGCACTGCACACTATCATCTTTGCAATAAACATGTATACAACAAATCGTCAACAACTGTAAGTGAACCCAAATTTAATTGGATGAGGAATTAAAGTCTAAAACAAATAAAACAAAATAAAATTCAAAGACAATTAATCACAATAAGAATATAGTAAGTGCCAGTGATAACAAAAATACAAAAGTTAATATCAGAAGTTAAAAACATGAGTGGTGGTGGGAGGGTGGGAAGGGGTAAATGGATGCTGGATAGGTGGGTATATGTAGGGGATACGGGGAGGGGGGGGGGGGGTGTAGATAAAATGACAGTGGAGATATGAGTGTATATTTGATTGAATGTTAATGCAGGAAAAATCAAAATGAGAGTGTAGATGTGGGGTGAATGGTTGAAGGCTCAAAATGGGAGGGGCATAACAATGAACAAAGCATTAAGGAACAAGGAAGGGGGAGGGGCCTGGGTGGGGAAGAATGGTAATCCATTAGGTTGGTATAGTAATTCTGGCAGAGTGGAGAGCTGGGGTTAAGGAAATAGGAGAGATATCAGAAGACACAGAGGGAGGGGGGGGGGGGGGGGGGTATTTGGGAGGGAATAGAGGTGTGGGATGGGTAAGGGGGTCCAAGGTGGATAGAAAACATGAGACTTCAGTCACAGTGCACTACTTATGAAATACAGTAAAAGTAAGAAAATATATAATAATTATACTATGCTTATGGAAATGTAAATACTATGCTTATGGAAATTCTATCATCGTACTGTCCTTAGTTAACATCCTTGTAATAAATATGATCTGTATTTATTGTGATTAAGGTCAACTGTACATATACATGAATCTATTTATGGTATGTAACACCAAAGTAGCTTTCATTAGGGTTTTTCTTACTAAGGGGCAACTACTCCACTTTATAAAAGTGTAATGTATTTATACATTTCCAAAAGCATAGTATCATTATTATATATTTTTCTACTCTTACTATATTTCATAAATATTGCATTTTAATTGCAGTCTCATGTTTTCCATCCATCATGAGCCCCTGTACCCATCCAACACGACTACCCCCTCCCAAATACGAGCCCCCCCCCCCCCCCCCCCCATGTCTTTTGGTCTCTCTTCCATTCTCTTATCCCCAGCTCTCCGTTCTGCCAGCATCACTATACATACCGACCTAATCTAATGCATTACCATTCTTCCACAACCAGCTACCCCCCCTCCCCAACCCCAGTTCCTCAATGCTTTGTTCATCGGTAAACATTACAGTCTCTTGAAACTTCCTGGCAGATTAAAACTGTGTGCCCGACCGAGACTCGAACTCGAGACCTCGGGTCCCGAGTTCGAGTCTCGGTCGGGCACACAGTTTTAATCTGCCAGGAAGTTTCATATCAGCGCACACTCCGCTGCAGAGTGAAAATCTCATTCTGGATTACAGTCTCTTGTTACTCCCCCCTCATTTTGAGACTTCAACCACTCATCTAATGGTAGGTCCTTTGAAATTTCTTGCCCCCCACCCCATCCACCATCCCAACTTTATCCCACATTTATACTCTCATTTTGATTTTTTCTGCTTTAACATTTAATCAAATATACACACATACCCCTACTGCCATTTTATCCCAGCCCCCGGCCATATCCTCTACACATCCATTTACTCATTCCCCCCCTCCTCCTCCCCCCCCCCCCCTCCACCACCCCTCCCGTCACATTTCTAACTCTCACTGCTAACTTTTGTATTTTTATTATCGATTTTTATCGATAGCACTTATTATGTTCTTATTGTGGTTAACTGTATTTGACATTTATTTCATTTCATTTCTTTTAGACTTTAGCTCCTCATCCAACTTAATGTGTGTTCAGTTACAGTTGTTGACTATTTGTTGTATACATGTTTATTGCAAAGATGACGATACATGGTGCCACTAAAAAATTATTATATACAGTCTGAAGATATTTAATATTAATAGTCATATATCTTGGACATTTTGGCATTTCAGTTTTCGGTTGTTGTATTAGCCGTATGCTTTGATTTCACTATCATTACAACTCAAGCACATGTGTTCATGTTTTACATACCAAGTAAACCTGTATTTACTTAATATGGCATGCTCCCACTTTTATTTAATGATCTTTTTTCAAGATGATAATTTTACATCTGGCATTTTGTGGGGAGCCAATATTTTTCTTAATTTATTGCCAATTTTGAGCTTGATGTCCTGCAATATATGTTAATGACATAAACTGTAAGTACATATTTTGTAATTATACACCAATCTACATTCACTTTTTAACACATTTTACATTTTTTGAAAGTTTACGTGGTCTTACTGTGTGCAGTTTTTGCTTTTAGCAACCACCTGAAAATGGCATACAAGGGCGAAACCTAGGTCTTGATTAAATAAACAATAACACAGTCAAATGGCAGGGGTCTAGTGAAGCAGGGGATACAACCTGTCGGCTTTTGACCAGTGACGTCATACATTACCCATAGATAATGATGTCTTCACTTTCAGCCAAAGATAATAAAACAGTTCTGTGTTCCGGATAAGTGCGATCATTGTACATTAAAAGAACTGAATGCAATTTTAAAAGAGATTGCTACATATTGCTCAAAATATTCTTCGTGTGCATTTATTCAAATAATTGAATCAAACAATGGAAAATCCAGGCTGGACTGTAACAATACGAGAGAAGGAAAATTGCTACTCACCATATTGCGGAGGTGTCGAGTCGTGATAGGCACAATAAAAAGATTCACACAATCATAGCTTTCGGCCATTAAGGCCTTTGTCAGCAGTACACACACACACACACACACACACACACACACACGCAAGCGCAACTTGCACACACATCTGCAGTCTCAGAGAGCAGTGTAGTTTCAGCTCTCTGAGACTGCAGATGTGTGTGCAACTTGTGCTTGCACGCGCGCGCTTGTGTGTGTGTGTGTGTGTGTGTGTGTGTGTGTTTACTGCTGACGAAGGCCTTAATGGCCGAAAGGTATGATTGTGTGAATCTTTTTATTGTGCCTATCGCGACTCAGCACCTCCGCTATATGGTGAGTAGCAACTTTCCTTCTCTCGTATAATTCAAATAATTGGTTGTTTGCAATTCATTCGGTACTTAATTTCATTCTTAGTGATATTGAGGTAATTTGGACTATTAGTTTCTTATTTTAGGACGATTTTTAGTATCTCATTATCGTTTGTATGTATGGATTTATCTGTTCCGATGAAACTGGATGATTTGAAAGAGGCTATGGGGGTAGACATGTTGGCCAGGATTTGTTTTTTACAAATGTGTGGTCTCGTTGCCGAGTATGTTTGATGTCACGAGTGCGGTGAACATATGCGCCTCACAAGTGTATCTCGTTGCTGTACACACAACTTCGTTGTATGGCGCTGCAGCAAAGATCGGTTGTGGCGGTCCATTACATGAGGGACGTGGTTCGAAAAATCAAAGCTCGCCTTGAGAGACACTATAAAAATCATTTACTGCTGGTGTTTGTTGTGTGGCTGTGTGTCCATGAATGTCGTGTCAATAAGCATACAGTTGTGGATTGGTACTCTTTTTGTAGGGAGGTTCGTGGCAAATACATGAAACATAGGGGGCCGTTGGGGACTGGGTGTTATGGTCGAAATTGACGATTTGCATTTTGGCAAAAGGAAGTACAACAGATGGGGAAACTCCGGTGGGATTATGGGTTAGAGCGGCTGTAGTTTCAGGTCAAGAGTGTGACGATGTAGTGTTTAAAGTAGTATCCAATTGAAGAAAGGAAGTTTTGATCAGCTTAATTGAAGATCATGTTGCGGAGGGTTCCATTGTAATTTCAGATGGTTTTTCTTCATATAGGGATTTAGGGGAAAGGTGTTATCAGCATCTCGTAGTTAATCACAATACTGAGTTCAGATCATTATCCACAGGGGCTTGCACAAATGGCATTGAGGGTTATTGGTCAACTGTGAAATCTCTTGGAGGGAGGGGGAAATGCCGGATTTCCACACTTCAAAGTCATTTAGACAAATATTCATGGAGGCATAGTATTCCCCAAACATATTGCCCGTTTAAATGTTTTGTTATACGTGTTGGGCAAATGTACCGTCTGAAATATGTTAGCTAATTTCACATTAGGACGGGGGATCGGGGTGGGGGGGGGGGGGGGTGATATGTGCGTGTGTGTGTGATTTTTGTTGATATCTTTCTAGGCGAGCTTCAGTTCTTTTAAGAAGTACCTGTGTCATAAGTTCAGTTTTCCATTTTTTTCTTTTACTGCATTTGACTATTTTGACGAATTTCATTGTTGTATAACACCATTACATATGTTTTCATGTACTCCAGTATGTAGTAGAAATTTTGCAGCTGTCGTTCTTCTTTCGTTTCCCAGCACTAGCATCAGTACGATTTATTCGAATCTGTACTAGCAATACTATAAGGCGAAACGTCCAACACAACTAAAATTTGTATCCCGCCTTCATTTGATCTTTACACTGACACTCATATTTGAAAAGAACGACATATGTAGCATTGATGAGATTTACCTATATATGTGAAATGGAGAGCAGGATACAAATGTTGTGTATAGCTATATAGCTCAACTAAAGAATGGGATACTATTGTCACTGCTGCGATCATAACTATAACTTTCAGTCGATACTATTAGCATCGAAGGGAAAAAAAAAAAAAAAACTGTACCCCATAGTGAAGTAAGGGATACAAATTGTATATGTGTCGTCTTATTGCCTCTTTGTGTAGTTCAACTGAGGTACAGGTTGCAAATGTAACGTACATCAATTTCCAAGTTTTCGTTAGCAGTGTACATCTATATAGGTCAACAGAAGTATGGGATACAAATATTATGTATGTAACTCCTTCTGCCATCGGTAGTACTACTATCTACGTAAGAACAGACTATTAGTGGTAGCGGAGGGGAAGAAACAACACATGTAAAATTTGTATCCCGCACTTCCGTTTACCTATATAGTTCAACTGAGCAACAGCATATAAATGCTGACAAAAATGAAGAAATCGACGCACACTAAACTTGTATCCTGTACTGCAGTTAACCAATAGAGTTCGAATGAGGTTCGAGATACAAGCCACATATATGTGACGTGAGGTGTTTTATGCTACCAATATATCCATCCATTTTCCCCCTTCATTTTCCACAGAAATAATATGATACAAATGTGAAGATACTACTTGCCTTGATATATGTCAACTATATTTTTCATCTCTCGTATTTCTTTTTTCTGAACAGCCTTGTCAGCTCTTTCATCTGTGTAATAAATGCTCTCTGGCCAATTCTGACATTACTGGTCAAAGCCGACGGGTTGTATCCCCTGCTTCAGTATACCCAATGGCAGTGTGGTCATTTAAAAATTATTGTATGACTGTTGCTCAGCAACATCAAAAACTGTTTAAAACAAGAATGTTGTAGGCACAAGACAAGAGCATGTGAAGAAACGGGTTATTTTGAAATACTATTCTATTCCCAAAAATAGTAATCATTTTGTAAAAGTTAAGCAATAAATAAGCAAATAAATTTTTTTAATAACAGACATAAATGATCTTGCTTGCTGATGGTGCAAAGAAATAGTCTGCCATGGGGGAAGTATATAATGAAAGTAACAATCATAGAGTATGGGCCAGGAAACTTGGATGCTGAAAACATTCTAGGTAAGAAGGAGAGAGGCAGTAGACTGGAGAAAGAAATGAGAAAAAAATAACAAAAGAAATGTCTGAAGGGCTGAAAAATGAGGCGAAACAAGAGATCAGATTGTATGGAGATACTTGAACATGTAGAAAATGGCCCTTAAACAAGAGATATGGCACTAGTCGCATGCTGGAAGTTTTAGTGTTAGAACATAGCACACAGAACATACAAATATGATGCAAGTATTATGTTTGATAAAAATTAATTGAAAGTGAGCATTTATTAGCAGATGTAGCACAGCAAGGGAGAAGCCAAGAAGACAGCTCAAATCAGAAATTTATAAAAGGTTAATTCAGAAGAAAAATGTAATTGCTTAGAAATGTGAGTCATTAGCCAGGCTAATCAACTGTCAGAATGCACACAGAAAATGTAAATAAAAACACTATCAGACACCTCAGCATTGTATATTCTTAGGCATACTGAAGCATAGGATGTATTTTGCTGAAACAGCAACAATCCCACAGTCATCAGCTGGGAGGAAAAAATCTTTTAATTTATACAATATTCAGAAAAATACAATTATTAACTGTCTTTTACAAGAACTGCATTGAGATGAGACAGAGAGAAATATGTTTCTACAGATTGCACTGGGAGTTTGCCTACTGAGTTAATGTACTGGCCAGTTCTTCTGTATCTCTGTGGATTTAAAAATTTTCTTAATGGAACTGTCCTTTTGTATATAAATATTATTAATAGATCATTTTAGATAGGAATATTCCATATAGATGAAAAACAATCACTAATGAAACTTCTCTTCAAAAAATATGACATTTATTATAACAAAAACATATCAGTCTGATTATTGTCTGGATTATTGAAAAAATTCTGAAATAACATTGAAAAACTATCCAATTTGCTGGGGAATAAAAACACTGAAACTGCAGTATATGATTTTCTTAAGCCTAAAGCTGATTCTTACTGTTCGTTTACTTATAAGACACAGTACTTGTTGTAGGTGATACCAGCATTTGTATTGCAGGACTAAGTGAAACTGATTAAAATGAAAGAAGAAGGAAGATAAAGGTTTACCATTGATGCTGCGGTCATTGGACGTATGTCACTAGTTTTGACTGGGGAATGGTAGGGAGGGAAATCAGCCATACTCTCTAAAAGTAACTACCCTGGCAATCACCTTAAGCAGTTATGAGAAAGTACAGGAAACATACACCTGAGTGCCCAACCAGGGATTTGAATCACTGAGCACTGTGTTACCAATGTGGCCCCTTGCATGGTAACTATACACAAAATAAGGCAATGGATTAGTGAGAACCATATGGTAGTGAACAATACACAGTAGTGTGGACAGGCTTCAATCACACAAAAAGCAGAGAAGTATTCTGACATGGTTGGAGTTTGGGTGCCATACGCTTCAGAAGGTGTCTCATACAAAATACATAGGAGTATGGGTTAACAGCATTTAAGGTAGGAAAACCATCTGTAAATACTACGTAAATGTTGATAAATTTTGAGAATACTGAAAGTATGGCAAGGAAAAAAATATGTATTTATTATTCTTTATAATACGGTTTATTAAAAATGGGGGGGGGGGGGGTCTGTTGCGAAATATGTAAATATTGCAATACTACATTACATTAGTCATATTCATGGACCCCACAGACAGTGAGCTCTGGAATACGGAAAAAAGTCAAGGATGTAAATTAAATTAAAGTACAATACAGTGACATGACATTGCATTACATTACATTTTACAGCGCTAATTATAACTGAATCAGTGAGCTGGAAAAGGGGTCATGTCCCACAAAGTACATTTTTCAGGATACACAAAAAACTAGTTTACTACACACCAGGTTTAAGCATGGTGTTGTGATGGAGCATTGTAGCAGTTGACCCCAGGAAGAAAACTATGTATCATTACAATATACCTTAGCCATTAACTGTGATCAGTAACCAAGTTTTAACATAATAGGGATGACTCTTTCCAAACATGATGATGTTGATGAGGCAACTCGCATTCTGTTTGCAGCAGAAGGGTTGTGTTAAGCAAGTTAATATTATTCATATTCATAATAGCAATAAAAAAGTGTGTTATGATTATACAGGTTTATTCATAATGTACTCAAAATACAACTATAAGCAAAATACAGCAAAGCAGACAATGAGGGGTATGTTTCATTTTTATCTTGTTCATCCTTTGCTGGTCACTGCCAGATACTGTTATGAAATGGTCTGTGCCTGTCAGGAATGTACTGTAGAATATTCTTTACATCATCTAGTTTCTTCTCTTTATTGGAACAGGTCCATTACAAGCTTGTTTATATGGGCAATGCACCTTCTATGATTAAATACCCTTCTAACAAACACTTCTGTTGATGGGACACGATCCCTTATTACACCAAATGATGCATGCTGATATAAAGATCAGTTATCTCCAGTAAACATAATTTGGAAAAAAGTGACATGACTTCCTTTTTTATTCATTGATTCAATTATACATTAACCTAAGGTATTGAAGTTAAGATATTCTGTGAAGATATTCTTCAATGGAGTAGAAGGAGTTATTACTCAACAGGAAGTTCTCTATGTGACTTTGTATGCTTTCCTGGCATAATAAGTCTTGAAAGTCTCCTCACGTATGCTACCAGATCCTAAAATTGACTCGATTCAATATTTCAGTTACCCAACTGTTCACCATCTCCAGGAGAACTCTGCTGCTGCTGAGTCCTGCTGAGAATATCAGTTCTCAGCAGGACTCAGAAGCAGCAGCAGCAGCGTTCTCCTGAAGATGGCGAACAGCTGGATTGCTGAAATATTAAATCGAGTTGGTTTTAGGATCCAATAGCAAACTTGAAGGGACTTTCAAGAAAGTTTTCTAATTCAGTCTTAAAACTTGACTACATTATATAGCTGACATTTAATGTGTTCTGGTGTGTTGCTGAATACAACTGCACTCAACTCGTTTTTGTACTAATGTCAATCCCTTCAGGTTTTTGTAGAAGTTGTTTTTGGTCCTGACATTGTATTCATACTTTTCTCTATTTAGATTGGAAAAGAAATATTGGTAATGATAAAGGACATTAATGAATATATGTATTGTGACATAGTTGTCAAAATACCCAGTTTTTTGAAGAAGTCTTTGCAGGATGTTCTCAAATTAACATAAGATATAATTAATATAAAATGCTAACGTATTTTAAAATTGTTAGCCATGTAATTCAAATTTCCTCAGAAAATGATTCTATTACTCATTAGTGAGTGGAAATATTCAGAATAAACTAGTTTCCTAATTTTTAAATGACCTATAGGAGTAATCATGCATAGTATAAACATAGCTGAACCAAGGTGCTTCATTAATTCTAGGCAGGGGTTTTCCAACAGAGGTTGTGATGTATCTGTAGTCCTCCAAACCTAACACTTTCCACTTCTTTTATTTCATTGGTTGAGAAACTTATTTTATGGCTTGTGGAGTCCTGCAAAGAATACTGAACTCTAAATATTAAGTCTTATAAAATTTAATGATGATCAATTTGCCTTGAGCCATCTGTTGATGTTTTTGAATATATCTTCAGCTGACTTTTTCAATAAGGATAAAGTCAGCATTATTTATTCCTAGACTTGGATCATTTGCAAAAATTGATAATTTGTACATTCTGCATCTATATACCGGGTGATCAAAAAGTCAGTATAAATTTGAAAACTTAATAAATCATGGAATAATGTAGATAGAGAGGTAAAAATTGACACACAGGCTTGGAATGGCATGGGGTTTTACTGGGGGGGAAAAAAAATCACAAAATGTCCGACAGATGGCGCTGGAGAGCAACTGCTACCATGATGGGTGAGAGGTACGCCAATATGTTACAAAATCACATCATCCCCAGCCTGGCTGATAAACACCTGCTGGAACGTACAATGTTTATGCGGGATGGCGCTCCACCCCATATTGCTAGACGCGTGAAAGATCTCTTGCACGCGTCGTTTGGTGATGATCGCGTGCTCAGCCGCCACTTTCGTCATGCTTGGCCTCCCAGGTCCCCAGACCTCAGTCTGTGCAATTATTGGCTTTGGGGTTACCTGAAGTCGCAAGTGTATCATGATCGACCAACATCTCTAGGGATGCTGAAAGACAACATCCGACGCCAATGCCTCACCATAACTCCAGACATGCTTTACAGTGCTGTACACAACATTATTCCTCGACTACAGCTATTGTTGAGGAATGATGGTGGACATATTGAGCATTTCCTGTAAAGAACATCATCTTTGCTTTGTCTTACTTTGTTATGCTAATTATTGCTATTCTGATCAGATGAAGTGCCATCTGTCGGACATTTTTTGAACTTTTGTATTTTTTGGTTCTAATAAAACCCCATGTCATTCCAAGCAAGTGTGTCAATTTTTACCTCTCTATCTACATTATTCCATAATTTATTCAGTTTTCAAATTTATACTGACTTTTTGATCACCCGGTATATCAGCTAAAACAGAGGATACAAAACTCAACTTTGTGGTATACCATGTCTGATTCCTTCAAATTCTGACCGCCTTTTGTATAAAATACTTTACACTCTTGACCTTCTCAGTTATCTACATCTATGAATGCACATTTGTCATGAAGTCTTTTGGGCACTCTTTTTTTTTATTAAAAAGGAAAATCAGTAACAATGAGATAAGAAGCAAGGATGATTATCACAGGCAAATATATATGACATCTCTCTATCATAAAAGTGTGCTCTATTAACCTAAAGCTTAATTCATTGCTTCAGCTCAGTTCACAGATGCAAAGAACCATTGATCCCCTCGACCATAGATACTAGTAGACTGGCCTTGCTGTGCAGAAGCTATAGGGCTGGTGTGGCTCCAGCATAAACCACGTGACTGTTGGCAAAACGTGGCGGGATTTCAAACCAGCGGTCTGCCATCCTATGTTTGTATCGTATTTTACCCACATTTCTCAGTTGACTGCCAAACGCTTCCAACAAAAATTACTTTTTTATTTGCGAAAAATTATGTCAGAACTACATTTGACCTGGATTTGTTCACAGTACCATTTATAAAATCTAACAAATACATCGAACGCCCCTCTGGTGGGCAGTGGGGCGAAATTACTATAAACTATCAATTAAAGTAAAATGTCGTTAAAATTCTTTTAAACAGTAAGAGTGGGCTCGTGTCAAAACTTTAAACATTGGATTCGCTGCGTTTTGAGCTCTAGTCACTTATAAAAGAAAATGGGATATGGGAATTATTTCAACTATAGGTGCCAAAATTAGGAGCAGGTCCATTTTAGAGTATCAATTTTAGGTGCACTTCAAAGGTTCAGTTCCTACTATTTTTACAAATGTTTAAACTACCAGTTTTAAAAAAATGATATTTTAGATGAAAGATGAGACTTTGAAGTTTCAGAAAATAATTTTGGAGCCTACATTTATTTAATAGTATTAGAAGGTAGAAAAAAATTCTCTTCATGTGTCGACTATAGGTGCTCTTACCTTCTTATAATTTCACTTGTATATACAAAAAGACGCGTATGTGCAGATGGCTTAAAGTTTATCCGTTTCAGGGGCTGTATCCACCAAAGCTGCCTTCGGTTTTCATCCTTAGGGAACCTATGAGTAGGAACGAGAAACAGCTATACTTACTTCTGTAACCAAATTATCACAGATACTTTCCAAAATGTAATATGAGTCTGACTTTACAGGCATCACTTTCAACACTTTAATTTACGTGATACTCTATTTCAAGTGTAAAAAACATATAAAAGTCACGTCAGCAGATTTCAATAAACGCATCTGCACTGTCACAGGAACACTTACACGTGAAACGTAATGCCATTTCCCCCGACAAAACGCTGAGTACAGCCATAAGCGCAACACGAAACAACCATGTTCTGCCAACATTCACGTGACTTTAGCCCAGAGATGTTGGAGCCACGAAAATGACGTCAGGGCCAGTCTATTATATTTATGGTCGAAGATTGATCCCCAGTCCATAGAATACGTAAAGACAAAATCAAACAACGGAAAATTCAGAATGGAATAATGACAATATTATGAAAAGGATAGTTGCTACTCACCATATAGCACAGTTGCTGAGTCACATACAGATGCAACAAAAAGACTGTCAAACAAAACTTTCAGCCAAACAGGTCTTCATCAGAATATCAGAACACACACACACACACACACACACACACACACACACACACACACACACACACACACAAGACCACTGTCTCTGGCTACCAAGGCCAGACTCCAAGCAACAGCACATGATGGGAGAAGCAAACTGGGTAGTAAGGGTAAGGAAGATGCTGGGGCAGGATGGCAGGGTAGGGGTGGTGGATGGTAGAGTGCTGCTTGTGGGAGCACATAGGGACGAGGTGGGGAGAGGGTAGGGCAAGTAGGTGCAGTCAGGAAGTTAGATGGAAGGTGGGGGCAGGGGGGTGGACAGGGGCAGAAGGAGTGAAGCAAAAAGACTGTGGGTGCATTGGTGGAATAGAGGGCTGTGTAGTGCTGGAATGGGAACAGGGAAACAGATAGCTGGGTAATGGACAATGACTAACAATGATTGAGGCCAGAAGGGTTACGGAATCATAGAATATATTGTAGGGAGAGTTCCCACCTGTGCAATTAAGAAAATCTAGTGTGGGAAGGATCCAGATGGCACAGGCTGTGAAGCAGTCACTGAAATGAAGAATGTCATGTTGGGCAGCATGCTCAGCAACAGGGTGGTCCAGCTGTTTCTTTTCTGCAGTTTGTTGGATGCCATTCACGTGTACAGACAGCTTGTTGGTTGTCAGGCCCACGTAGAATGCAGCACAGTGGTTGCAGCTTAGCTTGTGGATCACATGACTGGTTTCACAGGTAGGCCTGCCTTTGATGGGATAGATGATGGTTGTGACTGGACTGGAGTAGTTAGTGGTGCAGGTATGTATGTTCTGTGAGAAAAGTGTGTGCAACTATCCAATTTTCAGTAAGTTGTACTTTCACAGTTATGAAAAATCTCAGAAAGCCATCTAGGTAGGAGCCATCTAGCACAGATGAACTGTAACCTTTGTGAATCTAAAATACACAAGATTATGAAGGTGTAGTAAAACAATCACACCCAAAAACCTAAT
This sequence comes from Schistocerca americana, assembly GCF_021461395.2. Classification (NCBI taxonomy): domain Eukaryota; kingdom Metazoa; phylum Arthropoda; class Insecta; order Orthoptera; family Acrididae; genus Schistocerca; species Schistocerca americana. The sequence continues at coordinate 416,951,710 of NC_060120.1, forward strand.
TGAGATGCTGAAACAGTTTGCCAAACCAAGATTCACAGTTGAATTTCTAGATTTCATTTTCAGAGCTATATTGTGTCTTGTCCAGGAAGAAGCCTTGGTCTGAAAAAAGATTCAATATGTCACTGTCTTACACCTCCATCAAAAAAATTTACTGTACTGATCTATTACAGAATGAGAATTTTGAATTTTCAGGACCCGCACAGAAACAGGAAACGGAGGAAGGAAGGAGTAGAGGGTGCAGTGTTACAAATGACATAAAGTGACTCACTCATGTAAATGGTACTTTAAGGTGACATAACTGGCAGTGTATTGATATATGGTACCATTAAAAATACTATAACATTTCAATACAATACTGGAAAACAATTTGTTAATTTTTGCATTGGGAAAATCTAGAACCTGATTAAAAATGGATCTGAAGCTTGTCAAGTTACAGGTCATCTAATTTTTACTCCAAAATCTAGAATTGAAGGCTGTCTTTATATAACCTATAACATTCTCATCAGTAAAAGTTTTTCAAGTTTTTAAAACAGGATAGACTCATAACATTATTTTGTGCACCATGAAACAAACTCAGCTGCTTACAAATTAGCATTAAAACATGAGTGTCATTATTAATACAAAGCTTAATGATTGAAGTAGCAAGAAGCATAGAAGCCATATTTTTTTCAGAACTAAAGTATCACTGAAATGACAGCAAAATTAAAAACAAAGTACTGTTGCTAAAATTGCGACTTGCAGTTATATAAATATTGTGCATGACTTAAAACATACCTGTGAGAACACCAACATAACAAAAAGCATAATGAAATATTTCCAATCCATCATAATTAATTTCTTCTTGCTGTTGGAGTTCTAGCTTATCGCTGGACTTTTCTGACACATTCTTACTTTCGGAATCATTCTTTTCAAAAGCCAAGCCAGAAAGCTGAAATAAATGGTAATATTATTTCCCTTAGAGTTTTGTTGTATCCAGTAATAAATAATCCCAGTATTCGGAACTAAATTGGGGTACAGTCTGGATTTGGAAATGGTTGGATTATCTGGGAAAAAACATATGTTCAACACAAATAAAGTTACTAGATAGGACTACCAGCCACAAACCAACGTAGTGTAGCAATGTGAAAAAGTGGCAATGTAGTGACATGAGGAAGTGGTAATGCTGCGAATACCATGCAAAATCCTCCACAACAGTACAACTACACTTTGTCACCAAAAGTATCCGGACACATGACTGAAAATGACTTAAAAGTTCGTGGTGCCCTCAATCGGTAATGCTGGAATTCAATATGGTGTTGGCCCACCCTTAGCCTTGATGACAGCTTCCATTCTAGCAGGCATACGTTCAGTCAGGTGCTGGAAGATCTCTTGGGGAATGGCAGCCCATTTTTCACAGAGCGCTGCACTGAGGAGAGGTATCGATGTCGGTCGGTGAGGCCTGGCAGGAAATCGGCATTCCAAAACATCGCAAAGGCGTTCTATAGGATTAAGGTCAGGACTCTGTGCATGCCAGTCCATTACAGGGACGTTATTGTCGTGTAACCACTCTAACACAGGCCGTGCATTATGAACAGGAAGATGTAATCACCATCCTCGAATTGCTCTTCAACAATGGGAAGCTAGAAGGTGCTTAAAAATCAATGTATGCCTCTGCTGAGACAGTGCCACACAAAACAACAAAGGGTGCAAGCCCCTCCATGAAAAACACGACCACACCATAACACCACAGGCTTCGAATTTTACTGTTGTCACTACACACACTTGCAGATGACATTCATCGGGCATTCACCATACCCATACCCTGCCATCGGATCACCACATTGTGTACTATGATCCATCACTCCACACAATGTTTTTCCACTGTTCAATCGTCCAACGTTTACACTCCTTACACCAAGTGAGGCATTGTTTGACATTTACTGGCATGATGTGTGGCTTATGAGCTCACCTCCTGTCTGTCATAGAACTTGCAGTGGATCCTGATGCAGTTTGGAATTCCTGTGTAATGGTCTGGATAGATGTCTGCCTATTACACATTACAACCCTCTTCAACTGTCGGCGGTCTCTGTCAGTCAACAGACGAGGTCGGCCTGTACGCTTTTGTGCTGTACGTGTCTCTTAACGTTCCCATTTCACTATCACATCTGAAATATTGGACCTAGGGATGTTTGTGGAAATCTCATGTACAGACGTATGACACAAGTGACACCCAATCACCTGAACACATCCAAAGCTGTGAGTTACGCGGAGTGCCCCATTCTGCCCTCTCATGACTTCTAACGACTACTGAGGTCACTGATATGGAGTACCTGGCAATAGGTGGTAGCACAATGCACCTAATATGAAAAAGGTATGTTTTTGGGGGTTTCCGGATACTTTTGATCACATCGTGTACATAGCCAATCACATGTGGTAGTGTCATTATCTTGTTCAGAGGAGTTATTAAAGCACAGCTTACTTGGCTGCTGTTAACAGATTTTTTTTTTACAGTATACAGAATAAGCACAGCTTACTTGGCTGCTGTTAACAGATATTTTTCTTACAGTACACAGAATAAATTGGGTTGATTTATACAGCACTGTGTTCACACTTTTTGTTCATAAATAAAGATAATATTGTACGTATAAAACAGGTGTTGTACTGTACAGTACATGTCAAGCAAACAGAAAAATATTTTCCATATTTTAAAAGGAAAACTGGAAGTGCTTAGGTGGGTGACAATAGGGAAGGTGCTACAAAATTGGTTGTTGAACTTGGTGTCAGTTTGTTTTGTTTTGCTTTAATGTGCAAAAACAACTACAGTCATACACACCCATGTCAGGACTGTAGAGCAGGAAAACAAAGAGAGAATTTAAAAATGACTACACATCAATTACAATCGATGGAAGAGAAGACAGTTAAAAATAGGAACGTCGAGTAAGGTCTATAAAGTATGCCATACAGAAACAAGTACTGAACTAAAGATTAAATGTCCTTTGCCATCGGAGCAGATGACACAATTGAAATGCTTTGTTGCCGGATGTACTGCGTGGCCTAATACAGGGTGAAAAATTCTGCTGTAAATACTGAGCAGTGTTGTGGAAGCTGATACTGGAAAACTTTGGTACCACTGATGAAGGCATACTTGACATCATGCTCAGTCCGAGAGCCATCAGTGTACACAAAGATACTATCACGAAGTTCCATGCGAACGTCATGAAACTGAAGGCAATAGAGCGAGGCAAGAGTAGTTTCCTTAGGTAGCGAATGAAGGTCAAGGTGAACACGGGCTGCTGCATGAAGCCAAGGTGGTGAAGAGTTCACACCCATCAGGAAAGTGGCAGGTAGCATGAAGTTAAGCCGCCAGAGCAAGAGCCAAAAGCAAACTCCAGAAAGTAACAGAGAAGAGAGACGCACCCTCTACTGGCAATCAAAGGAGCCATCGAAGGAGGAGGCACAGAATGGGTGGCCATGCTTGCCAGACAAAAAGCATATCTGCTGAGGAGAAAGTCATGACGGTAGGACAGTAATAGTTCGGCAGCTTCTGCCTACAGACTCTCAAGCGTGCGGGTGTAAAAGGTGCCAGTGGCCAAACAGATGCTACGATGGTGGATAGTATTGAGACAGCGTAAGAGAGACGGAATTGCATATGAGTAAATGAAACACCCATAGTCTAGTTTCAAACGGACAAGGAACCAGTACAAATGGAGGAGGGTGGTTCGACCTGCTCCCCAGAAAGTACCATTTAGGACACACAGGATACTGAGGGACTGCATACAGCGGGCTGCCAGGTAAGACACGTGGGATGACCAAAAAAATTTCCTAACGAGCATAAGCACCAGGAAATTTGTAGTTTCAATGTACGGAAGGGCAACAGACCCAAGATGTACAGACACAGGAAGAAACCAACTGCGCTGCAAGAAATTCATACAAACAGTTTTGTCAGTGGAAAAACAAAAGCCACTGTTGATGCTCCATGAGTAAGGATGATCAAGACATTGCTGAAGACGCCGCTCAACGAGACAAGTCCACAGAGAACTGCAATAGATGGCAAAACCATCAACAAAAAGGGAGCCGGAGATGCTCAGCTGGATACAGGCCATTATAGTGTTAATGGCAATAGCAAAGAGGACGACGCTCTGGGTGGAATTTTGAGGCACAACGTTTTCCTGGATAAAGGCACCTGACAAGGCAGAACCCACATGTATCTCAAAAACTTGGACCTTTAAAAACTCATGAAGGAAATGAGGCATGCGGCCTCGGAAGCCTCACATCTACAGAGTACGGAGGATACCAGTCCTCCAGTAGGTGTCGTAAGCTTTCTCACTCGTGACATGGGTGGACAAAGTGATGAGATGGTCAACTGCAGAATGGTACACTCAAAATCCACACTGTGCAGTGGTTAATAAATTGTGAGATTCGAGCCACCATGTCAGCTGGGCATGGATCATATGTTCCATCACATTGCAAACACAGCTGGTGACAGAATTGGGGTGGTAGCTAGAAGGAAGGTGTTTATCCTAACCGGGGGTTAGGTATAGGTATGACAGTGGCTTCACGCCAGTGTCTGGGAAACATGCCCTCTGCCCAGATGTGGTTGTACGTATGAAGGAGAAAGTCCTCGCCCGCAAGGGAAAGGTGCTCAAACATCTAAATGTAAACATCATCTGGCCCTGGGGCGGAGGATCGGGATCGGGATGATCTAACTCCCTCATAGTAAAGGCAGCACTGTAGCACTCACGTTTCTGAGAAGAGAAGGGCATCACATGAGCCTCCTCCACTCTTTTCTGATGGAGGAAAGCAGGGTGATAGTGGAAGGAGCACGAAATCTCAACAAAATGGCGGCCCAAGGTGTTGAAGATAGCAAAAGGGTCCACTATGACATCGACTGCTACTGTCAGGCCACAAACTGGGGAATGGACCTTGGTCCCAGAGAGCCATCTGAGGTTGACCCACATGATGCAAGAGGGAGTGGAACCGTTATAAGAACTAGTAAATGAATTCCAGCACGTCTCTGCATGCAAACTGTGGTGTGACATGCCTCAGCCCACCAAGGAACCAGGGCATGGTACAATAAAGAGGAAGAGCGAGGAGTGGAACATTCTGCGGTGGTATGGATAACGTTCATAAGATATTCTACCTGGTCATCACAACTGGAGAAATGTTGTTCATCAAAGGTCACCAGGGAGGAGTAAAGCCTCCAGTTGCCCTTAGAATGCTGCCATTTGGGTGTGCACAGAGGTGGGGTAGGAGTCAGCAAACGGGTTGCACACGAGAAATGGTCACTCTAGTATGTGTCAGAGAGAATGGACCACTCAAGGTGATGGGCAAGCTGGGCAGTGCAGAAGGATAGGTCCAAACTGGAATAGGTGAGTGTGGATTCTGACAGGAATGTGGGTGCCCCTATGTTAAGGCAGATAATAATAAGTTGATTGAGAAGGTCAGCCAAGAGGGCACATTCTGGGAGAACCCCAAAGAGGGTGGCGCGCATTACAGTCACCGAGACACAGAAAGGGATGAGGTAGCTGTCCAATAAGCTGGAGGAAGTCTGCCCTGATACATTGAATGGTGGAGGGATGAAAATGGTAAAAAGGAAAAAATGTCAAATGAGGAAGAAAAATGCTTGGAGCCAGGTAGTCAGGGAGATGGGTAGACTATGAACATCATCCTGGATGAGTAGCACGACTCCCCCATGAGATGAAATGCCATCCTCAGCGGGAAGGTCAAAGCGGACTGGGTAGAAATGTGAGAGCTAAAAGTGGCCATGAGGACGCAATTTTGTTTCCTGGAGGCAGAGTTCAAGTAAGTCCTCTTTCTCAGATCGAAGGCAGCAACCGTACCACTGAAGGAGAGTCATGACAAGGAAAAAATGAAGGTGTGTCACCTTGGCATCTGCCGAGTGCCAGCCTTCGAAGACTCACTGCTACAGGGCGCAGAGGCTGGAGTTTCCTGCTCCATGAGGTCAGAGGCATCGGCATCGGCATTCTCTTTCTATCAATCTGCGGAGTCCAGGACAGAAAAATGGTTGGTAGTGTGCACCAGCGACATGGAGGTCAGCTGGGTGAGGGTATTATGTGGTGACACCGTCAAAGAGGATCTCCAAATCACTGAAGGAGAAAACCATTTCCCTTTGTTGGACTTCCTGGAGCCTTTCTGGTTGGCAGAGGAGGACTCAGATGTTTGTTGGCAGGAGGGATATAGGAAGTCTTTGAGGGAGCTTTACTGCTGTCCTTTCCGGCCTGCCTGTTGTGTAGCAGGTGACTTCATCTCATGAGGCAGAAGTTCTGTGGCTTGTTGCACAGCTGGAGGAAAAGACGGGGACACTACCATGATGCTGCGCAATTTCACAACCATAGTGCTAAATTTGAGGTTGTATATCTGCATGGCCCTGTCCTTTGTGGAGCAAGATGTAGCAAGAACAGTACTGTAGGTGCCAAATGGTAGAATGCAGGGTTTCCGACTACTCAACAACGTGCGAGCGACCGGGTAAGGTACTTTTTCCTTCACCCATATTTCCGGGATAGCCTGCTAATCGAGATACACAGGACAATCTTTGGAGGAGGCGGTATGGTTGCCATTGCAGTTAATACTGTGGGGAGGAGATGGGTAATCACCGTCGTGAGCATCCCTACAACAAGTTACACATTTCATAAGAATTCCCAATTGCGAATAATGACTACCATTAGCCATAGAATGTAATGACAACAATGAAAATTTGTGCCAGACTGGGACTCGAACCTAGATTTCCTGCTTATTGCGAGCAGTCCCCTAATCATTTGGCTATCCATGCACAACTCATGGCCAGACCCAAATGTCCATATGTCGTCAACCATAAATCTATGATCTGTATTTGCACATCCATTATGTGTATTCCCGCACAGATCAGACATTGTGCTTGAAAGTTCCATGCCCCGTATTGGCAGGTAAATATGATAACACAATTGTGAATAATGACAACCATCAACTGTAGAATGGAATGACAACAATGAAAATTTGTGCTAGACCGGGACTCGAACCTGGATTTCCCGCTATCTGTGCACGACTCATGGCCAGACCCAAACACCTATATGTCACCAACTGTACATCTATGATCTGTACTCGCACATCCATTATGTGTATTCACATACAGTTCAGATGCACAGTTGACGACATATGGAAGTTTGGGTCTGGCCGCGAGTTGTGTATGGATAGCCAAATGGTAAGGCGACTGCTCACGATAAGCAGGAAATCCAGGTTCGAGTCTCGGTCCAGCACAAATTTTCGTTATCATCATTCCATTCTACAGCTGATGGTAGTCATTATTCACAATTGCAAATATATATGATGTGGTCACTACAGCGCATCGTCATCAGAACAATACTGGCATTGTATTATTGTGATTACCCATTTGGCCGGGTGTCGACACGACTCTCGAGAGTGGTTGTTACGATGACACTGGTAGCAGTGCATTGAGTTCGGAATGTATGGTCGTACTATGATAACTTCACAGCCTGCTTTGATCTTTGACAGGAGCACTACTCTATCAGAGTTGAGAAAAAGGGCACATGTGGGCAGTAAGGATGTATCTACTCTTCTAATCACCCGATGGACTGCACTGACACCCTGATCGGAAGGTACATTTGGATTTCTGCATCAGTCAGACCATCGAGCAGCCTAGTGTAAGTAACACCACGGGAAGAATTCAGCTTTCAATGGGCCTTGACAAGAACAGGATAGCTGTGGAGGAGAGAAGCTGCAAGCAGTTGTTGTGCTTGAGAATCAGAAGAAGCCTCCAAAAGCAAAGTGCCATTTCATAAACAAGAGCAGGATTTCACAAGGCCAGCAATTGCATCAACACATTTCTGAATAATAAACAGATTTATCACAGTGAAGGACTGACTGTATCAGTACATGAAATCAAGAGGAACCGTGGTGCAGCTGGTAGGGTCTTTGAATCATTAGCCTCATTCTGTTTACATTTGGTAGAGGCTGACAGTGAAAAAGATGATTGGCTCATTGTGAGAAAATCCCCCATGATAGCCAGCATTTCCAATGGCATGCTCCTTCCAATTGGGGGACCCCCCTCAGAAGGCGGCGCACCTGCCTTAGGTGATTTTACACACCTCAGGTCACACCTCCCGAACACCTGACTGAGGGATTAATTGGCAATTTAGGAAGGTAACAGTTCAGGCAATCACCCCTCCCTGGGCCTGGCCCTTATAAGGGGTATGTGAGAACCCTATCTGTCAACCTGGGGCTGGGAATTATACGTTACCCAGTAATCTGTTATGAGTCAGATGCGTGGGCTGGTCTTCAGGAACATATATGGAGGAAGAAGGAAAATAGGAACCTCAAATGCCGAAGCAGAGGAAGGATAGGAGAAGGGGAACGAAAAAAGAAAGAAGGAATGACAGACAGTGGAGAGACTATTCTAATATCAGTGACGGAATATGCAAAACACATTTCCAGCAACATTCCAGATTCCCCAAGGGGGATGAAGAGGAATATCAAGAGGACAGACATGCAGCATGGAAGGGAAAAAAAGCTGCAAAGGCTGGAGCTCTGTCGTCACCAAGCACAGAAGGGAAAAAAAGCTGCAAAGGCTGGAGCTCTGTCGTCACCAAGCACGGAAGGGAAAAAAAGCTGCAAAGGCTGGAGCTCTGTCGTCACAAAGCACGAATCCACCAAAGGGTGGGGAGCCCCCATGGGGTATATTTGGTGCTGGGAAAGCCACCATCAGTGACTGGGGAAGGGTGGGGAATCGGAGGGAAATTGAAAGCTTTTGCAACACAACTCATGAAAAAACTTTGCAACAAGGTCACAACTCCACTGTATCATTGTATGATAAAACTAATGACTGGAATTTCTCTTGGGTTACTCAGAGAACAAAAAGGTGTTCCTATTAGAAGTACCTTGATTCAAGAAAAGAGATTGCAACAGAAGAAACTTATGAATGATGATCCAACAAAACTGCCAGCAATGTCATACGACAATTAAAAATAAGTGGAGAAAAATTATCAGCCACTGTTGCTGCCACAGATGCATTCTTAGATGAGTTTGTAGACTTGATACCATCAGAAAAATCACTTGCTTCAGTACCTAGTTTATAATGCTGACAAAACACCTGAATTTCAAAGCACTCCTTACAAAACATCTCGTTTCAAAAGAAGAGTTGTGTGCATCATGTTTTAAAATGAATAAACAATGCCTTCCTGTTTTAGCCTGTAGCAATGTTGTGGTAACTAACAAATTACCTCTCATGGTAACTGGAAAGCCTGCGAAACCATGAGCCCTCAAAGCCATAATTATCAAAGCTCTTCCTGTTTATTACAAAAAAAAATCAAAGTAAAGCTTGGATGACTGGTGTTTTGTTTAGTGAATGGTTTTAGATACAATTTGTCCCCTGTGTTAGAAGATTCAATACAGAAAATGGACTGCCATCTCGAGCTCTACTTTTAATTGACGATTACTGACAATGCTCCAGCTCATCCTTCGGAAATGCAGCTACTCAATGAGTATATCAAAGCTCTTTTTATTTTTGCCGACAAATGTAACCTCTATTTTGCAACCAATGGATCAAGGCGTGTTACAAAACCTTTAAGTTCAATAACAATAAAGAAGCTCCTACAGTTTCTAAATGAAGGACGTAACTGTTCCACCTCAGGACATCTATCTACTGGCTAGCTGAGGCTTGTGACAAAATGAACAAACATTTACAACAAACATTGTGGAAGAAATTGTGGCCAAGTCTCATGTTTGAAGAAATCCCATCCATTCCAGGCCCAGACAATAGTAATATCCTTCAACTTGTTCAAGAAATCCCAGTGTTCAAGAACACAGTGGAAAACTGCCTTCAAGAATGAATATGAGTCAATGATAACAATCATCAAGAAATTAGTGATGAAGCCACTGTCTCTGCAGTCCAGAATCTACTGATGATAACTTTGAAGATGAAGACAGTGAAGAAGAAGACACCCCTAAACATATTGTGCAACATTCTGATGCTGCAGATGCTCTTGAATTGACATTACACTAAGTAGAACAGCACATTATTGCCGCACCAACAAATGTGATGTTTATGCGGCACTGGCTCAACATTGCATCATCATGCAGACTCACTTCTTTATGACAAAAGAAGATTACAGATTTTGCAAGTTACTATAAGTGAAAATTACAGTACTACTTCATAAACTTGTGATAAAGTACTATAGTTACCACTGGAATGAACATTTCTTTTCAATAAATTGTGTTTCAATAATTGAGTTGTTCAGTGCTGTATCATAATAAAATCCTTTCCTTACACTAAAAACAAGCTTTTTTTTTAATTTTTCCTTCTTCTCAGTCTTTTTTCGTATTCTCCAAAATTTCAGATATGCAGGGTTTGGATTATTGGGGCTCTATTGCATTGTAACATACGTCTTAATGAAACAGAGAAAAACAAACAGAGACACTATGAGAATATTACTAACTGTATTACAAATGTATTAAATCACATAACACAAACAGAATTTATATTGTTGATAAATGTGTCAGACAGCTGCATTGTGCAGATAAACTAGTTGAATTTAGTACATTACCCATGGCAAATGCACTTGGGAGTTAAACATACAGCACTAGGCCAATAAAATTTGATAAATGTTGTAAGATTATCAGCAACATTCATGCTGAAGGAGGATACATTGTCCATCACATTAATGTGATCACTTGCCAAAGGCCTGAATAATTACCTTTTGCTGTGCGAACAGCTGTGAGACAAGCAGGAATAAAGGCAGCGAGGTTCTGGAAGGTACTGGCATGGATGTGGAGCTGTGCTGACTCCAGTGTTGTGACCAGCTGTGCTAGGTTTATCAGTTGAGGATTAATGGCATGAACTGTCCAACTCAGGTGATCCCACAGATTCTCAATTGGGCTTAAATGTGGGGAGTTCGATGGCCAGGGGAGTATGATAACTCATCTGTACTCTTTGAACCACGCAACATACACTGTGAGCCGTGTGACATGTTGCACTGTTCTACTGATAGGTGCCATCATGCTGAGCAAAAACGAAACTGTGTGTAGGGGTGAACATGGTCCCCATGGATACAAGTATGCTTGTGTTGATACATCGCACCTTCCAGAATGATGAGATCACCCAGGGATTACCCTGAGGCCTTGACTCTTTGGACTATTCTTGCAGGCGGTTTACTTCCAGATGTTTTATGCCATGTCACCAACAGACATCTGACAAATGGAGAATAAAATGTGATTTATTTAAAAAGGTCATCACCACCACTCAGTTGCAGCATTGGCATGTAAATTCCAGCCTTTGTCGCTGATGAACAACAGTCAGCATGGGTGCACGAACCAGGTGCTTGCTGCAGATGCTCATACATAGCAACAGTCCCTGAACAGTTGTGGAGGAGACACTGTTGGTGGCTCCTTGGTTTGTCTGGGTGGACAGCTGCTCAACAGTCGCATGTCTATCTGCCCATACACATCTCCACAGCTGTTATTCACTCCTGTCATCTAAGGCCCATGGTGCACCATAGTTGCCTCAGTGCCAGTTTGGATAGTGCCATTTTGGCATGCAGTGTATACTTTAATCATGGCAGTTTACAAACTTAGCCATTTTGGAAATTCTTCCATCCAGGACTAAAAGCCAATGGTCATCAGGCAAATCACCCCCTCCCAAATTCATGTCCCTATGTAACCTTCAGCTTGTGCTGCTCACCTTCAGCTTTGACAACCATGTATCACATGCCTAGCCCATGCACTGCCACCCCTCCTTCTCACACCCCCAGCTGCCAAACTGGCTGCCTCCCACCCAGGCACTAGTCACCCAACTCCGACCCCTCTCCCTGCCTGCTGCCTCTCTCACTCTATTACTCAAATCTTCCACAACCTTATCTACCTGCTGAAATGCAGCATTGTGCATCCAGCTGGTGCAATGTAGAGACATAGGTGCAGTCTGTGTGAAAAATCGACACATGGTTGTGGGTGCAGGCTGGAAAGGAGTCACAAGCATAAGGTAAACGCGATGGTCGAACGGCATCGACAAGTGTTTACCGCTCGTGCCACGTAAGTCGTATTGGAAGAACAAGGAGTATTTATGTATCTTACAGTGTTTTATATCGTTGATTATTGTAACGAGAAAAAAGAAGAACAGTTGAAAAACTGTTAATTGTAATTCATGTATTGGACTTCAGAGAAGCAGGATATGTGCATAACTGCTGGTGGTTATTAAGCCAACTATATTGTAAATGTTAACATTTATTTATAAGTCATATTATAAAATATGACCTATAAATACAGTAGCAGGCGTCATCTCTATTACTTAAAGATATGGTAACAGCTGTTATTCCATGATTTATTGAAAGAGGGATGTACAGAAACTGAAAATGGAACAGTTTAATCCTTAATGATACAGATGTTTGTGGAATGAAATTCCAAACAAATAAAAACAATGTACAGGTATGAAATTCTGAAGCATCCAGATAGACAATAAAACGAAGAGGCACCATCTAGTAGATTTATCTACCCCCCCCCCCCCCCCCACACACACTCCAGCTCTCTCTCTCTCTCTCTCTCTGTTTCTGTGTGAGTCCATATGGCGGCTGTTGTTGAACACTTCTGCATTCAGTAAAAGTCGACAGACTCCCAGCAGATCCTCCTTAGTTACTCATAAGGAGTAATCCAACAACTTGAATATAAATACAGACTTTAATCTTCTCTTATGATATAGTGACTGACTTGTATTGAGTCTAACATACGAGGGCTATCCACAAAGTACATTACGTTTTGGAATTAAAAATAAATAAAGTATTGGAAATTTTTTTATTATATACAGATGAAAGCCACACTTAAATACTACTTTTCTACATAGTTGCCATTTAAATTAAGGCACTTATCGTAGCGATGGACGAGCTTGGAAATTCCTTCGTTGTAAAATTCGGCCGCCTGCGCCTTCAACCACGTAATGACTGTCTTTTGGGACAGAAAAGGTGTGATTTTTGTGGATTTCCTGGAAAGAGGCACTACAGTAAACTCTCAAAGGTATTGCCAAACTCTGCACAACCTCAGAAGAGCAATACAAAACAAGCGCAGGGGAAAGTTGGGCTCAAAGATCTTGCTGATTCACGACAACGCCCGGGCCCACACGGCAAATGCCACTCGTGAAGTTCTCGAATCTTTTAAGTGGGAGTTGTTTCCTCATCTGCCGTACAGTCCCGACCTGGCACCGAGCGACTTCCACTTATTTTCAGCAATGAAGTGGTTGGCTATGTAGCGTTTTGATGACGACGCACAGCTTCAAGAAGAGGAAACCACGTGGTTGAAGGCGCAGGCGGCCGAATTTTACGACAAAGGAATTTCTAAGCTCGTCCATCACTATGATAAGTGCCTTAATTTAAATGGCAACTATGTAGAAAAGTAGTATTTAAGTGTGGCTTTCATCTGTATATAATAAAAAAAAATTCCAATACTTTATTTATTTTTAATTCCAAAACGCAATGTACTTTGCGGATAGCCCTCGTATTAGTGACCCAATGAGCATCCTTACTATGTACATCAATGCAGTTGACATTATTGTCCTTCAGATGTTCAGATCGTCAACATTCCTTGGAGCAGCATACGGCACGGAGGTCTCTTTGCTGCACTTGTGATGATGCCAGGTGCAGCCTGACTAACCTCAGCACTGCATGAAGCCCAAAAGAAATACCTCAGACAAACACACAGAACAATAACAGAACATAATATAATGAATCAAGGATTGTAAACAGAGATAACTTTAATTCTTGAGATGATGATATCCCATTTCCCACTAACGCAAAATTTGTCACACTTGTTCATTTATTTTCTACTAAAGTACAGAAGTTTATGAGTAGTCCACTAACTTTAATGAGAATCATTACCGATAAAACCATGCAAAATCTCATATCCTCTCAACAAACACACACGTGTACTGTTACACTGTGCCAGCTGAGTAAACAATGCCTGGTCTGCAGCTCTGCAGCCTGACTGGGGTGTAGGGTTTCACTGGGTGGAGTGGGAGAGGGGACAAAGAAGGCAAGGAGTGAGAGGGAGACTTGGGGAAGGGTAGCCAATGATAGATGCTTGGGACAGGAATGTGGGAGGGAGAAGCAGCATGGGAATGGGACAGGAATGTCTCATTTGCACCAGTGAGGTTTTGCAGCAGCACCAGATGATGATGATGTGGAATAGAGGACTGGGGTCGTGTGAAAGAACAAAGGAAGGGAAGATTGCATTGAAGAGGTTATGGGTGCAGGATGAGTGAAGTTGGCAGAGTCAATGTGAGTACTGGGCACGGGGCTACAAGAAATTGTGGCCAGGAGGCTTACGGGGATGAAATGGAATTTATCCCACGGAAGCATGGATGAGAATGTTATGTAAAGAAATCTCTCCTGAGACCTTGGAATTTGCATACTTATGTGTCAATACATTTGCTTCCTAATCATTTTTACAATAAATAATAAGACTGAATTTAGGGTGAATTGTGAATTTCATAATCACAATACTAGAAGTAGACATAACTTCCAAAGATACTATAGATCCCTGCTTAGGGTTCATAATGAAGTTATACATTCTGCAGCAAAAGTCTACAAAAATCGCCAGTAGACATCAGGCAGGAAATTGGAAATCCTCAGTTATTAATTAAACACAGAGTGTATTATTAGTCACCCCCACAATTTATTAGAATATTTGTACTTGAGGATGTAATTTCTGGTTACACTAATATTAATATTGTATGAGTTTCTAACTTTTCCAGAATATAGGCAGCTGATAGTGGTCTCTGAAGTTAATAATGTTACAGAAACATGTTGTGTGAAGTGATAGATAAAAACAGCAGTTGGGTATATAAGAAGAAGAGCAGTGGTTTTCTCTTAAAAGCAATTTCTTTTCTCAGTTTAAGTTATATAGAAATAATTTCCACAATTATGAGCAAGAGTAGATTAGCACTTCGTTATTTTCTGGTATTTCCTTAACAGAAGTAGCCCTCAGTGGCTGCTTCTGCTCTGATCCCACTGTGAGACAAGATGATCAGTTCCTTCATGTAAAACATTTGTGAGTGCCTATGGAACCACAGTTGTACCCAGGTGTGCACCTCTTCATCTGAAGCAAATCAATGGCCATTGGCTCCAAAAATAAAGAAATAGCATGAGGAGAGATTGGGATTATATGTAGGATGTGTAAGGGCTCCCCAGCCACACTTCTGCAGTGCATGTGAAACAACCTAGGCAACATGTGGGTGGGTATTATCCTGCCACCAGTCAACATTCCTAAACTTTGGATTTGATGGTGTGCTTCAATGTCTGCAAAGTGTCTGTGTATCAATGTGAATGAAGTGTGATGCCATGTCCCACAAAGTCAATGAACAGTAGGCCCTTACAGTTAAAGAAAAAGGTCATCATGGCTTTCCCAGAGCTGCCTGCTGTTTGAACTATGTTGCAGAAGTTTTGCTGGGAAGGCATTATACATCCTCCATGGTGATGGTGTGCTTCAATGTCTGCAAAGTGTCTGTGTATCAATGTGAATGAAGTGTGATGCCATGTCCCACAAAGTCAATGAACAGTAGGCCCTTACAGTTAAAGAAAAAGGTCATCATGGCTTTCTCAGAGCTGCCTGCTGTTTGAACTATGTTGCAGAAGTTTTGCTGGGAAGGCATTACACATCCTCCATACAGTCTCAATCTCTACTCATGTGATTTCCCTATTTCTGGAGCCCTGAAAAAAAGACATTCATGACCATCGATTTGCTTCAGATGAAGAACTGCATATGTGGATGCAAACACCGATATTTTTCCGTGGAGGCACTGATTGTATTTTCTCAGTGGGATAAATGTATTAACAAATATGGTGATTACTTCTGAAAAATAAATAGTTTATTGCTTTTTTCCATATCTCTTATTTTCATTTGACTAGTACTCATATAACTTACATCGTTCTGCATTCCTAAGCTTATCCTTCATGACAGGATTTTCAGAACATCATGTGTATATGGATGGATGAATGAATGACAACATTATGAAAAGGATAGATTGCTACTCACCATATAGCAGAAATATTGAGTTGCAGATGGGCACGTCAAAAAGGCTGTCAAACAAGTAAGCTTTTGGTGAAACAGGTATTCATCAGAATTACATGACGTATTTGCCTAATGCCGATGGAGGTCTTTTTGGCCAAAAGCTTACTTGTTTGACAGCCTTTCTGAATTGCCTGCCTGTGACTCAACATCTCTGCTACATGGTAAGTAGTAATCTATCCTTTTCTAATATTGCCTATTCCATCCTGAATTTTTCATCGGATGGATGAATGATTATTTAAAGCAGAAGTTTTGTATTGTGGAAGCATAGGAGACCGAGATGATTTTCTGGCAATATAATAATTTATTGTGTTCACATATGCTGTCCTGCTAATAAAATTGTGTTGAATTTGATCAGAGAGGTAGATTTCTTTATAAGAAAGGATATGACAATCTCTCTCTCTCTCTCCATTATCTTTTAATACAGGGTGATTCAAAATTTCTATTACATGTTTCTTGGGGTTGTAGAGGGGACTTAGTAAATGAAGTATAGAAGTTATGATATGGAAACCATGTCCACAAATGCACCATTTGGATGTAACGTCTATCTGAGCATTGGACCACTGTGAATCTCCCACTTCACAGTATGCACACAGTGGAGACAATGAGCTTTTACCTGTGTGCCGAAGGAGCACATGGCAAGAGCAGTGCTTCAAGTACTTGCTCTTGGGTTCCCTTCTATGTGACAAAGGACGCCCTCTTCCAAGTTGAGAGCACTGTGCAACTGTATAGCATCACAGCCAACCCTCCTACTTTCAAACATACAAATTTCTTGCAGCTACTGTTGTGCTCAGACGAAGGCTATTATGTGGTGTCATAAATACAACAGGAGCTGAAGACGGCATCCTCTTCTTAGCTTGTTTGTGTACTGTGAAGTGGGAGATTTGAAAGTGATCCAATATGCAAACTTATTTTATATCCAAACAGTACATTTCTGGACATGGGTTCCTTATCAAAACTCCATTTACTAGGCCCTCTGTATTTTTATTTTGATGATTAGTCATAAGAAATTATTAAAAACAATTACTGTTTAAATGTAATTTTGAAACATGTGAAAAGAAATCTTACCTTGAGTGTAAGAATCATCTGCACAAGGTTTGCATGTGGTGGTGGGTATGGTATTCCAAAATAAATGGTATTTCGAAAAAACAACAGGTAGCCAAATAAAAATGCGAGATTGATTAAATGGCTTGATCTGCAACAAAGACAACACAAATTAATCACTAAACATTTAACATTCAAGCACTGATGACACTGTAATAACAGGGATGACAAATATAGAAAAGAAGTTAGTTACCAAACATACGTAATATGGTTAAATAAAACCAATGTAACAAAATATGTAACATTATAACCCATAATAAACTGTTTCTGAACCTGTAGCTATATTCCTAATGCACCTAATATTTGATGTGTGTGTGTGTGTTGTGGGGGGGGGGGGGGGGGGGGGTGCACTCACACCTGAATGTGCCAAGTATTAGGTGCTACATGAATCACTATAAGGCAAAACAAAAACGGTGAGACAATCAACACTGAATTACTGATTATTATAAACTGCTAAAAAACAATTTTGTACCACCCTCATCACTTTGGTAGTTTGTGTGTTTTCTGGCAGAAACATCTTTTTCAATGTGTTTTTCACCACAGGAGCTTGCTCCACAAATTCATCTGCACATTGGAGGAAAAAGTAAAACTGCATCCTCACCACAGTTCAGCAGAGCATTCAGTATTTCCAGTCACGAAAGGAACAATATAGTGTGTGCACATTGTTCAGTCTGTCAACGTCCTTGAAGGTCCATTTTAAGCTTCAACTATGTTCAAATTGTTGCTTTATGACAAGAGCAGTTGTCAATGTGCAAAGTTTTCCACAGAACTGATGTACACCACAGCAAAGTAATTTGAGCACAATAACTGAAAATCTACACTCAACCACATGATGCCCTATTCCTACAAAATTACACTGCATGAGTACCCCTCCAGAAAATCCAGCAAACCCCGTGTGCTGCCTTTTTGGAGCCAAACAGTATGCAACTATTTCCATTAAAAACAACAGTATAGCACCTGCCTTCTCCCCAGGCACTGTACTGTGTAAAGTAGGTGGACTGGAATCTGTAACAATGGTGTCTTAACAGAAAAATGCAGAATCAGCCTGATACCTAACAGAAGTGCATGGAGGTGGCCAGCTACCAATGCATGTTTTATGCACACAGTCCCAAGATCTCAGCAAGGAGGCAGGTTAGTCATATTTGGGCCAGTATCATGGATGGATGTTGGACACCTCTCATTGGTGTCAAGGGTAAATTGAGGCTCTGCTCCACTCACGGGCCTCCAATCTATTGTCCTCCTCTACAGTCAACATTTTAGCAACGAGTTTTGTCTTCCATGATGATAATACGTAAGCACACTGTGCTCACTACATGTAACTTGCTGTGTCAACACAAGAACCTTCCTCAAACACTGGATGCTATCAGCAATATCTCCAGCACATTGAGGACAGTGAGCCAAGGGACATATATATACAAACACACACTCTTGCCAGTAGTGACTGACAGGGGGACAAAAGGTTCAATGCTTTGAGAACCCAACATAATCACCAGGCTATCATTAGTTCAAGCAGTTTGCAGAGCACACTGGTGAGGCAAATAGCCAGTAGCAGTCTGTGTGAGACAACCATATTAACTCATCAATGTGAAGTGAAAACAGCCTCTAGCCACATATCATTGAACAACATGAGTACATGGAGTCCAAGTAACATTCAGACTTTGGATCATCTGATTATTAACTGAATAAGGGCCTGGGACTATACTGTGTGGCAAGTCAAGGGCCCGACAGTTTCCGAACAGTGAAAGGTTCATTATATAATTTGGCATGAAGGGGATAAAGAGTACGGAGATGCCTTGAACTTGTCTTTTATGTATTCAAAAGGTGGCCAGGTAAGAAGATGCTGATGCTGTTGCAAAGTGTGTTGCAAGATGTTCAGCAAGAACTGACACATCGGTAGACGTATCACCATGATGAAAGAGACAAGTTGATATTTGGCAGCCCACAAGAGTACAGAGATTGGCTCATACCTTAGCAAAGCTGCATAAACATGAGGGTGATCTGTAAAGCATGTCACTTCAGACATAGCAGAACCCATCAGTGATCTTGAGTAACTGTTGCAATGTCTGATCCAATATGGCACAGGCCCATGGGGAAAGGGGCCTATAGAAAGGAGAATAACAGCTCCAATGGCATGGGTGACGGCATCGGAGAAATCTCTCACACCTTCATAGCACTCTGACAAAGAGGAGGTGAAGGAAACACCAGAAGTATAGAATTGCCAGTTGGTTCTTTGAAGAGCCCAATGTGGTGACTGGTCTTTTGGGAGGTGACAATAAAGTGACAGGATCACCAGAAAGTGGTCTCTATCACAAAGACTGTCATGTGGCAACCACCGTAGCAAAGCCATATGATTGGAAGAAGAGATCATAAGGTAAATAGCTGAACAGGTGCCATCAGTGGTACTAAAGTAAGTATGAGGAATGTCATTGAGGAGATACACACCAAGATCGAAAAGAAGCTGGTCAATCAGATGGCCCCTACAAGATGATGTGGTACTTCCCCACAGGGGATGGTGTGCTTTGAAATCCCTAAGTAGGAGAAAAGGGGGGGGGGGGAGAGTTTGTGGATTAAGGTAGTCATCTTGAGGTATCTTACATGCCCTGCCTTGAGGTAAATAAATATTGCAAATGATTATTGCTGGGGTTATTCATAATTGCACTTCTATTGGTTCCTTTGCGGTATGGAGGGGAACCCACTCACTGACTACATCTGTGCGAACCAATGCACAGACCCCTCCAAATGTTCTCTCAGGGCCAATCTGGGTTTGACACAATGAAATAACAACAGTGGCAGCAGCAGCAGGGGGAGGAGGAGGAGGAGTAGTAGTAGTAGAAGAAGTAGTAGTAGCAATAGCAGTAGCAGGAATAGTAGTAATTTTATTCACCTTTGGATCACTTTTACAAGAATATCGGACATGTCTTGGTATTCCAGTTACGAACAACAAAAATAATGTAATATATATACAATAAGGTTTAGAATGACAAGGGTGGGTCAGACTATTGGCCATGGCCTTATAATAGGAACCATCCTGCCATTTGCCTGAAATAATTTGGGGAGAACATGGAAACCACTCTGTTTAAAACAGTGCTACCTCGTTCAGTTTATCCCTGGTGTACAACAATGTTTTACAAAGAAGTTATTTAACAATGTAAAAGGCTAATGCTACATTGTTCATTCATTTACTATTCATTGCTCTCACTTTACACACATTGTTTCATAACACTTCACCCACTATCAACTGATGCCAGGACCATTTTGTGTACTGCAACTTCCCATTTGCTAGCCTGGAAAACTGAGTCTGCATCCCTCTATAATGAGCGAGATCTTGAGCACAGAAAGAGGATAAGAAGTCAGTATTATACATTGCATAGCTTTTGGAGTAACTTTTTCCAAAAAAGAAAATAAGAAGGGAAAATATAGTGTGAAGGTGTTAAGTGGAATGATAAATCTCTCATTATCATTATTTGAGTTTTATATTTATTTTTTCTTGGTAAATGTAAATTCAGTTGCATGGTCCTGGACAGAGCTGTTTGTGTAGTAATTATCGATGTTATTTTTAGTGTGCACAAAGGGTAAATGAACTCAAATGGTGTAGTTAAAATCCTCACTGTTTTGAACAGATCTTTACAATGAGGTTGACTACTATTTTGGTTATTATTCTTCTGATGTTTTCATGGAGTTTGAAAACTGTTCAGATTTTGTGCATTTGTTCTCCACAAAAGAATTCCACAGATAAGAATAGTATGTAACTAAAAGACTCTGACTGTTACACACTGGTGACAGAACTCCAAAGGCATAAAATGCTAATGAAATTCTATTTGCAGATATCTTCATGTGTTCACACCACATTACTGCAAATCATTGTTCATTCCTAGCAATTCTGTATTTGTTACACTGTTTATAGAGGTGCATTTACATTTAATTTATCAATGTGATTTTCCTTCTTCAAATTGAAATTCATGGCATTAGCTTTCTTTACACTCTGTATAAATTTATTGCTCATTGACTACTGCCTTGAGTCTTTCATCTGCTTCCTCTGGCAAGGTGTTTTCCTTTTCTGTGACTATAATATTGTTATCATCAGAAAAGAGAAATTTTTGCCCATGGGAAAGTCACTTATGTATATCAGGAAAATTATTGGTCCTAAAGTCCTACATTAATATATTTTGGTTATTAACATTTTACTAAAAGTTTGGACTTATTTGAGGTACTTGTTACCTCTAAGTAATCTGCTAGGTACGTGCAGAACCAGTCATTAGTTACCTCTCTTATTCCTTGTGCTTCTTGCTTGTTGAGTAGAATCTTTTGTTCAACAGTACCTAAAGCCTTAGACAGATCTAAAAACATGCCTATGACACACTCATATTTGTCAAGTACAACTTTTGTGAATTCTGTTACGGCTGATTCTATACGTCTACAACTTTGAAAACCAAACTGTGATTCATTTAAAAGATCATGTTTATTCGAGTAACTCATTAACCTGTCATTCATAATGGATTCTATTATATTTAAGAATGGTGACAGTAGTTGTGGACTGGTAATTTTCTCTGTCTTCTGCATTACCTTTTTATAGTGGAGGTAAAACTCTTGCCTATTTTAAATACTCTGGACATTTCCCTGATGTGTACAATTTATCTAATATGTTTGTAAGGGAACTTGTACACTCTCTATGCACTATTTTAGTTCACACATTGGTACTTCATCTACGTCTACTGACTCCAATTTTTTTTTTAGATTTTGTACAGTTCTGATTTCATTATCTGTGGTTGGTAATAACATCAATGTACTTAATGTACAATTATTTACATATGTTATATTTATTTTTGGGAAATTTTTTTTATAACTTGTCTGCAGTACTTGAAACATGGCCATTCACATTGTTAAACGATGTAGAGCATTTATTACTTTATTACCTTCACTTATTAGTGTTTATTGTGCACAGAAACCTTTTGATATTTGGAGAATAGGTAACAGTGAAAAGTGTTTCTTTGACAGTAACATAGATCGCAGAAAAGGAGGAAACTATTTGTTGTGGTTATGGCAGGTGACATTAGTATCCATTGCAGATCCATTGAATCGTCATGTTAAGAGTGTCCAGGGTAGATGTGAAGTGGCCAGGATGACAGATCACACCCCAAGATTGTTGTCTGTTACTGGTGGGATTTAAAGAACATCCGTGAACTCTGGTTCAGAGTCTGATGGTGTGGGGGCAACAAGCACCTGGCACCAACAATCCATGGCTCCCTGTCACCACTGCACATCAGATGAGAATGCAGCTTCTCCAGCTGAGTAAACAGAGTTGAGGTTCCTGCAGGAACCATGAGGGGTGAAGACCAATTGGTCCCATGGTCTAAGTCACTTGCATGCCTACCAGAGGTTGACGTCAAAAGAGTAATTATTCCAGGGTACTGCTGACAACCTGGTTACAGTAATACGAAAGATTGATATCACCAAGACAGGATACAAATAATCAGACTTTTTCCATTGGGGAGGATGGCAATTTCTGCTATTGACTCTGGAAGGTGGACATGCACAAGGTGAGTTTTTGTGATGTTGCCGACTACAGTCTCCACAAACTGGGTTGTATGTACACTGGGAAGAAACACACTAGATCCATTGACATTTAAAGCACTGCATCGAGGGTGGGTAAAATATGACTGCACATCACAGCAATAAATCATGATTTTGACTTTCTCTAGAACCAAATTCTACTCAAACGCAAGGATGAATACCCCACTGTCAAACTTGTTCCAGGCAGGCCCTGATGTACACTATATTCAAAATGGATCCCATGCCTCTCCAAGGTTCACATAGTTCTTCATCCAACAGTAGTGTTAAGTCCTGGTGAGATATGATACCATGTACCACTTTTAGACTATTATGGGGTATTACAGAAACAGTTACATCATTGAATTTTTTATAAGACAGTAAAGCCTAGGGCTGGGCAGGATTCACCACTGTAATTGAAATGGAACCACTTTGTTTTTACTAAGGAAAGAAATTTCTCCAAATACAATTTTAGTATTCCCCACAAAGAATATTATTGACTTAGCAGAGAGACGAGGCTTTCTGTCTGTCCAGGTGCAGACCAGGAACTCAGGGGAGGAAGTTTCTGCAAACCACTTCGTTTTGCTTTTCTACCATGGTGTGGCCATGGAGGGAAAGTTGCTAGGGACATAACAATCCATACTGAAGAATTCTGGTCTGTCTGAAGAGACTGCCAGAGCCTCACACATACAGCTATTAGTTTAGGTCCTTTTAGGGTGCCAGATATCTGACTATACTAAATGGGGGCTCTCCCCATGGTTGCCACCCAGCCATCTGGCTTGATGGCCCTGTGCCCCCCCAGTGGACAGTGGACTTGATCTGTTGGGGGTGGGACGAAAACAGCTCAGGTGTAAACAATGCATTCCCTGCTTAGTCAAGGGGTTACAAGCGTATGGGTGCCTGACAACCACACTGGGTACTGGATACCTTTCCCTGCACAATCCACATTTCTGGTTTTTTTTTTTTTGATAAGTTGGAGTTCAAATCCAGACGTGGAAACCAAACATAAGTTAACCAAAGTAGGTGGTATAAAATAACAAAACAAAGTGGGAAAAGTCATACTTGATGTTATACAAGCAAGCTATGTTGTCAGCATGGAAACTGTCATAGAGACAAAGTCTAAGGAAAGATATAATCAGAAAAGATTGCAGCACAGAAAAGAAGTAGTACTGCAATGGGTTGGAGGCCAATGCTCACCACACGAGTGCACACAATAGATGTGTGAGCCCTGTCAGTTGATAAGGTCCTGATGCACCATCCTGTGAAAACAATGGGTCGTCATTAATGTCCGAGACGAGATTACGCGTCACTATTTCATGTCACTATGCAAATCGATAGAAATACAGACAGCATTGTCTGTAACTTCAGATGGTAAAGAAATGGTTGTTTTCAACAAATTAAACGTAAAATTGATAACTCAACTCTTTTTTATCTTAACACTGAACTATTGTGAATTTCTTAAGTCCAGTCACAGGTTACCATGATCACACCAGTTACCATCACAATCCCAAGACATTGTTGTTGTTTTTGTTGTTGTAGTCTTCAGGCCAGAGACTGGTTTGATGCAGCTCTCCATGCTACTCTATTCTGTGCAAGCTTCTTCATCTCCAAGAACCTACTGCAACCTACATCTTTCTGAGTCTGCTTAGTGTATTCATCTCTTGGTCTCTCTCTATGAATTTTACTCTCCACACTGCCCTCCAATACTAAATTGGTGATCCCTTGATGCCTCAGAACATGTACTACCAACCGATCCCTTCTTCTAGTCAAGTTGTGCCACAAATTTCTCTTCTCCCCAATTCTATTCAGTACCTCCTCATTAATTATGTGATCTACCCATCTTGATCTTCAGCATTCTTCTGTAGCACCACAGTTTGAAAGTTTCTATTCTCTTCCTGTCTAAACTATTAATTGTCCATGTTTCACTTCCATACATGGCTACACTTCACACAAATACTTTCAGAAAAAGACTTCCTGACACTTAAATCTATACTCAATGTTAACAAATTTCTCTTCTTCAGGAACACTTTCCTCGCCATTGTCAGTCTACATTTTATATCCTTTCTACTTCACCATCACCAGTTATTTTGCTCCCCAAATAGCAAAACTGATCTACTACTTTAAGCGTCTCATTTCCTAACCTAATTCCCTCAGCATTACCTGATTTAATCCAACTACATTCCATTATCCTCGTTTTGCTTTTGTTGATGTTCATCTTATTATCTACCTTTTAAGACACTGTCCATTCCATTCAACTGCTCTTTCAGGTCCTTTACTGTCTCTGACAGAATTATAATGTCATCGGCAAACCTCAAAGTTTTTGTTCCTTCTCCAGGGATTTTAATTCCTACTCCAAATTTTTCTTTTGTATCCTTTACTGCTTGCTCAATATATAGATTGAATAACATTGGGGATAGGCTACAAACCTGTCTCACTCCCTTCCCAGCCACTGCTTCCCTTTCATGCCCCTTGACTCTTATAACTGCCATCTGGTTTCTGTACAAATTGTAAATAGCCTTTCGCTCCCTGTTTTTTACCCGTTGCCTTCAGAATTTGAAAGAGAGTATTCCAGTCAACATTGTCCAAAGCTTTCTTTAAGTCTACAAATGCTAGAAACGTAGGTTCGCCTTTCCTTAATCTATCTTCTAAGATAAGTCATTGGGTCAGTATTGCATGTGTTCGAACATTTCTACGGAATCTAAACTGATCTTCCCCGAGGTTGGCTTCTATCAGTTTTTCCATTGGTCTGTAAAGAATTCATGTTAGTATTTTGCACCTGTGACTTGTTAAACTGATAGTTCGGTAATTTTCACACCTGTCAGCACCTGCTTTCTTTGGGACTGGAATTATTATCTTCTTCTTGAAGTTGGAGGGTATTTTGACTGTCTCATACACCTTGCTCACCAGATGGTAGAGTTTTGTCATGGATGGGTGTTCCAAGGCTATTAGTAGTTATAATGAAATGTTGTCTACTCCTGGGGCCTTGTTTCGACTTCGGTCTCTCAGTGCTCTGTCAAACTCCTCGCGCAAAATCATATCTCCCATTTCATCTTCATCTACACCCTCTTCCATCTCCATAATATTGCCCTCAACTACATCGCCCTTGCATAAACCCTCTATATACTCCTTCCCACCTTTCTGCCTTCCCTTCTTTGCTTAGAACTGGTTTTCCACCTGAGATCTTCACACAAGCAGTTGTCTTTTCTCCAAAGGTCTCTTTAATTTTCCTGTAGGCAGTATCTATCTCATCCCTAGTGATATATGCCTCTGCATCCTTACATTTGTCCTCTAGCCATTCCCGCTTAGCCATTTTATCCTTCCTATCAATCTCATTTTTGAGACTTTTGTGTTCCTTTTTGCTGCTTCATTTATTGTATTTTTATTATTCTCCTTTTATCAATAAAATTAAATGTCTCTTCTGTAACCCAAGGATTTCTACTAGCCCTCGTTTTTTTATCTACTTTATCCTCTGCTGCCTTCACTATTTCATCTCTCAAAGCTACCCATTCTTCTTCTACTTATTTCTTTCCCCCGTTCTTGTCAATTGTTCCCTAATGCTCTCTCTGAAACTCTCTACAACCTCTGGTTCTTTCAGTTTATCCAGGTCCCATCTCCTTAAATTCCCACCTTTTTGCATTTTCTTCAGTTTTAGTTTACAGTTCATAACCAATAGATTGTGGTCACAGTCCATATCTGCTCCTGGAAATGTCTTACAATTTAAAACCTGGTTCTCAATCTCTGTCTTACCGTTATATAATCTATCTGAAACCTTCCAGTGTCCCCAGGCCTCTTCCAAGACATAGTAGCCTCACAATCAAACATATGTAGTTGCAGTGTGTCACGTGAATGACAAGACCCCAGTACTTGCGTGGAGTTTCTTAAATAACTAAGTAGTCCAACCACTTAGCAAATTATAAAAATTGTCCATCATTCAAAATTAGCAAACAATTAATAAACATTATATATACCAAAAAATGTGGATTTAATTCCAGTCATTCTTAGACAACACATATGCTTGTTTGCCTCCTGTAGTCCTTGTTAACAATAAAAATCGTGAATGGCATTTACACATGAGATAGTTTACACAAAGAAAACACATACAAACATAAAAATATATTTATATGAGTAACATACAAGTGTTTGCAGTTGCCTTTTATGATGATGATGTTATTAATTACATTACCCACATCAATCCTAAATGGTTATTCACTTATATTATTGCTGTTTTAATTAAACTGAATTTTTCACTAAATATAAGTTAACATCAAGTATTCTACATGCATGGGATACAGAAATATGTGGGTTTGCATTTTCCAGTCATATTAACGTGATCACTTGTCATAAGCTTAAAGAATCACCTTTTACAGAGTGGACACTGCCACACATGCAGGAAGAGTGTTACTCAGATTCTGGAAGGTACTGACAGACATGTGGAGCCATGCCAGCTCCAGCACTGTCGTCAGCTGTGCTAGATTTCTCAGCTGAAGATCCATGGCGCAAATGCCTGAGGTGGTCACACAGATTCTCAATTGGGTTTAAATGTATGGAGTTTGGTGGAAAAAGGAGCACTGTAAACTTATCCTGGCATTCCTCGCACCATGCACCTACACTGTGAATTGAGACACATGTTGCACTGTTCTGTTGGCAGGTAACATCATGACGAGGGAAAAAAAAAAAGCTGCATGTAGGGTTCGACAAGGTCCCTAAACTTGTGTTTATCCATTGTGCCTTCCAGAATGATGAGATCATCCATGGACTGTTATGAAAACATTCTCCAGCCCACAATGCTCCCTCCTCCAGCTTGGATCCTTCTGAAAATTGTTGCAGGACCGTACCACCAACAGCCATCTGTCCAATGGAATATAAGACGTGAGGCACCTGAAAAGGCCACCTGTTGCCAATCAGTGAACATCCAGTTGCAGTACTGGCACGCAAATTTCAGCCTTTGTTGTCGATGAACAGCAGTCAGCATGAGTGTGTGAAACAGGCGCCTACTGCGGAGGCCCATATGCAGCAACATTCGCTGAATGGTTGCTGAGAAGATACTGTTAGTAGGCCTCTTTGTCCAAATACACAGTCAGTTGCTCAAAAGTTGGCCACACAGATCTCTACAATCTTCGTTCATCCATTATCTACTACCTGTGGTCCACCATAGTTGCCTCGGCGCTGGTTTTGGACAGTGTTATTTTGCCATGCATGGTATACCTTAACCACAGCAGCTTGTGAACAGTTTAGCAACTTAAATGTTTCAAAAATGCTTCCACACTTAGCCAGAAAGCCAATTACCATGCCATTTTGGATGTCAGATAAATAGCTCCATTTCTGCATAATGTACTATTTTCAGCATCCCCCCCCCCCCCCCCCCCCCCCCCCGCACCGCTACCCACCTGACATGCTTTGTATACACTCAACTGCTAATGCTGCCACCCGCTGTCTGAGAGTGATCACTTGTCAAAAGCTTAAAGAATCACCTTTTACAGCAGTGGTCACGTTGACGTGAGTGGACCACTTATAATATGTTGTCATTATAATCAGTGTAAATGTAATATAATCATGTGCTCATTTGACATAATTACTGTTGTAGCACTAGAATCAAAAGCTGTATTGACTTGGAATTTTAGCCAATCATAGTTGTAGGCATTGTCTGTTATTTGAGACATTGTATGCCGATCTACCTATTTGTATTTATGAGTAATTATTGTTTTTATAGGCTGTGAAAATAATTTGCACTATATCTCCATTAATTATTGACACACACTGTAAGAGTTGTTAAATTTGTCTCATCAAGATGAAGAAAATGAAGTACCCAGATTTTCTGTAGCTTTACTATATTGCATGGAAATTAACGTTACACTGAATAAAACATATTTTTCTTTAAGCGGTCTCGGTCATCACACTTGGAAGCTTTTCAGACTAATCCATTCATAGTGTTCAGGAGAGCCTTCAGGGATGTGGAACAAGTCAAGGTATACATTAACATGAGACAAGGAAATCATAGAAACTTAATCTGTATACTCTATTAACAGCAAACCATTACTTCACCATTTAGAGCTACTCATGCTTATGACAACTAAATATAATCAAGTAAATTGCAAAGAAAGCTGCTACTTTGAAAAAAAGCTACAGCATCCTCAGTTATACTTTATAGACACTGTTTACCTATTATTACAGTAGTGATAAAATACACCCAATTACAATGGTATTTTCCAAGAAAATGAGTACTACAAGCAGTATTCAATAAGTAATGCAACGAACTTTTTTCTCAGGCAGTTCCCATTGAAAAAATGTGGAATTTGTTGTGGGACACTGTGGAATATTCCTGCTTCTGCCTCTACATTTTCATGAAGTTATGATGGTTGGCGGCACTATATGCAGCCTTCAAAATAGCATCTGTAATGGAGGTGCATTTCAAGCAGAGAGCTCAAACCTGTAGTATCTCCTACGTGCTGGTCATTCGCACATAGCTGTGATTCCTACAAAGTTCGAAAATGCAAACACTCTCATTCAAGGCGACTGACACATCACAATCAAACGCCTCACAGCACAACTGCACACTTCTGTTGGTATTGCAGAAAATGTAGTCCACCAGTTGGGGTGCTCAAAGGTTTGTGACTGCTGAGTTCCTTGTTGCCTCACAGATGAAAATGGCAAAACATGGTGTGGCGCCACACTACCTCTCTTCCAAAGAGAAAGTTGAAAGCCTCACCCTCAGCCGGTAAAGTCATCCTGAAGATCTTCTGGGGCTCTGAAGGGGTTACTCTGTTTGAAGCTCCATTTCCTGGATTAACATATACTAAGCATTGTCATTCTGCCTAATCTTAAGCTTTTGTAACATCCAATCCCTTTATTATTGAATGAGATTTGCTGTTAATATTACAGGACCTGTTTAGAAATGACTAAAATTTATATATTATCATTTACTAACCCTTTTCTAATAGGTAAATAAATCAGTGAAGATTACTCATTTGAATACACAACATAGATTTAACTGGTAAGAGATGTGTACAGCGAGCAGTAGTAGATGGAAGCACAGAAAGATAGGAGAAAGCTAACTTTCAAAACCACAATTTCTTCTTATAAAAGAGAGAAAAAAGTTGGAGGAAAAGACTTAAGAAAATAGGAATAGTATCCCGAATCTGTGTGTTAAGGGAGAATGCATGTAGCATCTCCATCTCCCTAAACTGAAGATCTTGAGTAATTGCCATCAGGATGGGTAACATTGGCCCACATTTTCATGGTCTTTGATACAGTAAGCTGTGACTAGTTGATACAGTGCTGGTAAACTGTTGTGTACTAATTTTTTTAGTATGTATGTGTGACTCCTTAATATTGCTACTTGAGAGGCCCCGTAAAAAATGAGTGATCGTACGACTACAAAGCTCTGTGAAAACATTTGTAAGGACATGCGAAAGAGAAATAATGAATAAACCATTGAAAGAAATGCATTTTAGTGACCACACGAGAGAGTAACATTTGTTAATTGCGTACATGTTTACATTTTAGATTACAAACGTTGCTCCATGTGACATCCATGACAGCCTGGAAACGCACTATAGATATCGTCTCACAACTGTTCGCAGCACTTTTTGAATGGTGGACCAAGGAATATTCATGACAGTTCGTGCACTGCTTGAAGATCGCACACTGCATCCAGCATTCTCACCCATGGCAAGAATAACTTTTCAACAATTTGTAGCACAATTGGCCATCGACCTCCCCAGGAGCAATTCCCAAATCGCCAGTTAATTCAAACTTCTGAATCATGTTTTTCAACACTGGTGCAGAAAGAGGACCTCTCTTGTATTCCTTTAATGCGTCGACACTCACAAACAGTAGCACCACTACCGCTGTTGTTTTGATAAAACAGTTTTATGAGTAAGGCCCTGCTTATCTTGTCCAGACCCATGTTGCAACGTAATGCACACTGATGCTTGTTTTTCAGCCATACCGGTATCAGCGCCTAATGGCAAGTCATGACATTGACACTAATAACAATGCAAATCCTGCAGCGCACAGTCTGAACATCATTCCTATAAGGTAGGGTACCCATATGGTAAATAGTTTTCTGCCCGCACCATCTCAAGTAGTGAAACTTTAATTATACCCAACCTGTATATTACTTGAAGAGCAGAAGGTAATAAAAGCACAATATAAATCCGCAGAAAATGAGAAATTTACATTACATTTTTAAAACTATCAGTAACTCTTGTTTTGTGCTGTGGCAAACAGAGGCACTTAATAAAGGTCCCAGCATTCTGCTATTGCACTTATTTGTTCGTTATATGCCTTAAAGATTCTTCTTTATGGCAGGATCTATGGGAAACAATGCACAAATGTGTGATATTTCACAGATATTGCAATGATGTAGTTACCATCAGGTTTAAAGCAAATAAGTTTAGCTTAGCTTAACATACGTCCCCCCTTTATCTCCCACTAGATCTGAAGTCATTTGCCTCCTGTAACACTACAGTTTTACTGAGAGTAAGATGAAGTAACTAGTGCTTCAAAAATTCGGAAGGAAACGATGACAAGAAGTGACTTGGCATGTTGTTGTAAGTACGTCTACAGAAACATGCAATTAAGCAGGGTACTTGGGTTTGCAGATGTTCCATCCAGGTAAGTGTAAGACCATGTGAGTTGTGTCATAATAGGTAGCTGAGAGAACTCATTTACCACAGAATGTGAATTTTCCTACCAATGCAAAAATTTGTGGGGCAGACTGAAACAAGGAAAAATATTGGGAGAGAAGAGAGGGACTTAGACAGGAGAAGGAAGGTAGAACTGCCTAATGTGTGGTGACAGAAAGCATTGTAGAACCACAAATGAGTGCAGGCTTGGACATACATTATCCATCCTATACACAGAGGTAAAATACTAGACCATTTCATTTGTATCAATCGAGTATGATCAGAAGGAAAATACTGAGGTGACTTTTTTAGATTTCCAGTACTGTATTGGTATCTTATGCATAGTGAAAACTTATTTTACAAGTGGACACGGAATGTAGTTGCATTGATATTATTTTGTAGGTCTATTTCTATTCATGTATTTCCTCAGAGTAGTTAGTCTACTCTTTACATGTTTCTGTACTCCAACTTGCCCAGTAAATAATATCACAGGATTTCTCCGATATAACGAAGAAGCTGCAGAGCTTTAAGGCTGAAGTAGTCAGAACAGAAAATAATCAAATAGGTCTTAGAGGTAATGTGAAGATAGAGACTCTTAATATAAAATCTATGAGGTTCGGAGAGGCAAAAATCCGTAGCTTGATCTGCTTGTTTACTGAGGCCTATAAACTGTGTCTCAAGGGAATGCAACACTGTTTATAAAGATTACAACCCTGTGGTGCATGATTTTCATTTCAATGCACAGCTTTTAAAGGTAGCTTGTATGGCATCTTCAGTCAAGTCATGCAGCTATAAATGCATGCAGGGCACAACACAATAGGCAATGGCCACTGCAGTGGACGGTGTGCATTTGCAGCCTCAAGACTGAATGGGAATGCCATAAAAGAGTCCATTAATAGCTATCCACTTTAGTGGACGTTATGCACCACAGAGTTAATGTGGGGAACAGAAATATTACACTCCAATTACGGATATGGTCTCACTTGACCACAATGTTATTGCATTCGGAAACGAGCGCACTTTAGTCGGCTTATCGTGAGCTTTTATTGTGATATTTTACCAAGACACGCTGAACCACTTGATAGTAAATGCACAGCTGTCTGAAATCATTCACAATGTGATGTGTATTTCTTAGTTACCACTGTAGTTGTTTACTGTAATGTCACAGTGTATCTTCAATAACAGCCACAGCAGGCCAAGTACAACAATATTATGGTACAGTAGTATTTTAGAACTAAAGTTTGGTTTTGTAGGATATATCTGTCACAGTAAACCACTCTGTGACCTTTTTTTTTACGATGTCATTTTTTCCTCTTGTCATTTCTACAAGTGAACTATGTCTGCTACACATCTGTTTTGTGTTTTTATGTGTTGATTTGCTTTCTGAATTCATTGTTCAGCTTCGTAAGTTACTTTTACTTTCACTGTTCATACTAAGGTAGTTAATTACTTTCAGTAGCTGCCCATGCTAAATGGCATAGAATTCTGGCTGACTGGCAAGTACATTACAATTATTAAAGGTTGAAACAGCACACAGATGGTACACAATTTAGTAGACATTCAGAGCGAAGTATGCCGCACAAACAGAATGATATAGTAATGCACTTATGTGCCATGTAGACTTCTCAGGGGTATTGTTGCATGTTCACATAAATAGCTGAAGATGACTGATGAGTGTTGCGTATCATTGGCTGTGAGAAATAAATAATACTCGAAAGATCACTATACCTTGTCAACAATGTCATGAAGAGTCAGCTTCTAGTTAAACAGTAAGCCATATCAGTTCCCTTCAATTTTACAAATTGCCTGCCCAGTCTGCACGAGTTCGCAGCCGTGCTGTTTACCCAGGGGGCGTGGTGGTGGTGTCAGCATCAGAGAAGTTGCCATGGGTAGTTCTGAGCTGGGACCGGCGGTGCTTCAGCAGCGACGTCCTCATCTCTCGGTGTCAAGGGTTATATGGCCGAAATTTATGGTGAGTAGTACGTGTATGTACAACAGCTTTCGTAGTCCCGAGTTCTCAAGTTTTCTGGAAATGATTAATTTGCTATGTGGTAATCTAGCTGCACTTGGTATCTCAATCGAGGCTGCAGAATTAAGCCCCCTTGTTGTTTGTTTGCCTAGTGCAAATTTTCACTTTGAGAAACCCACTTCTTCTCTGAAAAGATAGATCAAACCTTTACAAAATGAGTGTGATTGTTCTGCCCATGTAATCTTCTCACTGCCCTGCCTGTCTCATTCCTGGTTCCTTTGTAAACTGAAGAGGAACCAAGTTGAGTTGCAAATTCCTGGCTGATTAGGTTTCTTAGTCCATGCTCACCATTTATTTTTCTATTCTACCATCTTCTCTGATATCTAAAGTGCTGAGCACTGCAACTGCAGCAGTGTTGAGCGTGTAGTGGTGGCCTGGACTTGGACCCACATTTAGCCTGTTCCAGCTCACAGACAGTGCAGTATGCAGCCTTATGGGACTCTTGGACCGTAGTCTTCACAGTTGTGCTTCTACACGCCGCCACACCGGCCTGCACCAACTTCACCAAGGGGGTTGCCGCTCACCAAGGAATTTAATTTCATGTAACTGTGGTTTTCCTCATTCTAAAGGCCTAAGTGGTCAGCAGAGGTTGCCACTTGCTAACTTTTGTAATTGAAGTCTAGTAGCTCTTTTATGTAACCATTGTTTTTTCTCAATTCTAAGGGCCTAAGTGGCCAGTTATTCATGCAAGTTTGGTACCCATTGTCTTGACAGTGTATGTTTTTAAACTTAGTGAAGTTTTTTAAATTACCATGGGAAGCTACTCCTGTTTAAACTGCTCATTCTTTTGGTTTAGTAGTTTATATATATTTAATGTGGCAGCATCCCGCGCCCCTTTCCTTTAAATGTCAGGGATTGCAATGGCACTGGCTTTAGGGATCTCGTGTTGGGTTGGTCACAGTTCACTGTTTTTTGTAGAAGCGTTTTGAGAGACTGTTTTTAATTATTCCTTCTTTTGTCAAGTCCTCGCCCTGTTGGGTTCTATTTATTGTTTGGTGTTACCAGTCAATCTTGTACAAGGAAAAGCATATAATCTGCATCACATGGCTTAAATCTCATGCTTGAGGTACTTATTTCATCCGAAAATTTTGGGCTTGCGTTGTTAACTGTGACCGATCTTGCTCAGAGGTTCCTTGGTACTGAATGTTTTCTTTCATATAAAGAAAATACTAATAATAATGACAGTAATAATAATAATTATTATTATTGCGCCTTAGCTTCATGGTTGTTTAGTGATGAGTCATCCCAGTGGGCCAGTCTGTAATGTTCTTGTCAAAAAGTAATGGATAAATGTATTTAACTCATTTGTGTCTGTTACTGTTTTTCTGAGCTGTGCCCTTTGTTAGAATATATATAGTCTGAGGTTCAAATAATCATAATCTTTGGCCATGATCTGGCTTTAAAGATTTCCAGTTTATAAACTTGTCTATAAAAAGTTGTAATTTGATAAAAGAGCCTGTTTCATTTTAAAACTGTTGCTGGTATCCAAACTGTTGTTCCCTTTTTACTTGCTGTTTAAAGTGAATGTTGCCGGTCTAAGATATTGTTTCTGTTAGTACACATATAATGTTCTTTTAATGGTAGTAAAGTTCATCAAATGGTTAATGTTGTGTACTTAAAAACCCTGACTCAGTCCTTTCACAGGTTTGAGTTTGGTTAAGTCCAATTCTGCAAAGTGGTATTTCAAAGGTAGAGAATTTTCCCTACTGCATCATTCACTGTTTCCTGTCTCATCTTTAGTCCTTGCTGTTTGTTTTAGTGTATTTGCTTACTGTAAATCATTGTTGAAGTTAATTCTGTCCTATTTGTAGTAGTACTGCCAAACATGGCATAATGCATTGTTCTATTAATTCCTTTCTTCAGAAAGATAATTTGGCTTATGAGGCTACGAGGCCAGGATACGACACCTCCCTTTTGATCGAAGCGTCATTGAGTTGGTGGATCATTTGTGTACAGCCTTAGACAGCCCGTTGATCATAACTATTCACGCCATAGCCGAGGTAGTTGCTTCAGTACCTCACTGCATCGCTGCTGTATCACCCTTATGCCAAAATGTTGACTTTTCATAAACTAGTCAACCAACCTGCAAAAAAAATTTACTGAATCCAAGTCTAACTAATCATTTGAGCGATGTTCAGCAATTTAAACTTTATTTCAAACAGGGTAAACTCGGTCAAGATTTGCATGCGCAAGTGCGGGATTTACAAGCTGGCGTAAGCCGTTTTGGTTTCGGAAGACTTCGGAATGGTGAGAAGGAAGCAGGAATGCTCAAAAGCAGTGTTCAGGTGGTAGGTGGGGTTGAGCAATCAGCTGGGAGGATCTTGGGCAAATTGCACCACTTTATGGCTCCAAGGTATTAAGCAACCCTCAGTAGAGAATTTGAGTGAGGTAGAATTAATTTTGTTGCTTACTGTTAAGTTTGAATTCCATACTAATGCTTTGGGGATATAACTTGATATTTTACTTCAAGAGAATGGGGGACTGAAGGGTGTACAGAAGGGTATTATTGAGTTTAATCTTTCACCCTATGTTAAAAATTAATTTGAGTGAAAGCACTTTTCGCAGGTTCAGGCCACCAATGAAACTTTGGCAAGGTTTACTGAGCAAATTTGGACCATATTCTCAACCTTGGAGCAGCAGGTCACTGAAACCCAAATACTTTGGAGGGTACAAGGCCAGCTGGCCATTCATGTATTACATTCGATCAAAGATCTTCCACCTTCCTTGAATTGGATGCCTTCGTTTCCGTGGTTGAGATGTTAAGTTTTGAAGACCGACAGCGAGGTGGTATGAAGTGTTACTGTCAGGACGTCCATGTGAATGCTAAACAATACCAAAGTGATTCCTTAAAAAGGGACAGAACTAGGGTACATTTTCAGTGCCATGAAACTGGGCATTTGGTATGTGAATGTTCTGGGAGGTAGGATACCCATGCTCAAAATGCTAAGCCATATTACAACTGTGGTAGGGGAGTTGTTACCTTACATCTGCACTCAGATTAACCAAAAGCCTATTTGCCCACTTATTGATTCTGGCAGCTCAGTTTTCCTTCTTGACTACCAGTGGCATTTTGAATACTGTGCTATCTGTAAGTTACCTTTCTTGCTCCCTTGCTCACGGAGATGTTGGGCTGGTGTTGCCTCTGATTGGGGAATTGTGAGCCAAATTAAGCACTGGTTAACTTTTCATGGCCAATCAATTTGCTGGTGGTCGAGAACTTGTCTGTCAATTTAATTTTGGTCTGTGAGTTTTATCCAGAATACTGGGTAAATATTGGCTTATCAGGAGAGGATTGTTTACTTCAAGTCGTCCTGTTAAGAAGCTTGCCTTATGTTCCTGTCATAGTTCTTTGGAAGTTTGCAAAGTGTTGGCTCCTCTGGAAAACTTGAGGTCAGTCACTTGAGTCTGGATGACGCCAATCAATTGTTGTGGCTTCTCAGTCATTTCTCACAGGCCCTAACTGACAAGCTGGACATAATTAATAAGATTCAGTATAAGACCATCCTTACTGATGTAGGCTATCCCCTCCAAAAATAAGGAACTTACATTCCTTGATTCATGCCATATTACGTGATGGAATAATCAGACCCTCTCATCGCCCAAGGTATCACCCATATATCTAATAATAAAGTCATGAACGGGGAGTTTCTTCCAGTGGTTGATTATAGACTAGTTAACTGAAAGGTTGTTTTGGAATTTGTACCTTTGTCTAATTTACACGGTTGTTTTACGTGGTTTGCCAGAGCCGACTTCTTAACAGTTCTTGATCTTTGTCAGGCATATTATCAGATACCTATACTACTGCCTTTTGTACAGCCTGGAACTTATACAAGTTCAACAGGATTCCTTTTCTGTAGTCCAGTGGTGTGGCTGTCTTGTCTCATCTTTTAGATTGTCTCTTGGGTGATCTGAAGTTTAAACGTACATATAACTATTTCAACCATGTGGTGGTTATAGCGCCACCTTCAATGAGCATTTGAGTGTCTTAGGGAGGCAGGGTTGACTGTCAAACCATCCACCAAAATTACACCGGCACATTAGCAGGGATCATTTCTGAGGCATTTAGTTTCTGCCAATGGTATTAGGATCAATCAAGATTGCACTAGGGATTTGCACAGATTCCCTGTGCCCAAGAATAAGAAGGCTGTGGCTAGTTTTACTGGCATGGCAATTTTTTTTCTTTTTTTTTCAGAAGTTTAATTTTGCTCAGTTAGCTGGGCCACCTGGTTGTTTTCCATTGGGACAAGAGTGAACAGGCATCCTTTGAGGGAATTACGGAGGCCCTTAGTAATGCCCCTGCCTTGGTTATTCCCCATTCCGAGTGTCCATTTGTTGTCCACATAAATGCTTCTACTTGTGGAACAGCAGCCATTCTTCTGCAAGAACAAAACGGGGAACGGTGTGCCATAGCTTAAGCCTCTAGGAAGTTCTTTCCTCCTGAAACTAAATTTTCCATTTATGAATGAGAAGCACTGGCAGTTCTCTTTGCCCTTGAGAAATTTAAGTTTTATCTTGAGCACACAGAGTTTCTTCTAGAAATGGATAACCAGGCCCTGAGTTGGGGCCTGGCATGTCACTGGAATACTGGGCAAATAAAGTGCTGGGCAATTTGGATTTCCACCTTTCCCTTTTAAGGTCAGGAGTATTAGGGGTTCCAACAACCAGGTGGCAGATACCTTATGCTGCATGATCGATGATGAGGTCCAGGATCACCAGCAGCAGGGGTGTGCTTCCAAGGATTGGACAACAGGCACGATGACAGAGGTCCCAGTATTCTTTACTAATTTGATGGGGAAGCAAGATTTTGACCCTAGAATTGCCAGGGGGGAACAAGTCTCTGAGTATAACCTGCACAAAGGCCTACATTGTTATAGTCATCGCGGTGAGCATGAACCTATGATTTGTTTGCCCATGGAGCTTGTCAGTCCCGTAATCCGTTACTTTCACAATACTGTTGTGGATGGCCACTTGGGCACCCATAAAACCACTGCTGTGGTTAAGAAACACGTTACTTGGCCTACACTTTACAGCAACATAAGGATATCATAACATAAGAATATTCGGAGATTGATGGGTGTAGCGTGAAAGCTTGATTACATAGTACCCTCCCTCAAACTTGTGCTGGCAACATGTATGTCCTGGTGGTTGTTGAAGCCTTTCACCATTTCTGCTGGTTGATTCCAACGAGTTGCCATCTTCTAAGCATTTTTTTCCACCTTTGGACTCTTGTGACTGATAACGCACCAGCCTTCACTAATAAAGTGTTCAGAGCATGCTGTTAACTATATCACCGTACCATCCTGTGGAGTGAGTCAATTTTAATTTTTCATGGGAGTTCTCACAGACAGTGGGATCTTTTAATAACCTACTTCAATGTAACATGAGTTTCTTAAGGCTCCCTCACATTTGCTTATCAGGTGAATTCCCATTTAGCTAACTTCTTCCACAGCAGGTTAGCAAGATATTATTCAGTGGAATTGGAGGAGGGCAAGACGCAACAACTGGCACTTCCATTAGAAGTTAGCGAGGAGTTACAATTGTGGTCGTAAGGATTTTTCTGGTAGAGTACAGGAACGAGTTTCTGTTGGGACTCCAATGTCGCCTTAAAAGGGAAAGTGGGTTATGCTAGTAAATTAGCTCTGTGGTTCCTCGGAGACTGTGCAGAAATGACGTCTTGTTGATATTCTTTTGCAGAATCTCTGTACAGGCAGATTATTGTGACTCACGTGAGCCAAGTCAAGGAGAATTACTTAATCCTACACAAAAAAGAGGAGCAGCCCCTCTCCCCCTTTTTCTAGTTTCTGTGGGAGAGGTTGAATTGTCTTGGCTCCCTTACCTCTTACAAATCGTCTGCTTGAGTTCACAACCATGCTATAGACAGCGCTATTTATCTAGGGGGCGTGGTGGTGATGTGATTAGTGAAGCAAGGAGATGCCACAGGTAATAGTGAGCTGGAACCGGTGGTGCTTGGGTGTCAATGTCGTCCTCTCTTGGTGTAAGGGGTTGCACAGCTTACATTTGTGGTGAAAACTGCTGACCTCAGGCACTGGGTAGTTTGTGTGGATACAACAGCTTTCCTAGTCTAGAGTTTACTCAAGTCTTCCGGAACTGATTAATTTGACACGTGGTAATAGTTGCACTTGGTAGGTGATTCATGGCCACGGAATTAAGCAACCTTGTTGCTTGTTCACCTAGTGTGAA
Organism: Schistocerca americana; assembly: GCF_021461395.2. Taxonomy (NCBI): domain Eukaryota; kingdom Metazoa; phylum Arthropoda; class Insecta; order Orthoptera; family Acrididae; genus Schistocerca; species Schistocerca americana. The sequence goes on from NC_060120.1 coordinate 416,991,253, forward strand.
TTTTGGCTCTGAGAAACACACTTCTTCTTTGGAAGGATTGATTGAACCTTTACAAGTGAGCGAGACTGTTCCGGAAGTGCGAGAATCTCACTGCTCCACCTGTCTCATTCCCGGTGTCTTTGTAAATCGGAGAGGAATCCAGCTGAGCTGCAAATTTCTGGTTGATTAGATTTCTTAGTTCATGCTCAGCATTTATTTTTCTATTCTACCATTTTCTCTGATACCCAAAGCACTGAGCACTGTAGCTGCAGCAGTGTTGAGTGTGTAGTGGTAGCCTGGACTTAGACATGCCTGTTCCAGCATCACACAGTGTGTGGTATTCTGCCTTATGGGGCTCTCAGACCTTAGTGCCTTCGCCATGGCAGCCTGCACCATCTTTGCTGAGGAGAGTCCCACCTGCCAAGTTACGTACTTGCAAACTGTTAACTGTTTTACGTAACTGTGGCTTTCCTTATTCTAAAGACCTAAGTGTTCAGTGGAGGCCGCCACTTGCTAATGTTTGTAATTGTGATCTAGTAGCTCTTTTACCTAACTGCTGTTTTCCTCATTCTAAGGGCCTACGTGGCCAGTTATTCTATGCAACTTTGGTATCCCTTGTTTTAACAGCGTACATGTTTTTAAATTGGTCGAGTTTTTTTAAATTACTATCGGAAGCTAATCCTATTGTAAATGGCTCATTCTTTGATGTAGTAGTTTATTTAATGTGGTAACCTCACTCCCCCTTCTCTGTTAATGTATGGGGCTGCAATGGCACTGGCTTTAGGGATCTCTTGTTTGATTTGGCCACAGTTAACTGTATCTCATAGGTGCCATGCATAGATGCAAACAGACTGTATTTTGTCAAGTCCTCGCCCTGTTGGGTTCTATTTATTGTTTAGCGCTACCAGTCAATCCTGTAGGAGAAAAAGTATTTAGTCTGCATCGCGTGGCTTATATCTCATGCTTAAGATGTTTATTCCTGCTGAAAATTTTGGCCATGCATTGTTGACTGTGACCGATTTTAACGGGGTACATTTTCTTGGTCCTGAACATTTTATTTTTAAAAATGATGATGATGATGATGATGATAATAATAATAATAACAATAAAACCACAAGAAAAGAGGCCTCAGTGTCAAATATGAAATTTGTTTCTTCACTCATTGAATTCCTCGGCTTCATGGCTGTTTCGATGTTGAGTCTGCCCAGTGGGGCATATTTGTAACGTTCTTGTCAAAAAGTGGTGGAAAATTGTATTTACCTGATTTGTCTGTTACTGTTTTCCCAAGCTGTACCCTTTGTTAGTATATATACAGTTTGTGCTTTAAATGATCATAACATTTGATCATGACTTGACACTAAAGATTTCCAGTTAATCAACTTGTATGGAAAAAGTTATAATTCGATAAAGGGCCCTGTCTCATTTCAAAACAGTTGTCGGAATCCAAACTGTTGTTCCCATTTTACTTGTTGAAGGAGAGTTAGAATGGCAAATAATTTTTTTTCACATTTTCGGACTTTCATCTCATAAAATTTGCAATTTTGCAAATAAAATGATATATCTATCATTTATAAACTCACATGGGAAGTATTATTATTATTATTATTATTTTTACGTATAATCTACACTGGTTGAAAATGTTAAAATTTTTATGTGCATTACTTCAAGATCTAATAAAATCTGTAATTTTTTTTATAGAAGGCTGTGGATTGCTGTGTTATAAAGGTTAAATTATGTTTTTGTATTGGTAGCACTGTCAAAAACAGTATTGTATTGTTTCATAGTATAAACACATGTTTTATGTCGAAGTGCTAATGTTTTTCCATGGAAAAGTGACGAATAGATTGGTAAATCTCTCAAAAAGTCAAGTATGACGCCAGACTGAAGTGTTTTTAAGAAAAGTGTGTTTCATGGTAATAGATTTTCGAATAAAGGGAAACAATGTGTTCAAATGATGAAAAGCCAGTACACACCTTTGCCCTCCTGGACCTGATTCGTGGTGCAATTGCCACAATGCCCAGTACTCAAGCAGTACATACAGCCATAAACATTCCATACCAGCAGCAATCACGGATATCATAAAACCTATTTACAGAGACCTGGCAAATCTTGAATTACTGAAGAAGTGTCTGCATGGTCAGACTCAAAATCTCAATGAGTCGTTCAATAATCTTATATGGACTCGCTTACCAAAAAATGTTTTTACTTGAATGAAGAAACTGAAGTGAGGGGGGGGGGGGGGTCAGTGATGCTGTTATTGCTTTCAATGATGGCAACATTGGTACGGTGAGAGTGCTACACCATATGGGAATTAATCCTGGAGCAAACTGCATCAGAGAACTTGAACAGATGGACAAGGTTCACATTGATGAAGCAGGGTATGCAGCACAGTTAGCCACTAAGGAGTCCAGAAAAAAGAAAAAATGAGGAAAAAGATCAAGAGGATGATATACAGCATGGTGCAGGGTGCTTCTGAGTAACTAAAAATATAAAATTAAGCATATATTAAGTGAGTTACAGTCTTTTGAAACTTTAGGCACCGTTCCTGAAAATTTACATTTTCCATAAATCTCAGAAACCACTCCGAGTAGAGTATTCAAATCTTCAGGGAGTAATAACATACATATCCTGAGTCTACTGAACTAAAAAAATAACATAATGTTACGTATAATTAAAATTATTTCGGATAACATATAAAAAAGTACACAGAATTTTAACTGTGTAGTTAAAAAATTGCATTCCTCAAAGCAGTGGCTGAAAATGCAATTACTGTAGTTCAATGGATTCCGAACATACAGTTTAATGTCCTGTAAAAGTTTCATGTCAATGGCTGCAGTGGTTCATGGGGCATTCCAACTCCCCTTAAAGTGAATGTTGCTGATCTCAAAAATTATTTCTTTTAGAGAGTGGTACGAAGTTTTAAAATCCTGGCTCAGTCTTTTCTCAGTTTACTTTGGTTAAGCCTTACACTGCAAGGTGGCATTTCAGTCCTTTCTATGCGACATCTCTTATACTAAATCTGCTACACCTCTTCCTACGATGCCTCATCAATGTGGATAATAGCATACTGGATGTTGACAAATTCTCCTCCTCTATATATCACAATCAATCTGGACTAGAGTGGTAAGCATTCATTTCATACCAAAGAAATGATCCACATCTCCTATATTTTACAGACATAATTATCTGATTTCCCATTTGGTATACACAGCAAACACAGTCGCTCCAAACTGTGATCATTTTCAACAGCTACATAAACAAGACTTTAGAGCTTCAACAGATATCTTTCTTTCAAAGAATTTCATGAGATGTTTTTAAAGAGGATAGTCATTATTACCATATTACAAGAAATGTTTAAAGACTAATTTAATGCCCATTGGATAGCATCATACTGACAAGATTGTCAGAGATATTCCTCAAACTTAGGATGGACAAGAATGTGGAAGGGAAATTTTCTGTGTCCTTTTTTTTAAAATATTCATCCTATCATTTACCTTAAGTGATACAGGGAAACTATAGAAAACCTAGATACAGATGATTGGTTGGGGATTTTTACCCTGCCTCCCTGAATGAGAGCCCTTAAATAGTGTGCCACCTCCCTTACAGAAATTCTGTTCAGTTCAAACTGTAGAAAACTGCAGGGTGAGGATTTTTCACCAAGTAATGGTTTTGAACATGTGGTACTGACTTATTACTCTGCACTGCTGTTAACTTTTAATACAGGACACCCCCAAATATCCACATTATCGTAGATCTGAGACTGAACGGACAACTGAAAAAAACCATGTGTTGTTTTACTGTACAAACTATTTACTACATTTACAAAACTTGCTGCATGTCGCACTTGAAATCCTGCTCCGTTACTTACACATTACATGCCACAATAAATGGAAATGCCGTGTGGCTATGGCTAGGGTGACCAGATGCAATTGTTTAAAAAGGAGGACAAAGGAAGAAAAAATCAGGACACATCAAACGGGTCAACTGCAGATGAGGATACCACCCGTCAGCTTTGGATAAGTCATGTGATTGCCGGGAATTACCAGTAAAACTAGTAGTTAATTGTTACTGGTGGTCAGGTGGTGATTCCCAGAGCAATATTTTTTTTTTAATTTTAAATTAAAAACATTGATTGTGGTGACAGTGTGGCATCAATTGTTTTTATATTTACGCGCAGTTTTAACATTAAACAAAGACGGTTGCCTAAACGCCACTCCTGATTGGCTACTTTCATGTGACTTGTCCAAAGCTGACGGGTGGTATCCTCATCTGGAGTATTCCCCATCAAACATACGTTCAATTTTAATAACCGAGTTTATTATTTATAGACATAACATAAATACATTTCTTAACAATTATTGATACTTTAAGAAAAGAGCAATAGAACGGGACGAATTGTAAATTTAACTGTATTACGCTCAACTTTGTGAAAAAGCCGGACACCGTAAAAATCCACCCGGGCAAAGAGCTAAAAAGGAGGACATGTCCGGATTAATCCGGACATCTGGTCACCCTAGCTATGGCCTCCTGTAGACCGTTCGCCTGGTGCAAGTCTTTCGAGTTGACGCCCCTTCACAACTTGCATGTCGATGGGGATGAAATGATGATGATGATGATGACAACACAACACCCAGTCCCTGAGCGGAGAAAATCTCCGACCCTGTCGGAAATTGAGCCCGGACTGTTAGGTATGACATTCCGTTGCACTGACCACTCAGCTACCAGGGGCGGACATTACATGCCACAGACAGACAGACAGTCTTACATATGCTTGGAAAACACTGTGTTAAATACCATTTGCTTTTAATTCACTTTTGTGAAATAATTTGTTTCTGTTTTGCACTCACTTCTTTCCTGACAACACAGTCCTCACTTTCTGGAAGGACAAATGAATTTTGTCTTGCATGTCCTGACAACAGATGTAGATGTAGAAGAACAGATCAACAGACTTCAGTATCTTGAAGTACATGATAAAACACAAGTTATATGCCTAATAGTGTATTTTACACAAAATATTCATTTTAATTATAAATTCATCCTTAGTTTTATTTTTTCAAAAATTGCCCAACTATGCATGGATAATTTGGTCTATGCTGTATTAGTGTAGGCAACAATGTTGGCTAAATTTAATTCACTTGAGACAATTACTTCAGTTTCTACAACAATACTGCATCTTCATTACTTGGATGTGGAAGAATCACCAACAAGAGGTTTTGTCTAATTGTCATGCGAAATATGTTGACTTCCGGTAAATATGACATGTTGGTTTGTAAACATTTAATTGATTATCCTAGCCTGTCTCCATTGCGACTTTTACTTTGCAGTGGACAATGGCAAGGAATAGTTAACTCCCTTGTGCATTAGGTAATTGGTATTATCTTAACCAACACACTATATTGTCTTCCTTTACCACTACTTTATTAAATTTGACCTGGGTTTTATTATTCTTAAAAATGATTGCATTTATTAATCCATCTTTTGGTTAACTGAACCTACCACTACCAGTTGTCGGCTCTGGCCCATACCGCAATGAAGATGTCATGTTATATGTGTGTGCAAAGCGAACAGAACCCTGACAATATTTCTTTTGCGTGTATCTTATTTATTTGGGATGTAGGTCATGATGACAGACTAATCTGCAGTGTCGGCCGAAGTCTAGTTCAGGCGGTGAGTTTTGTTGAGAGTTGACGAAGCCAAGGAATGTGCATAAGAAATCTTAGATGTGGTGACATATTAATCTGTAGAGTGAACACTTCAGTTAATACCATCTCTCAAATGAAGGTTACTAAGTTTTGAGTTTTTCCTTCTACAGGCCTAATGCCATCTTGATTAACAGTAAGTACCAGTACATACATCCAGCACAGGCTGAGAGGAGAGCAACAGTTTTATGCCAATCATGTGCTATATTAGCTGTGTATTACAGACACTGGAAGCTGTAGATCTGTGACATTAACTTCAACATCTGTCTCACACTCTTTTAAAGGAGAGGATGAGGGAAGACTGTATTTTGCAACATGTCTGAGTAGACCATTATGTACATCTTAAGTTGCATCAGTGTGGTTTTTTTTTTTTCCCCTCGACTGACTGACTCCGATATTAGGTGCATATTCAGCGGTTTTGGATAGTTCCTTACCTTTGCTAGGAATTCTTGTTATTTAAGTTATTCAATGAAATAAACTCTTGCGTCTTCTTAACACTTTTTGTGTGTGTGTGTGTGTGTGTGTGTGTGTGTGTGTATGACAGGTCTATGTAAAGTACTTACAAGTCCTATTACAATATGTTTCTGGAAACTTGTGCTGCTTGTTTTGGTGACTGTGCATTTTGTGTGTCTGAGCATGTTTTAACAGTACCCTCTTAATGTTTGTTATCTTACCTTTAATTTTTTAAAGGAAATTTCCCTTCTGATCATCATCTTCACTCATTCATTTATTGTGTGGCAGTGGATGTGTGATCCCAAACCATGGAGAAGGAATACCAGTCTGCCTAATATCCGCTAGTTGTATTTGTGTTTCATATCATATCTGTTTCAGATTTGGAGCAAAGTGAAAGAATGAGGATATGATGTAACAGGAAAAGCTTGCCAATATTTTGAGTACACCTGCAGTTCTAAGAAAATGACTGGGATAAGTAACACATAATGCCAGCTGACTACTTACCATAATCAAAAAATAATGGTAGGAAAGCAGAAAACACTTAATGATAATTGTGTACATGTGCACTCATGAAGATAACTACACAAACAATGTAATGCCATTTGATGTTACAACTACTCTTACTGGTATGCAAACAGGATCATCTCAGTCCCATGTGACTGCTTACTGAGAAACAAGAGCTCAAACAGTCATATGCAATTACAAATATTCAACACTATTCCTGAGAAAGCTTTTTGGTAGAGCCAATTCTTCAAACACCCATGGAACATAAAAGAAATGGATATAGTTCAGCTACCTCTAGTGAGGTACAAAGAGTTGCACATATTCAAGACTGCAATTCATATTTTGTATATTGGCTTAGATATCAGTCTCCTATATACCATGATGTCACTGTTGTGTTTCTCTGTAGGGATTTATTTATTTATCTATTTACACATCAAGATTCGTAGGACCAAATTGAGGAGAAAATCTCCAAGGTCATGGAACATGTCATTACATGAAATTACAACATAAAAGTAATAACAGATAAAAATAAATGTTCATGAACCTGAAAAGAGTCAGTCCATAAGTTTAAGTAAACGCTATCAGCAATACAATATGAATCAGCTTAATTTTTCAAGGAACTCCTCGACAGAATAGAAGGAGTGACCCATGAGGAAACTCTTCAGTTTCAATTTTAAAGTGCGTGGATTACTGCTAAGATTTTTGAATTTGAGTGGCAACTTATTGAAAATGGATGCAGCAGTATACTGCACACCTTTTTGCACAAGATTTAAGTAAGTCTGATCCAAATGCAGGTTTGATTTCTGCCGAGTACTAACTGAGTGAAAGCTGCTTATTCTTGGGAATAACCTAATACTGTTAACAAGAAATGACAGTAAGGTGTATATATGGGGTGTTACAAAAAGGTACGGCCAAACTTCAGGAAACATTCCTCACATACAAATAAAGAAAAGATGTTATGTGGACATGCGTCCGGAAACGCTTAATTTCCATGTTAGAGCTCATTTTAGTTTCGTCAGTATGTACTGTACTTCCTCGATTCACAGCCAGTTGACCCAATTGAAGGAAGGTAATGTTGACTTTGGTGTTTGTGTTGACGCGCGACTCACTGCTCTACAGTACTAGCATCAAGCACATCAGTACGTAGCATCAACAGGTTAGTGTTTCATCAAGAATGTGGTTTTGCAGTCAGTGCAATGTTTACAAATGCGGAGTTGGCTGATGCCCATTTGATGTATGGATTAGCACGGGGCAATAGCCGTGGCGCGGTATGTTTGTATCGAGACAGATTTCCAGAACGAAGGTGTCCCGACAGGAACACGTTTGAAGCAATTGATCGGCGTCTTAGGGAGCACGGAACATTCCAGCCTATGACTCGCGACTGGGGAAAACCTAGAACGATAAGGACACCTGCAATGGACGAGGCAATTCTTCGTGCAGTTGTCGATAACCCTAATGTCAGTGTCAGAGAAGTTGCTGCTGTACAAGGTAACGTTGACCACGTCACTGTATAGAGAGTGCTACGGGAGAACCAGTTGTTTCCGAACCATGTACAGCGTGTGCAGGCACTATCAGCAGTTGATTGGCCTCCACAGGTACACTTCTGCGAATGGTTCATCCAACAATGTGTCAATCCTCATTTCAGTGCAAATGCTCTCTTTACAGATGAGGCTTCATTCCAACGTGATCAAATTGTAAATTTTCACAATCAACATGTGTGGGCTGACGAGAATCCGCACGCAATTGCGCAATCACGTCATCTACACAGATTTTCCGTGAACGTTTGGGCAGGCATTGTTGGTGATGTTTTGATTGGGCCCCATGTTCTTCAACCTACACTCAATGAAGCACATTACCATTATTTCATACGGGATACTCTACCCGTGCTGCTAGAACATGTGCCTTTACAAGTACGACACAACATGTGGTTCATGCACGATGGAGCTCCTGCACATTTCAGTCGAAGTGTTCGTACGCTTCTCAACAACAGATTCGGTGTCTCATGGATTGGTAGAGGCGGACCAATTCCATGGCCTCCACACTCTCCTGATGTCAACCCTCTTGACTTTCATTTATGGGGGCATTTGAAAACTCTTGTCTACGCAACCCCGGTACCAAATGTAGAGACTCTTCGTGCTCGTATTGTGGACGGCTGTGATACAATACGCCATTCTCCAGGGCTCCATCAGCGCATCAGGGATTCCATGCGACGGAGGATGGATGCATGTATCCTCGCTAACGGAGGACATTTTGAACATTTCGTGTCATAAAGTGTTTGAAGTCACGCTGGTACGTTATGTTGGTGTGTGTTTCCATTCCATGATTAATGTGATTTGAAGAGAAGTAATAAAATGAGCTCCAACGTGGAAAGTAAGCATTTCCGGGCACATGTCCACATAACACATTTTCTTTCTTTGTGTGTGAGGAATGTTTCCTGAAAGTTTGGCCGTACCTTGTTGTAACACCCTGTATATGTGTGTGTATATATTTTCACAGGCGGATGTTAAAATACCCAGACTCGTGAACAGAGGTCGGACAAGAGGTTCATGGACTTACACCACTTATTGGCAGAACCGCCCATTTCTGAGCCAAAAATATCCTTTTAGAATGGGAAGAGTTATCCCAGAATATAATACCATACGACATAAGCGAATAGAAATAAGCAAAGTAGACTAATTTTCGTGTCGAACGATCACTCACTTTAGATATCGTTCGAATAGTAAAAATGGCAGCAATAAGTCTTTGAACAAGATCCTGAATGTGGGCTTTCCACGACAGCTTACTATCTATCTGAACAACTAGAAATTTGAACTGTTCAGTTTCACTAATCATACACCAGTTCTGTGAAATTAAAACATCAGGTTTTCTTGAACTGTGTGTTAGAAAGTGTAAAAACTGAGTCTCACTGGATTTAACATTAGTTTATTTTCTACAAGCCATGAACTGAGGTCATGTACTGCACTATTTGAAACAGAGTCAATGTTGCACACATCCTTTACTGCCAAGCTAATGTCATCAGCAAACAGAAATATTTTAGAGTTACCCGTAATACTAGAGGGCCTATCATTTATATAAATAAGGAACAGGAGCGGCCCCAACACTGATCCCTGGGGCACCCCCCAAATGACAGTACCCCCACTAAGATCCCACATCACAGCCGTTATCAACATTGTGAATAATGACCTTTTGCTGCCTGTTGCTACAGTAAGAGGTGAACCAATTGTGAGCTACTCCCCGTATTCTGTAATGGTCTAACTTCTGGAGCAATATTTTGTGATCAACACAATAAAATGTGTTAGTTAAATCAAAAAATATGCCAAACGTTCGAAACTTTTTGTTTAGCCTATCCAGTACCTCACAGAGAAAGGAGAATATAACATTTTCAGTTGTTAAATGACTTCTAAAGCCGAACTGTACATTTGATAGCAAATCGTATGATATGAAATGATCAATTATCCTTACACACACACTCTTTTCAATAACTTTTGCAAACACTGATGGCATAGAAATAGGTCTAAAATTATCTACATTATCCCTTTCTCCCTTTTTATAAAGCGGCTTTACTACTGAGTACTTTAATCGTACAGGAAACTGACCATTCCTAAAGGAAAAATTACAAATATGGCTAAATACAAGTCTAACATGTGCAGCACAGTACTTTAATATTCTGCTTGACACTCCATCATAACCATGAGTTACACACACATTCAGTGATTTAATTATTGACTCAATCTCCCCCTTGTCTGTACCACAGAGGAGTATTTCCGGCATCAATCTCAGAAAGGCATTTGCCAAGAAAGTTATACGATTTCCTGTAGTAACTAAATTTTTATTTAATTCACCAGCAATGCTCAGAAAATGATTGTTCAATACTGCACATATATCTAATTTATCAGTAACAGAAATATATTTACTGTGAACTGACTTTATATTGTCGACCTTGTGCTGCTGACCAGACACTTCCTCCACAACTGACCATACAGTTTTAATTTTATCCTGTGAATTAGCTATTCTATTTGCATACCACATACTCTTTCCTTTCCTAATAACGTGTTTAAATACCTTACAATACTGTTTGTAATGGGCTACTGTAGCTTGATTGTGACTACTTCTAACATCTTGATATAATTTGTTTTGGACCAAGAAAGTAAGTTTCTTGCGGCAGCCGCTACATTCTCTTAAAGCATATTTCCCAACGTGAGATCAAAATCGTACGCCATTAGGAGTATTTAAAAGACATTTCATGAAAGTCTCCCGTGCAGTTTGTAAACTCATGGGGTATTCTAGCACAAATTAACTATTATGACAGTACTCGTTGTCACATGATGTTTAAGGTCATTACCTATTATTTCCACGAGTGATAATCATCGTACTGACCAACGTAGAAAGCAGAGGGTGCAAAATATGTACGCCGGATACGGCGTAAACGACAAGTAGTCCAACAAGTGTGCCGATGTATTTCTTTCTTTCTCTGCTCCTAATAGTCCGAATTACATGACCAAATAAAATACTGAATAAAAGAAACGAAACGTATAAAACATCATCCCATTCCATTGTTGCGTTTCACACAATAACAAAAACACAAAATACCAAACAACGTAAACACTGCACTATCTTCACATGGACACTCAGTCTCATATTCGACGGTTTGACGCCCTAAATCGATCTCTGCATATCACACCTGAGAGAAGTAACGATGTATCGAAACTCTCTGGTACAATGGATAGCTTTAAGAAATTTAAATTTAAACTTTGATTTATTAATCCACTTTCATCTACAGCTGTACAATGTGCAAGAGATATTTGGATTTTTATGTTAATATTAACAGTTTTACGTATAATATACTTCTGTACATAATAATACACACAAATATGTTAATAAATGATGAATACTTAAATAAATGTTGTTACGCTATATAAAGAGGGATAAAATATAAAGAGGGATAAAATATTTTCAAGTATAAATATGCAAGGAAGTGGCAGGATCATCCTTTTTTGATACAATTGTCTACATGATTTGCGATTATCTGCCCCTTCCATTATTCTTATAATTTTTTTATTTTGAATATTTTGATGACATCTCCAGAATTTCCCCAGAACATAATCCTGTACCGGAGGTGAGAGTGTACAACTGCATAATATACACACTGAAGAGTGTTGTAGCTGGTACAGTTTTAATGTGTGTAACACAAAACAAGAAGTACTTAATTTTTTCTTCATTTGCTCAATATGTGCTTTACATTTCAAGTTATCTCGTAGATGAAGCCCAAGAAATTTGGTATAGGCTGTTTTGGCAGTTGTCTGTCCATATAGATCTAGATTGGGTGATATCAGATTTTTTGTTTGTGCTCTGTGTATATCCATAGCTACAGTTTTTCCAGTGTTTATTATTAAGTCATTGTCATCAAAGTAACATGTTAGCCTGTCAGTGGCTTCTTTTATGTTTTTTGCAAGAGTTTCTTCAGAGTTTCCTGTAATTAGAACACTTGTATCATCAGCAATTGAAATATTTTACTGCTGTCATTGCTTATGTTTAGGTCATTTACATAGAGTACGAACAGAACAGGACCCATTACTGATCCTTGTGAAACTCCGTATTGAACAGTCAGTAACTTGGAATTATATTTCCTAATGTAATTTTCCCTTCCCTCATCTATTTTCACATATTGTTCCCCGTTCTTAAGATAAGAGCTGAGCCAGTTGTTAGCTGTTCCCCTAATGCCAAGATTTTCTACCTTGTGTAGCAATTTGTCATGATTTATGGTGTCAAATGCCTTTTACAAATCTAAACATATGCCCATGGTAAGTCTTCTGTTGTCGCATGCTATCAGTGCCTCTAACAGAAAGGCGTGAACTGCTCATTCGGTTGAACAGTTTGCTCTAAATCCATGTTGAGGTAATGACAGAATGACATCCTCTAAGAAATCTGTTAGTCTCTTTTTGAAGAGCCTTTCTAATATTTTTGAGAAAACAGACAGAAGTGTCAATGGTCTGCACTTGGAAATATCATCTTTGTTTCATTTCTTGTATAATGGCTTTACTTTTGCTATTTTCAAACATGAAGGAAAAGTTCCTGTAGAAAAACATAGGTTACATAGTTGGGTTAAGGGCTCAGTGATCAAGTCCCCACATTTCTTTATAATGAAATCAGGTATATCATCTACACCTGCAGAGTGTTTCATATTGAGACTTTTTATTGTAACCTGTATTTCGTCTACATTTGTTGGGTACAGAAACATTGATTTGCTTGAGACTTTTTTACCTGTTTCTGTATGCTGTTTTCTATTAGAGGTCTGTTGTAGTAGTTTCTCTGTTACATTTCTAAAATAGTTATTAAACATATTAGCTAGTTTCTGTGGGTTATTAATGTTTTCCAAGCCAGCCTTTAATACTATATTATTAACTCTATTTTTGTAACATTTGGTTTCTTTCTTTACAACTTGCCAGATTGCTTTGGTTCTCTTTGAAGCATCTTCTATGTATTTGTTATTGTCTCGTTTCTTTGCCTCCTTTATTATTTAATTTAAGATTTTTTAAAGTAACTATCCTCCCCCCATGAACCATGGACCTTGCCGTTGGTGGGGAGGCTTGTGTGCCTCAATGATACAGATAGCCGTACCGAAGGTGCAACCTTAACGGAGGGGTATCTGTTGAGAGGCCAGTGGTTCCTGAAGAAGGGCAGTAGTTACAGGGGCAACAGTCTGGATGATTGACTGATCTGGCCTTGTAACACTAACCAAAACGACCTCGCTGTTGTGGTACTGCGAATGGCTGAAAGCAAGGGGAAACTACAGCTGTAATTTTTCCCGAGGGTGTGCAGCTTTGTGGCGTCCTCTTGGGTAAAATATTCCAGAGGTAAAATAGTCGCCCATTCGGATCTCCAGGCGGAGACTACTCAAGAGGACATCATTATCAGGAGAAAGAAAACTCGCATTCTACGGATTGAAGTGTGGAATGTCAGATCCCTTAATCGGGCAGGTAGGTTCGAAAATTTAAAAAGGGAAATGGATAGGTTAAAGTTAGATATAGTGGGAATTAGTGAAGTTTGGTGGCAGGAGGAACAAGACTTCTGGTCAGGTGAATACAGGGTTATAAGTACAAAATCAAATAGGGGTAATGCAGGAGTAGGTTTAATAACGAATAAAAAAAATAGGAGTGTGGGTAAGCCAGTACAAACAGCATAGTGAACGTATTATAGTGGCCAAGATAGACATGAAGCCCATGCCTACTACAGTAGTACAAGTTTATATGCCAACTAGCTCTGCAGATGACGAAGAAATTGACGAAATGTATGATGAGATAAAAGAAATTATTCAGGTAGTGAAGGGAGACGAAAATTTAATGGTTATGGGTGACTGGAATTCGACAGTAGGAAAAGGGAGAGAAGGAAACATAGTAGATGAATATGGATTGGGGTTAAGAAATGAAAGAGGAAGCCATCTGTTAGAATTTTTCACAGAGCATAAGTTAATCATAGCTAACACTTGGTTCAAGAATCATAAAAGAAGGTTGTACACATGGAAGAATCCTGGAGACATTAAAAGGTATCAGATAGATTATATAATGGTAAGACAGAGATTTAGGAACCAGGTTTTAAATTGTAGGACATTTCCAGGAGCATATGTGGACTCTGACCACAATCTATTGGTTATGAACTGTAGATTAAAACTGAAGAAATTGCAAAAAGGTGGGAATTTAAGGAGATGGGACCTGGATAAACTGACTAAATGAGAGGTTGTATAGAGTTTCAGGGACAGCATAAGGGAACAATTGACAGGAATGGGAGAAAGAAATACAGTAGAAGAAGAATAGGTAGCTCTGAGGGATGAAGTGGTGAAGGCAGCAGAGGATCAAGTAGGTAAAAAGACGATGGCTAGTAGAAATCCTTGGGTAACGGAAGAAATATTGAATTTAATTGATGAAAGGAGAGAATATAAAAATGAAGTAAATGAAGCAGGCAAAAAGGAATACAAACATCTCAAAAATGAGATCGACAGGAAGTGCAAAATGGCTAAGCAGGCATGGCTAGAGGACAAATGTAAGGATGTAGAGGCTTATCTCACTAGGGGTAAGACAGATACAGCCTACAGGAAAATTAAAGAGACCTTGGGAGAAAAGAGAGCCACTTGTATGAATATCAAGAGCTCAGATGGAAACCCAGTTCTAAGCAAAGAGGGGAAAACAGAAAGGTGAAGGAGTATATAGAGGGTCTATACAAGGGCGTTGTACTTGAGGACAATATATTGGAAATGGAAGAGGATGTAGATGAAGATGAAATGGGAGATACGATACTGCGTGAAGAGTTTGATAGAGCACTGAAAGACCTGAGTCGAAACAAGGCCCCAGGAGTAGACAACATTCCATTAGAACTACTGACGGCCTTGGGAGAGCCAGTCCTGACAAAACTCTACCATCTGGTGAGCAAGATGTACGAGACAGGCGAAATACCCTCAGACTTCAAGAAGAATATAATAATTCCAATCCCAAAGAAAGCAGATGTTGACAGATGTGAAAATTACCAAACTATCCGTTTAATAAGTCACAGCTGTAAGATACTAACGCGAATTATTTACAGATGAATGGAAAAACTGGTAGAAGCCGACCTCGGGGAAGATCAGTTTGGATTCCGTAGAAATGTTGGAACACGTGAGGCAATACTGACCTTATGACTTATCCTAGAAGAAAGATTAAGGAAAGGTAAACCTACGTTTCTAGCATTTGTAGACTTAGAGAAAGCTTTTGACAATGTTGACTGGAATACTCTCTTTCAAATTCTAAAGGTGGAAGGGGTAAAATACAGGGAGCGAAAGGCTATTTACAGTTTGTAAAGTAACCAGATGGCAGTTATAAGAGTTGAGGGGCATGAAAGGGAAGCAGTAGTTGGGAAGGGAGTGAGACAGGTTTGTAGCCTCTCCCTGATGTTATTCTATCTGTATATTGAGCAAGCAGTAAAGGAAACAAAAGAAAAATTTGGAGTAGGTATTAAAATCCAGGGAAAAGAAATAAAAACTTTGAGGTTCGTCGATGACATTGTAATTCTGTCAGTGACAGCAACGGACTTGGAAGAGCAGTTGAACGGAATGGACAGTGTCTTGAAAGGAGGGTATAAGAAGAAAATCAACAAAAGCAAAACGAGGATAATGGAATGTAGTCGAATTAAGTCGGGTGATGCTGAGGGAATTAGATTAGGAAATGAGACACTTAAAGTAGTAGATGAGTTTTGCTATTTGGGGAGCAAAATAACTGGTGATGGTCAAGTAGAGAGGATATAAAATGTAGACTGGCAATGGCAAGGAAAGCGTTTCTGAAGAAGATAAATTTGTTAACATCGAGTATAGATTTAAATGTCAGGAAGTCGTTCCTGAAAGTATTTGTATGGAGTGTAGCCATGTATGGAAGTGAAACACGGACAATAAATAGTTTGGACAAGAAGAGAATGGAAGCTTTCGAAATGTGGTGGTACAGAAGAATGTTGAAGATTAGGTGGGTAGATCACGTAACTAATGAGGAGGTATTGAATAGGATTGGGGAGAAGAGAAGTTTGTGGCACAACTTGACTAGAAGAAGGGATCGGTTGGTAGGACATGTCCTGAGGCAGCAAGGGATCACGAATTTAGCAATGGAGGGCAGCGTGGAAGGTAAAAATCGTAGAGGGAGACCAAGAGATGAATACACTAAGCAGATTCAGAAGGATGTAGGTTGCAGTAGGTACTGGGAGATGAAGGAGCTTGCACAGGATAGATTAGCATGGAGAGCTGCATCAAACCAGTCTCAGGACTGAAGACCACAACAACAACAACAACAAAGTAACTATCGCACTCCTGAGTTGTGTTGTAGCTTCTTGCAATATTGTGAAGGTACCGTTTTGTAGCACAAGATTTCCTTATACCACTAGTAATCCACTTGTTGCTTTTAGTGATTTGGCTTGTTTTGGCTTTCAATGGAAAAGCAAGTTCAAAATAATATTAAAAAATTCACAAATGTCTGAAACGTATCAGAAATATTTTCTGTATTATACACTAGCTCCCATAATTCTTGTTGGTGATAATTCTGGAAAGTTTGTACTGCAGTATTACTGAAAGTTCTGCCCATGTGTGTAGTCTTCCTCATATAATTATAGGATGGATTAGTGTTTACACAAAAGCTTAAAGCCTGTGCATGATGGTCTGCCAGTCCAGCTTTTATTACAACTGATTTATATTTTGTTTTGGAGCTAATTATTATTTGATCTATAGTAGTATTAGAATGATTCTTTTCATGTGTAGGGGAGTGAATTGTAATCTCCAAATTATTGGCTGTTAATATGCTCATCAGCTTAGATTTTGAATTGATTTGCTTATTAAAGCACAAATTGCATAAAACAATACGATATCTCGTTAGCAACAGAGGTTGCATGCAAAATGATGATAGGATGGACTGCCTCCCATCTCTAATTTAGTTCACATAGCAGTGGCATGGCGCGGACGCCTGGCGGTGGCAAGGTGGTACTTGAACAATGCACACAGAAGTAGCTCTGTCAGACAGACACAGAACCGTCGTTAATCACTTTCAAACCACAAAATTGTTTGTTGCGAGTAGCAACAAGCGGAGCTCAAAAGAGCCTGAATAAAGTAAGCAACCGTCAAGTTAATATTTTTGAGTGGAAGGACAGTAAAAGCAAGGCACTATGGGATAGTGGACGCCATTATCTACATCTATATTCTACAAACGACTGTGTAGTGCTTGGCAGAGAGTACGTCCCATTGTACCAGTCATAAGGATCTTTCCCCTTTCCATTCACGTTTGGAGCACAGGAAAAATGACTGTTTAAATGCCTCTGTGCGTGCTGTAACTAATCTAATCTTGTCCTCGTGTCCCCTGTGGGAGCGATAAGTAGGAAAATGTAGTGTATTCCCAGAGTCGTCATTTCAAGCGAATTCTTGAAATTTGTATGTAGGCTTTAGAGGAATAGTTTATGCATATTATCAAGTGCCTGCCAGTTCAATTCTTTCATCTCTGTGACACTTTCCCTAAGGTCAAACAAACCTGTGGCCATTCGTGCTGCTCTTCTCGGTAGGCGCTCAATATCCCCCGTTAGTCCTATTTGGTAGGGGTCTCACACACTTGATCAGTTTTCTAAGATGGGTCGCACAAGTGATTTGTAAGCAATATCCTTTGTAGACTGATTGCATTTTGCTAGTACTCTACCAACAACCCATTGTCTGTTTCTGCCTTACCCATGACTGAGCCTGTGTAACCGTTCCATTCATGTCCCTACTAAGTGTTATATTCAGTTTACCAATTCCAAATAGATAATTACAAATTTCTGAGCATTTAAAGCAAGTTGCCAATCAGTGCACCATTTTGAAAACTTAGCAAGAACTGACTGAATGTTTGTGCAACTACTTTCACACTGTACTTCATTACAGACAACTGCATCCTCTGCGAAAATACTGAGGTTGCTATCAGTATTGTCTGCAAGTACAATATGAACATCCCTGGGGTATACCGACGTTATGTCTACACCTGTCTATGACTCTCCATCCAAGACAACTTCCTGCGTCATCCTTACCAGAAAATTATCACTTCAATCACAGATTTCTGTTGATACCGCATATGATCGTACTTTTGATGAAATGAAATGAAATGTCGGCGGGCTAGAGCCTCCCGTTGGGTAGACCGGTCGCCTGGTGCAAGTATTTTTAGTTGATGCTACTTCGGCGACTTTCTTGTCTATGGGGATGAGCTGATAGTGATGAGGGCAACACAACATCCAGTCCCTGAGCGGAGAAAATCTCCGACCCAGCTGGGAATCGAATCCCAATCCCTTTGCACGGCATTCTGTCACGCTGATCATTTTTTTCAAATCTCATTTTTGTTCGTTCTGTTTGTTCAGGACGGATGTCCCATGATGCTTGTTCAAGTTCATCATTGATCCATGAACTCAGTTTTTTTTATTATAGAGGGCAGCTAACTCTGCCCGAAAACTCTGAACTACCATTGTGGCTAATAAGTTCTACACATTTCTCAGACATGAACTTGACACTTACGAACACGAATTTAAATCTATAAGAAACTTTCAAGCCCAGTGAATGCTCCACGAACGTTTCCCTGCACGCAGTTGCCTGCATTATCACACATTTACTGCAATCCACACTCGACTGAGAGATACTGGCATATTGATGGGCAAATGTTCAAATGTGTGTGAATTCCTATGGGACCAAACTACCAAGGTCATCATCGGTCCCTAGACTTACAAACTACTTAGACTAGCTTATGCTACGAGCAACAAACACACCCATGCCCGAGGGAGGACTCGAATCTCCAGCAGGAGGGTCTGTGCAATCAGTGACATGGTGCCTCTAACTGCGAGGCCACTCCATGCGGCAACCACTCAGCTATCGGACTGGACACACTTTTGATGGTAAGCATAGATGTGGTACTGAGTCAGATGCTGTTCAGAAATTGATAAATACTGCATCTACTGCCTTGATCCATGCCTTTCAGCATATCATGTGAGCAAAGTGCCAGTTGGGTTTCACATGATCTGTGTTTCGAAATCAGTACTGGAGGAGGCCATTTTCTTTGAAATATCCCATTATATTTGGGTTAAGAACATGTTCTAAGACTCGCTAACAAATGGATGTAAGGGATATTGGACGGTACTTTCATTGACCACTTCCCCTACTCTTGTTGTAGATGGAGGTAACTTGTGCTTTTTTTTCAGCTAGTGGAGAAGGTGCTTCGTTTGATGGATCTACGATAAATTATAGTTAACAGAGGGACTAACAGAGGCTGAAATTGGTCATATACAGTCTAGTGGAAAGTCTTCATCATAATTCCCCCCTTTTTTTTAATGTAAGCCCAAATATCGCAGGTTTTGTAAGAGGTGCTCAAAACATGAGGACCCCTAAATTTTTCACTGCTGTAGACCAGAAATTCCTTGTTATAGGGCATAGTTTCCTACCATGCGATAGAGATTTTGTCTTACGACAGAGGAAAAAAAAGACCTTTTCAAGTATATCACCCAGATGACTGGATTTTAGTCATTGCTAATTCCAACGACAATGGAGTCTTTGTCTGCAAGATGGAACCAGAGGATTTCAGGGTTCATAGCCTGCTAGACCAAGGGTTGCACAGAGGATCAGACAGAGTAACTGAGAATGGATCGCTACAAATTTCAGCGAACGATTCTACTATACTAACAAGGAGTCTTGTGAGTGCAAGGTCGCAAGTTCAGTCTTCAGTAAGGCTCATTTGAAAGTGTTAGTTAAAAACTATGAGAGGAAAAATATTAGCTCCTAGTGACTCACCACATGCATAAGGATGGCGACAGAAAATGAGTGTCGAGCAGGTGCAGAGATCAACCTCCTATGGGATGTATGTATTACACTCACAGAATGAACATCGTCAGCATTCAATAAATTACAAAACAAGCCAGCAGCTGAACACCACATGAAAAATGGCACAGCACAATGATCACAAAGGTTCCTGACATCAAGGACGAAGGCTAACTACTTAGGAGTTATTAACTGCGTAGGACGATCAGCCAGGTATTTAAAGAATGCATATGGAATGGTATTGGCAAGAAGGGTGAAGAGAACTGGTAGAATGTGATGGCATGTGACCGAATATGGAACAGTTTGACATGGAGCTTATCGTGAAACTGGATATCCTTCAAGCCTTTTGTCCAGATAGTGTGATAATATGTTTTATAGGCATGGAAAAGAAACAAGGATCTAGTGGCTGAATTTGTCCAATGGTTCCAGGTAGTGTGAATTGCAATGTCACACACTTTTCAGGCGATCAGCTTTGATTCCGTAGAAATGTTGGAACATGAGGGGCAATACTGACCCTACGAATTATCTTAGAAGATAGATTAAGAAAAGGCAAACCTACGTTTCTAGCATTTGTAGACTTAGAGAAAGCTTTTGACAATGTTGACTGGAATACTCTCCTTCAAATTCTGAAGGTGACAGGTAAAAAACAGGGAACGAAAGGCTATTTGCAATTTGTACAGAAACCAGATGGCAGTTGTAAGAGTCGAGGGGCACAAAAGGGAAGCAGTGGCTGAGAAGGGAGTGAGATAGGGTTGTAGCCTATCCCCGATGTTATTCAACCTATATATTGAGCAAGCAGTAAAGGAAACAAAAGAAAAATTTGGAGTAGAAATTAAATTCCCTGGAGAAGAAATAAAAACTTTGAGATTTGCCGACGACATTGTAATTCTGTCAGAGACAGAAAAGGATCTGAAAGAGTAGTTGAATAGAATGGACAGTGTCTTAAATGGTAGATAATAAGATGAACATCAACAAAAGGAAAATGAGGATTATGGAATATAGTAGATATATATCAGGTGATGCTGAGGGAATAGGTTAGGAAATGAGACACTTAAAGTAGTAAAGGAGTTTTGCTATGTGGGGTCCAAAATAACTGATGATGGCCGAAGCAGAGAGGATATAAAATGTAGAGTGGCAATGGCAAGGAAAGTGGTTCTGAAGAAGAGAAATTTCTTAACATTGAGTATAGATTTAAGTGTCTGGGAGACTTTTCTAAAAGTATTTGTATGGAGTGTAGCCATGTATGGAAGTGAAACATGGACAATAAATAGTTTAGACAAGAAGAGAATACAAGCTTTCGAAATGTGGTGCTACAGAATATGCTGAAAATTAGATGGGTAGATCATGTAACTAATGAGGAGGTACTGAACAGAACTGAGGAGGAGAGTAATTTGTGGCATTACTTAACTAGAAGAAGGGATCGGTTGGTAGGACGTGTTCTGAGGCATCAAGGGTTCATGTGTTTAGTATTGGAGGGATGTACGGAGTGCAAAAATCGTAGAGGGAGACCAAGGCATGAATACACAAACAGATTCAGAAATATGGGGGTTGGTAGTTACTCAGAGGCTTAAGAAGCTTGCACAGGATAGAGTAGCATGGAGAGCTGCATTAAACCAGTCTCTGGACTGAAGACCACAACAACAACAACGACAACAACAATTTGATTTAAAGGAGTATGAGTTTTATATGAAGACCAGGAATCGAGCAAAAACACGTTATTTTGACCAGCTACTGGCCAAAA
This sequence comes from Schistocerca americana, assembly GCF_021461395.2. Taxonomy (NCBI): domain Eukaryota; kingdom Metazoa; phylum Arthropoda; class Insecta; order Orthoptera; family Acrididae; genus Schistocerca; species Schistocerca americana. Next base: position 417,012,947 of record NC_060120.1, read on the forward strand.
GCAGTAGTTGTAGGTCTCTTACACCTATTTCCCACTCTTGCTTGCTGTGAAGTAGATAATCACTACTGCCCTTGCAAGGTCACGCACACGAGAAAGAACCATAGGGAGCAGAGCACATCAAACTTCTCGCAGAACAGTAAATAACTTTCCACCGGTTTACTATTCAGGTTAAAGCCATTATAATTGGCTCCTTTCGTATGAGTTTCCCCCTCAAATCCAGATTGGTCCGAGTTGAAAACAAATTCCTTACTGAACGAAAGGATGAGTTTGTTTATCTTAAATACAAATTTTTAGGCCGATTCCGCAATTTGCTGGGCATTGTGAAGTTGACGCTTTGTTGGAAATTTCTTTATATTATGTCTTCCAATTGCGTAGCGCTGTTTGAAGTCATAAACTATCCACTGTTTCCCTTAAAATCACTGTAATCTGTCTCGTGCAATCTGATGTGCATAACGTAGCAGGCCACTACCATGCACATCCTGTAAACTGTATCGAGCATCCTCGAAACGCGCAAACACCAGCTTTTGTAGCAAGTGTGTGTTGTCCTCCCCTGAATATCTGTATTTTTTTTATACACTGCACAATCATATTGCTGCGGAATTGCTCGAAATTTCTTCATAAGCGTTTTTTCACTATGCTGCGGTTGATCTTGCATGTACATGATTATGTTTAGCACCTACTCCTTGGTCAACGATTGTCCTTTACTACTCTTCACTGGAGACGGATCTGTGGGTCCCTGTCCGACAAGGCTGATGAACTAGAGGGCTCAACATCTGTTTCAGTATCACTTTCACTTGATCTGTCATCTTCATTGTACTCCTCAGTTGAAGTGGTGTGAACACACAAAGGTACTTGCAAACAGAATGTCATCAGCATGTTATGACCTTAGAATCCTATCATCAGTGTGTAACATGCAGTGTCTTTTACTTGCATATTATTCTTATGTACACTCAATTCTTAGCTATGGCATTCTTTTTTGGGGAACAAATGCACAAAATATGAACGCAATTTACGAACTCCAGAAAAGAGCCATAAGAATAATAACCAAAAGTACTAGATGAGCTCATTGTAAAAATCTGTTCAGAACACTGGGGATTTTAACTACTCCATGTGAATACATTTACCAGTCAGTTGTACACATCAAAAATAACATTGGTAATTACTGCACAAACAGCTCTGTCCATGACCATGCAACAAGAGATAGACTCAACTTACATTTGCAAAGAAAAATTAGACATAAAACTCAAAACAGCATTTTCTACCAAGGAAAAAAACTGCACAATAAATTAACAAAAGAGATTACAGAAATTTCAAAAATACACTTATTTAAAAAGGCAGCTAAAACAGAGTAGGAGTTTGATAAAAAATGTTATACAAATAGATAATAATAATAATGATTATAAAATATCCAACATTCCACATAACACCTTCATTTTATGTTTTTTTCCTTTCTAGAAATACTTACCCCTACACTATGTATAGCACAATATTAACACCTCTTCCCCTTTCTGCACTCAACATCTCACTCATTATGGGGCGATGCTGACCCAGTTTTTGAGCATAGCAAATGGGAATCTGCGGTACAGAAAATGGCCCAGAGATCACCAGTGTGTGTGTGTGTGTGTGTGTGTGTGTGTGTGTGTGTGTGTGTGTGTGTGTGTAGTGTTATGAAACAATGTGTGTATAGTGTGTGCAGTGACTGATAGTGAGATATGAGCGAACAATGTGGCATTACATTATTTAATAAGTTATTTGTTAAAAAAAGTACTATATACGAAGAGTAAATCTAATGATTGTCTCTAACTAGAAGTCTGTAAATATATGTGTACAAGAATTAGCTTACTTTAAATTGATCTAAATTTGTAAATACTTTGACATGTCCTATATCCTTGTAAAAAGATATCTACGGATGAATAAAGCTACTACTAATACTACATGTATGAGGGTGATTTGAAAAGTTCTCGGAATTACCACGAGAGGTCAGCGCGAGTGCAACGAGTTGTACACATGATATTCATTGGACTGGTGACTGTAAACGCGTGCCACGTCAGTGCTCTTGGAAAGAGCTGTAGCGGAGACGTGGCTGTATTGTTGTTCCCGATTAGTGCTTTGTGAAGGTGGGAAAAAAATCGAGATTCGAGCAGTGCTTAAGTTCTTTGTAAAGAAAACTATGAAAGCAAAGGACATTCATGCCGATCTCCAGAATACACTGAGGAACTCTGCTCCTTCATATCCAACTGTTGCCAAGTGGACAAATGAATTTAAATTTGGTTGGGAGAGCTTAGATGATGATTCGCACAGAGTTTCGGTCAAGATGTGTCACTACTCCAGAAATCATTGCAAAAGTGCACAAATAGGTTGTGGAGGATCCCCGATTAAAAGTGGGTGAAATTGCTCACGCTTGCCAGATGTTATCTGAAAGGATAGATCACATTTTAACTGAAGAATTGGAAATGAATCAATTTTCTGCAAGATGGGTGCCGCAACTCTTGACGCCGGATCAAAAACGCATGGGAATGGACATATTGGATCAATGTTTGGCCTGTTTTAGGAGAAATGAACAAGATTTTTTTGCACCGGTTTGTGACTACAGATAAAACTTACGTGTACTACTATACCCCAGAGACAAAACAACAGTCGAAGCAGTGGAAACATGCTGATTCTCCGCCACCAAAGACAGCGAAGACAATTCCTTTGGCAGGATATTGGATTAGATTAGTACTTGTTCCATAGATCATGAATACAACACTTCGTAATGATGTAGAATGTGTCAGGTTAATAAAAGGTGTCTATACAGGATATTACATTAGACAAAATATTACATGACACTCAATATTTCTAAATTTCTTTATATTTTTAATTTTTTTAAAATTTTTTTGGTGGGGTTGGGAAATTACCCACTCACTGTATCCAAAAATTCATCTAATGAGTAGAAGGAGTTGCCATTAAGAAATTCTTTTAATTTCCTTTTAAATGCTATATGGCTATCTGTCTGACTTTTGATGCTATTAGGTAAGTGACAAAGATCATGGCATCAGTGTTCTGGGATGCGAAGGGGATTCTGGTTGTAGATTATCTCCCCACTGGACAAATAATTTATGCAGAACACTATGCTAGCCTCCTAGACAAATTGCAACAAAAGATACGCGAAAAAAAGGCCATGTTTAGCAAGGAAGAAAGTCATCTTCCATCAACACACATGTGCAGTCGCCATGGCAAAATTACACGAACTAATGTATGAACTGTTGCCACACCGGCCTTATTCACCTGATATGACTCCGTGAGACTTCCACCTCTTCCCAAAACTGAAAATTATTCTTGGTGAACGAAGAATCACTTCAAACGAGGAACTGATAGCCAGAGTTGACAACTATTTTGCAGGCCTGGAGGAAACTCATTTTCGAGATGGGATCAAGGCACTGGAACATCGTTGGACCAAGTGCATTAACCTACAAGGAGACCACACTGAAAAATAAAAAAGTTTCAGTGATGTAAGCACTTTTTATCTATTCCATTCGGAGAACTTTTCAAGCCACCCTCGTACATCGTCCACACAGTCGAGTGTATACGACGCCATGCATACCACTGACTCGTCTTATAGAAACGCTAATATTTCATCTGCCACTTCTTTCTCGAGCTGGGAAATGCCTTGGGATCCTTTCTGACGAAATGTCAACTTCGGCAGCTGTTGTGTTAGAAATAATGCAATGTTCGCTTTGTTTTTCGTTGCCATTGCTCTATTTTGTATCAACGCCAGTAGCACTATTGTGAGTTACTCGTCGTCTGAGCAATTCAACTACGCTTCGTAGCCTCATGCTGTGGATACCTCCAGTCCCGCCCCCTGTTGCCATTAGCAGTCAATATAGTTGTTGCTAGGAAGACAATATGTGGAGCGTTGAATGCCGTAAGCATCATTGGCCTTTTGCGAACTCGCAAGCAGGGGATTTCTTGTAACATTGCAATGGAGCCAAAGAGGTACTGGGAAAAGAAATATGCCACCAGATATCATTTCAGTTTTCCCTGTCTTTTATGATAAACCTCTGCCAATAAAATGTACCTAGAAGAAAGCCTTACCTGACATGTGGCGGTATAGCTCAGTAACTTCCTGGCAAAACATATTGAAAATGTAATGCTGATTATACATATTTAGTGTAACCACATCAGGGACAATGTTAAAATTGTTACATATCTTTTGCTACTTGTGCAGATTTGTATTGTAATAATCATTATGTACTTTGACCTGTATTCTTGGACTTTCTCAAAATAGGCCTTCTATTTCTTTAATAAATTAGACAGAAAAACCAATGTGTTCCAGCAGCACAGTGTTGTGACTGCACAGATACAAAGTCATTCTTCCAGAGAAATAAAACAAGTAGTGCTACTTTCTCAAAGACAACACAGGCAATTGTGCAACAACTATTACAGAAATATACAGACTGGTCTTTTACCTCATGTAGACTGCCTGCAACAAGGAAGACCAAATAGGTAAGCATGACACAGTTTCTTGTTCTCCCAAAAAAATTTGCCTCTTCTTTATTACAACGTTTCTCACGTGAACAATCCAGTTATGCATCGTCATGTACAATATCATTAATAACGAAATTTATCGGTTAATGTGTTTCATTTAGTTTTCCAGCAATGTTCTGCCATGCTTTGCCATGCATACTGTGATTGCAATAGTCTGTACGGTTATGATTGAGGATACTTTTCTATCATTTCACAAAACTTCATGTTAAACTCTAAATTATCTCTCTTTTGGACACTTCAGATTACTGAAAACCCCAGCGGTCACTTGAACGTCCTTGCCACACGTCGCTTCAGTGCGCGAATTGTGGCTACACTTGGTCGTAGTGCAGACCACGAAGCGCTGCGTCTGTGCCACACCACCTCTGTGTACATCACTTCATTTGTTGCCATGCAGGCGACTTGAAACAGAACTTTTCGGAGAACTTTTCAAGCCACCCTCGTACATCGTCCACACAGTCGAGTGTATACGACGCCATGCATACCACTGACTAGTCTTATAGAAACGCTAATATTTCATCTGCCACTTCTTTCTCGCTCTGGGAAATGCCTTAGGATCCTTTCTGACGAAATGTCAACTTCGACAGCTGTTGTGTTAGATATAATGCAATGTTCGCTTTTTTCCTCCCTGTCAGATGTCCGTGTCACGTCACTAGTGACACCCAAGCGTCTAGCAATGTATATGCAATGCAGAAGATGACATAGGCAGCACCATGATGTCATCAGATGATTAGTGAATTTTGTTTTATGAGCATTTGGCTGTGGCCCAAGACATTGGTGTGTGACTAACGTTCCATCCCCTTATACTATCATGGCATCATTGGCTTTAAGGACTCAGATGGCAGTTTTAAACTTAAACTAGCGCAGCAAGCTGAACTATTTATATACATACCTATGCAAGTCAGGTCGTGGCATCATCAGAAAAATGCCTCAAGCGCAGTTTCCACAGGGCGTGATTAGGCACATGTAAGCACCCCCACTACCACTCACGTAAAGCCGAGTTTGCACAGGCATGAATTTCATGCATGATGTCGCTTCCCCCACTATCGCCTGCGAGCTTCAGCAACTGCCGGTATTTGGATCTACTCTCATTCTACTGCGGTTCGATCGACAGTACAAGTTTGGAATCGTTTGTTTACTAGTCCGTGGAAAGTTAGTACCATGCCAAAGTGAAGGGCTTAATCTTCAGTCAAGTAAATAAATAGTTCCTAAAGTGGCAAAATATTATTAAACAGTGCAATAGGAACATCTATCTAGCATTCAGAAATTCTTTAAAATTCTTTATATATTTCTAACAGAATCACCCAACATCGTTTGACGTCATGAGACTAATTAAGAAGTATTGTGGCTGAGAGTGTTAACTTGTTAAGAATCATATTACTAGAGAACAGTCAATACTGTGAAGGTATTTTTTATTTCAGTACAATGAAAATTTTTTGCTTTAGTTATTGAACATAAGTATTACGGTGAAATGGATTTTTTTTGTGACTTTAGAGATCTAAAACTACTCTTGACCTCCTCATTATCATTCTATGCAAATATAACAGTGTTCGTATTGGCGCTATCACTGAGTAATGACTGTTCTGCACAGTAGTACGATGTTTGGATACAAAATTAAGTACCACTGGTAAAACAAACGTATATTTACAGCACCTGCGAGCTATCAGAGCCGTGACTAACAGTCAAAATAAAAACAAAACTGAATTCTTGACCTTACTTTCCGATCTACCTTCAGTGCATTGTAGACAACGCAAAAATTTAGAATAAGTACTCTTCGGAATGAACGATTCCAGTTGCCAGATATTTCAACGCCACTTGTAATTTAATGTGAGCTAGCACGGCATCTCACATATGTGTGTTAGACTTTTGTACACAGCCACAAATATGGTTAAAAAATTTCAAAATTGGTTTTACTTATTCGAAAATGAATTTCGAATGAAATGTCGTGCTCCTCAGGTAAATCCATTGCCAGCGTACTGGACGTCTGCACTGTCACGTCAACTTACGAGTAAGTTATAAAAGTTAAATGACGTTTAACTTTCTTGAACAATGTAACTTCCCCAACCATCTTCAGCAACTGCCGCTATGTGGATCTGCTCTCATTGTGCTCTCATTCACTGGACAGCACGTATCTTGGATAGTTTGTTTCTTTGGGCTTCGTCTTCAAAAAATGGTTCAAACGGCTTTGAGCACTATGGGACTTAACATCTATGGTCATCAGTGCCCTAGAACTTAGAACTACTTAAACCTAACTAACCTAAGGACATCACACAACACCCAGTCATCACGAGGCAGAGAAAATCTCTGACCCCGCCGGGAATCGAACCCGGGAACGGGAAGCGAGAACGCTACCGCACGACCACGAGCTGCGGATTTCGTCTTCAACAAAATAAGTAAATGCTGTGTAAAGTGACAAAATGTTCTTAAACTGATCAATAGGAATCTTATTCTAGCATTCAGTATTTCTTGTAATCACTTACTTTTCATAAAGTAACACAGCATAGTCTGAAGTGACGAAACTAGTGCTAAAAGTATTGTAACAGAGAGTGAGGGCTTTCTGGGGTTCATATTACTGCAGAACCAATAATATTCAGAAGGTATTTTTTGCTTAAGTGTAATGATAATAATTTTTTGCTCTCCCCGTCATTGTGTATGACTGTAATGGTGGACCAGAAATACAAAATATATTAATGCCTTTAGAGATCTAAAGCTACTACTGACCCTAATTAAAAACCTATGTAAATAAAACAGTTTTTGTGTTGGAACAACCGTCGAGTAATGGCTGTTGTGCAGTGTAGTACAAAGTTTGTTTACAAAATTAAGTACAGTACCAGAGAAAGAAACGCATCTGGGACCTACAGTATCAGAAACTAAAAATAAAAACAAAGCAGAACTGTTGAGACAAAAACCTTATCTTCCAGTGTACCTTCCGTGCATTATGAATAGAATCCAGTTCTCAACATACAAATTTAGAAATAGTTTTCTTCGGAATGTGATACATGTATTGCAGTGATAAAGTGTCTCCAGCAGTCATATATACTAATGTTACTTGCAATTTATTTGAACTGGCATGCCATCAGTCATACTTGAATTAGAGTTTGGTATAGATACAGAAATGTGGCTCAAAGGACAGGAAAAAGGAAAACCTGCTATCAGGATCTGAAGACTGACCACCATGACATTCTCAGTATGGAGGAGCATAGCGCAGTCCCGGCCGTTGTCATTCCGTGGCTCAAAAGTAATGCAAAACTAATTTTACTCATTCGAAAATGATTCTCGAACGAAACTCTCCAGTAGGCACACGTAGATGCAGTTACAAATCTCCCGACAGGGAGCAGGTTAAACAAGGCAGATGCTGCTAGGAGAGGCAAACATAAGTGCAAGAATAAAATACCTAGTTATAGCGGTTGTAAATAGAGCTTCAGAGATGCTGCACTTCGCTTCAACAACCGCAACCTGTGTGCCACAAAGGGCAGAACCTCTGTGTCGTGTGAACCGGACTTCATTCATGGGACTAGGGCAGTCAGGCAGCCAGTTATATATTGACACGCTGTATGTAGTACCCAGTCTTTCATCATACTGCTGTGATTACAACGCCCATGCTCATTATGTAAACTGAAGGTGGAGCGAGGGGGAAGAAAGGAATGGCAAAGGAAGGAACTAATGATATCAACAGCATCAGGACTTGATGAATAATCAGCAGGTACAAGTGAAAATGTATGCCGTGCCGGACTTCGACTCAAAGCCGCCATCTCCTGTTAACTAGGCAGTTGCTTTAACCACTGCGCCACCCAGACACAATGCTTATAGCAAATGTGTGGACTATCTGGGCACGTCCTCTAGCCGACACACATTCCCACTAGTGTCAAGTATCCGCATTCCCCAGCCATTTCCTCTGTGGTCGCTAATTTTAGATTTCCAACTGGAGGTCGAATGTAAATATATATCTCTACTGAAGGTTGTTGAGTCACTGGCAATCGAGGTGAATCCATTATACGAATACGTGGTGTCTGTTCCTTCTGACATATCTGAAAGAACAGACACCATACATTCATATAACTGATTCGCCTTGATAGGCAATGAATCTATGAGACTACATTGTGGTTGTAGCTGAGGTGCGCGGACGTCAGAAGTCTGTTGCTGATGGGCACACTCTTGTATATTAAGCTCGTGAGGATAAGTAATTAATTCTATAATAACTGTCAATTAAGTTAATATTACACCCTAAGGAAGTTAGTTAGAGTCTGTTTCATATCATCTATTGGAGGTTTCACTGGTTTCATGGTATTTCTCGTAAAAACCGAAAACATAACCTACAGCCGGTTTTTGCTTACTGTAGACATGCAAATTTAAGACACCTCTTTAACTATTGAGTGAAGAATATAGGTTGTTTTCATTACACATATATTCAGCAGTGCCGTATCCACTCAGGGAATTAAAGGTTGTAAGTTCTATCTTTTATTTCCATTCAAAACGTGTTAAGTACATATCGCACATACACGATCTTTGGCCTAATTTTTCGGGTATACTAGTTTATTTAAAGTTAGTTTAAGTGCATTACGTTACTATATCAATAGTATACACGTATGTTAGTGTTCCACATAACTGTAGTGACTTGTGATCTGTAGTTAACAGAATATTAGTGTCACTGACGAGATAAATTATGTAAAAATGTTGTAAACAATCATGAGCGAAAAGTGTTTGAGCTGCCGTTGGAAAGTCAGTTTTGGGGTTCTTTGCAGCTGTTGTGGCAGATGGTTACATTGGGGTGAATGTAATGGCATGGGAATCGGAAAAGCAAATGGGTCTCTTTCATGGTATTGCATAGTATGTTCAAGGAATAGGTAAATAGCGGATCAGGAAAGGAAGATTAGAGCCCTTAAGGCGGAACTGGATTGTGCTAGAGAGGAACTGAGGAGGTTAAGGGGGGAGAAGGGTGAAGACAGGTGGGAAGTGGTAGCAAATAACAGGGGCCACAGAGAAAGAACAGTATCTGACAGTTTCATCATTGACACAAACAATAGATTTGCCTTGCTACCTCAGTCAACAAAGGAAGAGGCTAAAGTAGATGTAAGTGTAGTCAGCGCTCAATAGAATTTCATTAGGAAACCAACTGTTTAAAAAAAATAGAAAGTAGGAGGAAAGTTCTGTTGTTGGGTAGTAGGCACGGAAGAGATTTGAGCCAGATCTTGCAGGAAAAATTAGGTGACAGGTACCAGGTCACAAGTATTTTCCAGATAGACTGAAATACGCTTTTGTTAAACCAGGGCATAAAAAAGGGGATAGTTCTGATGCTAACAACTACTGCTCAATCTCACTTCTGACAGCTTTACCCAAAATTGTTGAAAAAGCAATGTATTCAAGAGTGGATTTGTAAAAATGAAGTACTAACAAAATGTCAGTTTGGTTTTTAGAAAGGTTTTTTAACACAAAATGCTATTACGCTTTTACTGATCAAATATTAAATGCATTGAATAACCAAATATTTTGTGATCTCTCAAAGGCTTTTGACTGTGTGAATCATGAAATTCTTCTAGATAAGCTTAAGTATTGTGGTATGGGTAGGACAGTGCACAAAATGTTTAATTCATATTTAACTGGAAGAATGCAGAAGGTTGAAATTAACAGTACAGATAGTCTGCAAAAATCGACAGAGTCCTGTAACTAGGGAGGTATCAAGAATGGTGTCCCACAGGGTACAGCCTTGGGTTCCTTATTGTTCTTAATATATAATCATGGAGAAGCAAAGCTAGTTATTTTTGCTGATGATACAAGTATAGTAATCACATCCAACAAACAAGAATCAGCTTAGGAAATTGTAAATAATATCTTTCAGAAAATTTTTAAGCCGTTCTCTGCAAATGGACTCTCACTAAATTTTGAGAAAATACAGTTTATACAATTCTGTACAGTAAATGGCATAACACCATTGATAACTATGGACTATGAACAGAAGTCTGTTGCTAAGGCAGAATATTCAAAATTTCTAGGTGTTTGAATAGATGAGAAGTTGAATTGGAAGAAAAACATGGATGATCTGCTGAAACAGCTAGGGTCAGCTACTTATACTATTAGGGTTATTGCAAATTTGGTGATAAATATATCTGTAAATTAGCCTACTATGCCTGGTTTCATTCACTGCTTTCATACGGTGTCATATTCTGGGGCAATTCGTCTTTGAGAGAGGAAGTATTCATTGCACAGAAGCTAGTAATCAGAATAATAGCTGGAGCCCACCCAAGATCGTCTTGTAGACATTTATTTAAGGAACTTGGGACAGTCACAGTACCTTTGCAATACATATATTCACTTATGAAATTTGTTATTAATAACCCGTTCCAATTCAAGAATAACGGCGAAGTGCATAGCTAGAACACTAGAAGAAACAATGATCTTCACTATTCTGGATTAAATCCGACTTCGGCACAGAAATGGGCGAATTATGCTGCTACAAAAATCTTTTGTCATTTGACAGATAGTATTAAAAGTCTGACAGATAGCCAATCAATATTTAACAGCAATACATGAATTTTTAGATATGGGCAGTAACTGTAAAAAAATATTATTTTGTGTAAAGGAAACTTATCTTAAAGTGACACATTCTATATCATTACGAAGTGCTGTATTCATGATCTGTGTAACAAGTATGTATGTAATGAAGAACTTTCGTCGAAAGAACGGACAACACATTCATATTTGATCCGTGTTGAAGGATAATGAATCCGCAACCTTCAGTGTGGGTGCATATTTACACTTGACCTCCAGTGGGAATCTAAAATTAGTGTGCATGGAGGATATGGATGGGGACTGCAGACAGGTGGCATCCAAATGGTATTGGTGTTAATGAAACTGCTTAATAAGCAGGAGACATCAGGTTAGAGTCCCAGTATGGCACACATTTTCACTCCTTGTTGCTGATTCCGCATGAAATCTAGATAGAGCTGATGTCATTAGCACCCTCCCACTCGCTTGCTTTCTCCCCTTCCGCCTTCAGCTTATATAATATGTGCCACTACACATTCAAAATAACAGACACCAAGTATTTGTATAAACCCTACTTAGTTTCTGGACGGACTTGATTTTGCTATAGATATATGTTCAGTTTGCAGCTTATGATGACTATTGCTCTGTCTGCAGCTTGTGCTTTCACACCGGAAATGAACAGAAAAGAGGCGGTGAGGGCTCACACCATCATGCAGCGTGCGAAACATTTACACCAAGTGCTACTACTACGGATCCAAAGTTTCTTGAGTTTCGGCAGCTACAGCTGTCATTACAGCAGCAACAACGGCATCAGGAGCAACAAAAATTACAACAGGAGCAGTATGCTGCTATCCTGCAGCTCTTATATCGACAGCGGTAACAACATCAGCCAGTGATCACGGCTACACACCCACTGCCATTTGTCTGCTTTGATGAGGTTTCAGAAAGCTGGAAAGTATATCTCCGACGCTTAGAACTGCATTATTTTGCTTATAGCATTTTCAGTAAGTCTCAAAGTGTCTTCTAGCAGTCGTTTCTACTAAGTGTGCAGAAGTTACAACCACTCTCGAACCCTAGAGATTTGTAACAGGTGTGTTGTAGTCATTGTTTTGAATTTCAGGTTACTTTTCTAAGGCAATGGCCTTGCCGTACTGGATACACCGGCTCCCGTCAGATCACCGAAGTGGCTGGCACTTGGATGGGAGACCATCCAGGCCGCGATGCGCTATTGCCATTTTTTGGTGTGCACTCAGCCTCGTGATGCCAATTGAGGGGCGGCTGAACAGTAGCGGCTCCGGTCAAAGAAAACCATCATAACGACCAGGAGAGTGATGTTGAAATGGTTCAAATGGCTCTGAGCACTATGGGACTCAACTGCTGAGGTTATTAGTCCCCTAGAGCTTAGAACTAGTTAAACCTAACTAACCTAAGGACATCACAAACATCCATGCCCGAGGCAGGATTCGAACCTGCGACCGTAGCGGTGCGGTTCCAGACTGCAGCGCCTTTAACCGCACGGCCACTTCGGCCGGCGGAGAGTGATGTGCTGACCACATGCCTCTCCTATCTGCATCCTCATCTGAGGATGACAAGGTGGTCAGATGGTCCTGATGGGCCACTTGTGGCCTGAAGACGGAGTGCTTTACTTGTCTAACCATGTATAAAAAAATCCTGCACCTCATGTTGTATACAGGCGGCTAATGTAGGCGTGTTTTACTATATCTATTTTAATCGTGTTTTATAATAAAAAGTTTATTCATTGCGTCGACCCTGGTGCTCACCTCTCCAACAACATGAGATTAGATTTTGTGTGTACTGAAGTTGCCATTTTTTGGTGTTTAGTATGATGTACATTTGTTTTGTAAACATACACGACCCTTAGGTCGTGTCTTCATCTTTTTCATGGGATTATAGTAACTTTATTTAAGTCTTAAATGTTGATGTTCACCAATACTGCCACCCGGTGGCCCAGTTGTCATCCTGAACGGCGCAACTTCCGTAATGATTCAATTTTGCACTGTCTCATGGATAAGACATACGACACCATATCTATACACGACATGTTCACCCAAACCTTGGTATGTTTTGACATTGCACTTTGATACATTTCCTGACGTTTTTATGCATTATGTGGTTCTTTACGTATTCTTTTCAGGTTAATCTGATGGTGATATATAAACTGAAATGTCTAATTAAAGAAAGTAGTCACTACACGATTGTGACTTCAATGTATTTCTTATACTGTCCATAACAGTACTCATACAACTTCAAACTAATGATTTGTCTTTCACTGAACTATGTGGTCTGTTAATCGAATACTACAGTCATCAGATGCATCTCACTGCAGCTGTGCTACAATTTCATCAGTGTCATAAACGACATGGACAATCTTACACAACAAGGTCTGTGGACTTGAATGGTCTTGCACGCCAATTTCACTTGTCAGAATTGTAAAGTTACCTATGTGAACTCATTGATTGGTGATGTCGTTGTGCCCTTAGCCCCCAACAAAGAATTCATGACTTAACCCTTTCAGACCCGAAATTTTTCTGGAGGACGAAACATTTTTCTTTATGTAGTAGTGGTGTTAGGTGATTTTTTAATGATTTTAGGAGCAAGATGTATACAAAAATATGTACCCGTTTCCAAAACGTACTTTGTTCACTTGGCTTCACTTTAAGGACTAAAACAACTAATTATGAAATATTCTCTATTGTAATAAATAGTAAAATGATCATTCAATAATTTCCACGTAAAATAACAACAACAACATTCAATTATACACTGGAATATAGCGAACCATGTATTCTGGTGGTCACGAGTTGCTACGCACTGCTACATTGACTTGCTGATATTTTTGTAGTGAGGCCCAACGGGTGGCAGCATTTGCGCGTGATGAAAAGGTTGAACATTTACAAGTGTGTAGCTCAGGTTCGCTTAGGGAAGAAATACTTTTGTTGCAGCTAACAGACTGTAAAAGTTAATGTACACAATTGTAGCCAGAGGGTCTGAAAGGGTTAAGCATTAGCCACGTCCTATCCCAGTCTTAGTGAAGTTCTTAAGATTCTTAAATTTTTTGAGGTTGCTTCCGATCCACAGTAAACTTTCACTAACGAAATTAAAGTATGAAGAGTAGTTAGTCGCCATTGCAAGCGACAGTCAACTGATGATCCTGATTCATCATCTTTTTAAGCCCCTACTTTCATCCTAATTCACAGTCATCTGGATCACTGGGGTCTCTAGAGACGGGAGTAATTCAATATTAATAATCATCCGTCAGCATCGAATAACAGTTTTTTAAAGCATTACATGGGTGGGTCAGAGGTATCGTTCCCTAATCTATGTTTGAAACATTCATTACCGCAAGTCAACGAAGTCATGGCCCACCTGTGGCATACGTCATTCACGAAACTGTTGCCCGCAACTCGCCAGAAACCTGGCTGTTGTGTGTCAACAAGGTGCCTGCCTTTATCCCACACAAACATGACCCGGTGACTGCACATTGCTCCACACACTCATGGCAGCTGAACAGGCAGTTCCACCAGCATTGCAGAAACTTGACACTGGCTTTTACTACTTCCAGCTAGTCAATTGAGTTCCAGCTGGACACTGGAACGGCCACATCATTAAACAATGAGGAACATATCAGCAGCTCAGCTCACCTTTGCCGCGAAAGGACTCAACAACAAGTCGTGTCTTACTGACAAAAGACAGTGAGACCTGGTACCAAGGAAGGCAGGATTGGGTTACGTTTGTGGCCAGAGTTGTAATCAGTTACCGTTGGTTAGTTTATTTTTCAATGACATAAACTTTAGTTGGAAACAACAACAAATAAAAGGTGACAATAAATTAAGAAGTGTTCCACGGCTGAAGGCCTTAATGACAACAAATTCAATCTATTTATTGGCTGAAGGCCCCAATAGTAACAATTTTAAAACTGTTTCACGGCTGAAGCCCTGACTAGCAATCCTTTAAGAACCAGTTAAACATCTTCAAACTTGAAATTACAGTTATCAAAATATTTTTTAAAAAAAAATCATCAAATGTGACCAAACCAAGGGGGAAGGGGGAGAAGCTGCAGACGTTGCTCCAAGGATCGACCTGGGAAAGTCTCTCAAAACTTCACAAGCGATGAAACAGGAAGCCAAGAGTTGTATTCACTTCACGAGATGGTAACTCAGACTAGTAGCAGTTTAAACGCATGACCAATAATCATTTGCCAAATGTATCTACCGTCCGATGGCCAATGCAACGATGGAATAACATACTCAAGCCAGCACTGACTGTCAGCGCTATGTCTTCAGACTTCGGTGTTTAGAGCATCCGGAAGCAGAAAGGAACCACTACTACCAAACTAGGAAAAAAAAAATAACGCCACCCGGCCCACAAACCAAGGAAGCTGTCGAACTACATGGCTTACTGGACAGCAGCAGCAAGGGGAGGAAAAGTACACTGTCATAACATACACGAAGGTCCAGGGCAGGTAACTGGGGCGTTAGCGGCCACTAGGCATGAAAAATACCATTGATTGAACTTCACCAAAAATAACATATAGAATGCAACAATTAATAGTAAGAAGTGGAGGAAGGCTAATTAGGTTCGCCTTCCCCAAATGCTCCACTCGCTGCTCTTTGTCTCGGCGACACTACGAGCAGCAACCTGCAAGCAAATGGCGAGATCTTGCAGTGGTGGAGGTTTCACTATTTGAATTAAGGTTCACTCAACTTAAACTTCCTGGGTCCGGTTGACAACGAGGTTATACCCCTTGCGACTCCAGCCCTTCCATCCAGCAGTGCATGCGTGCCGCCAGTGGTCCCAGCGTGTTCGTGCGCTGCGCAGACCTGGCTGCTCGTCCGTCCCCAACCGAACTGCCGACTCTCACGGCATGGAAACACCACAACCTCGCCCCAAAGATAGTACCACCGTTACTAGATATCGATAACCGCCGCTGCTGACACTAGCAGACAGACAACGCTTGCAAACGGAGTGGCGCCAAAGAAGACGACAATCATAACTATAGCAACTAAATGATGCCAACCTAGCAACGGCACCAACGCGAGCTGTAGCACGGCTCAGACAATTCCTCTCCTTGGAGAATTGTTGCTTACAGCCAAGTACAGAAACATCGAAGGCCTATTAACGTTCTTAGTAGTGAAGTCGTTTAATGCTGCTAAAGTTTTTGGGTGATTGTCTTAACAGCATTTGGTCTCAGAATAATGAACCACATAAATTTAGTGCCTGAAGCAAGACCATTTTTGATCTAGAGTCTCTTTGCTGTACCTTCCCAGAGATTTTCGAACTATCGCCAGGTGGTGCAAAAAAATTTGCTCCTATCTCTATGAAACCGTCGGCAGGGCCAAAATTTTTTACACTTTGGCCGCTACTGTCTGCTGTTAGAGATGACGTTCAGGGCGACCTCGTACAGCTTCAGGAACTAGGCATCATTACAACGGTCTCAACAAGTCAATACGCGACGCCATTGGTTGTCATTAAAAAGGGTAACCGGTCTTTGTGCATTTGTGATGATTTCTTGGCAACTATCAACGCTAAGTGCAACAATGATCTCTGTCCTATGTCTCGCCCAGAGGATTTGTTAACGAAACTAGATGGAAGCCAACTAATACAGAAAAGCTCATCTACAACTTCTGTAAGATGGCCAATCGAAACAATTACTGGTTCTGGGTACACCGTCCTACTTGTACCAGCATAATCGTTTACCGGTTGGGGTTGCTAGCGCCCTGCCATAGTTAGTGCAGTTGATTTAGGGTATTCCACATTTAGACGATATAATCGCGACAAGAGTGACGAATGCAGAATCCACATGAACCTTGGATTCCTGTTCAAGCAACTCTTGGAAAACGGCTTACATAGCCAATTAAACAAATGAAGTTGTTTGGTCTCCTAGGTACATTCCATGACGAAAAACGTACATTTTGCTGATAGTTGAATGGGTTACTTTTGTAATTGATACAATTAGGTCTGAAGATGGTTCATGTTGAACAGAAACAGGTCATTTTAAAAAAATACTGCCGTCAAGACATAAAATAAAAAAAAAAATCTGTTTTGCAATCAGTGATTGCTGATTTCTCCAAGAACATTAATTCAGTTTTTGCCATAATGATTGTCTCGAAACAGTGCAATGCTTCATGCTTATACCCTGGGCTTGTGGCGGATGTCCGCAATGGATGCATCCCAGTATGAGATTACGGCAGTTTCGTCCCATAAATTCTCGGGTGACTCTGAAAGATCAAGCGCCTTTACCTCCAAAATATCAATAGCGGTGCAGCTAAAATATTCACGAGTTGAGGCTTTATCAGTAATTTAAGGCATCAACAAGTTTCATGTGTATTTTTAAGGCAGTAAATTCAGCCTGTTAACTGACCACTTCCCTTTTATATCGATTTTTGGGCATCAATCTAAGCTGCTGGAAGAGCCAGTACAACTTCTGCAGTGGTGGGAGCTGTTTTCAAGCGGATGTAGCTACGAAATTCAGATTCGCTCCACCGCCCAACATGCCAATGCAGACGCTCAGTCCCGCCTTCCCCTTGGCCTCGAAGCAGAGTTCGATCGCCAGGAAATGCTCTGCTTTGCGTTCAGTCAGCACCTAAACAAATCCTGGACGAAATCCTGCTGACAGCACACGAGGCGGTATAAGCTTTTAATAAAAAAAATTCTTTATGTGAAAAAACTGAATATGTTGATTTCAAAAACTTTCTCCTCATATGACGTGTACTACAAGATATCGTATTCAATTGCTGAGCAAAACTGACTGTTGGTTGGGCCTGGGTTGCGCATATGAACAGTGTTGTGGAATAAAACTCTAAATTTCATGAAATTCAAAATCAGAAATACAGAAAAATGCCAAAAGAAACAAATTGTGTGCTTACTGAAAACTATGTAACTAAAACTCAGTACTGAAGTACATTGTGAACGTTGCGTGATATGAAGTGAAAATATTTGACTTGGAATATCAACAAAAATATATTACTTTTCTACTCGGGAGAAAATAAGTGTTTGAAATTACCAACACTGTTCACTTAAAATTAATCACGACACCTGGCAATCACGACTACACATTGTTTTCTCAAGAATGCGAGGTGAGATCTGCCCCGAAATAAAAATGACTTACCTCTTGCTCAGAATGTTGTTTCTGTTGTAACGTTGTTACTTTAATTTGCTATGAAAGCGGTACTGATAGCCAATAAAAGCGGGTTAAAAGCTGTGAGCTGTCTGGGCAAGTTAACCTTGCATTACTGACCAACTGTTTCACCAGGTATCCAGTCTAGCTTACCAAATTCCCAACCAGACTAACATTAATTATAATCTTTTAATAGTCATACGACAACCGGTGATATATATATATAAAAGAGAATTTAAATAAAAAGAAATAAATCAGTTTATATTTGGAAATTTATTTTAACATTGATCATTGAAATTTCAGCATATTAAACTCGAGTCGTAACTAAGCTGGTGCCTTATTTAGGATTGTGAAAATGTGAGATTGTAATCTTACAGAACACATCAAATATGGACCCAAGATTGGGAGACTGCATACAACACTGCATTCATAAAATAACACACGAAGAACGTTGAAACTTATGCAAGAGGAAATTAACCACAACAAACCGATTCAATTTTCGCCCAAAGAAATTACGTTCGTAGCACAATCCTGTCCGTCATGTAATTACCACACACTGGTATACTAAATTCATACTAACTCTCTGTGAAATCTTCCCAAAAAGAATAGCTGAGGGCTACTTTGATGATTACACCACATGCTTCACGTGGTCAACTTGGTTTACACAAAGCGTATAACTCCACAATAATTTTGATAATTAAAATAAATTAGATCGAAAAGCAATTTACAAAAGAAAAATCTCGAACTGGTTACTAACGTCTTACTATTAACCTGATGGGTCAAACAATTATATAAGCACGTGGTAGTGGTCTCACAAAGTACACCCCACGTGGGTAGAAAATAAAGAAAAGTTGCTATATTGAAAAATATTGTCAAGACGAGACGTTATAATCTCACGCACATTCGCATTTAAGATTGATGAACTTAGAGTTATTGATCAACACGTGGTTCCACTTTACTCACAAAGTAGTGACAAAGCAACTACCGGAATATATTCTGAACTTCACACGAGAATTACACTGCGCTGCAATTTAAGATAACATTAGATATTTTAGAGCTAAACCTGAAATAAAGGTGATTAAATTTTCAGTTAGGCTGAACTTAAGAAATCCATTGTCCTACAGACTTAGCAGACACGCGCTTAGCCGGAGATCTTACCACTTCAGACGCTCGCCACGGACCGACTGCCCGGTCCCTTCCTGAGGGGTGGCTCACAAATAGTAACGGAAGTGGCCAGAGGGGCAGCTTCCTATACCAACATGTCAACGGACGGACAGGACCATACTAAGGATAGAAACCTCTTTGCTTTTAGAAAGCGTAGCTACCTGTTCCGACGTTGGTCCTACTGTTCTCTAGCAGACAGGCTTGTCTGCTACCCTCAAGCATGCAACTAGAAATACATTTGCTCATTCATCCTCTCACACAGAAGGGAAGGGGGATGACAGTATCTTATCATATACAGTATATAAAAGAAAGCGGATGTAGGTTCCGTATGAGACTGTGTGATATGAATTACATATAAACTGTGTTTTAAAGTGTAGTAGTGTGACAGATCGTTCTTGTTTATGTGTGAAAGTAACACGTTCCAGTACTCAGTCTCCTCCCAGATAGTCAGAAACGCCACAGTAAATTTAGAAGAGGAATTTATGCCGTAAATGACAACAGATTTAAGAAATTATCATGAATGGAATCCAACAGAGACCTTTCACTGTGTCTTTGAGTATCGACGTTCTCGAAAGCAAATACAAGTCAGCAGATGCAGCAGCGAAAGGAAAATAAGCTCTCTACTAATTTCTTTAAAGACAGCACAACACAAGAAGGCTCTAACAATTCCAAATTTCTCTTATTACAAAAAAATACCAGTATTTCAACCGAGTTATTTGTGACATAATGAGAAACAAAGAGATATAATTAACACTAAACATGGAAGTTATTAGTTATCTGAAGGACAAAGATTTCCTTTAATTAATAGTTCTAACAAACAAACATTTTATTCTTGCTTATGCAGTGGTCGCCCTGAAAAATTCCTGTAAAAAGTCTTCTCCATGAAAAGAAACAATCATGTATGTTTACAAACAAGTTTTCATTTCTATAGTAAAGTATTCAGATAATTTCTCTCTGATTCTCATATATCAAATTTAGTACTCTAAAAACTCGACTGCTCGCAACTATGCCTCAAATAAGAAAATCCTAGCGCTGCACAACTGTCTCTCTAGCAAGTCAGCTACGGATGAAACTAAATCCAGAGTCAAGAGTCTTATTGATTACTCACGCAGTCTGCTCATTCATCTTTGTCCAGTACAGTAAAGGTGAATTATTTACGGTAGCAGAAAACTTTTGAGAACTTTACATTATCCCCTACTCAGTAGAAAAAATTTCATATGGATGTCTTAGCTATGGTAAGGGAAGGAGAATGATTTAAAAAAAATACTGAGAAGTGAGTATAATAAGTTACAATTACAAGTAATATTACAAATGTTAAGATTCAGGTTACAGCATGTACAAGAGAATGCTCTGATCTTAGTTTTACATATGAAGATTGTCGTTGAGCAGTGAGGAACCCCCCCCCCCCCCCCCCCCACACACACACAATTTGCCGAGTGCTGTAGATTGTAGGGAAACATAACATCTAAGATTTGCTTTAATGCCTCATATCATTGATCTTGAGGCTACTATGTGAATACAAATGAAGGTAAATTCTTGCATCACTTATCATCAACGAAGACATTGTTAACGTCTATTGTCATTAATTCTGTGACCAGGAAAAGGAACGCAACTAGCACAATATTGACACATTTCTTGAAGCACTGATGAAGTTACTTCAGTGACAGACTCAGTAAGGCAACTGATAGTACATCACTGACATTTCTCTGAAGATTGGTAGTAAATGCAGGATCGAACACGATCAGACTAAGCGAAGTAGTTCTCCACTGACAACTATGTCCAGTTGAAGTCCCGTAGATAACTTTGCAATCAGTACTACAATTTCCTTTTAGTGTGGCCAAAACTTAATTACATCCCTGGAAACTTCATTGAAGCTGTTATTGTATAACGCATTACAAATACCTGAACCGCACATGCAGGCCGGCCGTGGTAGCCGAGCGGTTCTAGGCGCTTCAGTCCGGAACCGCGCGACTGCTACGGTCGCAGGTTCGAATCCTGCCTCGGGCATGGATGTGTGTGATGTCCTTAGGTTAGGTAGGTTTAAGTAGTTCTAAGTCTAGGGGACTGATGACGTCAGATGTTAAGTCCCATCGTGGTCATAGCCATTTGAAGGTACATGCAGTATTCTCTCTCGAGGAAATGACTTTGTTCCTAGCAAGTATCTGAAACAGTACAAGAGCATTGCTTGAAAATGTAAGACGAAGCCTACGTACAAAACATGAATATTTGTAGGTTAAAATAATCATCTACATTTACATCTAAATCTACATCTATACTGTGCAAACCACCGTGAGGTGCACGTCACACTGTACCAGTTAATAGAATTTCTTCCTGTTCTATTCCCGTCTGGAAGTAGGGAAGAATGCTTGAATGCCTGTGTGCGTGCAGTATTTATTCTAATCTTATCCTCACGGTTCATATGTGAGCGATACGTAGGGGTTCTCGTATAGCCCTATATATACCTATTGTGATTATTTACGCCAAATCTTGAAACTTTGTTAGCAGACTTTCTTGGGATAGTTTACGTCTGCCAGTTCAGTTCCTTCAGTATCTCTGTGACACTCTCCTACGGATAAAACAAACATGTGACCACTAGTGCTGCCCTTCTCTCTAACGTTAAATATCTCCTATTCGTCCTATCTTTGGCAAACTGATTACATTTCCCAGTTTTCTACCTGTGGTCTAGGGGAGCCGGCACAGTAGCTCAGCGGGCTCGGTCAGAGGGCTACCTGCACCCTGCAATAAAAAAAAAACTGAGTCAATGGATCAATGAAAAACTTAAACGGACGTCATAGGACGTCCGCCCCGAACACATAGAACAAACTGCAACGAACAAAATGAGATAAAAAAATAAGAAAGGGCGTAGCGTCTTTGATTAGTAATCAAAGCTTCCTCTGTCCTAGGTTCGAAACCTGCCGCTACTTAAATTTTGATAAATAACCAGAATTGGCGGCCGAAGACTTCTGGCACCCTCATTCTGCCAACGGCCTTGTCAAAGAGGACAGAGGAGTGGACAGAGGTTCAGGGCATTCTCTTCTCCTTGGGGTGGGAAACTGCCCCTAAGGGTAGAAGAATCAGCAATGATCATCGGCGCGAGGGTGCAGAAGGCAACAGAAACCATTGTATTAAAAACACATAGCCTGTAACCACCGACATGTGGCCTGTAATTGGAAAAGTGTCATGATGATCTCTCCACTAGCAAAAGATTCTGGAATGAGGGACTGCCAAACGAGAGCGAGAGGTGACCATGAGAAAAAAATTCAATAACCAATGAAAGGATAACGTTCTACGAGTCAGGATGTGGTACGTCAGAATCTTGGGGGCTAGTAGGAAAGCTAGAAAATCTGAAAAGGGAAATACAAAGGCTCACTCTAGATATCGTAGGCGTCAGTGAAGTGAAATGGAAAGAAGACAAGGATTTCTGGTGAGATGAGTATAGGATAGTAGCAACTGCAGCAGAAAGTGTTATAATGGGAGTAGGATTCGCGATAAAAAGGAAGGTAAGACAGCTCAGTGATAGGATTGTTCTTATCATAATCGACAGAAAACCAACACCGACAACGGCTGTTTAGGTATACATGGCGACGTCGCAAGCTGAAGATGAGGAGATAGAGGAAGTATATGTGGGTGTTGAAAGAGTAATACAGCAATGGGACTAGAATGCAGTTGTAGGGGGAGGAGTAGAAGAAAAGGTTACAGGAGAATATGGGCTTGGGACAAGGAATGAGAAAGACTAATAGAGTTCTGCAATAAATTTCAGCTAGTAATAGCGAATACTCTGTTCAAGAATCACAAGGGGATGAAGCATACTTGGAAAAGGCCGGGTGATACGGGAAGATTTCAGTTAAATTACATCATGGTCAGACAGAAATTCCAAAATCAGATACTGGATTGTAAGGCGACTCAGGAGCAGATATAGTATCAGGTCACAATGTAGTAATGATGAAGAGTGGGCTGAAGCTTAAGAGATTAGTTAGGAAGAATCAGTACACAAAGAAGTGGGATACGGAAGTACTAAGGAATGATGAGATGTGCTTGAAGTTTTCTAGGGCTATAGATGCAGCAATAACAACAATAAGGAATAGCTCAGTAGACAGTACAGTTGAAGAAGAATGGCCATCTCTAAAAAGAGCAGTCACAGAAGTTGGAAGGAAAAACGTAGGTGCAAAAAAGGTAACTGCTAAGAAACCATGGGTAACAGACGAAATACTTCAGTTGATCGATGAAAGAAGAAAAATGCTCGGGGAGATTCAGGAATACAGAAACACAAGTCGTTCAACAATGAAATAAACGGGAGGTCGCAGGGAAGCTAAGACGAAATGGCTGAAGGAAAAATGTGAAGAAACTGAAAAAGAAATGATTCTGGGGAGGATTAAGTCAGCATATAGGAAAGTCAAACAACCTTCGGTGAAATTAAAAGCGAGGGTTGTAGCATTAAGAGTGCAACGGGAAATCCACTGTTAAATGCAGAGAGAACGGACAGGTGGAAAGAGTACATATATGAGGCCCCTACGAGGGGGAAGATTTGTCTCATGTGATAAAGAAGAAACAGGATGTGATTTAGAAGAGATAGAGGATCCAATATTAGAATTAGATTTTAAGAGAGCTTTGGAGGACTTAAGATCAAATACGGCAGAAGGGATGGGTAGCAACCCATCAGTATTTCTAAAAATCATTGGGGTAAGTGGCAACAAAACGACTGGCAACATACCATGTAACTTTTGGAAAAATATCATCCACATAATTCGGAAGACTTCAAGAGCTGACAAGTGCGAGAATTATCGTGCAATCAACTTAACAGCCCATGCATCCAAGTTCCTGACAAGAATAACATACAGAAGAATGGAAAAGAAAATTCAGGATGTATTAGACAGCTATCGGTTCGGCTTTAGGAAATGTAAAGGCACCAGAGAGGCAGTTCCCACGTTGAAGTTGATAATGGAAGCAAGACTAAAGAAAAATCAAGACACGTTCATTGGATTTGTCGATCTGGGAAAAGCGTTGGACAATGTAAAAGGGTGTAAGATGTTCTAAATTCTGAGAAAAATAGGGGTAAGCTGTAAGGAGAGACGGGTAATATACAATACCTACAAGAGCTAAAAGGGAATAATAAGAGTGGACGACCAAGAACGAAGTGCTTGGATTAAAAAGGGCGTAAGAGAGGGATGTAGTCTTTCACAGCTACTGTTCAATCTGTACATCCAAGGAGCAATGATGGAAATAAAAGAAAGGTTCAGGGGCGGAATTAAAATTCAAGGTGAAAAGATATCAATGATACGATTCGCTGATGACATTGCTGTCCTGAGTGAAAGTGAAGAAGAATTACATGATCTGCTGAATGGAATTGACTATCTAATGAATACAGAATATGAAGTGAGATTAAATCGGAGTAAGATGAAAGTAATAAGAAGTAACAGAAATAAGAACAGCGAGAAACTTAGTATCAGGATTGATGGACACGAAGCAGATGAAGTTAAGAATTCTGCTACCTAGGCAGCAAAATAGCCAATGACGGACAGAACAAGGAGGACATCAAAAGCATACTAACACTGGCAAAAAAAGGCATTCGTGACCGAGAGAAGTCTACTAGTATCAAACACAGGCGATAATTTGAGGAAGAAATTTCTGAGCATGTACATTTGGAGCACAGCATTGTATGGCAGTGAAATATGGACTGTCGGAAAACCGGAACAGAGGAGAATCGAAGCATTTGAGATATGGTGCTACAGACGAATGTTGAAAATTAGATAGACCAATACGGTAAGAAATGAGGAGGTTCTGTGCAGAATCGGAGAGGAAATGAATATGTGGAAAACACTGACAAGGAGAAGGGGTAGGATGACAGGACATCTGTTAAGACATCAGAGAATAAATTCCACGGTATTATAGGGAGCTATAGAGGGCAAAAACTGTAGAGGAAAACAGAGATTGAAATACATCCAGCAAGTAATTGAGGACGTAGGCTGCAAGTGCTACTCTGAGATGAAGTGTTTGGCACAGGAGGGGAATTCGTAGGCGGCCGCATCAAATCAGTCAGAAGATTTACGCCCCCCCCCCAAAAAAAAGAGAAAAGGACGAAGTCTGAAACCTGCTTTACCCACGACTAAACCTATGTGATCATTCCATTTCATATCCCAACAAAGTGTTGTATCTAGGTATTTATAAGAGTTGGCTGATTCGAACAGTGACTCAATGATATTATAGTCATAGAATACTGTGGTTTTTCGTTTTGTGAAGTGCAATATTTTACATTTCTGAACATTTAGAGCAAGTTGCCAGTATCTGAACTACGTTGAAATCTTATCAAGATCTGACGGAATATTTATGCAACTTCTCTCAGATAGTACTCCATTGTAGATAATTGCTTCATGTGCAAAAGCTTGATTTTATTATCAATATTGTCTGTAAGATCATTAATAAACTACATGACCAGCAAGAGTCCCAACACACTTCCATGGGGCACACCCGAAGTTATTTCTACATCTGACGATGACTCTCCATCCAAGATAACATGTGGTGTCCTCCCTACCAAAAAGTCCTCAGTCCAGTCACTAATTTCGCTTGATACCCCACACGATCGTACTTTTAACAATTGTCATAGGCACGGTACGGAGTCAAATGGTTTACGGAAATGAAGAAATTCTGCATCTATCCGATTGCTTTCAGTATGTCATGTGAGAAAAGTGTGAGTTGGGTTTCACATGATAGATGTTTTCAAAAACCATGCTGGTTGGCTTTGAGGAGGACATTCGTTCAAGATACCTCATCATGTTTGTGCTTAGAATATGTTCTAAGATTCTACAACAAATCGATGACAAGGATGTTGGATGGTAGTTTTGTGGAACACTTCTACTACCCTTCTTAGAGATGGGTGTGGCGTGCGATATTTTCCAAGAACTGGGCAGCTTTTTGTTCAAGGTATCTACGATAGATTATACTGAGAGGAGGGGCTAACTCATCCGCGAATTCAGTATAGAATCTGACAGGGATTCCATCAGGGCGTAGAACTTTGTTCAGTTTAAACGATTTCAGCTGTTTCTCAACAACACTGACGCTAATATTAGTTTCATTCATCTTTTCAGTGGTATGAGGATTAAATTGGGACAATTCTCCTGGGTTTTCCTTTGTAAAGGAACATTCGAAAACAGAGTTAAGCATTTCAGCGTTTGCTTTGCTACCCTCAATTTCAGCTCCTGTCTCATTCGCTAGGAACTGGACACTAGCTTTGATGCCACTAACAGTCTTACCATACGACCACAATTTCCTTGGATTTTGTGAAATGTCACTCGACAATGTTCTGCTACGGTAGTTATTGATGGCATCACGCATTGCTCTCTTGGCAGCTAAACGCATTTCATTCGGCATCTCTCTATTATAGCGCTACGCTTTGTTTTACATCTATTATGCAGTAATCTCTGTTTGTTTGGAAGTTTTCTTACAGTGACCGTATACCATGGAGGTTCCCTTCCATTATGAACTGTTCTACTGGGTACATATCTATCTAGCGCGTGGTCAACTATTCTTTTAAACTTGAGCCAGAGTTGCTCTGCACGCTTCTGACCTGTGCTGAAAAGTATCAAATTCCTCATTGACATATGGCACTAGCGTTTTTTTTCTAACTTACTGAACATGTATATCCATCCGCTTGTTTTAGTTATTGTACTTGGTAATCATTCCAGGGGCACTGATATCAGTTTCGATGTGGACATCTTCAAAGACGTCAGATCTATTTGTTGCCGTTAGATCCAATATATTTCCATCATGAGTGGGGTTCCTAACGACTAATTTCAGGGAAGGTATTTAGTATAGTTTCACAGGGTATCTTCTCACGCTCACCACTAACAAAACTGTAATTTTCTCAACTAATTTTTGGATGATAAAGTCTCGACCTATGATTATAGTACGTTTGGGGAACTTATGTACAAGTGAATTGAGGTTTTCTGTAAAGTTTTCGGTTACATGATGGTGGAGGACCTGTAATGATGTGGGGAGAGTGCAGCTGGTGTGATATGGGACCCCTGATACGTCTAGATATGACTCTGACACGTGACACGTACGTAAGCATCCTGTCTGATCACCTGACATCCGTTCATGTCCATTGTGCATTACGATGGACTTGGGCAATTTCAGCAGGACAAGGCGACATCCCCACGTCCATGATTTTTACAGAGTGGCTCCAGGAACACTCTTCTGAGTTTAAACACTCCTGCTGGCCACCAAACTCCTCAGACACGAACATTATTGAGCATATCCGAGATGCCTTGCAAAATTCTGTTCATAAGAAATCTCCACCGTCTTGTACTCTCATGGATTTATGGAGAGCCCTGTAGAATTCGTGGTGTCAGTTCCCTCCATCACTAATTCAGATATTAGTCGAGACAATGCCACCTCGCGTTGCAGCACTTAAGCGTGCTTGCGTCGGCCCTACACGATATTAGGCAGGTGTACCCGTTTCTTTGACTCTTCATTGCATAAATGCATACAAATATCGAAAGCGCAAAAATGTAAATAACAATAACGAAAATCACCGCACTTGCATTTTCTTTCGCTACGTGTAAACTGTTATTCCGTTATTCTTACATGATCATCTGAATGTTGTTTCAAAGCTTTATGTGCCTTTGTACGTTAAGAACAAACTAATTAAAAATATCTGAGTGTCTGCTTGTGCTAGTCGAAATGATAGCTGTTTGTTCCTATTCCTTAGGGATTCGGGTAGAAAGATGTCCGATTTGTTGTTTTCCGTGAATTGTAGTGGTACAGGATATTACATTGTTTTCTTTAGAAGGTTATTCTACTTTGTCATTGTGCAGATTTATTTCACTGTTTAAACTAGTGATGGCTAATATTGTGTTAACAGTTACTTTCCGTTTCTTTTGCACAGTTTTTAAATTATTTTATTCACTTTCAAGGCTGCACAGCCTGACCTCTAGCTTTCTAATACTTGGTTGTAAGTAATTTCTAATCTCTAATTTCTACAGAAAAGTTTTGGTATTTTTCCTCAAGTTTCTGAATGTGTGAGTCCATCTTCCGTATTTTTGATAGTTTTACTTATTTATTGTTGTGATTTTGTGTTTTGTTCTAGTGTTATATATGTGTCTTTCAAGGATTTAATCATGTTTTGTAGCAACTCTAACAAAGTTGGGTTACTGATTTCCGTATTCATGTTTACTGGATTCGCAGGGACTGAGTGGTTATTGTCAGTAATAGATGTTGTCTCGAGTTCTGTTACACTGAAAGAAACCCAAGCAAAACCCGAATCGAATGACTCCGTAAACTGAGAAATTTCTCATAGCTGAGGCGACTTTTCGTCTGCCGATACGCCTTCTGAAACTTCTTGTTCACTGTTGGATATCTGTTCCGTTGCATTTACTTAAGAAAAAGCTCAACTGTGTTGGAAAATTATTTGCATTCTCTTAAATCTCAAGTAAATTAATTATGTGTAACGACTGTTGTGTGATCTGTTTCATTAATAACTGAGTCATTACTTTGTGAAGTTGTTTGCGATCAAGTTGCACTACAGAATACCTTATTATTAGCCATAATGTCAAATGTAAAAGCTGAATTACGAAACAAACTTCTATTTGTAATTAAGGAGCCGAAAGTAATAAATTCTTTTGCGCAACAGAAATATCTACAAAGAATCTAGGCAACACCGATATACTTCACACAGTTTGTACTATTGTCTGCTACGCAGCTAAGATCTCCACACCCAATATTTTTTTTGCAAAAAGAGAAAAAAATCACACGAAAGTTAGTAAACTGACTGCTGATAGGCTCTGCGTTGCGCATATGAACAGTGCCGTGAAATAAAACATCAAATTACATGAAATGCAAAATTACACACACCAAAAAAAGTTTTGCATCACCCCTGTCCCCGGAACTCCTGAAGATAACGTTGACTGTGGATATTGTATCACAGACACAGTCCCTTTGACTGTTCATAGATGTCACTAAACACGGCCAAAGATGTAAACAACCATGCATGAGCAGCGCCGATCAGTTCCAGTCATTCCACCAGGAAGGAGGTACACGGCTCGTGTTGTCTGTAGTTCAACCATGCCTAGACGGTCAATACCGCGGTTCGATCGCGTCCTTATTGTTACTTTGTGGCAGGATGGGCTCACAACAACAGAAGTGTCCAGGCATTTTTTTTTCGGACATGAAGGAGATACAGAGAGACAGTAACTCTCGATGACATGCCTCGCTCAGGCTGCATAAGGGCTACTACTGCAGTGGATGACCGCTACCTACGGATTATGGCTTGGAGGAACCCTGGCAGCAACGCCACCATGTTGAATAATCCTTTTCGGGCAGCCACAGGACGTCGTGTTACAACTCAAACTGTGCGCAACAGGCTGCATGATGCGCAACTTCACTGCCGACGTCCATGGCCAGGTCCATCTTCGCAACCACGACACCATGCAGCGCACCGGTCGAGGTGGCCGAGCGGTTCTAGGCGCTACAGTCTGGAACCGCGCGATCGCTACGGTCGCAGGTTCGAATCCTGCCTCGGGCATGGATGTGTGTGACGTCCTTAGGTTAGTCAGATTTAAGTAGTTCTAGTTCTAGGGAACTGATGACCTCAGAAGTTAAGTCACATAGTGCTCAGAGCCATTTGAACCATACAGCGCGGTACAGATGGGCACAACAACATGCCGAATACATCGCTCAGGAGTAGCATCACGTTCTCTTTACCAAAGAGTGTCGCATATGGCATCAGCCAGGCAATCGTCGGTGGCGTGTTTGGAGGTAACCCGGTCAGGCTGAAGGTCTTAGACACACTGTCCAGCGACTGCAACAAGGTTGAGGTTCCCTGCTGTTTTGGGGTGGCATTATGTGGGGCCGACGTACGCCACTGGTGGTCATGGAAGGGGCCATAATGGCTGTACGATACGTGAATGACATCCTCCGACTGATAGTGCAACCATATCTGCAGCATATTGGCTAGGCATTCATCTTCATGGACAACAATTCGCGTCCCCATCGTGCACATCTTGTGAATGGCTTCCTTCAGGATAACGACATCGCCCGACTAGAGTGGCCAGCATGTTCTCCGGACATGAACCCTATAGAATATGCCTGGGATAGATTGAAAAGGGCTGTTTATGGACGACGTGACCCACCAACCTCTCTGAGGGATCTACGCCGAATCGCCGTTGAGGAGTTCGGACAATCTGGACCAACAGTGCCTTGATGAACTTCTGAATAGTATGCCACGGCGAATACAGGCATGCATCAATGCAAGAGGACATGCTATTGGGTATTAGAGGTACCGGTGTGTACAGCAATCTGGACCACCACATCTGAACGTCTCGCTGTATGGTGGTACAACATGCAAGGGCGGAAATGATGTTTGTGTTGATCTCTATTCCAATTTTCTGTGGAGGTTCCGGAACTCTCGGAACCGAGGTGATGCAAGACTTTTTTTGATGCGTGTAGAAATAAAGAATCTAATCAAATGCCAAAAGATAGTAATTGGCTGCTCAATGAAAACTATATAACTAAAACTCAGTACCTAAGTACATTATGAACTCTGCGTGATAAGAAGTGCATGGTTTGACTTAAAATATCCAGAAAAATGAAATTACTGTTCTACTCGGAAGAAAATAACTGTTGGAAAATACCAAAATTGTTCACTCAAGATTAATCTGCTTGCTAGCGCGACACCTGCAAATCCCTACAACAAATCGTTGGCCTAAGAACGCAAGGTAAGATCTACCCTGAAATAAGTGTAAATTGCATCTTGCTGACCATGCTCTTTTTGTGTCTGAAGTACTGATGTTCTCGAAAGAAAACAGAAATCAGCAGATGCAGCAGCAAACAGAAAATAAACTTCACTACTAATTCCTTTCTTTTCCCTTGTCAGAAAAAATCTGTGACTCCATGTGGCGTAAGGTGCAATGCGCACACGACAAAATATTCAAAACTGTACCATGAGTCGTGGACGTGGGCTTTATCCTAAAGCAATTGTTCTTGGGTAATCAAACACTGCTGATTGACAAAAATACTGCACAACATAGGAAGACTAACAACTACAAAATAATAAAAAACTTCAAACATTTCAACAATTTGAGTAATTTGTGACATAATGAAAAACAAAGACATCACATTAACACTAAACATGAAAGTTATTAGTTATCTGAGGGACAAAGATATTCTTCAATTAATAGTCTAACAAACAAACATTTCACTCTTGTATATGTCGTGTTTACCTTGAAAAATTTCTCCAAAAATCCTCCCCATCAAAGGATTTTCATTTCTACAATAAAGTATTTCCGACAGTTTCCTCAGATTCACATATATCAAATCTACTTCTCTAAAACTCGACGGCTCGTTATTATGCCTCAAATAAGAATGCCCTAGTGCTGTGCCACCGACTGACTGGCAAGTCAGCCAAAAACAAAACTAAACCCAGACTCAAGGAACTTATTGACTACTCATGCTGTGCACTAGTTTATCTTTGCCCCACTACAGTAAAGCTGAATTATTTACAATAGCAGGAAACATATGGGAACCCTACAGCAGTCATGCGACAAAGTTTTGCTCAAAGTTTTGTCAGTGGTGCAGTCAGAGGAAGGGGGGGGGGGGTCAAAGAACTCACCAAAACAAGTAGGCCCGCATTTTGTAACTAGTTTCTGACGTGTCGCAGACTCAGCGCTGCAACTGGCGTCATAGCATCTGCTACTGCTGGCTTTGAATGCTGGGGTCATCATCTCTCCTCTCTCCGGCCCTACATCATCCCGCTACTTCATACCTCGTATCAGGGGATATGTGTGTAAAGGCATTACCCCACTGGCATGTGTACTGACCTGCTACTGATGCTGACATTGAACAAGCTTGTCATTCCTGCTGTGCATATTCTCTGAGTCAGTGGAACCCGGCACAATGTTTCTCTCTGTGGCCACATCCAGATCATCCAAAAGAGAGGGTCATTTCATGGAGCTATCTGGTTGTCGTGATGGACGTTTTTATCAAATTTCACTTTGTGGTATGAATGGAGCCAATGACTACCCACACCATCATCTGTGTCCTTCCTACAATCTTGGTGAATGAGGGAGTTCCATATGCATTGGCATCTACTAACTGTCACCAGTTGACACTGTTGCAATTCAAGGCTCTCTGTCACCTCAATGGCATTGAGCACCTGAACACTACCCTCCAACACACAGCCTCCAACCCAGAGGCTGGGTGGATGGTCACGACATTCCAAGCTCGAATTCACACAGTCTTGCTGCTGACATTGAGAAAGTGCTTCACAGTTGCCACCACCAACCGGACAATTCCAGTTGAAATAGTGCAGGTGTTGAAACCTATTAGACATCCTGCACCCCACGCGGTGTGCCTAGCCTAAGTACACATCTGCCTATACTCAGGATGCACTGAGCATGCACGTTTGGCTGGCACTTGGACTAGTTTCAAGGGGTCGTCATAGGCCACTGCGAGCATCAGCCATCTGATGTCATGGCTGGTCACGAGCTCCTGACAAGCCACTGAAACTAGCTCTGGTCACATCCACAGTCACAACAACATTCTCGCCCCATTCCCCACTTGTGACCCTGTGACCAGACACCCTGTGGGGTGGCGGGTAAAATTTATTGCTTTAATTGTTGTTAGTTTATGCAGTTCGCCGTCTTTCTCAAGCGAGCCTGGCAACTAATTTTATTATCAGCGAGAAACCGATGGAGAACATACTGACCATAGTTTCCAGTCTGCACATCCACATTCTGGTCAGTCCCACATTCTCTTTCTACTTAGCGGAATCAGGACAATGATTATAAATGAAGGTATAAAGTTCTAGTTAATACATATATTTAGTACCTCATGCACAACGATTTGAAAGTCACTATGTTCAACTGACAGTAAATCCTTCTATCCTAAACAGTACATTTACCAATTCAGAGGCGGCCTCAGTACGTTCCTACAAAATTGACTTTTGCCCTGACTAACACTCAAATAAATATTCGAAAAAAAAAAGCTGGCTACAAAAGTGGAAATAATAGTCACCTCTTTTCACGCAGATCTGAAGAATTCACAAACGGCACACCAACAGATACTTTAGCAAAATCTAAGCCATCCAGGACGATGTACAGTCCTCGCGAGTTGGTGTTGTATTGTTTGTTTGAGGTACTCCTTGCGGGCACCAGATGGCTTTATATCACAGTAAGTGTGGCATGGACCATCCAACACCATACGGACTCCTTAAGTGGAACCTCAGAGTAGACTATGACAGAAGTTGTCATTGAAGAAGCGAGACAAGACTGAGTATGTAAAAACTCTTGTAAAAAGTATTTAGTCTGAATAATGTAAATGCAAGATTGACTCGCTACAGATCTCTGTAACTCAATCTATAGTAAAAGTGAATCATCTTATATAGCAGTTGACGATCGTTTTGAAGATGTCTGAACAGAAGAATAATTATTATGTAATGTGTTAACAATAAACGTATACCTAGAATTAGCACGGTTTCGCTACGTGGTACCCTCATTTGTTACGATTGCTGTGAGTGAAATCTGGTTTCGCAGGACAGAGAGGATCAGGTTGTGGAAAGGGGCCAAAATCAGTTACTGTTAGTTACACAAGAACACAGAATTTTATTCCTCGAAAACACCATGCACGGTTTTCTCTTTAAAACAACAAGGATCAGTTAAAGGTTGAAGGCCCAAGTAACTTCTCAATAATAATGTTTAAATAATTCCTTTTAAAACACAAGGATTTAGAGAAACGGCTGAAGGTCTTACTTACGTAAAATTAAAATATCGTTAAATTTCTTTTAAGGCACACGAATTTAGACAAAAAGATGAAGGTCTTACTTTAAGTAAAATTAAAATATCTTCTCAGCTGAAGGCCCAAATAGTATCTGAGATCAGCAAAGGAAATTCTTTAATGGGTAAACATTTACCAATTTTGGCTAAAAGCTACATTAAGGAAAATTTAAATTAATTCCAAGGCTGAAAGCCCAATACTATTTCAACATAATAAAAGGCAACTTTTAAAGACAAGCATTTAAACAGTACAACAGAAAACCATCTTAAGAAAACTTGAAATATCATGGCGGCTGAAGGCCCAAACAATTATTCAAAATAATTAAAGACAAACCTTAAGATAAGCATTTACACAGTACAGCTGAAGGCCATTTTAAGAATTCAAGGTAATTAAAGGAAAACCTTACAGACAGGAATTTACACATTACGGTTGAGAGCCACAAATTTTAAAACAAACGCGGCTGAAGGCCTAAATACAGAGCAAACAAGAATTCTATATAAAACACGGATGAAGGCCTAATCTTAAAATACTTCACATGAGGTTCGGCTGAAGGCCATATAATAAACATAGAACAGACAAAATCAATACATGGCTGAAGTCCTGGCACAGTACTTGCGACAAAAGAAAATCACAATCACAAACAACAGATCAGTGGTGCTGAGAAATGTTCCAAGGGTCGGCCTGGGGAGGAAACTGTAACAACAGTTTGGATGAGACAGGTAGCCAAAAAGTGTAACACTAAATAATCTGGTGGCAGCACGACTTAGTGTCGGCTGAAGAACCAACCAACAACCTAATCCATTCCCTTCCACCAATGGTACGACAACCAAAAATATCAGCGAGGACGAGGATCGCAGCAGGACTATGTCTTAATAATTGGCGTGTAAACATAGTCAAGGCACAATAACTACTCACAAAATAGGGAGAACAGCATCAAGCTATCGAACTACACGCCGTGCCGGACAGCATCAACATGGCGAGGAAACACACACTCTCTGCTCTGTCCCAACTGACCGACTGCCTACTCCAGCACGCAGACAGCATTCATAACTGCTCAGTGGAAATCACAGGTGCTACACACAGTTTCACGTAAACACTTGCACCAAGAACTCAGACAATCCTAAAACCAACCACTGTGGAACAACAAGTCGACACACACAGTTTCCATAAACGGTCGGCGACCAAATACACGTCGTCCGATGAGAGAACCGACCGAACGACCAACCAAGGTCGTCCCCACTCAAATTACGTGTGTCGTCAACGGTCGGGCGAGTCATGGCTGTCCGGAGCTCACTGCAGCTCCATCCCGCCTCCCTTGATGTCCGTTCGGAACTTGGAGACACGACGACCCGGGCACACTGGCTCGGACCCCACCATGCAGAGGGAACACTTGCCCACTGGCCACCGACATCTCTGCACAAGGAAGGAACCGACCCACGTCCGGCACGATGACCTACTCACGAGGCCCATAAACGGTCAAAAGACCAAATACACGTCCCCCGATGAGACGACCGACCGAATGACCAACTAACGGTCGTTCCCGCTCCAGTCTCCTTCCGTCGGACAGAACGTGTGTGTCGCCAGCGGTCGGCGAGTACTGGCTGTCCGCGCCTCCCTGGCCCTCCGTCCCTCGACTGAGCTGCTGACACACACGACGACCGGAAATACCAGCGGTCGCTTCAAACATAATAAAACAGTGCTCTTATCGACAAGCGCTGCTGCTGCCACTCACGGGCAGGTTAGACTGGAACATAGTGACGCCGGTTAATCGAATAAGAAAACGAGGCGGCAGTACTGTAAAGGGAAGATGACGAACGATAAACGGCATGAACACGAGGTGACCGAGACGTGTAACCAATGGCACCCCATACCACCACGCCGGGTGATAAGCCATTATGGCGATGACGAATACACGCTTCCAATGTGCGTTCACCGCGATGTCGCCAAACACGGATGCGCCCATCATGATGCTGTAAACAGAACCTGGATTCATCCGAAAAAATGACATTTTTTCCATTCGTGCACCCAGGTTCGTCGTTGAGTACACCATCGCAGGCGCTCCTGTTGGTGATGCAGCGTCAAGGGTAACCGCAGCCATGGTCTCCGAGCTGATAGTGCATGCTGCTGCAAACGTCGTAGAACTGTTTGTGCAGATGGTTGTTGTCTTGAAAACCATCTGTTGACTCAGGGATCGAGACGTGGCTGCACGATCCGTTACAGCCATGCGGATAAGATGCCTGTCATGTCGACTGCTAGTGATACGAGGCCGTTGGGATCCAGCACGGCGTTCCGTATTACTCTCCTGATCCCACCGATTCCATATTCTGCTAACAGTCATTGGATCTCGACTAAAGCGAGCAGCAATATCACGCTACGATAAACCGCAATCACGATAGGCTACAATCCGACCTTTATCAAAGTTGGTTGGTTCAAATGGCTCTGAGCACTATGGGACTCAACTGCTGTGGTCATAAGTCCCCTAGAACTTAGAACTACTTAAACCTAACTAACCTAAGGACAGCACACAATACCCAGCCATCACGAGGCAGAGAAAATCCCTGACCCCGCCGGGAATCGAACCCGGGAACCCGGGCGTGGGAAGCGAGAACGCTACCGCACGACCACGAGATGCGGGCTTTATCAAAGTTGGAAACGTGATGGTACGCATTTCTCTTCCTTACACGAGGCATCACAACAACGTTTCACCAGGCAACGTTGGTCAACTGCTGTTTGTGTATGAGAAATCGGTTGGAAACTTTCCTCATGCCAGCACGTTGTAGGTGTCGCCACCGGCGCCAGCCTTGTGTGAATGCTCTGAAAAGCTAATCATTTGCATATCACAGCATCTTCTTCCTTTCGGTTAAATTTCGAGTCTGTAGCACGTCATCTTCGTGGTGTAGCAATTTTAATGAACAGTAGTGTATATCCGGAAACAAGAAGCAGATGAGTCGGAAATGACGGAAGAAATAAGTGCAACCGAAAAACAGGCAATACGAAAACAGTTTCACGATTCTCCCACTGGAGGACACCAGGGCATAGTAAGGGCCTGTCAGCGAATAAAGAAGTACCGTGTATGTAGTGGTATGAAGAAATATATAGAAATGCGAAAGTTGTCAAAAGAATAAGCTCACTAGGAAACACATAAAGATGGCTCCAGAGATCATGTAGACGCCTGAGCACGTTTTCGAAAAGTGTAACATTGATGTAGTAGGTCCATTAAACCAGACGGACAGAGGGAACAAGTATATCCGTACTTTTCAGGACACGCTGACAAAGTTTATGGCAGTTGAACCAACTGAAAGGCAAGATGGTAATACAATAGCGAGCGTGCTGCATTCTACTGCGGTGTGGAATACCGTCAGTGTTGTTAAGTGAAATGGGAAGTAATTTCATAAACGAAACTTCAATAGAACATATAAACTACTGCGTATGGAGAAGATACAGACAAGTTACTATCCTCAAAAAACGAAGCGTTAGAGTGATCACATCGATCATTAACGGAGATGTTACGACACTACGTAAATAGAGCACAGACAAATTGGGACAGATGGGTTCCTTTCGCGGTTTTTGTGTATAATACAATACCATATAGTGCGAAATGTTATTGTCCTTTGGAAGAACATGTAACATTCCAGGGATACTACAGAAAGATCCAGCTGGAGTTAGCTATAATTTTGGTGATTATGTAGCAGAGTTAAAGGAGCACATACAAGAAATGCACCGATGTGCAACAACACAGAATGCACAATGTGAGATAAAAAATTAAGAATACTGTGATAGGACCTAGAATGCAAAGCAATTCCGTTGTGGAGATAAGGTTCTGTTGTTTGATAAGAGCGTACGACGAGGCAGATAATGTAAACGGAAAGGTCTGCACATGGTGGTACGAACAAAGGGGCCTAATGCTGTAACCTCTCTGAAACGAAATAAATTGCTCACATTTCATGCAAACAGACTAAGGAGTTTTTCTAGTTGTCATTATTGAATATGAGTGAAAAACAGTGTAATACTGCGGAGCTTACGTTATAGTGGCACGTAGGAAAAACAAAAAAGGCACTGGGTTTGATTTGGCAATTGGCACATCATGAATCTCGTATAAAGAAACAAGAAAGCTTTAAATTCGTGCGCGAGGTCAATAAGATTCTGTCCGGATGACTAGACCAAGATGACGCCACGAATTTCAAGGAGAAGATAGGTGTCTTAGAATGGGAACAGAAACAGCTAGTCCTAATTTTGGAGGAGCCAGTGACAATAGTTAAAGTAATCTTGACTAGTTTTAATCAAACGGTAAGCTCCATAGAGGAAAATGAAAAAATTATCTCGCATGGAAAGAAACAAATAAGCAGGCACGTAGTAGAGTTTGAGAACAGTGTTGACAAACGGTTACAGAGAACCGTAATTTTGATCACCATTAATGAACAGCTGATACAACTGACGAGCAATTTCGATGAGCTAGAACAGGAATACGATACGTTAATATCAGCGATTGTCAACTCTCAGAAAAGTATAGGATGTCTACACCGAAATTCCCTATTTTGTGAGGCAATTTAAAAATAGTAAATCTTTCTTCGTTTCAGGTCTACTTGTCGGTTGGGTGCAGAAGGACTTAAAGTTGCTGTCTAAATTTTTTCAACATCTGGCGCACTTTCATTGTTGAATTGTCCGTAGAAGCGGAAATGGCGTCAGTTCAGGCGAAGGCACAAACTGTGCTTTGGTACGCAGAGTTTATATCCATTGTTATGGTGCAAAGGCCGTTTCGTGGTGTTTACAGGAAAGCAGCACCAGACGCCAAGAGCCCAAAAGCATGCCACAGTCGGTTTCCGGAATCTGGCAGCATTGCAAAGGGGCATGGAGGAAGAAGTTGAGAATATCTGCCAAGCGTTCCAGCGAAGGCCACTAAAATCAATTCGTCAAGGTTCGCGAGATCTTCGGATGGCTCATGCAACTGTTCATAAAATCCTTAGAAATCGGTTGCGCCTGTATTCATAGAAGATGTAGCTACTGCAGGCCATAAAGCCTGATGACAAGCAGCGACGACACGAATTTGCATGCGAAATGCTTAACCGAGTCGCGTTCCTGTCAAACGCAATGTTTTCTGAGGAGGCCACATTCCATGTCTCTGGAACTGTGAACAAGCATAACGTTCGAATTTGGGGGTCGCAGAATCAGCACGGCATCATGAAAAAGGTACGAGATAGCCCGAAAGTTTGGTATGACCTCATGTGTGACAAGATAATTGGACCATTCTTCTTTGCTGGAACAACTGTCACAGGAACGACGTACCTAGACACGCTGGAGATCTTTGACTTTCCTCAGGTTGAAGATTTGCAACAAAACCTTTGGTTTCAGCAAGATGGTGCTCCACCTCACTGGTCGCTGGTTGTTCGGAAAGCTGTAAATGCAACATTTCCAGACGCTGGATTGGACGAGGTGCACCCATGAATTGGCCTCCATGTTCTTCTGACATCACACCGTTGCATTTTTTCTATGGGGCTGCGTCAAGGACAGGGTTTTCGCCTCTGCAGTGCGGGACATTCGGATTGTGGAAGTCATTGACGCCATTCCTCCCGACATGTTGCAGCGGACCTAAATGGAAACTGAAAATAGACTCGACATTCTTCGTGTCTCCGCAGGGGCTCAAGTGGAAGTGTTTTGATTTGTTATTGTAATTCTTTTTCAAGACTTATCTTCACAAAAGACCTATTTTTGTGAAAAAATAAAGTTACTTCATATAATTTTGCATGTGGAACACATTTAAAATAGGGAATTTCAGTGTAGACGTCCTGTATTCTGGAACCGTACGAACAATCCAGTTCAGATCGTATAGTATCTAGAACTAATAAAACATGGCAAGCGGTTCCCTGTCGACCTTATGGTAGACAGAGGATACTAATTAACCAGAATCATTGATATGGATGTTTTCATTGCTGGAAACATCGTAAGTCATCTGTTAAATGTCCCGCTAGTAGAGAACGACATGTATAACCTCTACAAAATACTACCGTTCCCGTCAGAAGTGGGCGGAACAAGATATTTATTTACATATATTACCCAGAGAAAGAGCTACTGCTGATTGATGAACGAAACATTAGTATGTGAAGTGTAGGTGGGTAGATCAGAGCCTCTGAATATGCACGCAGGTATTTGTACTTTTGTTCACGAATGATCATGAGAAGTGTGAGGTCAAGATGCTGCAACCGGTGAGAGAAGTTCCAAAGGATTGCGTGCAGAAACCAATAGTGTTAAACGAATGTCTGCGGACACCATTAAATAATAATGAATGGCTGTTTGTTGCCCGTCTAGACGAATTCATTACCGTCATCTGTCATGACTGAAGTCCCACAGAGATCACAATCCGGGCCAAGGGAAGATAAAAATTTTAGTTACATGTCGTGGGTATATGACTCAGATGGTGGTACAATCTGAACATATAATACGAACAAATATCCCCCATAGTGATATTGTGCCGACCTTAAAAATGGAAATAGATTGCTGCATGATGAATAATGAGAAGATGAATACAAGTGAAGCTAAGCTGTAACTGCCAATATCGCCTGCCATTGGGCAGTTAGATGACCTGACAACTGCAGGACATAAGTTGGATGAACTAAATTAAAAACTGAGACTGAATACCAGGAGAGAAGTGCCTTCAGCAACTTTCCTTAAAGTCATTTCTATTTCTGGAGTTTCGTGGGTGCCGCTGAAGTAATTATAGTAATATAATGGTGTCTATGTAGATATTGTAAATGTTGCCGAGAGTGTACGAGAAGCACATCTAGACACAGTGAAGATATAATTTTTAACAGGTCTCTAGTGCCTGCTAGACACGTTAGAAGTGAAGTTCGAAGAGGTGTTTATCAAACTGTTCAAATGGTTCAAATGGCTCTGAGCACTATGGGACTCAACTGCTGTGGTCATAAGTCCCCTAGAACTTAGAACTACTTAAACCTAACTAACCTAAGGACAGCACACAACACCCAGCCATCACGAGGCAGAGAAAATCCCTGACCCCGCCGGGAATCGAACCCGATCAAACTGTTAAAGACGAAAGTAGATAAACGCTGAAAACTGGAAACACCGGTAGAAAGTGTGAGAAACAAATGTAAAGTGTCTTCTCTTTCAAGTACTCAAATTCTAGTTGTGTTATGAAGTGTACATCAATGTATCAACTGCACTTCATTGTAAGATTTACTGTAAAATAGATTGTATACCCATCCTACCAGAAAAGAGAAGTGGTAGGAGAACACGAAATGTCTCATATTGTAAAATAAAGTGTATCTTCTTCCAGGTATCAGAATATGTAACAATGACATTAAGGCTATTTCTTTTGCTTCTGCCTGAGTCCCGCAGTTTTCGCAGAGTCGGTAGGGTTACAATCGGATGTGACATGGTTAATTTGAAGGGGTACCCCCAGGAACGGAATCAGTGTACCCCAGCTGTCTGTGTCTAGTGTAAAGCATGAAATAGTGCGAATGTGTTTCAGATGTCTGCGAGTCGTGTAACTGTGGCAGGACCTGGGGACCAGCCCAATATTCACATAGTAGGATGTGGAAAACCGCCTAAAAACCACATCCAGGCTGGCCAGCACACCGGCCCTCGTCGTTAATCCAATGGGCGGATTGTGTCCGGGGCTGGCGCTCCTACCCGAGTCCAGAGAGCAGCGCATTAGCACTCTCGGCTAACCTGGCGCGTAACAATGATACTAAGTGTGAAATGTAAAATTGATCTGTATATATTTCTGTCGTGGTCAGCTGTAAAGCAATTATTTGTGTCTATTGAACATAATTGTAAAGCAAATGTGCCTGTTTCTAGATTAAAGGTACAAAATGTTGAAAAAACTTGTATAAAAATTTGTAGTCGCTGAGGACAATGCCTACAAATTTTTCCTTAAGTGGGGGAGGCGTCGCAAATTTGAAGAATGCTGCGTCTGAAAGCAACAGAACAGCAGCCAGAACAAACAGCTTTTATAGAAAATACACAGAATACAAAGGAGACGCCACAAGAAAGGCATTGCTTCGGGCGTTGGCCAGATATGTTATGTAAACTCACCAGGTATCACGTGAGCTCACGTGGAGAGCCTTGAGGCGTGGTTGTGCATTGGCGGCGGCCATACATGGTCGCAAGAGACCCTAGAGTGCAGAGGCCGGAAGCGCCAATGTGAGAGGGGCAACGTGACCTACTGCCCGTGGAAAGTTGGAGGTGGCGGCGTCCAAAAAAAAGGGGGTTCAGTATAGACAGTGGTTCAGGAGCGACGTCTGTCAAATCTGAGGCCTGGATTTGTAATATTCGCTGTGGCTCAGCTCAACCTCCCTTGATGGAATTTTGCAATCAGAAGCAGTGTTCTTTTATTCACGCCATTATCCAGTTCTTGCTCAGATGATCAATTAAAGATTATAACTATTCAAGTCCTGTCTTTGTTCGATTATTTTCGACTGAGTCCCATAACTCTTTCAAACTTCCAGTTATCCACTTCCACATTGGCTGACTGGACGGATCTTCTCCAGTCTCCAATGTCATTCGGCGTCTAGACCGGTCGCTGGACACGACATCGTCCATTTCTCGTGACACATCACAGAACTGGGCACGCCCTCTTGTCCCTGTATCTTACCGCCACTTATCTTTCGAGTAATGTCACACCCTTACTCATCCTGGAGTGCGACCAACCACACACCTTATCACAGAGCAATTTGTTTGACTGAACATCAAGAAAGACTGTAAGTCGTGGACAAGAGCCTATGTTCCCTGCCAACGAAGCAGCCGCCTTTTGGCCACTTTGA
Source organism: Schistocerca americana (assembly GCF_021461395.2). Lineage (NCBI taxonomy): Eukaryota > Metazoa > Arthropoda > Insecta > Orthoptera > Acrididae > Schistocerca > Schistocerca americana. Next base: position 417,055,796 of record NC_060120.1, read on the forward strand.
AATACCAAAGGGTCGATTCTAGCATATACATGTCGACCTCATAATCCTCTTCCCTCCCTCAGCTAGCTACTGTTACATACTACCAGTCATTAATTGCATGACCCTATGCTTTGAGGCAATCCTCCTTCCGGCAGAAACTATTGCAAAGGCTCTAGTGTCTACTTGGTTCACTTGTTTTGGATGCCATCGTCACGGACCAGGGTAGACTGTTTGAATCATCCTTATTCCTCGAACTTCGCACTTGTGCGGCATCACTCGCTACAAAAATGCACATCATCCACAAAGTAATGGTTTCATTAACAAATAGTACCGTACACTCAAGGCGGTCTTAATGTGCTACTGAGACGACTAGACTGACGCTCTCCTCTGGGGCTTCTGGGTGTGCACACAGCCCATAACCATGACCTGCACACGTCACTTGCCGAAATTCTGCATTTCAGTGCGATTTCTTTTTGCAGCAACCTCCTTCCGTGACAACTCCTCTGCCCTTCCTCATTGACGGAGTGAGGAGGCACATCTCCTGCCTCCACATACTTCCCCCCCCCCCCCCCTTCTCTCTACGCCAAAGATCTTGCAAACCAAGAAGCTTGCGCACTGCAGATTCGTCACGCTTCCGTCCCCTTCAACAACCTTATTTGGGTCCCCATGAAGTGTTTCGTCGTGGTACTCGCCCATTCGATACCTTGCTGCATGGCAAGCCTAACTCTGTACCTCTCAGCTGACTCAGACCGGTCTGGAACACAACAATGATCTCGCAGTTACTGACACGTCACCGCCTACGGAATTTCAGCCCTCCCCGCCTAATGCTGAAGGGCGGGATGGTGTGGAGCTCTGTGGGAACACCAGCATCGCTGGCCAGCGGCAGCTTGGAGGCAATCTCTCTGACTTGGCAGTGCAGTCTTGGCCATTGTATTGTTATATGTATAGCGTTGTGCTCAATAAAGTGGTTGTTTATACTCCGTACCTATGGTGTGGTTTATTTTCCGTCACAATTACATACCGGAGCTCTATAGAGTGAACTCTGCTGTCAGTTCGTATGTGACGTGCCCGTCACTCGTGCGCGAAGGCCACATTTATTCAATCGGCGTCGGAAGCCCACTGCTCCGGCTGCGAACTGCCGCTGTCCTCGTCATGTGGAAACGCCAATTGGCTGCGCGGCGTTCAAATCTCCCACAGGCGGTTCTAATACAGGCGGCCTCGAATCGCTCACTGTACACTGTATCATCACTGTCTCGAACTGTTCTTCCTGCAATCTGAGCTTATCCGTGATAAACAAAAAGGGTATGTGCACCGTCTATATTTTCAATATGCAACTTTTGGCTTGAGATCAACGCCATTTTAAATTAACTTCAGTTTACGGAAAATGTAATGGCGCTTGCTCTTGTTGGACCATTTCTTGACAGTGTTAGAAGGAAAATTCATTCTTGTTTCTTATTTGCAAATGATATTAAATATTCTGAAAGAATTTCTAGTTGTAAATATGAAACACTGAACGTCTTGATGTGTTAAATATGCTTTTATATCAGCTTCAGATAATTTTAATTCTTCAGTGGTGGAAATCTTATCAGCGTGTAATTCATACCATGTATCCAAAGTACTTAAAAATATCATTAAACAAATCTCTTAACTCACTTTAGAGAGGAAACACAAAGTCCGATCTTCACTTTAACATCACGTTCAACATAATTACAAATCCTTCAGTTCCTTTTATATGACACATTTGCCCATCTTTGCTCATTGCGTGGCAGCGTCTATGCTCTTTTCTTACCTTCCACAACGAAATACTCTTCAGTCTTGAGAAATTAAGTTGTAATTAAAGTATTCGTTAATCATTCTCATAGCATGATCGGAGTCAAAATGAAAGTAATGTTTGATTCTTTTTAATGGATAGGCTTATCTTCTCCTTTGTTAATCCCCAAATCGAATTTCTTCAAATCAGATCTTTGAACAGTGGACGTTACATTTCAGATGTGTTACGACCCGTGGCTCTACCCTTCATTAGATCCCTGCGAAACCCTACATTTCAGCAGGATAATGCACGACCGCATGTTGCAGGTCCTGTACGGCCCTTTCTGGATACAGAAAATGTTCGACTGCTGCCCTGGCCAGCACATTCTCCAGATCTCTGACCAATTGAAAAGGTCTGGTCAATGGTGGCCGAGCAACTGGCTCGTCACAATACGCCAGTCACTACTCTTGATGAACTGTGATATCGTGTCGAAGCTGCATGGGCAGCTGTACCTGTACACGCCATCCAAGCTCTGTTTGACTCAATGCCCAGGCGTATCAAGGCCGTTATTACGGCCAGAGGTGGTTGTTCTGGGTACTGATTTCTCAGGATCTATGCACCCAAATTGCGTGAAAATGTAATCACATGTCAGTTCTAGTAAAACATATTTGTCCAATGAATACCCGTTTATCATCTACATTTCTTCTAGGTGCAGCAATTTTAATGGCCAGTAGTGTACTTTTCTATATCCTTGATGTAGTTTTCGCATTCTGATTAATATCTTTCACTGCCTCCGGATCAGCTGTTTTGTGCCCTTTGTCCCTGTCGGCCACGCCTGTGCCTGTGCCAACAGCCTCGCTGTCGTCGCCTGCTGGTGGGTCCCTGACCCGCGCCACGGCTTCCATTTCTGTCGTGGCTACTGTCTGTCACCTTCCGGTCTCGCACCAGCTCCCCCACCTCTGTCACTCGCGTGAGTGCTTCGGCGACTTGATTTTGTTTGCCACTCTTGTACAGGAACTGATAGCCATATTCCTCCAGCTTTAACTTAAATTTCATCAATCTGGAAGATGAATCTGATGTACTACCTACGTATCTTAAGTGTTTGTCGTCAGTAAATATCAGGGACTTTCTACCAAATACATAGAGTTTAAAATATTTCACTGCCCAACAAATGGCCAACATCTCCCTCTCAATCGTACTGTACCCTCTTTCTGCCTTGTTCAACGTCCTCGGGGCGTACACGACAGGTAAGTCCATTCCAATTTTTCCCTGACATGAAATCTCTCCAATACTTTAGTAGCTAGCGTCCGTGGCAATTGTGAAATCCTCTTCAAAGCTCGGCTGCTGTAGTGCAGGCGGACTAATTAGCCTCTCTTTCAAATGCTGAAAAGCGTTTTCTTGCTCGACAGCCCAAGTGTAAGGTACTTCTTTCTTTAATAATCCATGTAGCGGCTTCGTTATCTTGTTGAAGTTGCTTATAAAATGTCGGTAGGATCCCACAAGGCCTAAATACGCATTTAATTGCTTCGTTGTTTTGGGTTGTGGATACTCCTGTATCACCCTGACTCTTTGTGCATCTGGCCTCAAGGGCCGAAAATATGACCAAAATAGCACACTCCCTTTTGCAAAATCTCGCACTTGCCCATTTCTAGCTTTGAATTGTGGAGTCTAAGCCATTCGAATGTTATGCTCCTCTAAGGAGGAGCCAATATTACCGCATCACTCAAATACATGAACGATTTGCCACTGTGTAGCCCAGCCAAAACGGAGTGTATTAACTTCTGAAATGTACTAGGAGCTGTTTTGAGACACATGGGCATTCGTTTGTACTCGTGATGCCCTTATGGTATACTAAACGCCCTCTTTTCTCTATCCTGTTCCTCTATGAAGGTTTGATAATATCCTTTCGATAAGTCACGGGTTTAGAAGTACTTTGCATTTCCTAGACCGTCAGGAATTTCCTCTATTCCTAGCAAAGGATACACTGAATTTAGGGAGATTTCATTAAGTCGCCTATAGTCACCAACTATTCGCGACTTTTGCTTTTCACTGGCATTCAACTTTTTTGGAATTAAAACCAAGGCAAAATTCCAACCACTTTTACTTGGTACCATAAAATCATCCCGTAACATCTTTTAAATTTCCTGCTAGAGCACTTCCTTTTGCGCTTGCAGTATTCTGTATTGTCGCGAACATATCACCCTACCTTCAGTGTCTGGTATCAGTTTGATTTCGTGTCCGATACTATCCGTGTAAGATAATGTCTACAGGCAAAATGGAAAACGTCGCTGTACATGATGCATAACCCCAAGATGGCTGCCTTCTCTTCCGCTTTCAAATGACTCATGCGGATGTTCTCTTTCAGTACATTTACTCATGATTTCAGCTGTGGCATATTTTTCCTGACACGGTTCGCACTGAACGACTGCTGCAACAATGTCCGCTCCAGAACTGCTTCTGCTACCACCCGTATACAGTCTACTGACACATTCTCATCTGTAGTATTCAGCACACTCGTTAGGCATTCTCCTGATTCTACTTTTAGTAATGCCTCAGGTAACTACATGCCGTTGGCGATTTCCTGGTTTCGAATGATAGCCTCTCTCCACTCCATTTGCCTACATTTTTAATCGCCATACCCGTTCCTCCCGGACTGTTATTGTTAATGCTGAAACAATTTGATTGCGCTCTTTTTGCTTCTCTTCGGCATTACCTGTTCCCGTGTCGTTGCGTTCTGACGGTTAATGAGTCACTGTCACTATTCGCTTTCGCCTTTGCACATGTTTCTCGCTTTGCCCTTGAGCGTTTTTCGCTTGAGCCTTCTATTTTCTTTGAATGTACTACGTCGAGGTCACCCTGTGACCCCCTCTTCATGTCCTTACATGCCTTTCGCTTCGTCTCTGACGTTTCTCTGAAAGAGCATTCTCTTTCTTGCACCTGCACAACCGAATTAGCAAGTTTCTGAGTTCTATTACCAATCTGCTCAAATTCTTGCTGCGGCTTCAGTCTGATCCGTTCCCCAAGGATCCGCAGGCTTCCGGTGGCATGACTGATTACGACTCCATGTTCTCTGAAAAACTCTCGGCCCACCAGCCTGTCAAATGGAAGATCAACACCTTCCCCAGTTACGTGGAAATGATACCTCAGTTGCATTCCGTTTCTCGTTCGTAATTCGAGGATTACAGTTCCCTCTGTCCTTCGGCTGGATTATACTTTCTGCCATTTTTCAAACTACTTCTCCTAATTAGGCTTATGTGTGAACCGCTATCCATGAGAAATCTCAGGAATTGGTGATGCAATCCTGACATTCCAACTGTATAAACTCATTATTACTTTCATAGTCGACTGTTAATATCTTTCCAGGTAAGGCGTAAGGCTACTGCTTTCTTACGCCATTACTTAGGTTTGCTGACTTTAACTTCTCCTGTGTGGATTCTGTGCATGGCAAACGCTTTCTGGACAGTCTCTCGCGCAATGATAGTTTCGTTTGCATTTAAAACACGTTACGGACTTCAGAGGGACAGATGGGTCTCTATGACTTGGCGAGTTACGTTGTGAGCAGTACTCCTGATTTCTCTGCCTTTTATTCATACAACCGGCCCTGTTGTAACTGCGACCGGGACGGTCGCGGGGTTGAAAAAAAAAAATGGTTCAAATGGCTCTGAGCACTATGGGACTTAACTTCTGTGGTCATCAGTCCCCTAGAACTTAGAACTACTTAAACCTAACTAACCTAAGGACATCACACACATCCATGCCCGAGGCAGGATTCGAACCTGTGACCGCAGCAGTCGCGCGGTTCCGGACTGAGCGCCTAGAGCCGCGAGACCACCGCGGCCGGCGCGGGGTTGAAATGACGAAATGCGCGGCGGGATCCGCGGAGAGGCCCACGAACAACAACACAACGGGAGAGAACGGACACCACCAACGAAGGACAGAACGAACAACAACAAGACGGAACAACTGTGTCACAAGGAAACCTAACAAATACGTCCACTCGTACACAGAACAAGATAGTAACTAAGCTGTCTAAGGCGAGGTGATGTGTCCACAGACGTACGCGAGATTAGACTGGCTGGTGTAGTGTAACGACGTATAGTTTTGTATGAATGGTTTTCTTTTGATATATGACCATGTGCAGACTTCGTCACCTACGTCGGTTACAACACACTTCAAAATTATTTAAATTCTTTTTAAATTGTCTCAGAATGGTTCTTGAACGAAACTGTAAAACATCATCATTTGAGTCGTATGCGCAGAATTTCGTCACTCAGTCCTATTGGTTTGCGCAAACTTTTTTCAATTTAGATGTCGTTTGTTTCTTCTCAGAAGTTATATTAATGCAAGTTATCTGATTTAACAAATATTAGAACCACATTGAATAAACTTCCAAGAATCACACTCGCGATGAACGCTGTCAAAAATTGATAATCTTGTCAAATAAATTACTTAACATAATTCTTCATAAATAAAGTCTCGGAACACGTATTTAAACTTTCATAGTACACACTAGTTTATTATCTTCCTACATATAGACGTGAACCTGAGCCTTGACAAGATAGGACTGAACATTTACACATGATTAAACTTTCTATGACGTCATTGTTGTAGAAACATTAAAAAATCTCAATTTTTCAATTTTTAGAAGCACGACGCAATAACTCGGTTTCAGGATCTTCTGTTGCTCTTTGGCTGTCGACCCGCGACGTATAGTGGCCAGCAATTTTCTCTCTGGTCCCGGCAGCGAAGATGCTGTCTCCGTTCGTTGCGCCGCCCTCTCCGTACATCAAACATAAAAAATAAATACAAAACCTTAGACAATTCACAACCATTACAAATATTACAAAAAATACATAAACAAAAAACTAAATTAAACCTATATTCACCTGCAAACTGAGCTGACACTGGTGGAGGGTTGACGCTTCAATTTCACGTCCCACTACATACCCCACCCACAAGCTCAGTTTGTCAGGTTTTAACCGAAAATAAAACTTCTTCTATATACAATATTTAACTGTTAATATTATACATTTTTTGTCACATTTTCAGTAATCTAAAGTCCTTGCTCTTAGATAGATTCAATCCTTTTATGACGATATTGTTGTGACTATTTGTCATTTACTTTTAATTGTGCTATTATGGTTATTCACAACCGAATATATGGAGATTACTCCTTTTTATTTAATAGTTGCTAGTGAATAATAATTTAGTACGTTCTTTAACGTTGTTATGTTAGGACAGAGCGTTCAAATTGTGATAGGTTAGTTTCAGTTTTATTCATTTACTAGAGTTATTCTTTCCACTAATGTATATTACTAATAAGTTTCTCACAATAACTAATAGTACTATTTACTTTACGTCGTTCTTTTCCCTAATGCTTTATTTATGCCTGAGGTAAAGAAGAAATCAAGCAAAACTTTCTTCGGACACGTTGTTGGGTAATGGCAATTTATTTAGGAGAAACAAGCGAGAGAGCCCCGTTTGGTGTGTTCTATATTGACACTATTACAAATCTCTATTAAAGGCACTCTGCTATGTTCTCGTGAGCCATACAGCTCTGGACGTCCATGGTCCCTAAAATTATTAACCATCCCCTTTGGTTCCTACTATCCGAGTAAATATAAAATATACAAAATTCCTTCTGACCTAATTACAAAATTTCTTCCATATAAATCCCCTTTTAGTTATCTTTCTCTTGTTGAAGTACCGGTAGATAATTGTAGAACACTATCACGAAAAGCTTCACATGAATAAACTATGAACGCTCTTCCGTATGTAACATATACTAAATATTAACTTATTTAGGAATGAAGGGTTTCATTTGATCGACACTATATAATCCTTTAATGACACCTAATGAAGGTTCCATAAGAAGTAACGCTTTGGGATGTACAATCTTATGTACAACATATGGACCTTCGAAGATAAAGAAGAATTTTCTACATTCCTTATTGATCTTCGAACTTTTAGGATGAGATCGTACTAACACAAGATCTTCTACCTGAAATGAGGGTTCTATAGCATGTTGATTATAACTTTTAATTCTCCGTTCAGCATTTTTAACAATCTGTTCGCAAACTTTTGCATCTGGGATGCATTGTTGGATCTCATTTACTGGTGGCCAAGGTAGAGCAGCTAGTAAAGGCTCACCTATAATTCGTTTGCCTAAAATTTCTATAGGTGACAATCCCGTCGTTAGATGAGGCAATTCATTTAATATCTTTTCTAATTCAGACATTAGTTTGGCCCACCGAGTATGGTTATGTGCACAATAAGTTCTACATAATCGTCCTAATTCTTTCATGACTCTTTCTACTAAATTACTTTGAGGGTGATACTTCGAAATTAAGATATGTTTGATTCCATATTGCTTTATCATAACTTGAAACTTTTGACTAATGAAGGCACTACCGTTGTCAGACATAAGTCGTTTAGGAATGCCCCAGTTAACAAAGTAATTTCGAGTAAGAAAGCGTATAACGCTTGCTGTATTCGCTCGTTTCAAAGTATATAGTTTCACATGTTTGGACCAACATTCCATTACAACAAACACATAAGTAAATCCTCCTGAACTACGAGGCAGAGGGCCGAAAAAATCTAATGACATTAGATCCCACAGACTCGAGGAATTACAGCATATAATTTATAACGCTTAGATCTGTTATTAACTTTAACCTTTTGACAGGTTTCACAAGCCGTAATAATGCTTCTCACAATACGGGACATATTTTTGAAATAATAATACTTCATTAGATGCTTAATACATTTATGAATTGCAAAATGCCCGTAACCTTCATGAACATAAGTAATTAATTCGTACACAACAGTTTTCGGAATGCAGATTTTCCATCTCTGGTGTTCCCTCTGTGCTTTCCAATACAAGTCGTTGAAATATAACCACACACCCCGGGTGTTTCGTCCCCATTATTAAGGTTTTGTATAAGCTCCCTATATTGATCGTCATTTCTTTGATTGCATCTAATAGCAGTTACTATCCGTTTAAACTGACGTTCGTTCTCCTGAGTTAAAAGGAAATAAACATGGTAATTTGTTCCTGGTTCTTCTGCCATGTTAATATTCTCCATTCCTACTGGAAGTCTCGACAAAGCATCCGAAACTACATTTTGAGATCCTTTTATATACCTAATTTCGTACTGAAATTCTTGCAAGCACAATACCCAACGTAATAATCTACGGTGAAGTAACCGACAATTGTTCAAAAAGGTTAAAGCCTGATGATCAGTATATACAGGGTGGTCCCGAATTCATGGTACAAACTTTAATGGTAGGTGCAGGACATTGTAACAAGGATATATTGTATAGGAATGTATAGTCCCAGGTGACGCGGTGAGGCGTAAACAGGGGAAATAACGGCCGAAAGGAAAACGAAAGATTTTATTGAAATCGTTGTTGACAAGTGTCATGTTTACAGTAAGTGTTCAAAATTGCGTCCACCATGAGCGATACATGCTTGACAGCGTCGGTGCAGCGATTGGCGTACACGTTCAAAGATGCCTGGTATTTCACGCACACCTGCAGCAGCTACAGATATGCGAGCAACGAGATCCTCATCTGAGTCAACTGGAGTCTCATAAACAAGACTCTTAAGATGTCCCCATAAAAAGTAATCGAGGCAAGAGAAATCAGGAGATCGGGGTGGCCAAGGGACTGGTCCACCACGCCCAATCCATCTAGCACCAAACGTGGCATTCAGGTAATTCCGTACAGCAGTGCTGAAGTGTGCTGGCGCTCCATCGTGCTGAAACCACATGCGGTTACGAATGGCGAGCGGAACATCTTGCAGCAGTTCTGGTAACACTTCTTGCAGAAAAATAAGATAGCTTTCGCCACAGAGTCGCGTGGGTAGTAAGTATGGCCCAATCAAAAAGTCGTTCACAATACCAGCCCACACATTAATACCGAAACGTTGTTGATACGCATGTGGACGCGTTGCATGTGGATTATCTGTTGCCCACACATGGGAATTGTGCGCATTAAAGACACCCTCGCGTGAAAATGTCGCTTCATCTGTAAATAGCACATGACCTACGAAATCCGGCTGCAACGCACATTGCTGCAACAACCACTGGCAGAAGTTCACGCGAAGAGGATAATCTGCCGGATTCAATGCTTGTACTTTTTGAAAATGGAAGGGGTGTAAGCGATTTTCATTTAACACTCTGCATACAGTCTGATGACTCACATGTACGTCACGCGCAAAAGTTCTTGTGCTTGACTCGGGTCTATCAGCCACTATGTTCAAGATGCGTTCTTCCAGTCTTGGAGTGCGTACAGCTCTTAATCGACCAGCGTCATGTCTGTTGACGTCGAACGTACCTGTTTCACAAAGTTGACGATGTAACCGTTGAAAAATTCTATGATCCGGCATTCGTCGATTAGGATACTCCGCGCGATACATTCGTAACGCAGCTCTGGCGTTACCATTTGCACGGCCGTACATGTAATGCATGTCTGCTTTTTCTGCATACGTAAAGTCACCCATCGTCTACGGCAGCACAATTGTGAATGGCGCTTGTCCCTACTGCGATACATCATGTTCATCTACTGCCCTCTACCGGCAGTGACACCAACCGATCACTCCATTTCTCTTTCCCCTGTTTACGCCTCACCGCGTCACCTGCGACTATACATTCCTATACAATAAATCCTTGTTACAATGTCCTGTACCTACCATTAAAGTTTGTACCATGAATTCGGGACCACCCTGTACAATTGTTTTTCTTCCCATTAATAATCCTCTAAATCTTTGAATACCACATACCACTGCGAGAGCTTCCTTCTCGGTTACAAAATAACTTCTTTCATGAATGAGATTTTCACTCTGCAGCGGAGTGTGCGCTGATATGAAACTTCCTGGCAGATTAAAACTGTGTGCCCGACCGAGACTCGAACTCGGGACCAGGAGAGCTTCTGTAAAGTTTGGAAGGCAGGAGACGAGATACTGGCAGAAGTAAAGCTGTGAGGACCGGGCGTGAGTCGTGCTTCGGTAGCTCAGATGGTAGAGCACTTGCCCGCGAAAGGCAAAGGTCCCGAGTTCGAGTCTCGGTCGGGCACACAGTTTTAATCTGCCAGGAAGTTTCAACTTCTTTCATGTTTATTTAATGTTCTACTAGCAAATCCAATAGGCTGATATAATCCCTTTTCATTGGTCAGATCACCTTGGAATATTACGCAAGTCACACCATAATCAGAGGCATCCGTACACATACAAAAGTCCTGATTGAAATCTGGATGGTATAACATTTTGGCTTCTGTGAATCTTCAGGTTTTCGCGGCGCAAAGACTGCTCCATTAAATTTCGGGAATGCAGCCGCATAAATTCTGCTTCTTCTTCTAATATTTCGGCTGTATATCTTTCAGCCATCTTCAGAGAGAGCCGTACGACTCTCTCTGAAGATGGCTGAAAGATATACAGCCGAAATATTAGAAGAAGAAGCAGAATTTATGCGGCTGCATTCCCGAAATTTAATGGAGCATTTTGGCTTCTGTTAACGGTCCTTTTATCTTATTAAAAACTTCCTCTTCCTCTTTTCCCCAGAGCCACACTGATTTCTCTTTTAATAAATCCAGTAATTTAGGATTAACAACATCCTGCCCCGGAAGAAATCTTCTCAGAAATCCTACCATTCCTAAGAATGATTTCAGTTGTTTCCGATTTCTAGGACTCGGGCATCGAGCAATAGCTTCAATACGTGCTGGGTCTGGCCTAATACCTTTACTGTCCACTATATGCCCCAAAAATCTCACTTAGATAATTTTAAAGTAATTCCTCTGTCAATTAAATGGTTAAACAATTCCCGTAATATCGTTACGTGTTCTCTCCACGTTTTAGTGGCTACCAAAATATCATCTACATATAAAATAATCTTTTGTAATAATTGTTGACCCAAAGCAGAATCTAATGCCCTAATGAAAGTTGACACTGATATATTAAGTCCAAAAGGTAAAACTTGGAACTGATATGATCTGCCTTCAAAAAGAAAAGCCGTATATTGCCGTGAATCCGGGTGTAATATTACTTGATGGTAGCCAGCAGTTAAATCCATTGTACTCATACAACGAGAACCAGCAATCTTAAGAAGTACGTCCTCCATAGGAATAGGTCTGTCTCTTTCCATCTCTATAATTTTGTTTAATTCACGAGCATCCAGAACCAGTCGCACCCCACCAGTAGCTTTCTTATCTACTCACAAAGGACTGTTAAAAGCACTACATGATCGTTCGATAATATTTTGTTCTAGCATCTTACTTATTTCTCTACTAGCCGGTTCTTTGAATTGTACTGGAATAGGATAACGTTTCTTAAAGAATGGTTTTTGATCTTTAATCTTAAGTTTACAAACGTAATCTTTGATTCTCCCCAGTTCATCTGAGAATACGGCTCTAAATTCTAACTACAAAGATTCCAACTCTTCCTTTTCTTGTTCGGATAGACAATTCGTAGAATAACAATTTTCTTTCACTTCGGTTTCGATACTATTACTAGCCTCACATCGGTACACTTCATATTCAAGATCACTAAAATCTGTTAATAGGTTCATGGTCTGCGTGTACCTAATCTGTAAGGATTTGTAGCAATTTTCAGGTGCTTGATTATTAGAAAACCTCACTTTAAAAGCACATGCCTCCTTATGGATGATTAAGGAAGAGTCTTTAAAATCTAATATAGCTTTATATTTACACGGCCAATCTATACCTAAAATTATGGCCACATTTAAGTTGGCTACAACAAGTACAGAGTGAGAAATTAATTGTTTAGAAATTTCAAAAGTTAAATAAACTTCCTCAGTAATATTTTGACTTCTTTTACCAGTAACTCCTATAATTTTCACCCCAGTTACAGGTAAGGTTGGGAAATTCCAATATTTTCTTTTAAGTTGAAATAATTCTTTAGATAAAATACTTACTTCGCTACCCGAATCAATTATAATATTTACTTCGGTATCTTTAATATAACCTTTAATAACGGGTTTATAAGTTATATTCTCCCTTATCTGATTGTCTTCCTGAAGTAAATCTTGTTGCCAATCACCTTCCTTTTGGCAGCTTAACGAAAAATTCCAATTGGGTCTTGTATAATTTTTACTAACAGTTCCCTTTAGTTGACCCGTACTAAAGGACTTTACTAGTTTTCCGAACTTTCTATGATAACGTCACCTACAACTTGACCTTCATTAATTACTTGAGGATGATTTATCTCGTTATCGTTATTATGTAATTTCCGCATTTTAGAGTTATTACCACGATTTTGTTGGCTCTCTTTATCTTTAGACTGCCGTTTTATATAACAAAACCGGCTATGATTGTTGTTGTTAAATTTTCGTGGTTCTGAATTGTTATTATTTCGAGGATTGTCATTTCTACCAAATCTAAATTTCTCGTCTTCCCGTTCTCTATTAAGTATATCTAACTGTTCTAAATATCCTAATAATTCAGAAGGTTGTGACCATTCCCTTTCTATCATTCTTTCCTTTACATAATACGGTAACCTACTAATTAGGACTCGTATTAGATGACTTTCAATAATTGGTTCTTCAATTAATTTAGCACGGTTTAAATGCCATTCGAAATAATTCCTATAACCTCTCCATCGTTTAGAATAAGGAGGAGGGTCTAACAACTCTAAGGTTAAGTGTTGTTGTTTTCCTCTCGACCAATAATTTTGTTTAAATTGCTTAACAAAATCATCCCAGTCCCTAAATTCAGTTCTATGCAGTACTGCCCATTCCGCAGCTTCTGCTTCTAAATGTCCTATTACAAATTGAATCCGTTTTTCATTACTCCATTTAGGAGATAATGAAGTTTCAAAAGCTTTTATAAAGATTATAGGGTGAAGTTCGCCTCCTGGTTTGAATACAGGAAATCGACTTGCTACATTTGAATTTGTCGTTATATCATCCAAACATTCTGCGAGAGACATAGTTGGATTTTATTTAGATTGCAGAGACGGAGTTGCGTCGGATTTGCTTGCCATGATTTCTTTATTTGTATTGTTGTCGGCCGAGCTAGCAAACACGATGCGACTGTTGTCTCTGATTACGTTATTGCTTCTACTACTTGAAATGTTTTCATTATTATCTAACTCCGATAACCGTTTAGTAATTTCCTGTATTCGCATTTCTGTATTGGATACGCGGTTAGCTAATATCGATTCTTCACTGTGTTCACGATGTGAACGCTCTGTACCTTCGTCAATGTTATTATCTTTGGAGGTCTCAAGGTTACTGCATATTTCGGTAATTAAAAATTTCATGTTTTCTATTTCAGTATGATCTTTTTCTACTTGATGAGTTAATGTCTCTAATTCTACATTATCTATTGAAGAAATCTCTACAGGTTTGGTAGAGACCTCTTTAATAGATTCTAATAATTCTCTACGAACAGTTTCTGTTTGCATAGAAAATTCATCTCGTAACTTATCGTTATTTTTCTCTATTTCATTTACAACTAAGATATTGACATTATCTAATCTCTTGGTTAAGTCAGTAATATCATTTCGCATGCGAGCTTTTTCCTCACGCGATTCCTGGATATGTTCTTCTAACCTTTTACAATTATCAGCAATCTTATTACTAAGTCCTACTAGTTTTTCCTGCATTTCAACTTTAGAAGCCTCTATTTTATCACTTAATTCTCGACTGATTTCATTGAGATATTCCTGTAACCTGTCTGTCGATTTTGTTAGCTCCCCTTTAAGTTCCTCTTTTAATCTAGCCGTAGATTCTTCGTTAGACTGTTTTAATCTAGCAGTAGATTCTTGGTTAGACTGTTTTAATTCCTCTTTTAATCTAGCAGTAGATTCTTCGTTAGATTGTTTCAATTTAGCGATCGCCCTAAAAAGGGATCTCATGCTCCTATCGGACATGGATTGCTCTTCGTCTGACATTTCACTTCCCGACATTATTGTAAGATATTAACTAGTTACACACGCAGACTTGTAATCAACAATCCTATTAAAAGCACACTCCCTATGTACAACACTCCACTTCCAACTTAAAACAGACACACCGGACACTAATATTTTAGTTTGTAGTTCTCGATGACCAGTGTGCTGCTATAGGCTGCAGAAGTAACAGCCGTCGATGCAGCCGCTGAGATGCTGCGACCCCGCTTCCGCAACCGGCAGGACGCTGAGTCGAACACCGGAGACGTCACTGGCTGCAACCACGCCCAGCCGCACCGCAGACAGGCGAAGCCCTCAGCAACATCTCTAATACCAGCCGGAGGAACGCGCCCCCCCCCCCCCCCCCAGCTGACGTACTGGGCCTGTTAGTGTAGGGAGAAAAAGGCTGTCGGGGTTTGCAGCGTTCAGCTGCTGCCCAACAGATGCGCCTTCTCGTGGAATAACTGCGTGACCGTACTGCTTGGCTGCGCTCCGTCAGATGCCCACACCCGCGAAGTCGCCGCTGGCTGGTGAAGGCTCCACCAAACTCGCGTTGACTTCCGAAGGTTCTTGATGTTTTAATTGTTTCGTACCTGTGTGCCTTAGTTACACACAAGTCCTGTTTATAAGGTCGCCACGGTGTAGTGTAACGACGTATAGTTTTGTATGAATGGTTTTCTTTTGATATATGACCATGTGCAGACTTCGTCACCTACGTCAGTTACAACACACTTCAAAATTATTTAAATTCTTTTTAAATTGTCTCAGAATGGTTCTTGAACGAAACTGTAAAACATCATCATTTGAGTCGTATGCGCAGAATTTCGTCACTCAGTCCTATTGGTTTGTGCAAACTTTTTTCAATTTAGATGTCGTTTGTTTCTTCTCAGAAGTTATATTAATGCAAGTTATCTGATTTAACAAATATTAGAACCACACTGAATAAACTTTCAAGAATCACACTCGCGATGAACGCTGTCAAAAATTGATAATCTTGTCAAATAAATTACTTAACATAATTCTTCATAAATAAGTTCTCGGAACACGTATTTAAACTTTCATAGTACACACTAGTTTATTATCTTCCTACATATAGACGTGAACCTGAGCCTTGACAAGATAGGACTGAACATTTACACATGATTAAACTTTCTATGACGTCATTGTTGTAGAAACATTAAAAAATCTCAATTTTTCAATTTTTAGAAGTACGACGCAATAACTCGGTTTCAGGATCTTCTGTTGCTCTTTGGCTGTCGACCCGCGACGTATAGTGGCCAGCAATATTCTCTCTGGTCCCGGCAGCGAAGATGCTGTCTCCGTTCGTTGCGCCGTCCTTTCCGTACATGAAACATAAAAAATAAATACAAAACTTTAGACAATTCACAACCATTACAAATATTACAAAAAATACATAAACAATAAACTAAATTAAACCTATATTCACCTGCAAACTGGGCTGACACCGGTGGAGGGGTGACGCTTCAATTTCGCGTCCCACTACACTGGGTGAGCGAGAGGCAGGCAGGCAGGCTTAAGTACTCTATCGGGGGCGCCGCTATTGGCCGCTGGAACCACGTGTTCCACTGTGGCGCCCTCACTCTAAAAGCGCGCCAGGAGGCGCACGCCACGACAGCTTACGGCGCGATGGTGCAGAGACCTCTATGGGTCTTCGACGTCCATGATGTCTGGCGCGGTACCAGAGGCCCCACCTTTCTAATTCTTTTATGTGCACGACACTCTCGCGCCATATGGTCTGGCTCCCCAAAAGTGAAACACTTGTTGACTTTCTTCTCGGTCCCTGGCCCTGCACCACCACCTTGGGAGATCATCTTTCCTCGAGTCGAGGCTGTCGTGCTCTCCTCTGTCAGAGGTATGTCTTTAGCCTCTGCTAACGTTCGATGATCACCTTGCACGTGCGCTATTGCCTTCATGCTGCTTGGCTTAATCTCAAAATGAGAGAAACGCCGCCTTCTAGCTCCGATTCTTACATGATACCTCTGATTGCTTTCCTGAAATGGTGCTGCATGGTTTCCAACCTCGAGCCCCACTGAGCTATACCTTTCTCACGTTCTTGCAAACTTGCCAACAGCTGACATGCGTAGAAGTCAAGTGTCCTTTTACTGGCATAATTTTCTTGTAATATGCCACGCCTATCTCACCAAGTGGCGCTTCATTCCTGACTAATAACTTCCTACGTGCTGATCCCACTTCTTTAGTTTTAACAAACAACTATTTCTACAACTCTCGGCGTGATAACTGCACGGTAATTCCCCCAGCTATCCCCCAACTGACACCAGAAAAAATATATCTCTATGTCGCGTCCAGGAAGCGGTCTAGAAGTTCACTGACATTGAAGAGTGGAGAAGGTCCGTCCAGTGTTGCTCTGGGTCTGTAAGTTCAATGGCAAAATCAAAATTGTCAAGGAACTCATTTGGAGTGTTCTTAGTGGCATCAAGCGATTGCGGTATTATATTTTGCATATTTGACCAAATTGGGGAGAAGAGGAGTTTGTGGCACAACTTGACAAGAAGAAGGGACCGGTTGGTAGGACATGTTCTGAGGCATCAAGGGATCACAAGTTTAACATTGGAGGGCAGCGTGGAGGGTAAAAATCGTAGAGGGAGACCAAGAGATGAATACACTAAGCAGATTCAGAAGGATGTAGGATGCAGTAAGTACTGGGAGATGATGAAGCTTGCACAGGATAGGGTAGCATGGAGAGCTGCATCAAACCAGTTTCAGGACTGAAGACCACAACAACAACAACAACAACAACAACAACATTTGACAAACAACAGAATTGCCTACTTTGTGACTCAGGCACATCAGAGCCTGTGCCGAAAACATTATCTCCGTCCCGTGACAAGCCTACTTCCAACTCACCGTTGGAAGTCTCATTGCTGCCATTACTCTTGTGCTCCATCTGCTGCGAAGCGTTGCCCTTGCGCCGCCGCTGCTGATGTCTGCCTTCCGATGTCCCACGGCTGCCACCTGCTACCTGGTGCGTCTCTCCGGGCTGCTGCCGCCGCTGGCTGCCCCCACACTGTGTGTTACCCGCGCCGCTCTCTGTCGTCGACGGCGCCGGTGCACCGTCTTTGTGGAGTCTGCGACCCCGCACCGCCCGCTACTGGGCCTACTCCGCTATCTGCAACTGTCGCTGCCGCTGCACAGGCTCTGCGCTCCAGCCAACGACACCGCGCTGCCCACAGTGGCTGCTGGCTGCCCTCGCGCCTTCGTCCGCCCCCTCGCGCTGCCATCGGCCACCCCCGGACGCTTTCCGGGATGTCCTCCTCGACTCCGAGCGCCGTCCGTTCGCTGCTACTGAGGCTGCACAGGCCCCAGCCTCCTTCTGAAATGTCCTCCTTGCGCCCAGGCGCCGTCTGTTGCTGGGCCCGACCTCTTCTTCTTTCTTCGGGCGCCTTCTTCTTCTTCTTCTTCTCGAAAGTGAGAGAGGAACCCACTTTCCGTCCTGGCTCTGCCGCTGACCTACGTACGGATTATTCAAGAAATGCAAAAGGGGTTCTCAGGGCCCTTCCGTCGTTTTACGTGACGTCGGGCTGAGCAGGTCAATATTCCAAAGAGAGGCGACCTATTTCTACAACACTCGGAGTGATAACTGCACGCTAATTCTACCACCTATCCCCACATCTGACACTAGAAAAAAATATATACTCTATGTCGTGTCCAGGGAGCGGTCTAGAGGCTCAGTGACATTGGAGACTGGAGAAGGCCAGTCCAGTCAGCTAACGTATGAAAGAGTTATGGAACTCAGTGGGGCAATAATTGAACAAAGACAAGACTTGAATAATTACAGTATTTAATTTCTCGTTTGAGCAAGAGTTGGATAATGACTTAAATACAAGTACATTGGTCCTGACAGCAAATCTAATGGACGGAGTTACGTGGCTAATTATGAGCTTGAGCAGAGCCAGAGCCTGGCCTACATAGACGTCTCTCCTGGACCACTGTCTGTAATGAACTCTCCTTTTCGGACGCTGCCACATCCGCCTTTATACTGTGCGTAGGCCACACCGCCCCTGGTGCTTTCTGCCTCCGCCTTGCGGGGTCTCGTGTGACCGCCAACGCACTACAACGCCTCGCGGCTCTCCACCTCTCCACGTGAGCTCACGTGATACCTTCTGAGTCTGAGTAGCATTTTCGGCCAAGGCCCAAACCAACGCCCTTCCTGTGGCGTCTCCTTTGTACTCTGAGTACGTTCTAGAAAATTTATTCGTTCTGGCTGCTGTTCAGTTGCCTTTCAGAAACTGCATTTTTTTTTTTAAATATGAGAGTCACACCTAGTATGAGCCTAGGTTCGATGAGACGACTCGTCATGGGATCGTTGAGAAGATCTTGGAGTTGCTGGTCGGTTATTGAAACGGCTGTTGAGCCACGTAGTTCATCGTCCCTGTCGGACAGAGAGCCGTGAATCCCGTGTCCAGTGAAACGTAGTAAAGGACAATCGTTGTCGAAAGAGCGGTAGCTAAACATAATAACGTACATGTGAGATCATCCGCATTATAGTATAAAAAAAAAAACCCTACGAGCAGATTCCTAATGTGCCCGCAGCAATGTAGTATACGAGAAAAAATAAGGATATCCAAGGGAGGACAAGGCACCCATGTTACAAAAAACTGGTGTTTGCGCGTTTCAGGGACGCTCAAACCAATTCACAGGTTGTACATGATAGTGACCTGCCATGTTATGCACATCAAACTGTGTGCGACATGGGTTAAGGTGAATTAAAGGAAAATAGTGGCTGGTTGCATAGCTTCAAGTAGTGCTACAGAAGTGGAAAACGAAAGATAACGAAATTTCAAACATAGCATCAACTTGACGATGCACAGCAAATTTGTAGATGAGGTAAGTAAACTTAGCCCGTCGTTCAGTAAGGAATTTGTTTTGAACACCGACCGGTTGGGATTTGAAGAGGAAATGCATATGAAATAAACCCTGGAAATTAGAGGTGTCAAGAGAGATGTATCAAGATCAACTAACATAAATGCCTTAACGCATTCGTATACAATTATGCCGACTGATAATCTGGATGGTAAATCGGCTAGAAAGTTATTTATTGTGCTACACGAAGTTGGAGGTGCTCTGCCCAAACTACAACTATGGTATGAGCACTGCTTTTAGCCAATAGGTGGTCAAAATAACTTGCTTTTGCTTGATTCCTGGTCTGCATATAAAATTCATACTCCTTTAGAGCAATTTAGCCTCTGAATGACTATGAAACATGTACACGTGGTCTAGGGACAGTCGGCTCTCAGCCGTGCTAGCGTGCGGAGCTGCTCCGCGCGCCGTCCGACGCTCCGCTCTCGGCGGTGTTTACTTCCGCGTCGCGGTGTTTGTGTCTATCGAGTCCAGTACTAACGTACACCATGGCGCACTCGTACCGCCGTGCAACGATCAAAGTAACGTTTCAGACCGAACATCCACGACCCAGAGCTTTCGAAGTCGAACAGTTCCTACGTGAGGATCTACGTTTGAACCCCCAGGACGTAATCGGCATACATTTTTCCATCACTGGAAGTGTTGTCTACATCAAGATGTCGACGGAGGAAATTTGCAATGACATAATTCACCGTCATGCCACCGGACTGAAATTTAAACACTCTGATGGACATATGGAAGCTGTGACGGTCGCCCATGCTGGATTCGGTCTCCGGACATTGCGGGTGTTTGAGCTCCCGTTCGAGGTGCCTCAGGATGTGGTCATTGACGCTTTCCAACCATATGGCACCGTCTTGGGTCACGTCGCGGAGAAGTGGCAAACATTTACCACCTACCCCGTATTAAATGGCGTCCGGCAAATAAAAATTGAGCTGACGAAACATGTCCCATCGTACCTGCTGATTGGCGGTGTGAGGGCCATCGTCATGTATGATGGACAGCCACGAACGTGCGCAGGATGTGGCCAGGAGGGACATGTACGTTCCGAATGCTTACACCGCCGTTTAATACAGACACCGTTACGTGAAGAGACCCAGGCTTCGACGGTCACGTCCTTACCCATCACCTACGCCAAGGTTGCACAGGACCCCGTCGTACCAATCTCGTCGTACCAAGCATCGTCAACGCCACCCACCGCAGCACAACGCGCCGAGGACACAAGCACGGCGTCGCCTCCAGCGCTCGCTTCAGGACCGTCCGGTTTGCAGACCGAAACCGATGTTCCTGTTGGAACCATGGACGTCGACCTCGGTGTCGTGCCGACGTTTGCCTTTGTCCAGACGGGTTCGGCGTCAGACGACGGGCGACCACATTCTGATTCAGAAGGCCACATCAGAAAACAGCGGTCGCCTCGCAAACACAGGAAACGACGACGAACGCCTTCCGATGACGCCCTTTCTCAGACGGCCCCGCGAGATGTCGACCTGATGTCTGACGGTGATCTCCCACATTGCGTCCAGTCACGCGATGTGGCAGCAACAGGCGCCCCTCCTGTGACGCCTACTCTCCCAGCCAGGGACGTGTCCTCGCCGTTGTCAACGAATGATGACGGCAGTCCCCCTGCCACTCATGTTGCGGAATCCACAACACCCGTTCCGGAAGTACGTGACCGTCACATGTCCACGTCGTCAGCTTCCTGGGCCGAAGACGTTTGAAGAAGAAGTGGAACAGACTGCCAGCGTGTCTGCACAGGAGACCACCTCGGCGACACTGGGGCTGGCGCCCCACCAGTAATTATCACCACGGCGGGACCACCGGCGGGTCTCCACCTGCCGGCTACATCTACCGCACGTTCTGCAAATACTGAGGGTGGCCGTACACAGCAATATCGTATCGCCACGATGAATCTTGCCACCATTCGTGCCCCCCATAAACTGGCCATGTTCAGAGACACTATTTACTCTGCGGATGTGGATATAGCACTCTTACAAGAGGTGTTTGTGGCTGACTTCCTAGTTCCCACCGGATACAACGCCCACGTTTCCCCCGCATCCGATACCGGTAGCGGCCTCTCCATCCTGCTACGCGACGGACTCCCTGCAGAGGGTATTGTCACAGTGGTTATCCGCCTGTTGAGTAGTGCAACCTCTAAAATCATGTACAATGGTCGTCTTACACCGTCCCTGGTCATCGCACGATCTGTATGACAAGGATGCCCTTTTTCCACAATTTTGTATGCATTCGCCTTGGAACCCCTGCTCCAGGGCATGCGCCAACGTTTGGAAGGCATGGCTGTGCAAAGCCACCGTTTTGTTGTACAGCCTACGCAGACGACATAGTACTATATCTGCGCAGTGAAGATGAAGTACGAGCAGCGCTGACATGGGTGGCGACTTACGGAGAAGCGTCGGGGAGCTGCCTCAACGTGTCAAAATCCAAGGTCCTGCTCATTGGTGAGGGTTTGCCGGAGAGATGCGCTGCCCCCCTTAGTGTCGCCGCCACCATACGGTGTCTTGGACTTAATTTCACAGCAGACCTGCGCCGCTCAGCGACTATCAATGGTAGACGCTTGCTACAGACAATCAGAGCAAATCTCGCAGATCACCGGCTACGAGCTCTCGACGTTATCCAACGCGCGCAATACGTGAACAAGTATCATGCTTCCCGTATACCACACGTGGCTCAAGTACTACCAGTCCCAAATCTCCTGGCGCGACGACTGTTGATGACTTTCAGCTCCTTCGTCAGCTCGGGGATGTTATTCAAGGTGCAGTATGAATCCCTTGCACTGCCACGAGATCGTGGCGGGGTGGGACTCATCCACGTGCCGACTCGTGTCAAGGCACTATACGTCAGCTCCCAACTAAAACTTTGGCATCGTTCCCGCAGAGCCTTACTAGCCTCCTGCTTCACAGCTTTGGACCGGCCTCCTTGTTCGCCCCAGTACTGGTATCGACCATTCCAACCCCCTTTTATTACATCCAACGATTTTTCCTGGAGTTCAGTTATATCTACCGGTCCTTACCACTTACACGTTTGTACCTCACGAAAACAGTCTCCGAATAGTTACAACAGTGCCGCCTGTCCAACTCCATCGAACGTAAGTAACCACAGTACGTGTGGCGACACATATGGAAGGAGATCCATGCGCGTTTCCTCGAATCAGACGTTCACTCAGCGTGGTACATCACCGTGAATGGCAAACAAGTTAACCGAGATCGTCTGCACCGCATCCATCTCGCCGATTCATCCCTCTGCACCCACTGTGGAGTGGATGACACGGATGTCCACCGGTTCCACTGTGGCACAGCGCTAGACGTCTGGACACTTGCGCGGCGAATTTTGGCGTTTCTTACTCGCCAGACACCGGCTCAGATCGACGTCCACATGCCTTTGTACCCCGATAAGACTTTCTACCCCTCCGCCAAAACTAACTCTGTGAATTGGATCTGTGGCCTCACGATTCGCTATCTTTTTACTTCGGGCGACAAGTCTACGCTAGGATATTGGACTTATCTCAACGAACGACACTGCGTCCTGATACGCAACCCACGCTATAAACAATATTTTTCCAATTTCTTACGGAGCACTTTCGATGACCCACCTAGTAGCTGGAACGTCCAAGCCCTGAGAAGCTGAAAACTGTATAAACCGAACCGAACTGAATAGATCTGCTACTCAGAACCCACGCCTACGCCATGAGAAGACACGTTTGGACGAGCTGACATGCTGTAGACGGATACACTTCAGGAGCTCCTGTAAGAACTGGACTTCAACTACAAGTCGCACGACGACTTAAAAAGCTTTTCCTTATTTATTCCTCATAATTTGTTCTTAAAGGAAAAAGAAATTTGATTTTGGCTTTGAGAAACTTTTTTTTGTTCCAAAAGATTGCTTCTTCGCCAACAAGACGAAGGAGACTCATTTTTGTTTACTGGACGGAGAAACCAGTAGAATTGGAGTCTTTGTTTTCTTTTGGAAAAAAAAACTTTTCTTTATTTATTCCTCACAATTCGTTCTTAAAGGAAAAAGAAATTTGAGTTTGGCTTTGAAAAAAAAATTTTTTTTTGTTCCAAAAGATTGCTTCTTCGCCAACAAGAAGAAGGAGACTCAAAAAAAAAAAAAAAAAAAAAGGGGGGGTAACGTCTTTGATTCATAATCAAAACGTCTTCGGTCCCGGGTTCGATCCCCGCCACTGCCTAAATTTTGATAAATAATCAGTATTGGCGGCCCAAGACTTCCGGCATAAGAAGTCAGCCTCATTCTGCCAACGGCCTTGTCAAAGAGGGCGGAGGAGCGGATAGAGGTTCAGGGCACTCTCTTGTCCTAGGGGTGGGAAATTGCCCCTAAAGGCGGAAGAATCAGCAATGATCAACGACATGAGGATGCAGAAGGCAATGGAAACCATTGCATTAAAGACACGTAACGTGTATCCACAGGACATGTGGCCTGTAATTGAAGAAGTGTCATGATGATCTCTCCATTGCCAAAAGATTCCGGAATAGTCCCCCATTTGGATCTCCGGGAGGGGACTGCCAAGGGAGAAAAAGATTGAATAATCAACGAAAGGATAACGTTCTACGAGTTGGGGCGTGGAATGTCAGAAGCTTGAACGTGGTAGGGAAACTAGAAAATCTGAAAAGGGAAATGCAAAGGCTCAATCTAGATATAGTGGGGGTCAGTGAAGTGAAGTGGAAGGAAGACAAGGATTTCTGGTCAGATGAGTATAGGGTAATATCAACAGCAGTAGAAAATGGTATAACAGGTGTAGGATTCGTTATGAATAGGAAGGTAGGGCAGAGGGTGTGTTACTGCGAACAGTTCAGTGACCGGGTTGTTCTAATCAGAATCGACAACAGACCAACACCGACAACGATAGTTCAGGTATACATGCCGACGTCGCAAGCTGAAGATGAACAGATAGAGAAAGTGTATGAGGATATTAGAAGGGTAATGCAGTATGTAAAGGGGGACGAAACTCTAATAGTCTTGGGCGACTGGAATGCAGTTGTAGGGGAAGGAATAGAAGAAAAGGTTACAGGAGAATATGGGCTTGGGACAAGGAATGAAAGAGGAGAAAGACTAAATGAGTTCTGTAACAAGTTTCAGCTAGTAATAGCGAATACCCTGTTCAAGAATCACAAGAGGAGGAGGTATACTTGGAAAAGGCCGGGAGATACGGGAAGATTTCAATTAGATTACATCATGGTCAGACAGAGATTCCGAAATCAGATACTGGATTGTAAGGCGTACCCAGGAGCAGATATAGACTCAGATCACAATATAGTAGTGATGAAGAGTAGGCTGAAGTTCAAGACATTAGTCAGGAAGAATAAATACGCAAAGAAGTGGGATACGGAAGTACTAAGGAATGACGAGATACGTTTGAAGTTCCCTAACGCTATAGATACAGCAATAAGGAATAGCGCAATAGGCAGTACAGTTGAAGAGGAATGGACATCTCTAAAAAGGGCCATCACAGAAGTTGGGAAGGAAAACATAGGTACAAAGAAGGTAGCTGCGAAGAAACCATGGATAACAGAAGAAATACTTCAGTTGATTGATGAAAGGAGGAAGTACAAACATGTTCCGGGAAAATCAGGAATACAGAAATACAAGTCGCTGAGGAATGAAATAAATAGGAAGTGCAGGGAAGCTAAGACGAAATGGCTGCAGGAAAAATGTGAAGACATCGAAAAAGATATGATTGTCGGAAGGACAGACTCAGCATACAGGAAAGTCAAAACAACCTTTGGTGACATTAAAAGCGACGGTGGTAACATTAAGAGTGCAACGGGAATTCCACTGTTAAATGCAGAGGAGAGAGCAGATAGGTGGAAAGAATGCATTGAAAGCCTCTATGAGTGTGAAGATTTGTCTGATGTGGTAGAAGAAGAAACAGGAGTCGATTTAGAAGAGATAGGGGATCCAGTATTAGAATCGGAATTTAAAAGAACTTTGGAGGACTTACGGTCAAATAAGGCAGAAGGGATAGATAACATTCCATCAGAATTTCTAAAATCATTGGGAGAAGTGGCAACAAAACGACTATTCACGTTGGTGTGTAGAATATATGAGTCTGGCGATATACCATCTGACTTTCGGAACAGCATCATCCACACAATTCCGAAGACGGCAAGAGCTGACAAGTGCGAGAATTATCGCACAATCAGCTTAACGGCTCATGCATCGAAGCTGCTTACAAGAATAATATACAGAAGAATGGAAAAGAAAATTGAGAATGCGCTAGGTGACGATCAGTTTGGCTTTAGGAAAAGCAAAGGGACGAGAGAGACAATTCTGACGTTACGGCTAATGATGGAAGCAAGGCTAAAGAAAAATCAAGACACTTTCATAGGATTTGTCGACCTGGAAAAAGCGTTCGACAATATAAAATGGTGCAAACTGTTCGAGATTCTGAAAAAAGTAGGGGTAAGCTATAGGGAGAGACGGGTCATATACAGTATGTACAACAACCAAGAGGGAATAATAAGAGTGGACGATCAAGAACGAAGTGCTCGTATTAAGAAGGGTGTAAGACAAGGCTGTAGCCTTTCGCCCCTACTCTTCAATCTGTACATCGAGGAAGCAATGATGGAAATAAAAGAAAGGTTCAGGAATTGAATTAAAATACAAGGTGAAAGGATATCAATGATACGATTCGCTGATGACATTGCTATCCTGAGTGAAAGTGAGGAAGAATTAAATGATCTGCTGAACGGAATGAACAGTGTAATGAGTACACAGTATGGTTTGAGAGTAAATCGGAGAAAGACGAAGGTAATGAGAAGTAGTAGAAATGAGAACAGCGAGAAACTTAACATCAGGATTGATGGTCACGAAGTCAATGAAGTTAAGGAATTCTGCTACCTAGGCAGTAAAATAACCAATGACGGACGGAGCAAGGAGGACATCAAAAGCAGACTCGCTATGGCAAAAAAGGCATTTCTGGCCAAGAGAAGTCTACTAATATCAAATAGCGGCCTTAATTTGAGGAAGAAATTTCTGAGGATGTACGTCTGGAGTACAGCATTGTATGGTAGTGAAACATGGACTGTGGGAAAACCGGAACAGAAGAGAATCGAAGCATTTGAGATGTGGTGCTATAGACAAATGTTGAAAATTAGGTGGACTGATAAGGTAAGGAATGAGGAGGTTCTACGCAGGATCGGAGAGGAAAGGAATATGTGGATAACACTGATAAGGAGAAGGGACAGGATGATAGGATATCTGCTAAGACATGAGGGAATGACTTCCATAGTACTAGAGGGAGCTGTAGAGGGCAAAAACTGTAGAGGAAGACAGAGATTGGAATACGTCAAGCAAATAATTGAGGACGTAGGTTGCAAGTGCTACTCTGAGATGAAGAGGTTAGCACAGGAAAAGAATTCGTGGCGGGCCGCATCAAACCAGTCACTAGACTGATGACCAAAAAAAAAAAAAATAAAAAAAAAATGAAACATATTAGTGCACTATCTGCAGATACTCCTTCAAGGATAGCAGGTTTCATGATGCGCTCCACGACAGACTCTTTCGCATTCTATTGCATGGCATCACATTCCATCATATTCTGCGGTGATGTGTGGGTGCTATTCTGTCATTCTGCGCAACATGTTAATCTGAGATGTACCCTTTACCCTGTGGCACCTGCAAGACGCAATTTCCACCCCCAGACTACTACAGAAGTCAGACAGACGCTCCTAACGCTCTAAAGAGAAATGCCTGAAAAACTTTCAGTAATAAATATCTTCTGGAGTCGTCCGCTGTAAGGAAATGACACAAAAATTCACAAAATTATGTAACTAGTGGGATACTTGGGTACTGGAGTAGTGGTAGTTAGTGTAAGAAAAACATGAAATTAATGAAAATTATTATTTTTTTTGCAAAAATTCTGAGAAATCATAATGGCACTTTTAGTTATGAACTGAACAAGTTATTTTCGGGTTCTTTTCGGAATGTGAAGTTACCTCTTAAGGATAGGATTCGCTAATGAAATTTCTATATAAAGTTTAAGATTGTTATTGACTTGGCAGAAAGGCTACGAACCGCGCCTACTCAACTTGAATAATTATCCGTTAGACTGTTGCTAGGTACGGTCGAGGCTGTCGCGTGTGAAATGCAGTGAAGTGTACTGCTGTGGAGGAAACATAGGGCTCACAAGAGCTGTAGCGGACAATACCGTAAGCTGCAATGGCTGCTGTCTGCGCCGCTTGCTGCTGACAAATAAGATAACTCTCGTTCAATCTGGATTTACCTTCGCCAATCAAACTCTCCCTACACCTTGATGAAGTCAAGGACTCCAATTCGCCCCTAGTCTAACTATTGGCGTGGTAAACCGGTCAGATAACCAGTCCACCTCGATGCCACTCAAAAATTCGCTTGCAGGCGTTTAACTATAACTCTGTCCGTTCACACCACACAATAAGTGTGGCGGCTAATGCAGTGAACAACGTTTAATCGCAAGAACTCAATATAGAGTCGCACTCTGATTCGCTCTCGACAGAGGTGCTCTGCCAGTGAAGTACTGAGGGGAGACTTGTTGCTCGCTCTTTGAGTACAGGTACGAGCGCACACGCTCTCGTTACGTGTTCTCGCTCCAAGAGCGACAACGGAACGGCCCCTCTCCATGCCAGACGTGAAGGGGTATATCTTTCGGTCTCTTCCGTTACTCCTTCAGCACAAGGCGTCAGGAATATCGTCTGCCAATCAGCATTGCTCTTCTAAAACGGGAGAATGACGTTTCATTTAAGGCGACCAATCCGGAAATCTGTAGCATTGACGTTTGGCGTTTTCTGTCTCCCCGTGAAAACCTCTGAAACTACATGCTATGTTTGTAAAGAATGAGTAGGCTGGGCGCTCCCACACAATGTAGCGGAATTTGCTTTTAAGCCGAACATGGGGTCGTTCTCCCTTTCACTCGGGCAAACACTGTCTGCTCTACATGCGGTCGACGGCCGTCATAGATAGGTTGACTCGTCCTCTGAAAGGACCGGCCTCCTGGCGTGCGGTTTGCCTCTCCTGAACTAAAAGCTTTTGTGACTCTTGTGTCTTGAATGTGTGTGTGTATGCCAGCCTCGAGTATTTCAACCTCCGTGCGCAGTTGCGATCTACTTGTTATTTGCATATCGTTTTCATGAATTCATACAACATTGACTTTATCTTATCGAGTTTGGGTTCGAATGAAGTGTCTTGATATGCGGAATATGATTATGAGGGCGGAATATGTGAGCAATGAAGGTCAGAAGACCACCACACCTTACAATATCTCTTCACCCCGTTACACCGATTCGATCCTATATGCAATCTTTAAGAGTGGTCACCTAGCTGAACGTCCTGCACAGTTTGTAATTCCCCAAGGGGGTCGCCTTTAATCTTGATGATGCAAACCTTTGTGATCTCTTTGGTGCACCATTTTTCATTCAGTTAATGGTTCAAATTAATGGTTTGTTTTGAAATTTCCTGAATGTCGACAATGGCCATTTCGTGAAGTCTAATACATACATCCCGTGGAAGTTTTATCTCTGCAACTCCCAGGCATTCATTTCCTATCGCCCTCCTGATGCATATGGTGAGTCATAAGCAGTTAATTTTTTTTCTGAAGTAACTACTCTTTCAAATGAGCCTTAGTAAAGGCTGAAATTGCGGCCTCAAGGGGTTCCTTCTTAGGGAGCGCGGTTTCCCTCACTCGTTACACGAACGGAACACGACAGAAAATCGATAATATTCGTACAAAGTGCCCTCCACGATGAACACTGCAGTGGCTTTCGTGATGTATGTGTGGATATAGATGTTGATAAAGCAGCTTAGTAAAAAAAAAAAACAGCGGCAAATTTTTTGTAAAATCATGATGACACTTTCATACCACAGTACACGTTATTAGCATCAAAAATTTATCTAAAAAAATTAAATAAGTTTCACCTGAGTTGCTTATGTTGGCACTATTTCCCCCTCCCCGCTTCTCTTCTCCCCATCCCTCTCTCTCTCTCACACACACACACACACAGACTCTCTCTCTCTCTCTCTCTCTCTCTCTCTCTCACACACACACACACACACACACATTTATTGGCTTCAGTGTAGGTGGAGTGCTGAAGAGAGTGGAGAGAGAGTTCCTGGACTCGTCTCAAAGAAAGGCCTCTTCACGTCAGTGGTGTGGTGTTTGACAACGCAGTCAGCCAGCTGCTGAAATGAGGCGCATGTCAATTCTACTAATTAAAATTCATCTCTCTTTCTCAGCAATCATTACTTGCATGAAGCATGAACAGTACTTGTTCAAGTGGGACTCATACCAGATAATACTAACAGGATATGCTGACTGTGTACAAGGAGGAAGGCTAGCCCGAATGGTCAGGATCCAAGGGTAGAGTGTTATGGAGACGCTGAAAAACCAAAAGTGGCAGACGCTTGACGATAGCCGCCAACTGTCCTGCGAAAGGCCACTTGCAAAGTTTCAAGAAGTTGTGTCGACGAACGTAGGAATATCCTAATATCTCGCATGGATCGAGAAGACGAGATTAGACCAATTATAGCCTACACAGAGGCACTGAAGTAAACATTTTCGCGCTGTATACGCTAATAGAAACGGAAGAAACCCCAAATCATAGTGCAGTGGGAAGTAACCCCTATCACAAACTTCGTAGTAGCTTGCAGAGTATAGTTATAGATATAGAAATGTGGAGATTGATTATGTCAGCTTATTGCAGGGAGGCCGGCCGAAGTGGCCGAGCCGCTCTGGGCGCTTCAGTCTGGATCCGCGCGACCTCTACAGTTGCAGGTTCGAATCCTGCCTCCGGCATGGATGTGTGTGATGTCCTTAGGTTTAAGTAGGTCTAAGTTCTAGGGGACTGGTGACCTCAGAAGTTAACTCCCATAGTGCTCAGAGCCTTTTGAACAATTTTGAACTGCAGGGCGTTTTTCACTTGAAATGACGCTGCAAACCCATAGTGCCTTTAGGAACAGAGCTGTGGGAAGTTGTAACTGTCGCCGCGTGGCACACAATATCCGTATGGGTTGAGAACTTAAGGACTTTGACAGTTCTGTTGCGCTTGTTATCAGCACGGAACGAAGAGGAGACTACGTTGTAAGTATATGCTGTAATTTATATTTACACTGCAGTAGTTATGTTGTAATTTATGAGGCAACAGAGCAGATATTATAAAATAATGGTATACCTTTCTTTTTTATACACTAGCTAGCACGGTTTGTCATAATCACTTGACGGCAAATTTTACATTTGATGGCAAATAAATGGACTGAAGAACAGGCAAGTGAAGGAACTACCCAGAAGACGATTCAACAATTCTGTTCTCTTATATTCTAGATTTTTTCGTCAACTGCGTTCCGTGTTCGCCTGTTCTGCTGCTAGACGATCGTGTATCTGAACTCCGCCGGGGAAGTAACGTTGGACGAGCTTTCAGTAGTCTAGGCAGTTCATAGTTGGACTGCGCTGTAGGGCGACTTGCCACCTCCCGAGCTCTGTGGTCAGCGTGTCTGACCGCTTGGGGGAATCCAAAGATTTAATTACTGGTACTGCCAAGGACTTTTCCATTGCCAAAATACTGAAACGGGTTGCACTGAACCTCGTGATGCCAACTGAGGAGTCACTGAAAGGAGAAGTAGCGTGGCTCCAAGGTTTGGGAAACTGGCAACGACCGAGAGAGAGATTTACTGACCCCCCCCCTCCCCCCCCATACCTCATCCGAATGACGCTGTATGGTAGAGGACGACAGGGTGATTGGTCGGTGTCGTGCCGTACTCATGGTCAGTACGCGTAGGTAGAGTGGTTCCTACGCGGCACTTTTAACATGTTTCTCAGGCTATCCTAAATTTGATTACATTCCGTGTAAAGAGCAGCCGTGTTTATTTTGGGGTTCGGATTGATAAGAGAAACAGATTACCTTGGATCATCAAAATCTGAAAGTCGAGAGGAAACAGAGAACCATCAACATTGCGAAATATGACTTCTCTTTGATAAGTGATCACCTGACGCAGGTAGGTTGTTTACTTCAGTCTCCTTTATCGAAGGCGTTCTTATTTCACAGATCACATTGTTCAAGTGGCGTGCGCCACCAGAGAGAAAGAATGCAGCGCGAGCTGAGTTTTTCCTTTTCTCGGTCCAATCAAAACCATTTCAATAGTCTTTCGCTTTAGAGGGAAGTTAGCAGATCTTCGTATATTCCGTTCCAAGGGAAATGTCACACGAAAATATATCAGACGCACCATGAAAAAGTTCTATTGTAAACAACTGTAATCCTTCCAGCCGGCGATATTCTCGAAGTCCAGCTGCATCATTACTGTTGTTTTGATAATAGAGCTTCACTAACAGTGCCCTGCTCCTTTTGTCCAGGCTCACGTTGACACGTCAACAAGTGCACTGCGACTGGTCAGGTATGTGAGACACAATCGCGATGACTGATCACAGGACCTGGGGGCCATAGTTGTAACTGGACAGTGGCGCTGTGACGCGTGGAAGCCATGCGCCCTATACTCCAAAAATTAATGCTACCAAGTTTGGTACTCGTACGGTAATTAGTTGCCGTGTTATAACGTGTTAAATAGGGAAAGTTTAATTGTAACCACCCGTATATGCCACACTGGTAAAGTCACCGTCTCTGACGTCATACAATCAGTTGACTTACAAAGATACAAACTTGGGTCTTCTTGAAGCGAGTGAACAACACCAAAAACAATTTCGCAGTTCCAAAAATAAAACGTTCATAAATTTGACAAGTCTTAAGTGTTACGTCAAATTTCCCAATTGCTTGAAAAAGTTAATTTCTGAAATAGGAACGAAAAGTTAAAGTCCGGTGTGTTAGGCAGGCGTTAAAGTACAAAAGCTATTATGGAATCATAACACTTGGAATTTCGTAGGGTCATATTTCGCTGATGAAGTGCCGCGAGAGAACTAGAGATATTGTCCCGGTTTGAGCAAAATATTATAAGCACTGTCCCTCACTGTCAAAATGCTGAAGAAGTAGTGAGCCAGAATATGCCGAGGCCTCCCAGCAGGTCGCGGTTACATCGACAAAGTCTGGTCCTTCGGTGACATGCAGAGTGGACAGGCGTCCATGTTGCAGCGTGTGATGTCCTGGCGAAGTCTTTCCGAGGTCGCTCGCTGCGCTGGAACTGATTTCTGAAGCCGGAGCACGAGCCTAAATGATTTCTATGATTTCCTCGCGGAGTGATAACATGTGCGTGATTGGCTCCAGGAGTACGAAATAGTTCGGCCTGCGCGCGCCGTTCGTAGCTGCGCGCGTGTGTTGATTTGGCCGCCGGCGGGTCTCTCTGTTGGTTCGGCGGTGCGGCTCGCGGGTTTCAGTTTCGGCGGCCTCTAGTATACGGACGCGCGGGTCGTGGCATCACCGCCGCAATATATGCTGTGCGGGTAGCTGTAGGCGCCTGCTGTTCGTGTCGCCACAGCAGTAGCAGTCATAGAAAGTAAAACCTCTTTGTCTTCACTTCGTTAATAGGAGAAAATTCATTTGACGACTCGCATGAAATAACGCTAAGCAGACTGTCACTTTTCAGAAGGTGCTAATTGTTTTCTTTTACAATTTTCGAGTACGTAAATTAGCCGTCACGCACACTGAACGCCCTCGAATAACCTACACCGTCCGTAAAGTCGACTCCAACAATCCTACTGTGACCCCTCTCCTCTCTAATCCTACTGTGCTGCAGCGCCCCTACCAACTTATACCACCAACCCTCCACCTGCACACCCTCCACGTCCTCTCCTAAACAAATTTCAGCCGTCTCCCTCTCCCGGACCACAACCTCAACCCCGACATACATCCATCCCACCAACTATGAATCCATCCCACCCTATTCATCACACACCCACATGGGGCGAGGATGAATGAAATAACAGTAAAGAAAAATGTATCACTACCTTTGTAGGAAGTGTTGATTAATTTAAAAACAAACACGAATTACGTCTTTGGAGCTGAGAAACTGTATACCAAAATTAGAAGCTTTGTATCAACGCTGAAGGCAGCTACGTGTTGGAAAGTTGTCGGAGGTTCATAGGCGGAAGGAAACTATTTTGTTCAAAAATATTTTTAATAAACACTTGCTAATCCTTTGAATGTCAGTACTAATGAGGAAGTTAAGGAAAAAGGGTGCCCTTGGGCCACTAAAGGTAGCCCTCAATGGTTGAAAGGAGAGCTCTAGGATTCATATTTTGGATCGATCACCAGTTATTACAGAAAGAGAGAAGAGCTTCTCAACCAGCAGGGGGAGTCGTGAAAGAATAAAGCGAATATGAAATTTATCGTAACCCGACGTGGGTCACGACATACTCACTAAAAAGCTCACACTCAGATCAGAGCTGATGCGGGATTTAAGGTCATCCGTTTCTTGGTACACGAGCGGCTGTGTACAGGAGTGAAACACCGACTGGGTCAAACTGAAATACTCCAGGTCTCTGTGGCTGGAAACAGCTTAAATGTTCAAATGTGTGTGAATTCCGAAGAGACCAAACTGCTGAGCTCATCGGTCCCTAGACTTACACACTTCTTAAACTAACTTATGCTAAGAACAACACACACACCCATGCTCGAGGGAGGACTCTAACCTCTGGCGGGAGTAGCCTCGCAATCCGTGACATGGCGCAATTCCTCGTGGCTTGGATATAGTACGGAAACATTTGGTTGTTAGGTTAAGGATGTAATTATGGTGATGATAGGGAGATGAGACTCTGGATTGGCTTCCAGGTCTGCTTTTTATTGCTTCTTCAAATGTTCACAATAATCGTGCAGAAGAGCACAGAGCCGGCCGGTGTGGCCGAGCGGTACTAGGCGCTTCACTCTGGAACCGCGCGACCGCTACGGTCGCAGGTTCGAATCCTGCCTCGGGCGTGGCTGTGTGTGATGTCCTTAGGTTGGTTAGGTTTAAGTAGTTCTAAGTTCTAGGGGACTGATGACCTCAGATGTTAAGTCCCATAGTGCTCAGAGACATTTGAACCATTTTGAAGAGCACAGACACTAGTTTATAATTACGTTAAGTGTAAAAAATGGATGAGACTTACTAGATTCTCCAAGAAATCGCCAGAACAAATGGCTACCCCGGCCTATAGCTTAATTAAAATACGGGTGTACACAGTAACGTATAATACTACAGGCCTCGAACCACGGAAATGCCAGATTCTATTGGTCTAATCGAACCCTTACGTTCAAGTAATCGTCACAATGAAAACGACATACAGACATAGGTGCATGTAGAGAAATATGCTATGGAAATTAATAACCCTAGATCAGATGTACGTACAGACAAGCTTTGCAAGTCCTTCTTAGTGTTCAAGCTTAACTGACTGGGATCCGCTATAGGCTGTAGTTCACCCGAGGAACATTTATGATCGCTTGACTCCTGAACTCTAGATCTCTGCCTTGCTTGGCGTTTGAAGGTCTCTTTATACGGCGTTTGGGGTTGTTTGCTTACAGATGGAACGTGACTGCGTCGCTTTTTACCTCCAATTCGCAATCAGTGTGGGTGAAGTCCTAAGTTTCTCTTAATAATAGACGAAAACGGTTAGCACTGCACGTCCCTACCTACGTTGCAACGCTTATAGCTAATATTTATACTTAAATGACTTGTCTCTTTTTCTCTGGCAGTCGTTCATGATGCGGTCACTATATGTTCAACAGTTCACTAAGTTATGTATTTATAAAAAAGTTTTCACATATATAAACGCACTTTTAAATACTATAAAAATTCACTCCTCGCTTAAAGATGATAGTTCGACATATTTCGGTCATTCAACATAATATGGGAAAAAAGACAACATTAGAATGTAAAACTCTCGCTGAACGGGATATTCGTCCCTGTGTCAAAGCATTAGTTTATTTATAAAACACTATTAAAGACAGACACTATTAGAAATGCATGACTTTTTATTCAAAATATTTTGGGAAAATTCCTGTTGTACTTACCTTAACATACATCAAATATATGCAGTCAGTCTCAGAATATTGGTACCCTCCACCATGCACTGTACACTGGCTTGCGGAGTATTTATGTAGATGTAGAAGCGTTGTTCAAAAAAAGATGAGCTATAGAAACTCAGGTCCCACTATAACAACTTCAAAAAATTTAGAAATGTTTGATCTGGAATCGATGTTACTAGCTAACACATCAAACAGGAATTCACTACGGAAAGATCAAGAACACTTAGGACAAATCGATATGTCTCGACACCTGGACTTTGTTTTATATGCTTTTTGACAACAGCAGCGCAGACAGGATAATATTTATGTGACTACGTAGGCTTTCCCGGCGAATAAGTCATCAAAGTCTCTTCGGATTTGCTGCCGGATCCTAAAATCAACTTGACTCGATATTTAGGCGATCCAACTGGTCGCCATCTTCTGAGGATCCGGCAGCAAACCCGAAGAGACTTTCAGGATTATATTTAGTTTCTAGAATCATTGAGATCTCTCTTGTCGAGGTACAATTTCATACAAAGTGGGCGACGAAAGCCATTTATTGCTTGAAAATGTTTATTTTACGTCTTGAGTTTGAATTATCGCCACAAGTAGGTAATGCAACTTGTAATATTTTTACTTTTATTTTCCCTTTTATTGCGTATATGTAAGTATAATTCAGTCTCTCTTCTGAAACCAAAGCACCTCGATTAGTTTCCAGTGTTCTTTCAAAAATTTACAAATATCAGGTAGTCTACCGTGTGGTTTTATAACGACTGAAAAATAATTTGTGGCACCAGCCGTTCTATTACCTTGGTCATCTTGTATCCTAATTTGTCTCCTGAAGTAAAAAATTGAAATGCCCAGTGCAATGAATCCATCATACTAAAAATTAAAAGGACTCAAATAGGAATTGATAAAATCGAAGAATTTATCAATAATGGGACTGAACAGTTCGTTTCTAATAAAACAGAATTTAAAAGATAACAGAGTTTTAATGATAATATGAATTTCTCATCAGATTTGCGTGACAAATACGCAGTAGCTTTGCATGTTGTGTTGTCAATCATGTTAATAATTAAATTCAAAGTAATTAAGTCATTTGTTAATTAATTACTTCAGAACAAAACTTCTTGAAATAAGAAAATAAATAAGATTCCCATGCGATTTTTCGTTTTTTTCAATGTAGGGCCCAAGCCATAACCTTTTCCCGCATCCTATTGCGCCTATATTACACACAGGTAATTGTTGCCCGCAGCACAAAGAAAACTACCTTGAGAAGTATAAGTCACCCTATTGTAACGGTCACCCCTCGGGTTAGGAGGTCAGTGGGCGTCGAGGTTGGACAGGTGAGGTGGTGACGTAGGAATGTGTCGGAGGCCGAGCTCCAAGGGCTGGTGAGTCAATATTACGCTCGAAGATGCCAGAGAAACAGTGTTTTCTGAAATAGCATTTTATTAACGTGTTTGCTACAATGAATATTGTCTTCCCCGGTGCTCAGGAAAAGAGTCGGGCTGCCTGCGCTGGCGTCGGTCAGTAATGCTGAACACAACACCCACACAGCTTGCGTTGTGTACCCGGTGACTGCGAAGAAGCGTGGGGGCGGCAGCGGCGGAAGCAGCCCGTGCGGTGGCCGGCGGACCCACCGCCGTGAACTGCAAGGCTCAGCGCACTCGAGGAGAGACGCGCGCAAGGGGCCTGTAACCACAGCATCTTCCGGATGGAGGTGGAAGCCCAGGCAGGAAGGCAGTCCACGTACAGTATGGGAGACGGCACTAAGGTACCCACGCAGCAAGTACACTACTGGCCATTAAAATTGCTACACCAGGAAGATGA
Source organism: Schistocerca americana (assembly GCF_021461395.2). NCBI lineage: Eukaryota > Metazoa > Arthropoda > Insecta > Orthoptera > Acrididae > Schistocerca > Schistocerca americana. Next base: position 417,093,081 of record NC_060120.1, read on the forward strand.
CGTGCTACAGACGCGAAATTTAACCGACAGGAATAAGATGCTGTCATATGCAAATGATTAGTTTTTCAGACCATTCACACAAGGTTGGCGCCGGTGGCGACACCTAAAACGTGCTGACATGAGGAAAGATTGCAACCGATTTCTCATACACAAACAGCAGTTGACCAACGTTGCCTGGTGAAACGTTGTTGTGATGCCTCGTGTAAGGAGGAGAAATGCTTACCATAACGTTTCCCACTTTGACAAATGTCGGATTGTAGCCTATCGCGATTGCGGTCTATCGTATCGCGACATTGCTGCTCGCGTTGGTCATGATCCAACGACTGTTAGCAGAATATGGAATCGGTGAGTTCAGGAGGGTAATACGGAACGCCGCGCTGGATCCCAACGGCCTCGTATCACTAGCAGTCGAGATGACAGGCATCTTATCCGCATGGCTGTAACGGATCGTGCAGCCACGTCTCGATCACTAAGTCAACAGATGGGGACGTTTGCATGACAACAACCATCTTCACGAACAGTTCGACGACGTTTGCAACAGCATGGACTATCAGCTCGGAGACCATGGCTGCGGTTACCCTTGATGCTGCATCACAGACAGGAGCGCCTGGGATGGTGTACTCAAGGACCAACCTGGGTGCACAAATGGAAAAGCGTCATTTTTTCGGATGAATCCAGGTTCTGTTTACAGCATCATGATGGTCGCATCCGTGTTTGGCAACATCGCGGTGAACGCACATTGGAAGCGTGTATTCGTCATCGCCATACTGGCGTATCACCCGGCGTGATCGTGTGGGGTGCCACTGGTTACACGTCTCGGTCACCTCTCGTTCTCATTGACGGCACTTTGAACAATGAACGTTACATTTCAGATGTGTTACGTCTCGTGGCTCTACCCTTCATTCGATCCCTGCGAAACCCTACATTTCAGCAGGATAATACACGATCGCGTGTTGAAGGTCCTGTACGGGCCTTTCTGGATACAGAAAACGTTCGACTGCTGGCCAGGCCAGCACATTCTCCAGATCTCTCACCAATTGAAAACGTCTGGTCAATGGTGGCCGAGCAACTGGCTCGTCACAATACGCCAGTCACTGCTCTTGATGAACTGTGGTATCGTGTTGAAGCTGCATGGGCAGCTGTACCTGTACACGCCATCCAAGCTCTGTTTGACTCAATGCCCAGGCGTATCAAGGCCGTTATTACGGCCAGAGGTGGTTGTGCTGGGTACTGATTTCTCAGGATCTATGCACCCAAATTGCGTGAAAATGTAATCACATATCAGTTCTATTATAATACATTTGTCCAATGAATACCCGTTTATCACTTGCATTTCCTCTTGGTGTAGCAATTTTAATGGCCAGTAGTGTAGAAGATGGCAGCTTCCAGTCAGTCGGCTAGGCCATTCACCAGAGGAAGGCCCCGTAAGTCTGTATCTTCTATCAGTCACGCCTGTATCTTCTATCAGGAACGATGGCATGGAACTACGAAGTTTACCTAAGCCGGCAGCCTGCAATCTCGTAGTTGAGGTCTTCAGACAGGCGGCAAGCAGAACAATATGGTTCAGCGCTAACCTGTAACTGTCGGGATCGGTAACGCAGGCAGAATAAACAGACACACTGAGCACAAGCTGTCCGAAATGGGGTATTTAAAGTCAGATATCACGTCGTTGTACCAAGTTAGGTGGCCATTTGCTCTCGTTTGAATAGAGGTGCGAGCAATCTTGTCCGCACCGTGGTGTCTCAGGTACGGACGGTTTTTCCTGTCTCTGCATTTCTCATCAGAACTAGCACGCCTTGGAGCGGTGGAACTCGAATGTTGCATGTTATTACTCCGTATTATAGAGTTTGCAGAACGACGCCCTGGGTGCCGTCATATTGCACTGTTTGCTTTCTGTATATCAATGAGGTTCGGGCGTTGCCCTGCTTTTGCAATACTGGCACTCTTCGCATGCTCTAGATTACAGTTGAAACACATGGTTTGAGATGGACTTTGCTCTTTTACCGTCAGTGTCGAGCAACAGCTTCCAAAATTTACTAGTGCACCTAGAAACCGGGTTGCTGTGCAACACTATTGTGCTGGTTCACAGCCATTCACAGACAATGTTTGCAGTACTGCAACTCTTACGACATGCTTCAAGCAGCGGCGCAGTGAATGGTTAGTAGAGACTTAAAACAGCATGTTTAGTAACCGACTGGACATGGTGTGTCCTGTCATTGTCTGGTATAGGAATACTACTGATCACTGTTCTTGCAGAGATCGACACCAGTCACAAATTCTTTGTTAATTTACATTAATTATTTCAATATTATAACATGTTTCAAGGTATGACCTCATCTTCAAGCAAAAAATAGCAATACAAGGACATCTAAAACGAATACACATAGATTTTAATGTAGGACTTTTCTATGTCAGAATGTACAATACAGTGGACTACTCTCTTCACCGTTCTACAATGCGTTTCAGGACCGAAAACTACAACGTTAAGTTATATGTACCTTCGCGAATAAATCTGGCCGGCCGGGGTGGCCAAGCGGTTCTAGGGGCTACAGTCTGGAACCGCGCGACCGCTACGGTCGCATGTTCGAATCCTGCCTCGGGCATGGATGTGTGTGATGTCCTTAGCTTAGTTAGGTTTAGCAGTTCTAAGTTCTAGGAGACTGATGACCACAGGAGTTAAGTCCCATAGTGCTCAGAGCCATTTCAACCATTTTTTGGATAAATATGTATTCGTGCTGAATGTTTTTGAATTATCATTTTTTATCATTTTTGCGCGATAGTTGGTCATACGTCGAAATATATTTCAATATATAAAATAATTTTAACAAGTTAACGAAGGATTTATGACTTGCAGCGGTTTCTAAATAACCTATTTATACATTAAAAAGCAATTACGATTAAGTAATAGCCAGTTTTTATCTACATTTGCAAGGCTAAAGCGCCTGCCGTTCCGCTCCAGAATAGTGCGCGGCGAAAAGGAACACTTAAATCTTTCCGTGGGAGCTCTGATTTCTCTTACTTTATTACGATGATCATTTCTCCCTATGTAGATGGACGTCAGCAAAATATTTTCACATTCAGAGAAGAAAGGCGGTGACTGAAGTTTCGCAAAAAGGTCGTGCTACAACGAAAAGTGCCTTTGATTTAATGATACCACCTCAACAGTCTCTCCCCTATTTCGCAATAATACGAAACGGGCTACTCATCTTTGAATTTTTTCGATTTTCTCCGTATACCCAATACGGCTTTCAGTTGTTTTCTACCGTCACACCGCAAAGGGATTATTCGTGAGTGAGATTTTGCGAATACTGTGAAGGAATAAATTACGGTACATGAAATACGTATCAGTGCAGTTCAGTGCTCTTTGACACAGCGCTCATTTTCTCGCTCGTTCATTTATTCATTCGCCTACTGTGTTGCGCGGAGCCGGCCGCTGTGGCCGAGCGGTTCTAGGCGCTTCAGTCTGGAACCGCGCGACCACTACCGTCGCAGGTTCGAATCCTGCCTACGGCATGGATGTGTGTGACGTCCTTAGGTTAGTTAGGTTACAGTAGTTCTAAGTTCTAGGGGACTGATGACCTCAGATGTTACGTCCCATAGTGCTCAAAGCGATTTGAACCACTTGTTGCGTGGATGCCATGAGGAAGGAGGACCTTCAAGGTTGTAGAGCGAGACAAAGTCTACACGACAAAAGACAAGCAAGTTACAGAATCTTAATATGTGCAGTGTATTAGAATAGACAATCGCTATATTGCTTAACGTAATTCTTCTTCATATCAGCTAAATTTAAGCAAGTAAACTAGAAACAAAACTGTGATATGAAAAAAGAAAGGAGTTTGCTGCCTCCTTACTTGTACACATATTATTCTTTACATTTTTTTGACAGATTAATATTTACATGATTACACTCGAATTTTTTTCTTAAAGAAAATAGTTAAGTACATTTGCGGATGTTGAGTCATTTTTACAGTACCTAACTGCTTATCTTGCAGCTATACAACGTACAATTGTACTTGCCAAGTAGCTAACAAAACTTTTAATTCCCTGAATCTATACATTCAGGTAATTTGCAGAAAGCTTGGCAGATATCGTACGTTTTTCATTTTCCTTTGAGGTGACTATAAATTTCATGCTTTATGTTAGAAAGCAGCCTGTTGAATAACGTTGCACCACAATACACAACTCCGCTCCGAACCCTAGACAAGGAGACAAAATCGGGATGAATATTATTTTCGTGTCCTTTATTGAGATTGAGAAGCTAAAAGTTTTTCCGATTGTCTGCTATGAAAACTATTGCTTCATAAAAGTATCGAGAAGTGGGAATAAGAACTCAAAGATCTTTAAAAACGTTTCTGTGAGCTGCGCGCATCTCTGCTTTACATAATATTCTTAATCATAATATTCCACTGAACATTTTATTTACTTTACGCCACTGCTCTAGAAAATAAATCGACACAACAACAGGAAGTAAAAACACAGTATGGAAAATAAGACAACTCTTGTGGTCAAATACTGAGGGATACTTCTAAGCACAAAACATACTGAGGTGAGATTCTTGCTTAGCTTGTCTATGCGTTGCCTCTTTATACAGCTGGACCGAGCGTGGTGGCGCAGTGGTTAGCACACTGGACTCGCATTCGGGAGGACGACGGTTCAATCCCGTCTCCGGCCATCCTGATTTAGGTTTTCCGTGATTTCCCTAAATCGCTTCAGGCAAATGCCGGGATGGTTCCTTTGAAAGGGCACGGCCGATTTCCTTCCCCATCCTTCCCTCACCCGAGCTTGCGCTCCGTCTCTAATGACCTCGTTGTCGACGGGACGTTAAACACTAAGCTCCTCCTCCTCCTCCTTTATACAGCTGGCCCCAAGAAATTTGTGCACTGTTTTGATTTAGTACCTGGTCGTCTACACCTGCTGCTAATATATCATTATTGTTGGTTTGAAAGCGTATATACGATTGTTTGTGACATTAAACTTACTAGTAAACTTTTTGCTGTGGATCAGTTGTAGGCCCGTTCAGCTGTACCTGAGCTGTTTCTGGTAAGGCAGAGTTTGCATCTTTCATTAATATGCTTGTGTCATCGTGTCTTGTAATGAGCACAAAGTAGTGAATTTTGTATAAATGGGGAGTTGTATTCTTTTAGACTACACTTGACTGCAGCAACCGTTCAGTAGGTACTTGTTACTTTCTTCCAGAAAACTCACATTTTAGTCATCGTTGAGTATGTGCTACGTCTTACGCACATTTTCCCCCTACAAATCACTCGTAATCTACTGCTTCAATAAAATAGATTAATTAGCTTTTCTTTTGTTTGTCATAATGTGATGACGTCGAGAGTCTCGTATTGTTCGTGGAAAGAAGGATTGTCGGTATGCCTCTGTGTGGGCTCTAATCTCTCTGATTTTATCCTCATGGTCTCTTCGCGAGATATACGTAGGAGGGAGCAATATACTGCTTGACCCTTCGGTGAAGGTATGTTCTCGAAACTTTAACAAAAGCCCATACCGAGCTACTGAGCGACTCTCCTGCAGAGTCTTCCACTGGCGTTTATCTATCATCTCCGTAACGCTCTCGCGATTACTAAATGATCCTGTAACGAAGCGCGCTGCTCTCCGTTCTCTCTCTCTTCTATCAACCCTATCTGGTACGGATCCCACACTGCTGAGCAGTATTCAAGCAGTGGACGAACAAGCGTACTGTAACCTACTTCCTTTGTTTTCGGATTGCATTTCCTTAGGATTCTTCCAATGAATCTCAGTCTGGCATCTGCTTCACCGACGATCATCTTTATATGATCATTCCATTTTAAATCACTCCTAATGCGTACTCCCAGGTAATTTATGGAATTAACTGCTTCCAGTTGCTGACCTGCTATTTTGTAGCTAAATGATAAGGGATCTATCTTTCTATGTATTCGCAGCACATTACACTTGTCTACATTGAGATTGAATTGCCATTCCCTGCACCATGCGTCAATTCGCTGCAGATCCTCCTGCATTTCAGTACAATTTTCCATTGTTACAACCTCTCGATACACCACAGCATCATCTGCAAAAAGCCTCAGTGAACTTCCGATGTCATCCACAAGGTCATTTATGTATATTGTGAATAGCAACGGTCCTATAACACTCCCCTGCGGCACACCTGAAATCACTCTTACTTCGGAAGACTTCTCTCCATAGAGAATGACATGCTGCGTTCTGTTATCTAGGAACTCCTCAATCCAATCACACAATTGGTCTGATAGTCCATATGCTCTTACTTTGTTCATTAAACGACTGTGGGGAACTGTATCGAACGCCTTGCGGAAGTCAAGAAACACAGCATCTACCTGTGAACCCGTGTCCATGGCCCTCTGAGTCTCGTGGACGAATAGCGCGAGCTGGGTTTCACATGACTGTCTTTTTCGAAACCCATGCTGATTCCTACAGAGTAGATTTCTAGTCTCCAGAAAAGTCATTATACTCGAACATACTACGTGTTCCAAAATTCTACAACTGATCGACGTTAGAGATATAGGCCTATAGTTCTGCACATCTGTTCGACGTCCCTTCTTGAAAACGGGGATGACCTGTGCCCTTTTCCAATGCTTTGGAACGCTACGCTCTTCCAGAGACCTACGGTACACCGCTGCCAGAAGGGGGGCAAGTTCCTTCGCGTACTGCGTGTAAAATCGAACCGGTATCCCATCAGGTCCAGAGGCCTTTCCTCTTTTGAGCGATTTTAATTGTTTCTCTATCCCTCTGTCGTCTATTTCGATGTCTACCATTTTGTCATCTGTGCGACAATCTAGAGAAGGAACTACAGTGCAGTCTTCCTCTGTGAAACAACTTTGAAAAAAGACATTTCGTATTTCGGCCTTTAGTCTTTGGTCACAGAGTGTCTGGACATGTTGCTTTGATCCACCTACCGCTTTGACATAACGCCTAAATTTTATAGGATTTTCTGCCCAGTCAGTACATAGAACTTTACTTTCGAATTCATTGAACGCCTCTCGCATAGCCCTCCTCACACTACATTTCGCGTCGCGTAATTTTTGTTTGTCTGCAAGGCTTTGGCTATGTTTATGTTTGCTGTGAAGTTCCCTTTGCTTCCGCAGCAGTTTTCTAACTCGGTTGTTGTACCACGGTGACTCTTTTCCATCTCTTACGATCTTGCTTGGCACATACTCATCTAACGCATAATGTACGATGGTTTTGAACTTTGTCCACTGATCCTCAACACTATCTGTACTTGAGACAAAACTTTTGTGTTGAGCCATCAGGTACACTGAAATCTGCTTTTTGTCACTTTTGCTAAACAGAAAAATCTTCCTACCATTTTTAATATTTCTATTTACGGCTGAAATCATCGATGACGTAACCGCTTTGTGATCGCTGATTCCCTGTTCTGCGTTAACTGTTTCAAATAGTTCGGGTCTGTTTGTCACCAGAAGGTCTAATATGTTATCGCCACGAGTCGGTTCTCTGTTTAACTGCTCAAGGTAGTTTTCAGATAAAGCACTTAAAAAGATTTCACTAGATTCTTTGGCCCTGCCACCCGTTATGAACGTTTGAGTCTCCCAGTCTATATCCGGCAAATTAAAATCTCCACCCAGAACTATAACATGGTGGGGAAATCTACTCGAAATATTTTCCAAATTATGCTTCAGGTGCTCAGCCACAACAGCTGCTGAGCTAGGGGGGCTATAGAGACATCCAATTACCATGTCTGAGCCTGCTTTAACCGTGACCTTCACCCAAATCATTTCACATTTCGGCTCTCCGTCAATTTCCTTCGATACTATTGCACTTCTTATCGCTATAAACACGCCTCCCCCTTCACTGTCCAGCCTGTCTCTGCGGTATACATTCCAATCTGAGTTTAGGATTTCATTACTGTTTACGTCTGGTTTCAGCCAACTTTCTGTCCCTAGTACTATATGGGCGTTGTGACCGTTTATTAATGAGAGTAGTTCTGGGACCTTTCTATAGACGATCCTGCAGTTTACTATTAGCACATTAATATTGTTATTCCCTGTTGCATTTTGCCTACTCCTACCTTGCCCCGTCTCAGGAGGCGTCTTGTCGGGCCTAGGGAGGGAATTCTCTAACCTAAAAAACCCCCATGTGCACTCCACACGTACTCCGCTACCCTTGTAGCCGCTTCCGGCGTGTAGTGCACACCTGACCTATTCAGGGGCACCCTACATTTCTCCACCCAATAGCGGAGGTCGAGAAATTTGCACCCCAGATCTCCGCAGAATCGTCTGAGCCTCTGCTTTAAGCCTTCCACTCGGCTCCAAACCAGAGGACCGCGATCGGTTCTGGGAACGATACTACAAATAGTTAGCTCTGATTCCACCCCGCGAGCGAGGCTTTCCGCCTTCACCAATTCCGCCAACCGCCTGTACGAACTGAGGATGACCTCTGAACCCAGACGGCAGGAGTCATTGGTGCCGACATGAGCAACAATTTGCAGTCGGGTGGACCCAGTGCTCTCTATCGCCGCCGGTAGGGCCTCCTCCACATCTCGGATGAGAACCCCCGGCAAGCAGACAGAGTGAACACTGGCCTTCTTCCCCGACCTTTCCGCTATTTCCCTAAGGGGCTCCATCACCCGCCTAACGTTGGAGCTCCCAATAACTAATAAACCCCTCCCCCCGTGTGCCTGCTCGGACCTTGCTGAAGGAGCAGCCACATGTCCGCTCACAGGCAGAGCGGGCGATGCCACACGGCCAGCCTCCACATTGACCCTCCGCCTCGTGCGCCGCAAACGCCGCTGAACCCGCCACTCCCCTTGGGGAGAGGGTGGCCCAACCGCGCCCGGTACCCGCGAAGATGTCTCGACAGCAGGGACAGTGGGTGAAGCATGTGTTTTCCCCAAATCGCTTAAGGCAAATGCTAGGATAATTCCTTCCAAGGGCAATGGCTGCTTTCCTTCATCATCCTTCCCTGATCCGAGCTTGTGCTCCGTCTCTAATGACCTAGTTGTCGAAGGGACGTTAAACACTAATCTCCTCCTCCTCTAAAAATGATAAAAATAGAAAAAGTAACTCAATTTCGGTGATTACCTGGGAGTATTGCAAAATGTATAAATATCTATAAATAATTGTTCGTTTAAGTGGTAACGCCAGGGAAGATGGTGTCCACTAAATCAGTCATGCAAATAATTGGCAGAGGTATTGTAAACATGGTGACGGGATGCTAACCAGAGACTTTACAGCTAAATACTGAGTGGTGTGCAAGTTGTTAGTAAACATGATACCTCAAAGAAATATACACTCCTGGAAATGGAAAAAAGAACACATTGACACCGGTGGGTCAGACCCACCATACTTGCTCCAGACACTGCGGGAGGGCTGTACAAGCAATGATCACACGCACGGCACAGCGGACACACCAGGAACCGCGGTGTTGGCCGTCGAATGGCGCTAGCTGCGCAGCATTTGTGCACCGCCGCCGTCAGTGTCAGCCAGTTTGCCGTGGCATACGGAGCTCCATCGCAGTCTTTAACACTGGTAGCATGCCGCGACAGCGTGGACGTGAACCGTATGTGCAGTTGACGGACTTTGAGCGAGGGCGTATAGTGGGCATGCGGGAGGCCGGGTGGACGTACCGCCGAATTGCTCAACACGTGGGGCGTGAGGTCTCCACAGTACATCGATGTTGTCGCCAGTGGTCGGCGGAAGGTGCACGTGCCCGTCGACCTGGGACCGGACCGCAGCGACGCACGGATGCACGCCAAGACCGTAGGATCCTACGCAGTGCCGTAGGGGACCGCACCGCCACTTCCCAGCAAATTAGGGACACTGTTGCTCCTGGGGTATCGGCGAGGACCATTCGCAACCGTCTTCATGAAGCTGGGCTACGGTCCCGCACACCGTTAGGCCGTCTTCCGCTCACGCCCCAACATCGTGCAGCCCGCCTCCAGTGGTGTCGCGACAGGCGTGAATGGAGGGACGAATGGAGACGTGTCGTCTTCAGCGATGAGAGTCGCTTCTGCCTTGGTGCCAATGATGGGCGTATGCGTGTTTGGCGCCGTGCAGGTGAGCGCTACAATCAGGACTGCATACGACCGAGGCACACAGGGCCAACACCCGGCATCATGGTGTGGGGAGCGATCTCCTACACTGGCCGTACACCACTGGTGATCGTCGAGGGGACACTGAATAGTGCACGGTACATCCAAACCGTCATCGAACCCATCGTTCTACCATTCCTAGACCGGCAAGGGAACTTGCTGTTCCAACAGGACAATGCACGTCCGCATGTATCCCGTGCCACCCAACGTGCTCTAGAAGGTGTAAGTCAACTACCCTGGCCAGCAAGATCTCCGGATCTGTCCCCCATTGAGCATGTTTGGGACTGGATGAAACGTCGTCCCACGCGGTCTGCACGTCCAGCACGAACGCTGGTCCGACTGAGGCGCCAGGTGGAAATGGCATGGCAAGCCGTTCCACAGGACTACATCCAGCATCTCTACGATCGTCTCCATGGGAGAATAGCAGCCTGCATTGCTGCGAAAGGTGGATATACACTGTACTAGTGCCGACATTGTGCATGCTCTGTTGCCTGTGTCTATGTGCCTGTGGTTCTGTCAGTGTGATCATGTGATGTATCTGACCCCAGGAATGTGTCAATAAAGTTTCCCCTTCCTGGGACAATGAATTCACGGTGTTCTTATTTCAATTTCCAGGAGTGTAGATACAAGGGTGAAAACTGAAAAGATTCAATCTTAAGGAACTGAGTTGAACAGAACAAACTCTACAAAACAGAGTGGCGATGATATCTGATGAATAATTATTGTTCTCTGTGGGCAAGGATAGAAAAAAAAATTTGTTATACTTTTGCAAGTGTAATTGCATGATAAATACGAAGAAAAAACGTGGAACATTGATATTTGCACAAGAGTATGTAATATTTCAGTGCGATTCGAAGCAGGTGAATGGGCCGCAGCAGAGCAAAAGATGGTTGCCTTTACTTTGGAGATTAACATTTACATCCATGATCGGAGGAAAACTCGAGAATGACAGCAGTTAAAAAAAGAAGGAAAAATCTCCGAATAGCGTGGCAAACATTCATTCAGCTATTAATTAACAACAAAAGAGTAGATCTAGGTAAGAAGAAGTTGTGTCATTCTTGTGTTTATGACACACTGCAATAAAAGACGTTTCATTGACGTCTGAAAAAATGAAAATACTATTGCCTGTAATTGAAGCAATGTTATGCACTGCACAGTTTCGTCTAGCAACAACATGTGAAAAAACACACAACTAGTTTTTCCAGTGCTACACGTGTATTTTCCGTATCCCAGATAAGGCGGAGAGAAGCGATCTCTGCTGCCGCTTTTCTAAAGAGCTAAATATAAGCTGTCAGGCGCAAGGGTGAGCCCGTACTGGTGCAAACCACGGAGGGGATCGCTGGCCCCTGCAGATAAGAGTGTTATTTAAACTCGCCCGGGAATTCGATATCCGCTTTGCAAAAAACTTTTTGGCATAAATATGGAAGTTTCCAAAATTAGATTCTGTTCTTGCAGCAGGGTGAGCACGGGCACAGTGAAGCAAATGAGAACGACACAGTGGCCCGAGTCGTGTTCAGCCCTTTTTTGCAGAAGCTGCCGCAAGTTACACAAGCACTATTGATTTATCGGGGCAGGCAATTACATGCAACTTTGAATACAAAAAAAAGACCTACTCTTTTTTCTCGGGATCTGCTCGCTATTGCTCCGCAAAATCTGAACCATCAATTTAGACCAAAAGTAATAAAACTTTACACAAGAAGAATGGCAGGATATCACATACGTCAACATGCCTTGCCACACTAGAATTTCTTGCCGTCGTAATTGAAAAGTGCATGCCAGAGAAAAGATTTAGGTAACAAGTGGTATCTATTTCGATGCCCCACAAACTGTTAAATCGATGTACTTGTTCGTATGAACATGTGGTGTCTGTCCTTTCGAAAGTGTTCGAAAGAACAGACACCACGCGGTATCCGCAGCTGTGATGCGTTATGTGCAGCTGACATCACTAATCCCTTCCCTTTCCTTTCCTTTCTCTCCCCGCCACTTGCAATTTTCATACCATGTACTTGTATTAGTTTTATTCTAGTAGTAACACACTGTAGTCAAGGATACCACGTTACTTCGTTTTGTGAAGTGAACAATTTTATATTTCTGAATATTTAAATCAGGTTGCCGTTTCTTGCATCACATTAAAATTTATCAAGACATGCTGACGGAAAAAAAATCATAACACAAAAAAGTAATTAATGTATAGCAATGAAATTTCGGGAGTACATTTGTCTATGTAACATATGTAAGTGATTAACATGGGAAGATAACAGGTTAATGTAAGCACGAGATAAGCCATTGCAAATGTGAAATTCTGGTACATTAGTAACCGGTGTACCCGCCAGAATATTGAATGCAAGCACGCAAACGTGCATGCATTATGTTGTACATTAAATAGTGTTATATGAGTGGGGGGACGAATAATGGAATCTGATTAATAATTGCTGCTTGACTAATTAAAAAAATAATTGGAAAGAATAATTGAAAGACATTGGAAGGTACACATATCCAGGGTGAACTTTTACTAGTACTAATATCAACACACCTTCAATGTCAATACATTTAAGATCAATATTCATCATTTAAAGTTACATACTGCTTCATATTACTTCCATTGTGCGTAGTGCTGCTTATGACAATGCCGATGCAGGATCGCCCCTCTGCTGCTCGCGCAAATTCCTGTCTGCTTCGAATCTCATCATGCGGATTCTCGGAACGGGCGAAATGATGAACAGACTGGTGTTATTGACGTAAATATATATATGAATAAACTTGCCTTCCTAATAAATTTAATAACACATTTTAATATAAGTTGTAATCCACATTTTGAAACAATACTGACACGACGGAGCTAGTCATACGTTCGCCCGCTACCACGTACAGAAACAGACAGGTGAAGATACAGAACGTAATCAATTGAAGAGCGTATCTCTCCTTTAGATGATAAACGGGTATTCATTGGACAAATATTTTATACTAGAACTGAAGAACTGACATGTGATTACATTTTCATTAAATTTGGGTGCATAGATCCTGAGAAATCAGTACCCAGCACAACCACCTCTGGCCATAATAACGGCCTTGATACGCCTGGGCGTTGAGTCAAACAGAGCTTGGATGGCGTGTACAGGTACAGCTGCCCATGCAGCTTCAACACGACACCACAGTTCATCAAGAGGAGTGACTGGCGTATTGTGACGAGCCAGTTGCTCGGCCACCATTGACCAGAGGTTTTCAATTGGTGAGAGATCTGCAGAATGTGCTGGCCAGGGCAGCAGTCGAACGTTTTCTGTGTCCAGAAGGAATACAAGACCTGCAAGATGCGGTCGTGCATTTTTATCCCGCTGAAATGTAGGGTTTCGCAGGGATCGAATGAAGGGTAGAGCCACGGGTCGTAACATATCTGAAATGTAACGTCCACTGTTCAAAGTGCCGTCAATGAGAACAAGAGGTAACCGAGATGCGTAACCAATGGCGCCCCATACCATCACGGCAGGTGATACGCCAATATGGCGGTGACGAATACACGGATGCGACCATCATGATGCTGTAAACAGAACCTGGATTCATCCGAAAAAATCAAGTTTTGCCGTTCGTGCACCCAGTTTCATCGTTGAGTACACCATCGCAGGCGCTCCTGTCTGTGATGCAGCGTCAAGGGTAACCGCAGCCATGGTCTCCGAGCTGATAGTCCATGCTGCTGCAAACGTCATCGAACTGTTCGTGCATATGGTTGTTGTCTTGTAAACGTCCCCATCTGTCGACTCAGGGATCGAGACGTGGCTGCACGATCCGTTACAGCCATGCGCATAAGATACCTGTCATCTCGACTGCTAGTGATACGAGGCCGTTGGGATCCAGCACGGCGTTCCGTATCACCCTCCTGAACCCACCGATTCCATATTCTGCTAACAGTAATTGGATCTCGACTAACGAGAGCAGCAATGTCGCGATACATCTACATCAACATCTACATCTACATCCATACTCCGCAAGCCACCTGACGGTGTGTGGCGGAGTATACCCTGAGTACCTCTATGGGTTCTCCCTTCTATTCCAGTCTCGTATTGTTCGTGGAAAGGAGGATTGTCGGTATGCTTCTGTGTGGGCTCTAATCTCTCTAATCTTATCCTCATGGTCTCTTCGCGAGATATACGTAGGAGGGAGCAATATACTGCTTGACTCTTCTGTGAAGGTATGTTCTCGAAACTTTAACAATAGCCCATATAGAGCAACTGAGCGTCTCTCCTGTAGGAGGGAGCAATATACTGCTTGACTCTTCTGTGAAGGTATATTCTCGAAACTTTAACAATGGCCCATACCGAGCAACTGAGTGTCTCTCCTGCAGAGTTTACACTGGAGTTTATCTATCATCTCCGTAACGCTTTCGAGATTACTAAATGATCCTGTAACGAAGCGCGCTGCTCTCCGTTCTCTATCTCTTCTATCAACCCTATCTGGTACGGATCCCACACTGCTGAGCAGTATTCAAGCAGTGGACGAACAAGCGTACTGTAACCTACTTCCTTTGTTTTCGGATTGCATTTCCTTAGGATTCTTCCAATGAATCTCAGTCTGGCATCTGCTTTACCGACGATAAACTTTATATGATCATTCCATTTTAAATCACTCCTAATGCGTACTCCCAGGTAATTTATGGAATTAACTGCTTCCAGTTGCTGACCTGCTATTTTGTAGCTAAATGATAAGGGATCTATCTTTCTATGTATTCGCAGCACATTACACTTGTCTACATTGATATTGAATTGCCATTCCCTGCACCATGCGTCAATTCGCTGCAGATCCTCCTGCATTTCAGTACAATTTTCCATTGTTACAACCTCTCGATACACCACAGCATCATCTGCACAAAGCCTCAGTGAACTTCCGATGTCATCCACAAGGTCATTTATGTATATTGTGAATAGCAACGGTCCTATGACACTCCCCTGCGGCACACCTGAAATCACTCTTACTTCGGAAGACTTCTCTCCATTGAGAATGACATGCTGCTTTCTGTTATCTAAGAACTCTTCAATCCAATCACACAATTGGTCTGATAGTCCATGTGCTCTTACTTTACGATAAACCACAATCGCGATAGGCTACAATCCGACCTTTATCACAGTCGGAAACGTGATGGTACGCATTTCTCCTTCTCACACGAGGCATCACAACAACGTTTCACTAGGCAGCGCCGGTCAACTGCTGTTTGTGTATGAGAAATCGGTTGGAAACTTTCCTCACGTCAGCACGTTGTAGGTGTCGCCACCGGCGCCAACCTTGTGTGACTGCTCTGAAAAGCTAATCATTTGCATATCACAGCATCTGTAGCACGTCATCTTCGTGGTGTAGGTATTTTAATGGGCAGTACTACATATAAAGAAAAGAACGAAGAATGAAAAAATAATATGATCCATTATACCAGTTTGTGGGATGGAGTTCCATGCACGTAGCACTTGGTCAGTCAATACAGGGACGGCCAATGCTGGTTGTGGATAACGCTGGAGTTGTCGTCCGATGAAGTTGGGTATGTGCTCGACTGGTGTTCAAGCAGGCCAAGGCAGCTACAATATGTGGGCGAGCATTATTCTGATGGACAACACCCCCTGCAGTGTTGTTTCCTGAATGGCAGCAGAACATGTCGAATCATCAGACTGACGTACAAGCTATCGTGGGATAACTGCGAAAGTGCTCTTGCTGTCATAAGAAATCGCGTCCCAGACCATAGCTCCAGTTGTATGTCCATTGTGTCTAGCGTCAGACGGTTAGTTGCAGCGCCCAACTGGCCTCCTTCTGACCCACACACGGTCATTACTGGTATCAATGTGGAGCCAGCTTTCATCAGAGATACAACAGACCTCCATCCTGCCTTTCATTGAGCTTCCACTTGACAAATGGCGGTAGTTTGGGTCCAGTGTAATGCATGCTACAGGGCGTCTGGCTTGGAGCTGTCCTTGGAGTAACCGATTTTTAACATTTCGTTGTGCCACTGTGGTGCCAACTGCTGCTGCAGATACAGTTCGGTGCGCCAGAACCATACACCGTACACGACCGTCTTCCCTCTCGGTAATGCAACGTGGCTGTCCGGAGCCCGGCCTTCTTCCGACCGTACGCTCTCGTGATCACTGCTGCCAGCAATCGTGTACAGTGACTACGTTCCTGCCAAGTATTTCTGAAATATTACAGAAGGAACATCCAGCTTCTCGTAGCCCTGTTGCATGACTTCGTTCAAACTCAGTGAGATGCTGATAATGGTGTCTTTGTCGCCTTAAAAGCTTCATAATCAACTCAACATGTCAATCTCAAAGGCAACTAACACGACCTTAAAGTGTGTATTTAAGCAAGTATGATGTGCACGAGCATCCTACTAGCATGCTGTTACTAGCACCACTCTTATGCGACTGGCGCGAAATTTGAATAGCTGTAGAAACACGCGTACCAACGTTCGTTTATGTCACATAACTTCTTCTTGGTGTTGCGAATTTTTCTCGTCAGTGCGTTTATTAAATGAGTCCGCGATCGTAACAGATTTTTTCGAACAGTATTACATTATAAATAATTGCGACACCTCAAAGACTGTCAGGTAAGAGTCCCAATAAACTTCCCTGAGGCATACCTGAAGTTACGTCTCACGATTTGCAATCCTCGTTCCAATCACAAATTTCATTTGATACCATATATGCTCTTACTTTCGTTGATATAGTACTCAGTCAGATGCTTTTCGGAACTCAAGGAACATTGCATCTGCCTGATTGTTCTGGTCCATGACTATTAAGATGTCATGTGAGAAAAACGAGAGTTGAGTTTACACGACATGTTTTCGAAATATCTGCTGGTTAGCATGGGAGAGCTAATTTTGTTCGAGATATCCTATCACGCTTGAGCTCAGAATACGTTTGAAGATTCTACGACAGATGATTGTCAATGATATTGTACGGTAGTTTTATGGATCACTTCTACTACCCTTCTTGCTGAAGGATGTGACCTGTGGTTTCATGCAAAATACTGGGCGCAATATTTTTCTCTGAGGGATTTTTGGTATATGATGGTTAAAAGACGGGATAACTCAGCCAAAAAATTGCTATAGAACCTGATAGGCATTTCATCAAGTCCTACAATGTAACCGTTATGAACTGTTACTAAACACCGCTGACATTAGTGGCTACATCACCCATCTTTGTACTGATACGAGAGGTAAACTAGAGCAGTACTGCTAGATTTTTCTTACGGACGGGACATTTGAAAACTGAGTTAAATATTTCTACTTTTGCTTTTGTGCCCTCAATTTCAGTTCCAGTGTCATCCATGAGTTCTGGACAGTAACTTCGGTGTCAGTGACAGCCTTTACATATGAACAGAATTTCTCTGGGTTTCGTGAACGGTCTTTCGATAAGGTTCTGCTATGGTAGTCGTTGGAGTTCTTCATACATTGCTGTTTTGACGGCCATATGCGTGTCGTTTGAGATCTCACTATCCACAGTCCTATGCTTTGTTTTGCAGCTATTATACAATGGTCACTGTTTCTTTGCAGAGACTGTACGCCTTGGAAATTAGCTCATACCGCCAATAGTTATTCTAGGTACAGTCTTTGACATATTACCTGGCATTCGGCCTCGCTGCGGCAGAGACTGAAGTATGAGTCGTTCACTTAAAGTACCAACAAAAGTGGCTGCCCTCACAATTCAAAGTCTGGCAATCTGCGCAATCCAGCAACGCGGTATGTTTTCGTAGTTGCTAGAGGAAATATTGTCTTCCACTCCCGCTAATGCAGTGCTGTATCTACTCGTGGTTTAGTGACCGTCCCGCTTAAGACGCGCTAGTGTCAAGACGTACTGTGTACGCCGAATTTCTAGCGTTCTGGACAAGTCTCGTGTCATTTATGTTTGTGTTTTGTTATTGTATGATTAGTTTTCTTCTGTCTACTGTGTAATTGAGTGTTCATTAGCTATTAAACCCCTTGGGTTCATTTCAAAATGTCTGTCACGTTTCGAAGGAGCAGTTCCCTGCAATCTGAATTCGACAGGCCGGCCTTAGTGACCGAGCGGTTCTAGGCGCTTCAGTCTGGAACCTCGCGACCGCTACGGTCGCAGGTTCGAATCCTGCCTCGGGCAGGGATGTGTGTGATATCGTTAGGTTAGTTAGGTTTAAGAAGTTCTAAGTTCTAGGGGACTGATAACCTCAGATGTTAAGTTCCATAGTACTCAGAACCATTTGAACCATTTGAATTTTCTGAATTCGACAAGTCTATACGTGATGTGCAACCAGGGTTCGATGGAAGGCATGACTGGATTGTGGAAGCAGTAGCAGTTACAAATGAGAAACTTCACACGGTTTATTTTGATTTGTAACAGGACAACCTTTTTGTTAAACTGCTGAATCCTGTGTTATTGGTACGGTTACTGATGAAGCATGGAGACAGAATTGAATTTCATCACCCCGTCGGAATTGTAAGTACTGCTTCTGTTTCCAGGATTATAAAGTTGCTTCTGTCTTTAGCCGGCCGCCTGAAGTAGAAAGCTTCTATCTGAAGTACTAAAAATGTATGGTGAAGGGGAATATTAGAAATGAACGATGGTCCATTCAAAATAAAATGCAGTTTTTGAATGGCGTGAGACCGGTAGAAATGCTGATAAAAGACAATATTCCGACACATATCATGCTTGCAGGATACAAGATGTAGGTTTCATAATCAAGGCAACTTTTTATGTGCTTTGTGTGTAATAGAAAGCGCTCGCATGTGTCAAAACTGTCTTAATCGGGTTTGCTTTTCAAAAAACTATTTGCAGACAGGGAAGAAATTAACCTAAGCAGAGATCGAAACTGAAAATCACGCACCTGATGTTCAGACAAGTCCATTGCGGATTGAGCAAAAATCTGACGTATTACATGACGAAGATTTTCCGCAGCTAGTAAGCCACCCCGACGTAGAAGACTGTATCTCTAAAAAACGTTGCCTCTGTGCCAACTAGAGACAAAGAACAGTGGCGGACACGGCATTGCCGAAAAGCAGCAGTCGTCTAAAAAGGACACCCGAGAACCTACTGTAATACGAGGGTCTTTTCAAAAGTTCTGCACACTGTAAGACAGGACATTCAGTACAGTCTTCATGCTTACTTATGACAGCTTCCCAACTTTTCCGGACAGGGGCACCTTCATTGTTGAGCTATCTGTTTACTCTGGTCAACTCTTGGAATCTTCATCAACTGTATCAAAATATTTTCCGCGAAGTTATTTCTTCAGTGTCGGAAACAAAGTCTGGTGGGCTCAAATCACGACTGTATGGTGAGTGGGGAATTACTTCCCATCCATATTTGTGGAACGCTTCTGTCACAGGCAGAGCAATATGTGGTCTTGCATTATCGTGCAATATGAGGACGCCAACTGCAAGCATGCCAGGCCTTCTTTGACGAATTTTCGTGAGCAAAACATTTTGCAACTGCTTGTAGTACGCATCTGTTGAATGCGACCCCTGGGCCACTCTGTTTATAGCTATGATTTCATTCACGTCGTACGCAAAGATCACCATCCGTGTCATCTCCGGCTGTCGGCGAGGCAATTTTTTTGGGCGTAGGGAGTCGGAACTTTTCCACTGTTACGACAGAGACTTTAATTCTCGCTCAAAACCTCGTATCGAAGTTTCACCAAGTGCAACAATCTTTTACAGAAACTGTTCTCCTTTTGCTCTGCTATTCTTTTGTGACCTGCTTTCCAATCTTTGCTCGGACCATGCGAAACCCATCTGCCAGTAACTTTTCTCACCTTTAACTTTTCAGTTATGATTCTGTAAACTGAAGTGACAGACATTCTGGACTCATATGCAATTTTGTGACACGATTTCCGTCGATACTCTATCAGAACGTCGTTGACAATAAGCTGGGATGCGTAGTTCGTTACAATCGATAGCCTTCCACTTTATGGGTTTCTTTAAGACTTACCCGACTTGCACAGAAAGGAGCAGACCACTGTGATACTGTGCTACGGTCGACTACACTACTTCCACACACCTCTCTCAAAGCATTGTAAATTCCCGTCGGGTTGTTTCCACATAGGGATTCCATTTTTATGTAGGAACGCTGCTCACTACGTTTAATCCGACCTGATTCGGTTTCAGCTTCCATTTCAAAATTGAATAACTCGGGTCCCAGTTACGTGAACCAGCAAACACATATACGACCGTCACACGTATAGTCTCGTTCACAACCGCCAATAATTTCAACTTGATCACGCCATCATGACGGTCACGCATGCGCAGTGTGCAGGAGTTTTGGAATGACCCTTGTATATCGTGACAATAAATGTGTGAGTTATGTAGACGGTATCACAGGCGCCGAGAGCGCGTATTTTGTGTTATAACTGCCACATTCAACTATTCCAAAACTTCTTGCACCGTAATATCGAAATAATTAGCTCTCTGATATTGTAGTTTGATGAGAAAGATAGTATCGTTATAGGACAACCTATGTTATTTAATTCGAACCTTTTGTAATCACTTTGACCGGAGAAAATAAGTGTTGATTGTGTGTGAGGGGGGGGGGGGGGGAGGGAGGGGGCATGCTTCTATGCCGAAAATGGAATGCAGACGTGCAGCCGACGAACGTCTTGGAAAGGATACAATAACTTCTCTATCAATCCATGCAACTTGGCCTCCACCATACAACTGGTCGGAAAGGGCCTATAGACAGATATGAGAATTAAAACAACAAGTCTTTAATTAATGCAGCCAACTCACAGAGTTGTTCAAGTGCTGTTCCGTCTTCACGTAATATTCTGGCGCTGTAGCGTCAGGCAAGGTGGCGCAGTGTACCGTGGATATGCGCTGCTGAGCTGGTTTCTCTGGTCTGCCGTCGCTCAATTGACAGCAGCGGTCAAACAGCGCTTGTGGCTCCCTGTAGAGCAGGGTTGCGGTTAGGAGCGACTGGCATAATGGAAGGTCGCGTTGTCTTAGCGGCGTGGCGTTGGCGTTGACCGGTGTCGAAGTCTGGACCGGCGCTGAAGAGCAGGGGCGGGCGGCTGATGCAGTGTTCACTGCCCAGGGTGGGCAGGTAGGCGGGGGTCCCTTGTTCGCGACTCGCCTCCGGCAGTGGCGAGGGTGGCAGGCTCCGGTTGACACAAACTGGGCATCACTTGACTGTCCAGCTGATAACCGAGGTGACTTTGCGGGAGGTTCGATGTTAGTGTGTTATGCCGAATTATCTGACATGAAGGCATTGGCCTGCTGTCATAACTGACAGCAGTCGAGCTCCAGTTTTTCCTGGTGACTGGCCTGGTTTCGTCACGCAGACAGCTATGATTCGGAAGTTGTAGAAATCCACTCAGCTTGAGGATCGCTGATTGGCACTTGGCTGACTCCATTATGTGGGTTAATTACCATCCTGGCCCACTGTCACTGGCTCCAAGTCCCTCTTAACGTCTTCCCTTTACGTTTCCTCTCTTATACGAAGCAAATTTGCCCTCGAATTTTGCTGAAATCCAGACACTGATTTATTTACACTTCACATTTCCTCTTGCACTCGCAGTGCACTTTTTCCTTTGCACTATGTACACTTCCTGTCAGACTTCATTAGTGCTTGCATCTACACAGACGGATTTGTACACGGTTCAGTTTGTCAGACTGCTTCTTAGTGGCGAGCGGCTTTTGGCTCCACTAGTATCAGGGTGGTTTCCTAGCAATACGATCTGATTTTCTTTAATCTGCTCTTCCCCATGTCATCTTCTACATCTTTACCCTATAACTTGCTATTTATCGTTAACAGCTAACAAGGAATGTACATGTACTGTGTGATAAATCCTGCCTTAACCTAGGTAGAACAGTACGGCCGTATGCAAACAGAATAGTACCCGCACTGCCTCATTATTTGGCGTTACTGCCCTGCATGAACTTGGAGGTTTGCGTATTGTTCTTTTGCTCTGTATTTCTATAACTTAGCAATTAGCTTTTGTCGTGGTCTCAGCCGGTCGTTGTGGCCGAGCGGTTCTGGGCGCTTCAGTCCGGAATCGCGCTGCTGCTACGGTCACAGGTTCGAATACTGCATCGGGCATGGATGTGTGTGATGTCCTTAAGTTAGTTAGGTTTAAGTAGTTCTAAGTCTAGGGGACTGATGACCTCAGATGTTAAGTCCCATAGTGCTTAGAGCCAATTGAATTTTCTTGGTCTCAAAATATCGTGACTGAGGAATCTATCTGAATTTCAAACTTACTATTCTTTTCACACTTTATTGATGCTTTTCGCCCTGAGGGCTTCAAGACTTCTCCGATACCACTGTTACCCACCTGTGCTGGACATTAATCCTATAGTTCCCCTTAGTATAGGCGCCATGTCATCCCCACCAGAAACCTTTTAATTCTTTTACTTCCACCTACATTCTAACATCTGATAGATTTTCCAACTATGTCACTTCTTTCGCTTTCTCTGCTATTGTTGGTGGGTCTACCGCTATCATGGACATTGCATCTCGAGGAACCCTGGAGCCGTTTAACTGATGACGTTACGTCTGTGGCGGTAATTTTTTTGCTGATCAAAAGACGCGCTCTCTGGCCGCTAGATAGCCATAACATCTGTGACAACGATAAAAGATAGCGAGGCCACAGATGATCATGAATGAGCAATCCAGCGCCCACTAATTAATTAGTAGCTGTTTGTCTGTGTTGAGATCTGAAAGAAGCCAAGCGCGTATGATGACTTGTGACCATAAAAAAATATACGCACGCCAAATATTAGTAACTTCGTGAATGTATGACGTAGAGATCGTGTGTGAAAATATATTCGGGACAGTTTTAAAAATTTGTTCAAATGGTTCAAATGACTCTGAGCACTATGGGACTCAACTGCTGAGGTCATAAGTCCCCTAGAACTTAGAACTACTTAAATCTAACTAACCTAAGGACAACACACACATCCATGCCCGAGGCAGGATTCGAACCTGCGACCGTAGCGGTCGCGCGGTTCCAGACTTAGCGGCCGGCT
Source organism: Schistocerca americana (assembly GCF_021461395.2). NCBI lineage: Eukaryota > Metazoa > Arthropoda > Insecta > Orthoptera > Acrididae > Schistocerca > Schistocerca americana. The sequence goes on from NC_060120.1 coordinate 417,116,099, forward strand.
AAAAATTTGTATATTTATTTATTAGTCCATGAAAGTACATCGTAATAGAGGTTTGGACGATCGTGAGAACCTGCAAGGACACCAGTAATAATGGAGGGAAACACAAACGTGTCACCGCAGTGCTGAAGAGGTATAAGAAATCATTTGAAGTAGGGACATAAAAACATTTTTAATTTTTATATCCGTGTATTCGTAATAAAATCGTATTGTTCAATTTTTTCTTCATTAGCTACGGTGACTGCTCGAATAGCCGAAACCCCTTCTTTATCCGATAATATATTCCACAATAATATTAAAAAATCATTTAACCCTTTAAATAATATTTTCGTTATCACTTCCAAATCCTTTTCCCACAATTTTACACGTCTAACGACCATCTCACATCCGTGTGGTATCTCAGCGCTTTGGTAATGTCTCATGATGTGAAGACAGTAAATCCTAATCATCAATACCGTTGCTACTCATTTATTATTATTTGTCGACACAGTAACACGGCTTAAACCCATCTTAATGAAGTAAATAGTACCTGTTCACTATTCTCCCTGGGCGTCACATTCCTCCAGATTACATCTCCTAATATTCGTGGCAGCCATGACCTTAAATCCTACACAATGCGTATCTGTAATTACTAATATACGTGTACCTCTTACCGTTGTTTCTGATCCTAAGACATTTACTCTGCACGGTTCGTATTTACATCAAAAATCCTTACGCTTCCTCTAGCTTATCCTTACGCAATTACCGAAGTTTTCGGGGTGCCCAAGGTTTTCCACTCCTGAGCCTCGTACAATTTCTGCACTGGATGGTGCATAATGCCGTTTTTATGACATGTCGAATATGCTACGGGACGTGAGTCGGTGTTTAGGGCAGAGCGCGCAGATAAATTGCACTCTGTGCGTTTGTGTTACTGAGTTAACGGTTCGGTCCTTGGTCCCTTACCGAACACTACAGTTGTATCCAACCCAAACATTATGGGAGAAGTAGGGAAAGGTCAAATCACTGGATACAGGGAATCCCATGGAGCAATCTTAAAGTTAAGGCTTGTTGTCCCAGACGATTCTTCAGCACTCCGTCATCCACTTCCATTCTCACTGCTACAAAACTATGGCACTGGCTGCTGTCTTCTGGTTGTCCATCTTCAGCATGTCTCTGTAAGACCATCATCGTACAAGATGGCTGAGGGACTTCGACTGTTCAGCACAAAATGTAAAATTAAAAACACCTTCAGCCGCCTATATTTTGAATGTAATTTATTTATGCGACCAGTTTCGGAGTTCAACTGCGACATCTTCAGGCCCCTTCATCTTGTGAAGAGGGAACCCAACCTTATCAGCAATCAAAATAGGGGTCAGCATTAAATAACTGGTGTCCGTAGACTTCTGGTTTACCAACGCGATCCCTTCGTTCATCAATTCGTTCACTGATAGGTAAAGGGATCGCATGGTTAAACCAAGAGTCTGTGGATACCAGCTACTTAATGCTGGCTCCTATTTCGAACACTCATGACGTTGAATTCTTTCTATACTTTGGTAAGGGGGGCTTGAGGATGGTGTAGTGAAACCCCAAAACTGATCGCATAAATAAATTCATTCAAAATATAGACGGCTGAAAGTGCTTATAATTTCACATTCCATCTTCAATTGCGTTCCTGGCACCAACTGCGACAGAAGAAATACGAAGTTTGGCTGCGTCTAGTGAGTACGGTTCTCTGCCGAAGATGAGATGGACGGCAGTAGAAGGGATTCCTAGTGAGGATATAATAACCTCTTTATTACTTTCATGCACCTTGTAGATCTACTACCCAATACTAACATACAAAAATTTGTGCCAGATCGGGACTCGAAACCGGATATCCCATTTGTCGTGAGTGGTCACCTTAATCACTTCGGCTATCCGTGCACACTTCCCGGGACGACCCAAACTTCCATATGTCAAACTGCCTGCATCCTTATATCGTAATTCATTAAAGTAATAATTTAATGCTCTCAACATTACCTGGAACCCCGTTATAGGGGGAATGAAAGAAAGAGGAATGGAAACCAATGTTCTTATCATCGTCTGCCCACCAAGGCTTGTAATACTTTCTTGCATGTCTGAAAGCACAGACACTGTTGACGATCCACATCTGTACGAAATACTTCGAAATTACAAATTTTCATACGATACTGTTGGGTAGTACATTTATACCTAATACAGGTGATGTCAAGGAATTCACAGTCAGTAAAGTATTAATTACTTCTTTGATAATTTATGCTGCCTGGACTCCACCATGCAACTGCTCCAAGGGGCTATAGAAAGGCATGGATACGAACACAACAAGTCTTTGATTAATCCAGCCAACTTATAAATCTGTTTGACCGGGTTTTTGTTTGCATGTATGAGGGTTGCCCAGAAAGTAATCCACCGATTTTTTTTTTCTCAGCTGAAAACAGTGCTACGAATGCGAAACGTTACGCATGTATTATTTGAAGTCTCCTGAATGAGTGCGCCAAGTTTCCGTCACTTCCGACAGATAGCGTAGCTGCAGGACAGCTCTTGTGTTGGAGATCCTATGGCACTCACAATCGGTCTCAACGGGACCTGTGGTTTATGCACCTTTGTGAGTCCATAAAGTCTGGGTGGATAAGCTTCCGTTTTGCAGAGTTGTTTTTTATCTCCGAAGAAAGGGGAGATTGTTTTATCAGTTGATTGGTATTTCTCAAAATTTTGGTTGTAGGTTCCTTCTGAAGCTTTTTACACGTAGTGGGATCCAAAAGGTCACTAATCTTCTTGTGATAATCTTCGGTGTTCAGCAAAACCGCAGCATTTCCTTTATCAGCTGCAAGTACAATAATGCTCTTATGCAGTCGTGTAAACACCCGCTTAGCAGAACATAAAAGAAATTTTCTCTTAGGACAAATCGGAAAATCGGCCGTAGCTGAGCATGTTTTTCGAGATGGGAACCACGTAATTAAATTTAATGAGACAAGCGTTCTAGCACGAACATCTCATTATCATGCGTGCATGTATAGAGAAGCAATAGAGATTCACAAACACCATAACAATTTCAATAGGAAAGAGGAAATTTTAAAGTTAGGCAAAATATGGATGTCGACGTTGCGCCAGCAGAATGACAATCGATTACTCTTAATCGAGAATGATGACGCCTTCCAAGGATAGGCATACCGTCGGCATCACGTGAGGAATTGTGGTGCCCTCTATGCGCTCTATAAATGCGAGAGTACCTGGAGCCTCAGTGGCAGTAGCCGGACGACCTCAGAAGATGTCTCCCGCAGATGGAGACGAAACGTTAGATGGAAATTTTATACATCGACCACGGCCTCTCAGCCCGGAAGTTTCAACTGAGGACAACACCGGCCGTGAAAGCCTATATCGTGTTTATACTGTTGTGTACTTTGACTAAGTTAATGTAGGTATTGCGTTTTGCGACGATACCTGTTGATTACAGCTGAGTAGCTGCTCTTCCACACAGCAGTCTGTACGAGCAAACCAGTTGTGTCTTTACCTGCGTTTACTCGTACTTCAGACACTTTGGACATGCACGGTTCTGTTTAAAAAGAGCCGCGCTCGTCTGTTTTTATTCCCCGCAGCTAATTCGCTGCAAATAATAATCTGTAACTGTGATCCTGCTGTCAAATAGTCTCTGCATTGGCTAGAATTAAAAACTAATAAAATACATAGAATTAAGAAATAAATGAAAAATTTAATAAAAGGGACTCTATTTTAGCGCCTGTAATTGATGTTGATGACAGACAATTACGTTGAACAAAGTTTATCCAAGAAAAGACATTGAAAATAAACAGGAAGTGGTCGTACGATATTCAATTGAAATACAGACGGAAAATATCCTTATCAAATGCAGTAAAGTCGCGTTGAGAACGTTACGAGAATGGTAGCATATCCTCTAAATTAAATAGTCATGGAAGATACACGACAACTACGTCAATTTCGTAATTGCAATACACTAAAGATTCATCAGCTCAGAACAGTTCAGAGTCAACATGACGATTCACAAATTACAACACACGATACGAAGAATTGTAACTCGTACTCTGTCTATTCTCAGTACCGTAAATGAAGCGGAAACAGTTAAGAGTCCTACTCTGAAGCACATTCAAACCTTTCCAAATAAACGTCCCTTCAGAAGTTAAAGTATGGTAGCGGCCGTTTACGCCCAGAAGCAATCACCTTCACAATCGAATACCACTCGTTACCACAGGCAAGTCTGCCTCCTTCCAGAGCTCGCGTAAAAGTGTCCGGAAACGCTCCCTTGAATTCTTCACTCCAGCAGTGTTTCGCCACTGTCCAGCTCTCATTGGCTGAAAGCCATCGCACCAAAAATACATCGTCCTCAGGCTCTACAGACATGAATTGACTCAACTGACTACTGTCACGCCCTAAAAAGAGATATTATAACAATCCTTAAGTAAAAGATATGTTTTAAACATTAGGTTACATGTAGACCATTTACAATAAATATAAGTAATAAGTAGTTGGTTCATAAATAAATAAACTAGCATTCTTGTGCAAGTGCGCTCACGTTAAATGATAACGAACTGTTGTTAAATATGGTTTAAACAATTGTTTAGGCCTGTTTGTCACAAGTGTCTTTTGGCATTCTTTTACAAACGTGGTGTCCGCTAAAACATGCGATTGACAACTTTTAAATTAGCACAGTTTTTAAATAGCACTTGCAATTAACATTTAAATCACGTTATTGGAAAAATAGTAAACTGTTCATTAAGTATATAACAAATATGACAAAATATGAGATATCCATACTGAATTCATTTGCTGTGTTAATGTGGAAAAACGATGTTCTGACAAACATTTGCAAAATGAAAGATGTATAAGACATCGAAATCAATAAATAAAATAGATACAGATACCTAGCTTTCATAGATGATAGCTGTCATTGTTGAAATCGCAAGAAGCGTTTAAAAGTTCTTAATTCAGGGGTTCATTGTGAAAATATTTGCTGTGAGATATTAACTTCTGTAGCTTTAAAGATATTGAGATATTGTTTTGTCACCGGGTGCACCTCATTTATCAGAGATCGCCGATGTTTTCAGATTTGCTTTAATGTTTGATGTGAGTTGCTGTCGAATCTCAAAGAGCTGTAACCTGGCCATGTTTAAGAGTGAATGGCACTCCGCCATTTCCTGAAGCATATTCTGCACAAAGGCATCAGCCGACCAAATTCTCCGTTTCCGGCGAGTCGCTCGTTGTCTCTGCACGTGGCTGGCCGGAAACGGTCAACTAGCCGGGCCGGCCGCGGTGCAGCCTGAGACCTGGGCCCGCTAGCGTTCAGCCGTGCAACATATTCACCACCTACCAATACAGGGCTGCCGATTAGCTCGCCTACATACGTGTAACGTTAAAATTCGTTTAAAAAATAACTTTTTTTGATGACGGAGGTAATATTGAAAGACACGTTTGATCAGCGAGGAGGGTGGGACTGCATAGAAGATGGTCTTATTTTTATAGTAATTCCCTCTAGAAGAATTTCTCTGCATGTTCGGTGTAAAGTGGAACAAGATCAATATGGCAGAGTTATCACTCCTGCGTGCAGGCGCGGTATCACATTGCGCTGCCGTGTGCCTGTGTGTGTCGCTTATACTGCGGTGCGTATGGAAATACGATGGTGAACAATAACAGCACACACTGGATGTCTCTGAGTCACCATGCCGCACATGCCAAAGCCTCCACGGCCACGACTGCTTTACTTCTGTCGGAGATCTGTCGCTGGTCGAGATGGCGTTGCAGCAACGTTGGAACAAAATTTCAGGGTTGCTGTGACGGCAGTATAGAGCGAGAACTGGTACATCGCCTTTTTTTGTAAGTGTTAATATTCCATGTAATTTTATTGCGTAATCACAATTTCGAACCCATGTCATAAATTGATTGCATACTTGTCGCCTTCAAATATTCAAACATTTTAGTCTTATGTATGAGGGTGAATGCATTCTCTATCAACATAATACAGCTGTAAAAGTCCTGATGCATTTACAAGTTCAACTAGGTATTATTTAAAGATGCGATGTATATTGGCAGTTGTGTATCATGTCTTAATTTCATTTAACGCACATAAATCTAAAGCAACAACAACGAAACAGATATATGTGATACGATTATTCAATTTCTCCAGGCGTATTTCATGACGAAATAAACGTCGGGTGAACAGCCTGGTGTGAGTGTACAAAGGACACAATATTTCGGCAATCGACCTTGTTGCCATCATCAGGTGTGCTGATGTACTGCCAACGGACGGCAGGCGTGAGATATACACTCCTGGAAATGGAAAAAAGAACACATTGACGCCGGTGTGTCAGACCCACCATACTTGCCCCGGACACTGCGCGAGGGCTGTACAAGCAATGATCACACGCACGGCACAGCGGACACACCAGGAACCGCGGTGTTGGCCGTCGAATGGCGCTAGCTGCGCAGCATTTGTGCACCGCCGCCGTCAGTGTCAGCCAGTTTGCCGTGGCATACGGAGCTCCATCGCAGTCTTTAACACTGGTAGCATGCCGCGACAGCGTCGACGTGAACCGTATGTGCAGTTGACGGACTTTGAGGGAGGGCGTATAGTGGGCATGCGGGAGGCCGGGTGGACGTACCGCCGAATTGCTCAACACGTGGGGCGTGAGGTCTCCACAGTACATCGATGTTGTCGCCAGTGGTCGGCGGAAGGTGCACGTGCCCGTCGACCTGGGACCGGACCGCAGCGACGCACGGATGCACGCCAAGACCGTAGGATCCTACGCAGTGCCGTAGGGGACCGCACCGCCACTTCCCAGCAAATTAGGGACACTGTTGCTCCTGGGGTATCTGCGAGGGCCATTCGCAACCGTCTCCATGAAGCTGGGCTACGGTCCCGCACACCGTTAGGCCGTCTTCCGCTCACGCCCCAACATCGTGCAGCCCGCCTCCAGTGGTGTCGCGACAGGCGTGAATGGAGGGACGAATGGAGACGTGTCGTCTTCAGCGATGAGAGTCGCTTCTGCCTTGGTGCCAATGATGGTCGTATGCGTGTTTGGCGCCGTGCAGGTGAGCGCCACAATCAGGACTGCATACGACCGAGGCACACAGGGCCAACACCCGGCATCATGGTGTGGGGAGCGATCTCCTACACTGGCCGTACACCACTGGTGATCGTCGAGGGGACACTGAATAGTGCACGGTACATCCAAACCGTCATCGAACCCATCGTTCTACCATTCCTAGACCGGCAAGGGAACTTGCTGTTCCAACAGGACAATGCACGTCCGCATGTATCCCGTGCCACCCAACGTGCTCTAGAAGGTGTAAGTCAACTACCCTGGCCAGCAAGATCTCCGGATATGTCCCCCATTGAGCATGTTTGGGACTGGATGAAGCGTCGTCTCACGCGGTCTGCACGTCCAGCACGAACGCTGGTCCAACTGAGGCGCCAGGTGGAAATGGCATGGCAAGCCGTTTCACAGGACTACATCCAGCATCTCTACGATCGTCTCCATGGGAGAATAGCAGCCTGCATTGCTGCGAAAGGTGGATATACACTGTACTAGTGCCGACATTGTGCATGCTCTGTTGCCTGTGTCTATGTGCCTGTGGTTCTGTCAGTGTGATCATGTGATGTATCTGACCCCAGGAATGTGTCAATAAAGTTTCCCCTTCCTGGGACAATGAATTCACGGTGTTCTTATTTCAATTTCCAGGAGTGTATATATCATATTCCCCGTCCCCCTCCCCCGGGCGCTCCCTCCGCCGCTCGCACCAGGATTCGACGCCTGGCTTGTGGCCCCGCCTCTAGGTGGGGCTGACCGTCCGGAGAGGAGCTCAGAGATGGCGCACCGTGCTGAACGCGACGCTGAAGCGAAGGGTGTGACGGATCGCCGATCGGCAGAGCTTGCTTCGTCGGCGGCCCCACCCGACCCTCTGCTTACGACGGAGAGGCCAGTGAAGAACCAGGGGGAGGAAGGAAAGGAGACGGCGTTATGCGGCCAATGCCTCGCCAGAGGCCGCAAGTAGCGGGGGAAGTCGCCGTCCGGTTATACCGACGGATACGGCCTGTCCGCTACCTACGACGTCTCGCTCTGGGAAGACGACGGATGATAAAGACGCAAAAGCACAAGACAACGCTGATGGATCGGTTAGCTGTTACGCGACTTCGACTTCGGTCGAGGAAGCTAGTTGCGGGGGGAGTCGCCGGCCGGGGGGTAGTTCATTACCGGCGGCCACAGCCTGTCCGCAACCTACAGCAACCCGTTCCCAGAAAGCGAACAAGCAGAAGCCGAAGCGCACCATTACTATCGCAGGAGGTATGCGCTCCTACTCAGCAACACGCGCACTCGACGTGGGCGGACGAAAGAACGCCACCGCCAAGATCAAGACAACCGAAAGGGTAGCATCGCCCATTGAAGACCCAGTCTCCTGGTCTGAAGTCGGGTCACTAAAGCAGATAAAAGACGTCTTCGCGGACACCGTTCAACGGACGGCCCGGGTCAAGCTGGGGAACGACGGAGAGGAAACTGAAGACGCGGAGGATATGGAGGTGGAGGAAAGACGCACTAGGAAGCGCCCGGCGGAAACGATTCCGGAAAGCTACCGGAAACGTACGACTACCGCCGCTCCCACCACCGTACCGACACTGCAAACACGAAGAAAGACGTCGTTGAAAGGGTGCAAAGCCCCTAAGACGACCACTGACGCGGATGGGCTTAAAATACCCAAATGCAAGAAAATTGGTTGCTGAGCTCTAAGGGAAGGAGGAGAAGACAGCAGACCAGCAACAGAGAAGCAATGGGCCCCCGCCGCCACCCATCATAGTGAAATGGCCGGACTCCTTTAAAGAAGTAGAACAGGCGATCCTCGCGGTTGTCAAGAAGACAGCAAGTCACGTACTCGTCGGAACCTACAAAGTAGCTCAAAGTAGTCTTCCACGGCCTGCCTTTCAGTGTGGACCCCCAGTGCCTCAAGGAGCTTCTTGAGGCCAAGGGGTACACCATAAGGACAGTATCCCGGATGAAGTCGCCGAAAGACAACGCAGACACACCGCTCTTCCAGGTCATACTGGATGACACATCGGAGCATAGGAGGATCTTTTAAGGATCGAGAGTGGGAAGTGTTAGCGGGGCCACAGTTGAAAAACTGAGGAGGAGGAGAGGCCCGCTTCAATGCTTCAACTGCCAGGAAATTGACAACTTGGCAAAATGCTGCAGAATGTCCCCAAGCTGCGTAAAGTGTGCTGGCGAATACCTGAGCCGGGAATGTCCGTTCCCGATCAAGAAGACACCCACTTGCTGCAACTGCAATGAAGAACACGTCGCCAGATTCAGTGGCTGCAAAGCCTTCAAAAAAAGCAGCTGATAAAGGGCGGCAGGCACCAGCGAGGAGAGTTCAGCCGGGAAGAAAGTATGCTACTGGAGCATCAGCGGCCACCGCGGCAGTGGCCGTTTGGGAAACGCCAGCAAGTCCGGCTTAGCAACACGCCAAGCAGGCGCGGCAGGCGGAGAGGCCTAGCCGGGCAGCCCAAGGCGTTCCCCAACTGCCACGAGAGGAGCACGAGACGCCGGGCAGGGCCGGCCGGATACGTGGGCGCGGAGGAGGGAGGCCGCCACAGCGCGACCCTCCCCCCCTCCCACCCACCTACGCCTGACCCGCCACCTCCGACCACTGTAACGACCAAGGCCGCAGAACTACGAGAGATGCTGCGGGAGTTCAAACAGCTGCTACTCCAACTACCGCAGATGACCGTGTCTGCACTGATTGCGGCCAACCAGGTCAGCACCACACGAGAAGCCAACAACACCCATGATACCTAATCACATCATAGGTCTCACCGTCTGCATATGGGACGCAAACAGCATAAGGCAGCAGGAGGGCGAATTCAGGAAGTTTTTACGCGACGAGGCCGTGGATGTGTGCCTCGTGTGTGAGACACGGCTAAAGCCCGGCGTAAACGCGAGGGCACCTAACTGTAGATGCTGTCGTGACGATAGACCTACAGCATGCGGCTGAACTGCGTTCTACGTAAGAAGAACGCTGCGAAACCACTAAATCCAGCTACCAGAGCTGACGCAACTAGAAGCAACAGGCGTCGCAGGTCAAGTGATCTTCATCGCCACGTACCGGAAGCCTAGAGAACTCCTACGACAACAGGACTTCGAAACGCTGTTGTCAATGCGCGGCAACATCCTTGTCGGCGGCGACTTCAACGCCAAGCACCCGGAGGGAAACTTCGGGGTCACCACAACCACCGGCAGGAGGCTTCTTGAGATGGCCACAGATAATGACGCGATAGTGCTGGGGCCATACGACCCTACACAATATCCCAAGAGAGGCCGCTCGGATGTCGTGGACATCGCGATCATCAAAGGGATGACCCACGACGCAGTCGCAACGACACATGTGGCCCTTCCTCAGATCACCCGCCAGTGATCTTCGATCTGAGCACGGACGGGGCCGCACCACCTGAAGGACGCAAGACCTACTTCAACACCGACTGGGAACACTTCCGGGTGCACCTGTCAGAGACGCTCGCCGCATTGCCGGATCCTGATGTTGATGGCGTGGACGCCACACTTGCAGTGTTCACACAACTCGCGATCAGCGCGGCTGGTGCAGCACAGACGTCAGTAGCAGCAGGACTTCTCCCGCCAACTACCACCGGACATCCTGCAGATGATACGGGAGAGGAACCAGCGGGTCCGAGAGTGGCGGCGACGAAAAATCGGATCAACCGAATGGGCCGCGCCATACAGTACGCGGTCGCGGAACACAGGAACAGGGACTAGGCTGGGGGAATAGTGACCCTGAACATCGCAGACGGCACTGCTTGGCAAACAACCAAGCAGTTCCTTCGCAGGAGGCAACGAGTCCCGCCACTACACGTCGGACAGCGTGCATTGGCCGAGCCTAACGCCTAAGATGGGGCACTGGCCGATACTTTCGCGGCCAACTTCACGCTAGTTGAAGAAGTAGTGGATAAGGACCATATCCGAATGGTGGAAGATAGGCTCCGTGTATACCTCGCGGCAGAAGACCCTGAGAACCCACAACGGATGAAGAGGTTCAACGTCAGCTACTGCACCTCGACCCACGCAAAGTGGGTGGGCGCTATAACGTCGGCGGCGCAATCCTGACGGAGGTCCCCCTCAGAGGCTGTGAAACTACTCACGACGATGTTCAACGACATCCTTGGGGCCGGTCACTACCCCTCCGTCTGGAAACATGCGGAGATGGTCGCGATCCCTAAGGCTGGCAAAGACAACACGCTGGCGCCAAATTACCGGCCCTTCAGCCTTCTACCTACAGACTGTGTCAGGAGACTGCGCTGTCACGACGGAGAAGAAGGCCTGCTTCCCGACGAGCAGTTCGGCTTCAGGAGGGGGCCCGGGACAACACACCAACTGCTGCGACTAATGGAGCAGGCAATGGGGGCGCTGGAGAAGATGGAGTATCTTGGGGCGGTACTTCTAGGCGTCTCCTGCGCCTTTGACAGCGTGTGGCACGACGGACTAGTCCACAAGTTGCTAGTATAGGGAGTTCCGGTGTCACACGCCCGCCTGATCCAGTCCTACCTGGAGGGACGTACCTTCCATGTGAAGATAGAAGATGGCATCTCAACAGCACGGGAAATAGCCGCCGGAGTCCCACAGGGCTCAGTATTGGGGCCCCTCTTTTATGCCCTATTCACGGCAGACATGCCGCGAAAGCGACAGGTGCCCTTTACACCACATCTGATGCGACGAAGACTACAAATAGCCTGCAACGAGGTAGGAGCTTGGCCCACCAAGTGGCTGCTCAAGTTCAATGCAGCGAAGAGCCAGGCTGTGACCTTCATGAGGAAACGTATACCTGAAGCTCTGCCACCAATCCTCATCACGGGAGGCCCCATCCCATGGTCGAATACCAATCGCTAACTGGGCGTCACACTGCATCGGCGCCTTACGTGGAAGACGCACATCACTGAAATACGGGGTAAGGCGCTTGGCAGAATGCGCCTCCTCTACCCCTTCCTCTACCCTACGACCACACTGTCTCCACTCTGCGGAAAGACGCTGTATCTGGCACTTATCAGGCCCGTGTTGGAATACGCCGCCGTGGTGTGGGGGAATGCCGCCGATACTCATATCAGCAGTCTCCAGAAGATCCAGAACAAGTGCCTGCGACTGGCACTACATCTTCCGCGTGACTTCAGCGCGACCGAACTACATCGGCTAACGGGCGTTATCACGGTATAACTGTATATGTTTGGGTGCGTGTGGCCACTTTATCACGGAATAATTATATATTTTTGTTTTTATAATAATATATTTTATGGTTTTGGTTGGGGTGGCTTTAAATATTTTGGGCTAGCATGCGACTTTTAATTAATTTATACCGCGATAACACTCGTACGGACATCGCCTGCCCCGAAGTACGTACGATATAACATTTTTAAACACAACGCGCGACTCACCGTCTTCTAATAAATAGTTTGCGTGAGCGCTGCTATTTAGAAAAGAAAATATGCGTATTCTTACGCAAACTATAATTACGAGGGCTATCCACAAAGTACATTACGTTTTGGAATTAAAAATAAATAATGTATTGGAAAATTTTTTTACTATATACAGACGAAAGCCACACTTCAATACTACTTTCCTACATAGTTGCCATTTAAATTAAGGCACTTATCGTAGCGATGGACGAGCTTGGAAATTCATTCGTCGTAAAATTCGGCCGCCTGCGCCTTCAACCACGTGGTTAATCAGTAACCCGGTAGAAATACGATTTTTGTGGATTTCCTGGAAAGAGGCACTACAATAAACTCTCAAAGGTATTGCCAAACTCCGCACAACCTCAGAAGAGCAATACGAAACAAGCGCAGGGGAAAGTTGGGCTCAAAGAGCTTGCTGATTCACGGCAACGCCCGGGCCCATACGGCAAATGCCACTCGTGAAGTTCTCGAATCTTTTAAGTGGGAGTTGTTTCCTTATCCGCCGTATAGTCCCGTCCTGGCACCGAGCGACTTCCACTTATTCCCAGCAATGAAGAAGTGGTTGGCTATGCAGCGTTTTGATGACGACGCATAGCTTCAAGAAGAGGTAACCACGTGGTTGAAGGCGCAGGCGGCCGAATTTTACGACGAAGGAATTTCCAAGCTCGTCCATCGCTACGATAAGCGCCTTAATTTAAATGGTAACTATGTAGGAAAGTAGTATTAAAGTGTGGCTTTCGTCTGTATATAATAAAAAAAATTCCAATACTTTATTTATTTTTAATTCCAAAACGTAATGTACTTTATGGATAGCCCTCGTATTAATATGGGTCTCAGGGGCTACTGGTTATTTATGTACCAAACTACATAAAGATTAACAGAGATATTGCGGAGCTTATTAAATGAAAATGTTTCCAATATTTCTTGTTCATTATTTGCAAGGCAAAACTGGAGAGAATCTCATGTGACTTTAGGCGGCCAAACTCGAAACATACTGAACTCATTCAGTATTCTAAATATTAATAAACGAAATCTATTTTTACTCTGTTAACTCTGAGACTATTGTAAGATCAAGGTAGAGAAACCTCTCACACTTACATTTAATATTATGACATGAAATTTTAATTAAATAATACAGTCAGTGTAATGGCTGACTAAATCCTTCTATGGGAGATTGTCTCTGATCTTCATGGCCTATGTTACACAGACATACAAAAAAACTGTGTTTTGTTAATTAAATCCATATTTGTGTTTTTATAATAATAATTTACAATCTTTACTATTTGTTATACATCGCGCAGACGTACTTAGTCTTTAGATAATTTATGTTTCACACGTCTCATAGCAAAAACTTCTTTTCCCTTTCTCCAAATGTCCATTTATGTGACGTACCGTCACAGCGTGCCGATGCTGAAGGACCGCTTCAAGCAGTCGGCCAGATTCTTCTATGCGGACACAAGAAGATCTACGAATCTTCTCATCAGGAATCTGGGAAACCAGATTCACTGGCGAGAGACTACGAGATGGCCGGACTTGCTACCAGAGTAGCAACGCTGCTCAGGCGGCAAGAGGAAGGAAGAGTGTCAAACCAGAAGAAATAAACCAAGATGAACTGAAAATCGACCAGAGGAAGAAGAAGGAAAAGCAGCTAGACCTGCTAACCCTTCAACCTAACGAAGCTGCAGCTTCGAGATGACATAAAGCAAACAAGCAAGCGTCTGGGTGTTCCCTCGTAGGTCCGCGCCCAGGGAGGTTTGTCGGCGGCCTTTCGGAGGTTCCTCCCCCTGCCCTCGAAGTCAGTACATTCTGGGATACTTCTGTCTTCTCGTTAATCCGGGTAATGGCTGGTTCCCAAGCTCGATTAAGGGAATAGCCGCTGTCACTATTCAGTTTAGGTTTTCTTACTCTGATCTCTATGGATTCTTTGATGATACAGTCCCAATATTTCGAAGTCTGTGTTAGGACCTTGGTCTTGTCATAATCTATGCCGTGAAGTTCTGACAGGCAACGCTCGGCGATTGCAGACTTATTAGGCTGTTGCAATCTCGTGTGCCGTTGGTGTACATGGCATCGGTCTTCAATGGTGCGAATTGTCTGACCTATGTATTCCTTACCGCACTGGCACGGTATTTTGTAAAACCTGATTTACGTAAACCAGGGTCATCCTTAACAATGCCAAGAAGTACTCTGGTTTTAGTTGGAGGACAGAAGACGGTTCTTACTTGATATTTGCGTAAAATGCGTCCAACTTTTCCCGATAAGACCTCACAAAACGGAATGATTGCCATGGCCGTGTTTTCCTCAGGTCCTTCATTAGTTTCCGCTGGTTGTTTTGCGAGTGTCGGACGTAGAGCATCCTGGATTTGCCTTTCCTTATAACTGTTCCTCAGAAACACGGAAAACTCCAGGAAGAAGCCTTGGAGTCAGTACAACTAAAACCTACCTGTTTCTTTAGATACGTGGACGACACGATTGTTATTTGGTCACATGGAAGAGACAAGCTGAGGGAATTTCTTGCACATCTAAACTCAAGACACGAGAATATCAAGTTCATCGTGGAGGCAGAATCGGATGGAATGTTCCTCTTCTTGGATGTTCTCGTCAAAAGACGAGATGACGGCAGGTTGGGACACAGCGTGTACAGAAAGAAAACTCACACCGACTTGTACCTACACGCGGATAGCTGCCACCACCATGCTACAAACTCTTGCACACAGAGCTCGCAACCTCTCGCAGAGGACATTCTCCAACAAGAACTGGCCCATGTTTCTGAGGAACGGTTATAAGCAAAAGGCAAATCCAGGATGCTATACGTCCGACACTCGTAACACAACCGGCGGAAACTAATGAAGAACCTGAGGAAAACACGGCCATGGCATTCATTCCGTTTTGTGAGGCATTATCGGGAAAAATTGGACGCATTTTATGCAAATAATAAATAAAAACCGTCTTCTGTCCTCCGACTAAAACCAGAGCACTTCTTGGCATTGTTAAGGATGACCTTGGTTTACGTAAATCAGGGGTTTACAAAATACCGTGGCAATGCGGTAAGCAATACATAGGTCAGACAATTCGCACTACTGAAGATTGATGCCGTGAACATCAACTGCACACGAGATTGCAACAGCCTAATAAGTCTGCAATCGCCGAGCATTGCCTGTCAGAACTTCACGGCATGGATTATGACAAGACCAAAGTCCTAACACAGACTTCGAAATATTGGGACTTTATCATCAAAGACGCTACACAGATCAGAGTAAGAAGACCTGAACTGAATCGTGACAGCGGCTATTCCCCTAACCAAGCTTGGGAACCAGCCATTACCCGGATTAAGGAGAAGATAGAAATATCCCAGAATGTACTGACTTCGAGGGCAAGGGGAGTAACCTCCGAAAGGCCGCCGGCAAACCTCCCTGGGCGCGGACCTCCGAGGAAACACCCAGAATCGGGGCCACAAGCCGGGCGTCGAACCCCGGCGCGGACGGCCGAGAGAGCACTCGCGGCGCCGACAACGGAAGGAGTGCCCAAGGGAGGCGGGAATCTGATATATACCTCACGCTGCCGTCCCTTGGCAGTACATCAGCACACCTGATGATGGCAACAAGGTCGATTGCCGAGATTTATTTCGTAACGAAACAGAAATTATCTGTCCATTTACCTAAAAAATTTATTGTACTGCATCGTCACAAGCTGTGTGTGTGTGTGTGTGTGTGTGTGTGTGTGTGTGTGTGTGCACTTGCCTTTTAGCATTCAGATCTATTATTAGTACATATAAGGATGGAAGCCATTCTATTGAGCATTATTCCTCTTGATTGCTTGGGAATCCAAACAAATTCTCTTATCTTGTTGTAGAAAGCTGTGAACACACACTTATGGACGGTTGCAGCTGCTGTGATATGTAAATTTGCGTGTGAACTATACACATCATAGCAATTAGGGATGGCCGAATGCTTACTGAAATGTACTGCTATCTTAGTGTCAGGCAGGCACACATTTGCATTTTAATCTGTGTATCTGCACATCGTGTCGGCCTGTTTGAGCTAGGATTGTAGGGTGCACATATATGCGCGTAATTATATCTCAACTGTAAGGATGTTTCAGAATTTTAGGTAGGATATTTACACGCGTCATATGCCATACGATAATGTATATACACATGCCATACGCCATTCGTTGGTATGTTTACACATGTAATACTCATGTTTGAGCTTACAGTGTCAAAAATAAGTACACTGCTCTGCTAGCATTGTAGGTAAGTTAACCACATCAGATAGTGAGGTGTGTATACACATAGAATATGGTGTGCATCACCTTAATACGCCCGGGGACT
This sequence comes from Schistocerca americana, assembly GCF_021461395.2. Classification (NCBI taxonomy): domain Eukaryota; kingdom Metazoa; phylum Arthropoda; class Insecta; order Orthoptera; family Acrididae; genus Schistocerca; species Schistocerca americana. Next base: position 417,132,898 of record NC_060120.1, read on the forward strand.
GGGTGTTTGTGTTGTCCTCATCATTTCATCTTCATCATCATCATTCGTGACAGTGAATAGATTGGACTGTGATAAAATTGGGACTTTGTACGGGCGATGATGACCATGAAGTTGAGCGCCCCACAAACCAAACATCATCATCAGCACCTTAATACGAGGGCTGTTCGGAAGGTAAGGTCCGATAGCTGATAATACAGAAAATAACATAAAAATAAAAAAATGTTTTATTTGCAAGAGTTAGTGACACCTTCCAGCTACTTCTCTACATAGTCGCCGCTCCGATTTCGACATTTGTCATAGCGTTATACCAACTTTCCAACACCGTCGCCACAGAAGGCCGCTGCCTATGCTTTCCGATAATTTTCTACGCTAGTCTACAGCGTGTTGTCTGTGCCCAAGTGTTGTCTTCATATCCGGCGTTTCATGTGAATGGAGATTATATTCAGGACAAGCCAATTAGGGCTGTGTTGTGGGTGATCGAACACTTCCCATCGTAAAGGCTCCAGGAGCGTCGTCACAGCCCCTGCAGAGTGCGGCTGAGAATTGCCATGAAGAAGGAAATGCGTGGCAGTTGTGTTATGTGGCCTGCGTACATTGAGGCGAGACCGGGCCCTCAACTTGGCGGGAGACAGCGTTGTTCTAGGGACCTTTATTCGCTCATAGTGCGCTCAGAACTAAAAAGAGCGACATGATACGATCGACAGGCATACCAGAGATGCTGCCCAAAACGACTGTGCAAAGCTTCGTCGGATTTTCACAGTGGTTTCCATTTCGTGACCGACCGGACCTTGCCTTCCGAATAGCCCTCGTAGTCCGACAATGAAGTCTTTTTTTTTTATTTTTGGGTCAATAGTGCAGAGCAGATCGCCTGAGAGCAGGAGGTTCCCTCGACTAACATTTTCTGCTGTTTTACAGCCCGTATTATGACGTATTATTGTACACTGTGAAAGTATTTTAACACGCAACATTTTAACTCTGATTCTCACTAAAACGAACGACGTAACTAACATACTTGGAATTATTTATTATAACAAATACCCACATCCTAATGCTGTCACTAAGAACACTGAGTAGAACGTGTTCGCGAAAAAATAATATGCTGCCCCATGTAATTCATGTAGAAGTGTTTTGGTAATTCGCCATTAAGGCGGCGTGGCGTATTCACGCTTGTGAGAAGCCATTCGTTGGCGTATTTACTCATCGTCTCGGCGTGTTCACAAAATAATACACTGTTCGGTTAACATTGTGAGTCTGATAATAATGTCACTGTCTTACATTCAGAGCAAACTGTCTGCTTGAAGACTGTGATCTTCTCACTCCAGAGCATAGACCTCGAATGATCCCTGCTGGATGAGGGAAAAACGGAAGGAGGGAGGTAGCTTCCGACCTTCCCTTCCCTCATTTTTTATTAAATGTATTGTCGGGATTGTTCATCCCTCCTAGTCACACTGTCAGTGACTACTTCGCGATGTATAAGACGTTTGACGGAGGACGCCACGAAAATGACCCATAGAAGTGGTGTACAAACACCATGTCAATGCATGAAAGCGAACGGCATGCATTATTTAGAATTATTAGCTATAAACAAGATGACAGTTGGTCACCGCTCACGAGCTATTTGTTACATTTTCTTTTCCCAACACGAAAAGCCGAGTAGAAATGGTGAAGGCTTGATACAGTGGAGAAGGGTAGGTTGTATTTGCTCCGATGAGACTGTGTTGAAAGTGATGTACATCTAAAACATTACTCCGCAAGCCACCTGGCGCTGTGTGGCGGAGGTTACTTCAGGTGCGATTAACCGATTCCTCTTCCCCCTCTTTGTTCCACTCGTGAACGGCGCGTGGGAAGAACGATTGTCGACAAGCTTTTTCTTTTTGTCATCAGTCTTCTGAGAGGTTTGATGCGCTCCGCCAAGAATTCCTCTCCTGTGCCAACCTCTTCATCTCAGAGTAACACTTGAAAACCTACATCCTCAATTATTTGCTGGATGTATTCCGGTCTGTCCTCCTTTACAGTTTTTACCCACTACAAAAAAAAAAAAAAAAAAAAAAAGGCTCTGAGCACTATGGGACTTAACTTCTAAGGTCATCAGTCCCCTAGAACTTAGAACTACTTAAACCTAAGTAACCTAAGGACATCACACACATCCATGCCCGAGGCAGGACTCGAACCTGCGACCGTAGCGATCGCGCGGTTCCAGACTGTAGCGCCTAGAACCGCTCCTTTACACACTACAGCTCCCTCCAGTACCACGGAAGATATTCCCTGATATCTTAACGGGTATACTGTGATCCTGTCCCTTATTCTTGTGTTTTCCACATATTCCTTCTCTCTCCGATTCTGCGCAGAGCCTCCTCACTCTTTACTTTATCAGTCAATCTAACTTCAACAATCGACTGTAGCACCACACCTCGAATGCTTCAATCCTCTTCTGTTGTGGTATTCCCACAGCCCATGTTTCACTACTATACAATGCTTACATTCTCAGAAATGTCTTCCTTAAATTAAGGCCTATGTTTGATACTGGTAGACTTTTCTTGGCCAGGGCCAGTCTGCTTTTGATGTCCTCCTTGCTCTGTCCGTCACTGGTTATTTTGCTACCTAGGTAGTAGAATTCCTTAACTTCATCTACTTCGTGACCATCAATCCTGATGCTAAGTTTCTCGCTGTTCTCATTTCCGCTACTTCTCATTACTTTCGGCTTCCTCCGATTTACTCTCAATCCATATTCTGGACTCATTATATCGTTCATTCCATTCAGTAAGTCCTGTAATTCTTCTTCGCTTTCACTGAAGATGGCATTGTCGTCAGCGAATCGTGTCATTGATATCATTTCACCTTGACTTTTAAATCCACTCTTGAACTTTTATATTATTTGAGTCAGTGCTTCTTCTGTGTATAGATTGAACAATAGGGGCGAAAGACTACATTCCTGTCTTGCACCCTTTTTAATCCGAGCACTCCGTTCTTGATCTTCCAATTCTTTCCTCTCCGATCTTGTATATTACCCGTCTAGCCCTATAGCTTACCTCTATTTTCCTCAGAACTGCGAACATCTTGCACCATTTGACGCTGTGAATGCTTTTTCCGGGTCGACAAATCCTATGAACTTGTGTTGATTTTTCTTTACTTTTGCTTCCGTTATCAACGGCAACGTCGGAATTGCCTGTCTGGTGCCTTTATCTCTCCTAAAGCCAAGATCGTCATCTAACGCTTCCTCAGTTTTCTTTTCCATTCTATTGTATATTATTCTTGTCAGAAACTTGGATGCATAAGTTGTTAAGATAATTGTGCTACGATTTTCGCATTTGTCGGCCCTTGCTGTCTTCGCAATCGTGTGGATGATTTTTTTCCCAAAGTCTGATGATATATCGCCAAACTCATATATTCTACCCACCAACGCGGTCGTTTTGTTGCCACTTTTCGCACTGATTTTAGAAATTCTGATGGAATGTTGTCTATCCCTTCTGCCTTATTTGGTCTTAAGTCTTCCGAAGCTCTTTTAAATACTGATTCCAATACTGGATCTTCGATTATTTTTAAATCTACTCCTCTCTCTTCTTCTATCACATCAGGCAAATTTTCCCCCTCATAGAGGCCTTCAATGTACTCTTTCCACCTACCAGCTCCCTCCTCTGCATTTAACGGTGGAATTCCCGTTGCACTCTTAATGTCACCTTTACTTTTAATTCACCGAAGGATGTTTTGAGTTTTATATATGCTGAGTCGGTCCTTCAGAGAATCACTTCTTTTTCAATTTCTTCACATTTTGCATGCAGCCATTCTATCTTAGCTTCCCGGCATTTCCTATTTATTTTATTCCTCAGCGACTTGTATTTCTATATTCCTGAATTTCCTGAACATTTTTGTATTTTCATCTTTTTCGATCTACGGAAGTAGTTCTTCCGTCAGCCAAGCTTTCTTCGCAGTTATCTTCTTTGTATCTGTGACTCTTTTTCCAGCTCCTGCGACTGCCCTTTTTAGAAATATCCATTCCTCTTCAACTGCACTGTCTACTGATCTATTCCTTACTGCCGTGTCTATAGCCTTAGAGAACTTCAAGCGTGTCTCTTCATTTCTTGGCTGTTCCATATCCCACTTCTCTGCGTATCGGTTCCTCCTGACTAATCTCTTAAACTTCAGCATACTCTTCATTACTACGTTGTGATCTGAGTTTATATCTGATTCTGGATACGCCTTACAGTCCAGTATCTGATTTCGGAATCTTCGTCTGACCATGATGTAATTGAACTGAAGTCTTCCCGCATTTCCCGGCCTTTTCCAAGTATACCACCTCCTCTTGCGATTCTTGAACATTCTATATTATTACCTGAAATTTATTGCAGAACTCAATTAATATTTCTCCTTTCTCACTCCAAGTACCACGCACATTTTCCCTCGTAGCTCTTTCATCTATTCCGACACCTACAACCATAGTCCAGTCCACCATGACTATTAGATTTTCATCTCCCTTTATGCAGTGAATTACTCGTTCAATATCCTCATATATTCTCTCTCTCTCTCTCTCTTAATCTTCGGCTGGTATGTCGAGATGTGTAGCTGAATTGTTGTCGATGTTGGTTTATTGTCAATTCTGATGATAACAATCCTATTCCTGAACTATTTACAGACTCTATGACTTGTCATCCTACTCATAATGAATCCGACTCCAGTTATGCCATTTTCTGCTGCTGTTGATTTTATCCTGTACTCATCTAACTAGAAATCCTTGTCTTCTTTTCATTTCACTTCACTGGTGACCACTATATCTAGATTGAGCCTTTGCTTTCCCTTGTAAGATTTTCTTGCTTCCCTAGATTGTTCGGGATTCAGACATTCCACGCCCCGACTCATGAAACGTTATCCTTTCGTTGGTTGTTCAATCTTTTTCTCGTGGTTACCGACCCCTTGGCAGTCCCCTCCTGGAGACTCGAATGGGGGACTATTACGAAATCTTTTGGCAGTGGAGAGATTATCATGACACTTCTTCAATTACAGGCCAGATGTCCTGTGGATACAGTGGTTTCCATTGCCTTCTGCATCCTCATGCAGTTGATCATTGCTGATTCTTCCACCCTTGCACGCAGTTTCCCACGCTACGGGCAAGAGTGTGCCCTTAACCTCTGCCCGCTCATATGCCCTCTTTGACAATGTCTTTGGCAGGAAGTCTTCTTACGCCGGAAGTCTTCGGCCGCCAATGCTGATTTTTAATGAAAATGTTAGCAGTGGTGGGTTTCAAAGACGGGACCGAGAACGTTTTGGTTATTGGTCAAAGACGCTACCCCAGACCACGTGTGCTGCCTCTGCAGAAGCTCTAATTCCTCGAATTTCGTCGTTGTGGTCATTTCGCGACACGTATGTGGGAGGAAGTAATATGTTGTCCGACTCTTCCCGGAACGTACTCTCTCGGAATTTCAATAGTAAAGCATTCAGTGATGCAGAAGGCCTCTCTCGTAGCGTTTGCTGCCTTTTTATAGACAGCCGTATCATCTACGAATAGCCTTACGGAACTTCTTACATTTTCTACTAGTCATTTAATATATATCGCAAACAGTAACGGTCTTATCACACATCCTTGGGGCCATCGTGAGATTACCTTTACGTCTATCGATTTCGTTCCGTTAAGACCTGTAAAGTCTTGAATCCAGTCGCAAATTTGGTTCGATGCTCAGTAACCTGGTATCTCTTTCACTAAAAGGCAGTGTGGGACGGTGTCAAATGCCTTCTTGAAGTCAAGGAACACAGCATCAACCTAAATGCCGATGTTTAAAGTTGTGTGGTTCTCATGCAGAAACAGAAAGAACTGAGTTTTGCAAGGCCTCTATTTGCGGAACCATGTCGATTTTTAAAGAGGAGATTTTCTTTCTCCAAAATGGTCATAATACGTGAGCATAAAACATGTTCCATAATTCCACATCAGATTGACGTGAGCGATATGGGCCTATGATTACGTGCATCTGTTATAAGGTCCGTCTTTGAAACTGGAACGCCCTTTCTTTTTTCCTGTTGCTAGATACTCTACATCGATCGAACGACCTACGATAAATTGATATTACTAGGGAGCAAGTTCTTTCGCATGATCTCTGTAGAACCGTACACGTATATCATCTGGTCCTGATGCCTTTCCCATAATAAGTGACTGTAGCAGCTTTTCTATTCCTCGATCACATATCTAAGTATCTACCGTGTCGAATATTGTACGATGATTCAAAGCAGGGAAACTATTTCGGAAGACCTAATTCAGTATTTAGGCCTTCTCTCTGTCATCTTGCGTTTCGGTGCCAGTTTGGTCAGTAAGTGATTGAATAGATGATTTAGATCCGCTAACTGATTTTACGAAAGACCAAAATCTCTTAAGGACTTTAGTCAGATCGGTAAGAAAATTTTACTTCAGAGTCACTGAACGCTTCTCTCATTGCTCTCCATATGCTTATTGTCAATTCGACAACTTTTGTTTGTCTGCTGGCTTTTACCGTCTCTTAAATATGTGATGAAACTGTCTTTGTTTACTTAACAGTTTTCTAAGACGGCTATAAAACCGCGGTGGGTCCCTCCCATCCCTTAAAAACCTAGCCGGTACATACGTGACAAGGAATTTTGAACGGTGCTTTCGAATTTTTATCCATTTGCGCTCCACGTCTTCGTCCTCAGTACCGAATATTTGATGTTGACTGCTCAGATACTCGGCAATTTGTATCCTGTCAATCTTGCTAAGCAAAGATGATTTCTACCTTTCTTTCTTTCCTCGTTATACCCGTGATCATAGATGCTACCACAGGCTTGTGATCACTGATACCATCGTCTGCTTTAAGTGATTCGAAAAGTACAGGTCTGTTTGTTGCTCGGAGATCTCAGATGTTACCTTCACGAGTTGGTTTTCTATCTGCTCGAAAGCTGCAGAGTGGATGAGGAAGAACAGTCCACTGGAGTTTCGTGAGCTTCTCTCGGGTGCGCAGACTTGTACAGTAGAAGAAGAATGGGTAGCTTCGAGAGATGAAATAATAAAGGTAGCAGAGGATCAAGTAGGTAAAAAGACGAGGGCTAATAGAAATCCTTGGGTAACAGAAGGAATACAAACGTCTCAAAAATGAGATCGACAGGAAGTGCAAAATGGCTAAGCAAGGATGGCTAGAGGACAAATGAAAGGATGTAGAGGTGCATATCACTAGGGGTAAGATAGGTACTGCCTACAGGAAAATTAAAGAGACCTTTGGAGAAAAGAGAACCACTTGCATGAATATCAAGAGCTGAGATGGAAACCCAGTTCTAAGCAAATAAGGGAAAGCAGAAAGGTGGAAGGAGTATATAGAGGGTCTAGATGAAGATGAAATAGGAGATATTATACTGCGTGAAGAGTTCGACAGAACACTGAAAGACCTAAGTCAAACAAGGCCCCGGGAGTAGACAACATTCCATTAGAACTACTGACAGCCTTGCGAGAGCCAGGCCTAACAAAACTCTACCATCTGGTGAACAAGATGGATGAGACAGGCGAAATACCCTCAGACTTCAAGAAGAATGTAATAATTCCAATCCCAAAGAAAGCAGGTGTCGACAGATGTGGTAATTATCGAACTATCAGTTTAATAAGCCACGGCTGCAAAATACTAACACGAATTCTTTACAGACCAATGGAAAAACTGGTAGAAGCCGACCTCGGGGAAGATCAGTTTGGATTCCGTAAAAATGTTGGAACACCTGAAGCAATATTGATCCTACGACTTACCTTAGAAAATAGATTAAGGAAAGGGAAACCTACGTTTCTCGCATTTGTAGACTTAGAGAAAGCTTTTGACAATGTTGACTGGAATACTCTCTTTCAAATTCTGAAGGTGACAGGGGTAAAATACAGGAAGCGAAAGGCTATTTACAATTTGTACAGAACCAGATGGCAGTTATAAGAGTCATGGGGCATGAAAGGGAAGCAGTGGTTGGGAAGGGAGTGAGACAGGGTTGTAGCCTATCCCCGATGTTATTCAATCTGTATATTGAGCAAGCAATAAAGGAAACAAATGAAAAACTCGGAGTAGGAACTAAAATCCATGGAGAAGAAATAAAAACTTTGAGATTCGCCGATGACATTGTAATTCTGTCAGAGACAGCAAAGGAGCTGGAAGAGCAGCTGAACGGAATGGACAGTGTCTTAAAAGGAGGATGTAAGATGAACATCAACAAAAGCAAAACGAGGATAATGGAATGTTGTCGAATTAAATTGGGTGATGCTGCGGGATTTAGATTAGGAAATGAGACACTTAGAGTAGTAAAGGAGTTTTGCAATTTGTGGAGCAAAATAACTGATGATGGTCGAAGTAGAGAGGATATAAAACGTAGACTGGCAATGGCAAGGAAAGCGTTTCTGAAGAAGGGAAGTTTGTTAACATCGAGTATAGATTTAAGAGTCAGGAAGTAGTTTCTGAAAGTATTTGTATGGAGTGTAGCCATGTATGGAAGTGAAACAAGGATAATAAATAGTTTGGACAAGAAGAGAATTGAAGCTTTCGAAATGTGGTGCTACAGAAGAGTGTTGAAGATTAGGTGGGTAGATCACGTAACTAATGAGGAGGTATTGAATAGGATTTGGGAGATGAGATGTTTGTGGCACAACTCGACTAGAAGAAGGGATCGGTTGGTAGGACATGTCCTGAGGCATCAAGGGATTACCAATTTAGCAGCGTTGAGGGTAAAAATCGTAGAGGGAGACGAAGAGATGAATACACTAAACAGATTCAGAAGGATGTAGGTTGCAGTAAGTACTGGGAGATGAAGAAGCTAGCACAGGATAGAGTAGCATGGAGAGCTGCATCAAACCAGTCTCTGGACTGAAGGCCACAATGACATAAGAAACTATCAGCCTTGATTGCGGTGGTGAAATCAATCTTTACCTAGGTTTCAGCCCAAGTAATTGAGCCTTCTTCAGAAGACATATCTGATTCTATAATACGTCTACGAGGGCATGGTCTAGAAATAAAACCGAAACAGTCTGAATAGGCGTAGTCATATTTTAGATAGTGCCTATGTACCGCATTTTTAAAATGTGAGTACGGCTATTCATGCTGTTTTAGTTTTATTTCTAGACCATGCCCTCGTAGACACATGATACAATCTGAAGAAGGCTCAATTACTTGAGCTGAAATCTAGGTTGGTTTAATAGCCGCAACCGAGACTGGTAGTTTCTCATATATTTCTTCAGTTCACTTCAGAGTTAATCGTTGAATCATGAGGAAGGACAGTAAACAGAATACCCCCTTCAGAGTCACAGAAGACCGTCCTCATGACTTTGCGGGCTGAGGGTGCGCCTTTGAACTTTTTCTTCGGAGGAGAGGTGGTGTGGCGGCGACACTTTGTTTCCGGTTCGAAGTGATGAACCCTTCTTTCACCACTTGTGACGATGTTCGACAAAAAACCGTCTTAATCAGTCTCTAGACATGCAAGAAATTCCGCATAGATGTTCCTTCGTTGCTCTTTGTGGTGTGCTGTTGGGCGGTGTGCAAGGCAGCCCGTGCACACCTCTCACAAGCGAAACTCCCTATCACCCCCCTCAGATTTAGTGGTACGATGGCCCAATGGATATCCCGTCCAAAACTGAACACATACCAAGCATGAAAAAAGGAAGAAGGTCTACTGAACTGTGAAAAAAGAAGCAAAATCGAAACAGTGAATGGTCCAAGCCCAAGATGTGCAATATCGAGAGAAGTTGAGCGGTGCCAGCGTGGTGGTTGTGTGGTCACACTGTTAGACACCCGTGTTCACGTCTTCATCGTGCCCGATACCGCTTTTTTTTCACAAAATTATGACTGTCCGTTTGGTCATTGACGTGCTTGTTCTCTGTATTCAGATTTGTGTCTGTGTGGTGGTGTAACGTTCGTTTGCCACAGTGTGGTGTAAGAAAGGGACCCTCGGACGTACATACCTCCTATTTGTTCTACACAAGTACCACAAGTTATGATTATTACGTTCCGTTTTGGAAGTTCTGATTCTCGAATTCCGGCCGGCCGCGGTGGTCTAGCGGTTCTAGGCGCTCAGTCCGGACCTGCGCGACTGCTACGGTCGCAGGTTCGAATCCTGCCTTGGGCATGGATGTGTGTGATGTCCTTAGGTTAGTTAGGTTTAAGTAGTTCTAAGTTCTAGGGGACCGATGACCACAGATGTTAAGTCCCATAGTGCTCAGAGCCATTTGAACCATTTCTTGAATTCCTTTTTCGTAACATAGTTCACAGCCGTTTATTTGTTGTTTTCATTTCTGTGAGGGGTCTATGCGTTATCCCGCCTGCTCTACCTATTCATCACATTTACTTGCGACGGTAATATATTCTTACCATATGACTCACATTCTATAATCAACGTATAGTATGAGAATCGCCAAGTACAGAAAAAGAACAGATAAGTCAGTGACCGAACGGAAAGTTTATTATTTTGTGAAAAGGAGCATGAAGGAGATACGAACAGAGATCTCTCACTTTGCAGTCTTAACACCGCGACCAGACAACCACAACATCCTGGTTCTCGCAGTTAACTCGATGTTGCACGTCTTGAGCTTGAACAGTTCACTGTTTCTACTTTCCTTCTTTTTTCACAGTTCAGTACACCTTTCTGTTTTCATACGCGACCTGTGCTTAGTTTTTGACGAGTTATCTACTGGGCCATTTTACCACTAAATCTGAGGCGGGTGCGATGGGGAGTTTCCCGTGTGAGTACCTCAACTACTGGACGAGTGTGTCAGCACTACCAACAAAGCCGTGCATTTGAGCAGCGAGGTGTTTCATTGTGCCCCGTCGATTACCTCGAAGCCGGCCGCTGTGGACGATCGGTTCTAGACGCTTCAGTCCGGAACCGCGCTGCTGCTACGGTCGCAGGTTCGAACCCTGCCTCGGGCATGGATGTGTGTGTTGTCCTTAGGTTAGTTAGGTTTAAGTAGTTCTAAGTTATACGGGACTGATGACCTCAGATGTTAAGTCGCATAGTGCTCAGAGCCATTTGAACCATTTGATCACCTCTAATGAGAGATCGGCATGTTCCAACATAGCTGTGTGCGGCCAGCCGACACACGGGAGATCGGACCTGTTTTGCGCGACCTTGTTGCGACGGGAATAGACGCCTCGCCAGTGACTCGCCATGCTTTCGTTCACTACCAGCTCTCCGTCGACATTCTGCATGCGCACGTTAATATCTGGGATCTCTAGTTTTCCGCCAAAAGAAACTCAGCGATAGCTCTCAGCTTGGAGCGCATCTCCGACCAGACACCATTTTGGAGGCTACGTATAGCACTGCCATCTATCAGAACTTCATGAAACTATAGAGGCTGAAGCGAGAATTTCCACGATGTCTCGCTACAACTTCCGCATTTTTTCAAGTGAAATTGGCCGAGAAAAAAATTGTTGTATTACCTACTGAACGTCCCTCGTTTTGAAGAATGATTTTAGCCAAAATCTAGTACGGCGCTCATGCGCTGTAGCTTGGGTGGCTTTCATACGCCAACTGGAAGCTGTTTCCCTACAAAATAGACTAGTGTTCTGTACAAAATCTGTTCGTCCCCGCCTACCCTCTCTCAGCCTCCCTTCCCCCCCCCCCCAGCCCCTTTTGCATTCCCCTCCTCTGCCTTTCCCCACTCCCTCTCGCGTCTGCCCAGCCCTCCCCCCCCTCCCCTATTATGCTATGGGTCCTCGTCCTCCATCGGCTCCTTCCACCCTCCTTCCCCCCTTTTCTTTCCCATCATCTGTTCAGGTTTCCCCCCGTCTGCCCTCGGCTGTGGTGTGTCATATTTGTGCCAACTTTTTAGTGCAGTGTTCAAGTGAAAGTTCAGTGTTGTACGTCTTTCCAAAGTGTTGCGAACAGAAACGAGACTGTCCCCGTGTTTTATAAATGTCTGTCTATTATTTTACCTGTCTGCTTCCTGTGTATTTTATTAGCATTAAGTTACACAATTTTCCGCCATTTTACCATTGAAGTCACCGATTTTATCTCCTGCTTTTGTTATTTATTATCTTCATTTTTTTAAAAACAAATTCTGTAAGCTAAAGAGCGGCGTACTAAGCTGCTGCCAGCCCGCCCCCCTTCGGAGGGAATCTAAATTCAATAAAGAAAAAAAATTGTTCGTCTCGATTGCAGTGCTCTAAACAGTTACCATTTACACCTCGTCTAATATGATCTGACTGTGTGTTACGGAAAGCGAATCCTCGCATCACGAGGGACGAATTCTGCAATACCTGGCTAGCGAGTGATAAGTGTAGGATCCATCAGACAGGGAATTTATGGCTGGCGCAATTAAACGGCGGCCGATCGCTGTGCGCTGATTTGCGGCTGTTCCTCAGAACTGGAAGCAATAGGGGGCACGGGCCTGCAGAGCGACGGCGCGTGAAACTCACACAGCCGCGTCTAGCCCCTGCCGTCTGCCGACTAATTGACATTCCAGCACCGCCGTTCTAATATCCTCCAACAGAGAGCCACAGGTTTCGATTAACGATTTCCTTCGTCCTCGGCTTCTGTCACTCACCTGTCGAGAGAGATGCATTTTAGGAGTGAACATACCTCCATACACCCACAATTATGTTAACAAGCGTCCGCAGCCCGTGGACGTGCGGTAGCGTTCTCGCTTCCCGCGCCCGGGATCCCGGGTTCGATTCCCGGCGGGGTCAGGGATTTTGTCTGCCTCGTGATGACTGGGTATTGTGTGATGTCCTTAGGTTACTTTGGTTTAAGTAGTTCTAAGTTCTAGCGGACTGATGACCATAGATGTTAAGTCCCATAGTGCTCAGAGCCATTTGAACCATTTGTTAACACGCAATCGGTCCTTAAGACCAAGGGCCTAAAGTTATTGCAGTCTTAACACGTGGATCGGCAAGTAACAGGAGTTGGTGACGGAGAATAAATGCAATTGAAACGAGTATTAAACACAAGCATGATGTGTATTCGAATATAAAATTACTGCGATTAACTGGAAGTAGTTACAAAAAAATGGTTCAAATGCCTCTGAGCACTAGGGGACTTAACTGCTGTGGTCATCAGCCCCGTAGAACTTAGAACTACTTAAACCTAACTAACCTAAGGACATCACACACATCCATGCCCGAGGCAGGATTCGAACCTGCGACCGTAGCGGTCGCGCGGTTCCAGACTTTAGAGCCTAGAACCGCTCGGCCACCCCGGCCGGCAAAGTAGTTACATCTAACATTCATCGGACTGCACAGCCTTGTAAATAGCGGAGAACAATATGTATACACAGACCAACCAGCGGACGTTATGGATCTTGCACTTTACCACAACCGGGTCAGCCGGAGCGGCCGAGCGATTCTAGGCGCTTCAGTCTGGAACCGCACGACCGCTACGGTCGCAGGTTCGAATCCTGCCTCGGGCATGGATGTGTGTGATGTCCTTAGGTTAGTTACGTTTAAGTGGTTCTAAGTTCTAGGGACTGATGACCTCAGATGTTAAGTCCCATAGTGCTCAGAGCCCTTTACCACAACCGCACAATTGGCCGTATAGTTTCGTTTCTTTATACACTGCGGAAAAAAATCCCGATACCAAGAAATAATTAATGTATCGTAATTAAATTACGGAAACATATTTGTCTATCATATTTAAGTGTTTAACATTGCAAGATCACAGGTGAATGTAAGCACGAGAAAAGCCATTGCGAATGTGAAACACTGGTACATTAGTGACCGGCGTAACCCCCAGAATATTGAATGCAAGCATGCAAACGCGCATGCATTGTGTCGTACAGGTGCCGGACGTCAGTTTGTGGGATGGAGCTTCATTCCTGTTGCACTTGCTCGATCAATATAGGGATGACACTGGAGGTGTTGCGTGATGAAATCCCCTACGCACTCGATGGGAGTCAGATCTGTTGATCGAACAGGCCAAGGCAGTATGTTAACACTCTGTAGACAATATTGGGTTACAACAGCGGTACATGGGCGAACGTTATCCTGCTGGAAAATAGCGTCTGGAATGCTGTTCACGAATGGCAGCACAGCAGGCTGATGTACAAATTTGTAGTCAGGATGCAAGACATTATCACAGTAGTTCTCCTGCTATCATACGAAATGGCGTACCAGACTATATCTCCAGGTGCGGTCCAGTGTGTCTAGCATGTAGACAGTTTGGTTGCAGATCCTCAACTGGCCTCCTTCTAACAAACACACGGCCATTACTGGCACTCTGGTAGAACTGTCTTTCATCAGGAAACGCAATGGACCTTCATTCTCCAATGAGCTCTCGTTTGACATCCCTGAAGTCACAACCGGCGGTGGTTTGGGGTCAGTGGAATGCACGTTGCAGGGCGTGTGGTTCGGAGCTTTCCTGCAAGTAAGCGATTTGTAACAGTTCGTCGTGTCACTCTGGTGCCAACTCCTGCTAGAATTGCTGCTGCAGACGCACTACAATGTACCACAGCCATTTGCCAAACATGAAGGTCTTCTTTCTCGGTAGTGCGACATGGTCGTCCAGAGCCCGGTCTTATTGCGCACGTACTTTCCAGCAGTCATGTACAGTGGCTAAATTTCTTCCACGTCTTTCTGTAATGTTACAGGAGGACCATCCGGTTTCTCACAGCTTGCAAGTTACTTTAAAAATTATCATTAGATATATTTGTTGATTTTACAGTGGCAATTGCTATGCATGGATTGTCTGAAAGGCTGTTTGAGAAGTTGCGTGTGTTATTACAAACAATGAGTCGAAACAGAAGTTAATCTGACTGCGTGAATTCCAAGAAAGCATACTGAGTAGCCCAATAAAGAAAACAAGATTCTACCTAAGTTCCCTTAGTAACAGTGTTTCATATTTCTTTACTTCTCTGACATGAAATTTGGCAAGACCTTAACTGATTGATGGTCGTATGAAAGGTAGTCCCTTGAAATCTGAAATGTAATTTCTTCTTTTTCTCTTTTGGCTTATCTGTGGCAGTGACTAACGCTCACGCAACTGCTCTCTGGAAACTGCTGCTGCTGCTATTGAAAGTTATTCAAAGGGCGCGTCTCATTTACTGTGTGACAAACTAGCTACTGGCGAACTCCATATGGCTACATTTTAAATTGCAATTGTGAAACTTTATCTACTGAATGACAAAGGTTGGGAAATGGATGATGACGTGGTGAATTATGTTAATGGTGATTCCTTTAAAAGGTCTATTGGAAAATTCAGAAAAGTGACTTTACAAAGAGTTTTCTTCATTGAAATCAAGAATTGCAAAGAAATGACCAATTATGAAAGTACTTAAAGTTGTTTGTTCAAAAGTGTCATGTTCAAAGAATTTTACAAATCTTGGATATTAATAATTGCTTCAGCTGTATTTTGGTCCTTTATTACTGTACTACAACCGGTTTCGTGGCGTTAAAGCCGCTTCTTCAGGTGAGATCCGTATAACAATAAATCCAGAAGGAATAACAACCCTGACACATACACTGGTATGGTAAATTGCATCCGCCTTATTGTCTTAGGTTTCCCACGTCTTCATTACAAGCATGTTTTTAAAGTTTTTGTAAATTTCCTTAAATTTTATAGATTGTTACTAAGTATCAAAATTCACTACAGTCTTTGATTCTTTTAACTGTTAAAGTGGAGAATTTTTAAAGCGTTTTTACGAAAATAATTTTTAGAATTTTAATGTGCTCAAAATTTTTTTTAATGTTTTAAGGTTTATTCAGTGGACTCTCCCGGCACATCTGTTTCGTTGCCTTAGCATATATGCACATGATGTTCCTCTTTTGCACTCTAGTTTTAACATAACTTAGGGCGTTATTAACGAAAAATGTCAGGTGTCGCTATCATATTCATATTCTACAGAAGATTAAAAAAGTTTCTATACTCTGTATTCCAATATTCCTTGTTTTCATTCACCATTCGTGTAATCACAAAAGACCACCAATCATTCTGTTGAGCCCGCGCTTCATCAGCGCATGCGCGAGGCGTCCGCAGGCAAGCCGTTTACTTTCTTGCCGTCAGTATGACAGAGCACGCTGCCTCGTCCCCTGTACACGGTTGCATTTATATTGGAGAAGCAGTAAGTGCGTTTCTCAGGTTCTGCTATTCCGCCATTAGCTATTTGCTTGGCGATTTTGTCTAGGTAGAGCATCCCTCCACTGTGTGCCAACCGCTTCTTGGTTTTTCATTCTGGCTGAAAATCAGGTCTTAATTGTATTCATTTGTTTTCTTCTTACCAATGGATCACTATGATACGATTCCACTAAATTGGAATTCGGCAGTTTTTAATCCATGAGATTCCGTCTCTTAGCGGTGTTTTGTATTTGACAGACAACAGATATTGGAAAAAAATATTCCGAGTTTTTCCGCTCAAATATTTTAATCATGTGAGTAGTAACATTTTCATATTCTCATGTAAAAGTTTTTAATATTTATTTAAAATCTTAAAACAATTTACCATACCAGTGTATGGGTCAGGGCCCTTATTCCTTCTGGATTTGTTGTTGTACAGGTGTCACCTGAAGAAGTGGCTTTAACGCCACGAAACCGGTTCGTGGGCAATAATAAAGGACCAAAATACAGTGGAAGCGATTAATAATACCCAAAATTAATACTTACGGTTGTGGTTGCCAGACCTACAAGGTTGTCTGCAGGATTTTACAGATATATGTGTTGTTCATAGGTTGCATTAATTGAGTTTATCTTTCCTGATTGTCGCTAAGGTTACCTAATTCAGAAGAGAGGGAAGTTCTGTGTTGGATACTAAATTGTTACAATGGTGAGCAGGCAGCAGATCGTGCGCAATTAAATCAAAGAAAATAAGTTATTACAATACCTTATTATGAAGATTGAATCAAATCCATAAAAAAGTCTTTCTCTTTCGCGGTAAAAACATCACAAACCATATCATAAAATCAGTTTCCTCGCTAAAGACAAATTTTCATATACCCGCCATGCCTCTCTCCCAGCTGTGGCCCACTTTACGATTACATTATGTGGACTTACTGTCTCTGCGACCAGCATGCGTAAGGAGTGGACGATGCAGAAATGTTATTGTGCACACGAGTAGTATGGTAAAGGGGCTACACACACACTTTCTTAGTGTGGGTTGCGTTCATTCAGGGGCAATCTTGATAGATTTATGACCCCCTACCCTAATATTCCCCCCATGAACCATGGACCTTGCCGTTGGTGGGGAGGCTTGCGTGCCTCAACGATACGGATAGCTGTACCGTAGGTGCAACCACAACGGAGGGGTATCTGTTGAGAGGCCAGACAAACGTGTGGTTCCTGAAGAGGGGCAGCAGCCTTTTCAGTAGTTGCAGGGGCAACAGTCTGGATGATTGACTGATCTGGCCTTGTAACACTAACCAAAACGGCCTTGCTGTTGTGGTACTGCGAACGGCTGAAAGCAAGGGGAAACTACAGCCGTAATTTTTCCCGAGGGCGTGCAGCTTTACTGTATGGTTAAAAGATGATGGCGTCCTCTTGGGTAAAATATTCCGGAGGTAAAATAGTCCCCCATTCGGATCTCCGGGCGGGGACTACTCAAGAGGACATCGTTATCAGGAGAAAGAAAACTGGCGTTCTACGGATCGGAGCGTGGAATGTCAGATCCCTTAATCGGACAGGTAGGTTAGAAAATTTAAAAAGGGAAATGGATAGGTTAAAGTTAAATATAGTGAGAATTAGTGAAGTTCGGTGGCAGGAAGAACAAGACTTTTGGTCAGGTGAATACAGGGTTATAAATACAAAATAAAATAGGGGTAATGCAGGGGTAGGTTTAATAATGAATAAAAAAATAGGAGTGTGGGTAAGCTACTACAAACAGCATAGCGAACGCATTACTGTGGCCAAGATAGACACGAAACCCATGCGTACTACAGTAGTACAAGTTTATATGCAAACTAGCTCTGCAGATGACGAAGAAATTTAAGAAATGTATGATGAGATAAAAGAAATTATTCAGGTAGTGAAGGGAGACGAAAATTTAATAGTCATGGGTGACTGGAATTCGACAGTAGGAAAAGGGAGAGAAGGAAACATAGTAGGTGAATATGGATTGGGGCTACGAAATAAAAGAGGAGCCGTCTGGTAGAATTTTGCACAGAGCATAACTTATTCATAGCTAACACTTGGTTCAAGAATCATAAAAGAAGGTTATATACATGGAAGAATCCTGGAGATACTAAAAGGTATCAGATAGATTATATAATGGTAAGACAGAGATTTAGGAACCAAGTTTTAAATTGTAGGACATTTCCAGGGGCAGATGTGGACTCTGACCACAATCTATTGGTTATGAACTGTAGATTAAAACTGAAGAAACTGCAAAAAGGTGGGAATTTAAGGAGATGGGACCTGGATAAACTGACTAAACCAGAGGTTGTACAGAGTTTCAGGGACAGCATAAGGGAACAGTTGACAAGAATGGGGGAAAGAAATACAGTAGAAAACGAATGGGTAGCTCTGAGGGATGAAGTAGTGAAGGTAGCAGAGAATCAAGTAGGTAAAAAGACGAGGGCTAGTAGAAATCCTTGAGTAACAGAAGAAATATTGAATTTAATTGATAAAAGGAGAAAATATAAAAATGCAGTAAATGAAGCAGGCAAAAAGGAATACAAACGTCTCAAAAATGAGATCGACAGGAAGTGAAAAATGGCTAAGCAGGCATGGCTGGAGGACAAATGTAAGGATGTAGAGGCTTATCTCACTAGGGGTAAGATAGATACTGCCTACAGGAGAATTAAAGAGACCTTTGGAGAAAAGAGAGCCACTTGTATGAATACCAAGATCTCAGATGGAAACCCAGTTCTAAGCAAAGAGGGGAAAGCAGAAAGGTGGCGCGACTGCTACGGTCGCAGGTTCGAATCCTGCCTCGGGCATGGATGTGTGTGACGTCCTTAGGTTAGTTAGGTTTAAGTAGTTCTAAGTTCTAGGGGACTGATGACCATAGATGTTAAGTCCCATAGTGCTCAGAGCCATTTGAACCAGAAAGGTGGAAGGAGTATATAGAGGGTCTATACAAGGGTGATGTACTTGAGGACAATATTATGGAAATGGAAGAGGATGTAGATGAAGATGAAATGGGAGGTATGATACTGCGTGAAGAGTTTGACAGAGCACTGAAAGACCTGAGTCGAAACAAGGCCCCGGGAGTAGACAACAATCCATTAGAACTAATGACAGCCTTGGGAGAACCAGTGCTGACAAAACTCTACCATCTGGTGAGCAAGATGTACGAGACAGTCGAAATACCCTCAGACTTCAAGAAGAATATAATAATTCCAATCACAAAGAAAGCAGGTGTTGGCAGATGTGAAAATTACCGAACTATCAGTATCAGCTGCAAAATACTAACGCGAATTATTTACAGACGAATGGAAAAACTAGTAGAAGCCGACCTCGGGGAAGATCAGTTTGGATTCCGTAGAAATGTTGGAACACGTGACGCAATACTGACCTTACGACTTATCTTAGAAGAAAGATTAAGAAAAGGCAAACCTACGTTTCTAGCATTTGTAGACTTGGAGAAAGCTTTTGACAATGTTGACTGGAATACTCTCTTTCAAATTCTGAAGGTGGCAGGGGTAAAATGCAGGGAACGAAAGGCTATTTACAATTTGTACAGAAACCAGATGGCAGTTATAAAAGTCGAGGGACATGATAGGGAAACAGTGGTTGGGAAGGGAGTGAGACAGGGTTGTACTCTCTCCCCGATGTTATTCAATCTGTATATTGAGCAGGCAGTGAAGGAAACAAAAGAAAAATTCGGAGTAGGTATTAAAATCCAGGGAGAAGAAATAAAAACTTTTGCCGGCCGCGGTGGTCTAGCGGTTCTAGGCGCTCAGTCGGGAACCGCGCGACTGCTACGGTCGCAGGTTCGAATCCTGCCTCAGGCATGGATGTGTGTGATGTCCTTAGGTTAGTTAGGTTTAAGTAGTTCTAAGTTCTAGGGGACTGATGACCACGGATGTTAAGTCCCATAATGCTCAGAGCCATTTGAACCATTTGAACCAAATAAAAACTTTGAGGTTCGCCGATGACATTGAAATTCTGTCAGAGACAGCAAAGGACTTGGAAGAGCAGTTGAACGGAATGGACAGTGTCTTGAAAGGAGGATATAAGATGAACATCAACAAAAGCAAAACGAGGATAATGGAATGTAGTCGAATTAAGTCGGGTGATGCTGAGGGATTTAGGTTAGGAAATGAGACACTTAAAGTAGTAAAGGAGTTTTGCTATTTGAGGAGAAAAATAACTGATGATGGACGAAGTAGAGACGATATAAAATGTAGACTGGCAACGGCAAGGAAAGCGTTTCTGAAGAAAAGAAATTTGTTAACATCGAGTATAGATTTAAGTGTCAGGAAGTCGTTTCTGAAAGTGTTTGTATGGAGTGTAGCCATGTATGGAAGTGAAACAAGGACAATAAATAGTTTGGACAAGAAGAGAATTGAAGCTTTCGAAATGTGGTGCTACAGAAGTTTGTTGAAGATTAGGTGGGTAGATCACGTAACTAATGAGGAGGTATTGAATAGGATTTGGGAGAAGAGATGTTTGTGGCACAACTCGACTATAAGAAGGGATCGGTTGGTAGGACATCTCCTGAGGCATCAAGGGATCACAAATTTACTATTGGAGGGCAGTGTGGAGGGTAAAAATCATAGAGGGAGACCAAGAGATGAATACACTAAGCAGATTCAGAAGGATGTAGGTTGCAGTAGGTTTTGGGAGATGAAGGAGCTTGCACAGGATAGATTAGCATGGAGAGCTGCATCATACCAGTCTCAGGACTGAAGACCACAACAACAACAACCCTAATATTGTTCTGTTAATTTATTTATTTCCCGCCGCGCGGTATTATCCGAGAGGTCTAAGGCGCTGCAGACGTAGACTGTGCTGCTGGTCCCGGCAGAGGTTCGAGTCCTCCCTCGGGCATGGGAGTGTGTGTTTGTCCTTAGAATAATTTAGGTTAAGTAGTTGTAAGCTTAGGGACTGATGACCGTAGCAGTTAAGTCCCATAAGATTTCACACACATTTGAACATTTATTTCCCGTTGGAGGTTAATATGTGACTCACTAGGGATGATTTGTTCTTTTGAGTAACCACCACCCTTGCCTCTCCCATTCCTCCTCCCACCCTTCCTCCCTCTCTCTCGCTTATAAAAGCACGCTGACAATATGAAATTAATTGACTAATTAATTAAATCAATAAATTAATTAACTCTCCCCCTCTGGTAAATCGCTAGCCCCCTCCCCTCCCTCACATAAAAATTAGCGGGACTAGGCTCCAAGCATTATGGGACTGAACTTCTCAGGTCATCTGTACCCTAGAACTTAGAGCTACTTAAACCTAACTAACCTACGGACATCACACACGTCCATGCTCGAGGCAGGATTCGAATCTGCGACCGTAGCGGTCGCGCGGTTCCAGACTGTAGCGCCTAGAGCCGCTTGGCCACGCCGGTCGGCGGCGGGAGAAGGATTCAGTGTTGGAGAGAAAGGATCTCATGACAGGAAAGTCAAATCAATGTTAATTACGTAGCAAAGGATATACTGTTTATTTATAGAATTCAATTCGCAGTGGTTGAATATCTCTTCTATTTGCTGGGAAAAGCTCATCATCTTTACTGTATTGGCAGGTGTAGGTCTTGTAAAACACATGGAAAAGAAGTAATTAAATAGATCACTTCTTTTTCCGATTGCATAAGAAATACCATCACGAAATCGACATCAACATAACTCACTGCTAGTAAATACACTGTTAAAAATCTTTTGATCGCGTTTTCACATCGACCGCAGGGCAGACGTGATGGCTGGGTCATTGCGCGCCTATGCGGCGACCACTTCAATGGGCTGTACCACACACAGTTGTCCAAGAGACCGCACTACGCCCTCTCGGATCCTGCGACCTCTGCCGGCCACTGCACCGCTAGCCATCTTGTGGTATTATCGCACCCCAAGTGGGTGCTTATTGTCGATTGCCACTGTTTGGGAAAGTTCTGACTGACCTGTCCAAACCAGCAGAATACTGCGCTCATGCTTTTGCGACAGTCCAGCAGCGAGGTCAAGCCACAACTGTGATCCACTTTGTTCGCAGTGGTATCCTTTGTCACCTCAAGTGCCTATTTCTGGTTGCTGCACCTGCACAACCTTCTCCCAAACCCACACCTTCCATATCAGATCAGTGGAATCAGCTGCTCCATGTGCTTGTCCTGCTGTGCTGATACTGACTTAGTTCGCAATACCACTGGCAGAGGACGCTGGGAGAAGCAATCCCCACACCCCTCCTAGCTTTGCTCCATCTCAACCCTCTGCTTACTTCCAGTCACATAAAGCATCATATGACGGCAACTATTTGATACTGGTACCTGGGAAATTCCTCTCTAAACATATGCTCTCTCTCTCTCTCTCTCTCTCTCTCTCTCTCTCTCTCTCTCTCTCTCTCGCTATCACAAGTGGCTACTATCTGCCCAACGAGCGTCATGTGCTATGCTAGCCACTCTGCCCTGAACAAAGTAGTGGATACCTGATAAACCCAAGCTGTGGATGTACTGGAAATATTCCCTCACTCTATCAGACCGATTGACTAACTAATCGATACCCTAAAATGCTTTTTTATTCCAGTCTCTGATCACAAATGAATTCTTTAGACGATTTCCGGTTTCAGTCTGTAATGTCCATCTTTCAGACTGAAACCGGTAATCGTCTAAAGAATTCATTTGTGATCAGAGACTGGAATGAAAAAGCATTTTACAGTATTGGATCACTGTTTGTACACGCGATTATGTCGCAGTTGGTGTAATCGATATCCTTTTTGTGTGGGTAGCCTTTCCTTGCATCCTATTGGTGGACAGCAGGACTGGTATATGTGGCAGGGTACGGTCCCACAACTGCCTGCTTTCCAAACCGTTCCGGATTTCTTTTCCTCTTGCCTGCTGTTGACAGATAATGGAAAACTTAGGTCATTTGGCGGGAGGTCCATTACGCTGGAGATAGCTTAGAATTTCAGATTTCAGCTCAAGTGCATGCTGAGGGATTGTATTGACATGTGTGCCCTGAATATCACTATTGGAAACAATAAATTGACCAATCGAGTTTTGATGCCGTATAAAATGATAGGTCAATTTATACCGTTACGGTTGTGGAATTCCCGACCTCTACAAGTCTGCTAAGCGTATTTTAAAAAGCGCTATAGAATTCCTCAGTTTGTTCTCTCAGCTACATCGAGACGAAGAAGGAGGGGGAAAGGGTTTGCTACGTGATAGGATAGCAACAACAAGAAACACATCTATAAGGCAGAACGCACTGGAAAGTATTGAGGAGCTCCGAACCACAATCCTAGTAGTTGTTATGGCCAGCTGCCTGAGAACACTGAAAACACTCGAACATACAGAGCACACACCCACCATATGTCGACATGCAGCATGCCCGTCCCCTTGTACCTGTCAGCACCTACACACAGAGGTCGGAGGAAAACTGCTACCATGACTACATCCATGATCATGGGCATGTCTGTGCCAGAATGCACCACCCCAGCCGTGGAGGGCATCCGGCGGAGATTGGAGTGGTAGGAATTCGGATGTTATCAATACGTCCAGGGCCATCGATACCGAAATGCTCAATTTTCAACGGAGAAGATATGCGACATACCTGATTGTGGAGACAGCCCAATGCATACGGAATATTAGTTCACTATCCAGCTAGCCAGAGAGAGCCTGAGGGCTGCCACAGGGAACTGTCCCCGCAACCACAGGCGAGAACCTACTGGCCATCCGGCCGAAACTTTTCTTTGTACCCACCACCAATGGGACCCTTAAACTGCAAATGTCAATTTGTTCCAGTCACAGGCTACCTCTACCAAGCATCTGAACAGCTGGTAGGGTCGTCCTAAGAAACTAGACACATATTTACTACTGTAATTACAATTAAACACTACGATTGCATCCCCAATCTGGTGACGTTTCACAATGAGTGAGGTATTGGAAATACCTCCTTCCGACGGCTGTGGCCTTGGGGCGAATCTCGCGCTGAAATGTCAATATCTATATCTTCCTCCTGACTGGACATAATTTTCGACGTAAAATCTTTCATCTCCCGTATGGTTATCAATGTGCTGAAATCGTAGTTTTCCATGTCAAATCCATACCTCCGTTACGACCGCTCATAGTCATTTCCTTTGAGCATATTGGAACAGTGACAACGGTAACTTATATCTCAACAAGTACTTTATATGTCCACTGATCACAGCGAATCTTTCATACATCCCCTACTAAGTATGATATTTCACCATTAACTAAATGCTGGTGGTGCCAGACAATATTGTGTGAAAATCCATGATGGATGGACACATCTAATTTGTTTTTGTTGCGAGTGGTACCAGTGCATCTTAGGAAGAGAGATGTAATAGTCTTATAAGCGACCAGCTATTAAAAATATGATCACAATATGCTACTTTCACGCTGCATAAAAAGCGGTCTTGGTTCTACAGTCCCACATAAGTATTGCTAACGATATCCATGTTAAAAACCGTACATGCTTTATAAATCGAGGTATGGTAGGTATGGTATTGCTTCCAAATTAAGTGGTCTTATACACAAATAATGCAACATTGAACGTAGACGGTGTGTACTAACAGATCAAAAGTGTGTGTGCATGTCGTCAGTGGTGTAGGCTCGTAATAAAATCACTCCTCTCACCGAATTTAGAAAGCGATTCGGCAAAGGAACGTGGTATTAAGCTGATATTTGCAACTGCGTCATGCTGCTGCTGGTATTTCCCAGGCTAATAAACAGTATTTGAAACGCATTCTATATCGATACTATGTAGACAGTGTAACAGATGTTCTGCAATATATCCATGGGGTTATAGACGAGGGAGAATTATGGTCGACTGAGAACGATCATATACAGTAGATGGCGTGCTATGAGAGGAATCACTAAAAAATGCAACACTAAATTGAAGTCACAAGAAAAGACTATCCTATGACCAATACACCAGTTTTTCAGATCTATTAAAAATGAAACACTAGATTGAAGCCGTAAGAGATGAACAAAATCCTATGACCAATACACCAGCTTTTCAGATCTATAGTGTTATGCTTTCTGGTAGAAATTCTGCCTGTAATTTGGAATCAAGTCTCTCTATTCAACCACAACTTGCGTTGCATCATGTGGAGATGCCTTTTAATGATTACAGTCATTGGTGAATCATGTTTGTGGCACTCTCATATCTCAAAATGAGTCACCTTTTTCGAACCTATCTGCCAAGGACCCCATACAGAAAAACTCTAGCAAGGTTTTAGACAGGCTCTCTGCATCTTGCAACTGTTCCTCAGTCTCGGCCCCCTCCTTCCTGCAGCTTCGTCCATATGATCATTCCAATTTAAGTCGGAACTGAGAGAAAGTCAGAGAGCACTATATCTACCGCCCTCTGCATCCTGTGGAGAACAATGTGAGCTGAGTTAATGTGACACGACAGTGTTTTGACCACTCAGTGGAAATGAGAACATGTTGTCATAGCTCTGCCAACAGTGTACAATATGTAAGGCCAGCGCCAAACGAAGCTTTCTCCTACAACACCATGGGTAATAGAAAAGACAGTATGGACAGTTATGGGGGTATTTCTAATTGGAAAAATTAGGAAGACGTCACATCATATGGGAACTGCAAGAAGGACGAGGATTTTGCTACTGCACAGAGATGTGTTTCCAAACTACCTACAGGTACTACAATCTGAAGGAGATCTGTATCTCTCAGGGTCCATTCATGTCTGTCACCCAAACATTCTCTCGCACCTCGTTATTCTGCACTATCTAACACAGAAAAACTACAAACTATAAAAACTTCACTAGTGTCATTTGACAGAGAACCTAATAAGATATTACTGCATCCCTCTCTTCTGACATGTTAAAAACAAATACCATCTGAGTGCTGACATTGATAATATGTGGCGACCCTATAAATATACAGGTATTGGTCCATTGAAGCAGGTGGCCAGTGATCGATGTCACTTGTGCAGACCAGTGTAAGGATATGTTGCCAGTACTGTATGAGGACCATATCCCACAGACTACCAAGTGCAAGAGAGGGTCCCTGTGCTGTTCGTTCACAATCAATCTGATGCATTATTTTTCTGCTGTAACAGATCCAAGCAGCGTATGACAACAGCTTTGTACACTGCCAAACATTTTGTTTTTCCACCACAACTTCGAGGTCTGTGTCAGGTACTAAACTGACATTAACATGTTTCGATCCATTAGCTCTCACAGGAAGCTGGGCATCACATGGTGTAAACGAAGTTGCTTCCACAACTCACAGGATGGCTGAAATTAAAGACAGAGTCTGTATTTCTTATTGACAAAAGTGTGGAGGACATCATGGCATATGTAAACTAGAATAGTTTGTGGCATTGTGGAGCATTTCCAAATAGCTGTCCAAAGATGACGATCTCTACATTTAATCTCATATTCCACAATGATAGGGTAGCAGAAGTCTTGGTGTTACGTTTTTCGAAGAGATCCTGAGCATTGATTCCTCATGTTGGTGGTGCATATTGTACCCAGGTAAATGATTCACGTTCTGGTGTCCGAGGTGGTAGTCATCCTGGCCTCCATATCTTTGCACACTGCGTCATTACTTTTGATTACTTACAGTCCATAACTACATGTGGAACAAGGAGGTATTCTGCAGGACTTAAACCCACAGAGCACAGATAGTATGCACCATCAGCTCCCATTCCAACCGGTGGAGAAATGGAATGATTTTCATACATCTAGGTGAGTATGTAAATATCCTCGTCCCTACGCATTTTTTGTCATATTTTCATCAATTTTACGTTTTTCCCATCAATTTTCGTAATTTTACCAGGCTTTCTGCAATTTCAACTCATTTTAATCAATTACTCTAGATCCAAACCACTGCTATCGACGAGTTGTCTTGTCAACATGTCGTATCTTCATAATCTATATTACGTTTTTTTCATAATGTTTCGTAATTTTATCAGCTTTTCCGTAATTTCAACCTATTGTACTCAATTACTCGAGGTCCAAACCACCACTCTTGACAAGTTGTCATGTCAAAAAAACGTCTCGTTCCATCGATCTCGTGATGCCAATGACATTTCAACATGGTCCTCAATTTGTGTATCATCGCTAAACTACTCCCTCCATTACTATGCGAGGTCATATACATGTGAAAATATTGTGAATCCTGTTACATAGCCTACATCACATGACATGAATACTGTTTTGTAGTACAGGAATTAGCCATCAGCAGTCGGAGGAGGTGTGAAGACTACATTTATTAACGCAAACACTTTATAAATTCGGTAATTCGCCATCTCTCCTCTGTTTGGATACATTCACAAAGAATTGTCACATTTGTGGGATGTAGTCAGAGATTCAAAGCTCTAGCACTCATCCCACTATTTTGAAACGAGCAACCCTATCGTTGAACCTATAAGCTACAGACTCTGAGAAAAACTGTGTATGGCCTCTCTCTCTATGCATCTTGTAACTCTTCCTCTGTCTTTAACCAGCTCTCTCTATTACACTGTCTCCAATTTAATTTGAAACTTTCCAGAAGTACGAGGGTACTATACATGCCACATTCAACATCTTGTGAAGCAACACAATGTAATCAATGTAATTCGATATTTTGCTTTCGCAAAGAATGTAACACCTATTCCACACTTATACTGAACGGCACTAGTAATATAGATCAGTTTTCTCATTTCCATTCTGTAACTGCTATTCTGCAAAGACTGTTCCATACCAACTTACTCACATCACCCGTTCAATTACACACGATCTCTCTAGATGCTTGCATGCTGAGGAGTTTAGCACTTCTTATTGGTGTATAGTAGATACAAGCCTGATACGTTTTGGAGTGTTGTGGTGATATAACAGACGATTAAGAAGATAACAAAGAAGAAGAAGAAGCAGAAGAAGAAGAAGAAGAAGAAGAAACGTTTGAGTTATGCATGATAGAGCCCCATATGGAATGAGTTTAAAACATTTTATTTAAATCACTTGTGCTATCAATTCTGTGGAGTTGTCCTAGTGTCTGGATTCCATACCAAGAAGGTGCTGGGAAGAGAGAAATGATCGTAGAACATAAATACAAATCCAGAGCAGCAGTTTATGATGTATGAAATTACATGCCATGCTGCACTAACTCCGTGAACAGACTACACACTCTTCCAAAGACACAACACTTCTCAACCAGATGTGTACACAGGGACTGCAGTACCTCACAAACACCTGCAGTTATGAAACTGAAGACTCAATCTATGTCCACATGACAGAGAAATGTAGTATTTCACATACATACTCTAAGTCACACACAGATTTGTATACAACTCAGTTGCAAGTTACACCATACAACTGATGGGCCTCAAGGGAATAATGGAAAAAATGGCTAAATGCGTGATAAACACCTGCGGCAACATCTACCTCTCTTTAGAATGCATCGTCAGTCTACCATTAAATCATACATCTTTACAACCCCTCTCAACTGACCACTCCATCTACTTTCTGTCATTCTTTAACACATTCATGTCAATTTAGAGGCAGATCGTCCTCTTTTACACGAAAGCATCAAAGACAGCAGTCAATTTCCGTGTATCACTATTACTTCAATAGATATACAGTAGAAAGTTGTTAAATCTCATGCAGCAGCTGTTCTCTAAGATATTTGGTAGCTGACACCACATGATTGTGATTGGTGGGGAGTAGAGAGAAGCACATTGTACCTCCAGCACAGTCCTTTTCCCACCAATTTCCAGGTGGGGGATAGCAGGGGGCTGGGGGATTTACCAGAGGGGGAGGGTTAATCAATTTATTGATAAAATTAATTAGTCAATTTACTTGATATAGACAATGTGCTTTTATCGGTGAGGGGGAGGGAAGAGGGTGGGGGAGGAGCAATGGGAGGGGGAGGATTGGGGATCTGTCAGTAGGACAGATTATCTCAGAGCATCATAAATAATCCCCAAGGGGGCATCACAAACCAATTAATAGAACAATAGGTTAAGGGGAGGGGAGGGGTCATAAATCCCTCAAGTTTGCCCCTGAATATATGTAATTCGCACTAACAAAATGTGATCATGGCACCCTTGCCATGCTACTGATGCACTCGAGGTGCATCACGTTAAGTAGTCATGACAAAATTATTTCTTATATATAAATGCATACAGAAAAGTAGGTAGAAAATTCTGTAAAACATCGTGGTTTTAGTCATGTACAAATGTTTCTTTCTTGGGTGTATTTGCATGTGTGAAAGTGTGTTATGTGAAGCTATCTACACCAGCAATTAAAACAGTTCAAAGTACTACTTTCTACAGAATGCTCAAGCTCAAGTTATTACTAAAGGATACTGGATCAATTCTAGGAAAGAAAAGCTTTGGGTAAGACTGTAGTAGTCATTAAGCACAGTCAGTTGTGAGTCACATATGTAATACAGCTGTAGCAAAATTAAATTCTTAACCATGTACGTGCCTACTAGCAATATTAGATTAACATTGACATCATTATTCTACCCAGCATAAGAAAGAAACTTAGAAATTCAAACATGCCTTAAAGTTACGCACAGAGTGAAATATTGATGCGCTTGAATGACTATAAACTTAATTCACTATCTGACAGTAAGTACACAATAAGAAAAAAAATGTGCAAAAGGTATAATATTACTTATGGGCTAACACGTCTAAAATTCTCTTGTTGCGGGTTACCTGATGTTATATGTTAAAATTTCTTTGGTATTTCCATCCTGTAAGAAAAAAATTAAGTTACCTTCTGTTGCATTATCTCAAGTTATTCATCTTGTCTTACATTCTTGAAATATAATTACCAAGTAGAAAAAGGATGTAAGAACAGAGATAAAATCACAAGAAAAGTTGTCACCTCATGCAAACCTTACTATTTCCTTCATGTCAATCTGTATGTATCTAGTAGAAAGCTTTCTTGCAGAGGGAAAAAACCTACTTATTTCTGAAGTAAAACATGAAAGTATATTTTTCTTCAGTTTATTTATTGAATACTACACATCGACTATAATACAGCAAAGAGCAAAGCTGTTAAAAGAAACACCAATGCATAACTAAAGGAAACTCCCATATACCAATAAGGAATATTGCTTCATTGCAATGCAAAGTATTTACTACAAAACAATCATCATAAGGCCCCTATAATCCCCAACTCAACTTCATATCTCTTATCATCATCATCATCAGAAACTTCTCGTAACATGACTTAATAATCGTATACACATTTTATTGGCAAAATCTTTAATCATGGAACCTTCATAATCATCATCATTGTTGTATCTTTAACATAGATATTTCAACATCATCTATGTTAGGAGTATCTGTCCATATAACCATTTTTAATTTTTTTATTTTCTTTACCTATATTTTTTTAAATCGCCTTGTATCACTTCCCCCCCAGATAAGGGAGTGAACTGAACGTATGAAATGGCTGCTGTATCATGTTCTAACAGTGTTAGGGTGAACTGAGATACATAGTACGTTTTTAAAAACTATTTATTCACAAAAAATTAGAAAACATTGTTTGGAAATTTAAGAACTATAGCGAAGAGTTGCTGACTTTGTAAAATATGCGATAACTTAATGAGGATATACGGTACCCGAGTCCTTGATTTCTGGCCATACAAAATCGTCTCTATGGCATCTGTACTGTTTTAGAAAACTTACTTCTATAACCCCATTGCTACCGCTGCTGGTTTCTGACACGCCTGAGACTTACAAACAGTATAACTTGTCCTTTTTTGTTATTTGGTCTTTTAGTTTTACAAGCAAAATGTTTCCTACAGTGAGGATCATGTAATAAACTTCTGTGGTTGGCTCAACTACTTCACTTTCTCTCCCACTTTCTTCTGAGGCAGCCATGCACTTCCTCATCTTTGTCGTTGCTGTCATGAGACGTCTCCAACTCTTCTTCTGATTCTGCTTCATCTTCTCCAACGCTCTTGACTCTTCTTCCTGGTTCAACGTGGAACTTTTCTGTCCGCCTACTTCTTGGTCTCGGTTTTTTTTCCCCATAGCATAGTTCCCAAAGCAGACCTTTTACATATTCATCCACATTTTCTTCAATACTAACATGATTAGCATCTACTCCTTTGTTAGGCAGCAGATTCAGTATTTCCGGCGATCTTATGGAACAATGCCCGTCTTTCTGAAACCACTCCTAATGTTGTCTCCACAACTTTCGCTCAGCTCTTCAGTAACTTTCTTTAACATAGCTGGAAAATATATCTTATTCATAGAGCCTCGGTTAGCCAGAATTTTCCACATTTGGAGGACTGAACTCCACTTACTTTTCAAAAGCTTAAGAAAGACCACATCTAGAGGCTGGGTCAGATGGGTTGAGTGTTTGGGGACTATCGTAAATATGATTCCATTATCGCCACAAGATGTCAAAACAGCTTCAGAAAATTGGCTTGACAAACTGTCACCAATGAGAACTCTCGATTGAGGCTGTTTCTGTAGGTAAGGAAAAGTTATTGTAAAATACCGGTCCTCAAAATGTTTTTGGTTGAACCAGCCACTCTTTGTACACCCATAAAGTGTACCCTCAGGCTCTCCAATGCGCCATGACTCATACAAATTTCAGCTTTGTAAACAACATCAATTGGTAGCAATTTACCATCACCGCTGCAAGCAAACATCATGCTTGTTGCTGATTTTGGAAAGTCATTTACTTTTTCAGGGTGCTTTTGATACCATCTACAAATAATTTCTTTGCTTCCCGAATCATCTGTCAAATTTGTCTCATCATAGTTTACGATTCTGCAAGACTCTACACCACTAAGTGTTTCTTGAAGACTCTCAAACTAATCATTTATTATCTGCGCAGAAATGCCCACTTTGGCCCTTTTGATATTGTAGATCATTCTTGAGCTAGGCTGCTCTTTGTGCCTCCTGAGAAAGGAAATTACCCAGCCTTCACCTGGCAGATTATTTTTGAACTTCTTTACAGTCATGCCTTCCTTGTCCAAATATCCTTTAACAACAATACGCAAATCCATGTATGTTAATGGAAAACCCCATTCTCTGAGTGATTTTATCTGAAAATGAAAATGTTTAAATAACATGGTATGTTTGCCTTATTAGATAATTTAATTATAGTATAATACACTTGGACTAAATGGGCTCTAGGCATCGTATCTACAATGTGATACTGATAGTGGTACTGTAATTATCTACAGTGACTGTTTAATAACTTAGAATGAAACCGGTACTGTACTGTACTGTAATTTAGTGCATGAAATTAATAGGACCTACCTTGCAAAACAGACTCTTCCATATAACTCAAAGTTGTCTGTCCCCTGTGAGAGTCTTGGTGGATGATTTTGCATTTTTGGCATATCTTCGTCTTGTGTATGTGGTACTTTTCTGAAGAAGCACAAGAATTTAATTTTCCGATTTTTTCTTCATTCACAACTTTATCTAAATCATCTGCATCGTACTGATTCAAAGGTTTTGTCCTGGGGGACCTCTTGTAAAACCTAGGCATTTTTTTCTAGCCAAAAAAATTAAAAAAGTTGAATTCTGTAGAATTTAGGTTCAATGGGGTGAAGTGACACATGACCACTTCACACCAGGTAAGGCGAATTTTTTTAAATTTTAATTTTTTAAATGTGTAATAACGATAGCAAGTTAATGATCTCAGATATATTCCTTACCTTTTACAATAAATTCAGCTTTATTGAAATGTAGGATATGTGTTAATTGACTAAAGGTAAGAAAGCACAATATAACCCCTCAAAGTAAACAATACAACTGAGCAGCAAAATTGACAGGAAAGAACAGTTGTCTGTCACAGGCTTTAGAACGAACCTAGACAGTCAAAGTAATATCATTGTTGCCTACATTTACTTTGAGTTGCTAATACAGAGATATATTGTAACAAACGTTGTATTTTGTCTTAGTACACCCCACTGTATCACTTCGCCCCAGATTACGGTACATGTCTAAGCATGAATACTTGATGTGAAAAAAATAGCACAAAATCTAACAATCTATCATAGTCATAGATGTAAGAAAAGGAAAATTCTGCCAAAACTCTACCTAATCCTATAAAAATTGGTGTCCATAAAATACTGTTCACAAAAATGCAAGTAAAAACACACTCTAACAAATCATGTATGAGAACACACAGTTCCTCCATAGTAACAAAACTGAATGGCATGAAACGTAAATGTGACAAAATATGTATAAAATCTTCTGTCTTCCTCAATGAAGTTTCCTCATCTAACATACTTGTGAAATATTGTCTCAATCGACAAATGTCTCAAGGTTGGAAAGTGCTCGAAGCCTCTAATTTTCTTGGTTTTCAACGTTTCTGCACGAACAGCATTGGGACGAGCGATCCATCAAATGCGAATAGGTCCATCATAGAGGAGAAAAATTTTCTGACACCTTTACGTCTGTGGGATAGTCAATGCAAACGTACGAAACCTTTTGACGTACATGAAATTATTTATTGTTTGTTTTTAATCTATGAGTGCGTTTCCTTTCCTCTGCTGCTTGTTTTATGTTTGTGGTGTAAATGTCAATGATTTCATAAATATTGTTAGTATGGAAAATGAATAATTTCTCTAACGTGATCTGTTGGGAGCTTGGTTTTCAACACTAAATGAGAAGAAAGTTACGTGGAGAATTTACAGTTTTCTGAAAAATGTTTATATAATTCAGTAATTAAAACTTCTGGGCTAAGAGGCCATGGTCCAATAGTAGAAATACTTCTCCCTGACGTTTCGTTGCCAGCTGCGGGCAACGTCATCTACACACAAGCCTACACGCTATGTTTATATAATCATCCCATTCAGTACGTGTCCTGTGAAGTACAATCTACATGATTTATTTAATTATTTTATTATATGTAGTGCAGGATATGACTGTGCGAAGTACTGGAAAATAAAGATAGGTTGAATTTTTCTACTTTTCAAACTGCAAATCCAAGAACTAGATCGAAATTGTGGTCCACTGTCAGAAATTACTTTGTCCATATGACCTACTTCTCATAAGAACTTCTTAACAAAGGCTGGAGATACTGTTTAGGCTGTTGCTTTTCGTGAAGGCATGAGAGAACGAAATTATACTGCAAAGAAAATGTAAGAAAGTCCTTGTTTTGTCGTTGGGACTGGTTTGTCGAGATCAACTAGGACTAGATGACGTAATTTTAATGGGATGATAGGAAAAATGTGAGCAAAGTGTGAGACTCTGGGTGGTTTAGTTTTGTGAAATGTTTGCATTTAGCAAGAACAGAACGAATACGTTTTTCCATCTTGAAGAATAAGAAGTATGACTTAGTATGCAAAAACATTTTCTTGCATCATAATGAACATAACTGAGATTAATATACCACAAACAGGTCTTCTGGAATGTGTAGAACCAAGTAGAACTGTTTGGACTCTCGTTTCAAAAGAATGTTATTCTTCGACAAAAACGTTTTGTGGGTATGGTACCGCATCATATTGTATTAAACTACTGCTGGAGAAAACCACTATGTAGTAGTTTCTCACATTCGAATTGTTCTTGTCGTACCATTGTCGTTTGACATGGAAGTAAAAAAGAACTGTTTACGATTGCTTCTTGTTGACTATATCTGTAGTGTGCACCCAAAAGCTGTTTTAAATACTAAAAACTACAGTGCGTACATGAACAACAAAATGAAAGGAAGATAATTTCGAAAGTTTTTCTGTTCCTGAAAGCGTGTTTGCTCTGGTAATAAGGCACATTTGGGTTCGTTAATGTACCTTGTTTTTGTTGTTATATATCGAATAACCAATAAGAGAAGGACGTGGTGTGAAAAGGATGCTTTCGTAATCGTATTTACTCCACTTTTATTATATTTGTATCGACAGCAAATGAAGCTGTAATTCTGAAATTCATGCTTGTTTGCTTATCCATACTGCTTCTTGTTCGTCACGTTTTCAGCTGACAGCTCATAAGCACAACATTTTTAATGTTCATGTGTGCAAACAACTTACCTACTAACTACTGGTATATCACAAACGTGGAACGAGGGAAGAAGCAAGGCATGCTACCGCGTATTTTGCACGTCAACAAAGTGAACGAGAACTGAAATGTCAAAGAAATAGAACTACATAGAGGTATGCACAATAGAGTTCCTGTTTTATTGGATTGTCACTGCATTAGTCTCACTGTAGTTTATAAATCTCATTTTGCAATCTTACATATGATGCATCATTCAGCGTGTGGTCAATAAGAGCAATTTACAGGGTTAAAAACGATATAGGTTTTTAAACATCCTCCAACATCGTTGAGTGCTATAAATGTGATTAACGGATTGCAAAAGCCCTTGTAAAATGGATGTTTTGCTTTAACATGTATGTAAGTAACATTTTAGTAATGATAGCATATCTTGTGTAAGATGTAGGCCTAGCTTTCCAACAGTGGCCTATTTCCTTCTTTTCATGGAATATTTCCCGCCAGTAATTCTCTCAGTTTGTCAGTAATAACCAAACATAGCACAATCGGAATTTACGTCTGCTTTGATCATCTGCTTGGTTTTACTTTTGAATTTCATTTTGAGGTTTTCAAAGTATATATGCCTATACCACGCTTTGTGATATACCAGTAGTTAGTTACTTACTTAGTTAGTTTCAAGTTCCATGCATCTTTTGCACGATAAAACGTAATGATGTGGAATGAGTCATTACATATTGACATCAGAGTTTTTTGTAAATATGCCTCCATGCTGCTCATTTATCAGCTTTTTTGTTTTTTAATTAAAGACAGACAGATGTTAATAGTTCCTAACCATCAGCATTTACACATTACAGCAATAGATAATCTTCTGTGGAATAGGAGTTGTCAAAGACAGGCTTTTAAGTTTTCAGCCAAAGCCTTCTTCAGAAAGGAAGCAAAGCATACACACATATTCATGCAATCACACAAAACTCACACACAGATGACGGCTGTCTCCGGCTGTTCCAGCCAGAATCTTTTTTGAGGTGGAGGAAATTTAAACAATGAATAATTATCGGCGAGAGTAATTTAGAGCATGAGATGCTGCTCCAACAATCAGGGTGGTTACGCAGCCGTGTGTTGTGCGGGTACGACACCGTTGATAAAGTGTGGTTCGGATGTCGTAACGTTTGCAGTTTGCAAGGAAATGCAAAAAACAGGAAAAAGAGAAATAACGGACACTGAGTAAAGTAAGGCAAAACTAAAGTCAAATGACAGAAAAAAAACCACTACAATAAAAGTAAACAGAGCCACCGTAATTCATGTGTACAAAAGAAAATAGAGCTTGAACGTCTCCACTTATGAATGGAAATGTGTGATTCATTTATAATCTAGATTACGATCGGATCGATTAGTACAGCCGTCATCAACGCAAGGTGATATTTGTGGTGAAACAGCTACGGGTGATGGGCAAAATAATGTGAACAGTGGTGGTAATGGGATGGTCAACTACGCAGGTAAGGCACGTGTCGCGTTGGACTGTGCGTGTTCAGTACTGAATAGGCATCAGTGCAGATTGTTTAAGAGAAGTGCACACCTCGTCTTTGCATTCAGAGGCCGAGGTCGACTTGCAGTGAAAGACCTAACAGAGTCCCAAAGAGGACAGATTGTGCGGACCCGATTAGCTGGAGTATCAGTGAACAGGACAGCCAACTTATGGAATGCTTCAAGAGCAACTGTTTCAAGTCATGACAACCTACACAAAACATGGAAAAACATCATCGTGTTAATGTAATAGTGGGTGCAAATCAAAACTAAATGACAGAGATGGTAGTACGCTAACACGAATTGTGTGAAAACAACGCAAAACTACGGCGGCTAAAGTGATTCCAGGCATCAATAGCCATCTTCGAGACCCGGTATCTATCGACACTGTCCGCCGAGAACTCCATAAATCGAATATTCATGGACGAGCTGCTACACCGAAACCATTAGCGAAGACAACCAACGCAAAGAAGCGTAAAACATGGTGTCAGGAGCATAAATCTTGGCCGGCTGATCAGTGGAAACACGTCATAAGGTGAGACGAGTCAACGTTTTCTGTATTTCCAACATCTGGAGAACGCCAAAAGAAGCCTACAATCCTGATTGTTTGATTCCAACGGTTAAGCATGGAGGTGGAAGTGTGATGGTGTGGGCAGCCATATCATGGTATTCTTCTGCTGGTCCCATCATTACTCTCAAAGGCTGCTTTACAGCCAACGATTATGTGAACATTTTAGGTGATCAAGTGCACGCATGATTCATAAGTTGTTCCCCAACAATAATGCTATATTTCAGGACGATAATGCACCCATTCACACAGAAAGGGACAGTACAATCGTGGTTTGAGGAGCATGCAACTAAATTGCAGCGTCTTCCATAGCCAGCACAGTCCCCGGACTTTAACATTATCGAACCGTTTTGTGCAGTATCGGAATGCAGACTTCGGAGCAGATTTCCGCCTTCCTCGTCACTACAGGAGTTGGAAGAGGTCCTGATCGAAGAGTGGCATAACATTGCACTGGAGACTATACAATCATTATATGCCCGTAATCCAAGAAGAATCACAGCTGTATTACGGGCAAATGGGGGTCCAACCCCTTATTAATCAACCATTCCCAAGTAAGTACAGGTGTTCACATTATTTTACGTATCGCTTGTACGTCTCCAGACAATCAAAGTACCCAACACAGGCGTAACTGGGCACGGGCACCTCAGAATGATGTCACGGGGAAGTATCACCACGGTGAACCATGGCGGTATTAGTGAGGTGAACCTAACCAACAATGGAAAATCCAGGATGGAATGTAACAATATTATGAAAAGGAAAATTTCCACTCTCCAAATAGCAGTGATGCTGAGCTGCAGGTAGGCACAACAAAAAGACAGTGTGGCTTCAATAGCCTGAGACTGCAATCATGTGTGTGTGAGTTGCGTTTGCGTGAGTGTGTATGTGTGTGTCTGTCGTCTTTTTTTTGACGAAGGCCTTACTGGTTGAAAGCTTTATTATTTGTGATAGTCTTTTTCTTGTGCCTACCTGCGACTCAGCATCTCCGCTATAGGGTGAGTGGAAACTTTCCTTTTCGTAATACTGAGGCAAACTTAATGTTTTCTGTTATTTTAGATGGCGGAAGTCGGCTTCTGGTTTGTGACATAATGACAACTCTCTTACCTTTTACCTCCATGCCGTTTAACGTCTTTCCGAATTGGATCCTTGCCTTGTATTTTTGCAATGTCGCCTAGAGAGGACGAGACGCAATTTTCAAAAGCTATCTTTTGCATGTATGAGGCTTAAGTTGTTTTGGGAAAATTCGTCTGCTGTGTCACATTGTGTTCAACCAAAGGATCGTTATAGTTACTGACGCTCTTTCACTATCGATTGGTGGAACACAACATGATACCAGGAGTGTGCTGTAGGCCAGGGGTGTGTTTTACAGCAAACAGAAATTTTGCATTTACAGCGCTCAACGAGACAAACGTCTGCGGGGGAGTTATTCGGGCATTAAAAACTAAAGTGCACAGTGGTCTATATCGGCTATAGTGTATTTTTCACATAAGAGACAGCGAAATTTTGTAAAAGCCTAAACGACTGTTAGCGCTTCAATTTCTGTGACTGAATAACTACGTTCTGAAGGTGATAAAACACGGCTAGCGATCGCAATACTCTTTTTTTGCCACGACATCGTTCGCTTCAATTTCCTGAAATAAGTGTACAACAATTGCAGTTAAAAGAATCTGTGACTATGCTGAAACCACAAGAACGATCAGGATGGAAAAGTAATGGCACATGTTCTGAACTATAAAATGCTGCTTGAGCTTCTTTATCCCAATTCCAAACTGCGTTCACACCTATTAACTGGCATAACCGTGGAATGTTAAGAGCTTTGAAATCAGTGAAGCGACAAAAAATTTAATGAAACCAAGAAAACTTCTAACTTGATGTTTTGACGCTGGAGTTTGGTTCAAATGGCTCTAATCACAATGGGACTTAACAAAATGGTTCAAATGACTCTGAGCACTATGGGACTTAACTTCTAAGGACATCAGTCCCCTAGAACTTAGAACTACGTAAACCTAACTAACTTAAGGACATCACACACATCAATGCCCGAGGCAGGATTCGAACCTGCGACCGTAGCGGTCGCGCGGTTCCAGACTGTAGCGCCTAGAACCGCTCGGTCATCCCGGCCGGCGGGACTTAACATCTGAGGTCATCAGTCCCCTAAGACTTAGAACTACTTAAACCTAACTAACCTAAGGACATCACACACATCCATGCCAGAGGCAGGATTAGAGCCTGCGACCGCAGCGGCGGCGCGGTTCCGGACTGAAGTGCCTAGAACCGCTCGGCCACAGCGGCTGGAGTTTGAATTCACGTGAAGTGCCTGTAATTTCTTCTGATCTGTTAGAATGCCTATGCCCGAAATGGTATGGCCTAAAAAGTTAATGTCAGATTTTTTTCAAATTCAGATTTGCCAAACGTGGTAGCAATGCCACGATTTGCAAAAGTTTCTAACAATAATTTCGGGGTGGATTATGATAATAACAAAATTTCTCCGCAACGAGAATATCGTCGATGTAAGATATGATTCTGTCTTTCAGAAGACAGAAGAATGGTATTCGAATATCTAATGTACTCGTATGTAGCTGAGGAAATATTTAAACTAAAAGATAGTTTGCAGACTTGGAAGCAATTTCCAAAAGATAAGAATGCTGTGTATTTGCGACAGTGGGGCTGCAATTCCTTCTGCCAAAAACACAATTTGAGGTCAGAGTTAGATAATAAAGCGGTGCCATG
The DNA here is from genome assembly GCF_021461395.2 of Schistocerca americana. Lineage (NCBI taxonomy): Eukaryota > Metazoa > Arthropoda > Insecta > Orthoptera > Acrididae > Schistocerca > Schistocerca americana. The sequence continues at coordinate 417,172,612 of NC_060120.1, forward strand.
AAATTTTTGTAGTAATATTGTACTTTCCGTGTTTGAGGTCTGTCAGTTTCTGTAACAATAATTGCATTTATATGTCGGGAATCGAACACCAGTCTGTAGAACCATCTTTCTTCTCAACAATATTCAGCGGGCTGTTATAAGAGCTGGCTACAGGTTCGATGATACCGTGTTGTAACATAAGCGCAGTCTCCTGTTGGACACTATTTTGTGCTCGAGTGGAATATTATATGGCGGAACTGTAAATTCACCATGTGGTTTTACCTGAAATTCATACACAAATCCTCGAATTGTATCTGGAATATCATCAAAAACGTGAAAGTGAGACTGTGATATGCGGTGGAATCGTTGCTTTTCGCTACCTGGCACGGCTTCAACTTTTATCTTCTTTGTTCTGAATTATCTGAAGAACGTCTCTGTCAGATTCGTCGTCTTCGTTGATGTGGAAAACTTCTACATTATGTAAAGAGATGAGTACCGATTGATATATCTGTGTGAAGTCAAAAATGGAAGTCTGTTAATACCTATTTCTTCTTTCGTCATGCAACGATGGAAATACAGTGTAACCATACTGTCGTTAGTTCGTAGAGAAAAGTAAGAACTATTAAAATCAAATACAGCTTTGTGACTACTCAAGAAATCCATGCCAAGTAGAAGAGCAGTAAAAAAAATTGTGACCTTGTTCAGTGAATTCTAAATAAATATGCGTTTTAAAATCTGCTTCTCTTCCTGAAACAGCACCGTTTACTTTCGTACTCTCTAACGGTAGTGTTGGGCACGTTTCATCATCGTTGCATCTGTTGAAAGCAATGTCACAGAATACCGAGATGGGAGAGGCTGAATCCAAATCTGCAGATGAAGTATGTTTTCCTACGTGTATGTTCATTACAGGGTGAGTAATTTTTCCTTTAGTTTCTTCTTTCTTTTGTAGTAGCGTGTTCATGATGTATCGACATTGATCATGTTTGTAATAATGTCCTTGGAATGAGCAGTGTTCTGTGTTGACGCGCATCTACTGAAGGCTGTGTTTCTAATCATTGTTGTCTCATTCTGTCGCGTCTGTGAGGATCACCATGTCGGTGATCCAGTATACGAACCTCAGCAACTTGAACTGAGCGTTGTGGTGGCGAATTGCTGAAGTTATCTTGTCCTGGATGAAATCTCCAGTCAGAATTTTTTAAAGAAAATGCTGTTCATTCCCGCAATTTGATGTGTTCCAGTTGCCCTATTTTCTATTTCAATTTTCTGTGTTCATGGTCTGTAACTGAAATGAATTGGATAGTATGGTTACTGTCGGTATCCGTGCAGATAGTTATTCTTCTGTACGTATTTGTTCCGTGTGTGTAGCGGGTGACTGTATGTTTGCTGATGTGATTGCCGATTCGCGTCATTATTCGTGTTTCTATCTGAGTTAAATGGTGGCTGATCATTTCGGCGGTAATTTGATTCGTATGGTTGTCTGTGATTGTCGTAACGATAGGTTCCTTGATTGAAATTTCATCTCTTTTGTGCTCCGTATTGTCTGTCATTGTAATTACGTTCGTTGCCTGACGAGTGTCTGTCACTGTGTGAATAGTTATTCCAGTAACTGTAATACATCACGGAAAGCACTGGCGTTGTCTTTTCAATGTCGTGTTAGCAATGATATTCGTAGCGATCTGGGTAATTTCGAAATGCAAAGCTGTATGGAAGCAGAAGGGCTGTATGGTTCTGTCAGATGCTGATTTTGTTGTTCCACGTGTTCGAAACATTGAGCAGATGTTGCAAAGTGAGAATTTTCAAAATTGGGTAGGTTGATTAGTTTGTCTTTTACTGCGCGTTGTCGTTCCTGACAATATGTAGCAAGAAAAGAGTTTTAAAATTCTTCTAGTGAGTAACCGAAGCTAGCGATCGGTCACATCCGCGTGGCAAGTTCATCTAAAAAACTGCAATAGAATTCAAGTTCGTGTGACTGGCCTGCTAGTTGATAGAGAGAAGCTAAATTTCTGAATGAATCCCCAAACTTTGAACTTTCGAATAGCGAGGAAGTGTTTGTAACCAAAACTTTGGTGTTTCTGTGTCCCAGGATTGTCATGCCTGTGGTTGAGGAAAGTGTTTGAGAATTCAGTAGGTACTATTTGCGTATTCTCTTTCTGTAGCAAGTCTACATGTAGGATCTATGTGCAATTGTTCCTTTGCGCAGCTGTGAATATTGTCTCTGTAAGTCATATGTGGCGTCCTTCGTTGTTAGTCTTTTTTTGTATATCAGAGAGCTGTGCGCGTAGTCTGTTAACTTCAGGTTTTTGTTTATCATTTGTAGCCATGTATCCTTCCTTGAATTGTTCAAGTGATTGGTATTCTTCTGTCTCGGTAAAATGTAATGTAATTCACATACAATACACACGCAGAGAAATTTGAGCCGTGTGCGGCTCGCGTTGATGCCGTTCATAGCTTGGCATCTTGTAATAGCGATAGTGGCGTCTCGTTTTCTTAGTGTGTTCACTGGCGCAACTACGTTTGATCGCCTTGTCTGTCCGTGAGTAGCAGCACCAGCGCTTATCGATAGAGCGTACTGAGGTACCATCTTTGGAGCGGCCTCTAGTATTTCCGTTTTTTTTTTTTTTTTTTTTTTTTTTTTTTTTTTTTTTTTTTTTTTTTTTAGCAGGCAGATGGCGGCAAGGAGGGCAGGGGTCAATTAGTCCGAGGCCTGGCCACGGTGCCGCCCTCATACACGTCACCACTCACATTGATTGTAAAGGAACCTTTTTTTTTCTTTTTTTTTTCTTTTGTGAAAGCGTCAATATGGGATTGGAGCCAGGTCATTCGGTTGATACATAAACGGGTGAAGGTTTTAGAGCTCGAACAGCTATCCAATACCTGTTCTATTGAAAGCAATATGGAGCATATTACCGTACTTGCGACGGTGATCCGCGTAGTGTCTAATTTTAATATATTCCGTTTCCATGTGTAACAGAATCTCGCTGTAATCGTCGCCCGTCAGCCGATTGAAGACATGTATATTGGCCCAACAGCCACATGACGGCATTATTTTTAGTTGGCGGAAAATATTTGACGTCCCGTCTGTGCAGTAAGTTCGTGTCTATATTATTTTCAGAAGTCCTAGTTATAATGGCGACTTTTTGACGAACCCATCGCCAATTGCGCATGCGGTGACTGCAAGTATATCTGTGGGGAACAGTATCCACTTGGTGACAATCTGGACAATGGGCTGTGTCGCTTAGCCCAATCGCATTCAGGCGCTCATTTGTACTGATAATGTTGTTAACCGTTTTGTACCATGTCGATCCCACCAAGGACGGAAGTACACTGATGCTGAGGTTCGCCCACAGGACATCCCAACTGACTCCAGTGTGCTTTTGTTCGATTTTGTTCTTGCCCTCATATTGTTTCCTGTGCTCCAGAATGTCCTTGGCAGTTAAGGGTCGATGTTGGAGAAGGACCTCGCTCAAGTAGCTCCTTTCCAGATAATATGTGCGGATGTGGGAGAGCTGGTAGTCGATCGTTTGCACATTGATCGGCGGTGCTACGCTTTTCGGCGCGACTGCCTCAAACAACTTTGCCGTAAGGGTGTCAGAGTAGTTTTGGATTAAGGATGTCATCCGCTTAATGTACAAAGCCATTGCTTTGGCGTTCAGATCGGTCAGACCCATACCGCCATGCAGAGGGTCGAGGGTCACAGTCTTCACGTCAACTCGAAATATTTCCCCCCGCCACAGAAAATTGGTCAACTTGCTCATTATCTGTTTGGCTATTACAGTGGGGATTGGAAAGACCTGTGCCACATAATATGCTCGCGACAGGATACATGTATTTATAAATTTAACCCTCTGAATTTGGTCCATGCTGCGATAAACGTTATCTATTAAAGCACCCTTGACTTTGGGCGAGACATCCCGCCAATTCGCCGTTATCATCCTTTGTGGGGAGACCGTCAGTATCGTCCCAAGAGATTTGTGTTTCGTAACATGGTTAGCCCATTCTAGGCCGACATCGTCAAGTCCCCTTATACGTAGAAATTTGCTTTTAGTTTCATTCATTTTTGCACCAGAAGCGGAACAATAGCTTCTGAGGTCTGCCTCCAGTTGAATCGCATCTTCCCTGTTCCTCATCTGCATATGCCCCAACTGCAGTTTTCTTGCCGGCGATCGTTATGCCCGTCATGTGCTCTTGTACTAGCCGCAGCAATGGTTCTAGTGAGATGACATAGAGCAACATGGAAAGGGGGCTTCCTTGGGGGACACCCCTTGCGATGGTAATGGGTCTTGTGAGCTGGCAGTTGACGGAGATCGTGGCGGCCAGACCAGTGATTATATTGCGCACGACACCAATGGAGTCATGCCGGAAGCCCATCCTCCGCATCGTTTCGAAGAGGTATTTATGGCTTTATAAAAGTCGATAAAAAGGAGGCCGCAATTAATGGTGCTGGCAGACGACAGAGCGACGGTATCTCTATATTGTGCTGTAGTCTGAAATATTGATCGCCTATAAGCACAAGTTTGCTGTTGCCCAATTATGTTTGCGGTCAACGGCATCATTCGTTAGTTTAAAGCTCTCGCAATAATCTTATAATCTGAATTAAGTAGAGAAATCGGCCGCAAGTTGTTAATCTTTTTACATCCCTTATTTTTAGGAATCAACACGATTTTACATTCTTTAAGTTCTGATGGTACAAACTTTCCCCGCAGGACGTCGTTAACGGCTTGTGTCAACTTATCACCTATGATACTCCAATATCGTTGATAGAATTCGACCGGAAGGCCACCAGGGCCCGGCGATTTCCTTTTAGGGGAGCCGCGAATTATTTCAAGGACATCATCTGGACTAAAAGCCGAAAATAAACTGGCGTTGTCGTCGGCCATAATTGTGGAGGTTGTAAACGCAAATAACTCATCCGAATCGTCCTCTTGCGTTGCTTCTGCCTCATACAGGGCACTGTAATACCTGTGGATTTCTCTGATTATCTCGTTTTGCACAGTGGGGACAGTACCGTTTTCTAATCTAGGTTCGTCCATGAATATCCGTCGTCGGTTCTTGCGATGTTTAATTAGATGATATAACGCAGCCGTTTCGTCCTCGCTAACAGATCTGGCTTTTGACTTAATTTTAAGACCCTCCAGTTGTTTTCTCTTTAAGCTTAATAATGTCGCTTTAATTTTCTTGATGTCGGACAAGCGCCTGTCTGAGCTATCTGCCTGATCATACAAGTCCCTTAAAACCCTGTAGTAAAATTCCATTGTACGGTGAACTGCGCGAGATCTCTCTATACTATAAGATGTAATTACTTTCCGTACTTTGGGCTTCGCCTTGCGGGTCCACCACTCCAAAACACTCGGAAAGTTGTGTACAGAGCGCAAGCAAAATTCCCAAGCTGTCTTTAATTCGGCCTCGAGCTCGTCGTCTGTTAAAAGGCCGACATTCATGCTCCACTGATTCCTAAACCAGTGAGTTGGTTGCCGGTCTAAGTTTATGCAGGCACTCAGACTACAGTGATCAGAGAAGATGACTGGAGTGATTTCCACTTGTAGCAAATTCCTCACTATGTGACTTGACATATAGATTCTATCAATCCTGCTACTGGAATTATGTGAAATGTGCGTGTATTTCACAAGCGTGGGATACTTAACTTCCCATGCGTCCCTCAGTTTCATTTGGGAGACAAGAAAGTTTAATTCAGGGGAATAATTAAAATTAGGGGATTGATCTTTATGGTGCAATACACAATTAAAATCGCCTGCAATGATAAAGTTTGGAGAGTCTCTCCGCAATAAGTAAATGATATCCTCCTTAAAAAACTTCGATCTGTCAGCGCGCCGTGCACTTCCAGATGGTGCATACAGATTGATTACACTGACGCCCATGATATTCACGCCTATGCCCCGTCCAGAGTCTAACTTTTCGACATCGGTTAGAGGTATTCCTTCCCTGACTAAAATCGCTGTGCCAGCACTCAATTCGGGAGCGAAATTGATTATTGCAACATAGCCGGGAATGTTAATTTGCCATGTTGCAACCTCTTGTAAAAGGGCAATATCTGTACCAGAGTCAAGCAAAAATTGTTTTAATAAAGCAAGTTTTAACTCTGACGTAATCCTATTGATATTAAGGGAGGTGATAGTATAGACCTGTAGCATATAGGTAATGAGATGTAAAAGTATAACAAAACGATGGCATCGAGCTCAAGAGTGCCGGCTGCAGAATTAAAAGAGGTATAATGTGAGCAGCCATGAGAGGATTATTGGATCAAGAAGCTAAATAAAGACCATAACAAGTGATACACTACGAATCATAGGCCGGTTGTAGCAAAAACGATACAGTGAATGCTGCGAACCATAACCGGATGGAAAGACAGAAGAAACACGATTGCAACCTTAGGCGACAGCATGGAACAAACCTTGTACCAACGTAATTACTACTGTGGAGGATGGGCGTCGCCGAGTTCTTTGCTGTTGTCATCACCGAATCGTTCCCACACAATTTCATAACTAATATTTCGGGGTACTACATCCGCTTGTGACGAAGTGGAATTGCCCTTGTTGCGAGTAACGGAGAGATTTGGCTGTGGATTGAGCCTTCGTCGTGGGGCGTTTTGAGGTCCCGGAGTTTTTGTGGATTCTTTGAGACGCGGTGGTGTCGGTGTCGCAGCACTGCCGTCGGCAGCTAGCAGGTCGGTAAACACTTTCGATTGTTTACTTCCGCCCGGAAGTTGTTGTCGGGCGTCAGCTGTAGCGCGTTGTTGACACAACACTTCCTCACTGTGTGCGCGTTGTAGCGGCTGTTGTCCTTTGGGCGCGGCACTCAAAATTGGAGGTTCCTGTTCATGACCCGGCGTCTCAGAATTTGGCATCCCCTCAAGTCCATCCGCACTGGCTTCAAAATCGACCCGCATAACATCATCTGGTACTAAATCCTCCGCGATTGATGGTTTTGGTTTCCGGGCTGCAGGAGTCGTGTGAGATACTTCCTGATCTGAATGCTCATCACTACGTTCCAGCGGCCTTTTCTTTTGCTGAGATTCACTTTCAAGACAAACTGGCGCAGCAGTTTGCCGTCCTACGAGTGGTGGAAACGCATCAGCGGTTATGGGCGGGGTCTCGGAGGTAGTTGCCTGGGGAGCATCAACATCAGGGTGTGCAGAAGAACCAGAAGTATCTACTGCCATTACCTCGTTAAGTGTTAATCTACGGCGCGGCTGGAGATTATTTTTTAAGACAAAAACTCGGCGGGGGCAGTCCTGGCGAAGATGGCCAAGTTCATTGCAGATATGGCAGGTGGGGGGCTTGACCAGAATATATAATGTGGGCCTTATAACCATCGACCGTGATGTGAGAAGGAATGTTCATTTTTACTTCCATGTCCACAGATCTAATCCCATTGAAACATTGTAATTTGTAGCGAGACGACCACTCTTCGTTGACAATTTCTTTAACCTCACCAGACTTAGAAAGTGCATCTTTAATTTTTGCATTGTCAATCTCTATGGGCAAGTTAAGTACTCGAACTGTCTGAATAGAGGTATCGGCACGTGTTACAGTAACCATACCAGTGGTGCCGTCGCGATGAACAAAAGGGACTTGTTTGCCGATTTTTTCAAGAAGTCGATCAACTGCTACTGGACTGAGAAACTTGACAAACACGCAATAACGATCAGAATCTAGCTGGGTGGTGTGTACAGAATCAGAAGTGATGCCTATTACCTCGGTTAGCCAGTCATGAATCTCGAGGGCAGTTGGTTGAACTCGGCGGGTATCCTTGTCAAAGCCAAAATCCAGGGTGTTTTTCCGGATGGTGGTAGACATGGCGCTGCAGCTGTAGGGAATCCGGTCAAGCCCGAATCCCGTACAAGATCGGCAAGTTGCTGACGAAAAGGACGACCACAAAAAAGTACAATACACGTGAATCACTCGGAACACAGAAACACACAACGGCAAACAGTAAACACTGGCAAGGACACCGACGACGCGGAGCAACCAGCTAGACGTCCGACCGCGGCGACAGCGAAAGCCGGAATGGGTCGTCGTGTGTCGAGCGAGTTGAGTTGGGACGGAGCAGCAGTGAGGTCCGGACAGCCAGTACTCGCCCGACCGCTGGCGACACACACCCACTGTCCGACGGTAGGATGTGGTCGCGAGAGTGCACGACCACATCAAAGACCGGATTCAGCGAGTTTTAGTGAAAGGACCGTGATATTCGAGTAGACCAACTTTCACTTGTGTGTCTATGTCCGCCCATTGAAGTGACCTCATGGCAATAAGTTGTCAGTCGACGATTTATACTGGGAACTTTCCCGTGCCTGACTTGAGTGGGGACGACCGTTGGTTGGTCGTTCGGTCGGTCGTCGCAGCGGGCGACATGCATTTGGTCTTCCGACCGCTTCTGTCTTCCCTGTGTTTGTGCTGACTCACAATTCGTCCGTGTTGTTTCACAGTGAATGGTTTTAGTATTGTGAGTTGTTGGTCAAATTGTTTTCCTGGATCAAATTGGTTCAAATGGCTCTGAGCACTATGGGACTTAACGTCTGAGGTCATCAGTCCCCTAGAACTTAGAACTACTTAAACCTAACTAACCTAAGGACATCACACACATCCATGCCCGAGGCAGGATTCGAACCTGCGACCGTAGCCGTCGCGCGGTTCCAGACTGTAGCGCCTAGAACCGCTTGGCCACTCCGGCCGGCTTTCCCGGATCCGTGTGTATCTTGTGGTTGTGAATGAGCAGTTATTTTAATGCTATCAGCGTACTGGATTTGGTGAGGGTTGCGAACGGAAATCAGATCGGTTGGGGCGCAGCAGCGAGCGTGTCCGTGCAGGGCAAACCAGGGCCACTGGCGGCGTGCTGCCACTGCCGGATCGAGGAGGGGTAGCTGCGAGAGCGACGACTTCGTTGCACACGGAACCCTGGACGTTTAAATTCAGTGAAGAGTTATCTGCTAATGCAACCTCGACTATTCTGAGATCTCACCTTTGGTCAGCGGGTTGTTCCTTCCAGCGTCACTGAGCCTGGCGGCAGCGAGTATAGTGTTTTAAGGCGGTGAAATATTGCAACCGTCTTTCTCTATTTGTTATTCATCATTGAATCTAGTATTATCCTTATTAGTGAAGTTCAACCAGCGGTCTTTTCTGTCTTCTGGACGCTAAAGCCCCAGTTACCTGCCCTAGATGTTAGCATACTTTTCCGGCAGAGTACCTTTCCACGTGTTCATTCTGTCAGACACGGCGTGTAGTTCGACAGACTCTTGTATTGAGCTGTGCATATTTTATGGGAGGTCTATCTTGGTTCTAGTGTTTCCTTCGGCCTTGGGTGTTTTCTGAAGACGCAGTGCTGTCTGTCTCTTCGCCCTTGCCTAAAAATATTCCATCGTTGTACCAGTGATCGGACGGTAGGCGGACTGGTTAGTTAGTTGGTCGGTCGGCGCTTAAGCTGCCCCTAGTTTGAGTTGCCATCCTATTCCATGAGTACATCTCTTGGCTGCCTGTCTCACCTTATTTCTGAGTTACCTTCCCAGGCCGATCCTTGGAACACTTGCTGAGAACCGCTTGTCCTGATTCCTTAGATTGTGATGTTTGTTTTAAGGATATTTGTAATTTTCTAATTTTGTCAGTGTGGCCTTCAGCTGAGCATCAATTTCACTTCTTTCGTGATAAGACCTTCAGCCGTGTTCCAGTAAGTTTTTTAAGTCAACTTGTTTTAAAGCACGGTATTTATTTTAAAAGTGCTTTTTGGAATTGTTCTTCTGACTTCTAATTCAGGCTTTCAGCCGTTTGTTGTTTGAGGTTATTGTTGGTGGCGTTCAGCCCTAAAATTGTGCAGTTTTTTCCTGTGATAAGCCCTTCAGGCGTCATACAGTCAATTGTGTTTTTTAAGAGATTGTTTTAAAATTGTAATTTCTTTAAATAAAGTTTACGTATTTGTTGTGCAACCGAGAGTAACTGATAACGGCCCCGTCCACAATCGTAACCTTATCCTGCCCCATCCTGAGAAACCAGCTGTCAAAATTATTTACTGATGTAGAAAGCTAATGCTACACTGTTCAATCATTTATCACTGTCAGACACTGCAAACTGCACATACGTAATTTCATAATGTAGCACCATACACACTATCAGCTGACATGACCATAGCTGTAATGTCTGGTTTCCATTTTGTGTACTGAAACTTCCCATTTACTATCCTGAAAAACTGACTCGGCGTCCCTCTGTAATGAGAGAGATGTTAAGTTCAGAAAGAGGATCGAATGTATCACACATCTTTTAGCTTTGGGAGCAAGGGTTTCGAGGAAAGAAAAGAAAGTGTATTCCTTAACAGTTACTCTTTTAATACCTTTTTAAAGAAGTTCGTTTTAGTAATCTCTTTAACCTTTCTGGGCAATTTGTTGCGCAATTGTATAGCTTGGCAGAAAATGCTGTTTTGAATTTTATGTTTATTCTTTCCTGGCAAATGCAGGTTCAGTCTAGATCTTGTTCTACAGTCAAGGACACAGCTGCTTGTGCAGTGATTATGAATATCATTTATGATGAACATATCTGATTTGTTCTCACGTGACGTTAAAACGATATTTTCAATAGATCTACAGGCTAAGTTAGATTACTATTTTTGGTTATTATTCTAGTGTCCCTCTTCTGAAGTTTGATAGTCATGTTCGTATTTTCCGTGCTTCTTCCCCGGAGAAGAAAACCATAACTAAGAATTCAGCGTACATGTGTGATGTGTGTAACTAAAAGATATTGGCTATTCCACATCATGACAGGACTAACAGTGTAACATGCCGATAAAATTGTTTCCAAGTATCTTTGTGTGTTCACATCGCTTCAGTTGAGAATCAACATTCATTCCTAGAAGTTTTGTGTTCGTTACACAGTCTGTTGAGGTATCATCTACGTTTAATCTAACACTTGTCATTTTCCCACTTTAAACTCAAATCCATGGTATTTATTTTACTTATGTTCAATGTCACTTTCTTACCTGTTGACCAATTGTAAATTTCCATGAGAGTTTCACTTGCTTTCTCTGCAAGGAGTTTCTCTTTTTCCCAGTGACCATAATTTTCTGTTTTCGGCAGAGAGAATCTTTTCCCTGTAACTAACACTACCTGGGAAAGTCATTGATCGGTATTTGTACTGGTCCTAATATGCTACCATGAGGCACTCCTGTATTAATGTATTTTGATTCTGACAAGTGTTTCACTAAAAGCTAAGCTTTACTTGAGGTTTGGGTTATCTCTGTTTTTTCTACTCTACCCACTAAGATGATCGTTGAGAGGTGGCTATCCTTTTTGGCTACTCATGTCTCACCCATAAGTACAGGTGGAATGGAGTAGCATCCGTACGACATTTTGAACGGGGCACCTGCACTAAGAATCAAGGACAGGGGTCGTTTCCTTGGGATGCAGTCAGCGGTGTCCCTTTATAAGGTGGGTAGTGAACTGCCGGCACGGAGAAAGTGGGAAAAGTGGACCTAGAGCGGGAGAACTGACAGGCGCTGGACCACAGACGGCCCTCTGCTATTATAGGACAAGATGGCGAGAAGTAGTTCTGGTGCTAAAATTGCAACGCCCCACTCTTTCTCCCAGTTCAGCCTACGGACAGCATACCGTGTCCGTAGGTGGGCAAGAAAAACCCCGCCGGTGATTTAAAGGAATTCAAAGAAACGGTATTTTGGATCTGCAGAAACCTAGGGCAGATAACATCTTCTGAAAGCGTTCCAGGAAACACAATCGTCTATGATCTTATTGCAAGGTTGGTGAGCCTCCAAGCTGATGTGGGAGAGTAGAACGCGTTTTTTCCGTTTTGTTTTCCCACGGAGGCGAAATCGTAACTACGTAAAAAGCACACCCTTGGCAGGCGGCCTGTGACGTGGGCCTTGAATTTCACATTTAGGGCAGAGAAACACCTTAAAGAAACGGATTGGCAGAGGCTTTTTTACAGTTGCTGGAGGGAGTATGAACGACGCTATAATGTTATGCCATTGATCAACTTTGACTGCTTAACGAATGACTGGTTAGACAAGTGTAGGCGCGAGAGAAAAGTGTCGTCAAGCACGGAGACGTAAGCTTTTTACACATTCGGATTTGTGCTCCCCTAGAAAGGTTCGAGTAAGGACATCGAGCTCTGGCCCTGGAGTAGGAAACGTTCAGAGTCACATTCTGCATCAACGTCCGCTGCCTGAGTTGCGCTCACACGCCTAGAAGAACCTAACAACGAACTCGACGACTTTCACATGGTCTGTTTTAGACATTAAAAAGAGTAGGAGATTTAATTCTTCTTTTTCTGTCTACTAGCTCAAAGCATTATTTCGTTAAGAGTGTTTTAAATTACAGGCAACGCTACTGAAAACTTATCTCAGTCTCTGCCATAATGAATACTTAATAAAAGGAAGAATTCAATCACAATCGAATGTTTCCATTACTTAATCCACCGAATGAAAGCGTAGTTAGGCCCGTGCAAGGAAATATTCGCCGAAAGAGGAGTGACAAGAAAGTCGAGCTAAGCCGAACAAAACTCTTGAGTGAAGTAAAATTCGGTTTCATGGTGATTTAACTTTCGTTTGTAGAGAAGGAATAACGACGGTCTTGGAATGGGCCGTTATGGAATGGCCCTCTGCGATTTTCTTCATACTTATACGATCTGAAGGTTACTACTCGGGCATAAACTTCCTAAAGCAGTACGACACGGTTCTCAGGCAAACTCCAAAAAGATCAACTTTCAATATTTGAAGATTCAGAAGCAATGTGAAGCACGACACATTTCGAAAGATTTATCAGTATCGTTGGTAGATAAGGTTATTTTTAATTACTAATCGTACAAAAATTCTACTATTCGCAATAAATTAAATTTTAGTGCAAAGTATATGAGACATCAAGAAGAAAACAATACATTTCTTTTTTCATGGATTGAACAGTATTGCTTATCACATAATTTTTTCATTTAACGATAAGGCATTTCTATCTAATTTGATCCCTGACACCAAGTTCCAGTAATGGAGCTCTGAATATTTGAGGCTGCCAAGTGCGGGTAATATTTCAGTATGTCTCTTAGTGCTTTTGGGAACTCATGTTTTAAATCGAACGCTCATTTGCCTATTTACATTTCGACATCCATGCATATGATGTGACGTTTAAGCTAGGGTGCAGAGGTATGCACTGTGTTAGTGCAAACGCATGGTATGAATGTACTAGGAATACCCACACTCTTCTGTTGTTACATGTTTAGCTGCCTTTAAAAGGCCGCTTATAATTAACAGTCAGATATTCACTCAGAAAAACATCCTGGACCGTAGAATAATTCGATAAAAGACTCTTATGCCATACACGTATAGTATCATTTACGGCGACTGTATATGTTTATGCAGTAAATCACGATACAAAATAACATTCATCTTCCTACGCTTACTTTCACGAAAGTGCGAGAATTTGTATCGTGACTGCGTGACAAACGGAGGTTTGTAGAGACACTGGGTTCGTGCTTGGATAGCCGAAGTGGCTAAGGCGACCGTTCACGACAAGCGGGAAATCCGGGTTCGAGTCCTAGGCCGGCACAAATTTTCATTTGTCACAAGCAGCTGACGTTAATACACATCCACAATATTTGAATCTGTTTATGAAACGTGTATCAATTTGATGTGCCTGAAGTTGGAAGCAATCTTTGTCTGTTTCGCTGTCGCGTCTCACATATAACGCGAAATCTTTGCCTAACACTGCAGGAAATACGGTGGTCGTCGGCGTGGACCCATTATGAATCTTGCCGCCATGCATGTGCCGTGTGTCACATGTAACCGTGGACATGTAACACAACCTAACACGGGCAGCGCATTACCTTTAGGATTACCGCGCATCATTAATCAAAACAGGTTTATTACAGCGACACGCCGGAGAGAAATTTCACGTTCCGTAAGACACATACATCCTGTCCGTGGTAAATGTTACATGTTATTCGTCATCAGGAATAAAAGGGATTTTGTGCGTTGTGGGATTATTCTTGTCATCGAGTGACGCCACAGTATTAGAGTGCTTCTTCCCTGTAGCAAGTGTAGCAAGATATTGCTGCAAGGTTACTGAAATATTATGGCCTTAAACAGATCCTGTTACCAGTTGAATACTGAACACTTTTTGACGAACCGAGATAAAAAACAGTGTCTATTAATATGAGTTGAATTCATCAACGGACCTGTGTAGATGCTTGCCGGTGAAAGAAGGGTGTACAAGAATGCGAAGGATGAGAATTAAACTGCAGTAGTTGCGAAGAAAATTATATTTTCTCCGAAGCAGCGAAAGAAAATTTTCCTGCACAACAATCGTTTACTGGCATCAAATAAATGTGTAATCAGCTTTGAAGATTCTGAACCGACACGTCTGAACACAGAATTGTGAGTATCTGCAAAGTAGACCACGAGAAAGCAAAAAGACTTATTATGCAAGCTTTTCGAAATGTGATACTACAACGGGAGGCTGAAACTTGAGTTGATCTATAAAGAAAAGGCACGAGAACTCACAACCACTCGTACCCATGGCTTCACCCGCAAACGCATATGTCACGTACACTGAAGCGCCAAGGAAAGTGGTATAGGCATGCGTATTCAAATATAGAGATATGTAGACAGGCAGAATACGGCGCTGAGGTCGGCAACGCCTATATAAGACGACAAGTGTCTGGCGCTGTTGATAGATCGGTTACTGCTGCTACAATGGCACGTTATCTAGATTTAAGTGAATTTGAACGTAGTGTTATAGTCGGCATACGACCGGTGGGAAACAGCATCTCCGAGGCAGCGATGAAGTGGATATTTTCCCGCACAACGATTTCACGAGTGTACCGTGAATATCAGGAATCTGTTAATACACCAGATCTTCGACATCGCTGCGGCCGGTAAAAGATCCTGCAAGAACGGAACCAACGATGACTGAAGAGAATCGTTCAACGTGACAGAAGTGTAACCCTTCCGGAAACTGCTACAAATTCCAATGCTGGGCCATCAAAAAGTGTCAGCGTGCGAACCGTTCAACGAATCATCATCGATATGGGCTTTCGGAGCCGAAGGCCCACTCGTGTACTCTCGATGACTGTACGACACAAAGCTTTATGCCTCGCCTCGGCCCCTTAACACCGGCATTTGACTGTTGATGACTGGAAACATACATATTATATCGAGCGAATGGACGTGTATGGGTACAACCTTGTGAATCCAAGAACTCTGCATGTCAACATGTCAAGCTGGTGGAGGCTCTGTAATGGCGTGTTGGAGTGATGTGGGACCCTTAATACGTCTAGATACGACTCTGACAGGTGACACGTACGTTAGCATCCCGTCTGATCGCCTGCATCCCTTCATGACCATTGTGCATTCCGACGGACTTGAGAAATCCCAGCAGGACAATGCGACACCCCACACGTCCAGAATTGCTACAGAGTGGCTCCAGCAATACTCTTCTCATTTTGAATACTTCCGCTGGCCACCATACTCCCCAGACGTGAACATTATTGAGCATATGTGGAGTGCAACGTGCTGTTAAGAAGCGATCTCCACTCCCTCCTACTCTTAAGGATTTATGGACAGCCTTCCAGGGTTCATGGTGTCACTTCTCTCCAGCACTACTTCGGACATTAGTCGAGTCCATGCCACATCGTGTTGCGGCGCTTCTGCGTGCTCGCTGGGCCTTACACGATATAAGGCACTTGTACCAGCTACTTTGGCTCTTCGGTGTATATTGCACACGTAATTTCCAAGAATGAGTCCCTATCTAACGCGAGGGCCCCTAACGATTAATAACGAACGTCCGACTCGATACCGACAACACGACACTGGTGGCATGAATTATGGTAAATGTCTAGTGCATTGCCAGGGGAACATGGGTTACCGTTTTCGGCTGTGAATAGCAGTAACTAAAAGGTGTCGGTTTTACGAGTGCCGATAGTCTCACATGGCGAAATCAGATTCCTCGATTATGTACTGTGGAAAGTGGTTTGAAATTTTGTTTGGATTTCGGATTGCTTCCAATGAGGATAATAGGCATTCTGCAGAAGCTCATGGATTCAACTGTGAAACTTCACAAGAAAGATGCGGATGATTATTTTCCTTTCCAATTGTACTGCGCCCAGTGTCACAACAGCACATCTACAAGAAAGAACACATGGTTTGACAGTTTCAAGTGATCCATCGAGAAGAGCATCACTTTAGTTCCTTGTTGGATAAGCAACAGCTCCTGAAACACAAGTGTCCAGGAACACCATATGCGAGTACTACGGTTTCTGACGAGAAGAGTGTTAAGTAGTACGAGTCACGGACGAGAGTATTCCAACCGATGGACAAAACAAGTCTGTCGAAACAGACAAATCACATATAGCTAGTAGGAAATACGAAAGAGGACGACCGTTGAAAAATGAAGTTGAACATAAACATATCAAAAAGAGTTTTGCATCACCTCGGTTTCGGGAGTTCCGGAACCTGTACAGAAAATTGGAATAGAGATCAACATAAACATCATTTCCGGCCATTTTATTGCTCATGAAAACCTCACATTGCATGTTGTAACACGATACAGCGAGATCTTCAGAGACGGTGGTCCATATTGCTGTACACAGCGGAACCTCTAATACGCAGTAGCACGTCCTCTTGCACTCATGCATGCCTCTATTCGTCGTGGCAGGCTATCCACAAGTTCATCAAGGCACTGTTGGTCCAGACTGCCCCACTCCTCAACGGCCATTGGACGTAGATCCCTCAGAGTGGGCCGGCCGGGGTGGCCGAGCAGTTCTAGGCGCTACAGTCTGGAACCGCGCGACCGCTACGGTCGCAGGTTCGAATCCTGCCTCGGACATGGATGGGTGTGATGTACTCAGGTTAGTTAGGTTTAAGTAGTTCTAAGTTCTAGGGGACTGATGACCTCAGAAGTTAAGTCCCATAGTGCTCAGAGCCATTTGAACCTCAGAGTGGCTGGTGGATCACGTCGTCCGTAAACAGCCCTTTTCAATCTATTCCAGGCATGTTCTATAGGGTTCATGTCTGGTAAACATGCTGGCCACTCTAGTCGAGCGATGTCGTTATCCTGAAGAAAGTCATTTACAAGATGTGCACGATGGGGGACGCGAATTGTCGTCCATGAAGACGAATGCCTCGCCAACTTGCTGTTGATATGGCATTCACGTATCGTACAGCCGTTACGGCGCCTTCCACAACCGCACCGCATAAAGCCACACCGAAACAGCAAAAATTTGGAAATTTGTGGTAAGTTCTATGGGACCAAACTGCTGAGGCCATCGGTCCCTTACGCACTACTTAATCTAACTTATACTAACTTACGCTAAGGACAACACACACACTCATGCCCCCCAAAATAGCTGGGAACCTCCACCTTGCTGCACTCGCTGGACAGTGTGCCTAAGGTGTTCAGCCCGACCGGGTTGCCTTCAAACATGTCTCCGACGATTGTCTGGTTGAAGGCGTATGCGACAGTCATCGGTGAAGAGAACGTGATACCAATCCTGAGCGGTCTATTCGGCATGTTGTTGGGCCCATCTGTACCGCGCTGCATGGTGCCGTGATTGTAAAGAAGGACCTCGCCATGGACGTCGGGAGTGAAGTTACGCATCAAATGGTTCAAATGGCTCTGAGCACTGTGGGACTTAACATCTATGGTCATCAGTCCCCTAGAACTTGGAACTACTTAAACCTAACTAACCTAAGGACATCACACAACACCCAGCCATCACGAGGCAGAGAAAATCCCTGACCCCGCCGGGAATCGAACCCGGGAACCCGGGCGTGGGAAGCGAGAACGCTACCGCACGACCACGAGGGAAGTTACGCATCATGCAGCCTATTACGCACAGCTTGAGTCGTAAGGCGACGTCCTGTGGCTGCACGAAAAGCATTATTCAACATGGTAGCGTTGCCGTCAGGGTTCCTCCGAGCCATAATCCGTAGGTAGCGGTCATCCACTACAGTAGTAGTCCTTGGACAACCTGAACGAGGCATGTCATCGACAGTTACTGTCTCTCTGTGTCTCCGCCATGTCCGAACAACATCGCTTTGCTTCACTCCCAAACGCCATGACACCTCCCTTTTTGGGAGCCCTTCTCGGCACAAAGTAACAATGTGGACGCGATCGAACCGCTGTGTTGAGCGTCTAGGTGGTCTTGATTATGACAACCACATTGCTTAAAATTCCTCGTAGTACACAAGTGAGACTCTCAGGTCGCTTCCTCCGTAATGACGTGAAAATTCATTTCCCATCAATTTCACTATGCGAATTACACAGTCACGGGTACAGAAAACGAATATAGGATTTCAATCAAATTGCACATACTCAGACATGAATAGGTAACAGACCATGCGAAGCACCAGATAACGTATTGGCAACTGATCCTTCTGAGTGTTCGCACATAAAACTTAACGCTCCGAAATCACCAATCACACGTCGTTGCGAGCCAGAAGCAATTTCCACAATCGGCCAGGAACACATACACTCACCGAACTCACCGAAAAACCACTCTGAGGTCACCTTTTGGTGCCTGCAGCAGGAAGCAAATACTAAACCACAGCTGGCAGTATATGACAGACGCCAGCCAGGGCTTTTCAGTTCGCGAGTAAGTGACAAAGCCATTGACAGCTGAGAGGAACAACTCGAAAACACTTCCACTTCCAGCAGAATACTAAACAGCTTGTTAACTCCACTCTCCTGCACAGAATGGCCCGGTGGAAGAACTGTCATCAACCTCTATATGAACTGCTCGATGCTTCAGCGATTCAAGGAGGATAACGGCTATCACTAGAACCACTAGAGGAGCTCCGTTCCATTGCACTTCACGAGAGGAAAGACCTCCTCTCGGGCACGCTGCGAGTCTCAGGCAGTGAAAACTGCCTTTTGGCAGCGCCCCTTTGCTTCGCGCAATCGACGCTGGATTTCAAAATCATTTGGCTCAGTTGTAATAATGTAAACTTAATCGTGGTCTTACATTAAGAGAGACATAAAAATCATAAAATTTCATTAGTATCTGACCTACAAGCACAAAATTAAGTGTTAAAGGTATTAGACTTCATAGATTATTATCTTTCAGTGACCCGCCAGGTTAGGCGAGAGCGCTAATGAGCTGCTTCCTGGACTCCGGTAGGCGCCCTGGCCCCGGATCGAATCCGCCGGCCGGCTTAACGACGATGGTTGGTATGCCGAACAGCCTGGATGTGGTTTTTAGGCGGTTTCCCACATCCCCCTAGGTGAATACCGGGCTTGTCCCCAAATCCCGCCTCAGTTATACGGCTCGCAGACATTTGAACACTTTCGTACTATTGCACAGATTACACTAGTTGTAGACAGCTGGGGTTCACTAATTCCGTCCCGGGGGGTATGGGGTCGCTGCAGGAAGAAGATTGTTAAATTTATCACTTTTGACTATGTTGAATTACAGAATATTTGCCTAAAGAATAGTTAAAATGAATTTTCACTTTGGAAAATACGAAAGTTGTGTCCACCAAACAATATTCAGAAGACTTACGATTAAATTCATGATTTTAAACATGTTATGTACAACTGAAAGGTAATGCTGCTCTCAATCAATATTTCTCAGTAATTAGCCAGCTTACGTCATAATCACGAATTGAGGGGAAAAAATGTCTTACCAGTACATTAATTCATGAATTTTTAATTTCTCTGACCAATTGTTAAAAAGTTTGCTGTTAATGAACAGAAATACCATTAAAATTCCCGGTACTGAAAGAAACAAGTACACTAATAAAAACTTTTCGTTTTCACTGAACTGTCTTTAAAATGGCAGCAAAACACTTTTTTTTACACACTAACAGTAGTATTCTGCTCTTATTTATACCGGCTGAATAAGACGTCACGGGTGCTGGCGGTTCTTAACACCAGCAGACGACGCAGCTTTAAAAGCCTCTCATAAGGCTCAGCATGCATCAGCAGTCAGTATGACATGTTCTAATTACCATAGTGTTACTCAGCCTCAAACGGCATTATGATGAAGTATCCTGCAATTGTTCCAGACGCGATCAACTATTTGCTATTTAAATAACCTGTATTTGGTGTCTGATTATTTTTCGTTCTTGTGAGGAAAAATGATAAGTACTGGACGTTTTCTTATGGAAAATGTAACGACATGGATTAATAATACGAATGAAAGTTCGTCATTATTTTTTTTCGCCTACTTCAGCCACAGATATTTGTATTTATCGCCGTGGCTAACGAGTGCTTTCTACTGACTTAAGAACGTAATAAAGGTTCATTTTCATTCTCTTTGTTCCTTATTGTTAAATGCATATAAGGAGAAATGAGGATTGTCAACCATCTTTATTCCACTTATAGCCTAAGCTCTTCTTTCGGAGTAGGAAAGTTACTTTGGTGTAATCGAACATGGTATTTTTTTGAACAGCTAAATTTGAAATTTTAAAGACTGCTTTATTCATGATGAGTGATAGACGAACAGCGAATTTGTCTGATCTACTCTAAGTACTGATGTCGGTCTACTGAAATATTTTATGTTGTTATTTGGATAAACTTTGTCTATCGTATTTCCAAGAATAAGTGTAGGGATGGAGAATTTACGTGTTTTTAGTTCAGAAGTTGTTTGCGTGGAAGTCGCAGGGTCCTGCAGCTACGGCTTGCGGCGCAGGCATAACGAGCAAAAAGTAAATTTTGTTTGTCTGGTTGCGTCGGAAGCTCACTTACGTCTGGGACGCGTGATGTGCATCGCTAAATGGTACCTCTGGAGACATGAAGAACGAGGGCAGTGTCGCATCACAGAAACTCTAGAGCTGCGGAAATTGTTTGGAATAAAGGTTTTAACATTCCTTCATCTGTGACTTCCTAAACCACTGATAACACACATCTCTTTAGTCGTTATATAAATTTTTGCGAGCACTCTGTTTCAGGGTTAACAGGGAATATAACAATATAACAGGCCTTGACAGACAAAAGGAAAAAAAAAACGCACAATAGTTTTCGGAAAGTTTCCCTGTCAATGATTACCACTTGGGTGCCTTTAGATTTGACACTAGAGCTTATATGAGTTAAATTATAAATAATACAGAAGACTGAATCAGAACAACAATGTCGAGGATCGAATCAGAGAGACCTACAGAAATAAGTAAGATGGCATCCAGTACTTATGCGCTTCGACGTGGCATAATGTGTGAAACAATCAGTTAATATGATTTCACTGTGTTTTTCTTATGAGTTACATCTATCTCTAAGACAGAGAAAGAGGACACAATTGAAGGCGTGTGGCCACAATCGCAACATGTCGATGTCTAAAACGTGAAACGTCTAGCGTATTTTGTGGTTAATACAACTAGAAGCTTTCAGATAGATTATATAATGGTAAGATAGAGATTTAGGAACCAGATTTTAAATTGTAAGACATCTCTAGGGGCAGATGTGGACTCCGACCACAATCTATTGGTTATGAACTGTAGATTAAAACTGAAGAAACTGCAAAAAGGTGGGATTTAAGCAGATGAGACCTGGATAAACAAGAACCAGAGGTTGTACAGAGTTTCAGGGAGAGCATAAGGGAACAATTGACAGGAATGGGGGAAAGAAATACAGTTGAAGGAGAATGGGTAGCTTTGAGGAGTGAAATAGTGAAGGCAGCAGAGGATCAAGTAGGTAAAAAGACGAGGGCTGGTAGAAATCCTTGGGTAACAGAATAGATACTGAATTTAATTGATGAAAGGAGAAAATACAAAAATGCAGTAAGTGAAGCAGGCAAAAATGAATACAAACGTCTCAAAAATGAGATAGACTGGAAGTGCAAAATGGCTAAGCGGGGATGGCTAGAGGACAAATGTAAGGATGTAGAGGCTTATCTCACGACGGGTAAGATAGATACTGACTACAGGAAAATTATAGACCTTTGGAGGAAAGAGAACCACTTGTATGAATATCAAGAGCTCAGATGGAAACCCAGTTCTAAGCAAAGAAGGGAAAGCAGAAAGGTGGAAGGAGTATATGGAGGTTCTATACAGGGGCGATGTTCTTGAGGACAATATTATGGAAATGGAAGAGGAGGCAGATGATGGTAAAGTGGGAGATACGATACTGCGTGAAGAGTTTGACAGAGCGCTGAAAGACCTGAGTCGAAACAAGGCCCCTGGAGTAGACAACATTCCATTGGAACTACTGACAGCCTTGGGAGAGCCAATCCTGACAAAACTCTACCATCTGGTGAGTAAGATGTATGAGACAGGCGAAATTCCCTCAGACTTCAAGAAGAATATAATAATTCCAATCCCAAAGAAAGCAGGTGTTGACAGATGTGAAAATTACCAAACTATCAGCTTAATAAGTCACAGCTGCAAAATACTAACGCGAATTCTTTACAGACGAATGGAAAAACTGGTAGAAGCCGACCTTGGGGAAGATCAGTTTGAATTCCGTAGAAATGTTGGAACACATAAGGCAATACTGACCGTACGACTTATCTTAGAAGACAGATGAAGGAAAGGCAAACCTACGTTTCTAGCATTTGTAGACTTAGAGCAAGCTTTTGACAATGTTGATTGGAATACTCTCTTTCAAATTCTGAAGGTGGCAGGGGTAAAATACAGGGAACTAAAGGCTATTTACAATTTGTACAGAAGCCAGATGGCAGTTATAAGAATCGAGGGGTATGAAAGGGAAGCAGTGGTTGGGAAGGGAGTGAGACAGGGTTGTAGCATATCCCCGATGCTATTCAATCTGTATATTGAGCAAGCAATAAAGGAAACAAAAGAAAAGTTCGGAGTAGGTATTAAAATCCATGGAGAAGAAATAAAAACTTTGAGGTTCGCCGATGACATTGAAATTCTGTCAGAGACAGCAAAGGACTTGGAAGAGCACTTGAATGGAATGGACAGTGTCTTGAAAGGAGGGTATAAGATGAACATCAACAAAAGCAAAACGAGGATAATGGAATGTAGTCGATTTAAGTCGGGTGATGCTGAGGAATTAGATTAGGAAATGAGACACTTAAAGTAGTAAAGGAGTTTTGCTATTTGGGGAGCAAAATAACTGATGATGGTCGAAGTAGAGAGGATATAAAATGTAGACTGGCAATGGCAAGGAAAGCGTTTCTGAAGAAGAGAAATTTGTTAACGTCGAGTATAGATTTAAGTGTCAGGAAGTCATTTCTGAAAGTATTTGTATGGAGTGTAGCCATGTATGGAAGTGCAACATGGACGATAAATAGTTTAGACTAGAAGAGAATAGAAGCTTTAGAAATGTGGTGCTACAGAAGAATGCTGAAGATTAGATGGGTAGATCACATAACTAATGAGGAAGTATTGAATAGGATTGGGGAGAAGAGAAGTTTGTGGCACAACTTGACCAGAAGAAGGGATCGGTTTGTAGGACATGTTCTGAGGCATCAAGGGATCACCAATTTAGTACTGGAGGGCAGCGTGGAGGGTAAAAATCGTAGAGGGAGACCAAGAGTTGAATACACTAAGCAGATTCAGAAGGATGTAGGCTGCAGTAGGTACTGGGAGATGAAGAAGCTTGCACAGGATAGAGTAGCATGGAGAGCTGCATCAAACCAGTCTCAGGACTGAAGACCGCAACAACAACAACATAACGACTGGTACTGCTTCCCTTGGCATTGTAAATGAAACACCTCATACACAATACTGTTGCGGTTTACGACACAGTTTCCATTCGCTGCATCCAAGTGATGCATATTTGTTCTGCTTAGTGGAATATTTATTTGGGACTCATCACACTAGTTATAACTTTGCGGCTGTCGTCTGTATCTTTTTTTCCGGCCGTGTCAGTCTACAACTGTATGGTGTAAAAGTCGCTGTTTAATCTGGGTAAGTGGGATACAGGTATTGGATGCTAAGCCAAGAGGCGTGCTTGGCTAGCTCAGTTGGTAAGAATATTGTACGAGATAGGCAAACATTCATCTTAGTATTTCACCACCAAGGGCGCCCCTACCTAAGTGCACCCCCCCCCCCCCCCCGCCCCTTCCAGCTCGCAAGGAAAGGAAAAAACTAGTGTATTCAGTTGTTTTCCTTTCAAGAAAAAGATTTAGAGGTCAGTATCACAAAGGTTTTTAAAATTGTCGGGTGTGAAAATTTTTATGGCTGCGTATAAGTTGCCGTTCGTCATTCAAAGTATTGTATGGGCGCCCTTGCTCACCACATAGGATTAATCCGACAGGCAAATTCACCAGAGCGCAGTGGCAGCTCGTGACTGAGAATTTGGTTGAAGAGCCAGCAGGAAAGAAAAATATACCTGTAATAAAAGGTATTAAAGGTTGAACTTACCTATTTGTTATACCCTAAACCAATTCTTCCGCTCTTTAAGACTGGAAGCTTGTCGGTGATGTCTTCATAGAATGGCTGAGTTTTTATTAACTGCTCTAGAAGTTGACTCTGAATTGAAATATTCGCTAAAGCAGACTCTATCCAGACACTGCATTCCTCAAGTATGTTTATATACGTTTCAGGTAAGAAAAGCTTCATTCCACAGATCCTTTAGTAGAGAGATGGACAGAATAAGGGAGAACAGTTTACAAGTATCCGTAAAAGTGTCCTTATCCTCTTTCCGGTGGAAATTTGTCTGTACTTCTCGTCGGAGTACAATATAGAGACTTTATTCCTTAAACACTGTGTCTTGGAGACATCTAAACAAATTTTCCAAGTTTTCAACTTCAATAGAAAGAAATGTGTGGAATTCTTCAAATTTTGTAGTATCGGTTAGGCAAACAAGTGAATTTTTTCACAATTGCGAAATCTCTCATCAGTCACTATCAAAACTTGATCGAAAATTACGCAATACACGGCTAGATAGTTTTAAACACATAAACCATGAGAGAAGGAACTGTACTCTCCTGAGAGGCGCGTATTTGTCATTTTGCTAACCATTTGGAAGATAATTAAAAATACTGTTCTTTCTTCTTGTTTCTTAGCATATCACAAGTAGTCCTTACTTTAGACGTGCAGCAGTTAATGAACTCTTCTGCAAAACATCAAACATAGTATTAGTCAAACAAAATATGTCATAAAATACTATTGCCAGAGATATAAATTCAAGGTTGTTCATGTCGTTCTCAGACCATGATCGTTTGAAACTACGATAGTAGCAATTAGCCGAATGTTTGACTTCTTGCCTACTAAATATTTGTAAAGATTCAGTTGGGCACCCTCATTTTAAAATTTCCTTATGTCAAGCTCTTAACGTGAAGAGGATGTTTCTTTTATTTTATTTTTATTTACACATCAAGTCCCGTTGAATCAAATTGAGGAGCAACTTTCCAAGGTCATGGAACGTGTCAGTACATGAAATTACAACATAAAAGTAATAATAGATAAAAATATAATGTTTATAACCCGAAAAAGTCAATTCATAAGTTTAAGTAGAAGCAATCAACAATAGAGCAAGAATCAGCTTTCTTTTTTAAGGAACTCCTCGACAGAATAGGAGAATTTTGATTTGAAAGATGGATGCAGCAGTATACTGCACGCCTTTCTGCACAAGAGTTAAGGAAGTCCGATCCAAATTCGGGTTTGATTTCTGCGGAGTATTAACTGAGTGAAAGCTGCTTATTCTTGGGAATAAGCTAATATTGTTAACAAGAAATGACAGTAAGAAATATATATATTGAGAGGTAAATGTTAAAACACCCAGACTCGTGAACGGGGGTCGACAAGAGGTTCGTGGACCACTTATTGCCCGCGGCCCCCTTTACTGAGCCAAAAATATCGTTTTAGAATGGGAAGAGCTACTCCAGAATATAATACCATACGGCTAAGCCAATGAAAAAAAGCAAAGTAGACTAATTTTCGTGTCGAAAGATCACTCACTTCAGGTACCGTTCGAATAGTAAAAATAACAGCATTAAGTCTCTGAACAAGATCCTGAACGTGGGCTATCTGAACACCTAGAAATTTGAACTGTTCAGTTTCACTAATCATATGCCCATTCTGTGAAATTAAAACCACAGGTTTTGTTGAATTGTGTGTTAGAAACTGTAAAAAACGAGTCTTATTGTGATTTAGTATTAGTTTATTTTCTACAAGCTATGAACTTACGTCATGAACTGCACTATTTGAAACCAAGCCAGTGTTGCACACAACTTTCTTCACTACTACTGTCATCAACAAACAGAAATATTTTAGAGTTACCATAATACTAGAGGGCATATCTTTTATATAAATAAGGAACAGGGGTGGCCCCAACACTGATCCCTGTGGCACCCCCCCATTTGACTGTAGCCCACTCAGACCCCACATGACAACCATTCTCAACATTGTCAACAATGACGTTTTGCTGTCTGTTGCTAAAGTAAGAGGTGAACCAATTCTGAGCTACTCCCCGTATTCCATAACGGTCCAACTTCTGGAGCAATATTTTGTGATCAGCACAATCAAACGCCTTAGTTAAATCAAAAAATATGCCTAGCGTTCGAAACCCATCCAGTATCTCACAGACCAAAAGAGAATATAGCATTTTCAGTTGTTAAGCGACTTGTAAAGCCCAACTGTATATTTGATACCAAATCTGTGATATAAAATGATCAATTATCCTTACATACACAGCCTTTTCAATAACTTTAGCAAACAATGATGGCATACAAATAGGTCTAAAATTGTCTACATTAGCCCTTTCACACTTTTTATAAAGCGGCTTCACTACTGAGTACTTTAATCGTTCATGAAACTGAGCATTACTAAAGGAAAAATTACAAATATGACTAAGTACAGGGGTAACAAGTGCAGCACAGTACTTTAATATTCTTCTAGGCACTCTATCATAACGATGAGAGTACTTAGTCTTCAGTGATTTAATTATTGACTCAATCTCCCCCTTGTGTGTATCACAGAGGAGCATTTCAGACATCAATCTCGGAAAGGCATTTGCGAAGAGAGTTATATGTTTCCCTGTAGAAGCTAAATCTTTATTTAATTCACCAGCATTGCTCAGAAAATGATTGTTAAATACTGTACATATAGCGGATTTATCAGTAACAGAAATATTTTTACTGCGAACTGACGTTATATCGTCGACCCTGTGCTGCTAACCAGACACTTCCTTCACAACTGACCATATGGTTTTAATTTTATCCTGTGAATTAGCTATTCTGTTTGCATACCACATACTCTTGTTTTCCTAATAACACTTTTAAGCATCTTGCAAGACTGTTTGTAATGGGCTACTGTAGCTTGATTGTGACTACTTCTAACATTTTTATATAATTCCCGCTTTGTTTTACATGATATCCTTATCCCACAAGTCAGCCACCCGGTCTGCTCATTGCTGCTGGTACCCCGCTTACAACGTTGTAATGGAGAGCAACTCTCAAAGAGCATGAAAAATGTGTTAAGGAAAGCATTATAGCAGGCCGCGGTGGCCGAGCGGTTCTAGGCGCTTGAGTCCGGAACCGAGCGACTGCTACGGTCGCAGGTTCGAATCCTGCCTCGGGCATGGATGTGTGTGATGTCCCTAGGTTAGTTAGGTTTAAGTAGTTCTAAGTTCTAGGAGACTGATGACCTCAGATGTTAAGTTCCATAGTGCTCAGAGCCATTTGAACCATTTTTGAAAGCATTACATTTATCATCTATGTTATCGGTACTATAAACCTCCTGCTACTCTTGTTCCTTGACAAGGTTTAAAAAAACTCTCTATTGCTGTTGAATTTACTTTTATACATAGATTTTAATTACATGTGACATTTGTTTTACTACAACAGCCTTTTAGTGTTAAAATTTGTGCATCATGGTCTGGAAGGTCATTCACGCTTTTACTAACAGAATGCCCATCTAGTAATGAAGAATGAATAAAAATATTGTCTATGGCTGTGCTACAGCTCCCATGCACCCTAGTTGGAAAAAACACTATCTGCTTCAGATCATATGAAATTAGGAGAACTATCAACATTCATTTTCTTGCAGCATAATACACAAAATTAATATTGAAGTCACCACATATAACTAATTTCTTGTGCTTCCTACAAAGTGTATCACGAGCCCTCTCTAGCCTGAGCAGAAGTGCTGCGAAGTCAGAGCTAGGAGACCCATAAACAACAACAATTAGAAGTTTAGTTTCAGTGAATTCAACTGCCCCTGCACAACATTCAAATACATGTTCAGTGCAGTGTCGTGATGGGTCTATGGACTCAAATGGAATACTGTTTTTTGCGTACATAGCCACTCCCCCATCCCGCAAGGAACAAATTCCTTGAAAAACAGCCAAGTAATATGTACCGTGGTAAAGCAGGCTTCTGAATTGTCAAATTACCGGGTGTTTCTAAATGAATATCGGGGTTTTAACGCTTTATTATATTAAACTGACAGTTATAAATGATACGCCAAATGCAAGAGCAACTCAAACAGTTTTATCAAGAACCTTATAAGTGCTCAATGTGAGCACCATTTGTCACACGGCACACATCAAGTCTATAACCGAGTTCTTCCCAAACGTTGATAAGTGTGTCTTCAGTGATTGTAGCAACAGCTGCTTCAATCCGGTTCCTTAATTCAGGGAAGTCTGCTGGTAGCGGAGGCACGTACACAAGATCCTTGATGAAGCTCCAAAGGAAAAAATCGCATGGCGTTAGGTTCTGCGAACGTGGAGGCCATGGAAAGCAAGCCCTCTCATTGGGTCCCTTGTGCCCTACCCAGACTTGATGTGTGTCGTGTGACAAATGGTGCTCACATTGAACATTTATAAGGTTCTTGGTAAAACTGCTTGAGTTGGTCTTTCATTTGACAAATGATTTATAACTGTAAGTGTAATGTACTAAATATTATAAAGCGTTAAAACACCGATATTCATTTATAAACACCCTGTATTTACGTGGTACTCCGACATACCAATAATTTCTAATAAAATACACACTATATCATAAGCAGAATTCTCAGGGAAAACATATAGCACTGAACAAACTACAGATGGAAGTGTGCTCCACGCACACAACGACTGTTTCATAATATGGAACTGCTGTAGCCGGGAATAAAGTGCCGCGCACCGCATGCCCACTCCACAGACAAACTCAAGCAGCTGAAGTCACGGCTGCTGTGGCAACCATACAGAAATTCTCGGCCTGTGGCTCCACCCACTAGGTTGAGCTGCTATACAGGAAGGACATTTCACCTCGCCAGGACAGAATCGCACTCTTGCTGCTACAAGAGAGTCCCGCGCTGTGCCGAACAGGGAAATATGTTTGGAGTAAGAACGCGCATACATGGTAAGATAAACAAACTTTTTAAAGCGTGGCAAGATACAAATATTGGTGAAGTGCCACATTCACGTAGTAGCCCTGAAGAGCCGCTCCTGTTAGAGTGGATAATCCTGAGCAGCGAGAAATTCTTTCTCGAAAAATACCTTCCCCTAAACTCTTCCTCCCAGGAGTGCTAACACCACAACGTAGAGGAAACGGCTCTGTTCATTTTGGAGAGTATAACGTTTTCTTTTTTGGGCTGGCGGAAGGGCTTTCTTATGACAGATTAAGGATGACCTGGCACTACTTTAAAAAGAAGGTGCCAGTGAAGTAACCACATAATCTTGGAACAATACGGCTACAGAGGAAAAAAAGGTTTGTAATTATATCTTTGAAACATAAAAAATCCCCAAGCACCATGATGTGCTACAAGATGGGATCCGGTTCTCTCCACCAACGAGTGCAGTACTTAGCTGATGCTGATGATCATCACAGGCGGCCATATACGAAAGATGTGTCTCTATATTGGACTTTCACGGATTCAGCTGCGTGGCGCGGTCAGACGGGTTGTGGACCGATATCATACGCGGATGTCATGTGTCTCTCATAGTTCTAAGGATAATTTCAGGGATGTGCTGTAGTGGCAAACGATTCTCCAACCTGCCGAAGCCTATTTCATAATGCTCATTGTTTCATTCTCAGCTCACCTTGGATCGAAGCCCACACGTTCGCAGACACAGAGGTTTGACAAAAATATGGAAACACCGCGAGAAATGCGTGTCTGAACATATATGCAGAAGCCAGTCAAGCCTGCAGGTCGCACTGTTGTGTCTGACCACAAACAGCGCCTGCACGAAGTCCTCGATACGTTGCAAGTGTCAGTCGGGTCAGAACAGTGTCCTATGTAGTTGTCAGTGCATTATGTCCGAGCGAAGTGCATTCAAATGAGGGGAAATCGTTAGTGCTCGTATCGTGAGTACCTCCGTAGCCGAGGTAGCCGAAGTGTTTCGTGTTTCAAGAGGCACCGTATCGATGATTTATACCGTATGCAGGTAACGCTGGCTCACAACGTGGACGAAAGAGTGTGTTGACTGATCGTGACGGAGGGTCATTAAAAAGTGTTATGACGACAGCTGCAAAAGTCACTGCAGAACTGAACGTCGCACTACCGCACTCCGTCAGCACCTAAACAACATGCAGGGAGCTCCATAAGAAGGGAACTGAAGTGCGAAGTGGAATTTCAAAAACGACTCGTCAGCATTGAAAATGCCCGTGACACGAAAATGTGGTGCCGAAGCTATAAAACCTGGGCTAAAGAAGGAAATAATTTGTCGGATGAGTCTTACGTCACACTGTTTCCAAATTCTAGCCGAGTTTACATCCGAAGAGTGGAACGTGGCGAAAGTTTGCTGATGATCTGCGCAGCCATAGCGTCGATTCCATCTTTTTGTCCACCTCTTGTATGCAGTTCGTGCAGAATTTTCTTTGAATATTTTCTGACTAAGCACAGTGTCAAAGTGTGTGAAGTGGTCCCGTGGTCAAAATTACGAATGACGAAGAAAATGCATACTGTTTTACATTGTGAGTATAATTGCAATATCTCAGGTTTTTTCGTCGCAATTCATGATTCGTTTTCGGGCGGTCAGCAACGTTGTCGCTTCCATTCAACTTGTCTGAACACCCGAGAACACACAATTACATTTTTATGTGTAAAACGAAATTTTCTAAACAGAAAATTTTTATACTGATAATACACACGATTTATACGTAAGAGAAACGGTATAAAGTGAATTTCTAGAAAGGCATTATTTCGCTATAACCAAATAGTACTCGCTTTTTTAAAACCGACAAAGTACGGTCGATTCCTGGACACGAAGGGCCACTCTGTTAGCCTTCAAAATATTTATGGACGAGATATTACAAAATCCAACCGCTTCTTGTGCGATACGGTAAGAGCCTCTTAGTTTAATCATATCGGGGCAGCTACAGGGAACAAACTTTTATTGCACATGTACTATTACAGTGACTAATTGAGCAGGAAAGCTGATCAATGTTTTTATTGACTGACCACTTTGGGCACATCATCTTTAACCTTCCTCCTTCTCAGATCATCCTTTCAGTGGAGACTGCAGCCCCATGACACAGTGATGTCAGAATGTTTAAGATCCTTCCTCCATATGTATCCTGAACCTTTTCACATTCCATTAGTAGTGAAAATGAGTTTCTCGGTGAGGTTTTTCTATATCTGTCCCGTTTTTTGTTGCCGCATTTGTAGGAGGACAGAAGGTGACAGTTAAAGGAAAGACTGTTGAGTTCCCTGTGGGAGACTTCGTAGTTTGCTCCTGCAAAGCGAGTCTTCTTCGAACATGTATATAAGCACTAGTTAAGCGTTGTGAAATAGCATCGAAACATATATCTCGTTAAAATGTGGCAATTTACCGTGCATGAATGACCACGCCTACCCCCATGAACCATGGACCTTGCCGTTGGTGGGGAGAATTTCGTGCCTCAATGATACAGATAGCCGTACCGTAGGTGCAACCACAACGGAGGGGTATCTGTTGAGAGGCCAGATAAACGTGTGGTTCCTGAAGAGAGGCAGCAGCCTTTCCAATAGTTGCAGGGGCAACAGTCTGGATGATTGACTGATCTGGCCTTGTAACACTAACCAAAACGGCCTTGCTGTGCTGGTACTGCGAACGGCTGAAAGCAAGGGGAAACTACGGCCGTAATTTTTCCCGAGGGCATGCAGCTTTACTGTATGGTTAAATGATGATGGCGTCCTCTTGGGTAAAACATTCCGGAGGTAAAATAGTCCCCCATTCGGATCTCCGGGCGGGGACTACTCGAGAGGATGTCGTTATCAGGAGAAAGAAAATTGGCGTTCTACGGATCGGAGCGTGGAATGTCAGATCCCTTAATCGGGCAGATAGGTTAGAAAATTTAAAAAGGGAAATGGATAGGTTAGAGTTAGATATAGTGGGAATTAGTGAAGTTCGGTGGCAGGAGGAACAAGACTTCTGGTCAGGTGACTACAGGGTTATAAACACAAAATGAAATAGGGGTAACGCAGGAGTAGGTTTAATAATGAATAGGAAAATAGGAATGCGGGTAAGCTACTACAAACAGCATAGTGAACGCATTTTTGTGGCCAAGATAGATACGAAGCCCACGCCTACCACAGTAGTACAAGTTTATATGACAACTAGCTCTGCAGATGACGAAGAAATTGAAGAAATGTATGATGAGATAAAAGAAATTATTCAGATAGTGAAGGGAGCTGAAAATTTAATAGTCATGGGTGATTGGAATTCGTCAGTAGGAAAAGGGAGAGAAGGAAACGTAGTAGGTGAATATGGATTGGGGGTAAGAAACGAAAGAGGAAGCCGCCTGGTAGAATTTTGCACAGAGCACAACCTAATCATAGCTAACACTTGGTTCAAGAATCATAAAAGAAGATTGTATACATGGAAGAAGCCTGGAGATACTGACAGGTTTCAGATAGATTATATAATGGTAAGACAGAGATTTAGGAACCAGATTTTAAATTGTAAGACATTTCCAGGGGCAGATGTGGACTCTGACCACAATCTATTGGTTATGAACTGTAGATTAAAACTGAAGAAACTGCAAAAAGGTGGGATTTAAGCAGATGGCACCTGGATAAACTGAAAGAACCAGAGGTTGTACAGAGTTTCAGGGAGAGCATAAGGGAACAATTGACAGGAATGGGGGAAAGAAATACAGTAGAAGAAGAATGGGTAGCTTTGAGGAATGAAATAGTGAAGGCAGCAGAGGATCAAGTAGGTAAAAAGACGAGGGCTGGTAGAAATCCTTGGGTAACAGAAGAAATATTGAATTTAATTGATGAAGGGAGAAAATATAAAAATGCAATAAATGAAGCAGGCAAAAAGGAATACAAACGTCTCAAAAATCAGATCGACAGGAAGTGCAAAATGCCTAAGCAGGGATGCCTAGAGGACAAATGTAAAGATGGTTGGTTTGTGTGATTAAAGGGACCAGACTGCTACGGTCATCGGTCCCAAATGTAAAGATGTAGAGGCTTATCTCACTAGCGGTAAGATAGATACTGCCGACAGGAAAATTATAGACCTTTGGAGAAAAGAGAGCCACTTGTATGAATATCAAGAGCTCAGATGGAAACCCAGTTCTAAGCAAAGAAGGGAAAGCAGAAAGGTGGAAGGAGTATATAGAGGGTCTATACAAGGGCGATGTTCTTGAGGACAATATTATGGAAATGGAACAGGATGTAGATGAAGATGAAATGGGAGATATGATACTGCGTGAAGAGTTCGACAGAGCACTGAAAGACCTGAGTCACAACAAAGCTCCGGGAGTAGACAACATCCCATTAGAACTACTGACAGCCTTGGGAGAGCCAG
This sequence comes from Schistocerca americana, assembly GCF_021461395.2. NCBI lineage: Eukaryota > Metazoa > Arthropoda > Insecta > Orthoptera > Acrididae > Schistocerca > Schistocerca americana. The sequence continues at coordinate 417,206,150 of NC_060120.1, forward strand.
TCCTGACAAAACTCTACCATCTGGTGAGCAAGATGTATGAGACAGGCGAAATACCTTCAGACTTCAAGAAGAATATAATAATTCCAATCCCAAAGAAAGCAGGTGTTGACAGATGTGAAAATTACCAAACTATCAGTTTAATAAGTCACGGCTGCAAAATACTAACACGAATTCTTTACAGACGAATGGAAAAACTGGTAGAAGCCGACCTCGGGGAAGATCAGTTTGGATTCCGTAGAAATATTGGAACACGTGAGGCAATATTGACCCTACGACTTATCTTAGAAGCTTCACGATAATGGATGACAGCCAAAAACAGTTGCAGGATAAAAATTTATTAAAATTCTGGACCAAGGTTTCGGTACATATAAATATACCTTCATCAGAAGTAAAAAATCCTGAACAGGAAGACACTTTCATTAGAAAAGCCTTAGAATCGGAAGTGAGAAACACAAAAGCTTAAGTAATAGTGAAATTACCAGAGTAATACAGGCATAAAATCTTTAGTTACTTACTAAAATTACATCATGCAATGGAGTTTAATAAAACAATTGTGCCAAAGGCGTCGTCAATAATTAAGACATCTTCTCCATTTGTACAACATGATTATAGGCACAGGGTCAAAGCGAATAGTTTAGCACCATTACTTCGCCTATGAACTATCGAGACAAGAGTGTGAAAGCACTAGGGCAGATGGTTAAGGAAAGGCAAACCTACATTCCTAGCATTTGTAGACATAGAGAAAGCTTTTGACAATGTTGATTGGAATACTCTCTTTCAAATTCTGAAGGTGGCAGGGGTAAAATACAGGGAACTAAAGGCTATTTACAATTTGTACAGAAACCAGATGGCAGTTATAAGAGTCGAGGGACATGAAAGGGAAGCAGTGGTTGGGAAGGGAGTGAGACAGGGTTGTAGCCTCTCCCCGATGTTGTTCAATCTGTATATTGAACAAGCAGTAAAGGAAACAAAAGAAAAATTCCGAGTAGGTATTAAAATCCATGGAGAAGAAATAAAAACATTAAGGTTCGCCGATGACATTGTAATTCTGTCAGAGACAGCAAAGGACTTGGAAGAGCAGTTGAACGGAATGGACAGTGTCTTGAAAGGAGGATATAAGATGAACATCAACAAAAGCAAAACAAGGATAATGGAATGTAGTCGAATTAAGTCGGGTGATGCTGAGGGAATTAGATTAGGAAATGAGACACTTAAAGTAGTAAAGGAGTTTTGCTATTTGGGGAGCAAAAAACTGATGATGGTCGAAGTAGAGAGGATATAAAATGTAGACTGGCAATGGCAAGGAAAGCGTTTCTGAAGAAGAGAAATTTGTTAACAGCGAGTGTAGGTTTAAGTGTCAGGAAGTCGTTTCTGAAAGTATTTGTATGGAGTGTGTAGTGTTGGCAGAAAAGCCAACACTGTTTTTCTAGAGGAGACCGAAATGCACGCGTTTAATTACACGCTGACTGGCGTGAGGTCTGGAACAGGACAATATCTTGAGAATTGCAAATAAAGTAAGTAGTTGATATAATACTTAACTTTAATCCACAATTTTATAGAACATCGCTCTTGATGATACATGCTTCACATAATAATTATCAATTGAATACGGCGCCTTGCTAGGTCGTAGCAAATGTAGCTGAAGGCTATGCTAACTATCGTCTCGGCAAATGAGAGCGTATTTGTCAGTGAACCATTGCTATGAACGTCGGCTGTACAACTGGGGCGAGTGCCAGGACGTCTCTCTAGTCCTGCCGTGTGGTGGCGCTCGGTCTGCTATCACTGACAGTGGCGACACGCGGGTCCGACGTATACTAATGGACCGCGGCCGATTTGTAGGCTACCACCTAGCAAGTGTGGTGTCTGGCGCTGACACCACAGAGTGTAGCCATGTATGGAAGTGAAACATGGACGATAAATAGTTTGGACAAGAAGAGAATAGAAGCTTTCGAAATGTGGTGCTACAGAAGAATGCTGAAGATTAAATGGGTAGATCACATAACTAATGAGGAAGTATTGAATAGGATTGGGGAGAGAAGTTTGTGGCACAACTTGACTAGAAGAAGGGATCGGTTTGTAGGACATGTTCTGAGGCATCAAGGGATCACCAGTTTAGTATTGGAGGGCAGCGTGGAGGGTAAAAATCGTAGAGGGAGACCAAGAGATGAATACACTAAGCAGATTCAGAAGGATATAGGTTGCAGTAGGTACTGGGAGATGAAGAAGCTTGCACAGGATAGAGTAGCATGGAGAGCTGCATCAAACCAGTCTCAGGACTGAAGACCACAACAGCAACAACGAATGACCACGCTTCAGATAAGCAACAGTTTTAAGAACTTCATTCGATAGCTAAGAATATGAGGTGCACGGGCAGCATTTTTAATTAAGAGAGCGTCGGTTAGAATGCAGCAGGATATCACACAGACCGACAGCCCAGAACGGAGATAGCGTGCCGAAGGGTTACGATAAGAGCAGAGTCGGGCAAGAACGTGAAGGCAGAAGGACACATAAAAGCTAGGGGTAGCTGAGAGAAACGACGAGATGGAGAACGCGGACTGGTCCGACCAGAGGCTGCAGAAGGGTAAAAAAGCAGTTCGTTTGAAAAAACTTAGATTAGACTAGAGGACCAGAATAAAATTGGCAGAAGAGTGTAAGTCAAAAGTGTATATGCGCAGAAAGCAACAGGGAGAGTATAAGATAAATTGTTTCTGTGTTAAGGGAAAAGATGGTGGTGGATGTAATATGCGGTTTATTGGGGAAGAAGGGCGCACAGCACGCCATTGTTGAGGACTAGCTGTTCGACCGCGGAGCAGTACGTATGGCCGGCAGTTGCGCTTCCGCAAGGTTACAAACTAAGCTTCGCTTTTTGGCTAAATCTGAATAAGACCGTGACAAAGTAGCGTTCGCGTAGGAGGCGAAGATATTTTGACCTTGAATGAATGTTTACCTTAATATGTGACAATTACTGAAGCATAGACGCAAATAGGTAATTGAGCAAAGCATATTGCGTGCAACAACACGACGCCCTTTTTATTGCTCATGGAAACCACACATTGCATGTTGTACCACCACACAGCAAGACCTTCAGAAGGGGGGTTGTCCAGAATTCTGTACACACCGGTACCTCTAATACCCAGTAGCACGTCCTCATGCATTGATGCATGCCTGTATTCGTCGTGGCATACTATCCACAATGAAACTTCCTGGCAGATTAAAACTGTGTGCCCGACCGAGACTCGAACTCGGGACCTTTGCCTTTCGCGGGCAAGTGCTCTACCAACTGAGCTACCGAAGCACGACTCACGTCCGGGTCTCACAGCTTTACTTCTGCCAGTAAAGCTGTGAGTACCGGACGTGAGTCGTGCTTCGGTAGCTCAGTTGGTAGAGCACTTGCCCGCGAAAGGCAAAGGTCCCGAGTTCGAGTCTCGGTCGGGCACACAGTTTTAATCTGCCAGGAAGTTTCATATCAGCGCACACTCCGCTGCAGAGTGAAAATCTCATTCTGGATACTATCCACAAGTTCATCAAGGCACTGTTAGTCCAGACTGCCCCACTCCTCAACGGTCCCTCGGAGTGGCTGGTGGGTCACGTCGTCCGTAAACAGCCCTTTTCAGTCTATTCCAGGCATGTTCGATAGGGTTCATGACTGGAGAACATGCAGGCAGTTCTAGTCGAGCGAAATCGTTATCCTGAAGGAAGTCATTCACAACATGTGTCCGATGAGGACACGAGTTGTCGTTCATGAAGACGAAGGCCTCGCCAATATGCTGCCGATATGGTTGCACTGTCGGTTAGAGGATGGCATTCACGTATCATACAGCTGTTACGGCTCCTTCCATGACCACCAGCGGCGTTCGTCGGCCCCACAAAATGCCACTCCAAAACAGCAGGGAACCTCCACCTTGCTGCACTCGCTGGACAGTGTGTCTAAGGCGTTCAGCCTGACCGGGTTGCCTCCAAACATGTCTCCGAGGATTGTCTGGTTGAAGGCATAAGCGACACTCATCGGGGAAGAGAAAGTGATGGCAATCCTAAGTGGTGCATTCGGCATGTTGTTGGGCCCATCTGTACCGCGCTGCAAGGTGTCGTGCAAAGAAGGACTTCGCCATGGACGTCGAGAGTGAAGTTGCGCATCATGCAGCCTATTGCGCACAGTTTGAGTCGTAACACGACTTCCTTTAGCTGCACAAAAAGTATTATTCAACATGGTGGCGTTGCTGTCAGGGTTCCTCCGAGCCATAATTCGTAGGTTGCGGTCATACACTGCAGTAGTAGCCCTTTGGTGGCCTGAACGAGGCATGTCATCGACAGTTCCTGTCTCTCTGTGTCTCCTACGTGTCCGAACAACATCGCTTTGGTTCACTCCGAGACGCCTGGACACTTCCCTTGTTGAGAGCCCTTCCTGGCACAAAGTGACAATTCGGACGCGATCGAACCGTGGTATTGACCGTCTACGCATGGTTGAACTACAGACAAACGAGCCGTATACCTCCTTCCTGGTGGAATGACTGGAACTAATAGGCTGTCGGACACCCTCCGTCTAATAGGCGCATGGTTGTTTACATCTTTGGGCGGGTTTATTGACATCTCTGAACAGTCCAAGGGGCTGTGACTGTGATACAATATCCACAGTTAACGTCTATCTTCAGGAGTTCTGGGAACCGGGGTGACGCAAAACTTTTTTTGATATGTGTATTTTTACGAGAAACCACAACTGGCGACGCCGGCTTGATACTGAGCACCTACACAAGACTTACTACAATCATTATTTTAATTTCACTGTGACAATTTAAATACGTATTTTGAATGGCAGACTCATCATCGAACGATACCGTTATGGAAATATCGCGTGTGGTATTGAAAATATCACCTTTCTGTTTTTTCCAAGCGGCGTCCCAATTTATTACCGCAAATATTAGCAACGAGATGACGTAGTGTCGTTACGTTTTGGGATCGCTTGACAGCGAAGTTGCTGAGCCAATGTGAGATTTCATGTCCTAACCATTATCAGCTTCTCCATATACAGGCTTAAAACAACGTTTTACATCAGAATTCGAAGACTCAGAATTACTCAAAGTGACTTCTTCAACGACTACGAACGAATGCCCGATCTTTAGTAGCAGCTAGTCAAGATGTAAATCTTGAAGCAGTTGCTTCTATGGCGAACAAAATCGTAGAGATTACGACGCCCAGTTAATTTGCATACAGTTTGGAAACAGTTTCGTTTCCATCTCAAGGTGTCTGACTTTCTCATCTGGAAATATAGCTCTTGTTACTAACGACCCAGATTGAGAAACTATGAACTTTGACACGATCGAGAAGCAGAGAAATTGCCACGGCATGCGGAGAAACATCCTGTGCTCTGGTATAACTATAAATTGAATCAGAACGCGAACAAATGCACAACCCCTCGTTCATTTATTTCTCAACAGTCCGCGAACGCTCAAGCGGAAAACTACTACGCTACTCACTTGGCGCGGCACAGAGTGAAGAGCTAAGTCATCTCGCAGCTTGTTCATAACGGATCACGAAACACACCGATTACTGGTCGATTACGGAGCAGATGTTTCCGTATTGCCAGCAATAGTGTTAGATTACAAAAATGTTCATAGAAGGCAACTCTACGCTGCAAACGGTTCCGTGATACACGCGTATGGTGAAAGATTACTGAAACTGGAAATAGGATCTCGACGAAGATTTCCGTGGCCATTTCTTCTTGCAGATATTCGGTAGCCTTTACTGGTGCCTATTTCTTGAGCCATTATGTTCTGTTGCTTGATAAGTCAATAAAGAGGAACTTTAATCGCTAGTACAGTCTCTTTAGATATACTTACTGACAATTTAGTGTCTTTGATTGAACCACAACATAGATATCGAGACTTGCTAAAGTGATATTCTAAGGTTGCCACGGATTTTCATGACTTTAATCTGCAACGCACAATCACAGCAGGACCTCCAGTGCGTGCACGAGCCAGGCGCTTGTCACAAAAATTAGCGGAAGCAAAACTTGAATATAAGGAGATGAGGGCCTTGACGTAAGTCACCCTTCTAAAAGCTGCTGTTCTAGGCCTCTCCATCTCGTTCGAAAGAAAGGTGGAACCTGGCGCCCCTGTGGAGATTACAGAGTTTTAAAAGTTGCCAAAGTGGCAGACCGCTATCCAGTACAGCATTTTCGAGACTTCAATTGTCAGCTCTCCAACAGAAAGATATTCTCTAAGACTTGTCTTATCCAAGCTTATCATCACATTCCTGTTGCGTTAGAAGATGTGCCTAAACCAACTGTAATAACGCCATTTGAACTCTGAAGATGCCATCTGGTCTACGCAATGCAGCACAAACATTCCAGCGATTTACTAATAGCATTTTGAACGATCTGCCATTTTTGTATTCCTATTTAGACGGTATTCGTATTGCTTTCGCGTCAGATGAAGAACATACAATACATTGCAACGTCATCTTCAATGGCTGGATAAATATTATCTGAATATTAACTTGGGAAACTTTTTGGAGGGAAAGAGATATCTATTCTGCATTATTGTGTGTCACATCAAGGAATTTAGCCACAGGGAGAAAAAGTGAAAATCCTAAAACAGGAGCAGAACGACGTCGTTTTTTTTAGGACTGATGAATTTCTATAGACATTGCTGCCACATACTGCAGAAATCCAACAACCGTTCTTTAGCTTGTTCAAAAACACCAAGAGAAGGGACTGGAGAAACTGACAAATCATTCAAGAAATTAAAAGAACTAGCTAATGCAGTTCAACTTGCTCACTCCTCAACAGATCTTAACTTTGATGGTTCATGCTGCAAGTGCTTCTTCACACTATTGCCTTTTTCCCTTCAGGTCTCTGATCGATACACGACGTAACTACGCTCATGTTCAGAAAATAACAGAACACCTTAAACGACTTGAGATAAGACGTTCATATTCACTGGACATGTGTATTAGTATGTTCTGTAGAAATGATTTGCACGCGTCCTGTTGCCTAGTAGGCAAGGGGCCCGCCATGGGCCCTGATCACTTGCTCCATGCGTAATGAATGGCATCGAAGCATATACAGCGCGTATGGCATCCTGTGGTATAGCCGTCCATGCTGCATTCACCTGATTCCAAAGGTCATCTGTGGTGATTGGCATTGGGTCACAGTGTTGGGCCCATCGTTTCGCCATATCTCACATATTTTCGGTTGGCAACGAGTCCGGTGATTTGGCCAGCCAGGGCGAAAGGCTGACATACTGTGACATCAAAAAGGCACATGTTCATGCAGCAACATGTGGTTGTGCATTGTCTTGCTGAAAAATGGGCTGTTGTGCAGAAAGGGTATGGCTATGGGTCGCAGGATGTCTTTCACGTAAGTCACAGTGATCATAGTGCCCTGGACACACATCAACTGTGATTTGTAGTTGTAACCAACAGCACGCCACACCAGAAGACCTTCAGTTGGCTCTGTATGTCTTGTGTGAATGCAGTCACTGTGATGTCGCTCTTCCTGTCTGCGGCCATTATTTTCAAACAAATAGAACCTGGATTCGTCCGAAAATACTATCTGATGCCATCCCTGTTCGCAGTAACGTCGTTCCATACACCACTGCCGTCTAGCAAGTTGCTGTACATTCATCACAGGTAGACGGAGAAGTGGACGACGCACAAGTAAACCATGCCGTAATAAACGGCGATGTACTGTCACCCTGACAGTGTATGTTGTGTTAAGAATGTACCACTGTTTCGCCAGGGTCGAGGAAGACGCTGAGTATGGTGTGTTAAGAATGTTCCATTGTTGCACCAGAGCCGAGGAGGAGACAGACCTGTCCTGGAACGCCATTCGGATGAGATATCGATCTTCTCGGGGGCTGGTATGGATGGTGCAACCTGACCCATCTTGTCGTGTTCTTTCAAACTCACTGATTTGATGGTACGGTTCACGCATACATCTGCGAGGTATCCTGCAAATCTGTTCAAATCACACTGATCGACTACCTTCACTTTGCAGCGACAACGAGGGCCGCAGACACATTTCACTGCTAGTTGGTCTTGCACCGCGACATCGATGTTGTTGACCTTGAACCCGCAGCCCGACTTGGTTCAAATGCTAATCATTACTGTAGAACATACTAATGTACATGTCCTGTGAATATCAACATCCTATCTCTGGTCGTTCAAGTTGTTCCTATTTTTATGAACACGAGTGTATAGTACCTAGAACCGTGAATTGTAGGCAGCACATTCGGCATGCGAACATTTTCGTTATCTTCTGGAAGGCAGAGGAATCACAGTATTCACAGACTACAAGCCACTAACATTTGAGGCCGCAGCTCGTGGTCTAGTGGCTAGCGTTGCTGCATTTGGATTAAGGGTCCCGGGTCGATTCCTGTCAGGGTCGGGGATTTTCTCCGCCCTTGTGTTGTCCTCATCATCTCATCATCATTGGGGAAGTGCCGAGACTGGAAATGGAAAGATTTGGAACTTGTACAGACGTTGATGACCACGGTGTTGACCGCTCCACAGACCAACATCAACATCACTAACATTTGCCTTTAAACAGCGACCAGGAATAACAACACCTAGGCAACTGCGTCATGTGGAATTTCACAGTCATTTCATCACAGATATTCATATCTTCGTGGCGGAGAGCACATTCCTAATGATATATGTTTAAGGGTTGTGGATATCATGTGCCAGCCAGTGTTTAATATGAAGACATTGCAAAGGCACAAATCATTGACCCAGATGTGATCAAAGTGAGGAATTCAGACTCCTGTTCCTTCGTGTTTGCAGCAATATTTTTACGTGATGGATCACAGCTACTTTTTGATAATTCTATAGGTAAACACAGGTCATATGTTCCTGCACCCTATAAACAACAAGTCTTTCATGCACTACATGACTCGGCTCACTCTAGCATCAGAGGCACAAGCAGACATGATTCGCCAGCGCTTCATTTGACTTTCACTGGGACAAGATATAAAGGCGTGGCCAAAAACGTGTGTTCGCTGTCAATGAGCGAAAATTTCAAAACATACAACCAGTGCCTGTGGAGCTTTCAGTGAAGCTGACAGTAACTTCTCGCATATACATGTTAATCGACTGAGGACACTACCTTGCTCTCATGGCATCACCTATCTCTTAACATTGATAGGCAGATTTATACGTCGGCCAGAGGCAGTTCTACTGAAAGACGTCACTACAAATGGTTCAAATGGCTCTGAGCATTATGGGACTTAAATTCTGAGGTCATCAGTCCCCTAGAACTTAGAACTACTTAAACCTAACTAACCTAAGGACATCACACACATCCATGCCCGAGGCAGGATTCGAATCTGCGACCGTAGCGGTCGCGCAGTTCCAGACTCTAGCGCCTAGAACCGCTCGGCCACCCCGACCGACAACATCACTACAGAAAGTGTTGCCAGCACTCTGTTATTGAAATGGGGTGCACATTTTGGAGTCCCAAAAATCACCACCACCAACACAGGACAGCAGTTTGAGTTTCAATTGTTCTGCTACCTCACAAAGACCCTACGTATACACCACATCGAAAATATCCAGCGTCGAATGGCAGAGCTGAACAGTGGCATCACAACATTAAGACAGCATTAAGAGCTCGACTTTCAGATGACTGCGTTGACAACTTCCCAATAATTTTAATGGGTCTTCGTACCTATGTGATTCCAGAATACAACACCATTGATGTAGAACTGACTTATAGTGTGACAATTATACTTCTAACCGATTTCTCAGATCCCACACCAGTGGGGTGTGACATTCCAACTTTATTTTTTACCTTAAATAAGCGCATGGCGTCACTTACACCAATTAATGTTCGACGTCATGACACAAAGTCTGTATTCATCCACCCTGAACTCATGAGCTCTTCACGCGTATTCATAAGACATGACGCTCAAAGAAAACCTCTACAATCTATTCATGACGGACTGTATCTGGTACATTCACGCTGTGAAAACATTTCAGTATTTGAAACACCTCAAGGTGAGAAGACCAACTAAATCGACAGACCTAAGACACTCAGGAGGTTTGTTGACTGGAGCTAGATGTTTACATCGGACTCGCACGGCTGATCTGTAATCCATATTCTTCAGTAGGAGTCTACTGAAGAATATGGATTCCAGATCAGCCGTGCGAGTCCGATGTAAACAACTAGCTCCAGTCAACAAACCTCCTGAGTGACTTCAGCCAATTCAACGAGCTACAGTGCACTTCCAACAGAAACATCCCAGCATTATCACTGGGGAGAGTATAATATGTGGCTGTAAAGGACACAGTGAAATGGTAATTCTCTAAAATTTATAGATAAACATTGGAGTTTGTAACTGTTATTAAGAAGTATTCCTGGAGGTTTCATTTGTGTAGTGCGAAATAGAGAATTGTTTTTTACTAGAAATCACAACGTAATTGGCTTTGATTTCCTGTTTCAAACCTAAACACTATCCACTAGGGCTCAATCTTTTTTTATGAATGAAGAAAAGAAGATTTTTCATCACCTGTGCAAACTATGAATACAATACGAGAACAGAGACTTCAAGAACTTAGTATAGAAAGGAATCAGTTACATGGGTATACATCTATTCAGCAATCTTCCAGAAAATATTTAATGTCCTATGGGCACTGCGCTGGACTTCAGAACTGCATTATAAGACTTTTTAGAGGGCACATGTATTTCTGTTTGTCTATTTGAACACACTGATCTCCAAAACTACTAGACGAATTTTCATGGGGTTTTCACAGGTAATTTGCGTAGAACTGTCATGTCTGTATGTTTGTCATTTGAACATGCTGATCTCGATAACTACTAGACGAATCACTGGGTTTTCACAGGTAGTTTGAGCGTAGCTTAAAGCAATGTATAGGCTTTAATTCATCAAAATCGGAACAGGGAAAAGAAATCGTCTATTCAGCTTAGCAGTTGACTTTGTCAGTTTCCTAGTACAGCAAAGAACCAGTAGATGGAGCTGTGAGTATTTTTAACTCAGTGACAAAAGTATTTTCGGAAGCTTACGTCAGTGACAGAATTAAGTGTCACAGTCTTATCTTTATAAATAAAAATTAACATTGCATTTACTCGGCTAGGGAATACGGATGTACTGATTTCGCTTTGTTTATTAAACGACATTGGTTTACGGCTGTGGACTGGATTTATTTACATTCTTTGCTTTGTGATTCGGGTGCCTACTCATTACATTTTGATTTCGTTTTGTTTACAAATAAAAATGCCTAAGAATGAGCTGAGAATTCAGTTAAGGTCGTGAGGTGCGACTTACTACGGCTGAAGAACATCATAGTGTTACAGCCCCTTCGCTGTTCCTTATCTATATAAACGGTTTGGGAGACAATCTGAGCAGTCGTCTTAGGTTGTTTACAGATGACGCTGTCGTTTATCGACTAATAAAGTCATCAGAAGATAAAAAAAAATTGAAAAACGACGTAGAAAAGCTATCTGAATGGTACGAAAATTGGCAGTTGACCCTAAATAACGAAAAGTGCGAGGTCATCCACATGAGTGCTAAAAGGAATTCGTTAAACTTCGGTTACACGATAAATCAGTCTAATTTAAAAGCAATAAATTCAACTGTCTGTATATTGAGCAAGCAGTAAAGGAAACAAAAGAAAAATTCGGAGTAGGAATTAAAATCCATGGCGCCGGCCGGAGTGGCCGAGCGGTCCTAGGCACTACAGTCTGGAACCGCGCGACCGATACGGTCGCAGGTTCGAATCCTGCCTCGGGCATGGATGTACGTGATGTCCTTAGGTTAGTTAGGTTTAAGTAGTTCTAAGTTCTAGGGGACTGATGACCTGAGAAGTTAAGTCCTATAGTACTCAGAGCCATTTGAACCATTTTGAAAATCCATGGCGAAGCAATAAAAACTTTGAGGTTCGCCGATGACACTGTAATTCAGTCAGAGGCAGCAAAGGACCTGGAAGAGCAGCTGAACGGAATGGACAGTGTCTTGAAAGGAGGATATAAGATGAACACCAATAAAAGCAAAACGAGGGTAATGGAATATAGTCGAATTAAATCGGGTGATGCCGAGGGAATTAGATTTGGAAATGAGACACTTAAAGTAGTAAATGAGTTTTGCTATTTGGGGAGTAAAATAACTGATAATGGTCGAAATAGAGAGGATATAAAATGTAGACTGGCAATGGCAAGGAAAGTGTTTCTGAAGAAGAGAAATTTGTTAACATCGAGTATAGATTTAAGTGTTAGGAAGTCGTTACTGAAAGTATTTGTATGCAGTGTAACCATGTATGGAAGTTAAACGTGGACGATAAATAGTTTAGACAGAAGAGAATAGATGCTTTCAATATGTGGTGCTACAGAAGAATGTTGAAGATTAGATGTGTAGATCACATGACTAATGAGGAGGTATTGAATAGAATTGGGAGAAGAGAAATTTGTGGCACAACTTGACTAGAAGAAGGGATCACTTGGTAGGACATACATATTATGAGGCATCAAGGGATAACCGATTTAGTATTGGAGGGCAGCGTGGAGGGTGAAAATTGTAGAGGGAGACCAAGAGATGAATACACTAAACACATTCAGAAGGATGTAGGCTGCAGTAGGTAATGGGAGATGAAGAAGCTTGCACAGGTTAGAGTGGCATGGAGAGCTGCATCAAAACAGTCTCTGGACTGAAGACCACAACAACAACAACAACAAAATACCTAAGTATTACAATTACGAACAACTTGAATTGGAAGGAACACATAGAAAATGTTGTAGGGAAGGCTAACGAAAGACTGCGTTTTATTGGCAGGACACTTTGAAAATGTAACAGATCTACTAAAGAGACTGCCTACACTACGCTTGTGCGTCATCTTTTAGAATACTGCTGCGTGGCGTGGGATCCTTACCTGATAGGACTGACGGAGTACATCGAAAAAGTTCAAAGAAGGGCAGCACGTTTTGTATTATCGCGAAATATGGGAGAGAGTGACGCAGAAATGATACAGGATTTGGGCTGGGTATCATCAAAAGAAAGGCGTTTTTCGTTGTGACAGAATCTTCTCACGAAATTCCAATCACCAACTTTCTTCCCCGACTGCGAAAATATTTTGTTGATACCGACCTACATAGGGAAAAATGATCACCACGATAAAATAAAGGAAATCAGAGCTCACACGGAAAGATACAGGTGTTCGTTCTTTACGCGCGCTATAAGAGATTGGAATAATAGAGAATTGTGAAGGTGGTTCGATGAACCCTCTGCCAGGCACTTAAATGTGATTTGCGGAGTATCCATGTAGATGTAGATGTAGATGTACTTGCTCTTTGGAAACTCTCTCCAAAAGCAAGGTATGAGGTAACTCTCATCGAGAGCATTATGAATTATCTCCCTTTTCATAACCCTTCACACACACACAGGCTCAAAGTTATGTCTCTCCTTTACTTAACATAACACTATAGAAGTGGGAATTTTGACGGGAAGTGTGATGGGTGAGCAAGATTTTATACACAGAATCAGCTTGTTTCTAAAAAATTACCATTTCGCTTTAAAGCACACGGTTCCCGTGTAAAGTGTCAAACAAATAACACATCTTACATTGAATTCCTGAAACAATTCTGGTTAAATCCATATGCCACACGACACCGTTACGTGAAATGGTACGAATTTTATTGGTATGCAAAACGAATAAATTAGCCAGCATTTCATGAATATAAACCACTAACACACTACGCAAGTAATTTCCCAGATCCGAACTATGAGATACAGTTCTGAGAGAAGGAGAATTTTACAGTGGAACACCTGTCACGCGTTCGGCTAAAAACTTCACAGCGGGGCATCTAGCAGACACAATGAGATGCCGGAGCCACTGCATAGGTCGCTGGCAAAAGCAGCCTTTGTCCCTTCTTTTAATGACGAACCTTCGTAAAACGTTTCTACAGGAACACGGCTGGAGATGGAAGATAAAAGTCAGGAGAAACCCAACTCAAAACATTGGTTACTCACTGTAGCCATCTGTGTTAAAAGCTAACATGAAAGAAAAAGCTGTTTAACTCAGTATTACGTAGCAGAAGTTAAACTCTGCCCTACAGAAGGAACAATGCCTGTGATAGGCTTCAAAAATTCTAGTGGGTGGAATTATAACAAGTACGAATACTCTGATTGACCAGAAAGAAAATATGCGGCCATCAGCTTTGATGTAGGCATATGTGGAGAGAAGAATTCGGTCTTTCTCTTGCATAAAATCGTCGAGTGTTTGACAAAGGCTACTCCAGCCGTGCTGAGACGATTGCGAGAGTCGTTGTGTGAATACTTGTTCACAGGCTCATCTTAACTCATAAGGAGTTAAACTGTAAAATCTCCTAGTATAGAGAATCGCACTGAGCACTGACAATTAACGCTTGCGAGTGATTTGAGGGTAACAACGTACGTGCTATTCCAGCCAAATAGCGTGTACCATGCCAATTAATTTAACTAGGGAACAACTAGGAGTCTCAGTTTCACCAAAGAAGTAGGAAATGTATCTCATTACTCCAAACTTTGTATACAAAGAAGTAAAAAATGCGTATTAAGCATCGGACACAGCTATAAATAAATACCATGGCAACGCCAGGTTTCTCAGCTAGTTTAAAATGTGTATCTTGTTAACTCTGAGAACATAATTTCCATTTGCAAAACGTCCATCACCAAGCTGAAGGAGATGAAATCTGAAATGAAAATGCATGCAGAAGTACACTGCTGTGATGAAAATAAATAAAATAAATGAGTTACTGATTCACTGTATTGACCATAGCTGTTAATGGAAACTGTAAGTTTCCTATTAATGAAGTACACGGCCTGTCTGTTGCTAATTTTTATTTGTTATTGGACATTTCCTCAGCTCATGATGGGTATAACATGTCTTACATGATGTAATTCAAGAATCCAAGTAACTCCTTGTTTTCTGAAGAAGATACCTTTAGCAGTATCGAAACCTGGGTCAAGTCTAAAAATAAACAAAAACTGGTAACTTACTGGCTGTGTAACTGGAGAGTGAGGTACTGATTAATAAAAGACAAAGCAACATGTGGCATGTAAACTTTATGTGGAAGTCAAAAATATTTCATCTACGAGGGTAATCCCAAAAGTAAGGTCTATTTTTTTATAAATACATAGAAGTATTTATTTCTACAATGGTTTACATCAGTTTACAGCTTGAACATTTAGCTTTTATTCGACATAATCACCATTTATGTCGATACATTTTTGTAGACGACATGGCAGTTTTTGTATGCCCATGTCATACCAGCTTGCCGCCATGCTGTTCAGAAAAAGAACCTCTTCTTTCACCCGTCGCCGGAGCTGAATCGCTTTCCGGCGAAATGTTCTTCTAACCTAGGGAATAGGTGATATTCACTGGGCGCCAAGTCAGGACTATACGGTGGGTTTGGTGATTAAGTTCCTCTGACACTGCTTCAGGAGAGCAACGGTTTGCCGAGCGATGTGCGGGCGAGCGTTGTCATGGACAATGTGTACGCCCTTGCTCAACAATCTTCTTCTCCGGTTATGAATCGCCCGTTTGAGTTTTTTCAGAGTCTCACAGTAACTGTCAGCGTTAATTGTGATCCCAGTGGGCATAAAGTCGACCCACAATGCCCCTTTCCGATCCCCAAAAACGGTTGTCTTGACTTTACCGGCAGACTGTGTTTGTTTGAATTCCCGCGGCTTTAGCGAAGAAGGATGCCGCCACTGGCGTGATTGTTACTTGGTCTCAGGTGTAAAGTGGTATGCCCAGGTTTCGTCACCCGTGACAATTGAATACAGAAAGTTGTCCCGTTCGGCTGCAAGATGGTGAACAAATGCGCAGGAGGCATCAACTCGTTGCCGCATGTGGTCCTCAGTCAGCATTCGTAGCACCCATCTTGCGCACACCTTCAAGTAGTTCAATGTTTCCGTTAAAATTCGGTGAGCGGTGCTTCGAGAAACCTCAGGAACCAAAGTGCAAAGATCATCCAGGGTGATCCGCCGATCCTCACGCATGCTTTGCTCAACCTTCAACACTGTCTCCTCAGAAGTTGAGGGTCTCCCGCTCCTTCGTTCGTCGTGAATTTCGGTCCGACCAGCTGCAAACTCTCTACACCACTTAAGAACATTTTTGACATCCATGCACGACTCACCATACACTTCCGTCAATTGTCGATGGCTTTCAATCGGCGCAGTGCCCTCTGCGTTCAAAAACAATAACTGCCGCAATTCGCACTTGGCGGTAACATCCTACGGGACCTCCATTCTCAACGGCTGTCAAGCCAAGACTGAGCACCTGAGAGCGGCGTGCGCATGTTTAGACACAACACGTGAAGCACTCTTCATAACAGTGCGACCAACTGGTACACAAACAGAGTTCTGTACTTCTAAAAAAATAGGAGACCTTACTCTTGGGATTATCCTCGCAGTGTCCAAACGCGTGTCCCGGTAATGATGGCGTATCCACATGTACGTCTACGTCTACATCTACATGACTGTTCTGCAATTCATAGTTAAATGCCCAGCAGAGGATTCATCGAATTACTTTTAGACTATTTCTCTAGCGTTCACTCTCAAACATCGAGTAAGCAAACACTTAAACCTGGCCGTGAGATTTGATTTCTCTTATTTTATTACAATGATAATTTCTTCCTACATAGGCAGGCGTGAACAAAATGTTTTCGCTTTCGGAGGAGAAGGTTGTCGATTGACACCCTGCCCTTAAGTATCATATCTGTGACACACTTTCCCCTATTTTGTGATAATATAAAACTAGGTGCCTTTTTTTGAACTTTTTAGATGTCCTCCGCCAACCCTATCTAACACACACATCAGCACTCCTGCAGAGCACAGGCATGCATACTTTAGGCAGTCTCTTTAGTAGATGTGTTACATTTTTAAGTGTTCTGCCAATGAAACGTAGTCTTTGGCTCGCCTTCCCCACAACATTACTTGTCTGGTGATTCCAATTTGTTTATAATCATAACCCCTAAGGATTTAGTTGAACTGATGCCTTTTGATTTATGTTATTTATTTGTAATCTGAGGTCTAATGACAAGGCATAAATGACATGTAATTTACTCCCGTTACATCGTATAACTTGGCTTCCACATCAGAGTTCTAGTTTGGGACATGACTTGCACTGTCTAGTGTCCAATACCTGCCTACAGTCCACACAGTACGCAGTGAGTGAAAAAAGAATCGGAAAAATATGCTCCAAAGAGAAGAGGCTTCTGTAAGCTCGCAGTACTTAGCAATAGTTCATTGCTATATTCTGCTATTCATCTTGAAGGTTGGACGTCCATATCTTTTTCTGGAAAGCTGGCTGTTTATTCTGCTGTTATGTGCATACACAAACTCTGGATCTGAGATATTATTATCGCGAGTGGTAGCGAGCAAACAGTTGTTGCGGGTCAGGAGAAGGTCACAGCCTGCACTGACGGTCCCAATGGCGCCAGAGGAGATTTTTGTATTAATCGACGACTTTTTGTAATGTGCCTTTTTGCTGCCCGTAGTTGTTACTTGCTTGCTCACTGGAGAGATTTTTTTCAGATTTGTGTATGTGTACATTGAAGTTTATACTCGTGTATTTGTTGTGACCAGATAGGTGATTAAAGACATTGTGGAATAATTAAAGTTCTTTCTAATCAAAGTGTCCAAGGAAAAGAAAGGTCTGAGTAAAGCTTGTCAGTATGTGAATCGTCGATCTTCAGGATATGCTGAATTAAACGATTTTATTTACTCCTTTCATTTTTTTTACCCTGTTAAAGTATTGTTGACTAACCCCTTCTGATAATTTAATTTCTATAAAAAAGAAAAAGGGGGAGTAGTTGCATCGCAGTCAGGTACGACAGACTCGATTTTTCATCTTTTATAGGAAGTGTAATTTACGTTTTTTGTTCTCTATCAGAATACTGACATGCTCGATAGTAGAAAGTTCCAGAAAATGTTTGATTTCTGACATGTCGGGAAAAAGGTTTTCATAAAACAATAGTACAGATACATATCAGATTTTATGTTAACGAAGATAAAGTTTCAGTAGATAGCCTAGAAGTTTTTAGAGAAAAAGTGTTGATAACGATAATATTATTAGAGGTAGAGCTTTACGTATTTCCGTACATCTGTTGCCATAATAATAACAATAATAATAATTTTTGACATAAAACTTTCACCAGGTTAATCATAATAATAATTTTTGATGGTAAGACTTTCGCCTGGCGACCTGTCTGCCAGAATTTCGTTTCGTTGGGTGATTTCTAAATTTTTATTTCAGCAATTTTCTGGTTCAAAATTTGTTTATTTGTTTTGTAACAGTGAGGTTAACAGTTTGGTGTTAGGATATTTGTTTTGCATTTTTGTGTCATTTTCTTTATTGCTACAACAACAATGAAAACTAGAGCACAGGCAGGAATGGACAAGACTGTAGAAGCAGCTCCAACGAAGTTTCGGAAAATTTGAGGCATAGTGTAGAGAATTCTTCTCAGGATGATGAAGTCAGGGAGATTTCACAGTACTGTGAATAACCAGAGTGTAGGCTGTTATTTGGCGATCACGCTTGCGAACTGCAGGAAACTACACGCATTTCAGAAGCACAAAATACCGTGACACAATCCGATTTTGTTATGAGAGATTCAGGTATGGCTTGTACTTCTACAAAGTAATTTTGCCTTCCCCTCTTTCAGTAAAAATGTTACACAACTAATACTGGCTCAACTTGATGAGATTAGAAAATACAATAATGAAATGAGAGAACTAAATAACGAGATAAAAACTCTATTGACGAACTTAGCAGCGACATAAAAAAATCTAGTAACAAACACGAAGACAACTTCAGATTGTTTCAGAATGACAATTGAAATCGTAAATTCGAGGAAATGTTAGAATGGTTGAAAACTCAGGTACACGAGGAAGTCAAGTCTGATATTAATAATCTTGAGTCCAAACATGACCATATACAGTCTATTGACATTGTTGAGTTGAGACAAAAGACTTCACAACAAGAGGTGCCAATAGAGGAATTAGCACAGAAGTTCGAGTCATTACCATTACAGACTAACAGTAAAGATCCAAGGACGCAAACGAAATTGATGACGGTTGCAAAACGAGTCGAATAATTATCCGGGAGACCGATGCCAAACGAGCAATGAATCAGATAAAAGGTCAGACAACAGTCAGCCTGATCCGATCGCTGATACCGAAGAATCTCAGTCCCTGCAACGTTTTAAAGAATGGCAGATGACGATTAATGAGCAAAATAAAAGTGACATGAGAAAGTTACAGGAGCAGCTTCCTGGTATCGAAGAAAAGGTCGGTCGTGACAACGATACCAGTAGTTCAGTAATTATCGTATTGGAAATAACAATGAGCGCACTAATTTTGGAAATACTGACCACTTCTCTTTCCAGAAATTGCGGGATACATGTTACTTCAACATTATGGAAAATCGAATTCGTATAGTCTTGGAAGAATGCAAATGGTGTCAAAAGGCAAAACCACCTACCGTTAAGCATAGAACACCACTGTTTCGTATCATTCCTGTGAAACTAAGAGAATTAGCTGCTATCAACATTTTCGGTACAGATACGAGAGCTAAACATGGTCATACATTTGTTTGTGTAGCTCTTGTGTTAAATTTGTGTCATTCATACCTTTACGGAAAGCAACTGCAAAATCTGTTTCTATAGCATTCGTAATGAATTATCTGAAAGAAGTAGGGTATGTTGACAAAGTAATTTCTGACAATGGCCCACAATTTCGTTCTAAAACATGGCTAAAACCTGTAACCCTTCTGAACGCATTATGAAAGAATTAGGTAAACTTGGCTGATTATATTGCTATCGTCAGTACGGAAGCTGGGATTTGCTCTTTTCGGATTTTCAAAACATCATAAACGAACTAGCAAATGATTCCACAGCTTCGTCTCCACTCCTTATATTAAAGAATAAATTACCATCAGATCGTATAAAACAATTAGTAGCCTTCCCTATACAACGACGTTTAAGACGCCGTGAAGCAATCAATTTAGTAGTGGAAAACATCAAGAAAGCCGTAGAGAAAACCCACGAGTGAACATCAAGAACTGACAGACAGACCAGAAAGTGTTGCTTAAAACACATTATTTAACTCATAATGGAAAGTCTGTAAGCAGCAAATTTTTCTTGGTGTTTGAAGGTCCTTTTCGCATATGCCGAATCGCACATGCAAATGCTGTGCATCTTGAAAGCATATGAACATATAAATCATCTTGTATCAAATGTCAAAGTAAACAAAGAATAACGCCCTAGTGGGTTTACTGATCTTTGGTAAACATGTGCAGTGGCAAGCATAAGTGCCCCAGCTGTTGCAATGCATTTTCTTACTTTAACTTTCAGCACTGTTTCAAACTCTTCAATTGATCTGTACATCTGTTAATATATCTGTTACTGTCAGTCTGCTTAATACGAAGTTTTAATAAATAGTGACTATCTAAGATTTGTGTTGTCCAAAGAAAAATACTTTGAATCTGCTGAGCATAGTGTGACAAGGTGAAAACACAGTAGAAGTAGACTTTTTTTTTGCATTTACATTTGCACTATGTCAGTATGGAATAGTGTATAATTTGTATTCAGCTAGAATAATTCTGAGTTTACTGATGAAGTAACTGATTGAAATGTAATACTGTTATCTTATTTAATGAGTTTTGGAACGTTTCTTTTCAGGTCTTAGTATAGCAGTGTAGTCTTGGTTTTGAGGTTCTAAGATAATTTTTTTTTTTTCAGGAAGATAGTATGTCCATGTAAGTGGGTTTCTTGTGACTTCCGGTAATTTGTGGACTTTTCACTTTACCTTTACCAGACAGAATACTGTGTTATTTTCGAGAAAAGTGCACTAGATGACATTTTCTGTAGGTACACCTTTGTGAAGTAGGTCATGAATTCTAGAGGTAACTACTGACTTTAGTTAGGATAAGAGATTATGTATGAGTTGTTCTGAATTGAGAGAGGTATATCTGATAGGCAGTAGTTTAACTAGGATAATTTCTGATTCATGCTTATTCTACTATTTAGGAAGTTTCTTGAAGAGTGATAATTTTAGTGTTGTGTGCATACACAAGATGAATCGAGGGAATACTGTGCGATACAGACATGGAGCGTGATGAGGAATTTATGCTTAAGGATTGCCATGTCAGGATTATGATGTTACTATGGTTTATAACGATGCAACTATTATATATTGTGGTGCAATTATGGGATATGATGTGAATTGGATTATGATTTGTAGGACGTTATGCTGAAGGTTAATGAAATGTGATGTTCTGAAGAAGACACATGAGGCGTTACATATGATTTAGTGAGGAAGCATTTTTACAGCTATTTATGGAACAGGGTAAGATAAGGAACGTACACTCCTTAAAAGAAGCAACCCACAGCTGCACTATATACATGGAGGTTCTGTTCGTGCACACTTTATTCGAATGTAGAGTCACAGTGATATTTTCAAGAGAGATTTTGGTCGTGAAAGGATTTTTTGAGAGGACAATTGTACTGGAGTTTTGTTGCTTCTGACAAGATGTAGTATGACATGTAAGAGCCATCGATTATGGAAAGAATACAATTTACAGTTTGAGGTACCAATCATACCTGCTAAATATATCGTAGACTCAAGAAAACACGAAAATTTACCTGTATAAAACACTAGCGTTTGCAGATGACATTTTCATTTCACCTGTTTGGAGATGGTCGTGCATGTGTGGATGTATCTGTCGAGCAATAAGCATGAATGATTTTACAACGATTGCTTCTCTGCTGCTGAAATATTTGATTTAGATGTGAGATGAATTTTCTGGCTTTTCGAAATAGTGGAATGAAATTGCCCTAATGAAAACTTATTTCTCTACTTATTACTCTCTACACTTACCTGCACTTTAGACTTTGTATGAAATATGATCATAATTGAATTTTTCTCTATTGCAGATTAAATACAGCCCAAGAATAATCGTGAACGTAATTAAAGGACAAAATTACGTTCAAACTCGGGAGTGCATAGGGACATAACGACATAACCCAGAGGTTACAACTTCAAATTCACAACATTTTATTACAGTCTTTTACATAAAATAAATAGCTGTAACCAAAAAACCATTGTTAATTACAAAGGCTATTACAAACAGGCACAACACGCTCCTCATTCCTCACATTATGCCAACAGCGGCTGCCTGCCAAATCATGAACACTCTGGTCACAGGCTGGTTAAAGAAACTTCTAAAACAAGAAACGAGCGTGCGTGTAACAACAAACAATGATTTCACCAACCCACAACCGCCCCTGATATCGGGATTGTACAAAATGATGGCAATAATTATAATTAATAAATTATTTTCATAAGTAAGAAAACTTTAAAACCCTACTTTAAATAAAATATAAATGGCGTCGGTTAATAGCATCGCAAAATTACCGAGCAATTGCTTTACTTGAAAAAGGCAATAAACTCTAGCCACAGTGGTCCAATAACAAACAATCAGTGAAAGGCTGAAGAGATGAGCTAATGGGTCAGTGACTGCAAATTTAAGGTTATTAAACACTAGTGTGTTTCGATAAACTCGGTCCACTTAGGGTAAATGAATAAAATGGAAATCACGCAAACCCTTTAAAAGTAACTTAAACATACAGAAATGAAATACCTATTTTTGAAAGACAACCAGTCCATCGACATATTAAATTCACATAAGGCTAATAAAGCACGGTGCTGTTAGGAACAGGGTAAAACTAGCTGAACAACTGAAGCACAGTCGATGAACAAAGTTTTACAGACTTGCAGATGCTCACCCACATCGTGCCGAAGTAAAGCTCAATTCTGTTCAGGCTTTTTGAATAACTTTCCATCAGCGCAGAGCGCCTTCCCAACGCGACAGCAACTGAAAGGCGCTTAGCACTGATCGTATTCCAGTTTAGAGAGCCACAAAAATGTCCTTCATGTAAGCCCTTACAGGGCGACTTCATAACACGCCATAACATTTCTCGGCTTCCACTGGTATCTGCTACGAGTTTAAATTATACTCTGGTACCATGTTATCTTGCGCTTGCCGTAAACTCGGCTTCGACGAGTCACTACAGTGCACTCGGTGACAAACCACCACATTCACTTACTTTTGCACTTACTGTCCCCATCGGTCCGCGCTTTCCTCGGCGCTGCACGCTCGCCAACTCGCAGCGAGCGATACATCGAGGAGTGACAGCAAGTCTCTCTGCTATCGACTTTACTGACAAATCTCAAAAGTGATGGTAAGAAAGTAAGCTAGTAATTTATAAATATCTGGGTTTACAGTAGTGTAAATATGTATGTGTGTATGTATAAGTGTAACCAGTGTACAGGATGGTCAGAAGCAGTCTGTAAAGCTTGTAAGGGTGCTGTAGGGTAGATTGAGCTTAGAAATAAATGGTAAGAAAAACATTCGATACTTTGAAAGTTACACAATCAGGCCGTTGCGTGCGCGAATTCAAGTGGTCCGCCAGGTACATTTAATGTCAGTTGTTCTTATGGCGTAAATGATAGCTCATACGACTGCTCAGCCTTTGATTCAGTTTCGATCCTTATTACCGTCCCATGTCTAATTTTTGTATCGCTCTTTGTTCACTTTTAGGAAACCGAACGACGAACACGTTAGGCGACACTGTCTCTGGCGGACCGTTTGAATTTACGGGCACAAACGTCTCATTGGCTAACTTCAATGCTTATTAACTCGTAAGCAAAACAAGACAATGAATTTTTTTCTTAACAATTATTTCTGGGCACAACCTACCCTGTAACAACTAGCTTTTTTGGACTGTTTCTGACCACATTGTATAGGTACATAATGAATGTGTTTCTATTCGTATTATTGTGACGTAGGTCGAGTGTAAGTTAAAAAAGTATTAACAACTACAATAAAGTTTCTTTCTTATCAGTTATTTATTGCAAGATCTTAACACAGTTCGAGAAACAATGTTTTTGATCTTGTCGTGTTTTACAAGGCCAAAGAGAGTTTGTAGGCTGGACACACGTGAGTGCTCCACATATACAAGGGTTGTACCAAAAGTAAGGTTGTCATATTATTTACAAATGGAAAACACTGTTTATTGTTATTTATTTATACATTGTTGAAAAGCTTACACTTTTGTCTATTTTACGACACAGTAAATAGGTACATTTTTTTCGACACACGTTTGAAAACGGTGCTCCAGCTTTTGTATTCCTAAGTCAAAGAAGTCTCCTGCTAACCCATTGAGGAAGTGTGTGACCTCTGCTCGGACATCATCATTGTTCTTGAAGCGTTTGCCACTCAAGTGTTCCTTTAGCTTGGGGAAGATAATCGCTGGGGGCTAATTCTGGGCTTTACGGGGGATGGGGCGTAACAGACTACCCAAATTTCTTCTAAAGCTCCTGTGACTGACGATCGACTTGGTGTTGAGCGTTGTCGTGAAGAAGCACTACTCCCTCCTTCAGTCGTCCTCTCCGGCAATTCTGGATTGCACACTGGATTTTGGTCAATGTTTCACAATATCTGTCTTAGTTTATTGTCGTCCCAAGTTGCATGAAATGGATAAGGAGTACCCCCCTCTGATCCCAAAAAAGAGTCGCCATAACCTTTCCTGCCAACTGTGTTTGTTTGAATTTCTTTGGTGGCAGTGAACAGGAGTGACACCACTGATGAGATTGTTGTTTTTTTCAGGGGTGTAATGAAACACCCATGTTTCATCTCCCATGACATTAGAGTCCAACAGCTTCCCCTTCTTGCCCCCCCCCCCACCCCCACATTGTTGAAGAAACTTGCGAGCACTATCAAGGGTTGCTCCTTGTCAGTCAGTCAGTCAGCATCCAGAGGACCCAGCGAGCACACAACTTTCGATAATCCATCGTTTATATTAAAGTTCTTTCAATTGTGACATGCATTCAACAAGTTCTGAGCAGCTCACTGTTGATCTTCTGGACAATCGCATCCGAAACCGGTGGTCTTCCACTCCGTTCTTCATCGTGAACTTCCGTGCGACCCTCAGCAAAAGCCCTGCACCATCTGCGGACATGCTGAATGGACATGAACACCTCACCATAAACCTCAGTCAGCTGCTGATGAATCTCCATGGGCAATAACTTCCTTGCCTGAAGAAACCGGATTACTGTTCGAACCACGCGCTTGGCGGGAGTGGCGATCAACACTTGCATCTTTGACAGCTACCAAGCCAACACTGAGCGAGGTAGCGAATCGCATGTGGGCGGGCTCGAGAGTGGGGGAAGCACTGCACATGACACTGTTGTCGGATTTAGCTTAGCACCTTCCCTCGGGGCTGTAGCTCATTGGGAACCTTACTGTTGGTACAACCCTCGTAGTTCTGCTTGAGAAAAACTCGGTTTTTCTAAACACACATTGGGAGCTTTGAGTTAAAAAGATGTTATAAAATAAAATGACTACTACTCTTGTATCCGAGAATACATACACATCTTCATTATATCGACTGGGGACGGCAAACTGCTACAGTGATTTAAATTAGTGCTTTATGTAGGTATAGCACGCAACCTGTTGCTAAAATTCCCTACTTCATCCCCAAAGAAATAGATATTTTTTACTTTGTAAAGTAGACGATCTTTTTCCTCGGGATTTAAGCTATCTCCATATCAAATTTCATCAAAATAGGTTCAGCGGTTTGGTCGTGGAAACGTAGCAGACAGAGTTACTTTCGTATTTATAACATTAGTACAGGAATCACCACCCAACGAACATTGAAACTGACTTACAGATCATAATATTAGTAGCAGCTTATACCAAAAATTAACTATAGAAGAAAACTATCAAATCCAAAAAGCAATAGCCCAAAGAAATAAAGTACTAAATGAATACACATCACTGTGCAATAAAACCCTCTTTGTCACAATTGAAGAACTATACAAATAACTCCCCCACCAAAACTAATCATAAAAAAAAAAAAAAAATCCTCTCTCTCTCTCTCTCTCTCTGTCTGTCCCAGTCCTGAACACACTCACACACACACACAAACCAAACGCCACAAACACCAAATACACAATACACTTCAGACTTGCGCGCCTCACCCACACAAACATGCCACGAAACAAGTGAATACTACAACAACACGTAATGGTGGCGATAACTCTGCCCATGTTTGAAAATTCGTAGAAAATGCGT
Source organism: Schistocerca americana (assembly GCF_021461395.2). Taxonomy (NCBI): domain Eukaryota; kingdom Metazoa; phylum Arthropoda; class Insecta; order Orthoptera; family Acrididae; genus Schistocerca; species Schistocerca americana. Next base: position 417,232,274 of record NC_060120.1, read on the forward strand.
TGTCAAACGACCATAATTAACAGAATTCAGCGTAATCACGAAAATGTATGAGAAAACACTGCAACGCCAATGCCGTAAGTTACACACAAAAATCATGATTTAGATTCATTTCCGTTCGTAAATGCATAATAAACCGAAAAATAAAAATTACGTTTAGCTGTTTGCAGATGACAAGTTGTAGATTGTGTAGCATACTAGCTACCAACATGAATACCCGATAGCTTCATGTAAGGTATTAGCGCATACATCCACTCTTTTGCCAATTAAGCTATAACTAGAACTTTAGACATAATGTAATAAACAACATACAATGCATCAGGTCGTTAATATATATTTCAATTATTGTGAATTGTAAACAAATGATGTGTGTCATTTTACAACAATTATTCATTCACAATTTTAAATATTTTGTACATGTTAACATGGAACAACAATTTACATTAAGAAAGTAAAACGAGCCCATTGAAGATTGCACAAAAAGTGCTGAAACATGTCCGGGTAAAACGAAACTGAAGAGGTGTCTTGCATAAGACGGACTTCCTCGTCCTATCTAGATGAATAATTAGCTACAATGTTATGTGTTACTATCACTCACGTACAGAATTAGTGGCGACAGTCCTAACTGCGTCATTCTGCGACAGTCATCTGTAGAAATGCTTTCGGTATCGTCGAGATCCTGATTTTGATCCATACAGCAGTAAAGACTTTAAACTGTAGCCTTAAAAAACGCCTTTCTGTCACGACAGATAGAGTAAACCACAGAATGTTCCATAAAAACATTAAATCCTTCCACGCAATATGGGACAACACAATATGCAGCTGCGTGAAACCTTTCATACATTTGGAAGCATCTCGTGGTGCTGTAGTCCCTCAGAAAGAAGCTCTTCAAATGCATTTCGCGGCAAAAGCCGGGAAGTGAAGCGGGAGCGCTGGGGCAAGCCTGGCTTTGGGCCACGCCTGCGGAAATCAATTTCGTCGTGCTGCGCAACTGTGGCGTCTCCACAAAGGCTGCCGGCTGCGCTAGGGAAGGCAGGAAGGCAGGAAGGCAGGCCGCGAGCTTGGGGCCCGCCGCCGCCGCCGCCGCCGCCGCCGCCCTGGGCGACGCGACGCCCGTCCTCCATTGTAACCGGCCGGCGAATGAAAAGGCTTCTCGACAGCCGGCTCAATGGGCCCGTCTCCTCCGTGAATTCATTTGTTAGCCGCTCCGGACAAGGGCTGACCGCCGCTGTCCGTGACTCACTGGCTCCCACCTCTCCTCCCACGCTGTGCCCTGTCTCCTGACACGTATTTTTCTCGTGCCTAATTAGCAGTGACGAAACTGGTTAACGTTGCAGAACTATTCCTAGGAAGGCATGATGCTTGAGACACGTTCTGCTAATTTCATTGACGTCAGGTCTGCAAAGGTAAGACGAAGCACCTGAATGAAGAAACTGGGTATCTACGTCTACAATCTGTATTCAGTATGACACCTTCTGGCAGGCATGGACAATTCTCGATCACCCGCGGACCTGACTTACATACTTAGTTAAGCTGACGGGTCGCCTCATCACGTGACGCAATCAGCAGTGTCCGTAGCTCATACCATCAGATGTTCATGGGGCAACGCAGCAATATGAATGAAACCCATTTCACGACACGCCACGCCGGCAAAATATGCTCCGAAACATACATTTTTGAGAGTACATTAATTTTATGTTCACCCCATCTTCAGATATTTACATCTATTTAAGCGTCACGAACATTGTTTGTTTACTTTATTTACGTTTTGACAGTGGCTGTCTTAAAACCTCCGTTGCAAAATTTTGCAGCACCCTTGGTAAAGAAGCAATATTAACATCTGAAGATGGGATATCAGGGAACGTGAAATGTCGACACGGAAAAATAAACGTAGCCAAAGCACTGAAATTCTGCAAGTATAGGCTTTCCTACTATGTCAGGAACATGACAGCCCAGTGTGTTTTTAATAGGAAATACAAGATCCAGTTATTAGCCAACAGTGGGGTATACAAAATCACTTGTTCTGATTATGACAAATTTTACATTGGTCAGTCAGGCAGAGACATATCAACTAGGCTGGCTGAACATGAACGCAGCTGGAGGTTGCAGAATTCAGACTTTGCATTTGCTGAGCATGTACTGAGTGAGGCTCACAACTACCAGCCAGTGTCCCATGTACTTCACTTAGCAAACAAAGGCCATAAACTCAACCTGCTCGAAGCCCTGGAAATTAACAAACATCTTGCTCACAGTCCAGATCTCATCCTAAATGACCAGACACAGCTCAACACTTCCCCTCTCCTAAACTTCATATAATCATCTCTGTTGTTGATTTCTTCCCACACTCTCTCTTCCAACGTATTTCCATTTTCCTGTATTCATTAAGTTGTTTTGTTTCGTTGAAGTTGTCTTTGTATTCCACATAGACTGTAGTTTCAATAGTTAAGGCTTTCTTTTAACTGGTACTTGTATTACTGTCCATGTTTCACACCCCTTGTAGTTGTCTCATCAAATACTGTTCATATTTTACTTTGCTCATTTATTTAATGAAAGCTGTTACACAGCCACTGCTTTGATTATAATGTTAATGTTAAAGTGAAGCACCACCACACTCTCAAACTGCACGTTCCCTCAAAGACCTCAATTTTCCTTCATTTATTTATTCCTGTTTATCTTCTTAATATTACTTAAGTTCCTTATGTATTCTGTAGTTACATTGATAACTGTCTCTTCTTTTAATTGGTTGTGTATCACTCTCCATGTTTCATACCTCCTGATGCAGCCTTGTCTAGTACTCATTTTATTTTATTTTATTAGTTTAGTTTATTAATAGAAATTGTTATGTAGGCATGCTATTCCTATTTTGTGTTAAAGGTTTTCCTGTCTACTCCATTGTTATTTATGTACTGTTCAGTTTTACTATTTCATTGCAAAGATGTTACTTACTGTATATTTCTACTTCAGTCTAGATGTGTTACTACTCTTCCAATGTTGTTTGGTAACATTTAACTTCTTTGGTGATAATACTCAGTAAATATCTGAAGATGGCCTTGTAAGCCGAAAACTGGTTAACAATAAAAGTAATATTGTAGAACAAAAGCAAACTGGTGCTTTTCATTTATTGAACAATAAACGTCTATAAAAATAACTGGTTGCAGCTAATTTATTATAAATTCAGTTTCAACAGTTGCAGTGTTCTAATGCGTCCACAATGGACAAGTGTTATTTACTAATACTAATACGAGAAATAACAGAAAACGGAACCGAGGCAATGAGATAAGCAATCCCACCAGACTAGCATTTGGGAGTAACTTCACGATTTTTGGCCACAGCTAGGCCATTTCAGTGTTTGAAATTCAGTGTCTTAATATTAAAAAACACTATTAGCCAACTTTTTTTTAAGTACGTGTCCATAAATAATTTTGATGACTGATCGCTTAGGACTGGGTTGTTTCTGTAACACTAAATGAATTAAACGATCATTTCTACTTCCATTTTGAAACGTTTATAAATCTAAATCGCTTGAAGTGAGCATGTGTCGGCTGTATTATACAGAAGCCAAACTGGAAAAATGCGAGCGAATGAATATCCGAAAACGTGTCCCCGGCAGAGTACAATGCGAGCGCCTCGCTCTCTCCCTGCCGAGAATTTCTTCCGCGGGTTGCCCAGTCGTGTCTTAAGGCATGCGGCGGAGGGTACTTCGTGTACCGCTGTCACATTCCCCTTTCCTGTTCCAGTCGCGAATGGTGCTTGGGAAGAACTGTTGTTGGTAACTCTCCGTATGACCCCAATTACACTAATTTCGCTTGTATGGTCTTTCGCCTAGATATATGTGGAACGAAGCAGGATACACTTCTATTTTTATCGGCTTTGAATATGCTGTAATGGAGAGCAAAATTAGGGACAAATATTTTTAATGCGTGCCCATAGACGTGTGGGCACCCCTTGAAAAAAACTGAATTGATGTTCCTGAATGAATACCGCTGGAACAGTAACAGATATTAAAAAAAACTTCAAATAAAAGTTCTATCCTTTTTAATGTACGTTACAGCGATGCACGCGCATTTGTTAAAAGAGCAATTTTTTTTCGATGTGATGTTTTTGGTTTGTGGAGCACTCAACTGCGCGGTGATCAGCGGCCATACAAAGTCCCAATTTTCACACAGTCCAATTTTTTCACATTCCAATCTAACCACTGTCACGAATGATGATGATGTAATAATGAGGACAACAGAAACACCCTTTCCCCGGGCAGAGAAAATCCCCCACCCGAACGGGAATCGAAGCCGGGACCCCGATCTAGAGGCAGCAACGCTAGCCACTGGACCACGAGCTGTGGCCTATTTTTTTTCGAAATCCCCTCCCTCCTCACTATTTTGTTCATCGTTTCGGCATTGATGAATAGAGAAATGTGTAGTATTGTTAATACCATATCCAGTCATACATGATTAAGTGGTGTCCCAATGAAACATTTGTAGAAATAAGCTAGAAAATATCCATATCACAGTATGTGCATCAGATGTACATCAGCTTCAGTGTCAATTTTCATGTTGGGTTGTTTAATAAGGCAGGTAAATATATTTTAAATGTATATCCTACATATATTGTTGCATACATATACATTCTTTTGGTTCCTTTTTTGTTTTAATCTTGTGTTCTATTTGCGTCTTCTTTTACATTTGCTTTTTTTGGTTTCAAGTTGTAACATTTTCAGATTTAATTACTTTATATTTGAAATTGTGTGTACACTATTGTTGTAATATTATTGTAATTCTATACAATAGTGAGGAAGTGCAACAGTGTTCGGGTCAAGAAAAAAAAATCCTGAATACACTGAATTTGCACACCACGCACAGGGGATTTCGAAAAAAATGACTGTTTCGGCAAATCTGGATGTTCAGTTGCAATGCACATTATAAGGACTGAACTTTTATTTGAAGTGTTTTCTTTTTTACAGTTTCACTGGTATTCATTCAGCAACATTAAACAGTTTTTCTCAAGGGGTCTTTCACACCCTTAACAGCCGTACGGGCACATACAAAATATACGTGTCTCTAATTTTGCTCTGCAGTACAAATACTCAAAAATGGTTCAAATGGCGGTAAGCACTATGGGACTTAATATTTGAAGTCATCAGTCCCCTAGACTTAGAACTACTTAAGCCTAAGTAACCTAAGGACATCACACACATCCACGCCCGAGGCAGGATTCGAACCTGCGACCGTAGCAGCAGCGCGGTTCCGGACTGAAGCGCCTAGAACCGCTCGGTCACAAAGGCCGGCTACAAATATTCAAAGCCGATTGAAACTGAAGTGTATCCCTTGGGTACGTTTACTTATCAGTGACGTGTTCACGTTCGCTAAAGAAACTTGTGACGAAATACTCTGCTCATTTTTGGATCTTGTCTATGTGTTCTGCCAGTGCTGCTCGGTAAGCGTCTCAGACTGATGAGCAATTTTCAAGTGTCAGCCGATCGAGGCTTTTGTAAGCCACGTCCTTTCGTAGGTGGATCACTCTTCCTAAGATTCTTCCAATTAATTTTAGCCTCGCATCTGCCTTTCCTACAGTTATTTTTATGTAGTCATTTGTAGTATCCCACTCCATCGATTTCGGTGCAACACAGTCCATCTAGGGCTCTGTTATTGATGCTCTATACTTATTATTTTGCCGTAATTATTCTCCAGCTTGAGTCATGCTACTTGCCTGATTGACAAAAATCGACAAAAATATGGAAACAGATCAAATACAGAACATTACCATGCCTAATGCAGTGTAGGAAATCCTCTGGCACTCAAAATAGCTTTCGGTCGTCTCGGAATGGATGAAAGCAGGTCCTGTATGGTTTTCAGGAGAAGCTAATACCATTCTTCCTGCAAAATAGTTTAGATAATGACGATGGATGAGGACAGCGGTCATTGGCTCAAATGGCTCTGAGCACTATGGGACTTAACATCTGTGGTCATCAGTCCCCTAGAACTTAGAACTACTTAAACCTAACTAACCGAAGGACATCACACACACCCATGCCCGAAGCAGGATTCGAACCTGCGACCGTAGCGTTCACGCGGTTCCAGACTGAAGCGCCTAGAACCGCACGGCCACACCGGCCGGCAGCGATCATTCTCTCCATAGTAGACCACAAATGCTTTATAATATTGAGATCTGGTGTCTGTAGTACCCAGGGGAGATGCGAAAATTCATCCTCGGGCTCACAATACTTACTGCTCCTCAACGAAGCGAGCTGTCTGAACAGGGTTCCTGTCGTCGTGGAACACAGAACACAACTGGGGAACAAATATTCTACTATGGGATGGACCTGACTGACCGAAATGGTCACATAATCTCTGGCAATAACGTGATCTTGCAGAACAGCCATGGGACACACGGAATACCATGATATGGCTGCCAACATTATCACTGAACTCTCACCATGTTTCACTCTTGAGACAACTCAGCCAAAAGTTGGAAACAATGTGAAACAATTTCTCATCAGCCCAAATGATTTCCCTGCGTTGCTCCATAGTCCAGGTTTTACTGCTTCGGCATCACGTTTTGCTGTTAAGGAGATTTTGCAGCACTCGTGTGAAGTTTTGGATTTCAGGTTCACCCTTGCAATTCCCAGCAGATGAAGCTCCCTTCGTGTTAATTGTTTTGGTTCGCGACTGAGACATTTAGTTCTGCAATGAGTTTTGCAACTGTCGTCGTTTCATTTTTCGTCACAATCCTCTCCAATTCTAACACATGTGTGACAGGTTCTGATCTACCTTTCTACCACAGTTGCACAAGGACGCTCTGTGAGTGTATTAGGAATTTGGGGCTGAACCTACAGCCTGCAAGGTAGGAAGATACCATCTCATACATGGAGAGTTCAGACGAGTGCAGCAGTACGGACAGTGATGTAACCATACATTGAACTCAATGTCGGTACCACTACACTCCGTGTAAAGGAAACGTTATCGCTAACAGAAATTAGTGTAAGGTTTCAGGAGTAAATATATGTTAGCAAAAATGAAAATCTTAGATTTTCGTTATTAAGGTTTATTTTTACTCTAAGTATAACTTCATGCCATAGCAATGTTAACAGAATTACGTACAGGATGGTAAAATATTGATACTGGGTGTTCGCAACCGTGACGCGAAATTCCTAATTATTACAAGGTTCTTTAATAGTAAGGTGGTTGATGACCATGTCTGGGGGTCGATAAAAATAAAAACAAATTAAATACACTTGGAGCCAGAGATATTAATTACTCCAAAATGCATAATGAAAATACCAATAATTGAATGGGGGTTGGTAAAGAGCAATAAACAAGAAGCACACAATTAAAACAATTCATAACTCTACAGTGGCTGATCAATCCTTTTCGTCAGATTGGACATGTCGCGTTTCCGCTTCAGTTAGGTTCAACAATCGTGAATATGTTTAACTACAGGTCTTGCTTGAATGTACAATAAAAAAAGGAGAGACGGAGATGACTGCAGTTCTGAGTGTCTAATTAAATATCACTTGCTGGCATGGCACGGGCGCCTGGTGTTTACCTTGCGTCGGCGGCAGCAGTGGCGGTTGTCGGCGCGAGTTGTGAACCAGAGAATCTATTGTAAATCTCTCTCGACTGTTAAACACCACTCGGATACATTTCCCACGTCTTCGGTAAAGCAGAGACTCCTAGTTATTCCCCAGCTAAGTTAATTGTCAAGCTACAGGCCACACTATTTGGCCGGAATTAGCGCGTACGTTGTTGCGCTCAACTCACTCGCAAGCATTAACTGTCAGTGCTTGGTGCGATTCTCCATTCTACGGGACTTTGCAGTTCAGCTCCTTACGAGTTAAGACGAGCCTTTGAACAAGTTTTCACATAATGACTGTCGTAATTGTCTCAGCGCGGTACGCGCCGCCTTGCTCAAACACTCGACGATTTCTACCATAGAAGAGAGCTAATTACTCAGTCCGCAGTTTGTCTATTTCAAAGCTGGTGGCCACGTGTTTCCTTTCTGGCCGGTCAGAGCGTTCAGACTTTGTTATACACTACTGGCCATTAAAATTGCTACACCAAGAAGAAATGCAGATGATGAACGGGTATTCATTGGACAAATATATTATACTGGAACTGACATGTGATTACATTTTCACGCAGTTTGGGTGAATAGATCCTGAGAAATCAGTACCCAGAACAACCACCTCTTGCCGTAATAACGGCCTTGATACGCCCGGGCATTGAGTCAAACAGAGCTTGACTGGCGTGTCCAGGTACAGCTCCCCACGCAGCTTCAACACGATACCACAGTTCATCAAGAGTAGTGACTGGCATATTGTGACGAGCCAGTTGCTCGGCCAGCATTGACCAGACGTTTTCAATTGGTGAGAGGTCTGGAGAATGTGCTGGCCAGGGCAGCAGTCGAACATTTTCTGTATCCAGAAAGGCCCATATAGGACCTACAACATGCGGTTGTGCATTATCCTGCTGAAATGTAGGGTTTCGCAGGGATCGAATGAAGGGTAGAGCCACGTGTCGTAACACATCTGAAATGTAACGTCCACTGTTCAAAGTGCCGTCAATGCGAACAAGAGGTGACCGAGACGTGTAACCAAAGGCACCCCATACCATCACGTCGGGTGATCCGCCAGCACGCTTTCAGTGTGCGTTCACCGCGATGCCGCCAAACACGGATGCGACCATCAGATGCTGTAAACAGAACCTGGATTCATCCGAAAAAATGAAGTTTTGCCATTCGTGCACACAGGTTCGTCGCTGAGTACACCATCGCAGGCGCTCCTGTCTGTGATGCAGTGTCAAGGGTAACTGCAGCCATGGTCTCCGAGCTGTAGTCCATGCTGCTGCAAACGTTGTCGAACTGTTTGTGCAGATGATTGTTGTCTTGCAAACGTCCCCATCTGTTGACCCAGGGATCGAGACGTGGCTGCACGATCCGTTACAGCCATGCGGATAAGATGCCTGTCATCTCGACTGCTAGTGATATGAGGCCATTGGGATCCAGCACGGCGTTCCGTATTACCCTCCTGAACCCATCGATTCGATATTCTGCTAACAATTATTGGATCTCGACCAACGCGAGCAGCAATGTTGCGATACGATAAACCACAATCGCGATAGGCTACAATCCGATCTTTATCAAAGTCGGAAACGTGATGGTACACATTTCTCCTCGTTACACGAGGTATCACAACAACGTTTCATGAGGCAACGCTCGTCAACTGTTGTTTGTGTATGAGAAATCGGTTGGAAACTTTCCTCATGTCAGCACGTTTTAGGTGTCGCCACCGGCGCCAACCTTGTGTGAATGCTCTGAAAAGCTAATCATTTGCATATCACAGCATCTTCTTCCTGTTGGTTAAATTTCGCGTCTGTAGCACGTCATCTTCGTGGTGTAGCAATTTTAATTGCCAATAGTGTAGCTCCTCCTACTGGAGTTTTTGTAGCCTATTACAGGTTTCATTTTTTTCGTGGGGCAGAATGTAACTTGTGCTATATAATACTGAGATAAACAGCTTTTTCATTCGTGCAAGTTTTTAATGCAGGTAGCTACAATGAGTCACCTATGTTTGGTGTTGGGTTTCCCTGGACATTTTATCTGCAGACATTCTATCTCGCATCTCCTGCCGTGTTCCTGTAAAAGGCTTTCTGAAGGGTAGTCGTTAAAAGCAGGGACAAGGGACGGCTGTCGCCGACAGCCTACACAGTGGCGGTGGGCGTCTCATTGTGCCCCATGGCGAACTATGTCGGCCTAAGTGGGACGGACATTGCCATCGTAAAATTCTCTTTCCCTCAGAACTGCGTCTTCTCCGGTCGCGGAAATTACTTGAGTGCAATTCCTAGTGCGAGTATTAGTGATGTATATTCACGAAGTGCTGGCTTATTTATCACATCAGCATTTTAATAACATTCGTCCAATTTCACGTAAGTACGTCGTGCGGCATATCGAGTTAACCGGAATTGTTTCAGGAATTCAATGTAAGGTGTCTTATTTGTTTGACACGTTACACGATGACCGTCCATCTCGATCACTCAACACACACTTTCATTGTGAGGTAATGGACAATGTTTTTCCTCTTTCCCTGTGTTCAGTATAAATCTTGGTGCTTCTTGAAACAGCAAACACGTCGGCTGTCTTAGTTACGGTAGTACTCACCATACGAGCACCAACAATTTGCCCATGTTTGAAATAAATTACACTCCTGGAAATAGAAATAAGAACACCGTGAATTCATTGTCCCAGGAAGGGGAAACTTTATTGACACATTCCTGGGGTCAGATACATCACATGATCACGCTGACAGAACCACAGGCGACTCTCATCGCTGAAGACGACACGTCTCCATTCGTCCCTCCATTCACGCCTGTCGCGACACCACTGGAGGCGGGCTGCACGATGTTGGGGCGTGAGCGGAAGACGGCCTAACGGTGTGCGGGACCGTAGCCCAGCTTCATGGAGACGGTTGCGAATGGTCCTCGCCGATACCCCAGGAGCAACAGTGTCCCTAATTTGCTGGGAAGTGGCGGTGCGGTCCCCTACGGCACTGCGTAGGATCCTACGGTCTTGGCGTGCATCCATGCGTCGCAGCGGTCCGGTCCCAGGTCGACGGGCACGTGCACCTTCCGCGACCACTGGCGACAACATCGATGTACTGTGGAGACCTCACGCCCCACGTGTTGAGCAATTCGGCGGTACGTCCACCCGGCCTCCCGCATGCCCACTATACGCCCTCGCTCAAAGTCCGTCAACTGCACATACGGTTCACGTCCACGCTGTCGCGGCATACTACCAGTGTTAAAGACTGCGATGGAGCTCCGTATGCCACGGCAAACTGGCTGACACTGACGGCGGCGGTGCACAAATGCTGCGCAGCTAGCGCCATTCGACGGCCATCACCGCGGTTCCTGGTGTGTCCGCTGTGCCGTGCGTGTGATCATTGCTTGTACAGCCCTCTCGCAGTGTCCGGAGCAAGTATGGTGGGTCTGACACACCGGTGTCAATGTGTTCTTTTTTCCATTTCCAGGAGTGTAGATCTGACACAATGCATCCGCAAGTGCACAGAACACTGGGGCCATTTCTAAGTGCAAGAAATTATAGCTTTCGAAAACAAATAACGGAATGGGCGAGTTTTCTTTATGGGTGTATAGCAAACTTGCTGTCTGAAGCGATGCATTCCACATTCAGTTGTCAAAGAAACGAAAACGGTTCGCATAAGATTAGCTACAGGGTAAAACGAGATGAGAGGATGTGAAACATTCCACTTGAGATCACTCCGTAGGCGTACTCCCACGTCTTTAATAAAAGTGACTGACCCAGTGATTGTTCTGCAATTGTGTAATCAGACAATAACGAGTAATTTTACCTCTACACGCGCAAAATTAGAAATAAAAAATCATGACCCTTTTAGCAGAAAAGTATGTTTTGTTTTGATTTTCAGTTCGAAGGTTGATTTGATGCAGCTCTCCCTGCTACTCTATCCTGTGCGATCCTCTTCACCTCCAAATAACTATTGCAACCCACATCCTTCTGAATCTGCTTATGGTATACGACTTCTACCCTCCACACTTCCCTCCATTACTAAACTGGTGATCCCCTGGTGTATCAGAATGTGTCGTATCAGCCGATCCCTTCTTTTGGTCAAGTTGTGCCACAAATTTCTTGTCTTCGCAATTCTATTCAGTACCTACTCATTAGTTACGTAATCTACTCACTTAATCTGCAACATTCTTCTGTAGCACCGCATTTCGAAGCTTCTATTCTCTTTTTATGCAAACTATTTATCGACCATGTCTCACTTCCAAATATATAGCTACATCCCAGACAAATACTTTCAGAAAAGGCTTCCATATACTTAAGTCTGTATTCGATGTTAACAAACGTCTCTTCATCAGAAATGATTTTCTGCCATTGCCAGAATACATCAATTATCCTTTCTACTTCGGCCAGCATCAGTTATTTTCCTGCCCAAATAGAAAAATCCATCTCGTTTCCTAATCTAATTCGCTCATTCCATTGTCCTTGTTTTGCTTTTGTTGAATTTCATCTCGTGTCCTACTTTCAAGACGCGGTTCATTCCATTCAGCTGCTCTTCCAAGTTCTTTACAATGTCTTCGGCAAACCTTGAAGTTTTTGTTTCTTCTCCCTGAACTTTAATTCCTATTCATTTTTGGTTTCCCTTTACTGCTTGTTCAATATGCAGATTGAATAATATCGGGAATAGCCTACAACCCTGTCTCGCTCCCTTCTCAACCACTGCTTCCCCTACATGCTTCTTGACTCTTGTTATTGGCTTCTGGTTTCCGTACAAGTTGTAAATAGCCTTTCGCTCCCTGTATTTTACTCCTGCTACCTTCAGAGTTTGAAAGAGAGTAGTGCAGCCAACATCGTCAGAAGCTTTCTGTAAGTCTACAAATTCCATAAACATAGATATGTCTTTCCTTAACATGTCTTCTAAGATAAGTCATAGGGTCAGTATTGCCTCGCGTGATCCTACATTTCTCCGGAATCCAACCTGACCTTTCCCGAGGTCGGCTTCTACTAGTTTTTCCATTCTTCTGTAAAGAATTCGTGTTAGTATTTTGCAAATATGACAACTGATAGTTCGGTAATTTTCACACCTGTCAGCAACTGCTTCTTTTTGGAACTGCAATTATTACTTTCTTCTTGAAATCTGAGGGTATTTCACCTGTCTCATACATATTACATACCAGATGAAAGAATTTTGTCATGGCTGACTCTCCCAAGGCTATCAGTAGTCCTGACGGAATATCGTCTACTCCCATGGCCTTGTTTTGACTGATGTCTCACAGAGCTCTGTCAAATTCTTCTCGCAGTATCACATCCCCCATCTCATCTTCATCTACGTTCACTTCCCATTCTGTATTATTGCCTTCAGGTTTAACTCCAACGTACAGACCGGCTGTATACTCCTTCCACATGTCAGCTTTTCTTTCTTTGCTTAGGACTGGTTTTCCATCAGAGCTCTCGATATTCATACTGCTGCTCCTTTTTTTCCCCAAAGACCTCTTTAATTTTCTTGTAGGGGGTACCTATCTTTCCCCTAATGAAGTATGCTCCTAAATCCTTACATTTGTCCATTAGCCCTTCCTGCTTAACGATTTTGCACTCCCTGTCAATCCCATTTTTAACCGTTTGTGTTCCCTTTCACCTGCTTCATTTTCTGCATTTTTATATTTCTCTTGTGTTATACAAGAATTCGTACCAGGACTTGTCTTTATACCTATTTGATCCTCTGCTGCCTTCACTATTCCATCTCTCAAAGCTACCCATTCGTTCTCTACTGTATTCCTTTCCCCTGTTCTAGTCAATCGTTGCCCAATGCTCCCTCTGCAACACTCAGCAACCTCTGGTTCTTTCAACTTATCCAGGTTCCACCTTCTTAATTTCCTACCTTTTTCCGATTTATTCAGTTTTAATTTAGAGTTCATGACGAATAAATTGTAGTCAGAGGCCACATCTGCCCCTGGAAATGTTTTACAGTTTAAAACCTGGTTTCTAAATCTCTGTCTTATCATTATATAATCAATCTGAAACCTTCCCATGTCTCCGGGTATCTTCCAATAATACAACCTTCTTTAATGATTTTTAAACCAAGTGTTAGCGATGGTTAAATTATGGTCTATGTTAACTCTACCAGGTGGCTTCTTCTTTCATTCCTTTCCGCCAGTCCATGTTCACCTACTATTTTCCCTTCTCTTCCTTTTCCTGTTATCGAATTCCACTCCCTCATCTCTATTAAAGTTTTCGTCTCCCTTTAACTATCTGAATAATTGTATTGTATTGTACTGTATGTTAACCGGGGGCCTAGAAACGACGGAGAGTATCCGTCCCCGCTGGAGCCGCAGTTGTCCACAACCCCACGATAACTACCGCAGTCCACTTAACCCCTCCGCCTCGCCACACCGAACCACTCTTTCAGGGTTATTGTGCGGTTCAGCCCCCGGTGGACGCCCCCAGGAAATGTCTCACACCAGACGAGTGTAACCCCTATGTTTGCGTGGTAGAGTAATGGTGGTGTACGTGTACGTGGAGAACTGGTTTTCGCAGCAACCACCGACATAGTGTAGCTGAGGCGGAATACGGGGAACCAGCCATCATTTGCAGAGACAGATAGAAAATCGCCTAAAAAACGTCCACGGCTCACCGGACCTCGCCACAAGTCCGTCGGGCGGATTCGTGCTGCGCTGGGAACTGGCGCTACTTCGCAATCGGGAAAGCCGTGCGTTAGATCGCACGGCTAACTGGCCGGGCATCTGAATAATTTCTTTTGCCTCGTCATACATTTCTTCCATCTTTTCATCATCTGAGGAGCTAGTTGGCATATAAACTTGTGCTACTGTAGTGGGTTTGTGATTAGTGTATATCTTGGCTGCAATAATGCGTTCACTGTGCTGTTTATAGTAGGTTACCAGCGTTCCCATTTTCTTATTCATTATTAAACCTACTCCTGCGTTACCCCTATTTGATTTTGTATTTATAACACTGTGTTCATGTGACCAGAAATCCTGATCCTCCTCTCACCGAACTTACTAATTCCCACTGTATCTAACTTCAACCTATCGATTTCCCTTTTTAAATTTTCTAACCTACCTGCCAAATTAAGGAAACTAACATTCATTCTCCGATCCATAGAATTCCAATTTTATTTTTCCTGATGACGACATCCTTCTGAATAGTTCCTGCCCAGAGATTCGAATGGGGACTATTTTACCTCAGGAATATTTCACCAAAGAGGACGCTATCATCAATTAACCATACAGTAGAGCTGCATGACCTCAGGAAAAATTATGTATGTAGTTTCCCCCTGGTTTCAGCCGTTCACTGTACCAGCACCGCAAGGCCGTTTTGGTGATGTTACAAGGCCAGATCAGTCAATCATCCAGACTGTTGCCCCTGCAACTACTGAAAAGGCTGCTGCCCATCTTCGAGAACGACACGTTTGTCTGGCCTTTCAACATATACCCCTCCGTTGTGGTTGCACCTACTGTACAGCTATCTGTATCACTGAGCCATGCAAGCCACCCCACCGACGCAAGGTCCATGGTTCATGGTTTATGGGGTATGGGGGGGGGGGGGGGACAGGAAAGTATAGCAGAAAAGTATTGGCAGAATGAATATTTCACTCTTCTGCAGAGATTTTGCAAATTCTAGAGAAATTAAGACTCTGTGCCAGACCGGATATGGAAGCCGGACCCTTGCCTAACTACATTCTTACCAATGGATCTATCCCAGAATCAAAATTCATTCTGGGAACTACTGTGGAGCTAGAAATGTGGGAGAGAGTTACTGAGATAAATGAAACTGTGACGATAGGGCGTGAATCCTGGTTTGATACTCAGTCGGTAGGGGTCCAGATTCGAGGCATACAGTGTTAATCAGTTACTAAGTTTCATTAAAGTATATGGTAATCGCTGTAGCTGTCACACAATGTGAACAGTGGCTGAATCGAGTGCTTTATGAAATTGCTTAATTGGTAGTTGATGTCTATAATATGCACATAAACAAAAACACTAAGCAATTAGCGTGCTGGATGGCTAAATGTTAAGCGTGGGGTAGAGACTCTTGAAGGAGGGACTGGATTTTGCTATCTCGGAAGGACTGTAGATTAGACTTACAACGAATATAAAAGAAATATCTAATAGAAAAGATTTTACAAGACAAAAAGGATTCATATAAAAAGAAACAATTGCTATAATCCAAAAATCTAAATCTTGAAGTCCGAAAAAGATTCATTAAAAGCTATGTTTGGAACAAAGCCACATATAAGCGAGAACCATGTCAGAGGAGAAGACAGACCTGAGGATACTAGAAGCCTTTAAAACTGGTGTTGCATGAGACTGTTGAAGATCAGATGGATTGATAGAATAAGGAATGAAGCTGTCGTGCAACGCGACAACGAGAAAAATATCTGAAAGAGAACGCAATGTGCCTAAGAATATTTGGGCACATAATACGGCATTCGTTGTTGCTGAATACTGTAGTTGATGAGATGGTGAAAAAATGAATCGAAGGAGAAGATCTAATTACAAGTGTATAGAGTATGTTAAATAGTTGATAATGTGGGACGCAAAAGTTCCGCTGGAATGTAGAGGATAGGTGGAAAGCTTGGTGTTGACACACAATCAGTAATAATGATTGACACATAATATTTTCGTGTTAAGAAGGAGAAATTAGTACGCTGGATTATAAAAAAATTATTTGGTTCGACAAGATGTTTTCTGAAGTGACTTGGAGGGGATTGTAAATTGATATACCAGTGAAAGAGTTCTGGGGAATCGTTCAGAGGGTTTTGTTCAAATGTTGTACGAGAATTTGATAGATGACCCGACTGCAACAGCAACAGATGTACAGAATACTAATAAAGGTACGTTTTACCGAGCCACTATTAAATGGCGTACACAAACCAGATGAACTAGGACACAAGTTGCCTAAGCAGTCAACATTTTACAGCAGGAATTTCCAATGCAGTGTAATGAATTTCATGAAACGACCAGTAGACAACAAATTCTAAGGATTTTTACGCGCAGAGAAATATGTAGAAAAGAAGCAAGAGTAGCCAGTACGGATACAGGAGATCCTACTTTGCAGTCGCACGAGGAATGTGGCCTATCGATCGAGTCTCCTGAGATACCACTTGGCAGAGAATTGCAACCAGATACTCGACGACACTGTGGCACACACCCGCCTCCGGAGCGGAAGCCGCTAACGCACTGTGTTGCGGTACTGCTCGAACCGAAGGTACTCCGGGTTCAATCCTGGAGGTGGATGAAATTTTCACTGCAAGTATTTGGCCGGCAAAGGGAGGAGAAATGGTGGCGTAAGGTTCCTGATCACCACTCTTCGCGCCACTGACCTAGATTAAAGTCTAAATCTTTGTAGTGTCCCAAGAAGTGAGGCAGTGCCATACTGTTGGTGGCGATCCGTCCGTCGAATGAGGACAAGCTCGGCCGCCCACCCTGTTTCATCGTCATCATACAACACAAACGCAACAGTACACGATATAGGCTTTCATTATACTCACCTACAGCCCCCAAATGCAAAAATGACATAATTCTCACATATCCGCAAAGAAAGGGAAAGGGGGCCAGTGTGCACGGAGGCCGCTGGGCGGCTGAACCCCCGCCCCCATTCCCGTTCCAAAGCCAATAGCGCCACGCAGCATTTAATTTTTACTGTGGCACTCGACAGCAGTAGATCACGCCTGAAAGAAAGGTGCAGCACATCACAGGAGCGTGGCTTCTTATAAATCAACCGTATACAATGTTTCGTGAAATAGTATACAGGATGATTCCGCATTGATGTCATAGACTTTTAGGGGCGATGTAGAAATGTATCAATTTGAGGTAAAGGACATTTGTCTGGAAATGAAAGTTAAAGCGGTAATCGTTCTGATACCTCTGACAGTGGAACTCTTCTACTGCGTGCTCTTTGCTTTTCATGCTTTGGGAGGAAGTGGTGTGGACCATAATAAGAAAAAAAAATCCGGTAAAAACGGGCTCTAAAGCGCATACCTGAAGAGCTGTGGGAACTTGTTCGTGAAAGACATCCATTTGCTGAACAAGTGTTCATAGTTTCTAAAGTATGCATTTTAGAGCCCGCATTTGCATAGCATGGGTAAGTGAAGCGGAAGACGATGAAAAAAAAAAAAACTCAACAACCTAAGCAACGTAGCCAGAAGGGTGACTTACAAGAATGCAAAGGCAGTGGGGAACACCACAATTCACCGTGCAGAAGTTGGACAAATTCAAACACCTGGGAGAATATATAACCAGATGAATCAGGAGTAATTAGGAAATAAAAGAGAGGATGAAGAAGATGAGCTCAGCCTTCTGTATGACCGAAGATACATGCATTAAAAAGAATATCTCTAGAGACGTAAACATCACACACTACAAATTTGGAAATTTGCAATAAGATCCTTTGGGACCAAACTCCTGAGGTCATCGATCCCTAAGCTTACACACTACTTAATCTAACTTACTCTAAGGACAATACACACACACACACACACACACACACATATATATATATATATATATATATATATATATATATATATATATATATATATATACTCCTGGAAATAGAAAAAAGAACACATTGACACCGGTGTGTCAGACCCACCATACTAGCTCCGGACACTGCAAGAGGGCTGTACAAGCAATGATCACACGCACGGCACAGCGGACACACCAGGAACCGCGGTGATGGCCGTCGAATGGCGCTAGCTGCGCAGCATTTGTGCACCGCCGCCGTCAGTGTCAGCCAGTTTGCCGTGGCATACGGAGCTCCATCGCAGTCTTTAACACTGGTAGCATGCCGCGACAGCGTGGACGTGAACCGTATGTGCAGTTGACGGACTTTGAGCGAGGGCGTATAGTGGCCATGCGGGAGGCCGGGTGGACGTACCGCCGAATTGCTCAACACGTGGGGCGTGAGGTCTCCACAGTACATCGATGTTGTCGCCAGTGGTCGGCGGAAGGTGCACGTGCCCGTCGACCCGGGATCGGACCGCAGCGACGCACGGATGCACGCCAAGACCGTAGGATCCTACGCAGTGCCGTGGGGACCGCACCGCCACTTCCCAGCAAATTAGGGACACTGTTGCTCCTGGGGTATCGGCGAGGACCATTCGCAACCGTCTCCATGAAGCTGGGCTACGGTCCCGCACACCGTTAGGCCGTCTTCCGCTCACGCCCCAACATCGTGCAGCCCGCCTCCAGTGGTGTCGCGACAGGCGTGAATGGAGGGACGAATGGAGACGTGTCGTCTTCAGCGATGAGAGTCGCTTCTGCCTTGGTGCCAATGATGGTCGTATGCGTGTTTGGCGCCGTGCAGGTGAGTGCCACAATCAGGACTGCATACGACCGAGGCACACAGGGCCAACACCCGTCATCATAGTGTGGGGAGCGATTTCCTACACTGGCCGTACACCACTGGTGATCGTCGAGGGGACACTGAATAGTGCACGGTACATCCAAACCGTCATCGAACCCATCGTTCTACCATTCCTAGACCGGCAAGGGAACTTGCTGTTCCAACAGGACAATGCACGTCCGCATGTATCCCGTGCCACCCAACGTGCTCTAGAAGGTGTAAGTCAACTACCCTGGCCAGCAAGATCTCCGGATCTGTCCCCCATTGAGCATGTTTGGGACTGGATGAAGCGTCGTCTCACGCGGTCTGCACGTCCAGCACGAACGCTGGTCCAACTGAGGCGCCAGGTGGAAATGGCATGGCAAGCCGTTCCACAGGACTACATCCAGCATCTCTACGATCGTCTCCATGGGAGAATAGCAGCCTGCATTGCTGCGAAAGGTGGATATACACTGTACTAGTGCCGACATTGTGCATGCTCTGTTGCCTGTGTCTATGTGCCTGTGGTTCTGTCAGTGTGATCATGTGATGTATCTGACCCCAGGAATGTGTCAATAAAGTTTCCCCTTCCTGGGACAATGAATTCACGGTGTTCTTATTTCAATTTCCAGGAGTGTATATACACACACTCACACACACACACACACATGCCTGAGGGAGGACTTGAACTTCCGACGGGGGGGAGCCGCGCGAACCGTGACAAGGGCACTTGAGACCACGTTGCTACCCACCACACTTCAGACACTACAATGCAGTGATGAGGAGTTCGATGCTGTGTGCGGATGAGGTGAAAACACTAGGTAGAAATAGTGTGGAACAACTAGAAAAAGAAGAGAGAAAAATACTAAGGAAAATACTAGGCCCTAAAAGATGTAGTGAAAGACTGGTACGAAGACGTTAGTCAGCCACTCAGGCTGCAGCAGCCGCCGAGAAAGACACAGCAACAGGAAAGTAACCGATTCTGTGACTTTTACGAGTTACTAACCAGGAGCGAATATCATCTGCGTGCTTTAATAGTGTATTTTCTTCAGTTTCTGCATGTTAATTTAATATCCAATAGCCACAGTTCTCGCGTTTTCGTTTGCGTCGGAAAGGAAACCGATTTTGTGACATATTACAAGTCCCTAATCAGGGGCTAATTTTCACCTGAGTGCTTCAGTAGTTAGGTTTTTCAATCTCTGCATATAAATCTAATTTAATAGACACAGTTCCTGCCTTTTTGTCAGTGTCTACAGTAGAGTCTGCAGCACATGCCGATAGTCCTTTTGTCTGGGTAATTTAGTTTTCTACGGTCGTTAGCATGGATAGGGACTGTGTTGTGTGTGGATGTAAGCCAAGTTGGTGACACTTCTCTCTCAGCTCCGGGCTGTAATGACTTTGGTTACATAGCTTGAGACTGCAGTGGATGGGTGCCGTTGTTGTGGGCTGGCTGGGAGATCCAATGGACGTCCAGCACGTCCGAGTCCTCCGATCGATCCTCACAAGTGGCCAGCTCAGTTACTGCTCGCAATGAGGTTGAGCCCTCACCTGTGCTCGAGTGAGAGGTCACCTGGGGGTGTATCAGCTGGCGAAAGGCTTCCCAGAGGGCTGCACGTAAGGCCTCCCTGGTTAGTTCGACAAACAGGTTCCAGGTGCTGTCTGTGGCTGACGCTGTCGCTGAACCAGATGCCGTCGCCTGTCCTGTTTCAGAGGAAACCTCTCAGCGTGCAAGATCAGGACAATCACAGAGGGTGGAATTATTGATCGTTGGGAGCTCCAACATTAGGCGCGTTATGGGGCCCCTTAGGGACATGGCTGCCAAGAGGGGGAAGGAAACCAATGTGTACTCTGTGTGCATACCGGGAGGAGTCATTCCAGATGAGGAAAGGGTCCTCCTGGATGCCAGGAAGAGTGCAGCCAACTGCAGGTGGTGGCTCACTTTGGTGCCAATGATGTGCGTCACTTTGTATCAGAAGAGATTGTCTCTGGTTTCGAGCGGCTAACAGAAGTGGTAAAGGCTGCCTTCTTGCTTGAGAGATGAAAGCAGAGCTGATATTTGCAGCATAATCGGCAGGTCCGACTGCGGACCTCTGGTACAGAGCCGAGTGGAGGGTCTGAATCAGAGGCTCAGACGGTTCTGCGACTGTGTAGGCTGCAGATTCCTCGATTTGCGCCAAAGGGTGTTGAGTTTCGGGTTCCGCTAAATAGGTCAGGAGTCCACTATACGCAGGAGGCGGATACACGGGTAGCAGGGGCTGTGTGGCGTGGACTGGGCGGTTTTTTTAGGTTAGAGCGTCTCGGAAGGGCTCCAGTTACAAAGGGTGCAGGTCGAACACAGGAAGAACAAAGATACAGGAACCGTCCGGTATAACAGTTGTAAATTGTCGTAGCTGTTTTGGGAAAGTGCCAGAGCTCCAAGTGCTAATAGATCGCACTGATGCTCAAATCGTTATAGGCACTGAAAGCTGGCTAAAGCCGGAGATAAGTTCAGCCGGAATTTTTGCAAAGAACCTAACAGTATTCCGAAAGGATAGGTTAAACATGGATGGCTATGGCGTGTTTGTTGCTGTTAGAAGTAGTTTGTCTTGTCACGAAATTGAAGTAGATAGCTCCTGTGAGTTAATATGGGCAGAGGTCATTGATAGCAATAAAATAATAATTGCATCCTTTGCCGACCTCCCAATTTAGATGATGCAATTGCTGAAAGGTTCAAAGAAAACTTGAGTTTGATTCCCAACATGTACCCGACTCATACAATTATGGTTGGTGGTGACTTTATTTTACCCTCGATATGTTGGCGAAAATACATGTTTAATTCTGGAGGTACGCATGAAACGCCATCCGAAATTGTGCTGAACGCATTCTCTGACAATTAATTCGAGCAGCTACTCCATGAGCCCATGCGAATAGTAAGCGGTTGTGAAAACACACTTGACCTTATATCAACAAGTAATTCTGAGCTAGCAATGAGTATCAAAATCCCGGCGGAGGTTAGAGTACTCCCTCGGGCATGGGTGTGTGTGTTTGTCCTTAGGATAATTTAGGTTAAATAGTGTGTAAGCTTAGGGACTGATGACCTTAGCAGTTAAGTCCCATAAGATTTCACACACATTTGAACAAGTATCAAAAGAGATAGAGGGATTAATGAACACAGGGTTTTCTTAGCGCAACTGAATACTGTATCCCGCAAATCCTCCTAATAAACAAAAAATGTTCCTATTGAAAAAAGCAGATAAAAATTCACTTGCCGCCTTTCTGAGAGACAATATCCACTTAATCCAAATTAACATAATAAGTGTAGACCAGATGTGGCTTGAATTCAACGAAATAGTATCGGCAGCAATTGAGAGATTTATACCAAATAAATTAACAAACTACGGAGCTGATCCTCCTTGGTATACAAAACGGGCCACAACACTGTTGCAGAAACAACGAAACAAACATGCCAAATTTAAACAGACGCAAATTCCCCAAGATTGGCGATCTTCTTTTACAGAAGCTCGAAATTTAGCGTGGACTACAATACGAGATGTTTATAATAGCTTCCACAATGAAACTTTGTCTCGAAACATGGCAGAAAATCCAAAGAGATTCTGGTCGTATGTGAAGTATGCTAGCGGCAAAACACAATCAATGCCTTCTTTGCGCGATAGCAATGGAGATACTGTCGAGAACAGTGCTGCCATAACACAATTGCCAAACACAGCCTTCCGAAATGCCTTCACAAAAGAAGACGTAGTAAATATTCCAGAATTCGAATCAAGAACAGCTGCTAACATGACTAACGTAGAAGTAAATATCCTCGGAGTAGTGAAGCAACTTCTCTTAATAAAAGCAAGTCTTCTCGTCCAGAGTGTATGCCAATTACGTTTCTTTCAGAGTATACTGATGCATTAGCTCCATACTTAACAATCATATACAACCGTTCGCTCGACGAAAGATCCGTACCCAAAGACTGGAAAGCTACACAGGTCACACCAATACTCAAGAAAGGTAGTACGAGTAATCCGCTTAATTACATGCCAATATCATTAACGTCGATATGCAGCGGATTCTGGAACATATATTGTGTTCGAACATTATGAATTACCTCGAAGAAAACAGTCGATTGACAGTCAACACGGATTTAGAAAACATTGTTCTTGTGAAACACAACTAGCTCTTTAATCACATGAAGTGTTGGGTGCCATTGACAAGGGTTTTCAGATTGATTCCGTATTTCTGGATTTCCGGAAGGCTTTTGACACTGTACCCACACAAGCTGCTTGTAGTGAACTTCCGTGCTTAAGGAATATCGTCTCAGCTATGTGACTCGATTGGTGATTGCCTGTCAGAGAGGTTACAGTTCTTAGTAACTGACAGAAAGTCATCGAGTAAAACAGAAATGATTTCTGGCGTTCCTCAAGGTAGTCTTATAGGCCCTTTGCTGTTCCTTACCTACATAAACGATCTGGGAGACAATCTGAGCAGCCGTCTTAGGTTGTTTGCAGAGGACGCTGTCGTTTATCGACTAATGGAGTCATCAGAAGATAAAAACAAACTGCAAAACGATTTAGAATAGATATCTGTATTGGGCGAAATTTGGCAGTTGATCCTAAATAACGAAAAGTGTGAGGTCAACCATGTGAGTTCTAAAAAGAATCCGTTAACTTCGGTTACACGATAAACCAGTCATCTCAAGGCCGAAAATTCAAAGAAATACCTAGGAATTACAGTTAGGAACAACTTAAATTGGAAGGAACACAAAGAAAATGTTATGGGGAAAGCTAAACAAAGACTACGTTTTGTTGGCAGGACACTTAGAAAATGTAACAGATCTGGTAAAGAGGCTGCCTACACTCCGATTGTTCGTTCTCTTTAGAATACGGCTGCGCGGTGTGTGATCCTTACCAGATAGGATTGACGGAGTACATCGAAAAAAATTCAAAGAAGGGCAGCACGCTTTGTATTATCGCGAAATAGGGGAGAGAGTGTCACTGAAATGATACAGGATTTGAGGTGGACATCATGTAAACAAAAGCGTTCTTCGTTGCTGTAGAATATTCTCACGAAATTCCAAACACCAACCTTCTCCTCCGAATGCGAAAATATTTTGTTGATACCGACCTACAGAAGAAGAAACGATGACCATGATAAAATAAGGGAAATCAGAGCTCGTACGGTAAGATACAGGTGTCGTTCTTTCCGCGCGCTATACGAGATTGGAATAAGGGAGAATTATGAAGGTGGTTCGATGCACTTAAATGTGGTTTGCAGAGTATCCATGTAGATGCAGATGTAGACCTAGGGAAGAACTGTACCGGGACCTGAGTGCAATGCCAGTAGAAATCAGATTGAAAAGGACAAGATTTGCCGAACATATAATTAGGCTGAAAATATATAGAATGACGAAAAGAGTATGGGGAAAAACAGGGCAGATAAGAGGACAGACAGGAATAAAATGAGTTGTTAAACTCTGGAAAGGCTGTTCGGAATTGGATAAAGGTGGAAGTGAAGGAAAATTGGAAAACCAAATACGCACCAACCAATATGCCAGAGATCAACGACGGAAGACGGATATGGAGTCACCAGCGGAGCAGACAAGAGAAGACCTCTGGCGAAGAGCAGGAGTGAAGAAGAGAAAGAATGAAGAAGTTCTGGAAGGAGAAGAGGAAAATGCAATCCATGAAGGAGCTACCTGTGGTCTTATAGAAGGCGTAACACAAGATGAAGAGGAAGAAGGAGAAGAAGAAGATGATGATGTTGATGTTTTATAATTACTATCATGCATTACTTTGAATAACTTATACGTAATGTAGTAATTATTTTTATTTTATTTTTTTATTATTGTAATTGGAGATATGATTATGGCCTTGTTCAGCCAAAACCGATCAAATCAACAGCGTACGTGACTGTGCTTTGTTTAGAAAAACAGCAGAAACACTTGTTCCCATCAAAGTAAACTCTACTGTGCCCTACTCCATCCCATACGTGCCTTCTCTATCTTATTTCGCAGCGAGAAAACGCCTTTTTCATTTTCTGTCTTGTGTTAGAGAACGTTATCAAATCTCTAACTTCAAAAGTTAAGCTACAATTATGTGCTCTGTTTCTTCTTACAGAATTTGCTATTTCGTAATCTCATTTTTGTACCGTTGCTCATTTTTATTATTACTGGTAGTATTATTTTACCCTTAGAGCTCATGTACTTAAGTCCACTGTCGTCAAAGAGTACCATAACCTCACTTTCTCATGGAACGTACTATGTCATAATATCTCATTTTTACAAATTTTTCATTTTTATTGTTGTTAATCCAGGTGTTCGAAAATGAATGTTATTGTTTTGAGGCTTTGTAGCATTTATTACATTCGACTGAGAATTATAAACAATACATCAAATGAAAGAGCAACTAAAACAGTTTTTTTGTATAGCTGTACCAGCTATAAACCTTACAGCCTACGGTTTACGTGCCAACTTTTGCAAGCGCAGTGCTGCTGCTTGATGATGAAGATTTTCCGGATGTGCCATCTTCAGAGATGAATCGAAATTTCACCTATGTGGAAATCTGAACACATATAATGTACGCATCCGGAGTTCAGAAGATCCCCACGAGACGTTCAGTTGCAACAAGAATCCTCTAAATTGAATGTCACATACCCCGGCACAAAGTTTATGAGTCCTTCTTTTTTGGCGAAGCAACTGTAGTTGGTGTTATGTATCTGCATGCGCTAGAAATATGGCTCTTTCCTGAAGAGGAAGAAGCTGGACGACGTAACTTTATTTGGCAGCAAGATGGAGCGCCGCCTCACTGGCATAACTTAGTACGCGATTGGCCAAACGACGTGATACCCGACGGCTGGATTGGCTGCAAAGGTCCAGTTGACTATGTTAACCAGATCTGACAACACGATTTTTAACGTTTGCGTTTCATAAAGGATCTTGTGTAAGTGCCTCCACTACCAGCTCATCTACCCGACTTAAGTAACAGGATTGAAGCAGCTGTTGCAATAATTACTCCGGAACATTGACCAAGGTTTGGAGCGAACTCGCCTTTCGACTCGATGTGTGCCGTGTGACGAATGGTGCTCACATCGAACCCTTGTAAGAAAATCTGAGTTGCTCTTTCGCTTTACGATAGTAATTCGAATGTAATAAATGTTGCAAAGATTTAATGTGTGTGCAAAATCTTATGAGACTTAATGCGAAGATTTAAAACCCCCGTATTAATTTTTGAAGAAAAAAGGAAAAATAATTTTTTGTACCTTTTGAACTGTCACTGTTGTTATTAACTCCTACTATTATTATTCCAAACAGTTCTAGATATGCGGAAACCATCTTAAAAAATTCTTTTTTACTTCTTTGATCATCAACATTTCTGTTATTTATAACACAATCATTATGGTTATTTAATTGAAATGTAAAGCAAAATGTTCTGTTGAGAGAGAGGGCCTAAGCGTCCTCGTCTGATGAAACTAAATTAATTAATTCAACGTTTGTTTTATTTAAAAGACCTTATGAGTTTTCACATAAAAAATTCGGAGGCTTTACTTTTCAGCGTCAGCACGTTCACGCAGTTACATTTGATATTAAGGCATATTTTCAAGCGTTTTAGATCTAGATGATGACAGATAGGTATCATAAATTATAATCTTTTATCTATACATCTACATGATTACTCTGCAATACACATTTAAGCGCTTGGCAGAGGGTTCATCGAACCACAATCATACTATCTCTCTACCATTCCACTCCCGAACAGCGCGCGGGAAAAACGAACACCTAAACCTTTCTGTTCGAGCTCTGATTTCTCTTATTTTATTTTGATGATCATTCCTACCTATGTAGGATGGGCTCAACAAAATATTTTCGCATTCGGAAGAGAAAGTTGGTGACTGAAATTTTGTAAATAGATCTCGCCGCGACGAAAAACGTCTTTGCTTTAATGCCTTCCACCCCAACTCGCGTATCATATCTGCCACACTCTCTCCCCTGTTACGTGATAATACAAAACGAGCTGCCCTTTTTTG
The DNA here is from genome assembly GCF_021461395.2 of Schistocerca americana. Lineage (NCBI taxonomy): Eukaryota > Metazoa > Arthropoda > Insecta > Orthoptera > Acrididae > Schistocerca > Schistocerca americana. Next base: position 417,259,145 of record NC_060120.1, read on the forward strand.
CACCCTTTCGATTTCCGCCGTCAATCCCACCTGGTAAGGATCCCACACCGCGCAGCAATAATCTAACAGAGGACGAACGAGTGTAGTGTAAGCTGTCTCTTTAGTGGACTTGTTGCATCTTCTAAGTGTCCTGCCAATGAAACGAAACCTTTGGCTCGCCTTCCCCACAATATTATCTATTTGGTCTTTCCAACTGAAGTTGATCGTAATTTTAACACTCAGGTACTTAGTTGAATTGACAGCCTTGAGAACTGTACTATTTATCGAGTAATCGAATTCCAACGGATTTCTTTGGGAACTCATGTGGATCACCTCACACTTTTCGCTATTTAGCGTCAACTGCCACCTGCCACACCATACAGCAATCTTTTCTAAATCGCTTTGCAACTGATACTGGTCTTCGGATGACCTTACTAGACGGTAAACTACAGCATCATCTGCGAACAACCTAAGAGAACTGCTCAGATTGTCACCCAGGTCATTTATATAGATCAGGAACAGCAGAGGTCCCAGGACGCTTCCGTGGGGAACACCTGATATCACTTCAGTTTTACTCGATGATTTGCCGTCTATTATTACGAACTGCGACCTTCCTGACAGGAAATCACGAATCGAGTCGCACAACTGAGACGATACCCCATAGGCCCACAGCTTGATTAGAAGTCGCTTGTGAGGAACGGTGTCAAAAGCTTTCGGGAAATCTAGAAATGCGGAATCAACTTGAGATCCCCTGTCGATAGCGGCCATTACTTCGAGCGAATAAAGAGCTAGCTGCGTTGCACAAGAACGATGTTTTCTGAAACCGTGCTGATTACGTATCAATAGATCGTTCCCTTCGAGGTGATTCATAATATTTGAATACAGTATATGTTCCAAAACCCTACTGCAAACCGACGTCAATGATACAGGTCTGTAGTTCGATGGATTACTCCTACTACCCTTCTTAAACACTGGTGCGACCTGCGCAATTTTACAATCTGTAGGTACAGATCTATCGGTGAGCGAGCGCTTGTATATGATTGCTAAGTAGGGAGTTATTGTATCAGCGTAATCTGAAAGGAACCTAATCGGTATACAGTCTGGACCTGAAGACTTGCCCGTATCAAGCGATTTGAGTTGCTTCGCAACCCCTAAAGTATCTACTTCCAAGAAACTCATGCTAGCAGCTGTTCGTGAAATAAGCTATCTCCGTTTGACATAAACAGCTATGAATCGATTTTGCCCAGAAACGTCAGACAGTTGTAAGGAAAGGGGTGTCTTGAGTACTAACGAAGTCAAATGACTATTTAAGCATAATTTTTCAGAGGAATATTTAGTTTAGAACTAAGGAACGAAGCAACAAACAAGAGTAACCAATTTATAGCTTATTTCACTTATACAGTTCCTTTTTTGTTCGCTTACAGTGGTGCTTGAAAAGTCGTGATCCGCAAACATCACTGACCTCACAGAAACTGATGTAGGGTAACAACTATCAACTATGGGCTACATTCTTCTTAGGGGCTCGGATGAGAAAAGTGAAAGGATTGCATTATTTTAATTTCTAATACAGATTAATTATGTTTAATGAATTTAATGATGTGTGGCTTCTTATGAGAACTTCGGTGAAAAGTGAAAAGGTTTTACGAGAGCGTTAGAAAAGAATAACATTAAAAGACTGGTTACGATGTTCGTATCACTAGATTTCAGAGGACAGACACGCGAGAATATAGAAATATAGTATGATTGTTCCGTGTGGGGGGAATGAGTACCATACGTAAATAGCGTCGGAATAAAAAGCCTGCGAAACCCGCTCTGACTGCTCAGAAAAATCGTCATTAAGTAAAGAGTACTGCAATTTCAACGGTTTATCTACAGGATGACATTTTATGACAAATCGTACTTGTAACGAATGCTACTGAACTTACGCGCAAATAATTTGGTACGATTGAATGGAAACAACATTTTCTTAAACACACTGAATAGTGAAATACGTCAGTTCAACAATCTGAAAAGGGATTCTGCGTCCAGTGACACAACTGGCATTAATAGAATAGCATCATGTTTTGTGTTTAGAGTAAAATCGCGTAGCTGAAGGTGGAATCTAAGTTTCTTCTTCTGCTGTGCGGAACTGACTATACATTATTCATACTGCCTTTCAATTCTCGCTTATATTTATGCGCTTTGTATATCGCGTCCTGGCTCTCACTTACGGAGGCAGGGCACTCGTAAATATTTATCGGTTATCACGGGACAAAGAAAAGTTCCAGAGTCTCTGGAGATATTCCAAATGTTTCTCACTTAAGCGCAGAATATATAGCACAGAGCCGACTACAGTCTGGACAAAAAGAGGCTGTTTATCATGAATTCGGTCTTCATTTTGCACTGACAGGGCCGTTCATGGCGCGTTTCTAGGGGCAACTTTTGCTTGATCGCTCAGTGGGTAGATGTCAGTTTCCTACGAGTAAAAACACGTATAGTGCAATGGCCGTTTGGACTGGAATTTTTCGTGTACTTGATATGAGATTTGCTTCAGACATGAATTGTACGTAATAAGTTGCTCTCTGCACTGAATTAGACATGAAGCAGTCGGGGTTGTGCTTTAGAATTCAATTGCTTTTGTCAACTCACAGCCATTATATTCTTCTCAGAATTGTTTTCTAGCGTGATACGCTGATTGTATTTCTCCTGTTACTCTGTAACAACTAGTCTCTCAAACACATACCAATATTTTCAGAAATTACTGCAACCAGTCGCCTTTTATGTAGATGTATTTTATTTAGCCATGACCGGTTTCGAGCTGCCTAGCAACTCATCATCAGATGGTATATACATTTAGTGCTTTTTTGTACCCATTGTGTGGGTGGTTGAGTATCTGTGGCTAGACAGAAACGAGAACAAATAATCGCTACATGTGGTACAGTAACACGAAATATTTACAGCATAATTTATGTTTAACGTATAAGAACAAATAATCACTACATGTGGTACAGTTACACGAAATATTTGCAGTTTAATTTACGTTTTGAGGTGTTACTTACAGATAAATCTTTCTGCAGGTATATATATATCTCTTTTAGGACGTATTTTTGAAACCATTGTGTCTTGTTTTTCACAATTTCACAAGTTAAAACTTTCACTAGATGTATATTACTTTTATGAGGCACTGTTGGAAACATATATCTTGTTTTTCGTAAACATCGCTGAACACACTTAGCCACAGATACGAATACAGGATTTACACATTATAAACAAGCCAAAGATTGCAATATAACTACAGTATCAAAGATTTCAAGTTGACCAGAGGCATTATTAGTCATCACACACACTGACAAGAGATTTGTCTTTATTACATAGAAAATAAATGTAAATTAGCTTAAACTAGTAAAATGTTTATTTATAAATTAACTGTGCAATTTTAACAGGTATATAAAAAACTAGATTTTTACATTATATTTCAGTTACATTTAAGAGGGTGATGTGGAGAGAGAAGAGGGGGGGGGGCATTTTGTTTCTGAATGACTGTTTAGTTTTTTAAGTTCAAAGAATCCTTAAAATTCTGAAAGAAGGAGTTATTCGCCAATTACATCACCCTCTCAACCCCCCCCCCTCTCCTTTTTCCTATACAGCCCCCCCCCCCAACCCCCCCCCCCCCACCGCCAACTCCTTTTCCACACCCTTTCAAGTATCAGCATCACTTATTATTTCAAGTTAACCATCAACCTCTCATCCCAGACATCATATGCCAAGATCAGCCAATGGAAGGAGCAAGAAATTAGCTGTCATAATACTCTCAATACCAATTATCTTAAATGTAACTGAAATATAATGTAAAAATCTAGTTTTTTATATACCTGTTAAAATTGCACAGTTAATTTATAAATAAACATTTTACTAGTTTAAGCTAATTTACATTTATTTTCTATGTAATAAAGACAAATCTCTTGTCAGTGTGTGTGATGACTAATAATGCCTCTGGTCAACTTGAAATCTTTGATACTGTAGTTATATTGCAATCTTTGGCTTGTTTATAATGTGTAAATCCTGTATTCGTATCTGTGGCTAAGTGTGTTCAGCGATGTTTACGAAAAACAAGATATATGTTTCCAACAGTGCCTCATAAAAGTAATATACATCTAGTGAAAGTTTTAACTTGTGAAATTGTGAAAAACAAGACACAATGGTTTCAAAAATACGTCCTAAAAGAGATATATATATACCTGCAGAAAGATTTATCTGTAAGTAACACCTCAAAACGTAAATTAAACTGTAAATATTTCGTGTAACTGTACCACATGTAGTGATTATTTGTTCTTATACGTTAAACATAAATTATGCTGTAAATATTTCGTGTTACTGTACCACATGTAGCGATTATTTGTTCTCGTTTCTGTCTAGCCACAGATACTCAACCACCCACACAATGGGTACAAAAAAGCACTAAATGTATATACCATCTGATGATGAGTTGCCAGGCAGCTCGAAACCGGTCATGGCTAAATAAAATACATCTACATAAAAGGCGACTGGTTGCAGTAATTTCTGAAAACCTTTTCACACCACAGTCGCAGTGTTCCACATCCACAATGGATAAAAGTCTTACATACCAATATATCACTGCAAAAGGCTATTACAAAATTTCGCCGTTATCCCGAATCCCAAAAACCTACATAGAAAAATGCAACAAAAGACATAGAAAATATCGTAAAGGCGGGTCCACACCGAGCCCCCCGTGTCTCCCCGAGCCGCGTAGTTTTCAGGTTCTTGTCGGTACATCAAAGAAAGCGGCGCGTTTGTGCGCGCTCAGTTTGGACAGGGCCTCGGCTGGCAAGCGCGATAGTTAACTGCGTGCGTGAATTTGCATTGTGACAGGTGGGGTGTTCTCGCGTTGCAGGCAGGAGGTATCCTTGTTATGGAGTGGAACCGGAAACAAAGTGAAAACCTCATAGATGTAAGCAGACAGAGGCGGTAACTTTGGGAGCCAAAATACAATAATTACCACATAAAAAATGCCTGGCAGTGGGTCGCGAGTGACATCGACTGTGGAACCGACGAAGCAAGATCGACCTCACAGTTATTTTCCTACAGAAGGGAGAAAATGAATATGAAGAGGCCGAGGGGCACTGGAAAAGGTAACTATTCACAAATAATGTCTGCAGAAACAATGTTGTTCTTCTGGATTCCATTTGCACTACATCGCACTGTTGTTTCAGAGATGGCACACGCGTTAGTAAATCGTTTTCTTTACTACTGTTTGAATTTCTGAAGGAACGAGACACTCCCACTGGTACTGTAAACACAGTAAATGTGAGTACATACAGTACAGAGTCGGATTCCATTAGCACTTTAACACACTACATATTTAGACCAGAGTGTGATATTGACACTGTGTAGTTTAGAGCATACAAACTGGAAGATTTCTTGCTCTGTCTCAAATAATTATGCAAATAAATAGTTGCCAGAACAATAACACCGGGTTTTTCTGGTTCCTGAAGCATTGGTTTTGCTCAAGACCCTAAAAACGGATGTTAGGATTTTAAAACAATTTTCAACAACTCGACAGGCTCTTGAAAGTCGATAGTTGAATATTCTGTCTTGTGAACCTTTTTCATATATCCCTGCGTATGGTTTCATCACATTCTCGTGCAAAGCAAATGCTTCAGAGGCTAAAATAACATATGGTGTCATTTGTTCACATGCAGGAAGCGGTTCATGTCCCGGTATGTTAAGGTAGTTGTCTTGCAAATGCTTCCAGAATTTACTGTTTTTGAATATACCACCTTCAGATATACGACCCTGTGAACCCATATCTGCTACAAGAAATTGTATTTAGCATCCACTAGAGCATATAAGACGATGCTAAAAAAGTTCTTATAGTACTCACAGGCGGTGTTTATTGGGGCCTGTAACATTACGTGTTTACCGTCCATAGCAGCCAGGCACAGAAGGAAATTCCATGTTTTATCTGATTCCTCCCAAAAATCATCGTTCGTAGTAACCGGCAACAGAAGCGAAAGGGTTTCGATGAAGTTTCAACATATATTGTTTTAAAAATTCAAAAAAGCGTCGACTATTACATAATTGTCTCAAGTGTGGTTGAAATGAGCGCCTACAGTGGCGCAGTGCTAGAATGGAAACATACGATAACATAGAATTTCTCTTGTCAGGGTCCCACAGTCATACAATATTTTCTGAAGAAAATCATGATGCCATTGACTGTTTACAAATTTTTACTATAACGTCACAACTTCAGTTTCGGCCTTAAGCCATTGTCTGTAATATGTTACTTTATATCATTATAAATGACATGTAGTTGTTCTGAGTATAAAATATAACGGTATGAACTTAGTATGTGGAATAAAAATTCAATTCCAAATGCATGACCGATACGGTCCAGAACCCAGGAGAGGCACTACAGGCAATGTTGTGCTGTTCGCAAAGGCACTTGCGTCGAGTGTCTGCTGTCATTGCCCATTAACGCCAAATTTCGCCGCACTATTTCACGCAGTGTTTGACTGTCTGTTGCTACGCAATCGCCTCTGCTCTCGTTCGTTAGGTGTAGGCCGTCGGCCACTGCGTTGTTCGTGGTGAGAGGTAACGCCTGAAGTATGGTATTCTCGGCAGACTCTTGACACTGAGGATCTCGGAATACTGAGTTCCCTACCAAGGTCCGAAGTGGAATGTCCCATGCGTTAAAGTCCAAGTAACATTCCGCGTTCAGAGTCTTTTAATTCCCCTCGTACGGCCATAATCCAGTCGGAAACAGTTCCACATGAATCATCTGAGTACAAATGACAGCTTCGCCAATCCACGGCCCTTTTGTACCTTGTGGACGCGATACTAACGCCAACTGCATATGTGCGTGTAGCTATCCCATGACTATTTTAACATACCACTTTCGCTCTTATGTTACCTAACAATTTCAGATTACATATCAAATATCTTCTTCACATGCTCGGGAAGACCTGGAGATACCAAAATGATAGATGCCATTTCATCTAACAAAAAACGAAATGTATAGCGTAATGGAATAGAACGTGAAGATTTGTAACTGAAGATGAGTTTTCAAGCACTTTTTGAGTAATCGATACCATTAACATTGTTAACTACGGATAAAAACAAATATTTGTACTTTCGTTTGAACCTCAAGCGTAATTCGACCCACCTGTTTCACTATCTGTAGGGATTCTTTACTAATGCGTTTTTATTAGGACGAACAATGCTTCTGTGCCACTCTATTGTGAAAGTCCGCACTTTTTTCCGATCATAGCATAGTATCTGCAAAACTTCTCTGTGAATACTTGGAGTAGATAATAAACACTAACACAAGAAAACACAGCAGGCCGATTAAAAACACACACACACACACACACACACACACACACACACACACACACACAAACGCACTTACACTTACACACAAAAACACACACGCACCTCTACAGCTAACAGAAAACCACTCCAGCCACCAAAGAACTTTCGTCAGTGTTGTACTACCTGCCAAAATGCTTATACCTGTTCTCTGAAAACTATTATAAATCACGTGGTTGCTTTGTTTATGTATTCCGTACACACTTGTAGAGATAATTGTGTAGTGTCACTGGTTTCTTTATCCAATGGAACTACGCATTGGGGATGTGAGGTTGGGAACATAAGAATTAATTTTTTAGTGGATTAAAGTATTAAATTTAACTGGTTTGTACACACTTGTTGAGATAATTGTGTAGTGTCACTGGTTTCTTTATAACAATGGAACTACGTATTGGGAATGTGAGATTGGGAACATAAGAATTAATTTTTTACTGGATTAAAGTATTAAATTTAACTGGTTTGTTGTACTCCATTTCTTTTCAGAACAATCGTGTTTCATCTTCTCTCTTTAATAACAATTTAGATGATTGATGCCTAGTTAGAAACTGCTTGCGAGAAAAGAGAGTTGTGACAATAGGAGGAAAGGCAGTAAAATGTACACAAATTGTCGATGACATACTACGGTATTACTAAGTAAAAATGATAAAAGAAGTGAACATCGGCGATGAGGAATACGAAATGAAAGTAGATGTGAATACGACGTAGGTAATGATTTAAACAAGACAATCAAGGTAGGTAAAACTGAAAATTTGTCATGAGTTAATGGAATATGTTCATAACATTAGGTATCTAGACTGCAGTAGAAGGAGTGGTGATTGGGAAGAGGAAGAGGAGGAAAAGAAGACATCAGTTAATTGAAAACATTAAAAGAAATGCATCATCCGCCTTAGGGTAGTGGGAAATCGTGGAACTGTAGAATGGAGAACTTGCGTTAATGGACCTGCCTAAAGACTGAAAAATCATCATCAATATTTTGTTAGATAGTTTATATGGGATGAATCTCTTAATAAGCAGATGGCATTCAAAAGCAAAAGTAACACATTAATTTTTACTTAACCAGCAAAAGAGGATGGAGTGCAGCTTTTATTTTTATATACTGAAATTCACCACAAGTTTGGAATATCTGTCTGAAATTGAAGCATGGAACGTGATGTACAATCATATTGCATCTTCTGGTCAAAAGCTCCTAAATGGCAGTGCAAAGCGGTTACGACTGTGCGGCGGCCGCTACAGACACTGCGGTGACCTGCACATATGCACCAAGTCTGTCTGCACACCGATGGCGGTAACTCAGCGTTGCGTGTCGTGTGTGGATGTGGCGGTCGGCGGATTGCGCTCTCCAAACACCATCACTCGCTGTCCGTCAATGTCACTGCGTCAACGCGCTGTCATAGAACAGAGTGTGACGTGACGTCCTTTGAGAGACTTCGCGTTGGTGACAAATTGATGAGACACGTGCAGCTCATATAGCAGCTGGTGCTCTACCAGCACAGAGACAGCATTCGAATCGAATTCCGAGTCCAATTCTCAGCGTAAACATTTTGCCTGCTCCTCTAACTCTTCCAAACTTTAATAAGTTTGCCACTGTCTGTATTAGTCCTCCTGTTGTTGCCACAAGCTTCAATACTAGTGAGAGTACAGAATGTGCCTCATTCTCCTTTCAGCGGTGCTTCATCATAATCTTCTTTGTCCTCCTGACGCCAGCTGTTTATAGCTTCGGTGAAAAATCCGTAAATGGAGTGACGAAAAGAAAAAGAAGTCGCAACAACAAGAAGGTGTTGTGAGATATAATCGAAAGTTGGTAGGCGTGCTTCTACATCTGAAAGACGATGTTGAGCCGTGGCGGCTCATATCGATAGTGCCACTCTGGTGGTTTATCTTTCCTGCCACGGTCAGGGCGGTAAGCAGCGCCCTCTGGGGCCTACGCGAGGAGTAACGAGGCGAGGTCCTGTGGGGGGGTGTGCTCCGGAACGTGGTGGAAGATGGTTGTCGGGTTGTCGCACCGAGGGTGGGACCGGACCTATCGCATGGAGATATACAAGTTGGCTCTGAACGGAAGGCGCCGTACCAAGCAGTGGGAAGCGGGCGTCCTGTAATTTGTGTGAAGGAGTAACGATTTTTGCATTGGATGTCACAGTGGTTCCCGAGAATGCGGTGGCTGCTTTCGGAGAAGAGAATTGGTAAGAGCTTGTGTCTACGCTCTTTTCCGTACGATGTTGCTGCCTGCCGTTATACACACGTGAAAATCAGGCGCTTGGATTGACTATACGGGGACTGGTCATGTAAAATTACATTTGTGATTGAGACTCACTTGTACTGTGACAATTTAGAGGCGAAAACTGTGGTGGTTTCATCAGGTCTGGTTCTTTGCCGTGCAACTAAGGGAGTCAGTTATTTGGGGTAACTGAGGGAGCAAAATTATGTTGGTCTAAGTGATACGTTCTCCACGTTTCGTCTATGGCTTTGCGAATCGAAATCGGGGGGAGTACACGTGTGAGTAATTTGCTATGGTATTGATGGTTAGATTGTAAAGACTGTTCTCTGTTGTGTTAATCACGCACTGATTTGCAGCCAATCTAAGCAGAAGTTACCATTGCTACTTGCTTACGTGCTACTGTCTTTATGATTGGCGTTGTTTGTCTTTTCATTGTGGGTGTGCTCAAGTTTAAAAAAAAAAAAAAAAAAAAAAAAAAGAAGATATTACGGATACTATTCATAACGGTTGTCTAGTAAGGAAATTGCTTAAGGGGCTCCGGAAAGGCTCAAAATCATGAAAAGTTCAATTTTTACTTTTTTGCGTTTTCTGAATCTGCAGACTATTACCTTTTAATAGATATATAATTTATTCAATTCCGAAGACTACAACTATGTTTGAATTTTTTTTGAAATGTGTTCTACATGGGCGTGACCCACTGTGGCGCTGTTAAACTGCTGTCAAATGGTGTTATTATTAACGTCCGTGTTCATCAGATACATTTTAGTGATGTGAGATAAAGTATGTGTTGTGGCTAACCTGTGATGGTTAAATATATATCGCTGGTGTGATTGTCGATTGTTTCATGTTTATTTACTCTGTCGTTATCTCGAAAATATTCGTAACTAATTCTGTTTCTTGAGTCTCTGTTTTGTTGAAGTATAATAATGAGTAAAAGTAAAGTTATTAGAAATCCTCTGAAGGCTTTTAAGAAAAGGAGAAATGTTGGAAAGCCAAAGGTATGTGTTATTACTGTAAACAATAAAGACAATAACCAAGTGAGTGAACCTAACCTCTCAAGTACACCTGCCCATAGCAGTCAAAGTGGGAAAGAAAATACTTCACAGAAGAAGCTTGGTTCAATGAGTGAAAACTATGAATGTTTTATGGGCGAATCGGATGTGAATGAAATATTTGATATGTCGGTTCTCAAAGGAATTTTTTCAAACTGTGTAAGATGTATTCATTGTAGTGAAGTTGGTCTGGAACTCTCCATAATAAAGCACGTAGGACTTGCTAGTGAAATACAACTGAAATGTGTTAAGTGTTCATACATGACCACCTTTTGGAACAGTGTTGCAATAACTGCAACTGAAGAAAATGGTAGCAAAATCTACGAACACAACAACGAGCGATGCTTGCTTTTGACAAGGAACGCCTTCGGGCTGCAGACAGGGCTGTAAAGAGTCTAGAAATACAAGCAAGAGTAAACAGGAGGAGGAACAAGAGGAAGCAGGAGGAGGAGTTTGCAGAGGATGAAGATAATCCATCCTATGGACCTGGAATGCACTAAAAAGTTAATCCAATCTTTGTCGCTCGATTCCCAAAACTTTTATTTTCTCATACTAATTACATGTTTTCTAAGGATCTTCCAAACATATTTGTTTCAAACTTTCAGTAAATGTTACACAGTACCTTCAGCATGATTTAACACAGCCCTTTTCCAAAAAACTGTATATTTTTGAATATATAAATAAAAAATTGCAAAAAAATGTTGTGAATTTTCATTACAATTGAAAAAAATCATCTTTAATAACTGAACTAAAATTTTGTAAAATCCCTGTGTTAAGTTGTAGCCCATATTCCAATAAATAATCTGTAAAAAGTTCAACTTCCTACCTCAAATACTTTGCGAGGAAAGATGTAATTTATAAGCGTTATTTTAACATTGCAAGTATAGGGCGTTACGGAGCCCCTTAAGCTTTTATCATATGCTAGTCTGTTTGCCTATCACATTGGCTTTCTATGCAGTAACTGAAGGAATGTGTATGATGATTCAAGATTGTAGGCTGACTAGTATTTGAACTGGTGTTGAGGTTAAGGGCGAGATCAGAATCCTGCAAACCCGCACGCTGCGCGTGGTTAAATGTTCTGCTATTGGGGAGCCGGCTCTCTGTTCTTGGATTTTGTAAGGGTACGTGATGAGTGCATCGCTGTAGTTTTTCGCATGCTAAATTGCGGGGTGTCGGTGCCGTCCTAGGGCTAGATTTGTGATGTATATTATGTTGAAAGGGAATTAACTGTGCCAAACTTAAGAGAGCTTTTAGTTTGTTTTAGGTCTGTACATGGAATGATGTTGATATTTTGTCGATTGCGGCAATAACTTCCTGTGTGGGGAGATCCTCTGAGGGACTTGTATTGTACTGTTGCAGTGCAGTCCATCTGAAACGTGCTGCTTAAAACTTGGGACTGCAGCTCTCTGATGTTATATATTACTGTTTAATCTTAAATGTCTTGGATGTAATATGGTTGTTGAGGATTATGTAATTAATTTTGATCGCTGGTTCCTTAAAGGAAGTATTTCGTTTGAAAATATGTGCTCGGTCAGAGCCCATTTAAATTTGAGTTTAACTCACCATTGAAATTTCCTAGTCTTGCCTTCTTAAAAGGCTTTCAGTTAAATGATTGCTATTTGCCTGTTTGAATGTTTGAGTGACTTAAAGGAAAAGAATAGTATTTTGTAATTTGTACTGATTGTTCCTTTGGGTAATACCTGACTTACGTGTTCAATAAATGAGTGTCTAGTCAATGGTGATGCACTGTTCTATTGCTAGCCTACCCCTTTCACTCCACAGCCTATTGAGCTTCTTTGTGTCGAAATTGTGTTCAGAACACCCCTCTGACCTGACGCCTCAGATGTATGTTCAACTTTCGCTCTACTCCCAAAAGAGTAGTGCCACTATGAGGATGCAAATCAGGTTTCCTTTGTATATACTTGTAAGGGTTGCGAGCGTTAGTTACCTTTGAGATTGGACGCGATGTTAGTCAAGAATTCCTTTAACCCGATAAAGATGCCATTGGAAATGTCGTGTGGCTAGGGCCTCCCATCGGGTAGACCGTTCGCCTGGTGCAGGTCTTTCGATTTGACGCCACTTCGGCGACCTGCGCGTCGATGGGGATGAAATGATGATGATTAGGACAACACAACACCCAGTCCCTGAGCGGAGAAAATTTCCGACCCAGCCGGGAATCAACAGCACCCCACCGAGCTTGAACGAGGTCGTGTAAGATAGTTACGAGAAACTGTATATTCCTTCTGCGATATTGCAGAAAAGCTTTTCAGAAGTGAAGTCACTGCTCATGATTCCTGACAGTGGTGATAACAAGAATGTGCAGTCGCAAGTGGACATGTCTGTGAACGTGCACGTACCGAGAGGGAGACCATCGTCTTCGGCGTATGACTCTGGTGCAGCGTACTGCATATTCAACAGCAATTTCAGCAGCAGTTGGCACCACTGTGACACAACGAACTCTTACAAATTGTTACTTCAAGGGTAGCTTTGAGACAGACGCCATGCAGCGTGCATTCTATTGACCCCAAATCACCGCCATTTGTGACTTAAGTTGTGTCAAGTGAGAGCTCATTAGAGGACAGAATGGCGGTCTGTTGTGTTTTCTGCCGGCCGGAGTGGCCGTGCGGTTCTAGGCGCTACAGTCTGGAGCCGAGCGACCGCTACGGTCGCAGGTTCGAATCCTGCCTCGGGCATGGATGTGTGTGATGTCCTTAGGTTTAATTAGTTCTAATTTCTAGGCGACTGATGACCTCAGAAGTTTAGTCGCATAGTGCTCAGAGCCATTTGAACCATTTTTTTGTGTTTTCTGATGAAACCTGGTTCTGCTTCGGAGCCATTGGTGGCGGCGTGTTGGTTAAGAGATGGGCACTTGAGGGCCTGCAAACAACCTGTCTGCGTGCTAGGCACACTGGTTCTAAACGTAGAGTTATGGTTTTGGGTGGGATTTCGTATGACAGCATTCTCGTGGTTAATCCATGCACCATGACTGCCAATTTGTACGTCAGCTTGGTGATTCGACCTGTTATGCTGCCATTCATAAGCAGCATTACAGGGGGTATTTTCCAACAGTATAACGCTCGTTCACATAGCACTATTGGAACCCAACATGCTATACATGATGTCAACATGTTGCCTTTGCCTGCTCGATCTTCAGATCTGTCTTCACTCGAGCACATATGGGACACCACCGGACGACAGTTCCAGCGTCCTCCACAAACAGCATTAGCCCTCCCTATATTGACCGACCAAGTTCAATAGGCATGGAACTGCACTCCAAACTGACATCCAGCACCTGTATAACAAATGCATGTACGTTAGCTTGCTTGCATTCAACAGTCTGGCAGTTACACCGGTTATTAATATACCAACATTTCACATTTGCAATGGCATCCCTCGCACTTACATTAACCTGTGACCTTTCAGTGTTGATCACTTAAGTATGTTACGTAGACGAATGTAGCCCTCAAATTTCATTACGCTACATTAATAATTTTTTGGTGCTGCAATTTTTTCCGTCGGGGTATTTGCGTGTAAATGTTGCTCATTGCAATGACTTACGTTTGCTCGTTCAAGTGTGACGACAGGATCTTACTGTGCTGTGAGCTCGCTGTTTGGTGGCGTTCAGATTTAGCCTCGCCAGGAAGACTCACTGTTCATCCATCGCTCTAGCTCATCGTGACAGAGGTCAGTAACTCCATAGGCGTACGGTTTCTGGCAAAAAGGTATTTGACAAGCGACTCTCGTGAACTTCTGGGAATTCGTTATTACTAGGTATAGAAGGATTTCGGTAGAGCCTCTCCAGAAAACCTTTCTCACACACCTGGATGTGTCCTGTGGCTATTCTTTTTTACTTTATTGTTATCGAGAGCGAGTTCTACGTATTCAGCAGAACGCCTTTCGATTTGGATACTCCAATGTTTTTTCATTCCCCAAAGTTTTCGCAGGAACGCACTAGAGACACCACAGTACTCTTCGTCCTACTGAACCGTTGCTGATCCAAAACTGCACTCATGCATGCTCAGTTCTCTGGACGATTCTACGTTAGAGCAACAGTTAAACGTTGATGAAACGGTTACACATAAGTTCTGTAACTTAAAGATACCGACTCTTGGCTTTGGAATATTTTAATAATCATTGTAGAACGATGCAGAATGATATTTTCACTCTGCAGCGGAGTGTGCACTGATATGAAACTTCCTGGCAGATTAAAACTGTGTGCCGGACCGAGACTCGAACTCGGGACCTTTGCCTTTCGCGGGCAAGTGCTCTACCATCTGAACCACCGAGCGAGGTGGCGCAGTGGTTAGACACTGGACTCGCATTCGGGAGGACGACGGTTCAATCCCGCGTCCGGCCATCCTGATTTAGGTTTTCCGTGATTTCCCTACATCGCTCCAGGCAAATGCCGGGATGGTTCCTTTGAAAGGGCACGGCCGACTTCCTTCCCCATCCTTCCCTAATCCGATGAGACCGATGACCTCGCTGTCTGGTCTCCTTCCCCAACCAACCCAACTCTCTACCATCTGAGCTACCCAAGCACGACTCACGCCCCGTCCTCACAGACGAGGTACTGGCAGAAGTAAAGCTGTGAGGACGGGGCGTGAGTCGTGCCTTGGTAGCTCAGATGGTAGAGCACTTGCCCGCGAAAGGCAAAGGTCCTGAGTTAGAGTCTCGGTCCGGCACACAGTTTTAATCTGCCAGGAAGTTTCATTGTAGTATGATGATGCGCACAGCGTAGTTCTCATGCTAAAATATTAATCTTACCGACCAATTTTTCACATACAACCTAGATAATCCAAGTAAACAATTTTCTAATTTATATTAATCTAATCGGAACAGATATCATGGTCAAGGGGATGCACCTTTCGCTTCTAAGCATAACGTCCTTAGACGCGTGCACGATTCAGGCATAGCATTAATTTTGGAATAAAATTCATCAGAAATGGCGGCCGCACACTTCCGGTGTAACCAGTCACCCTCGTTCTGCCAACAGCCTTGTCAAAAGAGAGCAGAGGAGCGGACGGAGTTTCTTTGTACTCTCTTGCCCTTGTGGTAGGAAACTGATCCGAAAGAGCGTAATAACCAGCCATGATAAACGGCATGAGAATGCAGAAGGCTATGAAAGTTGCATTAAAGACTAGCAATATGTATTAACAGTACATGTGGTCTGTAATTGAAGAA
This sequence comes from Schistocerca americana, assembly GCF_021461395.2. Taxonomy (NCBI): domain Eukaryota; kingdom Metazoa; phylum Arthropoda; class Insecta; order Orthoptera; family Acrididae; genus Schistocerca; species Schistocerca americana. The sequence goes on from NC_060120.1 coordinate 417,274,940, forward strand.
AAAGGTCATGATGATTTCTCCATTGGCAACAAATTCCAGATTAGTCGCCCGTTGGGATCTCCGGATAAAGACTGCCAAGTAGGAGGTAATCAAGCAAAATGAACTGAATAACCAACGAATGGGTAACATTCTACGAATCAGAGCGTGGAATGTCAGAAGCTTGAACGTGGCAGGGAAGCTAGAAAATCTGAAAAGGGAAGTGAAAATATGGGAGTCAGTCAAGTGAAATGAAAGGAGATAAGAATTTTTGGCCAGGTGAATGTAGGGTAATATCATCAGCAGCGTAGAAAGGAATAACGGGATTAGGATGTGTTATGAATACGAAGGTACGGCAAAGAGTAAGTTATCGTGAAATACTCAGAGATAAGGCTGTTATCATTAGAATGGACAGCAGACCAACAACAATAGTTCAGGTATTCATGCCGAGGTGCCGAGGTTACAAGCAGAAGATGAAAAGGCGGAGAAAATATATGAGAATACTGAATAGCTAATTCAGTGTGTAAAGGGAGATGATAACCTAATCATCATGGGAGGCTGGTAAGCGGTAGTAAGGGGAAGAAAGAGTTACAAGAGGGTATGGGTTTTATAATGGGAAGGAGAGATCCTGAATGAGTTCTGCAGTAAATTTCAGCTATTAATAGCAGATACAGCTTACACGCAGTTTAGTTGGTTTCCCCAACGTCTGAAGACTACCTTGCGACTTTTCGGATTCTTCCGAAGTAAAACCGAGATAGAACATTTCCCTATCCATCTCCACCATGCACCGTTCTAGATTGACTTTGGCGTGATGTTTAATCAGAAAATGTATCCCAAGTATGGCACTGCTAATGCTCACCCTAAGGAGTACTTCCTCTAGCACGAAAGTCTTTCGCCTACCTCCTCCCCGATTCGGATACTCATCAATGCCAAACCGAACGAGTGAATAACATCCCCACCTAAACCAAATAGCGTTCCACGAGGTGGATTCATGTTTTTTTATACGAAGTATGCCCTTATTTGTTATGAATACCAGGAATCCTATCTCTAATAAAAATCTGCAGAACTCTCCTCCTATAGAGCTGGTTATACAATAGTCTGCCACTGACTCCACACAGGGGTGTCTCATGTTTAAACTCTCTAGGAGCGACGCACAGTGGCCGCATACCTCTTCCGTTTAACGTTTGAGTATAATCCCTACTCTCTGGCTACCTCGTTGTGTTCGTGGAAGCATATGCTGTTTCAGTGTCCAACTCATTAATACCTTCTACACTGAGGCTTCCTAAAATTCTGTTAAACGTGACCGTGCTGTCCACATCTACTACATCTGATTTCAGTCGCAGAACTACTTTATTTCCCCCAGGCTTGGCCACTACGTCAGTTTCGACCAAAGCTGCTGAAGTTGCTACAGTCTTTTTTAAAGCTTTTCGTTAAAGCACCCACTTTACGCTGCATCTCAGTGGACAAACCCGACAAAAACTCATCTATCGGCCTTTGCTCTGTCTCCTGTAAAATGGTCCTGTTGTCACTGTCGTCGTATGTTAATTTATGTGTATTAATATTTATCTTCATAGTACAACATTCGACAGGAACTTCCAACTAGTCTCCCTGTCTTTGAATTGTCCCATTAAGTTGCATCTGATAATATCTCGATGAGTTCTTCTTTTTCTAATAATCCACCAGTCCTTACCGCAAATCCTGGAAAGACTGAGCATTTCGCAACTTCTCTTACCGCATCACGTATGCCCTAGCATCACCTGATAACACCTGCTAAATTCAATCAAGTCATACTTAGCAGTTTCTCGTCATTCTAATTCCCTAATTTCGCAACCACACGTAAATCATATAAAAAAATCCTTCCCGGATTTTGCCGAATGTCGAGTACCTAATTAGATGGTCCTGGCATCTAGGACATGTCTTTACATCTTCGTAAGTAAATCCACACTATCAGCTCGCACTTGAATTCTGCCCAACTGATAGAACGTACTACCCCAGAAAAAAAAAGGAAACAGGAACCAACCATACAGGCCCATATAAAGAAACTTAAAGTCGGCGCTACTTCTACACTTGAACGCAACTGCTGCATTGTCATCTGCACCTTTCACCGATCAATCATACCAACCTCCAACAGCTCTTCTGACACGACTTGTAAGATTGTAGATGGGTGTGCGGGTTATGGTTCTCTCGTGGAAGAGGGGTGGAAGTGCAGATGCAGGCAACCAGTGGTTGACAATGCAATTTTCTGTCTTTATTGTTAGACAGGCGTAGAAAATGTGCGTCCACAGGAGGTGGACGTCGGGTGGTGAGCGATGAACCTCAGGCCAGGACAGACTGGCGTAGACTCCTCGTTCTGGTGTATCAGACGACGGCATCTCGGGTCTCGTAACTAGGAGCAGGACCGGCCGACATTCACCCGCACCAATAGTCGGCAATGTTGGCTACAGTCAAATACTGGACCGGAAGCTAGAGAGCGGCAGCTGGCGTTGGCGGACCCAAGTTGTTCGGCTGTGAGAGGACCTCGGTTCGACCCTGTGTCCATGTAGGCTGTGGCTGGACAACCGGGTTGGCGGTTCCGTGGAGATGGCGGAAGAACTGTGGTGGCCTCACGGCAATCTAATTAGACCTGTACCGCTTTTTATCTAAATTTCAAAATCATTGGAATGAATCTCTACTGGATATGTGTGTCATCAACACCTGATCTTGTGAACAGAGAAAATGTGATCATTTCTTTTTTGGATGCAGATACCAGAAAACGCACACGGACAATCTCTTAACAACATTTGTGGGTCGAGACTGTCTTTTAAGAAACGATATATTTGAAGACCTAAAAAAAAAAGGGTTCAGATGGCTCTGGGCACTATGGGACTTAACATCTGAGGTCACCAGTACCCTAGACCTTAGAACTACTTAAACCTAACTCACCTAAGGACATCACACACATTCATGCCCGAGGCAGGATTCGAACCTGTGACCGTAGCAGTCGCGCGGTTCCAGAATGAAGCGCCTAGAGCCGCTCGGCCACCGCGGCCGGCTTTGAAGACCTAGGGGACTCCAATAGCATTATCGTAGAAGATAGTCAAACCCCTACCTCTTCTTGTCTACACAGTATCTGATCTTGGAATATTTACAGTCTTTTACTGTTGTGAAAATTATTAGCAGTAACTATACCGAAAATACAGCGGGAGGCTTCTCTGAATGAATTTGCGTAAGAATGATTTTTAGGCCAAGAAATTAAATTCGTTAATAAACTTTGGGTGCTAATTCGCTAACATCTCGTTGAAAATTTTCATGGTGTGTTTTTCTCAGTGTATCGACTTGAATTTTGATTCAGAGTTGCATATTTGTTCTCTATTAAGTATGACAAAAAGTAAGAGTTTTTAAAGATTTCTTTCTGTTAGCTTTTTTATCATTATTCTTTTTAGTTATGCGAACAAAAAACGATAATTTTCAGAAACCAGGGACTGTTTCTGACGAGAGAACACAACTGCAACACATGCGGTACATTTCTTTAATAAGTAAAAAGCCGTTTGAAAACTTTCAATACGTTTCAGGCGAAGATCATGGAGACGCATTCCGTCGAAATGTTGCTACGAGACGACGACGCTACTCGGCTGAAAACCCGTGAAGACTTTATATATGAGATTCGCTGAGAAAGCCTGCACTCGCATATAACTCAGTACGTTGTTTCACCAATGTATGTACTGATCTTTGCTATTATTGGATAGATCTATCTGGTTTCTTGAATATGAAAATTTTTCGATTAAAGAGAATGTGTGAAACTTTGAGACGATTTTTTGCCAGTCTGCTTGTGTATTGTTAACATATGAAGACAACTGCGATAACGGTCTGTAATATGATAGAAGTTATGGTGACCTGGAGTTTTGTCCTGAGACTGCGAAATGGAGAGCGACTGTGGGAGGTTATTGTGAGAGGTTATTACCCTCTTCTCAGATCTGCAGATCTGTGCACGGATTTTGTAGCATAATTCGGCGAATTAAACAAGACGTTTGTCTTAGGAGGTTTGGTTTTACTGAGTAGCAGTTAATCTAAGAACGTTTTACATTTCGTCTGTTTTCGTGTCGTTCTCCAGTCCAACAAAGACCTATTATATAGGTTATTATTAAGAACACACGTCTAATGTCAACTAGTGTGCCGATAACTTATGCGTTATATTTATGTATTAATTTCATCTATTTGTCTATTGCCAACATATCATCCTAGCATCCTGGCTTCTTCTTTACAAATGTTTACGTTTCCCTGCGTGGTCGTGTAGCTAGTTATCATACTTATGTTGACTCTTTTTTATGTAGGCAGGCATTGATTTGTAATATTTAACTCTCAAGTAACTGCTGTCATGCCAGAAACTAAGTTTCCTGTTTAGTATTGTGCATGAAAGGCTCTTATTCGAAGCGTATATGACGCCCTATTAGAAAGGACTGTACTGGGTTCATTAAAACTCCCGCCCCCCTCCCTCTCATCTTCGGTCTAATATTGGCGAAATTTTTTCGACTTCTTGAAAAAGTCATTTATCGAAATGGACTGAGTGCTCAGCGATATTAAGCAACTTGTAGTTGGAGGGAGTTTCTCTGCATTGATGCTCCACGAAAGGTTCGTGTCACAAAAGTTCCAGATTCATTAGGAATATACCTAAGATATATCGCAGCGAAAAGAGCAGTTTGGGAAAACCACAGAGGCAGTTGTGTATGCTAGATACAGAGGAAAACAAATGATAGAGCGAGCACATTGCAAGCAACAAACTGTTGGTGATCGAAAAAACTTCACGGGTTGCACCAGATCTGTGATAACTTGGTGAAAAAGAAAAATTCTAAAAATTTTAACAGTAGCGGAAACAGTGATTTAAACTGGCTGTAATAACATTTTAAGGGTAGACAATGTTGCCTGTGTTAATTATTCAACGTAACATAAAAATTAATTGTGTATAGATGAAGTTTTAATCTATATTTATATTTTTTTCAGTGCATGCTGGGATATTTGCAACTGTAATATAACGACATATATAACGGGAAGAGAACTGAATTTCCTAGTTAATTAGTGCTTCTACTGAAATGAAATTAGAAGCAATAAATGATAAACTATGAAACTCTCTGGCAGATGTTGCTGAAAAGGAAACACTTTCAACAGCGGGCGACGAACAAGCCCACTTGAAACGAGCGCTATATAACTCTTTTGAAAGCTTCATCACTTATTTGTAGATATACGAAATGTGCCTGTAACAGTACTGTATGATATATCTTGTTTCATAATACAGGAACGTAGTATAAATAACGAAAAAAGGAATACAGACGATGAAAACAGTTAGATTTTGGAACGAAAAATTAAATGAATGTCAAGCAGCACCATTGAAAACGGGAAGAAAGAAAAGTGTATTGAAGTAAGATGCATGGCATTTACAGACGATTTTGTTTTACTATCTGAAAATCCAGAAGTTGCAGAAACACGAGTTAGTTTCTTGGAGCAGATATCCAGTAGAGTGGGTTTCCGAATCTCTACAGTGAAAAGAAAATTTATCACGAACATAAAAAGTGCACCAAAATTTTTACAGACGCACATTCGTGAAATAGGAAAAGTCAAAAAAATCAAGTATATAGGAGGGATAATGAAAGAAAATGGGTTAGAAAAACCAGTTGTTGAAGGAAGGATACACAAAATGGAATACTCAAAAATATTTCCAACAAAATTACGATTTAAAAAAATAAACGCAAAATACGAGTTACAACACGTTAGTGAAACCTGAATACATCTAAGCAAGTGAATGCGTAAGAATGAATTATAAATCAGTCCAATTAGAAATGTTAGGGAAGAGAGTCATGACAAAAAATTTAAATCCAATAAGAAGTCTGATAATTAGAAATATATGGATATGTAGAAAAAACAATAGAAACAATAAAGAAAAGAGGACATATTTTTTGACATTTGTACAGGACGAGTGACAATAGGGTCATAAAACAGATGTTAAGCATTTATGGAATAAGAAACTGGCAGTCAGCTGAATACAAGAAGTTAAAAGAGATCTAGAAACACACAACATAAAAACAGAAGAATAAGCAGAAAGTTATGTTTTGAGAAGAATCGTGCTAAACTTAGTAAGATTCCAAGGCACAAGCAGCAACAGAAAATGTGCAATGCCGATTAAAAGCGTCATGACACCGCTACGAAATTCGGAATTGACCATTAGATGGAACGAGAGGCTACCCTCCTGTGTAAAAGGGGGCAGGGAGTATCGTGTTGTCAGCAGAGAACCAAAAACAGCAGAATGGTCGACCAGAAGAATTCAGTGACTTCGAAAGCTGTACCCTGCGGCAACCCGATGGGAGGGTTTTTGTTTGGAGAATGCCTGGAGAACGCTGCCTGCCATGTGTAGTGCCAACAGCAAAGTACATAGAAGGTGATGGTACGATATGTGAGAGTTTTTCGTGGTTAGGGTACAGCTCCCTTACTACGGATAAGAAAAAGCTAAGTGCATAGTACACTGCGTACAGCAAAGAAACAGTTCGGAGATGATCACTGTATTGTGTCATAAAGCGGCATCTGTGAGACAATGTTTTGTGGACAATAACATTCCTGAAATGGACTGGCCTCTCCAGCGTTCTGACTTGCACCCAGTGGAACACCTTTGGGATGAGTTAGAACGTCCACTTCGCTCCAAACCCGAGTGTTCAACAACACTACCTTCTCAGGTATTGGCCCTTAAGAAAAAACCCGCTACCATTCCGCCAGAGACATTCATACACCCCATTCAAAGTGTCCCTAGCAGAGTTCAAGCCATCGTAAGGCCGAAGGGTGAGCAGGTCCCATATAAATGTCCATTAATAGGTCTCCAGACACTTTTGATCTGATAGTGTATGAAGCGGTCTGATGAAAGAGAAAAAGAGTCATGGTGAAAAGATAAAAGAATATCGCAGAAAGAGCCAATGGCAGATGATGAGAAACAGAAATTATCGCACAGTCCCTTGTTGGCACAGTGGAACGAAAAAACAGACAATGTGTATAATCATTTTCTCGTAGGAAAACTGTGTCATTGCTTAAATTACAGTGAAGTAAGGAATGGAAAACTTGTACCTTTGCTTACTAAGGGAAAGAATTTACTTTCCATGGATAGATGGGTTAAGACGAGATCACATGGGTAAGGGAAGCCAAAGGCCGTGGTATTGTCGAAGAAACCTAAAGGTATTCATTTATGGTAATGTAGCGCAAACACGTTGAAACGTTACTATGGTCGAGGAATAAATCCACTGTTTTAACTACTGAACTGCATTGCTGATAATATCACCTAAATAATTAGATTACTACGTAGGAGAAAAAACTTGATATACTGTGAAAGTAGGAAGCTCTATCTTCTTACCTCGTGTTTTCTACTGAAAATATCGTGCTTGTACTCTTGTTAACTTTACTGTTACAGAGATCATCTAAACTTTATTTTTTTTAATTGGTCCTGTGCGCAACAAATAACTTACTGGGTCTTTCTGCTGCCACTGCTTGATCTGCTGCATTCCATTATTTAACAAAAACATAAAAAAACCTATTATTCATGCTGAGTGCAATGCATTTTCTGTATGGTGGCTCCTGCTGTTGCTGCGGCTGCTGCTGCGTACTACAACTACATATAATTCAAGAGAAAGGGTTTGGTCAAATCTAAACTCGATAAATGATAACCAAAACAAGTAATTCCTTTTTTCAAAAACTATATTCTCAAAGCGATTCTTTCTCATTCAATTAACAAAACACTAGAAGCTCTTTGAACAATCGCTTCGTATGTAAATCTGCCTCCAGTGGCATTAAAGCAATATTACAAATTAATCAAACTCTTGAGACAGACTGAAATGCTTCTCAATTAAATACATAATGAAACAATTCCCTGAAAATTGCAAAGAAATCAATGACAAAAATCAATACTTAATCTATTCGCCTAAAACAGTGGTTTCTCTTACGAATTCAACTCCTATCATTATCAATATTACCGTCTGCTGCTATGCACGCACACAAACCCTTTTCTTTAAATTAATAAGCCCGCTGCAAATTATAAAAAATATCAAATCAATTCCAAATCCTGTGTCGCTGCTGGCGGACACGCCAGTACGGTAGCTCGGTGACGACCCCTCGCCCAACACACGTGCGCACCACAGCAGGCGGGCTCCTACACTGGCTTCAAAACTGCCATTAATTAATCCGCGCGCTGCGAAGCGCGACAACAACATCTTAGATTCCAGAGCTTGTGTATGCGCGCTGTAGCCAAACTTTAAATCCTTAGAGAGTATTGCCAACTCTCAGCTGCATTATATTTATTGTTAATGTTGATGAAGGAGGTTGGTGTCATCCCTGAGCGAGAATAAAGCCTTGTTTCAATCAATTCTTTACTGGGATACGGCATATACAGCATAAAAATACACTGTGGTTTAGCTGCACCAACCGAAGCCGTTTAATGTAACCCGCAATGTTATATCTGGCCTTCAAAATCCCGCGTGAAATTTTCATGTTCTCTCGCTCGCTACGCGCGAACTATTAGTCCTACAGAAAAAATCAACAAGACCTTTTTGTAGGAAATTGAATGTAGTTAAATTTTGTACTGGTATACGTTTTCGCTGAAGGCCATGGTTTTCGAGTTATTCAAGAAAAACGTAGAAAAATGACCTTCAAACGCCTCTCCACCCCTCACTCATCCATCATGTCAGAATTTGTAGTATGTTGTTGGTGGCACTCCTACTACTATTACTGCACAAAAATTTCGGACTACGCGAACTATTCCCGATATTCAACCTTTTTTTTGGTCTCTACTGACTGGGCTGTTGCGTCACCAGCATAGTCGGCTATTTCGTTTACATCATTAATTTAAACGTACCCTTCAGGGTGATGAAAGATAAACGACTTTTGTAAACGTTACATTAAAACTGATTATGCTCACAATTCGATCCAAACTTAACCCTTAAAGCAGAGTAGTTTCGAAGTAAGAAGACCTGACGAATAAAACGATTAATTATTTATTTTATGCTGTTAAAATTCAGAAAATTGTTAGTTAAAATTTACACAAACGTTAATTTAACAATTTGTAAGCGCCCGACTAAGCCGTTGGTCCACTGAGTCAATGAAGGACAAAAAATGTCGAATGCGGTAAATAATTCGTGCAGTAGCAAATTTTTGAACAGTGGTAGAAGGGAAGCTTATGAATAGCTTACTAGAAACCCTGACCGCTGGGGGCTGCTTGTAGGAGTGGGGAGGGGGGGGTGCGTTTGAAGGTGATATAGTGTCCCTTTTGAATAATATTATATGGTCATAAACGATTAATTATGAAAATGTATTAAATTAGCTTCAAAGAAAGACTATATCGATTGCAATGTAATAAAAAGACATTATTTATATTAGATGAGATCGTAGTGCATAACGTTCTCGAAACTAACATTATTATCTTTGTCATTATATATAAGAGAAAAAAGATATTTAAAATCACTTTGAGTCAGAGCATTTCTTCTGCTGTATGCAAGGTACGCTTGCTATTGTAAAGCGGTAGCTTTTGTTCTATTTGCTCCTGTAGGTAGCGAATAATTCAAGTTTGTATTCTGTGCTTAGCGTAAATATATTTGAAAAAAGTGAGTGCATTGTGTTACTTAAAGAACCCATGCAAACAATTCTTCCTAAATTAATGATTGCAAGATGTTATTTAGCATTTTTTCAGTCTTTGCGAAGCGAGCAGCGGTGATCTTTGACTGGCAACATTTGGCCTCCATTACGCGGCGTATTTAAATTTATTTATTTGTATAACATATCACCACAGCCGGAGCAGAAAGAATCATTTCAAATTATTCAATTAACTAAAGCGCAAAGCTTCACTAATTTTATTTCGTCAAAAAATGCATACTTTCAAAGATACGATTTATTCTGGGTCAGTGAACTTAACCTGCTTTACATTTCGCCGAAAGCATTTGAAATAATTTGTAGGGAGCCTGGCGCTCATTTGAAACATAATTTAATATTTATCTTTGGTTACCTAATCAATATATATATATATATATATATATATATATATATATATATATATATATATATATATAAACCCTTTCTTATGTTTCCCTTAATAATAATAATAATTAATAACCTCAGAAAGGAAGAGATAATATAGTGAGTTTCGAATGTTTTTCTTGAATAATCCGAAAACTATGGCCTCTAGCGAAAACGTATCCAAATGCAAAATTTAACTACGTTAAATTTCCTACAAAAAGATCCTGTTGATTTTTTCCTGTAGGACTCATATTTGGTGCGTATCGAACGTGAGAATATGAAAATCTCACGTGTGGTTTTTGAGGGCTAGATATAACATTGCGGGTTGCATAAAACGACATCGGCGGGGCAGCTGAATCACTCTGTATATTGATCTATCGATGAAACAACTCCCACTACAGAATCGTGTAAAAAGATCAAGTCTTCTGCCACAACTAGACCAGCTTAGGCACTAAGGAATTTAGCTTCGAACTGGAAAATTCGTGTTCAGTACCAGGTGGCTGTATCGAATTTCATCCGTTGTAATTTCTCAAAAATGGTTCAAATGGCTCTGAGCACTATGGGACTTAACATCTATGGTCATCAGTCCCCTAGAACTTAGAACTACTTAAACCTAACTAACCTAAGGACAGCACACAACACCCAGCCATCACGAGGCAGAGAAAATCCCTGACCCCGCCGGGAATCGAACCCGGGAACCCGGGCGTGGGAAGCGAGAACGCTACCGCACGACCACGAGATGCGGGCTGTAATTCCTCTTTGGGGCCTCAAGATGTTCGACCACAGCTGACCAAGAGCGTACAATGGATATCTTGTATGTACTCTATGCCTCAGTTGATAATACTACGTCTGATTAATCCATTTACTAAAACGAAAGCTTCTACAACTATGAAATCAATAATTACATTCAAGATGCAGCAAAAAGCCCCTACGTACGTTCTGTGTGTTTACAAAAAAAAAATTGAGTTGTTTCCTTTGACACAAAACGGACGTGTTTAATGTAATATGTTTAAATGTTGTGTGCTACTGGCTGATCAGGAGCCCTCTGTTTAACATAGATGTGAGTCATGAAATCATGTAATTAGTAATGGGGCCATGTAGGTTACATGGACTGAGTCACTTTAGTAAGTCTCATGACCCAGTTTTCTCCTTCCCTGACTCGTGGGGCAATACTGTCTTTTTTCCACTTTTCTGTTTCTTTCTTGGTTTCTAATTTATTATATTTATTTCTTTGCATTCTGTAACATGTACATTTGAGGTGTGTCGCTCTATATAAGCTCCCACTGCGGCGGGGGTACTGGCGAGGTACAATACACCTGTGTACCATTTCATTTCATGTATGTGCTATTCCTATGGAATAAAGACAGCTTAAATAGTCTCATGATCCAGTTTTTCCAACAAAAATACTTCCTCGTTCAACTGTTGTGAATAATTGTGACTTTTTCAGTGAATTTATGGCAAGACAAAATTTCATAAAACGTTTGTCGCTGCAGAGATCGTATACGCCGAGGGGCAGCGCCATTCGTCACCGTTATCGTTCACAATGTGAAACCCTGCTGTAGCCAGCGTCTCAAGAAGCGAGGCTCTTTAGCCGCTCTCACAACTGATGGCGCCAAATACCCGCAGCAGGCAGTGTGTACAACAAAATACGGTTGAGCGTTGTCTGCGGTATATAGGGCCTGCGACAACTGGCAGGTAGCCTGCGTGACGTCACGAAGCCGATACCTGGGCCTCGGCCGATGCCGTGCTAGGGCGAGTCCTGCGTAAAATACCGCTTTAACTTCGGAAACATCGCGCATTGTCCTTAATGTTTCTCCTCCTACGGTTGTCGCCTCCGCGATCAGTACGTGCTGTTCATGATGTTAGTATTCATTACTTGAAAAATTTTGTCAAGTTTTCGCTACCTGTGCCTCCCTCTAAACATTATGAAAAACTTGCAATTAACATGTTGGTTTCTTCCCTGCATAAAATAACGATAATCACACAAATGCAGATTCTCTAGAGGGTAATTTTTATGTAACCCTCTGCAGTTTTGCGGGTCTTAGACTCTGAAGAATACCTGAAAAAAGAGTGTACCCCCAACGTGAAACAATTTTATTATAAAGATTTCTTAGTTATACTCTTAACGAATGTGGAAATAATTATTTTGAGTAACAATATCTTTTCAGACAGACACGACGACAACTCTTATGCTGGTCGCTTACCTTAATGTTACAAATCACTGGCATTAAATCCTATATATCTTATTTGTTGGACCACCTTAATTTTCATACCTCCCGTAGCTTTTGTTTTGCGTTCAGTTGAACGTTTGAAAGCTGATATCCACATTCACGCTTTAAGCAGTAGACGCCTCTGTAACCAAAGCTTCTGAGTCCTCCTTAAACATGCCTTTGAAATCACAGCGTAAAAGCTCCGAATTATAGTGAACGACGCTATTTTTTCGTACATACAGAACTAGTTGACGTAGTGGACAAAAGGCTCGCATTCGGGAGGACTTGGATTCAAATCAACGTCCAGCAGTACAGATTTAAGTTTTCTGCAGTTTCGCTCAGTTACTTAAAGTATTGTGATAGCTCCATCGAAAAAGGTACGGACGGTTCTCTTCCTCATTCTAGTCCAATCCGAGCTTGTTCTCCTTCTTTAATGACCTTCCCATTAACGAATCTTAAACTTTAGCCTTCCCTTTCTCTCTTTATAAATAGGAGACAGATCATTAGGTCTGGCATGCTAGGATCTTGTTATTAAAGTACGTAAATATCTGGACACGTGTTGTTACACGTTCGGGAAAAGTATAGAGGAGAGTGTTGTACTTGACAATAATGTATCTAGCAACACATGATGTTTTTAGGTCGGTACTTCAGTCTACTGACTGATTTTTGAATCATATAAAGGAATGAACACTAGAGACCGCCATAGGCAGTTTCGGCCATTTTCTACAGTTTTTATTGTTGCTGAGCATGAGATTGTTTTTTGAGCAACATTTGAAGATATTTCGAGTTCTGTACATCTACGTGACGTATAATATATTAAAGTTATTTGTCATATATTGCAAATACTTCAGCATGTGGACATGTGTATTATGGGGCTGGCTGGAGACGAAAGCCAGAAAAGTATACTAAGTTACAAAACTCCCCCTACTCATGTTTTTAGATACATGGTTCACAAAGTATCACTAGCAATTTACATCCTCAATTATTGCTAGATGTATTCCAATCTCTGTCTTTCTCTACAGCTTTTACTCTCCACAGCCCCTTCTAGTACCGAAGAAGTTATTCCGTGATGTCTTAACAGATGTCCCACTATACTTCCCCTTCGTATTTTCAGTGTTTTCGATATATTCCTTTCCTCGCTGGTTTTCCATAAAACCTCCTCATTCCTTACCTTATCGGTCCATCTAATTTTCAACGATCGTCTGCAGCATGACATCCCAAATGCTTCGATTCTCTTCTTTTTCGGTTTCTTCACAGTTTATGTTTCACTACCATACAATGCTGTGTACCAAACGTACATTCTGTTAACTTTCTTCCTCAAACTGCATTGCAATTTTAAATATGACAGCTGAAAAATTATGGCTTCTACAACTAATTATTTATTATTTCCTTTAGATGTAACTGTTTATTCCATTAAAGAAAACTGAACTATCTGTCCACTTCTTACATGCTACAGATACCTATGCTTTTATTCATAATAGAAAACATACGGTTTTACTTTCCGTTTTGGCCAGTTGGCCAGCTGGGAACCACATGACAATTTCACTTCCTTTTCATTTGCAGTTTTCTTTTTCTCATATACACTCCTGGAAATGGAAAAAAGAACACATTGACACCGGTGTGTCAGACCCACCATACTTGCTCCGGACACTGCGAGAGGGCTGTACAAGCAATGATCACACGCACGGCACAGCGGACACACCAGGAACCGCGGTGTTGGCCGTCGAATGGCGCTAGCTGCGCAGCATTTGTGCACCGCCGCCGTCAGTGTCAGCCAGTTTGCCGTGGCATACGGAGCTCCATCGCAGTCTTTAACACTGGTAGCATGCCGCGACAGCGTGGACGTGAACCGCATGTGCAGTTGACGGACGTTGAGCGAGGGCGTATAGTGGGCATGCGGGAGGCCGGGTGGACGTACCGCCGAATTGCTCAACACGTGGGGCGTGAGGTCTCCACAGTACATCGATGTTGTCGCCAGTGGTCGGCGGAAGGTGCACGTGCCCGTCGACCTGGGACCGGACCGCAGCGACGCACGGATGCACGCCAAGACCGTAGGATCCTACGCAGTGCCGTAGGGGACCACACCGCCACTTCCCAGCAAATTAGAGACACTGTTGCTCCTGGGGTATCGGCGAGGACCATTCGCAACCGTCTCCATGAAGCTGGGCTACGGTCCCGCACACCGTTAGGCCGTCTTCCGCTCACGCCCCAACATCGTGCAGCCCGCCTCCAGTGGTGTCGCGACAGGCGTGAATGGAGGGACGAATGGAGACGTGTCGTCTTCAGCGATGAGAGTCGCTTCTGCCTTGGTGCCAATGATGGTCGTATGCGTGTTTGGCGCCGTGCAGGTGAGCGCCACAATCAGGACTGCATACGACCGAGGCACACAGGGCCAACACCCGGCATCATGGTGTGGGGAGCGATCTCCTACACTGGCCGTACACCACTGGTGATCGTCGAGGGGACACTGAATAGTGCACGGTACATCCAAACCGTCATCGAACCCATCGTTCTACCATTCCTAGACCGGCAAGGGAACTTGCAGTTCCAACAGGATAATGCACGTCCGAATGTATCCCGTGCCACCCAACGTGCTCTAGAAGGTGTAAGTCAACTACCCTGGCCAGCAAGATCTCCGGATCTGTCCCCCATTGAGCATGTTTGGGACTGGATGAAGCGTCGTCTCACGCGGTCTGCACGTCCAGCACGAACGCTGGTCCAACTGAGGCGCCAGGTGGAAATGGCATGGCAAGCCGTTCCACAGAACTACATCCAGCATCTCTACGATCGTCTCCATGGGAGAATAGCAGCCTGCATTGCTGCGAAAGGTGGATATACACTGTACTAGTGCCGACATTGTGCATGCTCTGTTGCCTGTGTCTATGTGCCTGTGGTTCTGTCAGTGTGATCATGTGATGTATCTGACCCCAGGAATGTGTCGATAAAGTTTCCCCTTCCTGGGACAATGAATTCACGGTGTTCTTATTTCAATTTCCAGGAGTGTATAATCTTATCACTATGTATCCCTTTTCTTCTTTCTTCAGGTCACTTCCGACCTGTACTCTTATCCTTCTACCTTGACATCCTTCTACAAACACCGCTTTCTGCTGATTCTTCTGACTGTATGTTCTATATTTCGAAATCTTTTTTGGCCCATCCCCTGTATAAATGTTCAAAAAGTTATCAGTATTCTTCTGCTTATTTTTTGAATAAAATGCTCTAATGCAGTTGAACCGATGAGTTGGAAAATGGTTCGTGTCCCAGTAAGTAAATTTTTTAGGAGACACAAAAAACTGTTTTACTTCACAATGTGTTTAAGCATGGTGTCGTGGAGTTGCTGTGTAGCAGTTGTCCCAAGGGGGAAACAATATACAGCATTATAACATACATTAGCCGTGTTTACTTTGGTCTGCAAAACAATAACGACGCTGTCGCTTGCCCGATGAGTATTTTCACATGTCTGCTTTGCAGATTTGCTTTTCACATGAGGCACACCTATACACTATCTGATCAGATGTATCAACACTCCTGTCAGTGGAAATCAGTCCGCGGTGTGTCCAGTCTTCGCCTTTAAGACGGCTTGACCATTGCTGGGACACTTTCAATGAGGTGTCTGAATGTCTGTGGAGGAATGGCAGCTTATTCTTGCTAAAGAGCCGAAACCAGAGAAGGTAGTCACGTTGGACGTTACGGCCGATGTCCCGACTCATCGCTTAGGTGTTCCATTGGGTTGAGGCGGGGACACTGGACAGGCTACTTTCAGGAATATCTTTGTCTACAAACCACAGCCTCACATATGACTGCTTTATGACAAGTTGCATCGTAATGCTGATATAATCATCATTTACGATCTGTTCCTCTAATGTACACAGTGTACAATGCTGCAGAATGTATTCATACACTTGCGCTTTTAGCGTTTTCTTAAGTGCAATAAGGGGACCACACAACAACCACGAAAAACGTCCTCATACCATGAAACCGCCTACTCCGTGTTTCAATGTTGGCACTACACCTGATGGCAGGTAACGTTCCTCAGAAATTCTATAAACACAAAGCCGTCGGGTTGCCTTAGATTATAGCGTGATCAGTCACTCTAAATCATTCGATTGGAGTCATTCAGTGTCCAGTGGTGCTGCTCTTTACATCACCACAAGTGTCGCTTAGCATTGGCCAGAGAAATATGTGGCTTACCATTTTAAACCTTTTTTTTAACACCATAACTACAGTCACTGTGCTAGTAGGATTTCTCCTAGTACTTTGGAGCTCACGATTCCTTCCGCTGATTTTTTACAACTATCCTCTGAAATACTCGACGGTCCCTGTCCGTTAACACATGAGGTCCACCTGGTCTTGGTTTTATTTGTGGTTTCTCCTTCGTGTTTCCACTTCACAATCACATCACCAACAGTCGGGCAGCTTTCAGTCAGATGACATGCTATGACCAGTCCATGTTCGGAGTCACTGAGCTCTTCTGATCGACCAGTTCTGCTGTCGATGTCTCTCAGTTGCAGATTGTGTAGGGATGTCCGGATACACATAGCGGATATTGTATGTAAAATTGTCTCTTATTTCTTCTCTTTCTAGGTACTCTGTTGTAACTAAGCTAGTATCAGATCGTATCGAGTTTTTCTACTGTGTTCGCCATCCTCATTCAAGTTGCAATCGTAGACAATGCTCAGAATGTCTAGGGGTTTTGTTGGTTGTTCATTCCAAAGCTCTGTTTTTTACTTCGGCGAGGTTACAACACGTACGAACTATTTACTTCCCATAGCACCTTTTCTTCGACCCGTCTTGCAAGTCCCCTGCTTTCTGCCAAAGATATTGGTTACGTGTCAAAATGAAAGGCGTTATCGGCGGAAGGAAACCAAAGGAAATTTTGCAGAGTAAGGCTGTGCCAAGTGAAGCGTAATATCTGTCATGGAAACCGTATCCGTGACTGCTTTTGCTTGGTATCTTGCTGCTGTGTCGCTATGTCTTGGGCAGCGTGGCACATTTTAGCATTTCGTACATTCACAGTGCAACGGAACGTAAGTAGTAGTCGTTTACTGTCAGACAAAAGTGCCATGCATAATGCGGGAAACGCAAACAGTAATGGAAATCTTATGATGATGACTCCACGTAGGCAACCCAGTTCTCTTTGTTTGAGTTTGGTTACCCTGGTTCTGCTGATCATCTGTCGTTGTACAGACCATGTGTGAGGGTTCGTGGTACAGTATTTCATTAGTAGAGAAAGCTTAACAATAAATTTGCGCCAGTCCGCCTTTTTGAAAGTCACAGTACCATTCTTCAGTGGTTTCATTTTATTGCTGTGTCACATTATTCATTTGCTACTCATTTCATTATCCTCATTTTTCTCGAAGGCTACAGCAAGTTAGGTCTCTTTAGTTCTCCGTGTTCTCTGTTGTCCACAGTTAGCAGATGAAGTTATTTATCACTGTTTCTGCACTTCCATAACTCGAAACGGACGTGACTGCTTTTCGAGAGCATTGTACATGCCAGAGAAATACACTCCCAAACAATTAATACTCTGAAATGATGGCAAAACAATGTTACTACGATGCAAGGAAACAGCTTTGGTTGGAAAGAATTCCGACTGAAGAAAAGAAGGGGGCAATAAAATTAACTGCGATTAATTTTAATGACTATGATGGTGGTAAAATAATCAGTTGCTATTAACCTATGATATCGTAACGAACTCTTGGCCTAAATAATAATTTTGATTATCGCATGTTACATTCGGTACAACATTAAAACATTTTAAATGTGGCTACCTGGGAGATAATGCGCAACATCGCCTTGGCTAAACTACTGACGAAACGGTTACATATCCATTCTGAAAATCTGGAATAACCTCTGAACAGTGTCCTTTCGACGAACATACCGACGTCTCTTTGTGAGCACTAAATATTGTACGAATGCGTTGTCTCGCAACGGTACGACCGACGGAATACTTCTCGAGCTTCCCATCGCGTCAAATGGTTATACACTATCTGATCAAAAGCGTCAAGACATATTTTACTGGATATACTTGTGGAGTGTGTCAACCCTTCGCCTTTATGACAGCTCGAACTCTGTTGGGGACACTTTCAACGAGGTGTCTGAAAGCTTGTGGAGACGTTGCAGCGCATTCTTGCTCAAGAGCCGAAACCAAAGAAGGTAGTGTTGAATGTCGTGGTTGACGTCCTCACTTATCCCATAGGTGTTCCATTGGGTTCAGATGAGGACTCTGTGCAGGCTGTTCCAGAAATATTAATGTTCGCAAATCACTGCATCACCGTTGTTGCTTTATAACAGAGCAGAGTGCTCATACAATCGTCGTCTCCGAACGTTTCGTCTACTGACGACGTACACAGAGCTCTAAAATGTGTTCATATCCTTCCGCGGTTAGCCATTTCTTAAGCGCAATAATGGGACAACACACTAAACACGAACACCACTTCATACCGTAGCTACATCTCCACGTTACTTCACTGTTGGCACTACAACGTTTCTCCAGGCATTCTCTAAACCCAAGCCCTTCCTTCGGATTGGCACACGTTGCAGCGTGATTCATCAGCCCAAACCGCTCGTTTCCGTTCATACAGTGCCCAGCGACGTCGCCCTTTGCACCCCTCAAGCATCGCATAGCATTGAGTACAGAAATGCGTGACTTATGAGCAACTTTTTGACCATTGTACCCATTCTTTTTAACACCCTACGCACAGCCATTGTGCTAGCCGGAATGTTAGTGGCACGTTGGAACTCCGGAGTAATTCCTTCCCCTGATTTCGTGGGATTTTTTAGAACCGCCCTTTAAGACGCCCGGTGGTCCGTGCTCCTCACTATATGAGGTCTGTGCCGTCTTGGTTTAGCTATAGTTTTTCCTTCGTATTTCCCTTTCACAGTCACATTCCCAGAAGCTAACTTAGAAATGCTGAAATGCACCTGACGTTTTTGTTACCCATCCAAACTAGTTCACGTGCGAAGTAATAAGAAAGGCGCATTTAAGAAAAGACGACGTATTTTGAGTTTCTTGCAGACACAGTTCTGCTACGGTGCATATAATGGGTGCACTACAAGGTGCGAGTGGAATGGCGCCGGTAATGGAAACAATCTCCAAAGCCGAAGCATGTGTGAAAATACTATTTTTGTGGGCAAATCATCTAAATTACACACAGACCGACCGTGAAATTCAGCTGCTCTGTGGACCAATTGGAATGTTGAGTCCAGCCACAGTGAAATGGTGTCAACAATTAGATCTAAGTCCCACTGACGTAGGTGATGCTGGTCGGGGAGTACAGGTCTTGCATAATGTGGTTTCCATATTTCAGGCAAGGTGAAAGAACATCTGGGGGAGACGGGCGATTTTTCAGTGATGAAGACGTTGTTTACAGAGACTTTGTTGAAAAGTAGTGCCATGTATCTGTGTCACTTTGAAGGGTTATGCAGCAAAAACGATTTGGCCTGCCATAAAAGCGTGTAACTTACTTTTTGGACTCGTATATCCACGAGCCTTCGGCAAAGTGCTCGTCGGTCCGATTGCTGCGTGGTTGCTGGACTACAGCATTGTACAAGGTAATCACAGTCTACTAGACTTGTAAGGGTGTTTCAAGGTAGATTGTTTAAACAAATGGATACGTTGCTCCACGTTAATTAGCGTTGGATTTAGCCAATCTGTCCATTGCTCGCGCAAATTAGTGTAAGTTGTTCTCAAATCGTAGATGATAGTGCAACAGCCTGCGCAGCCTTTGGCTCGAGTTCGAGCCTTACTAAAGCTCCATGCCAAATTTTTGTATCGCTGTCTTGATCATAAAAACAAACGAAGAGCACGTATGGCGACATCGTCTCGGACGCTCCGCTTGAATTTGCGTGGGCAACGTCCTGACCAGCAGATTTTAGTGGTACTTAACACAGAAACGGAGCAACGTATCGAATTTTATTCTTAACAATTATTTCCCAGCATAGCTTGCCCTGCAACCCACTCACAAGTTTTTCGGACTGTTTCCGACTGTCTATTTAGCTGTGGTATCGGCTGTTCTGTCACTGGTGCTCAGTCACAGCCACATAAAAGTTTAATATCGCGTTTTTCCTTCCTTCACGTCCACTGAAAACCCAATGCATGTGTCAGAAACTCGACTGAGAACTATTATTACCTACACACTTTCAGTCATCACCATCCGGCGAAAATGCATTTTTGAGGTACATGGTTCATTGAACAGAAGTCCTCTTTGATGCCGAAAGCTTACTACAAGAACTAAACGAACTTTGAAAAGTTCTCCGGGAGAACAACAAACAAATATCTTATGTAATTTCAGGAGGTATCCGTAAGCAGAACACTGCCGAGGAAGAGAGAAAAAAGATTGCGTTTTTTTCCATTCTATGGTTCAGTGACAGGGAAGTTCGTCCGGCTCCTGGAGAGATACACTGAAGCGCCTAAGAAACTGGTACAAGCATGCGTATTCAAATACAGACAAAGGTGAACAGGTAGAATACGGCGCTGCGGTCGGCAACGTCTATATAAGACAACAAGTGTCTGGCGCAGTTGTTAGATCGCTTACTGTTGCTACAATGGCAGGTTATCAAGATTTAAATGAGTTTGAACGTGGTGCTATACTCGGCCACCGAGCGATGGGACACAGCATCTCCGATGTAGCGATGAAGTGGGGATTTTACCCTGCGAATATTCCAAGAGTGTACAGTGAATATCAGGAATCCGGTAAAACATCAAATCTCCAATATCGCTGCAGCCGGTAATAGATCCTGCAAGAACAGGACCAACGACGAATGAAGAGAATCTTTCAACGTGACAGAAGTGCAACCCTTTCGCAGATTGCTGCAGATTTCATTGGTGGACCATCAATAAGTATCAGCATGCGAACCATTCAACGAAACATCATCGATATGGGCTTTCGGAGCCGAAGGCCCACTGATATATCCTTGATGACTGCACGACACAAAGGTTTACGCCTCACCTGGGCCCGTCTGCACTGACGTTAGACTATTGACTGGAAACGTGTTGCCTTGTCGGACGAGTCTCGTTTCGGATTGTATCTAGTGGATGGAGGTGTACCGGTATGGAGGCAACCCTATGAATCCATGGACCCTGCATCTCAGCAGCGGAGTCTTCAAGCTGGTTGAGGCTCTGTAATGATTTGGGGCGTGTGCAGTTGAAGTGATATGGGACCCCTGATACATCTAAATACGACTCTGACAGGTGACACGTACGTAAGCATCTTGTCTGATCACCTGCATCCATTCATGTCCATTGTGAATTCCGACGGACTTGGGGAATTAAGCAGGACAATGCGACATTACACACGTCCAGAAGTGCTACAGAATGGCTCTAGGAACACTCTTCTGAGCTTAAATGAGTACTATTTCAGACATTAGTCGAGTCCATGCCACGTAGGGTTGGGGCACTTCTGCGTGCTCGCGGGGGCTCTACACGATATTAAGCAGGTGTATCAGTTTTTTTAGCTCTTCAGTGTGTAATATAAAGCCAGTCTTCAGGCTTTGACTAAAATACACCAGCTCATGAGTACTGTAAAATATAATGGAGTTTTCGCAACTCCCGGCCTTACAAAATACCATGTTAATATGGGCAGACCGTTAGCACGAGGGAATAACGTCGGACCGAACATGAGTAGTATCTACGACTACGGTATCCGGAGAAATTGGAGGCAACTAACATGCTTTAGAAGACAATATTATTTCGTTCGGCGATACCAGATCAGGAAGTCTAATGGTTTCTACAATGGCATAAAAAATGAGTTATGGAGATTAAAACATCTGATAAAACCCCTAATAAAGATGTTTTGCAGCTGAGTACGGCGTGGAACCCGGCCATCGCGAGGTTATAGCGGTCGTGTCAGTCGCGGGACGAACGCATTGCCGTCTACGGTGATGGACGGATCGCCAGTGACATCACAGCCAGCAATCACATGGAATTCAGTAACCACCTGACAATGGCCGAGGAGCAATCGATCAAGAGCTCGGGCATATATAACCACTTGATGCGGATGCACACCCGAGAAGATTTTATTGCCACTAAATATGTTTTATGGTCACTACACTGAGTTGTACAGTGTCACTCACCGTGACTGCATTAGGAAGCTACGAAACTATATATCTCGAAAATGCCAAGTGTAGTCATGAAGCATTAATTTCTGTCGGTTCATCTCACAATTGCGCGGAATAACGAGTAATGTCTAGCAAAGTCTAGTGTTTTAACCATTCCGCTACTTCGCTCGGTAATGGATAAGAATGTTGTTGCCACAGAAGTACCGCAAAATTCATGCGACCCATCTGCGAAGCACTCCTCCTTGTCGTCTGTAGATAGAAGCCAATGGATGGGAGCGGAGCACAGGTGGTACAACGAGAGAGAAAGGGTAGAGTTAGGATCCCCAACTTGTTTCATAGAAATGAAGGAGTCGTGTGCAGGGCGAAATAAGTCGTTTTTTTTACCAATATTTTTAATTATATCTTTAAAGCAGAAGAAACTCGAGCCCATACCCGTCTGTATTCATACCATTCTCATCTCAAAACATTTCTATATGTAGTTTCTCATGAGTCTATACAGTTGCTCCGCTTGTTTTTGCGTTTGCCTCGTCCACCGTCGAAAATATATTCCATTTGGCGTAGTTTTTCTCTCTAAAATCGGAAAAAAACCCTCGAACGTTGGCAAATCGGGTGCGTAAGAATGTTCAAGGATAATTACGTCTTCTCTGATGAAGTATCTTGTTGCAAGGTCCAGCCGTATCTCCAATACTGAAGACGCTCCTTCCTCAAAAGATTTTAAAAAAGGTCTTCGTAATGTTACTGGCCGACTTTGAATCACTGGCTGCCTATTCTGTCATAATGATGCGTCAGATAAGGATGAAAATGAAAGTTGCCTTGAACCTAAAAGACTGAAATGTTTTGCTTTTTACGCCTGGGAAAAATACTGATTTCCATTACATAGATTACCGCTTGCTAAGTGGATCGTATGTAAAATCTACTCCGTGCACTATATAATGAATTGCAGTCTAATAATGATATAAACTGCCAACATGTTAAATGGGCAACTTAATTTCCTGGTAAGTGAACGGAGCAGGGAAGATATTTCAAATGAGCTGCCAAATGTCTCAGGAGGCAGTCAAGTCTTGCCTTGATAAAAACAAGGTTTGTAAATAAAAGTGATTGTAGCGGACTACCTGAAATAATGAGGGGCAGGGAAAAAGTTTATGCTCATTGTAAATGGCGTTCGTGTCATTTTTTTGAACTGCATAAAAATTCACTCAACTGAAAGTATCTACCTGTTGAAAGTAATAATTTGTCCTAGTTGTTTTTCCTGTACAAAAACTGAAAGTAAAATCTTCAGTAGTATTTCAAAAATTACAAAAAGTTGAAAAGTTAATTACTTCCTTTAAGTCAAAGTGAAAGAAACAACTTAAAATTCTAGCCAAGAACAGTATATACTGGGCAAATTGTAAATAATATTCGCATAAAAGTTTGTATTATATTTTCTCTCTTGTATTTATGTATTGTGTGTTCTCTTACACATGTGTCACTCTCATGTGGATGTACCCATTGTCACCCAATGCTCCACGCAACACAGACATTTTCTATGATGATATATGTTTTTGCAAAATATAACTAATGTTGTAAATGTGATTAAATGATATTCTTTGTGTTGCCTTTTACGTATGGCAACGGCCTTGCAGCAGTGGATACACCGGTTCCCGTGAGATCACCGACGTTAAGCGCTGTCGGGCGTGGCCGGCACTTGGATGGGTGACCATCCAGCCGCCATGCGCTGTTGCCATTTTTCGGGGTGATGCCAATTGAGGAGCTACTCGACCGAATAGTAGCGGCTCCGGTCAAAGAAAACGGCGTGCTGACCACACGCCCCTCCTATCCGCATCCTCAACTGAGGATGGCACGGCGGTCGCATGGTCCCGATGGGCCACTTGTGGCCTGAAGACGGAGTGCTGCCTTTTACGTAAAGTGTGCGCTATTTTGATGTATTTGCAAATTTTATTTGCCCAATACCATTGAAGGTGTTATGGACGTTTCACTGATGTATTCCCAACAGGAAACATACCAGAATCATGGGGAATGTGTAACGCTAATATCAGTATCACCTGTACTTATCTCATTTAATTTCTTTGTCTCCTTATGCTTAATGTGATCTCTGTACCACCAGGCGCTTTGATGTAACATGTGTGTAAATATGTTATTCATTATTTATGTCCATTTATGTCACTGTAGTTAGTTTGTGTATGTAATTTCAAAAGTAATGTTCTGCAAAAGTACTGAAATGTAAAAACTATGTTTGTATTACTGGTTCATACATAGGGAAAGTAGATTTGTAATGATGCAAAATCTGGAGGGAAGTCATTCCACAAAGAAAGTGGCTTGGCGGGAATAGAAAAGGTGGATCTGACGGTCGAACAGCAAGGCTATTTTGTGGTAAGTGCTGCTGGCTATCAAGCAAACTGTTCGCATCTTGTGTACTGAGTGAGGCAAAAAGAGCAGCGAGATTATTTAACGTAACCTTGGTGTGGATAGATACTGACGTCTTATTCATGACGTATGTGTTAGCTCTGAATTACGAAAATCCGACACTAAGAAGGAAAATTTCAGAAATGGTTATACAACAAGAGTTATGACGACTTTGCCGCTTTTTAGTGGCCAACAACATACCGCCACAGCCATAACCTTCGCCTTAAATAATCAGCTGAGTACTGTGTAATTGCCTGGACTAGTTCTATGGTTTCTTACCCCATAATAAGTTTGTTGTATTTAAACTTTATGATGACCATCTATATTTTGTCCTTACTTACTTACATGTAGAGGGTCGTTTTCCAAGTGCTGCAATGTTTCCGAGTGTCCTGTTTTACTGAACTGAAAGTAATTGCTTTATTTAACACCGTTTGTTAACTTTTAATGAGTAGTAAAGTTCATGTTATTTTTTAAGTCTTGTTGTTCAAATACTCCACGTGTTTTTCATAGAACGATAGTTAAGTTTCATCAAAGTATAATTGTCAAGAAAAGATCTAAAGATATTTTGCTTAGATGTTATTCTTATTGAAATTTCAGTGCAGTGTTAAATTTATCTATTTAAAACCGTGATCATTCAGACTAGTTACAGGCTAGTAAACTTGAGGAACAGAATGAGGAATTATTACTGTACTGGTTTGTAATCATGCTTATATTTTTCATGTGTTTGTAGCTAAAAGTGTCTTTCATATTATGTTGTAACATAAGTAGTCGACCTCGATCTTAGTAAGAGAATGGTTTCTGACCACCCCTCGCTAACCGTTGAATCAGCTTTCCTTTCCTTTCCATGTGACAATAATAGTACTAATGAGGTGCAACTACCAACTTTATAAAATTATTACGCTCTAATAAGTAAGGGGCAACAATTTTTCGGACTGTATCAGATCTAGGGACGACATGTTTCATTTGAGCTATATAATATAAAGAAGAGAATGCTCCTTGAGAAAACAAATAGTAATCAGAACAGAGAACATGAATATTTGAAAAACCATTCAGTGACAATATTTCCCTGTAATTAAGACGATAGAAGAAACTCGTGTCCAAGTTAACAATGCTCAACCATCAGTATTCCGCTGCATGTCATGCCCGTTAGCTTTACTACCTTAATGTACAGATATTGTTACTGAGAGCCAGATGTTGCATAAAGATTTAATATTCCTTCTGTGTTGTTCATACCAAATCACTGGTAAATTACTAAAGTGTGATACTGTCTCGTGTCCTATAAGAAAAATAGAATTTGAGGGTCGAGTAAAGTAAATACCAACAGGTAACTTTCTTTATGAACAGTTCTAGTACTTGGTATAACTTTGCCTAATTAGGCTGGCGATCGTTTCTTTTTATGTAATTGCAGTTTACCTTATTACTAATAGGGCCTTGGTTCGATTGCAGTTTATTCCGTTACTACGTCCTATCAACAGAAATGTTTCGAGAAACGAATTCAGTCCGATATCTTATCCATTAATCACAGTCACGGTAAAATCACGTTGTTCTCGTAGGAATAACGTTATCAGTGTATAGCTAATTTTTTAGAACTTCAAAAAAAATTTTGCTTTCTGCTAATCCATTCCAAAAGATGAGAATGAGCTTCCCCTTTTCCATCTGTCCATTGGACAAAATTTACAATACGCTTCCCTCTTGTTCAGTTCCTCTGTTGAAATAAATAGAATAGATTCTTTGACCACGTGCAACATTTCAGCGTACCACCATTACTCAGTCTTCAGTCTTTCCGTATTTCTTCTCGAACTTTTGTCCCATTTTTTTAAATTAACCATGGTAGAGTCCCTGGCAACAGACAAATTTAATGACACTCAAGGGCACGTTTTCGCGACTTACGTACGTTCCAATACGTTTCTATTAGCGTATAAACACTTCTTTGTCACAAACCTTATATTTTCATGTTGTCCAATTTAGTAGAAGAAATTTTTCGTCGGTCAAGAATGCGCCAGTAGTAAACATTTCGTCCACTGCCTTTCAGTTGATCGTTTAAACTGAAACTTGTCACAAAGTGAAGTCGCAGTTCCTGGTCGACAAATAGTGTCGCACTAATATCCACCGACAAACGGTTGCTTAGTAATTCGATCAGCCTTCTTTCTGTTGCGCAAGACGACTATTATGTAAAGCGTTTCGGCGAGTAACGACCCTATTGTGAATGACGGTCTTTTGACAACGGACTTTGCCATGCGCGCTCGTCTTTTTGTAACGTTAGCAGGTGAATCGGCGAGTGTTGAGACAGCCAAGAGGGAGTGTCTTGACAGCTATGGGGGGGGGGGGGGGGGGGGGGGGGGGAGGCATCTGGGCCGGACGAGCTTTGCAGCGTCTGTAGTCCGAAGTATGAGAAATCTGGATTGTGTGTCAGCTAGCTGGAGGCTCTGACCACGCAGTGGGAAAAAGCGGCCGTTAAGGTGGACTTCAGAGGGTATCCACAATGGGTATCTTGACTGAATAAAGCAAATATCAAATAGGTAAACTCTAATAATTCGATTTGATAAAAATGAAAACCAACCGGTTACAGAGAAGGCAACAACATCGTTTCAAACACAACATTTAGACGTGTATGGGAATAAAAACTCGCAGTCATTGTGAGATTGAGTTTTCAAGTTATTTATTGAGAAATAATTCTGATATAAAATGACCTATATAAATTTAATAACTCAGTAACGCCTGAAACGATTCATATAAATGTAGTGCCTATCGATAGGTCTCAGTGGTAGATTCTTTCTGAATATTACGTATTTAAATTCAAGGCCGGAATATACATTACGCACACGAAAACGGGCATTTTCTCATAACTAAAACATGAAATAGTGAAATATCGGCAGCAGATATAATTAGGGATGTATGACTCATTATTTAATTTTTAATTGTTTATTTTCATTGATACTACAACGACGCAAAAAGCGTCCACATGGACAAAAACACTGTTTGTGACGAAACTATTAAAATTACAGAAAAGCTACGATCAGCTCCCTACAACCGATTTGAATTTGCGTCCAAATTCATTTACACTGACGGAAAAGAAACCACAGCACCAAAAAGGAGTTGGGTGACATAATCGAAAGTTGGTAGGCGTGTTTCTACGTCTGAAAGATGGTAGCTATTAAAATTTCGCGCCAGGCGCATAAAAGTGACGCTAGATACGCCGCTATGAGGATGCAAATTAGGTTTCCTTTAACGAGAGCGTTAGTTACTTTTGAGATTGGACATGGTGAGATGATGTTAGTGAAGAATGCCCTGAGGAGGAAAGGACACCGTTCTGAACATCTCACTGACTTTGAACTAGGTCAGTGTAATTGGACTATGAGAAGCTGAATGTTCCTTATCCGATACTGCAGAAAGACTTGGCAGGAGTGTAGCCACTGTAGATTATTGGTGGCTGCAGTGGTCACAGGAATGCACTGCTGCAAGGCCACGTGGCACTGCTGAGATGGAACACGATCTTGTTCGGCGTATGGCACTGGCGCATCGTACTACATCTGTAGCAGAAATTTCAGCAGCAGTTGGCACAACAGTGACAACGAATTGTTACAAATATGAGCCGACGCCATGTAGCGTGCATTCCACTGACTCCAAACCAACGCAGCTTTAGCTAATTTTCGTGATTTTCCGAAGTTTGACACTTGTCAGCACAGGCAGTTATTATTTCAGTAACAAACGATTGTGAGTTGTGAGGCAATAAACTCAGTTTGTAAAAATTTAAAATGCTGCGAGAAGTGAACACTATTTCATCGCAAATTTCCTGCCTTCATATATTGAACTTGTGACTGAATATATTTTGGGTTAAGGCGACCAATGCATTGCAGGCCAATGGACAGAAACGTAGCCAACACTTAGGGGACCTTAGAAACACCGTTTTCCTTGCTTTTCAGTACTATTTCAACAAATGGCCCTGAGTACTATTGGACTTAACTTCTGAGGTCATCAGTCCCCTAGAACTTAGAACTATTTAACCCTAACTAACCTAAGGACATCACACACATCCATCCCCGAGGCAGGGTTCGAACCTGCGACCGTAGCGGGCGCTTGGTTCCAGACTGTAGCGTCTAGAACCGCTCGGCCACTTCGGCCAGCTTGCTTTTCAGGTGTTTTTTATTTTTTTGTTACTAGTGCTGGTGCACATGGAGGCTCACAAGTTATCATTTGGTGGTAGCACGGTGTTTGCCTTCACCGTTCGTGAGTACTATTCATCCATAAGAGCAAGAGGGACAAATCGCTATTTACTTTCACTGTATTTCAGCCCTACATATCACTGACCCACATTTCCGGTGCATATTCTGTGAGTAGATGTTACTAAATATTTGTTTCACCTGTTTTAATGAATGCTTGTGCAGCCCGCTTGTCTAATTTGTTAACGACGTAAATGTTTACCAAGTTTAAGTAGATCTTTCTAACATGACTACTCTGCAATTCAGTTTTAAGTGCCAGGCAGAGGGTTCACGGAACCCTTTACAGACAATTTCTCGGCCGTTCCCATCTCTAACAGCATGTGGGAGAAATGAACACTTACATTTATCTGTGCAAGCACTGGTATCTTTTATTTTATTACGATGGTTATTTCTCCCTGTCAACATATGAGTCAACAGAATATATGAAATGAATTCGCAATTGAGAATAGGCTACCATCAACTGCAGAAAGGAATGAGGACAACGAAAATTTGTGCCGGACCGGGACTCGAACCCGGATTTCCCGCTTATCGCGAGCGGTCACCGAACCATCTGGCTATCCGTGCAGGACTCACGGCCAGTCCCAAACTTTCATATGTCGTCAACCATGCGTTTACGAACTGAGCTCGTACATCCATTATGTATATTACCGTGCAGGTCAGACGTTGTACTAGAAAGCCGCTTGCCCGGTATCGACAGATAAATACGATATTGCAGTGTCTGCGTTATTCTGCAGGCACTGCAATATAGTATTTATCGTATTAACAAAATATTTACGCATTCGGAGGAGAAAGCTGATGATTGAAATTTCGTGAAAAGACATTCTAGCTCACGTATCACATTCGTGACAATCTCTTCCCTGTTTCGCGATAATATGAAACGAGTTGATGTTTTAGATGTCCTCCGTCGATCCTATCTGCTAAGGATTCCATACCGCATTGCAGTACTCTAGAAATGATGTACAAACGTAGAGTAGGCAGTCACTTTAGTTGATGGGTTGTTTGTGGGATGAGACCAAACTGCGAGGTTATCGGTCTCGCCGGATCGGCTAGGGCGGGGTAGGAAGTCGGCCGTGCCCTTTCAAAGGAACCATCCCGGCATGTGCCTGAAGCGATTTAGGGAAATGACGGAAAACCTAAATCAGGATGGCCGGACGCGGGATTGAACCGTCGTCCTCCCGAATGTGAGTCCAGTATGCTAACCACTGCGCCACCTGGCTTGGTCCCTTTAGTTGATTTGTTGCATATTGTAAGTGTTCTGCAAATAAAACGCAGTCTTTGGTTCGCCTTCTTCACAGTATTTTCTATGCGGTAGTTCCAGTTCAAGTCTCCATAACTGTAATACCTAAGTATGTAATTGAAATGATAACCATTAAATTTTTAAGATTTATGGGTAACAGAAACTTAAAGGAGTCTTTTTTTTATCGCACCGTACAGATACACTGAGGTGACAGGAGTCATGGGATGTCTCCTAATATCGTGTCGGACCTCCTTTTTGCCCGACATAGTGCAGCAACTCAACGTAACATGGACTCAACAAGTCTTTGGAAGTCCCCTGCAGAAATAATGACCAGTGCTGCTTCTATAGCCGTCCATAATTGTGAAAGTGTTGCCGGTGCTGGATGTTGTGCACAAAGTGACCTCTCGATTACGTCCGATTAATGTTCGATGGGATTCATGTCGGGCGACCTGGGTGGCTAGATCATTCGCTCAAATTATCCAGAATGTTCTTCAAACCAGTCGCGAAATGTTGTGGCCCGGTGACACGGCGCATTGTCATGGGAACATGAAGTCCACGATTGCCTGCAAATAGTCTCCAAGTAGCCTAACACAACCATTTCTAGGCAATGATCGAACCAGATTACGCAGTTCATTCCATGTAAACGCAGCCTACACAATTATGGAGACACCACCAGCTTGCACAGTGCATCGTTGACAACCTGGGCCCAAGCTTCGCGGGATCTGTGCCACGCACGAACCCTGCCAGCATCTCTTACCGACTGAATTCGAGACTCATCTGACAAAGTCATGGTTTTCCAGTCGTCTACGGCCCAACCGACATGGTCACGGGTCCAGAAGAGGCACTGCAGCCGATGTCGTTCTGTTAGGAAAGGCACTCGCATCGGTCGTCTCCTGCCACACCCCACTAACCCCACATTTCGCCGCACTGTCCTAATGGATGCGTTCGTCGCACGTCCCACATTGAACTCTGCTTTGTTCACACAGTGTTGCGTGTCTGTTAGCACTGACAACTCTATGCAAACTCCGCACTGACAACTCTATGCAAACTCCGCTACTCTCAGTAGTTAAGTGAAAGCTGTCGGCCCTGCGTTGTCTGTGGTGAGAGGTATTGCCTAAAATTTGGCATTCCCTGCATACTATTTGACACTAGGGATCCCGGAATATTGTATTCTCTAACGATTTGCGAAACAGGATGTCCCATGCATCTAGATGCAGCTACCATTCCGCGTTCAAAGTCTGTCGGACATCTTTTCACAAGAATCACCAGAGTACAGATCACCGCTCCGCCAACGCGCAGCCCTTTGATACCTAGTGTACGCTGTGCTACCGCCGTCTGCATATGTTTATATCGCTATCCCATGACTTTTGTGCCCTGAACGTATCTTGCCTACATGATTTTGAAAGTCGATTTAATCTGACAACTTTACTAAGACTGTAAAACGACAGGATCATCTGGAAACAATCTAAGACAGCTGTTCAGATTGTACCCTAAATTGTTCACATTAATTAGGAATAGCTGTGGGCCTATACACATCCTTGGGGAATCACGGAGGTCACTTGTGTTTCATTGCATGACTTCCCGTCAATTACCACGAACTATGACCTCCTTGAGCCGTGGATGGCTCATGCTGTGCTTTGGATTAAACCTTGGTTGCTAGTCTGTGTTTACTTCCCCGTGGTTATCGCGATTATGCTGTTATCCTCTCTTTCCGAGGCTGGCAGCAGCGGTGTGTATCGATATTCCCACCTTGGAATATCTTTGGCCTGGCGCATATAGTTTCCGGCTGGGCTGTGTGCGGGCTGTTGGTCGGTTGGCGTGGAGCAGCGAGGAAATCTCCGCAGCGAGTTGTTTGGCTGGACCCGCTGGCGGCCTCTTTGCGGTGTCGGAGTGTGTGATGCTGTTCCCATTGCTACGAGGTTCGTGGCTCACCGACCCTGGACATGAAAGTTGAATTTTGACTTAATCTACTAGCAAGTCACGACTGTTCACATTTTTGGAGTTCGTTGTCGGATGTTGGGATAGTCCCGCGAGTAACAACTTGTGTTTTCAAGTTTGCCACCCTCTGATGGAGTTGAACTGTACTTGGTTGTTTGAATTGAAGTGCATCTGCGGAATTTTCTGCCTTGTGGCCGTTAATGTTCCACTTACCTGCCCTGTCCGTTGACGTAAATTCAGGCAGTGTATTTTCCTCATCGTGTTGTCACTGTCCAGCACGGTGTGTAGTTTAAAAGCTCAATGTATAATTGGTTGTGGGAACTCCCTGTTGTGTGCTGCTCGGGTGAAGCGGAGGTTAGCTTCGCGGTGGGTACGTTGACTGTCTGGCGGTTGGGTTGTCGTCGGATCGACGGTGGTTGGGCCGACTACGTGTCTCACCCAATCGAGCATTAGTGTTTGAATTCCAGGCTGACCCTCGGAATTTCTGAGCGCCCTTGGGTGTACTCCCTTTTCTTGTTTGTTCTTGTTTGTACTTGTATGGCTTCTAGCCGATTTTTAGATTAAGGTTGTTTTGCCCTTAAGGCGTCAGATGATTTGGGCCTTCAGCCTAATTTAAGAATTTTTATGTAAGGCCTTTGGCACTTTTAAAATTAATGTTATTGAGTCTTAAGTGTTGAGCCTTCAGCCAATTTTGAATTTACGTTGCTTGCTCTTAGGCCGGCCGGTGTGGCCGTGCGGTTCTAGGCGCTTCAGTCTGGAACCGCGTGACCGATACGGTCGCAGGTTCGAATCCTGCCTCGGGCGTGGATGTGTGTGATGTCCTTAGGATAGTTAGGTTTAAGTAGTTCTAAGTTCTAGGGGACTGATGACCACAGATGTTAAGTCCCATAGTACTCAGAGCCATTTGAACCTTTTTTTTTTTTTTTTGTTTGCTCTTAAAGTGTCAGATTCTTTGGGTCTACAGCCTAATTAAGGAGCTGTTTTAAGATAAGGCGTTGCCTTTTGAATTTGTAAATTTGGTTGAGCTTTAAGTTATTGGGTTTCTGCCGTTTTCAAATTAAAGTGGTCTTGCCCTTAAGGCATGAGATTGTACGGCGCATTCAGCAGCTAATTCACTTCCAAAACTAAAGCTGTGATTTTTTAAAATTTCTTGGCTCTTGTAATGTTTGATCAAATAAAAAGTACGTTCGAGTGTAACTGACAGCCGCTTAATTTGGCCCCTTTCCACAACTTAAACTACCTATCCTGTCCTGCGGTTTAGCAGGGTGTCTCACTCCTGTTAGAGAGTCACAGTCAAATCCCACAGCTAAGACGGAGGTAGGGAGTTCAATCAGAAGCCGCTTGTGTGGAACGCTATCAAAAGCCGCCTTGAAATTTCGGAATATGGGATCACTTGAGGTCGCTTGTAGACAGCACCCATTACTTCGCGCGAATAAAGAGCTATTTGTATTTCACAAGAGCAATTTTTTCTAAACCCATGCTGATTTTGTGTCAATAGACAGTTTTCAATAGACAGTTTTCTTCAAGGCCTTTCACAACGTTCGAACGGCGTTTGTGATCCAAAGCCTTTGCTAACTACTTCTAATTTCTGCAGTACCCGAGATGTTTTTTCAGTGGCTGGGACCTGGCAGCTTCCTCCGAGGCGAATCTGCGCGATGCTGGCTGGTCGTCGTGCTGTGCGCTTTAGGCAGGCCCCGGGCCTGTCGACCACGACCGCCGGAGCGGCCATCTCGGTAATGGAGAGTAATGACACAGTCGTGGACCGACCGCCCGCCGCCGTGGCGCCGCTAAACTGTGAAATACAGCTGCCGCGCCTTGCCATCTCACGTCCCTGGTTTAGTGCTCGTAACGGAACTCTAATGTGGTTTGCCGTTTATGTTCACTCGTAGCCCGCAATGGTTCCGACCAAGATGCGCACTTCATCTTCTTGCCGACGGCATAGCAGCTATCCTAAAATCCTAGCAAAGCCAGCTCACTGCATCGACCAGCATCACTCTTAGCAATCGAAGACGTCAGTGGCAGTTACAAGCTCTAGTTAATTTTCATGTGAGAATTAAGAGTAGGGGAGAGTGTACGTAGTGTACGTAGGAAGTCGTTTTATTATTACTACTGGTCGGCCTTAGAAGAGAATTGTTATTTTGCATTTAATCTTTAATCTTTGCTTTTAAGTTGTGGATTAATTTGGTTATTATTACTATTACTATTATTATCATTGTCAACCATAGTTTAAGTTAACTTCATCGATGTTTTCATTATTCTTCGTAGAAACTGTGGAAAGAAAACTGAAATTAAATAATACTTCCGCAGCAATGGTCTAGACTGCCTGGAAAAACTAAAATGTTTGTTTACTTTCACTTTGGAACTTTCGGAGACTGGCAGAGCGCAATACAGTTCGCAAATGGGACGTGCATGTCCGTTGACGAGTCATTAAACTCGATGTACCAATCGCGTCTGCAGATTCGCCAGGGACCGTCCAAAAATAATTGTCCGAAAGCTTTATAGCAGCAATCGTCGTCTATAATTTTGTGGAAGTCACTTTAGGTGAACAGAAGGATTTCTTTAGCTTTTGAGTGAAATGGTGTATATACATAATTATTAGATTTGTTTCCAATGAGGATACTCTGAATTTGACATGATTAGCGTCGTGCAATACGAAATTAAATTCCACAGACCCTAATGGCTGCCACAGCAATAAGCTTAATTTCTCCACCAGACCGATTCCATGAGCGTCCTTTATCCTTCACGAATCTGGACGAATAATGGCATCCGTACGATTGGCCATGCGGGAACAGTGCCTGTGACAGGACGTCCCGAAGTAGCACATAGTGAAGCTCGATTTCTGGGCTGCCTGACGCTTTAACTCTCTGTAGCCATTGCCAAACGGTATTCCTATCAACTCCAACATTACCACGCACAACCCCCCCCCCCCCCCCAACTTTGATGATGGATTTTTATCACAGTTTCTTTATCCGTAATCAAGAATTCAGTTACAGTACGTTGCTTGTAACGAGTATCTTGCGGAGACTCCATTTTGATTTTTCAGTGGGGATCTGCCATCTACCTAATTTTTTCGAAACTTCACACACATGCAGAAGAAACATCAAATTTGAGGTTCGTAGAACGACGTTTGGCTGCACATGTTAACAACTGTACAAAAAATCGGGCCATTATTTGTCGAACTACCCTAACGAGTGTAGTTGCTCAGGCGCATTAGTTGAGCCGCCATCTGTAGATTCACAAATCTTCATCTCCGGTGGATGTGTATATATTTATTTAGTTTATTTTTTCGGTGTTGTAGAACCTCGGTTTCATTTGGCGTTTGAGATTATTTTCAGTACTGAAAATCAAACGAAAACTTTTTGAATTGTTTGTTTACCATCTTTCACACAAACACAAAAACGTACTGTTTCATTTCAATACAGGCGTCGTCAGTGATCCCACCGTACTATTTATCAACCCGAATATACCCAGTATCGTCTGCAGCTGTCACATCTAACTACCCCAACTCACTCAAAAACTTGGACAGAGCTGCCCTCTTTAGACTGAGGCGGAACCTTTTAATACGGTGGCTCATAATTATTATATCATTAACTAAGCTCATTGTTGGAATTACGAAGTGTCTTATGAACCGAATTATCATTTGTACAATGTCAAATAATACCGAATGTCGATTTTCAGTATGATTCAGTGTATCAAAATAGAATTCGGAGACTCCCCACGTATGGGACCTTCTGTTTGCAAGCAAATCATGTTTATGATACATTGATTAAACCAGGTTGACATCGGGGTAAAGGAGCTAAGACCATCCGCCGGCCGAAGTGGCCGTGCGGTTAAAGGCGCTGCAGTCTGGAACCGCAAGACCGCTACGGTCGCAGGTTCGAATCCTGCCTCGGGCATGGATGTTTGTGATGTCCTTAGGTTAGTTAGGTTTAACTAGTTCTAAGTTCTAGGGGACTAATGACCTCAGCAGTTGAGTCCGATAGTGCTCAGAGCAATTTGAACCATTTTTGAACCATCCAAAAATTAAAATTACCTCAAAAACGCCAAAATAAAAATCTAACGGAATTTGATTGATATAATGTAAATATCAGCAGATTGCATTTGATTCACAGATTACTAATCTGTACTAGGATTTTGCCAATGCAAAGTATTTGGTAAATAATCGATGTATTTGTATCGAAATTCTGGCTGATACTAATAAAAAGATTGTCTTTTTATTGAAATAAATTATGTGTATGAGTAAGAAAGTAGTGCTCTCATGCCAGACTTTGTGGAGTTAGTTTGTGGCAGCTGTCCCTGACAAAACCTGTATGTAACTGTTTATAAGTGGTTGTTCTTAATTACAATGAATGTTTATAATACTGGGGATAATTTCGAAAAGGGAAATAAAATACGAAAACTTGCATCAAATGTAGAAAGTTGGAATTAAACATATATCTCAAACAATTTTATTGTATAGCCGTAAACTCTGTTGTGTTACATCAGAAACGACTTTCATAACGTGAAAATTAAGTATATGATGAACAGAGAACCTACCGTAAAATGGGGTGAATACAAACGAAGCTTCCAGAACAGTTCTCGATGCTATTGTGTCAGATGACAAATGGAAATATTATTAAAATATTTGTGTGTCTAGGTTGGTAATTAATCATTCTAATAGGTAAATTACGATTATCAAAGTTGATGTTTTATTCAGTCTGTGACAAACGTTGGACATGGTGCTGAATTTTATCATTTCGAACTTTATTTCTAAGTACCAGCCTAAATTGAGTAGTTTTAAATCAAACACATGGTAAGCCAATTGGCAATCCCATTTCAATAACCGAAAGTTCAGTTTTAAATAATTTTTTGGCTTCTGTTGCGGCTAACTGAAAATGTAGCATTGGTTTTTGGGAATTTGTGGGATGGATAAAAACAGTAATCGTCAGTATTCCTTCAGAGTCAAGAATTCGACGGAAATGAAGTACCACCTGGCACTGTTTGGAGATTCTGCTGTGATTAAATTATATGGAAGAAGTAAATATCATTTAAATTGTATTGATATAAAATTTATTACTTAGAAGGGAGAGAGACGTTCTTTTGTTTTCAGAGAAATACGGTCCGTTGAACACGATAATTTTAACTGATTAAGACACATTTTTCAGTCGAGGAAGTGTTCTTTGAAAGCTCTTCGTTACTTCTGGCTATACGATTTGAAGATTCAAAGACAGTGACCTAAAATATTAACAAGGAAACCAAGTTCATCAGTTAAATGATACAGTAAAGTAATTAGAGAAATAAACAGATTTTGATATCTCTGTATTCACCCCAAAGACCAACGCATAGAAGAAATAGCAAGATTTAACACTGCTGTTTATATTCACCCCCCTCTCTGGAGTGAATAGAAAAATTAAATTTTTATTTTTTTTACTTTTATACAGTCATGATATAGGTCCCAAATGTAATTATAAGCATGAAATCTGACACAAGTCCTAAAATCCCATATTTTTTGATCTTCATATTCCTTTTTAAAATTGTCAATATTTTCATTTAAATCTGAAAACTGTTTGTATTCATCCTATTTTATGGTAACCGATTAAATATTGTTCTAATGTGAGGAATAGATTTTTGGTTTAAAAAAGAGTGCAAAATTCAAGTGACTAGTATGGCAACCCGGTATGGCTAAACGTTGTGGATAAAAAAAAAATATATATATTTTTCCCTCTCCTGCCACTCAATCTTACCCAACATACCAGAATACCAGATACCATGTATGTCGAATTAGCAGAAACTACAAGTGGAGGAAAAGTATTTTACATGAAACGGTTTCAAACATTCTTAGCTGGATTTTAATTCGATAAGGAAAGGACAATTATCAAATACTTCGTAGGCTGAAATTAAAACTAATTGTTGCTTGTCTGTACTGTCCTTGAGTGGCCGAACAGTGTACATACAGTACAGCATCCTAAACAATTTGCACACATTTAAACGTCCATAGCTTTGCTTAATATATTCAGATTGTCACAGTATGTTTTGTAAATAGTCGTGCCTAATATGCAGTGCCGTAATTTAGTGTCAGAATGTGTGGTGTTCGTTGTAAGATGTTAACTTTCACAATCGATAATGTCATTAAAATATTCCGGGATATTATGCCGTGTCGGATGAAGTTCTTGTTGAAACCCAATGTTTCGTCCCTGTCTACGCA
This sequence comes from Schistocerca americana, assembly GCF_021461395.2. NCBI lineage: Eukaryota > Metazoa > Arthropoda > Insecta > Orthoptera > Acrididae > Schistocerca > Schistocerca americana. The sequence goes on from NC_060120.1 coordinate 417,313,178, forward strand.
AGGTACCTTCAAGGAGAGGTTGCAGCTTTTCCAAATGTTCGATGCACACCACTGAATCACATAAAATTCTGTTTGCGATGTGCTACCGCATGGAAACATTACGTCGCATATCGTGAAAAGGCTAGCGTAATTGGCCGTTGCCATTTACTGTCGTCCGGTGCTGCTATCGCCCCATGACGGAAGACTGCTACGCGTCTTCTTTAGCACCGGAATTCAGATACCATTTAGTTCACTGCCTTCTCCTTTCTGTTAATTATTGGGGTGTTTAGTAATACACTATGTGATCAAAAGTATCCGGGCACCTGGCTGAAAATGGCGTACAAGTTCGTGGCGTGCTCCATCGGTAATGCTGGAATTCAATATGGAGTTGGCCTACCCTTAGCCTTGATGACAGCTTCCACTCTCGCAGACGTACATTTAATCAGGTGCTGGAAAGTTTCTTGGGGAATTGCAGCCAATTCTTCACGGAGTGCTGCACTGAGGAGAGGTATCGATGTCGGTCGGTGAGGCCTGGCACGAAGTCGGCGTTCCAAAACATCCCAAAAATGTTCTATAGGATTCAGGTCAGGACTCCGTGTAGGCCAGTCCATTACAGGGATGTTTCTGTCGTGTAACCACTCCGCCACAGGCCGTGCATTATGAACAGCTGCTCGATCGTGTTGATGGCGAGTGCCATCCCCGAATTGCTCTTCAACAGTGGGAAGCAAGAAGGTACTTAAAAATTCAATGTAGACCTGTGCTCTGGTAGTACAACGCAAAACAACAAGGCGTGCAAACCCCCTCCATGAAAAGCACGGCCACACCATAACGCCATCGCCTCCGCATTTTACTGCTGGTACTAACACGCTGGCAGATGACGTTCACTGGACATTCGCCATACCCACACCCTGCCATCGGATCGCCCATTGTGTACCGTGATTTGTCACTCCACACAACGTTTTTCCGCTGTTAAATCGTCGAGTGTTTACGCTCCTTACACCAAGCGGGGAGTCCTTTGGCATTTTCCGGCGTGATGTGTGGCTTATGAGCAGCCGCTCGACCATGAAATCCGAGTCTTCTCACCTCCCACCTAACCGTCAAAGTACTTGCAGTGTCCCGATGCAGTTTGGAATTCCTGTGTGATGCTCTGGATAGATGTCTGCCTATTACACATTACGACTCTCTTCGACTATAGGCGGTCTCTGTCAGTCAGACGAGGTCATCCTGTACGATTTTGAGCTTTACGTGACTCTTCACGTTTCCACTTCACTATAACATCGGATACAGTGGATCTAGGGATGTTTAGGAGTGTGGAAATCTCGCGTACAGACGTATGACACAAGTGACACTCAATCACCTGGTCTTGTTCGAAGTCCATGGGTTCCGCGGAGCGCTCATTCTGCTTTCTCACGATGTCTAACTACTACTGAGGTCGCTGATACGGAGTACCCGACAGTATGTGGCAGCACAATGCACCTAATATGAAAAAAAGTATGTTTTCGTGGGTGTCCGGATACTTCTAATCACATAGTGTGTCTATGGCCTCCCTGTATAGCCTTTCAGAGTTCCCGCTTGTGGGTGCCGATTGGGCGTTCGCAGAATTTTTTCCGAGAGGGGGCGACATTAAATACTGGTCGGTTTTGGTAAAAATGATTTGGTGAGTTGGAAAACGTGTCGCGCTCCAAGAACTAAATTTGACAGCCAGTACACAGAACCTGTTGTACCTAGGAATTACCTACCTACTTGCGTGTAGTATTTTTAATGTAGATTACAGTGGTACCTAAATGGCTAGCATATTTCAATAGTATAAGCAAAGTACCACTTTTTAAGTTATTTAAATGAATATCGTTGTAATTTTTTTGAGTCAACGGCTTGTAATTACTTCGTATTATAAAATCCGGTACATCCAACGAGTTATGAATTAAAGCTAGACAATATTAAGAAAATATTTTATTCATAGTCCCTGTACGTTAGGTTGAAAGTGAAAATTAAAAACTTGAAATGTGAAAAAAGAATGAGTAAGAAAATCCAGCTGGATCTTAGCAAAAACTCCACATTAAAACCTCTCGAAGTATGGAAACAGAACAGCACAATATAAGGGGTGATGCGGGTATATAAGCCCCGACACAAAGGCAAGGGATTAATGTGGCATTCGTGGCTTTCCGACATGCGTTGGCAAATGTGTAAACGTAAACTATGGCGACGTTGTCACCAAATGGGTCCAAACAGAACCAGAGCGCTGTTATTATTTTGTTGGCTGCCGAAGGACAAACACAGGTAGACATCAATCGGAGAATGAAGATCGTGTATGGCACAGCATGTCTGTCGAGCACCATCATTGTGGAATGGTCCATTGAACGGTTCTGCTGCTTTGCGATAACGCACGTCCCTATATCGCAAATTTCGTAAAGCATAAGCAACTTAAGTGGGAAACACTCGAGCACACGCCCTATAGTCCTGATTTCTCCCGATGTAATTATCACCCCTTTGATCCCTTAAAAACGGCATTCAGTTTCAGCCACTACAGTAATAGAGTTTTACACTTTGATCATTTGACATTAAGCTTTTCAGCGTCTGTGCTTCCACAGATAGAGCAGAGAGTGTGTTACTGTGAACAGTTCAAAGATAGGGTTGTTCTTATCAGAATCGACAGCAAATTAACACCGACAGTGATAGTTCAGGTATACCTGCCGACATTGCAAGCTGTCGATGAAGAGGTAGAAAAAGTATATGAGGCTACTGAAAGGGTAATACAGTACGTAAAGGGAGATGAAAATTTAATAGTCATGCGGAACTGGAATGCTATGGTAGGGAAATGAGTGGAAGAAAAGGTTACAGGAGAATATGGGCTGGGGCAAGGAATGAGAAAGGAGAAGGACTAACAGAGTTCTGTAATAAATTTCAGCTAGTAACAGCGATTATTCTGTTCCAGAATTACAAGAGGACAAGGTATACTAGGAAAAGGCCGGGTGATACGGGAAGATTTCAGTTAGATTACATCATGGTCAGACAGAGATTCCGAAATCAGATACTGGATTGTAAGGCGTACCCAGGAGCAGACATAGACTCAGATCACAATATAGTAGTGATGAAGAGTAGGCTGAAGTTTAAGACATTAGTCAGGAAGAATCAATACGCAAAGAAGTGGGGTACGGAAGTACTACGGAATGATGAGATACGGTTGAAGTTCTCTAAAGCTATAGATACAGCAATAAGGAATAGCTTGGTAGACAGTATAGTTGAAGAGGAATGGACATCTCTAAAAAGAGCCATCACTGAAGTTGGGAAGGAAAAAATAGGTACAAAGAAGGTAACTGCGAAGAAACCATGGATAACAGAAGTAATACTTCAGCTGATCGATGAAAGGAGGAAGTACAAAAATGTTCCGGGAAACTCGGGAATATAGAAAGGCCGTCCGCGGTGGTCTAGCGGTTCTAGGCGCTCAGTCCGGAACCGCGCGACTGCTACGGTCGCAGGTTCGAATCCTGCCTCGGGCATGGATGTGTGTGATGTCCTTAGGTTAGGTTTAAGTAGTTCTAAGTTCTAGGGGTCTGATGACCACAGATGTTAAGTCCCATAGTGCTCAGAGCCATTTGAACCATTTGAATAGAGAAATACAAGACACTGAGGAATGAAATAAATAGGAAGTGCAGGGAAGCTAAGACGAAATGGCTGCAGGAAAAATGTGAAAACTTGAAAAAGAAATGTTTGTCGGAAGAACAGATTCAGCATACAGGAAAGTCAAAACAACCTTCGGTGACATTAAAAGCAAGGGTGATAACATTAAGAATGCAACCGGAATTCCACTGTTAAATGCAGATGAGAAAGCGGATAGATGGAAAGAATACATTGAAAGCCTATATGAGGGGCAAGATTTGTCTGATGTGATAGAAGAAGAAACAAAAGGCGATTTAGAAGGTATAGGGGATCTAGTATTAGAATCAGAATTTAAAAGAGCTTTGGAGGACTTAAGATCAAATAAGGCAGAGGGGACTGATAATATTCCATCAGAATTTCTAAAATCATTTGGGGAAGAGGCACAAAATATATGTAGAATGTATGAGCCTGGCGGCATACCATCTGACTTTCGGAAAAATATCAACAAAATTCCGAAGACAGCAAGAGCTGACAAGTGCGAAAATTACCACACAATCAGCTTAACAGCTCATGCGTCCAAGTTGCTTACAAGAATAATATACAGAAGAATGGAAAAGAATATTGAGGACGCGCTAGATGACGATCAGTTTGGCTTTAGGAAAGGTAAAGCACGAGGGAGGCAATTCTGGCGTAATGGAAGCAAGACTAAAGAAAAATCAAGACAGGTTCATAGGATTTGTCGACCTGGAAAAAGCGTTCGACAATGTAAAATGATGCAAGATGTTCGAAATTCTGAGAAAAGCAGGGGTAAGCAATAGGGAGAGACGGGTCGTATACGATATGTACAACAGCGAAGAGGGAATAGTAAGAGTGGACGACCAGGAACGAAGTGCTCGTATTAAAAAGGGTGTAAGATAGCTATGTAGCCTTTCGCCCCTACTGTTCAATCTGTACATCGAAGAAGCAACGATGGAAATAAAAGAAAGGTTCAGGAGTGGAGTTAAAATTCAGGGTGAAAGGATATCAATGATACAATTCGCCGATGACATTGCTATCCTGAATGAAAGTGAAGAAGAATTACATGATCTGCTGAACGGAATGAACAGTCTTATGAGTAAAGAGTATGGATTGAGAGTAAATCGAAGAAAGACGAAGGTAATGAGAAGTAGTAGGAATGAGAACAGCGAGAAACTTAACATCAGGACTGATGGTCACGAAGTAGATGAAGTTAAGGAATTCTGCTACCTAGGCAGTAAAATAACCAATGACAGATGGAGCAAGGAGGACATGAAAAGCTGACTAGCAATGGCAGAAAGGACATTCCTGACCAAGAGAAGTCTACTAACATCCAACATCGGCCTTAATTTGAGGAAGAAATTCCTTAGAACATACGTCTGGAGCACAGCATTGTATGGTAGTGGAACATGGACTGTGGGAATACCAAAACAGAAGAGAATCGAAGCATTTGAAACGTGGTGCTACAGACGCATGTTGAAAATTGGGTGGACTGATAAGGTAAGGAACGGGGAGGTACTGCGCAGAATTGGAGAGAAAAGGAATATGTGGAAAACACTGATAAGGAGAAGGGACAGGATGATAGGACATCTGTTAAGACACGAGGAAGTGACTTCCATGGTACTAGAGGGAGCTGTAGAGGGCAAAAACTGTAGAGGGAGAGAGATCGGAAATATCAAGCAAATAATTGAGGACGTAGGTTGCAAGTGCTACTCTGAGATGAAGAGGTTAACACAGGAGAGGAATTCCTGGCTGGCCGCATCAAACCAAGCACAAGACTAATGACCAAAAAGAAAAAAAAAAAAAAACCCACACAGGGAATGTTGAAAGTGTCCGCACACAGCTGCGACTAACTCTTTAGGAAGGCATATTTTTAACTTGCCATCGTAATGGGTACTATAACATAGGAGGTATTTGTGAAGCTGGTACCAAGCTATGTTCTTTCCACAGAGGAGGTGTCTGTGCCTGAGAACAGCTCCTCCAAACTTTCGAAAACAGATGGGATCTCCGTCAGCATAGCTGCACTCCATTGGTAATTATCATCTGTCTGTGTGACCTCAGGCGGCTCCTGATCTTAGTTAAACATAGGGTTCAATGCATCCGCCAACTGCTTTTCAGAGCTCTTTGTATGCTTTACCACAAACGGCAGCAGCGAAATCCAGACTGCCCACCGTGCTGTGCTGTCAGTCTCATGAGGCCAACCTAGCAACCAGCTTAGCAACTGATTTTCAGTTTCCAATAAGAAATAACGATGTTCCCAACAGATCTTAAATTTCTCCACCCAAAATAAAACTGCCAGTGCCTCCAAATCGGCTGCAGAGTATTTCACTTTATCTGCTGACAATCCTCGAGGTATTACTGCATAGCCTGTGTTCTCCATGACATCCTTGCAATAAGACAGCAGGGACTCCGGAACTGCATGAATCGGTCAGGAGAATAAACTGATTCTGAAATTCAGGAATGACTGGCATGGGGGCATTACTGAGAGTCTGCTTCAACGCATCGACTGCTGCCTGTTGGCTCTCCGACCATTTAAATGGCTCTCCCTTATAGCGAAGTTGGTTTAAGGAGGTCGCTACTTGAGCAAAGTTCGGAAAGAAATTCCTTCTCTGAGACGGAACAGAGAACTGTCTGTCAGTCACACACATTCTCATCTCATGTATTAACGTTTGTACTCTTAGGACTGCGACTGAACCGATGATGACTAGATAATAGTCGAAATCTAAATCAGCTCCAATGAACGACGGATTTCGCTACTGGTTCAAATGGCTCTGAGCACTATGGGACTTAACATCTGAGGTCATCAGTCCCCTAGAACTTAGAACTACTTAAACCTACCTAACCTAAGGACGTCACTCACATCCATGCCCGAGGCAGGATTCGAACCTGCGACCATAGCAGCAGCGCGGTTCCGGACTGTAGCGCCTAGAACCGCTCGGCCACTCCGGCCGACTTTCGCTACAGATTGGTGTCAATTTCTTATTACTGAAACCAACTTAACTTGTCGCATCATGCAGATGGCCAACCTGTTCGCCTTCCGCAACTCCATTTTCGGAAACGTTATCTGTCATTACTCTTCATGCGACCTACCCGAACAAGCCGAACAAAATTTCCCAAAAACAACTTCCGCTAACTCATCCATATTGGCTACTTCCATAGTATTGAGGAGAAGGGGTTCCGGGCAAGCTGCTTTATTGTTGGCGACCCTCCTTTTCTGGTCAGCTGATCTAACATTCCTTTTCTTATTATACTTGATCGAATTGCACGAAACTACCTAATACAGTCAACGTGATTCTCGAAGGTTTCTTATTGATCTTATACCTAGAATATTTTTTTTTAGGTCTTAAGTCTTTTGACTGGTTTGATGTGGCCCGCGACGAGTTCCTCTCCGGTGCCAAACTTTTCATCTCAGAATAGCCGTTGCAACCTACGTCCTCAATTATATGCTGGATTTACTGAAATCTCTGTCTTCCTTTGCAATTTTTACCGTCTACAGCTCCCTCTAGTACCATGGAAGTTATTTTTTCCTGATGTCATTCTGTCCCTTCTTCTTGTCAGTGTTTTCTATGCATTCCTTTACTTACCGATTCTCCGGAGAAACTCCTCAGTTTGTACCTTACAGGCCACTTGTCCTATGGATACACGTTATGTGTCTTTAATGAAGTGTTTTCCATTGCATCCTGCATGCTCATGCCGCTGATTATTGCTCATTATTCTGCATTTTAGGGGCTGTTTCCCAACCCAAGGGCAAGAGAGTGCCCAGAACCTCTGTCCGCTCTAAGCTCCCTTTGACAAGATCGTTGGCGGAAAGAGGGTGACTTCTTATGCCTGAAGTCTTTGGCCGCAACTGCTGATGATTTTTATTCAAAGTTTAGGAAGTGGCAGGTTCGAACCCGAGAATCAGGACATTTTGATTAATAGTCAAAGACGCTATCCCTAGACAACGGGTGAACTTGCTTGTTAATTAACTCATTTCTCAGTCTGACAACCCTTGATGAACAGTTCTGCTATGCAAATCAGTCAAAGTACACTCTTCTCAAATAGTCAGATCAATAGTACAAGCCAAACTATAGCTGGTTAAATAATATGAAGAAGTACAAGATGAGGAATCTGAAGGGTAGTAGCCTGCTATTGTAACTTCCAATAAAACTCAATTGGTAACTTCTGAATACCTTGTATAATGGACGTAGCAGGATTAGGTAAACGACTGAAACGTCTCCACATCTCCCTACCATCACCATTCCGTGAACAACACTTAAACTCTGTGCTTATTAACTCCTTAGAATTTCCTTTCCACTGCAGTAGATCACTACAGTGTTGAAGTTGCCTAACCTTTTCCTGCAGCTCTTCAATTTCCGCTCCCTGTCTACCACTGGTGTTGCTGTTGTGGTCTTCAGTCCAGAGACTGGTTTGATGAAGCTCTCCATGCTACTCTATCCTGTGAAAGCTGCTTCATCTTTGAGTAACTACTGCAACCTCCATTCTTCTGAATCTGCTTAGTGTATTCATCTCTGGGTCTCCCTCTACGATTTTTATCCTCCAGGCTTCCCTCAAATACTAAACTGGTAATCCCTTGATGCCTTAGAGTGGGTCCTACCAACCGATCCCTTCTTCTAGTCAAGTTGTGCCACCAATTCCTATTCTCCCCAGTTCTATTCAGTACCTCCTCATTAGTTACGTGATCTACCCATTTAATCTTCAGCATTCTTCTGTAGCATCACATTTCGAAAGCTTCTATTCTCCTCTTGTCTAAACTGTATATTGTCTATGTTTCACTTCCATACATGACTACACTCCATACAAATACTTTCATAAAAGACTTCCTGACACTTAAATCTATACTCGTTGATGCCAAATTTCTCTTCTTCAGAAACGCTTTCCTTGCCATTACCAGTCCACATTTTATAACCTCTCTACTTCGATCATCATCAGTTATTTTTCTCTCCAAATAGCAAAAAATATCTACTACTTTAAGTGTCTCATTTCCTAATCTAATTCCCTCAGCATCACCTGATTTAGTTCGACATCATTCCATTATTTTCGTTTTGCTTTTGTTGATGTTCATCTTATATCTTCCTTTCAAGACACTGTCCATTCCGTTCAACTGCTCTTCCAGGTCCTTTGCTGCCTCTGACAGAATTACAATGTCGTCGGCAAACTAGGCTGAGAGCGAGAGAGCGAGAGAGAGAGAGAGAGAGAGAGAGAGAGAGAGAGAGAGAGAGAGAAGTTGTGTGATGTACTCTTGATTAATATTTCAGATCATTCGGTTACATTTGAGCAAGCCCAGATGGGGATTGTATTGTAATTGACTCTGGTAGAAGGAGAGGGGTGTGTGATGTGTTTTTGATCAATAATTCGGTCGTTCGGATACTTTTGGGCAGAGCTGAGATGGAGCTACAATGGAATTGGCTCTTTCATTTGTATACTAGGCTCTGAATGGAGGGGTGCAGCCTCTGTGGTCCATTTGATGTAAATAATGCGTATGCTTGCCTTTCAAATTGAGGTTAGAGAGTTTTTGTCCTGCATATTTCACACTATTTCCTAATAGTACATTCTGATTGGTTGGAAACAGAGGGATGATGGTTCATAAAAATTGGTCTGATAACATGAACTTCATTTTTTTGTATTGCTGTATGATTGGCTCGGGAGGAGTAGGGAGAGGGGAAGGGAAGGTGCGTGACTTGATTTGTACATCGGAAATAATGTAATTTGACACAATTTTTACGGATCTTTTCAATATTGCACTCTGTGTGGAAGGAGGGGAAATACTGTGAACTGACACAATGTTTACACATCATTTAAACAATACACTCTGATCGGTTGACACTACACTCTGATCGGTTGGAAAGAGAAACAGAACAAGGGGAAGTGTACGTTAGAAATAGTGTAATTTGTCAGAATAAACGTTTTTTACATACTATACTCTGATTGGTGGGATATTGAGAGGTGTAATTTGTCAGAATAAACGTTTTTTGCATACTATACTCTGATTGGTGGGATATTGAGAGGTGGGGGGTGGAGTACAAAGCACAATTGGTTTGTTCCTATCAACTTTGATTTTTATTAATGAACTATGACTGTTTGGATGTATGGCGACAAGGAAGAGGGACTCAGTTGGGCTGTTTCCACTATCTTGGACTTTTCATTTTTAATACTGTCCTGTGACCAGGTGGAGATAAGGCGTACTGCACTGTGATTGGTTGTAGGTGGCGGGAGGAGGATATGGATTTTAGTTTCCAACTAACACAATTGAGCTACTTCTACCATCAACTTTTCCATTTTTAGTACTGCACTATGACTGGCTGGTGGTAAGGGGGAAGAGGGGTAAAGGAGGAAGGAAAGGGAGGGTAGAGGGTGTTTATGAGGGCGTGCTGAAAAATAAATGTCTTCAAATTTTTTATTCTGTTCTCAGTATCTGCTCAATATTTCATGCACAGCTCTCGTTCGACCTCCCCACTTCGCGATCCCAAGTTGCAATCCTCTGGCATCAGAGGGTTTCAAGTAGTAGCGTGTAACATGCCGGTGTTTAACGTTACTATGTCGGTACCTGAGAAAAAGCGTACTGTAATCGAGTTTCTAACTGGTGAAAACATGGCTCCAATTGAAATACACAGAGAAAAGAAAGCTGTGTACTGTGATGATGCCAGACCACACACAAGCGCTACGACATGTGAAACAATATAATGCCTTGTGTTCACTGTCACTCATCATCCTCCATACAGTCAGGACTTGTTCTCATTCGATTTTTATCTGTTTTCGAAACTTAAGAGATACCTTCAAGGACTTCACTTTGATAGGGATAAAGCGGTGCAAGCAGAGGTAAGATTGTGGCTCTACACTGAGAGTATCAATGAAGTGGTGCCTCTTTGGGAGAAATGTTGAGAAATAAATATGTAGACATGAAGATTAAAGACGCAGAATGTTAAAAAAGTTTGTTGTATTTAAAAATCTTTAAGTTTCCACATGAAAAATTTGGAGGCATTATTATTCAACATGTCCTTGTATTTACAATTATTGATTGATTTTATTGACTGATTATGTCGTAAGTGCAAGGTCATCGATGAGGTCACGAATCATTTGATGATCATGTGATCACCTTCAAGGTCAATGACCTCGTTCAAGGTCATTTTTGATCCAGATTCGCCATTGATATTCCACTTTTATATATATGAATTGTTCAACTCCATGTAGCATGTTGACATATCTTGGAGTCACTGAGCTGATTAGTCCACACGAATAAGATCATAAAGGTATGAAATTATAAAATGCGTTTGCTATAGCGTGTACAAGGAGAGTTTGCAATTGGTTAGGGTTCTAAAAAAGCGTTATCTCCAAATTTGTATCTGTAGAGATTATAATTCAATTTCTTAGAAGGAATGGTTTTGTCCGTATAACTGTAGGTTGCTTTTTACATTCACGAAACTGCTCCGTTACTTAGTAATAATATTACACATGGGGAGAATAGAGAAATACGTGTAGATAACAAATTCAAAATGTTTCGTGATTTATTTAGCTTGAAATACGTTTTAATAGTGACAAACGACATCGAAGCTTATCAGTTATATTCAAGACAAGTAGATCGTAAACTGGAAAAAAAATATTGCCTGCCTGATTTACGGTTTTTGTAATTATGGTTTTCTGTAATGGAGAAAGAGATATTTCTATTTTATTATATCCCGGTGTGTTTTTCCTACTACAGCCCTTTTCCCGCCTCTGCTACTGGGGAAAGCAATATATACTTGGCTGTCATTGCACGAGTGGAAATAATTAATTACACGTAGTTTTACGCGGGACCGCCACCTCCACGAAAGTAGGGAGCGCTTCGAAGGCGGCGGTGGGCACTTCGTTAATGCGAGTGCAGTTTCATCATTTCTGTTCGGCAGAACAGTGAGATACGCTTAAAAACTGTCACAAACATTGTTTTGTCTAGATGTCTACCTTTCATAATTATAACGTCACGCTGCAATATTTCATAACGGAAAGAATTTTTCATTACTGAAATTGTTTTCTTGCAATTGGTGTGCCTGAATGTACTGCAGTATCATTGATTCTCCAATTCAATTACTAACTTCCCAGAGTAATTAGTGTAAAAGACTTAATTCCTTCCCGTGATGTATCGCACTGACACTTTTTTGGAAGAAAATTCGGGTCTCTTTCGAGAAACTAGTCTTCTAATACTACAGCCAGATTTATGCCAGCTGCTTCTCTGAGCGATATTCTGCGTCACCTGTGAAAATATTTTCGTTATCCTTTGTTTTTGTACAGCGAAATTCATTCACTTCTTCTACGGTATTTCTTCAGTTTCATTCTTTTAGAGTTGTTACCATCGTTTCTGTTGTTCACCACTATCTCTCACTTCTAAAATGTAATACCGCAGATTTTCTGCGTAGATTACACATTATGTTAACAATGCTTCCATGACTTCCATACTCGTGACCAGAAGATTAATTATCCTACGCCACGTCAAATATAGTAAACAAACATACACATACATAGACAGAAAGAGAGACAGAGATAGATAGATAGATAGAGAGAGAGAGAGAGAGAGAGAGAGAGAGGGAGAGAGATGCTAACGGCACTGCATATTGCTAACAGAGGGTCCACAAGAACTATTACTAACATGAACACATGTGCAACAGTCAAGGCCACAAGAAGTCCTTACAACACACATCGTAAAAATTACAGTGCATCAATTGGAAACAGAAGACGTGGTTGGATGCCAATGTACCTTCATACACATATACACCATCGGCGGGCACGGAAATGATTAGAACTGTAATTCTTTATGACACAAAGAACAGCCACCACAGTACATTAGTGTTATGCGTGTAAATTGTTGTTATTAGGCCTGGTTAGGTATTTAAGGGACATGAACAGCGACAGATGTTGAGTGATTCCTATGAACGACGCAGAGATGCTGTTTATTCATATGGGATAACGTTATCAGCGCTTGACAGAATTTCAAAGGGACCTCACTGTGGGTCTGCATTCGGCCGACTGGTCGAATCGCGCGGTTTCGAGATTTGTGGGACCTTCGGATGTGACAATGGCCCAATGATGGACTGCATGGGAAAGTGAGGGCAGGCATACTCATCAGTATTCCGGTAGATCACGTCACACCACCACAAGGAAGGGTCTTCCTATCGTGCACCAAGCACTTCGTAACTCCTTCACACTTACACCCGCCATCCGAGAATAAGTAACGGACCCTAAGCAAAATTTACATCTTCGTCTTCTTTCTACTAACAGTCGCAGGAAGTCTTACCCTTCACAACTATCCGATGCAAGTGAGAAGGAGTTGAATGGCGGTTGGTATGCAGGTAGTTACCAATTCCCTACTCACCAAATTTTTTCGGGCATTATGGCAGACTGATGGCGTCAATTCTCTGCCACTGCTCTTTCGCCAGTTTCTGTAACTGTTGTGACGTAACAAGACTGTTACGCCACACTGAAGTAGCCGAAAGAAAGGCACGCGTACTCACACGCCGACTGGCGTCAAGTCTGGAACAAGATACGTTATGACTGCTATCAAGAAAATACGTAGCTTTGGAATATACTTAACTTTATTTATTCCTTGTGATACATCTCTCTTGGCTATACAAATGAGACTCGTAAGATACATGCACTGTTACAATTGGCGCCTTGCTAGGTCGTAGCCATGGACTTAGCAGAAGGCTTTTCTAACTGACTCTCGGCAAATGAGAGGAAGGCTTTGTCCGTATTGCCGCTAGCAATGTCGTCGTACTACTGGGGCGAGTGCTCTATCGTATATCGAGACCTGCCTTGTGGTGGCGCTAGGTCTGCGATCACACAGTGGCGACACGCGGGTCCGACATGTACTAAATGGACCGCGGCCGATTTAAGCTACCACCTAGCAAGTGTGGTGTCTGGCGGTGACACCACATTCCTCCCCCGCGAATCGGCGAACGGTCGTGAGATAAGGCTTCCGCCCGCCGTGGGGAGGACCCCATGTTGACGTATGCGATGAGGTGGGGAGCCTAACAACAGGCGAGGCTGTGCCACCCGCACCCGGCCATTCGGTCCGAGGGGATCTAGGAAACGCCTGAAAACCTAGTCCAGGGTGCACGTCAACATGTGGTGTATGCGCCCGTAATGAGACAGGAGGGGCCGAAGGGTCGACCTCCATTGCGTCGGGGTACCCGATGCGCGAAGACGGCATGTGGTCCGGAGCGGGCAAGAGGTCCATGGCGGAGGACAGCTGGTCACGGGAAGCGATCGGCGGCGCAGAACCCAGGGAGGCGCTTGGCGGCTGCAGCGAAGCGTCGAATGCGGGCGGCGCCGGCGGGAGAACAGGCTGCGGCGGCGGCAGCGGCGGCTGCGGCTGCGGCGGCGCGTCGCCATGGGGCAAAATGGAAGGCATCGTCGGTAACACCTGGGGATGAGGCGAGCCAGGAGATGGGTCCCCAGGGCGCTGACCGGACGGCACCGTCGCTGAAAGCAGACGGGGAGCGGCAGAACCCGTGCGACGACAGAGGCGCAGCTGATTGAGATGCCGACGCACCTCACCAGAGGCCCCCAAAACCAAATACATCGCGCGGCCGAGGCAGCGAAGAATGCGCCCTGCGAACCAACGGCGTGAACCTCGATAGTTGCGATAAAATACAACGTCGCCTGGAGCAAAAGCAGGAGTCTGCCGCTGCACAGGAACCTGATGCGGCGGATGCAGCAAAGACATCAAGGTTCGATGAGGACGACCATGGAGCAACTCGGCCAGCGAGCGACCATCTCGGGGCTGAGAGCGATACGATGACAAAAAGAGCAACAATGCGTCCTCCCGAGAATGCGACTCTTTCAATTTCAACATCTGTGACTTGAAAGGCCGGACCAATCTTTCAGCGGCACCGTTTGACTGAGGCGAAAACGGCGCGGATGTCAGATGTTGAATACCATTGGCCTTGCAGAATGACTGAAATTCTGCGGACATGAATTGTGGGCCATTGTCGGAAACAATAGTCTGCGGAAGACCTCCAATGCAAAAGATAGCAGACAACGCTTGTATGGTGGCGGAGGACGTCGTGGAAGACATCCGGACAACAACAGGAAAATTACTGAAGGCATCGACCAGAACCAACCATCGAGCATTCCAGAAGGGACCAGCAAAATCAATGTGCAAGCGTTGCCAAGGGGAAGTGGCTTTTGGCCATGCAAAGACTTTCCGCGGCGGCGCGGATTGTTGTTCGGCACACGCCATGCAAGAAGAACACATATTCGTAATCGCAGCATCGATTCCGAACCAAGTACAGTGCTGACGAGCAAGTTGTTTCGTTCGCACTATACCCCAATGTCCTTGGTGAAGAAGCCGTAAAACAGAGGACTGTAACGAACGTGGGACCACGACTCTGGACTGATCATTATCAGAACGCAACAACAAAACACCACGTCGAACAAAAAGTCTCTCCTTGTGAGCAAAAAATCGGCGAACCAATGGATCTTCGATCCGAGACTTTGACAAAGGCCATTGCGTAGCAACAAAACGCAAAACGGTAGCAAGGACAGGGTCAGCAGCGGTGGCTGTAGCTACACGACGAAAATCAATCGGAAACGATTCGACCACTTCATCGGTTTCCGAATCAATGAACAGGCAAGCAAGTTCGGAAGAATCGAATGCTTTATCCTCAGCAACAGGCAAACGGGACAACGCATCGGCGTTTCCGTGCTTAGCAGTGGACCGATACAAGATATCGTAGCGGTACTGTGAGAGGAAAATAGACCAGCGAATGAATTTCTGCGCTGTACGCGGAGGTACAGGCTTGGTCGGATGAAAAAGCGATGTCAAAGGTTTGTGGTCTGTGATGATGGTAAAGTGACGACCATACAAGAAATCATGGAACTTAGTAACACCAAACACGAGAGCCAAAGCTTCTTTCTCTATCTGTGAATAATTTCTTTGCGCAGACGAGAGCAATTTGGACGCAAAGGCAATAGGGCGATCATGCGAGCCAACTTTGTGCGCAAGCACAGCACCGATCCCGAAATCCGATGCATCTACCAGTAACAAAAGTGGTTTCCGGGGATCGAAAGGCGTGAGGCAAGTATTAGAAAGCAACGCCGATTTCAACTGGCGAAAGGCGCGTTCGCATTCCGTCGTCCAGAGGAACGGAACACCTTTACGGCGTAAGCGATGAAGCGGAGCTGAAATGGAAGAGGCATTGCGCACATATTTATGATAATAGTTAATTTTACCCAACACACTCTGTAGCTGCTTCACATTTTGAGGGGAAGGCAGTTCTTGTATGGCACGGAGGTGCTCTGGACTCGAATGTATGCCTTGGGTATTAATGACATGTCCCAGGTATGGTAAGTCACGAGCAAAAAACACACATTTGTCCTTCCTCAAGCGAAGACCATTTTGTTGCAAGACCTGAAATAATGTTCGTAGGTTCGCAAGATGATCTTCTTCTGTCTGTCCGGAGATCACTATATCGTCCAGATAGTTTTCTGCAGTAGGGACAGACGCACAAATAGTTTGTAAATATTGCTGAAACAATGCAGGGGCGGATGCACACCCGAATGGCAGTCTTTTGAACCTGTACAATCCAAGATGCGTGTTAACCACCAATACGCGCTGAGATTCGTCGTCCACCGGTACTTGCAAGTACGCATCGGCTAGGTCCAACTTTGAAAAATATTTTCCCGGGCACAGTTTAGCAAAAAGATCTTCCGGGCGGGGCAAAGGAAAAGTAGCAGTCACTAGTTGTGGATTCACTGTGGCCTTGAAGTCCACGCAAAGTCTCAATTTTCCGGAAGGTTTTGGCAAAATTACTAAGGGTGAGGCCCAGAGAGAAGCTTGCACACGTTCAATTACACCCTGTGATTCGAGATCGTTTAATGTTCTTGAGACCTCATCACGTAATGCGTGGGGAACATTGCGCGCTCTGAAAAATTTCGGTTGCGCGTTTACTTTCAGTTCCAAATGTGCTTCATAGTTTTTAGCGCAACCTAAGCCCGGTGCAAAAATGTCTGCAAATTCGTCACAGAGACGAGAAACACTGTCTGAAGGCACAGTGTGATTCACTGATAGGACCTGATTTACAATAGACATGTTAAACAATTGAAATAAATCTAAACCAAACAAGTTCACTGCAGTAGACGAACGAAGAACGTAAAATGACATAAGTTTTGTTTGTCCCTTGTATGTTGCAAGAAGGCTGCACTGTCCTAACACAGGAATTTTCTGTCCTGAATATGTGGTCAGCTGAACATTTGCGGCACGCAACGGAGGTGCGCCCAGTTGTTTGTACGTGTCGTGATTGAGCAATGAAACTGCAGCTCCGGTGTCGAGCTGGAACGGTATGACCTTGCCATTAAAGTCCAAATCTACAAAAAGTTTATTGTCCTGCTGACGACAAGAGCGACTGTCTCGTGCAATTTGAACAGACACTGGTACAGAATCACTTGCTAATTGACGTGATTTCCGGCGACGTCGACGCACAGTTTTTGTGGGACGAACACAGTCACTGTTAGAGAAAGTGTCACTGGACGAAGCGGAATTAACTACATGAATGTCCATGGGCGAAGGTCCACGATCCTGAGTGTCCTTGGTTCGATTCTGGCGCGAAGCAAAGGGCCTGGAATGATTGTGATTGTCTGATCTGAGCTTTTTCTGGCAAACACTTTGAACATGTCCTTTCCTATTGCAGAAAAAGCAAATAGCTTGGCGTGACGGGCAATGTTCACGCGAATGTCGAGTAGCACACCGCGGGCATGATTTCACTGCATTTGTGTGCTGGCGCGGCACACGTGGCTTAGAGCGCGGCGGCAGCTGCTTCAAAGTGCGCGAGGCCCGGTTACCGGGCCGCGCAGCGCGTCCAGCGGGCCGGTGAATGTTACACACGGCTGGCGAAGTTTCAAAAGAGTCCTGAGCACAGTCAAGTGTGTCTTGTCTATCTAATATGTCTATCACTTGTTGAAGGGAGGGATTAACTAGTTTCAAAATTTGCTCCCGTATGCGAACATCAGAAACGTTCTGTGCAATTGCATCACGTACCATTGTATCTGAATAAGAAAGGCCACAGTCACAGTCAAAGGCACAGTCCCTAGTAAGTCCTTGCAATGTTGCTACGCACTCCCTATTAGTTTGACCGGCCGTACGTTTTGTACGAAAGAACGTATACCTTTTGGCAACCACATTCACTGTTTCTTTGAAATAGGCATCTAAAGCAGACAAAATTTCCTCGTAGGACAGAGTTGCTACGTCGCGTCGGGGAAACAATTTCACTATCACACGGTAGGTGGACACACCGACACAAGAAAGCAAAAACGGCTGCCGCTCATTACCTTGAATCCTGTAGGCGGCGAGGTGAAAGCCGAACTGTCGGGACCATTCCGTCCAGGACTCGTGGTTTTGATTAAACTGGCGAAACTGCGGTGCAACTGCAAGTTGTGGCTGCGGTAGCGGTGAAGCGGCGGCTGCCGCATCGGTTTGAATGGCACGTTGACCCTGGACGAGTTGTCCAAGGGCATCCAATAACGCCTGCGTCTGCTGATTCTGCAAGCGATAAAATTCGGACAGTACATCGGGAGATTGTGGCGAAGCCATGACACAAGTAAATGTAAGCAATTAGAAAGAACTCTTTACTCGTCGCCAATCTGTTGTGACGTAACAAGACTGTTACGCCACACTGAAGTAGCCGAAAGAAAGGCACGCGTACACACACGCCGACTGGCGTCAAGTCTGGAACAAGATACGTTAAGACTGCTATCAAGAAAATACGTAGCTTTGGAATATACTTAACTTTATTTATTCCTTGTGATACATCTCTCTTGGCTATACAAATGAGACTCGTAAGATACATGCACTGTTACAATTGGCGCCTTGCTAGGTCGTAGCCATGGACTTAGCAGAAGGCTTTTCTAACTGACTCTCGGCAAATGAGAGGAAGGCTTTGTCCGTATTGCCGCTAGCAATGTCGTCGTACTACTGGGGCGAGTGCTCTATCGTATATCGAGACCTGCCTTGTGGTGGCGCTAGGTCTGCGATCACACAGTGGCGACACGCGGGTCCGACATGTACTAAATGGACCGCGGCCGATTTAAGCTACCACCTAGCAAGTGTGGTGTCTGGCGGTGACACCACAGTAACCATATCCAGAAAGCGTTGGGGATGGTAGACTGACTTAGTTAATGATATGTTCCACACATCATTTGAACGATTCTCTCATCGAAATGATGTGGAACTAGGCAGTTTAGACGATATGTACACGTGATTAGTGTTAACATTAAAAACACAATTTTTTAGTCCTACTCATGGAACTACAATAAAACTGTTTTTTTAATTTTTAACAGGCTAGTGGTTTTAAATAAAAATTCGTCCACAGAAGAGAAATAATTTTAGGTTAGCTTTAAAACATGCTTCGCTCATATTCAACTCTGAGCCGTGCGTGGCCCGTGCTCTCGCCATCATGTATTTTACACCCTGTTTTTAGCGTACTTCCACCTCACTACGTTAATTTAAATTGCTACTGTCACTGAGTTGCTGCTTTGCCTGACCGTGACCGGCGCTAGCAGCGCTTATCGATATATAACACTCTCGTAGTATCTTTGCTCGACTGCTGTTACTTCCCGGTTGTTGTCTGTCGTAAGGAGTTCGTATGGCGAGTTGGGGTCTGCCAGTCAGTTGGAACATGTCTGGAGCGCAGTCCGGACCTGCCAGTCGGGGAGTTGTAATGCGGCACTAGAGCAGTCGGGTGGAGCAGTGAGGTGTGCGTCGACATGGGACGCCCGACCATTGCCGCCACGCGCATCACTTGAGCTGGGCCACGGTCTTGGTGGATCGTCGGTCGGTCGTCCTACCGGACGACGCGCTTTGGCTCGCCGATCGTTCATGAGTGTGTGTGTGTGTGTGTGTGTGTGTGTGTGTGTGTGTGTGTGTGTGCGTGTATCGATTCCCGATTAGTCTTCGTGCGTGCTTAGTTACTGTTAGGTATCGTTCAGGTCTTCCTGAAGTGTTTGTCAGGTTGTGTGTGTAGTTGGTGTTATTTCCACTGATGACTATTTTAGATGTTGTCGGCATTCTGCGGCGAGTCGGTCGGTTGCTGCGGACGAGGGAAATTATCTCCGCGCGGTGCAGTCGGCTAGATACGCTGGCATCCCTGCGCAGTGTCGGAGCGTGTGTGGAGCTGTCCGATCGCTACGAGCTTCGTGGTTCACCGACCCAGGACTTAAAAGGTGAGTAGTGGTTTCAACTACCCAAGCCACGTCCGTTCATGTTGTGGTGGTTTGTTTCGGTGGTTTGCTGTTGTGGAGGTTTTCCTGTGAGCAACACTGAGTGTTTCTACTGTTGAAATTTAGCCGCCATGCGGTGCAGTTAACTATTTTAGTTGACTATAATTCGAGTGCACCAGTGAAATTTTCTGCCTTGTGGCCGTTAGTGTTCTGGTTACCTACCCTGGGCACTGACGTAAATTCAGGCAGTGTTCTTTTGGGCGAAGTTAACTATACTACCGTGTTTCAGATTCAAGTGTACCAGCGGAATTTTCCGCCTAGTGGCCGCTAGTGTTCCGGTTAGCTGCCTTGGCCACTAACGTAATTTCAGGCAGAGCTCTTTCCTCACTGTTGTCGCTTTCCAGCATGGTGTGTAATTTTGAGAGCTAATACATACTCCATTGTAAATTATCACGTTTGTAATCTTTTCTGTTTGAGTTCTCATGTACTGATTGATGGGAGGCAAGTCGTTGTGTCGGTAGGAGCGTGGCTGTCCCGTGGTTGGGTTCCGACGGATCAAATCTAGTTTGGCTCACCACCTGTCGCGCCTAAGTGAACGAGGGCAGACCGACCTCCCTGGAGGCTTCTTAGTGCCACCGGTGTTTAATTATCGCATTTCAGCAGCTTAAAATTCAAGGTTTATGGTTATTTTTTCTTAAAAATTTTTGCAAATTCTTAAATTTATCTTTCAAGCTTAAACATTGCGGCCGTCTGCCTTTAAAAGATTATGGTAATATACTTTAAAATTTTGAAACTTAATTGTGGCCTTCAGCCATTGGTATTTCACCTTGCATATGTTTGTTCTATCTGCCTTGCTTTGAGGCTTTCCACTTAGCTGTGATATGTTTTCTTTTTTTATTTATTTTATTTGCCTTGTAATTGCGTTTTTATCTTGTTCATTTTTAAGATTTCCTGTTTTTAAACATTGTGGCCATCAGCCATTGGTGTTGCACCTTGCACATGTTTGTTCTATCTACTTTGCTGTGATGTTTTTTTTATTTTATTGCTATCTTAACTGGATTTTTATCTTGTTGATTTGCTAAGATTTCTTGTTTGTAGGCCTTTGGCCGTGAAAGAGTTGCATTCGGTAAAGGTCCGGCGGCACAAAGGTCCGGCTATGTGCCGCTTTGGTTGTAAAAGTATTATTAAATTACAATAAATTACAATTAGAAGGTGAAACTGACCCCAACCTTAATTGGCCCTTTCCGCAGTCCTAATTACCTGTCCTGCCCAGGGGGTTAAGCGAGGGTATAAAACTCCTTTTACTGAATTCCTTCCTGAGCCACTAATAGCTTTAGTAATTGGCAATAAAGGTCATTTTTTTCCTTTAGAGTTTTAGGTTCTGATATGACAATTCTTCTCTAGCTATGATAGGTTATTTGTAACAAATTTCATTAGCGAATATACACACATCAAAAAAAGTTTTGAATCACCTCGGTTCCGAGAATTCCGGAACCTGTACACAAAATTGCTCATGACAACCACACGCTGCATGTTGTACAAACATACAGCGAGACCTTCAGAGGTGCTGGTCCAGATTGCTGTGCCCAGTAGCACGTCCTCTTGCGTTGATGCATGCCTGTACTCGTCGTGGCATACTATCCACAAGTTCATCAAGGCACTGTTGGTCCATATTGTCCCAATCCTCAACGGCGATTCGGCGTAGATCCCTCAGAGTGGTTGGTGGGTCACGTCGTCCATAAACACCCCTTTTCAGTCTATCCCAGGCATTTTCTATAGGGTTCATGTCTCGAGAACATGCTGGCCACTCTAGTCGAGCGATGTTATTCTGAAGGACGTCATTCACAAGGTATGCACGATGCGGTCGCTAATCGTCGTCCATAAAGACGAATGCCTCGGTAGTCGACAGTTTTTGTCTCTCTGTATTTCCTCCATGTCCGAACAACATCGCTTTGGTTCACTCCGAGACGCCTGGCCACTTCCCTTGTTGAGAGCCCTCCCTGGCGCAAAGTAACAATGCGGATGCGATCGAACCGCGGTATTGACCGTCTAGGCATGGTTGAACTACATACAACACGAGCCTTGTACCTCCTTCCTGGTGGAATGACAAGGACTGATCGGTTGTCGGACCCCCTACGTCTTATAGGCGCTGCTCATGCGTGGTTGTTTACATCTCTGGGCGGGTTTAGTGACGTCTCTGAACAGTCCAAGGGACTGTGTCTGTGATACAATATCCACAGTCAACGTCTATCTTCAGGAGTTCTGGGAACCGGGGTGATGCAGAACTTTTTTTGATGTGTGTATTTAAAATGTCCGTCTCTTTGAAGATGTGTTTATAGGCGCAGAAGCATGGACCCCCAAGCAACTGATGGACTGTTTCGTGTAAACCAATCCTACATGAGCTGGAGCCCATCGAAAGAAGATTCACTTACCTTCTCGTTTATTTGAAATTATTTTCGTATAATTTTCAGTATTTGGATGTTAATTTTACTGACCCACTACGCGTTGTCAGGAGACTGAAATGCGTTCTTTTGCGCATGGTACAATAAAGTAGGTTCTGCAATTCCGAATGACCACAAAATTTGAATGCTTCTAAAATGCTTCCGCAGCATATACTGAATAATATGGTGGGATACGAAATCGCTTGGAACATTTCTACTTGAAAACAGAAAATGTACATTCTACCGCTGAAGAATTTTTACGTCAAGAGCCATGAATATACACATCAGCAATGTGTGATCAATAAAAAAAAGCGAAGAAATGAAACTTCAAATGACTGATTTTCCATAAAATTGTAATAGTGAACATAAAGGTTTTCCAACTGAAGCGGTTAAAGACTGATATGAAATGTATATTGTAATAATCAGTAGGAAGATGCGGGCTAGTGGCTCTCTGCCGGAGATGGATGGACGTGCAGACGATTTAGGTAGCCAGTTGAGAAAGTTTTTTACTTACAGCCATACTAAACGTATGGCAGCAGGCAGACGGCAGACGGGCCAAAGTGAACCCTGGAACAAGGTGCATGGCTCCGACGCTCCGACAGGCGAAGGGCAGCATACAGTTTTGCTACCTCTGCATTGCGGTGGACGGCTGCCGCTTAGTGAGGCTGGCAGGGACGAGACCGTTAGCCAGGTCCAGGCAGGCATGCCGAGAGGACCTGCTCAGGCTGAAACTTCCTGGCAGATTAAAACTGTGTGCCGGACCGAGACTCGAACTTGGGACCTTTGCCTTTCGTGGGCAAGTGCTCTAACAACTGAGCTACCCAAGCACGACCCACGACCCGTCCACACATCAGCGCACACTCCCCTGCAGATCTCATTCTGGAAACATCCCCCAGGCTGTGGCTAAGCCATGTCTCCGCAATATCCTTTCTTTCAGGAGTGCTAGTTCTGCAAGGTTCGCAGGAGAGCTTCTGTAAAGTTTGGAAGGTAGGAGACGAGGTACTGGCAGAAGTAAAGCTGTGAAGACGGGGCGTGAGTCGTGTTTGGGAAGCTCAGTTGGTAGAACACTTGCCCGCAAAAGGCAAAGGTCCCGAGTTCGAGTCTCGGTCCGGCACACAGTTTTAATCTGCCAGGAAGTTTCACATCAGCTCAGGCTGATGTACACGGAACCGAAGGCTGGAGATCGGTGGCGGGTGGTTTCGGACCACAATGGTGCACAGCTGGCTGAATCTCGATTCGTGCCTCGCACTATTATGCGATGGCAGAGTGCTGGCATCTCGAAGGCTGAATGATCAAGCAGCGGTAGGTGGTTCACGGTCTGGTGACAGCGGTGGTGACTGCTTCATAAGTACGGTACCGATCGGCATAGACCCATTGTCGTAGCGTCGTGAGGATCTAAATACAGCTGTCTGGATCTGACGCACAGAAAATGTGGGCCACACAGAAGTTTCCCGAGTGTAGGCCAGTGTCCTATGTCCGGCTGCTGTTAGTAGGCTGAACTGCTGAAGGAGGAAGCGCGGAAACTGGTGCACAGTCAGTGGCCCTAGACTGCGGGAATTGATGGCGGCTACGACTCCGGGCCCCTGCCTTGGCCTGTCTCATTAAAGTATCAACTTTCCACTCACACTGTTGTTAGTGGGTGCTGCGCGAGGTAGCCGCACGATCTGAGGCGCCTTGTCACGGCCCGTGCGGCTCCCCCCCGTCGGAGGTTCGACTCCTCTCTCGGGTTTGGGTGGGTGTGTTGTCAATAGCATAAGTTAGTTTAATTTAGATTAAGTAGTCTGTAGACTTAGGGAGCGATGACCTTAGCAGTCTGCTCCCATAAGACCTTACCACAAATTTCAAATTTCTTGTTACCGCTGTGGAATATATGGGTGCAATGGACTTCATTTGACCATAATGTTTCTGGTTCTTACCGTGATTTATGATGGACCTCATTTACTGCTGAATGTGGATACATGTTCCTTCAGGAGTGCTGTATCGGTTAGTCTTAGGCCCACTTTTGTTTTCCTAATATGTCAACGATATCTCTACGACCCTGCCGTACTGTAAATATCATTTCTATGCCGACGGTCTCCAGCTATTCCTAAGTCCAAGACCTGAAGATATAAAGACTCCAATTGTCCAGATGAGTGACGATCTGTCTTCAGTAGCAACGTGGTTGAAATACTTGGGATTTAAATTAAATTTCAAAAATTCGCAAGTAATCTTAGTAGCCCATCAGAAATTAATAATTTCGGATTCCGCGATCAGTTTCCCCTCACCCGCTCCCACTCAACTTGTCGGTATCCCAAACCATATAACAAAGCAGTGAAGAACTGGGTGTACGGTACCTTTGGATGAGCATTTAAAATGGACAGAGAATAGAGTCGCCATGTGCCGGAAGACTTTTTCTTTCCTCTTTGTCTCCTAAAAGTTTCGAAACATATTTCCAAAGGATGTGAAACGGAAACTTGTACGATCACTCGTTCTACTACATCTCAACTGTTGTAACGTAATTCAACAAATACAGTTAGTGACAACAGAAGACGGTTAGAGGTAACCATGGATGCTTGAGTGCGTTACATCTGAACGTTCGCCGATATGACCATGTCAGTGTTTTGTACGCATAGTCTAGGTGATTGCAGCTAGACAAATTACGCGACTACCACACGCTATGACTGCTTCATTGGCTCACCTGCACGCGACTACCTCAGTACCCCGCCTCAGAGCTTAAATACCTTTCGTGCCATCGTGATCGAAACACAGGATCCCGCTTATCTAGTGTTCTAGCTGTGCTCATTCATAATACAATGTAATTTGCACACTCCTTCGCTGTGGCCGCTGTTCGCCTCTGGAACTAGCTGCCCAGCACTCTTTGCACAATCCATGCCATGCTACTTCTAAAATGAAATTGAAGCACTTCCCTCATAGGCAACTATCCTCCTGTCAAATAGCAAAGCCCATGCCCCTATCTTCGCACAGTTATGCTTCTTTTCCTTTTGCTTTCTCTATGAGACACGCCTCCTTCTCTTCTGCTATATTCATGAACCCTGTGTCACCACATTCTTCCTTTCCTCTCTCCTTTATCTCTTTCTCAATGCCCATTGCGGATAGTACTTGTAATTTAAACCGTAGCTAACAGTAATTTCTAATTATTTTTATATTTATCATGCATGAATATAAACTGTGTGTATGTGTTTTTTATCTGTACTATTGTAATTTTTAATTTGAAATGTAGGATAACACGCTTAATGAAATACACTGAGGTGACAAATGTCAACGGGATTGCGATATGCACATATGCAGATGGCGTTGGTCTCAGGTGATTAATGTGAAAAGATTTTCCACGTGATTATGGCCGTGTGACGGAATTAACAGACTTCGAACGGGGAATGGAGCTAGACGTCTGGGACATTCTATTTCGAAAATCGTTAGGAATTCAATATTTCGCGGTCCACAGTGTCAAGACGTATCAAGAATACTCAGTTTCAGGGATTTCCTCGCATCAAGGACAACGCAATGGCCAACGGCGTTCGCTTAACGACCGAGAATAGTGGCGTTTGTGTAGAGTTTTCAGTGCTAACTGACAAGCAACATTGACTGAATTAACCACAGAAATCAATGTGGGACGTACGACGAAGGTATCCGCTAAGAGAGTGATGCGAAATTTGGCGTTAGTGGGCCATGGCAGCAAACGACAACGTGAGTGCCTTTGCTAACAGCACGGCATCGCCTGCAGTGCCTCCCTGGGCTTACGATCATATCTGAAGTGCTAATTTACTTTCAAAACCTTTTCTTAAGAATTTACTTTATTTACTAGCGATTCATCAAGAACATTAACATATTTAATCACACTATGTGAGCGTGGAAGTAGTTGCCAGTGGGTAACTGATGAAAACAAATTAAATTTCTTTTAACAAATGGAAATTTTATGCCTAAAAACCTTTTTTTTTTAAACAGATTAAAAATTATAATCAGGAAGCACCCTCAAAATATCAAGTTACAATTTTATTCAGAGGCAGAAAGAACAAATGTTGACAGTACGAGTTTTCGGGCTGAGAACCTTGCCGCTGCCTTTTGACACGGCCGTAGTCACGACCGCTCACAACAACCTCTGAAAGGCTGCACTGGTGCAAATCTGCAACACACCAGATTACTTTAAACTAAAAATTTTAACAACTCACACAAGCACATAAATGGAAATGGTACAGAACACTAACATTAAAAAACTTGCCACCGAAGGTGAAATTTAATTAAAAAAAAAAAACTCTTACGGTGGAAGGGTGGCAACTTTATATACTAAAATGACTATTTGAATAAAAACCCACGAAATGCAGTCTTACATAAAATAAACAAATATGCTCTACATTACACATATACCGCCTCTCAAGATGATAGGGAAGATAAAAACATATTTCCGGAATTCGGCCGTTACACTTCAAGCAATAAATTCGTTAACACCGAAAACCGACAAACATAACAGAGGCAGCCATTAGCGTACGGCAGTTAGACAGACAGACAGACTGCCTAACAAATGCGGACGAGCGACAGACGAGCAAGCTGGGGACGAGAGACTGACCAAGAAAACAAGTAGAATTTGACAAGTAAATGAAACAACATATCTCCAGTCACTTAACTTCTAATAAACTGCCATTTCTGGCGAAGGCCTGGCGCAGCACCCCCAAAACGCTCTCCCGAACTGTCCGCTGCCAGCAGCTTTAACGGACGCAGGAAGGCGCGCCCATCTCCCGTCTCACGGCGTCCAGGCTTGCCCCGCCCAGACCGATGTCGTGGGTTGACTCCTGTTGCTCTCGTGTCGGCCGCGAAGCCACTACTCCTCGCTTTACGGCGCGGCCCAATGCACTGACGTGGCGACCTCACATGCGCCGACGCTCAAGACGGACAAGTCATCTTGTGTCTCAGTGCGCGACCGACCAAGCGATCGACGCAACCGCCAATGACCATCGCCTGAACAAACTCGAGCAGGATGGTAGCCTAACACATACTAGCACTCCGGACGATAGACAGACACTGACTGCCCCACACTGACCCGGCTGACCAACTGACCAGACTCCCCACCAGCGAGCTCATAGCGCCCCTTAAACGCACGTGAACAGGCAACCTTTCCCCTTTCCCACCAGAGGGAGACACTAAAGCTGCGATTGCCACAGCGGCGCCACCGCCAGAAACGGAGGGCGACTGCTTCACACTAGGCGCTGCGGCGCGCTCTTTAAAACAGCAATTTCTCGTTTGGCTCTAGATGACAGATGAGACGAATCTGAGTTGGTAAGAGGTGATGAAACGGTTCGATTTTGGCGAAAACTCACGAAGTCATGGATTCCGGTTGTCAACAAGAAACTGTCCAAGGTGGTGGAGGCTTCATAATGATGAGGTCTGAGTTTACATGGAATGGACCGGGATCTCTGGTATAGCTGAACCGGTCATTGACTAGAAATGGCTGTATTCGGCAAACTGGAGATAATTTGTAGCCTTTCAGGGACTTCTTGTTCCCAAACAACGATGTGCCGTGTCACTGGACCACAACTGTTTGGTTTGGAGGACATTCTGGAAAATTCCAGCGAATGGTTTCGTCATTCAGATCGCCATACAGGAATCCCATCGAACACTTATGGAACATAGCCGTGAGTCAGTTCGTGCACAAAATCCTGCACCGGCAATAATTTCGCAATTATAAACGGCAATAGAGGTAGCATGGCTCAATATTTCTGCAGGGCACTTGGAAACTTGTTGCGTTCATGTCACGTCGAGCCGGTGCACTACACGGGGCAAAAGGAGGTCGGAAACGATATTAGGTGGTGACCTGTGACTTTTGTAACCACAGTGTATATGTAATGTAAAATATTTGGAATGCCTGGTTAGATGTAAGAGAGGGCCTGATTGCCCTATTCATGTCACGTTAAATAAAGCGGTAAATAAAAGTGAAAGCGAAAGAGTTACTCGTCAAGTGTTGTATTTTCTAGTAGGTTTACAGCGCGGTCACTCGTTAATAATAAATGACTTGTGTGTGACAGTACTGGAAATCTATAAGTGACTGATCGTGTCTGTGGTCAGCGGCGCTGTCTAATAATGCAGAGATCTCAAGTTACCTGTGATGACCACATATTTCTCTGTACTGCCCCTCATAGCGTCGTGATGTCACAGGAGGTACAGATCGGTTAAGTAATCGAAGAATATGACATGCAAACCGCCGACGGGGTATCAAATGGAAACGTTTATTTCCGATTGAAGCTACACGACAAGCATATGTTAACACCTGACTACCTGACTGAAGAATAATTAAATGGTAAGTTTAATATAAGAGAATTCTTAGAGACGATCCAAAAATTGCCACATACGTCCACTATCATCGCTTTAAGACTTTGGTAGTAGTAAACTGAAATATTTTGGGATTCCACGCAGTTGTAACTAACAGGAAGTAGCTGCTGATGAGTGTGTCATTTTTTTATGTAACATAGTCGGCTAATAAGCAACATACGCTCATTCGAAGTATGTTCCAAAATACTGGATTGGTGCGATGGATGGTTGGGTGATGGGTATGTTGTACTGGGCCGCGAATATACAGCGCAAAAGAAAGTAGTAACGATCGTGCCTCGAGGAAGCCTAAGAAGAGCCCGAGTGTTCTCAGTATGAGGGAGATTATCAGGTAAGGTCAGCAGCATTCTCAGACTGAGGGCCGTGCTGCTGTTGCTTACACTGGACGATCGTAAGGAATCACTGAAAGACTTGCATAAAAATTCCGGTTGGTGTAATGACTGGCAGTTCTGTTTAAATTTGGGTAAATGCAAGGAAATGCGTGAACAGAGAGAAAGAACCCGATTACAAATGTTCAAATGTGTGTGAATTCCTAAAGGACCAAACTGCTTAGGTCATCGGTCCCTAGACTTACACACTACTTCAACTAACTTATGATAAGAACAACACACACACCCTTGCCCATGGGAGGACTCGAACCTCCAGCGGGAGGGGCCGCGTAGTCCGTGACGAACCCGATTACAAGAATAGTAGTAAACATTTGTGGCTCGTTACCCTGCTTAAGTGTAAAACATTAATGCTAAGAAGCGATATGAAATAGGACGAGCGCGGATAATCAGTAATAGGTTAGGTTAGTGGAAGACAGAATTGTTGGACGAATTCTGGTAGGCGCAATGCATCTGAAAGAGAAAACTTATAGAGGGTGCTGTTTCTGAGTATTGCTGCAGCGTTTGGAGTCCTTATCGAGTGTGCATGAAAGCAGACATCGAACGATAGTAACAGACTGATAAGGCTCCTTCGAAAATATAACAGAGCTATGTGGGGAACCTAAATGGAAATCTTTAGGAGAAAGGCGACGTTGCTTTCCCGAAATACCAGTAACCACCAGTGATCCATCTACCTCCACCACCACCCCTACCACCGATTCTCTAAAGAATCAAACTTCTATGTATAAAACAGTTTCTAACAATCCAGAATGAGATTTTCACTCTGCAGTGGAGTGTGCGCTGATATGAAACTTCCCGGCAGATTAAAACTGTGTGCCGGACCGAGACTCGAACTCGTGACCTTTGCCTTTCGCGGGCAAGTGCCCTACCACCGAGCTACCCAAGCACGACTCACGCCCCGTCCTCACAGCTTTACTTCTGCCAGTACCTCGTCTCCTACCTTCCAAACTTTACAGAAGCTCTCCTGCGAACCTTGTACAACTAGCACACCTGAAAGAAAGAATATTGCGGAGACATGGCTTAGCCACAGCCTGGGGGATGTTTCCAGAATGAGATTTTCACTCTGCAGCGGAGTGTGCGCTGATATGAAACTTCCTGGCAGATTAAAATTGTGTGCCCGACCGAGACTCGAACTCGGGACCTTTGCCTTTTGCCTTTGCCTTTCTAACAATGATCGCTTTACAAATGAGTTAATATGTTAAATATTTGATGTTAAGCGAGTAAAACTTTTATGGTAGTAAAGAAACAATAAGTTACAATCATGCCTGATGCTGAAGTTTTACCACATGAACAGTGAACATGTAACAAGCTATAAACTTTTTCATTTCCTTCATTTTCTTTTTGTGGGCGTAAGCGAGGAGAACTTAAGAAAAGATATGAAATCATCTTTGATGTTTCTTGGAAGTCAGTATGGTCTGTCATTAACAAACACTGCTTGAATATAGTCCGGGTAATTTTCGCTCTGTGAGATACGCTGCCCCAAGAGTTTATACACTTTCTAAGTCCACTAACTGCCTTATTGTGTTGCATTTTTAACGTAAAATTATACAGGTGTTATACAAAAATATTGAAACACTGTGAGAATTAAATCTTTAACACAACATTATGAAGGAGTTGGACAAAAATATAGAAAGACCGCTTCAAATGCATGCGTGAAGATAAATGCAGATTGTACCCAAGCAGAGAATTGCAGAGCAACTTGGAACTCCAAAAGCACTCATCAATGATGCAAATGCTCATAACAGTAGAACATGGTGCCGAAGCGATAAATCATGTACTACGGAGCAATGGAAGAAAGTCATTTGGACAGATGAGTCTTATTTCACATTTTTACAAATTGTGGCCGAGTTTACGACCAAAGATTTAGATACAGCTGGTGTTCGGTGATGATTTGGGCACCCATATCGTGATATTCGATGGTTCCCATATTACTATCAAGGACTGTGTGACCATTTT
Source organism: Schistocerca americana (assembly GCF_021461395.2). Lineage (NCBI taxonomy): Eukaryota > Metazoa > Arthropoda > Insecta > Orthoptera > Acrididae > Schistocerca > Schistocerca americana. The sequence goes on from NC_060120.1 coordinate 417,344,052, forward strand.
GGATGATCAGGTGGATCTCAGTATACAATGTTTGTGCCGCAATGGTGGAGATGATTCGTCGCATCTCCCCTGGCCACTACAGTCACCAGATGCAAATATTATTGAGCCTTTGTGATATACGTTGGAGTTGATCGCTATCCACCTCCTTCATCGTCACCTAAACTTACCACTGTTTTTCAGGATGAGTGGTGTAAGGTTCCTTTGAAAACCACGCAGGAGATGTATTTATTCATTCCAAGACGACTAGAACGCGTTTCCTACACGGTATTAGGCATGGCAATGAGTTATGTTTTTGGCGTTACGATATTTTTGCCCAACTCGTGTGTTTCTTAATGAGTAGATTATGAGGGCGTTTTAAATTTCTTAATTCGGCGAAACGCAAATCGCCCTTTTTTCACACGATATCTTGCGAACCATAGATGATGGAGCTTGCCGTTGGTGGGGAGGCTTGCGTGCCTCAGCGATACGGATAGCCGTACCGTAGGTGCAACCACAACGGAGGGGTATCTGTTGAGAGGCCAGACAAACGTGTGGTTCCTGAAGAGGGGCAGCAGCCTTTTCAGTAGTTGCAAGGGCAACAGTCTGGATGATTGACTGATCTGGTCTTGTAACACTAACCAAAACGGCCTTGCTGTGCTGGTACTGCGAACGGCTGAAAGCAAGGGGAAACTACGGCCGTAATTTTTCCCGAGGGCATGCAGCTTTACTGTATGGTTAAATGATGATGGCGTCCTCTTGGGTAAAATATTCCGGAGGTAAAATAGTCCCCCATTCGGATCTCCGGGCGAGGACTACTCAAGAGGATGTCGTTATAAGGAGAAAGAAAACTGGCGTTCTACGGATCGGAGCGTGGAATGTCAGATCCCTTAATCGGGCAGATAGGTTAGAAAATTTAAAAAGGGAAATGGATAGGTTAAAGTTGGATATAGTGGGAATTAGTGAAGTTCGGTGGAAGGAGGAACAAGACATCTGGTCAGGTGACTACAGGGTTATAAACACAAAATCAAATAGGGGTAATGCAGGAGTAGGTTTAACAATCAATAGGAAAATAGGAATGCGGGTAACCTACTACAAACAGCATAGTGAACGCATTATTGTGGCCAAGATAGATACGAAGCCCACGCCTACCACAGTAGTACAAGTTTATATGCCAACTAGCTCTGCAGATGACGAAGAAATTGAAGAAATGTATGATGAAATAAAAGAAATCCTCCCCACTGTTCGCCTTCGCTGCTCTAATTGTCGCTGAAGTGACGCTCTGAAACACTCCGAGCTCTTAGCAATTCGAGTAGACTAATCTCTGACAACCACACTCCAGAATTACGAGACAGCAAAAAAATTCTAATAATTACCTCTACATATCAGCCCACAGAAGTCCGATTGTGTTCACCGGCAGTAAACAGCCTGCCTCTAAAATACTCCAGTGCTACGTAGTAATGGAGTGGTGGTGCTGGGGTTTACAGGCAAACGTAGTGACATTCCAATGTACAAAGTTTCATGCTTTTATTACACACAAATATTTTAACAGAAAACTCAAGAGGCGAACCCCCAGTTAGCCTATAAAGAGAATCGATAAAACAATTTTATCACACATTTTCTTAATACAAATTTTAAGATCAACGAGCAGAGACATTTGAATTTAAACTTTCATTCCCATTTTACCTTTAAGAAACAACTAATATTAAAATAGCAGATAATGAACCACCATGACATAAACGTACTTTGTATCAACCAAAACAACTTTCAATTTATGTACTGGGTTCACCTTCCTGCATTTAGAGAAAAAAATTTTAAAGCTCTCACAGATTAATCTTTACATAAAGAACAAATCCTATTAACTTACATAGCAGACAGAAATCACACAGATCTCACTAGCAATTAACGAAAAAGATCTAAATTTACGCACTGCGTTCACCGTCCTGCATTTCAGAATAAATAATATTAAAATGACCACAGGTAATCCTTACACAATAGACAAATACATTGAACCGATAGCTCACACGTTAAAACTACCCATATGCACACTCCTTCTAAAATGAGAACGACACTTTTTTCAACAACAATCAAGTGAATGACAGGATGTACGGTACCATAGCGTAGCGTAACAAATAAGATTCTTGTCACGACAAGCACCGGATCTATAACCACGTGGACTCAATACAATAACCACGATGTGCACCAAAACGTACTTCACTACAGCCAACTAAGTCATTCAATCGTCTGAGCAGCGATTGCGCCTTTACAACCTGTAATGGCCACACGAATCCACATAGGCTAACAGTTGCAAGCGGCTATCTCGATCAATATTACCTTTTTCTATGCCTCAGTTTAATGTCGCTCAGAGTCCACAGTCTGGCGAATGGTGGTAGGCAGCATTTCCAGCGTACCCCTGCATACAACTCTTCACGCCAACTCGACCCAACAACGGTTTGAAACCTCCGGTTGACCGACCGTGTGCCCCGAGCAGCCCAACGGATCACCAGGGCAAAGACTGTAGCCACTCTTCATCACACAATAGCTCTGTGTGATGAAATTAGATTAACATTGACTTCGTGGTGACTTCAGGAGCACTATACACACGGCTACTACACAAGCTGTAAAGGGTATAAGTGCAGATATTTTTATTGGTGCCTGATGGTGGCGTTATGAACAATATTACTCAGTATTTACCTCATTTACAGACTAATAATTATAGCTATCACAAGTCGGAAATTTTGAGATTCGGTAGTACATCCAAATACATGTGCCAAAAGCATACCATTAACGCTTTGCTGTGTAGCAAATCAGGCCATGAAGTGTGAACACGTGGACGCAAAACGGTTAATCTATAATGACATACGTAGTCCAGTTAGTGATGCAGTTACGACCGTGCAGTAAACACCTGGTCGTAAAGTTTCTAGGAAGCCTATTCGACTCAGAGAAAAACCAGCCAGCAGACTGATGTGTGTACACATTAAGGTATCACACATAAAAATGTCTGTACTTGTACCCATCACAATTTTTATATCTCTTTATTCAGCTTTTAATACTGCCCACTGAAACCGTAAGTAGCTTGCTGTGAGGTGATCTTCAAGCATCTACCAGTTCAGGTTTTTCCATGACGCTTTCCAATAGTCAAGCAAACCTGAGAGATTCATGCAGCCCTTCTTTGTATACAATCAATATTCTCTTAAGCAATATTCTAAGATGGGACGCAAAAGCGTTTTGTAAACATTACTCTTTCTAGAGTAACAGTATTTTCCCAGTATCGTGCCAATCTACATCTAAATTCACATCAGTACTTCGCAAGCCACTTTATTTAGAATCTCTATGATGGAAGAACTTTACATTGTCAGTATTTGAGGGTTGAGGGCACTTTGTATAACACTGTCGCTACTCCCCTATACTGTTAAACTCTTGAATGGATCGCGGAGAGACAATTGTTTATAAGCCTCCGTGTGAGCTCGAAGCTCACCGATTATACACCCGTCTTTTTTTTCCCTCGAGATACACTTAGGAAGAAGCAATACTTTGGTTGACTATTCTAGAAATGTACCATCTAGGAATTTTAACGGTAAATCACACAGTGAAGTCTAACATCTCTTTCTCATCATCTGGTACTGCTGTTGGCCTCGCATCTTTTTAGTAAATAATCCTGTAACGTACTCCGCTTTTTTGGATCTTTTCTGTGGCCTCTACGTCTTATCTGGTAAGAGTCCCAGATTGACGAACCGTATTAAAGTATTCGTCGAACATTTCCTGATGATATTTCCAGTGAATGACCTGGCATTTACCTTACCAGCAGTTAGTTTTATGTGGTCGTTACACATAAAATGAACCGAAGTCTTCTACATACTTTACATTCTACTGAGCAGATGTGAACATTAAACTTCATATTACCACACATTATAATGGCCAGCTATTTGTATGACTCGAATGATTCTAAACGTGAGTCATTGAGAGTGTATTCATGGGGTACTACTTTTCCGTGTTTTGTGAACTACACTATTTTACATTTCCGGGCATTCAAAGTTCTTTACCATTTTAGAAACACTTTCAAAACGTATTAAGATCTAAATGGATATCTGTGCAGCTTACTTCATTATAGATAACTGCACCACCTGAAGAAAGTCTGAGATTACCATTAATATTGTCTACTAGGTCGTACCCTCATTCCATGAGGCACTCAGAAGGGGTTTGAAATTTGACACAGGACACCGGCTCAAAGTCTCTTCCCATTGCCGGCCAAATACTGATAATGTAAATTTCTTCCACCATAGAGATTCTAATTGGATTTGTTTATTGAAGCCGGCCAGTGTGGCCGTGCGGTTAAAGGCGCTTCAGTCTGGAACCGCGTGACCGCTACGGTCGCAGGTTCGAATCCTGCCTCGGGCATGGATGTGTGTGATGTCCTTAGGTTAGTTAGGTTTAAGTAGTTCTAAGTTCTAGGGGACTGATGGCCACAGATGTTAAGTCCCATAGTGCTCAGAGCCATTTTATTTACTGAACATGGGTAAGGGGGCAATTTACTTGATTTGGTTACAACAAGTGTACTGAAAAAACGTTCTGATACTTTCTGTCTATGAGGCTCCCTAATAGATTAAAACTGAATGTTGAACTGTGCCTTCCACAAGCAACATTTAACAGGTTGGGGCAATCTGTTACTCAGGAAGACGAATATTGCAGATGAGTGCTTTTCATTGACTCAGACGCGTCGTAATTCCTTCGGCGTACTGTGATATGTCCACATTACGCCACCTGCCCATCTTATTTTAGCTGCGTTACAGAGAGACAACGCTATAAACAGACGTCATCTGCGTACTTTAGACTATCGGAGTGGTAGAGTCATGTATCAAGATCGGGGTAAGTGGGTGTTACACTTGTCATTATACGTCAGATATACAAATAAATTCCCTACCCCCATGAACTCCCCATGAACCATGGACCTTGCCATTGGTGGGGAGGCTTGCGAGCCTCAACGATACGGATAGCCGTACCGTAGGTGCAACCACAACGGAGGGGTATCTGTTGAGAGGCCAGACAAACGTATGGTTCCTGAAGAGGGGCAGCAGCCTTTTCAGTAGTTGCAGGGGCAACAGTCTGGATGATTGACTGATCTGGCCTTCTAACACTAACCAAAACGGCCTTGCTGTGCTGGTACTGCGAACGGCCGAAAGCAAGGGGAAACTACAGCCGTAATTTTTCTCGAGGGCATACAGCTTTACTGTATGGTTAAATGATGATGGCGTCCTCTTGGGTAAAATATTCCGGAGGTAAAATAGTCCCCCATTCGGATCTCCGGGCGGGGACTACTCAAGAGGACGTCGTTATCTGGAGAAAGAAAACTGGCGTTCTACGGATAGGTGCGTGGAATGTCAGATCCCTTAATCGGGCAGATAGGTTAGAAAATTTAAAAAGGGAAATGGATAGGTTAAAGTTACATATAGTGGGAATTAGTGACGCTCGGTGGCAGGAGGAACAAGACTTTTGGTCAGGTGAATACAGGGTTATAAATACAAAACCAAATAGGGGTAATGCAGGAGTAGGTTTAATAATGAATAAAAAAATAGGAGTGCGGGTAAACAGCATAGTGAACGTATTATTGTGGCCAAGATAGACACGAAGCCCATGCCTACTACATTAGTACAAGTTTGTATGCCAACTAGCTCTGCAGATGATGAAGAAATTGATGAAATGTATGATGAGATAAAAGAAATTATTCGGGTAGTGAAGGGAGACGAAAATGTAATAGTCATGGGTGACTGGAATTCGAAAGTAGGAAAGGGGAGAGAAGGAAACATAGTAGGTGAATATGGATTGGGGATAAGAAATGAAAGAGGAAGCCGCCTGGTAGAATTTTGCACAGAGCATAACTTAATGATAGCTAACCCTTGGTTCAAGAATCATTAAAGAAGGATGTATACATGGAGGAATCCTGGAGATACTAAAAGGTATCAGATAGATTATATAATGGTAAGACAGAGATTTAGGAACCAGATTTTAAATTGTAAGACATTTCTAGGGGCAGATGTGGACTCTGACCACAATCTATTGGTTATGAACTGTAGATTAAAACTGAAGAAATTGCAAAAAGGTGCGAATTTAAGGAGATGAGACCTGGATAAACTGACTAAACCAGAGGGTGTACAGAGTTTTCGGGAGAGCATAAGGGAACAATTAACAGGAATGGGAGAAAGAAATACAGTAGAAGAAGAATGGGTAGCTCTGAGGGATGAAGTAGTGAAGGCAGCAGAGGAGCAAGTAGGTAAAACGACGTGGGCTAGTAGAAATCATTGGGTAACAGAATAAATATTGAATTTAGTTGGTGAAAGGAGAAAATACAAAAATGCAGTAAATGAAGCGGGCAAAAAGGAATACAAACATCTCAAAAATGAGATCGACAGGAAGTGGAAACTGGCTAAGCAGGGATGGCTAGAGGACGAATGTAAGGTTGTAGAGGCTTATCTCACTAGGGGTAAGATAGATATTGCCTACAGGAAAATTAAAGAGACCTTTGGAGAAAAGAGAACCACTTGTATGAATATCAAGAGCTCAGATGGAAACCCAGTTCTAAGCAAAGGAGGAAAAGCAGAAAGGTGGAAGGAGTATATAGAGGGTCTATATAAGGGCGATGTACCTGAGGACAAAATTTTGGAAATGGAAGAGGATGTAGATGAAGATGAAATGGGAGATACGATACTGCGTGAAGAATTTGACAGAGCACTGAAAGACCTGAGTCGAAACAAGGCCCCCGGAGTAGACAACATTCCATTAGAACTACTGACGGCCTTGGGAGAGCCAGTCCTGACAAAACTCTACCATCTGGTGAGAAAGATGTACGAGACAGGCGAAATACCCTCAGACTTCAAGAAGAATATAATAATTCCAATCCCAAAGAAAGCAAGTGTTGACAGATGTGCAAATTACCGAACAATCAGTTTAATAAGTCACGGCTCCAAAATACTAGCACGAATTGTTTACAGACGAATGGAAAAACTGGTAGAAGCCGACCTCGGGAAGATCAGTTTGGTTTCCGTAGAAATGTTGGAACACGTGAGGCAATACTGACCTTACGATTTATCTTAGAATAAAGGTTCAGGAAAGGCAAAGCTACGTTTCTAGCATTTGTAGACTTAGAGAAAGCTTTTGACAATTTTGACTGGAACACTCTCTTTCAAATTCAAGAGGTGGCAGGGGTAAAATACAGGGAGCGAAAGGCTATTTACAATTTGTGCAGAAACCAGATGGCAGATATAAGAGTCGAGGGACATGAAAGGGAAGCAGTGGTGGGGAAGGGAGTGAGACAGGGTTGTAGCCTGTCCCCGATGTTATTCAATCTGTATTTTGAGCAAGCAATAAAGGAAACGAAAGAAAAGTTCGGAGTTGGCATTAAAATCCAGGGAGAAGAAATAAAAACTTTGAGGTTCGCCGATGACATTGTAATTCTGTCAGAGACAGCAAAGGACTTGGAAGAGCAGTTGAACGGAATGGACAGTGTCTTTAAAGGAGGGTGTAAGATGAACATCAACAAAAGCAAAACGAGGATAATGGAATGTAGTCCAATTAAGTCGGGTGATGCTGAGGGAATGTTTCACTTCCATACATGGCTACACTCCATACAGATACTTTCAGAAAAGACTTCCTGACACTTAAATCTACACTCGATGTTAACAAATTTCTCTTCTTCAGAAACGCTTTCCTTACCGTTCCAGTCTACATTTTATATCCTCTTTACTTCGACCATCATCAGTTTTTTGCTCCACAAACAGCAAAACTCGTCTACTACTTTAAGTGTCTCATTTCCTAATCTAATTCCCACAGCATCACCTGATTTAATTCCACTACATTCCGATATCTTCGTTTTGCTTTTGTTGATGTTTATCTTATATCCTCCTTTCTATTCCGTTCAGCTGCTCTTCCACGTCTTTTGATGTCTCTGACAGAATTACAATGTCATCGGCAAACCTCAGGGATTTATTTCCTCTACATGGATTTTGATTCCTACTCCGAATTTTTCTTTTGTTTCTTTTACTGCTTGCTCAATATACAGATTGAATAACATTGGGGATGAGCTACAACCCTGTCTCACTCCCTTCCCAACCATTGCTTCTCTTTCATGCCCCTCGACTCGTATAAGTCCCGTCTGGTTTCTGTACAAATTGTAAATAGCCTTTCGCTCCCCGTATTACACCCCTGTCACCTTCAGTTGATATCCTTCACGTATTGAGACGACTCCGTGAGCAAGACATTGTGAGTGTAGTCTTGTCTTGAAACAATGCACCATGTCGCCTACTAATAATTCTGAAAGAGAAATAACTCCTATACAAATCTGGTTCATTAAAGTCATTCAGCACATATAAAATTGTCGAAGAGTAATAATAGTTATTAAAAACAGCGTAAGAATAGCAGTACTGGGAACACACTCGACAGCTGAGTGCAATCTTATCAGAATTATTTTTAATAATTGCTGAAGATTACTTAGTGAGCACAGCATTATTAACTTAATTGCAGCTACATAATAACTGGAAACCTTCAGGCAGCAAATGCATACTGAACACTATAGTTAAAGGTAAGTATTACAATAAAAGTTGCTGGTATTTTAGTTACATCAGAGGATAATACAATTACAAAAATCACTCTGATAGTGATTGATACTAGTATAAAATCCAAATGAAGTTATTCTCGATGGTGGTCACAACCTACCAGATGCTGATGTCGTGTAGGTGGTGAAATCGCTAGCCCAGATGATTAAAGTTATACAGTCTGTTTTTATTTTTAGAGGTATAAATAAAAGAGGGCAAATAGCGGATAACGAAACAAGCAAATAATCTAACAAAGACGTCCAGTAACCAATGGTTTCTCGAGTACGATGTAATACGACTGAGTAAATGAACACCCTACAAGAGAGTCCACGAGGATGCAAACCGCAGATATGTACTTGGGGACAAACACATTGCAACGTGTGTTATGCTTGGCCTCTGTTCATATGAAGGGAAGCTTCAACACGTCGTCCCATGTGTGCCCCTACATGTTCAAATATTTCAGGCATGTTCCAAATGCATTAACCACTTACTAGGCTTTTCCAGAGTTCATCGATCTTATCAACAGGGCTGGAATATACCAAAGCTATGAAATGTCCCACTACAAAAAAATCCAATGGACTAAAATCGAGAAACCTGGGAGGCAATAATGTTGGCGAGCGACTTGTCATGGATACGATGTTCACCAGTACGTATGAGGAGCAGTCAAATGAAAACGAGGCACATGAAGAAAAAACTGTTCATTATTTCAAAAGTAGTGGTCATTACTGTCAGTGCATTTATCCCACAATAAGAAAGTTAATGTTTTCATGGAAACATGTTTGCAGTTGCCTCTGGAACGATGATTATATCCAGGCGTGCATCTCTTCTTCCGAAGGACTCTAAAAATGTGGATATCGTGAGGGGAGAGGTGGGGGTTGTATGGGAGATGTGTAAGGACTTCCCAGTGAAACTGCAGAAGCTTCGCTGGAAGGCCCTTACACATCTCTCATACGACCCCATCTCTCCCGTGCGACTTCAAATTTTTTATTTATTTTTTTATTTTGTACCCTGAAGAAAGACATTCGTGACCGTCGATTTGCTTCGGACGAAGAGGTGGAATAAGGGGAACCAGCCCGCATTCGCCGAGGCAGATGGAAAACCGCCTAAAAATCATCCACAGACTTGCCGGCTCACCAGACCTCGACACAAGTTCGCCGGGTGGATTCGTGCCGGGGAACAGGCGCTTCTTCACGCCCGGAACCCCTTCAGATGACTTTTATACTCGCCCTGATGAAAAAAAAAAAAAAATCAAACGAAGGGAGCTTGTCACTTGGTAATTAACGCCGGCGGGGTCAAATAGATTTTCTTGATAGACCAACATATTGTCCCCATCTGTAGAAGATATGGCTTCGAATCGATGTACACAGTGGCGTACTATTGAAGCGAAATTACGTTGTGACGAACAATTTCTCATATTACTGACGAGTGCAACGCCTTTGAGGCATGAAGTCAGATCATAAGGGCATGTTTAACATCGATCAAGGACGCAAGCCAAACGTAAGTAGAAAACTAAGCCTATTTACGACACCGTGTAAATTAACAGGAAACTGTCTACGCGGAGAACCGAATGGATCAACTGTATCGGTACACTAGTTTTAGTCAGTTACGGCGGGCAAGAGCGGTTACTACAACAAAAGAAAGCGGCTATCTCCGCTCGACTTTCAAAAACATATGACAACATATTCCAGAGCGGACGCATCTCGCTACGAAATATCACTTCCATACAATCGGGTGTAGTGAATCTTTAGTGAATCAAAACTACAATCTGTCAGTATCTTCTTTTCAATCTGTCGAACTACACGCAGACACTTTTGCTTACATTTCGGCTTAGCACTCCTTTTAGAAGGGATACTTAAGAGAATCGCTACCGAGCGGCTATTTCTCATTTCTACACGAAAAAAGAAAGATTCATCACTTTAGTTTTGACTGCAGAATGAATGTTTCATTCCGGTCTTTGTCCGTTCTTGTGCATGTAACTTAACGGTTAATCCAACACAGCTACAGATATTTTTCGGTAAAACTAGCGAAAGCCCGTGGTCTGTTCTTCAACAAAACCTGCTTTACCGTTGGGTCTTCTTGGTCTTTTCGGGCGCAGTTTAGTTTGTTTTTTATCAAGCCAAACTATTTCAATTTAAAAACACAATTTTTAAGAATTGTATTTGTCCTTGTGGTCAGCAGCATAACGTCTAAGTGAAATGACATATACACTAGCTACAGTGGTAAAAATCGGCTTTGGCGACAGTCGTTCTTCCCGCGCGCCTTCGGCGAATGGAACGGGAAATGGTGTCCACGTCGATCGTACCTGAAGTCCCCTTGAGTAAATGCTAAGTCTTTAAAATACGTCATAGTCGCCATTGTCTGTAAAAATTATTTGTTTCCACTATTGCAATTTCAGCCTTATACCCATTATCAAATGGTACACTGCAAAATATTATGCTTTAATACATAGCAAATTCAAAAAATCTTCCGACATGAATACTTGTTTTCGTGATATCTGAGCCTGTTAACAATGTTACCGCCTTTAATATGAATCCCAGAAAATCATTGTTTTTGTGCACTGTATAAGTTGTGTGTGTGCCTCCCGCCGGGGGTACGAGTCCTCAAATGGCTCTGAGCACTATGGGACTTAACTTCTGAGGTCATCAGTCCCCTAGAACTTAGCACTATTTAAACCTAACTAACCTAAGGACATCAAACACATCCATGCCCGAGGCAGGATTCGAACCTGCGACCGGAGCGGTTGCGCGGTTCCAAACTGTAGCGCCTAGAGCCGCTCGGCCACTCCGGCCGGCGGTACGGGTCCTCCCTCGGCCATGGGTGTGTGTTTTGTTCTAGCATAAATTAGTTTAAGTAGTGTGTAAGTCTAGGGACCGATGACCTCAGCAATTTGGTGTGTGTGTGCGTAAAAAAAGCACTGAACTACTCTCGTGAGTAGCGATAGCTAAGCCCAGAACCTCTGAAACATGCAGTAAGCAGTAAGCGTAAATCTTTTGCATCAGAAAACAATTTGGAAATTTCGCCTGATGCTGTGTTTAACACGAATATATACGCATATATTTTCTAACGCAACTGAAAGCAGAGGTAGAAGGGTAGCATACCTATCGTCTGACTGTTAAGGAGTAACTAATGATTCGTCAAGAGAGTTATGCCAAGATAGAAAAAGTGTTAGCTCTCTGCTTATAGCGTCCAGCTGCGCAATTGAGGATGTTTCCTCAGTTTTGTAATCATCGGCTTTGAAGGCAAAGAAAAATTGCACAATCAGAAACAACATACAATCTGTGATAATCATTTCCATCTAACAACACAGCAATGTACGAGATCACTCTTCACATAATTTAGCATGTAGCGGCCGTCGAAGCACCACCCACCGACCTGCCGTTTCTGCACCTGTAACCAGACAGCGTCCACGGAGAAGCTGTTCATTACTAATGAGAGGCTACCAATAAGCCAGGACGTACACCAAGATGGCGGCCATGCAAAGTGGCGCAGTGTTATGCATAGGTAACAAAACATGATTTGGGTTTGGATCAAAATAACTGCTGAATATTTTGGTCGATAAGCAGAAATATTACTTCCCAACATAACTGATTTACAAGTCCACATTGGCCGTCAAAGTAGCAGATAGAAATTCAGTTTTACAATTACTCAGAATACTACGTTCCCGCCATACGATTTAAACCGCATAGTAACCAATTCTGAAGAGAGTGATAAATTTGGATCTACAGCACCACGAGTTGAAAACACAATATATATCACTATAATCAACTTCCATTGAACCAAGTACCGGTATGAGCAACCTACACGTTCCATATTACCATGTATAATAATACTACTGCATTCCTAGACGCGGAGTGATCGTTTGCAAGCAGTGCTGGAATAACTCAACCGTTAACTAAGCTTCACCACGCAAGTAACTGAAAAGGTCTCACACAATTTCTTTCATAACGGTAGAATCCCTACAACAGAATTGATCGCCACCAGGCAAGGGCACTCTTCCTCACAGAACAGCACTCTCCGCCATACACAAGAAAGCAGCAACCACAAACAGAAAGGCGAATGGTGTGCCTCGTGGCTACTAACCCGCGAAGTCTTGGGAATTGATAGAAAACAAACTGACTCCCCAAAGATGCGAAATCACCCCAGCGACCGTGTAAAGAGGTTGGTCACAGAACTTATATCGACTAATAGAAGCTGAGAATATCCGATAAGCGTAAAGCATTTCAAAGTTAAACATCACCATCTAGTAACTGTGAAGTCTAATGGGAAGAAATAAAACTGCCGAATGAGTAGGCAACTTTCAGCTGTGCAAGAATAGTGATTTGTTGAGATTTGTGTTAAAGATGGTAACGTTTTTAAAAGATTTAGATACGATGATAACGGTTACATGTCAGAAAGTGTTTGACATGCCCTAAGGTAGGCCTGTTCACCGAGCCGCTCGTGCGAGCTGTCTCGCGCTCACGCCCCGGGAGTGTGCAGTTGGCAGGCTCATGGCGAGTAATGGTAGGGTGTGGGGAACTGAGCGCTGGGGAGGTGGAGAGGAATCGGAACTAGGCAGCTCGGTGCGAGAAATCTCGTATTGTCAGCGAATCTGTTCTACGACCGCAAAATATTAGTTCTATGGAAGTGGTATCGCTTCGTTATGGCTGATTAGTGCCTTCCGTGGCAAAAAGATTTGCTAAGACTGTTGAACTGGTGAGGAATAACAACAATGGAACTAAACTTACATTTCTTGAAAATTGTTGAGGCGGACATGGGGCAGTTAAATACGAAACATGATACTTCTTACGACTCATGCGTCCCTATCACGAATGAATTCTTCGGACGAAGTTTAAATTCACATCAGCTGTTATTTCGCTACTATTTTATTCACACGTTAAACGTGAAAATGACGGATGTCTATGAATACTACTAATTTTGCTTTTCGTTAAAACATCAGTGTCTGGTACTACTTTCCGAGAACTGCTAATACGAAGGTAAACTTCGAAGTGGCAGTCTTTGAGTGAGCTTCTGTGAGTAGATTTCCTTCTCTTCATGGCGGAAAAAGTTGCTTGCAAAATTATGTACGTCCAAACAGACATAATAATAGATGCAAACTTGTCAATTCCTGGAAATCTGTGGTGAGGGAAATTCTTATACAGGTCTACAATGCTTACTTTATTGTGAAATTTATCATACACCTGCCTGTCACACTGTAGGCCTACAAGTTATAACTGTAGCTAGCCAACTGATGTCATGTAAACTATCGTTGGTGTGTTTGATCTTCGTTTAGAAGACTTAACCCGCCCATAATGCTTATTTTCATCGATATGCAAAGAGCTACTCTCCACTTCAAGCATTGCGCCATTAAGTACGAGTATATATGCGTGCGTCTAAAGCCGTGTACTCATGGGACGTGAAAAAGACGTGGACGAGGAGCTGGTGACGTCACGGCGGGGAATTTCGCTTTCCACTAAACTGCGGAGATTTTCCCTGTTGGAGAGGAACGTTGCCGATGAAATGCGAGATAGTTTTATGGTACAATGAGAACACAGGAGCCGTCATAATGTATGGCGTTAAACATCGTATTTGGTGTGTTTTTTTTTCGCATAGAGTACGTGTTATGAATATAAGCTGTTTCAAAACATCAGCTAATTGAGGAGAGGAACTCTGTAAAACGCGTCGTATTAACTACGATTTGTTGTAATAAAACGATAGGAAACTATACAGGGCTATCGGTAGGCAAGGACTTCCTGTAGTGTATGTTTTTAGGTTTATAACTTGTCTGCTACGAACTTGTCTGAAAACTGCCTCTTTCTTGTAGAATTTGTACATTACTTATCAACTAATGACATTCGTAGACACAATCTTTAGCGACTGCAGATCACATGCGGAGACGCAATTGCTATGTCTAATTTGTAGTGCAGTTGATACCGTTGTGGTGTTTCTTATTCTTTTAATAGATATGTTATCTCAAAAGCTGATGCTATTTATTATAATGATGTATTTGCTGCAATTCTTGTTGCAAAGGTCAACGACTGAAATGTCTCCCCAGTGGCCATTAATCTTATCACGACTGCCAGTATGTCTGAAAGTAAACGCAAGTTACACACTGGAAATATTTGCTATTATGAAACGTACTGTAAAATGCATATAACGACCTCTCTTTAATGGAATAGGTCATGTTTGTATCTCGGCGGTAAATATCTACCTCAATGACGGTGAGCAGCTTCAAAAAAATCTCTTGCTCCATTCGAATGAAATTACGAAACGAATGCCGACCTTGAAATCTATGTGATGCAGTACATTATTTCAGAGAGTTGGTAGCAATTGCAACACCGAGAATATGGATATTATGCGCTCGCAGAATCACATTAGACACTGTACCTCAACCGTATTCAATTGAAAACTGAAAATGTCATGAAAATTCAACTGAGTTAACGAATAACTTTTACTACTATATATCACAGATCACTGTACAACATTATGTGGTGTTCCTCAACCAGCAGTTCGCAGTTCAACCCATCGATGAATCATGAATTTTCTTGGCCATTTTCTCCGCTCTTCTTCGAGAAAAACTAAGAAAGTTAACGCAGCTGTTTTAGCGTCCATTTTTCGTAAGGAAATCGTGTGGTCTGCGAGGCAAATAACGTCGAAAATGACCGGTGGAGGGCGCTGAGAGCACAGATCACGTTAACCAGGTCGCCCCGTGTACCGTCGACGCTGCCGTGAGGTCGGATGTCCCGTCCGCGTCCACTTCAACTTAGCCACCTCGTCCCCTGTGAGGACGAATTAAGGCTACGGCGAAAATAACACTTGGTCACTCCTCTGAAGACAGCGCACGCATTGCGCTTCCCTTGCGTCACATAATGACGTCTGACCGGCGCATTTTACCGCGATCGCTCACTACCTAGGCGACGAGCGAGCATGAACGGTCGTGCTCGCCTACCCGCCTCCTGAAGAAGCCTTCTCTAAGGAACACTTTTGCTGCATACCACTTGATAATGGCCCTAAGGCCGATGTTGCAGTTGTGAAACTAAATATTTTCTGCCTCTGTGGCGACTGTGATCTATTTTACAAAGTCTTACGTGTCAGTGGTCCCATCATGAGAAATTACTCTAAGGTTTGTTTTAGAGTACACACGTAGAAGCAGATATAAAAATTTTATCCAGAAAGAAAGATCCGAATTAATCCAAATTCGAAAAATATGTAAAACGGTACAACACGAAACGAGCTCCTGCTTTCCCTGCTTCACTTCTGCCAGTGATTCTCTATTGCTTTACAAATTGCGCAGACGCTCCGTAACTCGCTTGCACCACCACATAGAATAAATGAAATTGGGGAGAAACGGCTTGGCCACTGCTAAGGGAAATATTTTGAGAATTAATGTTTCACTCTGTTGCTGACTGTATGCCGTTTTGAAATTTCCTGGAAGATTAAAAATTTGTATCGTACTGTGGCCCGAACATGGAGAGTTCATTTGAGTTTGGCAAGCTGTGCATGAGAGCTTCCCTGAAGCTTGAAAAGTGGTGGGTGAGGTACTGACAGAATTGAAGCTGTGAGAGCGTTTCGTGCGTTGTGCGTGGATTGCTCAGTCTGTGAGAGCATTGCCTATGAAAGGTAAGGTTCAGAGTGCGGGTCCAGCACATCATTTACTCTGCCAGTAATTTACTCACTGCAGAAAAAAAATTCGTTGTGGAGAATACCAGAAGATAGCAGAAATATGGCGTACATCTGTCCTAATCGCCCCATTATTTGATTTATGGAACACTAAAATTACACCAAGCTTTATCAAGTGAAGGGGAAACTCGAAAGCAGGTGCCAGTATTCATCATCGACGTCAAAGGCCTTAGTATCAGCATGGGCGTGAGTTTCTTTGGATTGAATGACCAGTCTTCTGCAAATAAGGGGGACAGCTTGAAGCACCAGTGGATGCAACGTTAAATCTCGACTCCCAACATTCGTGGTGTTGTGACCGTGAGTGGTGGTTCCTGCTAGCTAGGCTTCCCACAAATTCTAGTGGCCAGCTGCACAGTCGCTAGCAGAGCGGCACTACGTTTCACATTATGTGGAGAAAATAGTGTGGAGTTTAGTATCACTCTCATCTGGGTTTACGGGGTTTGAAAAAAAAAAAAAAAAAAAAAAAGACATGGAAACACTGCGAGAAGTGCTGGTTGAAGTCGTTGAATCTAAATAATGCAGATGCTAGCGAGAGACAGAGAGGGAGAGAGAGAGAGAGAGTGTGTGTGTGTGTGTGTGTGTGTGTGTGTGTGCGCGTGTGTGTGTGTGTGAGAGAGAGAGAGAGAGAGAGAGAGAGCGAGAGAGAGAGAGAGACAGAAAAGTGATAGAAAACTGCATGATGATGTACCGATTTTATGTTGATAAAATATTATACAAACTATAATACTTCTGTTTGGCTACAACATGCTATGTACTAACTACACAAAAACGATGACATTTATGATTGCACTTCTCGCACACTGTCAAGAATTTCCTGCTTTTTATTTATATCAAGCATATTAACACCACGAAATAAGGGCCAAGGGAAGGTATCAGTTTTATGTTTGGAAAGAATTAAAACCTTCTCACGCAGAGTAGTCGAAGCTCGGTCTTTGATCCCTGGTCGTGCGGTTCTAGCGCTGCAGTCCGGAACCGCGGGACTGCTACGGTCGCAGGTTCGAATCCTGCCTTGGGCATGGACGTGTGGTGTCCTTAGGTTAGGTAGGTTTAAGTAGTTCTAAGTTCTAGGGGATTGATGACCTAAGATGTTAAGTCTCATAGTGCTCAGAGCCATTTGAACCAACCTGGTTCCTCCAAATGTATATTTGTCACTGTATATCAGTTAGGCTAGTTACTTAGAAATAAATCCTTTCCTCGTATGGTACTGAAACAGTACTTATAACTGCAGTAATTAACTGATTTTGTATGACGCTGAAGATTTGTTGCCAAACCAAAGAAGAAGTAACGATTGTAGGTATTTTTCGTCTTCTAATTCACCTTTAGCCTCTTCAAATGGTTTCTGGAAATCAACAACACGTCCTGTAAGCTGATTATCATATAGCTGTAATCTGCAAGCGGAATTAGTTTCCCTCAATAAAGCAACAACTTCGTTATACCGAGAGCTGCTCCAGCGTGTACTGATCTATTGTTTCAAAGATGTTTTCAATGATGCGCTGGGTCACTTTTCTTCCTGCACTGTACAATGAATTTTGGAGTATTTATTGTTGCTTCGATGCTCGAGACATCATTTAACAAGTATCTCTCTCCATCTACAGTGTGGCTAAGTGCTGTGGTAATACAATGAGCGGCACAAAGAAGCCTCGCGATTTTCCAAAGGCTTTATGATATCGGCACCCTGATGAGACAAAAACAAAATTATGCAACATGTCCAACACAATGTTCCAGTCAGCCATACCCTCTTCTATTTCATTATTAATGTTTTCTTCCATTATTTTAACGTCGGGGAATTTAGTTGTAAATAAAACATTATTCACAAGAGACCAATCCGTGTTTATGAAATGTGCTTTAACCGTGAAATAACACATCTGATTATGTGTATCAGCACATGTTTTACTAATCAATGCATTAATAATAGAAAATATTATGCTGTTTCAAATTATATCAGCCTGCTCTTTGGCATGTCTGGTAATAGTAGAGTGATGAGGCATGACATCTGAAATGCTGACTTCCGCATAAAGTGCACCTAGACCTTCTTGGTCTACTTCTTTGAATCCTTTAACAGAACCAGTGTTAAAAAATCTCATATATTTTGCACACATTGCAACACAGTTTCAGTCTTATTGTACCGGCTTCGTCACGCTGGATCATTACAGACACCCACCCACCAAGAATGAGAAATTTCTGCGTTTATCGTCGTTGGAGTAGGATTACGTAAGATTCGAAAATGACTTCTATGCTCGGCCATTATTAGTGATGCGGGCAGCCTATCTAGTTAGGCTCTACTCTCCCCATCTCGCGTTTTGCGTTCGCTTACTGACTCGGTCATGCAACACTCCTTAAAATGTTGTTTCGGTAGCGGTCAAAGCAGTGTTCCAGGTAGTTGTGAGTGCATTATGTCAGAGCTTAGTGAATTCGAATTTGGCTACTTCCGTAACCATGGTAGCCGAACTGTTCCAAGGGCCACTGTTTTCAAGTTTTATATAGTATACAGCTAAAGCGGAAAAATATTATCCGCTAAGAGACAACGCTGGCGAAAGTGGCGGACAGTCAGTGAGGAGGATTGTGACGGAAAATAAGGGGACGACGGCTACCAACGTCACTGCAGAGCTGAATGTCGTACTCGCGAACCCTTTCCTGCACCAAAACAGCAGGAAGGCAGCTTCGTAAACGAGGAATTGCTGGACGACTTTTTAAAAACCACTCGTCAGTGATACAACTGCCCGTGACGGCAAAACGTGGTGCAGAAGCCATGAAACATGGAGTGTGGAGCAATGGAAGAACTTCATTGGGCCGGTTGAGTTGTGTTCATATCGTGATATTCCACGAACCTCATACATACTCTGCGAGGTCGTATTGCCACCAAGAATATGATTGTGACCATTTTGGATCATCAGGTCCATCCCATAGTACAGTGTTTGTTTCCCAGTGGTGATACCGTGTTCTAAGACGACAGGGCCTCTGTTACCACCATTATCCTCGTCCAGGACTGGTTCTGTAAGCATTGTCCTGGCCTCCACAGTCAGATCTCAAATATTAGTGAGCCTTTGCAGTGCGCTGGGGGGAGAAGGGCACGTGACCGCTATTGGCTCTGAGCGCTATGGGACTTAACATCTGAGCTCATCAGTCCCCAAGACTTAGAACTACGTAAACCTAACTAACCTAAGGATATCACACACATCCATGCCTGAGGCAGGATTCGAACCTGCGACCGTAGCAGCAGCGCGGTTCCGGACTGAAGCGCCTAGAACCGCTCGGCTACAACGGCCGGCTGACCGCTATTCATCTTCATCATCGTTACCTGAAGTTGCCACTAGTTTGCAGGAAAAATGATATAAGATTCCATTAAAAACCATACAGGACTTGTACTTATCCGTTCGTAGACGACTGGAAGCTGTTTTGAATGCCAAAGGTTTTCCTGCACCGTATTAGGCATGGTCAAGTGTTTTTTTTGACATTTCCAGTTTTTTGTTCACCACCCCCGTAAGTCTCACGTCGCAACTTAACCAGTTGAATGTGACCGAGAGTGTACTACTGCAAGATTTCCGGAGAGAGTCCGTCAGACGATCCCGCTCCAATCGCCGTAGCATCTGTCGCTCAAGTTCACCCCAAGCCACCTGTATGACGAAGAATCCGCTCTTCGAAAGAGCACACTATTACCACGGAGTAGGATAGAAAACTGTAATGTGCACCGATTGAACTCAGCCTCAGTCTAGGAGTGCTGTAGGCTATGAATATTCTACAGCAATTTCTTGAAATTATTTGTGTGCCATGGAATAAATCTGTGTTTTGGAAATAGAATTTAGTCATTTCAGCATTTGTGCGTATAGGTACGTGTGCTTGGTATTTGGTTTGGAGTAGCGCACCAGTTTACATTGGCATCAGTGACACCCCAGCGGCCGGCCGCGGTGGCCGAGCGGTTCTAGGCGCTTCAGTCCGGAGCCGCGCGACTGCTACGGTCGAAGGTTCGAATCCTGCCGCGGGCATGGATATGTGTGATGTCCTTAGGTTAGTTAGGTATAATTAGTTCTAAGTTCTAGGGGACTGATGACCTCCGATGTTAAGACCCATAGTGCTCAGAGCCATTTGAACCATTTTTGACACCCCAGTGTTTGTTGTCAACATACAAAAAAATGGTTCAAATGGCTTTGAGCACTATGCGACTTAACTTCTGAGGTCATCAGTCGCCTAGAACTTAGAACTAATTATACCTAACTAACCTAAGGACATCACACACTTCCATGCCCGAGGCAGGATTCGAACCTGCGACTGCAGCGGCCGCACAGTTCCAGACTGTAGCGCCAAGAACCGCTCGCCCACTCCGGCCGGCTGTCAACATACACATTCACAACGAAAGGTAGCTGCAATACAGAGTAAGCTAATCAACAGCTTAATCAGAGAAGTATGGCTGAGGGACAGCTCCTTACTTCAGGTAATGTACATGTCAGACACATTCGCCTGTACATATGGACGGGTATTGTCCTCGGACAATACCCGTCCAGATGTATAGGCAAATGTGTCAGCTATCTATCACCGCTTTTTGTTGGTGTACGCGATCGCCTTGCATTTTACCCATCGAGCGTGTTTGAGACATGATTAGCTGGCGAATTGAATAAAAAGTTTTCGGGTTTCCATTCGCGTCAAGTGATTAAAATTTCACGAGCTTCCGGCCCAGCACTCCTTGGCCCTTCTCATAACGCTTGACTGGCCGTGGACTGCTGGTACGCCCCTTACACGTACTAGCTGCCGGCTGTGACATCACTGCTGCTCGCGGCATCGCCATACTGGATGTTTCCGTAAGAACGGCAAACAACAGCAGTAAATAAATAATAGGAACATTAACCATTATTCCACCCGCCGCCCCACATATGGTGCATCGGCCGGGAAAGAAACTGAGTAAAAGTGAAAGTGATTTTTAAGTATTCGTATTCGGGAGTGAAATGCGACACACAACTGAGTAATAGACAGTGATATTGTTACCCGTGGTTTGGGGGTAGCGTCTTTGATTCATAATCAAAAACGTCTTCGGTCTCGGGTTCGATCCCCGCCACTGCCTAAATTTTGATAAATAATCAGCACTGGCAGCCGAAGACTTCCGGCATAAGAAGTCAGCCTCATTCTGCCAACGGCCTTGTCAAAGAGGGCGGAGGAGCGGGTAGAGGTTCAGGGCACTCTCATGTCCTAGGGGTGGGAAATTGCCCCTAAAGGCGGAAGAATCAGCAATCATCAACGACATGAGGATGCAGAAGGCAATGGAAACCACTGCATTAAAGACACGTAACGTGTATCCACAGGACATGTGGCCTGTAATTGAAGAAGTGTCATGATGATCTCTCCAAGGCAAAAGATTCCGGAATAGTCCTCCATTCATATCTCCGGGAGGGGACTGCCAAGGGGGAGGTTACCATGAGAAAAAGATTGAATAATCAACGAAAGGATAACGTTCTACGAGTCGGGGCGTGGAATGTCAGAAGCTTGAACGTGGTAGGGAAACTAGAAAATCTGAAAAGGGGAATGCAAAGGCTCAATCTAGATATAGTAGGGGTCAGTGAAGTGAAGTGGAAGGAAGACAAGGATTTCTGATCAGATGAGTATCGGGTAATATCAACAGCAGCAGAAAATGGTATAACAGGTGTAGGATTCGTTATGAATAGGAAGGTAGGGCAGAGGGTGTGTTACTGTGAACAGTTCAGTGACCGGGTTGTTCTAATCAGAATCGACAGCAGACCGACAACGATAGTTCAGGTATACATGCTGACGTCGCAAGCTGAAGATGACCAGATAGAGAAAGTGTATGAGGATATTGAAAGGGTAATGCAGTATGTAAATGGGGACGAAAATCTAATAGTCATGGGCGACTGGAATGCAGTTGTAGGGGAAGGAGTAAAAGAAAAGGTTACAGGAGAATATGGGCTTGGGACAAGGAATGAAAGAGGAGAAAGACTAATTGAGTTCTGTAACAAGTTTCAGCTAGTAATAGCGAACACCCTGTTCAAGAATCACAAGAGGAGGAGGTATACTTGGAAAAGGCCGGGAGATACGGGAACATTTCAATTAGATTACATCATGATCAGACAGAGATTCCGAAATCAGATGCTGGACTGTAAGGCGTACCCAGGAGCAGATATAGACTCAGATCACAATATAGTAGTGATGAAGAGTAGGCTGAAGTTCAAGACATTAGTCAGGAAGAATCAATACGCAAAGAAGTGGGATACGGAAGTACTACGGAATGACGAGATACGTTTGAAGTTCTCTAACGCTATAGATACAGCAATAAGGAATAGCGCAGTAGGCAGTACAGTTGAAGAGGAATGGACATCTCTAAAAAGGGCCATCACAGAAGTTGGGAAGGAAAACATAGGTACAAAGAAGTTAGCTGCGAAGAAACCATGGGTAACAGAAGAAATACTTCAGTTGATTGATGAAAGGAGGAAGTACAAACATGTCCCGGGAAAATCAGGAATACAGAAATACAAGTCGCTGAGAAATGAAATAAATAGGAAGTGCAGGGAAGCTAAGACGAAATGGCTGCAGGTAAAATGTGAAGACATCGAAATAGATATGATTGTCGGAAGGACAGACTCACCATACAGGAAAGTCAAAACAACCTTTGGTGGTAACATTAGGAGTGCAACGGGAATTCCACTGTTAAATGCAGAGCAGAGAGCAGATAGGTGGAAAGAATACACTGAAAGGCTCTATGAGGGTGAAGATTTGTCTGATGTGATAGAAGAAGAAACTGGAGTCGATTTAGAAGAGATAGGGAATCCAGTATTAGAATCGGAATTTAAAAGAGCTTTGGAGGACTTACGGTCAAATAAGGCAGAAGGGATAGATAACATTCCATCAGAATTTGGGGGAAGTGGCAACAAAACGACTATTCACGTGGGTGTGTGGAATATATGAGTCTGGTGACATACTATCTGACTTTCGGAAGAGCATCATCCACACAATTCCGAAGACGGCAAGAGCTGACAAGTGCGAGAGTTATCGCACAATCAGCTTATCAGCTCATGCATCGAAGCTGCTTACAAAAATAATATACAGAAGAATGGAAAAGGAAATTGAGAATGCGCTAGGTGACGATCAGTTTGGCTTTAGGAAAAGTATAGGGACGAGAGAGGCAATTCTGACGTTACTGCTAATAATGGAAGCAAGGCTAAAGAAAAATCAAGACACTTTCATAGGATTTGTCGACCTAGAAAAAGCGTTCGACAATATAAAATGGTGCAAGCTGTTCGAGATTCTGAAAAAAGTAGGGGTAAGCTATAGGGAGAGACGGGTCATATACAATATGTACAACAACCAAGAGGGAATAATAAGAGTGGACGATCAAGAACGAAGTGCTCGTATTAAGAAGGGTGCAAGACAAGGCTGTAGCCTTTCGCCCCTACTCTTCAATCTGTACATCGAGGAAGCAATAATGGACATAAAAGAAAGGTTCAGGAGTGGAATTAAAATACAAGGTGAAAGGATATCAATGATACAATTCGCTGATGACATTGCTATCCTGAGTGAAAGTGAGGAAGAATTAAATGATCTGCTGAACGGAATGAACAGTCTAATTAGTACACAGTATGGTTTGAGAGTAAATCAGAGAAAGATGAAGGTAATGAGAAGTAGTAGAAATGAGAACAGCGAGAAACTTAACATCAGGATTGATGGTCACGAAGCCAATGAAGTCAAGGAATTCTGCTACCTAGGCAGTAAAATAACCAATGATGGACCGAGCAAGGAGGACATCAAAAGCAGACTCGCTATGGCAAAAAAGGCATTTCTGGCCAAGACAAGTCTACTAATATCAAATACCGGCCTTAATTTGAGGAAGAAATTTCTGAGGATGTATGTCTGGAGTACAGCATTGTATGGTAGTGAAACATGGACTAAGGGAAAACCGGAAAAGAAGAGAATCGAAGCATTTGAGATGTGGTGCTATGGACAAATGTTGAAAATTAGGTGGACTGATAAGGTAAGGAATGAGAAGGTTCTATGCAGAATCGGAGAGGAAAGGAATATGTGGAAAACACTGGTAAGGAGAAGGGACAGGATGATAGGACATCTGCTAAGACATGAGGGAATGACTTCCATGGTACTAGAGGGAGCTGTAGAGGGCAAAAACTGTAGAGGAAGAACAGAGATTGGAATACGGCAAATAAATAATTGAGGACGTAGGTTGCAAGTGCTACTCTGAAATGAAGAGGTTGGCACAGGAGAGGAATTCGTGGTGGGCCGCATCAAACCAGTCAATAGACTGATGACCAAAAAAAAAAAAAATTAGTGTTACGTGTGCATGTGGACGACGAAATGGGATTAACAACGCATCTGGATTGACGGAGCTGGCACTGAGTTTAGCGAGGCTGCCGGCATCGCGAGAAGCCTGTTTCGCCTCACCGCAGTCGTCCGCCGGAGCAACCGAAGCCGCGCCTACAGTTGCGGGCGACGCAAACACACAGCAGCAGTCGAAGTGCCACCTGCAGTTTAACGCGCCGCGTCGCATCAGTAATCCTGGTACGCCGCGCCGACAACGCCATACGTCGTGCAGAAGGAACTAAGGTAAGTGAAAAGCTGTTAAAATTTTTACTAACCCGCACTAAAAGACTGACGGCGATGGAACCGGAAACTGAGGTTAAACTTAAATCAGAACATATGTCTGTTGAGGGAAATGTAAATCCAGACAACGGTTCAAGTGTAAATATGTATGAAAATAGTAATGTTAAAGTGAAATATGAAGCATTGTCTCCTGACAGTAGTGTGAAAAAGAGCAATGATTCAATAATAGAGACCCCTGTAGTAAAGCAGAAATGAGAAATTGTTAATTTATTGGATGATAGTTTATCTGATGAGTTAAAATCGAAACAGTCACCAGAGTTGGTAGAGTTTAAAAAGGATAAGTTAGATATGAATGATCAATCTGATGTTTCATTTCGTTTTGATGATTCTGGTATTGGAGCTAGTTTTTCGTCACCTGAGTGTGATAAAAAACCAGCTAGTGAGCAACCCAAAGATACTGGGGCTATTGATTTAAATGTTATATTACAAGCAATAGCTACCAGTAATGCTAAAATGACAGCTGAATTAAAGTCTGAAATAACTGAGGTCAAAAGCAGTAATGCTGAATTAAAGTATGAGATTGTGGCCAGCCAAACTAATTTTAATAAACGATTGGAGGTAATGGACAATACCTTCAAGGCTGGTTGCAATAAGTTGAAAGAGGATACGGACAGTTTGAATTATAAAATTGATTACAATCATGAGGATATTAAGAAAAAGGTTGCTCAACAATTTTCTGAAATATATAAAACAGTAAAATCCGAAGTTGCTGAGGTTCGCAAAGACTTCAAAATGGAAGATGCGAAGCTGGAGCACAAGTTAACAGAAAAGATCGAGGCGGAATCTGAACTGTGCTCAGATAGGTTTAAAGATGTTAATATATAAGTAAACATATGTCAAGCAGAAGTAGATGCAATCAAAACTGATACTACTCATATTGTGCAAAGAGTAGATAATGTTGAAATGAGAGTAGAAAATATTAGTACTAACATTGCTAACATTGAGAGTAAAGTAGCTTCAGTAACTTCTGGTAATGGTAGTATACAACAAGTTGTAGCTGCAAACGCCGCATTTATCGGATGTCGGCAGTTCTTGCGGTTCGATCCAGATAAAAATATCCACCCGCTAGATTTCTGGAACGATTTTGAAGACGTGATTCCACCAACTTGGTCAGAACGAGAGAAAATCTCATTTGTTAGAAGCCATTTAGCAGGTGACGCCATGCGTTGGTCAGCTGATGTTATGTTGAAGTGTACAACATTAGTGGAATTTAAAACAGCTTTCATTAATGAGTATTGGTCTAGTAATAAGCAAAATGAAGTGTTGGGAGAATTTTGGAGTGGAAAACGCTTCACTGCAGGCAAGGAAGCTTTTAACGAGTTTGCTAGGTCGCGGATTTCACGTTTGTCATATTTGGCGGAAAAGCTGAAACCTGAATTGATAATACTAGGTCTTGAAGCCAAACTGCCATGGTATTGGCAAACTAGAATTATATCTGCCCCTAGAGACAATCGTGATCGTTACATTGAGTATTTGGAACGTGTAGAGCGTGTTGCTGCCAGTGAGGAGCAAGCACGTAATAACAGAAATGGTAATAACACTAGTAATAATTTTAAGAACGAGCAGAATGGCAATATTAACATCAGAATAGTTCGCCATCCTAAGAGAGGTAGGAATTGGAGAAATAATTATCAGAACCAACAATGGCATCCAAATGATAGTAATTTTGTTCCGAACAAAATTATGCGGGTAAACAACAGTGCGGAAAGCAATGCTGTGCCAGTTAACTATAATGGAAATAAAGGAAACAGTAGTAGGCCGAGGCAGGAAAACTAGTTCCCGTCTATGAGGACACTGGCGCTCACCAGGCGGTTACTTTTCCTAAGCCAGTGATTACAGTAATTGGTAAGACAGATCAGAATACTCAAACTGAACATGTGGATGAGGGGTCGGTAGCATCTAAGGATACAGCAGAAATATTAGATCACTCACAGTATTTAATAGATACCATGTTAGAGACGCTTTCTAATTGGGAAGAGAAAGAGAAGGCGCAGCAGTGTAACGGTAGGGAAGAGCTACAAAATACTGAATTGTCAGGTGCAGAAGCAGAAGAAATTCATGCTTATATTTACGATAAGGATGATGTGCTCTTATCTAACGTGCCTGTGCAGTATGTTGATACTGTACTAATAGATTTAGGACAGGATGTAAGTGAGAATGTAGAGGGTAGCCTATTGTGGGTCGATGAACCCAGTAGCTGTGACCAGTTGTCACTTGAGAAGGAACCCGACGATAATAGTGAAACTGGTTTAGCTGTAACTAGTGTTATGCCTGGTCTGGAGGCGCAGAATCACTCAGACTACAGTAATTTGGGTCATGTTCAGCAAACTAAATGTAATGATGTCGTGCGGTGTTTCGATTTAAAATTAATAGACCGACTGGAAAAGGCAGCTGAAAATGTAATTCAGGAAACCCCTACACACTTTGACCTAAATGTAATGAAGACAGATGTCGATCACTTTAGTGGGAGACAAATCGAATAGGAACTATTGGATGAATTTGAGGAACCACCTGTACAACCTAGAATAAGCCACCCTATAATAATAGTGAATATGTTGGGTATCAATGTACGTTGTCTCTTAGACAGTGGAAGTAAGGTGAGTGTGATATCTCAGTCCTTCTTTGATGCATTACTAGTAAAGACAGGCTTACCGTAATGAGGGTATCAGGACTAAGAATAATTGGTGCTACAGGCACATTAATGGTAATTTAATTGATCATCCATGCTTAATTATAAATGATCTCAGTATTGAGGTTTTAATTGGCATAGATTTCTTGTCAAAATATCAAGTGTTGTTGACTTTGAAAGAAGCCAGTTAAAAATGGTCTTGCCGATAACCAAAGTAATTACGGTACCTTTTATTGATAAACATGTAGTAACTAATGATGAAACTTGGGAGCTGCCTAAATGAATTCTGTAGGGAGGAGGTTGTTCTGTAACCTCTACACAGTGTGGCAGCTGTGCAGTCCCAGCTGTGTGAGATCTTCTTTCCATTCAAGGTCTCACTCATTCTTCATCTTTCCTATCTACAAAAATTTCGACTCCTTCTTTCAAAAAAAAAAAATAAAATAAAATAAAATAAATAAATAAATAAAAAAAATAAAAAAATAAATAAATAAAATAAAAAAAAGTTCTGAAACCAATGAATTCTGTAGGGAGGAGGTTGTTCTGTAACCTCTACACAGTGTGGCAGCTGTTCAGTCCCAGCTGTGTGAGATCTTCTTTCCTTTTCAGATCTCACTCATTCTTCATCTTTCCTATCCACCAAAACTTCGGCTCTTACTCTCAAATACTAAAATCTTCCGGTATGACTATCAAGCCAGCACTAAGCTAATGAATTCTGTAGGGAGGAGGTTGTTCTGTAACCTCTACACACTGTGGCAGCTGTGCAGTCCCAGCTGTGTGAGATCTTCTTTCCTTTTCAGTCTCACTCATTCTTCATCTTTCCTATCCACCAAAGTTTCGACTCCTTCTTTGCAATACAAAAATTTTCCGTCATAGCTATCAAGCCATGAGTTCTGTAACCATTCTATCCACCGATTAGTGAAGAAAATACCAAATGTGACAAACCTAACAGTGACATAAACAACAGAGAAGTATGATGTAATTAAGATACAAAGGTATTTGAGTAACAAGTATGTATAGAACCCCGGCAATATTGCAAGTATAAAGTTGTTATTTTATTGGAAATGGTCCACCAACAGTAATTTAAAAAGATGTACAAATTCGTGTACAAGCAGGATCTGAAGTGGCTGTGAAACCTATTGTTTGCTGTAGAGCTAACTAATTAATAGTAAAAGAGATTGCTTTGTTATGAAAAATATGCAGATAAGTTGTAAGAATGAACTCACCTCGTATAGCAAGGAATGGCAGTGTAATAGAATTGAACAGTGTTTGTGGTTGAGACGTGAAGGACACGTCCTTGAAATATTTATAAGGTTGGAGCTGGTCGTTATTTGGTGTAGTGTGTGACAGGACACACCTACACGTATTGAGGTTATGAGTTGGAGGCGTGAATGCGACCATAGGTACCCTTATATTAGATGAGACAGAGCAGCTCATGGTGTCCTATAGGTTTAAGGAATTTAGCATTACGCTCGGCAATAATTACTTAATGCACTTCAGTGGTAGGTCGAGAGAGACTACCTGTGGTTTCAGCATCCAATCGAGTGCAAATGGATTGCAACGCGAGCAAACTGATCAGCTGAAATACACTATAGATATGAAATAAATGTGCTATCCTATGCGTTAAATGTTATTAGAGTGAGTGTTAAATAAGTACATACACTAGCAACATAATTGAATAACATAATGGCAGACGTAAAACATTATTTATAGCTCAGCATAAATACACCTCGATGAAGTAAGTACATAATTGCAGATGTGGAACTTACACAGCAGCAGAGGACCAATAAGTGGATTTAGTAGTCAACTAAACGTAGTATGTTTTGAACACTCAGAACTGTACTGTTACCACATGTTAGTCACATGTACAAAGAGGCTGAGAAGACAACTGCTAATCAAATATACTCATACTATCTCTAAGACTAAGGTAATCGAAGATGAGTCAGTTACGTAAATAAAATACGAATGTATCAAAAATGTACGGAGCATTGGTTCAGTGTTCCGGCCCAGAAATAATAAATTGAGATTAAATAGGATTATATGCCTTGAGCATAAATCTTCTCTAGTACGTGACTACCGGCGTTTTGAGCCATTTGTTTACCGATTTTATGACAGTTAAGTAACTGCGAGAGTAAAATTGAAAAAGTTCTGTTAACTTTGTTCCAGTAACATATTGAAAGATAAAATGTATATATCTTCATTTCATTGTGACGCACCCTTAGATATTAAGTGAACAGAGTCTGAGGCACTCTTTTTGTTTGTTCTACAGGACAAACCAGATAATGGCAGCCTGGTAGCTGCGTGAAAGTGTGGAGTGACTTGGACACAACTCACAGTGACCCCTCCCCTTTCCCCATGTAATTTAGAGTGAACGTGAAGGACGCACACCATAGCAACTTCCCCTCCTCTACCCTTGTGAATGGAAGTGTAGAACGCCAGACAAAGCGGCTACAACCACGTGTCTAAAAATGAAATTGTCATGATTTGTGAAATTTTCTTTCAGGTTTAGAAAAGACTGCTAAGATATAATTGTCTGTTTATGTATCATGAATAACCGTGTTATTTTCTTTGAATTTGTGTGTAAAAATATTTACAGACAATTTAATGAATTTAAGATTGTCAAAATTTTACATATTTTTATGTGTTTGTCTGTGTAAGGCAATATGTATGCCAAAGTATTTCATTGATTTTGCTTGAATTTTGAGTGATAATGTTGCTTAAGAGGCAGTGAACATGCCAGCAATTTAAATAATTGAAGTAGGTAATAAGTTTTCTTTTAATATTTCTATATGTTTACATTTCAGTTTTAATTTTCATAGGGAGTTAAGCTGTACTCTTGCTTCCTTTTTGTAATTAATTTTTTTCATTTACATTCAAAAAAATTAAGTAGAGGGTGATGTAGGGAAGCAGCCTACTCACGCCTTATAAAATTCACATTAGTCTTTCCATTGTGTGCCAGCCAGTCCGCTGTAACTAGCTCTGACGTCATAAATGTTGTGCAATACTTTAAAAATCAAGTAAATAACCTGAAACGTTTCTAGCATGTCAGGAGTAATACAAAATCAATATGTGTTGGATATCATTTCAATAACTTTAACCATTTTCGAAATTTGGATGTTTTTCTGTAAAAATCATTGGCGCAACAGAAAAGAGCTAGAAACTTAAAAATTTATATTTAGATTCCTTTTGCAAAATAATTTAGTAGAAACAGTATTCTGAAGCTCACAAATTAAAATTTTAGTTGAAATTCATGATTTTCTGGTTTTTGTCTTAGAAATTAAGGAAGCAAGATAGATTAAGTAGGCGAATAAATAAAGCTAGGATGTTTAAATTTAAGTAGAAGGGAGATTCGCTATAATCATAAAAATGTGAGAAGTTTCAACAGAATAACTATAAAACTATAGCTATAGCGTATCTCCAAAGAGCAAGTTCAGAGCTCGTCCTCTGCGTGTAGTGTAATTAGATTAATTCTCTCGCCCAAAATATTTGACTTAGCCACGTCAGACTTTTATTATGATTACTTACTTGTGTGCTGATTGCACAATTAAATTGAAAGCTTCATCGGCCATCAGCAAAGGAAGCAATGATTTATTCGATAACTTAAAGTCGTGCATTACTAGCCCAGCGGCTAGTTGGGAGAGCAGATTTGATCAGGCGTTCCCTTAGCTGTCCGCACCGCGGCTTTATATGTAAGAACGCTGCGAAAGGAAAAAAGGCCCCAGTTCTCTCCAGACGCTGATTAGCGCACCACCTGTGCCGGGAGTCGCATCACGTCGGTATCGTTGATATAAACAGCCTCGGATGCAGTAATAAGTTACTCGGGATATGCGTAACCATGAAATCGTTTTCGAGTGAAGTGTTAATTTTGGGATGACGTTAATGATTTATCTTTAGTTTGCGTATGTCGTATTTTGACGTGCCGCCGCAGGACAGACATTCTACCGTTATTAGCGTGGTGTTTGATGAACATTATCATCAAATTATGGCGCGCATTCACTTAAACATTTAATTTGAATAGTTATAATTGCATCAGCGCATTAGACTCTGAACTGCTCTGGTAGTTGGATTATGTGGATTCTTTTTGGTCTGTGACTTTCAGAATATAGTGAACATTTTAGAGAGAATGGTTTTTGATTATGAATCCCAGACAATCTCCTAATTCCTCAGAGCTATAAGCTGTAGCTATAAATGTATTTCTCAGATGAAGTGGGCACTAGGAATTCTAATTACAGGCTTCACGTTTTGCTAATCACTTTCTGGTTGCCAATATTGTAGTTAGAGAGCCAGTGTTGAGAACGGCAAACAACAGCATTAAATAAATAATAGGAACATAAACAATTATTCCACCCGCCGCCCCACAGTATCCTATGTTGAACTAATGGAGTTGCTGGTAATGGCCCTTGTGAAAAAAACAAATCCTTAAATTCCCACAATAATTATTCCATATGCTCTCTTTCTCCTCCTTTCAAATGCTTAATTTTGTCACGCAATGCACTTCTATCGGCAGTTAGTGGTTGATCGGATCACTTACCTCTCGATCACCAGTCTTCGTCATCTGGCAGATCCAATTTTGCTACTAGAACTCCTTTCTTCAAATTCGCGTCTACAGCGCTAAAATTATCCATGTTCACGGGAACTACTCGCCCTCGTTCCCCTCCTTTATGCGTACAACAGTACGTTTCACAAAACAACCTAGTGAACCCAAATCTTCATTATTATCCAATGGTTCAATAACACATACTGCACCCACAGGTATATTTGACTCCACACTTACCCAAAGCGACTTCCCGGTGCCACTAGACACACACTCATGCGAATTAAGCCTTAATGCTAATGTACGCGGTTCGAATGGTTTGTTCATTACGCTGAACACCCCTCGTGACAGCTCTGCATTGGCAACAGTTTCCCCTAGCGGAAATAACATGACACTAAGTTCCACAGTTCGTTGTCCAAGGTCAATTTTGGCATGATGTTGATGCAAGAAATCAACTCCTACGATCATATCGTAGCCCTCGCTAACCCATGGTGGTACCTCCATGCATGCATTAAATCGGACTTTCCTATGCGAAAGTCAACTGTCACCGACCCCAAATGCGTGACCTCCTTATCCTCCACTCCACATAACCTATAACGTGGCGGGTCTAACTTCCTTCGTCTCATTATATTCTTAGTAGCCACCGGCATTTGCGCCCCTGTGTCCACAAAATCTTAAACTTTTTAGTTCCTATGGATCCTACCACTGAACATTCCACCTCTGCGTACGTATTTGTAGTATTGAAATTAAACGGGAGCTCCCTTAGGTGGGTCTTGGGCCCCCTCTGCCGTTTAATGATTGTCCACCTCTCCTATCTCCACCTCTCCATCCTCCACGTTGCTGATTTCCACCCCTTCCTCTATTCCTTGGTGACTGGGTACACTGCCTCTGCACATGTCCCTTATGACCACACTTAAAACATTTTATACCCACTGCAAATACTGTTTGCCCCTCGCGTACTCCGTTGCCAAGTCTATTTCCTCACATTGAATTGCCAGCTGAATGGCCGAGTACAAATCCTTTGGAGTTCCTTCACCCACTTTCCGTGACATACGCGCCGGTAACGCTCTCTAAAATACATCAAGTGACCTTTGTTCAGCCTCCTGCAACAGAACACTATTCGCTCCATCGCTCTGACCCAACTCATAAGTATACTCATTAATTTCCCTTATCCAGTCCGCAAATTTCTCCACGGTCTCCCCCTATTTCTTCGTCATTGTACTTAATTAATCTCTCTCTGAAGTACCGAGCGCATTCTGTTTCTTGTATCTTTGTAAAAGTCCTTCCTTTAACTGCTTAAACTGTGCTGCCTTCCTTAAGGCCTCAGAACACCTTACATACGTTTTTGCTTCACCCATTAATCTGATCTTGGCTATATGTAACAACTGCTCATCAGACCAACCATTCGTCACCTCTGAAGTCTCCAAGTCCTCCACAAACGAACGCACATCCTCAGATGCCATGCCAGAAAACGGAATAATCAAACTTGCGGCTGCTGGATCAATCTCCCGCACCCTAGACAACAAAGACTGATCAGATGCGGTTTCCCCCTCACTTCTAGACGTTAATTCATTTCTCAACTGCGTATTGTCTGCTGTCAATTGTGCTATCATTTCCATTATAATCCATACCGCTTCTGATTCCGACACACCTCGCGTCCTTGTCTCTGCCATTGTGTTGCTTTCGTTCCCAGTTAGTCGTTTTGTTTTGGGATTAAGTGCAAGAATAATCTGACTTCCTACAGCTCCGTATCATCACACTCAGTATCTCATCTTACGTTTTAGGAGGAGATAAACAAAACATCATACTCAAACCAATACAAAAGTAATTAAATGCCACGAAACAGTTTTACTCACTAAACATACTAACACTTACTCTGACAAAATAAATAATATGCATATGCAAAACATCTACAATGTGGCATTTGACACTTCATACTTAAAACACAAACAAAAAGGAAAGAAAACGTCCAACACTCAAAAAAGAACAATTTTGTCAGCACTCACCACATCTTGTGACGTACTGCAGGCGGTGGGCTTGAACGTCATGCTGGACAGACGATGTCCGCTATTCTGACACCAAATGTTGTGGTATCAGACACCAAATGTGGCGTGAAGACACCAAATGTAGTTGGTGGGTGCTAGGAGGTGCCATATTAAAACTCGGCGAGAACTTTCCAAATGATTTATTTGCTGCCACTACAATGCTCTGTTCACCTAGGTCCACGTCACAGGCACCGCAATGCTGAGGAAGCACCCCAGCGGCCTGTGCAGTTCAACGCTGTGTCATGCCGACCTTGTACGCCAGCTGCAGAGTTCCGATTACGTCAGGATGGCTGTGCCAGCAGGCGACTCAGCACTGCTCAGTGTGAGCTGTGCTGCTCCGCTGGGAGCCGTAGGTCGGACCCGCTGCCACTTCTTCCTCGCTGGCATAGCTGAGAACACTGCAGAAACGTCCTCCTACGATCCGGTATCCGAGTCTGCGGCCCTCGCCTCAGAAGTCTCTAGCATATTTCGGGAGCCGAGACGACTGCCTTCGGTAGCGAGCCGAAAAGTGGCCCGTCCTGGCTGGCTGCAGACCCCATCTGCTGCTGCGTGTAGCCCGGCATGTGACATGCCCCCCCCCCCCCCCCCGTCCAGGAGAGCTGCCACACTTGAATGACTCTTGTTAGAAAACAACACCTATTTACACTCGGCTGCACGCCTCTGTTTTGCTAATGCACCGCTTCGCGTCATGTACGCATAACACTTAGGTTGGTTAGTGACCCTCTTCTGCCTGTGACTTGCACCATGGCAACTGCTGTGTGCGTCCTCTCTGGCAGGTCTACGCCCCTGTGGCCTCTATTTGCGTTAGCAACTGCTGGTATGCGTAACTTACTGCAATCTGGCCTGCACCTGGCTGTAACTTGTGCTCCGAATATCGCACAAAACTAACTTTCCCTGTCCTAAGCGGTGGTGCCACTACACCCTAATTAAAATACAACTCTAAAGAAGTAATCTTACATTATGAGAATGGTCTCAGATGGGTTAGGAGAAACAGAAATACAGCCTGCAAGCTATGCTCATATGCCCATAAAGCAATTCTTGAATGATAAGTGTAGAATGCTTAAGGGTCTCCAGAAATGTTCAAAATCATGAAATGTTCGATTTTTACTATTTTGCATTTTAAAAATCTACAGACTTTCCCCTTTCAATTGATATATAATTTATTCAGTTCAGAAGGTTACAACTATTTTTAAAAATTTTTGAAATATATTCTGCAAGGGTGTGACCTACTGTGGCACTGTTAAACTGCTGTCAAATGTTGTACTCAAGAATCTACATGCTCATCATGTACATTTTAGTGATGTGAGAGAAAGTAAGTGTTGTGGCTAGCCTGTAATAGTTCGATATATATCGCTTGCTCGATTGTCATGTGTTTCATGTTTATTTACTCTTTTGAAATCCTGAAAATATTCTTAGTGGACCCTGTTCATAGAAGTCTCTGTTTTATTGAAGGATAATGATGGTTAAATGCAAAGTGACTAGAAATCCTCTGAAGGATTTTAAGAAAAGGGAGAAATGTTGGAAACCCAAACATAGGTGTTATTATCGTAACGAATAAAGACGATAACCAAATATGTGAACCTAACCTTGCTGGTAAGGGATCAACCGCCCCTTACGAATTGAGAACAATATACCGTTGCCTCACACAGGTCGCAGTATGATAGTCGAGCACTCGGTGCGCCTGTGTAGTCTGTGTTGAGACTCAGAGAGTAAGTTGTTGACTGCTAAGCGAGCAGGGCGGATTTCGGCAGGACGGCCGACCACAGTTACAATTGTCTAACGGCTATGTGTGTCACCCAACGATGTGGGCCTGACCTCCAGCAATACGTAAATGGCATTAACTGCGTGATTTGTTTAATGTGTTTAAGTGTTCATCTGTGTTCCTTGATTTCGCGACAACAGCGCCGGACACACACGATTTGGACTGCAGTGAGGATTGTGCATCCAGTGCTACATGACGAATATTGGCGTGTGACGATATTAATAGACTACCTGTGATGAGTTAACAGTTATTATTTTGTGAGACGAAGGGAGTAACTGCCTCATTCATGCTGTTTAGACAATAGATGTACAACATGAACAACAAAGTATGTACCGATTATTGCTACCTGACATTCTAATTAGCTTTGTTCTATTTGATACGAAACAATTCCCCTGCAAATATTAACCGATCAGCCTTCATCAGTTGTACATGGCAAAACTGTTCTAACCTGTCAGGCTATAATCCACTAGTCAATAACGGTGGGTTAATAAGGGAGAGTTTCAACCTGCCCATTGCAATCAAAGTGAGAAAGAAAATACTTTGCAGAGGAAGCTTGGTTCAGTTACTGAAAAGCATGAATGTTTTATGGACGAATCAGATGTGAATGAAATATTTGATATGTCAGTTCTCAACGGACTTTTTCAAACTGTGTAAGATGTATCCAGTGTAGTGGAGTCAGTCTGGAACTTTCTATAAAAACTCACGTAGGACTTGCCAGAGAAATGGAACTGAAGTGTGATAAACGTTTACACATGACCACTTTAACTCCAAATGAACAAAATGATAGCAAAATCTATGAACACAACATTAGATTTATTTATGCCTTGCATATAATTGGTAAGTGTGCTGCTGCAGGTGCAGTTTTCTGTGGCATGATGAATCTTCCAAATCCCCCAACCAAGTTTACGAACTATAATAGATTTATAGGGTCGAAAGTAGAAAACACTTGTGTAGAACCTATGAAGAAAGCTGTGGAAGAGGCAGTAATAGAAAACAGTGGTAGCAGAGACTAGTCTCAGCTTTCGATGATGAGGACACATCTCTTCATGATGTAATATCTGCCACCAGTATGTATGCAGGGAAAGTTTTAAATGTAGCAGTAATATCTAGATATTGTAGATGTCCACAAAAAGTAAAGGTACACATGAAGATAATTGTGCAGCTAACTGCAGTGGCAGTAGTGGAGGAATGGAAGTGGCTGGTGTTACTGTTATATTTCAATGTTCTGTTGCTTGTGATAAAGATAATTTCCTTAGTGATGATGATTATAAAAGTTTCAAACATACCCGAGAGCTGAAGCCCTACGGTAATGATGTTGTAGTGCGAAAATTTAAGTGTATTGGGCATATACAGAATCGAATGGGATGAAGTCTTGGGCGACTGACAGCTTCATACAAAAAACAAAAACTCAGTGATGGTAAAGGGTTGGATAGAAATGGAAGGTTAACTGACAATGTAAGTCACAAAATACAGAACTACTATGGAATGCTTATTAGGCAAAACACACAGTGTTGATGAGATGAAGATGGCTGTTTGGGCTCTGTTTTTTCATATTTTTTCAGCCGATGAAAGTCCCCGTCATTACTTGTGTCCCAAAGGAGAAAACAGTTGGTGTAAGTACAGCAGGGATTACTAACTGGTGAAGTGTACACTCATAAACATAGTCTGCCCGATGGGGTAATGGAGGTGATAAACCCTATTTCAAACACTTAGCAGCACATGAACTGCTGAAAAGTGTGTTCATGGAAAAACTCAAAATAATGTTATATGTTCAAGAATCTCGAAGACTGTGTTTATTGGAATAGAAACACTTCACTTTGGTGTGTATGATGGTGTTGATACTTTCAAAGATGGCAAAGTTGTAAGATGCAAAGTGTTTCGAAATATGGGATGAAGATAGGTTACAACATGGTACAAACGATGCTAGCTTTAGACAGGGAATGTCTTCAGGCTGCTGACAGGGCTGTAAATAGCCTAGAAATACAAGCCAGAGTAAACAGGAGGAGGACAAAGAGTAAGCTGGAAGAGGAGTTTGCAGAAAATGAAGATAATTCGTTCTATGGACATGGAATACACTAAAAAGATAATCCAATCTTTGGCACTCGATTCAAATTACATGTTTTCTCAGGATCTACCAACCCATTTTGCTTCAAATTTGCAGGAAATATTATGCAGCCCTTTCTGTGTGACTTAATACAGACATTTTCCAAAAACCTGCATATTGTTAAATTTACAAACAAAAAATTGCAAAAAATATTGAAATATTGTTACATAAGAACAAACTAATCTCTAAGAACTGACCTCAAATTTTTAAAAATTCCTGTTTTAAGTTATAGCCAAACTTCCAATAAATAACTTGTAAGAATTTCAATTTCATAGCTCAAATATTTTCTGAGAAAACATGTAATTTATAAGCGCTATTTTAACATTGGAAAGATAGGGCATTCCAGAGCCTCTTAATGTAAGAGAAAACACAAGTCTTGTCATTAACACCTTGAGTTTATATGATGAAAGTGTAGCACATCTTTCTACAGTAAAACAAATCATACAATCATACAGGATTTTAAGCTACTCAAGCAAATATCACGTGCAGATGACCTCACGAAGTAAAAAAAGTGATATGATTAAATGCAGTAAGTAGTTTTGTAGACTATGTATGGTATTCATGTATGAAATAAAAAATCATAATCTCTGTAAACACCATAAATACGAAAGATACAAATATTGTACATGAGTAACCAGGTAAACTAAGTACTGCAAGTGGAAACACAATGTTAGGAAGCTATTGTCTTACGAGGGCTATTCAGAAAGTAGGGAACGTTTCCGTCTGACGCCGCTAGGCGCTGGCCGATCGCGTATATTTTGGTATGTGCGTACTCGTCCGCTCAGTCAGCATCCATCCGTGACAGCAGGAGCGTCTCTGCACGTCTGGTTTATTCGATATTCGAATTTGAAATGTGTGCTGCAATCGATAGTCTCGCCAGTTGTGATGTGCGGTCTGTGATACGGTTTTTGTTGGGAAAAAGCCTAAAACCGATTGAAATTTATTGTGAACTGTGCGAAGTGTACGGAAAGAACGTAATGAGTGAATGTTCCGTCCAGAAATGGTGCATTCGGTGTAAAAATGGCCGAACCAACATTCAAGATGAAGAGAAGAGTGACTGACGATCTTGTAGCTAAAGTTGATGAAACTGTTCGTGAAAACCATCGCTTCACAATAACGGAGCTTTCGCTTTCTTTTCCACGAGTTTCACAGACTTTGTTGTTTGAAACTGTCACTCAAAAGCTAGGCTACCACAAATCTTGTGAACGATGGGCACCCAAAAATTCTTACAGAGCACCATAAAGAACAGCAACAGCATGTCTCTGAATCGACAGTTTCGCTATTCACGTCAGACGTGTCTTATGTGGTGGATGGGGGCAACATTGACATTTCTGGACGCCTATCACAAACATGGTGATTAATTACTGGATTGAAACGTAATAGGTGACAAGTCTTGGGTGAAACACGTCAATTGCGAGACAAAATTTCAGTCCGTGGAGTGGGGGCACACAAGGTCCCCCCCAAAAAACCAAGAAAATGTTTTCAAACCTTGTTATCAAGGAAGTTGATGGCGACAGTGTTTTGGGATAGGCAAAGTGTGCTTCTTATTGATTTTCTCGAACCTGGAGCCACCATAAATTCTGCCCAGTACTGTCAAACTTTGCACAGCCTTAGAAGAGCAGTTCAAAACAAACGCCGAGGAAAGCTGACGTCGAAAATTTTGTTTTTGCACGACAATGCCCGACCTCACACGGCAAATCGCACCAAAGAACTCCTTAATTCATTCAAATGGGAAATTTTCCTCCAATCCGCCCTACAGCCCCGATCTTGCGCCAAGCGACTTACACTTGTTTCCCAAGATGAAGAACAGGCTTGCATCACAGCACATTGATGACGACGTGGAACTCTAGGCAGGCGTGACTCACTGGCTGAAGTATCAGGCGGCAGAATTTTTCGACGAAGGTCTTTCAAAGCTTGTCCACCGCTGTGATGAGTGCCTCGATGTGTTTGGTGACTATGTGCAAAAGTAGTATGTCAGTCACCCTTTCAGATGTATGCAATAAAATGTGTTTCTTGTACTTAGTTTTTTTTTTTTAATGCCAAAACCTTCCCTACTTTCTGACTAGCCCTCGTGTTTGTCAAAATTGTAATCAATAATCAATTAATGATAACTAGCTCAAAATCGTTTACACTTTCTTCCACTATTCAGTCAAATGAAAATTCTTAAAAGTTAGTAGACTAAATAAATCTGTCTAATAACTGGAGTAACTAAAATGAATGTCGCACCTGAGCGTCAGTAAGGTTTGTCGCTAAGTAAGCTCACAATTAATCAGTATGCGATTGAATTTATACACAAATCTTTTATTCTGTGAGTTTGATCATTTAATATGGGGTTATTCGTAAGTACTTCCTGGGTTTCAGAAGACTACTGTGCGGAAAGTACGATTAGGTGCACGTTAGTGGATAGAGCACTTCTCGAAGTGTTAAGCTCTCATTACAGCTGCTCGACATGGGCACTGCTTGTGAAGTGGAAAATGTGCACGCAGTTCACTTACACGAATTCCACCGAAAGGTGAGACAGCAGCCTGCTATGCAGATGTTTAACGGGTTTCCTACCAGCAGTTGCAGACTAATTCGAAGCAACAGTACGGAGCAGATGATTTGTCTGAATATCCTGACATGCCTGACAATTCTGTTGATAAAGTCGTCGGTGTTTTTGATGTGATGCACACAACGACCTACATGCGGTGCAAGGAGGCTGGCCGGGTGTTTGGCCAATCTGTAAGTGGGTGACCCAATGGTGTTCGCAATGGGACGAAGAAGAGAATCCGGTTTGTGGATTTTTGGTAGTCCATAAAGCGTAGGTGGTCCCGGCGCCTGAGGGAGGAGGTTCTTAATAACGCCCTCTTCCAGTGTTGACTGTTTTAGAAGCTCTGATGTCTTCCTCATTATTCTTGACTTCGGGTCCTGTGGTAGTTTTCGGTATGTATCCTCTTCAAGAATCAACTGGATTTTGGCGTCGTAGTGTTTTCTCAGCCAATTTCGGTTGATGAAATGTGTAATTTGCTGTGGGACTTCGTGGAATATTTCCGCATCAGCCCGTATAGTTTCATGAAGTTCCGATAGTATGTAGCCTTGAAAACTGCGTCTGTAATGGAGGTGCGTTCCAGACAGGGTGATTCACTGACCTTTCTTTTGGTCGAGCAAACCTCTTCGATCTTCAGCTGTTCGTCGCCACAAAAATGCAGATGCACTTGTCTTTCTCCGTGACAACCCCTCACACAAGTCTGCACACCCGAGAGAAACCCGCTAAACGTCATTGGACTGTTCATCTTCTTTCACTCTACAGCCCCGATCTCGCACTTTCTGATTTCCATCTGTTTGGCCCAATGAAAGATACACTCTGCGAAAGCAGTATGTGGGTGATGGCGACGTTATTGACGCAGCAAACCGTTGACTCTAGCGTCGACCAGTAGAGTGGCACCATGATGGTATATAGACCCTCTCAGTAAGGTGGCGTAAGGCCGTTACACTGAACGGAATTTATGTTGAAAAATGTTTTGCAGCCAAAAGAGCAGGGAATAATGAGGTGGAATACTGAGTAAAACCAACCTGCATTACTTACTGAACGCCCCTCGTACATGCCTTGTATGTTTCTATGTGTAGAATTTTTGCTTGAATATGTATTTTCACGAATTTTCTGATCACTTGAGAAGCTCTTTCATGATTCGCAAGGAAGGGTGCCTCTAATTCCACATTTTCTGTTAGTATGTTCAAAAAACGGTTCGCATGGCTCTGAGCACTATGGGACTTAACTTCTGAGGTCATCAGTCCCCTAGAACTTAGAACTACTTAAACCTAAGTAACCTAAGGACATCACACACATCCATGCCCGAGGCAGGATTCGAACCTGCGACCGTAGTAGTCGCGCGGTTCCAGACTGTAGCGCCTAGAACCGCTCGGCCAGTTACTATGTATTTAAGTATTCATCACCTTTTGTGACTCGTTGTGCATCAATATTATAATTATATACTCCTGAGTTTTTTTTTTATTTGACTTGCATGAGATATTACAGTTACGTAGTTTGCTACCAGTTGCATATGTATTTTCTTAAATTTGCTAATCACTTGTAAAGTTCTTTCGCGATTCACAAGGAAAAGTGCCACTGATTCCAAATTTGCTGTTACTATGTATTTAAATATTCATCATAATGTTTGTGGTTTTAATACTGGTCATTATTATTCAGTTTGTTGTCACCTTTCGTGACTCAATGTGCCTCAATAGTATACGTACTCCCGAGCTTTTTTGTTCTTTTTTTGTTATAATTTGGCAGTTGTAAGACCAAATATTTGTTGTGCAACAATAATATGTGATTAAATTTATGCCAAGATTAAACTGTTGTTATGAATCAGGGCAGATCGCTCTTTAATGATGTGTAGAGTTCGGATTTGGTTTCTGTTAATAAATGATGAATTCGATATATATATATATATATATATATATATATATATATATATATATATATATATATATATATATATACTCCTGGAAATTGAAATAAGAACACCGTGAATTCATTGTCCCAGGAAGGGGAAACTTTATTGACACATTCCTGGGGTCAGATACATCACATGATCACACTGACAGAACCACAGGCACATAGACACAGGCAACAGAGCATGCACAATGTCGGCACTAGTACAGTGTATATCCACCTTTCGCAGCAATGCAGGCAGCTATTCTCCCATGGAGACAATCGTAGAGATGCTGGATGTAGTCCTGTGGAACGGCTTGCCATGCCATTTCCACCTGGCGCCTCAGTTGGACCAGCGTTCGTGCTGGACGTGCAGACCGCGTGAGACGACGCTTCATCCAGTCCCAAACATGCTCAATGGGGGACAGATCCGGAGATCTTGCTGGCCAGGGTAGTTGACTTACACCTTCTAGAGCACGTTGGGTGGCACAGGATACATGCGGACGTGCATTGTCCTGTTGGAACAGCACGTTCCCTTGCCGGTCTAGGAATGATAGAACGATGGGTTCGATGACGGTTTGGATGTACCGTGCACTATTCAGTGTCCCCTCGACGATCACCAGTGGTGTACGGCCAGTGTAGGAGATCGCTCCCCACACCGTGATGCCGGGTGTTGGCCCTGTGTGCCTCGGTCGTTGCAGTCCTGATTGTGGCGTTCACCTGCACGGCGCCAAACACGCATACGACCATCA
Organism: Schistocerca americana; assembly: GCF_021461395.2. Classification (NCBI taxonomy): domain Eukaryota; kingdom Metazoa; phylum Arthropoda; class Insecta; order Orthoptera; family Acrididae; genus Schistocerca; species Schistocerca americana. Next base: position 417,387,116 of record NC_060120.1, read on the forward strand.
TTGGCACCAAGGCAGAAGCGACTCTCATCGCTGAAGACGACACGTCTCCATTCGTCCCTCCATTCACGCCTGTCGCGACACCACTGGAGGCGGGCTGCACGATGTTGGGGCGTGAGCGGAAGACGGGCTAATGGTGTGCGGGACCGTAGCCCAGCTTCATGGAGACGGTTGCGAATGGTCCTCGCCGATACCCCAGGAGCAACAGTGTCCCTAATTTGCTGGGAAGTGGCGGTGCGGTCCCCTACGGCACTGCGTAGGATCCTACGGTCTTGGCGTGCATCCGTGCGTCGCTGCGGTCCGGTCCCAGGTCGACGGGCACGTGCACCTTCCGCCGACCACTGGCGACAACATCGATGTACTGTGGAGACCTCACGCCCCACGTGTTGAGCAATTCTGCGGTACGTCCACCCGGCGTCCCGCATGCCCACTATACGCCCTCGCTCAAAGTCCGTCAACTGCACATACGGTTCACGTCCACGCTGTCGCGGCATGCTACCAGTGTTAAAGACTGCGATGGAGCTCCGTATGCCACGGCAAACTGGCTGACACTGACGGCGGCGGTGCACAAATGCTGCGCAGCTAGCGCCATTCGACGGCCAACACCGCGGTTCCTGGTGTGTCCACTGTGCCGTGCGTGTGATCATTGCTTGTACAGCCCTCTCGCAGTGTCCGAAGCAAGTATGGTGGGTCTGACACACCGGTGTCAATGTGTTCTTTTTTCCATTTCCAGGAGTATATATATATATATATATATATATATATATATATATATATATATATCAAAAATTGAGTTCCAGAGAATCGGGACTTCTTGTGTCAATTTTAATAGATAACTAGGATATGGATAGTAATTACCAGACACGGACGTGGAGTGACGTACGCAAAGAACTAAAAGTCGAAATTTGGAGAAGGGTTCGAAAATGAACATGAATAGGAGAGGTGGACCACAATGAGGAAAAGGAACCGCAACTGTATGAAGAATGGTGGTGCTAGAACGTGGAACGAATGACCCCCGCAAAATAGAATGAGACCGACTTAGCGAGACCGAGGAGCGGACGGGACAATCTTCAGCATACAGTGAACGCCCTTCCCTTAGATGACGTTCTTTCATTCAGTTTAGTGAGCCATTCCTTTAGACTCTTTTCTTTGGGTCCATTCCTCTGTTAACGAACCAATTGTAGTTTCCAACAGCCATCTTCGTTAGCCCCGAAACTTCACCACTTTAGTGTAAATATCTCTCTCTCCAAGAACTTTCATCAAATTCTGTTATGCTGGTTTTTGCAGGATAGTGGGGTTCTTGTTAAAGTCTTAAGAGGGCTGTACAATATCTCAGGCGTAGTGATACCAGAAAAGTCATTCCGAAGTAGTGTCTAACGATATAATTCACTGATGAGGATAACAATATAAAAGAATACAAAAAAGATGACGAAACAATCAGTAAGGTGAAGCAAAAAGTGGGAAAGAAGAAATGAATAGAGAAATTATCGCAAGTAACTGGCAAAATCAAAGTCTACCATAAAACTGAATGCGTACCTATCCTCTGGCTTTCTCGCTTTCAAGGGAACAACAACGGAGTATTTGTCAAAACGTTTTCAGTGTTTTGGACTCTGTTGGATAAAGCCTTCATCCAGATTTTTGCACGCATTACGACAAAACAAACAGAAATGAATAATCAGCTTTATACATCGAGATTCATTAAGTCATCCAGTATTTAGCTTCTGAAAAACCACTGTTATCCAGAATTACTATCTTGTTTCTTAGTGATTAATTTATCTTACTCTCCCTTCTGGAAAGTCTCACATTTTGGATAGTTTTGTATTTACGGCTGATGTCTCTCTAGCATCGAGAGGAAAGGCAAGACATATTTGACATAGACTTTCTGCTTCAACAATATTAGGAATTTAGCTTAAGTAGGGCTCTCATCTCTATGATCGAAATTGTCGTCGAGTTGCATTGTTCATTGGTAAGTTTTCCTGCAATCGAAACAAACGAAATATCATCCGCAGATCTCAGATGGCTTATGTCACATTGTGTGATCCATATTTCTTCATCTGGTTTCAGTTTTATACTTTATTTATGACACTGTAATATTATTATAGATGTTACTTTTTAAATACATATTGCTAGATAGAATTCATTTTTTCTCAAGTGACGTCCGTCCAAACGGAGTAAAAAAAATGTACGACGTTTAAAAGCCAGAACGTCTAGTTCTGCGTTCTTTCGGCTTTTCAGTAAATCGGACATGGATGGCGCGTCAATTTCATGGCTGTCGATGCTATTATAGCAGCGAGATTGCTCATTAAAGGGGAGCGATATCTGGGCTGCAGAAGCACGCTTCACACAGCCTATAGACCTCCACACAGGGCGACATCACGAAAAATAGCGGCGTATTCGAGGACACTTATTCTAACCTAGCTGACTCTCACTGTAAAAAGGTAGATTATTCAGTAACGACCCAGCAGAAAATTTCGTTAAGTGGTATAAGTAAGAGCAAACGTGATTCTTGTAATGATTTTGCTTAAACTTTCAAAGAGGTTTTGTTGGTTGCTATCTTAAATACTATTCGTCATACATTTCGTAGACACGTATAAAATTGAGAATAGAGCTGTTATAAACTGTTGGGATGCGGCTCTGTTACGGACTAAGATGGGGGTAGATTTTTGGAGTCTCCACCAGCACTCAAGAGAATTTAGTAGTGGATCCTAAATGTAATAGTGACCGTACAAATACTACAGATCCGGCACACTAGGGATGTCACGTGGTGAACAAGTATGAGATAAAACAGCTAGCTTAATGATAGAATACGTTTACTTGAGATCATGACATTGATGAGATGATAACCAATGAATACAAATGGATACATAATTCCTAGATGAAATATCATGTATCAAGAAGTTGACTGTGCATTGAGTATCACGTCTGTTGATTCCTAAAATAAAAAAAAGCTCAAGGGAGGTCACTTCGAAATTGTATTTCAGAAAGATGAAGTCTAATCTGGCCTCGTTGTGGCTGTAGATTAATCTGGATCCATCATTATATCCTAAAAATATACAGAAATAAAAAGAAATTGTGGAAAGGCGCGATCGTGGAGCTGAAGTTGAAGCGATCAAAGTATACTCATGAAAAAGTGTTCTCAGTACATGACAATAACACCACTCCCACATTAGCCAAAGCGATGGCAAATGTGAACTAGTTTATATTCGAAATATCTCCCCACTAAGGCAAAATTTCTCGGTGAATGAAGAGGTTAATTTTATTATCCATGAATGTCGTTCGCAGTAATAATGTTGTTTTATGATGACAAGAAGTATTGGAATTTCATTGGATCAAATCCATTGCACGAAATAGAGAATATGTAAATAAAAGCATAAATATGTTCGTTGAACCGTGGATATATTTTCAAAGAATATTCTTAAGAACTTATTCTACTTATTAGCGATTCATCAAGAACATTAACACATTTGATCACACTATGTGAGCGTGGAAGTAGTATCCAGGGAGTAACTGATGAAATCATAAACAAATGGTAATTTCTTCACTTTAATGGTGACTAAAGCATTTTTTAAAAGAAAAAGATTTCAAATTATAATCAGAAAGCACCCTCTAAATATCAAGTTACAATTTATTCAGAGGCAGAAAGAACAAATTTTTGACTGTATGAGCTTTCAGGCTGAGAACCTTGCCACTCCCTTTTGACACGGCCATAGTCACGACCGCTCACAACAACCACTGAAAGACTGCACTGGTGCAAATCTGCAACGCACTAGATTACTTTAAACTAAAAGTTTTAACAATTCACACAAGCACGTAAACTATGCACCCCGTAGGAGGGATGGAAATGGCACGAAACACTAAAATTAAAATATTAACTTGCCACCGAAGGTGCAACTTGATTTTAAATTCTAAGAAAAGTCTTACGGTGGAAGGGTGGCAACTTTATACACTAAAATGACCATCTAAATAAAAGCACATGAAATGCAAACTTATATAAAATTATACAAGGTTGACCAAAGAGTTAACATGCTCTACAGTACACATATACCATCTCTCATGATGATAGGCAAGAACAAAACATATTTCAGGAATTAGGCCGTTACACTCCAAACAATAAATTCGTTAACACACCGAATCCGACAAACATGACAGAGGCAGCTATTAACGTACGGCAGATTGACAGGGAGATTACCGAACAACCCGAACCGCAGGTTGCTCTAAACCGCCCCTACTCCACAAGGGAAAAACGGAGCACCCTATTCATAAATAACCACCTTCCCACGGGTGGGCAAACGGAGAAGAATGGTGGGACGACCCCAAAACAAAGCGGCTGGTGACCTCACCAAGAAAACAAGTAGAATTTAACAAGTAACAACATATCACCAATCACTTAACTTCTAATAAACTGCGATTTCTGGAGAAGACCTGGCGCAGCACCCCCAAATCGCTCTCCCGAACCGTCCGCTGCCAGCCGCTTCAACGGACGCAGGAAGGCGCGCTGATCTGTCGTCTCACGGCGTCACAGCTCGCACCGGTCAGACCGATGTCGTGGGTTGACTCCTGTTGCTCTCGTGTCGGCCGCGAAGTCACTACCCCTCGCTATACAGTGCGGCCAACTGGACTCACGTGGCGACATCACATACGCCAGCGCTCAAGGCGGACTAGTCATCTTGTGTCTCAGTGCGCGACTGACCACCTGATCGATCCAACCGCCAATGACCATTGCCTGAGCAACTCGAGCAGACTGGCGGCCTAACACGCAGACTCAGATGCAGGAACTAAGCCCCGACTGGGCGACCACTCGCTGAGTTCTCTTACTGGCTGAGTGGAAAGTCTCTCAGTTATCCGGTTTTAAAGATTGATCCGAACGAAAGACATACTAACACTCTGGACAACAGACAGACACTAACTGCCCAACAAATTCGGACGAGAGACAGACTAGCAGGCCGGGGACGAGAGACTCACCCCAAACTGACTCCAGACTCACCAAGACTGACCAACTGGCGAGCTCATAACGCCCCTTAAATGCACGTGAACAGGCAACCTTTCCTCTTTCCCACCAGAGGGAGACACCAAAGCTGCGATTGCCACAGCGGCGCCAGAAACGGAGGGCGACTGCTTCACACTACGCGCTACGGCGTGCTCTTCAAAACAGCAATTTTTACCACGGCTCATTCATAATTTATGTTTTCAAGAAAAGTATCAGTAGACACTTTTACATACACTAACGTAAAATTAACATCTCTAAAGATATGTCTTAGAAACACTATATCTGCACGCGGAAGTTCCGCTTTCTCGCCCTAGATGGGCCATTCGGGCCCAATCGACGGCCCTGTCATCCTCTGTCACTGGGGTCTTTGGACGTGGTGTGGAGAGGCATGTGGTCAGCACACCAGCCTTTTTTGACCTTGCAACCGCTACTAATCAGTCGAGTTGATCTCAGCTGATCTCATACGGCAGAGTGGCAGAGTGCACCCCGTGACAGTCCTCCCACCGAGGGAAAAATCACTGTAGCCGGACTCATCACTCAGCTATGGAGACGATCTTCTGGATGGGACACGGATAAATAAAAATAAAGCTACCATCACTCCGATGGAGTCTGAACACCTCTGTGCTTTACAGATTATAGTGCTATTGCAGGTTAGTAGTATATCGACCCTATCCCCATGAACCCATGAACCTTGCCGTTGGTGGGGAGGCTTGTGTGCCTTAGCGATACAGATGGCCGTACCGTAGGTGCAACCACAATGGAGAGGTATCTGTTGAGAGGCCAGGCAAACGTGTGGTTCCTGAAGAGGGGCAGCAGCCTTTTCAGTAGTTGCAGGGGCAACAGTCTGGATGATTGACTGATCTGGCCTTGTAACACTAACCAAAACGGCCTTGCTGTGCTGGTACTGCGAACGGCTGAAAGCAAGGGGAAACTACAGCCCTAATTTTTCCCAAGGGCATGCAGCTTTAATCTATGGTTAAATGATGATTGCGTCCTCTGGGGTAAGACATTCCAGAGGTGAAATAGTCCCCCATTCGGATCTCCGGTCGAGAACTACTCAAGAGGTCGTCGTTATCAGGAGAAAGAAAACTGGCGTTCTACGGATCGGAGTGTGGAATGTCAGATCCCTTAATCGCGTAGGTAGGTTAGAAAATTTAAAAAGGGAAATGGATAGGTTGAAGTTAGATATAGTGGGAATTAGTGAAGTTCGGTGGCAGGAGGAACAAGACTTTTGGTCAAGTGAATACTGGATTATAAATATAAAATCAAATAGGGGTAATGCAGGAGTAGGTTTAATAACGAATAAAAAATAGGAGTGCGGGTAAGCTACTACAAACAGCATAGTGAACGCATTATTGTGGCCAAGATAGACACGAAGCCCACGCCTACTACAGTAGTACAAGTTTATATGCCAACTAGCTCTGCAGATGATAAAGAAATGGATGAAATGTATGATGAGATAAAAGAAATTATTCAGGTAGTGAAGGGAGACGAAAATTTAATAGTCATGGGTGACTGGAATTCAAGGGTAGGAAAAGGGAGAGAAGGAAATATAGTAGGTGAATATGGATTGGGGGTAAGAAATGAAAGAGGAAGCCGCCTGGTAGAATTTTGCACAGAGCATAACTTAATCATAGCTAACACTTGGTTCAAGAATCATAAGAGTAAGTTGTATACATGGAAGAATCCTGGAGATACTAGTAAGGTATCAGATAGATTATATAATGGTAAAACAGAGATTTAGGAACCAGGTTTTAAATTGTAAGACATTTCCAGGGGCAGATGTGGACTCTGACCACAATCTATTGGTTATGAACTGTAGATTAAAACTGAAGAAACTGCAAAAAGGTGGGAATTTAAGGAGATGGGACATGGATAAACTGAAAGAACCAGAGGTTGTACAGAGTTTCAGGGAGAGCATAAGGAAACAATGGACAGGAATGGGGGAAAGAAATACAGTACAAGAAGAATGGGTAGCTCTGAGGGAGGTAAAAAGACGAGGACTAGTAGAAATCCTTGGGTAACAGAAGAAATATTGAATTTAATTCATGAAAGGAGAAAACATAAAAAATGTAGTAAATGAAGCAGGCAAAAAGGAATACAAACGTCTCAAAAATGAGACCGACAGGAAGCGCAAAATGGCTAAGCAGGGATGGCCAGAGGACAAATGTTACGATGTAGAGGCTTATCTCACTAGGGGTAAGATAGATACTGCCTACAGGAAAATTAAAGAGACCTTTGGAGAAAAGAGAACCACTTGTATGAATATCAAGAGCTCAGATGGAAACCCAGTTCTAAGCAAAGAAGGGAAAGCAAAAAGGTGAAAGGAGTGTATAAAGGGTCTATACAAGGGCGATGTACTTGAGGACAAAATTATGGAAATGGAAGAGAATGTAGATGAAGATGAAATGGGAGATAGGATACTGCGTGAAGAGTGTGACAGAGCGCTGAAAGACCTGAGTCGAAACAAGGCCCCGGGACTAGACAATATTCCATTAGAGCTACTGACGTCCTTGGGAGAGCCAGTCCCCGATGTTATGTTTATTGAGCAAGCAGTAAAGGAAACAAAAGAAAAATTCGGAGTAGGTATTAAAATCCATGGAGAAGAAATAAAAACTTTGAGGTTCGTCGATGACATTGTAATTCTGTCAGAGACAGCAAAGGACTTGGAAGAGCAGCTGAACGGAATGAGCAGTGTCTTGAAAGGAGGATATAAGATGAACATTAACAAAAGCAAAACGAGGATAATGGAATGTAGTCGAATGAAGTCGGGTGATGCTGAGGAAATTAGATTAGGAAATGAGATCCTTAAAGTAGTAAAGGAGTTTTGCTATTTGGGAGCAAAATAACTGATGATGGTCGAAGTAGAGAAGATATAAAATGTAGACTGGCAAGGCAAGGAAAGCGTGTCTGAAGAAGAGAAATTTGTTAACATCGAGTATAGATTTAAGTGTGAGGAAGTCGTTTCTGAAAGTATTTGTATGGAGTGTAGCCATGTATGGAAGTGAAACATGGACGATAAATAGTTAAGACAAGAAGAGAATAGAAGCTTTCGAAATGTGGTGCTACCGAAGAATGCTGAAGATTAGATGGGTAGATCACATAACTAATGAGGAGGTATTGAACAGAATTGGGGAGAAGAAGAGTTTGTGGCACAACTTGATAATAAGAAGGGACGGGTTGGTAGGACATGTTCTGTGGCATCAAGGGATCACAAATTTAGCATTGGAGGGCAGCGTGGATGGTAAAAATCATGGAGGGAGACCAAGAGGTGAATACACTAAGCAGATTCAGAAGGATGTAGGTTGCAGTAAGTACTGGGAGATGAAGAAGCCTGCACATGATAGGGTAGCATAGAGAGCTGCATAAACCAGTCTCAGGACTGAAGACCACAACAACAACAACAACAGTATATCGACACTACATGATCGATAGTATCCGGACACCCCCAAAAACATAAGTTTTTCATATTAGGTGGATTATGCTGCCACCTACTATCAGGTACTCCATACCAGTGGCCTCTGTAATCACAGACATCGTGAGAAAGCAGATCTCACGGACTTCGAACGTGGGCACGTGATTGGGCGTCACTTGTGTCATACGTCTGTACGCGAGATTTTCACGATCCCAAACATCCCTAGATCCACTGTTTCCGATGTGATAGTGAAATCGAAATGTGAAGGGACACATACAGCACAAAAGCGCGCAGGCCGACCTCGTCTGTTGACTGACAGAGACCACCGAGACTTGAAGACGGTCGTAATGTGTAATAGGCAGACATCTATGCAGACCACCGCACAGGAATTCCGCATTGCATCAGGATGCACTGCTGGTATGGTGGATGCCCGGTGAACGTCATCTGCCATTTAGCGTAGTGCGACAGTAAAACTCGGAGGCGGTGGTGTTATGGTGTGGTCGTGTTTTTCATGGAGGGGGCTTGCACACCTTGTTGTTTTGCGTGGCACTGTCACAGGACAGGCCTAGACTGATGTTTTAAGCGCCTTCTTGCTTCCCACTTTTAAAGAGCGTTTGCATCTTTCAACACGATCGAGCACCTGTTCATAATGCACGGCCTGTGGCGGAGTGGTTACACGACAGAAACATCCCTGTAATGGACTGGCCTGCACAGAGTCCTGATCTGAATCCTATAGAACACCTTGGGGATGTTTCGGAACGCCGACTTCGTCCCAGGCGTCACCGACCGACATCGATGCCTCTCCTCAGTGCAGCACTCCGTGAAGAATGGGCTACCATTCCCCAAGAAATCTTCCAGCACCTGATAGAACGTCTGCCTGCGAGAGTGGAAGCTGTCATCAAGGCTAAGTGTGGACCAACATCATATCGAAAACCAGCATTACCGATGGAGGGCGCCACGAACTCGTAAGTCATTTTCAGCCAGGTGTCCGGCTGAAGTGTGTGTGATTTCCTGTCGATAGTACCTGCACTTGTAACATCACTTGCCCAGTTGCCTATAGAGAGGAAATGACAGAAAACTAAAATTTCTCAATGCTCTCGGGTAGAAGAAGTATTGTACAGGGTGTACACAAGTGTTATGCATAGAAGAAGTGTTGTACAGGGTGTACACAAGTGTTATGCACGCCGGCTGGTGTGGCCGACCGGTTCTAGGCGCTTCAGTCTGGAACCTCGCGACCGCTACGGTCGCAGGTTTGAATCCTGGCTCGGGCATGGATGTGTGTGATGTCCTTAGGTTAGTTAGGTTTAAGTAGTTCTAAGTTCTAGAGGACTGATGACCTCAGAAGTTAAGTCCCATAGAGCTCAGATCCATTTGAACCAAGTGCACAAGATAATCTTCAAAAGGTAATCTATGATCTGTGAGATAAGTAGTGAGACTGACAAAACTGCGAACAATCTGACAACGCTGTGTGGGTCTGCTTGTTTAAACCGGTGTGTACATCGCTTCTAGATGCTCTGCTCAGCCCGAATTTCATCTCCGCACAGTCGTCACGTGATTTCTGGGAACACCATCAGTGAAGTTGTGTTTTTGTCGTGTGTTACGAAAGTAAAATAAAGAAATTTTGAGCAACGCTATGCCAGAAAATTTTGTATTAATGTTGGGGAATCCGCGAGTGTGACGTTTCAAAAGTTGAAACAGGCCTATGGGGAACATTCATTATCAAGAACACACGTTTTTCGCTGGCACAAATCATTTCTGAAAGGCCGAGAACACGTTGAAGATGAACGTCTCTCAGGGAAACCTTCAACTTCAAAAACCGTCGAAATGTTGAACGTGTGCGAGCTCTTGTGAGCTTAGACTAACGTTTAACAATGAGGATGATGGGTGACCAGTTAAGCACTTTCATACTACATCAAATTTTGACCGAAGATTTGCACATGCGAAAGGTTTGTGCCGAAATAGGACCGAAAAACCTCACAACTAAACAGAACGATAATGGAAGAAACGAGTGCGTTGATCTTTTTGACAGGATTGTCAAGACCAAGAATGGTTCCGTCGTGTGATCACAGGTGATGAATCCTAGATTTTTGAGTATGGTACTCAGACGAAGAGGGAACATGAGGAGTTGTCACTGACAGATCTCCTCGACCGGAAGCTCAAATGAGGAAATCAATGCTGATTTGCCTTTTTGACAGTAGGGGTATCTTCCATAAAGAATTGGTTCCCCTAGGACAAACTGTCAGTCAAGTGTTTTAGAGCGATGTCCTTGAATGGCTCAAGAAAAGGCGAATGTAGTGACACCAGACACTGCAGACAAGTGGGCGCTGCGTCATGACAACGCCCCATGCCACATGGCCATTTCCATTCCGGGATTTTTGACCTCAAATGGCATTTGTGTAGTTCCAAAGCCACCTGTTCTCCTGATCTGAGTCCTTGACTTTTTCTTTTCCCGAAATTGAAAAAAATATCTTAAGAGGACTTCAATTTGGGACTCTGAAGAACATTTAAAAGAGTGTGTCCGACATGTCAATGGCGCTACCATTTGAAGCCTTTCAGCGCTGCTACGAAGACTGCCGAAGGGAACTACTTTGAAGGGAACAATATTGTTTGAAAAAAATAAAAACTTTAGTAGGTAAAGAATCAGTCTCATTACTTTTCTCACACACCTTGTATCATTGTAATTTGTTGGTTTCTAAAAATAACATGAACATCTCCACTAATGGAAGTTGTGACACTCAACGGAGAATCAACTAGAAGGTCTAAAATTGTAATAAGTATTATATTACTGGAGACGGGAACCCAATTTCAATACTTCTGGCGTAATAGAGAGCGAAATTTCGGTAATGGAATGAATAACAAGATCCTAAAATTTGGTCTTTGGAACAATTAGAAAAAGCCACAAAAAAGACATAGGTGAAGTTTTACAAAGTTGTGGCAGTACCTACTACACTCTACAGATCCGATACATGGGGCTCCGAAGGGAAAGCATATGAGCAGGTCCAGGCTGCGGAAACTTAGTTCCTCCGTAGTGTTAAAGGATGTACCAGAGAAGGAATGAAGACATTAGGAATGAACTAGAAGATGATTCTGTGTACTAGAAAATAGCTCTAAATGGAAACAGATGGTGGGGATCTGTAGACAGATTGCATGAAAATAGACCTCCTGAACAAATTCTTAACTTCGAGAGGCGAGACAGACAGGAAGATCATGGAAGCAATGGCTGGACCTCGTTGAGCGGAAAAGGCGAAATCACTTAATCCACGAAGGTTGAAAAAACGAAACTCAGCGATAATGCCACAGCATAGGCCAAACATTCATAGGTAACTTGAACTAAACTAAAAATTTAAAGTATTTATGGCGCTATAGAGATTAAAATTCCGAATAGAAGCAACACTTATGCTTTTCTCAGACAGATCTCCATAAACTGCGTAATACGAAGTTCCTCCTGGTACAATTCAATCCTGCAACGAATGTCCAATTTTTCCAGACTTTATCAGTGAAATCCTGCACTCTTGCTGGACTGATACTTTTCGTGTGTGGAAGAGGAGACTTGGTTACTGTTTTCCTCTACATTTCTGCTGAAGAACGGTTTTTTGTGAAGCAAGCATTCAAGACATCACGCAGGTATAGGTCCCCTACGTTAATACGTTAGCGAGCACGAATCGTTCAGTTAATGAAGGGATGTATTTCAGCCATTTTTAGCAGTGTGTGAAACGGGCGTGATTGAAGGCGTTACCTCCCGCCGCCAAATTGCTGGAAATTCCGGCAATTACTGGTGGACGGCTTTTGTTGTTCCACCCGCTCTGGCGGCGTTTGAATTTTCCGGGAGGTAGCTATCTACACGAGACCAATATTAGCTGCCCAGCGACTGAATAAAGGACGAAATATGATTAAATCTAATGAAAGGAAGCCGCAACAATAGGGCGGGATCTCTGTTTTAGAAAATTAGGGTCGCTTATTAAGTGATTCGGATCAAAATTCCCTGAAGTACTGCAGATTAAATTCGCTCAGCCGTTGCGTCGATAATAGGTGCGGCTCAGTACTGCACGCCGAACTGAACGAATCGGCGATGGCTGCGAATAACTTCGTTCTTTTTGTGAATTCTTAAGCTTGCCTTTGCAGAAAAATCTCCATTGCGAGAACAAACTACGTTTATTTTACGGCATTTGTTTAATTTAGAGGCTGCCGTGGTAGTTTTGGTTTTTGTAAGCCGGTATCTTTACAGACGAAAATATAATTTTCAAATTCATAGAACCAATAAACCCCATTGGGCAGCATTGTATTTCTTTAACAACATGGTTAGTGGTTGGTTTAGCAAATGTATAGATACTAATAATTTGACACTGTGCCATGATAAACATAGGACAGGATCGGACTAGCGAAAGACAGAAGAGATTTAAAATAAAGTAAAAGAGAAAAAGCGCTTAGTACGGTAAAAATTCCACACTGAATTGGCTTATGCACATGACAGTAAGTGTATTATCAGTTGCTTTGACGAAATACACCTCCCGTTAAACAATATCGATTCGTGTTTACGATAGAGCGAGATACAATTCGCCGGTGTTGAATATTGCAGGAAATATGATTACGTATTTACATATGCGAAATATCAGGTATATGCTGATACCTGATATAACATACGACAGCAAGATCATACTGTGGGTCATCATGCGAAAGTTTAGAAAAAAAGATTAATCATTGGGAAACTTCGGATATGATTCCTAGAAATTAAAGATGTAATACAGTTCATACAGAGGACGAAATGTCGTTAAGATATTGTAAGAGGTGCTACCATCGATGATGGCATGACGTAGAAATCATACTCCTTATCTCTGGAACTTGCGGAGATGAGCTGACCCCTTCCAAGAGGGGCACTGTTTTGCTGCGATATTTAAAAATTGCCAGGTGTTAACGGTCACGCACTAGAATTGGAATAGTTTTCTGATGTAAACAAATATGAATTTGTTAGTTTCCCGTCGATTGCACCGGCAGTAGTCTTTATTCCATTTATTCGCAGAGGTTACGCGTAATAAATGGACAAAACATGTCGTCGTTCCTAGTAGTATCCGTTGGCAGGACATATTATTAGTTGCAAAATTATAAAGGCTACCTTGGACCGTCATAGCGTGAATGATTTATATGGAAAGCAATACAGTAATGAAAAATTTCAATGTGAAAGTGCAACAAATTTAACAGTTAGTAGGAGCATGGTTGGTGTCTAGGCATTGTCAGGAAGTGCATTACTTTCGCAATTAATGAACGGCAGATGGACATTCTGCTATCCTTCCAGAGCAACATTTTTCTACCAGAATTTGACGAAGTTTAATATTCGTAAAAAGACACGTTTACAGTTTAGGCAACACAGTCAGACTGCAACGAACGTGTTCTCTCCGTTAACCATCTCTTGCCCATCTCCGATCACCATAAAGTAAAATATAGGTCGAGGGACGCTACAAAATTATTCCAGACGAAAACAGAAACGAACTTGACTTAGCGAGAAACAAATGGAACTAAAACGAATTTACTTATATTTTATTAAACCACATGGAAATGAACGTGATATGACAATCCTCGACCACTTTCAAACTGGAAGTAATCATAGATTCTGAAGATGTGAAAACAGACGAAAAAGCTGAAAAAATAGGATCATCAGGCAGGAAGTCAGAGCTGCAAATTATGAGGCCCTGTTTAGGTTTAGGGACATTACTAGATCAAACTAATCAAAAGCACAATGTAAAGTTTACATTCCATCATTTGAGATTGCAAACGGCGTAGTAACTACTAGCACAGAGCAAAATGCATTTGCCTTCAAAGGCTGTTAAGAAAAGTATGTACTAAAGGCGCTATGCGTACTAACGGCGCTGGAGGCATTAAGAATTTATTCGACCTGCTTTACTGTACTGAAGAATATATCCGTAAGAGGTTTGATGAGGAATGGGTGCACAGTGTTTATGTAATTGTTCAATATGATAATTACTGATTATTCTTGCAGCTGCTTGGAAACGATGTGTATTGGACATTGCAGTCGCAACAAATAAAACCTTTGAGAGCCATAAACGGTAATAGCTATGTTCTGTATCCATCACTTCGACATCTTCCATTAGATCCTTCAGGATTTCGGGAAATTCCGAACTGAAAGAGATGCCAAGCAAGAAGATTCCATATCACTAAAATTTTTCCAATACTCCTAGTGGAAGAATTGCGTTTTGATGGAACGTATCTAAACCACCTTCATTTTAGGGATGGGTTTATACAGTTTGCCCACGGCGCATACGAACGACAACAGTGCAATAACTTTTGGAACATTTGGAAGTAGGAGTGAGTATCAGTTATAATGTGGGATCAACATATAAAAAAAATTGTTCAAATTAAGAATGAAGCGCAGACCAGTTTTCAAAGGCACGTTTCAAAAGTGTAAGAAATAGAAATTTTACGTTCAGTTTGTATCGAGAATTTCTGACCTAAGGCCGTGGAGATAGAGTTTTGTTATGCAAAATATTAAAAATCTTAACAAACTGTGGAGAGGTGCATGTTGTAAATTACTCGAAAGGACAAAGATAACGGATTAAAGAGCGAACTGAAGTGGCAGATGTAATTAATACTGTGTTGTCGATAAGACGGGAGCGAACTAGACCCATAACGAAGCGACTGTATGATAGATTTTAATTAATTAACTAATGACTAATTCACTACATACTTGAGAAAAGAAAAGTTATTTTAATTACTTATTAGTTGACTATTACAAAGTTGGACCCTATGTTCCCTATTGTTCGTGATATTTGTGAACGATTCACGGATTCTATGTTCTTTAAGTTTTGTATATTTAAACAACTTATTGAATTTATATGTTACGATTCACATGTGTTAATAAAAAATTTGCATTATTTCCTTGTGTATTTTTTGTCCAAGGTGGTTAACAACACGTGAATTGCCTCATTTTTAATTTGTATTTTCTTAGTATCAGGCACGCTCACTCAGAGGACAGGTAGGTCTTCACATCGATAAAATCGTTTGAGACGTAATTACCGAAACCGCCGAGGATGAAGGATTTCGTCTGCTACTTCGTATGCCAGCTTCTTACCAGGCGCCGCTGTTAAATTACTTCGTCTTGATGACTGACTCTTCGATACTGAAGAAAACCAATTACACACCCCTGCCTGAGGCTTCATTACAAAAACCCTCGCTAACAGGGCATGCACTACTTGTGAAGCAGGTAGGAGCAAACCTGGGAAGTGAGCATACAGAAGCTCGCTCGCTTGCTCGCACGCCGCACGTGAGATACATCACGCACTAAGGTCTTGCAGATAAGCGGATAGGCTGACTTGTATAAGTTGAGCATTTTGCTGTATGAGATTAAGTTTGTAAGAAAAACGGAATCCATAGTGAGCACTGTAGTAATTATGTTGTGCTCGTACAGTTTTCTTATTTTGTTAGTATAGGGAAATGTGTGTTTTTACAATGATTTATTTTGTAGCAATAGGCGTTGTAGGTAGACTGTTGCTTAGGTAAGACGAGGGTGTGTTGACGTAACAGTACGAGTTGTATCGTCATTTGTGTGTAACAATGGGTCACAAGAATCCACTCTTTTGAGATATTCCACTGAGCTGCTTCCAAAATACCCTCGGATTATTCTGTTTCCTATAGCTTCAGCTGCTGCACAGAGGTTCTCCAAATCCTCGTGATACATCGTGTACGTCTTCGAATAACCTACTAAGCGTGGTTTGTCCGTCTACATTAGGCTTACGTCTATCCCAGGACCCAACCTTTTCGTTGTTTCTAGATCACCTATGAGTGAGAACACATCCGTCGTTGCCTCACCTGAAAATGGGATAATATGACTGGCAGCAACTGAATGTAATGTACCAGGGAGGTGATTCCACTGGATGCAACTTTTGATTCCTTCGCGTCAGCTAATTCCCTGAAGATTCGTGTTCCGTCTGCCCTTAGAGCCTCTACTCCCGACATCAAAGCTCGAAACGCCTCTTGCGAGGAAACACCCTGTGAATGTGGCTCTGCTTTGCGAAACTTTTACCCACCAAAATTTAAAACGAAAGTCACACAAAAATAATAAAAGTAGACAGCAATACTTCAGGCACTCCAAAGTAGAAAAACACTGTCTTCGCGTCTAATCATCATCCACTTTGTTCACAACTCAGCATAGCGACCACAGCGCCGACACTTACAAGGCTTGACAGGTGTTGGCTGTGCACAAAGCGCGCTGGGGCCCCAACAGACAGCACTGAGTACATCTAACTGGCCGCGTACCAACATAATATTCGCTAGTACGCCATATGAATTGAGACAAATCGGCGAGTCCCTCATTTCTGACAAACTCCAAGTTTAAATATCCGTGGCAATCTGTTTCCCAATCATCCCTGTACTCATGAATAGGAGGGGGAAACAAAACAGTAAGTCCACTCAACACACTGCGTCATCAAAGATGCAAACTGGAGCTGTTGGTGATGACACGATCACGCCGTTCGTAGCAGTCGAGACCTCTCACACCAAAATGTAGAGGTTTTAGAAACAGCTTCTTATTCACAGGTGGCGGCTGTTGATATTGCAATGACCACTTCTGCCATCAAAATGTAGAAGCCGGTGTCTACGACCTGTATGGGGGCAGGTGAAGCTGGCTGTAACATTTCAGAATGTAGAGAAATTCACCTCCATGGCATGGAAGCAGTGATGTGGTGGTAGGTGTCGAACAATGGTCTGTCATGGAAACATGTGTAGTTGAATAAGTCTTTTATTCCTTAGGAATTACAGTGGTGGAGTCGGAGCTGGAGAGCCATTCAACGGCCTCTCTGACACAGGTTATCACAATCAGTAAAACGGGCAGGTGACAGCAACAGCCAACAGCAGGACAGCATGTGGTGTGTTTCGACTGCTATTGTGGCTGTCGGTGGGATGCCGCGGTCAGTATGGAAAGAGGTACTGATGCAAAGCAGCGATGGCTACCAGTGGTGGACAGGGAAAAATGGTCTCTGTCAGTGGCTGTCTTTTGCAACTTGGCGGGAAGCACATCAGTGCACGCAGGATGAAACGTACCCTCCAGTTTGGCTGTTTATGAAGCTACGAGTCAGCACTGAGTGATGGAGAGCAACAGCATATACCCGACAGGGTGCCTTCTTGGGCAGTGGTGTTTGGGAAACTAGATGGCTCAGACTAGGACCACTGCTCACCAGGAAGTCAGTCACGAGCAGATGATAGTCGCCCAGTGGGTAGACCGACAGTGCAACCGCAGAAAGTCGACAGCACTCAGACTGAGTTCAGGAAGTAGCCTGCAGCTAGTGATGGCAATGTCTGAGGATGCAGTTATTGTAGTGTCTGTGTTTTACACATAGACACTAGGAGGCGTGCTTGGATATCCAAAGTGGTTAAGGTGACTGCTCGTGATTAATAGGAATTCTGGGTTCATGTCTGAGCCCTGCACAAATTTTCATGTGTTTCTAGTAAATTAGTACAGCTAGTGAATAATCGCATTCGCAATTTGCGAATAAGTTTCATGTATAAAGTCTGAGGAGGCTGCTTGCAGTTTCATACTGGACTGGAAGTGGACGTGGACCTCGTGATTAGCGGCTGATGTCGACTCCATAACTGAGCGTACTGAACACAGCTGAACACAACTGAGAGTCTGAATTAAGTGACATATATACGAGCCGGGCTAGCTAGCGTTTCTTAAACGGCATCACTCCTGGTATCTAAGTCGTAACATGCTGGACCTGTCGTGTGGAATTGTTGGGAAATCATTATAGGATTTGTCCTGACTTCTTTGTCTTGTCAGCTCCTCTAGAAGCCCAGTTGGTGATGAAATGTGTCGTAGCTCCAACTTTCAGAAGTGCTGGCGGTGCTCTCTTTATTGTCACTGTACTGAATATTTGTTGCATACTGGGTATGCGTTGTTGTAAAATGTAACCTACTTACCGAACTGACTTGTAATACCATCCTTACGACATTATGCTGAACAGGAACAGGGTCTGTGCGCTTCACCAGGCGGAAGTGTGGCGCAGCATATTGGTAAAACTTTTTTTTAATTGCCGAGTTCTGAGTTCAAGTATCTCATGTCTTTTCTGACTGATGTTAGCTCTGTTAGTTTCTCGTTATGAATTTGCTGTTTGATATTATCCTGTTGGATCAGATAACATTGTGTGCTACAAAACAGGTTTTTAGTTCTTGTAAGAATGTTGTGTCAAGTCAGGATTGTCTGTATCCTTATTGTGTCCTATTAATTCTGTGTAATTTAAATTTTAATAGTGATGGTATCTTCTGAGTCTTACGTCAAGGTTTTAGTGTTGACTTGTTGATTTACTCTCTGAATGAGGATATCTAGAATGTTGAATCACTGAATCTATCATATAAGATTTTTGTGGTATTGTTTTGGATATTATTAAATGTGAACGAGTAGGGTTTCCTCATAATTATTACATTCATTTTGAGTAATCTATTTTTGGAAGTGCTTTACTCAATATTTTAATAATTGTGTTCGCAATAACATTGTCAGTAAATGAATTCGATGCTAGATCGTATTTACATCTTCAAAACCTCAAGCCAGTTCCACTCCACTACCTAAGTTGCTGTTTAAATTCACACTGTGCCAAACCGCAGGAGAGCATGGTTGTGCTCGTGAAGGCATTCTAGCTATTGTATAGAATTAAGCTCGATATGTGTGTATCCACTACCTTGGTGTGTGACATTACTGCCACATACTACACAATATCGATTTGCTGCCACTACTTCATGGATGAGTGAGAATACTGGAGCTGCGTGTTTGGAAAGGTGGCCCTGCACCCTCCATGCTGGGATGGTGTGCTGCCAGAAATGTCCCTATGACCTCTTTTGCCAGTCTGTGCATCGCATTAAGTGAAGAGCGCCTCCTCTAGAGATGCGGTCAGTTTTGAGGAAGTTGGGTAGTGACCCACTCCACGGCTTTTGAAAGCGGGGCTGGCACATGCCTTATTGCAGTCAGTGTTCGCTGCGATCACCCTATGGTTCCCAGAGAATAAGTGAGCATGACCATTTTGCCTTTCTGCGTGAAAACCTCTGGACCTGACACCACAACACTATCCACAAAGTATGGGAGAGTCAGTTGCGTTCGCTTAAAAGTTTGGTTTAGCTAACAGAATTGAGTCGCTCCAGACACTGTTCTTAGGCTGCAAGTCTGACCAATTGTGAAGATACTGCTTTGGCCCAGAACCAACTTTGTGTGTAAAAATGTGCGTCTTGTGGGCAAAAAGAGGGAAGTTACATGTAGCACCCTTGCTTTTTCATGAATTTAGCCACGACTCTCACGTATCACATTGGGAACAGCATTGAGTCGTCCCCTCCATGTACAGTTTTTTGAAAGCGGGATTTGGGAAAGAGCAAGTAAGAGGGGGAATCGGCGGTCAGCTACCATCTGTAGAGGTAATTTGGAGAGATCGCCTCCCAGCGATTGTTCGGTGCTGTACTAAGGTGTTCTTGAGGAAAGTTCGTAATCTGCGTTAGTGAGGTCTTTTTCTGCATAGCTCGCATACTTGTGTGTTTCTAATACGCAGTTTGCATTGCCGATTTGATTTATTGCAAACTGAATTTTGGAGCCTTTAATTCTGAATTCGTGAACTGCACAGATAAGGATCTTGGTGCTTTACTCTCCACACAGTCCTCTGGATAAATTTTGGTGCCTCCCACAGTGTCAGCCTCGTACTTGGTCAATTTAATTGAATTGGCAGATAACTTTTCTCTCTGTTGTTAACTTCTGAAGCACATAGAAAAAAAACTCCTTTTATACGTAGACTTGGCTTAAATTTCAAAATCCTTTAACATGTCCTACAACATTTCCTGATTAGGTTGCCTATTAAAAATAAGTGTAACCTGTTGAATACCCAACTGCTTATGAACCGTGCTGCAGCTCGTGTTGGTGTTGTTTGTAGGTTTCCGCCCTCTGTTGCAGGCCAGACGGTATCGTTTAGTTGGAATGGTTGCTGTTGGTTGTCTTCTTCTCGTGTTGACTGGCGCCACTCGGTTTCGCAAACGTTGCCTGTCCGCTAGTGGAAGCAGCGGCGGTTATCAATTTGTAGTACTGTTGCCCTATCTTTGGGGCGACGTCGTTGTTTTATCGGGTCGTGTGAGTGTGCCAGTTCGGTTGGGGACTCCGGAGAAGACAGGTCCACGCAGTGGAGAACACGACGGGACCGCTGACGGTACACATGGACTGCCGGATGGAAGGTTCAAATGGTTCAAATGGCTCTGAGCACGATGCGACTTAACTTCTGAGGTCATCAGTCGCCTAGAACTTAGAACTAATTAAACCTAACTAACCTAAGGACATCACACATCCATGCCCGAGGCAGGATTCGGACCTGCGACCGTAGCGGTCGCCCGGTTCCAGACTGTAGCGCCTTCCATCCGGCCGGCCGGATGGAAGGGCTGTGGTCACGAGGGTGCACGAACTCATCGTAAACCGGATCCAGCAAGCTTTAAGATGAGTGCATTTCTATCCAAGTAGAGTGGAGTCACCCATGTGGGCCCCGTAGTACACATGTGATGTTGTGACAGATTGTCATCGCGCCGTTATGTGCAGTTTGATGGATCTGCGTACCGCTTAGTACTTGAAGACCCTACTGTGTTAAAAGCACTTGGCTCAGTGATTTGACGATGTGGTTACTCAGCTGTGAATTAATAAAGCAGTGAAGAGATTTGTTTCATTCTGCCAACCGTCGTCAGAGTTGTCACAGTGAGTTCAGTGTGCGTTTGTGTTCATTTGGTACTTGGTTTTGGCTCGCTTTGCGATTGTTTCCGCAATGACGTGTGGTTGCTGATTCTGGTTGGTTACATTTCGTTTTGCCTCGCACGTAAATCGAGTGGGGGTTTAGTTACTGTTAGTTTCTCTGGTGTTCTGTACTGTGACTTGTTTGTTCAGATTTTCGGGTTTGTGGAATCGGACGGAAATCTGGTAGTGGTTCATTTTCTCGTTCTGGGCGCTCTAAACAGAGTATTCTGGGGACGTAGTGCAGACCGTCGGTTCCGGCTTTGGTGTATTGTTCCATCGTTGCATTTGGTTTTTCGGACGTCGGGTAGCTTCAGCATGTTATCATTAATCATTTGTTAGACTGCCTCTAGTATGAGTTACCATCCTGTGAAGCGAATGCAACTCTTGGCTGCCTATCTCTTCGCTAGCGAAAGTGTTTGTTCTCAGAGGTCGATTCCTGGAGCACTGTCTGTGACTGGTCCTTGCGTTTTCTTGTTGTATTATTTATTTAATACTTTGTAATGCCTACATTAAAGGTTATGTATGCCTAGTTAATAGTTCTGGTCGCCTTCTGGAATAAATCTAGCAGAGTAAGGGTTGTGTTACAAGGTTTACCATCATTTTAATTCACCCGTTTGGTGATCAGTTGCTTGTTTTTTTTAATTAACCTTTGCTTGTATTTGGTGTTTTATAGCAGGTTTCTAAGTTTCTTATATAATCGCCGTTCCTGGCGTTTAAGTCCTTCAGCTGTGATTGTGGTCATTTGCTTTGAAAAAAATAATTCGATATTTGTATTTTAGCAGTAAGCCGTAAAACCTTATTTACTGCCATTCCTGTGGTCTGATACCTTCTGCTGTGTTTGTGGCCACTTACCTTTTAATATTTCAATACCTGTAAGTTGTAATTGCAGCGAGTTCTCAAACATTCTTAATTTATTGCCATTCTTGGCATGTAAGACTTTCAGCTGTGATCACAGTGGCTTGTTTTTTTTTTTTTTTAAACATTATCTGTATCTGTATTTTATGGTGGTTTGCTAAATTGTAACGCACTGAAAACACTATTATTTACACTGTTGCTTATTCCTCTATCAATAATGTGTGGTATTTTTTTGTTTATTGTCGAGTCTGGAATTACTGTTTTAAAAATAAATGTGTGTAACTGTAAAAGGTAACGAATAGTAACTGATTACGCTCCCGTCCACAATCGTAACCCAATCCTCCCTTCTCTTGACTACCCAAGGTTTCAGCTTAACTTCACAGTGTTGGCGGTGACGTTGTACACAGTGGCCAAGTATAAAAATTATTTACTTACTGATATCTGACAGTACCAAACATTGCACTCGCTAGTCTTGTATTGCTACGATTTGGTTTATTAAGTAGGGAGACCTGACTATACTTCCCCTGTAGGTATAAGAGATCGTGGGCTGGCACTAACTCACAATTTAAACACCAGACCAAGAAGTTTCATGGCGACCCAGCCAGGATCTTACTCTTTGAGTTCTTGCAGTTAGGACGGCGCAGTGAAACACTTGTTGGGGCACGAGAAGTTGTAGTGATCATTTTTTGCCCTTTCGCATTCATTTATGTTTGAATCAGCTGCAGCATTTGATGGCAAGATGTATGAAAACATTTTTTAGGTTTTTTTATATTGTAACTCTTTATTAATAAACAAAAACGGAGATCTGCATATTTCGTGCTCTCTTATCACTGTTTGCCAGTATCTGCATCTGTTTAAAGCCGAACATTCACCTTTACTTTCAGTATTCGACACTCAAATTTGCGATAAGTGTGATGACTGTGTGTCAGGGGAGAAGGGGCCACAGATAAGTGGCTACTATTTTAATATTGCCGTCTTTACCATAGTATGCTATCATATCGAAAAAAATCGTAAAATTCTCATGCATTGTTGTTGTAACCACGTACTGGAATTTTTTGATTGTAGGATGACTTGAGGCTGGTATTGTATACCGAAACCAGCAGCCAGTTGGCAAAATAAAAAATTAAGACGATAGACTGAAACATATATATTTTCTAATTTTGATAGTCGATGTCCCAACCGACTTGTAATGGGGACTTGTTTTTGTTATTTATTGCTGTTTTGTATGTACTTATATTTTGGGTATTTCATTGAGATTTTTGTATTGTGTTTGAAGATTTTGTATTGTGTGTGAACATTTTGTAATTCTCGCACGTGAAGATTTTGTATTTTCATGCGAAAGCATTCTTGTGTGCAGGTTTGTTTGTCAATGTTAAATTTTGTGGCGTAATTTTGAGTTTCAGCTCCTCCATAAACGAACTGGGCTAGTCGAGTCCGATCTAGCAAGGAAAGTTTTTAGCCAGGAGGATTCGATGGAATGAAAAGAAGCCGTATCGGAAAATTGTGTGAAGAGGCATCAGCAACGACTGCGTTGTCTGAAACCTAGTAAACTGCAGCAGCACATCAACAGAGCGAAACGAGCGAAACTGAATCGACAGTAGCACAGAGCAATTAAGACTCTGGAAACTTGGAGGTATTCCAAAGCAGATGCTAGAAAAAGCGAAGGCAGACCGAGAAAAAATTGAAGCACAATGGGAACAGGCAGAGAAAAGAGATAGAAAAGCAGAGGGAGACAGAGAAAAAGCGGAAGCAAACAAAAGATAATTTAGGGAAGAGATGGCAACATTACGAGGGCAGTTTCATCGTTGTATTAAAGTGATAGAAGAAGAGATGGTTGAAGTGTCTAAGCCAGTCGAAAGCAACATGACCGGGCAGGTCCAGGCGCAGGTAAATCTGAATAAAGTGTAGGAGACGAACAAATCGCTTTCTCAGAGTGCTGGCTCTAAGGGGCATTCGGAAACTGAAACCACAGAACGCGTGTGGTTCTTAGAAACTGAGGAGTTTGTCTCACTTAAAGTAGATATTGAGAACCTGAGAAAAGAGAATGAGAGCGGCGAGTTGCGCAGCCATTACTGCCCCCTGGCAGAGAATAGTTTTTTTTTTGGGGGGGGGGGGGGGCGTCATCAGTCTTCGCACTGGTTTGATGCGACCCGCCGCTGTTTCCTCTCCTGTGCCAACCTCTTCATCAGAGTAGCACTTGCAGCCGAAGTCCTCAATTATTTGCTGGATGTATTCCAGTCTCTGCTTCCTCTACAGTTTTTGCCCTCTACGGCTCCCTCTAGTACCATGGTAATCATTCCCTCATACCTTAAAAGATGTTCTATCATCCTGTCCCTTCTCCTTGTCAGTGTTTTCCACATATTCCTTTCCTCTCCGATTCTGCGCAGAACCTCCTCATTCCTTACCTTATCAGTCCACGTAATTTTCAACATTCGTCTGTAACATCACATCTCAAATGCTTCGATTCTTTTCCGTTCCGGTTTTTCCACATTCCATGTTTCACTATCACACAATGCTATACTTCCCAGACGTACATGATCTGAAATTTCTTCCTCAGATTAAGGTCTATATTTGATACTAGTAGACTTCCCTTGGACAGGAATGCCCTTTTTGCCAGTGTTAGTCTGCTTTTGATGTCCTCCTTGCTAGGCCCGTCATTGGTTATTTTGCTACCTAGGTAGCAGAATTCCTTAACTTCATCTACTTTATGACCATCAATCCTGATGTTAAGTTTCTCGCTGTTCTCATTTCTGCTATTTCTCATTACTTTCGACTTTCTTCGACTGACTCTCAATCTGTACCCATTACACTGTTCATTCCATTTAGCAGATCATGGATTCCTCTTCACTTTCGCTCAGGGCAGCAGTGTCATCAGCGAATGGTATCGCTGATATCTTTTTACCTGGAAATTAAATTCCACTCCTCAACCTTTCTTTCATTTCCATCACTGCTTCTTCAATGAACAGATTGAGCAGTAGGGGTGAAAGACTACATCCCTGTCTTACACCCTTTTTAATCAAAGCACATCGTTCTTAGTCTTATACTCTTCTTATTCCCTCTTGGCTCTTGTACATATTGCACTCGTATATTACCCGTGTCTCCCTATAGCTTACCCTATTTTTCTCAGAATTTCGAACATCTAGCACTATTTTATCGTCGAACGCCTTCTCCAGATCGACAGATCCTATGATCGTGTCTCGATTTTTCTTTAGTCTTACTGCCACACTCAAACGTAAAGTCAGAATTGCCTCTCCGCAACCTTTACTTTTCTTAAAGCCAAACTGATCGTCTTGTAACATATCCTCAATTTTCTTTTCCATTCTTCTGTTTATTATTCTTGTCAGCAACTTGGATGCTTGAGCCGTTAAGCTGGTTGTGCGATAATTCTCGCACTTGTCAGCTCTTACAGACTTTGGAACTGTGTGAATGATATTTTCTCGAAAGTCAGATGGTACGTCGCCAGACTCACACATTCTACACACTAACGTGGATAGTAATTTTGCTGCCGTTTCCCCCAACTATTTTAAAAATTCTGATGGAATGTTATCTAACGCTTCTGCCTTATTTGATCCTAATTTCTCCAAAGCTCTCTTACATTATGTTTCTAATACTGGAACTCCTATCTCTTCTAAATCGACTCCTGTTTCTTCTTCTTTCGCATCAGACAAATCTTCCCCCTCATTGAAGCTTCCAATATATTCTTTCCCCGTATCCGCTCTCTCTCCTGCATTTTCCAGTGGAATTCCCGTAGCAGTCTTAATGTTACCACCCTTGCTTTCAGTGTCACCGAAGGTTGTTTTTACTTTCCTGTATGCTGAGTCAGTCCTTCCAACAATCATTTTTTTTCCACTTCTTCACATTTTCAGGCACCATTTCGTCTTAGCTTCCCTGCACTTCCTATTTATTTCATTCCAGCATTTCTGAATTTCTCTGAAGATTTTTGAACTTCCTGCTTTCATCGATCAACTGAAGTATTTCTTCTGGTACCCATGGTCTCTTCACAGTTACCTTCCTTGTAACTATGTTTTTACTTCCAACTTCCGTGATTGCCCTTTTTAGAGGCGTCCATTCCTCTTCAACTCTACTGTCCACTGAGCTATTACTTATTGCTGTATCTGAAGCCTTAGAGAACTTCAAGCGTATCCCTGATTCGTTCTGACTAATCTTTTAAACTTCAGCCTACTCTTGATCACTACTTCATCGTGATCTGAGTCTACATCTGCACCTGGGTATGCCTTACAATCCAATATCTGATTTGGGAATCTCTGTCTAACCATGATGTAATTTAACTGAAATCTTTCCTTATCACCCAGACTTTTCCGACCTCCTCCTATTGTGAATCTTGAACAGCGTATTCCCTATTACTAGCTGTAATTTCTTATAGAACCCAATTAGTCTTTATCTTCTGATTCCTTGTCCTAAGCCCATATCCTCATGTAACGTTTTCTTCTGCTCCTTCCCCTAATACAGCACTCCAGTCCCCCATGAATATTAGATTTTCATCTCCCTTTATGTACTGTATTACCCTTTGAGTATCCTCATATACTTTCTCTCTCTCTTCATCTTTAGTTTGCAACGTCGGCATGTAAACATGAACTATATTGTCACTGTTCGTTTACTGCCAATTCTTATAAGAACAACCCTATCACTGAACTGTTCACAGTAACAGACTCTGTGCCCTACCTTCCTATTCATAACGAATCCCACTCCCGTTATACCATTTTCTGCTGCTGTTGATTACCCTATACTCATCTCACCAGAAATCTTTGTTTTCTTTCCACTTCAGTTCACTGGCCCTCTGTAACTAGAATGAGCCTTTGGATTTCCTTTTTCAGATTTTCTAGCTTCCGTACCACATTCAGGCTTCTGACATTCCGTGCCCTGACTTGTAGAACGTTATTCTTTCGTTGATTATTCTATTTTTTCCTCCTTGGCAGTCCCCATCCGGAGACCCGAAAGGGGGACTGTTCCGGAAACTTTTGCCAATGGAGAGATCACCATGACACTTTTTCAATTACAGTGCACATGCCCTGTGGATAGACGTTACGTGTCTTTAATGCAGTGATTTCCATTGCCTTGCACATCCTGATGCCGTTGATTATTGCTGATTCTTCCGCCATTAGTCACAGTTTCTCACCTCTGGGACAAGAGAGTGCCCCGAACCTCTATCCGCTCCTCCGCCCTCTTTGACCAGGCCGTTGGCAGAATGAGGGTGACTTCTTATGCCGGAAGTCTTCTGCCGCTATTACTGATTATTAATCAAAATTTAAGCAGTGGGGAGGTTTCGAACCCGGGACCTATGATGATATGATTACTAATCAAAAACACTACCGCTTCTTTTTTTTGCATTTTGTTCGTTGTTGTTCGTTGTGTTTGGTCGTTGCGGACGTCACATGATATCCGTTCAAATTCGTCTGTTGATCCTTCCACTCAGTTTTTTATTACAGAGGCCAAAGGCCAACTAGCTCTCTGACCGAACACGCTTTGTTTTAAAAAAGTTTTGTAATCTCATTTTTTTTTTTCGTTCGTTGCATCTGCTCGCGGCGGACGTCGCAAGACACTCGTTCCAGTTCGTCGTTGATCCATTAACTCAGATTTTTTTAATTACAGAGGGCAGCTAACCCTCTGACCGAAAGCTCTGAGCTACCGTGCCGGCCAGGAGGAAACAAATACATCCTTGTAGCTGTTGTGCTAGTGTAAAAATACGTCACACTCACACGTCTTGGAGGTCTACCTGGAGACCCGTTGTGAAGACGTTTGTCAGAGAATTCCTGGGTGTGTCTGGGAATGTAAAACATGTGCTGTCGGACAACAGAAAAGAGTTCGTTTTGAAGAAGTGAGAGCGAATGTTCAGTGGAGGAAGATGAGGGGAATTTATGCTACCAAATACCGCACACACGTGAACCGAGTGGAGTTGATTATGCGAGAGCAGTGGAAGCTTTACTAGGTCTATTGTAATATAAGACACAACACATGCGATCAGTAGGTCCAAGATTTTAAGTTAGCGGCGAGTCAAGCATCCCACGACTGAACCAAAATGGCTCCAACTAAGGTTTTAACGAACCTAGATCCAGAAGACAGAAGAAGAGAAGTGGTTGCATTTGTGTCACAGCAACTGTCCAGGCGTAGGCATGTGACAGCGGAGAGAATTACCAACATAAAGTGGCAGTGCAGTGGTAGAGGGAGGATTTCAAGAATATAAAGCAGTGTTTCTTCTAAACAGGGCCAAAGGTGCTGGTGAGAAATCACCGCCCCTCCTGCAAGGCGAAGAATAAATCGTCTAAACCATTTCCCCTGTGCATTTGACCTATCCGAATACGCGACTGGTGTTTGCAAACGCTCCCATCCTGGCGAAGTTACGGACGAGGAGAATAGATGGGAGAAACCCCTTCTCCAATCTCCAAGTTTTTGTACAATTAGGCTGCTTTAGTTTTTGTTTATGTTGCATAATTTGTGTTTGTTATGTAAGTTATTTATGTAGATAGGGCCTTTAGAGGTGTGTTAAGAGTAAAAGATGCGCAGGGAGTCTGAATTAGACACGCCTCACAAGACATTTTTTTAAAATTTGTCTGCAAACCCACGTCTATTGATCGCAGAACTGCATGGCACAGTGATTCCTAACTGCACAAGAAGAATGACGGTTTTGCAAATGTTTTAGAATGAAAATCAGTCATTGTCAGCGATAAACATTTGTTGTTTGTGACAATATAGTTGTAATTATGTCTCAGAACTATAAGGAAGATATAAAGTATCAGAGTATGGTATGTACTCCTCTAAAACTGTTTTCTTTATGGTGCATCACGTCATTGTTTTGTTTCTCAATGTGTAGTCCTGTGTTGTCTGACTTAAGTTTCCTGGTGAGATAGTAAATTTTGTTTGGGGAAACCGTTATTTTCAGCCCTTGTCGTAGAGTTTTGAAGGGTTTAGCAAAGCACAACGTGTTGTAAGAGGTGACTTTCGTGTGCGGCTCGAGAAGGATTAACGGATTTCGTGTTCTGGCTGGTCATAGAATGGACTATGAATGTTAAGAGTTTTTTGGCCTACCGACATCTGAAAAGAATGCCCTGCAGTACTTGCAGAGTTGTGTTTTGGGATTTATAGGACGCTAGTTTTTGCCAATAGAGCACTGAGCGATCTTAACCGTGCTTTTATTAGTTATTGTGTACTCCTCTATGCCACGTTTTTGTAAGTTTACCAGATTGTACAGCTAGTCTGAATTTATGCCACATTCTCTGAGCTTCACGCATAACACACGTTTCACTTGGATCACCATATGGACAGATCCCTGCAGCGGAGCGCCAATAATAATTTATTAATTTAAGATTTTTGGGAATAATCACTAGGGAAGATTTTTTAGTCAGGATTCGAAAATTTGCTCATTGACATTTATGACTGTTTCAGAAGCAGGAAGGTTGCGAGCAGGCACAAGAGGAGGATGAGCTGGCAGGTGCAGAGGGGGTCTGCCGACCATCGCAGGGGACTGCCCCGCCCAAGGGGCCAGGATGCGCTGGGGCACACAGTTGCTGTCACACGTCGGTCTGCTCGGAGTGAAGCTCAGCCAGTTGCAGGTGTCAACAGGTGCCAGCGTCACTGAACCTGCAGCCACTGGAGTGACACTCTGTTCGTCAGAAGATGCACTGAGCGTGATAAGATAAGCTTTTTCAGTGTAAATGCAAACAGTGAGCTCATGCAACGACAGTTCGTTTTTGTGAATGGACACATCAATCTATTTAATTTCATTTTGATATTGGCAAGCACAAGGAACGTAAATGATACTCCACACACTTTTCTACATAAAACCGTGGTAGTCACTACCCTAGGGGACTGATGACCTCAGCTGTTAAGTCCCATAGTGCTCAGAGCCATTTGCACCAATAATGTCACTGAGCCTCCGGAGCGGATACTGTGTCGGTTCATCCTTGTGGCAGCGCTTTGCCGCGGTGCGATTGGTCGCGATCGCCTATCGACGCACTCGCGGAACGATTCGAAGGCGACTCGGCACAGCAGCGAGACGCGGTGGAAGTTACGCTGGTTACCGAGAGAAGGCAGCGGCCCTGTCAGTCGTCGTCGTTGCAGTACTGGTCGTGCCGCGGACGGTGGTGGACCGCGCGAGCCCGGAGTTTGTTTTGGCCGAGTGCGTAAGCGACGCCCGTGAGTGGACGACGTGGCGTGGGACTTCACGCTAATAGCGGAACTGGGGCTTTGATACGTCTGGAGGACAGTGTAGCCGTGAAGAGGCCGAATACAACCGTCTGCATCCTGTCACCGTGCCAGACTTCTGTCTGCCGGTGCCACCTTCAGCTGTGTTAATTCTGCCGGGGAAGCTGATTTCTCATCCAGGATCGTTCTTATACGATTAACTGTTTCGTGGCCCTTTACGGTTTTCATGTTGAACTGTAATACGTCCAGTCGCGTTTTGTGTGTGGGAGTTCCTCGCTCTGTACGTGCCGTATTGCTTACAAGTACCACCTGTGTCTATTCCGTAATTTACTGAGTTTAACGTACGAAAGCTGTGCAAGTTGTTCAAACAATTCGTGACCTTCCATACCCTTCCAATCTAATATTACGATAGACAACCACCGCGAAATTCAGGTACAAACTGATAACCCAGTATTTCTCCAACAATTCTAATACGATACTGACTGACTCTCCAGTGATGCGGAGGAAATGATAAGCGATTCTTTCCCCTTTAGATGTTATGACGTCAGATTTAATATGACCTGACAATTGTTGCCGACCAGCCCCCAAAGTATTTGTTTTAATTTTTCCATAAGTATTTACAAGTACTCAATGATTGTTTTCGTTAGCTGCCCTGACTTCTCAAATGTGGAACCGGCATACAATTTGACGTAAGTGTGGTGCTCATTGCTTCAGTATTTCTATCTTATGACAGCCAACAAATATTAAGAAATATATTATTATTAAACATATGAAGTACTATATTTCATTCATTATATTTAAGAGCTGATTAATGTGAAAAATCTCTAACAACGTAACGTATTGAAGTGATTTTCAAGCGTCACAATGTTTTCTGTGCTTAATGTAGTCTGATGGCTGTTCATGAACATTGTACTCCAGGGCTTTCGATACTTAATGTAATATGCTGTTCCACCTGTCGTCGCATGATGCTAATACTAATTCCTTGTGGACCATAGAACTGGTGCAAGCAATTCTTCCATTTGGGTGCTGATATGGCGCGCGCCGCTATCCTGTGATCTTGTTTAGAGCGCACGCTATAATCGATTATAGTTCGCTGTTCTGGTGCGGGTGGCGCTCCGGTGGTGATTTGCTGTGACGTCGCTAGCGTGTGTTTGCGGTGGCCGGCGGAAAGCGAGAGGGTGGTCGGTTTCCAGGTATTACACGGAACGTGAAATTCGCTCTGCCTGTCCTGCTGGTGACTATCGCAAAGGTTCCCAGAATGAGATTTTCACTCTGCAGCGGAGTGTGCGCTGATATGAAACTTCCTGGCAGATTAAAACTGTGTGCCCGACCGAGACTCGAACTCGGGACCTTAGGCAAAGGTCCCGAGTTCGAGTCTCGGTCGGGCACACAGTTTTAATCTGCCAGGAAGTTTCATATCATCGCACTCTCCGCTGCAGAGTGAAAATCTAATTCTGGAAACATCCCCCAGGCTGTGGTTAAGCCATGTCTCCGCTACATCCTTTCTTTCAGGAGTGCTAGTTCTGCAAGGTTCGCAGGAGAGCTTCTGTAAAGTTAGGAAGGTAGGAGACGAGAAACTGGCAGAAGTAAAGCTGTGAGTACCGGGCGTGAGTCGTGCTTCGGTAGCTCAGATGGTAGAGCACTTGATCGTGAAAGGCAAAGGTCCCGAGTTCGAGTCTCGGTCGGGCACACAGTTTTAATCTGCCAGGAAGTTTCATCGCAAAGGTTGTTGTGCTTCACAATATGAGCAGAGTGGTCTGGGGCGGAGGCGACTCGCCGCTGTGCTGGCCAGGCGGTGATGAATAATTGGAGTCGGCGTACTTGTTCTGCCTGCCTGTCTGACGTGGAGGTCCGGTGGGGTTCTGTGATACTCTGGCCCGGAGACAACTAGCTGCTGAATTTTGGAGTCGTCTGCCAGGTCAGCGCGTGGGCTCGGTTGGCTAGTCAGATTTTCCGCTGGAAGTTCCACCAGCGGTTTCTGAACTTCATTCTGATGTGGGACGGCGTTGTTGGAAGTTTTTGCTCTGTGTGTGTGTGTGTGTGTGTGTGTGTGTGTGTGTGTGTGTGTGTGTCGGGCACGTTACGATAATTGTTTGTACTATTTTATTTGCTCAACTGGAGTATCTGTTGGTTATCCTGATGAGTGGGTCGTTGCCCACCCGGTCTGCTCAGCGTTACCTTTGGTGGTGCCTGTTTGTTCCTTTTTGAAGGAATTCACGTAGGTGGTTCCTTTTACCTGCCCGGAGTTGCGTTCATGCTGGTGACTATCGCTATATTTGGCATTTGATGTGTTAGGTAAAGTCTGCCTAAGAAAGGCGGTTTTGGACAGTACATGCATAGCGAATTACTGCTGCTTGGTATATGTGGTCTTCTGGGACCTGAACAACACGATCTCGTCAATTTGGTTTGTGTAACAACATTTAGTGGTATGTTCTGTATTTTTATCTCACTGTGTTATTATTAACTTGGTGGATTAGTCACGTTTGGTGTCGTTAAGACATTTCTAAGACTGTGGTTTGACTATTCATGTGCGCTTGGCTTTTATTGTTTTGTTTTAAGAAGCGAGAATTGTTTACTAAAATTTGTGTGTGTTGGGTCCTGCAGTTGTTAAGAGCGCCCGAGTTAACGGCACCGTGGTTATCATGTGCTGTCGGGATGTTATATTATTTGATTTTTGAATTTTATCTTGTGTTGATATTATCTGTCGTGTGTTACAGAACATAACAAAGGTGCGTAAGTGATGGGCAGTTGTGGGAGGCATGTCGGGGAGCTCTCGGCGGTTTATTTCGGGGACCGTTTCTAGTGGGAAGGCTCCGAAAACCTCGGGCCGAGAGCAAAGATAAAGTCGAATCTGTACCAAACAGTCACATAACGCGAGTGCAATGCCTCTTAATGCAGAACACGTGGTTTAACAGGACCCCAGATTCAGCAGTTATGTATATTCGTTGCACCTTGTAGTGTA
Organism: Schistocerca americana; assembly: GCF_021461395.2. NCBI lineage: Eukaryota > Metazoa > Arthropoda > Insecta > Orthoptera > Acrididae > Schistocerca > Schistocerca americana. The sequence goes on from NC_060120.1 coordinate 417,420,240, forward strand.
AAATGTGCCTCGTCACTCCACAGAATACTGTCCAGTCACATATAAATTTCAATCCGTGCCAGAAACCGAAGAGAAAATTCAGAAAGTTGCTGCGAAGCATAAGGTTTCAGTTGCTGGACCATGTGGAACTTGTACGGGCACCAGTGTAAAATAGACCACAAAACTTTCCGTACTGTTGACCATGGGATGGACAGTTCTTGTGACATTGCACGAACACTAGGACTACCCGTGCACGTGCCCCACGGTCAGTTACAGGAACAGTAACCTCATCAATAACTTCCACTGGGATAGGACGCTTTCTTCCTCCAGGTGCCACGCTAAACTCACCCGTCTTTCCGAAATTCATTATCTTCTTTAAAGTCTCCCATAAGTCCAACCCCTCGTCCAAGTCGTGGGAGATGGGCAACGGCACAAAGTAGGGGACTGCCTATAGGGGCGATGTACAGCGGGGACTTCGTGTGCCCCAGGACCGTTACGGTAGCTGGGAAGGCCCTATGGGAAACCTGAAACGGCTAACGGGGCTCTGTTGAAGCTGCGATAGGCCTAGCAAGCCAGTAGTGGATAAATCAACTGCTTTTAAAAAGGGAACATGCCTCGGATCACGGAACGGATTTAAAGGAACCGACCAAGCAATGGAAAGGATTACGAGATGGTTTACGACTGGGCACCTTAAACGTAAGGACTCTAACTGGGAAGTTAGAAGAAATTGTAGAAATGATGGAAAGGAGGAAATTGGACATCTTGGGACTTGCTGAGACTAGGTGGAGAGGAGTTGGTGAAAAACCACTAAGTAAAGGATGTAAACTGTACTGGATAGGGAATGAGAGGGGAAGAAATGGAGTGGCAATAGTGGTCAGAGGGGGTCTGCAGGAGGAGGTGGAAGGTATCAATGATCGAATGATAAAAGCCAGAGTACGAGTGAAAGGAAAAAGCATTGAAATCATCCAAGCATATGCCCCACAGGTGGGGTGTACAAAAAAGGAGAAGGAGGAATTTGAAGATGACATGCAATAGCAGCTAAATGGAGGTAATCAGATTATAATAGGGGACCTCAATGCACATGTTGGCACAGACAGGAAAGGATTCGAGGAGATAATGGGGCCAGAGGGCTGGGGGAACCGAAATAGAGAAGGAAAATTGTTGCTGGAATTCTGCAAGAGGAATGGGCTGGCGATCGCAAATTCCTGGTACAAGAAGAGAAGTAGCCACAAAATAACTTGGTACAGTGGAGACTGGTCCCAAACTTCAGTAGTAGACTATGTACTGGTGGATAGGCAGGTGATGAGCAGCCTCACAGATGTTAAGATCATTCCATCTGAGGCCTTAGACAGTGACCATCGGCTGTTGGTAGCCACCCTGAGAGAGAAAAAAGAAAGGAGGGCAACAGATATACAGGAGAAAAGGTTGAAGACATGGATGCTGAAAGAGGATGAACGGAGGACCCAGTACCAGACACTGATCAGGAAGAAGCTGCCAAAGGAAGATCAGAGAACAGTGGAAGAAGAATGGGGAGATTTTAAGAGGGCTCTAGTTGAGGCAGCTGAGACTGTGTGCGGAAGAACTAGCACAAAGAGGAGAAGTAAGGAAACCTCATGGTGGAACAACATATGTAAAGAGGCAGTACTTCGAAAGAACAAAGCCTTCAGAGAATGGTTCCAGACCCGAACAGAGGAAGCTAGGGTAAAATATAAGGAAAGCAAGAAAGCGGCACAGACCATAGTAAGGGCGGAGAAGAAGAAGTGGATGGAAAAATGGACAAGAATGTTAGAAGAGGACAGTGAAGGGAACAAAAAAGTACTTTAGACCATGGTAAGAAATAAGAGGAACGACAGAAGCGAGTGCCTGAGGATCATGGATAATAATGGAAGAGTTGTGGAGGAAATGCATGAGCTCAAAAAGATTTGGAAGGAGTACTTTGAAGATCTGTTGAATGCCGCCAAGAGGGTAACTAACAGCGTTGGAGAGCCTAAGGCAGCAGACGATTATAATAGTGGGGAAATTGATGATCTAACTTGGAATGAAGTGGAAGAAGCCATAAAGAGGATGAAAGGGGGCAAGGCACCAGGTTGGGACGAAGTAACAGTGGATATGATACGAGCAACAGGAGAAGTAGGAACCCAGTGGCTATACAGAGTGCTGAGGGTGGTGTGGAAAGAGAACAGAATTCCTGAGGATTGGAAGAAAGGAATTATAGTCCCGATCTTCAAGAAAGGGGATAAAAGGAGATGTGAGAACTACAGAGGAATCACTCTGCTATGCCACTGTGGAAAAATCTATGAAAAGATCCTGGAGAAGAGAATTAGAAGCAGTATTGAAAGTAGACTGCAAGAGGAGCAGTATGGTTTCAGACCGGGAAGATCAACAACGGACCTCATATTTGCGGTAAGGCAACTGCAGGAAAGGCACAATGAGTACGGGAAGGACTTAATCATGGCCTTTCTAGATATTGAGAAGGCGTATGACAGTATCTGTAGGGACAAGCTCTGGGATGTGCTGAACGCAAAAGGGATAGATGAAGAGATAATACGAAAAGTCAGAAAAATGTATGAGGGAAGTGAGAGTTGTGTGAAAGTGGGGAGGGAACGTACTGCATGGTTCAAGCTGAAAAATGGGCTGCGACAGGGAAGTGCACTTTCGCCTTTATTGTTTGTTATTGTTATGGATGAAATCCTACAGCAAGTATCAGATGCAATTGGAGATCATAAAATGAAAGCAGTGCTTTTTGCCGATGACCTGATGTTATGGGGAAATTGCGAGAAGGAGGTGCAAGAGCAGTTAGATGTATGGGAGGCAACGGCAGCACAATATGGAATGCATTTCTCTGCAAAGAAAAGTGAAATAATTGTCACAACAAGGAAGAAGAATAGGCCAAATGTGGATATAACTTGTGGAGGGGAAAAACTACAAGTGGTAGAGAACTTCAAGTACCTGGGAAGCATGATTGAAAGTAAGGGGGGAAATGTAATGGAAATAAATGAAAGGTGCAGAAAAGCAGGGCAGTTCTACAAATGCATTAGGGGGCTTATTTGGAGCAAGGAGGTGCCACAGAAATCCAAGGGAATTATATACCGAACCTACTTTGTCCCCATATTGGCATACGGAAGTGAGACATGGGTAATGCACAAAAGCGACAAAAGTAGAATACAGGCTAGTGAAATGAAGTTCCAGAGGAGCAGGTTGAGTGTAACAAGACGAGACAGATTGCGAAATGTGTATGTGAGGGAAAGACTAAAGGAGGAACCAGTACAGGACAGGATAGAAAAATCAAGACTGCAGTGGTATGGACACATGAAGAGAATGGATCAGGGAAGAATTCCAAAGAGGATGTTTGATCTGCAACTGGAGGGGAAGAGGCCCAGAGGAAGACCAAGAGATAGATGGGTGAAGGGAGTGAAGGAATGTGTGACGAGAAGAGGAGAGAACTGGACGAAGGTGGAAGAGGGGGAATGGTGGAAAGACAGAACACGATGGAGAGGCTTGTGTTACCGACAGACCCAGCCAGTGGCTGGAAACTGTCCAAGATGATGATGATGATTATCTTCTTTAAACTAAATTGCTGTGTTCACATAAAACAGTTTCACTAAAAGCACACTGTCTCTCGTCTCAACAGCTGTACTGGTCAGTCACGTTATGGCTTGTTAAGTGACAATGCGGATGTCATGCAGTTATACTGTACAGGCGCTGACAGACTGAGTACGGGAGTCCTTTATTTTCAATAAAAGAAAAGGGAATATTTTTTTCCTAAATGCGTGAGCTATAGATGGCAATGGATCTTCACAAAGCCGTGCACGGGCCCTGGGTTGGCGACACACCAGATTTTTCCAGTATGGGCCGCTATCCCACGGCTTGTTCACGTGCTCGAAGAACAAACAACCTTTCTGCTGACGGGGTGACGCTGAGGGAAGCGTCGCTTGCCTGGGCAGAGCTCCTACAGCAGCCAGTCAGAAAGGTCCAGGAGATCGCGTGTGAGCGTCCACCGCGCCGAGCTGCGCGGACGAGGCGTGTGGATCGCCCTTTTACTGACAGGCCCCTGACGAGATCAGACGCATTGGCCGGTTGCCTCCGTGCACTTTTCGAGCCCTGGCTCAATCTGTTCGCGCCTTAGGGCCGCTAACCTCACATAATGTACCCCGGCCAGGTCATCAGCAGATGTTTTTTCAATAAACGGGAGGCAGTTTGCCGACCGGAGTTGAAAAATTAACACTTGCTCTTTTTTAGACCCCACTTCCACCTCAGCCACATCCTGACATGTACAACTGGCGTCAGAAGTGGTATCTGACCCACCATGCGGTCTAACAAGTATTGAAATTACGGCTAGATGCCGGGACATTTTCTTTGACCTGGGGGCCGTGCAATAAATTAACTTCTTGTGGTGCTGGAAGCACCGATACGACACTGCATTATTACATGCAGCTGTCCTTGTTGCCGTCGCGTCGGCCCTGGTGGCCCGTTGTATTTCAGCATTAAAGCACGCGATACTGCGACATCGCCGCGCGTTGACCATCACGCCGCCAGCCGAGTCGCAGTCAGCCGGATGCCACTGTATCAGATGCCGCTGGGGCAGCACTTCTCACCGCCGCTGTAGCGTCGCTGCGCAGCCGGCAGTCAACGCCCGGCTGTCGCTTCGTCTGCCTACGCCGCCTTCGCCGCCGCCGCCGCCGCCAACGTCGCCGCCTCCAGCATAATGTAGTTAAGCCGGGAGCAATTGCAGTAGCCTGGCCTCGCTATCTTTGTAGCAATTCCTTGAGTTGTTTGTGAGGTCATTTTGTAAACATGCCTGACACCCGTTCAAATAAGCAAGCAGGAGCTGCTGCCGAAATTTCTGGCGCAGACCCTGTCACTGTTAGAAGAACAGATAAGGCAGTTAACTGTACAAAAGATGGAATTGCAAGAGCAGTGCAATGCGCCTGCGGCGGAAAGCAACAAAAAAGTTACAATTGAACAAGCAGCTGCAAGCGCTAGTCGCGCCTCTGCAGTTAGCCCAGTTCCGCCTATGTCTACTCTTGTTGGCAGTTTCCCTGCCGTAAATTTCATCCCGACTTTCGCGGGTAAAGCTAACGAAAAGTAACGACATTTTTGCAGTGTGTCAAAGATGTAGGTAGGACTTGTGGGTGGACTGATAGTTTCCTTTTGAGTGTGCTGAAGCTGAAACTAGCAGGAGACGCTCGAACATATGTTGAGTCAGCCGACGCTCTGCGAGATGCTATCACTTTTGAAGCCTTGGCTAAAGGGTTAGCAGAGCGCTATTCCGATAAGAGAGGTGTTAGTTATTATCGGGATTTGCTGTCTACCTTACGACAGAAAACCAATGAAGATTTAGAAGTAATTGCTGATCGAATCCGCATGGTATCGTGTCGCACTTATGTGCTTAGCAACTGCCAGGCCCGTAATGAAGTTTTAATAGAGGAAGCAGAAGGAAGGGCTATAGATGTGTTCATTCGAGGGATTAACCCGCAAACCGGGAGAGAAGTGAAAATGGCTTCCCCTACTACATTGCACGAAGCTGTGCGAATTGCACTGCTACGTGAGGAAGCAGGGAGATTTGTTACTAACCCATCGCGAAGTAACGAGTCGCGGCGCGTGTTTCTTAATGATGCAAAATGTCAGCGCTGCGGGAAGTTTAATCATACTGCTGCGCGCTGCCGCGCACCGTGTTGTGGCAGATGCCACAAGATTGGGCATACTAATGCCACATGCCCCCAAAACTATGTAACCAGACAAAGGCAGCAAAATGTTCTACAGACAAATAGGCAACGGGGTTGTTACCAACAGGGAAATGGTCGGGGGGCAGGCTCAGCCACCAACCCTCGCCCCCGATAAAAGTAATGAAACCGGTGTATAAAAAACAGCAGAAAGATGAGGTGGCGAATGTTTTGCTAGAGGGTAAATTCAGGGGTGGAACAATTAGTGTTAGTACACACGGGAGCACAAATTAGCGTGCTGTTTGTCCCCTACCACGATAAGCGGAGGTTGCAACCGCCCCGCTATCACATTGCTGGATTGAGTGAGGGACTGATCATTCCTGCCGGGTCATCTTTCTTTAGTTTTCAGTTACGTAAAAAACATATGGTTTTAATATGGAGGTTGTACGGAAACGTAGGAGGGACTTTGATATCATTCTAGGGAATGATTTACTCAGTGAGTACCAAGGGGTAATCGATTATGACGCACACCGTCCGATTTGGTGAGGAAACTCACTTTTTCGGCGGCGTTCGTACCGAAAACGCGCAAGGAAACTGTGAGGGACGGCCGCTCTCACAGGATCCGACAGAACCGTGTACATGGCCCATTAAATCGTTACGCCCAGTTACCATTGAGAGTGGAACGGGCAAGGTTCTATGCACTGTTATCAAAGCTCCATTGCCTAAAAGTTCAATCGTTCTTGTGGATCCGCTCCGTCAAAACGATGTGTTGGACAGGTTACAAGTTCATGTGAAGAGAGGTTTATGTGCTGTAGAGAAAAGGGAAGAAGTTTTGTGTACCTGTATGTGTCGATAATTTTGGTTTGAGAAAGATAGAGATTCCACGTGGAACAGTTTTAGCAAGTGGTCAGGAAATAGATGATGATTTTTCAGTGATAAATGAAGGCAAGAGTCAAAATAGGAAGCAGTTCCGTATTAGAAATGTGCGTACCCTGATACCCTCTTTGCAAAAGCAATTTAATGATAAGTTTGAGCATTTGAGTAAAGCAGAGCAGAGGCTAATATGGCCCGTATTGGAAGAATTTGCGTGGTTGTTTGAGGAAAGGCAATATTTGCCTGCTACTGACCTCATACAGCACGAGATTCCCACCGGAGATGCTAGACCTATATCTCAAAAGGCATATAGGATCCCTTATCATTTACAACCAATAGTGGAAGACACAGTTCAAAAGCAGCTAGCAGCAGCCATTATTCAACCCTCTGCCAGCCCCTGGTCGTCTCCAATCGTTCTGGTTCGTAAGAAATCAATCAATGGCGAGAAGAGTTATAGGCTCTGTGTTGATATGAGAGCAGTGAATAAAGTAACAACACCTGATACTTATTCTTTGCCTCGTATTGACGAAACCCTAGATCAATTAGGAAACTAAGTATTTCACCACTTTAGATATGCGATCAGGGTATCATCAGATTCCTATACCTCCCAAGGACAGACCTAAACCGCCTTCATTGTGCCTTCGCGTTTGTATGAGTTTTTACGCATGCCATTTGGTCTCAGGAATGCTCCTGCAACCTTTCAAAGATTTGCTGATTTATTGTTACGTGGTTTAAAGCCCACTACATGTTTAGTTTATTTAGACAATATTATTGTATTTTCTAGAACTATTGAAGAACATGCAGAAAGGTTGAGGTGTGTTTTGTCACGTTTGCAGAATGCCAATTTAAGTCTGAAGATAGAAAAATGTTTATTTGCACAGTCACAAGTCCAGTACTTGGGACATGTCATTAGTGCTGAAGGTGTGAAACCAGATCCTCGGTTGACTGAGGCTGTGAGAGATTTTCCCACCCCAACCAATGTAAGAGAGTTAGTCACTGCTTGGCCTATATAATTACTATCGTCGGTTTGTGAAAGATTACGCCACCATAGCTAAGCCATTAACCAAGCTGTTGAAAAAGGTGCAGTTTTCGAGTGGTCAGAAGAATGTGAAGTAGCTGTAAAGAAGATTAAAGAAGTACTAACAAGCTCACCTCTGTTAGTCTATCCAGATTTTGAAAAACCTTTTATTCTTGCAACCGATGCTTCAGATTTTGCTCTGGGTGCAGTCCTTAGCCAAGAATATAACGGAGAGGAAAGACCTGTTGGGTATGCCTCCCGCCAGATGAATCAGGCTGAAATAAATTATAGTACTACTGAAAAGGAATTGCTTGCACTTATGTTCGGGGTAAACTATTTTAAATGTTATTTGTATGGTAGAAAGTTCACCGTAATAACAGATCACGCGGCATTAACTTGGATGTTGAATCTGAAAGACCCTAGCAGTCGTTTAACTAGATGGGCTTTAAAACTTGCTGAATATGACTACGAGGTTAAGCATAAACCTGGTAGACTGCATTCTAATGCTGACTCCCTGAGTCGTAAAGTAAGGGTAGTTCAAATGTTTTGATTGAGGAACTGAAAGAGGCGCAAAGCCGAGATGTTCAATGTCACAGGTATGTTACCAGAGTAGATTTCATTACTGAAGATGGTATTTTATACAGAAAGACTCCGGGTGGTAATAGAGTTGTAATTCCTAAGGAACTGCAATCCAGAATAATAGCTCCATGCCATGATAGTTTGCAAGCATGCCATTATGGGCGAAGAGCAGCAAATGCAAGGATAGCTACACGGTATTGGTGGAAAAACAGAAAGAAAGATGTTCCATCATCTTTCGGGCGTGCACTCTGGACAGCGACAATTCTTCTTGCGATATTTCGGCTAGAAACCTCCCAGCCATCTTCAAGGCGAGCCGGAGACTGAGTTCATAGCGTTTGCGCGTGCCTATTTATACGGAGAGTCACGTGATACAAAGCTGTTGAGGATTGAAAGCACATGCGTCAAAGATATCAAAGTCGCCACTACTGCGCTAGTCATAGATAAGATGTATATAGCAAAGATAAACATATAAGCGCAGAGTACAAACAAAATAGTGCTGCTGCGAATCCACAGTGCTTGTAAATAAATAATTAATCTTTAAAAGTGGTAACATCTGTCGGAAGTGAAGATGCAGAAATTCTTTCCGAACGAAGGTGTGAAATAAGCGGTTTCCAAGCATTGTCAAGATTAAATCCTTCGTCACGGTTTAGCAGGTTGTCGGCTAGTAGTATTTCTACAGCTTCCTTAACAACTTAGTCCCAGAAAGATGAAGCAGTAGTTAAAATCTTAACATCTTTATAATCCAACAAATCAGCAGTTGCCGAACATTGCATTTCTACTGGCCATACCTTTACAAAGCCTTCCAGAGGCGACGAGAGCATTTCAAAATATTTCTCTGGATATCGTCGGTCCTTTTCCACAAAGCAATCAAAGCAATAAATATATCCTGTCCATTATGGACCACTTTTCTCGATACCTTGTTTTGGTACCTCTCGCTGATATGACAACAGAGACAGTTGCTAGAGAATTTGTCAATCAGTTAGTTTTGCCTTTCGGCAGCCCTGACGCTGTTATAGCAGACCAAGGGACGAACTTCATGTCGGCTTTATTTGTTCAAGTGTGCAAGCTTTTAGGAATCAAAAAGTGGAGAACCACTCCCTTTCAACCAAAGGCAAATGGCCGCCTGGAACGTGTCCACAGGACAATTAAGAAAATGTTAAGTTGCTATGTAAACAAAACGCATTCAGATTGGGACCGTTATATCAATATAGTCGCTTCAGCCTATAATAGCCGTGTCCATGATCAACAGGCTATAGTCCTTATGAGATAGTTTTTGGCAAACCTATGAACTCACCTTTTGAATTGGACAAATTGCCGCCAGGTGTGGACATAACTGAAGCCAAGAGGTTAGCTCGCCGTTTCAAGTCAATTTGGAAAAAAGTTCAAACCAATAATTTCAATGCCACCAAAAAACAATTACAGTGGAGTAATAAGAATGCAGTAATGCCCCTTTACAAGACTGGAGATTCAGTCTTGTTGCATAACCCAACAGTAAGACGAGGTAGAACATAGAAGTTTGCACCTCAATATGAGGGACCGTACCCTACCATTCGGTTAACCTCTCCAGTAAATGCTGAAATCCAGTTGCCAGATCGGTTAGTGATAGTACATTTTGATCGTCTGAAACCCTTTTATGGAAAAGCACCTTCCATTCCGACAGTTTTGCCTGATCCATCGCCTAGTAGTGTATCAACTATGCCAGGACCTACAGTGACTAAAGTAAAGAAAAAGAAGGTAAAACCTTTACATGCCAGACCTAGATATTCCTTAAGAAACAAGCATCCTTATGCATCGAGGTCAAGAGATTAAGTTTGTATCTTGTTTTGTAGTGTATCAAGCGTAGCTGTTAAATCATATTCATTTGAAGTTTCATGTAATACTTGTTCAGTTGCATGCGCTGCTGCAGCCTTAAGTGTGGTTTACTAATATGTAAGTGCGAAGTGTAAAGTAAGTAGCGAGCAAGCAAAGTGCTGGAAGTATGGGTTGGAACGGCACTATAATTATATTCGGTGAGGAGATATCTGCTCAAATAGTACGATAAGTTGTCACAAGGGCTCCTAACCACATCCTGAATGGAAAAAGTAATTGACAAATAATACGAGACTATCATGATCCTACACTAACAAGAGTTTAAAACTCAATCCTGGGATATTAGGTCAGTTATAGCCACTGTTTGTATCTTCCCCAGAGCTTAAGATAACAGAACGATTACAGCTGTCCACATTTTCTGCAGTTCCTGTGTATCACACTAGAGTATATCAGACCCAATGCTTGTAATCGCTGGATCACTCTCAAACTAGCTTCATCTGCCTCGTTGAAAATATCACACCACATCTCTCTCTCTGTTTTCCACCCTGAGAGTACAAATCCATGCTTGAACTATAGAGTTTACCCCAGGGTTTAATCTATGTATCAATAAGGTAACAGGACGAGAATGGTGAGGTTTTGGAATCATTTACTATCGAAAGAAATAATTACACAGAACATACAAACCTAACATTCAGCCTGGAAGGACACATCAATTTTAATGATATTTCTTTTCACACGCTACACTGTCCATCTACACCTATGCAAAGTACGTATGACTATCAGTGACAAAATACACCTACTAGTGCCACTGTAATGAAAGAGAGGTGGTAGCTGCACCGAAGTTTTAGCGCGTCATATGCCTACACTGAAATGCTGGAGAGTATGACAAAGAACGTTGAAAGGTAAGTGTTCTGTGAAGAGGAGTGATCTGTTATGGTACCTGGTTACGGGAACTACACTTGTAGTATTTATGCCATTCATCCTCCATACGACAGTACTGGTAACTTCCCTTTTGAATATCATTGCAATAGATATTAACCACAAATCATTTTGCCTAATGCTCAAATAAAGTACACCTTTTCATAATGTCTGCCGACCTACACAACACAAATTGCTATCTTTTAAGATGAACTTTTATTGATTGCCCAGCAGAAGCTAGTGAAAACTTTTCCCAGGTTACAAACCAAGTGAATATTCAATGCAAATTCTTCAATACTCTGCGATGAAAAAGTAGCTTATTTAGTCAAAGTTCACATGGAAAGATACTGGCACTGCTACGTAATGGTAGAGGACACAATCATTTCTAATGTAATGTATCTCAGTTCGTATAGCGCCCAATAATATTTTTCCGCTATCTTGGAAAACAGGGATCAAAAGTTTTTGTGTTCCACCGTTAAAGAGACTATTGGTATTCGCGGTTGCAAGTTAAAGGAAGTAGTTCCGCTCTTGGGCGTCTTCGGGCGTACTCCTTCACCATACACATTCAGGAATTGGCGGATATACATAACTTAGTGTAGCCGGCCACTACGATGTGCATTTCTATATCTGGGCTCGGAATCGTCCGATAGAGAGCACTACTTTAAAAAGAATAGAATCAGAATCGTAGTTAGAGTTGAAGTATTGAGTATCGCAACTTCAATAGTTTGGCATAGTCAAACACTAGTGTGGTAAAGTCATTCACCCACATAGTGACAAATAACAGGCCACGCCATCGCAGGCAAAAACAAAACATAACTAATCGTACGAAGAAACTGACTGATAGAGCGCCCTTGCTGGAGGCGCCAGAGCAGCGCATTCCGTTAGGAACGCAGCCGCACGCACGCGCACACACCCACACACCAGTACACACTACGTCGAATGAATCACTGCGCCACATTTTGTAATTTGTTACGTCATATAATGAACCACACGCGTCCTAGTTGATGAATTACACTACTACACGAAGTATCTTATACCTATCCAAACGCAAATTACATAACACACTAGTAAACGAAATTATTCCTACCTTATCTACAGCCTTGCAACTAATTCACACTCTTATGCTGTCTTAAATGCAACCTAGGACATTCAACAAGCACGTATGAGAATTACAGGATACACAATGCCGTGATACGCCGTGAAACGGGTTCTGCACTACTAGTGTAAATACGTCTCACATTTACACATTTGTTGTCTTCTACAATGCAGATACTTATTTTTCTTAGCTAATGAAGAATAGAACACTATTAGCTTGCATACAAGTGATCATTAGAGAAGGATAACTCAGAGAATTATTCACTGTTTACATATACGACACACCTATAAAATTGTATTACTGATCGCAACAGCGGCTCACCGAGCAGACGCCACAGGTAAGTCATGGATCGTCGAGATGTCGCCGTGGTGCTACAGTACGTGCTCAGGTAAGTCTCCAGGATTAGGGAGATACATGATAGAAAGAGGATAGGACATGACGCACACCTACTGACAAAATAGAGGCAGAGTTAATGACAGCGGGTCTGCATAATTACTCATGCAAGTCTATACTTAGTCAAGCTCAATAGGGAATTCTTTCTTCACTAACGTATTCCAGTCTGTTCCTTTGGCAGTGGTCCCGCTAGATAGTGGATAGGAAGCGAGGATCTCGTCAATCCATTCATGCGCGTCACTAATTAAGACGAGACCCTCACGCATCCTCACAGCCGTCGTTATTCAGCATGGAATAGCATAACTATAGATAAAATATGCATACTTTACCATAACAGAGTAACTGGATTTAAAGAAAGAACCATTTATTAGAGAGTGTGGCAGGGGTTGTAGGTGTGAGAGAATCTAATCATTTCACTGCCACGATTTTATTACAATTTAACACCTTAATGAATTACATTTGACTCATATCACCACAGTCCCACTCGCTCCTATTTGCTATTACCGTCATTTACGCACTTTGTACCGATCACACCACCTTGCATTACAAGTAATGTTTTCACACACCAGTAATGGATGTCCTTAGTATTAATAGGCATGGACCATGACAGTCTCCTTTCAAGTGACGTTATTCGTCCGCAATTAAATGTCTTAATGCCAACTCGTAGCAGATTGCACATCTATTAGTCCTGAGACGACTATACTGCCTTCCAGTCGCTTTGCAATGCTTGCTCGCTGATCTAAGTCATAAGCTAATTTATGCTGTGTGTTTCATGTTATTGTTTTATATTTTATTGTGCTGCTAATTGCATTATGTCTCATGTCAGTTTATTATGTTATACGTGTGCATTTTTTTGTCATTTTATGTTGTGTACCTTCAGTTTGTATATGCAGGGGACATGGGGCCATGTCTCAACCCTCCCCCTCCCTTCACTGTATTAAGGGATGGTTACTATTATCTTTCCTTTATGAATCAAATAGTATCAGCCATGCCGGTAACTCTGCTACCTTGCATAACAAGGAGCGGCTCCGCGATAAAGACTAATACACCTGTTTGTCTGTGGGAATGCTTTGCTGCCACCGCAGCTATGGAAGACTACCTGACACAGTCACTGACGTGTCAGATTGATAGGCTGGACTCAGTAAATTATGGGAACTACTCAGGAATGGGCTCAAGCGCTACGTAATAATTGGCCAAGGGTAAAGGAACGCCTGCTGAGTTGGCCTGAACCCCAACTGGTTAGTTCAGCGAGAGACAGATTCGCACTCACAATAGACAACGAGTAATAGGGACAACTATTTCATTGGCTCGGTTTTTCCACGCTACTGACAACACACGGCTTGCTGGTATCCGTGCTGCCGAATCGGTGGATACCTGCAGTCGCCTGTGATTGCAGTTAATTTTTGAAGCCCTCCCCTTTTATTACTTACTCTACTGCCGAGCTCTCGGATCTATCCTGTCTTTCTTCTTTTGTTAACGAGTATGCAGAGGTACTGCAAATTACTCCAACAATACCGGTCCTATCCGTCTTTCCAGCCATTTTTTTCATCGAGGTATCGCTCCTCCCTTGTTGCAGTGTCCATGTTTAAACTATTCTCCGACGATCTATTGTGAAGTGAGAATCGTGTCTCTGCTATCTAGCTTAGCGAAGAATCAGTGTCCTTCAACCGTAGGCGAAAATCTGCGTCGGAATTTTTTTAAGACGTAACCATGGGCATTACTTAGTTGTTCCTAAGGAGAGCTTTGTCCCTCCCTTAAAGTACATAAATACAATCATCGTGTTCGCATTTTCACTTTTCCTTGCTGCCCGTTACTTTTCGTGACACTAAACACAAGTGCGACGCGTAGCAACGATACGATACGTGCTTGGAGGAGCCACCACACAGTTCTTAGTGCCAATATAAATTATCTCTCAGCGTAACTTACTAAACTAAGTACGCCAATACTCGGTCGTGTAAGAGGGAAGTTTTATTCCCCGCGCGTACTACTGTAAAGCAGTGCAGCGCGCAACACACGTGTGCGTACGGGCACGAGCTGCATGATCAGCAGTCACGCGCGTGCGTATTGTAACCGGTAAACTTTACTGTTCAGCTACGCTTCATCTCTCAGAATCTTTATCCACAGAATGGGCGGTAAGTCACTCTGAGCTTTAGAATGCTATACAGTATTACAATGTTGATCCGCCTTTTCTTATATTACAGTCATTACATACTGCGTTATTTCGCTGCCTTCTTAGAACCCGAGTATTATGCCAGATGTTGGCACATTTCTCCAACAGTCACGTCAGCGAATCTCGAGTTTTCATAGAAGTAAAGAGCTGAAGTATCTGTCTTAAGTTGCTGTTCCCAATTTGCCTGAAGCAATCGGGGTGTAGTCACCACTTCAGTCATGCTGTTAATTGCTTAATGCCTTGATATCATAACGAGTGCGGTCCTTGGTTGTTGCCAATGCTTCTCACGTAACCATCTCTCCGCAAATGCTTGCTATTTCATCCTTTTCTACCATGCTCTGCCTTACTTTTACCTGATGCCAGGAAACATTTTGTTATCCTCGTAAATATGCACTGGTTTGCTTAATCCACGAATCTCGACCATTGAATAACAGCAGTAGCAAGTCCTTCTTCAAGTTAGTTACTACTCAGCCCATCTGGCAATCGCAACCTTGTACACCAGAATCTCTTTTACGGCCACTATCATCGGTTTTTCCTCTCATTACCTCTGGTGCTTCTATGATGATGAAGTCCCATCTCGCTTTGGCAACCCGTAGCGAAGAATAGCCACATATTGTCAGACATAGTGTATGAACTACATGTTATCGCTTCATGAACACCCGCACAACGTTCCTTACACATTCAGACACCTCATCAACATGATACGTATACAGTCATACTCACCACCCCCTGAAGGGAGAGTATAAACTCTACTACAGGAGATGCATTAAAAGGGTTCAGCTGCACTTGTTTTGTTTGCATTTCTGGCGGTTAAACCCTCTATCTGGTTATCGCTTTTGCATCTACTCACTTTATTTGGAGAGAATTATTCGTTAAATACTTCTCACCGGGAAAACCTGTTACAATTCGCGCAGAAAACGCTTTTCAACATAGTGCGCGATGTGTTGTCTAGGGTAGCTGCAGCGATCTGAAGTCACCCCGGAAATAAAAACTCCGTAGATATAGGGCCTATGGAAATTTCTGAAAATTGTTGTCACTTACAAAATGTAATTACCGCCGTCCTCTACCTGTGTGTAACCTCTGTAAAGGATACAAGCAGTCATGTAGTTTATCGCATGGTTAAGTGCTTCCATCAACAAGCTTAACCGTTTGTCTGCATCTAGCGGCTAAGAAACCTTCCACCTAAACAGATTGACTCTCATTGACATCGCACCAATATTCTGGGTAAAGATCCATAAATATCTATATATAAAACAAAAACACACACACAAATAACACGTAGGCACTGCTGATCCTCTTTGTCACACTTCTTACATAGCCGCGGGCTTATTCCGCTGACTAATTCACTCAGATTGTGAAGTTGCCGTGTCAGTCTTCTACACGCGATCGCTGACTATAGGTACTTGTCAGCAATGCTGACAACCCTCTTTTGGCTACTTGCTATTGTATAAAGACCCGTGACCGCTCACTTACTGGCCAGTTCAGTATTAACAGTGAAGTTGCATCTGCCTTAGCGGAACGTACTACTCTCCGACTCCGTTGCACGGTAAATATTAACCAAACACTATTACGCACTGCTGTGATATATTCTGTCGTCATTACTACATACAGTCGCATAGAGATATTCTCTGGCCTTCTCTCTCTTCTGAATGCAGGACACTACTATACTCTGTCGTTTCATCGGCCACTTGGCGGTGTCACTCATAATCTATTGGAGTTGTTGAGTAACTACCAGGAGAATATCGACCAGACATTACACCATGAGATGCTGTGCTTTGTTGATTCTTTTTACTGGAGCTGTCAGTCTCCCACCCTTTAGTGATCATCCGTCATCGTCAGGCATCATGTTTGAACGAGTGAACAACTTGCTATATACCCCCCCCCCCCCCCATCAAGCATCAAGCGGTAATACGTGCCTCCATTAAGGAAGAAGAGCTAGCTTTACAACAACTTATCAATCGCCTATTGGCCTGTGAACCTTTACTTGAACAATCAGGGCAGACTCCCACCTTACGCACTCTGTGGGATTTAAAACAAGCACTGCTAAACACTCAAGAACAACTACGAAGCATCTTCGACACTGTGCCCCTAACTCGGGTTAAGAGAGCCTGGTTCAATGCCGGAGGTGCGATACTCAAAACTATCTTTGGTACCCCCGACCATGCTGACGCTAACCGCTGGGACCAAAGCCTTCGCCAAGTAACTTTTACTACTAACCAAAATCTGGACTTACTGGTCCGCCAGCAATTACGCCTCACCCATATTGAAGACAGTTTATTAGCTGCTACTAGGCAAATTCGTGTCGTAGCAACTGACCATGTACAGCGGTACGAAACATTTAGGAATGTTATCCAACGGGACCTTGAGTTTTTACATCATACCATAACTGTGACCTACACTTTGGAGATAACGAGAGCGCTACAGATCTTACTATACAAAACCCATGCCATTCAGTTACATATTAACACCTTCCATTCTATTACTCTGCTAGGACTACAGCTATGATGTATCATGCAGCGTAACTTGCTGTGACAGTGCGAGAGAGAGAGACAAAGATATTGTTTATTACTCTGTGGCGGTCAGCGCTCACATAATTATTCTTAGGATATAGAGTTTTTTTGTTCTTGTTAAGAGTAATTTTAGGAGGAGAGAGCCATTCTTGTGATGTAAAAAATCGACGCCATTGCGAGTTTTGGTTCAAATTGTAAAATATAAGTGCATATGGAAGGAAATCAGTTAATAGAACAATAAAATATTGTTCATTTCAAGAAGGTACGTCTTATTATACACCCAGCGATATACTGCTATTGTGACTTACTAATAAACACCAGCTGAGAACAGTTCCGATGGGAGCGTTCAGTTCTAGTGAAGTAATTCGATGTTTTCTTCGGAAAAGAAGTCACTTCATGGATCATTCAAATCCACAATAGTAACTGGACATTTCCCAGAACTGAAAGCAATCTGATTGCCATGCAACAGAGCCCCGAAGAATATTTCTCCGTACTTTGGTTACCACTTTCAGCTCAACACGGTATCTGCAGCATCTGGAGCAGATTTCTACAACAGCGGAAGCGTGTAATCGCTATCGGTTTCACACACCGCCCTGTGTACGCTGTATGTATTTACCCACAACAGTGAACATACAGTTACTCACACACATAGAAAGACAATACTAGGTGGTGTGGGGAAAAATTTCAGTATAAAGGCCCTGCAGAGCTAAACAGTAATTAGCCTAGTAAGAAAGGAGTCTTTATACAGCATAAGCTTAGCCCTACGTTAATGCCTGCAGAACTGTTCCTGCAAACTCTGGCTAATGTCTCGTTTCATCTGGCATCGCCAATGCAAATGCTTTACCCTGTATGGGAATCTTTGCTACCCCATTATTATGCGGCAGCTACAGTACATCTTGTGCGAACTTCTCAAGGACTGTGCGCACAGATTTCTCTGCCCATCACATGCGCCAACTGTGAGTTTGAATGCTACCGACTACACACCTTTCCGGTTACTTGGGTTGCCCTACGAAAGCAAGTGACTTGGCAAACTAATGATAGCTTAGCTATTAGCAAAGATCGCCAAAGACATTCTGTCATGCAGCTGACTGACCTCCATCAGTGCCTTCACACTAATTACTGTATGTGTTCAAACTTATCCATTCATACTGGAACTAGGGACTATGAGGTGGCCTTGTTTTTAGAGGGAACAAAAACCCTCCCTGTCCTTGTATGTTATCGACCTTGCGTGAGCATTGGTTTAAACCAGTAGGGGATAGTTTATTATATTTTGTACCTCAGACATCTACAATTGCTTTAATATGCTATGACCATGTTTTCGTGTCTCGGACGTATCGTTTCGCACTAGAAAACAGTGGATTACTGTTCAACATGTCCATCTGTGATTTAATAACACCTACTGTCAAACTTGTAGCACACCTAACACAAGTGCAAAATTTGAGCCTCGGACCCCTTTTACTTTATTTACCCGAGGTACCCGTGGTACTACCATCACCCGATAGTGTACCCTGGCTACCCAACGAGTCCGATGCTCGATTACTTCAGTCAATTGACGAATTACTAGCTCACGAAAAGGGGCAAATCGCCCTGGATCGAGCTGTTGCTCACATAGCTACCTGGCGAACACAGAAACAATTGTATACGGTTACTCTGCCTAGTGCCCTGACTGTTCCAACCCTCATTGTCGCAGGAGCCGTCCTCTGGTGCCTGTATAAGAAAGGATATTGTAGACACATTAAGTCAACACAACCAACTGTCCCCGAGGCACAGCCCGAGGGTGAACTTCGACAAGAGTAATGTCAGGCATGGTCTACCATAGTGAAATACACTCTTTAACTGAAATAAAGTTTGTATTGTGTAATGTTCATTTACTATTATTGTCATCATGTATCAATGTATCTAATCATGTAAACTATTGGGTAAAGATACTAGAGATGACCACTGAATGTAGGAAACCTTAGTTTATTTGCTACTGAAGCCCACCCCCCTGCAAACTTTACTGATACAATCCCTGGGGGAGTGTTTCAGTACCTGCCTACACAATAAGCAGCTGCCACCATGTCAGTGTATCCAACGCTGCGCGGCGCCCTGTGCTGCCTCGCTCTCCGTCAGTGGCACATGGACCACCCCATCACAGCGCCGCATCTGATCCAAAAATTCTCACTCTGTTTATTTTTCAATGATTGTGTATATTATATGTGGAATATATACCATCGACAGTTGGAACTTTGTGTTTAACCAACTGCAATCAGTGTCCCTACACAGAAGCAAATGCCTTTTATGTTACATTATGGACATGTTTAACTTTCTATTATCTTTATATGAAGCAATTTATTTGGTTGTTAGTGTTTCAATAAGTCTTTAATTATTATTTTGAAGCTATTGACCATAGAAACCACCTCTGTTTGAGAATTTCAATGTTTTATCTAATTATTTACTATCTTCATATTCTGTTTGTTAACTATGTTTGTCAATTGAATACTTTTATTTTATAGAGCTAACTAATTTGTTACAATTACTACCTTCATATTTTAGTTTATATTCTGAAACTGATTGCACTATGTAGCAACGAGTTTAACGTTTGCCAAACAACACAAACAATTACACATTTCTAGAGGCGCCTGTAACCTTCAAAAGATCAGTGCTGATTCAGTTCGGCCAGCATCTAAACTTCTGCTATACCGAGTTTAGCGTTGCAAGTATGTATGAGTAACAGAATTTGTAATACTTCATTCCAATGTTGAGAAACTTTTGACATACTTTTAATTTTTTGTGCTAAGATTTGCATTCTGATACAGTAATGATGGGAAACCATCGTATTGAATTATGTGTGAAAAGATCAATGTCTCTAAATGTTTTATGATTTTGATCATCAATCTTCCTGTATATCGTTTTTTTTTAAAAAAGGGACTTTCTTTTTATGTTGTAAAATCACTCCAGTATACATATGTTTTTGTAAAACTTAGATTCACCCCACGCCCATTTTTGCAAATATTAGCAAAACCGACCAAGGGAGCAAATTGTTTTCTTTTATCAACGACCAACAACTAATTTTTGCCATAAAACCTCGCTCCCGCGGAAGGGGAAGGAGATGTACAGGTGCTGACAGATTGAGTACGGGAGTCCTTTATTTTCAATAAAAGAAAAGGGATTTTTTTTCCCTAAATGCGTGAACTATGGATGTTCACAAAGCCGTGCACGGGCCCTGGGTTGGCGACACATCAGATTTTTCCAGTATGTGCCGCTATCCCACGGCTTGTTGACGTGCTCGACGAACAAACAACCTTTCTGCTGACGGGGTGACGCTGAGGGAAGCGTCGCTTGCCTGGGCAGAGCTCCTACAGCAGCCAATCAGAAAGGTCCAGGAGATCACGTGTGAGAGTCCACCGCGCCGAGCTGCGCGGACGAGGCGTGTGGATCGCCCTCTTGTACTGACAGGCCCCTGACGAGATCAGACGCATTGGCCGGTTGCCTCCGTGCACTTTTCGAGCCCTGGCTCAATCTGTTCGCGCCTTAGGGCCGCTAACCTCACATAATGTACCCCGGCCAGGTCATCAGCAGATGTTTTTCAATAAACGGGAGGCAGTTTGCCGACCGGAGTTGAAAAATTAACACTTGCTCTTTTTTTAGACCCCACTTCCACCTCAGCCACATCCTGACATGTACAATAGTGTACAGCGCCCGATCTGCACCTGGTGGCCACAACTGTAATTTTTTTCCAGCGTTAATTCGTTCCCCATTAATACAGTATCATATCTACCAACTTTCGCTGCCATAAGATAATTACAGTTCACCCTGGTCCTCCGTGAGTAGCTGCACTTGAGTTATAGCCACCCGGTACACGTGCTTGTTGTACTATTTCCTACAGCTTCAGAAGAGATTCTCAAGATTGAGGTATGTACTGAAAGTGTAGACATGTTTTAAGAAAAATACCTTGTCACGGAAGTGCTGTGTTGTGGCTGACAATGTACAGAACTGACTGCTGCAAATTTTTTACTTGGTATGAAATAAAGACACCAGCACAGTTACTGCAGGAGCCTCATGGAAACAGGTCAGACAGTAGCCGGCCAGACGAAGTTACATCAGGAGCGACCTGCTGATGCAACAAGTGCTGTCACAACAGCACGAGGCAGTTAGCACGCAGCCTGGCCCAGCTGGGAGTCGCAGTCGTAATGTCGTTGACGTAGTGGAAATTTAGCGCCGCTGTTGTGTTGTTTATCTACGTGCTGCACGACCGAGCTCTGTTGTGGCTTGTGGGGTGGGAATTGGTGCCTTGGCAAAAGAGGGACGAGGTTAGCTGGTATAAATATCCCTCAATTTTAGACGGAGGTATGCTGTCAGACAGCTGCCAGCTTCAAGGGGAGGTCTACGCCACTCTTCTAGTGGATAAGAGTTGTCAAGCCGCCACCAGTCAACTTGGTCTCTGCTAGCAGTGGGTCTGGTTCAAATGGCTCTGAGCACTGTGGGACTTAACATCTATGGTCATCAGTCCCCAAGAACTTAGAACTACTTAAACCTAACTAACCGAAGGACATCACACAACATCCAGTCATCAAGAGGCAGAGAAAATCCCTGACCCCGCCGGGAATCGAACCCGGGAACCCGGGCGGCAGTGGGTCTATCAATGTGCACCAAGACTAATGCCGCTGATTTAAGCCATGTCCTACGTGAGCGACAGAAGCGAGCGACAGCGCTTCACAGCTTCAGGCGACAAAACACAATCGCAGGTGTAGTTATGGAAGTGTCCTACGTGAGCGACATCTGTGTCGCTGCCTGTCTCCTGCTGCAACTGGCGACGTTTGAATTCAAACGTGTTTGAATCTTGTCGCTGCAGCACGAGAGACAGAGATCGACAGCCACTTGCCTTTTCGGCAAAGTAGTGGAGCGAACGCGACAGCAGCTATGAAATATTTGTCATCCGATTTTAAGAAAACTATTCTGTGAAAAAAATTGATTCTTCCGCATCTTATAGCCTGATATCTTTAAACGATAAAGATCTGAATTTATTT
Organism: Schistocerca americana; assembly: GCF_021461395.2. Taxonomy (NCBI): domain Eukaryota; kingdom Metazoa; phylum Arthropoda; class Insecta; order Orthoptera; family Acrididae; genus Schistocerca; species Schistocerca americana. The sequence goes on from NC_060120.1 coordinate 417,442,257, forward strand.
TCGTTATTCGTCGTAGTTACTGTGCCGCACGAAATTGAGTACATGGCTGCACGAAATTTTTAAGAATTTGCAGAGGTAAAATCACACTGCGCAGACTTTCCGTATGGTTGATTTAAGGCCATACATTATTGCGTATGAAATGTAACCAATATATCCTAATTGTATTTAAAGTTGAGACCGGAATGATATCTCTTTTCATTCTTTCCTGCGTTCCGGGAGTCAAATGTCCGTAAAAATCGTCGTATCTCATAAACGGTTTAAGATATCGAAACGACGATTTTTGGAAATGACAGCACGTAGAAGGGACTATTTTATCGTATAATTAATACTCGATACGTTTATGAAATTTGATGCTCGAAATCATGAACAGAAAATGAGTTGCAGCCTACGTTTCCCTAATATTTTTTATTTCATACTTTTAGACAAATCATTACACAAAACATTTGACTTTCTTTCCAAAACTTTTGTATGTTTTACTTTTACAGACTTTTTAGATTAATTGAAACGCTTGACATTAACACTAACTGCTGATGAAATCCGTTCGCAACATCAAATATCTGTAAAATTCCATGGTTCATTGTTATTTATTAGGAATTCAACGTGTCTGATAAACCGAGATAGGTGTGTATACACATACAGATGAAGTTCTTTGGCAAGACCTTAAAATGAACTTTACGATGCAGTGTAAACAGTATACATAAAAATAAATACACAGAATTGCAAGTAAGTCAGTTAAAACATAATCAGGGCCAGGAAGCGAATGCAGAGCCTTCCCCATGCACGCAATCACACTCTACGACGCTAACACTACACCACAACTGCAAAGTTGTATCTGTAGTCTATTTGTGTGTTTATATGAAAATTTAGGATAGTCACGTAGCCAGTCATTTTTCCGCATTTATTGGCTGTTAAAAGTTATTGATCATGTAAAAACATTCGTATTTAATTTATTGATGAGATAGTCGAATGTTCCTCTGCTCATTCAAGTGTATTCGAAAAATTTGTCTAGTGATCTTCATAGTTGATGATATTTATGAACTTTTCCATGGAGATTCCTCCCTTTGTAAATTTCATGCACAGCATTCCTTTTCGCTATATTTCCTTAAGTAAACCTAATTTTGTAGCCTTACTCTCTAGTTACAGTATTCTACAGTTTAGGGGCGACGTTTTATAGAAACATCTGGTTGGTTCTAAGCAGCCATCTTGTAGCACGACATGGTCGCTCGCCTGTAGGACACCAAGCTTTTCGCCCGATGCTGCTGCTTGTCGCTGGAGTGTCGCATATCCAGAAGTTGCTCGCTGTCGGCCGCTTCTGTTGCTCACGTAGGACACGGCCTTAGCGCCTTTCAGCTGGTGGCCGACTTCCAACCGCTGTCATCCTCCTGTCCTTTCGATGTGTGATTTGAGCCCAGCAACGTGCACCTGCTGAATGGCCTTCGCTTATGTGGGAAAACCTTGCTGCTGTCCGTCTCAATTTGGCATGGCCTAAGAGGCGCCTCCTCCACTCTGGGTCCACGGCGCGATTCTGTGCGCTCCGGAGCGTCCTGCCCAAGCCACGAGGTTGCCTCTACGCTGTGTTGCTGCCGTTGTGGGCTGCTGTCCACTGCTGAAGTCGGCGCCCTTGCTGACTCGCCGTCATCGTATCACCCCCGAGCGGCGCCGCAAGCTGACAGTGACGACCGTCCACTTGCTGATAGCAGTACACCATCTCACCGAACGTGTACGGCTTACGCTTGGAGGCGTTGACGCTTATCAGCTGCGTCGCGACTGTTGCAGTTTCCTGTGCAATAACATGAATGTTTAACAATGCTGTTTGCTTGACATCATGTCTGTCAACAAGCAGGTCTAGTACACCATTGAATTACATCACACACATTTGCTTTCTTATCTGTCGCGGGCCATTGTGGCCGAGCGGTTGTAGGCGCTTCAGTCCAGAACCGCGCTGCTCCTACAGTCGCAGGTTCGAATCCTGCCTCGGGCATGGATGTGTGTGATGTCCTTAGATTAGTTAGGTTTAAGTAGTTCTAAGTCGAGGGGACTGATGACCTCAGATGTTAAGTCCCATAGTGCTCCGAGCAATTTGAACCATTTTCGTATCCGTCATTGGTGGTAACCCGGTGTAAAGAAACGTAATCCGCCGTTACGTGCAAGTATATAGATACAGCAGCATATGCAATAATAATACAAATGTGGTGGAGTAATTAGTGTTCAAGGTCACATACCAGTAAACTGGTACGACGAAAAATGATATAAAACAAATAAAAAGTAAGTACAAAACTGAATTCAGTGTCTTGTGAATTTTATTGATCAAAATATTTGTTTTGTTCGCAGACTTGTGTCCTGGACGAAATTAGCTGTTTATAACAATGTAATTCCCGAAGCAGAGAAAAATGGCATATGGTGAAGAAACTATTTACTGGGACTGAATTAAAGGAAATGTTACACTCGCCTGATTTTGGCATTGTGAACAGTTTGCTCCACGTTGGTCAACAGTTTTCTGTATACTTGATAAAGTTCAGGTGTGGCAGATAATCTACGTGTAATGTCTTGTTTATTCTTTATATAAAATGGTCCCATGGTCAGTCATGGAGCAGGAGATCTCTTTACTTTGCGCGTTGAAGGGGATTGTTTGTGACAAAGGGCCGCAAGTCTACGACTGATTTCCTGGAATTCACCGTTGACGTTCTCCGTTCTTAATGCCCTGATAGTCTACGGGAGGTTGATACAATAATCTTTATTCCTTAGTCTGCTAGGGCTGACGGCATATTTGTTAACTCAAATACGTTCAGTGTCTTCATGATGATACGTCAATCATAGAGTCTGATTTAGTTTCGTAATCTGAGTATGTGGATGAGAGGGATGTATACGATGCGTAGTTTGTGATGTTGTGGCTGCGGAAAAGAATTTACAACCAAAGATCCAAACGTGAACGGTTCTTTTTTTGACAGTGAATACTGCGGTCACTGTCCGCAGCGCCGGATTATCCGTCTTGCCCTGTCCGACAGTCTCTCAAAATTGCTGCAACGAAGCGTGCTCGCACGCGCCGGCCTGACACTCACATTAGCGCTAGCGGCGGAAGCCGAGTGATTTATCATCAAAGGCGGCAGCGAGCGCCTCACCGCAGAAGCTCGGCAGAGAGCAGACGGGAAACCGATGCGCCGTTCCGGCCACCGCCGCTGTCGCTGCTGGTTATTCATGAGGCCCGACCGGCCGCGCCTCTGACGGGCCCGCACTGAAGCGTGCGCGAGGACTCTCGCCGCCACGCGGCCCGTAATTACGTCGTTTCCAGGAGGAATTCAATAAGCGGATGTAGTTCAAAATTGACAGCATCAACCAGTTAAGTGCTAACGAACAGTACACCTAAAGCATAATTATCATATCGTTGTAGATGATATGTCTGGTTGTGGGTAAGCTATGATAGATGTAAAGCGCCACCGTCTAGTGCGCGGTATAGCGTGGTGTACGGTGACAACGTATCATTTTATGATTGAATTTTTCACTCTGCAGCGGCGTGTGCGCCGATATGAAATCTCCTGGCAGATAAAAACTGTGTGCCACACCGAGACTCAAACTCTGGGCCTTTGCCTTTCGCGGGCAAGTGGTCCACAGATTGAGCTACCCTAGCACGATTCAGGAGTCGTCCTCACACCTTTAAAGCCGGTGGTGAGTCGTGCTTGGGTATCTCAGTCTGTGGACCACTTGCCCGCGAAAGGCAAAGGCCCAGAGTTTGAGTCTCGGTGTGGCACACAGTTTTAATCTGCTAGGAAGATTCGTATCATTTCGTGGTTGCGTCCTTGGCTACTGCATGCACCAGGACGTGTTTCCCGTGAAACCTTCCCGTCTCCTCTATGTCTCTTTTGTTACGCAACCTTCCCTTAGTATTTCTATCTCTTGCTTAATACTAACGAATGAAATCTTCCCTTTGAAATTAATTCTCTTTCTCAATAATAATAAGTGCAATCTTCGCATACAAATTTAAATGCTGCTTATTAAAAGTGATTTGCTGATTATTTCGACGAAACATAGAATGTGTCGTCGTCGTTGCTCTCAGTCGTTACCTGCAATAACCCAAAACTTTTCCTTACCTTTTTTACTGTTACTGGATAGCCATCTGACTGCTACATCGAACTGTGACATGAATATACTTACTCTGTTTTACTATATTCTATTAGCTGCTGGTGGGTTGTCATAACAAGTGGCTGTATTTATTACCAAAGCTGACGTTATTCGCCCGCATCTCGTGCTCGTGCGGTAGCGTTCTCGCTTCCCACGCCCGGGTTCCCGGGTTCGATTCCCGGCGGGGTCAGGGATTTTCTCTGCCTCGTGATGGCTGGGTGTTGTGTGCTGTCCTTAAGTTAGTTAGGTTTAAGTAGTTCTAAGTTCTAGGGGACTGATGACCACAGATGTTAAGTCCCATAGTGCTCAGAGCCCCTTTTGACGTTATTCTTTAATAGCAAAGCTGACGTTATTATTTAATTAATTTGACTGAAGTAACGTAATTCATAGTTAAACTTTTTCTTGACAACAATAAAATTTTGCAGAGTTTTACTTTGATGGTTTTTGGGATGAATGCAATATTGCTGGCAAAAATTAATTATATTCTGAAAACGATTCCTCATATATTTACTGTTCGTAATGTAATGATTTTACAAACGTTCAAATGGGACTTACTTTTTATAATAATCTTACAACTAGCATTGCGCAAACATACCTTCAGTAGTCCTGAGTTTCTAAAAAAATAATTCAATGATATTAGTTCCTCTTATGATAATATTTAGCTGATGTCTCTGTACATCCGTTTATAATCTCTTGTAAATCATAGCTGGTGGCTGGCAGGCACACCGCTCCTCTCAACCTCTCGCTTCAGACCTGCTACCGACTTGCTTCACATCTCGCTTACTACTGACTTCCTACGAACGCTTAAGTGCGGCCTTTCCCGCCAACAATGCTTTCTTGTGCAGACAGTCCCTGCTACCATTACAAAATGTATGGTCTTTCCCGCTCTTTTCTTAAAATGTATCCATATGTGGTCTCTCCCACCCTTTTTAAAATTATATCAATGTGCAGGTCTCTCTCGCCAACAATACTTTGGTGCAGACATTCCCCGCTACCACAATTATTTCCAAAATGACAAATATTAATTATTCCTACTTAATCCTATTAATAAAATATAAACATCTTTCATAAATAGTGGTTTGACAATAGACAATAGAAATATACACGTCTTACACCCGTATCCACGAGGAGGCAGGATGGTTCGGCTTTTCTGCAATTGTTTTGAATGTGGCCAGAGCCACCTATGCTATGGTAGCGTAAAATTACTGGCCTTCCCCTGATAACCGGTACTTGCTAACACATAATAGCAATTAAACTTTGAGAAATCCTGACAGGAACTAAATTTTTTACATGAGTGATATTACGAGCTGATTTACACTTTAGTTTTTCCCATCATTCATGATGCGCCATCTGACGCATCATTACAGTTGCAAGTGCGTAGTTGCCAACGTTGGGTGTGATCATCAAGGGCAGTTCTGGATGTAGTAGTTTCTGTGAAAAGACGGTGTAAACACAGCGGATATTCGCAGGCGTTTGGTGGCAGCCTATGGAGCGTGTGCACCATCACGGAAAATTGCTCTTGCAACACGACAACGATAGTCCCCAAACGAGTCGGAACAGCACGACTGACGCAACCAGGTACTGGCTTGCCCTTCTAACTCCTGTAGGCCATACTCGAACCATTTTTCTGGAGCCTGTCACACCTTCTGCAGGACAGCTGCTCGCAGTTCCTGATAGTCTGTGAGATGATGACCGTGCAGACGTTTCTTCAGAGTACCGAATAGGTGGTAGTCAGAAGGGGCCAAGTTAGGAGAATATGGAGGCTGTGGCTTTACCTGGTACCCCATTTCAGAGATGGCAGCAGTCGTATGAGGACAAGCGTAATCGCGTTGCAAGAGCATTTTGTCGTGACGGTCGATCACACTGCCAGCATTCGCCTATGAATATCCGCAGTGTTTACACCCTCTTTGCAAAGATACCACGTCGTCCAGCAGTGTCCTTGATGACAAAAGCCCATGTTGACCGCTCACTTAGTGACAGTAGTTGGGAAAATGTGCTGTACTGTGCGTGGATTATATTGTGCGTGGACTGTCCTACTACCTTAGGTTAGATCAACGTACTACATACTTCCAATAGTAATGATGAGTTAAATAGGACGCCATGAATGATGCGTAACAATAAAGTGTAAATCAAAACTCAGTGTGGAACACCCGTCGTAGTTGGAACAGGAAATGGTCGATTGATATTATATTTATATTGTGGTCCCGAGTGCGATTGGCTGAAAGACCTGAGTGTTGAAACAATATCGTGGAGATGCTTGGAGTTCGAGAAATTGGGTAACTCAATCGGTAGCTCTCCTGAGCCTTGGAGCTGTGAGTTCTGTGGTGCTGACTTAAGAGTATCACTAATTTCTGAGTTCGGAGAAATAGTGATCCCCTGTAATCAGTGAAGTATTTCTTCCAGGCGGAAATCTGAGAGAACTGATGTTTTTCCAGTGCTCAGCTGTTTTCCGATCTTTGTAAGCAAGAGTGCTGTTTAGATGGCGTTCGCAATGTTTGAAGAAAGACGTCTGTATCAGACCCTGAAATCATAAGCTATCTGGAGGCGGAGTTTTGAAAAATTCAACAGACTTTGAAGCCAGAATATTCCTGCACGCTTAGTTGCAGTAAAAACTTGAAGTACGATCTTCTTGTGTACCTTTTGATTATTTGACTTTGTACTATTATCGTTGAGCCGTCCGTGGCTCGTGTTCGTGCCATCTCTTATTTAACACCCTGTTTTTACCGTACTGCCGCCTCGTTATGTTAATTTTCAGTTACTGGTGTCACTGAGTTGCTGCCTTGCCTGCCCGTGAGAGGCAGCAGCAGCGCTTATCGGTATAGGCCCTGCCGTATTATCTCTGCTGGACTACTATCACTTCCTGCTCGTCGTGTGTCGTGCGACGAGTTGGAACGCTCCAGCAGTGCAGTTCGGATCGGGCAATGAAGTTAGATGGAACGCACCAGCAGTGGAATTCGGACCTCGCAGTTGGACAGTTGGGACGCGGCGGAAGTTCGGTCGGGTTGGAGCGGCAGTGAGATTCGGATAGCCATGACTCGCCCGACTGTTGCCGGCACATTTGGCTGGGGACGGTCTTGGTTGATCTTCGGTTGGTCGTCTTACCGGACGACGTGTATTTGCTAGCCGATCGCTTATGCGTTGGCTGTGTGTGCCTACTCGTGATTTGTCCTTGATTTGCTCAGTCACTGCCGTTAGCACTGTCTAGTTATTCGTGCAAGTGTTCGTGAAACTGAATGTAGTTTATGTGGTTTTGACTGACAAGTTATTTAATGGTTGTCGGCGTACCGGCTCTGAATTGGTCGGTTGGCGTGGAGTAGCGAGGAAGGACAGGATAGTCATCACTCGGCCGACGATTTGCCGACAAACACGTTTGAGTGGCAACGACTTTGCTTGGCCGTTTGGTCGGTCGTCTGATTAGACGACGTGTATTTGGCTCATCCACCGCTTGCTTATGGATTGTCTGTGATCCGTTCTGGTTGTTGCTCCAGTCTCCGCTGTTAGCTGATCTTCTTCATTGGTCTCTTGACTGTCTGTTGGCTGGGTTCCCAGCGGTTTGGAAATAGTTGTGCCGACTGCCTGTCTCTCCTAAGCGAGCGTTAGTGTTTGAATTCCAGCCCGACCCACGAACATCTGAGCATCCTTGCGTGTACCGCCTTTTGCTCTGTTGTTTGTACTTGTATGCCTTCTAGCCGATTTTTAAATTAAGGTTGTTTTGCCCTTAAGGCGTAAGATTCTTTAGGCCTTCAGCCTAATTTAAAGAACTGTTTCACGTAAGGCCTTTGGTATTTAAAAAAATTTAATGTTATGAAGTTTTAAGTGTTGGGGCTTCAACCGATTTTGAATTTAAGTTGTTTTCTCTTAAAGTGTTTGATTTTATGGGCCTTCAGCCTGACTCAAGAGCTGTTGTGAGATAAGGCTTGCCTTTTAAATTTCTGATTATGCTTGCGTTTTAAGTTATTGGCCTTCAGCCGGTTTTAAATTAAAGTGGCTTTCAGCCGGTAATTAAGTCCCAAAGATTAACGCTGTGTGTTTAAAAAAAATTTTTTTTTGCGCTGTTATAATGTTTGACCAAATAATAAAGTTGTATGTTCGAGTGTAACTGACAGCCCCTTCTTTCAGCCCCTTTGCACAAATTAAACTACCTGTCCTGTTCTGCGGGTTTAGCAGGGCGTCTCAATCGTGTTTTGTTTTGGTGGCGATTATTAGTGGAAGATTCTGGATACCAGTTGTAAGTGGTAGCTAAACAGTTAACAGTGTACATTTTCGAGTCCAGCGGTCAGATCTCGGAATCCTTCTGAAAATAGGTATGGAGCTTTAATTATTGGCTTTAGACTAGTAACAAGTTTAAACCTGTCTCATGGGTCAAAGCGAAACTGAAGACCCTTATTTGAGTGTAATTTTAATAGCTAAGCAGTGCAGAGCATTAATATGGATCCGCCACTAAAGGATACCAAGTAAATTTCCCGAGCAGTATGTCTTGTAATGTGTCTCGCACAACACTAAGAGTCTGTGGAATCAGGCTTTGGAAATGTTGGGACTTCGTGTGGTACAAAAGAAACTCTTGTAACTAGAGATCAGCGATCAGCTGCTGAACTGATGCAAAGAGCTCAATACTTCTACAGAGTGAGCTATAAGCGGCGCAAAAAGAAGAGGTAGCACTTAGGATCAGTTGGCGAAAGGAGATCCCTGACAGTTGGCAGCACTGTTGCGTTACGTAATTGGTTAACGTAGATACGTAAAGCAGACCCAGTCCTGCTCCCCTACCCCCACAGACTCCGCACAGTGCAGAATGGAGGCTCCCCCTCAGGAATCATCATCCCACTCATTCTGCTCTTGACCCACTCAATGATTCAGCTTACAGTGCTTATGGTTCAATGGCTCTAAGCACTATGGGACTTAACATCTGAAGTCATCAGTCCCCTAGACTTAGAACTACTTAAACCTAACCAACCTAAGGACATCACACACATCCATGCCCGAGCCAGGATTCGAATCTGCGACCGTAGCAGCAGTGCGGTTTCGGACTGAAGTGCCTAGAACCGCTCGGCCACAGCGGCCGGCACCGTGCTTATGCCTTGTTCACTTATCAACTTGATTCTCTCTGACACAGAGCTTTCCATTCGATGAGAGGGAGGCTACTGTTATATAGATCAGCAAAAACCGAATACTAAGCTGTCATAGATACCACACAGAAAAGGAACTGGAAACATCACGTTCAAAGGCAGCTAACAATGGATGCACGGAGTCCTCTCTATAGAATAGTAGCAGAGAAAGTATAAACACCAACTGTAGTATCTACATTATGCAAACAAAACTACAGGCTAGAGGGAATGCACTGAATACCTGCCGAAGTCGGTACTTCCAGAAGATAATAACGAAAATATGGCGATTATAAAAAAGGGGTATGAAAAAGAATCTATGCCCCCTAAACTTTTACGTTAATGACCGTTACCTAATGGATAAGAGCTGATCAGTCTTAACTGCTACGGGAGTTGTTCCCACGATATTTTGGCTGCTCAGTAATATGATACTCAATGAATAGAGATTTTGCAGTAATCCACTATCAAACACGATCTGAGACAGTCACTGCCTTCGTCATAAACATCTATTCACGTCTAATTTCATCTCATGTCCATCACATCGATATATCATCACACGCTGTTAGTGTAATCTGCACACGTTATCCTTACTGCAATCCACTGGCCAGCACGGTATAGGAGAACGCGCAATATTGACACTCTGTACTTATAATTCCTTTCTGGTAAAACACTTTCTCACTTGCTTTTATACTTCTTATAGTTTGCAAAGGGTCAATGGACGGCGATGGAGACACAGCCAGCATTATATGTCTCCTCCCGCTACGCCATTCCAACAACCACTTGCACACTGCCTCGACAGCATCTGACTAGTAGCTCGCTGGGCGCTGGGCGCTTGGCGCTTCACAATTAATGCTTTACCTATCCTCGACCTTTGCGAGCAAAACGTGGCTAGCTCCAACCGACTGTGGATCTTTTACAAGCTATTATCACTCACTTAAAGAATGGAATAGCTTACGGTCCAAACTATATTCAGAAGTAAACGCTGAAAGCAGACAAGACTGAAATTGTTCCATTTTTCACACGCCCATTGAATGAATTACTGAGACAGAGAACAATTTCTATAGTTGCGAAGTTCGCATAAAATGTAGTAATTCAGGAGAGCATGGACAGGGATTCAGTGATTACTAAGAGTTACAGACCAATCTATCTTCTCAGCAAATGGCGTAGGAAGGGCTGGCTGCACTTCGAAAACAGCTGAAGACGCTTTTGGCCGCCGTCAGGCGATCTTCAGGCTGCTGCCTCGGGGTGTAAAGGTGGCGGAGACTCTGGCACGTAGCATGGGACACCTCAAGTGTTGCTTGTTTCGCCCATGGGCTCTGCTGCTGATGCACCTTGCAGTGTATCCGATGCCGAGGACCTTCCCCCACAGAGGGTGATTGGCGACTTGTAGTGTGTTCATGACGCTCGAGGCGGAGAGTCTATGTGGAAGTTGGCCGTCGAATCCCGTCCATTCACCGTGTGAGTGGATAGATGGCCGTTCCTTCAGCATGGCTCGAGGACACGTGGAGAGGTTTACCAGTTATCGGAGGCTCCAGTGTTAGGCGCGTACTGGGCTAGAAATGAGTCAGATCTGCACTCGATACGCCTGCCTGGGGCCTCATCCGCGATGTGGAGGAGGCCTGTCTGTGGTTACCTAGGGTGCAGGGCGCAGTTCTCTGCAAGTTGTGGCTCACGTCGCCACGATTGATGCCTGTCGCTTGGATCAAATGGTTCAAATGGCTCTGAGCACTATGGGACTTAACATCTGTGGTCACCAGTCCCCTAGAACTTAGAACTACTTAAACCTAACTAACCTAAGGACATCACACACATCCATGCCCGAGGCAGGATTCGAACCTGCGACCGTAGCAGCCGCGCTGCTCCGGACTGAGCGCCTAGAGCCGCTAGACCACCGCGGCCGGCTGACGCTTGGGACCTGAAGTCATTCTTAGTTTGTATGTGTGGCTCGTCGAAGTGATGGGAACTGTTGGCCTCGTTCGCAGGTTGCAAACAGTGCTGACAATTTGCAGCATCAAAGCGGAAATGATTGGGAGTCTTTTGGTCTGGAGCCGAATTGAGTTTCTCAACCAAAGGCTTTGTTGGCTTTGTGATGATACTTGTGGAGGGATTTATTAAGGCTAAGTGTAGTCTGAGGTCTTCTTATGAACGCTCGCCGGTCGATATGCAGAGTGCGCTCAAAATAAGCCCACTTGAAATGCTAAAATGTTAACAGGAAATTTTCGAAGTACTCGAAACATAGTTCCTGAGTTTAATGCCCTTCTGGAAATATGTCATGCTCAAATTACTCTCGGAAATGAGAGCTGGCTGGAACCGGAAGGAGAAAGCTCTAAAATATTTATAGAGGCGTGGAACGTATATCTAAAAGTGTTGAGTTCCGTAACTCACTTGTCACTGTAAGAGCCATCTAGCGGCGGTTTGAAAACTGGGCAGGTCAGACCCGTATAATCTACTACGTTTCAGGAAACATTGTAACTGTGTGTGCGGAAGTGGACTTCCCACCTCCCTTGTGCGTGCATATAAGCTGGCCGGCTGCTGTAAGTGGCCAGCTGATGTCTCGGAGACTGCAGACGTGTCTCGTTCAACCAAGGGCCGCAACTCGCGGGCACCCCGTGCACTTGTTAGATTTTGCTGAGTAGCACCTGTAAAGTAATACGGAATGAAGTGTTTATATATCAAAACGGTTTCTTCCTCTAATTATTGTAAGCGGAAACAAGGGGAGGACAGTGAGTCCTCTCGCACTACACGCTCAAAACTTAAACGTTTCAACGCAGGAGCAAAGGCCTGCAAGTGAACTGCGTAGAAAAAGACAATTTAGACACAATGGGAGGAGGAGAAGTGTCGGCAAAGAAATCGCGTATATCAACGTCTAAATCGAGTCTAACTGTGAAGTTATCTGGATGGGACTAACAGGCCTAGGTGAACTTAAGTTAGTTAGGGATGCTTTTACCGGTCACCTGGTCCCAACGTGACAGTTTTAGAATCATTAGCAGAAAGTCTACGCTCAACAGCGTGGAAATATCCAGATCATACAATTTTAGTTGGAGATGACTTGAACCTACCGAGTACAGACTATGGACTGATTACAGGTGGTGCAGATAGACAGTGTTGTGAAGCTGTTTTCAACACGTTTTCCAAAAACTGTCCTGAGCAGCTGGTTCGAAATATCTTAGGCCGTGTAGCTACAAACAGGTGTAGCCTTGTCGACAGTGTCAGCAGAGAAGCAGGGTTTAGAGATCATAATGTCATCATAACGAGGATGGTTACTAAAATTAATAAATTCATCAAGGTCAGGAGCGTATTTGTGCTATAAAGAGCAGGTAATCAGTTGTTATCATGTCATGTAGACAATGAAAGGACATAATTTAGTTCCAATATGATGAACGTAGAGGAATTAAGGGCACAATTTAAACTTTTTGCGAATCGTGCTCTGAGGAAATATGTGATGAGTAAGTGGTTAAAGGACGGAGAAGATCCACCGTAGTTTAATAACGAAATTCGGAAACAGCTGAAGAAGCAGAAACTGTTGGATTCTAGGCTCAAAGAAGAACTCGCATATGACGGAAGGCAAAAGCCAGCAGAAATCCGTGCACCTGTAAAAAGATCGACGCTGAAGGCATACAACTACTTCAACCATCATAATGAGCCTTCCCCGCGCCGGTTTTCTGTCGCACACATCAAATGCACGTATCTATGGCTGCGACCCTGTCTTTGGCCGTTTGCTAGGAATGAGACCACGCTGTCTCGTGTGGTGTTGGGCTGGCGGACGGTTGCCCTTCGATTTAAGGTTGTGTGCTGACTGGCTTAAGGAGGCAGCTTTCTTTTATTTTTATTTTTTTTATTCGCCTTCAGGACGTGCTCGTACGGTGATCTCAACAGCGGATGTAATTCCTAACGATAATAACATAAGATCAGTACAATACCCAACCTCCTGACGTGCCCGTACGGTGATCTCAAGAGTGGATGTCATTTCTAACGATGATAACACAAGGACAGTACAACAAGCAACCCTGGGCGAAGAAAATCTCAGACCTGATCCGGAATCGAACCCGATCCTTTAGTTACCAATCCGCCGTGCTGACCGTACAGCTACCGAGGCGGACGGCGGACTTGGGAGGCAGTTGAACTGAATGACTGGAGGCGATCGGTGCTGTTTGTGAGAATCGCTGGCCGCGGCGTGTTCTCCCTGGCGGTGCACAGCTGAGTAAGGACGAAGTGCTGGTCTGGCCTCGTGTTCGTTGCTGTCTGTCAGTGATCTGAATTTGACCTGCCTAGCATCTTACACCATTGCGGCGCTAGCCGCAGCACAGAATTATCTTATTTTTTTAAAGCGGTGCAAATGTTAATCGTAAGCGTCGGTTTTGGCTTTATGTGGAAGTTTCTGCTGCCTGTTTCTCAAAGCTTCTTGCTTTCCAGTTTCTTCGGTTGCGTGCGCCTTGTGCCATCTGGCCATAGTGTATGGGCGCTTAAGTTGTGAAATTTCTTTCTGCTGTGCTTGTTGGACCCACGAATTGTGAGTCATTGCGTGGCTCTGCAAAGAATTTAAACATCAGGTTAAGCGTACTGAGCGATCATCTGTCATGATTTATATAGCTTCAGATGTTTTTAATGCATATTTGTGTGGCATGTTCAACGGTAGCAGCTTGTATTTAATTTTTTTGTTTTAATATCCTGTAAAGTGCACCATGCCCGCTGTTGTTATACCGTATGATAGCTGTTCGGCAAGTAGCAAGTATCCTTATTCCTTTTAGTGTTTTGTTCTGTTGTTTGATGTCCATTAGCAGTACCTTAGCGTACGGTTGCTATTTCCAATTTCAGGGGTGAAACCAAGCTGGTATTTGTGCTATTCGCGTGTCGGACGTGGTTAGGTTGTAATGTCCGTTAGTACACTGAAGAGCCAAAGAAACTGGTACACCTGCCTAATAATGTGTAGGGCCCCCGCGAGCATGCAGAAGGAATTCAATACGACATTGCGTGCACTCGACTAATGTCTGAAGTGATGCTGGAGGGAAATGACACCATGAATCCAGACTCGTCCGACCAGGCAACATGTTTCCAGTCATCAGCAGTCCATTGTCGGTATTGACGGGCCCAGACGAGGTGTAAAGCTTTGTGTCACGCAGTCATCAATGGTACAAGAGTGGGCCTTCGGCTCCGAAAGCCCATATCGATGACGTTTCGTTGAATAGTTTGCACGCTGGCACTTGTTGATGGCCCAGCATTGAAATCTGCATCAATTTACATTTACATTTTTACATTTATACTCCGCAAGCCACCCAACGGTGTGTGGCGGAGGGCACTTTACGTGCCACTGTCATTACCTCCCTTTTCTGTTCCAGTCGCGTATGGTTCGCGGGAAGAACGACTGCCGAAAAGCCTCCGTGCGCGCTCGAATCTCTCTAATTTTACATTCGTGATCTCCTCGGGAGGTATAAGTAGGGGGAAGCAATATATTCGATACCTCATCCAGAAACGCACCCTCTCGAAACCTGGACAGCAAGCTACAACGCGATGCAGAACGCCTGTCTTGCAGAGTCTGCCACTTGAGTTTTCTCAACATCTCCGTAACGCTATCACGCGTACCAAATAACCCTGTGACGAAACTCGCCGCTCTTCTTTGGATCTTCTCTATCTCCTCCGTCAACCCGATCTGGTACGGATGACCAATACTCAAGTATAGGTCGAACGAGTATTTTGTAAGCCACCTCCTTTGTTGATGGACTACATTTTCTAAGGACTCTCCCAATGAATCTCAACCTGGTACCCGCCTTACCAACAATTAATTTATATGATCATTCCACTTCAAATCGTTCCGCCCGCATACTCCCAGATATTTTACAGAAGTAACTGCCACCAGTCTTTGTTCCACTATCATATAATCATAACAGTAAAGGATCCTTCTTTCTATATATTCGAAATACATTACATTTGTCTATGTTAAGGGTCAGTTGCCACTCCCTGCACCAAATGCCTATCCGCTGCAGATCTTCCTGCATTTCGCTAAAATTTTCTAATGCTGCAACTTCTCTGTATACTACAGCATCATCCGCGAAAAGCCGCATGGAACTTCCGACACTATCTACTAGGTCATTTATATATATTGTGAAAAGCAATGGTCCCATAACACTCCCCTGTGGCACGCCAAAGGTTACTTTAACGTCTGTAGACGTCTCTCCATTGAGAACAACATGCTGTGTTGTGTTTGCTAAAAACTCTTCAATTCAGCCACACAGCTGGTCTGATATTCCGTAGGCTCTTACTTTATCAGGCGACAGTTCTTGCAGGCTTCTTTTTCCGGCCGCAGCGCAGCTTTGGCTTTTTACCGGATTCCTGATATTGATGGTCGTACGGGAAAAACCACACTCCATCTCTACCTCGGAGATGCTGTGGCCCACCGCTCGTGCGCCGACTAAAACACCACGTTCAAACTCACTTAACTTTCCGAATCTCTGTCGTCAAACACCTTCATCTCGCCATACTTCCTCATCATTTTCTATTCCTCTTCCCTCTATCGCATCTCCAACAGCACTTTCCCTGGTCTTCCCATTCTTCTCCTTCCAGGAGGTTGACAAGAAAGTACTATCTTGGGTCATCTGTTTTCATGCATTCTTTCGACGTGCGCAAACCCTCCTAGTTGCATTTTTTTCTGTTCTAACAATAATACCAAAATGAGTCTGTGTCCTTTCTCTTATTTTCTCATTTCTTACGTGATCAAGTCTGGAAACTCTACACATTCTTCTCAAGTGGTCCAAATCTAAGTCACTGTCTTTTTATTTCTTTGTATGAGTTCCCAGGACTGACTCTCATAGCTTGTTATTGGTTCCACGATGAATTTGTATAAATGCACTTTTATCTTTAAACTCATGTTTGAGGACCAAAGTACAGAATTTAGTATTTGGATAGCCGCTCTTCCCTGCCTCATCTGTTGTTGGATATCCCTGTCACATCTTCCATCTTTAGGGTAGTTATTGAAACCCTCATTTCTCTACCATTTCCCGGATTCTCATTTGAAGAAGACTGACTCTTTCTAGAGCTACCTTCATTTTACTTTCATCCTATTTATATCGCGATACCTCTGCATTTGTTTCTTAAAGAAAACATACAAATTTAATGTTTTTGGTATCCGTCAACTTGAAATAGATTACTTCTATACGACACTAATTTACCACAGTGGTAGTTTAACACTCGCAGCGTTATTATCTGTGCTGGACATTGTCGGACCCTACAATACTGGTAATAGTATAAGTAGTATCCGACCTTCTTCTAGGTGTTTAATTTGACCTCCTATCATACATGTACATGTGTACATGTAGATAGGACATACTGTGATAAATTATACTGTACGAATATGCTCTGTAATTCTTTTACTTTTATCCGAATGTATGACACGACAACTTTTCCACCAATAATTTTCCCCTAATAATGTACATGACCACAGGTTCAAATGGTTCAAATGGCTCTAAGCACTATGGGACTTAACATCTGAGGTTATCAGTCCCCTAGACTTAGAACTACTTAAACCTAACTAACCTAAGGACATCACACACATCCATGCCCGAGGCAGGATTCGAACCTGCGACCATAGCAGCAGCGCGGTTACGGACTGAAGCGCCTAGAACCGCTCGACCACAGCGGCCGACGTGACTACAGGAAATACAGGGTGTTTAAAAAGGAATATACGGGTTTTAAGACTTTGTACCGTTTATTACATTCAACTTACAGTTATAAACAATACATAAAATGAAAAATCAAATGGCTCTGAGCACTATGGGACTTAACATCTGTGCTCATCAGTCCCCTAGAACTTAGAACTACTTAAACCTAACTAACCTAAGGACATCACACACATCCATGCCCGAGGCAGGATTCGAACCTGCGACCGTAGCGGTCACGCTGTTCCAGACTGAAGCGCCTAGAGCCGCACGGCCACACCGGCCGGCATAAAACGAAAGGTCAACTTAAACAGTTTTTCTTACAAGCGTTCAACGTGAGAACCGTTCTTCGGACTTGGAGTCGATACGCGAATTCTTACTGAGCTTTCATCAGTGTGACTCGAGTAATTGTTGCAAAAATTCTATAGCTAAAGTCAGACAGATCAGCTGGTAATGGAGGCACTTACAAAATATCCTTTATGAATCACCAAAGGTTAAAATTCGCATGGCGTCAGATCGTGTGTGAAGATCGAGGTCATGCAAAACAAGGCTTGTCATCTGGTCTCTTACGACCAATCCAGTGGACGGGTACAACGTCGTTTAACCAGTCGCTACTGAATTTTGCAAGCGAGACAAGTTCTGTGGTTCAGCTTCTTCCAATAGAGCAAAGTACCATAGTTCTAGCGCTTCAAGGTAAGAAACACCAGTTACGGTTAATTCACCGAAGAATAGAGGCTCATAAACTTGCCGCTGGGATATGGCACAAACATCATTTATTTTGGGGGAGTTTCGTTGCAACTGTAACATCTCGTGGGGATTAGCTGACCCCCAAATGAGCACGTTATGTGTGTTCTCTTCTCCATTTAGATAAAATTTCGATTCATCACTGAAGAGGACACGATCTAGGAATTCTCAATCGCGATGTAGCAACATTTCGTTTGCGAAGTTGGTACGTGGACAATAGTCTGAACGCTTCAGAGCTTGTAACAACATCAGACGAGAATGACGTAGTTGTAAACGTCCCCTTAAAAATAACTACACAAACGTCGCTGGAATTGTTAGTTCACGACTAGCCTTCCGAACTGATTTCTTGGGGCTACGCATGAAAGACTCTCACTCGTATTCATTTTGAAACACCCTGCAGTACGCTCTGCTTCTTTCCTTTGCCACATGTATTAGATGAGTGTTCACGAACAGTTGCCACTTTTCAGGAAGAAGACTACCCATTTCTGTAGTAGTGATGAGTGCTGCTGGCCCTCCAGGCGGATACCGGATAGGTTAAACTGCGCTTCCCTACATCTACCAGAGTCATGTTTTAGCACAACTCTGTCTCGCCAGACTGGGACGTATCTGGAAAACAAATGTAGTACGTTGTTTTTCCGGAGCTGTTTCGTTTAGGGTACTACGCTAGCACTGCTTCGCGACGTGTGAGCGGACAAATTATCGGCGAGGGCGAATTATCAGCGACCGCAGCAGCAAACTGTGCGAACCGCATTTCGCGGACTCGAGCGAACATTTATTAGGGCCAATAAAACGCTTGTCGCCGGTCGCTGGTGGCCGGTCGCACTCAATTATGCCGGCAACTGGCCACCGGGGAGCGGTGGGCGGGCTCAGCTGCGAGCGCAGTCCAGCGCAGCTCACGCCGCCACCTCGCACCTTGTTTATCGCCGCGCTCGCGCACCGCAGTAAATATTCTCATCAGCTGACGCGCACCCACTCCTACTAAATGGCGAACGTGCTCTCCCTGGAAATTACTTTAAATATGGAGCCGCAATCTGCATTCTAGGTAGAAATTTGGGAACGAGTAGTTCGAAACATCTCCGTCTTTATAAACAGGGCATTAACACTGCTCTCAGATAGCTACGCACCATAATGAGAAATCACCAGTTGTGGAATCTCGTACGGACTGATTCCTTTGATGCACATTGTGTTCGAAACACTTGCTAAGGTTGAATACCAGTTCTTTTTTTCCTTTCTCAGAAATAAGAAGAACCAAGAAACCTCTCCTCCATTTGCGAATTAATTCGTGCATCATCAGAATCAGCATCTACGTCCATCCTAAGCAAACCACTGTTTAGTGCACAGTAGAGACTACTTCACATGCCCAAGGAACCAGTTACTAGGGCTTCTTCCCATTCCATTCACACTTGCAAATCAGGAGGGAAGATTGTTTAGCCCTGGATTACTAAACTCAGGTAAATTTACGACTGCAAGGTCCCCGCCACTCTGGAAGTATGAGCGACGCACCTGATGGTAAATATTGTTGCTAACAATGACTCAGTTGAATAAAAAGTTCGCGAGTTTTCAGCTGCATCAAGTGATTCAAAATACACGAGCTTTCGGCCAAGCTCTCCATGCCCATTGTTAGGTCGTATGACTGCCATTGGGCTGCTGGTACGCCCCTTCAATACACTGCTGTCGGTTGTGACGTCACTGGTGCTTGCGGCGTCGCTATATGTGGGCACACGTTGTTCGGCGTTCGCTGTCATTGTGTACCCCATATGTGGCGATGCTGCAAGCACAGTGGCGTAACAGCCGGCAGGTAGTGTACGTAAGGGGTGTACAAGCAGCCCGCTGGCAGTCGTATCACTTTGCAATGGCCAGGGAGAGCTTGGCCGAAAACTCGCGTAGCTTTAATCACTTGACGTGGCTGGAAATTCGGCAACTGTTTATTCAATGTTACCGCCGAGAGACTCTGCATTCTTACAATTGATGCATTATTTATGACCTAATTCCAATAGTTTACTGACACACTGGCGCTCTTGTCGTAAGTATTGCCAAAGTTTAGTAACGGTGTGCCTGTTTTCTAATAGTAGACTTTATATTATTGGGGCTACTAAGGTGAAACATCAAATAGTTACAGTTACAAGAGTGGTAGTTTATAACACATTGGCCCTCTTTAGAGCATATCTCGTCCTCTGCTACTGAAATTAGCACAATGTGGATGGTGCTGAATTTGATTTTGACGCTGACATACCGGTTGGTTTACTTGAAGAACTTCACCTGAGAAGCAGCAGCAGAACGTAAAACACCTTCAGGGAACAAAAGTACGCTAATTTTGTAATTCGACAAGACGAAGATTGATGACGACCTTTTGTAACCATTGCTGAAGCTCAACACGCAGCTAAGTTTTGCTTAGATATATTTTTTAAAACTTAATATACTTAGTCTAAAATACCTCTTGATTTACAATAATTGTAACTATTGCATAACATAACTTATGAATTCTCTCGTAATAACCTTTTGAGCAGTAAAATTGTTGTTGTAGAATATAACACAGCACTTTTATACTTATTTTGTATGTAACATACAATTGGACATTAATATTTATAATTAACCAACGCTTAACTTATAACCTATCACTTACTTTCAATAGAATTTCTAGTAGTAAAATACACGATGGTTTAGCAGCAGTGTAATTGTTTCCCACTTTACTGCTCTAAGTTTAAACGCCTCTGCGAGCTGTAATAAAGGTAAACTTGTCCTCACGATCATTACGGGAGCGGTATGTAACAGGTTGTAATATATTATTAAATTCATCATTTAAAACATATTCTTGAAACTTTGTAAATAGGCTTTCTCAGGATATTTTACACCTGCCTTAAAGCATTTGCCTGTTCTGTTCTTCCAGCATCTCCGTGACTCTCTCCCATGTGGCAAAAAAAACTTTGACCATTCGTGCTGTCCCACCCTATATACTTTCCATATTCCCCATGTCCTATTTTGTACAGGCGTAACACACTTGTGCAATATTGTAGGATGATTCGCACGAGTGATTTGTAGGCAGTCTCCTTTGAAGACTGTATTTCTACTGAAACGATATGTGCTATCTGCTTCACCTACGACAGAGCCTGTGTCTTCTTTTCTTTTCGTATCCCTACAACTTATTACACTCACGTTTTTATATGAGTTAACCAATTGTAATTGTGACTCATTTATATTTTAGACATAAGATACCCATTTTTTCGTTACATTTCTTAACAATTAAAGCAAGTTGCGTATCTTTGCACGAATTTTTAATCTTATCAAGATTACTGTTTGTGCAGATTTTTCTATACACTAGTTCACTGTAGATAACTGTGTCATCTGCAAAAATTTTTATGTTACTATTAATATTGTCTGTAAAGGTCACGAATATACGACATGAACAATAACGCTCCAAAACACTTTAAAAATGCTATGATGAAGGGCTTAGACAAGACGAAACCGGTCACAAAACGAAGTGTGCACTTCTTACATGCTACCTAGCCTGTTTTATTGAATTAATTTTAATACCGATTGTCTTCCATCCAACATAACATGCTGCGTCCTCTCTACCAAGGAATCCCCTATCCAGTCACAGTTTCACTTTATACGCCATACGATAGCAGTTTTGACAACAGGCCAAAGTGTGGTACTGAGTTACATGCTATACGGAAACCAAGAAATACTGCATATACCTGTTTGCCTTCATCCATGGCTTTGAGTATTTCGCACGAGAATACATGCTAGTTGGCTTCGAATGATCGACGCTTTCGGAATACGTGGTGTTTGGCATAAACATCAATGTCGTTTGGTATTGTTGGCTGGGATATCACACGAGATGGATTCAGCCACCAGTCGGGAAGGGTATTCTTCGTCCGAGCGCAATAGCCTCTTTCTGTGCGGGTATGCGGATGTTTTGCAATACGTACCTTTTTCGAGTGTAGGTGAGTATCAGGTTCATGTTGCGTGATACTGATGAGAGAAGGGACAGGGTGAAACCTGGTTCCGGTACATACTCTACTTCTCTCGAATAGCACCAAGTTGATCGCCAAGCTTAACGTCCTCATCCGACGGACTGATCGACACCAACAATGTCGCAAGCCCTCACTGCATGACACAGGAACTTTGGGCCACCACCTCCCCTCCCTTTGCTGGACAAATCCTTTCAGAGAAAATTACCGTCGACTAGAATTCGAACCAGCTTACCTCAGAGTCACGTGCTACCGTACAGGCATGGATTAGCGAACTCGGCTATGGGGAGGAAGTAATCTGGTATAATGGAGGAAGTCATTCTGTCCGAGACACATCTTCATGTTTGAGGTCAGAATATGCTCTAGGGCGTACAATATATGGGTCAAATGGCTCTAAGCACTATGGGACTTACGATGTGATGTCTTCAGTCCCCTAGACTTAGAACTGCTTAAACCTAACTAACCTAAGGACATCATACACATCCATGTCCAAGGCAGGATTCGATCCTGCGACTGTAGCAGCAGCGCAGTTCCGGACTGGATCGCCTAGAACCGCTCGACCACAGCGGCCAGCAATTAACCCCTCTCCGCTGCTAAACCCTCCCCTCCACCCCCCTTCTTCTCCCCCTCCCCTCCTCTACCTGGAAATTGGCGGCTCTGTGGTGGAGAGGAAGAATCTCATGACAGGAAATTCAACAGTATATTGTTTATTTATAAAAAATTCAGTTTTCGACGGCTGGATTTCTCTTGCTCATCATTCTCTGCTTTTGGGAAGATGCAGGTCTTGTAAGCACTAATTAAATCGATCGCCTTTCTTTTTATTCCAATTGTGCAAGGCATACCATCATTAAACATCTATCACACATAAGTATACAGTTAAAAATCTTTCGATCGCAAAGCATGCGCTGTCCACTGGACTGAACAGAACGCCACAGCCATACTACCAGGAGTCGGATGAACCGGCGGCCCCTGCAAAGCGACGAAGCAGCCATCAGCTGCTGAGCCAAGTGCAGGTGTCCTTTCGGGTCCCACAACTGATAGACTGCGTGTGACTCTAATCCTCAAATGGAAGCATGAGGTGGTGGTGTCCCTTTCATACTTGATACCTGAGAAATTCCTGTCGAAACACATGTTAAAATACCTAGCCACTGTGGCTGGTGTGCTGATGCATTGCCTTTGTACATGTGGGTCCAGCACTGGTCTAATTGCCAAGCGACATATTTGCCTAGCGACGCATTCTTGCAGGTGCAGCTAAGAGATTGTCAGTGTTATACTGACATCTCATGTCTATGTAAATAAAACAGCCAACTCTCCCTCTGCACATTCTATAGAAATCTTCTGCAATGCTTTCAGAAACTGTTTTTGAAAATATCCCGGAATAACACAGGATGCATTCTTCCTAGCAATCCTCACAGGACAGCCCATCCATTAAATATCAACCCTTCCCAGAAATCGTGAAGTGCTGCAGAAATAATTAATGGTCGCTTTTGTTATTGGAGCTTTCGTGATGTCTCAGCTTGTCTGCATAGAAAATCTTGTCCTAAGAGGACCTGTTTACGAAAATATCCCAGAATAACACCGAATGCATTCCTCCTGATGGTCCTAAAGAGGCACCCCATCCATCATGTGTTACTCTTCTCGGAATGTCCTGCTTGCAACATATGTCTTAGAAATGGTAAACGTTTGCTCGTGTTCTCACTGCTAAAAGCCTTCACCATGTCTGTGCATGCTTGTCAAAACACCGTTAATCATAAAAGCATTCTTGCTGTTGGGAAAGAGAGCTCCATCTGAGCACAGACGGGAAAATAAAAACAATTACAGAAACAGAGTTGGAAGCACAATCCTACAGAAGAGAAAAATGGATGGAATTTTCGTGTCCCATAGCTGCTGGTCTGGAGCTGTCCTACATACAGGTACTGCAGTCCGAAGCAAATGTGCATCTCTCAGGGTCCATTCACGTCTATC
Source organism: Schistocerca americana (assembly GCF_021461395.2). Classification (NCBI taxonomy): domain Eukaryota; kingdom Metazoa; phylum Arthropoda; class Insecta; order Orthoptera; family Acrididae; genus Schistocerca; species Schistocerca americana. The sequence continues at coordinate 417,465,801 of NC_060120.1, forward strand.
ACCCCAACATTCTCTCTACCATATACCACCCAACAGAGAATAAAAAACTACAAACTATAAAAAACGATGTTTACTTTATCTGATAGAGAACTCGATATATTGATCGAAAACAGATACTGTCTACTTGCTGATATCGAAAATACGTGGAAATATACAGGTACTGATTCATTGGAGCAGGTGACCAGTGATCAAAGTCGCTTGCACAGACCAGTGTAAAGTTTCATAGCCCATACTGTAGGAGGACCATATCCCACAGACTATCATTCGCAAGAGAGGGTCCCTATTTTGTTGTTTGCTATATTGTTTTGTTTCTGTTGTAACACATTCGTGCACTGCTATACATTTTGTTTGTTCTGTCACGAATTCGAAGCGTGTTCAGGTTCTAAACTGAAATTAACGCATGCTGATCCATTGCTTCTCACAGAAAACTAAACGTCGCACAGTGTAAATCACGTTGTTGCTGCTGCTACCACAACACACACAAACTGGATATTTTAAATAAAAGATAGTCTCAGCATATGGAAACTGGAAGAATTTTGTGGTGTTACGGAACGTTTCCAAATGCTGTCTGAAGGTGGTTGACGGCCTCTACATTTAAACTCATCTTTCACAGTGACGGAATATCTGATTTCTCAGTGTTCCATTTCGATTGATTCCTTATATTGCAGTCATGCACGCGATAACTGTTCGGTGCTAGCCATCCCTGGAAGGTGTTGCCCCTCGACCATGACTCTTTATCCATCTCAAACAAACAATCTGTCAGTCATTACATGGTAATCAATAGCATGCTGGTGAACGGGTGGGATGGAAAAGACACCATCGATATACCGTAATCATAAATGATAGTGCGAAAAATTTTAGCAATTTAACCGTAATTTCAACACCAACGAATGACGTGGCAGCATGCTTCCTAGTTTCAGTATCATCGCTAAACCACCCCTCCTCTAGTGAGTACTATCGCGAATGTAGATAGATGACTGTGCAGGATGTCCATTCATTGTAAATTCTCAAATGTATACATCAAAGTATACCAGATAGCGATCTACATATTTCTGGCACTTCGAGCATAGTGCATAATTTACGATCTTTCTCTATGCAGATGGGGAGTCACGAGGCGTTCTCCCATTCTTAGGATAAAGTTAGAGACTGAAAGACCGCCTCACACTGTCTTTGAGCAACCCGCCCTGCAGCACTGTCACCGATTTAATCTGCAGCGGACCAGAAGTAGACCACTACATTCCATGTCTTGTGAAAGAATGGAGCGTGCTGTGTCTTTAACTGCTGTTCTGCACCCATCCAGGAGCACAAGATTTCTTCAGACGCGCACACGTCGAAGAGGTTAGCACCTCTCATCGATGTATAGTAGTGGATATGAAATTTTGTGATCGCGAGGCTTATAAAGTGTGTGTGTGCAAAGAAACTGGATATGTCCTGTTGTAAGGGAAGGTATGGATTTGACGTGGAATACTGCGATAGCACCAAAGGGAATGAAAGATTTTTTTTTTACTTTGAAAATTATGTCCAGTCACAAGAATGGTAGAGACATTTCTCTTTTCAGAGCGACAGTGGTCAAGGGGGGGTGTTATACTTCGCTCATTGTTGGATGTCGTCCGATTGATGCTGAAATCGTAGTATTTAACGGTAAGTACAGTGCTCAAACATATACGTGGGTGAGTCAAGAGAAAACCTTAAATATGTGATATGAAATCAAAATTTCGCGCCGTTATCCTGTAAGTTGGTAAGCGTGCTACAAACAGCGTGCAGAATGACCTGTAGGTGGCAGCTCGTGCAGATGCACACATGCCGTCGCAGTATCAGTATAAAGATGGCCGCCCCACGTGCGATTTGCACCAGGGAGGAACAGCGTTCTGTTATTCGCTTTTTGCGTAGTGAAGGTGTGAAACCTATTCAGATTCATCGACGAATGAATGTTCAGTACGATTATGCATGTTTGTCACAGCAGCAAGTCTACGAATGGAGTAGGAAGTTCGCAAATGGTGTGACTTCAGTGGAAGATGCTCCTCGTCCAGGTCAGGCACAACGAGTTGTGTCACCACAGAACATTGCAGCAGTTGAAGCCATAGTGAAGGAAAACCGCTGAGTGACACTGAATGACATTACAGCATGTTTACAGATGAGTCACGGGTTAGCACACTACATTGTGCATGATGTGCTCCAGTTTCACAAAGTGTCTGCAAGATGGGTGCCACGGCAGCTGACTCCTGAAATGAGAAAACGACGTGTTGACACTTGTGAAGAAGTTCTTCGGTGTCTTGAACGAGAATGTGATGGCTTCCTTGCAAGAATCGTTACTGGGGACGAAACCTGGGTTCACTTCTACCAACCGGAAACGAAGAGAGCGAGCAAGAAATGGCGCCATTCCTCATCAACAAAACCAAAGAAGTTTCGAACAGAACCATCAGCTGGGAAGGTTATGCTGACTCTCTTTTGGACGAAATAGGCTTCATGTTGGAGCATTACATGCCTAGAGAGACCACTGTCACCATTGCATCACGCACAGATCTCCTAAAAAATCATCTGCGGCCAGCAATCAAATCAAAGCGACGTGGATTTCTGTTAGCAGGTGTCCTTTTGCAACATGGCAATACAAGGCCCCACACTGCCCGTACAACAGTTGCAACAATCACAGACCTGCATTTTGAGTGTCTTCCTCATCCATCATACTCACCAGACTTTGCCCCAAGTGATTTCCATATGTTTGAACCACTCAAAGGCGCAATGGGAGGAAAGAAGTTCCATTCTGATGAAGAGGTACGCCACGCGATGGTTTCACAGACTAGCAAAAGAATTTTTTTCTAAAGGAATTTATGAACTTTGTAAGCGCTGGAGGACTTACATTGAGCATGGGGGAGATTACGTTGAAAATGGATACAGCTTTGTACTACTTCTGCACAATAAATAATATTTTAAAAAAATAGTTAAGGTTCTCATTTGTCTCAACCTCGTATTTGTGTTTGTGGTATATGTACGAGTGCCTGGTGGTCGACAGTTATTTGCAGGATGCAGAAGTGGTGATTTTGTGTGGCGCAGGATACGATTTGTGTGTTTACTACATCGATATGGTATGTGGTGATATAGCTGGGCTGGAGATCAGCTTCACGCTCAAATATTCAAGCTTTCCTCGATAGTAGCAGAGCAATGCAATTGAGGAAGTATCTTTCTGCATTTCATGATCTGAAGACCACTTTTATAAGGTTTAACTGTCAGAGCAATATGCCAGTCTGTGCAAAATAGTTTTGCCATGGAAAGTCTCATCTGCAGAAAATTGCGGACAGTGCTCACACACCATCAGCATTGGTTTGGTGGCTTTCACACCGAAAAATTCAAGCTTTGCTCAACAATAGCAGAGCAGTGTAATTGAGGAAGCGTCTTTCCATATTTGACAACCTGTAGACCTCTTTTGGAGGGTTTAACTGTCAGTGCAATATGGTGATCTGTACAAAACAGTTTTACCACTGAAAGTCTTGTCTGCAGAAAAAAAATGGCGGACAGTGCTTCCACACCGGCAGCTGCACGGGTTTAACAGGTAAATTAAGTAAAAGCCAATCAGAATGCTCCATTAATTCACAAGACATCCTTTGTGCTGGGACATAGGAGCCTCTACAGACTGGTTTGAACAAGATGGGGGCAAGGTATCTGCAGAAAGTTCCGAGAGTAACGTGATGTCTTCTTTGTAGAAGTGTCCAAAGACAAGTTGAAGCAGACCAACCATCTCTGGTGGGATGCTGTCCCTCATCCGCCATTGTGGTGTCAGGACATCTTCAGACCAGCAACTGTAGGACACCACATATACCAGTCATTTTTCTTTTCTGTAGGACAGTGTTTAGAATTCTGTTTATGTAATTATTCCGGTTTTCCCGTCTGTGCCTATATGAAGCTCTCTTTCCAAACACAAGACTGCTTTTATGACTAATGGTGTTTTCGTAAGCATGTACAGACGTGATGAAGGCTTTTAGCAGTGAGAACACGAGCAAACGTTCTCCATTTCTGAGACATATGTTGCAAGCAGGTGCCTCGTTAGGACCATCAGGAAGAATGCATTCGGTGTTATTCTGGAATATTTTCGGAAACTGGTCCAGAGGGAGACTTGGCTGTTATTTACATATAACTGAGACATCAGTATAACACTGACAGTCTTTTAGCTGCACCTGTGAGTGTGTGTTAAACATCTCGCACGGCAATCAGGCTGGTGCTTTGTCTGCAGGTACAAAGGTGATACGTCAGTACAATAGCCGTTATGGTTTGGCAAACTAGTGTTTCGACAGGAATTTCTCAGGCATTAAGTATGAAAGGAACACCACCGCCTTATGTTTCTTTGAGGATTAGTGTCACATCTTACCTGTTAGTCACGGGACCCTAATGGACATTTGTGCTTGGCTCAGCAGCTGACGGCCGCATTGTAAGTTTCGCTTTGCAGGAGCCGCAGGTGCACCCGACTCCTGGCAGCGTGGCGGTGACGTTCTGTGTAGTCCATGGAATGGCGCATGTTTCACGATCGAAAGATTTTTAACTGTGTAATTACGTGTGATAGGTGTTTCATGATGGTATTGCTTGTGTTACTGGAATAAGAAGAAAGGCGATCGATTTAATTAGTTCTTATAAGACCTCCATCTTCCCAAAAAGCAGAGAATGATGAGCAAGAGAAATCCAGCCGTCGCAAACTGAATTTTTATAAATAAACAATATACCCTTGTATTTCCTGTCATGAGATCCTTCCACTTCACCGCAGAGCCACCAATTTCGAGATAGAGAAGGGAAAGAGGAAAGAGTTGGGGTTAGTGGGAGGGGTTAGCAGAGGGGTGGTGTTAATTGTTTGATCAATTTAATTAAGAAGCCAACCAAATTCATAAGAGTTAGAGGGGGCTATTTGAATAGCTCAGACCTGAAAGTGTACCTGTATCAGCGAGGGGGAGGGGGTTGGTTGGAAGTTTCCTAAGGGGTTGGGGAGACAGGGGGAACAATAGGTTAAGGACCTGTGAATCAAAAGGGTAGATTATCACCAAGGGGTCATTACCTGTCAATCAAAGGAGAACATAGGTTTCCCCCTTATGTAGGCAACCCGCAATCTGTCACGATGCCGGCCTTGGTCCCCCATTCATGCACCTGCTGTTTGTTGGCGACGAAGGATGGAATTTGCCTGCCAATACCGCAACTCGGCGTCCACTGAGTGGTGAGAGGTGGCCTTTTTACATGAATCACATCTAATCAAAGGCCGTCGGTGAGAATGGCGTCAAACGCGTTATGGTCTAGGGAATGTTTCTGTGGCACTCCATGGGTCGTCATTCTGGATTAGCAGAAGTATGCAACTGCCCTTGGATACCACGTCTACCGCTTCATGTGGTTTATTTCTCCTCGGTACAGTGGCATCTAGCAGCAGGGGAAGCAACGTCACAAACAGTTTGCAATTTACGTTCGTGGTTCGAATAGAACAGGATGAGTTTACCGGAATTAAAGCCAATCGAGACTCTGTGGGACCATCTCGTTCGAGTTGTTGACGCTACGGATCCTCTAACGAGAAACCTAGCGTAGCTGGCCACAGCACTGGAGTTAGTATGATACCTTGTCCTAGCCGGTACCTTCCAGAACCTCACTGACCCTCTTCCTGCACGTCTCGCAATGGTCCGCACTGCAAAAGGTGGTAATTCAGGCATTTAACAGGTTGTCACACTAATGTGACTGGACTGCGTACATGTATGAGGCTTTTTTTACGACTGGACGGTCGTCGTCTTCCGCTTCTCGAATTGCATACCTCTCTATCTGTCCAGTCTTCCTCCTGAAGGCCCCTTGATTTCATCTTCTCTTCAAGGATGATGCGAGGAGACAAGGATGGTGCTCTATTTAATCACTGAGCCATATTTATAAACACAAAACTCGTCTCTGGCGAATTTTTGAAAAATGAAAGATATTTCCAAATCTTTATATGTTACATTTTTTCACAAGCCGTTTTCACATAGAATTGAGAACCTGTATTAAGTTCTAGTTATTTTAACGTATGCCCAGTCGCACAAGTTTATTCCTGCTGCACATTCCAGTACAATCTAATTTCTTCTGGATGTGTTAGTCTGTGTCTCATCTACTGCAAGGTACATGTGTCAGAGGCAGAGATGTGTGACGGGTGGTACTTGTACCACTATCAGTTTTCCTGTTTCGTATTTCATTCACGAAATGTACACGTGAAGAACAATTGTTGTAAGCGTCTCCCTGAGCATTAATTTCCCCAATATTCCGTCGCAGACATTTCATGAGAAGTACTATGTTGCTTGGCGTTTCTAGGAACGTACGCTCTTTGAATTTCAGCAGTAAATCTCTCAGAAATGCGCAACGGCCCTCTTGTAGCGTCTGCCGCTGAAATTTGATGAAAATCTCTGTAGTGCTCACGTAATTACTAAAGGAAGTTATGATGAAAAACGCTGTGCTTCTTTGGGAATTTACTCTCTAATGTATTCCTTGACCTTTAAAGAATTTTCATGAACTTCATATATCATCTGTTCTCCATAATGCCTCTCATTTTGTACCTTTGCCCTGTTATATCAAATTTTAACTGCTTCCAGATTATTCTTCTCCAGTTCTCGTGCGCTAGCCGGTTATTTTATTTACAATTTCAGGAACTTCTGCTCTGCGTCAGTTTAAGATAACAGCATATGTCTTTTGCTGACGAAACGTGGTGCTAACTTTTTACCATATTTTCGTTTTTAAATGTAACCTTACTTCTTAAACAGAAGTAATCTTTCTAACGTACACTGACGGAAAAAAATCGCACCACCAAGAAATAATTAATGTAGTGTAATGAAATATCGGAAATAAATTTGTCTAGGTAGCATGTTTAAATGATCATCATTTCAAGATCACAGGTTAATGCAAGCGCGAGAAAAGCCATTGTAAATACGAAATACTGATAATTAATAACACGTGAAACCGCCGGACTGTTGAATGCAAGCATGCAAACCTGTATGCACTGTATTGTACAGGCGTCGAGTGCGCTTTGTGAGATGGAGTTCCACGCTTGTCGCATATGGTCGGTTAATACAGGGACGGTTAATGCTGTTTGTGGATGACGCTAGAGTTGTTGTTCGATGATGTCCTACGTGCGCTCGATTGGGGACAGATCTGGCGATGGAGCAAGTCAAGGCAATATGTCGACACTCTGTAGAGCGTTTTGGGCCACAACAGGGTTAGGTGGGGATGTGTGGTCGAGTATTACACTACGGGGAAAAAAAAACCTGGAATACTGCTGGTCATGAACGGCAGCACAACAGGTCGAATCAGTAGATTGACGTACAAATTTGCTTTCAAGGTACATGAGACAACCTCAAAAGTGCTCCTACTGTCATACGAAATCGCACCACAGACCAATCTCCAGGTGTAGATTCAGTCTGTCTAGCACGCAGACAGAGTGGTCACTGGCCCTCAGCTGACCTCCTTCTAGTCAATACACGGCCATCACTGGGAGAAGCAGCTCTCATCAGAAAACACAACAGATCCCCACCTAGTCCTCCAGTGAGGTCTCACGTGTCATCACTGACTTCACAAATGCCTGCGGTTTGGGATCAGCGGAATCCACTTCACAAGGCGTCCGGCTAGGAGTCGTCCTTGAAGTAACCTATTTGTAACAGTTTGTTGAGTCACTGTAGGGCCATCTGCTGTTCAGATAGCTACTGCAGATGCAGTGCGAAGCGCCAGAGCCGTACGCCAAAAGCGATGACATTTCCATCTCGGTCTTGCTACGGGACCATCCGAAGCCCAGTCTTCTTGTGACCATACATTCTCGTGACCCACGATGCCTGCACAGTGGTTACATTCCTGCCAGGTATTTCTGCAGTAACGCTAAAAGATCATCTAGCTTCTCGTAGCCCTATTACACTACCTCGTTCAAGCTCAGTGAGGTATTGATAATGGCGTCTTTGTCGCCTTAAAGGCATTTTTGGCAAACATCAACCCACCACGTCCAATTTCAAAGGTAGCTAAAGCTCACGGCCGTTACAGCGAGTATTTAAAGCAAATCTTATTTGCTTCCTCTTACACGACTGGTTGAACAGACATCATCTTTCAGTTTCAGAAACACGCCTACCTACTTTCGTTTAGTCTCTGCACGTTCATCTTTTCAGAGGTGGTTGCGGGACTCGGCTGTTCGCTACAGGATGCCAAATAAAACACCTTTCAGCCGTCTAATTTCCAAAGCGACCAGTTTCGGCAATTTACTACGCCATTTTCAGGCCATTGCCCGACGTGCAGGAAGATTCCAACATCGGTTCCACTCACTTCAACTTTCGTTTATGTCACACAGCTCCTTCCCGGTGTTGCGATTTTTTCCGTCAATCCATAGTGACTATTCTTTGCAAAATAGGCTGTCTATTTCAGTCAAAATTGGTACTTCCAGCTGTATGGGTTGTGTCGTTAGCGACCCAAGAATCTTCGTCCTGATACCACGGGATTTTCATTAACCTTCCAAAATTGTCTTCCATGTTCTTCTTTACATCTTCAACAGACTGTTGAGGATGAGGGAGGTAAATTTTGACCATTCCCTACAGCCTTCTTTCCGTTCCCTCTGCCACACGTCAGGAATACTACGAGGAGCGTTCAGTCAGTAATGCAACACTTTTCTTTTCTGAAAGCAGATTGGTTTTATTCAGGTGTCCAACACACCACATTATTCCCCATGCTTTTGTCTACAAAACCCTATTTTCAACAAAATCTCCGTTCAGTGCGACGGTCTTATGCGTCTACCCTTTCTTAATGGGATGGCCTGTACGCTCGCATGTTATCACTCTCCTGTTCGTCGTCTAAGGCAACGTCTTGCTGCATTAACAACCTCCCCATTATCCACGTACTGCTTCCCGCGGAGTGCACCCATCACTGGGCGAAACGGATAGACGTCGGAAGGTGCGAGATCAAGGCTGTAAGATTGATGAGGAAGAACAGTCCAATGAAGTTCTGTGAGCACTTCTCGAGTGCACAGACATGTGGGGGGCTTTGCACCTCATGGAGAAGGAGCAGTTAGTAAGCACTTTCGTGGCGACGAACAAGCTGAAGTCGTTTCTTCAATTTCCTGAGGGCAGCACAATGCACTTCAGAGCTGATTGTTGCACCGTCATGGAGGATATCAAACATAATAACTGCTTCAGAATGTCTGAAGCCCTTCGCCATGACTTTACCGGTTGGAAAGGCGGCGTGGTGCCACTCCATGGATTGCCTCTTTGCTTCCGGTTTGAAGTGATGAACCCATGTTTCACCGTTTGCGACGATGACCGACAAAAAATTGTCACGATCAGCTTCGTAATGCGCGAGAAACTCCACACAGGCATTCCTCCGTTGCTCTTTACGGCCTTCTGTTACGCAGCGAAAAAACGAGGTGGCACGCAGCTGTGAGTACCCCACCTGAGGACGTGTATGTCGGCACTACCAACGGAGACGTCCATTTCAGCAACGAGATCTTCGATTGTGATACGTAGGTCACCTTGAATGAGAGTGTCCGCACGTTCCAGCATTGCAGGAGTCATAGCTGTGTGTGCGGCTGGCCGGCACGTGGGAGATTGAACATGTCTGTAAGACCTTGTTGCGATGATGACAGACCACTCGCCCAACGACTCACCGTGCTTTTCTTCACTGCCAGGTCTCCGTAGACATTCTTCAATGCGATACTCCGATTTTCCGCCACAAGTAACTCAGTGACAGCTCTCTGCTTGGAACGCACCTCCGTTACAAAAGACATTTTGAAGACTACTTACAGCGGCGCAATGTATTGGAACTTCATGAAACTACAGGGGCTGAAGAGAGAAAATTCCACGATGTCCCAAAGCAAATTCCGCATTTTTTCAACAGAATTCAGCCAAGAAAAAAGTTTGTTGCGTTACTTATTGAACAACCCTCGTTGTAAGGACTGGTGGGACTTACGAAGCCGCCGCCGACTGCCGCCTGACGCCGGGTGCTGCGGTGCAGAGCCAGGCGCGCGCGGCCTGCCGTTCATCACACCAGGTGGCGGACAGACTCGCGCCGCCATATTTCAACTGGATTACCGAGCCGGCTGCTAGCACAACGAGCATGGGATGCCACAGGCACCGGTGACAAGTACTGCTCTCTGCTCCCTCTCTCTCTCTGGTGCGCCGCGCTTTGCGTCCAGCGTGGCGCACCATATAGTACTGAAAGTGACAAAAGTATGTCTACCTACGTATTCAAGCCACTGTGCAGCAACTGCTGAGGGTAACCACTTGAGATCAGAAATGAGTTTCGTACACTCACTTTGAACTCACCAGTGGCTCTCTGAACTCGCCGTCTCCGTATGCTGGGCGACTCGCCACTCGGTGGTGAAAACTTGTCACTTGAGTCTATTGTCGGGTACAGGTGAACTTTACCAACATAGAAAAGAGAGCAAACATACGAGTACATAAGAATAACCGAGGACTCACTGCATTGCCGCTACTTACGCAACCATTGGGCATGACGATCATTTTACACAATAATTCTTTGGTGATATTACAGACTTTCAACGATGGTGGAGAAGTGTAAATGTATAAATTTGAGCTAAGGGACTCTGTTCCGGAAACGACCGAGTCCAAAGTTATACGCGACAATCCTTTTGATACCTCTGACAGTGGTTCTCTTCTACTGCAAGCTCTTTGCTTTCCACATTTAGGGAGGAGGTAGTGTGGATCAAAACAAGAAAACATTCCAGTAAACATGAGCTCTCAAGTGCATACCTTAAGCACTTGTTGGTCTTTCTTAGTGTGAAACGCATCTCTTCTACTGAATAAGTACTCATAGTTCTTAAGGTATGTATTTTACAGCCCATGTTTACTAGATATCTTTTGTTTTGTTTGGTTCGTACCACCTCCTATGGAAAGTAAAGAGCTTGCAGAAGAACAGATGCACTGTTAGAGGTATATGAACCATTTTCGCTTGTAACTTTCGACTCTGTCGTTCCTGGACTAGGGTCTCTTACCTCAAACTCATACATTTACCATTCTCCATCATCCCCGAAAGCCTGTAATATCATCACTGATTTACCCAGTATGTACAGGATGTAATTGGTATTAATGCAGATAGTTTTACTGATGACTGAGAACAATGTACTGAACAACATAAACATCAGTATTTACTTCATTTGCAAACTACGTGTTAGGAATAGTGTGATTTTAGGTTGCTTAGTACCTCGAAGTACATGTAGCATGTTTATTTTCTACTGGGCGGGGCATTAGGTGAGGCAGTGTGGATGCATGTAGATAAAACTGTTCGTCTCTACTCACAGTTTGTAACGTAGCAAGTTATTGCGAGATGACATTCGATGCAGTTCAAGCACGCAGCCGTGTAGCACGGTGGCTTCAGGATGGCTATGTATTTTCTTCGCTCTGGCTCACAGCGTAGCTGACATTACGAGCCGTGAGAATGGTCTCTAGTAACATTCAGTCGGTACGCAAACTCATACCCCCTACGAATCTAAATAAACCATAGTAATTATGATCCAATTTTGTTCAAACTTGGTACGCAATGTTTTGTTAGTGAGGAAGGGATTCTGTCAAAATTTCAGATTTTTATCTATTATAATTACGGAGATTGAGAAAATTACTTAAATGTCCTAAACCCGACACTTATGTTTAAAAAGTGAGTTAGGAACAATATCCAAATGTCTTTTATTATCATCTGAAATCATAACGAAGCTCACAGTATATAAAAACACTCAATTGGAATTTTCTTTTCAAAACTCTTATTACTCTACGTTATTAAGTATAAAAATCATTAAAAATTATTATTTGTTTATTATTTTGTTGTGTGAATACATGGGAATGAATGAGAGTGTGTGTGCGGGACATACGTTAAAACTTAATGTCATTTTAAGTAAAACCTTCTAAAATTGAACTGTGGGAGAATTGTGTTGCAACCACGATGCTGATGACGCATGTCGATGGGTGCTTGCTTTTGTAAGACAGCATCCAGAAGAAAAGTCTGAAGCGGAATAAGTTTCTATATTAATTTAAAGAATATTTGGCATTTCGTTTTATTTTATTAAGCAATATATTAGAAATTAAAATTGTAATGACGTAAATGATTATGTGATTAGTGGCTGGCTAAGGCAAATTTTGCCGCGACAATGATCTGGAAGGATAATTCTGATTGGTCTTTCAGATCAATAGCCAATCAGAACCAAGCGGCTCCTTCGTGCAGATAGATAGGCAAAGAGGAGAGGAACATCGAGATAGTTGCTCGCTAACCTGCTTGGGGGTAACACCATGCTAGATGTATCCGTGAAAATACTATGTAAAATAAAGAGCTAGTGAGATCATTTCAGATAGAACGTGTCATGACTAAAACGGCTTAAGTTACGAAAATTTTGGTGAAAGTGCGGTATTTCTGAATTAATTAGTTGAAGTTTTATGAACGTGTGAAATTTTCGGTCATAGTGACAATTACGCGTGGCATATTCCGTGTTCTTTATGGAATACTTTGGCGTGCACTTCCAACATAGAAGACCACTGAAATGACCGAATTTTCAACTCGCTAGTAGTGGTGTGTCAGTGACTGTTAGGTCGCAAAATTAGTCGGGTCGAACTGGCAGAAATTCTGGCTGCTTTTCCGTGTGAAATATGTTGGAAAAACAGTGAACTTGGAATGATAAAGCGTTTGCATTATTAAACACGGACTTGATAGCCATTTCATGTGCTTCCTTATGAATAAAAAGACTTTAATAGAATTTTCAAATGCTTACTGCAATTAAACTGTATTCTCCTACCACCCGAAATTTGTGAAAATGTAGTACAGGAACTGATTTGCAACTTGAGTTACGCGGCCTATGTGTGGTAGGTATTAGGTAGTGGTTTCATCAAAACTGCTTTACACTGCCTAGCGTGTATCTACTACGGCAGAGTGAAGGGACGTTTAAAGGAAAAAATATAGAGGTAGGTGAACTGTTCGATGAAAGTGACTGAGAGTGAGAGTAAGGAGACGAAAGAACGACAGAACTACCCCGCCCCGCCCCACAAGTTGTAACACAGTTCATATTGCAGTTGCGACCCTGTACAGAACATCAGGTAGTAAATTATGTGACTTTTCGCGGAAAGACTGTTAGATGCAGAGAAAAACAACTAATGCACTGAAATGGGTGCATATTAAGACACCAAGGATCAAAGTATCCGCACTTATATCCCTAACACACTGTATTTGTATATATGCATGTATATATAGGTAAATACACTCCTGGAAATTGAAATAAGAACACCGTGAATTCATTGTCCCAGGAAGGGGAAACTTTATTCACACATTCCTGGGGTCAGATACATCACATGATCACACTGACAGAACCACAGGCACATAGACACAGGCAACAGAGCATGCACAATGTCGGCACTAGTACAGTGTATATCCACCTTTCGCAGCAATGCAGGCTGCTATTCTTCCATGGAGACGATCGTAGAGATGCTGGATGTAGTCCTGTGGAACGGCTTGCCATGCCATTTCCACCTGGCGCCTCAGTTGGACCAGCGTTCGTGCTGGACGTGCAGACCGCGTGAGACGACGCTTCATCCAGTCCCAAACATGCTCAATGGGGGACAGATCCGGAGATCTTGCTGGCCAGGGTAGTTGACTTACACCTTCTAGAGCACGTTGGGTGGCACGGGATACATGCGGACGTGCATTGTCCTGTTGGAACAGCAAGTTCCCTTGCCGGTCTAGGAATGGTAGAACGATGGGTTCGATGACGGTTTGGATGTACCATGCACTATTCAGTGTCCCCTCGACGATCACCAGTGGTGTACGGCCAGTGTAGGAGATCGCTCCCCACACCATGATGCCGGGTGTTGGCCCTGTGTGCCTCGGTCGTATGCAGTCCTGATTGTGGCGCTCACCTGCACGGCGCCAAACACGCATACGACCATCATTGGCACCAAGGCAGAAGCGACTCTCATCGCTGAAGACGACACGTCTCCATTCGTCCCTCCATTCACGCCTGTCGCGACGCCACTGGAGGCGGGCTGCACGATGTTGGGGCATGAGCGGAAGACGACCTAACGGTGTGCGGGACCGTAGCCCAGCTTCATGGAGACGGTTGCGAATGGTCCTCGCCGATACCCCAGGAGCAACAGTGTCCCTAATTTGCTGGGAAGTGGCGGTGCGGTCCCCTACGGCACTGCGTAGGATCCTACGGTCTTGGCGTGCATCCGTGCATCGCTGCGGTCCGGTCCCAGGTCGACGGGCACGTGCACCTTCCGCCGACCACTGGCGACAACATCGATGTACTGTGGAGACCTCACGCCCCACGTGTTGAGCAACTCGGCGGTACGTCCACCCGGCCTCCCGCATGCCCACTATACGCCCTCGCTCAAAGTCCGTCAACTGCACATACGGTTCACGTCCACGCTGTCGCGGCATGCTACCACTGTTAAAGACTGCGATGGAGCTCCGTATGCCACGGCAAACTGGCTGACACTGACGGCGGCGGTGCACAAATGCTGCGCAGCTAGCGCCATTCGACGGCCAACACCGCGGTTCCTGGTGTGTCCGCTGTGCCGTGCATGTGATCATTGCTTGTACAGCCCTCTCGCAGTGTCCGGAGCAAGTATGGTGGGTCTGACACACCGGTGTCAATGTGTTCTTTTTTCCATTTCCAGGAGTGTATATGTTTTTATGTATACATATTGGCCTGTGTACATAGCTATAAAACGTGCTGTAGATTTACTTAAATATGTAATCTATATTCAGAGGATGTCTATCAATGACGTTGACATTCACACAGTTTTGAAATGTTATCGAGGCTGTTACCAGATTACAGAAAAACAGGACATAGGGATGATACGTATTCTCTAAAGTTGACTGATTATTAAAATCAATTTACAGCAGTTTTCGCAAAAGTTGCAGAAATGAATGATAAGCCACACAACCCGCTAACGGCCGATAAATGCAAGTTGCTACTATCAAAAGAAATAACAAATAGTACATTTTTTATTCTCAAGGACAGAATAATGATGTTCCTCTACTTCCAGTTTTCGATTGACGTGTTTTTCTCATAGTGGAGATGGAACCAACTGGAACACATCCATTTGGTTTGCGTTGGACGAAATTCGTACGTTTTTAGCCTGAAGCACAGAAAGATATATCGCTTCCTCTTAATAGCCACATTTTCAGTTGTACATAGTACATCAGTCAATTTTCGTCTTGCACCCTCCACAGTTCGTTAGAGGTCATCTGATCCCGAGAGTCGGTCATATTTACTCTGTTGGTGGTACTTTACAGTAGGAAGTTTGAGCACTGAACCTCAGTGCCACATTAAGACGCTACACTCCGGCGCACTTTAGTGAGAGGGAATGAGTTGATGAGCATGAAGTGAGTGCAGCGCCACCGTTCTCAGATGTCATATTCGCGGAACTACACAGGAAAAGGAGGAAGCTAGTATGGCACTGACTTAACAGTGGCGCCTTGAGTTCCATTGCATGGAACCCTCAACAGTAGACTCGAACTGACTCCATTTTTTATCTCTAGTAACTATTCAAAGTCCTAGTGGCATACTTACCTGTTTAATCGGTGAATGAATGGATCAAGGAAAAAACGACTGCCTGTAATCCTCCTCACACAGAGGAGAGACGGAGTTGTAGCCTGACTAAAGGAATACAATTAGAAAATAGGAAAAGGAATTCAGGAAGAAGAAAAAAAGTCTTTGAGGTTTACTGGTGACACTGAAATTCTGTCAGAGACTGCAAAGAATATATATCCCGTGTGAGGCGGTAGAACTGGTATTCACTAGACTTAGAATACCAATTCTCTAAATTTATCCAACAGAATATCATGACAGCAGAGTCACTTTTCTTCCATCAATACAAATTAAAGACTTGTAGTACAGTTTTGAGTGGACTATTCTGGCATATTGTAACCCTAATACAGCGTCTGTTAGTTGCTTGGACTCTTTCTTCTGGCCCACACGGTAAAGATGCTAAAAACTGGAAAATATAGTAGAATTGGTTACACTAGTCTTTTATGTGATAAGTTAAGCAGAGGTGTTGCACTTTCTGGAGATTTTTAATACTGTCTCTAAAGTTCTTCATGCAATTTTAGTCAAACATTGTTGAAGCACTATCGAAGGAATGTGGAAAGAATTATCCTCCGACCTGAAGGTATTTTTTCTTTTTCAAAAGTTTTTATTCATTTTATCTGTGACTGAGGTACTACTCACAGTTTAGCTAATCACACTCAGGTGTTCGGTATATTATCCATTTGGGGTAGGTAATAAGTGGGAACAAAGTCCAAGCCTATCCATCACTCAGCAGATGCTGCAGTAAGGTTGTCTAGCGAATCCATCGCAACAGTCTATTCAGAATCAGTTTAGGGTAGAGCACATCGACAGAAACACTTAGAACAAGGAGTTGCCACGGCCAGCACAGATGCCGAGTTTTTTTCTTTATCTTTTTCTGTCTCGTTTACTTTCAAAATACAGTTTTAGCTAGCTATAATTTAATTGTAATCTATTATTTTTTATACAATGTAGAATTTTCTAGCTGGTGTTTACTTCAGTTAAGACTTCTGGGCTGCGAGGTCTTAAGTGAAACATTTTTTTTCTTACCCTTTGTTATACAGCGTAGGATCCTGTTTCCTGTTGTTCTATTAAAATGTCCAAGGATCATTAAGAATAAAAAAATACTCTGGCACAATTTTGCTAATATGGTATTTGTCTCGAATTTTGTAAGAAAGGTATAACGTTCTTTTTAGCAGTGAAATTTGTAACTTGGAGTGCTTTTTACTTTAAAATAAGTAACATTAGAAATTAAAAAGAGATAGCAGTACACATATTTTTACTGACATTTTTGTATTATCTGTCTTAAGTGTCGAGTAGCGTGACCATTTCGGTCGTTTCTAATCCAATGTCCGCTCCATCACCTGATTTAATTCCACTATACTCCTTTATTCTTGTTTAATTATAGTCGATGTTTATCTTATGGCCTCTTTTCAGTAAATTATTCATTCTGGTCAACTGATTTTCTACGTGCTTTGCAATCTCTGACAGAATTTCAGGCCGGCCGCTGTGGCAGAGCGGTTCTAGGCGCTTCAGTCCGGAACCACGCGGCTGCTACGGTCGTAGGTTAGAATCCTGCCCCGGGCATGGATGTGTGTGACGTCCTTAGGTTAGTTAGGTTTACGTAGTTCTAAGTCTAGGGGACTGATGACCTCAGCTGTTAAGTCCCATAGTGCTTAGAGCCATTTGAACCATTTGAACAGAATTTCAGTGTCACCAGCAAACCTCAAAGATTTTATTTCTTTTGTCTGAATTCCGTTTCCTAATTTATAATTGGATTCCTTTAGTCAGGCTACAACTCTATCTCTCCCAATTCTAATATTGCCTCCAATTCACGTTCTTTGACACTTGTGAACTCTAGTCTGGTTTCTGTGCAAGCTGTAGGTAGCTTTCTGATCCCTGAATTTTATCACTGATGACTTCAAAGAGACTGTCTAGTTTCTGTGAAATGTTTCCTCTATTCTGCTTGACTGATGATTTCAGAGTTACTTGTGAGAACATGGCTCGTTTCTACAGCGAACAGTGTTTTTAGTCATATGATTTTACTTATGTTAGCACTTGGGGGACTAAAAATATTTGAAAAATTGCTCGAACATTTAGTGTTCAGTTCATTTTGGTCATTCAAAATCATCTCTGGGTTAAAAAATAAAATTTGTTTTTGTATTTATTAACATTGGGTTTGCAAAGCGGAAGGTGGATAATACTAGTTTGCTCATTGACAAAGTTAAAACGCTATGCGGTGCAAATAACTTCATTGAATAGCACTGATGACTTGGCCTTGATTAGTGCAAATAATGTCCTTAAGTTACAGCATAATCCTATACTACTGTGTAATTATTCTGCCATCTACATTCTAACATCCAGTCATACTATTAATAAAACTTCTCTATTACAAGGGACAGATGACTAGCTGTTGTATGCCATGCTGCATTTGTAATGTGGCACCCTATGAGGCTTACAGCGTATAATTTATAAGTTGGACGTCTGTGTGCATACACAAACTCGAAGTCCGAGGTATTATTATAGTGAGTAGCAGCGAGCGAGCGAGCGAGCAGTTGTCGAGGGGAGTCGGAAGTGATCGTACGCAGGGTGCGGCCGACAGAAGCCGCGCGACAGGAGAGATCGCAACCTGCCGTAATCGTGCTAATAGCGCTAGAGGATTTCTGGTAATGTACCATTTCGCTGCACATAGTTGTTGGTTGCTTGCGCACAGGAGGGACTTTGTCAGATTTATGTATGCATACATTCAGAGTTATATTCGTATCTTTGTTATGGCCACAAACGTGTTTATTGAGTACAGGCTTTGTGGAATAATGAATAGTCTGTGTAAAGTTTGTGAGCATTTAAGTCATCAATTTTCTGACTACAGTAAATTAAAAGTTTTTATTGATTTCTTTCATTTTTCTTTACGTTGTTCGAGGTCAGTTGACCAAATCCTTCCTGATC
The DNA here is from genome assembly GCF_021461395.2 of Schistocerca americana. Lineage (NCBI taxonomy): Eukaryota > Metazoa > Arthropoda > Insecta > Orthoptera > Acrididae > Schistocerca > Schistocerca americana. The sequence goes on from NC_060120.1 coordinate 417,484,258, forward strand.
ATTAAATTTCTATATATAAAAGTGTGGTAGGAATTATGTAAGGCTTTCGTGGCCGATGTGACCAATGATAAAATCTTCTGGATTGTTAGGCCGCATCATATATCCTTCTAAAATAAATATGACGCCGCCTAACAGTACAGAAGATTTTATCTTAATGGCAGTAATTGTTGCAATTAGTCCAGGCATTGTGAGACCTTAACTTTTCCCGGCGAATTGAATGTTCAAATAACTTACGGGTTTGCTCCCGGGTGACGTCGTCGACCACCGCCGATATTTCGACAGGAGCAACCCTGCCATTCTCAAGGCACAACTGCAAGGAGGAAGCAATGTGCAAGGGAATTTAATACCCCGGTTCACAGAGGAGAAACAAGGAAGATACCACAAACAGAACAAATAACCGCTGAGTCAACACACAACCAAAGATAACCAACATCATAAATATCGATAGTGACTATTAATCAACAGGTGAGGTAGCACTAATTCTGTCCCTCTGTTTTTTGATGCGAGACAGACCCGGATTCCAAGCAGCAATTAAACAAATTCCACCATCTCTGTTTTTAAGGTTGCTTGATAGTTTGGTTTCAACAGCTTCCTTAATAACACTATCCCAATAGCTGGACGTGCAAGCCAGAATCTCCGTGTTGTTGTATTCCATAGGATGACCGGTGTCAAGGCAATGTTCTGCAACAGCGGATTTGCTCGGCTGTTGTAAGCGTGTGTGACGGTTATGTTCAATACACCGGTCTTCCACAGTCTTGATTGTCTGACCAATATATGACATGCCACAACTGCAAGGAATACGATAGACACCAGCCTTACACAAACCGAGATCATCTTTTACGAACGCCAACAGGGCCATAATCTTAAAAGGTGGTCGAAAAACACATTTCACATCATATTTCCGCAAAATAGGCCAATCCTGTTGGAAATGCTTCCTGCGTAAGGCAAAAAGGCCGTAGACGTAGGTGCCACTTCGTTGCTATCGTCACTCACTCGTTGCACAGAAGGCTGATAGCGCAACGCACGTTTGATCTGCCTCTCACTATAACCGTTCTGACGAAAAGTGACTTCGAGGTGTGATAGCTGCCAAACTTTCAGGGTCTGAGATAACGTGGGCCCTGTGAACCAAGGTACGAAGTAACGCTGGGCTGGATGATGACAACTATCAGCTCGCAGATACAAGTCAGTGTGAGTAGGCTTCCTATAAACAGAAGTCCCAACGTACCATCAGTCTTCCTTCTGACCAACACATCAAAAAAGGGAAGGCATCCATTCTTTTCCACCTCCATAGTGAACTGAATATTCGGGTGGATTGAAGTCAGGTGTTCCAAAAAACCGGTTTAAATTATCACTACCATGAGGCCAAACAATAAAAGTACCGTCTACATATCTGAAAAAACACGCAGGTTTCAAGGTAAAATAATGAATTTCGCACCGACGCCTAAGAGTTTGCCAGACGTTGATTTTATTAGAGTGGAAGACCAAGAATGAAGTGCCAGGATAAAAAACCGTGTAAGAGACGGATGTATTCTTTCACCTCTGCAGATTATCACTTGGTACAACCAGAGAAATCAAAGTATTAGTGGCTGGGTCGGACCAGCTCTGTCAAATAGAATGGCGACACTGACGTAACGAACGCGCAGCGTTACGGGATGAGAGAGGCACGGCCGCAAGAGGAAGAGCCGGCTGCTGTGCACAGCACACTGGGCCGCGCTTTGATGCGGGCCAGCGGCGCGTGTGTGGCGGCGGCGGCGGCGGCGGCGGCGGCGGCGGCCTCGGACGGGCTGTGTCAACGCCGGGGATCGCCGGCAAACAGCCGGGACAGGTCCGCCGCCGCCGCCGCCGCCGCCGCCGCCTGCTTGCCCGCGGCACGCCCGTGGGAGTCGGCCCCCATGCAGTATGCACACCCGCCAGCGCCGTCGCCCACCGCCACTCACGAACGCCACCGCAGCTCACTTCAATTTCCCTTCGACATCTCCTTGTGGAAATCTGCTCAGCATCAATGAAAATACCCGAAGACGGTGCAGCCTCATTTACAATGTAACTCTTTACGTCTGTAATTTGAAGATTCGCGAGAAGCAGGTGACTCCGTGTCTTCTTAACGAAGGGAATTTGTGTAATGAAATTCGTCAATCGTACACTCTTCCTCTATTGAAGAATACGGTACCCTGAATTAGTAAACAACACGATTCAATGAAACTTCTCAAACACTAATATTTTTTCTATGTTTATAGAATGGATACTATCTACATGACATTCATTTATGCATTATTCCAAAATGTATGTAAAAATTATCTTCACTCAAATGCTATTTCAAAATTGCCATATCTCTTTGTCTAACTATTATTATTACCAGTAGTATTAAAACACTTGGAAATACTGGGTGGTTACAATTAAACTGCAGCCACTCACAGAGGCTCAGTGTGGGCTCTAATGGCAGCGAAACTTAATAGATGTCCTACGGTGTTGATGCAGAACCGATTTACAATGAAAAAAGCTAGTTTCAATTTTGGCCATCAGGTACAAATCTGGCGCAGCGAATGCGAGATAGACGTATAGAAATATTTCCTTATGTAATGGTTGAAACGTCCCCTTTTGAACAATTATACATGACTGTGCTTAAACTGACACACAATATTTTGTTAGCGCAACGCAATCTGACTTTCAAAATTCCCTACAAAAGAATGGCCCTGACTAACATTAAACTATACCTTTCACAAATCACTTACCTCACAAAAATCTTCGCTGCTCAAGCTACTGCAATACAGCGAGCGCCACTACTGCCAGCTAAATAAAAGATTCAAACTATGGAAGGCACTAACTACTGATAGGGATAGTTAGCAAATGAAAGATATTAATAGAGAACAAACAATGTATTTACCTTGATATCATCATATATAAATATAGCAGTTCATGACAAATTTCAAAACTCCGCCATCTCTCTCCCCACATCCACCACTGCTGGCGGCTCACCTCCAACTGCGCAACGCTACACGCTGTTCACATCCAGCTGCCGCTGCCCAACACTACAATGGCAGACAACAATGCAAACTAGACACAGACTGCACACAGCACAGCCAGTGATTTTTATACAGAGGTGGCGTTACCAATAAAAAAACCTAAACAGCCTACTTACATAGCCCCCATGCTCCCCACAAAAAATTTTACAAATTGGTTTGGGCAGTGGCCAATACAGATTTGAAAAAATTTTTCATAATTACAATAACAAAGATATCAAATGCACACACTTATTGATACAATGTTGGTCAAAAGCTAAAATTTTCTCACAGTCCATAAAGACAGTCCTCATCATTCGTCACAGTAAAACAGCAGTGTTTTTCTCAAAGTCTGAGCAGTAAAAGAAAATGCACACAGAAGTAGTGGATTTCCATGCAGTCTTGAAGAAGTAGTGTTGTCCTTCCAACGGAAAGACAGTGCTGACTCTCGACATGCAGACAGGTAATGCGCCACAACAGAGCAAACCCACAGCAGAGTCAGTCGAAGTTTTGAAGAATATTGGTAGGTAGGTCATCACAGAGTAGACCCACTGTAGTCCTGGTAGAGATTACGGTATTGGTGGGCCACCAGAGGTGCAGACCCACTGCAGTCCTTGTAGAAATAATGGTATTGATGGATCATCAAAGATGTAGACCCACTGTAGTCCTTGAAGAAATAATGGTATTGGTGGATCATCAAAGGTGTAGACCCACTGTAGTCCTTGTAGAGATGGCCAGCAGCCATCTGCTGCGACTGTGCAGGTGCACAATCACCATCGAAGAGTCTTGTGGAGAATATAGCAAGTCCATAAACCACCACTTGTGCACTCACAAAAAAAAATATTTTGAAATGTCCTTAGAACCAGCAATGCTGTTATCCAGTCCCTTGCTGAATTATTAACACACGTGTAAACACTATCAGTCCCTACTTCTCACATATTGTCCATATACCATGACCAACAGAAATGTGTGCAGTGAAATGTAACTTACAAGTTACTTAATTTGATGACCTGGTGTCAATTACAATTATATAACATAAGAAAACAATAACAAAGGTACAAAATACATCATTAAAGACATAATAATACAGATAACATTTGTAGTAATACAGGCTTTACCAAAGAATAGAAATAGATATATACATCAGTGTTACAGGAATTATGACATAAGTAAATACATAAAAGATCAGAATAACTTTTGAAACATCAACTTCACACATGAGCATTAAAACAGACCAGAATAAATAATGTCTAAACATCTTTACAAAGAAAATAACATATTATAAATGCAAATTATATTTGAGGATAACAGTATTCCTCATCATAGTGAATGTAGCTTAGTACTAGAACAGAAAAAAATTTCTATGAAACAGTACACAGAGACAGGAAGAAAAGAAATACACAAGGGTACACAAACACATAGCATAATAATACAAAAGGAAAGGACAGGGTTTGTTTTACTCCAGTATTTTGCAAACAAAACTTTCTTTACCTCTTGGAGATCTCCCTTCATTCATCATTATTCCCAAAAAGTCCTATCTATACCTGCTTTCTGTATTCTATTCATATTTCTTTCAAAATAATTATTTCTCAGTGCACAATACTCATTTTTACCAAATCTGTTTCTTATATCTTCTCAATGCGTTTCTTCCAATTCATCGCAACTCATTCTCTTATATAGTCTACCCCCTCTTAAGCTAACTTAAATCTACTGAGCTCAGATGCTAAACTAAGGGACGAGGCAATGCAGCAGCACAAAACAATTAACGCAAACAGCAATGAAAAAAAATGGAAATTTGCAAAGCAAGCTACAGTAAATCTAAATTACCAAGCAATTCAACATTACAACTAATATGAGGCAATGCGCAGCAAACAAGAAAAATAAATCTGGCTTAGCAGAGTAACACAAATTGAAATTCAGTAGCACTATGCCTGGCAACCAACAACAGAAAATGAAATAACTTATACCTAAATATGACAAAGCTCAAGCAGAAAAAATATTACACTGAAAATGACCATGTCTAATACCTATGTCACATCTTAACACTAGAGTGATGCATCACAATTTATTCTAGAAAAGAAATTACCAAGTCATTAAAAATAGTATTTATGCAATTCCTGTGAAGGGAAATGTCTATTTGTGCTCTCTTTTCCAAGAAAGTTTATCAGAAACGTATTCTTTACTGGGTCTGTAGACAGAAAATAGTGATATTAGTACATCTACTAAATTTTATAATAAGCAATGCTGCAGTGCAGCTAGAAACTAGATATGAAAGAAAATGAGCAAATATGTACAAAGGAAGGCATGAAACATCATTCATTAGCCATATGGCATTTCATAAGGTAGTAAAAAATTCTCTCAATTCTCGAGAAACACGCTTGTCATAATCAGGTGTGCAGATGTAAGTATCTTTCCAAGTAATGAGCGTGTCGTATTTGCGGTGCTTTCTACAAAGGTATGTCAATAGCGAGGATAATGGCTTCCCTTTTTTTCCCCACCTGTGCCTCTGTAAGGCACACGCTAATGGCTTTATTTTTTCAGGCGACTGTCGCCCAGCTGGGTGCCCACGCCGCATTAGGTGCAGGTGGTCACTTAACTTTCTTACCGAAATATTTACGACACCAGTTTTCGCTACAGTGACCGTCTCATATAAAAATTTCACAGGTCGAAAATTTACGTTACAAATGTGTAGAAACAAAATTCTGTAAATATAACAGTGTCCAAAAAATTTTCGTCGGCTTTGTGGTACATTCAAGCATTTACACACATTTCATAACTCTTAAAGTACGATTCTTGGTTTCCAACATCCTCTTTCACAAGTCAGAGTCCCTAACCACTAATCATTATTCCTTACCTTATTACACATATACATATTCGTCGACACTTTTTCAATATTTTATCATAATAAATATGTAGCATAATCAAATTCCTCATTTAGCATCAGCTTATTGATCATAAACATACCTCAACAGCATAATACACATAGTCATCGTAATAATAACATCATAACACCTCAGTCAACTCTCAAAATCGTTGTAGCTTCCTCCAATAATTTCAAAACCCAAAAAAAACTCTCTGCTCATGTCAAAAGTGTCATCTGCCTCAAACGTACTTTAAAAATCGTGATCCCATACCAAATACATCATTCAAAGCTCTCATAGTATCACAATGGTTCCGAAAAAATATGAACAGTTCACAAAGTACAAACAACATACAACTTTGTAAGTGTGAAGTTGTCCAACGGTGTAATTACGTAAACATCTGTCACTGATGTAGTAAAAAAAAGTTTCTTTCTCTGTTAAATGATCAGATAGCTGTGTAATTCTATGTTAGAGAAATATGGTACCGATGTGTAAAGTTGTATAAGCAAATACCATATTAGCTAGGGCTCCTTGTGCTTGCCAAACACATGGTACACAAAGTGAGCGTGTACCCCCCTGAGGATTAATGAATAATACCTTCAGGTGTTACAGATTACAGCAATGGAATGAAATGTGTCACGGAAAACCTTTGTATCATTGTTCTTCAAATATCTTTAAAAATAAATGATTTAAGTGCAAAATTAATCACTCAAATACGTGTACTGTAGCGCTAAACTGTGCGTCTTGTTGTAAGATAATCTCTGTGGAAGTGCCGTATTTATCGTCCTCCGAAAGCTAAGTTCTGCAAAAGACAATGTACTTACCTCATGATAAACAAAAGTGAAATGCTTTGCATATAGATATCTTAGTTATTACGCTTATTGCCGTGATGAAGAAAGTACTGTGCTGTAACGTATTGTTGTGCTACGGAAAAGGCAGTCTCATTGTAGCTATACCACAAAAGTTACTACTAAAACATGTTTTACTTTCCAGAATAATACAGAAAAACTGTGCAGAAATAAAACAGAAACACTGCAAAAGCAACATTGTATATTGTTACTCATTAGTAGCGTCGTGATAAAATCGTGTAGCTGTCACATAAACTAACACTGTGTCATCTGGTATCTCACAGAAAGCACCTTGACTCCATAATGTATTTTCAAGTAAACCAAAATGTTGCATTAAAATCACATTAGCAGTACTGGTAAATGTTCTAAGTATGTAAGCCTTATAGTTGTTACGTAATCGTGCAACTAACAAGCAAGAATGTACACACACAATAACACTGTGACGTCTGTTCACTATAACATTGCATTCGTAATTTCTGTTTAAATGTTCCCTAGGATCTAGACTGGATATTTAACTTCAAACATTGTTGCATGTTACAGTTACTTAAGTCTGACAAAGCATACTAGAAATGTGAAGTGAAAAGTTTTATGGCAAAGACTAAGTTAAACAGCAGATTATCTTTCAATAAACGGTTTTACATGTGAAATGTGGTGTAAACCTTTACTCTTCCTAGTACTCAGAGTTTCAACTTGAACGGAATTATCATGCGGTATACGTCGCTGAGGAGCGCTAAAATTTTTCTCAAGGTTAGCGTCTTATGTTATTTTTCTCGGAGCCAGCGGGCGCACGCGGCTGCCTGCTGTGCGAGTCATTGTCTGTCTCTTTGTTGGCGCGCGCCGTTATTGGGATTAGGAGACCTAACTTCTACAAATTCACTCTGACGAGAAGGCCCTGCCCTGTTTGAATCCCGCCAGTTCTGATGCAATTCAGGTCTGTCGTTACGATCACATCGTCTGTCGTCATGTCGGTAGTTCCTGTAATTTCTTTCTTGTCGGTTCAGTGGAGGAGAACTTCTCCCTGAATCGTAACTGCGCGCTGGACCGTTGCGTCTAAAGTTATTCTGTCTCCCGTAATAATAATTATTTTGATTCCCATATTGTCTGTTTCTCTGATTGTCTCTGTGATAGTCACTACCGCGGAGAGGTGATCTTTCCCTGTAATTATTACTACTCTGCCAACGGTTGTCGTATGGGTGGTGTCTATTTTGGTCACGATTTGCGTTGTAAGAATAGACCTGTCGTGTCCAGTTATTGTTTCTGTCGTCACGGAATTGTGACGGAAGTGACCTGTAGTGATTGTTTTCCTGTTTTCGCATCCCGCGACTGTCTGTGTCAATTTCCAGTTCTTGTAACAGTCCCTGAAAAGCCTCAATGTCTTCTTTGCAACGTCCTGCTAAAATAATATGTCGTAAATGTTCAGGCAATTTGAGTAAGCAAATGCGGATGAGTTCTGAGGGGCTGTATGGGTTTGAAAGATACTGATTCTTTTGGAACATGTCTTCAAAATATTTCACAAGACTGGAAAATTCAGATTGTTCGAAATGTTTCATCATTATGATGCCATGTTTTACTTGGTCTTGTGTGGCTTGAGACCAATATGCTGAGAGGAAGGCATGGTAAAATTCTCCTTCACTGTGGCAATCGTGAATGACCGATCGCATTCTTACAGCTGGTTCATTCTCTAAGTAGCCACACATAAATTCTAATCTGTGTTCTAACGACCAGTTGGGAGGAAAACAATGAGAGAATTGATGGAGCCATGCTTGTGGATGAATGTCGTTGCCAGAATTCTTAAATGTTTTGAATTTACGTGTAGTAATGAACAGCTTATAGTCAAAATCGTCATGTCGGCGAGCCGCATGTCGGTCATTGTTACTTCGTTTCGGCGGTTCCATCTCAAAATCCAATACGCCTTGCCAATTTCTTTCATAATTTCCGAAGTGTCCTGTGTTATTATTTTGTGTTTGTTCCGTATTTCTATGTCCCTCTTCCCGTATTGGAGCGCGAGTGTCCTCTGAAATACGTAATTCTTGTATTACCTGCGTCAACTGATCTTGTACTTCCCGGATTTCTCTTTTGTACTGTGTATTGATTTGATTTTGATTTTGTTTGAATTTTCTTATTTGTTCATACTCTTCTGTGTCAGTGAAGGCTACGGGTCTTGTGTCATTCAGATCATCATCTACCTTTGTAGATAAGTTAGTGACCTGATCCGAAAGTTCGGCTACTTTCTCCGATAGTGTACTTATTTCCTCCATGTGTCTTTCTGAACCAATTTTCAGGGTATCTACTGTGTCCTTTAAGTTTTCCTGAGTTCTTGCAAGTTGCGTAACCTAATCGGTAGATGCAACTGAGTCAATTTTTGCTTGCAAGGTCTCATGATTTTCATGAACAATAGTTTGCAGTTCTTTTATGCTTCGTGATTCTGTAATACATTTTCATGACGCGAAAAAATAGGTTGGAAATGCTCACAAATTTGTGTTTTTACGTCATTACAGACCTTTTGACATTTCGATTCGATGTTATGTAACTCAGTGGTTAAATCTTCACGTGTTTGTTCAAGTGTAGTGTCTAACTTTTTGAGATTTTGTTCCACTGTGTCTAACTTTTTGAGATTTTGTTCCATTGTGTCTAACTGTTGCTGTGTTTGTCTCTGGTGTTGTTCCATTGTGTCTAACTTTTCAAGCTTTTGTCCCATTTGTTGCATTAATTGTAATAACAATGCACTGGTGTCTGAAACATGTTCCTCAGTGCTTTTCGGCAGTGAAGTTGCACCGACAACATTCACATTTTGACAAGCAGAAAATGTGTCTTGACTCATTTGAGAAAACGGTGAGAACCCAAAACCTGAGTCTACAGTATTTGCAAAATTGTGTCCTGTCATTCCCGATTCCTGAGGCAAGCTGTTGCCGACCGATCGATCGATAATGCGTCCCTCTTCACTAATTGTTTCACTGTCCACGCCATTGTTTGCCGCCTGCTCCATTTCCCTATGCACAGTTACCAAATTACTACTTTGAATGTCTGTTAATTCATTACTCTGCGGCGCTATCACACTGCTTTCGTCTTCACTGTCATTTCTCAGTTTACTTTGGAGCCTAGTATTACGTTTTTCACACGCCATTATTGTCACAATATTTCACACGACAACACAGAAAAGCACAATTTGAAGAGCAAAAATAAGAGAACACATTAACATAGCACTGAAAATAATATTTAGTTAATTGCAAGCGCAGCTGTGAAAAACTTGCTGCAAATCTACATGCATGCCACAACTGTTTTACTGTACAACAATGAAAAACTATAACTACAAAGGAAATTCTCTCTATAATTACGCGCTAGCAATAAACAAAATCTACAATAATTACACAAACTACAAGAAAAAATCAGAAGATTCCAGTGAGGTATCCTGGCAGGGTCGCCATATGAAACGTCCCCTTTTGAACAATTATACATGACTGTGCTTAAACTGACACACAATATTTTGTTAGCGCAACGCAATCTGACTTTCAAAATTCCCTACAAAAGAATGGCCCTGACTAACATTAAACTATACCTTTCACAAATCACTTACCTCACAAAAATCTTCGCTGCTCAAGCTACTGCAATACAGCGAGCGCCACTACTGCCAGCTAAATAAAAGATTCAAACTATGGAAGGCACTAACTACTGATAGGGATAGTTAGCAAATGAAAGATATTAATAGAGAACAAACAATGTATTTACCTTGATATCATCATATATAAATATAGCAGTTCATGACAAATTTCAAAACTCCGCCATCTCTCTCCCCACATCCACCACTGCTGGCGGCTCACCTCCAACTGCGCAATGCTACACGCTGTTCACATCCAGCTGCCGCTGCCCAACACTACAATGGCAGACAACAATGCAAACTAGACACAGACTGCACACAGCACAGCCAGTGATTTTTATACAGAGGTGGCGTTACCAATAAAAAAACCTAAACAGCCTACTTACATGGTTTAGGTAAGATAGTTGGGAAGAAAAGGTAAAACGAGTGAGGAAGGCAAGATGTTCATTCAATTGTTAACTGTCGCTTGCACAGTTTGTTCAATATCAGCACCAGAGACGTTGATAAGGTGCTGTACAGTGCCAGATTTGCACCTATATTGGAACTAACTATTTTCCAGCGTAACTCGGTTCTGGATTAACGCATTAGCATACCTACCAAGTTTCGCTGTCATACTGCACCCCTATGAGTAGCTGTACTTTAATTACAACCACATGGTAGTACATTAAAAATGAGCTGCAAATGAAAATCTTTTCCGTTAAAATACTAACGTTATCGCTGGAATAACGTTAGAATGAAATATTTTTCGCGGAATTGCACCGTGAGTACCACGCATGAATTATACCTCGTGTCGACTGGGCATGCTCACAGAAAAATACTACAAAATATATTGATTGACATGTGCAAGATAGGAATCCTATTACATTTCATTTAAAGATATATGTAAAACCACACAATACACACAAATATTTTCTACGACCACGAGTGTCATCCCTTCAAACAAAACTGTGTCACAACAAGAACAAGGATTAATGCGCAACGAGCTAAAGGAAAGTAAAGGTTCATTTTTAGCAACGTCAATTTATATTCGTAGACAATCTACCATTTCATAATATTTGTTGCCAGGGTATGACAAAATATTCGCAGAACATACTTGTGAGGTTTGCAACTCAAAATAACTTCACTACACTGAGGAGCCAAAGAAACTGGTACACCTGCCTAATATCGTTTAGGACCCCAGCGAGCACACAGAAGTGCCGCACCACGACTTGGCGTAGACTCGATTAATGTCTGAAGTAGTGCTGGAGGGAACTGACACCATCAGTTCTGCAGGGCTGTCCACAAAACCGTAAGAGTGCGAGGGAGTGGACAGCTCTGATGAACAACACGTTGAAAGGCATCCTAGATGTTCGGTGGCTGTCGGAAGTGTTTAAATTCAAGTCTTCCTAGAGCCACTCTGTAGCAATTCTGGACGTGTGGGCTTCACTGCCGGAATTGCCTAAGTCCGTCGGAATGCACAATGGACATGAATGGATGCAGGTGATCAGACACGATGCTTACGTGCGTGTCACCTGTCAATGTCGTATCTAGTATGAGAGGTCCCCTGTCACTCCAACTTCACACACCCCACACCATTCCAGAACCTCCACCAGCTTGAACAGACCCCTGTTGACATGCAGGTTCCGTGGATTCATGAGGTTGCCTCCCCCACCCGTACACGTCCATCCGATGAATACAATCTGAAACGCGACTCGTCCAACCAGGCAACTTGTTTCCAGCCATCAACAGTCCAATGTTGGTGTTGACGCGCCCAGGCGAGGCGTAAAGCTTTGTATTGTGGAGTCATCGAGGCTACATGAGCGGACCTTCGGCTCCGAAAGCCCATATCGATGATGTTTCGTTGAATGGTTCGCACGATGACACTTCTTGATGGCCCAGCATTGAAATCTGCAGCAATTTGTGGAAGGGTTGTACTTCTGTCACGTTGGATGATTCTCTTCAGTTGTGTTGGTCTCGTTCTTGCAGGATCTTTTTCCAGCCTCTGCGACGTCAGAGATTTAATGTTTTACCGCATTCCTGATATTTACGGTTCACTAGTGAAATGGTCGTAGGGGAGAATCCTAACTTCATTGCTACCTCGGAGATGCTGTGTCCCATCGCTCGTGAGCCGACTATGACATCACGTTCAAACTCACTAAAATCTTGATAACCTGCCATTGTAGCAGCAGTAACCGATCTAACAACTGCGGCAGACGTTGTTTTATATAGTGTTGCCGGCCACAGTGCCGTATTCTGCCAGTTTACATATCTCTCTATTTGAATACGCATGCCTGTACCAGTTTCATTGGCGCTTCAATGTGAAAGGTAAAATGTGTTGCGACCCCAACTGTTCATATTGTACAGGGTGATGATATACCTTCTATATTCATCGATATGATGGTCAACTGTGGTCCTGAAAAGGACCAAGATGATTTTTCTGGTGTGAAAGGATCAGCCGCCAGAGCTCACGCTTTGAAAGAGTGGAAAGAAACCTGACAACAGCACTTAGAACTCTGTCAAGCTACTACAATCGGAACCAACTCAGACCAAACCCTTCGAAGGCACAAGTGTCTGCCTTCCATTTAAGGAACAGGGAAGCTAATCGTGACCTACATATTGCATGGTCAGGCATCCAACTTCAGCACCATCACGCACCTACTTGGGAGTCACTCTCGATAGAGCCCTGACATTCAAAACTCACTGCAAGAACAAAATTAAAATCTCCGCTCGAAACAACCTAATTCGCAAACGAGCGGGATCACAGTGGGGATCACATCCACTAACTATTCGCTGTTCTGCAATGGCACTGTGCTTTTCTACTGCTGAATATGCTTCTCCAGTCTGGTACAGGTCACCTCATGCCAGACAAGTAGACATTGCTATCAACGAAACCTTCAAGTTGATCACAGGTTGCTTAAGACCCGCCCCAACTGATAAGCTCTACTGCCTGGCTGGAATAGCGCCACCATGGATACGCAGAACAGTGGCTGCCAACAAGGAGAGACTGAAAGTGGAACAGGACAGTGCCCATCCACTGCACGGACATAATCCACCACAGCAACGGCTGAAATCGCGAAAGAGCTTCCTGAGAACATCCGAGAAGCTCACCATTTCACCAGAGAAGGCAAGGCTGGAGTTATGGAAGACGTCGACGCCTCACTTGCAGACGCCAGAAGCTGAAGAACTACCACCTGGACACAACGAGAGCTGGCTGGTGTGCAAATCTTTAAACAGATTACGATCAGGAGTTGGACTATCCAGAGACAACCTGAAGAGATGGGGCTTCATAACAGAAAATACGTCCTGTGATTGTGGACAAGAACAAACCACAAGCCACATGCTCCAGTGCCTTTTGTGTCCTACATCCTGCACGAAGATTGATCTCCTGAAAGCCACTCCAAGCGCCTTGGAGGTTGCAAAGTACCGGGCACATGTAATATAAATACAATTTGTGTATATATATATGTACATATTTATTGATGTGTATGGCTACTGTAAATTTGTATGTTTCTGATTCGAGATTAATAATGTTGTATAGGGTGAGCATGAAGTCTTTCTTTGATAACATAAATTTATTTCTAAGCGACTACCCTAGATACAGCTATGCGGTTTGTATCAAATGGTGGCTTAACTCACCATGTTTTTTTATCGATGCTCCACCACATGTGTTCCGTTGGTTGTCTGTAGAACGCCTAGTCGACACTCAATTTCTCTACACGTCTTTGCTAATATATCTTCCGTCACTGCCTCTACAGAATCTCGTATTCGAGTCGTAAGATTTTGCACAACAGGAAGTGGAGAACTTAATGCTTTATCATACTTCATCCTTAGCGTACCGCACAAAAATGTCAAGAGCATTTATAGCTCGTGTATGTGGTGCAAAGAACTGGCGAACAAGTAACTGACAGTGTGGCGGTCTACCATCTTGTTGAAAGACTGCCATTGCTTGAAATTCCTGAGGTACCCATCAAGTTATGTGTGTATGTTAAAGCGCCTGTTTCCAGGAGGGGAAGGTACGCCAGTCCTGAAACGTATCCGCCTCGCCTGGTGGATTATCGCCGGCGTTGGTTGTGCCGGCCAGCCTGGATGTATTTTAAATGATTCCCGCAACCCCTAGGTGAATACCCACGTCCCGTCTCACATAGACGCAACGCGAACACTTTCAAAACTTTCCCACGCTCGCACATAAAAGGGAGATTCAAATAAAAACCTTAAAAGTGCTAAAATATTTTTAATTGTAACAATGAACAGAAAACTTACACGTCATTTTTCGACGTAATCGCCCTGTCGTTCAATGCACGAATTTCACCGCTTTGGAAATACGTAGATACCTCAAGGAAAGAATTTCTTTGGTCGTGTGTGCAGCCAGTCATGCACAGTGGTTTTCACCTCTTCGTCACTTTTGAAATGCCACCTCCCGTTGATTGTTTGAGTGCACCAAACGGATAAAAGTCACCAGGAACGAGGTCTGTCGAATAAGGAGGATGTAGCAGACGTTCAACTGTCTTACTGGCCGTATACGGTCGGGTGTTGTCATGAAGTAGCAATACTCCTAAAGTCAGAAGTCCTCATCATTTACTACTGATTGCAGGGGGAAGTTGATTTTTCAGAATGTCTGAATAAGGCACTCCTCTATCCATGCAATGCTCCAAAGCAACTCCATTTGCATCCCAGAAGAGAATGAGCATGACTTTTTCAACTAACGTTTGAGTGTGAATTTTCATGAAGTCAGCGGTGAGCTGTGGCACTGTTCCTTGCGTGACCGTTTCATTTCTGGTTAGTGATAGAGGAGCCAAGTCTCATCGCCTGTAACGATTTTTCCCTGAAATACATCACCTTCGACATGGAAACAATGCAAAAGTTCTTCACAGGCATCGGCGCAACGGTCTTTCAGTTCACCAGTGAACTGACGTGGCACGCATCTGGCAGACAGGTGACTGAAGTACGGTGTGTGTGTGTGTGTGTGTGTGTGTGTGTGTGAATGAATTCCTAAGGGACTAAACTGCTGAGGTCATCAGTCCCTAGACTTACGCCGGCCGTGGTGGCCAAGCGGTTAAAGGCGCTACAGTCTGGAACCGCGCGACCGCTACGCTCGCAGGTTCGAATCCTGCCTCGGGCATGGATGTGTGTGATGTCCTTAGGTTAGTTAGGTTTAAGTAGTTCTAAGTTCTAGGGGACTGATGACCTTATAAGTTAAGTCCCATAGTGCTCAGAGCCATTTGAACCATTTGAACCTAGACTTACACACTACTTAAACTATCTAAAGGCTAAGGACAACACTCACATCCATGCCCGAGGGAGGACTCGAACCTCCTCGGGAGGGGCCGCACGATTAGTGGCATGGCACCTCTAACCGCGCGGCCACTCCGCGCTGCGAAGTATAGTACACCGTAAACATTATTCTGTACTGAACCAATACTAATCTTCATATTTATGGCTATGTCGTTCACAGTTAGGCGTCTTTCCTTCTTTAAAAGCTCACTAACGCAATGTTCTCGTCTGTCACTACGCTGTGAGCCTGCCCTGGTCTGGTCCTGGGACATCCTCCACAGAAGTCACACCGCTTTTAAACTTCCTACACTGCACGTACACTGCTGTTACAACAAATACGAATTAACGTACTACTCTGCCATTCTGCAACGAATTTCGATTGATTTGACACCTTCTCTACATAAAAAAGCATCACAGATCGCTGTTCAGTCGCGGTGCGTGTGGACAGCGGGCTGGCCATCTTGTTGTGGACGCTGCTGCCTTTTCCTGCACTGTACAGTCACTCTGCGACCTGTCTGTCACCTTCTGAACGTCAAGGAATACTAATGCCATCTACCAAATCCCAATTACCAACTGCATCACATAACTTTCCCAAATTTTGTGGAACTTTTTAGGTTTCCGTTTGAATCACCCTCATGATACCTACTGTAGATGTAGAAAGATGGGGTGCTCAAAATTTCGTCCTGTGGGGACGCGGTGGGGGGGGGGGGGGGGGAGAGGGGGGGTGAACTGGAGACTGGAGACGTTAGATATTTAGTCTCCATAAACGCATAATGAGATGTAACTGAGGTGCAACGTTTCAACAGATAGAAGCAAACTGTTGCCGTTTTGTTAGGCTCGCTGAGAAAGAACGGACCAATAACTGTGTAGTGCACTGAGGAACACCACACATTCAGCTTCAGACTGTAGCTTGCCTGTTGCACCGCGATATGTGGGTTCCCCGACTCATAGATTCGGATATTATGCATTTTTATTTCCCAATAGATGCGAAAAGTCGTTTCAAATTTATTAAGTTAGTCATTGTCTACATCGATTGATTCCGACGTGTCCCTAGTAGAGTCAGCATGTCTGGGCCCATCAGATGGCTGCGAAGCTTGCTGGAGTCACACTTCGCGTGCCTGGAAATGCGGCCGTTTGTGTCAGATCTTCACCATAGTGCCCTATGGTATGCCTGCTTCTCTGGAAATAGGACGCGTCGATTTTCGCGGACTGCGTTGGAATGCTGTACGATAGCATCAACAATATCGTCACTCTCTCTAGGTCTACTGCTACTTGCCTTATCACCGCCACTGACAATCTCTCTAAAGTTTCCATAGCATCCCTTGATGCTCTTCGCATCTCACAGATCTAGACATCAGGCACTTCGGAACCGTCGCTGAACCGTGACAGGCGACCCTGTCTCATGCAATCACAAAACAAATTGTACTTCCTCCTACAGAGACACCATTGTGACAACAGCGCTCCTAATTACGTTACCTGTAACAAGAGCCAGGGAAGGGAAATCAGATGCTGTCAGAGAAATGTGGATGCATATGCATGAAAGAAGTTGATGAGTTAAGCTACCACCATTTACAACAAACTACATAGCTATAAGTAGAATCGTTCCTTAGAAGTAAATGCCGCCCGGGGTGGCCGAGCGGTTCTAAGCGCTTCAGTCTGGAACCGCGCTACCGCTACGGTCGCAGGTTCGAATCCTGCCTCAGGCAGGGAGGTCTGAGAATCTGAAAATGGCAGCTCGTTACTGTCGAAAGTTGAACTGAAATAAACAGTTTCACATTGAACGACCTTGGTTTCTAATATTACAAAAGTAAAATTAACTGTTGTTTGGGTGAATGAAATGTAGATGTATTGAAAGAATAGTAACATGTGGTGAATCTGTGGCCGAGTTTGGAAACTTCTCGAAGTCGGATGGAACTCTGAAGTTGAGGAAATTAAAAAAAATGTTCTGTGAAGTTGAAAGAGCATAGAGCGTTGGGGATTTAGCCCATACGAAAGTGTGTCGCAGATGATCAAGAAAGTTAAACATTAATCGTTGGTAGTATGTGACGTTGGTGTCGAGAAACCCTATTGGGTAACATTATTTGAGGTAACTAGGTCGACTAACATCCTTTGTGAAAGCACGAAAAGGACGAAAAGAAATAGATTAGGATCCTTACAGTTGTAAAATCAAAAATCTTTCCAGCTATTTTTTAATCTGTCCTTCATACTTATTATAACTGCACAACTGATTCGTATCCATACTGCTACATAAAGACAAGTCATTGTTTAACGTTGTTACCTGAAATATCCAAAATTGCTTGTCGCTTTTCTTCAAATTTTTACACAATACTCTAGTAAACTTTCGAACAGGCACAGACTATCCATTTTAATAAACATAGAGGTGAAATATTGTTCGCCAAAATCAAGGAAAGTTCATGATCGATTTACTTCATATTTTTACGCGATACTGTAAAAAGCGTTCAGAGAGGAACAGGATACATATGCACTTCTCTTGAAAATGGTTCAAGTAAAAGATGTCCCAAAAATATATGACACTGAACGACAAGGAACTAAAGATGTAAGAATAGTTAGCACCACAGGCATGTCAGAAGAAGAAATATAGTACATTTCGTACGAAGAATTAACTGTTTTACCAAGTAGACGCTGTATTTGCCGAATTGTGACCGAAACTAAATGTGAAAGCAAACCTTTCAGCAATGTTTGATCATTTGAAAACAAACCTACCGATTTTTCGCCAGTTCACCCGGACTGAGATCTTATGAAAACTTTTTCATTATATTCCAAATGGTAGTATCATAGCTGTCGAATACTGCCAGCGTCATCTCGAAAAAAAGAGTGGGAAGGGGATTCATTAAAGAGGAAAGCTTCGTTTTTTTAGCCTAGTGCACCTCCTCACAAAAGTTCTTTCGGAATGGGGGGAAACGGTTGAACAGCAAATAATAAATCTTTGAACATCAACCCTAAGATCTTCAGAATCTAAAGAAATTTGCGGCAGTAAAACGTTTCATGTCTAACGGAAAGGTTGTGGTAGCGGTAGAGATTATTTTCAAACCTTCCAGAATCAAGCTTCATGGATGAAAGCAGCTCGCCAGAGGCAAGTTGATCCAAGACGAGACTACGTAGAGAAATAAGTAAAATTTGCCTCGAAAATTCCAGCCTCTCACTGCCACTTCGATAACTTCTCAAATTTCCCTCGTAATTGAATATGTTTCATTTAGAGATGGTTTCATAAACAGTATTAGTAAACTTTGAATAAACGCCCCCGTATTCCCCAACACATAGGAATCCAACAAATATGATCATTAATTATGCCAAGGGACAGACGTTCTGGTTTCATAACAACGGTGAAAATTATCGATTTATGAATGAACTTAAAAATTAAATCTGAGATTTTGATAGAAAATCGGCCTCTGAACCAAGTATTTTCACTTACGGTAAGTTTACGCTCCAAAATCATTTTTCGTGTTTTAATAGTTTTTATGGCCCTTGTCTGTCTCCTGGGCAAAGTCTTCGCGGGTAACTTCGTGACATCATTACGTTGAGACATCACAAATAGCTTGTGGGATATAGAGAGCTGGATGTTTCGGTGATAACTGTCAATTGCGCTACTCGAAATATGTTGTTAATGAATCACGGAAATGACAAGAAACGGTATATTACATATTACGAGTGTTGGGATAGTTGTTTACCTTTAGTAAATATTGCTGATTAGTGATCGAAAACATTTTTAACATGATTGAATTTTCTCACCTGGAGAGGGCTGAAGGGCGACCTGTTTAATTCATCAGGCAAGATTGCATTATTTTCTTGTTATTTAAGACAACCCGTTTCAAAACACTATGCTGCCATCCTTTTGTTGTAAAACATGTTCATTTTACGCTGACATCACACATAAGATAGTAAGTGAATAAAAACAACGCAATTTTGGCGATGACAAACTTTTATAATGTGCTCTTTTTATGCACGTGACATCTTGTCTGTGATTTCAGCGTAAAATGAACATGTTTTACAATAAAAAAATTTAAGACCTGAAGATCACAGCGTAGTCTGTTGAAACCGGTTGCCTCAAATAAAATAAAATATTCTTGCGATATTGGCTGCTGCACGGTTTTTATCAATTTTTAACAGGCCCCAGTCCGCCACAACCTGCAATTTTAAATGAGGCCTATCACTTGAAGATGATGTGACTAAACCAATGTACAGTCCCTTAGCGGCCTCAAGAAATCCTTCTCATGGATGTAAACACGGTCACTGATGAGGATTACGGCCTAGAGACCTCTGTAATTTGAGTATAAATTACATCATTTAAACAAAAAGGGGTATTTACATCGTAGCATTTGGAAGAGCATTTCTACTTATTTACAAGCGGGTGTTATTGAATGAAATATTATTCTGTAAGAAACTGACATCTTTTTTATGTGGTCTAGTTCTGGACAGAATTATTGTCAACACTTGTAACCTCTGCATATTATTTTGAGTTCAGGTAAGTTGTGGAGTGTACACATTCTTTTGTTTCTTGTCTAGTAATAAAGGGCGAGTACTGTCATAATATTGTGATATTTTGTGAAACTTAAGGATATTATTTGCAATTTTCTTAGAGTTAGCGTAAATTAATGAAATTATTTCGAGAAACCCATGTTTTGCTGTGCTATATCTCATGAACCTCAAACATCGAAAATTTTCCAAGTTGAATTTGCAGTCAGATTCTAATATGTAGATAGACTGTTTTCATTATATTCAGTTTATTGAACAGTAACTGCAGAAGCTCAGCCATTTATATGAATCGTATTTGGTGTCCGACGACGAAATTCCCTACCGTAAACCTTGGTTAAGCTTATGGGGACTGCAGGGACATCTAATTTTGTGGCGAAATAACTCTGCTACCGTGCCCTAAATAAGAAGCCGCAGCAGGCTTTCCTTGGCTTTACGGTAAGTAA
Source organism: Schistocerca americana (assembly GCF_021461395.2). NCBI lineage: Eukaryota > Metazoa > Arthropoda > Insecta > Orthoptera > Acrididae > Schistocerca > Schistocerca americana. The sequence goes on from NC_060120.1 coordinate 417,504,745, forward strand.
TTCTCGTCCCTCGGGAGAGGACGCAGTCCGCCCCCGTCCTCCTACTAACAACAAAGAACGCGACGGCATTGCTGTCTGAGCACGACGTGAGACCGCAAGTCGGCCATATGGTATTTCACTTCGAATATGAGAAACCGACGCTTATTACTCCCTTGTCTTACGTTCGCATTGTTCATTTTTGTGATGCTACCAAATGGCTTTCTTAATATGTCCTCACTTTATCCGAGACAGCACGGTTATGGCATTTGAACTTCAAATGATACTTTTAATTGAAGACTGAGGACGAACCATCTGTATAGTTGCGTTGAAGAAAGAGGTCTATAACTTAAGAATTCATTTTCCTTAAACGGGGTGTAATGAGAAGTTTATAGAAAGCAACAAACACAACGTCTTATTTCTCAGTTACGTACTTAGCTCGACCTTTATACAGGGTAATTTATCTGCCCCTACCGCTGGGTTTTATGCCGTCTGCAAAGCGTTCAAAAACCAAATGCAAGATCTGCATATTCTCTCACTTGCTTTGTACAAACTATTAGTCCTACAGAAATAATGAACCAGAATGTTTTTGTAGGAAATTTAATGTAGTTGAATTCTGAACATGCAAAAATGACCTCCAAACGTGTTTTTCTTGAATAACTCGAAAATCGAGGCTTCCAGCAAAAATGTACCCCAATACAAAATTTAACGGCACAAAAAGAGAATGTGACAATCTTGCACGCGGTATCTGAAGGCGTTACGGGTTGCATAAAACTCAGCAGTTGCGGCAGCTGGCTCACCATGTGTGTGTACCACATGCAGAAAACACCAATAAACTCATGAGACAGTGTAAATAACTTCATAATAGCGTAGTTATCCTGTTGTCTGTGTCGGTAGCGTCAGGATATTGTGACTGCTTCGTAAAGGAGAATTCATCACCCTCCATGGCCATGGGTGAGAATTTCAGCAGGCCGCCATGACGGTAACATAGCCTCACAGATGACGAAATCTTTTCAGGCTTCCATCTGAGTACCAGCGCTGAAATTCCGCAACATTTCCACGCCTGTCACTCTCATCATATTGTGGAGACTTCGCCAGACATGATAATCGAAACATCGCGGTATCTCAACACAGCCATCCGGATAGAAGCTCAGGATTTTGTTAGCAGTATGCGACGGAGAAGTATGCATTCACATAGCCTCAATTTTCCTCTCTTCCTTCTAATAGCACTCGTATTTAAATATCTGTTTACCCACTTGATTTCGTTTCAGAAGGGTGTTTCTTTAATGTGCCCATACTATGATTAAATTATGTATTATATATTCCTTGAAAATATTATTATGATAATTAAATATTACAATTTCAGTGAAATTGTCTGTATGTGGCGTAATGTTACTACAATTGATAAAACAGGAAAACTAATCTAGAAACGCTATGTAATTCTACCGACATACGATCGATATCTTATGAACACATTAAAATACAACCAAATGCACCCTGATAACTATTCGTGAAAATAAATATGCTTTTAGTTGTCACTTTGCTTTTCAGCGTACTACCTCAAATATGTTCACTCTGTGTCATGAAAGTCATCGTCCCTTTGACGTAGTCCTGGCCAGAGCCTAATTCCACACAATACATTAAAATGACTAGCAAATTCGTCAGTAAAATTGCCTGGTATAGGTCTCCAGCTTTGCTAGAAGAAAAATTATTAAACGATCTGCGCTGATAGTAACGCGCCTGTAAAGCAATAATGTAAATATTAAATGTGGCGCGTAATGGCGGCGGATTGCAGCGCTCCAGCGATGCTCCTTTCCCTGCGCTGCAGACAATGTAGTTGTTTTGAAACCTTAGATTATTTGACACAGATTTAACACTTCTACAAATAAAACTCAGCTGATATGACATCAGCTCAGTAAATTACATTATATTACAGACCTGGACAATAAGTACTAATAACGCTTTGGGAGATAACCACACACACACACACACACACACACAGAGAGAGAGAGAGAGAGAGAGAGAGAGAGAGAGAGAGAAATGGAATCTTTACATATATAAATCGGTTGAAGATGCCGGATGAATGATATAGTTTACTTTCAAATACATCATTACTGTCTGTTTTTTAAACTATTAATTTTTGTAATTGTTAGCATAAAACACTCTCTTTACGCATTCCATATTCATTTTTAAAAGTTTTTGCGTGTCTCACTTCACTTTCAAAAAATATTATTTTACATATTGGTATGGGGAACCTGTAGTTCCAACCTTATAATTACTGTTTAGAGCAATTTCTTGACAATGAATACTATGCGACTGGTGCTACGCGTCAAAGACATTCACATAATCCATCGGAGCCTGTGGAGGAGTTTTTTCTTGAGTCACCGAGGTAAAGTAAACATACAGCTGCTGTCGAAATATGTCAGAGTCGCAAGGTGCCAATGAAAGTCACTGAAAAGTGTAGCTCACGATTCTTCTGTCCTAATAGTCGTGGTTTGCTGTGCATTATGTTGCACGGCGAGAAAAACATCTTGTTTGTGCAAGCCTGTATATTAGCCGGTTCCTGCGATTTGGAGTTGTTGATAATCGTGAAGTAGTTTTGTCGAAGAGAATTCTACTCAGGTTATGCGCAGTAACTAGTGATTTTTGTGTGTGTATGTTTGACTCTTTGTACTGATTCTTTTTTCCAACCATCTCCGTCTGTGTCTTTGATCACCATGCCAAAATGTGATACATGGATTCATATTCTCTGAATGTGATATTTGTTGTAAGAATAATGTATTGAATGAATGTTACTGTGCGTGATTAAGCGATGGTAGTATATGCCTGCATAGTGATCTTGTATCAAGTGTCTTCTTCTAGGAATCTGCACTGTTGCACTGACGACTGAAATCAAGTGAGCGTTCCGATCTCATACAACTTTTGGAGCTACTTAAGTATTAATGACTATAAGCGCTTTACAGACTAACATTTTCTACCACGTTGGAACGCGATTCCAGCACTTTTGGCCGGGGGTGAGGGAATATGGATTTTATAACTTCTATAATCAGAACTTGTATTACTATTTGACGCCACTTACTGCAGACTACAACTTCAAGTAAAGAAACTCCACAGACTGCTCACCAACCTTGACGTCAAAGCTATGCATTCACTCTTGCCAGAAAGCTAATACAGCCTAGGTCTGTTATATTTTAACAAACTTCATCCGCCAGTTACCGATATTGTGAAGTAACTGCAGAAATGCTAAATCACTACTCCTATCTGATTAACTGTTGCACAGCATGTTACCGGATTCTGTGATTCTCTCCTCTCGCGACCTAAGGAGACTGATTATCACAATAGATCATCAATCCAATTCTGTATTTAGCTACAATGCAATACAAATCATTTTATAAAGTGACAAAAAATCCGATGTCTTGAACTGTTTCTATATTTGGAGAGACAAATACTTAAATTTCTTTATACTACTGATACCCAATAGGAATTAAATCTACTGATGGGCATTGTCTTAGTCATCTTCTACGTAAGATAAGCATTTAAGTTAAGTATATTTTGGGACAAATCATTGACGGTTACCACATGTAATAGAACACGATGCAGTACATAAACACATTACAGAATTTACTTCCAAAGGCAGGGCGATATGTTTTTAAGATTATCCTTTTCAACCACACGCAAGTAAATAGGTTCTCTTGTGAGCGGAAAATAGGAGATCCGGCCCATGAAGAGTCGTAATTCTTTTGTGTCAAGTACCTGCAAAGCTGGAAGGGAGGCAGATGGAGCCTCAGCTGAGAATAGCAGTTTTGGCATTTGCCTTATTGATAGGAATTGATTAGAGTAGGTGGAATTACCCTTTTAAAACCTCTAGAGCGGGATAGCTTGGATACAGTGATAATCGAGTGGAAAGCCACTGAACGATAGATTTGCCAAACGTTTATTAACATCATTTAAGGAACATACATTGGTACCTACAACATTCAACAGCGTTACTTATTTCTAGATTCCAAATCATGACTTGTTTAACTCAAATACAAAAGAAAAGTTAACGTTACTGACTACATCTACATCTACATTTATACTCCGCAAGCCACCCCACGGTGTGTGGCGGAGGGAGGGCACTTTAGGTGCCACTGTCATTACCTCCCTTTTCTGTTCCAGTCGCGTATGGTTCGCGGAAGAACGACTGTCTGAAAGCCTCCGTGCGCGCTCTAATCTCTCTAATTTTACATTCGTGATCTCCTCGGGAGGTATAAGTAGGGGGAAGCAATATATTCGATACCTCATCCAGAAACGTACCCTCTCGAAACCTGGGCAGCAAGCTACACCGCGATGCAGAGCGCCTCTCTTGCAAAGTCTGCCACTTGAGTATGCTAAACATCTCCGTAACGCTATCACGGTTACCAAATAACCCTGTGACGAAACGCGCCGCTCTTCTTTGGATCTTCTCCATCTCCTTCGTCAACCCGATCTGGTACGGATCCCACACTGATGAGCAATACTCAAGTATAGGTCGAACGAGTGTTTTGTAAGCCACCTCCTTTGTTGATGGACTACATTTTCTAAGGACTCTCCCAATGAATCTCAACCTGGTACCCGCCTTACCAACAATTAATTTTATATGATCATTCCACTTCAAATCGTTCCGCACGCACACACCCAGATATTTTACGGAAGTAACTGCTACCAGTGTTTGTTCCGTTATCATATAATCATACAATAAAGGAACCTTCTTTCTATGTATTCGCAATACATTACATTTGTCTATGTTAAGGGGTCAGTTGCCACTCCCTGCACCAAGTGCCTATCCGCTGCAGATCTTCCTGCATTTCGCTACAATTTTCTAATGCTGCAACTTCTCTGTATACTACAGCATCATCCGCGAAAAGCCGCATGGAACTTGCGACACTATCTACTAGGTCATTTATATATATTGTGAAAAGCAATGGTCCCATAACACTCCCCTGTGGCACGCCAGAGGTTACTTTAACGTCTGTAGACGTCTCTCCATTGATAACGACATGCTGTGTTGTGTTTGCTAAAAACTCTTCAATCCAACCACACAGCTGGTCTGATATTCTGTAGGCTCTTACTTTGTTTATCAGGCGACAATGAGGAACTGTATCGAACGCCTTCCGGAAGTCAAAGAAAATAGCATCTACCTGGGAGGCTGTATCTAATATTTTCTGGGTCTCATGAACAAATAAAGCGAGTTGGGTCTCACACGATCGCTGTTTCCGGAATCCATGTTGATGCCTACAGAGTAGATTCTGGGTTTCCAAAAACGACATGATACGCGAGCAAAAAACATGTTCTAAAATTCTACAACAGATCGACGTCAGAGATATAGATCTATAGTTTTGCGCATCTTCTCGACGACCCTTCTTGAAGACTGGGACTACCTGTGATCTTTTCCAATCATTTGGAACCTTCTGTTCCTCTAGAGACTTGCGGTACACGGCTGTTAGAAGGATGCAAGTTCTTTCGCGTACTCTGTGTAGAATCGAATTGGTATCCCGACAGGTCCAGTGGACTTTCCTCTGCTGAGTGATTCCAGTTGCTTTTCTATTCCTTGGACACTTATTTCGATGTCAACCATTTTCTCGTTTGTGCGAGGATTTAGAGAAGGAACTGCAGTGCGGTCTTTCTCTGTGAAACAGCTTTGGAAAAAGGTGTCTAGTATTTCAGCTTTACGCGTGTCATCCTCTTTTTCAATGCCATCACCATCCCGGAGTGTCTGGATACGCTGTATCGAGCCACTTACTGATTTAACGTAAGACCAGAACTTCCTAGGATTTTCTGTCAAGTTGGTACATAGAATTGTACTTTCGAATTCACTGAACGCTTCACGCATAGTCCTCCTTACGCGAACTTTGACATCGTTTAGCTTCTGTTTGTCTGAGAGATTTTGGCTGCGTTCACACTTGGAGTGAAGCTCTCTTTGCTTTCGCAGTAGTTTCCTAACTTTGTTGTTGAACCACGGTGGGTTTTCCCGTCCCTCACAGTTTTACTCGGCACGTACCTGTCTAAAACGCATTTTACGATTGCCTTGAACTTTTTCCATAAACACTCGACATTGTCAGTGTCGGAACAGAAATTTTCGTTTTGATCTGTTAGGTAGTCTGAAATATGCCTTCTGTTACTCTTGCTAAACAGATAAACCTTCCTCCCCTTTTTTTTATATTTCTATTAACTTCCATATTCAGGGATGCTGCAACGGCCTTATGATCACTGATTCCCTGTTCTGCACTTACAGAGTCGAAAAGTTCGGGTCTGTTTGTCATCATCAGTAGGTCCAAGATGTTATCTCCACGAGTCGGTTCCCTGTTTAATTGCTCGAGGTAATTTTCGGATAGTGCACTCAGTATAATGTCACTCGATGCTCTGTCCCTACCACCCGTCCTAAACATCTGAGTGTCCCAGTCTATATCTGGTAAATTGAAATCTCCACCTATTACTATAACATGCTGAGAAAATTTATGTGAAATGTATTCCAAATTTTCTCTCAGTTGTTCTGCCACTAATGCTGATGAGTCGGGAGGTCGGTAAAAGGAGCCAACTATTAACATAGCTCGGTTGTTGAGTGTAACCTCCACCCATAATAATTCACAGGAACTATCCACTTCTACTTCACTACAGGATAAACTACTTCTAACAGCGACAAACACGCCACCACCGGTTGCATGCAATCTAACCTTTCTAAACTGCGTCTGTGACTTTGTAAAAATTTCGGCAGAATTTATCTCTGGTTGCAGCCAGCTTTCTGTACCTATAACGATTTCAGCTTCGGTGCTTTCTATCAGCGCTTGAAGTTCCGGTACTTTACGAATGCAGCTTCGACAGTTTACAATTACAATACCGATTGCTGCATGTCCTGACTTTGCCCCGCACCCTTTGAGGCTGCTGCCCTTTCTGTACTTGCCCGAGGCTATCTAACCTAAAAAACCGCCCAGTCCACGCCACACAACCCCTGCTACCCGTGTAGCCGCTTGCTGCGTGTAGTGGACTCCGGACCTATCCAGCGGAACCCGAAACCCCACCACCCTATGGCGCAAGTCGAGGAATCTGTAGCCCACACGGTCGCAGAACCGTCTCAGCCTCTGATTCAGACCCTCCACTCGGCTCTGTACCAAAGGTCCGCGGTCAGTCCTGTCGACGATGCTGCAGATGGTGAGCTCTGCTTTCATCCCGCTAGCGAGACTGGCAGTCTTCCACAAATCAGATAGCCGCCGGAAGCCAGAGAGGATTTCCTCCGATCCATAGCGACACACATCATTGGTGCCGACATGAGCGACCACCTGCAGATGGGTGCACCCTGTACCCTTCATGGCATCCGGAAGGACCCTTTCCACATCTGGAATGAGTCCCCCCGGTATGCACACGGAGTGTACATTGGTTTTCTTCCCCTCTCTTGCTGATGGCACTAAGCCACTTAGAAGGTTCTTAACAAAAGTAGTAAAATTTCTTTAATTACTTCGAATCGCTAGCCACATACATTTTTAAAAATCAAAATAACAACATACAACGACATCTTGAACTAAAGCCAGTGGGTACGGCTTCAGATTTCCGAAGTGGCGACATACAATGACGTCTTGACCAAAAGCCAATGGGTACAGCTTCAGATTTCCGAAGTGGCCACTCATTGTATTATCTTCATTCTAAGACAAAACGAACATCCACTAGTGCATGCGACTACATAATTAGTATGCACTACAGTGGTTTCAAGTTTTCCAAAATGACTTGGGATCTAACCCTTTTAAAATTACAAGACAGATGACCAATACTGAAACAAGACAAATTACAACACACTTTTTAAGAGAAGGACTGTCAATGACTTACATTTCGGGTACTAGCCCTCCTTGGAATTTCACAAAAACCTCCCAAATCTAAGGCACAAAGAGATTATTCAAACTCTGGCACCAACCAGTTTGAACTACTGGTTAATAGGCTAATTTTCCTTAAGCCCGATCACGTAAGACGAGTAAAGATAATTTCAGTTCGAAATCAACTACCACAATGAGCAGCACGACAAACGTCGGTTCCCTTAAAATTTAACACCTTAATTGGCGCTTCGAGTTTTTGTCATTAAAGAGTATGATCTTTCAGGTGAACTCAACATCCAAATTAAGCAACATGACAACTGTTTGTTCCTTTTGAAACTTGACCACTTAAGTTTGAGCTTTCGTACTTGTCATCCAAGGGACTAACCCACAACTTTACTGTTCGAAATGATGAAACAAGAATATGTGATCACTTACAGTACCTTGAGCCGACAGCCACGTTTTCAGTACTCGTGAATCAAAATTATACTACTCATTCCGTTGCAGACAGTTTATCAGTGCGTTTTGCTGTCAGCATAGAAACCGGCTGTCTGTAAGTACAAGGCATCAGCTGATAACGATGAGCAAACACTATACTCAGGACATTTCGTTGCTTACGTAAAACCTTCCTGCTTCTACAACAGATAACAAAACGAAACGTTAATTGACAAGGGGGCATGAAAGACAGCACCAACCACACTTCTCAAAGCACGAGAAAAATAAATTTTCAACATGCAATGAATGAGATGGATGAAGTAGAACACAGCAACAACTCAAACACTCATGGTGCGCTCGCAGTCGAACACAGGCACCTCACTGGCCCGCTTTCGCCGCTCTCCGGTACATGAAAACAACTGCCGAATACCGACTGCCGAGGCGTGGCCACGTCCACCGCATGTGAATCCTTCAAACGTCTTTACACGGAACCTCTCCCGTTGACAGCCCACAGCTCAATGTCCAAGCTTACGGGCAGAGAGCTTTTTATGTGCTCGGAACGAGTATGACTTCTGGCTTTAGCCGCATCAGTACAACTACACGGCCGACTGACAGGTCCAATCGATACGCTCTTATCAATTACAATCAAGGGAACCCTGCAGAAAACCTTTGTCAGTACCTCTGGATATTAAGTACTGTTCATTTTTTGTAGTGCAACAAGACACCTTAGACTAAGGATGACAATCTGCTGTATTTCTCTGAAAGTATACTGAATGAAGTCGACGACCTGACATGAGCATATCATCTGGGTTGTTCCTGATTTACTGATATCTGCAGCATACCTGAATATACAGAAGAAAGTCGACAGCTTAACGTATTCAACTTACTGCATCTATGTTGCTATTGATGTTGATGACATTGTAGAACATTGCCGAGAGTTGTGTTTTACTTACATTTTTCGTACGTGAATCCGAGCGAGGAAGAAAAGCAGCGCGGTTTACTCTGACTTTACACACGACAACACTGAGAACGCCTTCAAAACAAATGCTCAGACCACTTAACTTTGATTCTGTTGTTTCGAGAAAAGAGTAATGTTATTACTAGCCTCTGCTTTTCAGAATTCACACTGAACTTTGTGTTGATTGTTTATTTCTTAATTTAAATAGAGGAATTACGACACTGCTGTCAGATCTGCGATCAAAGATAGCGACTTACAATCCTCTGTTTCATTCTCTGGTAGCATGACGCGGCATCAGTTTTGAATTTAATACCGAAGTATATCCGCCGAATACTTTAGTATTTTACCAGATAAATAGAATTTGAAACTGAAGACGATTCTCTTGCGTAAATTCATCCCAGTTGTAAGGTGACCATGTCATTTGCCTCTGCGCAGTGTGATACATTCTTAGTTGAAGTGTGGTAGGTGATGGACGTATTATGTAGTGCTGTGTTGACTTGTGATTGTATCTGTTAGATGAAGAAAGATTATAAAGGACAGTAAGGATGAATAAGATATATATATATATATATATATATATATATATATATATATATATATATATATATCTGTGTGTGTGTGTGTGTGTGTGTGTGTGTGTGTGTGTGTGTGTATGTATGTGTTAGAAAGAGAAGAGAATGTAAATTTTGGATAATGTATTATTTCTGAAGAGAAGAAGTTTGAGGTAAGTAAGACTGAAGCATTGCGCAGCTAGAAATGATTATTGCCGCTAGTTAACTGAGAGAAAAATCACCCACTTCCCTGAGTCATTCATACAATCTCGTATTATCTGATTAAGCTCTTTGGTTTTTATAGAAGTTCTCTGTTAACGTTGCATCCTTTTTAGATCATAGTTCACTCTGTTACGCATAGTATTGTTCAGAGAAATGCTATTTGTAAAGATCAAGCGAAGTTCTGCTCTGTCTTTTCGAATACATACTTCATTCTAAAATCGTTGTCTTGGAATATCTTTTCATAAGAATAGTTACTCCCTGCTTCTTACTGTTTATCAATTCGCATTGTCACTGCTCACAATTTGAATACAGTTGGGAAATTTTATTCAGAAATATAAATCTAACTTTACCGCTGCCTGCTTGCTGTTGGCCGCTGAGCTTTGCAACAATGTTGTCGAGACGAGAAGTACGTGGTGATTTTGATTAGGGCCAGAAAATTGTTTTACTTCCGTTGCGCATTTAATATACAAACAAGCTGCATTCAGATCAGTTCCAGTTCAACTCATATTAGGTTCTGTCTGGTCAAAGTTTAGCAAACAAGTTTCAGCTGGATAACATTTGTGGGGAGATAGTTTTGGTAATACATAGACATTTATAGAGTCGGAGGTAAAGTTGGGCAAATTCCATGGAGAAACAAAATATAAAGGGGAGGTTACACTGTAGGTTCAAAACACCCTACACAAGATCACTGGTAACGGGAGTTGTTACACAGAACTTGTAACTAGTCGCAGAGGTTCCAACTGACAAAATATCCGTAGCCCTGACTGTCATATTTGGAACAAGACAGTGAAATTTATTAAATAAAAAATGCCATGCTATTGTATCGTTTGCACTTCATTCTGTAATTTTGAGCCGTTTTAATGCTTCCAGCCAGATGCATATGTTGTACGTAGGTACAAATTAGCTTTCCGTATGCCTTCTTTCATAATGCAACATTTTTTTCAAAACATTAGACATTTTTCAGAATAAGTTAACGTAGTTTACTGTACATGCTGCTAACTTACCAACAGCCTAACACATGTGCAACTTTCTCCCTCAATTACTTTACTCAGCGACATTAATTAATGACAGATTCTCTTTGGGAATGGCTGTTAGTTTAAAAGAATTTGTACATTGAATTTCACATCGATAAAATGTTTCATAGTCATATACATTTTCATTTTACCCTACGTCAAATTTCATAGATACACAGATTACAAGAACGGATACAACTTATATTACGTGTGATACTGAATTTTAAATAAACGTAATACTCATTCCGATATAACAACTGGGCACTCCCTTTAAGAGTTTCTAATTTTTGCTTACTAATAGCACATTTAACTTCCCTGCATTTTCTATGTGGCCCAAACAATAGAGACGCTAATAGCACCTCTTTATTGGGTACTTCGCGTAGCATCGAACACACTATATGCATGGTTTGTGTTACTGATTTCTTTTTTACACTGTGTTTTAGATTTGGTCTTCATATTTTTGTGCTCTCGTTGGAGAAACTTTTCATTTTAGTTTTACTTATATTAAAACTTTTTGTGTATGTATGTTGCGGCCTTAGTACTGCAACCAGACGTTGTTGTCATTTTTATGTAAACTGCATCACAATGATTAATTGCAAGCGAAGGCACGCCGGTTTTATTTGAATCCTCAGTGATAAAATATCTTAAATGTGTCATGCTGGGGCATTGCTTATCTCTGCCTGCTAGTAGTATTATGTTATGCTGACGTGTTCTCATTTGAGGGCTATTCTTTATATTTCCACGTCACACGCAGTGGTTTTTTTACTTTTCACACAGTATTGAGTGTCACTGGCGTTACGTACTGAATTGGCTTGATAGCACGTGTGAAGTTCAAATCTCAAAGAACTAATTAACAATGAGATTACATTAATGTCACTATAAATAAATTTCATAAATAAGTAACTACAGTAGAATCTGTTTTTCGCATGCACGAAAACATATAATCTTATTTTAATATTTTACGTTTAACTACGTTACATATTATTTAAGCTAAAAGATTAGCATTCTACGTCAAAGCATGAAGCGTCGTTAGAGTCTGTTAGCAAATACTGTGTCCTTTGTATGTGCTGATACAAATCATTGTAATCATCACATGTACTGCTTATGTAATTTGGTGTTGGCAACATATATGTACACTAAACGAAAATATAATAAAATACAACAGTCAGCTTTCAATCATGAATACTTTTAACGGCAGTTTTGTAGCAGTGTGCGCACTACTCTCTTACTTACTTCCATCTTAGGTGTCTTGTAAGTGGGATACACAAACATCTGAAACTATAAAAGTTACATTTATGTTTCGGAATTGGAATACATAACATTTAACAAAGATCTACAGCTATAAAAGTTACATGATATTAGACATGGAGCTGTCCATTCCAGTATTTCAATTTGCAACGAAACAGAGTATGAGTAATCCACACTATATTATTAATGTGAAAGTAACTCTGTATGTTGAGCTTTCACGACTAAAACACTGACCTGATTTTGTTGAAACTTGCTATGGAGGTGCAGTACGCTTATTGACTTGAGGAATATAACGTGAAATGTGCAACAATAATTAGTCTTCAAAAAAACTATGTACTCTTTGACTTTTGAACTTTACATTTTGAATATGCTTTTATTGTTTGATATGCTCTATACAATACGATTCAACGTAATGAATACAATGCTTCCATAATCCTCTACACGTTTAATGAGTACTTCTATACTAACGGCACTCACAAATCCGTTGCATTTTAGCTGCTGAGCGTCATGCATTCTTATAGCTTCGAAGACGGGTATCAATATTTGTCAACTGTTGGTGCTCTTGTGATTGGCGACGGACCATAGCTTATCGGGTCCCGGCTTCCATTATCCGGCGAGGTCGAATTTTTCCTCTCACGCTTCTGTGTGTGTGTGTGTTGTCACATCATAATTTTATCATCATCGACGCAGAAGTCATCAAAGTGGCGTCAAATAAAATGACATGCACCAAGCGCCCGACCTTCCCGAACGGCGTCTTCCGGCCAATAAAGCCCTACACATTTTACTTAATTTCACTAGTATGCAAAAGCAGCCGCGGATAACAGCTAGTATGTTATAATTCCGAAAAACGTTACTATCTAAGTCCAGTCCTAAAGAACATTAGCGAGATTTAAGTTTAGTGACAACACAAACGTGATACGTTACAGTCAGATCCACATTATTGTAATGCACTCGATACTTTTTAACACTGTCATGAGCCTGAATTAAAACATTATCTGAGGAGACATTTGGAGAGTTTTTATATACCACGCTGGTGAATAACGAGCCACTTGTCGAATGACCATAAACTGAACGTGCGTCATTTGGTTGGCGGCTGTCCTGTTGGTCTGCAGCGCCGGGAGAGTACTGAAGGTGGGTTATGACTGGCTTTACGACCGACTCCAGGGTGCTATTACAGCCCAGAGTTCTCGAAATTTGTAGCAGTTTTGCTTGTGTGTGATAACTAATGGCGCTCCCTAATGTCATTCGCGTTGTTCGCTTTGGAGCGTGCCCATGAATTGGCTATGCTTCGACCCACAGTTCAAAAATGTTCACTGCGTGCGACGGTAACAGACTGTGTTCCGGACTTAGCTCACTCATCATTGTTTCAGTAACGGTCCGTCTACAGATAACCCTTGAATTATGTTGCACTGGTGTAAGTCTTCTAACAGACAAATGATACGCTTAGTGGTGAGGGATGCCTTCCTTACCACAGAAGATCTCCTTTGTTATGAATTATGAGTACCCCGTTTGACACTTGTCGCTGTCGGCATAGCATTCGTAATCAAAACGCCATCGGATGGCCTAGAGTAGTTGTATTTTACAGTAAAAAGCAGAGAATGACTTTATATTTATGGTGGAAATAGCTTCTGAAGACATTTGGTTTTGTACCGTTTGCACAATGTATGAAACTCATGAGCTCTGTGTACGAATTTAACACTTTATCAGTTAATGTTGATAATGTCAAAGATTGAAACACATTTTCATGCAGTTTTTACCTTATAAAAATTTCAGCAGGACATTAAGTAAAACTTGAAACGATAATTGTATTATAATTGTTTATTAGTACGATACACTTGCACACAAAATTTATGATCAGTATAATGGAATTACAGTTTACAGCTGAATGAACACGTCTTCAAGAAACATGTGTAACAATGTTATTCAGCTACAGCTGCTTTTTAGAATTTTATTAAGTTTGCTATACCGGTTTCGGGCTTTATATTGGTTTATTATCAAGTGTATCTGAAAGTTATGATGTAGAGAAGCAACGTCAAATACTAAAAAATTGTTCCTTGACAGCATAACTTCCAGATACACTTGATGATGGCCTAACATAAAGTTTTAAGAAAGCATCTGGAGCGGCCATTCATACGGATGTTGAGTACGAAATGCAACGAAGAGAGGAAAACAGCCATTCCAGGTAAAACTCTTTTTTTCGTATCGTATGCTTAAAATAGTATAGATTGTACTATTAAGAAAATTATATGTTACAACACAACGTAACTGAAGATATTTTCGAATGAACCGTTTAACTGCATGACCAGAAACTATTTCATTATATTACAGTTTGTGAAAGATATTGTTATTTTAAGACGGGGAATAATTACGACAGCTGTAAGATACTTTCGAGCATGAAACTGATATGCTCAAAGTTTACTGCTCTCAACTTTCATCTCTTTTAGCACTTAGGGGCACGGTATGAGAAACTTCCAGTTAAGAGAGGATATAGAAATTTATATGGGAAAGAAGCAGCAGTGTCCTTTCGTTATAACCTATTTATGAACTAGCATACTGTTATTTATGGAAAAATTAAACAAAATCCACCCTCAAATAACAGTCAAATAAAGACTGACAACTTACAAGATTGTGCCCAAAAAACATTTCAAGCTTTGAGGCCTAAAGCTTAACTAGAAAGAACGGCATAATTTTTGCGTCCGCTCAGCCAGCCTTTTCTTAACTACGGCATTACAGACACGGTTCATAATAGGAACCACTCGTCTGAGAGAGACAGTATGGCCATTCGAGACGTACCTGAATAGGTGGATATGTACATATCTATAAGTCAGTCCAACTACGGTTCTGAAACTGAGCAGAGACCAAAGCGAGTCGCAGCACACTGCAGTAATCCGGTGTAATAACCAGTTCCAGTGTGCGTCCGTGTTAGCATAGCGACAGGGCACTGTATGGGGACACTGGTGGCTTTATGTGTTCTGCCTGGCGAACGCCCTGGGTGGTACAAGGAGAGGCGGCTCTGTTGCGGCTCACTTGGTGCCCTCTGGAGCAGATAGCGAGTGTTCGTAATTAATATTAGATCAAAGCACCGCTTGATTACGAATCTTTCCTGGAAAGTAAGTTTATAACGTATTGCTCTGACAATCTCTACTGGAAAGTACTTTTTCAAATTTTGAAGGTAGCAGGAATTAAGTACAGGGAACGAAAGTTTATCTGCAAATTGTACAGCAACCAGGCTCAGTAGTTATAAGCGTCGATAACATGGAAGGGAGGCAGTAGCTGAGAAAGAAGTGAGAAGGGTTGTAGTATATCCCATATGTAATACATCTCACATGTACAATGAACAAGCAGTAATGGTACACAAAGATAAATTTGGAAAACGAATTAAAGTTCTGGTAGAAACAAAACTATTTAAGGTTCATGTGTGTGAGAGAGAAAAGAGAAGATCAGTCGAATGGGATATCTTGAAAAGAGGCTATAAATGATCAATAAAGTTAAAACAAGAGTAAGGGCAAGTATTTGAATTATGTCAAATGCTGCTGAGGGTGCCAGGGTAGGAAATGAGACACGGGAAATATAAGACAAGTTTTACTTTTGTGGAGCAAAATAACAGTCGATGGCAGAAGGAAGACGACGTTAAATGCCGACTTCAATGGCAAGTTTTAGGAGGTATAATAAATAGGTCAGACAAGAAGAGACGATTGTGTAACGTGGTGTTGCTGAATACTACAGAAGGTTAGATGGGTAGATCGGGTAACTAATGAGGAGCTCCTGAGTCGAAACCGGAAGAAAATAGATTTATGGCATACATCAGCTAGGAGAAGGGATCGGTTGATAGGACATACTTTGAGGAATCGAGAGTTTGTGAAGTAAGCAGTGGATGGAAGTACAGAGGGTAAAAATTGTGTAGGAAGACCAGACTTGAATAGAATAAGCATGTGAGCTGCGTCGAACCATTCTTCGGACTGAAAGCAACGAACATTTGTCGGAAAAATTTTGTACTTCTGCACGAAGATGCATGTCTAGTGTAGAGAACATGGGGCAGGGAATTCAGCAGCATGAGCGCTTGATAGAGAATCATGGAATCGAGTCCAAACACAAACTTGGAAATTCCTCTGATATGTTGTTTGTTTGTAACGACAATGAGATGCCCATCTACGTCCAGAGAAAAGAAATGATTAGTAAAGTTGGCAATGTAGAGCAGAAATGGTCAAACCAACATTCACGATGAACATTTAAGTAGAGGATAATCTAGTGCGGCGAATGCCTTTGTGGGCAGTTTCGAACGGCTGAAGGACGAAGATGGCGGTCGGATTTGGACGAACTGTGTAAGACAGAAACAGACGCCAATCGACTAAATTTCTAAAAATGGCGCACTATGAGGGTCTCACATGTCAAGGTTGTAAAATTCCTTGATTCTACTGTAGCAGCAGATGAAACCCGGATGGATTATTACATATCGCATTATAAAAACTGACAAATGTAATGTCGGCATTTTGGATTGCTGTTGGAAAATTAACGTATCTGTACAAAATAATAGTTGACATTCTTTCAGGATCGTTAGCGGACTAGCTACATGTCAATCCATTAACAGTGTTAGGCTCTACGGGGGCGTTCAAGAGGATTTCTGATAGCACTGAAAACAAGACGAGAAGGTGGGTGTGTAAGAAAATAGATTTCTTATGCGAAAATGCTGGATAGCAGACTGTACGCTGAGGTCCAAACGATCATTTTACTCAAGATTTTTCTTTGGGAAGGAGGGAAGTAAGATTAGGGTTGCACGTCCCGCCGACGAAGAGGTCGTTAGAGAAGGAACGTACAAAGGTGCAGCACTGAAAAATGTAGTGATAATTGTATAGGATATGAACGCAACGTATCTTATAACATAAAGTTTAACACTGACACCAGTAGTGCCTTTCAGAAAGCACAGCAAACAGAAGCCAAACGCACCACTTTAGAGCCTCGTCCTGGCTAAGAGTGAACCAGCGACAGACACTAATAGTCAGGATGTATTTGTATATATGTGATGGCGGAAGTCGCATTCACGTTCATTAATAAATACAGTATCTGGCCCAAAGCTTGACTCCTATGAGTGGACAATAATATTTTTGTGTGTGTTGACACTTAGTTTTTATGACGATGTGAACTTTTCTGGGGACAGATTCAGTGAGCTGTCTGAATGGCTGTGGAGAGAGAAGGTAGTGATGTTGGACACCGGGGTCTGGAGCGAATTTGTGTTTCTTTGGGTTCACTCGGGACTCTGGACACGCCAGTCAATTTCAGGAATGCTATTGTCCACAAACCATTATCTCGCAGATGCTGCTTTTTGATAGGATGCATTGTCACGCCATTCAAGCAATCATCGTTTGATGTGATGGCAGGTAACGTTCTAGAAGCACTGACCAAACCCAAAGCCTCTCATCGGATTTCCACAGGCTACAGCTTGATTCATCATTCCAAATCATTTGTTTCCAATTAGCCACTGTACAGCGGGGTCGCTCTTTGCACCAGCTCAAGTATCGCTTAGCACTGAGTACATAAATGTGTCGCTTTTATGGGCTGCTCGACCGTTGCACTCCACTCTTTTCAACTCCCTACACACAGTCGTTGTGTTACCCGAAATGCTGGTATCGCTCTGGAGCTCACGAGTGATTTATTCCCGATAATGTGATGCAATTTTTCACAACTACCCTCAGCAATGCTCGACAGTCCCTGTCAGGCAGTACACGAGGTCTGCCACGTCTTCATTTAGTTGTGGTTGTTACTTTGAGTTTCCACCTCACAATCACATCACCAACAGTCAGAGAGCTCTGCTGATGGATCCACTGCGCTGTTACTGCTTCTCTACTGACTACACAGTATTCTCCGCCTCCTTTTTTATACAGGCAGGTCCGCCTCTCGTGGCTGCTACAGATCGATTCCGTGTTACGTAGCGATGTCCGGATATTTGTGATCATATTGTGTAATATTTGAGTTGAAATTGTGTTTCATCCACTTGACGCAGTTTTGTTCCGACTCCAAACTAGATCATCCAATGGGAATATACAGCAAATCGATTACAGTAACCATGAGAGGAGTAAGTCTAAGAGGAGCCCCGCGCGGTTCGCCGTGTGGTCTAACACACGGCTTTCCAGGTGGGAAGGAGCGCCTGGTCCCCGGCACGAATCCGCCCGGCGGTTTTGTGTGGAGGTTTTTAGGCGGTTTTCCATCTGCCTCGGCGAATGCGGGCTGGTTCCCCTTCTTCCGCTTCAGTTACACTATGTCGGCGATTGCTGCGCAAATAAGTTCTCCACGTCCGCGTACACCACCATTACTCTACCACGCAAACATAGGAGCTTCACTCGTCTGGTGTGAGACGTTCCCTGGTGGGTTCACTGGGGGGCCGAACCGCACAATAACCCTGGGTTCGGTGTGGGGCGGCGGAGGGGTGAAGTGGACTGCGGTAGTCGTCTTGGGGTTGTGGACCACTGTGGCAGCGGCGGGGACGGAGCCTCTCCGTCGTTTCTAGGTGCCCGGTTAACATGCAATACAATACATACAAGTCTAAGAGGAGGAAGTATGCTTACACTTTATGACAGCTGCAACGGAACGTTGAATTTCACATACTCTTCAAATGGGTTCGAGGACACAACGTAGCCTAACAGTACACTGAGTGTAACATCTATTAGCAACAACGGAACTTCATGTAGAACTGAATGGAAAGTTGTTTAGGAAAGTATTAGAAAGAAATTGTGAACTGAGTCAATAATTTTTAATTTGTGGAAGGAATTTTTAAATTACAGGGCTATTACAAATGATTGGAGCGATTTCATAAATTCACTGTAGCTCCATTCATTGACATATGGTCACGACACACTACAGATACGTAGAAAAACTCATAAAGTTTTGTTCGGCTGAAGCCGCACTTCAGGTTTCTGATGCCAGAGCGCTCGAAAGTGCAGTGAGACAAAATGGCGACAGGAACCGAGAAAGCGTATGTCGTGCTTGAAATGCACTCACATCAGTCAGTCATAACAGTGCAACGACACTTCAGGACGAAGTTCAACAAAGATCCACCAACTGCTAACTCCATTCGGCGATGGTATGCGCAAGTTTAAAGCTTCTGGATGCGTCTGTGAGGGGAAATCAACGGGTCGGCCTGCAGTGAGCGAAGAAACGGTTGAACGCGTGCGGGCAAGTTTCACGCGTAGCCCGCGGAAGTCGACGAATAAAGCAAGCAGGGAGCTAAACGTACCACAGCCGACGGTTTGGAAAATCTTACGGAAAAGGCTAAAGCAGAAGCCTTACCGTTTACAATTGCTACAAGCCCTGACACCCGATGACAAAGTCAAATGCTTTGAATTTTCGGCGCGGTTGCAACAGCTCATGGAAGAGGATGCGTTCAGTGTGAAACTTGTTTTCAGTGATGAAGCTACATTTTTTTCTTAATGGTGAAGTGTTTAAACCTCCTCTACCAAGGAACGTGCCAGAACTGCGAGCTCGCATCAACAATGCTTTCGAACTCATTGATGGGGACATGCTGCGCCGAGTGTGGGAGGAACTTGATTATCGGCTTGATGTCTGCCGAATCACTAAAGGGGCAAATATCGAACATTTGTGAATGCCTAAAAAAACTTTTTGAGTTTTTGCATGTGTGTGCAAAGGATTGTGAAAATATTTCAAATAATAAAGTTATTGTAGAGCTGTGAAATCGCTTCAATCATTTGTAATAACCCTGTATATGTAAATAGTGTATCTAGACTGGCTTCAGTGCTCTAGTGAATGTGCGAAGTTAGATCTCTGTACTGTACGTGGCGCAAAGCTCAATGTACTCTCGGATTAATTACTTTTCTACATAAAAATTAATATGTGGTCCTTGTCCAAAATTTCTGCAAAATTACGTCATCAACATAAGAATTGCAATGTTAACCTTAAGCATTACACTGCTATTTTCCAGAAACATGCATTTGTCCGTCAAAATTGGTGCCTAAAACGTTATCACGAACTCACAAATTAAGTGTCCCAATTGTGTTTCCCTGCTGAGACACATATCGCTAAAACATAACATACTGAACAGGCAGTTAAACTTCACGTTGAGGCGAAAACGAGGCAATGTAATAAAACTGACATGATCATGTTTAAAACTGAAGAAAATTTGTGCTGAGCTTACTAATATGCTAATCAAGCAAGCCCACAAACTATTTGGGTGTTTTAATTAGTTCCAGCTACTGGAAGAACTGAAACAATATCTTTTTCTAAAATCATGAAATATATAAAACTCACTATCTAATACTCAGTCACGCAGTGTGAAGAAAATGGAATAGAATAGAATAGTTTCTGTTTTCTAAGACACTGCTTCCATGTCTGTATCATTTATCTTTTAAAATAAAGAGGTGTTACTAACTTTCGTCCATCAAAACAAGGTTTGTGCCACTTTGTTCTCTGCCCTCTGCTTGATTAATAAGTTATTGTAACTGTAGCTGAAGTAAAAAGTTTATTAGAATAAATACATATTTATATTTCTTATAGGTGTTTTATTTAGTAGAAATATTTGAAACATAATTTCACAGAAGGCGGTTTTCAAAGGGTCTGCAAGCGCCTCCGTTCAATGTCGATACGATTTGACCTTAATTTGGCCTTTTCGTTAATTACTCACTCATTAGAGAAATAACCTACTTTTGTGCAAGCCGAATTCCCGTCATATTAACTTCCTTTGTGTCCATATCTATGGTTTAAGAATTTCATGGAAGTCTAGCGGTCAAAAGGTTACTGAACAACGACACGAGCAATCCATTATGCACGGGCGTAACATTCAGCGTTCGAAGAAAGGAAAACGTAATTACTTAAGCCTCAAATAATTTTTTTTAGCAACAAGTAAACTACTTAGATATTGACAAACAATCTCTTTGCTGTTGGAACGTGCTTTCATTACGACGATAAATATGTAAGGGAAACTTACTCACATCTTTAAATGTCGCATGAATGGAGGATTCTTTTTTTGATATAATTTTCTCTATTTGAAGGCTCATTTCAACTGGTGACCATGTTTCCAGGAGCTTTGTTGTAAGATACTTATTGTATATCACTGCAATCGTATTACCTTTGTACCATGTACATCAATCAACAAAGAATACATGTAGCTAACTTAAAGGGGACAAAAATGGTTCAATAACAACAAGAATATAATACCTGATGAACAAATATGTTCAGCCAATAATGATGATATAAAATTTTAAAAAAGGAAGATAATTTACACCTTCAGAATGACAAAAAAATGGTTCAAATGGCTCTGAGCACTATGGGACTCAACTGCTGTGGTCATTAGTCCCCTAGAACTTAGAACTACTTAAACCTAACTAACCTAAGGACATCACACACATCCATGCCCGAGGCAGGATTCGAACCTGCGACCGTAGCAGTCGCACGGTTCCTGACTGCGCGCCTAGAACCGCGAGACCACCGCGGCCGGCTTCAGAATGACAGGTAAGGACACAAATGGAATAATGATTTTGCTCTGTCTTTATAAATGCATGGACTGAAAGTTGTAGGTGCATTATCTTTAAATTTACATTACCATGTATATGCCTGGTAGATAAATAATAGAAATCTGAAAGTTTGTAAAATAAAGAAATAAGAACTATTTACATGCATTATGGTTAAGTTTGGAAAGTTTACAAAAATGTCAGTGAAAATGAATTCCATGTCGATGATTGCAATGTGGCTAATCCTACAACGTACGACGTATGTACCAATTCTGTTGAAATGAACCAAATGTTATTCAAATGTGTGTGAATTCCTAAGGGACCAAACTGCTGAGGTCATCGGTCCCTAGACTTACACACTACTTAAACTAACTTATGCTAAAAACAACACACACACACACCCATGCCCGAGGGAAGACTCGAACTTCCGGCGGGAGGGGCCGCGCAATCAGTGACATGGCACCTTCAACAGCGCGGCCACTCCGCGCGGCAAAATGAACCAAATCCCACTCGCAAATATCTGCTATTACTTCTCAGACTTGCATAGAATCAAATCTCATGATTGAATTACTCGACGATCTACGGCTGTAATGACCACTAATTTAAAATTATTAGCAGAACAAAATGCAAACGTCGTTGCTAAGAATCTGTTAAGACAAGTAATAATTTTAAAAGTATTTCTGTCGAAGTTTTGGGCTATAAGGAAGCATACAAAAATATTCCAGAGACAATTAAGCAATTATCATCTGACGTGCAACCGATTAAGATGACTCGGATTGAAACTGAGCAGACCAAACAGAAAGTAAGTTTTGAAAATAAATGATAATGACTGTTAACCAAGATCAAGTGTTATAGGAAAGATTCTGTGCCCAGGAAAAGAAATTTTCTGACAGTTTTATGAAGTTGGTTAACCACAAAAGAAAATTACAGAAAGATTAGACACTAAATTAAGAGTAGCACTGCAAATAGCTAGCGTGAATGTACTGTTCGAGCATAGTACTACTAGAAATGAATTTAATTGTGATTTCACGGAGATGAGAACTGTTTTAGCAAAGGACCTTCCTGATAGGTGTGCTCAAGCCACCGAGCAAGTAAATGATGTACGTAAAGAAGTGACAGCAGTCAAGAGTAGTGTACAATACACAACTTTTAATTTACTGTACAGGTTTAGTACTACAAGTCAGTATGACGAAATGTAAAGACACAATGTGGAACAATCTAGTCCATCTCCCAAAGATTCAGCTTGTGCTATGGGGCTGGCATCTAAACTGTCTGCAACATTAATGGAGTAAAGTATCCTGAAACACAGGCAATTTCAGGTTTGCCATCCAGACATTAAAAAATACATTCAGTTGTATACAGAGTTTTAAAGGTTTTTACCAAGAACGTGGACAGATTATCAAGAAACCCAGTTTATCACAGCCTGTATTCAGGATGAAGGCGCCCTCCGGGCAACGGTATTTGCCAAAAAATGTACAAAACACGAGCAGTTTGAGCAGGTCTTTTTGGCAAGTATTGATTACCTCGTTTTCAGGAATGTCTTTGTGAGGAAGTTTTTAATCCTGAACAGTAGTATAACAAGAAGGGTAGCTTGCAGGAATGTTTAGAAAGGTATATAAACAAAACATTATATTGGGACCAACGAATTCTCATTGGGACATCTTGATAATACTGAAAGCGAAAATACCGCTCAATATTCACGAGAAACTGGTTCATGTCCCTGAAAACAATCTGTAAACTTTCTTGTCAATATTAGATTCCAAAGATTTTGTACAGAAAGATGCTAAGGGCAATGGTGGCAACGCCGGCATCCTGCCTCCACACTGAAGCGTTCACAGCAACAATCAGAGCCCCAACGGTGAATATCGCGATAATGGCGCGGCAATGCCAGCCGCATCTGTAAACCAAAAGAGTCTACATAACACCCACAGTTCTTCATATTTCCGAAGGAGGCAAAGGAATAAAAATAACATGTTAAAGTCATGCTATAATATAATTAATGACGGCCGCTGTCAAAACAACCGACAAGGTCGATTTGGAAATCGGTGGCAGCAAAAATTTAGGAATCGTTCTCCACCCAACATTATTCAGACGAACTCAGAAAGTAGACTGTTTATGAACTTCGGAGCGCTTCCTGATTGTCACTAACATCAACAACAGCCACAACAACAACAACAACAAAACCATGTCGCAGGCATTGCAGAGTTGACGGGGAAAAGTTCGTCCACACCCACAGGTGTGATGAACTAAACACGACCACATGAAGCTCCCCAATGCAGGTCGCGGTGGGGCAGTGACTTAAATCAACAGATTAATATGTTAAGGTATAATTATTTAACGTATAATGAAGGTGTTGACATACACGAGGACCTCTGCTACGACCTCGATCTGTGCAACGAACATAGCGAACTCAACCAGCTGTAAATGCAAGAGTAGGTGGAATACTCACTACCGCTCTAATTGACACTGAACCAGTTGTGAATGTTTTAGCAAGCAATTTTTTCAGAAGTATATGGGAGATGTTTAAGGCGCTACCTTAACGCAGCTATTCGTGCTAAATCAGAATGTATAAAAGTACAGACACGAGTTAAGATAGATTTCGGAAGCGGAGCCACAGTTTGTACATTTCTTATTGCAAAAGCCTTGTCTGTAAGTTGTGTAATTGGGATGAATTTCTTGCGAGTGAGAAATCCAAAAGTCGACGTCCTAACGGGAAATGTTACTTAGTGACTGACGGACAGAGTTTTGGCTCAGAATTTTTAAAGACTAAGGCCTGGCATGGTACATATTGCAGAGGAGTAAAGATTAAAGTGTTAAACCCTGACGGTGCTATATACTGATAGTATCCTGTCTAATGCCCTACAAGAGAACATGTGACAACAATTTGCCGATGTAAAAAGGACTCACCTATGTTTTACAAGAAAACTTTAGAATATGAGTGTGTGAATGACATACAGCATGCTGAACTAGCCAGTTTCTTATCAAAGTGTGAAAGAGTTTTCTCTTACGCAACCTTGGTACAAATTGCTCTGAGCACTATGGGACTTAACTTCTAAGGTTATCAGTCGCCTAGAACTTAGAACTACTTAAACCTAACTAAACTAAGGACACCGCACACATCCATGCCCGAGGCAGGATTCGAACCTTCGACCGTAGCGGTCGCGCGATTCCAGACTGTAGCGCCTAGAACCGCTCGGCCACCCCGGCCGGCCAAGCGAAGAAGAAGAAGATGGTTCAAATGGCTCTGAGCAATATGGGACTTAACATCTGAGGTCATCAGTCCCCTAGAACTTAGAACTACGTAAACCTTACTAACCTAAGGACATCACAAACATCCATGCCCGAGGCAGGATTCGAACCTGCGACCGTAGCGGTCGCGCTGTTCCAGACTGAAGCGCCTAGAACCGTTTGGCCACACCGGCCGGCTACGCAACCTTACTAGGAGGTCCTCAATGCCTGCATGGTACCACTCTACTGGTTGACATGGTAGCCAATGTCTTGGTGCATCAGTAACCTCCTCATCATCCACGTATTGCTTCAGCGGAGAGCATCCTTCATTGGGCCTAACAGATGGAAGGCGCGAGATACGGGTTGCAGGATGGATGGGGAAGAGCAGTCCAGTGAGGTTTTATGACAACCTTTCGGGTGCGCAGACTTGTGTGAGGCCTTGCGTTATCATGGAGAAGGAGAAATACCTTTCTATTTTTGTGTCGACGAAACCGCTAAAGTAGCTTCTTCAATTTCATGAGGGCGTGCCGGCACGCGTGAGATCTGACATGTTTACGCGAACTTAATGCGACGACGACAGCTTCCTCGGCCAATGACTCACGTGCTTTTGTTCACTCCCAGGTCTTCATAAAAATTCTGCAAGCACCTATGGATATCTGCGATGTTCTAGATTTCCGCCAACAGAAACTCGATGGCCACGTTCTGCTTGGAGAGACGCCATTTTCAAGGTCATGTGTAGCGCCGCCATCTATTGGAACTTCATGAAACTACAGGAGCTGACGCGGGAATCTTCTATGATGTCGCACAATAAATTCTGCATTTTTTTCAAGCGAAATTGGCCGAAAAAATGTGTTGCGTTGCTTGTTGAACGCCCCTTAGTATTTGCATGGAGATGCAGAACAATGACTGATGAAAAACAATAATTAAATATGTAATATGCAGTGTATAACGCATTAGTGTGGTATACTGCATAGTTATAAAAACGAGCCGATATAGACGTAATTTTCTATGTCCTTGGAATCAGTAGTCCAAGAACGAATGGAGAACATGTAATTTTAGGTTTAAGAATAAATAAAATCTTATCTCATTTTTGTGACTGTGGGTAGGCAAATAGTTGTATGCTCCACACTCTAGAAGATCACTGTATTTCATCGTATATTATATACAATGAGTACTCAAAATTGCTTTACTTGGTGAGTAAATATTATGATACAATATTAGCAGGGCCATGGGTTGTCTACTGCGAGCCTGTCTGTAATTACGAGGGGCGTTTGAAACGTCCACGCAAAGACAGAGACATGGCATCACCGGCGCGTATCGAGGTCATGTTTAATCAGTAGCATCTTTGGAAAGAATGCACACCAAGTTTCAGCCATATTGGTCTATTTGTTTTTGTTTGGCATTCGTGTGACTCAAGGAAGTCGAGTGATTGTCAAAAAATGGACGAAAAAGAATTGCGTGTGATGATTAAACGTTACATTATGAAAGGCAAAACGCCTCAGGAGACTAAGGAGAAGCTTGATAAACATTACGGTGACTCTGCACCTTGGATTAAAACAGTTTATAAGTGGCTTCAAAATTTTCGGAGTGGCCATATGGGCACAAGTGATGCTGGACGGTCTGGACGCCCTGTGGGGGTTACGACTCCAGGAGTCATTGATAAAATCCATGGTATTGTGACGGATGACAGAAGAGTTACGGTGCATGAGATTGCTAGTGCTGTGGGCATCTCGAATGAACGGGTACATAATATTTTGCATAAACATTTGGACATGAGAAAGCTATCCGCAAGATGGGTTCCGCGATTGCTCAAACTTGATCAAACACGGAATCGTGTGAAGTGTTGCAAGGATTGTTTGCAGCAGCTGAGGTAGAATCCACAGGACTTCAAGCGTTGTTTCGTCACTGTGGATGAAACATGGATAAATTACCATACTCCTGAGACCAAACAACAATCTAAACAATGGGTTACAAAGGGAGAATCTGCACCAAAAAAGGCGAAGACCCTTCCTTCGGCCTGAAAGGTTATGGCGACTGTCTTTTGGGATTCGCAGTGGATAATCCTCATCGACTATCTGAAAAAGGGTAAAACTATTACAGATGCATATTATTCATCGATATTGGACAGTTTGAAAACCGAGCTGCAAGAAAAACGCCGGCGATTGAACCGCAAAAAAGTCCTTTTCCATCACGACAATGCACCAGCACACAACAGTTGTGGTCTCAAAATTAATGAAAATAGGATTCAAACTAGTTTCACATCCCCCTGTTCTCCAGACATGGCTCCCTCGAACTACTATTTGTTCCCCAATTTGAAGAAATAGCTGGCGGGCAAAAGATTTTATTCAAACGAGGAGGTGATTGCAGCAAGTAATAGGCTATTTTGCAGACTGGGACAATTCCTATTATTTGGAAGGGATCAACAAATTAGAACAGTGTTGGACTAAGTGTATAAGTCTAAAAGGAGACTATGTCGAAAAATAAAAAAGGTTTACCCCAAACACGTAAATAGTTTTATTTTTGCAGCTCAGGCAGTTCCTTCTTGCGCCTTTCGGTGCACTTTGTTTCCGCGTACGCGGTTTTTTTCATTTTTTCTGTGTTGCGTTCCGCTGTGTAGTGCAGTATTTGGATTCGTTGTTCTGAAGGCGAGACAATGATGTCCTCAATTCCTACGTGTCTGTCTAATTAATGATAAGGGAAAAATACTTTTATTTCTGAATATCAGACCAATGTGTTGTGTGAATGGTCCAGTATGGCCATCCAGATGAACGAATTGGAATAAAATTAAAATAGACATGGATAAATACGTAGTTACGTACTGTAAATAGACGAAACCACTTGTAAAGAGAAATCTACGACCCTCGGGGATTAAACTGAAATAAATCCGTTGGAGATAAAATTCAAGTAAATGCGTTACGTATCAGAATGAATCTTAAAATGGAAAAGCGTGTACGAAAAGCACGCTTCCATATGTGTCTGAACTGAATACTTAATTGAACTTACAGTTACTAAATAAGTGGACATATTCAATAAAGCTAGCGATATAGGACACTCAGACGAGTGATTACCAAAGTAAACTTAACAACAAAAGACTTTCGAAACATAAGAGGAAACACAGTGAAATTCACTTACCTATGTTGAAATTCAAGTGTAACTCTTTCGTGAGGTAAATACATGGGTAATCACTGCCTGGCGAAAATTCTTCATGAACTGAAACACACTAGCACTTCTGCACACTAAAGCGAGCACATGAATGCAGAGCGATTTTGGTGGTGCACGTCACCAGCCAGAGCAATATTTCTGAATATCGGCAAGTAAAAGTTAGTGTGACCAAATAGAGAGACTTCAGGTATTTAGAAAAATAAATGTGCGCTACAGAGGCGCTTAATTAGTGCTTGTGACAGACACTCATGTCAGTAGAATCGCTTCAGCGAACTGTATTACAGCTTACGAGCTTAGTAAAATAATGCTATAGGTCATTGCCAATATGCAGGTTTACTAACCAAGAACTAGTAAAACACCAAATTCCAGTAAAAGGATCGCGTATATGTTCCATCAATTTGTCGATACAACTGTGTTATAGAAAATTTAATTTTCCTGCAGCTTAGAGTAGATTTGTTATTAACCAACACTGATACTCTTCGAACAATGTGTCGTGTACAAACTTGATGAGTTGCGCTACTATATGCGAAGAAGTCCGACTTGGCTGCACACGTAAGTCTACTGTCTTGCCCAACTGCTCTTTGCTGTTGCTGACAATACGTCACGGGTCACGGGGTCAGCGACTGACATCCTATTCCGTTAGTAATCCACTGAACTTCGTCGCACCACGCATAATGCATTCGCAGTCATAGATCGAGAAATGAATACAGCTTAATTTGTATAAAAGTATAAAAGGGAAGGGGGACAAACTATTTACAAAGTCTTAAATCACAATAGTTCACCAAAGATAGAAACTATTTTTGAAACGAGACCAAAAAATTAAAGTAACTCCACAGTCACGTTTCATTTCTCGTTTGGGGAGAAAGTTTTTATTGCAAACTGAAGATAACAAGATGGGATCTGAAGGGCTCGACCTGGCTTGTTTTCCGTGATCCAAGCCCAAATGAGGAGGAAAAACATACATATTTGAATCCGTGCCAAATTAAATGATACCAAATCCCATGAGGCGCTGAAATAGTCATTATGTACCTCCCAAGCAAGCAATACATATGAAACTATATGATTCCAGAGACTTTTTAGAGTCTCAAACATCTGTAATCTTTATATGCAAACTGAAGCCGTGAACGAACATTTTACCAAAATTTGTTTGGACCTTGATGCAAATTTTCATTTGTCGCTTCAGTGTGCATATATACATCAAGTTATACATGGTATTATAGCGCCAAGCACACAGAGGAGTTAACCAATTTTATAAATCAAGGCTGGAAGTGTGTGTGCTTTCTTTCTGCACATAACGTCTAGCATTCATGGGGACAATGGAACAATACCTGTTCCTGAAACCGTGAAAATATATTTAAAAAACCTCGCTATGTACTTATCAGTCACGCAGTGTATGGAAAATGTAACGGCAGAGAATAGTTTCTGCATTCTAAGATTCTGCTTCCATGTCTGTATCATTTATATTTTAAAGCAAAGAGATGTTACTAACTTTTGTCTATCAAAACAAGATTCTCTGTCCTCCAGTTAGTTGGTAAATTGTTGTAAGTGTCGCTCATGTAAAACTTTTTTTGAATAATTACTGAATTTAATTCCTTCGATGTGTTTTATATTGTAGACATGTTTGAAGCATTCAGTTCTTTGTGTTAGTTTCTCTAACCAAAACTGTAATTTATTATTTCACAGGAGGCAGTTTTCAAAAGGACTGCAACAACAGCCGTTCAATGACGAAACGATATGAGCCTGATTTTGGCCGTATCGTTAATTATTCACTCATTACAGAATGAACCTAAATTTGTGTGAGCCGAAGTTGGATCACAGTAACTTCTTTTTTTTTTTTTTTTTTTGCGCTTCCATGGTTCAAAAATTTCATGAAAGTCTCATAGTCGAAAGGTCGTTGAACCATGTTACGACTCATCCATCATGCACTGGCCTAGCACTCAGCAATGGGAGATCAGAAAACTTAATTACCTAACACTTAAATAAATTTTTTTGGCGGCAGCTACTCAGATATTTTATTTTATTACAAATGGAATAAAAGTATCTTGCAAAACAAAAAGAAGACTGTACTTAATGTAAAGGGAAAACGATGACTACAAAGCTAAATCACATCAGAAATTATGTTGTAAAAGAAAGTAATCAGAACCTCAAGATGTATCTACACTCCTGGAAATGGAAAAAAGAACACATTGACACCGGTGTGTCAGACCCACCATACTTGCTCCGGACACTGCGAGAGGGCTGTACAAGCAATGATCACACGCACGGCACAGCGGACACACCAGGAACCGCGGTGTTGGCCGTCGAATGGCGCTAGCTGCGCAGCATTTGTGCACCGCCGCCGTCAGTGTCAGCCAGTTTGCCGTGGTATACGGAGCTCCATCGCAGTCTTTAACACTGGTAGCATGCCGCGACAGCGTGGACGTGAACCGTATGTGCAGTTGACGGACTTTGAGCGAGGGCGTATAGTGGGCATGCGGGAGGCCGGGTGGACGTACCGCCGAATTGCTCAACACGTGGGGCGTGGGGTCTCCACAGCACATCGATGTTGTCGCCAGTGGTCGGCAGAAGGTGCACGTGCCCGTCGACCTGGGACCGGACCGCAGCGGCGCACGGATGCACGCCAAGACCGTAGGATCCTACGCAGTGCCGTAGGGGACCGCACCGCCACTTCCCAGCAAATTAGGGACACTGTTGCTCCTGGGGTATCGGCGAGGACCATTCGCAACCGTCTCCATGAAGCTGGGCTACGGTCCAGCACACCGTTAGGCCGTCTTCCGCTCACGCCCCGGCATCGTGCAGCCCGCCTCCAGTGGTGTCGCGACAGGCGTGAATGGAGGGACGAATGGAGACGTGTCGTCTTCAGCGATGAGAAGCGCTTCTGCCTTGGTGCCAATGATGGTCGTATGCGTGTTTGGCGCCGTGCAGGTGAGCGCCACAATCAGGACTGCATACGACCGAGGCACACAGGGCCAACACCCGGCATCATGGTGTGGGGAGCGATCTCCTACACTGGCCGTACACCACTGGTGATCGTCGAGGGGACACTGAATAGTGCACGGTACATCCAAACCGTCATCGAACCCATCGTTCTACCATTCCTAGACCGGCAAGGGAACTTGCTGTTCCAACAGAACAATGCACGTCCGCATGTATCTCGTGCCACCCAACGTGCTCTAGAAGGTGTAAGTCAACTACCCTGGCCAGCAAGATCTCCGGATCTGTCCCCCATTGAGCATGTTTGGGACTGGATGAAGCGTCGTCTCACGCGGTCTGCACGTCCAGCACGAACGCTGGTCCAACTGAGGCGCCAGGTGGAAATGGCATGGCAAGCCGCTCCACAGGACTACATCCAGCATCTCTACGATCGTCTCCATGGGAGAATAGCAGCCTGCATTGCTGCGAAAGGTGGATATACGCTGTACTAGTGCCGACATTGTGCATGCTCTGTTGCCTGTGTCTATGCGCCTGTGGTTCTGTCAGTGCGATCATGTGATGTATCTGACCCCAGGAATGTGTCAATAAAGTTTCCCCTTCCTGGGACAATGAATTCACGGTGTTCTTATTTCAATTTCCAGGAGTGTATTTTCAAGAAACAATAAATGCCTCTAATGACAAGATAAAATCTAAATGGGACATACGAAAAAGTAAAACAGAAGAAACTAACCAGGCAAATAAGGAAATTATGTAAAATGTAAATAATGAGTTGATCATAGATACCTCCAAAATTGCAGACACTTTCAACAACTTTTTACTTTCAGTAGCAGATAACTTAGGTTTGCATAGTTCCTCAGAAGACAGATTAAAATATTAAAAAAATGCATTTCTGCAGAAGTTTGACAAAACTCAATTATATCCTACCTCACCGAAAGAGATTTCTAATATTTTTAGCTCTCTTAAAAACAAATGTTCCAGTGGTTATGATGAAATCAGCACTACCATAATTAAATGTTGCTCCTCAGAACTTCGTGACGTACTGAGTTACTTATGTAATGAATTCCTCCACAGTGGTACTTTTCCAGATGGCGTAAATATGCTATTGTCAAACCATTACATAAAAAAGGAGGCAAATCGCCAGTGGAAAACTTCTGTCCCATTTCATTTTTGGCAATATTTTCAAAAGCGTTTGAAAGAATTATGTAGAATACACTTTAAAAACACTTAGTACAGAAAAATATTCTCATTCGCAATCAGTTTGGATTTCAGAAAGAGTTGTCGACTGATCAAGCTATATTCACTTTTAGAGATGATATATTTAAATCAGTAAATCAAAAGTTATTACCATTTGGAGTATTCTGTGATCTGGCTAAAGCTGTTGATTGTGTTATGCATGATATCCATATACAAAGGGTAAAATATCATGGGCTAACAATAGTAGCAGACTCATAGTTCTCATATCCATCTTTTTAAAAGAAAACAGTGTGTGTCTGTATCAGGCTTACCACATAACAATAGTCATTCAAAATATGAAACCATCAGACAAGCGGTGCCCCAGGGCTCAATTTTAGGTCCCTTGTTGTTCCTATTATATATTAATAACCTTCCATATGCAGTGTCACAATATGCAAATTTGGTCTTATTTGCAGATGATACAAGCACTGGTATAAAAAATGGTACCCGTGATCTCACTGAACAATCAGCTAATGAAATATTTGTAAGTATCAGAAGGTGGTTCACAGCAAATGGATAGTCACTGAATTTTGACAAGACCCAGTACCTACAGTTTAGTACCTCACAAAGAATATCTGATCCTATAAGTATAATGTATTCAAACAATGAAATTAAAGCTGTAGACAGTGTCAAATTTATTGGGTTACAAATTGATCACAACCTAAACTGGAAAACTCACACTATATACTTAATGAAACGCCTTAGTTCAGCTACATTTGCAGTAGACATGACAGCAGAAATAGGTGATTTGAAAATGAAGAAGTTAGTTTATTCGGCCTACTTCCATTCACTAATGAGTTATGGAATCATCTTTTGGGGAGACTCCTCTCACAAAGAGAACATTTTCAAAATTCAGAAACGTGTCATTTGAATTATATTTGGTGTCAGTCCTAGATAATCATGCAGAGACCTCTTTCAGAAACTTGGTATTCTAACTACTACTTCTCAGTACATATATTCATTGATGTCCTTTGTCATTTCCAACATGTCTCTTTTTACACAAAATAGTGCAAAACATGATTATAATGCCTGAACCAAAAACAATCTGTATAAGGACTACAAAAGCTTAACATTAGTACAAAAAGAAGTCAAATACATGTGTACTCATATATTCAATAAGTTACCAGAGCATATCAAAGGTCTTATAAGTAATGAAGATCGGTTTCAGAGTGAATTAAAGAACTTCCTGTTGGCCAACTCCTTCTGCTCCCTCGATGAATGTCTTCACAAGGATTATAGCTCATAACTCTATCTGCATTAGAATTGTACAATATCCATGTATCTGAGTAAAAAAAAAAAAAAAAAAAAAACTTTGACTCTTTCCACATTCCAGTGACTCCTCTCCAAGGGATCCATGAAAAACGATAAATGTAATAATGAGAAATAATCCTATTTCTGCCGGAATATGCTTTCATGACGCGGAAAAATACGTATGCAAAACTTTTGAGTTACTGCCATCTTTAAATGTCACATGAATGGAGGATTTTTCCTTTGATATAATTTTCTCTAGCTTCAAGGCACATTTCAGAATATAATTAGATCAATTTTTTTGGCCTACGCTTGGTGTGAAACACAATGGACTCTAAAATTAACTATTTCCACATCTAAATTCTTCTATAATGCTTGTTATGTGTAACAATGGTATCTCCAAGACTAAAATACCTAAAGTGTGTTTGCATTTCAATCCGATGATATATTCTTGGCTATTCATAGAACGAACTGACATCACGTAGCGTTTTTATAATTTTGTCTGTAATGCTTCACCTCGGCGAACATCATTTTGGGAGGGGGGGGGGGGGGCGACAACGACGAAAATATCGCACCACATTGTACACTAGAAAGTATAATTATTGATGTTATTAACAGCCTGATATTCCTTTTTATTTGCGTTTGTACGAGATGTGCTAGAGTTTAAGTACAAAATGAACTTTCGAGGTATGTTGGACAATTCACTGACAGGAAATATAGTGCCAAGGCTGTCCAAAACTTTTACGGTCAGAATTTTCTGTAATCAACAATAAAATAACACCAACCTCTAATGTAAATAAGTGATATAAAAACAAACGCACAAAACATAGCCGAGGGCAAACGATCTGACTGAACACGATTTTAGGAAAGAAGGAAGAGCGGAAGTCTTTGTATTTGGCGCGTCTTCGGCGACTTGCGTGTCGATGATAATGTAATGATGATGATGACAACATAGCACCCAGTCCACGAGTTGGTAAAATCAATGACCCGGCCGGAAAGCGAACTGGGAAAAATACGAGGTAGTCAGCCGCTCTGACAATTCAGCTACGGAGGCGGATGAAAATGATGGTGGTGGAACAAGACATTAATGAAACTTCTCCAAAGTTAATGATGCAACAAGACAGAGAGGGAAGGTCGGTATCTTGAAAATACAATTTTTTCCACTGAAGTAAAACTATTATCATAATTACTAATGATTTAGAGTACCGCTTCCCGCTAGAAAATCAGACACGTAGACGTTTCTTATAGTAATATATAAGTACAGCTGTAGATATCTGATCACAAACGAAAATTTGAACTTTGCAGTAAAATAAAATTACTTCTCGAAATATGAAGACTTCAACTTGAAACCACATGTGGCTCTACTGCATTCATATTTTAAATGTTCTATAAGATTAAAAAGTACACATGGCTTGGAATTTGGCACTACTGATAAAATTTATCACTCCTGTTGTTGGTAGGAGGGCTCAGTATCCAGTGATAACAGAGGGCTAGTTTTCTAACTTGTTGGATGGGAAAAGGCGAGGGGAAGCTAAGATTGGGCTGCAATGGGACAGAAGATACGTCAGCCGTGGTAAAGGTAGCTTCTCTAGGAGAACAACACCCGAAATCACGGTTCCTTGTCCTCCGGAAGTAGAGATTTAGCTAGAGGCCTGTAATCTCTACTAGAAAAGAAATTAACCCATTACAAGCTTCAGCAGATAAATATCCAGATGGATAAAAATTAAGTCGACCATAGCATGAAAAGGCTAAGGAAGAAAGGATATGCAATACAGGACAGCTTAAAGACATCAATTTTAAATGTCAGAGGACTCACCAATAAAGAACTCAATTAGTTCAAGAACTGAAAGACAAGGAAACTGATATACTAGGTACAATGGAAAATAAGAAAGAGGGAAAAGGATCAAACATGATTAATGACGTGATGACATTTTACAGCAGTGTTCCGGAAGACAAAAGAGCTCACTCTGGAGTGTCCATAATTCTGGATTAAAAAAGGGCATCTAAAATAACCTCAAAAACTTCTATTAATGAAAGAATAACAAGTGAAAGGTTAATGTAAAACTGAGGCTACTTGACAGTAGTAGCAACATGTGCACCAGAAGTAGGAAAGCAAGAAGAAAAATAACGATTTTATTGTATTTTGGGAAATGAAATATATAAACAAAATAAAAATGACTTAATGATTTTACTGGAAGATTTTAACTCAAGAGTAGGGAAGCAACCTATAACCAACGTAACTAGCACCCGAGGGGAAAGTATTTTAAATGCAGATGGGCAAGAGTGAACAAAATTCTCAATTTTTAATAACTAGAAAATTACTAGCATTCTTTTTTTTTTTTTTTTTTTTTTTAAAAAAAAGAGAGAGATATTGTCAAGTACACAAGGTCAGTCAACGGATACAAGACTATAATGAGGAAAGTGGCAAATTCCGAGTATTATTTAGTAATTACTAAAAGGAATATTTTCAACAAGACGGAGAGGAAGTAATAACACTCACAGAAACGAAAGAAACAACATTCAAAATAGACTTATTACAGTATGAAAGCGTACAAACCTTATATGAAAAGAGGATTAAATGAACAATGCTTATAAAGCACATCACTGAAGATAAGAATGGAGAGTAGGAGAATGAAAGTAGTAGTGTTCAGAAGGGCAGCTTTTGAAGAATCGGTAACAAGATTTAAAGACAATGTAATAAGAAGGGATAAAGAATATGGAATAAAGAATTAGAGAAAATAATAAGAGAGAAAAAGCTAGCATGTCTAAAATATAGAGAAACAAAAACGCCAGTAATAAGAGCAAAACGTAATCGAAAAAGAGCAATTGCTAAATGAGAATGTAGAAACGCACACAGAGGAAGCTGGGACAGGTATACTGCATAAGTAAACTAGAAAATGACATTCACGAACAACAAGCAATTGCCTATAAAAGAATCAAACATTTAAATAGACGAGAAAAAGATGCATTAAACATTAACACAATCAACGACAAACAATGGGAAGAACATTATAAAAAAGATGTGGTATGAATAAAACTTAATAAGCAGACACGTGTAAGGGTGGGTAAAGCGGGATGTACTGACATTAGCAGCATTCGAAGAATCTTTGAAAACAATGAAAAACGGAAAGGCACCTAGTCTAGATAGCATTAACAGCGAGTTACTAATTTTGGCGGAGTTCTCCACAAACTAAGGTTTTTACATTTCCTAATTGAATAATGGGAGAAAGCGAGAATACCGGAAATCTGGTCAACTGTTGTTGTGTTCTTGCTTTTTAAAAATGGAGATCGAATATACTGTAATAATTACAGGTAAATAAGTGTTTTAACGCCAGGAATGAGGGAACAAAAAAACAACCGAATAAAGCTAAATAAGAACCATCACATAAAAAAAATTAAATTATTATGATGACTAGACCATAACAGCCACTTCAGAAGAAGAATAGCAAAGAAATACTCTTAAATTAAACAAAAACCGCCAAAATTATATTTTCAAAATATCTACAGCAAAGACAAAAGTGCTCAAAAGTAGTTATAGAAAATAGAATTATCAAGCTTGTAGGTCATATTAACTAGCTGGGCTGCGACAATATCTTTTAGTTATGATAAATTTAGCTATCTATACTAGTAATAAAACTGTAAAATCATGGTGTCAAATCTATTAAATTTCGGACATGCAGCCGCGCAAATACTACTTAGGCGCTACCTGTGTTGTACAAGTGTACCTCTTTGTTACCGATCAGCATCTGTGACCGCATGCATTGCACCGCAACAGGTGGCGCCTGTGCAAATGTGTCTCTTAGCCGCCGACCAGCAACTATGACCCGATGTGCAGTACCACCGAGGTGGAGCATATAAGGGAACCTTGTCAGGCCTGCAACTCATTCTGAGAACAGTCAGACGATGAGCGGCCGAAATGTCAATTGAAGAATTATTATTTGTGGAACTGCATGCACGAAATTTGATGGATTATTCATTACGCCGAGAGAAAATAAAATGCACACCATACTGTGTGTCTGTTTGTTCAAACATGCTAATCTCCAAAACTACTAGACGAATTCATAGGTGAGATGAGTATAACACGACCACACCATAGCACCACCGCCTCCGAATTTTACTGTTTTCATTACACAGGCTGGCAGATGACGTTCACCGGGCATTCGCCATACCCACAACCTGCCATCGGATCGCCACATTACGTACCGTGATTCGTCACTCGACACAACGTTTTTCCACTGTTCAGTCGTCCAATGTTTACGCTCCTTACACCTAGCGAAGCGTTGTTTGGCATTTAC
Source organism: Schistocerca americana (assembly GCF_021461395.2). Classification (NCBI taxonomy): domain Eukaryota; kingdom Metazoa; phylum Arthropoda; class Insecta; order Orthoptera; family Acrididae; genus Schistocerca; species Schistocerca americana. The sequence continues at coordinate 417,542,520 of NC_060120.1, forward strand.
CGGCTTGATGTGTGGCTTACGAGCAGCCGCTCGACCGTGAAATCCAAGTTTTCTCACGTCCCGCCTAACTGTCATAGTACTTGCAGTGGATCCTGATGCAGTTTAGAATTCCTGTGTGATGGTCTGTCAATCAACAGTCGAGGTCGGCCTGTACGCTTTTGTGCTGTACGTGTCCAAACAGTGGACCTAGGGATGACACAAGTGACACCCAATCACCTGACCACGTTCGAAGTTCGTGAGTTCCGCGCAGTGCCCCTTTCTGCTCTTTCACGTTGGTTATTGACTACTGAGGTCGCTGATATGGAGTACCTGGCAGTAGGTGGCAGCACGATGCATCTTATGTCCATAACGTATGTTTTTAGAGGTGTCCGGATACTTTTGATCACACAGTGTATATCCCATGCTCACTGTCGGAAAAGGACAAAAACTGGTGTGAAAAATTACGCCACTTTGAAACTGTCATTAATACTTTGTGTCATAACTCAACCAGATTACCATCGTGTACTGTTTTCTTTGGGAAAAAATTAGACAGTCGTTTTCAGAAATACATTAATTTACCACAGAGGGAAATCTAATGCAAGAGGATTGGATTAGAAATGCCACACAGATAGTGCAAGGAAAATCACAAGAAAGAAAACATTCTCAGGACACAATTGTGAAACCAATTACATATAAAGTATGCGACTGCATCTTAATTAAAGTGCATACTAAATCCTCCAGAATGAACTATGAAATAAAGAAATTTAGTCACTAATGTTACGGACCATTTAAAATTAGAAAGATACTTAATCAGAATGCTGTTAAAGTTAAGGTGGCTTAGGCTGGAAAATACTATGATCACCAACATGCAGAAAACATCAAATTGTACCTTCGTCAAGAGAAGTTCGTAGAGCGAGTGATTAGCGAACAGAATTTCAGTTCCCATATGTTGAAAAGAGAGAGATTTAAATTTTTTTGTCTGTCATATCATGCCTGTCAACTGATGGTAACGAAAATGTGATTAAGTAAAACGAATACTTCATCAATACCATCAAACCCACGTGAATTTATCGGACAGTCTTGAGTAATAGAAGACAGTCAATATCTCCAGTGAGCTTAGGTTAGTGGAGTGGGTAGCTGCTGTGATGAAATTATTAAGTACTGTAGTAGTTAGCTGCAGTGAGCTAGTGATAAATATTGCTGTGAACGGGTGTGCTATGTAAACGCTTTCAGGCAGTGTACTTCGTGAGATGTTACAGCAGGAGACGGCAGTAGTGCACGTGGCAAGTGATCTTTGTCAGTTTCCAGACAGGTAGCCGGGACATGAGGTGAACCGGGCGCAGCGCGGTAGCTTATTGTTCATAATACTGCCTTATCGTTTTTATGTGTTTGCATGTTGGCGAGACGTTGAGCGGTATGCGGCAGTTCATCGGAAAGAACCACGGGAACCTGACGTCATCAGTTATTGTCTCTCTGCTCACCATTGAAGTCAACAAATCGAGTCGCTCACAGTACATCAGCACGACACTGTATTATTCACACACCTCGCAATCTGTGACGCCACCCACGAAGCCTTCCATAGTCCCCAGTGGTATCGATCTCACAGTCCAATGCTTCAAGAAATTCTGTAATTGTGTGTGAAGTACGGCTCAGCGTGTAGGCAGCGTATTAAAAGCATGTTTACGGATTGAAAGGGTAGATGCATCCACGACCAGTGTTAAAATTAAATTTTAGACACATATACGTAACTGACCCAATTCATTGTATGTAAATATAAATACTATTGCCGGCCGCTGTAGCCGAGCGGTTCTAGGCGCTACAGTCTGGAACCGCGCTGCCGCTACGGTCGCATGTTCGCATCCTGCCTCGGGCATGGATGTGTGTGATGTCCTTCGGTTAGTTAGGTTTAATTAGTTCTAAGTTCTAGGGGACTGATGACCTCAGGAGTTAAGTCCCATAGTGCTCAGAGCCATTTGAACCATTTGATCGTATTACGGTAAAATTGCATGTGACATATATTCAGACTTACATGTTTGATATATTTGCATTTCCTACACAGACATTATATCGAGCACTTTTACCTATATAGTTAAGAAATTTATGCATATTTACCATGCAATCTGAGGTTTTTGCTATCTTATACTAGTGCTTAGGCATGGAATTAGTTACACATGCTAGTTTTACTGTATCCAAATATTAACTCACATTCAGTCGTGTTTTTAATTCTTAACACTTTGGGCGTCTATCCTGTCGAAAGTTTCGGAAGACTGCGCCTGGCGTCAGTCGATGGGTACGATTCCTCCCGCTTTTGCCGAAACTACGTGTGTTGATGGGCTCGATAGGTCTTCATTGTAAAATTTTGTACGTGGAGTAACAACAATAGGATGAAATCTCCTTGTAGAAATAGTAAACAGCCAATCAGTTGCAAAATGAAACGTTTATTAAGACCCTCTTACCACGGTTTCAACATTTAGGAAAAATCTTCATGGGGGAAAACATTGATAGTTGGATTTCACGTTGTGGCAGAGGTACGCTAAAATATAGCCGAAAGGCCACAACGGTAAGTATTCCCTTTTGAAGAACATGTATTTGTAAACTTTGAAACCGTAGTAAATGGATTTTAACAGACCTTCCATTTTGCAACTGATTTGCTGTTTACTATTTCTACATGGAGGTCTTCGTTGTGTTGCGAGGGACATGAGTTTCTAAAGCAGCCATAAAAATGGCTGAGTTCTAAGAAACGGCAATGCTTACGTGGCGATAGTCAAAATCCTAAAATGAATAATCCTGAGTTGGTTTCCATGTACTTCATCTCATTTGTGTAATTTTTATATAATTTTGCTTCCAATCATTTTCACAATTAAGGGTTATAATGGATCAGTGCAACATAGATGCAGTCATTCACTGCTTAGATAATGCAGCGTTGTAGCGGGCTGCAGACCTACCATTTATTTGCTCTGTTTTGTTATTTTTATTTAAAAAAGGATTAATTAATGTAAAACTTTTTTCTGATACATATTATAGAGGTATATGCGACTAATTTTCACATAGTATTTTTGTGCAGTTAGTGTACAATTATTGAATTTTCAGTATGAATATTTTTAACTTTTAATTGAAATTTTGTTTCTGAATTTAATTTGTTTGAAAGATTTTAATTTTGATTGAGGTATATAAGAGTACAGTAACCTTACACAAAGATGCTATCGAATAAATATTCGCTTCAGTTGCCAATAATTTTCTTGCTTTATTCCAGGACCGGTTTCGAAGCTTAACGCTGAATCCTCAGGCGCCACCAATTGCGAACAGGAGGAGGGGCTACTAACGACAAGCACTGTGAGGCTGACTTGTACATTAGTAGCCCCTCCTCTTGTTCGCAGCTGTTGAACCTTAAGATGAATCTTTAAACTTCGAAACCGATGGTGGAATAAATTAAGAAAATTATTGGAAACTAAAGCGGATTTTTGCTCTATAAATATGTTCTTCAGTTGAGGACGTCCATCTGATCGAATCTTTCTTACATGAAGTAATTATTGTACGGATGTGACTGCAACATATCCTATAATATAAAGTTTATTGCTGACGCTAACAATGCGTTTCAGAAAGCAGTGCGAAAAATGTGATATGTCCAACCCCCACCCCCTCTTGTGTGTGAAGCACAGCCTGGCTAGGATGCAGATGCAGCTTTTTTCTGGTTTAATTATTTTAAGAGCTCAGTTGTGACATATACTAACAGTCAGGATGTATTTCATATGTGATGACGGATGTTGCATTTCCCATTAATAGATAGTATTTGAGCTAACATCGTGTTTCGTTAACTCAACTTAGACATTGTCAAATCCCAAAGTAGATCACTAAACAGAAGTAAACAGCAAATCAGTTATAGTAACTACAAGATGTCTAAGAGTCAAGGGAGGAGGTGTAATTACAAGTTGGAACCCGGACTGCAGACGAATGAGAGAGGGAACCGACTGTGTCCCATGCAAGAGAACCGTCCCAGTGATTTACAGACACCACGGAAAACCCAAATCAAGATTTCTGGATGAAAGAGTTGAAACACCGTCCCTACGAATGCGAGAGCAGTATCTCACTACTTTCCACGTCGTTCCGTTGTTCGTTGGGTTTATAAGATCAAAAGCGCAGTTATTCCTAACCAAGCAGCACGAAGTGACTGAGTTTTGTCCACCACCCGGAATAGATTTTCCAAACGATCGGGAGGTGAAGGGTACCGTTACTGAATGCTTAAAGGGAGCTGATGGCAGCAACGTGATTCGCTAGTACACAACAGTTGATAAGCTGCCTGAACAAATATAGAAATCTACTACCGATTACGTGAAGTAGCAATTTAAAAAGTAGTGTAAGTTTCGTGAATAATTATACATCTGGATATTTGAGAAATAAACTCGCTGGATTAATGAACAAGTGGCAGCTCTGAATCACTGTAGACGGTGTAGAACTGGTAGGTGCCAGGTGTGCATGTGAGCATTATGGTTGACGTAAGTCATGGAAACGAAGTAAGGTGTGCCAGTAAGAGCAGGAAAATGGGTCGACGTGGAGACGACACAGAATGACGGAAAGGAGCTAACGTATTTAGATGTGCCCATAACCACACCTTGAGAAAATTAGTCCGACTTGCTGGTATTTCAAGGTGGACTGTCTCACGTGTTTACGGGGAATGTACCACTCCCAGCCACGTAACAAGGACTAAGAACAATGGTCGTACGAGGAGAGCGCGAAAAGTAAGAGACTGATTTTTTTATCAACCAAAGTTCTTTTTTTCCAAACAACAGAGTTGTCCAATTCAAAGCAGTTCTCTTCGGCAGCTGTACTACGTAGTTGCAGTTGTCTATAACAAAGTAGCAACGCCAGAAGGTAGAAAGAATTTGTAGAACGACCAGCAGAGAATTCATGAATGGTGTAGGCTCGGGCACTTCACCCCGAACGTAAATAACTGTAACATATTGCGCATACAGCTAGACTATTGATGAGAAACAGTTGGAGACAGCGTCTGCTGTAAAATATTTAGGCGTAACTATCCAGAGCGACCTTGAGTGAATGACCACATAAAAACATATAGTGGGAACAGCAGACACCAGACTTGGATTCACCGGAACAATCTTAAAGAAATGTAACTCATCTATGAAAGAAGTGGCTTATAAGGGGCTTGTTCGCCCTATTCTTGAGTATTGTTCATCTATATGGGATCCCTACCAGTTAGGACTGATAGAGAAGATAGAGAAGACCCAACGAAGAGCGGCGCGTTTCGTCGCGCGATCGCTTTGCTGTGAGAGCGTTACGGAGATGTTAAACAAAGCCGGCCGCTGTGGCCGAGCGGTTGTAGGCGCTTCAGTCCGGAACCGCGCTGCTGCTACGATCGCAGATTCGAATCCTGCCTTGGGCATGGATGTGTGTGCTGTCCTTAGATTAGTTAGGTTTAAGTAGTTCTAAGTCTAGGGGACTGATGACAACAGCAGTTGAGTCCCATAGTGCTCAGAGCCATTTGAACCATTTCTTCCCGCGCACTATTCGCGAGTGGAACAGCGTTGGAGGGATCAGATAGTGTTACGGAAAGTATCCTCCGCCACACATCATTAGGGGGCTTGCGGAGTATCATGTAGATGTAGATGTATGCCGGCAGAGTCGTTGTTCCGTCTTGGTAGCAGCGCTGGAAAGCTTCAACTGGTAGGGCCTTTAACATGTCGGTGACAATTTTCTGAATGGCCTCCACAGTCCCAAAATGATGTCTTGTTAAGATATTTTTCAATTTCTCGAAAAGAGAAAAGTCACAGAGATACAGATAATTTGAACAGGGGGGCTTTGGAACAACAGGAATACCTTCTGAGGTCAAAAATTTCGTGACGGAAGTGGCCATGTGACATGGTGAGCTGCCATGAAGCGGCATCCACTTGTCTGCAGTGTCAGGTCCCACTAGATATACCATTTTTCTGGGCGTTTCAATGATGTCTTTGCAAAATACGTGGTTGACAGTTTGTCCTGGAGGAACAAATTATTTATGCACGATACCACTTCTGTCAAAAAGCACATCAGCGCTATTTTCATCTTTGATTTGTTCGACCTTTTATCGTTCGAGGAGACGTCTCAGTTGGCCACTTCTCATCTTGCCGCTTTGAGGATCGTACTCAAAAATCCAGGATACATCACCTGCGATCACACGACTGAACCATTCGTAGTCATTGACAATCTTCTCAAGTACATCAACGCACACGTTTCTTCGATTGTTCAGCCCAACTATGAGGTTTTTCGGCACCATTTTGGGAAAACCTTCTGCATGTGTATATATACAGTCAAAATTTAATGTACAATAAAAGTGTTTAAATTTAAAAGGTCACCCGTCATCCGCATTGATAAACGTCGGACTGATCTCACAAGAGCATACACACGTTCGATGTTTTCCTCGGTTATTGAACTGAAGGTCTCCCTGAGCGAGATTCATCTTCAATTTGTTCTCGGCCGTCTACAAATGATTTGTACCAGCGAAAAACTTGTTCTCTTGATCAGGAATGTTCCCGCATAGGCCTGTTTCAACTTTAAAAAGCTCACACTCGCGGATTTCCCAAGTTTAACACAAAACTTGATGACATAACGTTGCTCTGAATTCCGCTGTTCCGTTTTCGTATCACACAACAAAAACACAACTTTACTGATGGCGCTCTCAGAGTCCACGTGACGGCTGAACAGAGCCGAAATTCGGACTGAGAATCTGAAAGCGATGTACACACCGGTCTTCACAGAACAACACAGCGTTACCAGATCGCTGACAGTGTTGTCAGCCTCATTACTTTTCTCACACACCTCGTAAAAATACTAACCGACTGCAACTGCAGACAACTGCAAAGCCTTATCAGTGACAATCGGTATCAAAATCTACAAGAATTGCTGCTGTCAGTCAGTGAAAATCCATCTCAACCAGCCTCTGGGCTAAACCTGCGAAAGGAAGTGCATGCAGCAGGCACTCGGGGTCGGGTATCTCGAAAACGTCCATTGCTCACAGCGCGGCAAATAAAGCTGCAACTCCCAAATAGACCAAAAAATACAGAACACTGGACAGCAGCTGGCTGGAGGCGTGTGGGGTGGATCGACGCATAGCGATTTTGCCTCTTTTTTAATGGCCAAATCTTGTCTGCTGGGTGTAGTTGAGGCCGGACGAGGTTCTGTGATGTGCTGGAAGTATTTTTCGTACCATGACTTGGACCCACTCATTCAGGTTACCATGAACATGAACCAGGATATTTATTTCCAAATTCTCGCTGAGCAGGTGTTGTTCTTTTTTCAACATTTTCATATGAGTGTGCTGTGGACGCCTCCATCTTCTAATATGACAACAGCGGTATTAAAGGGCTGCGTGCCTGCGTTCCTGGTCTGATGAGTGTCGCTCCTCGACTGTCCAGCTAGACTACTTCATTTTAAACCAACAGAATATGTCTGAGACTGGAACACTGTGTAAAATGTAACAATCAAATTGCAGAAACCTGGAAGCTCTACGGCATCCAATTGTCAATGAGTGTTTCTTCGTCTCTCATTTCTGAACTGAGGCCATTATCAGTACCAGAGACGATTTTACACGGTGTGAGCTTGATATATCGTGTGGATAAACAATTTTTGTGCGCTGTGATTTTATTGTAATCTGACAAATGATCAAGCCTAGTAAATTTGCTAGTTTCGGCTCTACTGATACTTCGTCCATTGTGAACCCATGTACAGAGTGTCTCAAACCTTTTCGGTGAAACTGAAACACGTATTAGTGGGTCTACAATAGATGACATTGAGATAGGGAAACTATGGTGAGAAGTGCATGTTTATTGTGTTATGGACATACAGAGAGCACAGTGCATAACAACAATGTAGCTCATAGTCATGCAAGTGTATACATGGCAACGGCGCATGAAGTTCTCCCAACACTGTCCCAAAGATTGCTGGGGTCTGTTGTACCAGAAGACAGGCAGCCTGGACCCTAGCACCCAGCAACACACCTCGCCATGGACGCTGTCTGGTGCAGTAGAAACTGACGCCTGGGATAGTGGTATGCGAGCGCCACAGGTTAATGCGTCGGTGCGATACATGCGGTCGTCACATGACGCAGGTTCTGTGAGCTAAATTTGTGTACAATATGCCTATTTGGTGATCAAGGGTGCGGCCGAACTGTATGCGCCGTTGCAATACGTGCACTGAGACTGGTGGTCTCCACTTTGAACAATTGCTATGAGCAACGTTGTTGTTATGCAGTGTACGCTGTGTATGTCCATAATACAATAAATATGCATTTCCTACCATTGGTTTCCTGTCCTAATATAATCGGTTGTGGACCCATTTTCACCTATTTCAATTTGACCGAAAATACTTGAGAGACACTTAGATCAAAGATTCACTGCCAAGAAAAAAGGCAACACCATCAAGGATTGTGTTCCGTGGCACCGCGGTTACGATGTTACCGAATCATTTGGCACGGTAATAGTCGATCAGATGGCGCTAAGGAAACCTGTTAGCGTACCCTCGCTTTGATGTTTGCAATATTCATTCTAGAGTACAACCATGCCCCACTCAAGAGTATGTATTCCTGTTGAACAAATTCAGCCATTTGAATGGGTTCGCCAATGTACGGGTGGGAAGCTGGATGGATGCATAATGACTTGCTACACATGCTGGGCACAGTGTATCGGCTGTGTGTCGCTGCTTTCGAACCTGGTCTGTGAAACCGTCACTACCTGTTGAACATTTTCCGGAAGTCCGCGTACTACAGACGTACTAGACTGACCCAAAGTGCGAGCGGCGGTGCCGGATTATACATCGTACAGGGACAAAAACCGAGCGCATGTTGCACCTGCTGTTTCATCAGAGTTCATTGGGATCTGTTCGCTTGCAGCAGGATTAAAATAACACGTGCCTCTGAGCGGGCTACCACCGACACGATGGTTGCCCTCGTGCCATGAAAGAGTTCATTAGAGAGTGTAATGGCTCTCTGTTGTTTACAGTGATGAGAATATGTTCTGTCCGTATGCGAGTTCACGTGTTAGCGTAGACTTGGTGAGCTGTCTATTGCAGTGTGCATTTGCGACACTAGTTCCCGTTCAATGCATCGTTGTGGGGTGCAATCAGTTCCAAATCGCGGTCGCTTTTGTGTTTCTGCAGGGTAAAGTAACCAGCGTCCACTACATTGCACAGACTGTTGTCCCTGCGCTGCTGCCGTTTCTCCGACAGGGAGGTGATGAGCTTTTGCAGCAGGACAGCATACGTTCACATACGGCTGCCGCGACATGACGATACACTGCACAGACTGTTGTCCCTGTGCTGCTGTCGTTTCTCCGACAGGGAGGTGCTGAGCTTTTGCAGCAGGACAGCATATGTTCACATACGGCTGCCGCGACATGACGAGCTTTTCATGGTATACACCAACCGTCCTAGCCAGCAAGATCACCAGATCTCTCGCCATTTGAACACGTAAGGGACATGGTGAAAGGGCAAAATACTTGTTCTCCAGGCCCCGCAAGAGTCACCGCGGAGTTGCAATAAAAGGCGCAAGATGTTTGGGACAATCTATCACAGCATACCATTCGTCCCTTTATGATCTTTGCATGCGAGCATACACGTCTGCATTGCCACGATAGGACGAAAGGTGTGTACTGATGGGACTGTTTGAGCATGACTTACTTTTTTTTTTTTTTTTTTTTTTTTTTTTGAGTCGTCAGTTTTCTGGCTGGTTTGACGAGGCCTGCCATGAATCAGCAATGATCAACGACATGAGGATGCAGAAGGCAATGGAAACCACTGCATTAAAGACACGTAACGTGTATCCACAGGACATGTGGCCTGTAATTGAAGAAGTGTCATGATGATCTCTCCATTGGCAAAAGATTCCGGAATAGTCCCCCACTCGGATCTCCGGGAGGGGACTGCCAAGGGGGAGGTTACCATGAGAAAAAGATTGAGTAATCAACGGAAGGATAACGTTCTACGAGTCGGGGTGTGGAATGTCAGAAGCTTGAACGTGGTAGGGAAACTAGAAAATCTGAAAAGGGAAATGCAAAGGCTCAATCTAGATATAGTAGGGGTCAGTGAAGTGAAGTGGAAGGAAGACAAGGATTTCTGGTCAGATGAGTATCGGGTAATATCAACAGCAGCAGAAAATGGTATAACAGTTGTAGGATTCGTTATGAATGGGAAGGTAGGGCAGAGGGTGTGTTACTGTGAACAGTTCAGTGACCGGGTTGATCTAATCAGAATCGACAGCAGACCAACACCGACAACGATAGTTCAGGTATACATGCCGACGTCGCAAGCTGAAGATGAACAGATAGAGAAAGTGTATGAGGATATTGAAAGGGTAATGCAGTATGTAAAGGGGGACGAAAATCTAATGGTCATGGGCGACTGGAATGCAGTTGTAGGGGAAGGAGTAGAAGAAAAGGTTACAGGAGAATATGGGCTTGGGACAAGGAATGAAAGAGGAGAAAGACTAATTTTCTGTAACAAGTTTCAGCTAGTAATAGCGAATACCCTGTTCAAGAATCACAAGAGGAGGAGGTATACTTGGAAAAGGCCGGGAGATACGGGAAGATTTCAATTAGATTACATAATGGTCAGACAGAGATTCCGAAATCAGATACTGGATTGTAAGGCGTACCCAGGAGCAGATATAGACTCAGATCACAATATAGTAGTGATGAGGAGTAGGCTGAAGTTCAAGACATTAGTCAGGAAGAATCAATACGCAAAGAAGTGGGATACGGAAGTACTAAGGAATGACGAGATACGTTTGAAGTTCTCTAACGCTATAGATACAGCAATAAGGAATAACGCAGTAGGCAGTACAGTTGCAGAGGAATGGACATCTCTAAAAAGGGCCATCACAGAAGTTGGGAAGGATAACATAGGTACAAAGAAGGTAGCTGCGAAGAAACCATGGGTAACAGAAGAAATACTTCAGTTGATTGATGAAAGGAGGAAGTACAAACATGTTCCGGGAAAATCAGGAATACAGAAATACAAGTCGCTGAGGAATGAAATAAATAGGAAGTGCGGGGAAGCTAAGACGGAATGGATGCAGGAAAAATGTGAAGACATCGAAAAAGATATGATTGTCGGAAGGACAGACTCAGCATACAGGAAAGTCAAAACAACCTTTGGTGACATTAAAAGCAACGGTGGTAACATTAAGAGTGCAACGGGAATTCCACTGTTAAATGCAGAGAAGAGAGCAGATAGGTGGAAAGAAAACGTTGAAATCCTCTATGAGGGTGAAGATTTGTCTGATGTGATAGAAGAAGAAACAGGAGTCGATTTAGAAGAGATAGGGGATCCAGTATTAGAATCGGAATTTAAAAGAGCTTTGGAGGACTTACGGTCAAATAAGGCAGAAGGGACAGATAACATTCCACCAGAATTTCTAAAAGCATTGGGGGAAGTGGCAACAAAACGATTATTCACGTTGGTGTGTAGAATATGTGAGTCTGCCGAAATACCATCTGACTTTCGGAAAAGCATCATCCACACAATTCCGAAGACGGCAAGAGCTGACAAGTGCGAGAATTATCGCACAATCAGCTTAACAGCTCATGCATCGAAGCTGCTTACAAGAATAATATACAGAAGAATGAAAAAGAAAATTGAGAATGCGCTAGGTGGCGATCAGTTTGGCTTTAGGAAAACTAAAGGGACGAAGAGGCAATTCTGACGTTACGGCTAATAATGGAAGCAAGGCTAAAGAAAAATCAGGACAATTTCATAGGATTTGTCGACCTGGAAAAAGCGATCGACAATATAAAATGGTGAAAGCTGTTCGAGATTCTGAAAAAAGTAGGGGTAAGCTATAGGGAGAGACGGGTTATATACAATATATACAATATGTACAACAACCAAGAGGGAATAATAAGAGTGGACGATCAAGAATGAAGTACTCGTATTAAGAAGGGTGTAAGACAAGGCTGTAGCCTTTCGCCCCTACTCTTCAATCTGTACATCGAGGAAGCACTGATGGAAATAAAAGAAAGGTTCAGGAGTAGAATAAAAATACAAGGTGAAAGGATATCAATGATACGATTCGCTGATGACATTGCTATCAAAATGGTTCAAATGGCTCTGAGCACTACGGGACTTAACATCTATGGTCATCAGTCCCCTAGAACTTAGAACTACTTAAACCTAACTAACCTAAGGACAGCACACAACACCCAGTCATCACGAGGCAGAGAAAAATCCCTGACCCTGCCGGGAATCGAACCCGGGAAACATGGACTGTGGGAAAACCGGAACAGAAGAGAATCGAAGTATTTGAGATGTTGTGCTATAGACGAATGTTGAAAATTAGGTGGACTGATAAGGTAAGGAATGAGGAGGTTCTACGCAGACTCGGGGAGGAAAGGAATATGTGGAAAACACTCATAAGGAGAAGGGACAGGATGATAGGACATCTGCTAAGACATGAGGGAATGACTTCCATGGTACTAGAGGGCAAAAACTGTAGAGGAAGACAGAGATTGGAATACGTCAAGCAAATAATTGAGGACGTAGGTTGCAAGTGCTACTCTGAGATGAAGAGGTTAGCACAGGAAAGGAATTCGTGGCGGGCCGCATCAAACCAGTCAGTAGACTGATGACCAAAAAAAAAAAATCTACGTTTTATTCTACTGAACTGCCTACTGAGCTATGCTTTAGCGCAGTATCCATACCCATAGAGAACTTCAAGCGTATCCGTTCATTCCTTGGTGCTTCTGAATTTCACTTCTTTGTGTATTGATTCGTCCCGACCAGTCTCTTAAACTTGAGCCGACTCTTCATCATTACTAAATTGTGCCTGGAGTCTACAACTGCTCCTGGGTACTCCTTACAATCCAGTACTGTTACTTTGGCATGTGTGTGGCGTTTGGTCTGAATATGTTATCATATACTCCTACAACGATGAACTGCCTGTCACCTCACTTGTCAATAAAATAAACTTGACCATGAGGGTTTTTCATATTTTTTCGTGCAGTGTAGTTTATATTACCAGCGATGTGTATAACTGATTTCCAGTATTTTTTCCTACCGCAGAGCACGTATAGTTGCCTGACTCCATACGTAGTGGACAAGGTTTTGAGTAGAATAAAAGGCTGTTACCAAAATATCAGAAATGTTTTAAGAGTAAAAGGAGACCACACCCTGCCTATCTAACCCATGTTAATGTAGGCAAGTTTTGAACCATTTCTGAAAAAAACAATTTGATGCAGGATCTTAATATTTTTACTGTATGTTACATGATGCTAATAGAGTCAACTGTACTAAAGTCTACTTTATCCATTTTGAAGTTTTTAAGAAACTCTTTTTTAAATTTATTAAGAAAAAATATTAAGCTTTTTCTGTAGGAAATATTTTTTTGTGAACTTCCTAATGGGGCTTTTTATGTTATGCAGAGCCTCTGAAAATTTCATTCATTTATCTATGAACGTTTCTGATATAATGGGGCATATGTACTAAAAATTTTAGTCTGCGTGAAATGGACTTTAAAGAAAAAAACTTTCGAAATTTGTTACTTACAGTTAATTAAATCTGTCCTGCTGCGTATGATGGCCCTTCTTTGGCCTGTAGCAGGTTTTCCAGCTTCTTTTTCACCTTCCTGGATGTTTGTCTTGCTTTCTTGGCCATATTAGGTGCAGACCTGTCTGCATCGGCTATCCTCATTTTATCGTAATGTTCCAGTCCAGTGATCATAATTTCACCAGGATCAATTCCCAGCTTTTTCAGTATCCAACACTTTCCAATATTACCACAATTGAAAGTAATAACAGCATCATGAACTCCCAGTTTGATTGTATGCATGCCTACAAATACAGTTTTAGGAAGGCGGTCCCAAATTATGCTGCTGAAACATTCATTTGGGTTCTGTGTCTGCCGATGCAGACATTTCCTTACAAGGTCAGGATGAACCAAGTCTCTGAAATTAGATTTAATTGCTGTAATAACAACAGCAGGAAGAGAATGCTGGTGATAATGAGATTCTCCAGTTGCCTGAGCCCTGTTGTATTTGCACCACGAATTTTCTCCTGATGGACACAATCCATGACATGGCTTATCATCAGTAGAGGACATGGAAGAATATGGCCCAAACATCTCTTTTCATTGCCCCAGATTTTCTTTATTACTCCTAATTGCCTGCCCATAGTATATCTGCAAGTCTTCTATTTCAGTTTTAGTTAACTGACCCTGTACGGTCAACAATTTTCCATCTTCAAATTTTTTTCCTCTCATATCAACAGCTAGTTTTCTCAGCCTTGTTCCCAAACGTTTTTGAACATGGCCTACACATTCTATTTTGCTAATAATGGCATCTCCATATGGCTTAAAGTTGACAGTGTGTGGGTTGACAGTGTGTGGGTTGACAGTGGGTGACAGAAAAGTGGGCGTGGCTCATAAACACACGTGGTAGGAAAATGCTCTTTAAAAGCTCGAAAAAAATTTTTTCGGCAAAATCATTTTCAGAGTACTTAAATAAACCCTTCATCTATCGAAATACGATGAAAACTGAAAATCGATTTTTTTCGACCTGAACCACGGTGTGATCCCCTTAAGACCATGGAAAAAAGGAGTCTTCATCTCGAGGCCGCGCTGCTTGTAAAGAATGAAAGGGGAAAGGAAAACGTTAATGTGTGCTGTTTTCCAGAAAACAGCTTGAGATTTGACAAAGACATGCGTTGCGCTGAGGCGTCTCTGAGTGGTAGTTACTTCTTTGGTTTTGAGCCAGACTGGAATATTGCCCAAGGGACGGTGCATCGCTCCGAGTTGTCTCCAGCGCAAGTAATGCTGCGTGTCTGTCTTTGGTGGAAGACGACTCCCGCGCGACGGCGCTGTCTACGTGAGTGTCAGGGTGAGGCAGCGGCAGACAGTGGGGCTGCCGACCGAAAGAAGCTCCCCCCCCCCCCCCCCCCCCCCACACCAACAGGCAGACAACCCCGCCGACTGGAAAACAGCGCCGCAGGCCGGATTACTGTCACGTCTCGCGCCACTTGGCTGCCGGGTCGTCGCACGGGCACTCGCCAAGCTGAGGAGCGGCGCTCTGAGGAATGGGCGAAGGGCGTTCCTCCTGCAGCAGACGATGCTAACAGGGATGTGCTCCCAGCGCCTAGCGGAAAGCTGCTGCAACACGCAAGATTTTTTATTTCTTTACGAAACGTGCGTCTCTCTGTTCGTGGGTCTCGGTACAATCATTCAGTGACATCATTTGATTTTTTTCGTGTTCATTTTGCAGACAGACTTTCGAAATATGACTTTCGATATCTTCGTGTCAAAGGAAGTCCAAAAATACGTTGCTGGGTGCATTCTTACTGGGATCCTAATCTGAACGTGCGTGGCGCTTCTAAGGTTTTTAAACAGTTGAATAATTGTCCCTCATTTATTTTACGATTCGAACAGTTGTGGCCGCAATGCAAAGGCAGTAGGTGAACATCTGAAGCATAAATAATTCTCAGCACAAACTTAAGAAATCTGGAAGGAACTACTGGTCGTTAGCGGCAACTATGACATCTGTGGAGTTATGTGCGCTGCTTGCACGGAAATCACATCGAAGTTCTTGGTAAATCTGGACCAACATTTCATAATTACCAAGATTTTGTTTCACAGTTTTGTTTCCTGCTTCAGATGCAGCTGGATTATTTTCGTCATTTGACGTTAGAGAACATGGGAGCAACAGTGATGACAGAGTATTAAAAGAACTTTCGGCAAGGCGTTGGAGGCGAGATGCCGCTTTTGGAACGTGCGCCTTTGCCTCATGTAGACCGCAAATTTCCTTACTCAGCTCACTGGACAAAAAGTTGGTCAACAGAGAGAAATCATTATAAGCATCATTTAATACAGTCTAATTCCGCCCCTGGACTTGATAACCGCCTAAGTTCGGTTAGGAAATGAGTCCAGAAGGTTGTGAAGGTACGTCGCATCCACTTTAAGCCGCTCGCAGAAGATTTGATCGCACAATTCCACCAAATTGCGGGGATACTGATGTCGGCGTTTTGCCCGCTGGTCCCACAGATTTTCCTGCGGAGTCCATGTCAAAAGATTATGAGACCAATCTAGATGTAATAGGGTGCTGAAATGTTCAGAAAACCAGTTACATATTCTTCCAGGCCGATGTACTTTGCTGCTGTCGTCTTTGTGTTCCTATATGAGCAATGCTGTCTTACGAGGTGACCGACACCAGATGTACATTGCATGAAGGTCCCGTCGCAATGTTCTCTCGGTAACAGCTTAGGATGAACCTTAATTCACTGCCTGCAGCAATTTCTATCCGGTTTGGAAGCAATTTTGATTCACGAACCGTGAAGCTCGCGGTCCCTCTTAGTCAGGGTCTTTTCTCCGATTGAAATTCCGACGTCGTATTTCTTGGCCACGTGTATTACACTACTGCATGCAGACATGTTGAACAGTCCGCCACGAAGCACCAACAAATCTAACACCTCCACACACCGTATGACCATGGACACGACCGAACTAGCTTCCCCCTTTTTGCCACTCTGTCACGTCCTTGCGTTTACCCATGTTTACGTACAATGTCCGCTTGAAACTTCTCACTCATCGCTACTGCCTTATGCTCACATAACGCAGTGAATGTGCGGTTACGCACATGACTTGATCGCTGCGCTATCTATACGAGCTTAACGATTCGTCTATTTATGGACACAGGTGTAAGAAATTTTTGGCTGGTGAGCTTACTTTGTTGGCGTATATTTAATTACAGGCTATCTGGGGTAAGAAAGTTCTTACAACGTTCTTTTGATATGCTAGTACCAAAATATACAGAATTGAATATTTCAATAAATTTGAAGACTTAGTCGAAGCTGTTCGTGGTTTACGTAACTTTATACGCCTTCACGATGGTGTTTATTTCTTTTTAAACTTGGTTTCGGGCCGTGCCCTTTCATCCATCTCAGTAGCAATGTCAATTATGATGATACGAAAGTAAGGACAACACAACATCCAGTTCCAGACCGAGAAAATCTCCGACCCGGCCGGTAATCGAGCCTGGGCCCTTTCGCTTAGCAGTCCACTGCGCTGAGATCGATGATGGTGTTTACACCATGTCATCTGTGCAGCATCGTGAAGACCACCTACTGAAAACCCAGGAAACCATCAGAAACTTATGAACAGTGCTATGGAATTGAAAAATTGCCATGCACATTCTTTCTTAGCCCAATTCGAACACAGTCTTGGCATGTAGCACTGTCTTGCTGCATGCAGCACTGCTGTGATTGTACATACGTGGTTGGATGTTTCTGCACTAGACCATCAAAATAAGTTTGGAAATCAGGATCGTCTCTCATTTTCCTGACATACAATCGTTCAGCCAAAGCATAATCTTTCGTAAACTGTAACTAGCGGTGATGTATTGCTGCGAAAATGGAACGTCTCGCGTTCATCTGGCAGTGACATGGCAGGCCATAGACTGAGTTCAGCTGCGTCAGTGCCGTAGGCTCTGCTCCACCACCTGAAGATGCAAGCCAGATCACTAGCCGCGTCACTGCTGATGGAGTCCTGCCTAATGGTAGGATTTCGTACTGTCAGCTACCAACGAATTGCCAGAAAAGGAATAGGCGTAGAAAGAGAGAGAGGCAGAGCGAAAGACAGAGAGAGAGAGAGAGAGAGAGAGAGAGAGAGAGAGAGAGAGAGATCATCGTATGTGACAAATACACTGGCCACAGAAGCTGGACAGAGGAGGAAATGTTTATTACATTGGTGGACAAAACTGAACATTTTTTCTTTCACAAGAATAAATCAGACTCTAGAAGTATTGCCATGTTAAATGCAAATATGATTTCCCTTTTCCCCATCAGGCACGAGTAGCATGATATTCATTTGAATTTTTTAAGTTGTTGCTGTGGCCTTCAGTCCTGAGACTGGTTTGATGCAGCTCTCCATGCTACTCTATCCTATGCAAGTTTCTTCATCTCCCAGTACCTACTGCAACCTACATCCTTCTGAATATGTTTAGTGTATTCATCTCTTGGTCTCCCTCTACGATTTTTACCCTCCAAGCTGCCCTCCAATACTAAATTGGCGATCCCTTGATGCCTCAGAACATGTCCTACCAACCGATCCCTTCTTCTAGTCAAGTTGTGCCACAAACTTCTCTTCTCCCCAATCCTATTCAGTACCTCCTCATTTGTTACGTGATCTACCCACCTTATCTTCAGCATTCTTCTGTAGCACCACATTTCGAAAGCTTCTATTCTCTTCTTGTCCAAACTAGTTATCGTTCATGTTTCACTTCCATACATGGCTACGCTTCATACAAATACTTTCAGAAACGACTTCCTGACACTTATATCTATACTCGATGTTAACAAATTTCTCTTCTTCAGAAACGCTTTCCTTGCCATTACTAGTCTACATTTGATATCCTCTCTACTTCGACCATCATCAGTTATTTTGCTCCCCAAATAGCAAAACTCCTTTACTACTTTAAGTGTCTCATTTCCTAATCTAATTCCCTCAGCATCACCCGACTTAATTCGACTACATTCCATTATCCTCGTTTTGCTTTTGTTGACGTTCATCTTATACCCTCCTTTCATGACACTGTCCATTACGTTGAATTTTTGATAATTTGTAATGAAATCAGTAACTAGCTGTCTAATTCTGAATGGTATACTGTTCAATCTGACTTACTTAGAAAGTGGTGAATAGCGATTTTTGGGCATATTTCGCATCTGGAACATCTTGATCCAGCAGTAGTTAGCTAACATATTAGAACTCCACTTGCCTTGGTGCCTCATTTCCATTATAGAAATTTGATGATGGAAACGTTCACCGTGCTCTTCGCTGACAGCCCGAAAATTATCTGGGAAGAAGTCTAAATGAAAGTCCAAGAAGTGCTGCGTTCCATCGGTTTATAAGAATGCAGAACATCAGCCACTATGTTGCGATCGTTTCTACTTCATGGTTTCAAGGAAATTGCAATATATATATTTGAAAACTGCTACGCTGATTTCTCCAGTGGATTTAACAGTGCTTCAGAATGCTCATAAACCATCAACGTGGCCGTATAAAAATTCCCTCTTTCAGTTTAGCATCACTGACTTTGTGTAATTTCG
Source organism: Schistocerca americana (assembly GCF_021461395.2). Classification (NCBI taxonomy): domain Eukaryota; kingdom Metazoa; phylum Arthropoda; class Insecta; order Orthoptera; family Acrididae; genus Schistocerca; species Schistocerca americana. Next base: position 417,561,566 of record NC_060120.1, read on the forward strand.
ATTTCAAATACAAGAATCTGTCAGAAAGTTCATCCGTAGCTTTTCCTTACTCCTAATTTAATATGAATGAAAGTAAATATATTTTTTCAGGATCCACTAAAGGGACATGTGACACATTTTTCTGGCCAGACATAAGAGATTCAAGATTAGGCCACAATTTTCTTAGTGAGACTTCTTATCTCTGCTGTCACATTAGGAAAAAAAACCAGGAAATTTGGTGAATACAAGTTGCAAATCGAGCAATAAATGACTTTTAAGCCACCACAGATATTCCATTTATATTTTTCATTTTTCATATTTGATTTTCTGTAAAATTAGTTTCATATTGTCATATGTCTCTTTCATATCAGTTGCATGCCGCTACAGGTATTGATGGAAGTTCTTGCCAATATGTAGCAGCACAGCCTTCATAAGCAGTCTATGAACAGCTTTTTGTATGTCCATCCTTCTCACTTTTAGCACCGTACACATATTTTGGCTAAATCATTTTTCAATTAGTTTATATCTTCTGATGAGATGTCGGACCATGCCGATTTAGGTTTTCCGTGACTTCCCTAAATCGCTCCAGAAAATGCCAGGATGGGTCCCTCGAAAAGGACGCAGAAGACGTCCCTCCCCAACATTGACACAATCAGAATTTTACCTGCAACTCTAATGATCTCGATGTCGACGGGACATTAAACCTAATCTTTCTTCCTTCTTCTTCTGATGACTTCATTGGGCGGTACTGTGTAAAAATCTGAAGGAAACGATCAGACTGATTAAATTCTTTAAACACAATGCTTTATTTCTTTTTTTTTTAGACTGGTTTGATGCGGCCCGCCATGTCCTCTTCTAAAGTTTATACCTTCTGCAGCTCCCTCTAGTACCACGTATTAACACATGTCCTATCATCCTCTCCATTCTTCTTGCCGGTGATTTCCATATGTTCCTTTGGTCGTCGATTCTGTGGGGAATCTTCTCATTCCTTATCAGTCCATCTCATTTTCAACATTCTTCTGTAGTAACGCATCTCGAACTCTTCGACTCTCTTCTGCTACGGTTTTTCCACTTTCCACGAATCGCTATAATACGATGTTGTGCTCCAAAGGTACATTCTCGGGAATGCATTCCTCATATCCTACATTTGAAACCAGTAGACGTCTCGGGGCAGGAATGTTCTCTTTGCTTGTTCTAGTCCGCTTTTTATGTCCTCCTTGCTTCGTTTGTCAGGGGATATTTGTCTTCTAAGGTAAAAAAATCATTAACTTAGCCTACTTCGTGATCATCAGTGTTAATGTTAAGTTTCTCGATCTTCTCATTTTCCTATTTCTCATTAATTTTGCTTTTTTCCGGTCTACGCTTAACCCTCATTCTGTACTCACCGATCGTTCATCCAATTAAGTACTACCTGTAATTCTTATTCACTTTGACTGAGTATAGCAAGGTCATCAACGAATCTTATCACTGGCGTCATTTGACGCAGAATTTTAATCCCACTCTTAATCCTCTTATATTCTCGTCATTGCTTCTTCGCCGTGTAGTTCGAACCGCAGGGGCGATAGACTGCATCCATCTCTTACAGCTACTTTTATTCGAGAAAGTTATTCTTATACACTCCTGGAAATTGAAATAAGAACACCGTGAATTCATTGTCCCAGGAAGGGGAAACTTTATTGACACATTCCTGGGGACAGATACATCACATGATCACACTGACAGAACCACAGGCACATAGACACAGGCAACAGAGCATGCACAATGTCGGCACTAGTACAGTGTATATCCACCTTTCGCAGCAATGCAGGCTTCTATTCTCCCATGGAGACGATCGTAGAGATGCTGGATGTAGTCCTGTGGAACGGCTTGCCATGCCATTTCCACCTGGCGCCTCAGTTGGACCAGCGTTCGTGCTGGACGTGCAGACCGCGTGAGACGACGCTTCATCCAGTCCCAAACATGCTCAATGGGGGACAGATCCGGAGATCTTGCTGGCCAGGGTAGTCGACTTACACCTTCTAGAGCACGTTGGGTGGCACGGGATACATGCGGACGTCCATTGTCCTGTTGGAACAGCAAGTTCCCTTGCCGGTCTAGGAATGGTAGAACGATGGGTTCGATGACGGTTTGGATGTACCGTGCTCTATTCAGTGTCCCCTCGACGATCACCAGTGGTGTACGGCCAGTGTAGGAGATCGCTCCCCACACCATGATGCCGGGTGTTGGCCCTGTGTGCCTCGGTCGTATGCAGTCCTGATTGTGGCGCTCACCTGCACGGCGCCAAACACGCATACGACCATCATTGGCACCAAGGCAGAAGCGACTCTCATCGCTGAAGACGACACGTCTCCATTCGTCCCTCCATTCACGCCTGTCGCGACACCACTGGAGGCGGGCTGCACGATGTTGGGGCGTGAGCGGAAGACGGCCTAACGGTGTGCGGGACCGTAGCCCAGCTTCATGGAGACGGTTGCGAATGGTCCTCGCCGATACCCCAGGAGCAACAGTGTCCCTAATTTGCTGGGAAGTGGCGGTGCGGTCCCCTACGGCACTGCGTAGGATCCTACGGTCTTGGCGTGCATCCGTGCGTCGCTGCGGTCCGGTCCCAGGTCGACGGGCACGTGCACCTTCCGCCGACCACTGGCGACAACATCGATGTACTGTGGAGACCTCAAGTCCCACGTGTTGAGCAATGCCGCGGTACGTCCACCCGGCCTCCCGCATGCCCACTATACGCCCTCGCTCAAAGTCCGTCAACTGCACATACGGTTCACGTCCACGCTGTCGCGGCATGCTACCAGTGTTAAAGACTGCGATGGAGCTCCGTATGCCACGGCAAACTGGCTGACACTGACGGCGGCGGTGCACAAATGCTGCGCAGCTAGCGCCATTCGACGGCCAACACCGCGGTTCCTGGTGTGTCCGCTGTGCCGTGCGTGTGATCATTGCTTGTACAGCCCTCTCGCAGTGTCCGGGGCAAGTATGGTGGGTCTGACACACCGGTGTCAATGTGTTCTTTTTTCCATTTCCAGGAGTGTATTTTAACTAAAGTTCTGTCTTGATCACAACACTTATGTCTCAATAACATAGGTGACCGGTTTCGGTTATTTTTACATAACCATCTTCATACCCGTGAATTAATTTTAGAAAATACTAGAAACCAATCTTTAAATAAAATGAAAATGTCCAATGACGACAAAACTTTTAACAAGATAAAATAAAATTAATTATACCCATGGCTTCATTTGAGGATGGTAGGCGGAGCTCTCCTCAGCTGCTACGAAGTCAGCTGATGGTTATGAGTGCTGAGTATGAGCTTAAATATGCAGAGGCTCCGCCTACTTCCTGTCACACTACTTCACAACTACCAATCAGCGTTCATAATATGACGCATTCGTCAAAGTATAAAAATACGAAATACACTAATAACATAAAATTGATTCATTTAAAATGTCTGACTAACAGATAGTTAGTATGTGTAACACTTATTTATATCTTAGATAAAAACGATAAACTACGATGTGTAATAGCTGTGCCCTCTATGGGCAACCTTAATACTATTATAGTGTCAGTTACATCAAAGATGTGAAAGTCCTTGGAGTTGTGGTATAAATCGATTATACCGAGTCACCTACATCACAATTGCATCTTTGTTGGATGTTGCAGAATCGTCTTACTTTAACAGTAGTTTTCATAGCAACATTATTTATAGCAGTAGGGTAGCAGCCAAGAGTACGTTAACATTATGTATGTCTGAATAACTGATGAGACCGCTGATTAAGTATTTAGAACTCATCGATCTAATAGTTTTTATAATAATCAATGTCAATTAAATAAAATTTTATATGTTGTATAGCATATTTTTCGTACATTGCTTTTGCCATGCGTATCACTAATCTTATATGTTAAAAACAAAAGAGTAGGTGCTTTTTATTATAAAATTTCGTCAAAAAGGTCATAAAAATATTTTTCGCGAAAATCTGATTGTTCATTGAGCAGCATTGATGATTTGGTTTTCAAATGAGCATATATCTCGATTTCTTCTAACATATTCATAAGTAAGCCTTTATTTGCATAATGAAGAACTTGTAAATTCTGCTCTACTGTCCCCTCAGCGTGGTTATTGAATGCTATATGATGGCCGAATACAGACTTTGTTCGTGAGGTGCCCGACGTATGTTCTTTGTACCTTACTAAAAATTTTCGACCTGTTTGGCCGGTATATATTTCTCACAGTCTCTACATTGGATCTTGTACACTTCTGATCTGGTAAATTTTTCATTATCTTTACTTATGGTACGTCTTAATTTTTGTTGTAAGGTATTGTCAGTTGTCAGTGCTATTGTTATTCCAGAATTACTAATTTATTCAAAAATTCTTTGCTTAGAACTGGGTTTCCATCTGAGCTCTTGATATTCATACAAGTGGTTCTCTTTTCTCCAAAGGTCTCTTTAATTTTCCTGTAGGCAGAATCTATCTTACCGCTAGTGAGATAAGCCTCTACATCCTTACATTTGTCCTCTAGCCATCCCTGCTTAGCCATTTTGCACTTCCTGTCGATCTCATTTTTGAGACGTTTGTATTCCTTTTTTCCTGCTTCGTTTACTGCATTTTTATATTTTCTCCTTTCATCAATTAAATTCAATATTTCTTCTATTACCCAAGGATTTCTACTTGCCCTCGTCTTTTTACCTACTAGATCCTCTGCTGCCTTCACTACTTCATCTCTCAAAGTTACCCATTCTTCTTCTACTGTATTTCTTTCCCCCATTCCTGTCAATTGTTCCCTTATGCTCTCCCTGAAACTCTGTACAACCTCTGGTTTAGTCAGTTTATCCAGGTCCCATCTCCGTAAATTCTCTCCTTTTTGCAGTTTCTTCAGTTTTAATCTACAGTTCATAACCAATAGATTGTGGTCAGAGTCCACATCTGCCCCTGGAAATGTCTTACAATTTAAGACCTGGTTCCTAAATCTCTGTATTACCATTATATAATCTATCTGAAACCTGTCAGTATCTCCAGGCTGCTTCCGTGTATACAACCTTCTTTTATGATTCTTGAACCAAGTGTTAGGTGTGATTAAGTTGTGCTCTGTGCAAAATTCTACCAGGCGGCTTCCTCTTTCGTTTCTTAGCCCCAATCCATATTCACCTACTACGTTTCCTTCTCTCCCTTTTCTTACTACCGAATTCCAGTCACCCATGACTATCAAATTTTCGGCTCCCTTCACTATCTGAATAATTTCTTTTATTTCATCATACATTTCTTCAATTTGTTCGTCATCGTCAGAGCTTGTTGGCATATAAACTTGTACTACTGTAGTAGGCGTGGGCTTCGTGTCTATCTTGGCTACAATAATGCGTTCACTATGCTGTTTGTAGTAGCTTACCCGCACTCCTATTTTTTTTATTCATTATTAAGCCAACTCCTGCATTACCCCTAAGTGATATTGTATTTATAACCCTGTATTCGCCTGACCAAAAGTCTTGTTCCTCCTGCCAGCGAAATTCACTAATTCCTACTATATCTAACTTTAACCTATCCATTTCCCTTTTTAAATTTTCTAACCTACCTGCTCGATTAAGGGATCTGACATTCCACGCTCCGATCCGTAGAACGTAGGGTTACATAGCAATCAAAATGTCATCGGTCCTGGGTTCGAACCCCGCCACCGCTTACATTTTTAATAAAAATCATCAGCAATGACGGCCGAAGACTTACGGCATAAGAAGTCACCTTCATTGCGCCAACGACCTTGTCAAAGAGGGTGGAGGAGCAGATAGAGGTTCAGGGCATTCTCTTGCCCTTGGGGTGGGAAACTGCCCCTAACGGCGGAAGATTCAGCAATGATCAACGGCATGAGGATGAAGAAGGCAGTGCAGACCACTGCATTAACATAATATGCATCCACAGGACATGTGGCCCGTGATTGAAAAGTGCCGCGATGGTCTCTGCATTGGCAAAAGATTACGGAATATTCCCCTATTCGGATATCTGGGAGAGAGTTGCCAAGGAGGACTTGACCATGGGAAGAAGATATCATAATGCCAGAAGTTTGAAGGTGGAAGGGAAGTTAAATAATCTGAAAAGGGAAATGCTAATCCTCAATCTAGATATAGTGGAGATCAGGGACGTGAAATGGAAAGAAGACAAACATTTCTGGTCAGGCGAACATAGGGTAACATCAACAGCAGCAGAGCAGAAAATGGAGTAAAGGGAGTAGGATTCATTATGAGTGGAAAGGTAGGACAGAGAGTGAGTTGCTGTGAACAGTTCAGTGATAGGGTTGTTCTCATCAGAATCGACAGAAAACCAACACCAACAACGACAGTGGAGGTACGCATGCCGATGTCGCAAACGGAAGATGAAGAGATAGAGAAAGTACGTGAGGATACTGAACGGGTAATTAGCATATAAAGGAAGATGAAAATGTAACAGTCAAAGGGGAGTGGAATGCTGTTGTAGGGGCTGGAGCAGAAGGAAATGTTACGGGAGGATATGGGGTTGCGGCTAAGAATGAGAGAAGAGTATTGAGTTCTGCAGTAAATTTCAGCTGGTAATCACAAGAGGAGAAGGAGGAGGTATACTTGGAAAAACGTCGGGAGAAATGTGCAGATTTGAGTTAGATTACATAATGCCTAGGTAGAGATTCCGAAATCAGATACTGGATTGTAAGGTGTACCCAGGAGCAGATATAGATTCAGATCCCAACTTAGTAATAATGAAAAGTAGGCTGAAGTTTACGGGACTAGTTAGGACGAATCAATACGCAAAGAAGTGGAATACTGAAGTACTAAGGAATGAAGAGATACACTTGAAGTTCTCTCAGGCCATAGAGGCTGAATGGAACAGCTCAGTAGGCATTTCAGTTGAAGAGGAATGGACATCTCTAAAAAAGGCAATCACAAAAATTGGAAAGAAAAACATAAGTACCAAGAAGGTAACTGCGAAGAAACCATGGGTAACAAAAGAAATACTTCAGGCGATCGATGAAAGAAGAAAGTGCAAAAACGTTCACGGAAATTCAGGAATACAGAGATTCTAGTCGCTGAGGAATGAAATAAATAGGAAGTGCAAGAGATCTAAGGCGAAATGGCTGCATGAAAAATTAGGAAAAATCGAAAGAGAAATGACTGTCAGAACAACTGACTCAGCATATAGAGAAGACAAAACAACATTCCGGTAAATTTAAAGCAAGAGTGGTAACATTAAGAGTGCAATGGGAATTCCACTGTTAAATGCAGAAGAAGACGCGGATAGGTGGAGAAACTACGTTAAAGTCCTCTATGGGAAGACTTGTTTTATGAGATAGGAGGAGTCGCCATGGAAGAGATATGGGATCCAGTACTAGAATCTGAATTTAAAAGAGCTTTGGAAGACTTAAGCTCAAAACAGTTACCGCGGCTAGTTACGTGGGAGCGCAAGTTGTTCAGCAAGGGCAGTCCGTGTTTTGCGGATGTGTTCTCAACTTTACAGTGGAGAAGAGAGATGAAAATCAACATGGTAATAATTGAGTGACTGCTGCAATTGTGCGGTATCCTGGAGATACAGTTAAGGCCGTTGCAGGACTGGAGGCTTTTAATAGAAGAGATATTATTGCTTGTCGCACCTTCCAAGTAAATGAGGTGTGCAACCAGGACAGTGATCTGTCCTATTTCACGTCAAATATGCCAATTATTATTAGGACCAAACGACTGTTCACTTTGGTGTGCAGAATGTATGAGACTGCCGATATACTACCTGACTTTCGGAAAAATATCGTCCACACAATTCTGAAGACAGCATGAGCTGACAAGTGCGAGAATTATCGCACAATCAGCTAAACAGCTCGTGTATCCATGCAGCTGACAAGAACAATATAGGCCCTAAAGAAGAACGGAAAAGGAAACTCAGGCTGTGTTAGATGTCGTTCAGTTTGACTTTAGGAAAGATAAAGGCACCGGAGAGGCAGTTCTGACGTTACGGATGATAAAGGAAGCACGACTAAAGGAAAATAAAGACAAGTTCAAATGAGTTTTCGACGTGGAAAAATCGTTCGATAATATTAAATGGTGCTAAATGTTCTAAATCCTGAGGAAAATAGTGGTAAGCTATAGGGAAAGACGGGTAATTTACAATATGTTCGAGAGCGAACAATAAGAGACCAAGAGCGAAGTGCACGGATAAAAAACCGTGTAAGACACAGATGTATTCTTTCGACTCTGCTATCCAATCTATACGCGAAAGAAGCAATGACACGAATAAAAGAAAGATTCAAAAGTGGGGTCGAAATTCAGTGTGAAAAGGTATTAATCTTGTAATTTGCTGCTGACATTGCTATCCCCAGTGAAAGGGAAGAAGAATTACATTATCTGTTGAATGCAATGACTGCAGAATATGGACTGAGAATAAATCGAACAAAGATGAAAGAAATTAGAAGTAGCAGAAATCAGAACAGTGAAATAACTTATCATCATAGTCGGTGATCACGATGAAGTTAAGGAATTCTGCTACCTAGAGAGCTAAAAACCTATGACGGACGTAGCAAGGAAGACATTAAAAGCAGACTAGCATTGACAAAAAAGGGCATTCGTGGCCAAGAGACTAGTATGAAACGTAGGTCTTCATTTGAGTAGGAAATTCCTGAGAATGTACGTTAGGAGCACAGCATTGTATGGCAGTGAAACATGAACTGTGGGAAAGGCGAACAGAAGAGAATAGAAGTATTAAAGATGTGGTACTTCAGACTAATGTTGAAAATTAGGTGGTCTGATAAGGTAAGGAATGAGGCTGTTCTGCACAGAGTCGTAGGGGAAACGAAGATGTGGAAACACTGACAAGAAGAAGGGACAGGGTGATAAGACATCAGGGAATAATTTCCATGGTACTCGAGAGAGCTATAGAGGGTGAAAATGGTAGAGGAAGGCAGAGATTGGAATATACTCCACGAATAATTGGCGACATAGGTTGGAAGTGCTGCTCTGAGATGAAGAGGTTGACACAGGAAAGGAATTGTCTCTCTCCTCTGCGTTTAACAGTGGTTTTCCCACTGCACTCTTAAAAGTTACCACACTCGCTTTTCTATACTTTGAATCAGTCCTCCTGACGATCATTTCTTAATTGGTTTCTTCACATCTCCCCTGCAGGTGTTTCGCCTCGGCTGCTCTGCACTTCTTGTTTATCTCATTTCCAAGAGATTTATGTTGCTATATTGCTGTCTTTCTCTGAAAATTTTTGTACATCCTTCTTTTGTCGATTACTTGTAGTATATCTCCTGTTACACAGGTTTTCTTTATAGTTATCTTTTTTGTACCTACGTTTGTCCAACATCTATGACTGCCCTTTGTAGGGATGCCTACTGCTCTTCAACTGAACTTCCTACTCCGGCTGTCCTGATTGCGGTATTCACATCCTTCGCCAACTTCAAACGGGTCAAATTATTCCTCAGTTCCGTATTCCACTTACTTCCATACTGATTCTTCCGGACGATTCTTTTAAATTTCATTCTGTTTTTCATCACTGTTAACTTGTGGTCTGCTGTATCATAACGTAAAATAATGTAATTAAAACGAGCAGGTGATCTCCTCAAGGGTTAGCTCCACGTAGATATTTTAATTTCTTGAAGAGACGAGCCAAAGCGCTTATAATCACTGGTTCCTAAAAGTAGTGATTTGGACTCGATATTCTTCGGATTAGATCTCACTTACTGCTTGCAGTTGAATAAAAACTAATTATGGGGAGAGGGAATAAGGCTATCGTTCCAAGGAATGAAGTGCGGAAATTTAGAAATTTCAGTGTAGTTGTGGAACTAGGAAGTTTAATGAGGTAAATGCTGGCTAAAGTTAATGTATGTTGACGGATCTACGCTGAAAGGGAGCAGATATATCTGACCAGATGATTGCGTATGATATAATAGGTAGTGGATTCGCGTAAAGAGGGAGGTGGGTAACACGGTAAGCTACTGTAGCAGTAAACTGACTGAATTATTCTTATGGAGTTGGGTTAGAGTCAATGCCGACAACAATTGTACAAATTTACGTGCCTCGTTACTGATGACGAGGAAATAGAATAAATAGTAAGTTAAAGGAACTGTTACTTTATGTTAAGAGTGATTCAGATTTGCTGGTCTCATGCCATTGGAACTTGTACTAATAAAGGCAACTGCAAAATTTACTACAAAATTTAGACTGGAGAAAAGGTACCGTAAGCATTGGGAGCTCAGCATTAAATTTCGTCTCGTTGTTGTGAATGCCAAGATCGAAAGAGGGGGAGATATACCTGGAGAAGATGTATAAACACCGGAAAGTATTAACTGGACTATGATAAGAACCGTGCCAAATGGCGCAGTGATTAAGAGATTGGAACAAAATTCGTAGCGGTGGTCATTCAAATCTTCTTTTTGGTCATTCAAATCTTCTTTTTCCATAGATTATCTAACCGGTTTAATGGAAATACCACGATATTTCCTTCCAATACCATACATTCCCAATGCAGGTTTGTAATCCGGCTCTAAAGACCGCACCGAGCGAGAAGCAAGTGAGGGAGATGTTTTCATTATCACAGTATCATAATTGGTTTCCATCTACATCTCAGTATTTAGTACAAAACAATAACGTTTGTTGTACGCAGAATATGGTACACTGCTCCAGAGAGTATCGTTTACCATGGCATCTGTGTCAGTTTTACTTTCACCTGACGCATATATTCTGACATTAATATTATTCCTTTAACAGTAAAGTTAGGTATCCAGCAAGATGACATTAGGTTGATTTGTGAATCGGCTGTTAGCGCCAAAATTTTAGAAACCAAATTATAGCTATACTCCAGTGCAAAATTTAGAATCCATTAAGTGAGAGAGACACAATAGACCAACAATTTATGAAAGATTACTCACTACCAGAAGATTAATAAAAAGAAAACAATAAGTAATTCCGAGGTTAGTGCTCAAATATCGGATCATGAATCAAGTGGTCTGATGGCCCCCTGAAAATAGCACAGGGTGTGTGGAAACCCTTTGCGTGGTTTTATAAACGGTGGCGACCATTGTCGGCAAGTGGTGGTGGTTATCGCCTCACTGCTGTGCATCCGCGAGACTTCAGCGGTTTTCCCGTGTGGAGACATGATGACAGCTGCAAAAAGACCCTGACAAACTGCCACTCGACGGTAATGACGTATGGTGTGCAAATTTATCTTACTCCGTCAGCTAAATTTATCGCTCACTATTAATCCCAACGTGAATTATGTGCCAGTGGATAAAGCGTGTAGCATAATGGATTCATTGTGAGAATATTATCGTAAAATATATGTCCGTCTGCGTTTTCCTCCCATATTGGTAGAATTTTAAACTTAAATGTGAAGTAAATCGAGACATTTACCTGCATTAATCGAACGATGTTGAAACAATTGTAAGTACTGAAGCTATTAACTGAGATGCAAAAAGGTGAAAAATGAAAATCCGGAAACAGTACAATAACATGACTGTATTGACACCTGTTGTTTCCGATTGTAGCTTCGATCACATAGTTTCGGTTATGAGTCTAGTGTGAAAATGGCAGGATGGCCAGTGACTGCTGATAGTGTGCTCTTTCGCTTAACATATGCCGTTTTTTCGTAAACCAAAAGTCAAAACAGGATATCGGACAGGGAATCACAAATACTTTTTTTCGTAGTTAGTGTGCTATCCGTTACACTACTCGAGAAAAGTTACATACTGCCTCTTATACTTCGCAAATGGGATACTATATTTCGCTCACTTTTTCCAAATTTATCGCGATTGTTTCTGGCGTGAAATTCTAATTGTAGGTTAGCAGAGTACATTACAGAATCTGCCTTCCTGATCGCGATTAAAACTTGCCTTTCGCAGACAAAACGTTACGATTCACAATTCTTCACATGCTTATCCTTGGATTTTCCGAATTCTGCAGACCGACTCCCGCGATGTAAATGATATAACAACTTCTTGATAATGACGACCTACGAATAACAAACATAGTCTTGCGCTATACACTTTGTATAACTGGACCAGTGGTAACAGTGCGGATTCTCTTATGAACACAACTAAACACTGTGCGAATGATATGTTTTCCGGCACTCTTTTTTTCGATATGTGCAATGGGCTCTATAGGTGGGTATCGTAGCTCATCGTGGCAGGGACTCGCACCTCTTGTGTCTGGGGCCAGTCTCAGTTCCCTTAGATGGCTGCCTGCATTAGTGAAGACAGCTAACCAGTATGGGAATAAAGCCGAAATGAGGATAGTCTACACTGCTGCCACATTTATTCAAGATAGTGTGTCTACCTGGTTGGTACCCCCACCTCCTCTCCATGGGGGTAGATGTGGAAATTAAACATTGTTGACTTCACCAGCCCCACTTCTCCCGTCACCCCCACATCCCCTCCCCTCCCCCTCTCTCGCCCTCCCCTAATTCACTTCCCCCCTCTCTCTCTTGCTGCCCAGATTGAACCCCAAATCCATCATTTCCCACTCGCCAAGCCCCTTCCACAGCGGAGGGGGTTCCTTGCACCTTTTCCTTTATATAATAGTATGAACCAGTGGTCAAAGTACAATTTCTCTTTTACGAGCATATATATTTTATGAAGTTTTATTATTTTTAAACATTATTAAATCTATACAATATACACATAATAAACTTGCACTTTCCCTCTGACAAAAAATCTTTACTAGTACAGAACATGCACTTCGTAGTTACATACGCATAATAACACTGTATAAACTACTTTAATCTATAATGGTGTTACAAACTATGCTTGCTACAACGAATATTGAACCGAGAACACTGAATCTTGCGTTGGATGTACTACAAAATAAGTACTTAAAGCCATCCTACAGTTGTTAAACATATGTACAGGCAGCAGGTTCTACACATTATGGCGACTAGAAGACGTTGCCAATAATGTAATGCTGGTAGGACCAAACAACAACCCGATAATCAATATTGAGGGAAATGTTTTTCTTGTTAGTGGTACCACTGTCTCCTAGGAGGTCAGAGATGTAATACTCTTATAAGCAAGCAACTATTTTGTAGAAACAATAGCAACAACTACGTTATACTAAGAGTGGATGCCAGCCATGGTTCTACAGGAAGATGAAACATTGTAATAACATCACACAACTACCGAAAAAATTTTTTCTCCAGGACAGTGTTTGTGTTCTCACCTCGATCTGTCGATGCAGACTAATCAGAACCAGTCTTACCTTCCTTCATATCCTCCATCCTCCGTCCCTCTCCTCCCCCTGTAGGTAATGCTGGTTTTCTTCGCCTGTTCTAACCTGCCACTGATGGTACCTAATCATTGCAATCATTGCAGGTGCTCTGCTTTGGTCAACGTTGGGTTGACAATGATATACTGTTTCAGGTCTGCAGATATCAAAAGTGTTTCTAGGAAATACCGACTCTGGAACAATATCGAAATATTGGATGTTCGTAATGGACAACTCTCTGGGAGAAGAATGGCCAACAACACGCTACGGCCCTTGGCTTCAACTCGCTGTAGTAAGAGGCAACTCTGGGGGCTGCACTCGACAGATCCCCCCCTCCCCCACCTCCACTTACTGCTGTCGGCTGCTTCCAGCAGTCTCCCATAGCCTGCATGCACTCCTCTCCTCCAGGCATTTAAAATGAGTGTCTGTGGAAATATTATAAATAAATTGTCATGCATGTGGATATTACATACGTTTCAGACACACAAATATCAGTAGAACACAGTGGTTTTAGTTTATCTACTCACATTATGGAAAAAGAAAAACACAGTCATTTTTATAATTACAATTTGCATTCCCTCCCTGCTCGTAATTTCGTAACATCGCACTGAGTAAAACTAGAAACTCGGTGTACGGTATTGTTGTCGACGGTAGGTGAGCAAACTGCCGATGTCGGAGCTCTATAACAGTATATTTGATAACTTATTAACCTGTCGCACATATCTTGTTCATGTTTACTGTGCATAACATCGATATCACATCTTAAACGCGTCGGAAGCTTACACTATTTTTATGAGGACCACAGAATGTCCTTGTTATTTTGGGACATCCATTTCAGTAAAAGAGAGAACTTTAATCTCTGAAAACAGTGAGTGTACAGGAACATCTAAGTTAAAAGTTGTATTGTGACGCAAATTTTCAGTGGAACTATTGTACATAACGTCAGCTTGTCTCTTATAAGCGACCAACTACTAACAAAAAATAAAATAAAAGTCTCAATGATAATAAAGCAGTCATAGTTACACGAGAACTGAGAAAACTGATTACTTTCAGTTTGCTGAACAAACTGGCATAGTTGTTAGCGTTCCTCACATTCAAAATTAGTGTGTGTGTAATCTTGTAAATACATTGTCGTACACGTGGTTATTACATGCATTTCAGACACATTAAATATCAGCACAGAAGAGTATCTTTTACACTAGCTATTCACAGGCCGAAGAAAATGAAAAAAAAAGTCATTTTTATGTTCAAAAGCAAACTGCAATTCACATCTCTCTCTCTCATCGTTATTTTTATAGCATCCAACTGAGTAAAACTTTGCTAACTTCACCTGGTAGAGAACTCAATAATATTTTTACAGCTTCTCTCTCTTCCAATATATCATTAACGAATACTGTCTGCATGTGGACATCGAGGGTATGTGGCGATAACATTAAATACGAGGGTAATCCCAAAAGTAAGGTCTCCTATTTTTTATCAGTACATAGACCTGTTTATTTCTACAATGGTTTACATCAGTTTATAGCTCGAACAGTTAGCTATTTGTCGACATAATGCAAACCTGTCGATGCATTTTTGTAGACGCTGTGGCAGTTTTTGTATGCCCATGTCATACCAGCTCGCCACCATGCTGTTCAGAAAGTATTGAAGCTCTTCTTTCACCTCGTCGTCGGAGCTGAATCGTTGGGACCACAATTAACGCTGACAGGTACTTTGAGACTCTGAAAAAACTCAAACGTGCAATTCAGAACCGGAGAAGAGGAATGTTGAGCAAGGGAGTACACATTCTCCATGACAACGCTCGCCCACACATCGTTCGGCAAACCGTTGCTCTCCTGCAACAGTTTCAGTGGAACATAATCACCCACCCACCCTATAGTCCTGACTTGGCGCCCAGTGACTATCACCTGTTCCTTAGGTTAAAAGAACATTTGGCCGGAAAGCGATTCAGCTCCGATGACGAGGTGAAAGAAGAGGTTCACGAATCAACAGGTCTCCGTTTATAGAATCAAAATCTTGAACAGTTCGATTTCTCAGCTCTTGAAGGGTAGCAGGGACAAAGACAGTCATTCATATACCCTCGCAGACAAAAAATCGCAAGGTGCGAGTTATGTTGATTGGGGAGGCTAAAAGCAATGAACAAGATCTTAATGTTCACCTCTTCCAGTACAGCGTCGGGGTCGTGGTGTTCTTAAGATACTACCGCACCTCAAGGTGAAAGTGTGGCAGGATTCCGTCACGCATAAATATGAAATCATTGGAACTTTCGTGAAGTCGAGGGAACAACAAATTTCGCAGCCTGTCCAGGTATAACATTCCTATTACAATTACCTCAGTAACAAAGACGACAACAGGATTTTGTGACGCCCAAATTCTTGCATTGTGGTGGTTTACTTTACCCGATAGATAAAACGTCGATTCGAACGAAGAGATGAGTTGTTCGGAAAACGTGCCTTCTGCCATAGCCTGGCGGACTGAAATGCAAAATTCGTACCTTCTGTTATGGTCGCCGGAACGCAGTTGCTACAGTTACTGCAACTAGTAAGGCTTCATTTGCAGGCGTCATGACCAGTGCTCTTTTCTTTGCATATCTAACCGGCTCCCAAGGAAGTATGCCAGTCATAACACTACCTGTGCAGCGGCGGCCTCTCACTGGTTCGACGACAGAGTGCACGTTTCACTTGAAAAATGGACTGACTTCACACAAATTCCAACACACAATGATTTCTGTTATGTTGCAGTCGCCAGGGTACTATAAACATCTTTGAACATTCCTCTATCCACTGACACGCGCGACATAATTCTACGTGTTATAGTTTGTCTAAAATAAACAGTAGAATCACCCGGTATTTGCGGTTGGAAACACCGCGCATACGGTGCCCGCCGCGAAGTCCACGGTCGGAAAACCTACGAGAACCCCGTCGGGGTGCACCACAGGGCTCGCCCTGGCTCTTCACGCACCTGGTCACAACGCGAGCAACAAGAAATTGGAGAAGTATGTGCCGAAAAAGTGGGTTACGGACGGAAAAGACCCACCGTGGTTTAACAGCGCAATTCGGAGAATGCTCAGGAAGCAAAGGCAGTTGCACTCGCGGTATAAGAACGATCGGGAGAATGACGACAGGCAAAAGTTAGTAGAGATTTGTGCTGCTGTAAAAAGAGCGATGCGCGAAGCATTCAACCACTACCACCGTCATACCTTAGCAAAAGATCTTGCTGAAAAACCAAGGAAATTCTGGTCTTACGTAAAATCGGTAAGCGGGTCGAAGGCTTCCATCCAGTCATTCACTGATCAGTGTGGCCTGGCAACGGAAGACAGCAAACGAAAGCTGAAATTTTAAATTTAGCATTTGAGAAATTTTTCACGCAGGAGGATCGTACAAACATACCGCCGTTTGAGTCTCGTACAGATTCCCGTATGGAGGACATAGTGATAGACATCCCTGGGGTTGTGAAGCAGCTGAATGGGTTGGAAATAAATAAATCGCCAGGTCCTGATGGGATTCCAATTCGGTTTTACAGAGAGTACTCTACTGCATTGGCGAATCTCTTGCCCAACGTAAAGTCCCGAGCGACTGGAAAAGAGCGCAGGTGACGCCTGTATATAAGAAGGGTAGAGGGACGGATCCTCAAAATTACAGACCAATATCCTTAACATTGGTTTGTTGCAGGATTCTCTAACACATTCTCAGTTCGAATATAATGAATTTCCGTGAGACAGAGAAGTTGCTGTCCATGCATCAGCACGGCTTTAGAAAGCATCGCTCCTGCGAAACGCAACTCGCCCTTTTTTCACATAATATGTTGCGAACCATGGATGAAGGATATCAGACGGACGCCATATTCCTTGACTTCCGGAAAGCGTTTGACTCGGTGCCCCACTGCAGAGTCCTAACTAAGGTACGAGCATATGGGATTGGTTCCCAAATATGTGAGTGGTTCGAAGACTTCTTAAGTATTAGAAACCAGTACGTTGTCCTCGATGGTGAGTGTTCATCGGAGGTGAGGGTATCATCTGGAGTGCCCCAGGGAAGTGTGGTAGGTCCGCTGTTTTCTATCTACATAAATGATCTTTTCGATAGGGTGGATAGCAATGTGCGGCTGTTTGCTGATGATGCTGTGGTGTACGGGAAGGTGTAGCCGTTGAGTGACTGTAGGAGGATACAAGATGACTTGGACAGGATATGTGATTGGTGTAAAGAATGACAGCTAACTCTAAATATAGATAAATGTAAATTAATGCAGATAAATAGGAAAAAGAATCCTGTAATGTTTGAATACTCCATTAGTAGTTTAGCACTTGACACAGTCACATCGATTAAATATTTGGGCGTAACATGGCAGAGCGTCATGAAGTGGGACAAGCACGTAATGTCAGTTGAGGGGAAGGCGGATAGTCGTCTTCGGTTCATTGGTAGAATTTTGGGAATATGTGGTTCATCTGTAAAGGATACCGCTAATAAAACACTAATACGACATATTCTTGAGTACTGCTCGAGCGTTTGGAATCCCTATCAGATCGGATTGAGGGAGGACATAGAAGCAATTCAGAGGCGGGCTACTAAATTTGTTACTGGTAGGTTTGATCACCACGCGAGTGTTACGGAAATGCTTCAGGAACTCGGGTGGGAGGAAATTTTCGTGAATCGCTACTGAGGAAATTTAGAGAACCAGCATTTGAGGCTGACTGCAGTACAATTTTACTGCCGCCAACTAATATTTCGCGGAAAGACCACAAAGATAAGATAAGAGAGATTAGGGCTCGTACAGAGGCATATAGGCAGTCATTTTTCTCTCGTTCTGTTTGAGAGTGGAACAGGGAGAGAAGATGCTAGTTGTGGTACGAGGTACCCTCCGCCACGCACCGTATGGTGAATTGCGGAGTATGTATGTAGATGTAGATGTAGATCTAGAAGGACGTCTGAGACAGCAACACGGCACTGCACATATACGAGATAGATTAATAGAAGAGCAAGTAAGATAAATCAAGATATCCTCTCAAATGCGAGAGTAAGCACGGGGGAAAGCTAGCAGATAGTCCCTCAAATATCGACAAAACACAATAATAAGTCTCGGAAAAAACTAGTCATGGAGGTGAGCGCTGGACGGACGTTACGAAGATAATGAGCATCTAGCAATTGTAGACACCCGCTTTTAGTATACGGCTACCTACGCTGTCCTTTCCCTTTGAGGCTAGGTATAAAGGAGAGGAGGACTTTCGTTTACTTGACGTGTAGCAATAGGTCGCATAAGCTTTTATGCGAGGGGTGATCAGTAAGTAATACAACACATTTTTTCTGAAAGCACACACGTTTTATTCGGGATTCCAGTACACCATATTATTCCCAATTCCTTTGAGTTCAAAGCTCTATTTACGCTCAATGCCACGGCCTTACGCCACCTGATTGGGAGGGCTTGTATGCTCTCATGGTACCACTCTACTTCTCGACGCTGGAGCCAACGTCTTGCTATCAACCAAGTGCTCCTTCCCGCGGAGTGCATCGTTCATCGGGCCAAACAGATGGCAGTCGGAAATTGGAAGATACGGGCTGTACGGTGGATGAGGAAGAACGGTCCAATGAAGTTTTCTGAGATCCTCTGGGGTGCGCAAACTTGTGCGAGGCCTGGCATTGTCACAGAGAAGGAGAAGTACGTTACCATTTTTGTGGCGACGAACGCGCCGAAGTCGTTTCTTCCGTTTCCTGACGGTGGCACAATACACTTCACAGTTGATCGTTTGCACAATAAGGGAGGACATCAAACATAGTAACCCCTTCAGTGTCGCAGAAGACCGTCGCCATGACTTTACCAGCTGAGGTACGGCTTTGAATTTCTTCTTCGGAAGAGAGGTGGTGTGATGCTACTTCGTGGACTGTAGTTTTGTTTCCGGTTCGAAGTGATGAAGTCATGTTTCATCGCCTATGACGATGTCTGACAAAAAATAGTCACGGTCAGCCTCGTAACGCGTAAGCAATCACGACAGGTGGCCCTTTGTTGCTCTTTATGGCATACTCTTTATGGTATACACTTTTGAGTACCCGACTGGTGGACGAGTGTGTCACCACAACGAGAAGAAAGCCGGCCGTAGTGGCCGAGCGATTCTAGGCTCTTCAGTCCGGAACCGCGCGACCGCTACGGTCGCAGGTTCGAATTCTGCCTTGTTCATG
Organism: Schistocerca americana; assembly: GCF_021461395.2. NCBI lineage: Eukaryota > Metazoa > Arthropoda > Insecta > Orthoptera > Acrididae > Schistocerca > Schistocerca americana. Next base: position 417,580,911 of record NC_060120.1, read on the forward strand.
GATGTGTGTGATGTCCGTAGGTTATTTAGGTCTAAGTAGTTCTAAGTTCTAGGGAACTGATGACCTCAGCTGTTAAGTCCCATAGTGCTCAGAGCCATTTGACCCAGAAGAGACGTCCAGTTGAGCAGCGAGGTGTTTGATTGTAAAGCGTCGATCGCATGGAATGAGAGTGTCCGCACGTTACTACAATGCGTGAGTCACAGCTGTGTGCGGCTGGCCAGCAGGCACTCGAAAGATCGGACAGGATTGCGCGACGTCGTTGCGATGATGACGGACGCCTCGCTCTACGCGCTTTTGTTCACTGCCAAGTCCCCGTAGACATTCTGCAAGCGCCTGTGGAATGCTCTGGTTTTACGCCAGAAGAAACTCAGTGACAGCTCTCTGCTTGGAACGCACCACCGTTACGGACACCATTTCGAAGGCCATGTATCGGAACTTCATGAAACTATAGGGGCTGAACCGGGAATATACCATTATGTCAAAAGGAAAATACAGCATTTTTTCAACCGAAATGTGTTGCGTTACTTATTGAACGGTCCACGTAGCCCCTCGCAGCGCTGTCCGCGACGTGGATTCGTCGAACGGTGTCCCGCGCGGCGGACAGGGTAGCGACTATAGCCGTAGCGCCCGGCCGAGGCGAGATGAATGTTGCTGTGTCGGCTTGTTGGCCGCCTGCCGCCGCCGCCGCCGCTGCCGTTTAATGAAAACGCCGGCGCTGTGCTGGATCCTCATTACGGCAGCCGTTCCAACGCCGGCTCTCGGCACAGAGAAATTGGTGTTCAGCGGGGGACGTTGTGTGTGGAGCGTCAGTACAAAGGGAACACTTGTCGATTTCCGCACCCGCCGCCTTTTTAAACACCACTTCCTTTTATCTTTTTTAATAATTCCCTCTATTTACCTCTCACCTTTGAGGGTTTGATTTTATTTGTACTACATTACACTCAAACGATAACGCACTTGCAAGAGAATAGGGTAAGCACTAGGCATGGTTGCCACGAAGGAACAATGCAGAGTATCATTTATACGAAGAACATACACTGTGTAACGTAACAGACTACTGAAACTATCCATACCATCGGCTGGCGAGCTATGTGCTGCCGTGAATCGATATGAAAGAACAATTACATTAATATAAAATTACAGTGAACTTAAACTGAAATATTATCATTTTATTATAAAAACTAATAGTTTGCAGGACAATCGTATTATGTATTGCTGCAGATCTATTTGAGAACACTATTCAATTTTCGTACTATTTTCATAAGTGTAAACGTGTGATGTATAAAATATCTATGCTCAATTCATGTTGGCAAACTTGTGTACTTTGTAAGGTCTTTGACTGTTAATGCAGAAACAGTTTTGCCGAGTGAGGCTAAGAGACAGTCACGTTTTGGTGAGTCTAAGAGACAATGAGTCTTGATAAGTCGTGAGAAACGGACGATTTTTAGACAATGACTTACGTTGGAAAAGCTTATATTGGTGAACTACTGATTGTTATGAAGATGATATTACGAAAATATATAATATGGAAAGCTTTAAACAGTATCAGTTCTTACGTAGCATATTACAAACCCAAGGACCCATTGTACTAACAATTACAGCAAATCCAGAAGTTACTCCTAGACAACGAGCAAGCAACAACGAGTATTCAAGGTAAAGTAATTAAATTATTTCGTATTCGTTCTGTGAAGTTACCTTCTCTTGTGAAATATTTAAGTCTCTTATGCTCTGTTAATAGAGCGAACAGACTAACGGGGACTCGTGGTCCACTATTGAAACCAGGAAGACCACACAGGTTTTTAAACACGTGTCATAATTTGATTAAAATAATTGATGATATTTAATATTTGTTCCCTGGACGAGAGAGGTAGCATTACAACTGGAAAATCTATATTCATGTTCAGACACATGCCTAGCTATCCAATGTAAGCATCTGGGCACAGGGCGTCAATTTACTGGAATATGCGATACCTGTGATGTAACGCCTAGTGATGCCTGGGGTAGACACATATGAAACATTATGCTATCTGCAAGCTCCGTCTAACGATTATCTCTCTTGGTCGCAAGACTTTTCTGGAGTTTAATTCTTGATCTACTATAATTCTAGCCAGGAATGTGTAACTTTACAGACAAATTATTCACGTGTTAATTAAACCTCCGCTGAGTATGTTGTAGTAATACTGTTGGATTTCGGGCACCCCACTACCGATAGATCTTATGCAATTTGCAACACCTTCAAAAACTACCACGAGATTTTCATATTCTCTCACTAGCTACGGGTAAACTGTAAGCCCTACAGAAAATATTAATCATGGATGAGAAATAGCAACTATGTAAATCTGAAGAGGCCGAAAAATCAGCCAACCAGTTGCAAATAAAGATTTATTAGCCCTTGACCTAGGTTTCGATGTTTGTTAAAACTTTTTCTTTAGAAGTAGTGGGCCTTGTTACACATAATGTACCATAATATGACGTAACATGGCCCACTACTTCTGAAGAAGAAGTTTTTACAAACACTGAAATCTAGGTCAAGGGCTAATAAACCTTTCTTTGCAACTGGTTGGCTGATTTTTCAACCTCCTCCCACAGAAAAAAATGAGCAGGACCTTTTGTGAGCGGGTTTTCAAATATAAAATGAAGTAGAATGATGGGGTGTCGTGGCCCTCAACTACATAGCCTCCAACTCAGAGTTGCAATATTAAAAGTTTTGGCTGGTTTCGTTGCCTGGGGGCTGGGATACGTAGTTGCCCCAATTACTGGCCAAATACTGCTGAGTCTACAGTATACGATACGAATGCACACATGAATCGAATGGTCGAAGGTTTATATCACTTGGAAATTGCGAATTATGAATGTAACATATAAATTTATAAGTGAAAGATTGCAATTAGATAAAATCTGCAGGTACCATCTTAACGACTTTAAATGATGAGTACAATGGTAGAAGTACTTTTGAGAATGCGGTATATTTCTGCAAAACACTTATTGGTGTCGATGGACCAGCAATTAAATAAAATATAAGTTGAATAACAGGGAAACAATAGATTCCTTCTTCACGTGATTAGTTACGAACAACAACATAGCTCACGAGATATTCACTTCTGAACGCATACTACGTTTTCACTGCAGAAGCCACGGAAATCACACAAGAGCACAGGTCAGCACTCCAAAATATTTCTATCCTCTGTGACCACGTGCAAACTGCTCCACTGCCCAAGTCTTTCCACCAATCGTGCGTCCATCGTCCAGCACTCCCCGTGTCCTGTGCCATACTGTCCAGAACTGCCACACTGTCTGGAACTCCCTCGTGTCCTCTTCAGAAACGATGCTCCTCCCCAACCTCCATGCGTCTCTCTTAGTAACGAGCGCTGTGATTGGCTAGAGCGCTCCCTCCATGTCTCCAAGCCAACGTACACTCACAAACATATTGAAACACATTCGAAACTGGATTTACATTTAAATAACTTGAAATTAAATAAATATTCCTACGGCTGGACCATAAACACGCTCTAAAACACATTATTAAATACATGAACAAATTAAATAAACATATATCAAAGGAATAGCAACAAAAGGTAGGCCAGTAGCCTAATGTCTCTGTGCTTTCTAAAACACAGTAAATATTTAACCAATTTCTTCATGAATAGTATATATGGAATATAAACAAGGACATAGATGAATAAATATATTTATAAGCATGCTGCTACCGTTTTTTCGTGTAACTGTAGAGTACTTATGGCCTGACGCGATCGATAGTAATCAGCCACTTTGACCTCCAATAGCTCATGTAGTATTTAAGTTACATGCCTGTAATTCACATCAATTTAGGTTTACACTAATAGCTTTCTAAAGACAAGTAGATCGACAAAATCGGAAGAGCCGTTTAGATTTTGGAAATTCGTTGCTGGGTGTTACTTGTATAATTTACCGTCAGATACTAAAATTTGTTCTGGCGCTGCAGTTCGGAACCGCGGGACTGCTACGGTCGCAGGTTCGAATCCTGCCTCGGGCATGGGTGTGTGTGATGTCCTTAGGTTAGTTAGGTTTAAGTAGTTCTAAGTTCTAGGGGACTTATGACCTAAGATGTTGAGTCCCATAGTGCTCAGAGCCATTAGAACAATTTTTTTATTAAAATTTAAACTGATTAAGATACTGAAAATCTGGTTACACCATCAGAATCGTCGTGCAAATAATAAGTAATGTACATGTTTCTTTTCGAGGTATCATGATTCATCTGGCTACCATTAATTTCTATACGAACTGTGAAATGTCTGCCATTAAGGTTTCACAAAGTCCGCCATCTTTGGCACTCCCGGCGTGTCTCCTTCATCAATACAGCGACATCATGAAATTCCCAGCCACGTGGCTCGACCATACGCTGGGGCTACCCTTCTCGTCTGACTAACGTTCAGCACCTCGTGTTTGCTGCCGGGCCCCGACCCGCCGAGAGGCCCCAGCTCGGGACATAGAAATTTTCAGGGCGCCACAACTCGCCAATTACCTCACAGTACGAAATTTATTGTAGTTAAATTTTGTACTGGAATAGGTTTTCGCTGGAGGCGTTAATATTTGAGTTATTGCATAAAAACGCGTTTGATGGTCATTTCTGGACGTTTTCCTTGATTAATTCTAAAACTATCACACTTATGATGGCGTATCCCACTGTAAAATTTATCTACATTAAATTTTCTACAAAAAGGTCTTGTTTATTTTTTCTGTATGACTAATAGTTTATACATACAGAGCGAGAGAATATGAAAATCTTGCTTGTGGTATTTCAAAGATTTGCGGGTTGCTTAAAACGCATGGATAGGGGCAGCTAAATCACGCCGCACGTCCAATAAAATTTTATCAGTTCTCTCACACGGCGAGATCTTCTACAAGATTTTATTGCGTCCACACGCCAAGAGAGACTTCATCTGCTTGTTTACGCAACCGTTCAGCTGACGCACGAGGGTAGGAAACTAAGTCAGCGAACAAATTTTTCAGTTCGTAGCTTTTCAGTATTCATACCATTAAAATACGTCTGTTTCAGCAGTCCTCTGTGAATAGTTCTATCGAATACCTCGGAAGAAATCCCCTAATGAGCGACGTTTTCAATTTTGAAATACGAATTGGAAGACACACTATATTCTTTCTGATTTCGTGGGTCAACCGTTTTGATGTAGCAATAAAAAGTAAAGTCATATGGCATGAATGGCTAGGAGATCTCGAAGGGCAGGTTCAGCCACTTAATTGGAAAGATTTTCCTATACTCTGCACTCGCAGGATCCTTTCCGTAGCGAAGTACGAGAGCTGTGTGCGTGTAAATGAATCTGTGTAGACGACTTCAGTGCTGTCCGCCTACTGTAGTTTTGTGTTCGTGTTCGAGATGATCGCTGAGTTCAACGTTCCCATCCAACGGACAGATCACCATCAACAGTGTCACATTCCCTCACTTCATGAGTGACTGCGGAGAGGTTTGGAATTCAAACAAGGACATGGCGCGAAGACCGGTGATCAGGGACATTACGCCGTCATCCCTCCTGTCCCCTCTGCCGCAAATGCAAAAATACAATTGTCAGGAGCACGCAGCGTACCAGGACGGTTCCCCTCATCCCCTTATCCAATATTAGAATCAAAATGTAAATGGGCTTCGGAAGACTTAAGATCGAATAAGACAGAAGCGATAGATAACATTCCATCGGAATTTCTAAAGGTGGCAACAAAATGACTATTCACGTTAGTGTGTAGAACATATGTGTCTGGCAGTATACCATCTGACTTTCGGAAAAACATCGTCCACACAATTCCGAAGACTGCAACACCCGACAACGGTCAGAATTAACGTACAATCAGCTTAACAGCTAATGCTGCCAAGTTACTGACAAGAAAAATGTATAGAAGAACGGAAAAGAAAATTGAGAATGTGTTAGAAGGCGATCAGTTTGGCTTTAGGAAAGGTAAAGGCACCAGAAAGGCAGTTCTGACGTTGCAGTTGATAATGGAAGCAAGACTAAAGAAAAACCAAGTCATTTGGATAGAATTTGTCGACCTGGAAAAAACGTTCGATAATGTCAGCTGGGGAAATATGAACGACATTCTGAGAAAATAGGGGTAAATTATAGGGAGAGCCGGGCTATATACAACAGGTTCAAGAGCCAAGAGGAAATAGTAAGAATGGGAGACCAAGGACGAAGTGCTCGGATTAAAAAAGTTGTAACACAGGGATCTACTCTTTCGATTCTACTGTTCAATCTGTACATCGAAGAATCAATGATGAAAATAACAGAAAGATTCAGGAGTGGAATTTAAATTCAAGGTGAAAGGATACCAACGATATGGTTCGCTGATGACATTGCTACCCTGAGTGAAAGTGAAGAAGAATTGCATGATATGCTGAACGTGACGAACAGTCTGACGAGTACATGATATGAATTGACAGAAAATCGAAGAGAGACGAAAGCAACGAGAAGTAGCAGAAATGAGAAGAGTGAGCAACTTAACATTAGGATTGATAATCACATAAGTAGATGAGGTTAAGGAATTCTGCTACCTAGGCAGTAAAATAACCAATGACGGACGCAGCAAGGAGGACATCAAAAGCAGACTAATTATGGCAAAAAGGGCATTCCTGGCCAAACGAAGTTTACTTATATCAAATACCAGCTTTAATCTGAGGAAGAAATTTTTGAGAATGAACGTCTGGAGCATTGTATCGTAGTGAAACACAGACTGTGGGAAAATCGGAACAGAAGAGAATCGAAGCATTTGAGATGTGGTGCTACAGACGAATCTTGAAAATTAAGTGGACTGATAAGATGAGGAATGAGAAGGTTCTGCGCAGAGTCGGAGAGAAAAGGAATATGTGGAAAACACTTACAGGAACAAGGGAAGGGATGACAGGACATCTGTTAAGATATCAGGGAATAATTCTATGATACTAGAGGGAGATGTAGAAGGCAAAAACAGTGCAGGCGGACAGAGATTGGAATACACTCAGCAAATTATTTAGGACGGAGGCTGCAAGTGCTACTCTGGGTTGAAGAGGTTGGCACAGGAAAGACATTCTTGACGGGCCGCATCAAACTCATCAGAGGACTGATGACTCAAAAAAAAAAAAAAAAAAAAAAAAAAAAAAAAAAGAAAAAAAAAAAAAAAAAGGAAAGTCTTTTTCCCATTCCGACGTATAATTTGGCTCAAAGGTGCCTACAAATTTCCTCTGAAATGGTGCAAAATCGTGGCGGCCTTCGACGTTGTAAGTAGTAGGCTGTTTAGGTTTTTATATTGGTAACGCCACGTAGTGCACTGTATGAAATCACTGGCTGTGCTGTGTGCAGTCTGTGGCTAGTTTGCTTTGTTGTCTGCCATTGTAGTGTTGGGCTGTTGGCTGTTAACAGCACGTAGCGTTGCGCAGTTGGAGGTGAGCCGCCAGCAGTGGTGGATGTGGGGAAGTGAGATGGCGGATTTTTGAGAGCGGATGGTCTGGACGTGTGTCCATCAGAAACAGTACATTTGTAAGAATGGATGTCATGAACTGCTATATATATTATGACTTTTGAACACTATTAAGGTAAATACATTGTTTGTTCTCTATCAAAATCTTTCATTTGCTAACTATGCCTATCAGTAGTTAGTGCCTTCAGTAGTTTGAATCTTTTATTTAGCTGGCAGTAGTGGCGCTCGCTGTATTGCAGTAGTTCGAGTAACGAAGATTTTTGTGAGGTAAGTGATTTGTGAAAGGTATAGGTTAATGTTAGTCAGGGCCATTCTTTTGTAGGGATTATTGAAAGTCAGATTGCGTTGCGCTAAAAAAAATATTGTGTGTCAGTTTAGTGTTGATCAGAATAGGTAAAGAGCGGAGTACGTTCAGTTTTGCTCAGCTGTTTGAAAATCAAATAATGTAAGAGGTTTATCAGCACATTAATTCAATAATTTTTCTAAGGGGACGTTTAAACGTCACTTTTGGGCTCGGCGACACTTCAAACAAATATTGTGGAAAACGGCGTCCTGTTGGTCACCACACTGCGAATTGCAGTTTTAGACAGCAAAATGTGTTGGAATCAATGCCTCTCGGGAAGGTGTAGTTTCACTGACGCCATTTCTTGCCATCCCCTGAAGCATATTCGTGTCAGTTCTGAGCGGCGGTGGGTCTGAAATATCTTCCTCGGTCACCCATAAGAAAATCGCATGATTTCAGCGCGGGGCGTCGCGCGTATGGCCTCAACCGCAGAGGCGTCAAAAGAATGAGTTAAATGTCGGTAAGAGGGGGTGACACTTTTACGGTGGCGTTTGGCAGAATTGATATAAAATTTGGTGCCGCTGTGAGGTCACGAACCCACCTTACACCTCACATCAGCTCCTGAGCTCTGGCCTTTTATCCGCTTGTATCGACACCTGGCGGTTTGAAGGGTCGTCGAGACCGAGGGTGCTGTCGCAGTGTGGTACCCTTTTGCACCATTACAGAGGAAGGCTGTAGGCAACTTTGTGATAAATTTCAATTTGAAACAGTTATGGGGTTTCGAAAAAGCTATCCTTTATGTTGCGCAGCGTACTTGACAATTATTTGCAGGCGTATACTTGAAGCCGAGGTTCTCTCGCAATTTCTGTCTAAAACGTACAAGATCAGTCTGTCATGCGTCACTGAGTCCTTTTAATCTCACGTGTACACAGTTATTTAACAATCATTTACGTGGTTATTGAATAAAGCCTAATTTTCACCATAGCGAACACAAGGGAACGAGTTTCAGGGAACGAGAATTACCTCTGTCGTAAAAACTGACGAACACTAGCGAACTGCATACGGTTGTGATCGGTTTGCTTTCGCTGGTGCCGGCCGGTGTTGCCGAGCGGTTCTAGGCGCTTCAGTCTAGAACCGCGCGACTGTTACGGTCGCAGGTTCGAATCCTGCCTCGGCATGGATGAGTGTGATGTCCTTAGGTTAGTAAGGTTTAATTAGTTCTAAGTTATAGGGGATGATGACCTCAGATGTTAAGTCCCATAGAGCCATTTGAACCATTTTTTCGTCACAGAGAAGGAGCCTTTCGCTAGGGTTCCCTTGTGTGTGTGTGTGTGTGTGTGTGTGTGTGTGTGTGTGAGTGTGTGAATTCCGAAGCGACCAGACTTACACACTACTTAAACTAACTTATGCTAAGAACAACACAGACACCTATGCCCGAGAGAGGACTCGAAACTCCGGCGGGAGGGGCCGCGCAGTCCGTCATTCGACGCCTCAAACCGCGCGGCCACTTCGCGTGGTGATGTTCTCTTGTGTTCCCTTAATTGTCGGTCCTCTAGCGACCCTTGGAAGTAAGATCGCGTCCTCTCTGTTTCGGCGCTAGCAGTATGGTAGGAAGGTAAATGCATCAACTGGAGCTAATGGCCACTTTCCTGAAACGACCGAGTCGAAAGGTATAAGCGAAAATCTACCCAAGATATGCCTTAGCCTCGCGCAGTGCTCAGCTAACAGCCCCAACTTCCGACCCCTGATCATGACGTACATAATTACTACTGAATACTCCTCATACCCTTAGATAATTTCCCCGCTTGATGTAATAGTAAAGGTGCATGTAACTTACGTTAGTGAGACCGAAAATCCTGACTACGGTACAATATTGTACAGGGCTATTACAAATGATTGAAGCGATTTCATAAATTCACTGTAGCTCCATTCATTGACATATGGTCACGACACACTACAGATACGTAGAAAAACTCATAAAGTTTTGTTCGGCTGAAGCCGCACTTCAGGTTTCTGCCGCCAGAGCGCTCGAGAGCGCAGTGAGACAAAATGGCGACAGGAGCCGAGAAAGCGTATGTCGTGCTTGAAATGCACTCGCATCAGTCAGTCATAACAGTGCAACGACACTTCAGGACGAAGTTCAACAAAGATCCACCAACTGCTAACTCCATTCAGCGATGGTATGCGCAGTTTAAAGCTTCTGGATGCCTCTGTAAGGGGAAATCAACCGGTCGGCCTGCAGTGAGCGAAGAAATGGTTGAACGCGTGCGGGCAAGTTTCACGCGTAGCCTGCGGAAGTCGACGAATTAAGCAAGCAGGGAGCTAAACGTACCACAGCCGACGGTTTGGAAAATCTTACGGAAAAGGCTAAAGCAGAAGCCTTACCGTTTACAATTGCTACAAGCCCTGACACCCGATGACAAAGTCAAACGCTTTGAATTTTCGGCGCGGTTGCAACAGCTCATGGAAGAGGATGCGTTCAGTGCGAAACTTGTTTTCAGTGATGAAGCAACATTTTTTCTTAATGGTGAAGTGAACAGACACAATGTGTGAATCTGGGCGGTAGAGAATCCTCACGCATTCGTGCAGCAAATTCGCATTTCACCAAAAGTTAACGTGTTTTGTGCAATCTCACAGCTTAAAGTTTACGGCCCCGTTTTCTTCTGCGAAAAAAACGTTACAGGACACGTGTATCTGGACATGCTGGAAAATTGGCTCATGCCACAACTGGAGACCGACAGCGCCGACTTCATCTTTCAACAGGATGGTGCTCCACCGCACTTCCATCATGATGTTCGGCATTTCTTAAACAGGAGATTGGAAAACCGATGGATCAGTCGTGGTGGAGATCACGATCAGCAATGCATGTCATGGCCTCCACGCTCTCCCGACTTCCTATGGGGTTATGTGAAAGATTCAGTGTTAAAACCTCCCCTACCAAGAAACGTGCCAGAACTGCGAGCTCGCATCAACGCTGCTTTCGAACTCATTGATGGGGACATGCTGCGCCGAGTGTGGGGGGAACTTGATTATCGGCTTGATGTCTGCCGAATCACTAAAGAGGCACATATCGAACATTTGTGAATGCCTAAAAAAACTTTTTTTTGTATGTGTGTGAAAAGCATTGTGAAAATATCTCAAATAATAAAGTTATTGTAGAGCTGTGAAATCGCTTCAATCATTTGTAATAACCCTGTATTGTATTTTACTGTGTGTTAACCGGGGGGGCTCCGTCCCCGCCGCAGTGGTCCACAGCCCCACGACGACTACCGCAGTCCACTTCAACCCTCCGCTGCCCCACACCGAACCACTCTTTTAGGGTTATTGTGCGGTTAGGCCTCCGTGCCCCCCCCCCCCCCCCACCAAGGGAACGTCTCACACCAGACGACTGTAACCCCTACGTTTGCATGATAGAGTAATGGTGGTGTACGCGTACGTGGAGAACTTGTTTGCGCAGCAATCGCCGACATAGTGTAGCTGAGGCGGAATAAGGGGAACCAGCCCGCATTCGCCGAGGCAGATGGAAAACCGCCTAAAAACCATCCACAGACTGGGCGGCTCACCAGACCTCGACACAAGTCCGCTTAGCGGATTCGTGCCGGGGACCAGGGGCTCCTTCCCACTCCGGAGAGACATGCGCTAGACCGCACGGCTAACCGGATGGGCTACGGTACAGTAACAACAAATTCTATCACATGCTTCAGTGATACAAGAGATTCATAGTACAAATGCCGAGTGCAAAAAAATATGATTGGTAGAAAATTACCGAAGCACAAAGTATCCAACTGAGGGCATGAGAAGACGATAAATTCATTGGATTCTTGCATCAAGAGGCAGTAGAGATAAAACGCACAAGTTTGTATTTCTATGTGCTAAAAAAGGAAAAGCACAAAAAATTCCTTGAACGTAAACCAATGCGAATGTTCTATTACGCTGATTAAAATTAAAAATATAGGAAGACCTGATCATTCTCCTTGCCTCTATTCTTGGCTTGCTTGTGTGATGTGACACTGTTATATTAGTGATTTTTGGTGATAAATACGAGGGTTGGAACTTTAATAGTGGCAACTATTTATTTACAGCTCGTGCAAAATAGATACGTGTTTCAAAGTTTTACTGCACCACCTACTGCACACCCATGACGTAAGCCCTCGTGAGTTCAACTCGATTTCTAAACTAAAGGAAAAGATTCACGGCATTCGCTTCAGAACTGCTACAAATTTGTCGGGCAATAGACCACGCCGCTCGAACTGTCAACACAACTGGCACTGCTAAGGGTATCCTACAACTCCACATCGCTGGTAACGGGTTATACACAATGCTGGTGACTACTTTGAAGGTCAGTCTAACTTTGAAACACATATCAGTTTTGTACAAGCTGTAAATAAATAGTTGCCACTATTAAAGTTCCAATCCTCGTATGTCAAGTGGCTTATGTGAAAGGTCATGTATCTGTTCCACGTTTCATTAATCATACTTTATTTACATTATCTTCCTTATATATACTTCAACAAAATCCTTTAAGTACTTCACATATGACACTGCAGACATCAGAAACTGAGCTCATCTATTGAAATGCGAAACAATCACTACAGTAAAGCAAATGACTCCAGTTTCTAATAATCAGACCGTTAACCTTTGTCTTACTTCTAGTTACGTTGTTCGTCGGTAATTAGTGTCACTCTTTTAAATTTCCTCCTCATTTGCAATGAGAAGCCAGCGAAAACACTCAGTGTTAAAAGCACTACTGCCACGCACTTCACGCTTACGTGTAAATTGAAACCCTTAAATTTATTTCTTACGCCATTTTGCTTGCTTTGTCAAAGATAATGCGCTCACTATTCAAAATAACTGTAATAACTTATAGTGTTGTACGCTGCGTGTCGATTATTAGCGCCGAAAAGAATACGCAGCGTTCCGTAGGTCATGTTCACTATCACGTTTTCCCTTCCGTTGCCCCTGATGTAAACGCTTGTTCACAGATACAAGTGACTGGCAGTGAGCCTGTGAATGCTCTGCTAATGCTCGTTTTCTTCCGTTCTCTCCGATTAAAACCAGGCTTTATACGACTTTTGAAGGTCAGAAATTTCGTTTCAATGAACCACATTGCTTGCTGTCTGTGAGGAAGCTAGTAGCTTTACATGCTTTATCAAGTCGTCAGGACAGCTGCAGTATTCGTACCATGTGCACTTCGTGCTTCATTAAGGTCAGTGTCAGGCCTGGTGGTCCAGTAGTAAAGCACGTGCCCGGAATCCGAAAGATCGAGGGATCCAGTCCCATCTGTCTTTAATCTAGCGCTCAGCAGTCATTGATGTAGAGAGTCGCGAAATGCGACACGTGGTTCGAATTGTACGTCGAAATGTAGGCCCCTTTTCCCTGGTTGGATAACTGGGGCAAATTAGAGACACGCAATTCGCCGAAGTGGCGTCGGATTGAAAGACTTGCACCCGGCCACTGAGTCACACGAACCGTTGTTAGTCCAGCCTCTGCGACCGCCGTAACAGGATGCGTTTTGCCAGCGGGCGAACGGACTGGTAGGTCTTCGTTTACAGCGCCGAGCCAGCTATCGGCTACCATCGTAGTGGCAGAAGTGACGGATTGACGAAAATTGATCGTCGAACTTGTAAGTAAAGAACAATCATTACGGCCACAGAGGTTCGACGATGTACTCTGCGTTTTGGCGTCCCATTCAGACACGTATTCCTCAGAATCATGGAAACCGATCAGCGGTTAAGGTACTTTGTTACGTGAATCGTCCGCGGTCAGCGCGGCAGATTACTAACCGAAGGGGCCAGGGATCGATTCTCGGCCGTGTCGGAGATTTTCTCCGCTCGGGGTCTGTGTGTTGTGCTGCCCTACCTTCGTATCGTCAGAAATGATATTCCAATGTTGAAATGGCACGTCACAAAGATCAGTTAATTAAAAAAAGGTATGTAAATAAGAAGTGATTTTCTTCGATATGATTTCCTGGGTAACGCCATTTACGTTTGAGTAATATTCGGAGATGTGTCAGTGCAGGTTGTTAAAGAATGGAACACGACTGTGGATTTCTAAACAAATAAGCAAGGTTTCCATAAGCCAAGCGGATCTAAACCTTCACACTGTATGTGCTCACCATCCCCCATCTCAGATACGTAACAAGGCTATTCGGGCAGCATTATCCACATACGGTACGATTCTAAAGATTTCAAATGATAAACGGCAAACAACCAGATACTTCAGGGTATATAATCGGGCGCGAATTGTTCAGCTGCATCTACAAAAACACATTCATCCGCATTTCGAACCGAGCGAGGTGGCGCAGTGGTTAGCACACTGGACTCATATTCGTGAGAACGACGATTCAAACTCGCGTCCGGCCATCCTGATTTAGGTTTTCCTTGATTTTCCTGAATCGCTTCAGGCAAATGCCGGGATGGTTCCTTTGAAAGGGCACGGCCGACTTCCTTCCCTAATCCGATCGGACTGATGACCTCGCTTTCGGTCCGTACCCCACCATCCAACCTACAAATCAACAATACTTGGACATTTGAGGCTATAAGAGGCTATTAATGAACGCACATATGCGCGATTTGTGGGTTGACGGGACACCTGCAAGCCCAGTGACCATGCTCCGTTTCGTACCAGTGCTGTACAAATCATTTTCAGACTCTAGTGGGGGTCCCGCCTTGGGCATAAATAACATCAGCACAATACTATAATCTTCAGCCCATATTCTCAAGTGCAAGTGTTTCGGACACTCATCTGCAAAGAATCCGTCACAGTCGACACCAACCACGTTACGTTAACATCATTACGAAGAATAATCGCTTCCTTCTGTCTGATAGAAAGCACACTAATTCATCAAAATTTCCCAGTTCCCCAATGGAGACCTGTACAATGTAACAATCACAAATGTTAAATTTCGATATAGTAACTCACAAACACATGGTACTAAATCCTGCCCTATACCAAATTTACTTGTTTCAACATTTATATCCTTTTTTATGAATGTGACAAGTCCTACTTTATCCATATTAGATCCACATGAATATGGAACTAACTTATAACAACATAGATAAAGATTTTCTATCTTTGTGGTTATATGTTGTTCAGACTGCCAAATAACATCAATTTTTTCCTGTATACTAAGATCAGCAAATATATTAACAACTCAGTGCTTTATTTTTTACCTTCCTAATATTCTGACGAAGTAAGTTGATTTCACTTTAACCTTTACGCTATGTGATCAAAAGTATCCGGACACCACCAAAACCATACGTTTTTCATATTAGGTGCATTGTGCCTCCATCTACTGCCAGGTACCTCATACCAGCCACCTCATTAGTCATTAGACATCATGAGAGAGCAGAATGGGGCGCTCCGCGGAAGTCACGGACTTCAAACGTGGTCAAGTGAGTGTCACTTCTGTCATACGTCTGCATGCGAGATTTCCACACTCCGAAACATCCCTAGGTCCACTGTTTCCGATGTGATAGTGAAGAGGAAACGTGAAGGGACACGTACAGCACCAAAGCGTACAAGCCGACCTCATGTGTTAACTGACTGAGACCTCCGTTAAAGAGGGTCCTAATGTGTAATAGGCAGACATCTATCCAGACCATCACACAGGAATTCCAGATTGCATCATGATCCACTGCATGTACTGTAATAGTTAGGCGGGAGGTAAGAAAACTTGGATTTCATGGTCGAGCAGCTGCTCATAAGCCACACATCACGCGGTAAATGCCAAACGACGCTTCGCTTGATGTAAGGAGCGTAAACATTGGCCGATCGAACAGTGGAAAAACGTTGTGTGCTGTGACGAATCACAGTACACAATGTGGCGATCCGATTGTAGTGTGTGGGTATGGCGAATGCCCGGTGAATGTCATAGGCCAGCGTGTGTAGTGTCAACAGTAAAATTCGGAGGCAGTGATATTATGATGTGGTCGTGTTTTTCATGGAGGGGATTTGCACCTCTTGTTGTTTTGCGTGGCACTATCACAGCAGAAGCCTCCGTGAAGAATGGGCTGCCATTCACCAAGAAACCTTCCAGCACCTGATTAAACGTATGCCTGCGAGAGTGGAAGCTGTCATCAAGGCTAAGGGTGGGCCAACACCATATTGGATTCCAGCATTACCGATGGAGGGTGCCACCAACTTGTAAGTAATTTTCAGGCTGGTGTCCGGATACTTTTGATCACGTAGTGTACATATTATTCCGGTTTATTTGCTTTATAATTCACTTTGTTCGCCACTTACCAAGGGGAGAAACTTGTTTTAATTTCCTGTTCAAAATTGTTTTTCTAGGCAATTTTTTGCATCATAAAATAATTCCAACAAGCTGGGAGAATTTGTGTGTGCTGCAAATTGTATAATATCGTTTACGCATGCAACGGCTGCTTCAGGCGTATTAATTTTTCTAGGGACATCATTTTGCTCCTCTTTTCCTTCCTTTGTTTCTTCTTCATCATCCTCTGTGTTGTGGATTTCTATTAAATCTGTTGCTGAAGTGAAAGTGGAATGAGCTGACGGAAAGTCCTCTCTCCGAATGTAATCATCTGCACTACATGAAATGTTCCGCATTTTCATTAATTCAGCAATTGCTGTTGCATTTTCTTGCGCTTCGATGGACACAGTGGCGTCTTGTTCTTGACCCCCAAACTCCGTTTAGTTGAAGCACTTGGTGACAGTTTCGGGTTTTCTTTCCTTTACTGCCAAGCCAATCAAATTTACTGCATCCAGGACAGAAACTGACTGTGCAAGAGCAAACGCACTTTCAGCTTCTTCAACACCAAGAATAAGAGATTGCATCAGTAATAGCCTATAATGACACTTGAATGTGTAAATAGCTCCTTGTTCCATGGGTTGTGTGGGGCTGGTTGAACATTGAGGGACCCAAGTCAATTCCACGTTTGATAACGTTACTTTGGGGTGGCAAGCTGCATTGTCTAGGAAAAGGAGAACTTGGCGATTTCCTTTTTCCATTTTGCTATTTAAAGAGTCCAGTCATTCTTCCGTAAGACCACTCACCATCCACGACTTTCTATTGCTTCGCTATGTGACTCGAAGCTTACTGACGTCTGTGTTTTTGACACAACGCGATTTTACCGCCTTTACAATCACCATTTCTCCATTTCACCTGTTTCCACACAGCAGTATAGTGATTATTTCCTTGGGCATTTATCCACCGATGCACTTTTCACCTCGAATCGCTAGCGATTTTGAAGGCAGCGCGCGATAAAACAGTCCCGTTTCATTGGCACTGAACACGCCTTCCGGATCATAATTCACAATTAAGATGGACTTGCGTCTTCCATTCTGTTGCTACACTTTCCTGCACATCCTTGGCTTCCCCACACACTTCATTCCACACGATGTTGTGCCTAGCTTTGAAACTGTCCAACCATCCTGTGGATGTCTTAAAATCCGTAATTCCAAGCTCTTTAGCACCTTTCAGTGCTTCACTCTGCAACATGGGTCCAGATAAAGATAAGTTTTTTGCTCGCTCACTTCCGAACCATTTCCACACTATTTCGATAATTTCTTCATTTCCGGCCTTCTTCGCCTTCCTTTTCATCTCTCCGTTCCCTTTCAGCCATTCGTCCAGAAGCTTACACTTGTTTCTTAAAGCCTCATAAATTTGTGTTTTACCGCGTTTGAAACGCAACATAATCTCGCGCACAGAAAGTTTGTCTTTCTCACTCGCCTCGGTTACATTAATCTTTTCGTCAAGCGTTAACGACACATACCGTTTGTTCGACATCATGTTACTGTATCACTTAAAGTGCTGCCAGTCAATTGATACTGGCAAAAAATAATGACCTTGCCGGGTAAAACCATTGCTAAACGGAACGATACTTAACTCTTTCACTGCGCACTTAGCAGTGTGTTGGTAGACGCGCAACTACAGGGTGTTTCAAAAATGACCGGTATATTTGAAACGGCAATAAAAACTAAACGAGCAGCGATAGAAATACACCGTTTGTTGCAATATGCTTGGGACAACAGTACATTTTCAGGCGGACAAACTTTCGAAATTACAGTAGTTACAATTTTCAACAACAGATGGCGCTGCAAGTGATGTGAAAGATATGGAAGACAACGCAGTCTGTGGGTGCGCCATTCTGTACGTCGTCTTTCTGCTGCAAGCGTGTGCTGTTCACAACGTGCAAGTGTGCTGTGGACAACATGGTTTATTCCTTAGAACAGAGGATTTTTCTGGTGTTGGAATTCCACCACCTATAACACAGTGTTGTTGCAACAAGACGAAGTTTTCAACGGAGGTTTAATGTAACCAAAGGACCGAAAAGCGATACAATAAAGGATCTGTTTGAAAAATTTCAACGGACTGGGAACGTGACGGATGAACGTGCTGGAAAGGTAGGGCGACCGCGTACGGCAACCACAGAGGGCAACGCGCAGCTAGTGCAGCAGGTGATCCAACAGCGGCCTCGGGTTTCCGTTCGCCGTGTTGCAGCTGCGGTCCAAATGACGCCAACGTCCACGTATCGTCTCATGCGCCAGAGTTTACACCTCTATCCATACAAAATTAAAACGCGGCAACCCCTCAGCGCCGCTACCATTGCTGCACGAGAGACATTCGCTAACGATATAGTGCACAGGATTGATGACGGCGATATGCATGTGGGCAGCATTTGGTTTACTGACGAAGCTTATTTTTACCTGGACGGCTTCGTCAATAAACAGAACTGGCGCATATGGGGAACCGAAAAGCCCCATGTTGCAGTCCCATCGTCCCTGCATCCTCAAAAAGTACTGGTCTGGGCCGCCATTTCTTCCAAAGGAATCATTGGCCCATTTTTCAGATCCGAAACGATTACTGCATCACGCTATCTGGACATTCTTCGTGAATTTGTGGCGGTACAAACTGCCTTAGACGACACTGCGATCACCTCGTGGTTTATGCAAGATGGTGCCCGGCCACATCGCACGGCCGACGTCTTTAATTTCCTGAATGAATATTTCGATGATCGTGTGATTGCTTTGGGCTATCCGAAACATACAGGAGGCGGCGTGGATTGGCCTCCCTATTCGCCAGACATGAACCCCTGTGACTTCTTTCTGTGGGGACACTTGAAAGACCAGGTGTACCGCCAGAATCCAGAAACAATTGAACAGCTGAAGCAGTACATCTCATCTGCATGTGAAGCCATTCCGCCAGACACGTTGTCAAAGGTTTCGGGTAATTTCATTCAGAGACTACGCCATATTATTGCTACGCATGGTGGATATGTGGAAAATATCGTACTATAGAGTTTCCCAGACCGCAGCGCCATCTGTTGTTGACAATTGTAACTACTGTAATTTCGAAAGTTTGTCTGCCTGAAAATGTACTGTTGTCCCAAGCATATTGCAACAAACGGTGTATTTCTATCGCTGCTCGTTTAGTTTGTATTGCCGTTTCAAATATACCGGTCATTTTTGAAACACCCTGTATGTTTCTGTATGCGCCGACGTGCGTCAATAATGAGGAGAACGAGAAAGCCGACGAACAGAGTGCTGACGAACGAACCGTTTCCTTTGAAGTACAGCACCGACACTGAGCCTAACTTATTCGTCGTTGCACAGAGTGGCGCGATTTTAGGTCCACAGCAGCAGCGTCGCGCTGTGCTGGACCTTTTTCTTGGTTTTGCGCCGCTTAACAGATGTGTTAAGAGTAACGTCCTTGTAGAGACGTGAATAACTAATGAAATGTAATGCAGTATTACTGTATAGGCTCTTTTCTGCATTATCGAAATGAAATCCCATGCTTCTTCACAGAGCCTAGGGGAATGATGCGGGACACCCGCAGTGCTGTACTAGGCAGGGTCCTAATTGAGGTGGTTTGTCGCTGCCTTTCTCCGACCGTAACGATGATGAATGATGATGATGGAGGCGACACAACACCCAGTCGTCTCGGAGCAGGTGAAAATCCCTGACGCCGCTGGGAATCGAACCCGGGACCCCGTACCCGGGAAGCGAGAACGCTATCGCGAGACCACGAGCTGCGAACTTCTGCATTACACAATGAATTATCAACTATGTTCTAAGATTTGCTTTCAGTTCCCACGTTAGGCACATTCCGCGTTATACAAAAAATCAGCATATAAAAGTGTACTAAATTATTTTGTTTTCATCGTATCCTACTACTAGAAGCTTCCGAGTCGTCTTCGCTCAAATTAAGGGAGAGGAGACTCCCTCTAAACCGTTTCCTCGGAGGCTCAATCACGTGCTATGAATCGTCTTCAAGTGTGTCTTCTAGTATCCGGAACGCCCAATGGCAAGAGGATCCTCGAATAATAGTTGTGTCTGATACAATGCCTGGCGGGGAACGCCTCAAGACTCGTCGTGAGGTGGAATCACGAGTCGAGAGCGCTTTCGGGCTCAGCTTGCAGACTGTACCCACATCAAAAAAAGTTTTGCATGACCTCGGTTCCGAGAGTTCCGGTACCTGTACAGAGGAATATAGATCGTCATAAGCATCATTTCCGCCCTTTTTATTGCTCGTGAAAACCAAACATTGCATGTTGTACCGCCAGACAACTTCAGAGGTGGTGGTCCAGATTGCTGTACACACTGGTACTTCTAGTATCCAGTAACACATCCTCTTGCATTGATGCATGCCTGTATTCGTCGTGTCACACTATCCAGAAGTTCATCAAGGCACTGTTCGTCCAGATTGTCCCACTGCTCAATGGCGTTTCGGCGCACATCCCTAAACCGAGCGAGGTGGCGCAGTGGTTAGCACACTGGACTCGCATTCGGGAGGACGACGGTTCGATCCCGTCTCCGGCCATACTGATTTAGGTTTTCCGTGATTTCCTACATCGCTTCAGGCAAATGCCGGGATGGTTCCTTTGAAAGGGCACGGCCACTTTTCTTCCCCATCCTTCCCTAACCCGAGCTTGCGCTCCGTCTCTAATGACCTCGTTGTCGACGGGACGTTAAACACTAATCTCCTCCTCCTCCGTACATCCCTCAGAGAGGCTGGTGGGTCACGCCGTCCATAAACAGACCTTTTCAATCTAACCCAGGCATGTTCGATAGGGTTCATGTCTGGAGAACATTCTGGCCACTTTAGTCGAGCGATGTAGTTTCCTGAAGGAAGTCATTCACAAGATGTGCACGATGGGGGTGCGAATTGTCGTCCATGAAGACAAATGCCTCGCCAATATGCTGCCGATATGGTTGCACTACCGGTCAGAGGATGGCATTCACGTATCGTACAGCCGTTAAGGCACTTCCATGACCACCAGCGGCGTACGTCTGGCCCACATAATGCCACCCCAAAAAAGCAGGGAACCTGCACGCCGCTGCACCCGCTGAACAGTGTGTCTAAGGCGTTCAGCCTGACCGGGTTGCCTCCAGACACCTCTCTGACGATTGTCTGGTTGAAAGCATATGTGAGACTCATTGATGAAGAGAACATGATGCCAATCCTGAGCATTACATTCGGCATGTTGTTGGGCCCATCTGTACCGCACTGCATGATGTCATGGTTGCAAAGATGGATCTGGCCATGGACGTCAGGAGTGCAGTTTCACATCATGCAGCCTAGTGCGCCCAGTTTGAGTCGTAACACTACGTCCTGCAACTGCGCGCAAAGCACTATTCAACATGGTGGCGATGCTGTCAAGATCCGTCAGAGGCAAAAGTCGAGCGATGTAGTTTCCTGAAGGAAGTCATTCACACGGTGCGAATGGGGTGCGAATTGTCGTCCATGAAGACAAATGCCTCGCCAATATGCTGCCGATATGGTTGCACTACCGGTCAGAGGATGGCATTCACGTATCGTACAGCCGTTAAGGCACTTCCATGACCACCAGCGGCGTACGTCTGGCCCACATAATGCCACCCCAAAAAAGCAGGGAACCTGCACGCCGCTGCACCCGCTGAACAGTGTGTCTAAGGCGTTCAGCCTGACCGGGTTGCCTCCAGACACCTCTCTGACTAGTGTCTGGTTGAAGGCATATGTGAGACTCATTGGTGAAGAGAACATGATGCCAATCCTGAGCATTACATTCGGCATGTTGTTGGGCCCATCTGTACCGCACTGCATGATGTCGTGGTTGCAAAGATGGATCTGGCCATGGACGTCAGGAGTGCAGTTTCACATCATGCAGCCTAGTGCGCCCAGTTTGAGTCGTAACACTACGTCCTGCAACTGCGCGCAAAGCACTATTCAACATGGTGGCGATGCTGTCAAGATCCGTCAGAGGCAAAAGTCGAGCGATGTAGTTTCCTGAAGGAAGTCATTCACACGGTGCGAATGGGGTGCGAATTGTCGTCCATGAAGACAAATGCCTCGCCAATATGCTGCCGATATGGTTGCACTACCGGTCAGAGGATGGCATTCACGTATCGTACAGCAGTTAAGGCACTTCCATGACCACCAGCGGCGTACGTCTGGCCCACATAATGCCACCCCAAAAAAGCAGGGAACCTGCACGCCGCTGCACCCGCTGAACAGTGTGTCTAAGGCGTTCAGCCTGACCGGGTTGCCTCCAGACACCTCTCTGACGATTGTCTGGTTGAAAGCATATGTGAGACTCATTGGTGAAGAGAACATGATGCCAATCCTGAGCATTACATTCGGCATGTTGTTGGGCCCATCTGTACCGCACTGCATGATGTCATGGTTGCAAAGATGGATCTGGCCATGGACGTCAGGAGTGCAGTTTCACATCATGCAGCCTAGTGCGCCCAGTTTGAGTCGTAACACTACGTCCTGCAACTGCGCGCAAAGCACTATTCAACATGGTGGCGATGCTGTCAAGATCCGTCAGAGGCAAAAGTACTGGCCATCCACTGCAGTTGTAGCCCTTGGGCAGCCTGAGCGAGGGATGTAATCGACAGTTCGTGTCTCTCTGAATCTCCTCCATGACCAAACAACATCAATTTGGCTCACTCCGAGGCACCTGGACACTTCCATTGGTGAGAGCCCTTCCTGGCACAAAGCAACAATGCGGACGCGATGGAACCGCGGTATTGCGTCTAGGCATGGTTGAACTACAGCCAAACGAGCCATGTACTTCCTTCCTGGTGGAATGACTGGAGCTGATCGGCTGTCGGACCCCCCTCCGTCTAATAGGCACTATGGTTGTTTACATCTTTGGGCGGGTTTAGTGACGTCTCTGAATAGTCAAAGGGACTGTGTCTGTGATACAATACCCACAGTCAACGTCTGTTTTCAGGAGTTCTGGGAACCAGAGTGATGCAAACCTTTTTTTGATGTGCGTAGTGCAGTACCATGCCATTCAGCCAGCTGACGGCATTTGTTCTCACGAGTGGAAAATAAAGAGTATCTGCCCGTAGCAGTTCGTCTTTCGTGATAGACTGTGGCTGTCGTCGCAACAGGAGCGCTACCATACACTGTATAAGATTCCAGCAGCTGCCCGTCGCAGTACATGTCAAGCAGTGCTCGTCTGAGCCGACGACTGCACAGTGCGAGCACAAAGGGTTGTCCGTAAGATGAATGGAATGGAGGCGCCGGGGTGTGGCAAAATTGCCGTTCAACACCACGTACGACAAGGAACCAGTGACTGTAGGCAGGTATGAGGTGTTAATGGCCCACCCTGGTCCAGCAGAATGTCGGGTGGTGCCGTTCGACATTGTGCGGGGTTGTCGTGCTTGATAAATGCGGCAATAGTCGTTTTTGCTCGTCGCCCTCGTCGCCGATAGATCCTCGGTCATGTAGTTCAGTTCGACCAGGAAATCTAGCTAAGCGTGAGAGACGGAGTTATGTGGCCCACGGCGACCGCCTGTCAAGGATCTCAGGGACTGACGATCTAAACAGTGTCCCCGTCAGTCTGGTGCTGGCTGCGGTCCTAGCGAGTCACATCATATGTATGTATAATGCCCGCTCACGGTTGTGGACATGAGTCAACCCCAGGCCTCCCACCAGCGGAGGCCTCGTTAAAGTAGTGTAGCAGACTTTGAGTATGTGACCTGTGCTCATAAAATTTCCACACGCCACCTGGAAACTATGGGCCATAGTGAAAGTGAGGGGAAGAATGTGTGCAAAATAATTAAGTGTAATGCGTTCAGTGAATCATATCCCCGTTGTAGTAGCTGGCGATATGTGGCTGTCACAGTTCGGTGAACTGTACTGGAGAACTGCGCTCCCAATAGGGTCAGTGTGGGAACTTTCTGAAAGGGGATCGCTGTCAGGTGGATAAGGCCATTTACGTCCTCTTGCACATGTTGACGACGCTGCCTGATACCATGCTGTAGTGACGCAACCACTGAAGCGTCTCTTGGATTTCGTCGCCCGACCGCGCCAAGTGCACTAGATCATCAACGAAGTCACCATATCAGAAGTTCACGACTTGTATGAGGATGCCTTCCAATCCTTAGCAAAGGCTGTGCAGTGCGGGTTTGAGGGTCGCCGTGAATAAGACTCCTGATAAAGGACATCCCTGTCGCACTGACTGCCCAAGAGTGACGTATCCATCTAAGGCCATTGACCGTAATCTGGGAGCGCGCCCCATGGTTTGAACGTAGGATCACCGTTGCTGACGCCTGCGAGAGGCGCATGTGTTCAAGCACTCTGTGAAGGAAACCGTGGTCAGCACGACCAGAGGAGTGATCTAACTCGACAGCGACAAGGGCGCCTCGGAGGCAGCAGGCCACCACCAGCCCCGAGACGTGGAGGTACACGCCAAGTGCCCTGTTGATGTTGTTGTCGCCGCCTAAACATGTCTGGTTAGTATGGATCATGTGTGCGATTGTGATCTGAAGACGGGTGCGAAGGACTAGGACGAAAATTTTATAATCCGCATTCAGGAGCGTAAGAGGTTGATAGTCGTGGCTATGGTCAGAACCACTCGCTTCGGAACCACTATCATGATGACTTCTAGGAAATGCATGGGGACGGTAAAACCGTCGTGGAGGGCTTCTGAATCCACTGACTCCCAACAGGGGATAGAAGGCGTTGTAGAATTCGTTTAGAAAGTCGCCTGGTCCCAGTGATTTGCCGGCCGCGGTGGTCTAGCGGTTCTAGGCGCGCAGTCCGGAACCGCGGGACTGCTACGGTCGCAGGTTCGAATCCTGCCTCGGGCATGGATGTGTGTGATGTCCTTAGGTTGGTTAGGTTTAAGTAGTTCTAAGTTCTAGGGGACTGATGACCAAAGTAATTAAGTCCCATAGTGCTCAGAGCCATTTGAACCATTTGAACCAGTGATTTATTTGGGGTGCCATGCGCCAAGGCCGCTGTTAAATCTTCAGCAGTTATTTGAGCCAGCAGAGATTCGTCCTGTGCCACTACTATGGAGACAGGAAAATCGTGCAGGATGCCTTCATACTCGCTGACAGTCAGCTGATCCTCGGCATAAAAAATTCTGTAATTGGACGAATGCTACACTGTGTGTCGATGCATCTACCCACTGCTGTCTCGGCTGATGTTATAAGTTGGCGCTTGTGGTGGCGTCCTTCTCTGATGACATGATGCACTGATGCCAATTCGGTGGGGATGGTATCCTGTGCCATCGCCCAGATTCTGGCTCCGTTAAGCTATTCCGTAATGAGATGGAGGAGGCGAGCTCTGAGACGATTAACCGCTGTCCGCCGACCTCGTGATGGTGGCTGTGTCATTAGTTCCCTTAGCGCTTTGTAAAACAGTTCCGACATCGCTCGACGCCAGTATATCCCATGAGTGTCCGTAGTAGAGGCACCAACGTGGAAGGAAGGATGTGCAGACTCCAGAGGCAGCAGTCCCTCGTATGAGCAATCTCCCGCTGACATGCGGCGTCATACAGATAGGAAACGTTCAGCGTCCATGGACAACAACTTCGCTAAGTGCGTTGATGGGGGAGTGTGATCAAACAAATAAATGCCAAATAGTCGGTGAAAGCTGTCAGCCACAGTTCCGCATCCCTTATCGCTGCTCGGAGTCCTCGGGATATGTAGATCCAGTCTAGGAGGCTGGCACAGTGGTCGGTTAAGTATGTATAGCGACAGCGGTCCCCATGGAGGAGACGCCCCGCGTGTTGAGTCGCCAGAGCCCGCACGAGTGCTCTTAGTACTGGGTAGGTACAGTAGTGTGGCGTTTGAACTGCTAGATCCAGGACGCAATGGCGCCTGTGACGTTGTGTCCCGTGTTCTCACTCAGGAGTAGAGCAATTTCATCGGAATAAAAGGTGATCCTTTCACCATGGTTCAAAAATGGTTCAAATGGCTCTGAGCACTATGGGACTTAACTTCTGAGGTCATCAGTCCCCTAGAACTTAGAACTACTTAAACCTAACTAACCTAAGGACATCACACACATCCATGCCCGAGGCAGGATTCGAACCTGCGACCGTAGGGGTCGCGCGGTTCCAGACTGTAGCACTTAGAACGGCCCGGCCACCCTCGGCTGGCCTTTCACCATGATGCGTATACATTGACAATAAAGACTGCTCCCACTGTAGTGGCAAGGCCTGGTGCAGGTGGCAGATGCGTGACGTCCGATGCCTCGATGCCATTGTGCAAGAGGATGGTGGTTCCTCCGGCACTGTTGCTAGATGGAACGCTGTAAGTTGTGTACCGGTAAATATTCAATTGCAGCTCTGGGTGGACTTCATGAAGGAGGGTGTTATCCAAATCTGCTGCCTGGAGCATGTGTTGGAGCATGTGTGTTTTGATGACACAATGTGTGCTGTTGACATTGATCATAACCACACAGTAGGATTGGGACATATTAATACGGAGTATGTAAGTGCAAATGGGGCCACTTGGCTACCGACCCTTCTGGTAGGCATGTTTAACGCAACCCTTCTGAGTGTGTTAGGCTTTCCCCAAGTGGAGCATCCGTCCTGTGTGCGGACCATGTTGGGGACCAGTACGGGCGTCTTCTACCTCCATTTCAGCAGCCCAGTCATCAAGCGCGGAAGGGGTCGGTGACGGTGCATCAGCGCCGTCAGTGGGTTCCCTCACCTGGTCTTTGTCTTAAGGGGCATCAGTCATGGGAACGTCTAGGGTGGACAAGGCCACTCTCCTGTCTGTGGCGTCAGACGCCTGCCTTGAGGCAGTAGTGTTAGTCTGTTGGCAACGGCGAGGCAGAGACGGTTTCGGCAGCTTGCTCCTTCCCTCCGCCCCATTGATCGTCTTCCGTCGAGAGGCGTCGTTTCTTATGATGCTTCGCTGACGTTTTCTCCATCCCAGTCGAAATGCTGGGGTCAGCACCTACGGCCATGTGGCTGGCGTCCGGAACCAACGCCCCTGACAGGACGATGGTGGTGGTGACGGGCATTGTGCCCTGCACGGGCGTCTCTACGTCCGGCGCCGCCGTCACGGCGTCGTCGGCAGCTGAGCTTCCGGTCGCGTGCGGCTGCATTACGAGCGCGGCGTCTGTGCACACTGGCCGCACTACTTGCACGTACGTAAGCGGTAACGCGGTCGGCACCGCTGTCTGTACTGATCCCGCACGTGCACCTGGACAAGGCGGCGCTGGAGGCAGTTTGATCGGACGTTGCCTTCCTGTCCACAGCCGCCACACGTCCGCGGTTGTGCGTCTTAAATAATGATGGCACGGCAACCGCCGAAGAACGCGTAAGACGGCACGTGTTTGCGGAGTCTGACGCATACCTGTCGGAGCCATTGTCAACGTGATAGGTTTCAAAGATGTTCCACTTCTCTTCCATGTAGCTTAGGACCGTGCCATATGACCGTAGCGCGTCAGTGACGTGCGCGGTCGGAGCTGTAAACGCCAGTTCGAATATGTGCACTGTACGCGCCCCGATACCCGTGTGGTCCACTGTTACCATGCTGACGTTACCGTCAGCATGTCAGCATGGCGAAGCCGTAGCCGTTGGTGCCTTTTCGTTCTTCATCTTGAGACAGGCCGTACTGGAAGTGATGGCAGATGGATGCCTTTCAGCTCGTGGGGACCGACATGTGTGTTGTCTCTCAAATACCTTTCGGTTTCAGAAGGCTTTTGACGCGCTTAGGAATCGTTGAACTTGACTTTCACCGTCGCCTTGCGGTAGGAGAACGCCATATCTACTGAGACCTCGAATTCACAACAACGAACGCAGTACTTCGCGCAGCGAGTAAAGAAACACACATGCTGGCCGCTGCCCACAGCGCCGTGCGACTTAGCCGTGTCACGGCTAAATGCCGGCTGACCGCTTCGACTATGTGACCGTAGTCAACAGCTCGGAGACTCGAAGTGGTTAACGAGACCACTCGCGGTAAGTGGGAAAACCGGGGGTTCGAGTCCCGATCCTGCACAGCTTTTCACGTATCGCAAACAGCTGACGTCGATTATTAGTTGCACAATCTGTTTCGTAATGTTTACCACAGCTGTAATCCTCAGTGACAGTAACGGTTCCTTCAGACTTGCATGCATGTCTGAAGGACATTTTCTATAAAGATGAACTATGCAGGATGTAACAGGTATAAGTGCAGATTTTTTTTATATGGTACTTTAGTATGTACACACAACATAACGCTGGTTATTTTTTCTCTGTGTCAAATATTCTTCTCACAAACATATCACAAACACAACACAAACTTGTTTTTAGCGTGGCCATACCTGGCCTGCGAAGTGAACGATGTTTGGTAGTACATACTAACCGTTTTGCTTCCACGCGTCGACACTACAACACCTGATCTTAGGCCTAGGGGAAAATAAGGATTAATGGCTCGTTCTTGTCGACTTTTCTTGGAGTTACTAACCAACCTAAAAGCATACGAGTTTTAATAACTATATTTATTAGTCTGCAAATGATGTAGGCCTAAATACTGGGCCGGCCGGGGTGGCCGGCAAGTTCTAGGCGCTACAGTCTGGAACCGCGCGACCGCTACGGTCGCAAGTTCGAATCCTGCCTCGGGCATGAGTGTGTGTGATGTCCTTAGGTTAGTTAGGTTAAGTAGTTGTAAGTTCTAGGGGACTGATGACCTCAGCAGTTAAGTCCCAAAGTGCTCAGAGCCATTTGAACCTAAATACTGACCTAATGTTGTTTAACAGACCGTCCTTAGTCACCAAGAGAAATATCTGCTCTTATACCCGTTACACCCTGTTTAAACACATACATTGTAAACGTCTAGGATGACACTGTTACGAATCAGATATCGCAGGTTCACTTTCACTCCGCTTTCCAACGAACACGATAGAACCGTATCTGAGCAAAACGACCATATAGCTGTTTTTACGTATGGGTGACTCCGTTGGTTGCTCTTTCGTCTTCCTCAAGGTCAGACTACCTTCTGAATTATTTAAAGTTTTTAACTATTACAGTTGTTTTTTTAGGTGCCTATTTGGGTTATCTTATTTCTAAGTTTGATTTTTCTCATAATTTGTTTTCTTTAAGTATGCTTTCTTTTGTTAGATTTGCTGGTTCTATATTTACCATCTTTGACGCAGAATTGTATGCAATCTTTCGGGCACTGGAGCAGATGAGACATTCTCCCAGTGTTAGATTTCTCGTCTGTTCAGATTCTTTGAGCGTCCTTTACTCCCTCCAGCGTTTGTACCCAGTAGATAAAGTAATCCTGACTATCCAGGGCCCTCCTCCAACTACAGCGACTGGGGAAGGAGGTGTCTTTGTGCTGGGTACCAGGGCAATTGGGAATTCTGGGGAATGAAAGAGCTGATCGAGCAGCCAAGGAAGCGTGTCGTGACCGTCAGGTCTTTCAGTGTGCAATTCCCCTGCATGCCCTCACCTCGCTGTTGCGGTGTAAATTCCTGTGTCGCTGGGAACATGAGTGGCTAGAAGTGACCGACAACAAGCTCCGTGTCGTCAAGCCAACATCTCGGCCGTGGCGTACTTCCTCCCAGCCACATCGACGGGACGAGGTCCTCCTTACTCGTCTTCGCATCGGCCACAGCCTTATGACGCATGGATTTTTTACTTCGGCGAGACGACGCTCCGATGTGTGGTGCTTGTGGCGTTCAGATCACGGTGCACCACATTTTACTGGACTGCATTTTATTTGCTGACCAGCGGACTGCAGCGGATTTGCCGGCGGATCTGGAGTCTCTTTTATGCAATGATCAGACGAATGTGGATCGGCCGTGCGGTTCTAGGCGCTTCAGTCTGGAACCGCGTGACCGCTACGGTCGCAGGTTCGAATCCTGCCTCGGGCATGGATGTGTGTGATGTCCTTAGGTTAGTTAGGTTTAAGTAGTTCCAAGTTCTAGGGGACTGATGACCTCAGCAGTTAAGTTCCATAGTGCTGAGAGCCATTTGACCATTTTTTTGAATGTGGTTCGCGTTTTAAAGTCTTGTGAATTGTCCCACGTTTTAACAAGATTTTGTGGAGATGTTTTTAATGTGTCAACAGGATGGCTGGCTCACCCAAGTTTTTTGTGAGTGGTCTGCCAGTCACATTTCCCTGTGCTGTTCTTTTAGCTCTTCTGTGTTTTGATTTCCCTATGTTTTAATTTCTTGATTAGCTATCTTGCCTTCTCATTGGTTATAGTGCATGTGGGGGTGTCTGTGCGATAGAGTAATTGTGTGGTCATTTCGTGCGCATGCGTGTACGACAGTTTTCGTTCTTATCCATATTCGTTTATTTTAATCATTGTTAGGGCGCTGATAACCTCTCCGTTGGGCGCCATAAGATCCCCAAACCACACACACACACACACACACACACACACACACACACACAGTCTTCTGAGGAGTTGGTGTCCATGTCTACATTCGCCATTACACGAGTGGAGATTCTGTCTTGTTGACTTTATTATTCTAAAGCACTACTTTAGGTGGCGGCTTCAGGATTAACAACTATACTGTGCTCACCATTATCATCATCATCATCATCGTCAATAATGCAAACATGACACTAATCTACATACTCACTCACTGCAGCCACCATAAACAAGTAACATGAAGACAACTACTACCCAAGTCGCTCAGGTTTCGTCAACTAGCCAAATGAGTAAATAAACTGCGAAATTGGGGTGTTACGCGGCTGTAGGGTAGATATGTAATAGAGTTCCCTTTTAAGGGATTTTCTGGAAACGTAAAAAATATTTTCACGTGGGTCTGCGACTGTTTCTCGGCTGCATCCTCATACACGTCGATGGAGACGGAAGGAAATAGGTCTGTCGCCCGTAGCTGAATGCCACAGTGGCTGGAGTGACAGCGGAATGTATTCACAGCGGCGCTGCCAACCCCGACATGAGAGCTGCGGCGCCACGTGCGAGTGGTCTGCGCCGCCACCTGCCTGCAGACGGACCGCTCCTGAAATATACATGCGCCAGATCGGAAGAGCCTGTCACTGCAGGTGACTCTCTGAACCAGCGATATTCGAAATCTCCACCGGCACGAAACAAGGCGCTTAGCCCAGGCAGTTAGCAGCGCAGCACTTCGTGTCTTTCGCATTGGCAGAACACGAATAACGTGCGATGTTTATTTTTTGTCATTACCTTTGTAATTTTCCTCCCTCTCCATCACTTTAATGAACTAGGCGCAAAAAGATGGCCCTCTAACAGAAGTACGTGTTTCGCTTAGGTTCATCTATGAGCCTACGTTGCAACGATTTACAAAGTTGTCAAGTGGATTGCTGTAGTCTACAGGGTTTATCATAAGTAATGGCGACAACGCATACAACTGAAAGTAAACGATACTAGGAGCAAAAAAAGTCTAAGTAAAAATACATTCGCAAACGAACCGCTTGCGACATAATTGCGACTTTGTGGTCACCAGGCAACACTGACGTGATTCTGTGGGGACGTCATCCCGCTTACGAAAGTGTGCCAGTACCGTACAACATTAAGAAAAGTTACCAGAGGGTTGAAGTGCAGAAGTTCTGGATGAACACGACAACAGTTAGATCACTGTACTTATAGTTAGAGGTGTTCAAAGTGTCTTCCCTGTACCTGAATGCCTAACACTTCCAAACTTGCCTGTATCATTTCGAAATTCTTGACAAGCTGTGTCGAAGCTGCTCAAATTCTACATCGTAGTAGCAAAATATGTCTGTGCTCAGTCTTGCAGATCGTTGCTCTAAGGGAACATCCTTAAGCAATCCACCAAAATGATTCCGTTAAAACCGAAAGTCATTCCTTCCATTGAGTCTATTGAGACGATCACCTAGTACCCCTACCCATACGTTCAATGAGAACCTTCGCTGATGTAGAGATTCACGTGCAGCATGTGCGTTGGTGTGAAGAACGTGAGAATTGCGATAATTAAACGTACCATAACGGGTGGGCCATGCTTCATCTGTAAATAAAATGTTATCGTCAACCGTGGGTTGCCTCCACTGACACAACGCTAGTCTGGGACCAAAGTACGCCTCGCTAAGACACTGAAGAGGTTCGCCAATTCCATTACTAAATTACGTTGCAGACCTGGACTGTGAT
Organism: Schistocerca americana; assembly: GCF_021461395.2. NCBI lineage: Eukaryota > Metazoa > Arthropoda > Insecta > Orthoptera > Acrididae > Schistocerca > Schistocerca americana. The sequence continues at coordinate 417,612,911 of NC_060120.1, forward strand.
AGAAGAAGAAAACCAATTGAATCGGTCACTGTAGAAAGAGGACAAGTTAAGATAGCCGTGTAAGTGTTAACAGCCCCAAAAATTTCTTTGGCCCATATACGTTGCTTTTTAAATGCCGAGCAGACTAGCGCAGGTATTCCGTTCATTTCAGGAATAGTGATTTCTGGAGAAATTTCGATAAGCTGACAAAGGAGTGTGCGATTCGGGGTAAACGTAAGCGTAATGAAAGTGACCATCACAGAAACGTAATCAAAAATAGTAAAGTGAGTGCACCATGTCAACAGCCCTGGAAAGACTGCAGAAGAACCATGTGGGTAAATGACAAACTGATTGTTAAGTAAGGATTGCATACTGACATTGAGTACAGTTCATAAGTGGTTACGCCCTCTTTTTGCCGCACTAAAGAGGTTGAAGCCAATATTAATACACGTTTCAAACTTTTCAGATGAATAAGAAAAGCTAAAAAATGTTGAGAGATTGAACTACGAAGATTTCATGCACACAGTTTCAATAATGAACTTGTTCGATAACAAAACTGAACAAGATATTTACTTGTAAAAAAGCCTAACGGATTTGCAACCAATAAAATAAAGGCAACAAGGGTCAGTGAGTATGATTGTAAGGGAAGATCTTACAAATACCATGTCATTAAAAATGACAGTACAAAGACAGAAGTGTGTAAGAAAGCATTTATTAGTGTGTGCGGCATAGCTTAGAATCAAGTTCAGAGACTGCTTAATTTGCTCTATCAGGGAGAATTCCTGAAGGGGATGGAAAGAAAAATGGAATACTACACCAGGAGGAAAATTACGTCAGATGCAGGAACATACCAAACAAAGGTAGTCATTACTGCGGCAAAACGACAAAGTATTTGGAGATTCGTCTGAGTGTAAAAATAATGTACAACTCCTTTAGTGCAAAACACGCTGATAGCGGTGTGAAATATAATTTTTATCTATACTACTCCACGAAAGGTTTTCAGTGCAGTTTGGCAGACTACAAATGGATGAGTGCAGTAAATGTGGGGAGCTAGGTGCTAAAATAAACTCAAAGTTGTATGAACACGCTAAGAAAGAAGCTATTGGAGAAATTATGGCTCATGAACGTTGCAATAAGAATTCTAATTATAAAATGCAATAAATGCAGGATAAATATAAAGAACGAGATGACTGAATATACACAAAACGAAGCAATTATAAGAAATGGGAAATCTAATGATATGGTGCACATGTACAGACAAAACAAATGATTAAAATTTCAGAAAAATTGGATGATTTATTGAAGAAAAAGAACACAAAGTCAGTAAGTTAATAACGCGCTTGTCCACCTCTGGCCCTTATGCCAGCGGTTATTCGGCTGAACACTGACTGACGGAGTCTTTGGATGTCCTCCTGAGGTATAGCGTGCCAAAATCTGTCCAACTGGTGCTAAGATCGTAAAAATACCGAGCTGATTGGATGGCCCTGCCCATGAAGATCCAAAGCTCTCGACAAGGAGAGAGCCGGAAACCTTGCTATCGAAGACAGGATTTGACAAGCAGGAAGACAAGGACTCGCAGCCTGCGGATGGGCATCATCATGCTGAAAAGCAAACCAGGGATTGCTTACCATGAAGTGCACCTAAACGGTGCTTAGATTATCATCTATGTATGATGTACCGCTGTGCTATAGTGCCACGGATGATAAGCAAAGGGATCCCGCTATGAAAAGAAATGAAACCCCAGACCATCACTCCAGGCTGTCGGGCCATCTGGCGGGCGATAGCGAGGTTGGTGTCCCTCCTCTGTTCGGGGTGTCTTTAGACACGCCTTCGCGGGTCATAGGGGCATCGTTTCTGAAAATCCTGCTCCATTCAGTGAGATTCAGGCTGTATCATATTTATTCGTCACATGTAATTATAATAATGATGCTTCATCTTTATTGATCTACAGCAATATAAAAATGTACATGAACGTATAAACACCTGAGAATGGGCACATGCTCGAAACCGGTCGTGTGACGAATAAATAATCTTTTATTATGACTGGTAGTGGAAATTTTTCTACACCCTATGGACTAAAATGTTTCCTTCAAAGAAGCTGATTACGTGCTGATGTTATGCAGAAATCCGGTGAAGAAAAACGGGAAGCATTTGAAACGTGATACTGTTGAGGTATGTTAAATATTAAACGGACAGATGAAGTACGAAATGAGCAGGTACTGAAAAGAGAGTAGCCGGCGAAAGAAAGTCTAACGAAGATCCTTGCCAGAAGGAAGAAATCGTTAGTGGGATATCTGCTACGGTATATCAGCTCAGTTAAGTTTGCAGTGGAAGGAGCAGAAGAGAGGAGAAGAGAAATAATAGAAGCAGACAATGACTGGAACATGCAAAACAAATTGTAGAGGACCTTGGCCGTAACAGAGATAAAAATAACAGCAGAATATTGGAATAGATAGAGAGGAATATCTAACCAGTTGAATACCTGGCGACGTAAAAAATCGTGTATTAAAAAAAAAATGGAAACGTCGTAGAGGATATTTTGAAGAGGAACAAATTAACGATAGGTAGCTATATTAGGTAAAATCCTACAACGACGATACATAGCGTCAAATGTATAGGGAAAATGCCTTTTCTAGGCCCACCTTTCGGGAGCAAGAGTGAGTTGTACCGCTGACATCTGTGTCGTCACTGCACTCAGCGGTCTCTATACTGCTGTGGACTGTTTAATGACGAACAGATTGGTTTTAGGAAAGGGAAAAGCACCAGAGAGGCAGTTCTGTCACTGTGCTACGCAGTAGAAGCGAAACACATTCATCGGGTTTGCCGACCAAGAAGAAAGTTCGACAATGTAAATAATTATTTAATAACAAATCATATTTTTATACATCATGTTTTTTTTTTAACGGAACTGCAGTCGAATACGAGTCTACAACAGCAGTACGATTTACTAATAACATGAAAATTTGCGCAGGACCTGGACAAGAACCAGGATATTCCGCTTTAGAGGAGTGCTTTAAACAATTATTTTATTTTTTTAATTTTTACCTTAAGGAACCAGAGTGGTCGACTGGGGTCGAAACTCGAGACATTTTCCCCCTTCCCGTTCCTGAACCGGCCTCTCTGATTTATTTATTTAACAGGAAGACAGGTTACACAATATTCTTTTTTTCGTGTGAGTGTGCTCATCTAGGAGTAAAGACGGTGTATAAACAGCAAAAATAAAATTAAAGCATAAATGCAACGTAAAGGCCGCCGTTCTGGCGGACCCAACAGTAGATACAACAGCCACTACTAGCGACATGACGTCCACTGATCCGTGTAACTCGTCATTGGGGCCAGGAGCGTCTTCACGTAGAAAGGGTCCATATGGTTCTGTATGTTGTTCCGCGCCATGAAATTGACGTCCATATAAGGTTAACTTCTCGTACACAGCACAATCCAACTGCGGGGATGGTCCAGGAAGACTATCCAGATACCGGTGGGGTGGCGTCGGAGCCGAGTGAGTCGTTCCAATAGGGAGATCCAGAAATCGAGAAAGTGCTTATCGCCATGCCGGTAAAGATGCAGTATGCTCAAATCCTTGGCCATTATCACTGCATGCTTGTTAATACGTGGGTAAAGCGTCATGTCCAGAAGAAATGTCGGAATCACTGTTGTTGTGGTCGTGTGCTGTATGACAGCCAACAGCAGTCTCGTCAGCCTCCACACCAGCACGGCAGATTCACATTCCGGACGGTGTTCAATCGTGTCAGGTAGATGGCACTGGAGAAACGCGGAGAGTTTGCAATATGTATGGAAAGCAATCTCTGGCGATTCATGTATTTGTTATTGACCAGCAAATATCAGGCCAATCTGTTGTACGAATAGAGAAGAGCGCAGTGCACAGAATTCCAGACCGCTGGCTAAATAACTGAAGGAGGCAAGCTTTCAATCGGATTTCGGGAATGGCGTCGCACCACCGGGCAATAAACTTCACGGGCAATTTGGAGGCACTCACCCAGTATATTGGTGTTAACGTAACACAAGTCCACAAAAAACTAACGTGAGATTGTGTCGGGGAAATAGGTGCCACTGCTGTTGGTGGTTCGTGAGAGGTGGGCGCCAGTTCTGCAATCAAAGTTCTCTGAAGTTGTCGCGGCAGCGAGTCCAGATCATCTTCATCATGGTGACATCTGCTCTAACCCGCCCATTGACCACTCTGATACCGCACTCTGCGAATGGCTGGTTGAGCGTATCGCATCGTACTTTGTTCATTTATACACTGGTGAAGTGACCACCCCTAGAGCACGGCTGCTTACTAAGAAATCCAGCATCCAGTACTGGTCTACCAACACGGCCTCGAGTCAGGGCAAAAGCTGCACTAAATCTCCAGCGTCGCACGAGTCGAACTTCCTACCATACTGGCGGGCCAGGTTGAGCATTCAGCTCAATATCAAGGCATCCGACATCGCAATCCAACTGAGTGGACAATACTGGTGATTGTAGAATGAAGGCTTTCTCGACCGGGTGACATGGCTGTTGATATACTTTCCGGGCTGCGAGGTCGTGGTCCAAGAACTTTTCTGCTCCTTACGTTTCGTCCAGGACTGCGCTGGACTTCCTCAGAGGCGACCTGTCGGCAAGACTCAGCGGAGCAGCGCCTCTAAGGATGTCCAGCGCAGTCCTGGACGAAACGTAAGGATAAGAAAAGTTCTTGGACCACGACCTCGCATCCCGGAAAGTATATCAACAGCCAATACTGGTGATGATCTGCGAGGAACTGAGTACTCCCCGAAACGGCGTGTGGATCAAACACGCACGTTGCAGTCACTGCCATGTACAAGGAGGGCTACTGAGGGGCCGTGCCTACCTCGCCAGCGGGCGGCAAACCGCCGCACAAAGGTGTCGTCGTCTTCCGCTCCGAGGTGATGCGATGCCTTCGGCAGCCGTGAATCAGATATCGGATTCAGTGGACTCCACTCCGGATTGTATAAACACCAGCAGTTGCGGAAGACATGGTAGCTACTTGTATTCTGAGTAATAAATGGAATAATCTTGAATACTGTGTTGTTGCATCTAACAACGCCACTCGGGTTCTCGGTCTGCAGTCTAACAAGACAGTACGGGTTTACAGCCCGGTAGTGGGCGACCGCTACAGCATTCTTATAGCATGTTCACTGACGCATTTCGAGGAATGAATTTCAGATCATATGCTTCGTCTTGTCTGAAAAAATAATTACTTTAACAAAGTCTGCAAGTAATTGTTCTCGAATTTTGCTGTATGTTTGACATAGGTAAAAGCTGTCTATGCCAGACGGCGACCCATAGAGAAGTGTGCCTTCGTGTGATCTTGCTTATCATAAACAATATCCCCGAAAATAAGAGCGGAAAATGGCGCAGTTTCATCAGGTGATATTAAATCTTCATTGATTGAAAATGTGAATTACACAAGTTTTGAAACACTTTCCTTAGAAATTTATAGTTATATTGCCGATGTGAGATGCAGTATCCTATGTGCAGGTTCTTAAATGTAAAAACATTTTCACTAATGACAAGATCAATGATCACATTCGTTTTTCCACAGTTTGAAGGACCAGGTATACTGCACCTGCACAAAAGTTTGCGTTTGCGGTCAGCCGCGGCATTTCCCTGTACCCGACCCATCGAATCTACTAATACGTTGTTCCGGCCACTGCCCTCTCCCCCCCCCCCCCCTTTCTGCTTTAGTCTATCGTGGGCTGTGACATGATTTTCAGAAGGGAGTGAAATTCTGGGAATCGGGGAAAAGTTTAATATCGAAGGTACGCCAGTATCACGTTGTAATTGACTTCACTTGATGATGTGACTAACGTTACTAAACCGGTCGTGCTCTTTATATAAAGTGACGATACAACTGCAGCAGTGTTTAACGTAGTGCATCTAAATATATCTGTAAATAGATAACCGTGTTAGTGATTGTGTGATTGTAACCATCTGATGGGAAGTTGAAGTGCATGCTTTTTGAATCGCGTACTGAATCATACTAAGAATTTTGCTGTCTTGTAGTAACTAATACATATAAGAGCGTTGCATAGATTCTTGTATATATCTCGTGATTTGGAATTCGAACAATTAACTTGAAGAAGAAGAAGAAAAAGCAAAGTGGATATCTCCTGAATCGTTTATCAACAACTTACGCATAGAATTTCATATAGCTAGCTACTCCTGTGGATCAGGAGCAAAGGTGATGGAATGGCTAAATAGAAATCGTGTGTCAATCCGTTAGATGCAGGCTACAAGGAACATGGCACCTGTTATGCAATGCACGCTGACAGTCCATCAGACAGACTTAGAGCAGATCAGTTCTGGCTGAAAGAGCATGGCACAGTGTGAAGGCGAATGCTAATTTTTGCTGAATTTTCATTGTACTTGGGTTCAGTAAAGATTAAAAGTTTCTGCAGTGTCTGGTATAATGAAAGCTAAAGTTAAAATGGCTATAAAGTGTATTATGTCATGTAGTAACCACATAGGAGCTGCGAAAATAGATAGTAAAATCATTTTAGAACTTTCTCGAAGAACAAAATCATCTTGCAGAGAGCGTGTAATACCCACCCATAAACGGTGAAGTTTTACCTGTGCATCTTCACCTCGGCTCAATCTGAAGAGGCTGGGCGGTATTCAGACTAAATATTAGAAGTCAAATTTATGCGGCTGCACGCCCGAAATTTTACAGATCAAATTTTACCTATTTATTTACTGCATCATTGGAGGTTTAGCTTATGGTACAGCAGGCATTGGTAAGACAGTTAACGATGCAAAGACCAGTCGTAAGCAGTTACCTGAGATGCAAGGACATAATCATACAATAGATGTAGTAAGCTTTGTGAACGGAATGGCTTGTAGTTAGGACCGTGTAGGAAAAATGTAGCTGGCCCCTGTTAGATGAAGAAAAATTTCTTCTTAAGCAGTCTGCGAACAAAAGTGATTACAAATATTAATTTAATTTAGAATATTACAATAAAAAACTGGAAATAAATATTTTTGAGATATACAGGGTGAGTCAGGAGGAAAGGTACATGCTTTGAGGGGTGATAGTACTCGTGATACTGAACAAAATACTTCATATGGACGTATTCCCTGTTTGGAATGGTTTCCGAAATAGAACACATTTGATATCACTTTTGTACGTTTTTCTTGAATAACTCGAAAACCGGACCCTCCAGCGAAAACGTGTCGCAGTACAAAATTAAACTATATTAAATTTCCTGTAAAAGGGCCTTATGATTTTTTACTCTAGAACTAACAGTTTGTGTGAAGAGAGCTCGAGAATGTTGAAAAACTCGCGCGACGCGCATGCGCTGTGTCTTACGTAGTTTTTGTAGGCCGACTGGAGGTAGTTTCCCGGCTTGATAGACAAGAAGTGTCCATATCAAACTGTTTGTCTCAACTTGCTCTACACTTCTGTGGTACGTTAAAAACAGTGACAATGTTTGATAGTACAGAAAATAAATAACAATGAATATTAAATGTGTTCTATATCTGAAACCATTCGGAATACGGCATAAGTCCATATGAAGTGTTTTATTCAGTATTACGAGTACTATCACCCCTCAAAGCATGTACCTATCCTCCTGACTCACCCCGTATTTATAAGAAACACTACCCAAAACGCCTACAAGGTAAGAGAGTGCAATTGTTAATCTCCAGATGGTAAGTGAATGTAGTTCACATTGGGTCTCTTACAAGAAGAACTCTAATGTTGTGTATCACTTCAATAGCGTCGGCAATTTCTTGCCTCCTACGGAAATACTGAGATATTTCAAAAAATTTGTAATTAACTATAAATACAATAAGTTTCAGTCGCCCAAAAGTCAGGGCTCTGATCAGCCATGTTTAAAGTTTCTGAAATCTATATAAATTAGCAAGTCTTTTAAGAAATACTTACAGAATCACAGTGGATATCATCGAGCAGGGTCTAACGTTAGCTGGTAAAAACTCAATTGTAACTGCTGTCAAAATCCCCATACAAAATTTGTATCATAACACTTACGAAATTGCTTCACTAAAATTATTTACTTACAGTTGCATACCGAATACTGCGCCGAAAAACAAGAGCTTCTGTTTCTGCGATCAGATAGGTAATCTGGGAAGACTGAACCTAGTTACTTTAAAACGTGGAACTAATAAACTCGATGACATTACTTCCCCCTCATTGAGGGAGGCAGAGTCATACAATATCAAAACACAGAAGATGAAGTTGAAGAAACGAAAAAAAAATCAGTGTCAGATTTAACATCGGCTACGATAAAACGCTCAAATGATGTGGAACAATGTGAATGTCGATTTTAAGCTGGATGATACTATAGGCCCAGCTTTAGGTTGTGAGAGAGATGTAACTGAAAAGTAAATCTTAAACACAGCTAAACATCCACTAAATATTAAAAAAGTTAATGTCCTATGCGCTTTTTGTAACATTCCTTAGGTTTCATTTCACAATACTGCCCCTACACGCTTGTTACACCAATTCTGGTCTACAGTATCTCCAGTAGATAAGATTTTGGTATCACGAATCCGCCCATTTACATGACAGTCGTGTAAGGTACGTTTCAGAATTAAGTACCTCAATAAGAGATCAAGAAGAAAATTTTGTTGATTTCGATGGTAAAGAAATAATCACTCGATAAAATTAACGAAACATAGTGGTCAGCATGTAGTGTCTGAAGAGGAAAAAGTGGATATGAGGAAGAAAAAGAAGGAACTGCAAAATGTGTTAACTCCTCACAAACGGCAGATAGTATCACCACTAGGTTATACAGTGCTATAAATAGCAGCATCGTCTATGAGAGCCGTCATTTGACATGCTGAGTGAAAAAGAAGAAAAAGAAGAAGAAGAGGAAGATAGTTACATTCGTAATCTAAGTGAAAAATTCTCTTTTCCGACTATTACTCGCTTTGACTATCACAAATACGAACCATTTGGTCTACCAGCTTTCGCTTACAACGATTCCATATCGATTGCGATACAAAATGAAAATAGTTATCTACTGCCTTGCGAGAATCTTCTGTATACTGAAGGAAGACCTGTCGATTAATCGGGAAATCAGAAACTAGTGACGTTGGTTTAAATAATTAATTGCCCTCTTCAGTTGTTTTCGGGAATTCATTATTGTTCGAATAATCAAACTATTGATGATGTGCGCAATCTGGATGCTACTATACTAATGGAAGGATCTGCATCTTTCACAGAAAATAACGCAATCGCACTGCAGAATGCTGGTTGGACAACAAGGAATGACCTAATGGTAATTCTTGCTAGTGATGAATGTTTGTGTTTCTGTATCCGCTGAGGATGGTACTGAGGTTCTCAGAGGATTAGAGGAAGTTTATTTTAAACGCTGGCCAATAACATGTACTGATTCGTAGCAGAGAGTACACTGAATGTATTTTATCAGATAATGCAGACACTTAAGTCGAAACTTCAGACGGTAGCATATACGCCGTTTCATGTTTATTGGGTTTCTTGCTGCTTGGTGCTCGCTCTGGTTGTCCCACTTTTTTTGGTGTGCATTTGTCTGGTCCATGGACCAACGGTCTGTGGATGAAGAATAAACAACGGTACTTCATTTATTTACTGGTACACATTCCATCTGCTCCTTTGTCCCTTCCTTTAACATCGTTTATGAAAGATCGTGAGTGAATCGTATGTTTGAGTGTCTGCAGCTATAGCTACAGATGTCTATCCAGGGTAGATTCATTGCCAACCAAACTTCTTGTGGAAGCTCGGCAGAGAACAGAAAATAGAGGTAGGAACAAAGATAAACGTTGGGGGTCGAACTTTAGTGCATAGTAGTTGGTCACGGAGGGTCGCTGGACATTGTGAAAATCTCGAAGCGGGGAATTTGGACCATTGTTACTCGCATGGCGTTTGTGCAAGAGATGCTCCAAGAAACGGTGGAGTGTCAGAGAATCTTAAAGATTGCTAAGTTACTGTTTTTTGAAATTCAACTAAAGCTCACAGCCAAATATTAATGCAAATCTGAATACGTTTGCGATCTCAGATAAATGACGCGTATCCAATAACATAAAAATAATTTCAACGCCTTTAGAACTACAGAAGTTAATGTTTCATAGCGAATAAAGATTTTCACTATGAACCCCTGAATTAAAATGTATTAATCGATTCATGTAATGTAAACAAACGGTATCTCAGATGCACTGCAGATATCATCCCTGAAAGCCTCATACCTGTATCTATTTAGTGATTTATTACGTCTTTTATATCTATTTTATCACCCATATGTTTCTCAGAACATTATGTTCTCCACATTTACACAGCTACTGAATACAGCATGAATACCTTACATATTGTCATATTTATATAGTTATTTAATGGAAGTTTATTATTTTGCTAGTAAATTTATTTAACTGTTGATCGCAAGTACTATTAAAAAACTAAAAAGTATGTGTGTTGTTTCCCTGAGCCACACGATCTTGTATCTCATCCTACCGACCCCTCCCCCCCCCCCCCCCCAACTCGTTCTCCTATTCCAGTTCGCACTACTAACTACACCTAATCTAGTCACGTCTGCCGTCACTGTTCTTCACACTTATTCACCCACAGACCTGCAACTCACATTACAATCTTTTTATTTATTTTTTCTTTGATATAAATTTCAGTTGATTTTTCACATTTCACTACCAGTCTACTCCCTCAGGTTTCATCTTTTTCTCCCACAGTTCATTCGTTTCATCCTTTTTCTGATTTTTCCCACATGTTTGGGTGTATTTTTGCGAATTTTTCGGACGTTATTCTACAATTTGAAGTATTTTTACGCGTCCCATATACTGTCCCTGCGTTGTTGCTTGGCTCATGGAATCCCCCCAAAGGGCCTTGCAATCAAATTACCCATCTCTGGCTGCCAGCCTTCTTTCCACAACAATATCCATATGTTCAGATTACATCAATCCTTAATCTTCACCAACATAGACCTGCAAAACCATACCAATCAGGACCAAACCCACCAGCAATACCTTCTCTCCATCCCCAAAATTCTCCTGCTATGCAATCCCAAATTCCTGGGTCCCTTATCACACATTGAAACTATTGCCCTACTTGTACCAGAGAAACATGCACCACGCCATTTCTAAAAACTCTACACCCTGTTCACTTCCTATTCCCGCCCTGGACTACAGTTATCCACCACCTTTACAACAACACTGAAACCTCCCCTAAGTCCTCCCATAGCTCAGAAAGCCTGTCTCGCAGACCTACTACATTTTCCCCTCCATCAAAAACTCCCTCCCACCCCCAAATAGAATCCAGAAACTAATAGGTCCGATAGAAAAGTCTCAGTCCCACAGAAGTATCATTACTTTCTAAAGGCCCGAACTTTTGCTTTACTCCCAAATTCAATCATGTAGGACTTGTTAAAGACTTTTTCTTCTTTTCTCAGTCCCTACAGTGGAAACACCTTTTCAGAAGCAAGTCTACCATTCAGATTTAACCAAAGACTAATGTTGAACCCTGCCTGACTCAGCTCACTCCTCCAAATCAACCCGTTTCCAGAATTTCTTAACCTCGAACATTGCCTCACCACCATTCCTCAAATCCCTCAAAGCGGAAGCTAACATTACATCCACCGTAAGAAACGCAGTCCACCACCTAAAAACTGATCCCGACCTTATAATACTACCTGCTAACAAAGGCTCCACCATTATCATTTTGAACCGCAAGGACTACTTGCAGAAGAACTCTGTTGTATCCTAGCCAGTAATGCCACCCGAGCCCGCTGCCAAAAGGTTGGAAGCATCAAAGTCCGGACGCCGTCCGCATAAGTAGCGCCAGCGAGACAGGAAATCGCCGCAAGTCTGCGCGCGCCACCGCTGGCTTCGGGGTTCTTAAGCGCTGGAGTCGCGAGCGCTAGGACAGTTCTGTATTCGCCGCTCAGTTGTATACTCGCCACCGAATTGTGTACTTGCGAGTCAGTTGTGTGTTCATCGCAGCAGAGTTGTTGTTTGTCGTCAGCGGATGCTGACCTAGCCGCTCCGACTCGAACTAGACAGATTTCTGTAGACACAGAGTTCACTACTGTGTTTCTGTATCTTCGTTAATAAAGATAAGTACCGACTTTTATTTAATCAGAGTGTTTGGGTTTTCATCTTTCTGTTCACTGTTCCAGCGGACCGGTCGGCCCGCTATTAAAAGTGTGGCGGTGACTTCGTAAGCCGTTTCTACAGCGAATTGCTTGTCGCTACGAACGCCGCCACAAAAAACTCCACCAACTGTCGAGTTAATCCACCTACAACCGCGCCACGGTGACCCAATTCCAGAAATGCAGCAGTATCTCCTATCTCATCAACAAAAGCAAAACAAGGATAATGGAATGTAGTCTAATTAAGTCGGGTGATGCTGAGGGAATTAGATTAGGAAATGAGGCAGTTAAAGTAGTAAAGGAGTTTTGCTATTTGGGGAGCAAAATAACTGATGATGGTCGAAGTAGAGAGGATATAAAATGTAGGCTGGCAATGGCAAGGAAAGCGTTTCTGAAGAAGAGAAATTTGTTAACATCCAGTATTGATTTAAGTGTCAGGAAGTCATTTCTGAAAGTATTCGTATGGAGTGTAGCCATGTATGGAAGTGAAACATGGACGATAAATAGTTTGGACAAGAAGAGAATAGAAGCTTTCGAAATGTGGTGCTACAGAAGAATGCTGAAGATTAGATGGGTAGATCACATAACTAATGAGGAAGTATTGAATAGGATTGGGGAGAAGAGAAGTTTGTGGCACAACTTGACCAGAAGAAGGGATCGGTTGGTAGGACATGTTCTGAGGCATCAAGGGCTCACCAATTTAGTATTGGAGGGCAGCGTGGAGGGTAAAAATCGTAGAGGGAGACCAAGAGATGAATACACTAAGCAGATTCAGAAGGATGTAGCCTGCAGTAGGTACTGGGAGATGAAGAAGCTTGCACAGGATAGGGTAGCATGGCGAGCTGCATCAAACCAGTCTCAGGACTGAAGACCACAACAACAACAACAACAACATCTCCTATCTCCCCTCAAATTCTTCGTCCCGTCCCAGAACCTTTCCCTGGAATCCATCTCTCTCCTTACCAGTACTACACCCCGCACTCCTAACTTCTACATGCTTCCTAAAGTCCATAAACCCAACCATCCAGGACACTCCATTGTGGCCAGTTACTGTGCCCCCATTGAGAGAATCTCTGCTCTCGTAGACCAACACCCTCAGTCTATTACGAACTTCCAGCATTCTGAAATATCTTGGATCGGCAACTTCTGTTAATAAATAGAACGAAAAGTTAGTCTAGGTTGCAAATTTTTACTTTTTATTCATTCATTACTAGTTTCGAGCTGAGACACATTTTCAAATCATTCGTACCATAGTCGTAAATGGCATTGCCGAAGACGTCAAAAATGTCCAATGTCGTCCACAACATCCAGCGTCACTGCCTTCTCTGGTTTCGGAGACCGAGCTAGGCGGCGCAGTGGTTAGCACATGGGACTCGCATTTAGGAAGTCAACCGTTCAAACCCGCGTCCGGCCATTCTGATTTAGGTTTTCCGTTATTTCCTTAAATTGCTTCAGGCAAATGCTGCGATGGTTGCTTGGAAAGGTCACTACCAACTTCCTTCCCCAACCTTTACTAATCCGATGGGACCGACGGCCTTGCTGTATGATCCCCTCCTCCAAATCAACCAACCAGGCAAGGGATGCATTCGAATATACAACAGATAACGTGATCAGACCATTTCTTACTAAACTGAAGTTTAGCATTTTCTTCTGCCGACCCCTTCGATTTTAAATAATCTCTCTCGTATTACCTCAATTATTTGTCTAAACACCGTTCAGTGATAGAAAAGTAAAGTACGCTAGTGTTTCCTGTCAGTCTTAAACTAGTAGAAGTGGAATAGTAGGTAATTTTCTGTCAGAGTTCAAATCTGGTTACTTATTTCGATATGACTCTCATGCTTTACTGAGGTTTGGTTACTCGTGTATCTCTGACAGCTGCAGTTCTAGAAAAACAATATACATACAATTTCAAATAAGCTAGTTACTTCACTTTTACCAGAGCCTTTACGAATATGTTTCTCAAGCACGAATGTATTCGATGGTGTTCAGAAGGACGCTATATTCACTGGTTTATACGGCGCAAAGCAACACCATAAGACATTTTCATAGTAACTGTAATATTGAGAGACGTAGCTCGAGTAGACGGAAATTAATTTCGTGCCTACAGGGAGACTGCCTCGAGTTTGAGTGGAGTTGAGACGCATAATTAGAGATTAGACGGCACTAAATCCCTCTTGCGCGATTGCGTTTCCCACTGGCAGCATGAAATATTTCTCTAAAGCTAATTATTCTACTGCAATATGAGATGCCTGCGCTCCTTTATACCGGGCTTTAAGTATTAAATTACGAAAGACTCCACTGTTCTATAGTTAACGACCTGAAAATAAAACAGTAATTGCGCAGTCCCAGAACAAGGAAGAAACAATTTTGCAACAACATCCTTAATTATAAGCCCGGTATACGAGGGCGGCACCTCCTGAAGTAGTCATTCTCTTCGCTTTGAGTTTTTCCGTATTTAGTGTTTCATCTCAATGTAATGTGTTAAAACAATGTGGCTATAGGAATTTGTAGGTATTAATTTGAATTAGACGCTGTGAATTTTCTGTGTTTGATGAAATTATTGACATCTTCGCTTTGAGTTTTTCCGTATTTAGTGTTTCATCTCAATGTAATGTGTTAAAACAATGTGGCTATAGGAATTTGTAGGTATTAATTTGAATTAGACGCTGTGAATTTTCTGTGTTTGATGAAATTATTGACATCTTCGCTTTGAGTTTTTCCGTATTTAGTGTTTCATCTCAATGTAATGTGTTAAAACAATGTGGCTATAGGAATTTGTAGGTATTAAATTGAATTAGACGCTGTGAATTTTCTGTGTTTGATGAAATTATTGACAACTGATGATATGCAAAAAAATATGAATAAAAGCTTGAGAATGGATTTAGTGTTGTCAATTTTGAGAGCCAATTGTCCTTGTTATTCTCGTTTCTTATTTTTATTTGGTATCTCAATCACCTCTCAGTCATAGAAACACAAGTGAGAGAACGGAAACTTTGGGTTATATTTAAATTTAGTTTTACTTTTCACAAGTGATGGTTAAAAGCTATGAACAGAAGATAAATTTGGTAAAAGAGAAAATAAAATTTCATTTGGATGCCGGTGCTCAAACGTTACTGCAAAATTTTATTAAGGATAAAAATTTAAGAGACCAATTATTAATGTCAACAGAGGACATATAGCGAGTATCATACAAGCAGCGAACCCTCACAGAACCGAAAGCTGTATTGCTAATCGTGGCACAAGATTGATTCTTTTGAAATTATTGCTCATCGACGGAAGATGTGTTCTGTAAAATTTAAGAACGAAAGAAGGAAAATTAAAGTTTGTCATCTCGTCAGCAACGAGGTGATTAGAGACGAAACTATAGTTGGGGAAGCATAAGGAAAGAAAACTGCTGTCTACTTTTCAAGGGAACCAGTCACGCCTTCGCCTTACGAGCGAATACGTGGAAATCCTAAACTTGGGATCGAGCGTGATTTGAGCTGGTGTACACCACCTTAACTAATGTGGCGCTTCAATAAAAACAAAAAAATGTACAGCTGACTCAGCTTCGAACATATTAGTAGATACTGGTCATGCTATTAAACTACGACGTCACGTCGATTTTGTTCGTCACACTCCAATCGCTTTGGAGCGTGGAATCTTTTTCCTTTTTCTCTACAAACACCAAGTGCAAGGTGTCTAATGGGATGTTCTAAACAGTATTTTCGTTGAATGAGGACACATCGTCTATATCAGCTATGTCGTATTTAGCAGCTCCAGTCACAACGCTGAAATGGCAGTTCGCAGGAGTCCGTTTTGGCGGAAGTAATGACGAAACTGTACACGGTATGGATTGTTTCTTGGGGATGCACGTGTGACTCAAGCATTAAAAGGCCAGAAATAACTTGTGAGCTAGTAACGAAGTCATTCCTACTCGCTGGCTACTAATCTTGTCTTCTTTCTGTGCGCTTTCCAGAGCCTTCAGGACAGCAGCATCATCTGTTGTCAGTTGTGAAATCACGATTTTTCACTCTCTCATCACAATTGTGACTGCGATAACATTCTGTGTTTTCTAACGTCCGTCAGCATCCCTTTCTAGTTTTCAATCACTCAAATGACGCTATGCAGCTAGAGTCCAATAGAATTATTCACAGTGTGCTGCAGCATCACAAGCATCACAATGTAGTTAGTTACCACAGTCACTGACAATGTGCTGGGGTCACAACCTGCAAACTGTTTGCTGCAGATACTTCCTGCTAATATTGTATTACGATTCCATGCTGTCAGAGCTGTCTGCTAGTGACATAATGCGTATACAGAGATTCGAAGCAGTAGCGGATGTTGAATCTTGCTCCTTCTATAATTACTTAAGGCGTCTGCAAGAGAAAGCAATCACACTTTTGATAGGAACTGAGGCAAGAAATTAATTTTCTGAGATACCAGTGTCTTATTACTTGTAAGGTCCCCTGAAAATTAGACTGAGTTCAGATAGTTAAATATTCTGCAAGTACATTGTGTCTCAGGAGGAATAGGAGGAGTAGTAAACATGTTCTGAAGTACAGAATAACTGTAATAAAACATTCTACATAGCTGTGTCCTATTTTTATTCATTGTGGTGATAAGTCTGTTACAATGTAACCGAAACAAATATTCCCAGAACGTGTTAAGGAAAGGCAGGCTACCGCCTCCATAGTTGAATTTCATAAATTACACCTCCGGCTTCTCTTGACAACATCATGTGTAGCCTTCCTGAGGTCGTCTTTGCGTTTGTGAGACAAGAACTATGATAATCAGAACGATCAGTTTGTCTCCTGTGTTTACTTTTTCTTTGTAGTCTTCCCCTTCCCAGCATTCCCACAGACTTTGGTGACAGAAAAACGTGACCATCACTGCCGGTCCACTTGCTAGGGATATTAGGTTTACATGATGTGACTAGAACATGCAGGTGCCCGTTATTTTGGAAAAACATGGGACCCTGTAAGACGATGCTGTAACGCAAGAGACACAATAATCTTATGTCATGCCACAGCACACATTTATGGAGAAGCGTTCGTGAAAATGTCTCCACAAAGACATGAGTATTTTCGTCGGATCCCGGATGTGGATTACGAGTGTTATCGACATCTCCACGAGTGAAAGTGGTCTCATGAATAAACAGGTTTGTGGGATTACTCAACAAAATTCCAGTGGTCTGTCTTCATCCCCTTTTTTAAAGTATTGAAACTGTTACGAATGATAAGGGTAGAGGACGGGAATTAGTAATGTATGCCACATTCTTGAGTGCGCGACACAGATATGTGTAGAAATTCTGTGTATGATAGTTGGATGACTACGTCCTGCTGACTGAATAATATCTTCCACATCAGCCGCACTCTATTCATTTGCACGTTGATATGAAATATAGTAAAAAAAAGAAAAAAAACCAAACGACGCACCACGCAGGAATCGGTAGATGTGGAGATCCGGTGACCTCGCTGACCAACACAAGGTTTGGCAACCACGAAGACAAGCAGTAGAAACTCTCTCCGTGTGCTGACGGGCATTAACTTACTGAAGTGTAAGCCATGAAGGACAAGAAAAAGGGGCATACAACATCGTCGTCGTACCGCTATGTTGTAAACGTGCCGCGTATGACAACCAAAGGGTACTTGAACCGTGTGTGGTAGCCACGCGGTCTGAGGCGTTTTTTCACGGTCCACGCGGCGCCCCCCCGTCGGAGGTTCGAGTCCACCCTCGGGCATGAGTGTGTGTGTGTGTGTGTGTGTGTGTGTGTGTGTGTGTGTCGTCCTTAGCGAACGTTAGTGTAAGTTAGATTAAGTAGTGTGTAAGCTCAGGGACCGATGACCTCAGCAGTTTGGTCCCATAAGACCTTACCACAAATTCCAAATTTACAAAGGGGACTTGATATGAAAACCAAAGAGGACCATCACTCTCGGTTGTCGGGCAGTATGGCGGACAACAGTCAGTTTAGTAACTCACCGGTGTCCAGGGCGTCTCCAGACACGTCTTCACTGGTCATCGGGGCTCAATTCGAAGCTGGACTCATCAATGAGGACAGTTCTACTCCAGTCAATGAGATTACTTGTCCGCCCAGTTATCTCGGAATTTTGACGATCTAACGCCTCAGACGCGTCGGTTGGACAGAATTAGACACGATATACACTATGGGATCAAAAGTATCCGGACATCTGGCTGAAAATGACTTACAAGTTCGTGGCGCCCTCCATCAGTAATGCTGGAATTCAGTATGGTGTTGGCCCACTATTAGCCATGATGACAGCTCTCACAGGCATACAGTCAAAGATCTGCTGGAAAGTTTCTTGGGAAATGGCAGCCCATTCTTCACTGAGTGCTGCACTGAGGAGAGGTATAGATCTCGGTCGGTAAGGCCTGGCACGAAGTAGGCGCTTCAAAACATCCCAAAGGTGTTCAGGTCAGGACTCTGCAGGCCAGTCCATTTCAGCGATGTTACTGTCGTGTAACCACTCCGCCACAGGCCGTGCACTATGATCAGGTGCTCGATCGTGTTGAAAGATGCAATCGCCATCCCCGAATTGCTCTTCAACAGTGGGAAGCAAGAAGGTGCTTAAAACATCAATGTAGGCCTGTGCTGTGATAGTGCCACGCAAAACAACAAGGGGTGTAAGCCCCCTCCATGAAAAACACGACAACACCATAACACCACCGCCTCCGAATTTTACTGTTGGCACCACTCACGCTGGCAGATGACGCTCACCCTGTCATCGGATCGCCACATTGTGTACCGTGATTCGTCACTCCACACAACGTTTTTTCTACTGTTCAATCGTCCAATGTTTACGCTCCTTACACGAAGCAAGGCGTCGTTTGCCATTTGCCAGCGTGATGTGCGGCTTATGAGCAGCCACTCGACCATGAAAGCCAGGTTTTTTCACCCCCCCCCCTCCTAACAGTCATAGCACTTGCAGCGGATCCTGATGCAGTTTGGAATTCCTGTGTGATGGTCTGGATAGATGTCTGCCTATTACACATTACGACCCTCTTCAACTGTCGGCGGTCCCTCTCAGTCGACAGACGAGGTCCACCGGTACGCTTTTGTGCAATGTGTGTCTCTTCACGTTTCCAACTCAGCCTCACATCGTAAACAGTGGACCTAGGGATGTTTAGGAGTGTGGAAATGTTGCACACAGGCGTATAGCCTGCCGGTGTGGCCGAGCGGTTCTAGGCGCTTCGGTCTGGAACCGCGCCATCACTACGGTCGCAGGTTCGAATCCTGCCTCGGGAATGGATGTGTGCGATGTCCTTAGGTTAGTTAGTTTTAAGTAGTTCTAAGTTCTAGGGGAGCCGGCCGAAGTGGCCGTGCGGTTAAAGGCGCTGCAGTCTGGAACCGCAAGACCGCTACGGTCGCAGGTTCGAATCCTGCCTCGGGCATGGATGTTTGTGATGTCCTTAGGTTAGTTAGGTTTAACTAGTTCTAAGTTCTAGGGGACTAATGACCTCAGCAGTTGAGTCCCATAGTGCTCAGAGCCATTTGAACCATTTTTGAAGTTCTAGGGGACTGATGACCTCAGATGTTAAGTCCCATAGTGCTCAGAGCCATTTGGACCATTTGAACAGGCGTATAAAACAAGTGACACGCAATCACCTGATCACGTTTGAAGTCCGTGAGTTCTGCGGAGCGCCCCATTCTGCTCTTTCATGATGTCTAATGGCTATTGCGGTCGCTGATATGGAGGACCTGGCAGTAGGTGGCAGCACACTGCACCTAATATGAAGATCGTATGTTTTTGGGGGTGTCCGGATACTTTTGATCACATAGTGTATTTCAGGAGTACATCTAAGAACTCAACAATCAATGCCAACTGCTTGCATAAGGGCCAGAGGTGTACCAAAGTGCTCAGTTCGTGAATCTCCATTTTTTATAACTCAGAGTGTATGGCTGCTGGTCGCTGCAACAGTCTTACGCAGTTTATTGACAACATTAGCAAACATTCTTGAATCTGGTACTCTGTGGTTAGGAAACCATTACCGCACTGTCTACAAGCAGCAGCAAAACCCGTACAGAAATACTGTACATGAAATCGCCATACTTAGCATATGTAAATATGTGCGACATGCTTAAACAATACCGTCTATTCGCCAACAGATCACATTCGTCGTTGAAAAATTCAATTTGTAAACTGAAGCACAACGTCACAACTTGAACTTCAAAGGAAAAAAATATAAGAATCGTTAAATAAACATGTAGAAAATGGAGTAGAAGCACGTGAAACGGTAACTTATCTGTGTAGCCAGCTGTATCCCTGTAGCTGTGGATTTCGGAATATTGAATTATCTAATGATTTTCGCAACGAAATGTCCCACGCGTTTAGTTTCAATTACCATTCCGCGTTCAAAGTCTGTTAATTGCCGTTGTGCGACCATAAACACATCTGAAACCTCTTACGTATGCATCATCTGAGTACAAATGACAGCTCTGCCAATATATGCGATACTACCGCCATCTGTAAATGTGCATAGCGCTAACCCACGACTTTCGTCATTTCAGTGTATACCGTCACAAGGAACACAGTTAGAAATGAGATAACGTACAACGGTGTCTTTCACAGCAATGTGTTTCGTATTACCGTCTTGTGCTCTGTAAGTGGATGTTTTGTTGCTAGACAAGATTTAGCAGAAGGAAAATTCACAAAATAATCGTTCAAATGGCTCTGAGCACTGTTGTTGTTTGTTGTTGTGGTCTTCAGTCCTGAGACTGGTTTGATGCAGCTCTCCATGCTACCCTATCCTGTGCAAGCTTCTTCATCTCCCAGTACCTACTGCAGCCTACATCCCTCTGAATCTGCTAAGTCTATTCATCTCTTGGTCTCCCTCTACGATTTTTACCCTCCACGCTGCCCTCCAATACTAAATTGGTGATCCCTTGATGCCTCAGAACATGTCCTGCCAACCGATCCCTTCTTCTGGTCAAGTTGTGCCACAAACTTCTCTTCTCCCCAATCCTATTCAATACTTCCTCATTAGTTATGTGATCAACCCATCTAATGTTCAGCATTCTTCTGTAGCACCACATTTCGAAAGCTTCTATTCTCTTCTTGTCCAAACTATTTATCGTCCATGTTTCACTTCCATACATGGCTACACTCCATACAAATACTTTCAGAAATGACATCCTGACACTTAAATCTATACTCGATGTTAACAAATTTCTCTTCTTCAGAAACGCTTTCCTTGCCATTGCCAGTCTACATTTTATATCCTCTCTACTTCGACCATCATCAGTTATTTTGCTCCCCAAATAGCAAAACTTCTTTACTACTTTAAGTGTCTCATTTCCTAATCTAATTCCCTCACCATCACCCGACTTAATTCGACTACATTCCATTATCGTCGTTTTGCTTTTGTTGATGTTCATCTTACATCCTCCTTCCAAGAAGCTATCCATTCCGTTCAACTGCTCTTCCAAGTCCTTTGCTGTCTCTGAGAGAATTACGTCATCGGCGAACCTCAAAGTTTTTGTTTCTTCTCCCTGGATTTTAATACCTACTCCGAATTTTTCTTTTGTTTCCTTTACAGCTTGCTCAATATACAGACTGAATAACATCGGGGAGAGGCAACAACCCTGTCTTACTCTCTTCCCAACAACTGCTTCCCTTTCATGTCCCTCGACTCTTATAACTGCCATCTGGTTTCTGTACAAATTGTAAATAGCCTTTCGTTCCCTGTATTTTACCCCTGCCACCTTCAGAATTTGAAAGAGTATTCCAGTCAACATTGTCAAAAGCTTTCTCTAAGTCTACAAATGCTAGAAACGTAGGTTTGCCTTTCCTTAATCTTCCTTCAAAGATAAGTCGTAAGGTCAGTATTGCCTCACGTGTTCCAGTATTTCTACGGAATCCAAACTGATCTTCTCCGAGGTCGGCTTCTACTAGTTTTTCCATTCGTCTGTAAACAATTCGTGTTAGTATTTTGCAGCTGTGGCTTATTAAACTGACTGTTCGGTAATTTTCACATCTGTCAACACCTGCTTTCTTTGGTATTGGAATTATTATATTCTTCTTGAAGTCTGAGGGTATTTCGCCTGTTTCATACATCTTGCTCACCAGATGGTAGAGTTTTGTCAGGACTGGCTCTCCCACGGCCGTCAGTAGTTCCAATGGAATGTTGTCTACTCCGGGGGCCTTGTTTCGACTCAGGTCTTTCAGTGCTCTGTCAAACTCTTCACGCAGTATCGTATCTCCCATTTCATCTTCATCTACATCCTCTTTCATTTCTATAATATTGTCCTCAAGTACATAGCCCTTGTATAGACCCTCTATATACTCCTTCCATCTTTCTGCTTTCCCTTCTTTGCTTAGAACTGGGTTTCCATCTGAGCTCTTGATGTTCATACAAGTGGTTCTCTTATCTCCAAAGGTCTCTTTAATTTTCCTGTAGGCAGTATCTATATTACCCCTAGTGAGATAAGCCTCTACATCCTTACATTTGTCCTCTATCCATCCCTGCTTAGCCATTTTGCACTTCCTGTCGATCTCATTTTTGAGACGTTTGTATTCCTTTTTGCCTGCTTCATTTACTGCATTTTTATATTTTCTCCTTTCATCAATTAAAGTCAATATTTCTTCTGTTACTCAAGGATTTCTACCAGCCCTCGTCTTTTTACCTACTTGATCCTCTGCTGCCTTCACCACTTCATCCCTCAAAGCTACCCATTCTTCTTCTACTGTATTTCTTTCCCCCATTCCTGTCAATTGTTCCCTTATGCTCTCCCTGAAACTCTGTACAACCTCTGGTTCTTTCAGTTTATCCGGGTCCCATCTCCTTAAGTTCCCACCTGAGCACTATGGCACTTAAAATCTGAGGTCATCAGTCCCCTAGAACTTAAAGATACTTAAACCTAACTGGCCTAAGAACATCACACACATCCATGCCCGAGGCAGGATTCGAACCTGCGTCCGTAGCGGCCGCGTGGTTGCAGACTGAAGCGCCTAGAACCGCTCAGTCACAACGGACGGCGAAAATTAACAAATAAATCAATACTTTCAGATATCAGTAGTGATAAATAAATGCACAGTTATTCCTACGTAGTCTCATCGTGTCAATGGAACAGAAACAAAGTTATGCATTATCGTACAAAACTAAGTTGCAAAAATATAAACTTAGTGGGTTCCAGACAAAAATGCGAAGTCGAATTGTGTCTTCACTGAGATAATTTAGAATAAAAAACTATTCCACACGTGTAATTTTAAATGAAAATCTGGATTCTACAAAACACTTATAATCTGACTGTTACAGTTACCACTGGCTGGCGAGCATTCTGTCCGATACATTTACGATATGTAAATATTCATCTAACCCCAGTTTACTAAACCCTCGTAAGACTACGACTGCACCTAGTACCAATTCGCGTTTCCCGCCGAACTAGTATTTCACTATAGGGTGTAAAACAGGTCTTGCATTTATTTTATATTGACATACGATTGCAGACCTTGTAATTGCAATTAACTAACGCATAAACTGTCAGTTACAACTTCCTTTGAATAAAATATGGAGTAGTTAAATTTATGATGGTTTAGTAAACATGTAATATTATCGTCCTTTAATGTTCTATGGTTTGAAGTTGTAATTCCTTTTGCGTCTTCGGTTTGTTTTACATTAGTGTAAAGTCCTGCCCACTGCACTAGTGTACTATAACAACAACGCTAGAGAGTAAATTTACCACGATCTCTAAGTTAACTGACTGCTTCCATAGACACTTTACGTCAGGAGTGACAGGTCAATTGGTTCTGGACTACTCTGTCGGACGCTGCAATCTATTTAAGCAATTTCTGCAAGTCATGTAAAATTCGCTTGTAAAGTAGCTACGAAGTGTGCTAAGAAGCTACAAGTGGGTTTTCAAGTGCTGACGCATATAACCTGGTAATTGACACAGTGTCAGGAAGATAATGCTGACAGTTTGTCCTGCACTTCGCTTAGGCCTGGAGCAGATAAACCTCTTCTTCGTTGTCCATTATATGTTTAGCTATCACCAAACTCAGGAATTTCGTTTTCTTTCCTCCCACGTGATCCGTTAACACTGTACGGTATATTAGCACCTCGGTTAAAGTAACATCACTCTGAACAACCTTCCCAGACAGCATTTCTTGACTGAGGGGTTAATGCGCTTGTTGTTTCATTTTCTGGGAAAACACAAATGCGCAATGTATTTCAGTTTTGCATCCCTGCCGAAGCAAAGCGCCCTGTTCAGCTGCCGCGGCGCCAGATTGCTGCTACCAGGAAAACCTAGCTTTAGAATATACTCTGTAGTTCCATATAATGCAGCGCTGCCCTGGTACTGTAAGACACAAGCTACTCTTACATAAACACTAACCAGTCGTTGTTGTATGAAACTTGCAAGTTTGTGACGCCGTCCATCGGTAATGCTGGAATTCAATATGGTGTTGACCCACCCTAAGCCTTGAAGACAGCTTCCACTCTTAAGAAACATACGTTCGATCAATGATGGAAAGCTTCTTGCGGAATGGCAGCCCATTCTTCACAGAGTGCTGCATTGAGGAGAGGTATCGATGTCGGTCGGTGAGGTCTGGCACGAAGTCGGCGTTCCAAAACATCCCAAAGGTGTTCTATAGGATTCAGGTCAGGACTCTGTGCAAGCTAGAGATGTTATTGTAGTGTAAGCAATCCGCCACAGGCCGTGCATTTATGAGCAGGTGCTCGATCGTGTTGGAGGATGCAATCGCCATCCCCGAATTGCTCTTCAACAGTGGGCAGCAAGAAGGTGCTTAAAACATCAATGTAGGCCTGTGCTGTGATAGTGCCACGCAAAACAACAAGGGGTGCAAGCCTCCTCTATGAAAAACACGACAACACCATAGCACCACCGCCTCAGAATTTTACTGTTGGCACCACACACGCTGGCAGATGACGTTCACCATTGCCACAATGAGTACCGTGATTCGTCACTCCACACAACGTTTTTCTACTGTCCAATGTCTACGCTCCTTACACGAACCGAGGCGTCGTTTGCCATTTACTGGCATGATGTGTGGCTTATGAACAGCCGCTCGACCATGAAATCCAAGTTTTCTCACATACCGCCTAATTGTTATAGTACTTCTCGTGGATCCTGATGCACTTTGGAATTCCTGTGTGATGGTTTGGATAGAAGATTGCGTAATACACATTACGACCATCTTCGATTGTTAGCGGTAACTGTTAGTCAACAGACGAGGTCGACCTTTACGCTTTTGTGCTGCAGGTGTCCTTACACGTTTCCACTTCACTGTTACATCGCAAACAGTGGACCTAGGGATGTTTAAGAGTGTGGAAATCTCGCGTTTGTGGACGACGTGACCCACTAACCACTCTGAGGGATCTACACGAAACGCCATTGAGGAGTGGGACAATTTGGACCAACAGTGCCTTGATGAACTTGTGGATAGTATTCTAAGACGAATACAGGGATGCATCCACGCAAGAGGACGTGCTAGTGGGTATTAGAGGTACAGGTGTGTACAGCAGTCTGGAACACCACCTCTGAGGGTGTATGGTGGTACAACATTCAATGTGTGGTTTTCGTGAGCAATAAAAAGGGCGGAAATGATCTCTATTGCAGTCTTCTGTACGTGTTCTGGAACTCTCGGAACCGAGGTGATGCAAAACTTTTTTTGATGTGTGTATTAATGCACTGGCTGCAAGTTAACACTGATTAAATGAATTGGGAAACCTCAATTTTTTTTCCTGATCGCGACTCGAACCCACGTCTCCTGTTTGCTAGGCAGAAGTGCTGACAACTGCGCAATACGGACACTGTGGTCATTGCAACTGCATGGACTGCCTCAGCACGCCTCCCGTCAGACCCAAATTCTCTACTTATCCACAAACTACAGTTTAGTGTCCCTTGCCCATTATCCCCGTTATTCGCGGAACTTCGCCGTTTCCCGTAAGAGTTCGAGCCTGCAATGCATTTGCACTGAAGAAATCAATGGCTGTCGTCACCTGAATTCTGTATATGTGGAGTCTGTTCTTTCAAACATGTGCGAGGGATCAGATACCATTTTGATCCAGCAGCCACTATGAATTAAGATATAATAGAATTACAGACACATCCGAAAGTACAGGCATCACATATATATAATTCAGGTGAAGACGGCCAACATTGTCGTTGGTGAAGATGCACACCAGTCTCTTGCGGGAATCGGCGAAACTTCGCTTGAAATGAGGTTAACGGGGATAGGGGACTACATTAGTAGTGTGTAGACGAGAATTTGGGTCTCGCAGGAGGCGTGATGGGGTAATCCGTGCAGCTGCGATGACCACTGTGTCCAGATGGCGCAGTCGGCTCATGGCCGTGACACGAGGCGGACGTGCTCGGAGCTCCGAGCAGCGCTCCGCTCCGCAGGTGTGTTGTTGTTTACATGTTAGCAAGCAGTACCACGTCGCTGTACTCATTCACGTTCTGACCTGCAATGGCGTTATCTTACCACTGTGCGACTATAAAAATCACCTTTCAAGCGGAACATGCGCGACCTCGAATTATTTATGACCAACTTCATCTCCCTCCTTTCTTAGTTTAGGCAGAACTGTAGAACTATTGCAGTAGGCATAGTTAGGGACCAGTGCCTGAATTGGTGCAGTTTTTTTAAGGGTCAAAGTGGCTGTGACAAATAGGTCTTTTTTGTATAGGTTCCTTTTTAATCAGGAAAATGAGGGAGGGGAAAAATGTGTTCCACGCATATCTTACGATGCAAGGGTAACGTGAGTTCTCAATTCTAGTCGCTGATAAAAAAAAAGAAGATAGTGCAGTGGTCAGCGCCTCTGCCTAGTAAGCAGGAGACTCCTAATCCTGATCCGACATAAATTTTCAATTTTACCCACGGATTTAAGTCAAAGCCCACAATTATGTAATTACTTTGTGTCTTAATTCTTGGTTTGTTTGCAGGAACACGTCTTCATTCCCAGTACACCCTAAAATCCGTGCGCCACAGTACTCTAATTCACCACTAGAAGAGAAGAAAGAAGACGGCATAGCCCACTGTAATAATGAGGGGTAACTCATTTTCTGCATTTGAAGGGGAACAACGCTACAGTAATCTGTACTGTCAATGTACAGCAACAACGTACCATTAAATGACCCAGTAGTCAAATGGTGCAGACGCTTCCATTGTGGTCAGTTGAGTATGAATGACGAAAGTTGAAATGGCAAACGATTTCCGTGTAAAGGAAACGGAATCGGCAAGCGGAGGCTGTGGTGTTGGGAGACACGCATATAGGGGAAAATTGAACTATGACACAACTAGACTAAAAGAAGGCTTTGTTGGATAGGACACATGTTAAGGCATCAAGGAATTTTTAATTCTGTAGTGAAAGTGTGTAGTGGCACTGAATTTACGCAGCACATTTCGCTTATTGGCCATAAGGTTGAGGCGCTCTTATATCACAAAAGGGCATGTGTGGAGGTGAGGAGGGGAGACGCAGTGGCAGCGCCACAATGAGCCTTTTTTTGGGGTAGCGTAACCTAGTGGTAGGCAGTTGGAAGCACCGAGCTCAATCGCGCACATCATATACAAGCCAGTGCTAGGACCACACGTCGAAAATGGCTGAGAACTGGCAACGTGTGTGCAAGATCACAGAGCTCATATTACCGATAGATGACACGTGTCGGAAAGTTAGATGAATGACAGTCTGTCTAGAGCCCTAGAAGCACTGAAACGCGGCTGTGGCATATTCCTGAGTATTAGGAATAGTCTGAAAAAATTGAGCAACATTGCCCGTACTCAAGATATAGTGGCTCTGTTAACATGTCATAGTCCACTTCCCAAATATCTGCATCGAGTGGAATGTAGTAACACATCAATCTGTCACCGTGGAGATGAAGGTTCCATTGATCATGTCGTTTTCAATGGCCCCCGTTTCCAGGTAGAAAGAGAATGCAGACAATTCGCCAGCAATCTACAAAAAATTGTGAAAAACTTATGGACTACAGTTAATGTATCTGCTAGTAGTAGGACAAAGTTCACATCATCCCAAAGTACTATTATCCAAGATGGCGGCGATGACGTCATCCAGAATGGCGGCCTGTAGACTTGGCAACAGCGCATTACGTCATCCAAGATGGCGACCATCATATCAGCTGATGACACAAGTACCATTACCCAAGATGGCTGCTTTTTGCGGGAAGTTTGAATTTTGACTTGAAGATAGGTCAACTGGACTACCTCCACTAACCTAACCCCCTCCCCTCCCCCAAAAATGGAGGGAAGTTCAAATTCCACCAGGACAATGAAACACACCATGGCTATCTCTACTAACCTAAGAAAATGGCAGGAAAATGGGTCACTTGGACTACCTCCACTAACCTAAGTCATCCGATCGGAAAGTCTTCCTAGAAATTGGTGGGAAAAGGACTCAGCCTGTGCTGGACATAAGTCTTTATTTTGCATTCAGTCTTTATTTAAACCATTAGAGTCAGTACCACCATCAAGTCTGTTCACCACAAGGTCTGGAGTCCAACTGACTTAGTACACAGTACCACCACACTGTCCCTTTCATGACATAATCCAATATGGCAGTCTGGAGAAAGGAAAATGGTGGGAAATAGTACGAACCCTTAATCCAGTCACTTGTTAGACTTCAGCCAGTAGGATGGCGGTATCGGGTAACTTCATTGGAGGGGATATAGGACCGGCTCAGCAGGTGTGTGTGTGTGTGTTTTCTCTGTGTAGCCAATAAAGCTCAGTCAGTTAAGTGATGGAGCTATAGTGGCTACACGTACGATTACTTTCCCTTCAAGTGTTTCTTTCTATATATGCCGACTACTTGTCAGTGCCTGGTGTAGTTAGTATCATGGCAGGGTGAGTGAAACATCCTCATCACAAGGACTTTGTTGCCGGTGTGAAGATGCAAAAGCAGACCTGAAGAAGAAGAAGAACAGAATTCTCCTTTCTGATAATATACAAGCAATTATTGTAGTTTCATCGAGTTTTGGGAAGACTAATGTTCTCATGACACTGCTAACATATGTAAATGGAGTCCAATGTGAACATGTTTGTGTATTCTAAAAAACACTGTTTCAACACAAGTATCAGATATTACAGGAGACATTGTACGGTGTAGATAGTGCTACATACACGACATTCAGTGAAAGCGGTGATATCCCTCCACCTGAAAAAGCAAAGCCAAACACTGTCTTCATATTTGACGATGTTTCTGTAGAAAACCAAGACGAAATTCGAAAATATTTCTGTTTCAGTCGTCATGTGGGTGCTGATGGATTTTATCTAAGCCAATGAGTTAGTTAACGACGTCGGTAAGAAACTAACCTACTTAACTGAAAAGTCGAAGCTATTGAGGGGAAAATAGAGGTAGAGTTCCTTGTTGTTGAGAAGGGGGAGCAGGTACATAGTAAGAGGAAGAAGATGTGCGGATAGATAAAGCCTAACGCTGTGGAGATGTCTGATTGGTATACACCGAGGTGCCAATGAAGCAGAAAGAGATTGAAGCGGGGAAAGCAGTTTGTGAAACATTACGGTTGCTGCGGTTAGGGCATATGGATCGACAGCAAACACTAAGAGCGGCCTTTAAGCCGGTTACTGAATCACTCCGACAGGTCTCAGAAAAAAACAAAAACACGCAATAACTATGGCGTTGCCATTAACGAATTCATTATCCGCTACGCCTCTGGTCAGATAGATAGAACATTCGGTGTTAGCAGAGGAAGACCGTACATGTTGGGTACGCATTCCATAACTGTAACTAATTACACAATACAGATTGGTGATAGGCGGTCTGAGAGAACACCTGGCTTAATGAATCTTGTTTTCCTAAGACCTACCAAAAAACCTATAAATTATTCAGTTAATGATAGGGAAACGTAACGTGAAATACTGCACATGACTGATGCACAAAAGATCGCGTAAAGCCTGAGCGACAAGAAATATAAAATCATTATAAAACCGATACTTGATGGCGAAAACTGCAACAACAGCAGCAGCAGTGATGGTATTGACATTGAGCATAAAGCAGTGAACAATCGAATCCCGCAGTAGATACGACGACCCCAACGAGCTAATAGATAGACTAAGGCTGCTCATGGTATCAGCTGCTGCAGGTAATACAGCTCATTCGAATGAGGCTGTTTCAGTGATCTCTGAGCTTAGAGAGAGAGAGGTATCATCGAATAAGTATGGAGACAGTAGTTCGAGAACTGAACAAACCAGCATGCAAAATATACCCTCGTAGGCATCTTATGATTAAAGGGTTGGATGACTTGTGGCAAGCTGATCTTGTAGATATGAGGGAATATTCATGAGAATAATGGATTCAAATATATTTTAATGGTTATTGATACATACTCTAAATTTGCCTGGGCATTACCCTTCAAAACAAAAACGGGTAGAAATGTCGCGGATGTTTTTGAGCGTTTGTTACAGACTGGAACGAATCGATCTCCAGAAAACCTCCAAACCGATCACGGTGGGGAGTTCTACAAGAGGCATTTCAAGACCGCGATGCAGCGGTACGGCATATATCACTACTCAACATTCACTCACCTGAAGGCAAGTATCTTGAAGCGTCTGAACAGAACAATAAAAGGTCGAGTGCGGATGCGTTTTAACCTTCGCAGCTCTCTATCTCTCTCTCTCTCTCTCTCTCTCTTCTGCAATGTCAGTGTACTGAGTAGGTCTTCTTGTTTACTGAATACATTGCCTTGTGCCATAGCAACTACTCACCGAACTGACTTGCGATACCCTCCTTATGACATCATGTTGCTGAATCGACACAGGAGCCACGTGCTTCACCAGGCGGAAGCGTGGCGTAACATGACTCTTAGTTCCCCTGGAACGAGACTGACTCAATCGCTGTTAAGCAGATGTCTCAAGATTTTCGTTTCTTGGGGGATGAAGAGATGCTTTTCGGATTCATGAAGAAAATACATAATCGTGGTTTTCAGGTGGCTTAGACGTTTTTCAAACGTATTCGAAGAAACGACACAGTCACTTCGATAGCAAAGACAGGTCATCCATTCAAGGTGTCGAAGTTGGTTGTTCATCGTACATTCGAATGTGGATGAAGACTTACGTAGTCCAAAGTCCATAACTTCATAGAAGCCCCCATTTGTTATAAAGACAGTCTCTCCCCTGTGAGCCTCTTAAATTTTGAGTTACGTCTGTCTGCATGTTCACAGCTGGGGAATACTTTGCTCTTTTCATGCAGTCCAGAGTGTCATCTATGTGCAGCAATTGGTAGACTTTTTATTCACGATTTTGTTCAGTTTCCAGTAGCCGATACAGAAACGACACGTGCCGTCCTTCTCCTTCACAAGGATCACAGAAGAGGACCAAGGACTCTTTGAAGGTTCAGTGATGTTATCGTGTAGCATCTTCTCCATCTCCTCCCAAATTATTCGTCATTTAGCTGATGACATCCTACATGAAAGCTATCGAATTGTTGGATGATCCCCATCATTGTTATACTGTTTTACCACGGCCCGCTTGGTCTGTTTTATCTTCACTTCGAAATTTGGCGCAGAACGAGTGACACTCGCCGGCGTTCTTCCTCAGCCAGGTCAGATCCTTTCGCAAGTGAATAGTAGCTTCCTCCATTGTGTTGTCTGTAGGATCAGTGTCTACAGTAGTAGCATCGATGGCACTGAACTACCCGTCATGGAGTGGTTGTGGTGTCCCTATGCTCATACCTGCCTTGTAGCAGCTCCTGACGATTAGTGATCCAAGTTCTCCTTACCACCATTAATGCTTATGATCGTAATTGGTGTGTGAACCCGAGTAACTTCACAGTTCAACTGAACATCTATAATGAAGAATGCAACTCGTGTCCATGAGGCGGGACGACAACGTCTTCAATGGCAGACAACCGTTCAGGGAAATTTTTGTTATGCATACTTGTTGAAATAACAACGTCAACCTAGAACTCTGACTTCCACCGTCTACGACGGCTTTTGATGTCTGCAGGAAGTCCCATCTCATAGTAACATTAGCGCGTAATTCTGATAAACGAGGAATTCAGATGGTTGCTTGTGTCATTAATAGTTATCCTTGTAATACATGTTTCTGTCGGTTGGACTTATTTCCCATTTTCTATCTTCAGTAAAACCACTTTCGTATGTGGAACATAGTCTTCTTTAGCTGGTGACTATAAGAAATCAACATTACGGAAGAGGAAGCAAATGGGTTGTCTCGCATCTGTACAGGTTGGCCGTCAATGAGCTTTCCAGACATTTTGGCAACTGTTGTTCAAGGACCATTTTCGTCTGTGGCGACCTCACCTTTTTTTCCTAAATTGGGTGACTAGGAGAGTGGCTGGTACCTCTTTAAGGGATGGGGAACGGTTATGGCGTGTGGGGGAGTGGCCTCATTTAGGGTAGGACAATGGACTTACGACAACGACACGAGCTTCAGTACGGTACACTCCCACTTCCCATTTAATATGAAGTTTCAACACTTTATGTTTTATCTTCAGTTTTCATTTTTGTTTTTATGCTTACATATGAGTGCTGTTACTTGTAGTAAGCCGACTGTCTTCGTCTCACAGGTCGACTCTAATAGTTTGCAGCTAATTAGCGAGAATAGGGCTGTTGATGCCTTCCGTCGTAACAGTCGTCGAACACTCTCCTTCTATCTCCCCAGGGCGTCCACAGTGGAATCTCTATCCTCCAAATATCTGTTCTTTTTCAGGGCGTTATACTTGGCGGAAGAGTAGGTACACATGCGTTGGTCAGATGCTGTATTGTCGTTTGATGGTTGCGACATAAGTACGAGCTGGAAGAGTCCATTCTTCATGACGCTTTCGACTGGTGTCAGAGACTGGTGCTAAAGATTGGTCCGCCTCTTCTTCAGTATTCTATTGCAGCTTTTGGCAATGCACCTTTCGTTTAATGGGCTCAATTGTTAATTTTATACCTTTAACTTCTGTTTGTTTTAATGTTTCGTGGTCTAGCGATAGCGTCCTTGAGTGGTAATCAAAACGTACTCGAATCCGGTTTGTAAACCTGCAACAGCTTAAACTTTGATTAAAAATCGTTAGCAATGGCAGCCGAAGGTTTTTGCCACAAAAACTCACTCCCGTTCGACCAACGACCTTGGCATAGCGGGTGGAGGAGCGGATATAACGTATGTTGACAGGACATGTGGCCTATAGTTGAAAAAGTGTCATGATGATTTATACAATGGTAAAAGATTACTGACTAGTCCCCCATTCGGGTCTCCGAGAGGGGACTGCCAATGAGGAGGTGACCATCAGAAAAAGATTGAATAACCAACGAAAGGATAACTTTCTACGAGACGGGGCGTGGAATGTCAGAAGTTTCAACGGAGAGGAAAGTTAGAAAATCTGAAAAGAGAAATGCTAAGGCTCACCCAGGATGTAGTGGGGTCAGTGAAGTGAAACTGAAAGAACACAAGGATTTATGGTCGGATTAGTGTAGGGTAACATCAACACAAGAAAAAAATGGTATAACGGGAGTAGGGTACATTATAAATAGGAAGATAGGGCAGAGAGTGAGTTACTGTGAACAGTTCAGTGATAGGGTTGTTCTAATCATAATCGGCAGCAAACTAACATCGACAACGACAGTTCAGGTGACATGCAGACAACACAAGCCGAAGCTAAAGAGATTGAGAAAGCATATAAGAATACTGAACGGTTAATTCAGTATGTACGTAAAAGGAGATGACAATTTAAGGGGGACTGGAATGCAATTGTAGGGGAAGGAGCAGACGAAAGGGTTGCGGAAGATGTCGGCTTGGTACTACGAATGAGAGAGGGAAAGACTAATTGAGTTCTGCAATAATTTTTAGACAGTAATAGTTCAAGAATCACAAGAGGAGGAGGAATAATTTGACATGCCGGGAGATACATGAAGATTTCAATTAGATCCTGGTTGAAAGCTTTATCCAGGGGCAGATGTAGACTCAGATCCCAATTTAGTAATGATTCAGAGTAGGCTGAAATTTAAAAGACTAGTCTGGAAGAAACACTGCGCAAAGAAGTGGGATACGGAAGTACTAAGCAATGAAGAGATATGCTTGAAGTCTCCTGAGGCTACAGATACTGCGATAAGGAATAAATTAGGCAGTTGAGTTGAAGAGGAATGGACGTCTCCGAAAAGGGCAATCACAGAAGTTTGAAAGAAAAACGTAGGTACAAAGAAGGTAATTGCAAGAAAACCTTGGGTAACACAAGAAATACTTCAGTTAATCCATGACCGAAAGTGGTACAAAAATTTTCAGGGAAATTCAGGAATACAAGTCACTTACGAATGAAATGAAAAGGAAGTGCAGGGAAACTCAGGCGAAAAGGCAGCATGAAAAAGTGTGCAGAATGTATGGGACTGTCGATATACCATCTGACACTCGGGAAAATAACATCCACACAATTACGAAAACTACAAGAGCTGGCAATGCGAGAATTATCGCACAGTCAGCTTAACAGTTCTTGCACCAAGTTGCTGACAAGAATAATATATATGGGAATGGAAAAAAATATTGACGATCAGTTTGACTTTAGGAAAAGTAGAGACGCCAGAGAAGCAATTGTGATGCTGCTTTTGACAATGGTAGCAGGACGGAAGAAAAATCAAGACACGTTCAAAGGGTTTGTTGACCTGGAACAAGTGTACGACAATGCAAAAAGGCTCAAGATATTCGAAATTCTGAGAAAAATTTGTGTAAGCGAAAGGGAAAGACGGGTAATATACAATATGTACAAGAGCCGAGGGGGAACAATAAGACTGGACCAAGAACGAAGTGCTCGGATTAAAATGGGTTTACGATAGATATTTAGTCCTTCATCCCATTGCTCAATCTACGCATCGAAGAAGCAATGGCTGAAATAAAAGTAAGGTGCAGGAGCCGGATTACAGTAAAAAGATCAAGGCATAACAATGGTGAGATTCGCTGATGGCATTTCTATCCTCAATGGAAGTGAAGAAGAATATCACAGTATGCTCAGTGGGACGAACAGTCTAATGAATACAGAATATGGCTTGAGGGTAAATCGAAGAAAGTTGAAAGTAATGAGAAGTAGGAGAAATGAGAACAGCGAGAAAACATCAGGACTGGTGATCAGGAAATAGATGAAGTTAAGGAATACTGATAAATAGGCAGAAGAATAACCCATGATGGACGGAACAAGGAGAAGATAAATAGCAGACCAGCGCTGGCAAAAATGGTTTTCCTGGTTAAGAGAAATCAACTAGTATCAAACATAGGCATTAATTCGAGGAGGAAATGTGTGAGATTGTACTTTCGGAGCACAGAATTGTATGATAGTGAAACATGGACTGTGAGAAAAACTGAAAAAGAGAATCGAAGCATTTGAGATGTGATGCTACAGAAGAATGTTGAAAATTAGATGGACTGATTAGATGAGGAATGAGGAGGTTCTGCACAGAATCAGAGAGGAAAGAAATATGTGAAAAACACTAACAAGGAAAAGGGTCTGGATGACAGGACATCTGTGAAGACATCAGGTAATGAGTTCCATGGTACCAGGGGGAGCTGTAGAAAGCAAAAACTGTAGAGGAAGGCAGAGATTTAAATAAATACATCCACCCTCCCATCTGTTAAGACATCAGATAATGAGTTCCATGGTACCAGGGGTAGATGTAGAAAGCAAAAACTGTAGAGGAAGGCAGAGATTTAAATACATCCAACAAATAATGGAGGACGTAGGCTGCAAGTGCTACCTCTGAGATCAAGAGGTTGACACAGGAGAGGAATTCGTGGCAGGCTGCATCTAATCAGTCAAAAGAACGATACCTCAAAAAAAAGTAAAAAAAAAAAAAAAAGCTTCTGATGTATGATGTCGAAAGTTGTCGCTGCAGCCTCTTACTTAACGCGAAAGCTCTCGTTGCGATAAAATTCTGTATCTCTTCTCTTACAATCTGGTGTACGAGAGAGGCGATGGTAGTAGTTCACAACTGCGATAGGGACACATTGTGATGACGTTTATACCTCTTACGTTCGACTTTTATAAGCTACGTTTCCTCCATACGCTGGTACCACTTGATGACTTCCTCGATTCTAAGAGTTTGGTACCAATCTTCTGCAACTCGTATAAGCAAGAGAGAGATTTTGACGGCTCCTGTCATATTATGTATCACAATATGGTATAGGATAAAAGCATTCTGGTGGGCCCTGTTCTTCAACTGGTCTTGCGCCGATGCCACTAGCTGCTGATAGTCACCAAATGTTTTCTCACTTTGACCTGGAATTCATCCCAGCTGCTCTTAGTTTTTCTTGAAGCCTTTCCGGTCTCTACCATCCAGGTGCAAGTACACATCTGCCACACACACATCGTGACATCCCACCTGTTATGTTTGGCGAGTTGATCGAATCCTTTCAGCTGTTTCGTTATCCTCTGGCCAGAGTCTCCCGAAAACACTGATGGATGTCTGATGAGCAGCTGACTTACTGCTGTTTTGGAATCAACTGATCACTTTAAAATTCTGATCTTCGGAATGATGTCTGATGACAGATTTCCAGCTCTGTTCCCGATTCTGAACTTTCTTTCTCAGTTGTTCCTCCCTCCGCCACACACCGTCAGGTGGCTTGCGGAGTATGGATGTAGATGTAGGTGTAGATGATGTACTGCTTGTATTTCGGTTCCTGTTGGTGTAGGTGATGGTTACTGTGTTGTCTAATCGGAACACGCGGATTAAAACAACGTTACGTCGTAACCACAATCAACTCCAAATTCGAAAGCAGGGTCGCCAATGAAGTCTTACACATAGAACTAAAACCACGCTTATTATAGACACGAACAGGAAGCATATAACTGTCTCATGGATGGGAAGTGCTGTTATTTATCGAATATTCCATAATTGTCAAACATTTCAAACACAAGAATTTTCGATACTAAATAACAAATGTTTGCCAGTGATTAGATGTGGACTGGCGATCTGAAGCACACAAGCCAGCGATGCCAATTACTGCTCCGCACAACGCGCAGCACAGCTCGTGGCAATATTATTCCTTTTCCATAAAAGTTATGCTGCTGACCTTTTCTGACAGCTGCTGACAAACAAGTGCACGCAGTGATTCTTGAATGTCAGCGGTCATTGCACTTTACAAAGGTCACCACTGTTCCGTAGAAATTACGCCGAAATATTAATCGAAACTTGTGGGCCGCGTCCAATTCGTGGAACGGTTGCAAAAACACCCGTTGTCGATAAAAGAGCGCAGTAACATGTCACTGTATTGTGACGCGTCAGGCTTTTGCCCTGGAACTGGAAAATAAGCGTGGGACTCTTTAAGCGGAGTATCTAAGGAGCCACTTCATACATAACTGATTTTTCTCTTTCCCCGTACGCTGTAGATGTCGGTAGCTGTCAGATGTAATCCCACTAGCACTTACCTTTTTATCTTTTAGCTCCCCTGTTTTTATTCTCTTTCTCTCTCTCTACACACACACACACACACACACACACACACGCACACAGAGACAGGCACACAGGCACCACTACTAACTAAAAATCAGACATGACCAGATTTCCAGCTCTGTTCCCGATTCCGAACTTTCTTTCTCAGTTGTTCCTCCCTCCCCCTCCCCTCCCTCCCCTCCCTTCCTCCCCTTACCCTCTGCACCTTTGACCCGGAACTCCAGCAACTGTCGTCGTTACTGTCAAGCTGAAATTACTGCGATGTCCTCTGAAAATGAGTTATGACGTACTACATCACTGGAATACGTTAAAGTTTTTCAAGCTTTCCGAATAAGAAAAAATATTTTCGTTTCGTTCCAGCTAATGTGCAATACCAGTATAACGAGAATTAGGATAGGCGAACGTTTACGTACGCCCTCCAACGAAATTTGTGCGTTAGGAGAAAGTAATTCATTTCCTCCAGGAGCACACTACCTTTGAATTCTAACTTCATAACTTCTCCGTCATGGCAGTATCTGTATACTGCGCATGCATCAGTGTACTGTACCTTTAATCTTACACGAATTTAATTGGAAAATGAGCAAAAGCCGATAAAGAAACTGTATGATTTTTGGTTTGATCTTCGCAGAATATTTTCATGAAATACTAAACGCTACACGAGGAACCCACATCGTTTGAACACATTACCAATGATTTGGTATCTGCAATCTGCGTGGAGTGATTGAAGACAGAGTGAGACAAATCTCTATTTATGGGGAAATATGCGAGTACTGGCCAGTTACTGTCTGTTGTTGGTCGTTCTCAGGTGGGGAATATTCAAAGCATGATGATATGCTTTATCGTTCCATTGACAGCGGCATCATTAGCTATCGAGCGCCAGCTCGGACGGGTGACGGATGGGGAAGGAAATCAGTCGAATGGAAGGTAATCAGACGAACCCTTATCAGGAGAACCATCGCGGCGTTTGCTCTAATGAATTACGGAAAACCTGGGTCTGGATCACTGCAAGTGGTTTTGAGCCGCAGTCCTCTCGAATGTGAATTCGATGTATAACCAGTTCGCCACCTTGGTCGGTAAGATTCGAAACAGAGCTGAGCGATTTGTCGCTGTGTGTCTTTATTAAGCAGAAAGGTTTAACAAACTCCACTGGGAGAGGCTGCGGGGAAGGTGCTGTGCGATGCTGCGGTCTCAGAGGCCACGTTTCAATACTGTGGAAGAGACTTGTCACTTGTTGCAACATACACCTTGTAGTAATTGTTGATGGTAAACAATTCCTCCAACTCCCGAGCTCAGAGATTGTAGTATGTTAGAACGACCGAGAGGTATGGTTTGGATGAGAGGGATAACTCACGCCGAAGCATGCAGAGAAACACAGACAAGGGTATCATTCACTTTATTATATCGAAGATACAGAGAGGACCCTCTGCTGAACTCGGTGATGGCGCCACCCAGCGTGTGTGGCACAGCGCCAGTGGCGAATGCTGGAATCTGCAGCGTCGGCGCTCGTTCGCCAAGTGGCCACCGCTTGCTTTAACTGTGCCCAAGGCTAACTGTTCCCTCAAAAGCAACTCTTAGACCCCTTGTAGAGCGCCGATGGGAAGCAGCCGACCGCCATCGTTGTAGTGCGCCTCAGCAGCTCCGGCCGCCCGCCCAGGACAGCTCGTGCACTGCCGGCAGACAGCTCTGCACCCGGGAGGCCGTGAGTTTGCACCCTGGCCCCGCCCCTGCGGATGCCATGACAGCCTGCAGTCCGCGGGACGATGCCACCCAGAGAGCGCAGGCTAGAAGCCCTCACGCACCTTGCGCAGGAGCAGCTCCGAGGTACGACTCGTCCCGCCACAACAGTGACTCGTACGTGCAGCGGAGGTTGGAGGTAGCTTCTACGGGCCAGTTGGCGCCGATATTCGTCACCGAAAGGTCGTCGTGGTTGGCCTGCAACTTAAACCGTCGTCATTCTCTCCTGTTCTAGATGCGTACAAAAGGCGACACGACTGCTCTCCTTTGAGCCTCTGGGCTCGCTTATTTATACTTTACTCTACGCTTCTGACTTTCCTCTGGAGGGGACAAGTGGAATGTTCTTTGATAATTACATCGTCAGCTTTCCTCAGCCCGCTTCGGCCCCTACACACTGGTCAGTGGCCGCTGTTGCAACTACAAAGTGTGGGTTCTTCACAGCACTTCAGTGTCCTGTGCTGTCCTGATTACTTCACATTTGTATACAGTGCCCGGCGGGCCGTGCCTTCTAGCCTGCTAGCGGTGTCGTAAGACTGCCTCGCAGAATGGTTTGCAAAATATCAACATCGCCTGAGCGTGCCATCCGATGTGCCAGTCCGTGCCTCAACTACTGCCTCCAGCCATAGCTACGCGATATTTACGAGAATTGTCCAAATCCAGGCCTGTACTTATTCGTGGCCAGCACAATCCTACTCTACCTAAAACAAACTAACTCAACCTGACCTAACATAAACGGACCAAATGCAACTCACCTGAGACATTCGTTGTTAGGTGAACCGAGTCTCATTCTTCCCGCACACTGAACTACATCTTAAAAGGAGATTTGTCTGTCGTGGGGGGAGAGGGGAGGGAGAGAAGGGGGGAGAGAGTCGGATGCGCTATGTATCCCTCATGACGCAGAGCACAGAGGCTTGCGACTTGTAAGTGTAGGTGTGTTAATAATTTCAGTGGCAGTGTCTTTAGTGTCTTTCTGATGAGAAAATACTGATCAAAAGACTCGTATTGGGTTACCGACGTTGTGCAAAGTTACATCTAAATAAGTACGAACAGTCATTCAGACATTAGAGTAAAC
Source organism: Schistocerca americana (assembly GCF_021461395.2). Taxonomy (NCBI): domain Eukaryota; kingdom Metazoa; phylum Arthropoda; class Insecta; order Orthoptera; family Acrididae; genus Schistocerca; species Schistocerca americana. Next base: position 417,653,166 of record NC_060120.1, read on the forward strand.
CTTAGTAGGGGAGAGTGTTGTACTTCGGAACACCGTTGAGATTTTCACCTCTAATCACACCTGTAACAGAATTTTAATATATTTTCTTATTCGATTGTGACGTGATAGCCGTCGCTTTATGTGTGCTGCAGTCTATTCCTGAAATTACAAAAATTTTCTAGTTTCTCCAAATGTGAAAAACTGTTCCAAAATGCAACATGGTCATGTACTGTGGAACAAATATTCTATTCAAATTTAAAAGTTTTGGTATCGAGAAAATATTTAACTGTCTATTTGTTATTCTATTACACACCAATAATAAGGACGTGAATCAAATTAGGGAGAAGTATATTATTACAAACCAGTTGCAAGTTATAACATTCTGAAATAGAAGCTATTGGTACGTAACACAAATTTCCAGTTTCGAGACAGGGAAAATTTGTTAAGACGTTAAAGAAACTCAGTTCATTAGCAAATGTCACTTGTTCCACGGTAAAAAGTTAGATGTGGTACAGGACTGATGAAGTGTAGCTTAATCATCAACGCTAGCTAGTTTTAAAATTAAAGATAATTTTGATTGCAAGGATAGTCGTAGGTGTCAGACTTGTAAATTCTTTATTAAACGTTTCGACCGTTACGCGGGTGAAATGCGTAGTAAATAAGTCACACATCTGCAACCTACGACTGTCTTTACAGTAAACTTACAATAAGGTTGCTGCAGCAATCCGCCAACATGGCATGTAATAGCCTTTATACAGAATCTTACTCATTATAAAACTCAGTAACAGAAGAATAATATTATCCTCAAAGTAACTCTAATATACAGCACTTAGATATGTACAACTCTTAACATTTACAAACGCTGCACATAACACAAACTCATGTCTCACAATAAAAAAGCAAAAGAATAGAAAACGGTAGAAAATACCGGAAAATGCTTAGGGCGGACTACAGTGCGCGTTCCCTCAAGTGATTCTAAGATCGGTCACTGGGTTGAAACACCAACCAGGAAGCATCATGTGTTCTATGTATAGTGTCATCCAGGTACAACACTAATCGGTGTACAAAAACATGTCGCAAGAGTTACGTTTGAAGGCAATGACCAAAGGATAAAATGAAACAAATTTGTTTACCTGTTGACGAAACTGCACTTACCCTCAGTAATTCTACTTTTGTATCCCTCGGCAACACTTAAACATGCATGTGATTTTCACAGCTTGACGTGGAATCGATCAACTATGGAAATTTGGAAATATATACAAGTGTTGCAATGTACTATGCCGATCATCAATATTTTAATTGTTATTTTCGTTGTCTACTCCAAGGGGTAAGGCGAGCTGTTTCGGATCCAGTCCATCATAAATAAACCTTCAATCCATGTTAATAAAATGTACGCTGATAATGGGTCAGAATGGGGTCCCAATTAGGAAAAATATGGGAGGGATCATCAGTTCCCGCACATACCCTCATAACCAAGAGAAATCCTCAAAAATCTATTCGGAACCGGGAACTGGAAGTACTTTTTATTTATTTCCGGCGGAATGTTGTCCATCGCCGCAGTTGAAATCAAAATTTTTGTTGTTGTGTGATTGCGTGTGTGTGTGTGTGTGTGTGTGTGTGTGTGTGTGAATTTGAGTGTGTGTCATGCGCATGTGTGTGATGTAATGTAAGTGTGCTAGTTGGGGATAGAAGAGAGTACAACTGGTTCAGGAGCCCACTCGAAATGTAAATGGTTAATAACATATGCTTGACCTCCTAGTTGCAAATATTCCTGACCATGACAGATACAGGGATTGGTGACCGCGAGATTGTTGTTGTGTTGCTCCTCGACAGAAAGCTGTAACATCCAAATCCACCAAAAATAAATGCAAAATACATTTTTAAAAGAAAAAGATAAAAATTTGCTTAACACCTTCCTAAGAGAGAGTGTGCACTCCTCCCAACCTAACTACATAAGCGTAGACCAGATGTGGTTTAAATTAAAAGAAATGCTATCGATGGCAATTGAGAGATATATACCAAATAAATTAATAAGAAATGGTACTTGATCTCCCATGGTACACAAAGCTGGTCGGAACACTATTGCAGAAGTAAAGAAAAAAGCATGCTAAATTTAAAAGAATGTAAAATTCGCAAGATTGGCGAAGTTTTACAGAAGCTCGAAATTTAATACGAACTTTTTCCACAACGAAACTCTGTCTCTAAACCTGGCAGAAAATCCCAAAGAGTGTCTGGTCGCACCAGTGTCAAGACGCAATCAATACCTCCACTGAGTGATAGCAATGGTGATGTTATTGATGACAGCGCCACTAAGGCACAGTTACTAAACGTTGTTTCCCGAAATTGCTTCACAAAAGAAGACGAAGTGCGTACTCCATAATTCGAATCAGGAATAACTGCCAACATGCGTAACTTATAAGTAGATATCCTCGGTATAGCGAAGCAGCTTAAAACACTTACGAAAGAAAGGGCTTCCCGTCCGATCGTTTACCCGTCATTGCTTTCAGAGTATGCTGATACAGTAGCCCCTTACTTAGCAATCATATACAATCCCTTGCTCGTAGAAAGATCCATACTTAGAACTGTGAAGTTGCACAAGTCACACCAATATGCAATAAAGGAAATGGGACTAATCCGCTGAATTACAGACAAATATCATTAACATCGATTTGCAGTAGAATTTTGGAACATACGTACACAGCACTCGAACATTATGAATCAGCTCGAAGAAAATGATTTTTTGACAAATACCAATACAAATTCAGAAAATATCGTTCTTGTGAAACGCAACTATCACCCTATTCTCACGAAATAATGAGCGTTATCGACAGGGACTGTCAGTTCGTAATAATTGACGGAAAGTAATCGAGTAAAACGTAAGTAATATCTGGTGTTCCCCAAAGAAGTGTTACAGGCCCTCTGTTGTTCCTGATCTACCTAACCGATTTAGGAGACAACCTGAGCAGTCCTCTTAGATTGTTTGGCACTGATGGCAGAGGGCATGGGTCACATAGCAGTGGTGCCAGTTGAGTCTATCAATTGATCGGGTTTCACTAGGCTTGGCCTGCACCTTAATAGGTGTGGGAAGGGGAGGCTGGCAAAGCTCATAGATGACAGTGTAGTGGGTGGTGGTGGGATCACTCACGGAAGAACGCTGTAGTAGTTGGTGTTAGAGATGCACCTTTTTCAGACTGAAGTGAGCTGATAGGTATAGCTGCTAAAAGGAAGTCCCTCTAACTAAGGAATCACCTTCAGAGGACGTAATGTTTCCAAGTGGAGAAGGAATTAGCATATTTCATAAAAATATAAGAGACATTAGAGATAACGTAAGTGAACTGCTTATAGATGTTGTCTCTGAAATTACCGGTATATCGGGGCACCACTTAAATAATTTGGCAATTCAGAGGCTTCCTTTACCAGGATACAGATTAGCTGGCCGTTTTTCAAGGAGTTCCTTGCAGAGTGGGCGAGTGGCCACGTACGTAAAAAACAGTATTCCGTTTGAGTCCATAGACGTATCACGGCGCTGCACTGAACAGATATTTGGATGTTGTGCAGGGGCAGTTGAATTTAGTGAAATTAAACTTCTGATTGTTGTTGTTTGTATGTCCCATAACTCTGACATCAGAGCATTTCTGCTCAAGCTAGAGAGTTTCCTTGATTCACTTTATAGCAGGTATCAGTAATTAGTTATGTGTGGTGACTTCAATAAAAATTTTGTGTATTATTATGTAAGGAAAAGAACGTTGGTAGTTCTCCTAAACTCATATGATCTGATGCAGAGTGTGTTTTTTCCAACTAGAGTGCAGGGGAAAAGTACCACATCCATACACAATATTTTTATTCATTCCTCATTACTAGATGGGCATTCTGTTAGTAAAAGTGTGAATGGCCTTTCAGATTATGATGCACAAATTTTAACACTAAACTGCTTTTGTACTAAATCAAATGTCACATATAATTACAAACTACGTAGGAAAGCTAACCCAAAGGCAATAGAGAGTTTTTCAAACCTCGTCAAAAAACAAGAGAGGTAGGAGGTTTGCAGTGCCGATAACACAAATGACAAATATAATACTTTCCTTAACACATTTCTCATTCTCTTTGAAAGCTGCTTTCCATTAGAACAGGGCACTAGCAGTAAAAGGCAGTCTGGGTGGCTGACTAGTTGGATAAGTAAATCATGTAGCACAAATTGGGAATCATATCAAAATATTAGAAGTAGTCACAATCAAGCTACAGCAGCCCGTTACAAACAGTATTGTAAAGTGCTTAAAATGGAATTAGGAAGTCAAAGAGTACGTGGTACGAAAATAGAATAGCTAATTTGCAGGATGAAATTAAAACCACATGGCCAGATGTGAAGGAAGTGTCTGGTCAGCAGCACAAGGTCGACGATATGAAGTCAGTTCGTAGTAAAAGTATTTCTGTTGCTGATAAATCAGATATATGTACAGTATTTAACAATTATTTTCTGAACATAGCTAGTGAATTAAACAAAAATTTTGTTGCTACAGGGAATCATATAACTCTCTTGGCAAATGCCTTTTCGAGACTGATTTCTGAAATACTCCTCTGCGATACTGGAGAGGTAGAGATTGAGACAAGAATTAAATCATTGAAGACTAAGGTCTCTCTTGGATATGATGGAGTGCCTAGCAGAATATTAAAGTACTGTGCTCCACATGTTAACCCTGTTTTTAGCCATATTTGTAATTTTTCCTTTAGGAATGGTCAGTTTCCTAAACGATTAAAGTACTCAGTAGTAAAGCCGCTTCATTAAAAGGATGAAAGGGAAAATGTAGACAGTTTTAGATCTATCTCTGTTCTGTCAGTGTTTGCTAAAGTTATTGAAAAGGATAATTGATCATTTTATATCACATAATTTGCTATCAGATGTACAGTTCAGCTTTAGAAATAGTTTAACAACTGAAAATGCCATATTCTCTTTTCTCTATGAGGTTCTGGATGGGTTAAACAAAAGGTTTCGAACGCTAGGCATATTTTTTTAATTTAATTAAGATGTCTGATTGTGCAGACCACAAAATATTGCCCCAGAAGTTGGGTCATTACGGAAAATGGGGGTGCCCCAGGGATCGGTGTTGGGGCCACTCCTTATATATATGCCCTCTAGTATTATGGGTAATTCTAACATATTTTTGTTTGCTGATAACACTAGTTTGGTTGCTCGGTTGCAGATAGTGCAATTCGTTAAATCACAGCAAGGCTCAGTTTTTACAGTTTCTAACACATAATACAACAAAACCCGATGTCTTATTTTCACAGACTGGGCATATGGTTAGTGAAACTGAACAGTTCAAGTTTCTAGATGTTCAAATAGATAGTAAACTGTCGTGGAAAGTCCACATTCAGGATCTTGCTTAAAGAGTTAATGCTGCCATTTTTACTACTGGAAAGGTATCTGAAGTAAGTGATCGTTAGACACGAAAATTAGTCCACTTTGCTTATTTTCATTCGCTTATGTCGTATGGTATTATATTTTGGGGAAACTCTTCCAATTCTAAAAGGATATTTTTGGCATAGAAACTGGCGGTTCGGGCAATAAGTGGTGTAAGTTCGCGAACCTCCTGTCGACCCCTGTGCACTAGTCTGGGTATTTTGACAGTGGCTTCTCAATATATATATTATTTACAGTTGTTTCTTGTTAACAATATCATCTTATTCCCAAGAGTAAGCAGCTTTCACTTAGTTAATACTCGGCACAAATCCAACCTACATTTGGATCGGACTTCCTCAAATGGCTCTGAGCACTACAGGACTTAACATCTGAGGTCATCAGCCTTCTAGAAGTTAGAACTACTTAAACCTAACTAACCTAAGGACATCACACACATCCATGCCCGAGGCAGGATTCGAACCTGCGACCGTAGCCCTCGCGCGGTTCCAGACTGAAGCGCCTAGAACTGCTCGGCCACTCGGACTTCCTTATTTCTTGTGCAGAAAGGTGTGCAGTATACTGCTGCATCCATTTTGAATAAGCTACCACAAGAATACAAAACTCTTAGCAGTAATCCATGCGCTTTCAAATCGAAACAGAAGAGTTTCCTCATGGGTCACTCCTGTTCTGTTGAGGAGTTCCTTGAAAAATTAAGCTGATTCTTAGGTTATATTGTTGATTGCGTTTACTTAAACTTATGGATTCAGTTTTTTGGGTTCATAAACATTTTATTTTTATGTGTTATTGCTTTTATGTTATAATTTCATGTATTGTCAGGTTCCATGACCTTGGAGATTTGCTCCTCAAGTTGGTCCTACGGAACTTGAAGTGTAATTAAAAAAAATTATGCTGTCATATACTGTCATGTAGTCATCAGATGATCAAAACAAAGGAGTACGACAGACTCATCCTGGTGCCCTTCCAACCACGTACGTAGACTGCGAGCCGTGTGACACATTGCATTGTCCTACTAGTATATACCATTGTGATGAGGAAGAAGCAGACAGTATGTGGGGATAGAGGTGGTCCGCAAGGATAGGTGCATACTTATATTGACCCTTGTGCGTTCCAGAACGACGACTTCACCCAGGGAATAGCACGAAAGCATTCCCCAGACCATAACGTACCCTCCTCTCGCATGGACGCTTCCGATAATCGTTGCAGGATCTTACACTCCAACGGCCATGTGTTCGACGGAGCATTAAACGTGATCCATCTGAAAAGGCCATCTGTCGCAACTAAATGGACGTCCAGTTGCGATACTGGCGTCCAGATTCCAGCCTCGTCGGCAGTGAACACTAGTCAGCATGGGTACATGAACCAGGCGCCTGCTGCAGAGCGTCACTGGCAGCAACGTTCGCTGAACAGTCGTTAAGCAGATACTGCTGATATCCCCTTTGTGCATCTGGGCATTATCCCATACACAACTCCGCAGCCGTCGTTCACTTCTGTGGTACACAACAGTTGGCTCGACTCCAATTTTGGATAACTCCATTTTGCAAGGTTCGAAACACTTTAAGCAAGGCGCCACGCGAACAGTTTACAGGCTTAACCATTTCGGAAACGCTTCCACCCTTGGCCCGAAAGCCAATGATCGTGCCATTTAGGACATTAGATATATTGCTCCGTATGCATTACGACAACGTCTGACTGTTTTCGGCGCCCCCCCCCCCCCCCCCCTATCACCGACACGCTTTATATCTGCTCCACTGTGATTGCTGCCACCGACCGACAGTGATTGAATATTGCGCTTTAATGTCGAACATAGGCGGTTGTGACGTTAATGTGACTGGACTGTATACCTTATGCACTTACTCTTAAAGTAGCAGAGGCCGAGCGACAGAGGCTCGAGGCAAAATAGAGATCCCCTGTGGGAAACATCAATATATGAGCTCTAGAACTATTAACTGTATAACAAGTTCAGCGCAGATCATAAATATACACTTATATTTGTATCTTTATAAAGCGACATCGATAATTTATGAAGGTAAGTTAGGAATTTCATGGGTGTAATCCACTAGTGCTTCTATTAACAAAGGATGCCCCCGACATAATGGAGCCGGCCGCGGTGGCCGAGCGGTTCTAGGCGCTTCAGTCCGGAACCGCGCGACTGCTACGGTCGCACGTTCGAATCCCGTCTCGGGTATGGATGAGAGTGATGTCCTTAGGTTAGTTAGATTTAAGTAGTTCTAAGTTCTAGGGGACTGATGACCTCGGATGTTAAGTCCCATAGTGCTCAGAGCCATTTGAACCATTTTTTCGACGTAATGGCTACGTAGAAATCCCAATGAAATGAAATAACAGTTGGTCCTGTGGGTAACGTGATACAGATAGGAGTTTGGATGTAATGGGTAAATGGTGAGAATGAAGTGCAAAAATGTTTTTAATGAAAAACAACATTAAGAATAATCCCCCACCCTACTGGAACAGACTTCAACATAATTCGTGGAACATTCCATGCTTATTTTACTGAAGTAAATTTGTGTCAAAATTGGAGAGTTGTGTAACAAGTAATACTTATTCGTTGTTATACATGTGCCACAGTTGTGTTCAGCCCGTGTGATGTTTTCACTTATAGAAGTATCTAGATGAAAATGTATCCACGGTTTTCAAACCTGTAGAAACGGACGTCTATATATTTTGTGAATATAAGAAATGTCAACTCCAACTAATGAGGAGACATTTATACATCGATTAATCAGGATAATTATTTTTCAACTGTATCTTTTCATGAAAAATTACAAGCATTTTTTACTGTGTCTTGCACGTAAACAGTTCTGCCTAAAATATCACTGCGGTCTTTTTAACATCATTTTTCAGATATTTGTTCATAGAAATTTCGCGATATGGGTAGGAAATCATCTTAGGTGAATGAAGCAGCTAAGAAAAAATAAAACTCAACGTTTGGATGTACAAGAATTTGAAAAAAAGAACCATAACATTCTGTGCATAAGAGTTTGCAACTATGAATGCACAATCGTTAACAATTGTTCATCTGTCACTGACTGACGCCCACCTCAGGGTAGTGCGTAACAGCACATAGATATTGTTGCGTAATTTTCAAGTGTTCAGAATGATCGGAATATGATACACGTGCACTTGCACTTGATTGTATGTAACAGTAGACACCGAAATACCTGCACTTTGAGATTATGGTAATTGTAGAACAGCACCATTGCAAAAACGGAGAGTATTTTTTGTGGGTTACGAATTTGCTTGTTTGGTTGACGCTGCTTGTGTTATTCATAAACTGGCAATTGAATTGTTTCGTGGATGCTGTATCGAATGCATGTCAGTTTAAATTTCTATTTACAGTGAAAACGTTCTGTATGAATCGAATGCATAATTATACTACTAGCTGTTCACTAAAAATTCAAGCAACAATGAAACGTAATTTAATCATTTTGCTTGGTGAACTTTTGCTTCTTCCTTTTACGTCCCTGTCCTCCTTTTCCGTTATGAATAAAAGAAGACCGCTGTTACTTAATCGTAATACCGGCAGAGACGAAACGCAATAAGTACATCTCGTCGAGGGACTCAGGTATTCATCCGGAAACGTACAAGCACTCTCTCGTGTCTGCAAGTAAGAACCTTACGCTGTTGTTCCGCGAAAAGTAGCTTTACTGTTGCCTGCTCGTTCATGGAGTGGCTTCTTTTTTACAGTTCGCCGTCATATGATAAAAACTGCTTCTTGAAATGCATGAGAAGCCTCTTTGCTTTACAACCAAATCGAAAAACGTGACTCTTCCTGAGCTAACGTGCTGCATGTTTTCACAGATCCAAGTCCCGTACGGGCGACGTGCTCTGCTATCAACAGTTTCATCGTTACAGCAAATTCGGCGAGATGAACAAAATAACATACGAACACATTCTCCCCTTCCTTATAGCGTACGCATTGCTTCTGAGCTGTCATGTTATGAGCTTCGGTACTCAGACGATCCTCCTATTTCATAATAGACTAGAAACTTGAAGAACTGAGTAAATGGACTCGCAAAGAGCCTAAAGTAGCTATAAGAGTACTTCGCTGGTATTACTAAAATAGAAGTTTGCTTTTCAAGGCCAGTGCCAGCCGCAATTACAATGAAACCCCAGGAAACCAGGGATTCAGAGTTTTAATTAGGCGCAAAGAAATTACAGTTCCAGTTGCAATTTTGTTTTCTAACACCACGACCAGTTTCAGCCACCTTCTGTGACGGTGTGGGTAGTGGAGGTGGATTTATCATCCGCGCTTTTTTTTTCTTCCTGTTTGTGCACATTCCTAGCCGGCCGGTGTGCCCGAGCGGTTCTAGGCGCTTCAGACCGGAACCGCGCTGCTGCTACGGTCGCAGGTTTGAATCCTGCCTCTAGCATGGATATGTGTGATGTCCTTAGATTAGTTAGGTTTAAGTAGTTCTACGTCTAGGGGACTGATGACCTCAGATGTTAAGTCCCGTAGTGCTTACAAGGGAACCTCCCCATCGCACCCCCCTCAGATTTAGTTATAAGTTGGCACAGTGGATAGGCCTTGAAAAAATGAACACAGATCAATCGAGAAAACAGGAAGGAGTTGTGTGGAACTATGAAAAAAATAAGCAAAATATACAAACTGAGTAGTCCATGTGTAACATAGGCAACATCAAGGATAACTTGAGTTATGCAGTGCCATGGTCTCGTGGCTAGCGTGAGCAGCTGCCGAACGAGAGGTCCTTGGTTCAAGTCTTCCCTTAAGTGAAACTTTAATCTTTTATTTTCAGACAGTTATTATCTGTCGGTCCGTCCGTCCGATGCGAGGTAACTGCGCCGTAGTATGGGGACGCTACACCTAAACAAACATCGAAACACACGACGTCAGTCGACTACAGCGCACGGAAGAGAGTATTCATGCTAACGAGGCTCCCTGGCTGGCAGTTGACTGTTCGCTACTCTGGACGAGAGTGCATTAAATACGTGAGATGTATTCCGTGGGCAATATGAATCCAGCAAATATAGCTCGCAACTTCAATAACATTCGCGCGGTTGTGCGGTGCGGTCGCAAAACACAAACACTAAACTTATTACAGTGAAGAGAGACGTCAATGAACGAACGGACATATCATAACTTTGCGAAAATAAACTTTTCACTAGAGGGAAGACTTGAACCAAGGACTTCTCGCTCCGCAGCTGCTCACGCTAACCACGGGACCACGGCGCTCCTTAGCTCACAGTCTCCTTGATGTTGCTTATGTTGCTAATGGACTACTCAGTTTGTATAATTTGCTTATTTTTTTCATAGTTCTACACAACTTCTTCCTGTTTTCTCGACTGATCTATGTTCAGTTTTTCAAGGCCTATCCACTGTGCCACCTTATAACTAAATCTGATGGGGGTGCGATGGGGAGGTTCCCTTGTTAGAGCCATTTGAACAATTTTTGCATATTCCTTGTATCTGGTTTTGTAGTTTCCGCTCTTTTGGCCGATATAAAAAGCTACAAAATAAGTACCGCAGAACACAATATTAGAACAATGACAATAATCTTACGATTTTTCGCAGGATGGAAAATATACATACAGAGTGTAACAAAAGTGTACGATACAAATTGCAGGACGAGTTCCTCACACGTACACCAAGAAATTACATTGTATAAATATGTGACTGGAAACGCTTTTATACCATGTTATGTCTCATTTTCTCAACTCAATAATCATGGGAAAGACACAAGAACAGAACGTTGGAATCGTGGAGAACATGCACTCTTCGTGATGTCTGGTTAAGTTGCGCACCGTCTATGTTTCCTTTTACATGACCCTGTTGCCTTGTAACGTACGTCATAGCTTGTTTACAGGTAACAGCACCTGTTACAGCGATCAGTACCCATTCCAAGCGGACTGGTTACTATGTATCGTTAAATTTCCTTTACTGTACGTGTATGGTCACAAATTTTTTTTGGCATCAGACTAAAAAAAAAAAAAAAGTGACCATAGATGTTTAGTGAATTAGTGAAGGAAGTTTATTCTATATTCGGGTCACTGTTCAATTCACGACCATGTCGCAGCTTGTGACACGTAGAGTTGACCACTGACTTAGCTCGTGCATTGGCAGTGCACACAAATGCGGAGAAGGCAGACGCCCATTTGATGTATGGGACGCTGACGGAAATGGCCCTCGCGCTCAACATCGCATGAGAAAAGATTTCCAGGACGGAGGTGCCCCAACAGGAAAACACTGAAGACATTGATCGTCGTCTTAGGGAACATGGGGCTTTTATGTCTGATACTCGCGACCGGAGAAGGCCTAGAAGGACGAGGACACCGCAGTAGATCGTACCGAGATGCGTTCAAAGGGAGCCCTAGAGAGTTCACAAGACGGCCAGGCCAAAAATTTCAACTTCCTTAAACGAAGAAATGGCATTTTCTGAAAGGACGTCTGCATATGAAACCTTACAAAGTTACAATTACTGCAGCAATTGTGTTCCTGTGACCGTAACAGAAGGTACGAATTTTGATTTTCAATTCACCACGATATGTCAAAGGATAATTTTTACGAACGACTCATCATTTCGAAAAAATTGACGTTTATTCTTAATGCAAGAATTTGGGGGTCACGAAATCCGGTCATCGAACATGAAAGAGAATTGATCGAAACTTAATGCGTTTTGTGCTGTTTCTATTCACAGAGTTTATGGACCTATCTTTTTTGCGGAGGAAACTGTGACAGGCATGTCATACCTGGACTTGCGGCAAAACTGGTTGTTTCATCAACTTCACGAAGATTTCAATGATTTCGTTTTTGTGTATGATAGCGCCCAGCCTCACTTTCACTTTGAGGTGCGGTGTTGTCTTAACATCACGATCCCGTAACGTTGGAGTGGAAGAGGTGAACAAAAGGATCTTGTTCGTTGCTCTTGGCCTCCCCCGTCACCAGATCTCACACCATGCTATTTTTGTCTGTGGGAGATAAATGACAGAGTCTTTCTCCCACCTGTCGCAGGTTATCTCGAAGAGCTGAGAAATCGAATTGTTGAAGCTGTCGGTTCAGTAAAATGGACTACCGGTTCAAAATTTTTTGAGCAATGCACGGTGCTCGTATAGAATGTATGGTATAGTGTCTGTGCGAACATAAAACTTTGGGCCCGCATCTCGTGGTCGTGCGGTAGCGTTCTCGCTCCCCACGCCCGGGTTCCCGGGTTCGATTCCCGGCGGGGTCAGGGATTTTCTCTGCCTCCTGATGGCTGGGTGTTGTGTGCTGTCCTTAGGTTAGTTAGGTTTAAGTAGTTCTAAGTTCTAGGGGACTGATGACCATAGATGTTAAGTCCCATAGTGCTCAGAGCCATTTGACCCGTAAAGCTTTGAACCGTTCTCCATCCAACGGCATGCTCAATGTGTATCTACCTTTCAGAGTTTGTCCGTAATAAACAACAGGAACCTCTTCTTTATTTCTGAATCACCTTTACTTTGTTTCTCTTTTAAAGCTTTTTTGGAGGGGGAAGAGGGGTTTATAATACTCGTATTATTTAATTTATTCTACAGTCTTGTTTTGATACTGTTTGTTGCTACTACATCTACATCTACATCTACATGATTACTCTGCAATTCACATCTAAGTGCTTGGCATAGGGTTCATCGAACCACAATCATTCCACTCCCGAACAGCGCGCGGGAAAAACGAACACCTAAACCTTTCTGTTCGAGCTCTGATTTCTCTTATTTTATTTTGGTGATCATTCCTACCTATGTAGGTTAGGCTCAACAAAATATTTTCGCATTCGGAAGAGAAAGTTGGTGACTGAAATTTCGTAAATAGATCTCGCCGCGACAAAAAACGTCTTTGCTCTAATGAATTCCATCCCAGCTCGCGTATGATATCTGCCACACTCTCTCCCCTATTACGTGATAATACAAAACGAGCTGCCCTTTTTTGCACCCTTTCGATGTCATCCGTCAATCCCACCTGGTAAGGATCCCACACCGCGCAGCAATATTCTAACAGAAGACGAACGAGTGTAGTGTAAGCTCTTTAGTGGACTTGCTGCATCTTCTAAGTGTCCTGCCAATGAAACGCAACCTTTGGCTCTCCTTCCCCACAATATTATCTGTTGTGGCGTAACGAGACAGCTACGCCACACTGAAGTAGCCGAAAGGCACGCGTAATCTCACTTAGGCTAGATAGAGGTCTGAAACAGGATACGTGATGAATGGTAGCAAGAAAAGTACGTAGCTGCTATTATACTTAACTTTTAATCCTTGTTGTATACATCGTTCTTGATGAGACATTTCATACGATAACTATCAAACTATGTAAGGCTAATGGCGCCTTGCTAGGTCGTAGCCATTGACTCAGCTGAAGACTATTCCAACTGTCTCTCGGCAAATGAGAGAAAAGCTTCGTCAGTCTAGTCGCTAGCAATGTCGTCCGTACAACTGGGGCGAGTGCTATCCCGTATCTCGAGACCTGCCTTGTGGTGGCGCTCGGTCTGCGATCACACAGTGGCGACACGCGGGTCCGACATGTACTAAATGGACCGCGGCCGATTTGAGCTACCACCTAGCAAGTGTGGTGTCTGGCGGTGACACCACATTCCTCCCCCGCAAATCGGTGTACGGTTGCGTTATAAGGCTTCCGCCCGCCGTGGGGAGGACCCCATGTTGACGTATGCGAGGAGGTGGGGAGCCTAACAACAGGCGAGGCTGTGCCACCCGCACCCGGCCATTCGGTCCGAGGGGAGCTAGGAAACGCCTGAAAACCTAGTCCAGGGTGCACGTCAACATGCGGTGTATGCGCCCGTAAAGAGACAGGAGGGGCCGAAGAGTCGACCTCCATTGCATCGGGGTATCCGACGCGCGAAGACGCCATGTGGTCCGGAGCGGGCAAGAGTTCCATGGCGGAGGACAGCTGATCACGGGAAGCGATCGGCGGCGCGTGACCCAGGGAGACGCTTGGCGGCTGCAGCGAAGCGTCCACTGCGGGCGGCGCCGGCGGGAGAACAGACGGCGGGGGCGGCGGCTGCGGCGGCGCGTCGCCATGGGGCAAAATGGAAGGCATCGTCGGTAACACCTGGGGATGAGGCGAGCCAGTAGATGGGTCCCCAGGGCGCTGACCGGACGGCACCGTCGCTGAAAGCAGACGGGGAGCGGCAGAACCCGTGCGACGACAGAGGCACAGCTGATTGAGATGCCGACGCACCTCACCAGAGGCCCCCAAAACCAAATACATCGCGCGGCCGAGGCAGCGAAGAATGCGCCCTGCGAGCCAACGCCGTGAAACTCGATAGTTGCGATAGAACAACGTCGCCTGGAGCAAAAGCAGGAGTCCGTCGCTGCACAGGAACCTGATGCGGCGGATGCAGCAAAAACATCCAGGTTCGATGAGGACGACCGTGGAGCAACTCAGCCGGCGAGCAACCATCTCGGGGCTGAGAGCGATACGATGACAGAAAGAGCAATAGCGCGTCCTCCCGAGAATGCGACTCTTTCAATTTCAACATCTGTGACTTGAAAGTCCGGACCAATCGTTCAGCGGCACCGTTTGACTGAGGCGAAAACGGCGCGGATGTCAGATGTTGAATACCATTGGCCTGGCAGAATGACTGAAATTCTGCGGACATGAATTGTGGGCCATTGTCGGAAACAATAGTCTGCGGAAGACCTTCAATGCAAAAGATAGCAGACAACGCTTGGATGGTGGCAGAGGACGTCGTGGAAGACATCCGGACAACAAAAGGAAAATTACTGAAGGCATCTACCAGAACCAACCATCGAGCATTCCAGAATGGACCAGCAAAATCGATGTGCAAGCGTTGCCAAGGGGACGTGGCTTTTGGCCATGCAAAGACTTTCCGCGGCGGTGCAGATTGGTGTTCGGCACACGCTATGCAAGAAGAACACATATTCGTAATCGCAGCATCGATTCCGAACCAAGTACAGTGCTGACGAGCAAGTTGTTTCGTTCGCACTATACCCCAATGTCCTTGGTGAAGAAGCCGTAAAACAGAGGACTGTAACGAACGTGGGACCACGACTCTGGACTGATCATTATCAGAACGCAACAACAAAACACCACGTCGAACAAAAAGTCTCTCCCTGTGAGCAAAAAACCGGCGAACCAACGGATCCTCGATCCGAGACTTTGACAAAGGCCATTGCGTAGCAACAAAACGCAAAACGCTAGCAAGGACCGCGTCAGCAGCTGTGGCTGTAGCTACACGACGAAAATCAATCGGAAACGATTCGACCACTTCATCGGTTTCCGAATCAATGAGCGTGCAAGCAAGTTCGGAAGAATCGAATGCTTTATCCTCAGCAACAGGCAAACGGGACAACGCATCGGCGTTTCCGTGCTTAGCAGTGGACCGATACAAGATATCGTAGCGGTACTGCGAGAGGAAAATAGACCAGTGAATGAATTTCTGCGCTGTACGCGGAGGTACAGGTTTGTTCGGATGAAAAAGTGACGTCAAAGGTTTGTGGTCTGTGATGATGGTAAAGTGACGACCATACAAGAAATCATGGAACTTAGTAACACCAAACACGAGAGCCAAAGCTTCTTTCTCTATCTGGGAGTAATTTCTTTGCGCAGACGAGAGCAATCTTGACGCAAAGGCAATAGGGCGATCATGCGACCCATCTTTGTGCGCAAGCACAGCATCGATCCCGAAATCCGATGCATCTACCATCAACAAAAGGGGTTTCTGGGGATGGAATGGTGTAAGGCAAGTATTAGAAAGCAACGCCGATTTCAACTGGCGAAAGGCGCGTTCGCATTCCGTCGTCCAGACGAACGGAACACCCTTACGGCGTAATCGATGAAGCGGAGCTGAAATGGAAGAGGCATTGCGCAGAAAGCGATGATAATAGTTAATTTTACCCAACACACTCTGTAACTGCTTCACATTTTGTGGCGAAGGCAAATCTTGTATGGCACGGAGGTGCTCTGGACTCGGATGTATGCCTTGGGCATTGATTACATGTCCCAGGTATGGTAAGTCACGAGCAAAAAACACACATTTGTCCTTCCGCAAGCGAAGACCATTTTGCCGCAATACCTGAAATAATGTTCGTAGGTGTGCTAAATGCTCGTCGGCTGTCTTTCCGGAGATCACAATATCGTCCAGATAGTTCGCAGCAGTAGGGACCGACGCACAAACAGTTTGTAAATATTGCTGAAACAATGCAGGGGCGGAAGCACACCCAAATAGCAGTCTTTTGAATCGGTACATACCAAGATGCGTGTTAACCACCAAGACGCGCTGGGATTCGGCGTCCACTGGGATTTGCAAGTACGCATCTGCTAGGTCCAGCTTGGAAAAGTATTTACCCGGGCACAGTTTATCAAAAAGATCTTCCGGGCGGGGTAAGGGAAAAGTTGCAATCACGAGTTGTGGATTCACTGTTGCCTTGAAGTCCACACAAAGTTTCAGTTTTCCGGAAGGTTTTGGCAAAATTACTAAGGGTGAGGCCCAGAGAGAAGCTTGCACACGTTCAATTACACCTTGGAATTCTAAATCGTTTAACGTTCTTGCGACCGCATCACACAATGCGTGGGGAACATTGCGCGCTCGGAAAAATTTCGGTTGCGCGTTTACGTTCAGGTCCAAATGTGCTGCATAGTTTTTAGCGCAACCTAAGCCCGGTGCAAAAATGTCTGCAAATTCTTCACACAGACGAGAAATACTGTCTGAAGGCACAGTCTGATTCACTGATAGGACCTGATTTACTATAGACATGTTAAACAATTGAAATAAATCTAAACCAAACAAGTTCACTGCAGAAGAAGAACGAAGAACGTAAAATGACACAAGTTTTGTTTGTCCCCTGTATGTTGCAAGAAGAGTGCACTGTCCTAACACAGGGATCTGCTGTCCTGAATATGTAGTGAGCTTAACAGTTGCGGCACGCAACGGAGGTTTGCCCAGTTGTTAGTACGTGTCATGATTGAGCAATGAAACTGCTGCTCCGGTATCGAGCTGGAATGGTATGACCTTGCCATTAAAGTCCAAATCTACAAAAAGTTTATTGTCCTGCTGGCGACAAGAGCGACTGTCTCGTGCAATTTGAACTGATACAGGTACAGCATCACTTGCGAATTGACGTGATTTCCGGCGACGTCGACGCACAGTATGTGTGGGACGAACACAGTCACTGCTAGAGACAGTGGCACTGGACGAAGTGGAATTAACTACATGAATGTCCATGGGCGAAGGTTCACGAGCCTGAGTATTCTTGGTTCGATTCCGGCGCGAAGCAAAGGGCCTGGAATGGTTGTGATTGTCTGATCTGAGCTTTTTCTGGCAAACACTTTGAACATGTCCTTTCTTATTACAGAAAAAGCAAATAGCTTGGCGTGACGGGCAATTTTCACGCGAATGTCTAGTAGCACACCTCGGGCATGATTTCACTGCATTTGTATGCTGGCGTGGCACACCTGGTTTAGAGCGTGGCGGCAGCTGCGCGGATGTGTGCGAGGGGGCCGCGCAGCGCGCCCGGCGGGCCGGTTAATGTTACACACGGCCGGCGAAGTCGCAAATGATTCCTGAGCAAAGTCAAGTGTGTCCTGTCTATCTAATATGTCTATCACTTGCTGAAGGGAGGGATTAACTAGTTTCAAAATCTGTTCCCGTATGCGAACATCAGAAACGTTCTGTGCTATAGCAGCACGTACCATTGTATCTGAATAAGGGAGTCCACATTCACACTCAAAAGCACAATCCCTTGTAAGGCCTTGCAATGTTGCAACCCACTCCCTATTAGTTTGACCGGCTGTACGTTTTGTACGAAAGAAAGTATACCTCTTTGCAACGACATTAACTGTTTCTTTGAAATAGGCGTCCAATGCCGACAAAATTTCTTCGTAGGACAGAGTTGCTACGTCGCGTCGGGGAAACAATTTCACTATCACACGGTACATTTGCACCCCTACACACGACAATAAATGAGGCTGCCGCTCGTTACCTTGAAGTCTGTAGGCGGCGAGATGAAATCCAAACTGGCGTGACTACTCGGTCCACGATTCTTGCGCCGCATCAAAACTGCGAAACGGCGGTGCAACTGCATGTTGTGGCTGCGGTAGCGGTGAAGCGGCGGCTGCCGCATCGTGTTGCAGTGCACGTTGACCCTGGACGAGCTGTCACAGGGCATCCAATAACGCCTGCGTCTGCTGATTCTGCAAGCGATAAAATTCGGACAGTACATCTGGCGAAGCCATGACACAAGTGAATGGAAGCAATTAGAAAGAACAAGACCCTTTCTGTTGACTCGTCGCCAACTGTTGTGGCGTAACAAGACAGCTACGCCACACTGAAGTAGCCGAAAGGCACGCGTAATCTCACTTAGGCTAGATAGAGGTCTGAAACAGGATACGCGATGAATGGTAGCAAGAAAAGTACGTAGCTGCTATTATACTTAACTTTTAATCCTTGTTGTATACATCGTTCTTGATGAGACATTTCATAAGATAACTATCAAACTATGTAAGGCTAATGGCGCCTTGCTAGGTCGTAGCCATTGACTCAGCTGAAGGCTATTCCAACTGTCTCTCGGCAAATGAGAGAAAGGCTTCGTCAGTCTAGTCGCTAGCAAAGTCGTCGTACAACTGGGGCGAGTCCTATCCCGTATCTCGAGACCTGCCTTGTGGTGGCGCTCGGTCTGCGATCACACAGTGGCGACACGCGGGTCCGACATGTACTAAATGGACCGCGGCCGATTTAAGCTACCACCTAGCAAGTGTGGTGTCTGGCGGTGACACCACATTATCTGTGTGGTCTTTCCAACTGAAGTTGTTCGTAGTTTTAACACCCAGGTACTTAGTTGAATCGACAGCCTTGAGAATTGTACTATTTATCGAGTAATCGAATTCCAACGGATTTCTTTTGGAACTCATGTGGATCACCTCACACTTTTCGTTATTTAGCGTCAACTGCCACCTGCCACACCATACAGCAATCTTTTCTAAATCGCTTTGCAACTGATACTCGTCTTCGGATGACCTTACTAGATGGTAAGTTACAGCATCTACTGCGAACAACCTAAGAGAACTGCTCAGATTGTCACCCGGGTTATTTATATAGATCAGGAACAGTAGAGGACCGAGGACGCTTCCCTGGGGAACACCTGATATCACTTCAGTTTTACTCGATGATTTGCCGTCTGTTACCAGGAACTGCGACCTTCCTGACAGGAAATCACGAATCCAGTCGCACAACTGAGACGATACCCCATAGGCCCGCAGCTTGATTAGAAGACGCTTGTGAGGAACGGTGTCAAAAGCTTTCCGGAAATCTAGAAATACGGAATCAACTTGAGATCCCCTGTCGATAGCGCCCATTACTTCGTGCGAATAAAGAGCTAGCTGCGTTGCACAAGAACGATGTTTTCTGAAACCATGCTGATTACGTATCAATAGATCGTTCTCTTCGAGATGATTCATAATGTTTGAATACAGTATATGCTCCAAAACCCTACTGCAAACCGACGTCAATGATATAGGTCTGTAGATCGATGGATTACTTCTACTACCCTTCTTAAACACTGGTGCGACCTGCGCAATTTTCCAATCTGTAGGTACAGATCTATCGGTGAGCGATAACTTTTTCCACTAGGACTTTGCTTTTTAAAATTGTTCAAAAATGGTTCAAAGGGCTCTGAGCACTATGGGACTTAACTTCTGATGTCATCAGTCCTCTAGAACTTAGAACTATTTAAACCCAACTAACCTAAGAACATCACAGACGTCCATGCCCGAGGCAGGATTGTAACCTGCGACCGTAGCGGTCGCGCGGTTCCAAACTGTAGCGCCTAGAACCGCTCGGCCATTCCGGCTGGCTTAAATTTGTTATTTATCTTTATTCAGATGTTGCTTGTGTAGTCTTCAGTCTGAAGATTGGTTCGATATAACTCTCCATGCAAGACTGTCCTGCGCAAGTCTCTTCAATCCTGCAGAACTACTGCAATGTACATCCATTTGAACCCGTTTACTGTAGTCAAGCTGAGCCGTGGCAGCTGCAGTTCATTTTATTTCCGTCTCCCTGGTGCCTTCTCTCACTGCCGCCTCGATAGGAGGCGCGAATTTAACTTGCAGTATTCGTAGATGACCAATGGCTAAGAGAGTTTGAAATACCCCGGAAGTGGGTTGTGAGGTGAGAACGGGCAGGAGGGGCGCAGCGCGAGGGTATCACGAGTTGGTCTTCGCGTGCAACGGTTCCTTCCCGCCCGACTTGTCACTGGGGTGGTGGCAATGACATTACTGCATCAACAGTGACCTCCTGCAGCCTTCAGTGGATTTGCACTTCCCTGTTTATCCATGCTATGCGGACCTGGACGCTTGCAGTTTTGCCCTCATCGTTTCCGCGTATGTAAGGACCATTACTGGAACTTTTGCGGTCACTATTGTTCGCTCTCTGCTCTATGTGCCTCTGCTGTTGGTGCCTTGTGGACCACTGGAACATTTTAATTTATTGTACCTTCTCATTTATTTCATTGGTTGAAATTTTAGGTGTAAATTAGTGATTGTCTCTACCTTGGCGATAAAGTGTACCACAAATATCTTTACTTGCTGTGGATTACCAACGCCATAACATGTGCACCACTTTCAAATTCACTGGTTTACTAGTGAAACTTAACTTTCGCCCCATGTGCTTGGCAATTTGGTGTCTCAGTTTTAGTGTTCAATAAAGTTCTTCACTCAGTTTTATTACCTTAGTCGTGAACCGGCATAATTCCTGTTCACTAAGCTTTATACTTTTTTTACGTTTTGTGAGGTTTGTAATTTTACCTTTTAATTATTTCAAGGGGTCTTCCCTGTATTAATATGTATGTTTTGAAACTAGGTTCTAGATCGCTGTCAAGCCTGAGGACTGATTTAAGGAAACACGTTTGTAATGCCTAGTCACTAAGTATTTCCTTGGAGAGGTAAGCTTAATCACTCATTTGTTCCATCTGTTTGATTTAAGTGAGCACCTGGCCGTGCAGTTTTAGTGTAAAGTTTCCATAACTTGTTACGTTAAATACTATATTTTTATACTCCGTTACCAGTGATACAAGATCTATTCCCTTTATGCACTTTTTTTTTTGGAAGTAATATTTGCTTCCTTATTTTATGATCGACTTTTTGGGCTTATAACCGTGGTTTCTTAAGAAGGTAGAGATTATTGTTCATTTAAACTGTATTTCTGTAGCCTATACCTCACTTATGAGGTATTCGTTAGCAGCGCCTCCTGGCCTTGTGAAGCGAGAGCCTGACGCTTGGGCGGCTGTCGGCCGCAAAGGCATGCTGCTGTTGTGCCCAAGGGTTTAGGTGTTACGTGCCTCCCGGCTGTGTTTGAGGCGTGCCCGCTATTGCTATAGTGGAACTGTTCGCGTTTTCCTTCTTAAGGCTCTGTTGTATTTGCTTTAACTTCTAAATGTTCTGCGTAGAGGCCTATTTGTGAGCGAAATTGTAATTAAATTTTGAAGTAGTTCCTTTGCCTGTTCAATTAGTTGCATATGCACTTGGTGTGCTGATGAAAATTTTAGTGTAATTTCCGTTTTGATTGCCATCGCCTTAGATTTCTAGTTTTAATTCTAACTCACTATTCTTTCCTTGTGCTTAATTAGTCATTTATCCGTTCAATGGATGTAAGGAAGTTTGTGAGATCTGCCATGTTTATTCTAAATTACCACTTCTTAACATGATGACTGCGACTGTGTAAGAAGATGGTGCAAGAGTCATATTTCAATTACTTATTGTTTAAGAGAAGTTTTATTAGGATTTTTTAAAAATTGTTTCCGGTACTGATTCCTTTGGGTAGCAGGAATTGAAAGTTTAGTCGTGTCAGTTTGTGGTTAAAATTTAAAAAGGCTTACTTTTATTTAACAACCTCTAATGTTCAGAGATATTTGGTGATTGTTATATTTTACTTTTTGGTATCATGTACTCTGTAAACAAATGTGATCATTCAAAGAACAAATAATGCAAGAATTGTGGACTCTACCTTCAATGTGATTCTTTTCCCGTCCCAACTTGTATCTTGAGGTTTCACAAGCCTTGATCCCCCTGTTCGATTTTAACCTCCCGCAGTCCATTCCATTACCAAACTCACAGTTCCTCGATTCCTCGGGATGTGTGCTGTCAACGGATCCCTTCTTTTGGTCAATTTATGACATAAATTTTTTCCCTGCTCGACTGAGACCTCATTTGTTATTCGATCTACTGACCTCATCTACAGCAATTTCTACAGCACCACATCTCAATAGCTTCTCTTCTTGCCTGACTTGCTTATGCTCCGCATTTCACTTCTATACATGACTGTATTTCAGTCAAACACCGTCAGCAAAGACTTCAAAACACTTAAATTGATAACAAATGATAAGAAATTCTTCTTTCCATCTAATACACTATCTCATTTCCTAATCCAGTTACCTCTGCATCGCCCGATTTAACTCTACTACACTCCGTTAACTTTGTTTTATGTTTGTTAATGTTCATCTTATGCTCTATTTTCAAGACTATTCACTCTGCTCACCTGCTCTTCCCAGTCCATTGCCGTCCCTGACGGATTTGCAATGCCATCGCCAAACCGCAAGTTATTATTTCCTGTCCCTGAACTTTCATTCCCTTTCCAAATTTCTCCTTGGTCTCCTTTACTGACTGCTTACTGTATCGATTGAATATCAGGAACAGGCTACAACCCTGTCTTACACCATTCTCGTCTACGACTTCCTTTCATTCCTTCAACTAGTTTTCAGAAAACCACTCGAAAATGGTTTGATGTTTGAAACAGGTACTAGTGGTAGAAAATAAAATTGCAACTGCTGCTGCAATTTTTTTTCCAATTAATTACTACAGGCGCCAGTCTCCTGAACCATCCCCTGCTGCTTAGCTTCCTTTCTTCTGAAATATTTGCGCATCACGTCTCCGCAGGAGGGGGGAGGGGGGGGGGAGTAAATTATGATCCACAAAATAATCCATGACGGATGAAGCAAGGAGGGCATAAAATGCAGATGAGCACAGGCAAAGAGGGCATTGCTGGCCAAAAGAATTCTACCGGTGTCAAACATAGGTTTTAATTTGAGGACGAAATTTTTGAGACTGAACAAGAATGTACATTTGTAACACAGCATTGTATGGTAGTGAGACATGGACAGTGGCAAAACCGGAGCAGAAGTGTTGTAACGGCAACCGGAACAGTCGCGGGGTTGTAGTGACGGTAACGCGGTGGGACCCGCGGAGCGGCCCGCTAACAACAGCACAACTGGAGAGGTCGGACACGTCCAACGAAGGACCTTACGACACAACAAGAACGGACAACAGAGTCACGAAAACCAAACAAGACAACCACGTCCACTCGTAAAGAAAACACGAAAGTCAATACGCTGTCTAATGCGAGGCGATTTGTCCTGACAAGGGAACCTCACCATCGCACCCCCTCAGCTTTAGTTATAAGTTGGCACAGTGGATAGGCCTTGAAAAGCTGAACACAGATCAATCGAGAAAACAGGAAGAAGTTGTGTGGAACTATGAAAAAAATAAGCAAAATATACAAACTGAGTAGTCCATGCGAAAGATAGGCAACATCAAGGACATATAAGCTCAGGAGCGCCGTGGTCCCGTGGTTAGCGTGAGCAGCTGTGGAACGAGAAGTCCTTGGTTCAAGTCTTCCCTCGAGTGAAAAGTTTAATTCTTTATTTTCAGACAATTATCAAAGTTCAGGCACTCACACATAATCAACTTCACTCTCCAAAATTCCAGGACATGTTCAGATTTGCTTGGACGTATGCAGGATTTGCGGTCTACACACGGACAAATTTGAAAACGTTAAAAACATGTTTTGACAGAGCACAGGGAAAACTGTGCGACTGTGAAACTGTTGCATTCATTTTTTGTTGTTTATGTGACAAACTCTTATGTTTTCATCACTTTTTTGGGAGTGATTATCACATCCACAAGAAAACCTAAGTCGGGCAAGGTAGAAGAATCTTTTTACCCATTCGCCAAGTGTGCAAGTTAGGTGGGTCCACAAAATATTCCTGTCATGTGACGCACATGCCGTCACCATTGTCGTATAGAATATATCAGACGTGTTTTCCTGTGGAGGAATTGGTTGACCTATGACCTTGCGATCAGATGTTTTCGGTTCCCATTGGAGAGGCACGTCCTTTCGTCTACTAATCGCACGGTTTTGCGGTGCGGTCGCAAAACACAGACACTAAACTTATTACAATGAACAGAGACATCAATGAACGAACGGACAGATCATAACTTTGCGAAAATAAAGAAAGTAAACTTTTCACTGGAGGGAAGACTTGAACCAAGGAACAGTTGCTCACGCTAACCACTGGACCACGGCGCTCCTAAGCTCATTTGTACTTGGTGTTGCCTATCTTTCGCATGGACTACTCAGTTTGTATATTTTGCTTATTTTTTTCATAGTTCCACACAACTTCTTCCTGTTTTCTCGATTGATCTGTGTTCAGTTTTTCAAGGCCTACTCACTGCGCCAACTTTTAATTAAATCTGAGGGGGGTGCGATGGGGAGATTCCCTTGTGAGACGTACGCAAGGTTAGACTGGCGGCTGAGCGACAGGCAGGGGCCTAATTACTCGATCGGGACGCCGCTATTGGCCGCTGCAACCACGTATTCCACTGTGGCGCCCTCACATTAACGTGGGCCTAGAGGCGCGCGCCGCCGTAGCTTACGGCGCGATCGTGCACAGACAACGAGCTAAAATTTCATAGAGTGGCTGAGATACTAGTTACAGCGCTCCTAGCGGCAACCAACGCTAACTCGGCCGCCATGTTCTCCTTAGTCAAAACATTAGGAAAGCGTCACTGTTGTTTGTGTTGGAAGTGTGTCAGCTGTTGTGATATTACTGCAATATTTAACTTTTCTAATTGACTTTTTTGTTACAAAATATAAAGTCAACATGCCTGAAGTGTGTTCAGCGTTCAACTGGACAAATCGAAGCGATAAAACAACAAATATTTCATATTATAAGTAAGTATATTAGTACCGAAGTACGACACACGTTTTTTAATGTTTATTAAAGAGTCATTTGCATTGGAACTGTAATTATGCTTAAGACAAATGCAGAAAATAATTTATTTATAGTTGATTACAGATTTCCTTTAAAAGATAAGGAAATTACAAAAAGAAGGGTTATAAATATGAAGCGAGAAAACTGGTTTCCTACTACAGCCAGTTACCTCTGTTCAGCTCATTTTGAAGAGAAATATATGTACCACACAAATGTCCAGAGGCGCCTTTTGTCAAAACCAGCACCTAATATCTTTAACTTTCCACCACATTTACAAAAGCAAGATAAAGTATTACGACCACAATCCAGAAAGCGATCTTTCGACAATTTGCAAGATAGTGCCATTACAGTGACAACATTAGCACAAAGTAAGTCAATAATTTAATTTTATTCCGTGTTCTTATTACTTTGAATTACATACTTTCTATTATAATCTTATGGTGTAACTCTGTTATAAACTTATGATGTAACTACATTCTTTCAGTGCCTGTCGGACACACATCTGTTTCTGCTGACCACAATTACTGTCTACCAAGCCCTAAGAAGTTGAAAACACAATATAACAGAGTACAAGCAGAGACTGTGCGACTAAAGAAGCGGATTAAGCAAATGAAGCAACTTAGTGTACGACACAAAAGAAGAATAGTGCAGTTACAGACTTTAGTTGCTGGTTTGAGAAGAAGGCTATGTAGTTCAGTTTCTGATATGTTAAACAGTGCAGTGCTAAAGTATGCCATTATTCTCAGCAAATAAGGAAATTTGCCCTGACCCTACACTTTTATTCTGCCAAGGCATACAGCTACTTACGAAAATTTGTGAAATTACCCCACCCAAGAACGCTTCGACTTTGTTATTGAATTACTATGCTTGTGTTAACTACTTGTAACACATATTTCAAATAAATTCTCGTTCACAGTGTACTGGTTTTTGAGGCTTTGACTGTTTACTTTGAAATAGCGACAAAAATATCGCATTTCTGCGCCCGTTACTGTTTCTAATAGTTAACCACAGCATGTTTAGAAGTTTCACCGTAATATTCTGGTGGTACCTGCTCTAATTGCATTAATTTATGGGCAACAAGTAACGTTATAGTGGATGGACAGACTTATTTGAGTTGTCTTGTAGTGTTATCTACATCGAAAAGTTTAGCCATATTTCGACAAAAACATCCCTTTTTGCTGTCAGTGTACACTGAAATCACTGCTGTCTATTGCTTGTTTTAGAAAAAATAAAGCTAGTATGGGTTATTTCAAGTAAGTCAAACGCAGTTACAAGGGGGCGGGACACAGCAGACGAATGCCTTGACTAAAGAAAACATGGTGGCCAGAACTTCAATTTGCTTCAAACATGGCGGACCTATAGCCACTCTATGAAATTTTAACTCGTTGTGCAGAGACCTCTATGGGTCTTCGACGTTCATGACGTCTGGCGAGGATTCAAATTCCGCGGCGCGCGGTACCAGTAGAAGAGAATCGAAGCGTTTGACTCTTGGTGCAACAGAAGAAGCTGAAAATTAGGTGGACTGATAATGAGGAGGTTCGCAGTAGAATCTGCGACGAATGTCACACATAAAAAACACTGACAGGAAGAGGGAACAGCATCACCGGACATGTGTTAAGACATCGGGGAAAAACGTCCTTGGTATTAGTGGGAGCTGCACAGCGTAAAACTGAAGGAGAAGACAGACTGGAATGCATCCAACAAACAATGGAGGAGATAGTGTGCCAGTACCACTTTGAGATGAAGAGGTTGGCGCAGGAGAGCAATTCGTGGTAGGCCGCATCATACTAGTGTTCTGACTATACGATGCAAGGAAAGCAGGAGGACTGGGTTTGAGCGTCACGTTCACGGTAAAATCATTACAGACGCAGCACAAGCACGAATTGTGTAAGTATGAGGAAATATATCGACCGCGTTCTCAAAAGAACCGGCCAGGGATTTGTTTAAGCGATTTACGAAAACCAGGGTAAGGCTAATCTGAGATTTAAATCTGGTTCTTTCAGGAAACATCTTAACATTTGTGCCATCGAAGTAACTGAATTCAAAATGGCAAGCATAAGATGAATCGACAAAGCTGTTGAGCAGAATATGGACGCGTAGAGAGAATAGGTATTGTCTCTCGTGATCAACAACCACGGAAATTGTGAGTCATGCCTCGCCGGCCGGTGCATAGGGTGTATAGGGGCTCAGAGAGGAACTTTTGCAATCTTGCCTCTGTGCAGACTAGCATCAACACCGCGGAGGATTCCACCGAAAGAGGGCTTGTACGCATTGCAGGTACACTGTGCAGCTTATGAACAGACAACTGAATGGATATTTTCATCTAACAACCAAGGCTGCTGATCCCTTCCTATGAAACATAAATAGATGTGTATGATTTTTTGTAATGCAGCACATAGCTGACAGCTCTTTTAACTTATGATGCCCGCATCATCATAATTTGTTTTGTTGTCAGTGTTCTGACTTGACTGAAGTGGCCCTCCACGAATTCCTCTGGTGTGCGAAACTCAGCATCTCAGATTAGCATTTCTAATCAATGTCCTGAGTTATTTATTGGATATATTCTAACCTCAGTCTTCCTCTACAGTTTTTACCCTCTACAACTTCCTCAACTAGTTATTCCTAACGCATATCTGTTCTTATATTCATTTTTTCCGCACTCTGCCCTCCTCACAGAGTCTGTGGAGAACATCCTCACTCCTAATATTCCACCACTTCAAACACTATGAATATCTTTCTTTTCTGATTCATTAGCACACATTGCTGTGTTCCAAAGTTAAATTCTCAGAAACTGCTTCCGAGGCCGATGTTTGCTATTAATACACTTCATTTGGCCAGGAATGCCCACTTTGCCTGTTCCGTTTTTTATGTCCTCCTTGAGTCGTTCGTCATCATTTTACTTCCAAGGTAATAGAATTCCTTCAAAGAAAGGAAGATTAGAGTTCAACGACCCGTCGACACAGACGTTATTAGAGACGGGGCTTAAGTTCGAATTGTTTCAAGAACGGGAGGATATTCAGCCGTGCCCCTTTAAAGCATGGGTGAACCTTCTGCAGTAAAACTGAGTCTTTGACTTTCAGTTACAATGACTTGTTACAGTGGATCATCCAGTCTCACCTACAACTGGCTGCTGCCCCCTGTAGCCGTACGGCTGAGTCTATTTGGAGCTGCCATCAACTGACTCCTGGAGCCGGCCGGGGTGGCCGAGCGGTTCTAGGCGCTTCAGTCTGGAACCGTGCGAGCGCTACGGTCGCAGGTTCGAATCCTGCCTCGGGTATGGATGTGTGTGATGCCCTTAGGTTAGTTAGGTTTAAGTAGTTCTAAGTTCTAGGGGACTGATGACCTCATATGTTAAGTCCCATAGCGCTCAGAGCCATTTCAACCATTTTTTTGACTCCTGGAAGCCGCCAAGGCATCCGTGGTTCACGGTGCACGCCTTGTTGCATCTTGCATCTCATATACTGTGCACTGCTAGCGGGTCGGTTTATTCACTCCTTCTGGAGAGGCCAGCCTGCACGCGAACCTGCCGTCACTACAAGTCTGACGTCAGCAAGGACGTGCCTATCGACGCACTTGTGCCGGCCTAGTGTCCCCGTCTGCGTCGAACCCGGCGCGCGGCCGGACATTCTGCCGTGGCAGACAAAGCTGTCTGGGGTCAACGCCCGCCATATAGCTGCCGTCTACAGTGGCTGTCTGAATCCTGTTCAATAAAATATATTGCTGATATCACTGCTATTGCGATTCCACCACACCCGAGGAACTGGATCAGCACACCGACCGCCGAGGCAACCATCCTGAGACGCCGCCTTGGCGTTCTTCGGAGTCTATAACTCTCGAACCACTGTGGCGTCTTTTCTGGAAAATTGGTGTTTGTTGCGCCTTGATCTGTTTGCACTTATTCGTTGGCGCAATATCCATGAGGTGATAAAAATCATGTAATACTGAAAGGTGGCTACACTGAGTCACAGCGCCAAAGAGTATTATTCAGCAGCCTCCACTGGCAGTGCTTGTTGAGATGTTTCAGTAGCGAGTCGTAGTTGAGAAGTTGCGGTAGTGAGTGCTTGTTCAGAAGTTGTAGTATTGTTTTGATGGGCTAGACACCAGATGTTGTTGGATTGGGGATGCTGTAATGATCAGAGTGTACCTTTCGTCAATATATATGAAGGTAAAAAATTCCTTTTTTTTCTCATTATTTCAATGTCTTAAACAATAATGCCTCTTGGTCACAGGTTCAGTCAACAAAGCATCTGGCTCGTGTTCTTGTATTAGACTGTATTTCTGGTTTCTATGTGCAATTATAGTATTTCTGTTTTTTTTAATTACTTCAGTATAAATGGTGTTTAAAATATCTTGTCTTATTGAGGAAGAACCGTCCCAGATGTGTACGTTGAATCACACTTCCACACACAGAACAGTTACACTTGTGCTTTGTTGTTTCGTAGGTTTTATAGTTGCTGGGGACTTAATTAATTAATTGTGTTAACGGAAATTTCCTTTCATTCTTTGTTGTTATGCTATGCAGTCAGACTGCGGAGTAATATTAGTCAGGGCCAACCGGTTACGAGACTGCGTAACCGGACATACAGCGACTAAAAATTAAAAATATCTGCATTATATATAATTAAGCCCCCATGCACGTGGCGACCGCTGCTTCGGATCGTCCCTTGGAATTCTTCTGATTGTAAAAATAGCAGACAGTAGTATTGTTGTAGTAATTTGTAGTTTAGTAATTGTAGTCTATATTGCATGTGTAGATTTGGTAATTGAACATTTGTAGTTGTCTTGTCATTCTTCTAATGGTATTTTTGCAGTATTTAATTTTTGTTGTCTTGTATACGGGTTTGACAATTTTGTGTAATTATGAAGATTTCAATTGTTCGTTAATCGTGTTTGAGGGAAGCATTTCGTGTGAATGATATTGTTGGTGATAAAGTGTCATTGTGTGTAATTTTCGTATAGTGACGAGTTTTGTATGTTTTGTAAATGATTACGCGATCGATGAAAAAGGCAAAAATGATGAATAGTGAGAATGACGAAACTGTTAACATGGCGAACTCGCCAACACAGGAGAACAGGATGATGAATAATGAAGTTGAAAACAATTTAATAAGTCGGGAAAATAGTCCGGAACCAATTAAAAATTTTTCACAATCAAAAAATTTTGAGAATACGAGATTAACGACAGAAGATTCTGGAATAGTATCGAAGACAGATAGCTTTACGGCTATGACGAAGGAAGTTAGTTTTATGGGAAATGTTAGGGGCGAAAAGAATTTTGAACCAGTTAATATGGAGCAGTTGATGAGTGCAATATTAAATTTGGGATCACAAATAGGAACAATTACAACTGGTATGGGAACAATGGAAGCACGGTTAGACTCACTGGGATCATAAATAGGAACAATTAAAACAGAGATGGGAACTTTGGCAACATGTTTAGAAACTGATATGGGAACAATGGAAACACGGTTAGACTCACTGGGATCACAGTTAGGATCTGAATTAAAATCAGAGATGGGAACTTTGGCAACACGGTTAGAAACTGATATGGGAACTATGGAAACACGGTTAGACTCACGAATAGGGACATGCTTCAAAAACATGAAAGATGAATTAAAGAAAGAAATTAGAGAAGAAGTACAACCGATTTTGAATGCTCACAATAATAGATTAATTTCAATAGAAATCAGACAAAAGGAACAGGATAGAGAATAGGAAAAAAGAGATCGCGTGATAGTACAAAAATTTTCAGAGTTAAATTTACAACGTACACACGATAAGGAAGAAATATTTGAAAGAATCGAGGAATCCGTACCAAATGACAGAATAAATAACCTAACACAACAGTATGAACAGTTAACTACTAAATGTGTCAATACTGAAACCCGAGTTGCGACACTTACGGAAGACGTAAATAAACAGAAAGAACAAATAGGTGACTTATCGGAAAGAGTTGAGGAGATTTCAGATAGCCTGACAAGTCTTAGTTTAAATGGGAACAGAGATTCAGATGATACAGCTCCATTGCCATTTGCAGAAACCGAAGAGTACCAGAACATTAATAAACATGTTGAAAATCAAGGAAAATTTAATGAACGCGTTAAAAGGGAATTTGAGGCATTACAAAAGCAAGTCAAACAAATTGAAGGCGGGCCGGCCGCGGTGGTCTAGCGGTTCAGGCGCTCAGTCCGGAACCGCCGGACTGCTACGGTCGCAGGTTCGAATCCTGCCTCGGGCATGGATGTGTGTGATGTCCTTAGGTTAGTTAGGTTTAAGTAGTTCTAAGTTCTAGGGGACTGATGACCACAGATGTTAAGTCCCATAATGCTCAGAGCCATTTGAACCATTTTTGAAATTGAAGGCGAAATCGTAGGAAAAGACAGCAGAAGAAATTTAGAATCACAGACAGCAGAGGGGTTTGAAGAAAATAATTTGTTTCATTTACGGGATGGAACAAGAGAGCGCCAGGTGCGCGAACTTGACAATAATCGACATTCGGACTGGGACAGACGCGGTAGGTCTTTGTCGCCACGAGGAGAAAACTTTGACTATAAACACTTCTTAACTGTTCAGAAATTTAAAATCTTTCGCAATTCTAAGAACGACATACATCCATGTTCATGGTTAGATCAATTTATGTACGCACTTCCACCAAATTGGCCACTAAGTCACAAACTGGAATTTATGTGTGGATATTTAGAAAACGAACCGGCGACGCGCATGCGTGCACTTATTAGAGATTGTAATAATCTAAATGATTTTTATCATGCATTTCTATCGGCATATTGGTCCGAAAACACGCAAGACAGAGTCAAACATAGTCTTATTATGCAGCGTAATTTTAAACAGTCTGAGTTCCGCACACCAGCAGAATACTTTGAAGACATGATTCGAAAGAATCAATTCCTGTCCAACCCTTATAGCCCGACTGAATTAATTCGCATTTGTTTAACTAAGCTGCCGCAATCGATAAGACAAATTGCTTTAGCCGGAAGATGTAAAGACGACATTGAGACTTTTAAGACGTTGCTACAAGAACTTGAGTATGACAACGACGACGGGACTTCTTGTAATTTTTTCAGTAACAGTAATTACAATAGATTTTCAGAGAAAAGGGATAGTGATCGGAACGGACGTTATATGGGTAATTTTGAGAATAACAGACAGGACGATAGATACCAGCCTTATGACAATAACAGACGTTCTAACAGAAATTACACAGACAATTATAATAACGGTAATTCCTACCGCAATGATCAATCATACGGAAACAGTAAACGGTATCATCAAGACAGAAATTATTCATACAATAATAGAAATTCTTACTACAGAAATAACCAGGGTAGTAGATCTAACAGTAATTTCAGAAGTGACAGTCGAAATTACACAAGAAGTAGTTATGCAGACAGGCAGGAAAATAGAAATTTTAATAACAGACACAACCAAGAATTTGCATCCAGCAGACAGGAAGGACCTAATTGGTATCCTCCACGTGACAGAACTTCAGAGAGACAAGTGCAAATCGTAGAAATTGATCCGCGAAATGACGCGAATAATCAAAGACGTGACGCAGGCAATCGACAATGACTTGTAGCTTCGGCTTCTGGCAGCAATATAGACGGTTCAGAAAGTAATGACACTACGACTTTACACTACGTACGCCTGGAAGACATGAGAGACATTTTGCTAGACGAAAAGGAAAATAATGTAGACGCATTTTTACATCCTGTTATTGAAGTATGTGTGGGTAAGAATAAGTTCACTGCGGTTTTAGATTCTGGGAGCCTATTGAATGTTATTAGTGAATCAGTTTTTCGTATATGTGTAAGAACTATTGCTTGTGCTGTGTTACCTGTTTCTAAAACTACAATTCGAGGAGCTATTTCTGGAAAAAGTGTGGAAGTCAAACAACAGATCAACTTAAATTTCATTTGTCAAAGATAGGAATTTTCTGCTAATTTTATTACTGTTCCATTACTTAGTACACAAATTATATTAGGTATGGAGTTTCTTAACACACAGAAGGCAATTTTGAACTTTAAAGAAGGAAGTGTGAATTTGACTGTTGCCGGAATGCCGAAATGTTTGAAATTTTTCGAGTGTTTAACAAGATCTGAATCAGATACAAAATGTTTAAGGTTTCTTACTTCTGATGTTTTCGCTGAATATTATGACGACAATGTGTTTATTCATGACAACGACAATAGATACAGAGACGCGGTGGATGATGTAATTAATAGCGAAGAATTAATTAATGAAAAGGTTAAGAAAGCTGAAGTGCCAGATGACGTTGCAAGAGAAGAACTGCACCAAATTTTGACTTCACATGCTACAGTATTTAGTCATCACACAGGAACTACACAAGGCTTACAATATTTATTTAAAGTAAAAGAATACACACCATTTCGAGGAAAAACGTACGCTATTCCTTTGGCTTACAGAGACAAGGTTAAGAGTGAACTTCAATACATGTTAGATCAAGGCATTATTGAGCCAGCAGTCAGTCCTTATACCAGCCCATTACATGTCGTTCTTAAAAAGGATGGGTCAGATCGTTTGGTTCTGGATTCCAGACAGATAAATAATATCATCATTCCTGAAACTAACCGTCCACAAAATTTAGATGAACTTCTTCAACATTTCCATGGAATTAAAGTTTTATCCACGATTGATATGCGCGCAAGTTTTTGGCAAATAGAACTCCACCCTGATTGTAGAAAATACACTGCCTTTTTAGCCTTTGGTAACTGTTACCAATTTCGGAAATTACCGTTTGGACTTACTGTATCTTCTGCAGCATTCATTCGTAGTTTAAACGAAATTTTACCTGTTTATCTTCGTGACAATATTACTTCATGTGTTGACGATATTCTTATTGCTAAACGTTCTTGGAGTGAGCATAACGAAGTTTTGGATTCATTATTACGTATTTTTGCAAGAGTTGGCATTACAGTGAACTTGGAAAAATCTGAATTTGGTCGTTCTTAGGTGAAATTTCTTGGTCATATTATTTCTACAGAAGGTACTCTTCCTGATCCAGAGAAACTATGCTGTACCTACCACAAAACGTGATGTTCGTAGTTTCCTTGGTGTCTGTAATTTTCTTAGACGCTTTGTTAGATTGGACGATTTTTCCACACCTCGTTTATGTGAACTATCTGGAAAGAATTCTAATTGGTGTTGGGATGAGGAAGCTCAGTCAGAATTTGAACAACTTCGTGATGCTTTAGTTGCTGCTCCACTTCTTTCACACCCGGATTTATCTAAAGATTTTTGTTTGGCGACGGACTCATCATACAAAGGCCTAGGTGCACACTTATTTCAAGAAACAGAATAAAACGGCGTTGTAGTACAGAAAACTATTGCATTTGGAAGTCGTGTTCTCTCTAAATCACAGAAGAATTATTCGATTACGGAACTTGAAGCTTTGGCTGTTGTTTGGGATCTCACAAAATTTCGCATATTTTTGTTTGGCAGACATACTAAGGTTTACACCGATCACCGAGCTCTGGAATTTCTTATGTCAACAAAATTAACTCATGGAAGATTGTCACGATGGGCACTGTATCTACAGGAATTTGATTTTGGTATTGTTTACATACAGGGATCTTCAAATATTATTGCTGATGCTTTATCACATGCACCTATGGGTTTGAAACAAAGTGCTGAGGAGGACTGCAAAGAAAACAATTATTGTTTGATGTATATTCAAGGTGTTGCGTTTGAGAATTTTATTTCGTCTTCGCTCCAGGACATCGCTAAGGAGCAAAATAAGGATCCAATCTGGAAGGACATTAAGGAGAAGTGGAGGAGAAAGGAAAGCGTAGCGATTAGACAGTATTATTTAGTTCGCAATGATATTCTTTTTAAACGAAAATCGGTCAACAACTCTGTTTGGTTAGTTTGTATTCCTGATGAGTGGGTCAATAAATTGATTTGGTACACACATTTCAGTTATGAACACTTTGGTCCCAGAAAATGCTTTCATAAATTACGAGAAACTTGCTACTTCAGTAATATGGAAAAACGTATTCGATCTGTTCTTGCCAAATGCAAATTATGTCAAAAGGCTAAGCCGCCAACTATTTCTCACAGAGCACCGTTGTTTCCTATCATTCCAGCGAAATTAAAGGACATGGCTGCAGTCGATTTGTTCGGTCCAGTGGTTCGATCTACTAATGGTTTTGCGTACATTTTGGTAGCAGTGGAATTGACATCAAAATATGTGTGTTTTACACCTTTACGCAAAGCGACAGCTCGTTCAGTATCTAACGCTTTCATCAAACATTTTCTTAAAGAAGTGGGTCATGTTGATAAGGTTATATCAGATAATGGATCACAGTTTCGCTCTAAAATTTGGCTTCGTACTCTACGGCGTCGTAAAATTAAACCAATTTTCATTTCACTTTTTCACCCTCAATCTAACGCTTCAGAGAGATGGATGAAGTAAATCAATAAACTGTGTCGTCTTTACTGTCATCAGAATCACAGAACTTGGGATCAGTATCTTCATATTTTTCAAAACATTCTGAATGAACTCCCTAACGATTCAACTTCTTTACCGACTATATTGATATTGACCGCAAACAATTACTTCCTATGTCACGCGTACCTACAGCTGATCGAGCGCTCAGTGCGAATGCACTGACAGCCGTAAACAAATACACAATGTAATTCCTCCGCATAAATTCAGTATAAAGCTATAGTAACTTGATAAATTATGTTATTAACATTCAGTATTTTTCAGGATACGGTTGTATAAAATATTTAAGAAGTACAGGTAAATTCTGTGTGTGTCCGACGTTAAGAGGACTTGCTATCGAGAAATTTTCAGGAAGAATGTAATTTCGAAGAAGAAACTAATAAACTAAAAAGGTAACTATTAATTGAGTTTATTTTTCAGGTAACATATTTCCACTTAGGTACGTACTTTAGACGTAATTTGCTGCTCGCGATTACGTGATTTATACTTTGTGCTAAATTTTATGTTCTATGAATTTACTTGTGAAGCGACGTGCTTGCATACATTTGCTGATTTTGACAATGTTTCATTAATGAACAGGGTTATTACTTGTGTATATTATGCATCGCTTGGCTGCTATGCTTTTTCACTGATGTCACATGTTTTTACTATGTGCCTGCTGTGCTTATTTATTTAAATTATAATTGACACCTGATTAATTGTGCTGATATGGTTATGTGTAGGCTATACTTTGTGATTTATCTGCTTGCGTCTTCATGTTTACGTATTAAGATTACATATGAACATTTATTTGCTTATGCTGATATGATGCTAATGACCTGTTTGTTAGGTAAGATATATATTTGCTGCTTTGCGTATGGATTGCATATTTACACATTTCTGTTTTGTTGTCATAAATACACTCTAATTTGGTATATAGAAATGCTGATATAAGGGGTGACGAACATGGAGTTTAGGCCACAGTATGGTGTTAATTATAGATTGTTCACTTGGCAGAGCCTCGTTATAGGGATTGTGCTGCATCCACTTGTTGACATTCTCTTCTCTACTGGTATATTTACTCGCTATTGCATGTTTTGCTTACGCCCAGTGCTTTATATTTTAAGATAAGAAAATGAACTGCTATAATGCTACGAATGACATTGGTACAAGAAACTTCACTGAAGTCACATGAGCTGGAGGTTTTATGGAAGCTGTATAAATGTATGCTAATAGGAAGGAAGCTAACGACATGACATACCAACACTAGGTTTAGACCATTGACAGTTATTACACTGCATTCTTCGTGAGCAATTGAAATAGCAAGTGACACTTGACACAAGAAATACTCCACATGTTTGCTTCTGTTTTGCTATGATTCTTGAAGTGGTGTACACACTGTGAAATATTATGATCATTCACACTCCGTACTCGTACTTACTTACTGAAAGTTATTCAAACTAAAGGCTGTTAGAGGTTATGTATGCATTTCTTTTATTTAATGATTCATAATGATTCATAATGAGTAGAAGATTTGGGTCAGATGGATTACACAGAGGTTGTGTGTGGACATTGTGTCTTCGGATTGTATGGGATGATGAATTGAATTGAAGTTTGCACTAGGATTTTATCTGTACTTGTTCGAGCAGACTGACTAGAGAAAAGAGTTGTTATGGAAGTGAAATGATATTGGCGATAAGGTTTATATGTGTCGGCGTATTGAAGAGGTATTATTGAGGTATTGAGATTGTGTGAAGTTGATGATTATTGGAGTTTTGGTGGACAAGAGGTAAGGTAAATGATATTGATGATAAGGTTTATATGTATCGACGTAAGAGGTATTATTGAAGTATTAAGATTATGTGATGCTGATGATTATTGGAGTTTTGGTGGATAAGAGGTAAAGTAAGTGAGGAGCATGTTTTTTTTTTTTTTTTGTTGGTTTATATGGAACAAGGAGGATGAAGATGGCAGACTAGAACACTCAAGTGGAAGGAAGATTGACTACACACACACTTTGTTAAACCACTAAGCAGTATATACTTTTTTTTTTTTGGAGAGAGGAAGCATTTGCATATCTTGGCACACTGACAGTTGTTCAGAAACCGTACATTTTGATTTGGCTTGGCAAACATTGGTCTTGACATGATGACTATGACGTTGACTAACTATTATTGACTGTTATACACTGCTACCACTACCACTTGATACATATGTCGAACAACAAATATTTGACAGAATTGCATTTACACAGTTAACACTATTCAATTACACAGTAGTACTTAATGTGGATGAAAGATGAGTGAGTGTGTTTTCCTTTCCTAATACCAAATAATTGGTACCGACCTATCTCCTAAATATTATTTTACTTGTTTGTTGCGGCTTGCACTGACACCCATAAATATACTGATGTTACTGATATTTGTGTATTTGTAATATTTAATATGAGAATTATCTGATATCATTTGTGTGTTTATTATTCTTTTTATGTTTAGTGTAAGACCATTGATGATAATTTTGTAAAAGCAGTTGTGTGTGCATTCAAACTGTTGTTCGTGCTTGCACCTGT
The DNA here is from genome assembly GCF_021461395.2 of Schistocerca americana. Taxonomy (NCBI): domain Eukaryota; kingdom Metazoa; phylum Arthropoda; class Insecta; order Orthoptera; family Acrididae; genus Schistocerca; species Schistocerca americana. The sequence goes on from NC_060120.1 coordinate 417,691,596, forward strand.
TCAACATTCATGGGTGCCACTTACAAATGTTTAATTTATCCTAATGAACTCTGATGAACTGTCTAATTAGTGATAGTGAATATTATGGACTGTTACCTGCAATTGTTTAACATTGGTGGGTGCCACTTGGAAATATTTAATTTGTGCTAATGAACTCTGATGAACTGTCTAATTAGTGATAGTGAATATTATGGACTGTTACCTGCACCTGTTCAACATGATGGGTGCCACTAGGAGATGTTTAATTTCTGCTGATGAACTCTGATGAACTGGCTAATTAGTGATAGTGAATATTATGGACTGTTACCTGCACCTGTTCAACACTGCTGGGTGCTACTGTTGGGACTGCTTCTACTGAGATAATGTCACTTGTTGGTGTCTGCACCTGTTTAACAATGCTGGGTGCCACTGATGGACTGCTTCTACTGAAATGATGTCACTTGTTGGTGTCTGCACCTGCTCAACATTACTGGGTGCCACTGATGGACTGCTTCTATTGAAATGATGTCACTTGTTGGTGTCTGCACCTGCTCAACATTACTGGGTGCTACTGATGGACTGCTTCTACTGAGATGATGTCACTTGTTGCTGTCTGCACCTGTCAACATTACTGGGTGCCACTGATGGAACTGCTTCTACTGAAATGATGTCACTTGTTGCTGTCTGCACCTGTCAACATTACTGGTTGCCACTGATGGAACTGCTTCTACTGAGATGATGTCACTTGTTGCTGTCTGCACCTGCTTAACATTGCTGGGTGCCACTGATGGAACTGCTTCTACTGAAATAATGTCACTTGTTGGTGTCTGCAACTGCTCAACATTGCTGGGTGCCACTGATGGAACTGCTTCTAATGAAATAATGTCACTTGTTGGTGTTTGCACCTGTTCAACAATGCTGGGTGCCACTGACGGACTGCTTCTACTGAGATGATGTCACTTGTTGCTGTCTGCACCTGTCAACATTGCTGGGTGCCACTAATGGACTGCTTCTACTGAAATGATGTCACTTGTTGGTGTCTGCAAATGTTCAACATTACTAGATGCCACTGATGGAACTGCTTCTACTTAGATGATGTCACTTGTTGCTGTCTGCACCTGTCAACATTACTGGATGCCACTGATGGAACTGCTTCTACTGAGATAATGTCACTTGTTGGTGTCTGCGCCTGCTCGCCATTTTTGGGTGCCACTGTTTAAACTGTTTAAATACTGCTGATGAAATGATATGAGACTGCTATTTGCACATGTTGATCATTGCTGGGTGCTGCTGTTGGAACTGTCAACTACTCTGAGGAGTTCTACTTGTTTATTGAACTATTGACAAGATTTTATGTGAATATTTGTATAAACTGATTTTTTGTGTATTTACTGTGTATGAAATGTTATGAGACTCTTACCTGCACCTATTCGTCATTGCTGACGCTATTGATTGAATTGTTTAACCATATTATACTTGTGTAAACTATTATGTAAAATCATATGTATGCAAGCATTTGTATTCCTTACTGTATTTTATATATTAGGTTATTGAAGGGTCAGTGCAAAGCCAAAATTTATTTAGTAATGTGATATTTACTTATTAATATTACTTTTTAATTTTTGTCTGTATTTTTTGGACGAATTTGGTGGTATTTTCACCACCAATGCTGGCAAAAATACTATCTAATTCTATCCCGTGGGGGAGGGGCATATGAAAGGTGGCTACACTGAGTCACAGCGTCAAAGAGTATTATTCAGCCGTCTCCACTGGCAGTGCTTGTTGAGATGTTGCAGTAGCGAGTCATAGTTGAGAAGTTGCGGTAGTGAGTGCTTGTTCAGAAGTTGTAGTATTGTTTTGATGGGGTAGACACCATATGTTGGATTGGGGATGCTGTAATGATCAGAGTGTACCTTTCGTCAATATATATGAAGGTAAAAAATTCCTTTTTCTTCTCATTATTTCAATGTCTTAAACAATAATGCCTCTTGGTCACAGGTTCAGTCAACAAAGCATCTGGCTCGTGTTTTTGTATTAGACTGTATTTCTGGTTTCTATGTGCAATTATAGTATTTCTGTTTTTTTAATTACTTCAGTATAAATGGTGTTTAAAATATCTTGTCTTATTGAGGAAGAACCGTCCCAAATGTGTACATTGAATTTCTGTTTTTTTAATTACTTCAGTATAAATGGTGTTTAAAATATCTTGTCTTATTGAGGAAGAACCGTCCCAAATGTGTACATTGAATCACACTTCCACACACAGAACAGTTACACTTGTGCTTTGTTGTTTCGTAGGTTTTATACACTCCTGGAAATGGAAAAAAGAACACATTGACACCGGTGTGTCAGACCCACCATACTTGCTCCGGACACTGCGAGAGGGCTGTACAAGCAATGATCACACGCACGGCACAGCGGACACACCAGGAACCGCGGTGTTGGCCGTCGAATGGCGCTAGCTGCGCAGCATTTGTGCACCGCCGCCGTCAGTGTCAGCCAGTTTGCCGTGGCATACGGAGCTCCATCGCAGTCTTTAACACTGGTAGCATGCCGCGACAGCGTGGACGTGAACCGTATGTGCAGTTGACGGACTTTGAGCGAGGGCGTATAGTGGGCATGCGGGAGGCCGGGTGGACGTACCGCCGAATTGCTCAACACGTGGGGCGTGAGGTCTCCACAGTACATCGATGTTGTCGCCAGTGGTCGGCGGAAGGTGCACGTGCCCGTCGACCTGGGACCGGACCGCAGCGACGCACGGATGCACGCCAAGACCGTAGGATCCTACGCAGTGCCGTAGGGGACCGAACCGCCACTTCCCAGCAAATTAGGGACACTGTTGCTTCTGGGGTATCGGCGAGGACCATTGGCAACCGTCTCCATGAAGCTGGGCTACGGTCCCGCACACCGTTAGGCCGTCTTCCGCTCACGCCCCAACATCGTGCAGCCCGCCTCCAGTGGTGTCGCGACAGGCGTGAATGGAGGGACGAATGGAGACGTGTCGTCTTCAGCGATGAGAGTCGCTTCTGCCTTGGTGCCAATGATGGTCGTATGCGTGTTTGGCGCCGTGCAGGCGAGCGCCACAATCAGGACTGCATACGACCGAGGCACACAGGGCCAACACCCGGCATCATGGTGTGGGGAGCGATCTCCTACACTGGCCGTACACCACTGGTGATCGTCGAGGGGACACTGAATAGTGCATGGTACATCCAAACCGTCATCGAACCCATCGTTCTACCATTCCTAGACCGGCAAGGGAACTTGCTGTTCCAACAGGACAATGCACGTCCGCATGTATCCCGTGCCACCCAACGTGCTCTAGAAGGTATAAGTCAACTACCCTGGCCAGCAAGATCTCCGGATCTGTCCCCCATTGAGCATGTTTGGGACTGGATGAAGCGTCGTCTCACGCGGTCTGCACGTCCAGCACGAACGCTGGTCCAACTGAGGCGCCAGGTGGAAATGGCATGGCAAGCCGTTCCACAGGACTACATCCAGCATCTCTACGATCGTCTCCATGGGAGAATAGCAGCCTGCATTGCTGCGAAAGGTGGATATACACTGTACTAGTGCCGACATTGTGCATGGTCTGTTGCCTGTGTCTATGTGACTGTGGTTCTGTCAGTGTGATCATGTGATGTATCTGACCCCAGGAATGTGTCAATAAAGTTTCCCCTTCCTGGGACAATGAATTCACGGTGTTCTTATTTCAATTTCCAGGAGTGTAGTTGCTGGGGACGTAATTAATTAATTGTGTTAACGGAAATTTCCTTTCATTCTTTGTTGTTATGCTATGCAGTCAGATTGCGGAGTAATACTAGTCAGGGCCAACCGGTTACGAGACTGCGTAACCGGACATACAGCGACTAAAAATTAAAAATATTTGCATTATATATAATTAAGCCCCCATGCAATACCTCCTAATATCGTATCGGTCCTCCTTCTTCCGTAGTAAGTGCAGCATATCGACACAGCATAGACGCAAGTCGTTAGAAGTCCCCTGCGGAAATGCTGCCTCTATAGCCGTCCATAATTGCAAAAGTGTTACCGATGCAGGATTTTGTGCAATAAGTGACTCGCGATTATGTCCCACAAATGTTCGAGGAGCTTCATGTCGGGTGACCTTGGTGGCCAAATCATTCGCCAGAATTGTCCAGAATGTTCTTTGAACCAGTTGCGAACGACTGTGAGCGGTGACATGGGGCAATCATCCATAGAAATTCCATCGTGTTTTGAGACCACGATGCTCATGAATGGCTGCAGATGGTCTCCAATAGCCAAACGTGAACATTTCCAGGGAATGATCGGTACAGTTGGATTAGAGGACCCAGTTCATTTCATGTGAAGATACCCCACAGTATTATGGAGTCACCACCAGCTTGCACAGTGCCTTATTCGCAACTTGGGTCCATGGATTCGTGGAGTCTGAGCCAGACTCAAACCCTACTATAAGCTCTTACCAACTGAAATCGGAACTCATCTGACCAGCCTCGGTTCTACAGTCATCTAGGGTCAAACTGATAGGCTCACCGTCCCAGGAGAGCCACTGCACGTGATGTATGTTTAGCAATGACAATTGCGTCGGTCGTCTGCTGCCATAGCCCATTATCGCCGCATTTCGCTGCGCTGTTCAATCGGATATGTTCGTGGTACGTCCAACATTGATTTTTGCGGTTGTTTCACGCAGTGTTTTCTAGCACTTCATCTCTACGCAAACGCCGCTGCTCTCGGTCGTTAACTAAAGGCCGTCGGCCACTACGTCGTCCGTGGTGAGAGGTAATGCCTGAAATCTGGTATTCTCGGCACACTTTTGACACTGTGGATCTCGGAATACTGAATTCCCTAACGATTTCTGAAATGGAATGTTCTATGCGTCTAGCTCCAGCTACGATTCCGTGTCCAGAGTCTGTTAATTCCGTTGCGCGGCCATAATTACACCGGAAACCTTTTAACATGAATCGTCTGAGTGCAAATGACAGCTTTGGCAGTGCTCTTACCTTTTGTAACTTGTGTACGCGACACTTCCACCACCTGTGTATGTGCATATCGCTGTACCATGATGTTTGTGATCTTAGTGTATGATACTGACTCCAAAAAGCAAATGCCCAATTCACACTAGAAGTTAAAAGAAATTGTATTCCACGTAGATCCGGAGATGCCAATAGGTAGATTTAGACACTCTTATCATATAAAAGATATGCTTACTCAAATATGCGGATATTACCACTTACGTTTCAAAAGTGTTGACGTTTAGGAGACTGTGATTATTTTGTGTATAGTCTTGTGCCTGTACTGATGACAGTGGAAAAGAGGGAGAGAGAGTGAGAGAGAGAAAGAGAGAGAAGAGGGAGGGAGGGTTGGATGAATGGGTTGGGGGGGTGGGGGGCAAACTGGTTCCAGAAAAAGGGTTAACTCCTCTCGAGTAGAATGAATGGAACCACCAAGCTGAAGGTGTCAACCTATCGGGAGGATCAGGTGCCCCACCTCATGAAACACTATGGGGAGGCCTGAAATTAGGAATGCTATGCCAGAATTTCTCTCCTCCTTCAACGACAGTTACAATTTTCAAAATATCTGCGAGAACCAGCATTCGAAATGGAACTTCGGCCTGGCACGAACATGCACTACCGTGTGTTGCCGACCTGATCTTTTGATGTGTCCCAGGAATAAATGGATTGGCGTATACGTATGAGACACTACTCAGGTAAATTGCAGTTCGTATACGTCAGTCATACAAGGTTAACTTAGCGCGCTATCGTAGGCGATGCAAACTGCCCTGAATGTCAGTTTCTCTCAGCAGCGATAGAAGTCACATGATCTTCGGACGCTTTCCTGCACTTGTACTTCAAGACGATTGAACTAATGCTCGGTTGTAAGGATACTGTCTGTACCCTGTTTATTCACATGTGTCCTGCATCGAACATGTCTGCAATTTTGTCGTTCTGCTTTCCCCTCATGCTCGTCGTTTGATAAAGAACAGAACTTGTGATTTTTAAGATACCTTGTATTTTCGTCGTGAGTGATGTATTCAAATCAGTACTCAACAACAGTACAGTAACCACAAGAAATTATTCTTTTGATTTGTCCTAGTGGTAACCCTTCGTTCACGCAAATCTTGATTAATCGATGACGATGAGTGGGATTCGATTCCGTGTTTCATTTGAACACTGATAATTCCTCCATTTAAGCACTAGTACTTGGTACCACAACATCATTATTGTGTTACGAAGTAAACTAAGCTAAATATGACTCGAACTACGCTAAGAACTATAATATGTTCTAGTGCTGAAATGGAGGAATTTTCAGCGTTCAAATTAAAACTAACAACAATGCGTAGATCACTAATACGACTATCTTTAAACGGAACTAAATATTGTGGACTGAGTAAAGTATATCGTATGGTTTCTCGCGTGACAGTGCACATTACATGATCGGACAACATAATATGCATATGGTACACAACGGAAATGCCAAGCGCCGTTTATACTAGCTAAAATTATACATTACAGTGCTGTATTACATGTTTGGACTCTTAATTTATGTAGCTGTTGTATGAAGTAAAGCATATCTATGCATCCAGTCACGGTAGATTGCATAACCGATACAGTACCTTCGAAAGGGTACAGTATTGCCCAACATAGAAAAGATGTGCAACAATAATTTTGTTGTTCTTGTCATAACAGCGTTTTTTGTAGAATAACACCATTTTATTTAATACACCGAAGCCGGCTACCAATGTAGGAAAGAAAGGCAATTTGCATGTTTAATTATTCAGATGTGCACTTCCTTCAAATAGATCCCTGAATCCAGTTTGGTAATGTTTGTGAATTGAATGAGTGGCTGGTCGTCTGCTGACTATAGATAGTGAAGGTAGATTCTATAATCATCTTTGAGACGGTTCTCTGTTCACCTTTGGCCGAACCAAAGAGAGGAAGTATACCAGAGCCCCAGAGGGCCTGGAATGTGGCTGACCAATACGGTGGCAAGGTTCTCGTCGACTTCTGTGGAAGCGCGGGAAGATCGGATGAACGGCCATGTTTCAGCACTCTGTCGCTGGTTCCTGACGTGTGAAGACGTGCTCTATGTGTGCTCCAGAAAAACAAAGTTAAGTGAAAATGGTATGCATATGGAATATTTAGGAGTAAATGAACTAACAATTTCTCTTTTCAGAAACTTTTGGTGGGAGGCTGATGTAAATTGTTCTGAAAAAGATAGGCAGGTAAAAATTCATGGGGAACATAGGAGTCTTCGTAAGTTACAAATAAACCACGTGTTGTAATTATAAGACGAAATACTAGCCTGTGGTAATATTAAGATGAAATACTTGTGTGTGTAAATCTAAGTTGAAAATAATTAAGATTTCCGTGTGCAGAACGTGAATTAGAGACAAGCACTTCCACGTGGTAAGTACAGTGTGAGTCTCAACCTGACTATGAGACAATAAAAAGAATTATAAGTGCTTGTTGTAGCATTCAGTTGAGGATCCGTGTGTGAGGTAAATAAGATACCAAAACTTACATTATGAGATACATTCGTGTGACGCCACCTTGATATGCAGATACTCTGGGAGTGAATTAGGGTGAGTCAGCCATCTACCCGGCAACTCCATGTGGGCTGCATTTCACAGGGAGATGTGCCTAAATCCTCCAGAGTTTGTGGTAGGAAAATTATTACGTGGGTTAGTGACGTGTGAATCTGGGATGACTATTGTTTGATGTGGGAAAGCAGAACGAGTAGAAAACCAAACATTTTGTTTTTGAGATGTGTTTTATACTGCAGTGTGTTTATTATGTGTATTTAATCTGTGTCATTTGCATGAGACAGTAGAAAATTAGTTTCAAATACGGTGGGACAAGCATGATTTTTCCTAGTGTTGCACGAGAGTCAGTAAATTCGTTATGTTGGTAATGAATGAGGTTAAGAGTGTGTGGGAGAGAATGAAGTAGCGAAAGATTCCTTACCAATACAGAAAGTGCCCAATAGCAGTAGACAGAAACATTATGAGACCATAGAATAGCAAAATGCTTATGTTATGTTATGCGCATTGGGTGGAGAATCCCTTGTTTAATTATTGTGTTTAAGTGTAATGCAAGAAATTTTGCAACATTAGCGGGAAAGAATTTATTGTAATAAAAGAGGAAATATGTGAGACAAATAGTGGTCTTCATTATTGAGTTGTGGGTAGCCATTTTGTTAAAGTATTTTACCATAACCTCATTTTTCTTGCTGGGATGTCTAAGGTTTGGGCAAAATACATACCAGAGGAAGGAAATGTGGCCTTGCCAGGGTGGAGTGAGTCCATACGATATGTGCACTAACTATTAGTCAGATGAGTTATTCACTCCGTTCCGTTAAAAAGTAAGGACGAGAATAAATTATAGCTTAACTGATAGGCACTAGGGCTCATATTTCAAGCATAGTTGCAGTGGATATGATAAATCATGAAAATATTTATGATGTACGAATAATAAATGAACTCGCTTGGCAAGCCACTCATCTAGTAGGCCTGACTACTAGATGCCACAGAAAGGGCATCCCACCTGTTAATCATTTAAAATCTTCTTCATTCGGTATCAATATGTAGAAGCATGTGATGTAAAGCATGATGGCTGCCGTAAGTAATGATGTTGGTCACATAATAATGATTTACTATTGTGTACATTTTTTCGCTTTTATCGATTAAATTTCAAATAAAGGTAGTGGCTTATTCTCGTTATAGCGAAAGAATACAATAAAGGCTTTCACGGCCATTGTTTGCTTCCGTTAAAGTGTCGGGACCGAGAAGCCGTGATCAATGAAGAAAAGAATTCAGCAACGTTTGGTAACCGCCTGTGACGGATGTTAGCCAAAATAATTCTGCATAGGCCACGACCTCTCACACCTGAAATTTTAACAGAATTATAGTTGAACGTCAGGAAAAAAACGTACAAGTGCGAGTAGGACTTGCACTCTGAGGATTCTGTATAAACTTAATTTTGTACGTAAATTTATATTAATAATTTCGTGTGGTTCAGTGGACTGATGCGCGTTCTTCTATTGGATGCCACTTGGCGGCTTGCTTCTCCTAATCAACCCAAGTTATTCAACTGGGGAAAGGGAACCTACAGTTTAAGGTGGAATCCGAACCACTTGTTGGTTTTGGCTACTCCGCATATCGTTGAGAGGTGAAGGCTGGTTTAAAATAAAGAATGAAAAATCCGTAGCCCGACCAGATTCGATTCTGCCCAATTTCTGTCTCCAGGCACGCGCATTACCGCTAGAACGCCAGTCCCGATATGCTTGTAGGTAATCCATGTATAGGTTTCGATGAGTGAGTTTCGGAATATCAAAATATGTGACATTCATGGCCGCATCTTTTGATTACATTGAGTTAGAAGCTTAAATTATTTTCACTACCAAAGGGCAGTAGTTCTTAACGTCTGACGCAAATTTCGACTTGATATGTTCATCCGTTTCTGAGAAAACGGGATCTTAACAGACAGGTGGACCAAAAAAGAAAGATATAATTACAGATTAATAATTTTTTAATTCCTTCCTTTAGTTGTAAAATGAAACCTTGCTTCTTGTAAAATTTCGTGATTTTAGGTAACGGGAAGTACCCTATAGGTTTTGATGTGTGAATTTGCGAGTATCAAACTCCATACACATTATAAACATATATCTGTGTCTGTTAGTATGTATGTATACAAGTTCCACTTTACCTCGTAAACTACTGGATAGATCTCAGCCTAACTTGGTGTATATATTACTTACTGTCTGGAAAGAAACACTGTGGGGTTAAAAACCTCTCAACGGGATGGCGGTGTGGGTGAGAAAGAAACGTAGCTTAGGACGCGCAAATAGCCAGGCTGTATTCATCCATTATTTGAGAATTAGAGCACTTGGTGACTTGCAACCAACTGTTTACGATGCTTTTTACCGCTGATATCACCGCCCCCCCCCTGGCCCCCCTGCCCCCTCCCCCGCCCCCCCCCCGGCCCCCCCGCAAACTGATGATAACAAACAAGTCCATGCAGTAAAACTGCCGCATCAGGCATGACCTTCTAACTTATTGCTTCTTTACTGCTAATTCTATTTGCAACACCTTTCCTAAACAGTATTCACATATACCACCGAACGTATTTGCAAAAATATATCATCGTACGACACAAGCTCAGGAACTATGGCATCATAAACATTGTTATGGATGTGGAATTTGAAGACATTGCAGGTTGCATAAAACCCATAGGTAGGATCAGATGAATCACCCTGTATGTGACATGTGGGTACACGGTCAAAGCCACGCTTAAAAAGCTGCTCCTAAACTCCTGGCTCGATCTCAACCAAGCCTGGTGCACGTATTATTACTGATCGAAAAGAAATACTTCTTCTTCTGTTTCCGCTTATGCAGGTCTTTCACAGAGCCTCTTCAAAGCTTCTCTTTTCTCCCACAGTTCGTCACTAATGATCTCTTCTCATTTCTGTCCTCTTTGGTTCACATCATCCTTCCCCTGGTTCCTCCATCTTTTACCTGGTCTTCCAATTGGTCTTCACCCAGATTTTATCCATTCTAGTACTCGCCTTGGAAGTCTTTCTGCTCCCATTCTATTACTATGGCCAAACCATTTAAGCCTCTTTCTCTCCATTGTTTATTGTAGGGGCATGATCTGCAGGGTGTTTCGTATTGTTTCATATCTTGTCCTGTCCATTCTCGTTTCACCCAGGATCTCTCATAGAAAGCGCATCTTTGTTGCTTGTATACTGCTCAGATCTTTCTCTGTCCACGTCCAATATTCTGATCAGTAGGTCAAAATCGGCTGATAATGCGACATGTATATCATGATCATTCCTTTGGCAGTTATTTTCCAATTTATAATTATGTCTGATACACAGTAACAGAATTTCGAACAATTTTCTATTCTCCCCGCAATGTCATGATTGGTGTTTCTTTTCTTTGTTAATTTCTTTCCTAGGTGCCTGAAAGCATCTACTTCATTAATATTTTTTCATTTCAATTCACATACTTCATTTTTTTCATTTTTCCTGCTGATTTTCATTACTTCACTTTTTGTTAAGCTGACTTCCATGCCAGTTTGTTCATTTGCTCTACACCAGGTATTTATTTGTTCTTCCGAGTTCTGCTCATTTTCTTTCCAAATCATCACATCATCTGCATGTGTTATGATTCTCGTATCATCTGCTGTAAGCACGTGGCGAATCTTCCTTGTGGTGTTGTCCATGACTGCATTAAAAAGCACTGGTGGGAGCACACTTGCTTGTCGAGCCCCTTCGTCCTTTATAAACCATTCTGACTTTTTGAAGTCTGTTATAACACAATTCAGGCATATTTTGTACTGTTTATGGTTCTCAGTTGCATTCATTTGACAATTTGTCTATTCATCACTTTCCTGCTAACAGTAGTATAAGCCCTTCTTGTAGCAACTACAATGTCCTCCCCAAATTTCGATTTCTTTTCTACTACCTGTCTGACTGTAAATATGGCATTTATAGTTATCTTCCAGATCTGAATCCATGTTGTTCTTCTCTTAATTGTGATTCTACACTATTACTGATTTCCTGTACACCTGCTGTTGTGGTCTTCCGTCCAGAGACTAGTCGGATGCAGCTCTCCATTCTACTATATCCTGTGCAAGCTTCTTCATCTCCAAGTAACTTCTGGAACCTACATCATTCTGAATCTGCTTGGTGTATTTATCTCTTGGTCTCCCTATGCAATTTTTACCCTTCACCCTGCCATCCAGTACTAAATTGGTGATCCCTTGATGCCTCATAACATGTCCTACCAGCCGATCCCTTCTTCTAGTCAAGTTGCGCCACAAATTCCTCTTCTCCCAAATTTTATCCAGTACCTCCACATTAGTTACGTGATCTACCCACCTAATCTTCAGCATTCTTCTGTAGCATCACATTTCGAAAGCTTCTATTCTCTTCTTGTCCAAACTATTTATCGTCCATGTTTCACTTGCATACAAGTCTACACTCCATATATATACTTTCAGAAACGGCTTCCTGACATTTAAATCTATACTTGATGTTAACAAATTTCTTTTCTTAAGAAACGTTTTCCTTGCCATTGCCAGTCTACATTTTATATCCTCTCTACTTCAACCATCATCAGTTATTTTGCTTCCCAAATACCAAAACTAATTTACTACTTTACGTTTCTCATTTCCTAACCTAATTCCCTCAGCATCACCCGATTTAATTCTACTACTTTCCAATATCCTCGTTTTTCTTTTGTTGATGTTCATCTTATATCCTCCTTTCAAGACACTGTCCATTCCGTTCAACTGCTCTTCCAGGTCCATTGCTGTCTCTGACAGAATTACATTGCCACCGGCGAACCTCATAGTTTTTATTTCTTTTCCATCGATTTTAATTCCTACTCCGAATTTTTGTTTTGTTTTCTTCACTGCTTGCTCAATATACAGTGGAATAGCATCGGGGATGGGCTACAACCCTGTCTCACTCCCTAGCCAACTACTGCTTCCCTTTCATGCCCCTCGACTCTTATAACTGTCATCTGGTTTCTGTACAAATTGTAAATAGCTTTTCGCTCCCTATATTTTACCCCTGCCACTTTCAGAATATGAACGACAGTATTCCAGTCAACATTGTCAAAAGCTTTCTCTAAGTCAATAAATACTAGAAACGTAAGTTTGCCTTTCCTTAATCTATCTTCTAAGATAAGTCGTAGGTCAGTATTGCCTCATGTGTTCCAACATGTCTACGTAATCCAAACTGATCTTCCCCGAGGTCGGCATGTACCAATTTTTCCATACGTTTGTAAAGAATTCGTTTTAGTATTTTGCGGCTGTGACTAATTAAACTGATAGTTCGGTAACTTTCACATCTGTCAACATCTTTCTTTGGGATTGGAACTATTATATTCTTCTTGAAATCTGAGGGTATTTCGCCTGTCTCATACATCTTGCTTTGTCAAGGCTGGCTCTCCCAAGACTGTCAGTAGCTCTAATGTAATGTTGTCTACTCTTGGGCTAGTTTTGTAAATTTATCTTTTCATAAATACGTGAGATTTTCAAAAAGTAATCTCCGATCAGTCACGAAATGGGAACTACTGTGAAAATGCGGTGAAGTTGTGCACAGATGTATTGGGTAGTGTCTCTAATATGCTCATCGAGAGCATCACGTCGCTCTTTTAAATTCTGAGTGCACAGCGAGAACGTGAAGATATCTAGAAAACAGTGTCTCCCGCCAAGTATAAGGACCTGTTGAGAGATTTCGCCTGATATCATGCAGCCCACGTAACATAACTGTCATGCTTTCCATTAATTCTCGGCTGCACTCTGCAGGGACAATGAAGATGCTCGTGAAGCGTTTTCAACATGGAGTGTTTGATCATCCACAGCACAGTCCATAATTGTCTCGTCCTGAGTTTCATCTCTACTTACGTGAATAGCTAGCTATGAAGACAAAATTTCGGCACAAACAACGAGCTGTAGACGAGTGTAGAGAATTGTCGGAAACCACTGGCAGCTGCCTTCTATGACGAGGGCATTGGAATGTTGGTAAACAGATGTCTAAATCGGACCGGCGACTACGCAGAGAAATAGCTGTAACGTGTAGCTGACTATTGCAAACAAAACGGTTCTGATTTTCACAGAGGATTCCATTTCTTGACCGATCGGAACTTACTTTCGGAAGAGCCCTCGTATTCATGTGTTGGCACAGTAGTGCTAGTCCTCCGTAATTGTCACAGAGGACCTTGTTACCCTTTTTTAAAATATGTTCAATAACTATCTTTGTCCAATCATGAGTAATATTTTCATATGCCCATGCTATCCTTATTATAACATACAGCCACTGAATTCCGACAGGTGTTACAGACTGATCGTTTCCACTCTTGTGTCATCTACTCCAGGAGGTTTGCCGTGTTTCATTTCTAATACCGCTTTCTTTACATTCTACTTTTGCAAATCTTCTCTTTATCTTCTCTTTCTATTTTGTCGGTGACTTTTCTTTCGTCTGTCTCTCCCCATCTCATCACTTGTATTTGTGCCATCCTGTCTTTCATACAGTTTTTGAAAGTATTCTTTCCATGCTTTCAAAACTTCTTCTTCCTCCCACACAGGTTTTCCTCCTTTGTTGATTGTTTTTGAAGTATTTTCTTTTCGCTTCCTTCTGTTACCTAGTATACAGTATTATATCTTCTTGTGATCCTTAAAATTCTCTTCTATTTCTTTTGTGTGTTTTTCCCAAGACATGTTCTTAGCCAATGTTATCATTTTCCTTGCTGCTCTGCTTTGTTGTTTCCATTTTTCTCTGTTATGTTCCGTTCTATTTTTGAAGCATTCTCTCCATGCACTGTTCTTCTTCTTGATAGATCCTGCAACTCTCTTATTCCACAATGGAGTTTCTTTGTGTCTGACTTTCGTTGCTGTCCCTCCACATGCATCTTCCATTGTCTTGAGCCTGTTTGAACCTCCTCCATAATTCCTCTACATTGTTTCTCTCTGTGGGTTTATCTTCTTGCTGTATACTTTTTGGACTTTTATATCTTTCAGTTTCGAGCATTTACTTTTTGCTAGTCTTATTCCCCCATTTGTACATTTTCTGAACTTCTTCAGTGTCCCTATCAATAGTCTGTAGTCTCCGTCGAGATTAATGCTTCTTATCACTTTCACTTCTCTCAGGCATTTTTTGAGTCCTTTAGTTATTATTATATAGTCTATGATTGATTTCTGTTCAAAATTCCAACTTTATCCGGTAAACTTGTGACTATCTCTCTTCCTATGTCATCCATTATTAGTAACACATTTATTTCTCTGACATTTGTCTAGTAATATCTCACCTTACCGATTTCTGTGATCTTCTACGTGGCTTCCTATTACCGTTTCATGTCCTCTCCCACCAGTTTACTATAATTACAGTCTTGTCAGATATTAAAAGTCTTCCAGTTTAATGATAAACTCTTGTTTGTAATGTATGTCACAACCTATTTGAGGGGCATGAACCTGGACTACATGAAAATGACATTACCTTAAGTTTAATTATTCTGTCGCTTACATTTTCTGCATTAAGTAAATTGTTCTCCAGTTTTTTAGCTAATATTATTACGCCACCATTTCTTCTGTTGTCTCATCCTGACCACCACATTTTATGTCATTTTTACAGCACCTTACTATGTGTCCCTTTCTTTCTTCCCTCACTGACTCCCATTATTGGTGTGTTTCTATCCGTGATTAACCGTGTGATTTCCTGAGTTCTTGCATCCTTTTCCGGGGGTACGACAGTAACAGCCCCAATTCTTGTAAATTTCTTCAAACACGTCTTCCACCAGGACCATGTTGGAAGTCATGTCTGGCAGATCTGCTCAAAGGCTTTGTCACTTACGGTATTGGTTTTGATGCAAAGCTCGTTTGATTGTTGAAAGCAAATGGGTCACGCTTGCGGGGCCTGTCGTAGCTTCGCCAGAGTCCCGTTGGCCGTCACTTTCAGAGTTCCTGTTGGGACTTCACAGCTACCGTATCAGTCTCGGGGCGCACACAGTCCCCGCTGCATTTCGCTCCTACAGGAAGTCCTCTACTTACGAGGACAACACGGCAAGTGACATCATCCGATTTTCCAGAAACTTCGCTCAGTGGAAGAGGGCTCAAAATAAGTGAACACGTGTCTCGGCTTATCCGTAGATACTTGGCTGTTTCTGAGAATACGACAATGAAAGTTTTCGAGGTATTTTTCCGGTACTTTATGTGCCTTTACTGGACGGATTGGTTAGCGGTCCGACTTCGTAATTCTGCGCCCCGTATTCGGAACTCGATTAGCACTTTACTTTTGTTTTTCATCTGTATACCCCTATATACAGAAGATTACTATAAGAAAATTTTCCAGTGTATGTTAATATAACGTTGTCCATATTCGCCTACTAATTGTATGTCAGATGAATGAATTTAAAAAATGAGGAAATACTTGAAATTGTTTTCGGTGAAATTCATAATCTACTGCAAGCGCCAGATTTCGGGAAATTAATCCGTTATGCATGGATTGCTGCGAAATCATTGCCAACGCGAGAAATCTTTACCAGTGTTAACGACGATTATTTTCCGAGTGACATTCATACGAAGAAATGTGACTGTGGCAAACCTGCGTTCGTACGATGCTGGTGCTGTTCCGACTATCTGTGTTTCGAATGTTTCTAAGATCGACATCATCCAAGGAAATGCACAAAATCTTCCTGAAGAATAAATATATCAATGAAATATAAGAATTAATATAAAAATTGATAAGAGAATGGATTATCAGGATATGAGAACTTAAAAAGGCTGTAACCCATCAACATACCATACACGTATATATTATATCATAAATGTGTTACTCTTATTGTGAAATCCAGTCGTAATGTTATAACTAACATAACGCCCTTGTACCCATAATTTTATAAAAAAAACATTCGTGCAGTAGTATTATAAGGATGTGGGCACATAAATGAAAAGAATAAAAACAAAATGAAATAACATAAATGAAAACAATAGTCGGGTTTCGAACAAGGGACGAAAAGTTAATAAGCCACGTCGCTAACCATTTTTTTTCATTTTTATCTGGAGTGTTTTTCAAGTGACAAACTAATTACAATTTCTCAATGCTTTGCCACTGAGCCACCAGTTCGTCTGAGAATATTGCACGGTATAAGAAAGGCACCCCCCCCCCCCCCCCCCCCCCATGAACCATGGACCTTGCCGTTGGTGGGGAGGCTTGCGTGCCTCAGCGATACAGATAGCCGTACCGTAGGTGCAACCACAGCGGAGGGGTATCTGTTGAGAGGCCAGACAAACGTGTGGTTCCTGAAGAGGGGCAGCAGCCTTTTCAGTAGTTGCAAGGGCAACAGTCTGGATGATTGACTGATCTGGCCTTGTAACAATAACCAAAACGGCCTTGCTGTGCTGGTACTGCGAACGGCTGAAAGCAAGGGGAAACTACAGCCGTAATTTTTCCCGAGGGCATGCAGCTTTACTGTATGATTACATGATGATGGCGTCCTCTTGGGTAAAATATTCCGGAGGTAAAATAGTCCCCCATTCGGATCTCCGGGCGGGGACTACTCAGGAGGATGTCGTTATCAGGAGAAAGAAAACTGGCGTTCTACGGATCGGAGCGTGGAATGTCAGATCCCTTAATCGGGCAGGTAGGTTAGAAAATTTAAAAAGGGAAATGGATAGGTTGAAGTTAGATATAGTGGGAATTAGTGAAGTTCGGTGGCAGGAGGAACAAGACTTCTGGTCAGGTGACCACAGGGTTATAAACACAAAATCAAATAGGGGTAATGCAGGAGTAGGTTTAATAATGAATAGGAAAATAGGAATGCGGGTAAGCTACTACAAACAGCATAGTGAACGCATTATTGTGGCCAAGATAGATACGAAGCCCACACCTACTACAGTAGTACAAGTTTATATGCCAACTAGCTCTGCAGATGACGAAGAAATTGAAGAAATGTATGATGAAATAAAAGAAATTATTCAGATTGTGAAGGGAGACGAAAATTTAATAGTCATGGGTGACTGGAATTCGAGTGTAGGAAAAGGGAAAGAAGGAAACATAGTAGGTGAATATGGATTGGGGGAAGAAATGAAAGAGGAAGCCGCCTGGTCGAATTTTGCACAGAGCACAACATAATCATAACTAACACTTAGTTTAAGAATCATGAAAGAAGGTTGTATACATGGAAGAACCCTGGAGATACTAAAAGGTATCAGATAGATTATATAATGGTAAGACAGAGATTTAGGAACCAGGTTTTAAATTGTAAGACATTTCCAGGGGCAGATGTGGACTCTGACCACAATCTATTGGTTATGACCTGTAGATTAAAACTGAAGAAACTGCTAAAAGGTGGGAATTTAAGGAGATGGGACCTGGATAAACTAAAAGAACCAGAGGTTGTACAGAGATTCAGGGAGAGCATAAGGGAGCAATTGACAGGAATGGGGGAAATAAATACAGTAGAAGAAGAATGGGTAGCTTTGAGGGATGAAGTAGTGAAGGCAGCAGAGGATCAAGTAGGTAAAAAGACGAGGGCTACTAGAAATCCTTGGGTAACAGAAGAAATATTGAATTTAATTGATGAAAGGAGAAAATATAAAAATGCAGTAAGTGAAACAGGCAAAAAGGAATACAAACGTCTCAAAAATGAGATCGACAGGAAGTGCAAAATGGCTAAGCAGGGATGGCTAGAGGACAAATGTAAGGATGTAGAGGCCTATCTCACTAGGGGTAAGATAGATACCGCCTACAGGAAAATTAAAGAGACCTTTGGAGATAAGAGAACGACTTGTATGAATATCAAGAGCTCAAATGGAAACCCAGTTCTAAGCAAAGAAGGGAAAGCAGAAAGGTGGAAGGAGTATATAGAGGGTCTATACAAGGGCGATGTACTTGAAGACAATATTATGGAAATGGAAGAGGTTGTAGATGAAGATGAAATGGGAGATATGATACTGCGTGAAGAGTTTGACAGAGCACTGAAAGACCTGAGTCGAAACAAGGCCCCCAGAGTAGACAATATTCCATTGGAACTACTGACGGCCGTGGGAGAGCCAGTCCTGACAAAACTCTACCATCTGGTGAGCAAGATGTATGAAACAGGCGAAATATCCTCAGACTTCAAGAAGAATATAATAATTCCAATCCCAAAGAAAGCAGGTGTTGACAGATGTGAAAATTACCGAACTATCAGCTTAATAAGTCACAGCTGCAAAATACTAACACGAATTCTTTACAGACGAATGGAAAAACTAGTAGAAGCCAACCTCGGGGAAGATCAGTTTGGATTCCGTAGAAACACTGGAACACGTGAGGCAATACTGACCTTACGACTTATCTTAGAAGAAAGATTAAGGAAAGGTAAACCTACGTTTCTAGCATTTGTAGACTTAGAGAAAGCTTTTGACAATGTTGACTGGAATACTCTCTTTCAAATTCTAAAGGTGGCAGGGGTAAAATACAGGGAGCGGAAGGCTATTTACAATTTGTACAGAAACCAGATGGCAGTTATAAGAGTCGAGGGGCATGAAAGGGAAGCAGTGGTTGGGAAGGGAGTAAGACAGGGTTGTAGCCTCTCCCCGATGTTGTTCAATCTGTATATTGAGCAAGCAGTAAAGGAAACAAAAGAAAAATTCGGAGTAGGTATTAAAATTCATGGAGAAGAAATAAAAACTTTGAGGTTCGCCGATGACGTTGTAATTCTGTCAGAGACAGCAAAGGACTTGGAAGAGCAGTTGAATGGAATGGACAGTGTCTTGAAAGGAGGATATAAGATGAACATCAACAAAAGCAAAACAAGGATAATGGAATGTAGTCTAATTAAGTCGGGTGATGCTGAGGGAATTAGATTAGGAAATGAGGCACTTAAAGTAGTAAAGGAGTTTTGCTATTTGGGGAGCAAAATAACTGATGATGGTCGAAGTAGAGAGGATATAAAATGTAGGCTGGCAATGGCAAGGAAAGCGTTTCTGAAGAAGTGAAATTTGTTAACATCCAGTATTGATTTAAGTGTCAGGAAGTCATTTCTGAAAGTATTCGTATGGAGTGTAGCCATGTATGGAAGTGAAACATGGACGATAAATAGTTTGGACAAGAAGAGAATAGAAGCTTTCGAAATGTGGTGCTACAGAAGAATGCTGAAGATTAGATGGGTAGATCACGTAACTAATGAGGAAGTATTGAATAGGATTGGGGAGAAGAGAAGTTTGTGGCACAACTTGACCAGAAGAAGGGATCGGTTGGTAGGACATGTTCTGAGGCATCAAGGGATCACCAATTTAGTATTGGAGGGCAGCGTGGAGGGTAAAAATCGTAGAGGGAGACCAAGAGATGAATACACTAAACAGATTCAGAAGGATGTAGGTTGCAGTAGGTACTGGGAGATGAAAAAGCTTGCACAGGATAGAGTAGCATGGAGAGCTGCATCAAACCAGTCTCAGGACTGAAGACCACAACAACAACAACAAGAAAGGCACATGAAGAACGTCGATAATATCTCGGAAACTTTGAACGTCGTTTTTCAGAAACGATCAAGTACCTATGCATAAGCGTGTGTTCACTTATTTTGACTACTTTTCCACTGAGTGAAGTTCGTGGGAAATCGGATAGTGGCACTTGCCGTGTTCTCTTCGTTAGTGAAGTTGCCCGTCTTCCGCGACGTGGGCGAGCATTTGGTCTTGTGTGAGATTATCTGCAAAGAAATACTGGGATAAAAGGCAGCAGCCATCTACTGGGGTAGCGGTGATTACATGGAGAGAGAGTATGGAGGAGGAGATGGAGGCGGAAGGAGATATACAGACAGAGGAGGATGGGATGGACAGAGAGCGAGGGGGGGGGGGGGAGAAATGGACAGAGAGAAGGCTCAGGAGTAGAGGGATAGAGAGATGGGGAGGAGGGGATGGACGAAGAGTATGGGAAGAGGAGTTAGGAGAGGAGGAAATGGGCTTAGAGGGAGCGAGATGGACTGAGGAGGAAGGAGCAGATGCAGAGAGTGGGGAGGAGCAGTTTGGCAGAGATAGTGGGAGGAGGAGATGTAGAGAAAGGGGGGAGGAGGAAATGGACAGAGTGGGAGAGAGGGAGGGAGAAGGAGGAGAGTGGCTAACAGAAGATTGGAATAAATATATAATGGGCAACGCCGTGTACTCCGTTGGTATGTGAAGTAAGTGACTGTATCTTTTGATTGCATTGACTTACAGGCCTAAGCTTTTCACACCTCCAAAGGACCACATACCTTAGTACGACACTGTAAGGACTTGCAACTCGGCGACCGAACTTCACAGGAGGGGACTTCCGGCCACCAGCACCATACGATAATTTTTTCTCTGACTAAATGAGAAAATGTGATGAAAACTTAGACAAATAAAGAAAAAATGGAAGAAACCAAGTTCCAAGCCACAACACTCTATTTCAATACAAAATGGTTCAAATGGTTCTGAGCACTATGGGAATTAACTTCTGGGGTCATCAGTCCCCTAGAACTTAGAACTACTTAAACCTAACAACCTAAGGACATTACACACATCCATGCCCGAGGCAGGATGCGAACCTGCAGCTGTAGCGGTCGCCCGGTTCCAGACTCTAGCACCTAGAACCGCTCGGCCAATCGGGTCGGCTATTTCAATACAATCTGTACCTTTAATGGAGCTGTTGAAATTGTCGACAGCCAAGACGACAATAGTACAGCATTACTAACGATCGCAATAAACCTAGCATCGAAGTAGAAAGGCTCAATAGTGTGGCTTTTTCATATTGGCCCACAGCCGTCGTAAATATCTTAGAGGATACCATTTTCCTGGGTAAGCTGTTGTTTTATTGTGAAATAAACGGTTTGTTTCATATCTTAGCGATTAGCTAATTTCGTCCCCATGGTCATTATCAAGCTACATGGTCGTAAAAACAATTACAAAAGTTATGAGAGCTTCGAGGAAAATAAGAAATAATAATAAAAGATACACGCATAATTTACTTACATCGTAATATAAAATTTTATGGTTACAGATTGTTATATTCCACACATCACTATGGGGAAGAATCTACACTATGAGGAACAATCCTCCCTAATGAGTTCTGCCCCATCATAGTAGGTACCGGCACAACCTGTTTGTATATCATTATTTAACAGAGTTCACATTGAAAAACTGAACATATGAATTTCATGCGATAATACCGTCGAATGACTCAACAACCATACCGAAGAGGAAATATATCTGTAAAATGGAAAACGTGCAAGTCTTAAAATATTTAGCTTAAGTACTGAACTGAAAACATACATGGCATGGCAATAAAAAATATAGAAATGTCTATCTACACTCCTGGAAATTGAAATAAGAACACCGTGAATTCATTGTCCCAGGAAGGGGAAACTTTATTGACACATTCCTGGGGTCAGATACATCACATGATCACACTGACAGAACCACAGGCACATAGACACAGGCAACAGAGCATACACAATGTCGGCACTAGTACAGTGTATATCCACCTTTCGCAGCAATGCAGGCTGCTATTCTCCCATGGAGACGATCGTAGGGATGCTGGATGTAGTCCTGTGGAACGGCTTGCCATGCCATTTCCACCTGGCGCCTCAGTTGGACCAGCGTTCGTGCTGGACGTGCAGACCGCGTGAGACGACGCTTCATCCAGTCCCAAACATGCTCAATGGGGGACAGATCCGGAGATCTTGCTGGCCAGGGTAGTTGACTTACACCTTCTAGAGCACGTTGGGTGGCACGGGATACATGCGGACGTGCATTGTCCTGTTGGAACAGCAAGTTCCCTTGCCGGTCTAGGAATGGTAGAACGATGGGTTCGATGACGGTTTTGGATGTACCGTGCACTATTCAGTGTCCCCTCGACGATCACCAGTGGTGTACGGCCAGTGTAGGAGATCGCTCCCCACACCATGATGCCGGGTGTTGGCCCTGTGTGCCTCGGTCGTATGCAGTCCTGATTGTGGCGCTCACCTGCACGGCGCCAAACACGCATACGACCATCATTGGCACCAAGGCAGAAGCGACTCTCATCGCTGTAGACGACACGTCTCCATTCGTCCCTCCATTCACGTCTGTCGCGACACCACTGAAGGCGGACTGCACGATGTTGGGGCGTGAGCGGAAGATGGCCTAACGGTGTGCGGGACCGTAGCCCAGCTTCATGGAGACGGTTGCGAATGGTCCTCGCCGATACCCCAGGAGCAACAGTGTCCCTAATTTGCTGGGAAGTGGCGGTGCGGTCCCCTACGGCACTGCGTAGGATCCTACGGTCTTGGCGTGCATCCGTGCGTCGCTGCGGTCCGGTCCCAGGTCTACGGGCACGTGCACTTTCCGCCGACCACTGGCGACAACATCGATGTACTGTGGAGACCTCACGCCCCACGTGTTGAGCAATTCGGCGGTACGTCCACCCAGCCTCCCGCATGCCCACTATACGCCCTCGCTCAAAGTCCGTCAACTGCACATACGGTTCACGTCCACGCTGTCGCGGCATGCTACCAGTGTTAAAGACTGCGATGGAGCTCCGTATGCCACGGCAAACTGGCTGACACTGACGGCGGCGGTGCACAAATGCTGCGCAGCTAGCGCCATTCGACGGCCAACACCGCGGTTCCTGGTGTGTCCGCTGTGCCGTGCGTGTGATCATTGCTTGTACAGCCCTCTCGCAGTGTCCGGAGCAAGTATGGTGGGTCTGACACACCGGTGTCAATGTGTTCTTTTTTCCATTTCCAGGAGTGTATATTAAACCAGTAAAAACTCATTGACACTCATTGTTATTTTACAGAGTCTCACAAGTGAAAACATATCGCAGGCATATGAAGCTTTAAACAATACGGGTGGAAGTGGGAGAGTGCAACATTTTTATTATGTGTGTGCGAAGGATGCAGTCAGCAAAATTACAGTAAACACTACGAAATAATAAAATACTATGGCATACTTGGGCCACAAAGCTGTTGTAACATATGGAACGAAGGTCTGTTGCCACGAAGACTTCTGGCTTATGGACAAGCGAGGGGCGTTGCCATTTTATATGAAAGCTGCATTTTTAACTTCCGATAAAACTCCTGTAAAACTATAGAGAATGTTAATAAGCTGAAAACTGAAAGTAAATACTTGTGGTAAACATATAATGAAACTTAAAATTATCTCCAAACATCTAAAAAATGATGGAAGGCTCACTCCACACAGAAGGGAAAAAACCACACTAAAGTTTACAATAGTTTCGATTCTATACGAAAGTTTTCTAGAAACCGTCTGTTTTTCAAATTCCGCTAATAGGTTTTCCTGGTGTTTACTGAAGTGATTACAATGCAACACTACATTAGTATCTTGTACAAGTCAGAATTAAATGAAGATTCGCTGCTGTCGCTAGGAAGAACGTGTTCCCTGAACACGACATTAATTTATCAAAATAGGTCAAATGGCTCTAAGCACTATGGGACTTAACATCTGTCCCCTAGACTTAGAACTACGTGAACCTAACTAACCTAAGGACATCACACAAATCCATGCCCGAGGCAGGATTCGAACCTGCGACCGTAGCAGCCGCGTGCTTCTGGACTGATGCGGCTAGAACCACTCGGCCACAGCGGCCGGCTGATTTATCAAATATGAAGATTGTCACATGTGTCACAGCTGATATCATGAAACCTCGACTGGGCTGTTTTTTGGTTGCAGCGTGCCGGATTAACTTACGTAACGAGTTACTGGTTCGGAAACAATAATGCACTCCCCTATAAACTGTAAAGCATTAAAGGAGGCGAGGGGTGATGTTATGTTGCTGCTAGTTTATTGCTCCCCACTTTCTTCAAAGAAAGTCATATTTATAGGTCGTGCATTAGTTAATTACAATTATTGAATCTCCAGTGGTATGTTACACCCTACTGCAATCGTAAATTTTACGAGGATTTAGTAATCGAAGGTTAAGGAACGAACGTGTCTCTCTACGAGATTTTCTGTCATAGCAGGGGAAGTACGGTTATTATTGTTTTTCTTCGACTTCAGATTGTCTGAAAATTACTGTATTGAAATCCATCTTTATGCAGTCATGTTATTTTTATCCAGTTGGTCAGACAAATTCATTTCGTGACGGTCCTCAACATATCTTTCTACATCGATAAATCGTGCTGAATCTCTTCATTCCTTAGGGATATTTTTAAGATCCTCTCTATAACTGATATGTATTTTTGTGTGGCATTAATAGATGTGGGTGACTGTGTTGTCACAGGCTTCCAGTATATACTCAAATTGTGGCTGCCATTATTGTACGCAACTAGCCAACGGCTGCAACACATCGTGAAACCCGGTTCACATGAAGATCGATTGGGAATCTGATAAATTAAACTCTGTTGTTAAAGGCTTTCAATAAGTACTGAATTGGTGGATGTCATTATTGTACTCAAGTAGCTAATGGATACTACAAGTCGTGAAACCTAGATCAAAAGACGGTAGATTTGGAACCTCAAAAATTAAACTCTCCTTCTTGTACCAGATAAAGCAGTTTACCAACCATGCACAGCACGACAGATGCATGTTGGACTGAAAAGTAAATCAAGATTTTACCTACTTTCGACTGGAAAGCGTAATGTCACATTGGTGAGGTAATTTCAATACCTGGCGTTCATTCCCTAGTCACTAACAGTCCATTCAACTATTAAAACCTTTAGGCGTCGCTGCGAAAGCACTCCGGCAGAGGTCGTTTTCAGAAGGCGTGTTGTAATAGGGAGTGTCGATAGCTGTCTTCTTTTTTTGGATTACGGCAAGCCTTTTTTCCGATGTATAGCACACCGAAAGCCAATCGATATTCGTGCGCGGAAAAGAGGCCGTTGTGTACGCCGCTTCCGACGCACTAATGAAACGTCAGTCAGCCGCGCTGGGGGACCAGCCGACGCGTCGCGTGTTCCCAGCTGAGGCGAGACGGCGCTACCCAGTCAGGAAAACCTGTAAGGAGCAGCGGAACGCTTTGTTACTGGTTGTGGCCGCTGTACTGGATTTATTCAAAATTTCAAAAAGGTGAACAAAATTATACAAACGAAAGCCGTGCAGTCATAGGGGTTTATTTTCAAGAAATGTCCAATCAAATTCATCGTCTCGTGGTAGAAGACAATCTCATCTACATTAGTAATATCGTTTACATTGCATGACTCTTATGTGAACGGATATTTAATATCACGAATGCAATTTCACTGTCAAAATATAGATTCAGACGACTTCAGGAACTACGTTTTCGTACGCAGACGTTTGAAGCACAAACAAAACACTTCTGTCAACTTTGCACAGATTGTTCGGACTAGAAATTGTAAGTAGGCTGTTTAGGTTTTCTTATTGGTAACGCCACGTAGTGCTCTGTATGAAAACCACTGGCTGTGCTGTGTGCAGTCTGTGGCTAGTTTGCATTGTTGTCTGCCATTGTAGTGTTGGGCTGTTGGCTGTTAACAGCGCGTAGCGTTGCGCAGTTGGAGGTGAGCCGCCAGCAGTGGTGGATGTGGGGAAGTGAGATGGCGGATTTTTGAGAGCGGATGATCTGGACGTGTGTCCATCAGGGACAGTACATTTGTAAGACTGGACGCCATGAACTGCTATATATATATATATAATGACTTTTGAACACTATTAAGGTAAATACATTGTTTGCTCACTATCTAAATCTTTCATTTGCTAACTATGCCTATCAGTAGTTAGTGCCTTCAGTAGTTTGAATCTTTTATTTAGCTGGCAGTAGTGGCTCTCGCTGTATTGCAGTAGTTCGAGTAACGAAGATTTTTTGTGAGGTAAGTGATTTGTGAAACGTATAGGTTAATGTTAGTCAGGGCCATTCTTTTGTAGGGATTATTGAAAGTCAGATTGCGTTGCGCTAAAAAATATTGTGCATCTGCACAGTCGCAACAGATGGCTGCTGGCCGTCTCTACAAAGACTGCACTGGGTCTGCACCTTTGGTGGCCCACCAATACCGTAATCTCTACCAGGACTACAGTTGGTCTACTCTGTGATGACCAACCTACCAATATTCTTCAAAACTTCGGCTGACTCTGCGGTGGGTTTGCTCTGTTGTGGCTCATTACCTGTCTGCATGTCGAGAGTCAGCACTGTCTTTCCGTTGGAAGGACAACACTACTTCAAGACTGCATGGAAATCCACTACTTCCGTGTGCATTTTCTTTTACTGCTCAGACTTTGAGAAAAACACTGTTATTTTACTGTGATGAACGATCAGGACTGTCTTTATGGACTGTGGGAAAATTTTAGCTTTTGACCGACATTGTATCAATAAGTGTGTGTATTTGATTTCTTTGTTATTGTAATTGTGAAAAAATTTTAACAAACATGTATCGGCCAGTGCCCAAAACAATTTGTAAATTTTTTTGTGGGGAGCATGGGGGCTATGTAAGAAGGCTGTTTAGGTTTTCTTATTGGTAACGCCACGTAGTGCTCTGTATGAAAACCACTGGCTGTGCTGTGTGCAGTCTGTGGCTAGTTTGCATTGTTGTCTGCCATTGTAGTGTTGGGCTGTTGGCTGTTAACAGCGCGTAGCGTTGCGCAGTTGGAGGTGAGCCGCCAGCAGTGGTGGATGTGGGGAAGTGAGATGGCGGATTTTTGAGAGCGGATGATCTGGACGTGTGTCCATCAGGGACAGTACATTTGTAAGACTGGACGCCATGAACTGCTATATATATATATATATATATATATATATATATATATTATGACTTTTGAACACTATTAAGGTAAATACATAGTTTGTTCTCTATCAAAATCTTTCATTTGCTAACTATGCCTATCAGTAGTTAGTGCCTTCAGTAGTTTGAATCTTTTATTTAGCTGGCAGTAGTGGCGCTCGCTGTATTGCAGTAGTTCGAGTAAAGTTTTTGTGAGGTAAGTGATTTGTGACACATGTAGGTTAATGTTAGTCAGGGCCATTCTTTTGTAGGGATTATTGAAAGTCAGATTGCGTTGCGCTAAAAAATATTGTGTATCGGTTTAAGCACAGTCATGTATAATTTTTCAAAGGGGACGTTCCAAGATGTAAAAACATTTGCTTCTATTTCAGTACCTATTACGGTTTATAACTTTATTTGTCCAAGATTGTACACAGCAGCTCAAATATTATTATGCATGTTGGTACTGTTGGGCACCGTTTGTAGCTCGACAGATATCGAAATGGTACGCCGCTTCTCGCCACATGTTCATAAACATGACCATTGCTATGGCCTCTACAGCGGCGTAGATCCGTTGCCTCAAATGTGTCGGATCTCGATTCCTTGTTCTGTAAACGATGTCCTTGATAAATCCCCAGGCACTAAAGTCCAGCGAAGTCAGATCGTGAGACCAAGGACACCACGTACATCGATAACGTGGTTCCACCGAGAGAGCACTGAAAAATCTGCAGCGAGAAAGTGCTTGGACGAATGAGAAAATATATCAAAGAAAACTGAAAACTTATTTTCCCTCGGCAAAAATGTTCCTACAATTTTATTGCGAAATAATGTATAGAAAAGGATGAACATAGCTAACAGAATGAAGCGGAAAAAAAGAAAAATGTTCCGTGCGATGGCAAAAGTGAACGACCTCAGCTCTGAAAGAGCTTTCAACACACACTACTCTCGAGACTTGTTTGAATTCACATTACTATTTGAGTGAATGATCTATAATATTTGTTGTATTGGTTTTATATAGGCCAAAGAGGCAGTTAAATTATATGTCATGCACATCCAAAAGTTAATGAAATAATAATCATAAATTGAAAATAATTCTGAAAATAATGACAATAAAAATAATAAACATACAGTCTAAGGATTTATTTCATTCGAAAGACTGATAATAATGAACAGATTTAAGGATAATACGAACCTTAAAATGTCATTAGTAATGAACACGTTTTCGCCGATCGGAAAACTTTCGATGTAAATAAATATACCCAGAGAAGGCAGGAAATTGCTTATGTGCGACAATGAATGAAACAACATACCAACATAAACCAAAAGTAAATGGAATATCCTGAAGTAAAATGTATCAAAAAAATGGCTCTGAGCACTATGAGACTTAACTTCTGTGGTCATCAGTCCCCTAGAACTTAGTACTACTTAAACCTAACTAACCTAAGGACATCACACACATCCATGCCCGTTGCAGGATTCGAACCTGCGACCGTAGCAGTCGCGCGGTTCCGGACTGAGCGCCTTAACCGCGAGACCACCGCGGCCGGCGTCAAATGTATCAAACTCAATGGAAATTAAATTGTATTTGTCAACCTATCCTCGTATTTTGTATTGTCACCGGCTCAAAGTGTGGCTACATTAACTATTAACTTATTTGTGTTGCCCCAGGTTTCTATCTACCAGCCGTTAACCCTTCAGTAGATGTTCCGTAGCGGAAACCTTTTTTTTTTGTACATATGTTGGTAAAAAAAGTAAAGGAATTTGGGTCACACTGTTCATTGAGATTCCATTCTATCGAGTTTTCATATACTTTATAATATTGCTTGAGATTTACTACCGTGCTTACTAACTTTTTATAACAGACGCCACAAGAGACCAAAACTACTGAAATGCTGAACGGCTCCACTCTTCGTACTTAAAACGCCCTAATGAGACTTCCTCTGGCAAAGGTTGCTTCTCTTAAATTATACTACTCCCTGGATATCCTTCAACGACACACTACAAGCCGTACCTTCCACAGCAGTCTTCCATCTGTCACACACATGTTTATCAGCCAATGAAGTTTCCACCCGTGCCACCGATTCTGAGAATGCCCCCAGGATTTCTTTTATCATGAAACTTCGAGTAGAACGCTTCCATCGTATCTCCGCTTTGCGTCACTTCATTTCTTTCTTAACGTCATCGCATCTCTGCCAACTTACATTAAATAAAAAAAGACAGAAAAAAATACGTTGAGGTTTGGGGTTGAACAGACATCTCGTTTAGCTCAGGAGCCATTTGTTGTGTCGTAATAGTACGCAACACAGGACTGAGTCATTACGCTGCGACAAGTTTCATCACAACTTACCAACCAGTAGCAGCGGACCATTAGTTTGCTACAGACGCTGCACTCCGCTGGAGGACAGAAACAGAAAAAGTCCTAGGCAGCCTCATGGAAGATGAGATATAGAAATGTTTTGGGGAATGGAAGGAACAAATGCAAATGTAGCAGGGCTTAAATCGTTCCTAATTTGAGGACGGTCAGCATTACTTAATAGGTACAGAAATTTGCAGTATCAGTCTCATTTTTATTGTGTCATACCTAGAGTTTGACATTTTCCACTCAAAGTTTGTAGTAAACTACCAGACCCTCGTAGTCACGAAAATATCGTTCTTGTGCAAGTATTCATTTAGCAGAAGCCACTGAGATGTCATCATTCGTTATCATTCTGCAATAATATTTCGCTGGAAAATCACCGTTCACATCTTTGTATGTTGTATATCTTAGTATTTTTTTTATCTTCCATTTTAAATGCTGTCTTAAAATAAAAGTAGAGACTCACCATATTTCTCTCCTCGTTTTCTGTAGCGAATAGACTCAGCCATTCGTAAAAGTGACGCCGAAAACCCATATTCCCCTCCTCATCACCAGTTCTAGTGTTTAAGGCCACATTCATCAATGAATCCGGCACACCGTGCTATTACGTCTGGTCCGCAAAAAAAATCAAGTAACTCTCATTTCCACATTATAAAATTTGTCCCAGTATCTACCGATTTTACCAATTCCAATAGATTCTTCTTATCGCTGCTTACACTAAAGCTGCTTTCCTTTCATTTCCATTCCAAAAACCTTTTCCCTACTGAAAATCATCACATCAGCTCCCTCCCCTATGACCCTTCAGACAAAATCGATAGCCAGCATTCTGAGGACCAGATGCATTCTGCCCTCCAAACCTCAATTCCCCTGCTCATTTACATCCTAAATCATCATCCGTCGGGACACTTCTTCGCATAAAACCCACTACAAAACTAAACAGGCTTCAGCTCCTTGGAATTAGTTTTGTTTACTATTAATATCTTTATAAGTTTGCTGTCCACTGCATATAAAAATTAATCCATATTTTCTTTATCAGCCAGAAGTTTCTGTTTCACGTAAAATCCTCGTCTTTGATATGGGAATCGATTTCTCCATAATCTTATTTCCATTTTCAACTGTTTTTCACATCTTTCGTTGTCCATTACCTTTCCAACATACAAACCATATAACTGTGGCATCAATTAAAAATCATATGGCATTATTTGCCAAGAGACCCTTCTGGGGTTATTCGGCCACCTGGTGCAAATCTTTCTACTTGATGTCACTTCGAAGACTTGCGCGTCGACGAAGATATAATGAAATTATTGGTACAGCACAAACACCCAGATCCCGAGTGAAAAAAAAAAAGAAATCCCAGTCCTGGCAGGGAATCGAATCCAGATTCGGCCGAACACAATGAGCATCCGTGCCGGCAACGGCAAATAACAAACAGTAGCTTCAACTGAAACGTATCCTTCACTATACTGTCAAATAGAATTTATACGATCCTCTGCCCGTCGTTCGCATTATTAAAATGTTTTATAAGGTTCCTCTTCGTTTGTTTGCTTACATGCCCCACTGTTTACGTTTTCATATGATCTTGCCAGGGCATGACAAGCATTCCTACATTTATTCCAGCTGCAATAAGCTTATATGCTTAGTTATGAATTTTTCATGGCTGACTCTATATCGTTAACAAAAATCAAGATTCACATCTATGTATCTCTCTAGCTATACTAATTATACGAGGAAAACTGTAAAACTTTCATCTGTGTCTGTCTGAATACGCTAATCATCTAAATTGCTTCACGAATTTTCATGCGGTTGTCACAGATAACTTGCATATAGCTTGAGGCAAGGTATAGGCTTTATTTCACCAAAATCGGATTACGAAAGAACAGAATAAAAAGATGACGTGATTTCAAAATGTATCGGAGAGTCGTCTGCTCATCTTAGTAGTTCGGATGGTTAATCATCACGCTGTAGTACACCAAAGAATCAACAAATGGCTCTGTTAGTTTCGCTGCACACTAAAGAACCAATAGATGGCACTGTCAGTTTTTTTTCTTTTTAATTCAGTGAAAGACATATTTTCAGAAGCTGATGTCAGTGACAGAATTGGTTCAAAAATGGTTCAAATGGCTCTGAGCACTATGGGACTTAACATCTATGGTCATCAGTCCCCTAGAACTTAGAACTACTTAAACCTAGGGACAGCACACAACACCCAGTCATCACGAGGCAGAGAAAATCCCTGATCCCCGCCAGGAATCGAACCCAGGAACCCGGGCGCTGGAAGCGAGAACGCTACCACAAGACCACGGGCTGCGGACAGTGACAGAATTAAGTGCCGCAATCTTATATTTACGAACACAAACTAACAGCGAATCTGATGGCTAAGATATATGGATTTATTTATTTCACTTTGTGTATTAAAAACTCCGTGGTATAGGGGTAGCGTCTTGGATTAGTAATCAAAACCTCTTCGGTCCCGGGTTCGAATCCCGCCACTGCTTATATCTCGATTAATAATCAACATTGGCAGCCGAAGACTTCCAGCACCTTCATCCTACGAACGGCCTTATCAAAGGGGCAGAGGATCTGACAGAGGTTCAGGGTACTCTCTTGTCCTAGGGGTGGGAAATTGCCCCTAAAGGCGGAAGAATCAGCAATGATCAACGACATGAGGATGCAGAAGGCAATGGAAACCACTGCATTAAAGACACGTAACGTGTATCCACAGGACATGTGGCCTGTAATTGAAGAAGTATCATGATGATCTCTCCATTGGCAAAAGATTCCAGAATAGTCCTCTATTCCGATCTCCGGGAGCGGACAGCCAAGGGGGAGGTGGCCATGAGAAAAAGATTTAATAATCAACAAGTCGGGGCGTGGAATGTCAGAAGCTTGAACGTGGTAGGGAAACCAGAAAATCTGAAAAGGAAATTCAAAGGCTCAATCTAGATATAGTATGGGTCAGTGAAGTGAAATGGAAAGAAGACAAGGATTTCTGGTCAGATGAGTATAGGGTAACATCAACAGCAGCAGAAAATGGTATAACGGGAGTAGGATTTGTTATGAATAGGAAGGTAGGGCAGAGAGTGTGTTACTGTGAGCAATTCAGTGATTGGGTTGTTCTTATCAGAATCGGCAGCAAACCAAAACCGACGTTACAGACTGACGATGAAGAGATAGAGGAAATATATGATGATATTATAAGGGTAACGCAGTACGTAAAGGGAGGTGAAAATCTAACAGTCACGGGGGATTGGAATGTAGTTGTAGGGGAAGGAGTAGAGAAAGGGTTACAGGAGAATATGGGCTAGGGACAAGGAATGAGAGAGGAGAAAGACTAATTCAGTTCTATAATAAATTTCAGCTAGTAATAGCGAATACTCTGTTCATGAATCACAAGAGGCGGAGGTATACTTGGAAAAGACCGACAGATACGGGAGTATTTCAGTTAAATTACATCAAGGTCAGACAGAGATTCCGAAATCAGATACTGCATTGTCAGACGTATCCAGGAGCAGATATACACTCGGATCACAATGTAGTAGTGACAAAGAGTGGGCTGAAGTTAAAGGGATTAGTCAGGAAGAATCAATAAGCAAAGAAGTGGCAAACGAAACTAAGGAATGACGAGATACATTGAAGTTCTCTAAGGCAATAGACACAGCAATAAGGAATAGCTCAGTAGGTAGTACAGATGAAGAGGAATGGACATCTCTAAAAAGGGCCATCACAGAAGTTGAGATGGAACACATAGATAGAAAGAAGGTAACTGCGAAGAAAGCATGGGTAACAGAAGAAATACTTCAGTTAAGCGAGGAAAGGAGGAAATACAAAAATATTCCGGGAAACTCAGGAATACAGTAATACAAGTCGCTGAGGAATGAAATAAATAGGAAGTGCAGGAGAGCTAAGACGAAATGGCTGCATGAAAAATGTGAAATCGAAAAAGAAATTATCATCGGAAGGACAGACTCAGCATACAGGAAAGTCAAAAAACCTTCGGTGACATTAAAAGCAAGGGCGGTAACATTAAAAGTGCAACTGGAATTCCACTGTTAAATGTAGAGGAGAAAGTGGACAGGTGGAAAGAATGCATTGATAGCCTCTGTAAGGGGGAAGATTTGTCTGATGTGATACAAAAAGAAACAGAAGTCGACTTAGAAGAGATAGGGGATCCAGTTTTAGAATCAGAATGTAAAAGAGCTTTGAAGGACTTAAGACCAAATAAGGCAGAAGGAATGGATAAAATTCCATCAGAAATGCTAAGATCATTGGGGGAAGTGGCAACAAAACGACTATTAACGTTGGTGTGGAGAATGTAGGAGTCTGGCGGCATACCCTCTGAATTTCGAAAAAATATCATTCACACAATTCTGAAGACTGAAAGAGCTAACAAGTGCGAGAATTATCGCACAATCATCTTAACAGTTCATGCATTCAAGTTTCTGACAGCAAAAATATATAGCAGAATGGAAAAGAAAATTGAGGATGTGCTAGACGACGATCAATTTGGCTACCGAGAAGGTGAAGGCACGAGAGGGGCAATTCTGGCGTTGCGGCTGATAATGGAAGCAACACCAAAGAAAAATAAAGACATGTTCATAGAATTAGCCGACCTGGAAAATGTAAAATGGTGCAGGATGTTCGAAATTATGAGAAAAATAGAGGTAAGCTCTAGGGAGAGATGGATAATATACAATGTGTACAAAAGCCAAGAGGAATAATAGTGGAGGACTAAGAACGAATTCCTGGAATTAAAAAGGTTGTGGTACAGGGAAGTAGTCTTTCGCCCCTACTTTTCAGTCTGTACATAGAAGAAGCAATGATGGAAGCAAAGGAAACGTTCAGGAGTGGAATTAAAATTCAAGGTGAAAGGATACGATGCGCTGGTGGCATTGCTATCCTGAGTGAAAGTGAAGAAGAATTACATGATGTGCTGAATGGAATGAAAATATAATGAGTACAGAATATGGACTGAGAGTATATCAAAGAAAGACGAAAGTAATGAGAAGCAGAAGAAATGAGAACAGCGAGAAACTTAACATCAGGATTGATGGTCACAAAGTAAATGAAGTTAAGGAATTCTGATACTTAGGCAGTAAAATAACTAATGACGGAAGGAGCAAGGAAGACATCAAAAGCAGACTAGCAAAGGCAAAAAGGGCATTCCTAGTCAAGAGAAGTCTACTATTAACAAACACAGGCCTTAATTTGAGGAAGATATTTCTGAGAATGTACGTCTGGAGTACAGCATTGTATTGTAGTGAAACACGGACTGTGGGAAAACCGGAACAGAAGTGAATCAAAGCATTTGAGATGCTACAGACGAATGTAGAAAATTAGGTTGACTGATAAGACAAGGATTGAGGAGGTTCTGCGTATAATCGGAGAGGAAAGGAATATGCGGAAAACACTGATACGGAGAAGGGACAGGACGATAGGACATCTGTTAAGTCATAAGAGAATGACTTCCACGGTACCAGAGGGAAATGTAGAGGGCAAAAACTGTAGAAGAAGACAAAGATTGGAATACATCGAGCAAATAATTGAAGACGTAAGTTGCAAGTGCTACTCTGAGATGAATTTGCACAGGAGAGAAATTCGTGGCGGGCTGCGTCAAATTAATCAGAAGACTGATGTTACACATAAAAAAAAATTTAAAAAATATTAAAAAATTAACGACGCTACTTTGCTTCTTTAGACACGTTTCATTTATATTTTACTTTCCTAGAAAAGTTGTTTTACCTGAGTGAGAAAAACATTTTCGGGAGTTTACGTCAGTGACAGAAATCAACCTTAATCTCCTCTTTATGAATACAGACTAGCATTGAATATGCTTGGCAATGATATAAGCATACAGTGATTTTGCTTCGTGCTTCAAAAACTTAACATGATTGGATTGTTTCTTTCAATAGGTTCTGTTTATATTCCTTGCTAGGAGAAACATTAAGTTTACTTTCTGATTTGGATGCCTCCTCATCACATTTTGATTT
Source organism: Schistocerca americana (assembly GCF_021461395.2). Lineage (NCBI taxonomy): Eukaryota > Metazoa > Arthropoda > Insecta > Orthoptera > Acrididae > Schistocerca > Schistocerca americana. The sequence continues at coordinate 417,727,069 of NC_060120.1, forward strand.
CATTTCTCACGAATAAAAACGCCTAGAAAACATTCGATTCTTTCTGAATACACCAAAACAGCTAAAAGACTGAGGATTATATGGTCTCAGGAATCCAATGAAGATCATGAGCAAGTCTTGCTGCGACTGGAGAACATTATTCCTCTACAGCCTGCCTGGTTCTACTGCACGGAACACTTTTATCACCTTGCCGATGTGTAGTTCAATGTCATTACGTCGTCTTTGGTAATAGGGGAGCTTAGTAACACAAAAACTATGTTGTTGTTGAGTTTTTATCCAATGAAATGATTTGCTTGATGATAATAATGAGAGTAATCGGACTCCGTTAAAGACATAGATTGCAGAGTCGAGTATATAAATGTTTAAATGCATAAACGATGGAGAGCTTGATATTGATTCATTTTTGAAAAAGTTCAGAGTCCGATACACTGCGATTTAAATCACTAACCTTCGCTTGAAATTACCTGATCAGGTTAATACCAGTCTTCCATAGTAAATGTGCACAAGATGCCCTGGGACAGTATCTCTGTCTGGTATTTTTTTGCATTCCTCTTTACTGCGCAGTTTTAAATCAATAATGCGCACAGCGCGCACAACGCTCCACAATGACGATTAGACTTGCGGGAGACAGTATTACCGGGCTCCCTGCGCCAGAGTCCAGTGCCATTTACACGACCGTCCCAACTACATGTTGAGCGTAAGTGCACATAAAACCGTTCCACACCACTGTAAGAAACCCTTAATAGTTGATTTAGTACCGTAAGTGAGCCTCAGTTCGCTGATTACTACTCCGTATTTCACTTAGTTCCCATCGGTGATTTAGTTTTGGTTGTCCTTCTCAACATAAACACTAGCATCATATCTTCACAAAAGCACCTCACAGTTTCATTGCATCCCAACAATAACATTTTCGAAGTTGCGTTCAACTGTGGCATAGTCTATCAGGACCTATTATTTACAATATGTGTTTTTGTGTCACCGCCACAGATCTCAACATTCTTTTCAACGGGAATTAAAATATTTACAAGATTGATATGCATAAATTTCAATGGGACTCGTCCCATAATTCATAAGAACATAGCATTGCATACAATGACATATTTAATCTGAAGAATCTGGCCTGAACTAGCGATCCCTCCAAATTCCTTGGCATTTCATAATTTGTAGAAGATAGGACAACATTACCTATCAGTTCATAGGATAAAATTGGCCGGTACCTATTTACATTAAGTCAAACCATAAGGGGACGCCTGATAACAGACAGAAAATAAGTTCAAAGCAGAGCAGAATAACTACACAATTGACTAAGCGCCAAATCAAATATAAGTTTCCAATAATTTACATCTATGGTCACAAACTCTTTGTTAACAGATTACTGGTTTCGGTCTTTAATGACCATCATCATATCTGTTTCATAGAAACAAAGTCCTAGTGTACTGCAGTCATATTATTACATATACGGGTCACTGTTTTTTCACGACAATGTCACAGCTTGTGAAATCAAATATAGTCATTTGAAGTCCGACCATACGTAGTAATGTAATTACACATGGCTCTAAATTCTGCAAACACACGCTCAAATGCTTATATTCATATCATACCAGCATGTTACACATTTAAAGATAATTAGCAACGAGTGCACCTAATACATACGCCTTTTTTATTTCATTTGGTACAGAAGAGCCACAAAAAGGAAATATTTTTTTACCACTTGTACTATAAACCGAGATATACTAAAGTACTTGTATACCAAAACATCTCCATATACATAAATGTAGTTCTTGCCCTTTTAAACAAAGGCCAAATAGGCTTGCACCATATTATTCCTATTAAGCTACCAGAGGCACGTTTGGCTTGTTGTACACTATGTGCTTCAGTACACAGAGCTTGTACTCAATGAATCGCAAATTATGCTACTTACTAAGAGACAATCAAGTATTCATTTGATTTCACTACAAACATTAACAAACAACAAGCAAGATCATCACTGTAGATATTTTTAACAGCATTGTGTGAGTACAGTCCTTTTATTTTGTGTGTTCTAGGATCGGCCAACAACTACTTTTTGTAGAATCATGATTATTTTTTCTGGATATGTGTAAAGTAGTTGCCATTTACGACTATTACAGTATAAATGTGAAGATTTTGGATGAGTTTTAAACTGTATGTTTTCACCTATGTGTTACCTTTGTACATACTGTCATACTGGATTTTCTGTAATTGTGTTTGTTCTTTAAGTGAGATAATGGTTTGCCTTAACTTATCCTTCCAGGGACACTCTTCTGTAACTTATCTTCCAGATAGCAGCAAATGTAGAGATAAGCCCATTAATTTCATGGACAATTCTTCTCGTGGTGTTACCCTCTGGGTGAAATTTTGATATAAGTATTTGATTTGGTGTTCCTGTAAAAATGCTATCCCCTTTCTGCCAGTCAAATCTGAGAGTTCTTAGACAGTAAGGCAGTAGGCTTGCCAGTTGTTGGCATTTAATCACTTACAATTCTTTTAATGATTAGACCTGTTGTGGTACACTTCCTGGCATAAAGTTTAACATATTTCGAAAAAATATCGTAGAAATGCTACTACATACAATTTAGCTCCACATATAGCTGAAGGCAAAGACAGGATAATATTAATAGAAATGATTTGTAATGGTTTCGCTGGTAAGATAAGATGGAGTTTTGTACGATTAAAATGCTTCGACGGTTTGGTTTTTTGACGTAAGACAAATGTTTTGCTGCTAAGTACGCCTCTGCATGTAAAATAGCGATACAGATTTATCTTTCTTGTACATTTTTTGCACCATAATGTTCCCATACATGATGTGTATACCAAATTAAGACACCATGACAGGTGTCTAGAATGCAAGAACACCACGTGTCAGATCATATACTCTAAGACAAATGACGAACCATGAAAGGATCAGCTGAATGGTACGATAATCGGTAGATGTGACCTACGTGTAGAGACAAACAAATCAATACAGTTTCAGAAAAATTAGATGATTCATTCGAGCAAAAGAGCTTCAGAAATTGAGCAAGTCAAAAACGTATTGGTTCACCTCTAGCTAATATACATGCAGTTATTTGGCTTGGAATTGATTAATAGATTTGTTGGATGTACTCCTAAGGGATATCATGTCAAATTCTGTCCAATTCAAGCTTTGGATCGTCAAAATCCCGAGCTGGTTGGAACGCCCTGCCCATAATGCTGCAAACGTTCTTAGTTGGGGAGAAGCTTGACAAGCACTAAGACAAGTAGTAGGAACTCTCGCTCTGAGCAACCAGGCTCTATCCTGCTGAAATGCAAGCTGAGGATGGCTTGTCATGAAGGGCAACAAAAATGGGGCGTAGACTATCGTCGACGTATTTTTGTGCTGTAATGCTGCCGTAGATGACAATCATAGAGGGCTTGCTGTGAAAGAAAAGGGACGCCAGGCAACTACTCCTGGTTGTCAGGCCATGTGGTGGGGGACAGTTAGATCAGTATTCCAATGCTGTCTGGGGAATCGCTAGACTCGCCTTTGCTGATCACTGGGACCCGTAATCTCACTAACTGAAGCAGAACTGTCTTCAGTGATGAATCCCACTCGTTAATGAGCCCTGGTGACCAGCGAAGACGAGTTTGGAGATGCCCTGGACAGTGATGGGACACAAAACTGAGTGTCACTCTCATATGGCCTGACAACCAGAAATTATGGTCTGGGGCGCCATTTATTTCATTGCAGGACATAGCCGGACAGCAACCTAACAGTGCCGCAGTACATCGACTATATTCTAGATACCGTTTCGTTAACCTTCAGGTTAAGCCATCCTAGTCTTACATTTCAGCAATATAATGCCCATCTACACAAAGCGAGAGTTTCTACCGTTCGTCTTCGTGCTTGACAAGCCTCACCTTAGCCATAAAGGTATCCAGATTTCTTCTCAATTGAAAACTTTTTGAGCATTATGGTCAGGGCCTTCAACCAGCTCGGCATTTTGACCTTGGACAGAATTTGGCACGATATCCCTCAGGAGGACATCCAATGACTATCAATCAACACCAAGCCGAATAACAGGTTGTATATGGGCCAGAGGAGGATCAACATGCTATTAACCTAATTTGGTCAAGCTCTTTTTCTTGAATAAATCATCCAGTTTTTCTGAAATTGTAATAATATGTTTGTCTGTACTTGTAATCCACATCTACGGATTTCTGTCCCATTTGGATAATTCTTTCAAGGTGTGTCGTTCCTTTTTGTCTTTGAGTGTATATTTCGTCTAAGGAACATAATTTCATTATGATTTTTTTTAAATGTTGATCTAAGTTTTTAGTTCAATCTTGCGAAGTCAATGGTTTAATTTTCCACCAGCATATATCCCCTTCCTATGTAGGGGTTGCTGTCAGTACATCATCAACGTACGAAGTTGCTTTATCTAATAAGTTAGGCCTAAGATTGTGTCGAATGCAGTAATGATCTCACCTGACCTTACCTTTAATCCTAATGGCAGTACACAAAATTGATAATTCCTCTTTCCAAATATGAAAGCAGTATTTTTTGTAGTTTCTTTGGATAAGATCACCTGCCAATACAAAACTCTCAAATCGATATTGGTGAGATACTTAATCATGAAAATTTGCAAGTATTCATCTAAATTCTCTGGGCTGTTGCCAACAACAATAACGATTTTGCCGATAACCATTGCATCTAATACCAGCATGAGGATGCAATGCATAAGGCAATGGACACTACTGCAATAAGTACATTTACACTGGCCTCTGCCACAGCTTATATATATATATATATATATATATATATATATATATATATATATGTGTGTGTGTGTGTGTGTGTGTGTGTGTGTGTGTGTGTGCAAACCCCTGAAACCACATGATGTCAAAATTGCATTACGGTAACGATATATAAAGCAGAAAAAATAAGTAAAATGATAACAAAAAATAATAAGTCAAAATATGTTATTAAACCAGTCGTATGGAGTAAAACTGCTTGCACGGCGTTTGGATACAAGACCAACAACCCCAAAGATCATAGCATCAGGATGAGGGGCAGTCGTACGCATTGAAAACTAGAGACAAACGTATTTTTTTTTTCATTAAAAAAAGTAAAAGTTACAGAATATAAAAAGGTTGAAAGGAGTATACTGGGGTAAACTTGTACGTGGCTCCAGAATAAGATAAGTATATTAATAAATTAAAATGGAAGTAATGTACTATAGACAATGAATGTCTCTGATAGGCTCGATAAAGTGGATTGCTGTCTGTGCGCGACCACAGAGCCAAAGATAGTGTACTGCTTTGTTGGAGTAAGAGAGCGCTGGGCGCACAGTTGCAGGTGGCTGTCTGTGAGGGAAAGGCAGTTTTTGGGGTGTGCTGTGTGGAGCCACCAAGAGTGAAATTAATTTAGGGATGCCAATATTGTTGCACATGGAAGCAGAAGTCTTCATGAAACCAAGGTAAAGATATTAAATAACTATGATTTCTGTTTTTTGCCAGCGCATTAGTATAGATGAGTTGGCCGATAATTTGTGATTGTTGAGTGCCCCAGAATGTACGTAAACGGTTTTGATCGAAATGCTAGTTAAATACTTCATTTTTCTAATGCTTTCAAGATTTGTTAACAGAGCTATGTGTAATTTGATGATTTGCATTTATGTTCAATTAATGAAGTTAGATAATACTTGCTGTAAAAATCTCGTTGTTTGTGAATCAATTGTGAGTGATGTAACTGAGTGTTAGTAATTCACCATAATCAGTACCGCCTCCCAGGCCAAGTCATATATTTTTCAAAAAAGTTGGATTCTCTTAAATGTTCTCGTTCATCATCCAAATGAATTTCATGTGAATTTTAAGTATTATGGGCAGCGTTGCACACTGCCGAGCCTGTAGGTAACATTTATATTTATCTTTGAGAGACCAGAATATATCGCATTACTCCGTTGCTGCTTTAGAGGTAAGACAATTTAATTTACTTGTTATGTGAACAGGGCCTTAGGACTGTATGTCTTTATTGGTATTGGGAGCTGCATTGCCCATCGATTCGTGTAAAGTTTTGCTGACAATAACACAGAGAAAGCACACCACTTCAGTTACAACACGCCACACGACAATACGAGTTCAGCACTCATTCCACGGATCAGACACTGATTGAACATAATCGTCATCATTCTCATTCTTTTTATTAAAGAACATTACAAGGTAAGGTCACCTTGGGTAAATAATGTCAGGAATGAGCCCCCTTTGAAGTATAGCTCCCTTAACTTCGTTCACAACAAAACGAACTAGATAAAAATTATGCTGTCGACAAAATAACCTGTATCACTGTAGCAACATTCCAAACACTGGTAGCATTGTATCGCAGTATACCTGGTTTCTCAGTTGATCGATCAGCAACTTGTCTTTATCAGTATAGAGATGTTTAACAATTTCCAGGTTCTCGAGTAGATTCAGCTTTTCTCCCATCTGAGCAGGGTGTAGTTTTCTCGTTTTCTAGTGTGGGATACTGGTGTCCTATTGACTTAAGATGCTCAGCAGACGCGAAATTCTGGTTAATCTGGCCTTTCTTATTTAGTATGTACTCGCTGAACCTGGTCTTAAATATCCTGCCTGTTTGTCATGTACATGACATTTCATACTCATTACACTCTAATCTGTATACTCCCGACCCTGCATATTTATTCTTACATGGGCGTCTTCACTTTACCCACAAGTCTTTGGGGAGCGGACAGGGCTTTCGTGCGTTCGCGGCTTGACTATGGCTGGACGTCGTATGGATCAGCGAGGTGTTCTCAGTGTACATTCCATGGCAAGGAATTCATCGTACCAATAATTTCAGTTGTTTGCCTGTATGTCCCTGTAAGCGCCCTAATGTCTCGTGTCATTGACGCTGTCCACCGTAGGGCTATTCCACTGACCACGGGTGTTTATAGCATCAGTCCCATGCCCAGTCTCTGTGCTGAAGCTGGGAAACCGCCACTCACCATCCGGCGGCGGCTCCTCATGGTGCAGCAGGCATGTAAGTTCCGACTTCACCCGCATATTATACTGTTGCCCATCCGCCTCTGAAGCGTCTCCAACCGCCCACAAGCCACAATGCCATTCAGGATATGCGTGCAGCATGTGTTTGAGTCACCAGGTGTGGAGCAAGTACAAACCCAAATTCCGAGTTTAACCGTCTGCCGCCCTGGGTACTGCAAAGGTCCAGCGTCATTTAAGATTTAGTGTAGTACAGGAGACAGTGCACTCCAGATTCTGTCTGCAATTCGCTATTTTGTACGAGCACCGCGACTATATAGCTGTCCTGACGGATGGGTCTAAGCAGGGGGGCTCCGTTGGTTGCTCTGTTGTTGTTTTCCCAGATCGTGTCTCAAGATCCGGCACTGGAGCAGATGCGACGTTCTTCCAGTGCTAAATACGCTGAAGAACCAAGGAAATTGGTACACCTGTCTAATGTTGTGTGGGGCCCCCGCGAGAATGCAGGAGTGCCGCAACACGACGTGGCATTGACTCGATTAAAGTCTGAAGTAGTGCTGGAAGGAACTGACACCATGAATCCTGAAGGGCAGTCCATAACATCTACATCATACTCCGCAGGTCACCTAATAGTGAGTATCGGAGGGTACTTTCGGTACCACTATCTGATCCCTCCAACCCTGTTCCATTGGCGAATAGTGCGTGGTTCCATTGGCAAATAGTGCGTGGGAATAATAATTGTCGATAAGCCTCTGTATTGGCTCTAATTTCTCGAATTTTCTCCTCATGGTCAATACGCGAGATGTATGTGTGTGTGGGGGGGGGGGGGGGGGGAGGGGGGGGGGAAGTAATATGTTGTCTGACTCCTCCTGAAAACTGCTGTCCCGAAATTTCAATAGTAAATCTCTCTGTGATGCACAACGCCTCTCTTGTAACGTCTGCTAGTGGAGTTTGTTCAGCATTTCCGTAACGCTCTCTCGCCAGCTTAACGACATCGTGACGAAAGACGCCGCTCTTAGTTGGATCTTCTCTATCTTCTCTATCAGTCCTACCCGATAGGGATTCCAGATAGGTGAACAATTCTCAACAATCGGGCGAACAAGCGCCCTATAAGCCACTTCTTTGGTGGATGAGCTACATTTCCTTAAGAGTCTTCCGAAGCATCTGAGTCTGGTGTCTGCTTTTCCCACTATCTATTTTATATGGTCATTCCACTTAACGTCGCCCTGGATAGTTACGCCTAGTATTTTACGACACACCCTGTCTCCAGCTGTGTGTCAGGGGGGTGGCGATCTCTTCTGAAAAGCACATATCGACGATGTTTCGCTGAATAGTTCGCACGCTGGCAATTGTTGGTGGCCCAGTATCGGAATCTGCAGCAGTTTGTTTTTATTTCTAGTTAATTATCCGGCTTTCTTTCTAGATGTGTTTCGATCCCGAGTCATGTGTCTGGCCCTTTTCTATCGTATTTCATTACACATGATAAATATACCAAAAACAAAAGACCCACAACGATGCTAACTAAATACACACGTTTCATAACACGGAACTAACCAAACCCTACTGGATCCTTCCGGACAAGACGCGATTAAGTGTCACATATTCTATTGTGATCACGGAGATGGGCTTACATTAGATAAACTTCGCACGACATTGCGTGAAGCCGAATTTTTGATGGCTGCAATTCATGGTTGCAACTGGGTCGTTAGAGAAATAAATACAGGAATCGCGTTGTAGCGGTGTAGCGCAGTGGTTATCGCTTAAACCCGACGCGGGAAGGGTCGTAGGTTCGGATGTCGTCAGTTGCGACCAAATTTGTTCAACGTAAATCTAATCAGAAGACACAGATTATTTTTTTTTCGATTAACTGGTTTAAATGAATATTTTATTTCTGTTACTTTTCCACGTCATTTTCATCAGTACATTGAACCTTTTAGTTGCTCTTACTTTTCTTCCTTGATTCTCTTTTAACTTGGAAGCTGCTTGTGTCGCCTATAATTTGTAAACAGCTTCCAACCAGGACTGCTCATCATGTGGTAACCAATGATAGCGGGAAATTATAATTTGCGCTTAGCGCTGAAGCTGAAATTTTTCTCTCTTGGCTTTGCTCATATAGGCTAGATTTAATCGCCATTAACAAAGTGATCGTGATTTTTGTTTTGCTGCAACTATTGACCGGTCGTTTTCTCGGATACATTGGACACCACAATGTCGTGGTTGGGTTAGGACGCGATTTTAAATTCCGGGCCACAAATCAGCTGACGACACAGCGTCTTGCATTAGCGTCATACCTCGCGGCGGCCGCTTCGAACGTTGCTCCGCGTTTCACATTAGCAGCGCTTGTGAAGTAGCCCGCCGTGTTCGTGTGTCGCATATAACCGAGCGGTAACCGGCAGCCTTTGTGGCAACGCTGTAGTTGTGACAGACGTCAACTGTCAAGTTATTTTAATCGGACTATAAGAGAAGAAACTGGTTGACAGGACACATCCCGAATCATTAAGGTAATGTAGGAAAGAATCAGTGGAAAAAGTATAAAAGACTCGATTACAGTAAAGCGGTTCCAGTGGATGTAGGCTGCAATAGCTATAGGGAGATGAAGAGATACTTGATAGTCCAACATGGATAGCTGGTATTCGGACTGAAGACCACGTCAACGACGTATGACAAGCGTGAGCATAAACAGAAGAATAAATCTAGAAACTGAAATTTACAATTACTAAGAATTCAGTCTCAGAAAGCAAGAACATGAGTGCTGCACCTAGCTAATCACGACCTCTGTTCAGTATCAGATGTTGTGGCCGACAAGAGCAACGGTGCGCGCGGCTCGTAGCGGCTGTTCGTCATGGCGCTCCTCTACGCTAGAGCGGCGGTGACGTTAAGGAGATTGTTGTCTGCCCCGTGGCAGCCTGCGCTTGTCCCTCCTTCAGGGGTAACATGCCATCACGCGCGGCGCCGCCTCTCAGCCGAGAGCCGGCGCTGGGGTTGCAGATGAAGGAGCCTCTTAAGCCCACGTACTGAAGCGCTGGAGTTTCATCTCGCTCCGGCTCTCCCGGGACGTCGTTTCTGAAATGGCGTGCCGCACTCGAATCTCTGCTGCCGGGGTCCTCTTGTAACATCCGCAGCGGATTACGTTATCTTTCGTGCCCTTCTCGGGGAAATTTTCACCTGAAACACAGATAGAAATAACAAGGAATGAGTTTTTCTTCGGCCCTCAGTGTACAGTCCATGGCAAAGAATACATCGTACCAATAATTTCAGTTGTTTGCCTGTATGTCTCTGTAAGCGCCCTATTGTCTCTTATCGTTTTCTTTTTCTTTGTTCATAATCCCTTCTCGAGTATATGTTGGCGGCAGCATAATGGTAGCACAGTCTTTGTCGAATGCAAGTTCCCTAAAGTTATGCAGCAGGTTTTGTGAGAATTGCATCATCTTCCAAGAACTCCCACATACGTTTCGCGGGAAATTACGTTGCGTTTTCCTAACGGCTCTTATAGTCCTAGAAGCGAGTCTCACGTGTGATGTCATGCCTACTTGCTAGGGACTAATAATATTCTAGAATTACTTTTACTAACTTCTTGTATGCGATTTCTTTTACAATGCTTCACACTTTCTCAGAACCATTCCAATAAATCTGTCTTCCACTCATCTTCCCTAATAATGATTTTTAGTGATTGTCCCACGTCACATCACTTCATATATCCCTAAATTCTTAAACGACGTGGTAATCTCAAACCGTTCACCACTGCTATGTAATCAGACAGTATGTGGTCCCTTTCCTTAGGTTTAGGTATTGTTGTTGTTGTGGTCTTCAGTCCTGAGACTAGTTTGATGCAGCTCTCCATGCTTATCTATCCTGTGCAAGCTTCTTCATCTCCCAGTACCTACTGCAACCTTCATCCTTCTGAATCTGCTTAGTGTATTCATCTCTTGGTCTCCGTCTACGATTTCTACCCTCCACGCTGCCCTCCAATACTAAATTGGTGATCCCTTTATGCCTCAACACATGTCCTACCAACCGATGCCTTCTTCTGGTCAAGTTGTGCCACAAACTTCTTTTCTCCCCAATCCTATTCAATACCTCCTCATTAGTTATGTGATCTACCCATCTAATCTTCAGCATTCTTCTGTAGCAACACATTTCGAAAGCTTCTATTCTCTTCTTGTCCAAACTATTTACCGTCCACGTTTCACTTCCATACATGGCTACACTCCATACAAATACTTTCAGAAATGACTTCCTGACACTTAAATCTATACTCGATGTTAACAAATTTCTCTTATTCAGAAACGCTTTCCTTGCCATTGCCAGTCTACATTTTATATCCTCTCTACTTCGACCATCATCAGTTATTTTGCTCCACAAATAGCGAAACTCCTTTGCTACTTTAAGTGTCTCATTTCCCAATCTAATTCCCTCAGCATCACCTGACTTAATTCGACTACATTCCATTATCCTCGTTTTGCTTTTGTTGATGTTCATCTTATATCCTCCCGTCAGGACACCATCCATTCCGTTCATCTGCTCTTCCAAGTCCTTTGCTGTCTCTGACAGAATTACAATGTCATCGGCGAACCTCAACGTTTTTATTTTTTCTCCATGGATTTTAATACCTACTCCGAATTGTTCTTTTGTTTCCTTTACTGCTTGCTCAATATACAGATTGAATAACATCGGGGAGAGGCTACAACCCTGTCTTACTCCCTTCCCAAACACTGCTTCCCTTTCATGTCCCTCGACTCTTATAACTGCCATCTGGTATCTGTACAAATTGTAAATAGCCATTCGCTCCCTGTATTTTACCCATGCCACCGTCAGAATTTGAAAGACAGTATTCCAGTCAACATTGTCAAAAACTTTCTCTAAGACTACAAATGCTAGAAACGTAGGTTTGCCTTTCCTTAATCTTTTTTCCAAGACACGTCGTAAGGTGAGTATTGCCTCACGTGTTCCAGTATTTCTACGGAATCCAAACTGATCTTCCCCGAGGTCGGCTTCTACTAGTTTTTCCATTCGTCTGTAAAGAATTCGTGTTAGTATTTTGCAGCGGTGGCTTATTAAACTGATTGTTCGGTAATTTTCAAATCTGTCAACACCTGCTTTCTTTGGGATTGGAATTATTATATTCTTCTTGAAGTCTGATGGTATTTCGCCTGTTTCATACATCTTGCTCACCCGATGGTAGAGTTTTGTCAGGACTGGCTCTCCCAAGGCCGTCAGTAGTTCCAATGGAAAGTTGTCTACCCCGGGGGCCTTGTTTCGACTCAGGTCTTTCAGTGCTCTGTCAAACTCTTCACGCAGTATCGTGTCTCCCATTTCATCTTCATCTACCTCCTCTTCCATTTCCATAAAATTGTCCTCAAGTACATCGCCCTTGCATAGACTCTCTATATACTTCTTCCACCTTTCTGCTTTCCCTTCTTTGCTTAGAACTAGGTTTCCAGCTTAGCTCTTGATGTTCATACAAGTGGTTCTCTTATCTCCAAAGGTCTCTTTAATTTTCCTGTAGGCAGTATCTATCTTACCCCTAGTGAGATAAGCCTCTACATCCTTACATTTGTCCTCTAGCCATTCCTGCTTAGCCATTTTGCACTTCCTGTCGATCTCATTTTTAAGTCGTTTGTATTCATTTACTGCATTTTTATATTTTCTCCTTTCATCAATTAAATTCAATATTTCTTCTGTTACCCAAGGATTTCTGCTAGCCCCCGTCTTTTTACCTACTTGATCCTCTGCTGCCTTCACTACTTCATCCCTCAAAGCTACCCATTCTTCTTCTACTGTATTTCTTTCACCCATTCCTGTCAATTGTTCCCTTATGCTCTCCCTGAACTCTGTACAACCTCTGGTTCTTTCAGTTTATCCAGGTCCCATCTCCTTAAATTCCCACCTTTTTGCAGTTTCTTCAGTTTTAATCTACAGGTCATAACCAATAGATTGTGGTCAGAGTCCACATCTGCCCCTGGAAATGCCTTACAATTTAAAACCTGGTTCCTAAATCTCTGTCTTACCATTAAATAATCTATCTGATACCTTTTAGAATCTCCAGGGTTCTTCCATGTATACAACCATCTATCATGATTCTTAAACCAAGTGTTAGCTATGATTAAGTTGGGCTCTGTGCAAAATTCTACCAGGCGGCTTCCTCTTTCATTTCTTAGCCCCAATCCATATTCACCTACTACGTTTCCTTCTCTCCCTTTTCCTACACTCGAATTCCAGTCACCCATGACTATTAAATTTTCGTCTCCCTTCACTATCTGAATAATTTCTTTTATTTCATCATACATTTCTTCAATTTCTTCGTCATCTGCAGAGCTAGGTGGCATATAAACTTGTACTACTGTAGTAGGTGTGGGCTTCGTATCTATCTTGGCCACAATAATGCGTTCACTATGCTGTTTGTAGTAGCTTACCCGTATTCCTATTTTCCTATTCATTATTAAACCTACTCCTGCATTACCCCTATTTGACTTTGTGTTTATAGCCCTGTAGTCACCTGACCAGAGTGATTTCCCTAAATCGCTTCAGGCAAATGCCGGGATGGTTCCTTTGAAAGGGCACGGCCGATTTCCTTCCCAATCCTTCCCTAACCCGAGCATGAGCTCCGTCTCTAATGACCTAGTTGTCGACGGGACGTTAAACACTAACCACCACCACCACCACCACCATCACCTGACCAGAAGTCTTGTTCCTCCTGCCACCGAACTTCACTAATTCCCACTATATCTAACTTTAACCTATCCATTTCCCTTATTAAATTTTCTAACCTACCTGTCCGATTAAGGGATCTGACATTCCACGCTCCGATCCGTAGAACGCCAGTTTTCTTTCTCCTGATAACGACATCCTCTTGAGTAGTCCCCGCCCGGAGATCAGAATGGGGGACTATTTTACCTTCGGAATATTTTACCCAAGAGCACGCCATCATCATTTAATCAGTAAAGCTGCATGCCCTCGGGAAAAATTACGGCTGTAGTTTCCCCTTGCTTTCAGCCGTTCGCAGTACCAGCACAGCAAGGCCGTTTTGGTTATTGTTACAAGGCCAGATCAGTCAATCATCCAGACTGTTGCCCTTGCAACTACTGAAAAGGCTGCTGCCCCTCTTCAGGAACCACACGTTTGTCTGACCTCTCAACAGATACCCCTCCGTTGTGGTTGTACCTACGGTACTGCTATCTGTATCGCTGAGGCACGCAAGCCTCCCCACCAGCGGCAAGGTCCATGGTTCATGGGGTGGGTTTAGGTATGATCGTCAAATGACGATACTTTCCCTTGCACATCTACATCGCCAGAAATGTTGTAGTCTTTCTACCCTTCAGTTCAGGGAGGCGCCAGATACGTGTGGAAAATATGTTTGTCTACTAACGTTTAATCATATGCCATAAATGAATATCCTTGTGATATTGTTATATTGTTGCTCTGAAAATTCTATAGGTCATTCAACAATGTCTCTGTTCAAAAATGGTTCAAATGGCTCTAAGCACTATGGGACTTTACATCTGAGGTCATCAGTCCACTAGACTTGGAACTATTTAAACCAAACTAACCTAAGGACATCACACACATCCATGCCTGAGGCAGAATTCGAATATAGCGACGGTAGCAGCAGCACGGTTCCGGACTGAAGCGCCTAGAACCGCTCGGCCACAGCGGCTGGTGATGTCTCTGTTGTGTACTGCTTCATACACAACGGTAAGGAAAGGTGGGCTAGGGACTGGTGCAGCAACTGTCATTGTAGGAAAACCCGACAGGAGCTTAATGACTAGCAACAAGTTAAGACTGCCAACAGATTTACTTAACGCGTATTTTTCAACCATACGAGCACTCATTAGAAATAATGCAACAAGAAATACAGTCCAATTATCATAACATCAACAAGGATGAGGCTCTATGACCTGAACATGAACGATGGTTTGGAGCCACGACTAGGTGACAGCTCCGTAGCGAAGCGTCTCTGAGCGCGTGTCAGATGAGTGTCTTCCGCCAGCCATCCTATATTGCGGCAGCAGAGGGCGCTCGTAGCCCAGAGCCGCTAGAGTGTGCACTATTGAGTGCCCGAATCCTGCCTGACCACTATCGTGTCTGACGGAAACTTGCAGTTCCATTGCCAACTTTGACACCTGTGTGGTGGTATCCTCGCCATTGCCGTGTAGCGTAGATGAGCAAACGACGATTGAGGGGAGTGGGGGGGGGGGGGGGGGGGGGGAGCAGCTGTACGCAGGTGACGGCAATGGGGGCAAGGAGCCGAAACTGAAGTCGGTGCTGAACTCCCGTCTCTGCCCCGGCATACGCCCTGAACCCACCCGGGAACACCAGTCGAGAAATTGGGCAGAAGACATGCACCCATATCCAGAGATGGAGCAGCAAACGAAGACGGAGGCCTCTCGATGACTGCAGAGGGATACAAGGCGGCTAGTGGGACAGCCGCCAGGAGGAGGGACTCATCCCCAGACGACTGTGGCTGTCGAGATGGCAGAATTCCCTCTGCCCTGAGGCCAGAATGAACAGCATAGGGCCTGCAGGAGCCAGATGCAAGGAGCGCTGCCGCATCCCGGCAGGCACTGATTCTGAAGGCACCAGACCTGCGACAGAACAACGCAATTTACGTGGACAAATTTGATTCTTGTTGCGTCTCAACAATCCTTTCGGTCCCTGCAGGAGAAACATAGAATGTCCAAGAGAACGTACGATGTTGCTTCACACCCAACAACTGTGTCCGACATACAGTCTATAAAAGACCGAATCGTTAGTGTGATACTTCGTCTTCTGGATGGAGTGGGCACCGCCCACCGTGATGGATACAGCAAATGAAGCAAGGTGCAACTCCGCCACCGATGACCCATCACGTGGCTGGGAGCGGCAGCAAAACAAGAAGAGCAATAGAGCTTGATCCCATGTGTGGGAAGCATGAAGTTTGTCAATCTGGTTCTTAAAAGTTCGTACAAACCGTTCAGCTTCGCCGCTGGATTGATTGTGCAACGGTGTACTCATGAAGTGCTTGAAGATGGAGGCACTGCAGAACTGTTCAAATTCAGCGGCAATAAACTGAGGTCAACCGTCAATCACAATCACTTCAGGCAATCCCTCGAGGAAAAATGTTGACCACTAGGCCTGGATTGTGGAATGAGCCATACTAGAGTGCTTAGCAACCACGAAAAGAGATTTACCGAAAGTTACAGTGACGATGAGCCAACACGTATTCTAGTAAGGACTCATGAAATCCAAGTGCAGACGTTCCCCAGATTCTTGAGGTTTGGGCCATTCAAAGAACTGCTGATGTGGGGCTGACTGATGTTCAGCATGGGCTTCGAACTGAGAAGTCAGCTATTTCCAGATCGTGCACAGTGCAAAGACGTCACGCCGACAGCTTGGTGCAAATGACGCCCCAGTGACCTTGGTGTAACAAACCAAGCACTTCTGGCTGCAGATCCCGACGAACCACAACAAGTGATTGGTCATCATTGGTATGATGCAAAATGACAGCTTGGCGAACTTAAAAAAGACAAAATATTGACGAACCACAGAGCTACGAATCTGTCTGGCTGAACGTGGCACATCGGGGGAACTGTAGTATAAAAGAATCTGCTAATGAGGATTCTGCTGCGGCCTGCGAAATCTTCCGACTTTTGAGCGCAAAGCTATGCAAAGCATCTGAATCTTGTGCACAAATGTAGCAACAAGAAGCAGAGGACTCATCGAATATTGGATCTGGGCTAACAGGCAGGCGAGAAAGGAGATATTCGTTAGCAAGCTTGAAAGTGGGCCGATGCGCAATCTTATACACTGAAGAGCCAAAGAAACTGGTACATCAGACTAATGACGTGTAAGGCCCCGCGAGCACTCAGAAGTGACACAACATGACGTTGCATCGACTCGGCTACTGTCTGAAATAGTGCTGGAGAGAACTGACACCAGGGCTGTCCATAAATCCGTAAGAGTACGAGTGAGTGGAGTTCTCTTCTGAACAGCATGTTGCAAGGCAACCCAGATATGCTCAAAAGTGTTCATGTTTGGAGAATTTGGTGGCCAGCGGAAGTGTGTAATCTCAGAAGAGTGTTCCTGGTGCCACTCTGCAGCAATTCCGGACTTGTGGGGTGTTGCACTGCCCTGTTGGAGTTACCCGTGTCCGTCGGAATCGACAATGGACATGAATGGATGCCGGCCGGAGTGGCCGTGCGGTTCTAGGCGCTACAATCTGGAATCGAGTGACCGCTACGGTCGCAGGTTCGAATCCTGCCTCGGGCATCGATGTGTGTGATATACTTAGGTTAGTTAGGTTTAATTAGTTCTAAGTTTTAGGCGACTGATGACCTCAGAAGTTAAGTCACATAGTGCTCAGAGCCATTTAAACCATTTTGAGCCATGAATGGATGCAGGTGATCAGACAGGATGTTTACGTAAGTGTCACCTGTCAGACTCGTACCTAGACGTATCAAGGGTCCTCTATCATTACAAGTGCACACGCCCTACACCATCACTTGAACAGTCACTTGCTGACATGCAGGGTGCACCGATTCACGAGGTTGTCTCCATACCTGTACACGTCCATCCGCTCGATATAATTTGAAACAAGACTCGTTCCACCCGGCAATATGTTTCCAGTCATCAACAATCCAATGTCGGCGTTGACAGGCCCAGGCGAGGAGTAAAGCTTTGTATCGTGCAGTCATCAAGGGTACACGAGTGGGCCTTCGGCTCCGAAAGCCCATTTGATGCTGTTTCGTTGAATGGTTCACACGCTGAAACTTGCTGATGGCCCAGTAATTTACGGAAGGGTTGCACTTCCTTCACGCTGAACGATTCTTTTCAGTCGTTGTTGGTCCCGTTCTTGCAGGATCTTTTTCCGGCCGTAGTGATGTCGAAGATTTGATGTTTCACCGGATTCCTGATATTTACGATACACTCGTGAAATGGTCGTACGGGAAAATCCCCACTTCGTCGCTGCCTCAGAGATACTTTGTCCCATCGCTCGTGCGCCGACTATAACATCACGTTCAAACTCAGTTAAATCTTGATAACCTGCCATTGTAGCAGCAGTAACCGATCTAACAACTGCGCCAGACACTTGTTGTCTTATGTAGGCAGCACCGTATTCTGCCTGTTTACATATCTCTGTATTTGAATACGCGTGCCTATGCCAGTTTCTTTGGCAGTTCAGTATTTTTGACAAAAGAAGAGCCCACGCTGCAGATTCTGTGCTGTGCGAGTAGCGACTGATTGAGAAGGGCTAAACGTAGATTACCAAGGTTTATGGTCAGTCTCCAAGTAAAATGTTCTGCCAAAAAGATACTGGTGAAATTTAGTGACACCATAGACAATGGTGAGAGCTCCCTTCTCAGTTTGCAAACAATTGCATTGATCTTTGTTCAGCAACTTCGAAGCAAAGTCAATCGGCTTGTCAACAGCACCAAATTTATGCGACAAAACTGCACCGATGACGTAGGAGGAAGCATCCACAACCCAGACCACAAATTTTCCTGGATCAAAATGAACAAGGCATCGATCACTGAGCAAAGCATCTTTCAATTTCTGGGATCAGACTGACACTGTCGCGACCAAACAAAAGGAACATTCTTCCTGGACAAGAAATGCAAGGAAGCTGCGATTTGAGCGGCATTAGGAATAAATCGAATGTAATATGTGAGCTTTCGTAATACAGACTACGATTACCGCACGCTGACGGGGGTGGAACGTCACAGATAGCAAGCAAAGGTGCTAATGTGTTCTCAAGGAGTGCGATCTGAGGTGACAATGTCATCTACATAATTCAAGCAAAAAAGGAACTTTCGCATTCAGCTGCTCCAGAAAGCACTGAAATGTGATGGAAATCAAAAAATTTGAAGATACTCAGCTGAGTGTTAATGACAAAGACATGTTGCCTCTGTTTATATAGACCGATTCGCAAGTAAGCATCCCACAATCAGTTTTGAAAAAGTAACTCCAAGCACGCAATTTGTCCATTAATTCTTCCGGTGATGGCAAAACAACTGTCAATGGCTGCTTGAGGACTCGCATTTTCTTAAAATCGATGCACAAGCGGAGTTTGTCGTATAGTTTATGCAGAATAACAAGAGGGGGCACCCACTGACTGGACGTAACAGGCGCTACGGCCCCACATACTTGAAAAGCAGGAAGTTCCTGAGCCACCTAGCATAAGGAGCAGGACAAGCTTTAATGAAATGTAGCTCCCATTGACCTTCGTTGTGACACGGACAACAAAGCTATTGGCTTTGCTTAAACCCTCAGATAACAAATCCTGAAATTCTATACATATCTTAGCAACACTGTTCCGTGCATCAAAGGAAGGAACAGAGAGTACATTATCTTGAATGCTTAGCCCAATCAATTCAAAAGAATCTAGACGAAAAATACTGGCACAGTTTCGGGCGGAAAGCGATGTGAATGTCACTGTCTTCGTAAGATTTTGAAAGTTGCGGGAAGGCTACAAAGTGCCTAAGACAGGACTGTCTTGGCCAGCATACGTCGTCAGTGTACACAACTTACGTTTGCCAAGCAATTCGTGAGGGCTATGGTTGAGCAAACTCACTGAAGCTCCAGTGTCAAACTGCAAACGTAAGCAGTAGTAAGAGACACAAAAAGTTTGTTGTCCTCACGTAGCACGGCAAATGAGTTGAGAGCCTTCCATGATCGGCTATTATACTGTTTTGAACTAACGATAATGTGCGGCCGGCGGCTGTGGCCGAGCGGTTCTAAGAGCTTCAGTCCGGAACCGATCTGCTGCTACGGTCACAGGTTCGAATCCTGCCTCAGGCATGGATGTGTGTGATGTCCTTAGGTTAGTTAGGTTTAAGTAGTTCTAAGTTAAGCCCCATAGTACTTAGAGCCATTTGAACCATTTTTGATACTGTGCGGTTTTGAAACAACACCACACACACTGTTTGTGACTTAGATGTGCGTGAAAGAATAGCGGAAGGTATACCTTACGGTTTTGTAAGAACACGGTTTTTATATGTCCGCATTTGCCACAAAAGAGTAAGTCTCTTCACGCGAGGAGTAAGATGGGCGATCGTGTGGGCCGTATTACAGCGAGGAAATGGCTTCAAGTCCTGTGGCAGACGCGACACGTGTTTTCGTGAGCGCTGTAGCTGTGGCCGTCTGGGTCATTGTTTGTGAGCCGGCTGCGTGGCCTGTTTTTTGCGGCCAGCCACTGAACGAACAGGCCCTACCTCAGAACTGTCTGCTGCGCTTTCACAGGAATATTGATGGTCCAGAATCTGCAGAACTCGTTGCAAGAATGGGTCCGGCAGTTTAAGGATCTGCCCCCAAATTCGAAAGGCAGCTACATTGTGCGTGATGGATCACAAATAATCGCGTAACTCTAATATTTGCCGCAGTCACATTTGAATCTACACTCTCTAGTAAGTCTTGCAATTCAGTCACTACTTTGTAAGCGCCTGCAATAGATCCTCATATTATACTGGTTCAGGACGTGACTCCGGATACAACGAGCACAGCTGACGACGTGGCAAAGAAATAACAATGTTTGTCAGTACTTTGTATGTGACGCTCTGTGATGTGCGCGTTGAATTGTGCGAGGTACTCTGCCCAGTCTTCCTTCGCCTAATCAAACTCACGAATTACGCAGTCAGTGCAGCCGGTGGTGCTGCCATTGGGTCCGGCATCTTGTGTGAAGCCATCTGCGCCATCACGAAGCGATTCATCACTTCAAGCAGTTGCACCATTTGTTGACTCTGAACTAAATAAACTGAGTCAGATCACTGCAGGCGGCTGATGTTGAGTAGCCACATCAATTAAGCACTGGACAAATACAAACAGCGGAAAGCAAAAACAGCACAGTGAGGAAAAAAGAGGGTGCACATGCAGCAGCCCCGGAAGGTAGAACATAAAGAGCACAAGCAAGGCAAACACTGGGTACACAAAACATAGGCAAGAGCAGCAAAAACGAATCAAAAAGAGGACAAGACAGCAACTTAGAGACTGAACATGGCCACACATAGGCACGATGACTTCTTGCCAGTAATGTTATGTGCAACTTCGTTCACAATGGTAAGGAGAGATGGGCTAGAAGTGCCACGGCAACTGTTGTCATAGAAAAGCTGGACAGGAGCAGAAATGATTAGCGAACAAGTTAACACCGTAAACAGAAGATTTAATTAACCTGTATTTCTTCAAGTATACGAAGACTCAGAACGAATAATGCAGCAAGAAACAGAGTCCAACCATCACACTGTCAACAAGGATGAGGATCTCCGAACTAAGTACGAACAATGGTGTTGGAGCTGCGACTAGGTGGCGTCTGCATAGCGAACTGGCTCCGAGCGCGATTCGGCCGAGTGGCTGCCGCCGCCTCTCCTATATCGCCTTGGCAAAACGTGCTCGTGGTACAGAGCTGCTGGAAGCGTGCTCAGCGCGCGTGCACCATTTGGTCCACTAGATACCGCACGACCGCTATGGCGTCTGATAGGAACTTGCAATTCTGTTGCCGACTCTGACGCCTAAGGTATGGTATCAATACGAGATACCACAGCTTGAGGTCCACCTGTGGGGAATAAGATTTGAGCATCATCTCAAGTGGATTTTCTGTGATGTTCCCGTGATTTTTTGCAGGTCGATGAAATGTTTTGAGAGGACTGGACCCCTACATGACTCAAGGAAGGGTCTCTGAGGACGACTAACTTCAGCCGATACCCTAGGGAAAGTGGAGTGGAACGAGGGCGAATCCTATTCATTGAGAAACCCACTACACCAAAACCATTCAGCACAGTAACTCAGAGTGTCGAATCTATCTGTGATGAGGATAATGAAACAGAAACTTAACCTTTTCCGTTACAAAACTCAACTGTGCATACATTAGAAGGAAAGTGATGTGGAGCAGTGATATTCTTTTGCAAAGCAGGTGACTATGCGCTCTCCGCGTCGCCTTCGAGGCACTCGCTGTTGCGGAAGGAGGCGCTTTACGTCGAATCTGGGCCGATTTCCACCGAAAACGAAAATCGAAAAGTCGTTAACGGTCAGTTTCAGCGATTAGGCACGCTTCCATCTTCATTGAGACCTCAACAAACAGAGCTGGGGGTACTGTGAATCCCGATCTCAACCAGTATGACAGTATGATTGTTCCAATGTCATAAGTAATGTTCTTAGTGATATATGCAGTCCATTACTGACGCAGGGAGTTTTTCAAGTCAGGTTAAAATAAACAATTGTTAAAACCGTTTGTAAGAAGGGTGATAAGACAGGTTAAAGCAGTTATCGTCCTATTTCCTTACTGACATCATTTTCCAAAATATTCGAAGAAGTAATGTAGTCAAGAATAGTCTCACATGTAAGAGCAAACAGTTTACTTTGCATTTTACAGTTTGGATTGCAGAAGGTTTACACGACTGGTAAAGCTATTTATACATTCAGTCGTCAAATACTAGAAGCGTTAAATAATAAAATGTAATCATTTGGTACTTCACATTAGCCTTCCAGGCCGTGTAATTGTAAAGATGATGTTCTCTTAGAAAAACTCAAGTTTTATTGAACTGATGGATTCATGCACAGCTGGTTTGTACCATACTTAATAGACAGGACGCTAAAGGTCGTGCTAAATAATTCAAACCGTCTCAGAAGGGCAGAAAACTGTAGTAACTGGAGAAAAAAACATCAGAAAGAAAGCCCCCGGGGCTCCATTTTGGGTTCACTCCCATGCCTTACATATCTGAACGATGTTCCACTTAACATTCAACAAGCAGAATTGGTACTTTTTGCAGACAATACTAGTATTATAATAAATCCCATTACACAGAAAGCAACAGAAATGGTAAATCATGTTTTCCAAGAAATTATAAGGTGGTCCTCAGGAAATGGACTCCCTAAATTTTGAAGAAATGAACTATATTCAGTTCTGTGAAACAAATAGTCATACCACCAATTGATGGATCACGCGAGCAAGAGTCCATAAACAGAGTAGAATGCCCCAAATTTTTGGGTGTACATACTGACGAAAGGATGTCAGACCATGTTGTTGTTGTGGTCTTCAGTCCTGAGACTGGTTTGATGCAGCTCTCCATGCTACTCTATCCTGTGCAAGCTTTTTCATCTCCCTGTCAAACCATAACCATCCTTTTTTCCCCTGATTCGTAAGAACCATATTACTGAGCTTCTCAAATAGTTAAGTTTAAGTACTTTTGCTCTTGTCATAAATGCCATTCCCGGAAACAAACCAAACAACCTTCTGCCATGTTTTGCATATTTCCATTCAATAATGGCTTATGGAATAATTTTCTGGGGTAACCCATCACGTAGAAAGAAAGTATTTATTGCACAAAAGCGAGCAGCAAGGACAGTACGTTGTGTTCACCCACAGACGTCATGTAGGTAGCTCTTCAAGGAACTAGGCATTTTAAACGCGCCGTCACACTACATCTATTCGTTAATGAAATTCACCATAAATAATCTATCACAGTGATGATTAAAACATGCAACGCGTCAGAAAACAGCAGAAAATCCCTTTTAAGTGTAGCTGAAGAATTTGGCCATGAGCACGACTAAAATAATAGTGTGTTCATTAAGGCTAACACTAATCATATAAATATATTACGTATCTTGCAAACTGACTCGTTCCGTATCATTTCGATAAAAGAATTCATCGAATGATCTTGGACCATAAAACTAACTAACTAACTAACATAACTAACAAAAAAATGGTTCAAATGGCTCTGAGCACTACGGGACTCAACTTCTGAGGTCATTAGTCCCCTAGATTTTAGAACTAGTTAAACCTAACTAACCTAAGGACATCACACACATCCATGCCCGAGGCAGGATTCGAACCTGCGACCGTAGCACATAACTAACAAACTAACTAAATAACGAGACATTACCAAATAATCTAGCCTTCCCTCCTTTTTTATATCCGCATTCATGCGGAGTGGGAATCAAATCACCGACCAGTCACCCGGATTCAGCTTTTTTGTGATGTCCCTAAAGCGTTTAAGTTGAAAGCCGGGGCTGCTCCTCTGAACTGAGCACGAACGAATTTCTTCCTCAACCCTGTCGATCGCCACCTCTAATATTAGCGATAGTTAGCCCATAATCCTCCTTCTTCCTGAGACGAATCAGCACAAACGCAGAGACAGAAAATGATAATCGCAATCTGTATCAGTTAATTATAAAATGAAGGACTCTGCTATTCACAGTAAAGTGCCAGGCAGAGGGTTCAATTAACCACCTTTAAGCTGTCTCTTTACCGTTCCACTCTCGAACGACGCGCGGGAAAAACGAGCACTTAAATTTTTCTGTGGGAGCCCCGATTTCTCTTATTTTATCGTGATGATCATTTCTCCCTATATAGGTGGGTGCCAAGAGAATGTTTTCGCAATCGGAGGAGGGAACTGGTGACTGAAATTTCATAAGAAGATCCCGTCGCAACGACAAACGCCTTTGTTTTAATGATTGCCACTCAAATTCACGTATCATGTCTGTGGCACTATCTCTCCTATTTAGCGATAGCACAAAACGAGCCGCCGTTCTTTGTGCTTTTTCGATTTCATCCGTCAGTCACACCTGATGCGCATGCCACACCGCACAGCAATACTCCAGAATAGGGCGGACAAGCCTGGTGCAAGCAGGTTCTTTAATAGACCTGTTGCACCTTCTGGTATTCTTCCTATGAATCGCAGTCTTTGGTTTGCCTTACCCACAGCATTATCTATGCGATCGCTCCAATTTAGGTTATTTGTAATTGTAATCCCTAAGTATTTAGTTGAATTTACAGCCTTCAGATTTGTGTGACTTATCGCGTAATCGAAATTTAGTGGATTTCTTTTAGTACTCATGTGAATAACTTCACACTTTTCTTTATTCATGGTCACTTGCCACTTTTAGCACCATACAGATATCTTATCTAAATCATTTTGCAATTCTTTTTGGTCATCTGATGAATTTACAAGACGTTAAATGATAACATCATCTGCAAACAATGTAAGACTGCTACTAAGATTCTCTCCTGTATCGTTAATATAGATCAGGAACAATAGAGGGTCTATAACACTTTCTTGGGGAGCTCCGGACATTACTTCTGTTTTACTTGATGGCTTTCCGTCTATTGCTACGAACTGTGACCTTTCTGACAGGAAATCACGAATCCAGTCGCACAACTGAGGCGATATTCATTCCATAGGCATGGAGTTTGCTTAAAAGACGCTTGTGAGGAACGGTGTCGAAAGCCTTCTGGAAATATAGAAATATGGAATCAATTTGACATCCCCTGTTGATAGCACTCATTACTTCATGTGTGTAAAGAGCTAGTTGTGTTTCGCAATAACGATGTTTTCTGAATTCGTGCTGACTATGTGTCAATAAATCGTTTTCTTCGAGGTACTTCATAATGTTCGAATACAGTATATGTTCCAAAGCCCTACTGCAAATCGATGTAAATGATGTGGGCCTTAATTCAACGGAATACTCCTACTTCCCTTTTCGGGTGTTGGTGTGACTTGAGCAATTTTCCAGTCTTTAGGTATGGATCATTCTGTGAGCGAGCGTTTGTATTTAATTACTAACTAAATATGGAGCTATTGTATCAGTATACTCTGAGAGGAACCTGACTGGTATACAATCTGGACCGGAAACCTTGCCTTTATTAAGTGATTTAAACTGTTTTGCGACACCGAGGATACTACTTCTAAGTTTCTCATCTTGGCAGTTGTTCTTGATTGAAATTCAGGAATATTTACTTTGTCTTCATTGGTGAAGGAGTTTCGGAAAACCGTGTTTAACAACTCTGTTTTAGTAGCACTGTCATCAGTGACATCACCGTTGTTATCGCGCAGTGAAGGTATTAATTGCGTCTTACCACTGGTGTGTTTTATGTATCTCTTTGGGTTTCCTGCCAGATTTCGAGACAGAGTTTCGTTATCGAAATTATTAAAAGCGTCTCGCATAGAAGTACGCGCTATATTTAGAACTTCTGTAAAACTTTGCCAATCTTGGGGATTTTGCGTTCTTTTAAATTTGGCATGCTTTTTTCGCTCCTTTTGCAACAACGATCTGACTCGTTTCGTGTACCATAGGGGATCAGTACCATCACTTATTAATTTATATGGGATATGTTTCTCAATTGCTGTCGATACTATCTCTGAAATAATTCCGCAACTTTTCTACACTTACATGACCAGATCGGAAGGAGTGAAGACTGTCTCTTGAAACGGCGTTAAGAGCATTTTTATCAGCTTTTTTAAATAGATATACTTTGCGTTTCTTTTTGATGGTTGTACGTGTTACGGCATTCAGCCTAGCAGCAACTGCCTTATGGTCGCTAATCCCTGTATTCGTCACGATACTCACTATTCGTCCAGGGTTATTTGATGCTAAGAGGTCAAGTATGCTTTCGCAGCCATTTACGCTTCGAGTGGGCTCATGAACTAATTGATCAAAATAATTTTCTGAGAAAGCATCTGCCACCGGCTTTAAACGTATAATTTTTCCAGCATATCGAGGGCAGATTGAAGTCACCACTGACTATGACTGTATGAGTGGGGTACCTATTTGAAATGAGATTCAAGTTTTCTTTGAACTGTTCAGCAACTATATCTTCTGAATCGGGGGATAGGTAAAATGATCCAATTAATAGTTTAGTCCGATTGTCAAGTATAAGCTCTAATCACACTATTTCTCAGAAACTATCTACTTCAGTTTCACTACAAGGCAAACTACTTCTGACAGCAATAAATACTCTAACAGCAACTTACTTAATCTAGCCTTTCTGAACACTGTTAGATCGTTTGAAAAAAAAATCGTCTGAACTTATTTCCGGATTTAGCCAGCTTTCTGTACCTATAACGATTTGAGCTTCAGTGCTTTCTATTAGGGATTGGAGCTCTAGTTCCTTCCCAACACAGCTACGACAATTTAATACAATACCGATCGTTTGTACAACTAACGTACTGTGATTTACCTGTCACCTTTTAGACGGACGCCCTTTCTGTGGTTCCCTGAGACCCTCTAACCTAAAATCTACCCAGTCCCTTCCACATAGCCCCCGCTACCCGTGTAGCCGCTTCCTGTGTGTAGTGGACTTCTGACCTATTAAGCGGACCCCGGAAACCCACCACCCGATGGCGCAAGTCAAGGAATCTGCAGCCTACACGGTCACAGAACCTCCTGAGTGTCTGATTAAGACCCTCCACTCGGCTCTGCACCAAAGGACCACAGTTGGTTCTATTGACGATGCTGCAGATAGTGAGCTCCGCCTTAATCTCGCAAGCAAGATTGGCTAGCCGCATGAAGTCAGAGAGAATCTCCTCTGATCCAAAGCGACATACGTCATTGGTGTCGACATCAGCCACCACCTGCAGTTGGCTGCGCCTGTACTCTTTATGGCGTCCAGAATGACCCTTTCCACACCCGGAATGGCTTCCCTCAGTACGCACACGGAGAGTACATTGGCTTCCTTCCCAGCCTTCGTAGCCATTTTCCTAAGGGGCCCCATTATGCGCCTAACGTTGGATCTCCCAAGTACCAGCAAACCCACCCTCTGTGAATGCCCAGACCTTGCGGGCAGAGAAGCTTCCTCTGGAAGAGGGTGGACGATTGCATCCGGGTCAGAGACAACGTCAGCCATAGATAACGCCCGAAACCTGTTCGTCAAACGAACCGGAGAGGCCCTACGATCAGCTTTTTGGAAAGTTTTTCGCTGCCTGCCAGTCTCTGAAATGATCTCCCACTCGACCACGGGTGAGAGGTCAACCTCAGTGCAGGCAGTACGTGAGGCGGCCACAGCGGTGGACCTATCGGGGGCACGTGGGACATGCCCGACGTCTCTCGCGTCCCCGCGTCCAACCCTCCACAGCGATGCCCCTTGGCAGCAGCCTCAAGCTGTGTGACGGAATCCAATGCAGCCTGGAGCTGTGAGCAAAGGGTCGCCAGCTCAGATCGCATCTGTACACAACAATCACAGTTCCTATCCATTACTGCAGTCACTCTTGTTTGAAGCTCGTAAAAATATGTAACAAACGAACGGTGTACTCAGTTTATTAGCAACAGAATTTCGAAGTGCTCTCTCACTAGCGGTCTAAACGACACTGAGCAACACTAACCAAAACAAACAAAAGCCTATACGATACAAGGGTCGATAACAAAGGCGGTACTGTACGCTACGCAGTAATTAAAATAAAAGCTTGTGCCTAGTAAGCACTCGAACACGCAAGAAATTACAGAAATAATCTAATAACTACACAGGTATCTGTAAATAAGTCTCTCCTGTTGGAAGTTCGTAAAAATATATAAAAAAACGATCGGTGTACTCGCCTTATTAACGGCAGGAACATCAGGTGCTCTGTCTCTGACGATCTATTCGACACTCAAAGTGAGGAAAGCAAATTCGTATTAACAAAGGTGTGCGGCGCAGTTGCAGCTATTCGACATTGTTGCTAATCTTTAATGTTGACGATCTATTGATGATTTGAATAGAGTGGAAAGCATATCAACAGAAGATTATGAATCAGGGAAGAAAAGAAAGGTTATAGTCTGACATCTTTTTAACTACAAAATTGGTGAAGAAGGAACAAACGCTCGTATAAGACGAAAAAACAAATAGAAATCAGCTGCGTCTTTTTTATAGGAACCATCACAACGTTCTCCGAAGTAATTAGAAATCTATATTTGGGTGGCCGGATGAATATTTAAAACCTGTTCCTTCTTAATGTGAATCCACTGTAGCTAGTAGTGCGTCATCTTGCTCATTAACATGAGGTGTGTGTACCCAAGGCTTAGGCGGAAGTGATGAAGAGTAAATGGTCAAAAATTAAAATTGATTGAGATTCATGAATACGAACGGTAAACGATTTCTCATAGCTAGAAAACAAGATTAGAAAAGATGGCTGTAAGAGGAAAAAGTAATAGGCTGATTTGTTCAAGGGAAGGTAATGTTTCTGAGGAAAATAAAGAAAACTCTACCTGAAGTATTCGGCACTACTTGGCGAATGCTCTGATTTACTCACAACTGATACGCGTTATGATTAGATCGTACTCTGTCTGTGCCGAGTCTAAAGCCACAAATCCACAGTCAAGCCATAGTACGGAAATAACACTTCCAAATAGAAATCCCGTTAAACCAAAGTCCGAAGCTTGGCAGGTCTTCTTCATCAGTCAGATGATGTCGCGACGGCGTTAGGCGATACGAAGTGATCAATCAATGCCTGTCCCAGGCGCCTCCTGGCGCAGCGATGGGCCCATCTCGACATCTAGAGATCATAGTGACGTCGGCATCATTGGCAGCGGTAGAGGTTTCACCTCAATGGGTTTGCCAACACCTGTGGAAACAGAACTGGAGTGGGGAGGTTTGTAGATGCAGATAAACCAAGGCGAAGGAATTGAATGGGAGGCTGCTCTCAACGTGTAGAGTAGGGTGTAATTTGGGGGTAAGACGATTTGCTAGGCATCAAAAATTCGCCTCATTGCAGTCTATCTCAAAGAGCTTTAGGCTGAGGCTGGTAGGTAAATGAGTACTGGACTCAACATGTCAGCTGGCTGTAGATGTCGGCCAACTTTGGGAAGCTCGCAGAGTAGTGTGAGCGATGTAATGGAGATGATGGATGTATTGTGAGACACAAATGATTGACTAGAGAGCATTGACGGCAGCCATCGAATTTGTCAGCGAGGGATAGCCCATGAATAGGAATAGTATGGTATAGAGAGAGGAAGCCTATCATTGCGTCCTTTCTGTCGTGAGCCACAAACATTAATTTTTTAAACTGTTACTTAAAAATACGAATGAAGCATTCTATTTCATCGTATGATGTTGTGTGGAATGGGGATGCGAATATATGATCAATGTCAGTAGGCTGGCAAAAAGAATTCAACAGAGGCAAATTGTGAGCCGATATCTGAAACAAGTGTCGCAGGAACCTCTCCTCTGGGGAGTCAAGATGGATCAACTGTCCGAGGAACCTCTTCAATGGAGAGCAGAGATGACTGCAAGAGATGCGTTAAAGAGTAAAGGCACCACATACGGGAAATTTGGTAAAGACACCGCATACGGGAAATTTGGGAGAGCGTCAATTACGATCAGTTACATTTTGCTGAGGAAAGGTCTGGCGAAGTCCACGTGAACGCAGTTCCACAGAGCTTGCGGCATTGGACAGGTTGAGCAGCACTGCAGTGGAGAGGCATATCGGGCGACAAACATTCACTCGAAATCTTTGTCGATTATCAGCCACTAGCGTGACCACTGGCCAACACTTGCGTGCAGTTGATGTTGCAATGGTCCACGTGGACGCTGGACTAGAGTAATGAGGAACTCTGCAACCTTCCAGCCGGCGGACAATGACGCCATTGATGACCTGTAGTTAACGTTGGAGAGAGTGATCTGTGCGTGGGTCTGGAGCTGGTCTGAAAGGGACTTGTTCAACGCATACCGTTGGAAAAACAGTTCCGTCCTTTAAGAAGTAGGGGGTCATCGCCAGTTGCCATGGTGACAGCCTCAGCTTTGATTGGAACGCTCTGAACAGTTTCGCTGAAACTGTTGTCGATCTGAAAGCTCATTGGCTTCAGAGAATCGAATGCAGTGTCATCTATGAAGAGATAGTATTTGTGTAAAAACAGAGCCCAGCCTGGATTTAGGTTAAAAAAAAAACGGTGGGTGCTTTTGTTCAGTCCAATACAGGGTTAGCTGATGAAGAAAGCCCAGAAATCCAAGCCATACTATAGAAATAAACAGTCTTCCAGTTTGTATTCCGGCAAAATCAAAGAGCAAAACACAGCAGGATTTCTCCATCGGTCAGGTGATATCACAATGCTGCTATACGATAGAGTGAAATGAAATAGTCGATGCGAGTCCCTAAACGAAGGTCTGGTGTTGGACTTGAGGGCACCACCATACATGTTGTGAACGCCTCCTTCCGGGGGAGTCACGTTGTAACGCTGACCGTGGCGCAGGTCAGCAGTTGCGTGGACTTCATATCGATATCGAAATCGGAGGCTGGGTCAAATATTGACGTGAATTTGAGGAAATCTCTCAAGATGTATGCCTGGAGAACACCGTTATATGGCAGTAAGCATTTGAATTGTGCGCTATAAAACAATATTAAAATTTAAAGGGACAGAATGAAGGACTGTTATAAAAATGGATCAAGGAAGGTGTTTGCTGAAAACCCTCAGAAAAATATGGAGCAATAAGGCATTTTTAATTCTTACTGCCTCAAATAGTGCAGGGAAAAATACGGAGAGTCAAAGGCTATAATACACAAAAGGGATGAAACGCTTATCTCAAGTCAAGAAGAGATAGAGGACGGTGTGAAACCATTAGAAAGAATTATTGCTTATAGTACTAGGTCAGCTACTCAGCTGGCAGGAGATTCTCTGACGTATCATCGGAACCCTACGGAATCTATGCTATGCATGACAAAATTTTATGGTTTCGGACGTGTTTCGTAGTACCTGACCCTTCG
Source organism: Schistocerca americana (assembly GCF_021461395.2). Taxonomy (NCBI): domain Eukaryota; kingdom Metazoa; phylum Arthropoda; class Insecta; order Orthoptera; family Acrididae; genus Schistocerca; species Schistocerca americana. The sequence continues at coordinate 417,758,454 of NC_060120.1, forward strand.
CTACTGCAAAACATCACCGATAATCTTCGGCTCGGCTCCGTGACCGAGACTGCAAACACAACCACGTGCTGTAACGTTCGACGTAAATGTAGCCAACTTGAAATCTCATGGTGGAAGCAGTCGCCGTCACAAATTTTTGACTGACAGGGAGACAAGGGGTTCTTTTGTAATGTTCCTATTCGTGAGAAGACAGCGAAAATATCGACTGAGAAAATGCAGTCGTCAACGCTGTAGATCATGGAGGAGGTCCTATGATACATGTGTCGGTGTTTCATCTGTCGGATGGGGACGGTAATATGTGTTGCGTCATTATTGCCATTCGAGAGGAGTAGGTGTCTGCCGGCATTGGATTTCACCGTATATCTTACTTTTATTCCGCACTCATCCGCAACAACACGAACACAATCATAGACTCCACAAGGACTCAACAGTGCTATCCAATGAATGTAAATAAAAACTTGGCACTTCAATTTAGTACAGACTGAGGCCATAGCATATCACCTTCAGTAGCCTAGCATCATAATGCACCGTACCCTGCACTGCTGACTGGATGCAGCACCAACGTTACTTTTCACATACTTCATTGCCTCTAAAGAAATATGTTATTATAGCTGTAAGAATTTCCTAAGTCAGTGACATCTGGTTTCGCAGGACAGAGCGGATCAGGTTATAGTTGTGGAAAGGGGCCAAAATCAGTTACTGTCTGTTCTCAAAACATACAGACTTTATTTTCCTAAAACACTTAATCACACATACCCTCAAAAGCATTCAAAAACAGTACTGCTGAAGGCCCGACCACAAGTTATTAAAATTGCCTTAAGGAATACACACGGCTGAAGGCCTTAGTTACAAAAGTTTACATAAAAGCTCGGCTGAAGGCCACATACTGGGGATAGAAGTACTGAGGGCTTAAGGCCTGAATAACAAGAATTTCAGATAGAGAAGAAAATTTTAAAAGGTTTCAAACAAGTGACTTTTCAAATTATAGTTTAAGACGTCTGAAGGCCTTATCTTAAAATATTTCACGTTAAGTTCGTATGAAGGCCACATACTGAACAACTCAAGACTTAAGGCCTGGATAATAATAAGGCTTTCCAATGGGCAAAATCCCCCTTTTTTTAAAAAAAAAAGAAAAAATGTTTAATTTAAGCAAGAATCTTCAAGTTTTAATTTGAGACGACTGAAGGCCTTATCTTAACATTGAAACACTCTAAATTAATAGACGGCTGAAGGCCTCGAACAGTACTTGAGACTAAAAGAAAATCACAATCTAAAACAACAGAACAATGGTGTTCAGAAGTGCTCCAAGGGTCGGCCTGAGGAGGTAACTCTAACATAAGGTTAGGTGAGATAGGCAGCAAAGAATAAGATTAAGTAATCAGATGGCAACACGACCCAGGGACGGCTGAAGGACCGACCAACAACCTAATCAATTCCGCTACCCCGACCAACGGCACGACAACGGAAAATATCAGCCGAGGACGAAGATACCAGCAGCACTACGTCTTCAATATTGACGTCTGAAAACAGCCAAGGCACAATAACCACACAAAAATATAAACAACACCAAAGGCCGTCAAACTACACGCGGTACGGACAGCATCAACACGGCGAGGAAAAACACACTGCGGAACACTACGCTAATGCCCTCGCCAGGGAGACTTCCTCGCTGCACTGTCCCAACGGACCGACTGCCTACTCCAGTACGTAGTCAGCATTAAAATAACTGCTCAGTCGAAATTACACAAGCCAGACACAGTTCCACGAAAACACTCCCACAAGAACTCGAACAATCGTAAAAGCAACACTGTGGAACAAGCAGGACGAATGACAAGTCGACACACACAGAGAACCCAAAGCGGTCGGCGACCAATTATACGTCCTCCGATGAGACGACCGAGCGGACGACCAACAAATGTCGTCCCCACTCAAGTCATGTATGTCAGCAACAGCCGGGTGAGTCTTGGCTGTCCGGACCTCACTGCACCTCCATCCCGACTCAACTTCATGTCCGTTCGGAACTTCGAGACACGGCGACCCGGGCACACTGGCTCGGACCGAACCATGCAGAGGTAACACTTGCCCATTGGCCACCCGACATCTGTGCACAAGGAAAGAACCGACCCACGACCGGCAAGATGACTAACTGACGAGACCAGAAACGGTAAAAAGACCAAATACACGTCGCCCGATGAGACGACCAACCAACGGTCGTTCCCGCCCCAGTCTCCTTCCGTCGGACAGTGCATGTGTGTCGCAAGCGGTCGGCGAGTACTGGCTGTCCGGACCTCACTGGCGCTGCGTCCCGAATAAACTCACCGCACACCGCGACCCGGAAATACTAGCGATCGCTCCAAAGATAGTACGACAGTGCTGTTATCGATAGCGCTGCTGCTGCCACTCACGGGCAGGCAGGCCAGCAACTTAGTGACTCCAGTAAATCGGGTAAGAAACGGGGCGGCGGTACCGCAAAGACAAGATGTCAAGTAATAAACGGCACGAACGCGAGTCCCGCACGGCTCAGTCATGTTGCAGTTTGAAACCATGTTTAATAATGATGTTCACACTAATCAGCACTCCAACACTATACACCAAAGAGACGATCAATACCGCCTGTGATTCCCCTCACTTACATAGTTGCCTGATCCTATCGACATAAAAGTTTTCTGGGTTTGGTACCGCGTCATAATGTAAAAACTATTGCTGCTGGAGAAAAACCAACGTTTCGGCCACGATTGCAGCGGCCTTCTTCTGGGTCTGAAGAAGGCCGCTGCAATCGTGGCCGAAACGTTGGTTTTTCACCAGCAGCAATAGTTTTTACATTATGACGCGGTACCAAACCCAGAAAACTTGTATGTCGACTGACTCTGGCCGCGGAAGCCTACGCAATTATATTGCCTGATCCTGTCCAGTTGTAACAGCTCTCTGGGATAGTTCCAATAATCTGTCAACTTTATGACTATTGTTGTTGTTATCATTGTTGTCATTCTTGTGTATTGGTCTGTAGTACGCAAACTGTATTGATTACTATTCATTTGTTATTGTTATTATTATTATTATTATTATTATTATTATTACTGTATGTACAATATTTTTATTTATTTGATCGCTTCAGCCACAATTATCTTAACTTTTTGACTTCTTTTTTGTTTCGCCAGTAGTTCGTGTTTCTCTATGTCGCCCTTGCTCTCTTTCCTTCGAGAATACTCTGCATATTACTCCTGATTTTTCGTCAGATAGTTCCGTAACACCGGCTATTTTGCTCTGAGTCTCTTTGCTTTGTATATCTTCTTTATGGCCACACAGCTGTCTAAACCGTGTTTTACTTCTTTCATCCACGGGGTACTTTCCCTATGATTTCCAATGAAATAAATTTGGTTGCTTTTTTGTCTCTGCTGCATACAAATATTACAGTTCAAGTAAGGCAGAGAAAGCCCGCCCGGTTAGCCGTGCGGTCTAACGCTCGGTTTTCCGGATTGGGAAGGAGCGCTTGGTCCCTGGCACGAATCCACCCGACGGACTCGTGTCGAGGTCCGGTGAGCCGACCAGTATGTGAATGATTTTTAGGTGGTTTTCCATCTGCCTCGGCGAATGCGGGCTGGTTCCCCTTATCCCGCCTCAGCTACACTATGTCGACGATTGCTGTGCAAACAAGTTCTTCATGTACGCATATACCACCATTACTCTACCACGAAGATACAGGGGCTACACTCGTCTGGTGTGTAATGTTCCCATGAGGGAGAGGGGTGGGGTGGGGTCCACCGGGGACCGAACCGCACAATAACCCTGAAAGAGTCGTTCGGTGTGTGGCGGCGGAGTGGTGAAGTGGACTGTGGTAGTCGTCGTGGGGTTGTGGAGCACTGTGGCTGCGGCGGGGACGGAGCCTCTCCGTCTTTTCTAGGCCCCCTGTTAACAAATAATACAATACAATACAACGCAGGGAAAGCTGGGACGCAATGGCCACAAAACTCATTTAATATTTTTTTCCAGGTACAATAACTGCAATAGGAAGTTGAAATAACGTGCACGAGTCATGTAATTATAATGGTTGTTTCTAAAAAATTTTCTCTTTGCCCTTACATTAACAGATTTGGGACATATGCTGGAAATGTAAAGCTCTGTCTCTTGTGCCTACTTTACCCCATACAGGGGCAAGTGAGAAATTGACTGGGGCACTATGAGTACGCATTTGGGAAGGTAAATTATTGACATAAAACATATTTTCTACTAATTAACACATTCATTTCATTATTAGACAAATATTTTCACTTTTTAGTGAATATTGTAATGGCACTGTTGTTGTTGTTGTGGTCTTCAGTCCTCAGACTGGTTTGATGGAGCTCTCCATGCTACTCTATCCTGTGCATGCTTCTTCATCGCCCAGTACGTACTGCAGCCTACATCCTTCTGAATCTGCTCAGTGTATTCATCTCTTGGTCTCCCTCTACGATTTTTAGCCTCCATGCTGCCCTCCAATACTAAATTGGTGACCCCTTGATGCCTCAGAACGTGTCCTACCAACCGATCATTTCTTCTAGTCAAGTTGTGCCACAAACTCCTCTTCTCCCCAATCCTATTCAATACCTCCTCATTAGTTACGTGATCTACCCATCTAATCTTCAGCATTCTTCTGTAGCACCACATTTCGAAAGCTTCTATTCTCTTCTTGTCCAAACTGTTTATCGTCCATGTTTCCCTTCCATACATGGCAACACTCCATACAAATACTTTCAGAAACGACTTCCTGACACTTAAATCTATACTCGATGTTAAAAAATTTCTCTTCTTCAGAAACGCTTTCCTTGCCATTGCAAGTCTACATTTTATATCCTCTCTACTTCGACCATAATCAGTTATTTTGCTCCCCAAATAGCATAACTCCTTTACTGCTTTAAGTGTCTCATTTCCTAATCTAATTCCCTCAGCATCACCCGACTTAATTCGACTACATTCCATTACCCTCGTTTTGCTTTTGTTGATGTTCATCTTATATCCTCCTTTCAAGACACTGTCCATTCCGTTCAACTGCTCTTCCAAGTCCTTTGCTGTCCCTGACAGAATTACGTCATCGGCGAACCTCAAAGTTCTTATTTCTTCTCCATGGATTTTAATACCTACTCCGAATTATTCTTTTGTTTCCTATACTGCTTGCTCAATATACAGATTGAATAACATCGGGGAGAGGCTACAACCCTGCCTCACTCCCTTCCCAACCACTTCTTCCCTTTCATATCCCTCGACTCTTATAACTGCCATCTGGTTTCTGTACAAATTGAAAATAGCCTTTCGCTCCCTGTATTTTACCCCTGCCACCTTCAGAATTTGAAAGAGAGTGTTCCAGTCAACATTGTCAAAAGCTTTCTCTAAGTCTACAAATGCTAGAAACGTAGGTTTGCCTTTTCTTAGTCTAGCTTCTAAGATAAGTCGTAGGGTCAGTATTGCCTCACGTGTTCCCATATTTCTACGGAATCCAAACTGATCTTCCCCGAGGTCGGCTTCTACCAGTTTTTCCATCCGTCTGTAAAGAATTCACGTTAGTATTTTGCAGCCGTGACTTATTAAACTGATAGTTCGGTAATTTTCACATCTGTCAACGCCTGCTTTCTTTGGGATTGGAATTATTGTACTCTTCTTGAAGTCTGAGGGTAATTCGTCTGTCTCATACCTTTTGCTCACCAGATGGTAGAGTTTTGTGAGGACTGCCTCTTCCAAGGCCGTCAGTAGTTGTAATGGAATGTTGTCTACTCCTGGGGCCTTGTTTCGACTCAGGTCTTTCAGTGCTCTGTCAAACTCTTCACGCAGTATCATATCTCCCATTTCATCTACATCTACATTCTCTTTCCTTTCCATAACATTGCCCTCAAGTACATCGCCCTTGTATAGTCCCTCTATATACTCCTTCCACCTTTCTGCTTTCCCTTCTTTGCTTAGAACTGGGTTTCCATCTGAGCTCTTGATATTCATACAAGTGGTTCTCTTTTCTCCAAAGGTCTCTTTAATTTTCCTGTAGGCAATATCTTTCTTACCCCTAGTGAGATAAGCCTCTACATCCTTACATTTGTCCTCTAGCCATGCCTGCCTAGCCATTTTGCACTTCCTGTCGATCTCATTTTTGAGACATTTGTATTCCTTTTGTATTCTTTTTACCTATTTGGTCCTCTGCTGCCTTCACTATTTCATCCCTCAAAGCTACCCATTCTTCTTCTACTGTATTTCTTTCCCCCATTCCTGCCAATTATTCCCTTATGCTCTCCCTGAAACCCTGTACAACCTCTGGTTTAGTCAGTTTATCCAGGTCCCATCTCCTTAAATTCCCACCTTTTTGCAGTTTCTTCAGTTTCAATCTACAGTTCATAACCAATACATTGTGGTCAGAGTCCACATCTGCCCCTGGAAATGTCCTACAATTTAGAAACTTGTTCCTAAATCTCTGTCTTACCATCATATAATCTATCTGAAATCTGTCAGTATCTCCAGGCTTCTTCCATGTATACAACCTTCTTTTACGATTCTTGAACCAAGTGTTACCTTTGATTAAGTTATGCTCTGTGCAAAATTCTACAAGGCGGCTTCCTCTTTCATTTCTTCCCCCCAATCCATATTCACCTACTACGTTTCCTTCTATCCCTTTTCCTACTATCGAATTCCAGTCACCCATGATTATTAAATTTTCGTCTCCCTTCACTACCTGAATAATTTCTTTTATCTCATTATACGTTTCTTCAACTTCTTCGTCATCTGCAGAGCTAGTTTTCATATAGACTTGTACTACTGTGGTAGGCATGGGCTTCGTGTCTATCTTGGCTGCAATAAAGCGTTCACTATGTTGTTTGTGGTAGCTTACCCGAACTCATAATTTTTTATTCATTATTAAAGCTACTCCTGCATTGCTCCTGCCACCGAACTTCGCTAATTCCCACTATGTCTAACTTTAACATATCCATTTCCCTTTTTAAATTTTCTAATCTACCTGCCCGATTAAGGGATCTGACATTCCAAGCTCCGATCCGTAGAACGCCAGTTTTCTTTCTCCTGAGTAGTCCCCGCCCGGAGATCCGAATGGGGGACTATATTACCTCCGGAATATTTTACCCAAGAGGACGCCATCATCATTTAACCATACAGTAAAGCTGCATGCCCTCGGGAAAAATTACGGCCGTAGTTTCCCCTTGCTTTTAGCCGTTCACAGTACCAGCACAGCAAGGCCGTTCGGTTAGTGTTACAAGGCCAGATCAGTCAATCATCCAGACTGTTGCCCCTGCAACTACTGAAAAGGCTCTGCCCCTCTTCAGGAACCTCACGTTTGTCTGGCCTCTCAACAGATACCCCTCCGTTGTGGTTGCACCTACGGTACGGCTATCTGTATCGCTGAGGCACGCAAGCCTCCCCACCAACCCACCAACGGCAAGGTCTATGGTTTATGGGGGGGGGGGGGGGGGGACACGGTACTAAGAGACTGGAAAGGCCAGAAGTTATTACAACGCTTAGTATCTGAAACAGGCTGGGACTCTGGTAGTTTGCACACAGAGTCACTAAAGTGGATTTCACTTTTTTCTGAATTATTCGGCATAATGAAATGGTTTTCACTTCTTTGTGATTTCTTCGATCATCAGGTCTTGGCCAGCCTTCGCTTTGTCCAAATATCTGGAAAAATAAATTTGTTAATTTGTGTATCCTTTAGGGTTATATAGACCTATCAAATTGTAGTTTCTAATTTGGCTATAGGTAAATTACATTAACGCACCGTGCAAGTCTCTGTCTAGGAATTCCACATTATTTAGATGCTGCAAGCACAGCATAATTATCTATTAGGGTAGCTTATACAGCTTCTTTCAACCTGATTCAGGTGTTATACCCGTATTAGTTTTTCGTTTCCTTTTTCGAACCATATTTTTTGAAACATGAGAGAGAAAAAAGTATAAGACTACAGAGCAATAATTGCAGTGATAGCGAGGCACGCTGGATGGTATGCCCACTGTGAGCCTAGTATCAGTTGACCCCTGTGCCCCATACATACAATATGCAAAACTTAATACGAAATAAAGTTAAAAGTACATTTGTAATCAATTTTAGTGCTTTAATATCATTTCTAAACCTACTGCATTTATGCTTACCACTTTCGAACTTTCCTGGTAAATAAGTTATACCAATAGAAAAATTTCTATTTCACGGAAATCTTTGAAGAAACGTGGTTCAAACAAGTGCTGCGAGCGGCCATTTTAAAAATTAGCCAGTGTTACCAACATATGAACACCAGCCTTTGGTGAAATTACGTTCCCCTACTCTCAATTTTTTTAAATTTTTTATTTTTTTATACAACGAATTGCTCGCTCTGCCCATATGCTCACTGTACTCCAGTACCACCTACTTGAGTATCCGAATTTGCCACGATAAGATAACAATTTGGATTTTTAAGTTCTGGCATAGTCTGAATGCTGTCCCCTTCTTTGTGGTTCTTTCTTTGACTGCTGAAGCCTTATTGATGTTTGCAATGATAATAACTCCTAGTTACTTGAACTTCTGTGTTCTTCTGATTTCATCTTTCCTTGACTTTACTGTCTAAGATGAACGTTTTCCTTCTCTGTTCGTGTACACTGCTTAAGGAAGTGTGTAACCCTGTCTTTTCTCCCGCTGCCTTTCAGATTTCTACTGATTTGATCGCTATGTCCACATTTATTAGCTCAGTTATGCCAGTGAGATCTTCGAATATAAGGCCAGTCTTATGGTAACCTAATCTGAATCCTTTTGGCGTATTGTGTCGATCCATTCGTGTCTGCCCGCATCTCGTGGTCGTGCGATAGCGTTCTCGCTTCCCACGCCCGGGTTCCCGGGTTCGATTCCCGGCGGGGTCAGGGATTTTCTCTGCCTCGTGATGGCTGGGTGTTGTGTGCTGTCCCTAAGTTAGTTAGGTTTAAGTGGTTCTAAGTTCTAGGGGACTTATGACCACAGCAGTTGAGTCCCATAGTGCTCAGAGCCATTTGAACCATTCGTGTCTGTCGTTGTTGTATTGCCTTTTCAGAAATAAAATCAAACAGAATTGTTGAGTTCATTTTTAATGCAAAGGCTTACGAGTGCCAAAATCGTAATCTACGGAGTGGACGCTAATTCCCGTTGTCCCTATAATAACCAACAGATACCGCTACTACGAAGCTCAGACCTCACCATATGCAACACGCGTTCCGCAAACCGTTAGGATATCACAGACGACCAGAAAGATGCTGTGCCAAGAGCTTTCACTCAAGTTACACCATCAGTGCTCCGACAAATGTCGCACAAACCTAGAGGCGTTTTATCTTTTGCCACGTGACTGACACTGTGCAGACTAATACTCTGGACAAATAATGGTTCATATCTCGAGAAAACCCGTCTAAATAACTGTTGTTCATGTTATTTACTTAAGTATAGTGGTTCCTGTTTTTATTATAGGGGGTAAATAACTGAAGGGACTTTCCATGAAAACTGACACAAATGTAATACGTACTTTTAAGAAATACGATTACGATTATAATATGTTACCATTATCGAATCACAAATTCAAAACAGTTGACAATATTCGCCTCAACGCAGTTTCTATCATGTTGTTTTTCAATTTATTTGTTACATTTTTCACCACCGTAGAGGTCTAGGACGTGAATAGAATTACATACCCTGTCCGAGAGACCCACGGTGGGCTGGTCAGAGGGCTTCATATCGTGGCCACAGAGGGCGGGCGTCAGACACCTGGGTAAATGTGTATTTTGCGTGATACGTCTAAATTGGAATCCGCTCCGCTTGTTCGGGAACGATATTTGCAGAGGGACACTAGACAGCTAGTTAACGGAGTGGAACATAACATCACGTGTGGCGAGTGGACGCAGCACGGACGCGTGCGGCTGCTGCGACCCCAGCTCAATAACGCGCTTAATGACGCCTGACCGAGCCCGTTGATTTATTGCATTCTGTAAACACACGAGCGCTGGCCGCGAAAAGAGGTCACAGGCGCGATTGTTCCTCCCGTATCCCATCTGCCGAACCGGTACCTTATCTGTCAATTACTGCTTTATTTGCTTGGTCGGCATTTATGGCGTTGGTTTACATTCGTCGCTTGTGCATACTGGAAAATATTGTGAACACGTACCTAAACTGCTTAAATAGTAGAGAGATGGTTTCATATCAACTGTAAATAGTGGGCAAAAGAGATCTTGCACTATTATCGCAAAGGAAGTACTGCAGTTCTTTGACACGTACTACAGGAGGAAAAACTCCTCTCTATTAACAAAAAAAAAAAAAAAATGGCTCTGAGCACAATGGGACTTAACATCTGAGGTCATCAATCCCCTATAACTTAGAACTACTTAAACCTAACTAACCTAAGGACATCACACACATCCATGTCCGAGGCAGGATTCGAGCCTGCGACCGTAGCAGTCGCGCGGTTCCGGACTGAAGAGCCTAGAACCACTGGCCACCGCGGCCGCCCCTCTCTATTCCTTTTAAGGTATAGCTCACCATGGGTTGACAGTATTTAAACCAGGAAATGGAAGAAGCGAAGGAGAACATGTTATAGTGACACACTCCTGGAAATTGAAATAAGAACACCGTGAATTCATTGTCCCAGGAAGGGGAAACTTTATTGACACATTCCTGGGGTCAGATACATCACATGATCACACTGACAGAACCACAGGCACATAGACACAGGCAACAGAGCATGCACAATGTCGGCACTAGTACAGTGTATATCCACCTTTCGCAGCAATGCAGGCTGCTATTCTCCCATGGAGACGATCGTAGAGATGCTGGATGAAGTCCTGTGGAACGGCTTGCCATGCCATTTCCACCTGGCGCCTCAGTTGGACCAGCGTTCGTGCTGGACGTGCAGACCGCGTGAGACGACGCTTCATCCAGTCCCAAACATGCTCAATGGGGGACAGATCCGGAGATCTTGCTGGCCAGGGTAGTTGACTTACACCTTCTAGAGCACGTTGGGTGGCACGGGATACATGCGGACGTGCATTGTCCTGTTGGAACAGCAAGTTCCCTTGCCGGTCTAGGAATGGTAGAACGATGGGTTCGATGACGGTTTGGATGTACCGTGCACTATTCAGTGTCCCCTCGACGATAACCAGTGGTGTACGGCCAGTGTAGGAGATCGCTCCCCACACCATGATGCCGGGTGTTGGCCCTGTGTGCCTCGGTCGTATGCAGTCCTGATTGTGGCGCTCACCTGCACGGCGCCAAACACGCATACGACCATCATTGGCACCAAGGCAGAAGCGACTCTCATCGCTGAAGACGACACGTCTCCATTCGTCCCTCCATTCACGCCTGTCGCGACACCACTGGAGGCGGGCTGCACGATGTTGGGGCGTGAGCGGAAGACGGCCTAACGGTGTGCGGGACCGTAGCCCAGCTTCATGGAGACGGTTGCGAATGGTCCTCGCCGATACCCCAGGAGCAACAGTGTCCCTAATTTGCTGGGAAGTGGCGGTGCGGTCCCCTACGGCACTGCGTAGGATCCTACGGTCTTGGCGTGCATCCGTGCGTCGCTGCGGTCCAGTCCCAGGTCGACGGGCACGTGCACCTTCCGCCGACCACTGGCGACAACATCGATGTACTGTGGAGACCTCACGCCCCACGTGTTGAGCAATTCGGCGGTACGTCCACCCGGCCTCCCGCATGCCCACTACACGCCCTCGCTCAAAGTCCGTCAACTGCACATACGGTTCACGTCCACGCTGTCGCGGCATGCTACCAGTGTTAAAGACTGCGATGGAGTTCCGTATGCCACGGCAAACTGGCTGACACTGACGGCGGCGGTGCACAAATGCTGCGCAGCTAGCGCCATTCGAAGGCCAACACCGCGGTTCCTGGTGTGTCCGCTGTGCCGTGCGTGTGATCATTGCTTGTACAGCCCTCTCGCAGTGTCCGGAGCAAGTATGGTGGGTCTGACACACCGGTGTCAATGTGTTCTTTTTTCCATTTCCAGGAGTGTAGAAGGTATAGCTCACCATGGCTTGACAGTATTTAAACCAGGAAATGGAAGAAGCCAAGGAGAACATGTTATAGTGATAGAAGGTATAGCTCATCATGGCTTGACAGTATTTAAACCAGGAAATGGAAGAATCCAAGGAGAACATGTTATATTGATAGAAGGTTAATTACACATACTAATAAGGCGGAATTGCGTTTTGTAAAGTTAGAGTGTCATGAACATGACTATTGTTTGAAGCTGTGCTGCCCATCATTGTTTACTGGCTTTTGTTTACTTAGTAATGTAGAGTTGTTGACTAACGTCTACTCATGTATGTAGTACGGAGTTGTATTACTTGTTGAAGAAACTTGTTGCGTTAGCTGATTATTGTACTGCATACTGACTGCCGTTCAAATGGTGTGTCAGTCGTTGATATCTCTATTTGTGGTCTGAACTTGTGCTCTTTTATTGAATCTCAGAGAAAGACTCCTTTGCCTTGAACACGTTGTAGCCGACGTCTGTGTGTATAAGATTTTCTTTCAACTTAGCCTCAATCGTCTTTCTAATAGCTCTTTCCCAGAACGCTGGCGTTTATGCCAGCATTTTCGTAGCACCGCCGAGCCGTGACGGGGTTGCTCACGTCGCCTTTCGAATTCCCGGCGCCACTAGCTCGCTCTGTCGTGTGATGTTCCTCTGGTTTGAGACCACGAAGATCTTTGTTCGAGGCTGTTGATAGAGGACGTGGCGCGTTGTGGCGTGGTGAGTGGACAACGGACATCCCACGAGAAGGGAGCTCACCTTATTCCGGGTGCAGCCTGGTGGTTTACCTTTCCCTCTGCTCTGTGACGGGAAGGTTGTTGCGCCAGCAGCTCTTCCTCATTTCCTCAGTGGGCCGAGTCACGGAGGGAGCAGGCGTGGCGCGTCCCTGTATTTTCAACGGAGCTTTTAGAACGAACTGCTGGAATGAGATAGTTTCTGCTCCCCGGTACTGCTGGACACTCAGCTGAGTGCGGATAAGAGAGGGTTGCAACGGACGTAGTTTTATTCACAGTACGAGTAACGCAGCGAATTTTGTGTGTTAGCATGTTTTAGCTATGGGGTTTAGGACCATTTTGTCGGCAGTTCCTGTTCAGCCTAAATCGAATGTAGGTTTGGTGACAGTGCCTTCTACATGGCTTTTGATTGCGTGGTGCCTCTAGAATGAACACTGAACGTCCGTTGATTCTTTAAAAGGCCCGGTGACAGCAAATTGTAGTAAATATCTGGCTGGCTTGTATCGATTTGGAGCATTTTCCCGTGATTAATTCAGTCACATCATGCAAGAGCGAATTGCATTGACTTATGTAATGTCTCAAAGCAAGTGTACCATTATTTCTGTTATTTAATATCATTTGAATGAGCTGTTCGATCCTAGTGTCAAGTTCGTTTCGATCGGGGCTTATTGCACACAACGGTCAGCTCCCTCGCCGCTGTACAGCTTGGCCCGGCCGCGATGTTTTTTGTTAACGAAGATCGGTCTATCGTAAATGATTCGTTAGTTTTTGTTGCTCCTCGTGCGCTGGCGTGTTCGACTTACGGGCCAGGCTAGCTGTGCTGTGCTTCCATGTCACGCGGCCGCTGCTACTGTCACTTGTGTGCGATTCGTTCCCGGGCTTGTTAATTTGTTCTCTATCTTAAAACAGCTCATTTGGTAACTTGTTCTTACGCGGAATTGTATCGGTGTAACTTGCTGCGGTATCCTGGCAATTAATGGTCGTTAATGCGCAACCTTAGTGTGTTGTAGGGGTGCTCTGCATCTGTCTGGCCTTCTCGACCGTGGCGCAGTGACGGCGCGTCGTCGGGCTATCACAGCGTTTGGCAGCACCTTAAGACTGATTTCTGTCACATGGACTGGTTATTTTAATATGTTTTAAATTCTTCTTGGTTGAATGCTCAAAATTTTCTACGATTAATGAGCACTGTTTAGAGGGAGCATTTTGGGTCTTACTGTTATCACCATTTGGGAGTAATATGTTGCCGCTCCCCAAGGTTAATTGTTTTCCAGTGACACATGATGGTACATAGGCCCTAACCTTTTGCCTTACATCCTCTTATCCATAATTGTATGTTTCAACCGCAACTCATCCAGAGTACAGTGCTCCGCGAACACGTGGGCTCCATCCGCGCTCCTGCCTAGCTGGTGGGGCTGAGGAGCGAGGAGGAACAGGAAAAGGCTGCAGCCAGAAGCCGCTAGAGCGAGGCAGTCGGCTTGTTACAGTTTGGTTCAAAATGGCTCTGAGCACTATGGGACTCAACTGCTGAGGTCATTAGTCCCCTAGAACTTAGAACTAGTTGAACCTAACTAACCTAAGGACATCACAAACATCCATGCCCGAGGCAGGATTCGAACCTGCGACCGTAGCGGTCTTGCGGTTTGTTACAGTTTGATGATAATATCGGTTTTGTTAAATCAAATAGCTCCTGCATGAGGAATAGTATGGCATCCACGCACTTGACGATGATGATGATAATATTTGGGTTGTGGGGAGCTCAGCTGCACTGTTATCCACGCCCATACAAAGTCCCAATCCTTTCACTGTCAAGACTCGCTATCTTTCCGAATAATGATGAAATGATCAGAACACAAGCACCCAGTCCCTGGGTAGAGAAAATCCCGACCCGACCGGGAATCGAACCTGGGGCCCCAGCAGCAACGCTAGCCATAAGGCCACGAACTACGGACATCTATGCAATTGTTCAAAAAACAAAAAAGGTGGAGGAGCCACATTATTCAGTGCTGAACGGGAACTGCTTTACTTTATGTGTAGTTTGGAGTCCATGCAGAATGCTTAATACACTGTCACACTATTACCGATTGGGAAAAAAATATTCATTGGAGAATAATTACAATAACAGCCACAAAGACGAGATGATGAACATGTCTTATAATGAGCGATAATGATTGATGACGGATCTGAAGGTGGGTAAGGATAAGAAAAGTAGTGACAAAATATTTTATGGTCGACATCCCAATCATTTCAGTTCATTAAGCATCTTAATGTAAGGGGAGAATCAATTGGTAACAGATATTGTATTATCCTCAGCTGCACAGACAAGTAACTGAAGTTATTTCAGAGCTTGGTTTAACAAAGGTTCCAGATGTATTACACATTCTAAAATCGAAATGTGGATAAATTTGTAAACATCACAACTTAATTTCAGATGCCTATATGCAGAGCTTATTTGTAGTTCCGTTTGCTGTATCAGCACTGCCGAAAGTACTTATTGAGTTAGCTAGTAAAGTTTTTGCTTTGGTGGAAATATAGCAAGTTGAAAATAAACACTAGTGATACAGTCACCATTACAAAAGTATGCTGCAGTATCCGCCTTTTAGGGGTAGCCACACGTGTTGCAAACACGTTTTCCTAAGTTTCCTGCGTGTACAGCCTTCGCCATATAGTCCTCACGCTCGCACAAACGTTCGGAACAGCGCAATGACGGGGGGAGCTGGAGCACTGAGCAGGCACGGCCGCACTCGTCGGAGTGAGAGTGCGCTCTGGGAACACCAGTCCCAGCCATGGCTCTTCTGGACACTGTTTAACGACAATACTTTTACTCGATTGTGTCAGATGTGTCAGCCACTCGATCTTCCGGCATCGTTCCTCTACTGATCCAGTTATCTTGCCAATATATGACATAACACGCTGGCACCGAACACTTTGAATTCCTGCCTTTAGTGCTTCTGAGTACACTGCTTGCACAGTGTGTTGCAAAAAACTGGGCTGTTTTAATTAATCTCTGGAAGTGGAATGATATTATGGGCAACAATGAACGTTTGTATTATGTTTAAGGTAGGTATGCCATTTGCTGAGATGGAGTGCTGGAGTGGGCCTGAATGTGCTGTGAATCTCAATACCTTTTACAGAAACATGGACTGTGTTGCTGCTGCTAGATGGGAATACCATCGTCAGTTCAGACCTAGACAGACTGATGCTGTACCAGCGACAGTCGGGTTATGGGTGAAAAACTTGAAGCAACAGAAACTGCACTTAAGCTGAAACCGACAGGAACGCCCAGAAGTTGTCGCTTACAGGAACGAATACACAGTGAAAAATGTTCTAACCAACAGTCCAAAGCGTTATGTGCAACAAACTGCCGCAATAGTGGCAATATCCAGTCGTAGAGTGAGCAGAATTTTACAGAATGCTTTGAAGTTGCAACAGTTAAATGAAAATGATTATGAAAACTGAATGACACCGTCTGTCGAACTGTTTATCTATAATTAGGGACAATAAAGGCTTCTTACTTTTGCTATGGGTGAGTGATTAGGCACGTTTTCACCTCAGCAATTATGTCAACAAACAAAACCGCTGTTACTGGTGCCAGGATAATCCAACGAACTCCATCAACACTCCTTACGCAGCCAGAAAGACAGTGTGCCGCGCTCTCTCCTCATTGGGCATAATCGGCCCTTTCTTTTTTGAAGACGAACATGGATGAGCAATCATAGTTACGCATCAATGGCTGTGGTTGACACATTCCTCGCACCTGAACTTGGGCAGTTTCTTGCAAACGAGTTTTGGTTTCAGCAAGATGCTGCTATGTCCCGTTTTGCTCAGATTTCTATAGCAGCAGTGCACACAGTGTTTGGTAACCACATCATTTAAACGAATTGGGACATTTTATGTCCTCAGAGATCTCACTACTTATCAGTCTGTCATTAATCTCTTTGAGATTTCGTGAGACACAGGGTGTATGCCAGACATCGAGGAATAATTGCACAATTGAAAGATGCCATTTGTGCAGAAAGAAATTCGTATACAGAAGCTTGAAGGTGCTGTAAGCTATTTATGTCATCTTTTTATTTCTGTTATTTATTTATGTTATGTTTCAGTTTTGTTGATGTGTGAGGTGTTTTTGTTGGAGTTCCGTGCCAGATAATGGTTTGCAACTGAACCAGGCAGTACAACAAAAGAACCAAATATAGATTTGTTTTATGAATTTATGAAAAATAAACGATGGATTTAGCTCACAAGTTATCTGATTGTCAACATAACAATGATGCAACGTAAAAGACATAATTTTCAAAACAGCAGTGCATGACATCGCAATACGCAATGATTTCGTTGTCGCGATTGAAAATGTTTTACAATATAATCCCCGGTCTGTTTCACTACACCCAAAATCGGCACCGTTTTCTGCCACATCCTGTATTTTTCAGAGAGCATGTAACGCACTTGATGCCGTATTCCAGTGCAGTAGAGGTACAATGGCGCTTTCGCACGGTAGTATTCTAGTCAATTGTTGTGTGAAAGTTTACTTGTTGAAACTTAATGTGTAAGTAGGCTGTTTAGGTTTTTATGTTGGTAACGCCACGTAATGCTCTGTATGAAAATCGCTGACTGCGCTGTGTGGAATCTGTAGCTGGTTGGACTCATTGTTGGAATATTCGCTTGTGTAGTGTTGGGCTGTTGTATGTGAACAGCGCGTAGCATTGTGCAGTTGTTGGAGGTGAGCCGCCTTTATTTAGCTGGCAGTACTGGCTCTCGCTCTATTGCAGCAGTTCGAATAACGAAGGTTTTTGTAAGGTAAGTGATTCATGTGTATAGGTTATTGTTAGTCAGGGCCATTCTTTTGTAGGGATTATTGAAAGTCAGTTTGCGTTGCGCTAAAAATGAGTAAAGAGAAAACTGTCTGAGTACGTTGAGTTTTGCTCAGCTGTTTCAAAATCAAATAACGTAAGAGTTTTTCCAGCACTGTCATTATTTACATTCATAAGAGAAGTTTCAAAGGCTTTAGATATTGTTTATTGAAACGTACAATCCATTTGCTGTAAATGGTGGAAGATGCAGTTATTGTGATTCATGATACGAATACGCGAAGCGATTGGTGGGAACATTTACTTGCAGTTTTTCCAACATTAGCGGTTCGCCGTAACGTTATGATGACAGATAGACGTGCTACGTATCCTAGCTTCCGGTCTCGAAATGTTGATTTCCACGCGAAAAGACATCCCTGAGAATGATCATTCCTGAAATGCTGCGCCGGACGAGCAGGAATAGATGGCAGCGAATCCAATGAGAATGATGGTCAGATAAAGAGAGAGATGAAATGTGTAAGAACATTCATTTCCGCATTATCTTCTGCTACAGCTAGGGAGTCGTTTCATGTTCCTGTTTGCCTTTCGTGTTGCTTCTTGTTTCAATACAATAACATTAAACATTTCCTATTGTGACTTCTGGTCCACTGTGTACAGTGTGTTTCCAAAAGACTAAATCGTCTAGAAGAATGAAGATAGACCTTTCGGTAAGTAATACCTTAAAAATGTATAGGGGCAAAGGATTACAAAGTTTTTATATGCACAGAATCATTCGATTTTACAAGTGTATATTGCTTACATGCTTGCGCATACGACCTCAAGGCACTGCTTTACAATTGAGTTCAGCATCTTTGTTTGCATATACCTTTCAGAAACGTGCGCGGCAAGCATCGAGACGCTAGTCAACTAGTCCCGTTCTTTTGGGGGGGGGGGGGCTAATAGGGCAATGCGAGACCCCTTCGCCGCTTACGGCTGACCTATCATATAGACAGTTGTTAAGAAATGCTTTCGCACGATGGTACTAGTACGGTGGTACTCCAACCCAGGTGAAAGATGAAATTCTGAGCATGTTCTTGCAATTGTGGAAATGGTCAAATCTCTAACATATCCAGCAACGTGACTGTCACCGTTTATTCGGTAGAAAAGAATCGGGCGTACATCTTTCCTCTGTCGCAAGGCTCATGAAGCTTTAGAGACTCTCGTGCTCGACTGTGTATGTGGCTTCTATATTATGTTGTGGCGGTTGATTTTTTCACTGAAATGTTAAATTTTCTCACCATCAACAACCTCCTTTTAAGGATTAGGCCCTTTGGCCTTTCCAGTCTCAATCCATATTTGCCTCGGTCTTCCTGGGGCTCTGCAATAAGTAGATCTTTATGTTAGTGCCATTTTCGAAATCGTTGTGTAGTCTATTCTTTCTAAATGGTTTTCTAATTGTATGAAGGCGTGGGTGACCCAGTAGTGTCCTCAAGAATTTCATTTCTGTGGCTTGTATGTGCCTGTAGTCCTTCAGTCTTAACGCCCAAATTAACCACCGTGCGGAGTAACCGGCACTGCCATCATCTTGTACAGGTTCAGCTGTATTTCGGTCCGCGCTGCTTTCAGTGTTTTTCGAAAAGTTCCATACAGTGTCAGGTATCTTACTATTTATTATTTAAATCCACATTGTACTCATACGAGATATCATAATCTAAAAAATTAAACTGTTGAACCTATTCTCAGAATCTGTCATCCTAAATAACCTTAGCTCTTACTAGGCGTTTGTCTTGGAATGCCATAGTTACTGGTACTGAGATAGAAATTATAAAGTTATATCCTTTACAAATTTTATGTTATAAATAAATAACTCTTTCAAGATTATCTTCAGTGTTTTGCATTATCACTAAGCCATCAACATATGCCAACACATTTAAAGTGGTGCTTTCAAATGTTCCTTACATGTGTGTTCAAATGGTTCAAATGGCTCTGAGCACTATGGGACTTAACTTCTGAGGTCATCAGTCCCCTAGAACTTAGAACTAGTTAAACCTAACTAACCTAAGGACATCACACACATCCATGCCCGAGGCAGGATTCGAACCTGCGACCGTAGCGGTGGCGGGGTTCCAAACTGCAGCGCCTAGAGCCGCTCGGCCACTACGGACGGCCCCATGTGTGTAAGACATCGTTTACGTAAATGTTAAAAAGTGCGCATTATAATACACACCCTTGTCTTCCTCCATGATGAGTAACTGTATTTCCCCTATTGTAATTAGGTAAACTGAGTCTAAGGCAGATGACATGATACAACCATTTTATAGGCATTATTAGTGTTCAGGACAGATCCGTTTAGCCATTATTGTCCATAGTTCCCGCCTGCTTACTTTATCGAAGGCCTTCTCTACATTTTCAAACGCCATATAAGTGGGCAAATCGTAACCTTTTCTATTATCAGTTAGCTATTTCAGTAAATAAATTATCAATATAAGCTCTCCCTCATCGAAATCTATTTTGTTCTTCTTGCAGGATTAAGTCTATTGGCTTCATTCGGTTATTTAACATAACTGCGCATAGTTCACATGTTGAACACTAAACGCCATAGGAAACTCTTTATGTTCCATCTCTATGCCCAGAATGAATTCACAGAATTCTAAACGTTGTTTATTACCACCAAGAAGTGCTTGAAGTAACTGTTCCTCGTATTCTGTGAACTATGTTCAAAACTATATTAAAACACTCTACGTCTTGGACGAGCGTATAGAGACGACCTTTTCATTTTCTTTCACGTGAGAAAACCGGTGCCTTGAAGCTGCTGTTGTCATCATTGAACGCTCTAATCTGTAGGAACTGCAGTCCCGCACTTTCGACGGAACTCACGCAACGCACTTGAACTGAACTGCACCTACTGAAATGGAGAACACGAAACTGCTGTTGTGTAATCGCTATGCCCTCTCGAGATTCTTTGGGTAATGACCAAACGAGGGGGCGAACAAGCCTGCGGACTAGTTGTACCACGGAGAATCCATCCCGGCAAGCACCTGAACAAACAACTCACAAATGGCACAAAGACAGTATTCTAGTTTACAATAACTGCACATAATATTTCTTGAAGGAGGTTCCTCACAGGCCTGCAAATATTTAAAAGAAGTAAAAATTTACCGCGAAGAGCCATAATAAATGTTCCTTCATTCCGACAATTTTCTGTAGCCACATTAAGAGAAATCCAGGCTTACACTCCGACATCGCCACAATGAAGTTCATTTCCGATGATGAAAGAAATCTGAAGAAATTAATGGTGAAAAAGTGTGTGTGCACTTAATTCTGCCTCTATCGTCGCTGGTTTGTGCTGTTGTCTCATTACGATGCTGTTACGCCAATATTACGGAGAAGTGATTTCAAATATTATTACCTGAAAACAAAACATATGAGTGTATAGGAAATTAAATTTTAAATTGAGTTTCTTTTTCACGAAATTCGATCCAAGAAGATGAACATGGCCGAGAAGATCAGCAATGTTGCAAAAAACGACTTTTTTAAGTAAGTCAAAATCTGGAACTCCTATCTAAATACGTTAACTAAGAAAGCTGTAGGGTTTAAAAGGATGTATCTATTGCTTTTTTGTAAGTATCGATTGCTTTCTTGCGTTTCGAGTGACACCGAAAAAGGCAATGATCGCTTTATGTACTTGCTATTAGTGTAAATATAATCCGCGGTAAGGCAAAAACGTATGAGTTTCAAAAATTAAAAGAAACTTCAATTTTTGCAGATATATCGGTCTTTGAAAAAATCTCATTCATCTCCATTATGGTTGGGGGAAGGCAATGGCAAACCACCTCCACTAGGACCTTGCGTAGTACAGCGGTGCGGGCCTCTTGCATCCTCCCCTACGCTCCTAGGAGTATGGGACCTCATTATCATCATCAAAAAAATCTCGGCTCCAAAGGGCCACAGAAAATTTTTAAATTTGAAATAAAAGTCGGTAATTTCTCTCTTTCAAAGTTATTTTCATAAGATAAAAACTTAAATAGTTCAAAAAGCACCCAACAAAAGTGCAAGTTCTTCGAATCAATGTTTTGACACGTCTAAATAATAAAATCCCAAAAAATTACTTAACAGCTGGTAGCATGATAGCACAACATAAGCCTAAAGCCGTTAGCGGAGGGCAATCCACAGTGAAGATCTAGGCATTATCGAGTGTGCCTTTTCTTAAAAAATCATTATATCGCAAAATTATTAATATTTTTTAATTTCAAATAAGTATTTTTTGTCTTGCAGGGGGCTATACTTACAGTAAATATCAAGTATGGGAACGTGAATTTCACCGTGATATACATAACTCGATTTTAAGTTCTTTTACGATACATTTCAAAACAAAAGATAGCCATCGATCTTATAAAAAATTAGTCTATAGAGCTATTAGCCTTACGAGTTTCTAAGTTAACATTTTTCGAACGAGCTATAGTTTTTTACTTATTTAAGAGAACTCGTTTTCAAAACTTTGCGAACTTTTTTGGCCATCTTCGCAATCTTGCATCGAGTTTCATGAAAAAGAATCTATATTTAAAATTTGATTTCATATACAATTATTTTTATTTCACTTAATTTTTGAAAATTTAATGAGGCCGTCACAGAATCGTTGGACTGTACGTATGTTCGTCCAATACTGTGGCTGCAGGCTTGAATGTATGTTCCTCACAGTAACAGTTACACAGAATGGACATCTCACTTGGGTATTTTTCTTTGAAGGAGCGTTCTGATCCTCGGAACCCCACAATACGACTAGAGAATACTTCAACAATTGAACAAAAATTTTTTATCGATACATTCCTAGCAAATCTACAGTGTTTGTACACTGAATACATTATTCAGAAAGCAACGCGTAAGCGTTTTCATGCTCAGTACAAGGTGACTATTCCGCCCGCACCCCGGCGCTTTGAATTCTCACTTGTTTCACATCACGTACCCCGTACAAATATAGTGATCATGCGAGAACTGTATGTGTGTTCTAGAGGCGGCTTCTTTTGCACTAGTTTATGCAGAAATGCGAAGAATGTGCAGTAAATTCGCATTACGGAGTAATCACAGGCTATTGACCGATGCTGGAGGAGAGTATACCATGTGCCAGTGGACTAATACACTGCGGTCAGTTCTGTGCACTCTCGTGTCTGCTGACACGTGCCACGCCTGCGGAGAACACTGCCTGCAGCTGCTTACATAAACATGCACTGCACGTATTGCGGTACAGAAGCAGCAGGAGGCCAACCATTGCCTGCATGGTTAATTTCTACTGCTGCTGCTACCGATCCATAATTACATCCCAGAGATTTTCAGCCAAGGCACCGAACCACCTATGAACCTGGGCGAGCCAGGTTGCAGTGCTACGCCCATAAATCATATATCCTAACGAGTACAGCATTGCTTCAGGGGTGCGCCTCGTACTAGGATGTATTACGTAGCAGTGGTTACTGTTCTCTTTGTGAACGTACCTTTTAGCATTCTCTGAAGTAACATATTTAGGTGTATGAGAGCGCACATTACAAATAACACCTACAACGTTTTGGGTTACATTAACGGTAGCGTTCCTGCGGAAGTTGTCCTAACAATTACACAAATTCTAGTGGCTTCCAATCTCTCCAGTCGTCACATGACGGGGATGATTTTACTTCCCAGGGGTTTAGAACTTCACGGGCATGGAGATCGAATGATTATTTGGGAAGTGTTTGGCTTAAAGGACGAGAGAGAATTAACTTCCTATCGAGATTTGTGTATAACTTTTTTAACGCTTAACTAATTTTTGTGAAACAGAAAACATTTTGTTCCTTACAGTGGCAGAATCATTGAATTATATCTCATTTATGTTATTGCAGATATCAGAGGCGGACAACAGCTCAACGTCTAACCTTGTCAACCGAGCGAGGTGGAGCAGTGATTAGCACACTGGACTCGCATTTGGGAGGACAGCGGTTCAAACCGACGTCTGGCCATAAAATTTAGGTTTTCCACGATTTCCGTAAATCGTTCCAGGTAAATGCAGGGATGGCTCCTTTGAAAGGGCACGGCCGATTTCTATACCATCCTTCACACAATCTGAGTGTGTGCTCCGCCTCTAATGAACTCAATGTCGATGGGACGTTAAACCCAGTCTTCCTACCATCTTCCCTCTTTCTAACCTTGTATTACTGAACTCAGCTGGTTGCGCAGTACGGCGATGCTTGGTACAAGAACAGAGATGGTGGCGAAATATCAGAGGACCTCGTGCCTCGGTAGAAGCGAAGACCATTAAGAGTTGCCAAGCTTGTCAACGCAGGTTCTGTATCAGATATTTGGAGAAGCGGTCGACTCTCAACATCAAGGATGGAGGAAAAGGTGCAAGTGGTTCAGGAAATGTTCACTCGCAGTCCTCAGAAATGACAAAGAGCGGCATCTTACGAAAGTGGTTCAACCCGACAAACATTTCGAACTGTTCTGAAGAAGGAGTTGAATTCTCGTCCATGCAAAACACATTACTGCCAGGAGTTATCGGCGGAAGACTGTGATCATCTTTTGGAATATCGGGGAATGCTTGCATGGTGTGAAGACTGATCCGATGTTTTCGGTTATATCCTGTGGTCAAATGAAGCCGTGTTTCATGTTGGGGAATTTGTTATCCAGCACAATTTTTATTATGGACAAAAGAGGGTCAGAGGGTAGCTGGTGAGCAAATCCAACATCGCTCAGAGGTCACAGTGTGGTGTGGCATGACAACCACGGAAGTTGTGGGTTCACTGTCTCATCGGGCACAATAAATGCAGAAGGCTACCTTGATATGCTTGTACATAACGTTCATGGTATTGTATCCACATGGAACAATTACAATGACCTAATCTCCATGCAAGATTATGTCCTGCCTCACTTCGTATATCCTGTCCGCTCATGGCTTTGCACCTATTTTCCGCCGGCCGCAGTGGTCTAGCGGTTCTAGGCGCTCAGTCAGGAACCGCGCGACTGCTACGGTCGCAGGTTCGAATCCTGCCTCGGGCATGGATGTGTGTGCTGTCCTTAGGTTAGTTAGGTTTAAGTAGTTCTAAGTTCTAGGGGACTTATGACCACAGATGTTGAGTCCCATAGTGTTCAGAGCCATTTGAACCATTTGAACCTATTTTCCAGGGCGCGGCCCCCCTTGAATGGCAATCCTGACCTAACATTCTGCTATTTCTTTCTCTAGCAATGGGCGAATCAGGAAGTTTATTGAACAAAACCAAAAACTCTTGATGAAGTGGAGGAGCGAATTCGCCAAGTTCTTAGAAACCTATCGCTGGATTATCTGCAGAAGTCTGTCGCAAATATCCAAATCAGTTTATGGACACTGGTACGTAATGGTGGTGCTTATGTTGAATTTTAGCAATTCAAAACAGTTGTAAGGAACATAATGTTTTCTGTTTAATCAAAAATTACTTGAGTATTAAAAAGTTGTATACAATTTTTAATAGGGAGTTAATTCTCGCCCATTCCTTATATATATGCGTTGTGTATATTTAGTCGTACTGTAAGAAACCTTGGCGTCATTTTTGTTTCATTTTTCTACATGTGAAGATGGCGCCTAATTGTGGAAGCCGGTAGTACATTATACAACGCTGCAACTTTGAGTGTAACTAATAATCATAAATTTTTAATTATTGCTGTAACGCTTGAAAGACATTCTGTCTGCCGTTGTCAAACTTCCTGTTTTTCATCAAATGGAATATACACACCTTTCTGCTCATTTATGTTCTAATCTTTGGTTAGAAATAGCATTAGTTCCACCAATTGTAATTATTTTAAAAACGCACTATTTTTATAAAGTCTGCCAATCATTGCATCAACTAAAATACGATCATAAGCAAAAAGGATGCCTACACTGACACAAATGATAATGTAAATAACAGAAACAAAGTCTATAAAACCAGAAAGCAACAAGATTCGACGCAGGGAGTGTTAAGTCGACTCCAAAGGATTGCGCAGCAAGAGAAATCAGGAACCATAATCTATTCTGTGCTTCGGATTTGGCAGCCAACTCTACTGCCTGTGTTCGTATCATTCTGCAGCAGTGTCATTTAGCGATCGGCTGCGGCCGTCCACAAGCAGTCATAGTTTTCGACAGAATAAGAAGAACAGGCAATCACGTATAAATACCGCATGAAACTTCAGCACCACCATCCACCTCAATATACTGGAAATTCGGCAGTATTTTTTGTTCTATTACAAGACTTCAGGAGTGTAGTAGTTTTTTGTAAGAAGAAGACAGTAGCTTCTTCTCAACCAGATTATTTTATTTATTGATTTGTTTAACATGGTCTGATTATGGCTATCAGGCCCTTTCTTACTTCGGACCAGCGATACACACTTACACCACCTTTTCTACACCGTAGTTACCCAAGAAAGAACAATTTTAAATAACGACAGATGGTGATAAATGATTTGAGTGTCAGAAATGGTAACGTGAGTAAATAATACTATGAACAAATAACGTTAACACTGGCAGGACTTGTACTACTGCAGCTGTTGCCACTAACAGCGACAACTTACTCTGATGGATTGAACGCAGTTTGTCGGCGAAGTATGTAGAACCACGTACACATGTTGATAATACGTAACCAATATCACCTAGTCATAGCAACAAAAGAGAATTTTTATGTTATATACAGAAGTCATGATCCAAAGGAAACAATGACTGTGTACATACGTTCTCCGCAATAAGTGTACTCATAAAGATTATAATGCTCTAGCCATCATTACAAATTTCTGTCTGTAAGCTCGAATGGAAAAAAATTAGAAACCAAAACGAACGTGATAT
Source organism: Schistocerca americana (assembly GCF_021461395.2). Classification (NCBI taxonomy): domain Eukaryota; kingdom Metazoa; phylum Arthropoda; class Insecta; order Orthoptera; family Acrididae; genus Schistocerca; species Schistocerca americana. Next base: position 417,784,776 of record NC_060120.1, read on the forward strand.
TTGACGGGCCTAATGAAAAACATATTTGTCCAGCATCCGGTTGATATATAGCAGTAATACGACAGTTTCTACAAAAATGGAAGTTATTCAAGCCCGTGTATGAGAGTGTAAATGACCTCAATATTTCATTAATTCATTGATAAATGCTTCCTGCCAACTGACGGGTAGCGATTCTCTCATTTAAGCGGAAATCTAATCTGTCAGGGAAAAGAATGTTCCATATTGGTTTACACGATCGATCCATGCGCTCAGAAAAACATTAAGGGACTTTGAATATTACGGAAAATCCACTGCTTTTGAAAATACGGGACTGCTAAAATTGAATAGTTCCAAATACAGCCCAACTTGAAGGATAATTTATGCGTAAAAAGCTGCCACTACAGCCTACAAATACTCGTGCGTTCTAGCTTTTTGATTGTCGGAAGCACTGGCCTACTGAAGCTTACATAAAAGGAACGAAATCTCGTCAGAGCTGTATAGCCTCTGAAGAAAACCTGACATACAAAACCAGTCACATAAGGTTAATTTAGAACAGTATGACTATGGCATCACGTGATGAAAAATAAGTAATATTGCAGCTCAATGAAACGTAATTAATTCATGTTCTATAAATAATTTTTGTGGTTTATATAGGAGTTATGTAGAAATGTTCATTTATAGGCTCAGTATACAAAACCTTTTTGAAAGTGGTGTCCCACAGCTTGTAAATATTTAAAATAAAAACAGTCGTAGTTCACCGCCAAGAGCTGACAATAAATACTTGTTTATTACGACCAGTTTCAATCTTCAGACCATTATGAGGTACCATTACATATTTAAAACAGATCTAAAACATCTGGTGTCAATTAGCGTAAAATCCATCATAGGTTACTGTTGTAAAGTACTATAATATGCTACAAAAACTGAATATACAGTACTGTTTTTAAATTAGGCGGAAATTATGAAGGCGACTAATTAATAACTTTAAAAACATCGTTGACAAACTTTTCTGTTGGATTCTCAGACACTTAACTTTGACACTTGCTTACAAACTCTGTCTGATATGTTAACAGGAAGATGAATAATGCACGTAAAGAATATGAGTAGATGAAAGACGAAAACCATATCGAACTCCATTCGTAGTTACTCATCATTGATTAAAATTTTCTCGACTGGTGTAGATATTTAGCAACACTTTTTGCAATCTCCCTGTTACGTTTGAGTCAAACATATGGTTTCTGTTGCAGTAGAGTATCATGATCTCTGTAGTAAAACGCTTGTGAAAATTACAAGTGTGTCTACTCTGATAATTTATTTTTTAAGGCTTGCAAGATTTCGTGTGAAAATAGGTAAATGATCTACTTGTTCAAGTTTCTGGACGCCAAATTTTGATGCAGTGAGTTGCATTTACTGTAATGCGGCACTGTTACTGAACGTATTAATTTTTAATATATATTGACTGCTGAACCGTTTGGCTTTATTTATACTTAATTTAGGAAATAATTATTCAGATTGCTTCCCCATTTCCCAGTTTTCAGTGACAGCATAGTCATTCAGTTTAATTACGATACGGTTTTGTGTACAGGCTGCTAATTCTATATCTTCTTTCGAAATATTTACACATATTACACATATTATTAGTGCCCGTAATGACTGTCATGACGTGCATATTTCTGGATCTTTAGTAACTGCTATTTATCAGCGTTTGTGCAATGAAGGCAATAAAGCTCTGACGTATTTGTATGCGAGAACCCCGAGTTCTCTGGGGACACGATCAGAGAAACAGGTAAAGACCTCACAGGAAGGCCCCCCAGGCACCGCTATACTTACACAAGGGAAGATGATTATTGGCCTACGGTGACTGAGATATTGGAGGCACTACTGAAAGGACCTTAACGACCGGGAGAGCGGAGTGCTGACCCCACGCCCTCCTATCCGCATTTTCTCCTTGAAGTGTAGTATTCTCGAGCGCTACTGTCATGAAATTGTTGTCAAATTGCTTTGCCGTCCCAAAAAACTCTCTCCATCATTTCGCGGTGTGAGAGCGACAGATTAATTTTTCCTCTTGTAGTTACCTTTCGCGCACTCATAACACTTTAACTCTTCTTAAAAGACTACCCTTTTTAATAGGGCAAGGTTTTAGCCTTGTTCTGTGTCTTAAAACCTGTGGAATGGAACCCACATGCACAAAAATATTGTGAACGTGTTATGAAGGATTGTCCATAGAATCCAAAGCAAATCTTCAGAAAGTTGGAAAAAAGTGATACGACGTCATGCACGGGCAGTTTCGTCAACATGTTGCAAAAATTCATCAATACCACAATTTTCGTCATGCACATCTATCCGAACGTCCTCGAATTTCATGCACTATTGTGCCACAACACCATCACTCACAGCCCCACCTGCTGCAAGCGACTCAATCAATGACGGCATTGAATCCTCCTATTTGTAGGAAGCAAATAACAGAACTGGCGGGAGACACAAGAACAGCGACCATTTCAGTCGCTTACTGCACACACACCGACGAACGCAACGGAGTGCGCTGATGGCGTCCCAGCCAGACTTAATAAATTTCCCTCTTTTTTGAAGAAACAATTCCTAATGACGTTTAAGTGAAAGTATATTTAATTTTTCTTATTTAAACATCAATGGAACGCAGCAATGCGTGAAACTTGTAACGAGTACTGAGATAAAAATTAATCAAAGATAACATTGTAGCATACTATAAAAAACATGTGCGAGTGTGAAAAGTTCTCTAGACTCTCGTTTTTCTGTTTTTTAGCTGCCATCTTATCCTTTACCTTTCCTTTGCGCTCTTGTTATCAGACCTTGAATGGAATTAGGTCTTTGTCGTTGAGCTGTAATAATAACTATAACTTTTATGGACGAGTGTATACTAATTATTAATCAAAGCATAAAAAGTGAACTACGTACTACGACAAAGGTATTTGAAGATCCTGTTTCATTTTGTATGAAGAGACAAAAATTAGATTTCATTCATGTAAAGTAAATAAATTAAATACAGAAGCTTTTCGTTTGGTTCGCAATTATTTCAAAAGCGATGTTGTGTGTAGTTACAATTTGCGTATTACATCATTAGAACCTGCAGTGATTTATTTTCCTCGAAGACTGAAAATTTTTGAAGTACGATTATTACGAAAGTAAGCGTCATTCCCTACAGGATGAGTAAAATGCGGAACTAAATATTTCTAAGCTAATTGTGTGACGTAGCGACTTCACGCTTTTAAGACAGTTAAAATTATTATTATTATCGTTCGTGATCTTTGCAAAAAGATTGGACCAAAGACCACAGGTCTCAGTTTTCTTATAACGTTACCGCCAAAGACAAGAGTTCGGATAAATGATTGTCTCGGAATATTTAATACACTTGATTATAAGATTCAGAATATAAAGCACGTATTTACATGCTGTGATGTTATACGCTGGTGGAACATGACCTCCAAAGTCTTTTCCAGCCGCACAGACGCCATGAAAGTACTCGCACTTTTAGATTTTTAATAGCCAATCGGTGGTTAACTTAGGAATATCCATCGTATGAAGGGGTTCCTGCAGGCTTATGCCAGACGTGGTAGTACTCTGTATATGTAAGTTACTGCAAGGAAATGTAAATGTGAGCGCACAGTCAGTTTCGACAGTAGCATTACGCAGTTAGAGTGCAACGCAGCCCCTTTATTTACGGAGTAAGAAATGCGATTTTGTGTTTATGCAGGGAGTGGGTTCGCTGTGCCCGCCTCTATCTCGTGGGACGGCGCTATTCGTATTCCGGCCGCTGCAGCGAGTACACCTGGCTAGCCCAGTCCGCTGCTCTCGCATTCCGCTTCCGCTCGCCGCCAGCAGCCGGCAGTCCGCCTCTTCCGCAGCCGCTGTGTGTGCGTGCGTGTGTGTGTGTGTGTGTATGTGCGCGCTAGCGGGCGCCTGCGAGGTCGCTTAACAGATGTACCAACGTAGGTCTGCACTCTGCCAGAGAAGGACCGCTCAGTATTTAGCAGGTTTTACGTGCTTAAGATTTCCTTATTATTCTCAAATTAAATTCGAGATCCATTTGATTTTGTTCTCATCGGATAGTCACTTTACTAGTAATAGTTATTGACATTTCAGTAACAGAAAAAATTCCAGCGGAGGAGACGCGTAGCGCATTGTGGGCCATTAAGTTTGCGACACCAGGAAGGACGGCAGATAACGACATTTTACTTATTGTACGTTTGCAATAAAGAGGGAGAAGAATAGAAATGAAAACTGAGGGTGTGTTTGATGGCGATCAGTTTGAGTTCGGGAAGGTAAAGGCACCAGACAGGCAGCTCTGAAGTTGCGGTTGATAAAGGAAGCAAGACTGAAGAAAAGTCGAGACACGTTCATTGCATTTGTGGACATCGAAAGAGCGTTCAGCAGCGTAAAATAGTGCAATATGTTCGAAATTCTGAGAAAAATAGGGGTAATCTCTAAGAAAAGCCGACTAATATACACTACTGGCCATTGAAATTGCTACACCAAGAAGAAATGCAGATGATAAACGGGTATTCATTGGACAAATATATTATACCAGAACTGACATGTGATTATATTTGCACGCAATTTGGATGCGTAGATCCTGAGAAATCAGTACCCAGAACAACCACCTCTGGCCGCAATAACGGCCTTGATACGCCTGGGCATTGAGTCAAAACAGAGCTTGGATGGCGCGTAAAGGTACAGCTGCCTATGTAGCTTCAACACGATACCACAGTTCATCAAGAGTAGTGACTGGCGTATTGTGACGAGCCAGTTGCTCGGCCACCATTGACCAGACGTTTTCAATTGGTGAGAGATCTGGAGAATGTGATGGCCAGAGCAGCAGTCGAACATTTTCTGTATCCAGAATGGTCCGTACAGGACCTGCAACATGCGGTCGTGCATTATCCTGCTGAAACGTAGGGTTTCGCAGGGGTAGAATGAAGGATAGAGCCATGGGTCGTAACACATGTGAAATGTAACGTCAACTATTCAAAGTCCCGCCAATGCGAACAAGAGGTGACCGAGACGCGTAACCAATGGCACCCTGTATCATCACGTCGGGTGATACGCCAGTATGGCGATGACGAATACACGCTTCCAATGTGTGTTCACCTCGATGTCGCCACACACGGATGTGACCATATGATGCTGTAAACAGAACCTGTATTCGTCCGAAAATATGACGTTTTGCCATTCGTGCATGCAGGTTCGTCGTTGAGTACACCACCGCAGGCGCTCCTGTCTGTGATGCAGCGTCGAGGGTAACCGCAGCCACAGTCTCCGAGCTGATAGTCCATGCTGCTGCAAACGTCGTCGAACTGTTCGTGTAGATGGTTGTTGTCTTGCCAACGTCCCCATCTGTTGACTCAGGGATCGAGACGTGGCTGCACGATCCGTTACAGTCATGCGGATAAAATGCCTGTCATCTCGACTGCTAGTGATACGAGGCCGTTGGGATCCAGCACGGCGTTCCGTATTACCCTCATGAACCCACCGATTCCATATTCTGCTAACAGTTATTGGATCTCGACCGACGCGAGCAGCAATGTCGCGATACGATAAACCGCAGTCGCGACAGGCTACAATCCGACCTTTATCAAAGTCGGAAACGTGATGGTACGCATTTCTCCTCCTGACACGAGGCATCACAACAACGTTTCACCAGGCAACGCCGGTCAACTGCTGTTTGTGTATGAGAAATCGGTTGGAAACTTTCCTCATGTTAGCACGTTGTAGGTGTCGCCACCGGCGCCAACCTTGTGTGAATGCTTTGAAAAGCTAATCATTTGCATATCACGGCATCTTCTTCCTGTCGGTTACATTTCGCGTCTGTAGCACGTCATATTCGTGGTGTAGCAATGTTAATGGCCAGAAGTGTACAATATGTAGAAGAGCTACGAGGGAACAATAAGACTGGAAGACCAAGAACGATGTACTCGTATTAAAGACGATGTGAGGCAGAAGTTCATTCTTTTGCCCTTACTGTTCAATCTATAAATCGAAGAAGCAGTGAAAGAAATAAAAGAAAGTTTCAAGAGTGGGACTAAAATACCGGATGAAAGGTACCATGACACGATTCGCTGATGACACTGTTATCGTCAGTGAAAGTGAAAAAGAATTAGAAGCACTGAATAGAGTGAATAGTCTAATGAGTACAGAATATGGATTGAGAGTAAATCGAAGAAAGACGGAAATAATGAGAATTAGTAGAAATGAGAACAGCGAGAAACTTAACATCACGATTGATGGTCACGACGTAGATGAGGTTAAGGACTTCTGCTACCTAGTCAGCAAAATAACACATGATGGACGGAGCAAAGACGACATTAAAAGCAAATTAGCTGTGGTCAACAGAAGTCTACTGGCATCAAACATAGGCCTTAATTTGAAGAAGAAATTTCTGAGAACGTACGTTTGGAGCGCAACATTGTATGGTACTAAAACATGGACTGAGGAAAGACCAGAACACAACAGTATCGAAACCTTGCTGTGCTACACAAGAATACTAAAGTTTAGGTGGACTGGCAAGGTAAGGACTGAGGAGGTTCTACACAGGGTCGGAGAAGAAAGGAAGACATGGACAACGCTGACAAGAAGAAGGAACAGGATGATAGGCCCTCTGTTAAGGCATCAGGGAATAACTTCCATGGTACTAGAAGGAGCTGTAGAGGCTAAAAACTGTAGACGAAGGCAGAGATTGGGATACCTCCAGCAATTAATTCAGGATGTAGATTGCAATTTCTACTCTGAAGTGAAAAGTTTGGCATAGGTGAGGTATTAGTGATGGGCTGCATCAGTCCAGTCAGAAGACTGATGACTAAACACAAGGAGTCGAACGAAGCCAGGGTGCGTGGCACTGCTGTGTTATTCCAGGCTGATTCAACTCTAAGCCAAAGTTCATCAATCGTAATGGCTGGCACTTGGCGGAGCGCCAGTCTCCTGGCAACTAATGACCAGTGGTCTCCAATGAATAACAGATCTGGTTACGGTGCTGGTCAGTGCAACAGTCGAACACTTCCTGTATTGAGTTAGGTACGTCTTATTGAATCCTAACGCCACGGGGGCCACCAACACAGGGCTCAGATAGCGATATTTGCCCGCCAGAAGCGTAACATCTGCTAACCAAGTTACCGGCTATGTGAACTAGAGGTGATCGTGCTGTGGACCCAGTGCCTCCTCACATCACCACACCTGGAGCCGAGATGGCTATATCCAAACATGGATACAGCCATCTCGGTGTTGTAAGCAGAACAGCGACTCGCCTGAAAAGACAACGTAGTGTCATTCCTGCGACCATTGTTGTCGTTGTGCGCGTCACAGTTGGCGTGTCTCTCTCTGCTGCCGCGTCAAGACAATATGCAACTATGGAGCCGAACCTATAGCCCGTGAAGTGCTGCAAACAAGCCCATTTCCTGACCTAAAGTACGTGGCGTGGCGTGGCTGTACGACCCTACACAGATGAGCAAACAATATGACTACTCCCTCGGTCGACAGTCACGTGAGGCCACTGACGTCTTGCGTCATGTAGAGTAGGCCCTCCTGTGTGACAGCCATGGGATAAAACGTGAGCAGCAACAATTCGGAATGATAATCCGCTAGGTCACCATGCTGCCGTTGCCGATTTACGAAATGTTGTGATAGACGTTTCTCCTTCTTACTCAGAGCATGACACGAACTTCCCACAAACACTGGGGAAGGATGAAGAGTTAGTTGTACTACCAGCCGACAAAGGGAATGCCACAGTTATCCTCAATGCTACCGATTATCATAAGAAAGTGGCCATATTATTGGAAGATGCCACGTACCGTATTCTTAAACTGGATCCCACAGCAGCACTTAGTAGGAAGACAGGGGAGCTACTGAAGAACTCTGGCCTCCCAGAAGAACTAGTCAAGAATCTACGACCAAGAGCACCAAGGCCACCCAGGTTATATGGTCTACCCAAAGTCCATAAGGATGGGGTTCCGTTGAGACCTATTGTTACTGCTATTGGGTCTCCTACATATCGGTTGGCCAAATACTTAACCAAATTATTAGCACCTATAGTCGGCCACTGTAGCCATCATATTACTAACTCAAAAATGTTTGTTGACATTATAAAGCAGATGAGGGTAGGTCCGAATGACATCATGATCAGCCTAGATGTGGTCTCTTTGTTTACAAAGGTTCCAGTGGAAGATACGTTAAAAATGTTGGCTGCTCATTTCTCTCCTGAAATACTGAAGTTATTCCGACACACTTTGACGACCACCTATTTTTTGTATGGTGGAAAATATTATGAAATGATTGACGGAACAGCCATGGGTTCGCCACTGTCACCAGCCATAGCTAACTTCTTCACGGAGGATTTCGAAGAACGAGCGTTGAACAGTGCTCCCTTACGTCCATCCTGCTTCTTCAGGTATGTTGACGATACATTTTTAATCTCGCCACATGGAAATGAGGCACTGCAGCAGCTTGTTGAACATTTGAATGGTGTACATCAGAACATAAGATTTACAGTGGAGGTGGAGAAGGATGGAAAGTTACCCTTCTTAGATGTACTGGTGGAGCGAAAATCAGATGGACGTCTCGGACATTCTGTGCACAGAAAACCGACGCATACAGATTTATATCTAAACGCGCTTAGTTTTCACCACCCAGCTCAGAAGAGAGCTATGCTGAACACCTTGGTACACAGAGCAAGGACTATTTCGGACAAGGAGCATCTCGGCTCCGAGATTAACTATCTGACGACGGTATTCATAAAAAATGGTTATTCTGATCGTGATATCAGATCTACTCTGGCGAAGAAACCAAGAAAGGACGCTGTTCGAATAGATCAAGGGGACCAACACCTCGCGCGGCTACCATTCTGCGGTGCAACGACCAGCAAGATCGGCAGAGTCCCGAGCCGGCAAGCAATCAGACCAGTCTTCCGGCCACCCACGAAGATTAAGGAAATGCTGCGACCCGTGAAAGATAATCTTGGCCTGAGAGTACCGGGAATTTACAGCATTCCTTGCGAGTGTGGCAAAAGTTATGTGGGCCAGTCTATAAGAACTGTCGCTGATCGCAGTGTGGAACATCAGCGTCACCTGAAATACAGGTATATAGAAAAATCAGCAGTGGCTGAGCACAGTTTGTTAAATAAACATAAGATTTTATTCCATGAAACAAGACTACTTGCTCACGCTTCAAACTATTGGGACTCTGTCATCAGGGAAGCAGTTGAAATTAGACTCTGTGAAAATAATTTCAACAGGGATTCCGGTTATGCACTCAGCAATGCATGGAAGCGCGCAATTGATATAGAAAGAGCGCAGAGGGAGACTTCTTACATTCCTCGCAGTTCTCCACCTTTTGCGATGGATGCAAGCAACGCTGGATAAAGCGCGCAAACAAAATCTATGGATATAGAGGCCGCCACCTCAGTACGCATCGGTTTCACCGTGACGTCATCCAGCCAATGAGAAGCCGTCCACTGCTTATAAAAGCGGAAGCCTCACCGGTCCACGACAGTCAGTTTTACCCCTGACGAAGATGACGGAGGTAGTCATCGAAAGCTTGGGATTTTATCCAAATTTGACGCGGCAAGTAAACCAAGAACTTTTTATGCACTGAACTTCAAAGTGGAATTTCTCAATGAAAAAGTCCGCTACATAAACTTTCCTTGTACGCAGAGGTGACATAAGTCATGGGACAGCGATATGCACATATACACATGGCGACTGAAGACGTACACAACGTATGAAAGTGCACTGCATTGGCGAACTTGTCATTTGTACTTACGTGATTCATGTGGAACGGTTTTCGACAATTTTATGGTCACAAGACGGACACTTAACGCGGAATTTTAGTTGGAGCTAAACCCACGGAGCATTCCATTTCGGAAATAGTTAGGGAATTCAATATTTCGACATACACAGTGTGGAGAGGCTGCCAAGAGTACCAAATTTCAGGCATCACCTCTCACCACGGGCAACACAGCGGCCGATGGCCTTCACTTAACGACCGAGAGCATCGGTGTTTGCGTAGAGTTGTCAGTGCTAACACACAAGCAACAATGCGTGAAATAACCGCAGAAATCAGTGTAGGACGTACGGCGATCTCGCTTCCCGCGCCCGGGTTCCCGGGTTCGATTCCCGGCGGGGTCAGGGATCTTCTCTGCCTCGTGATGACTGGGTGTTGTGTGATGTCCTTCGGTTAGTTAGGTTTAAGTAGTTCTAAGTTCTAGGGGACTGATGACCATAGATGTTAAGTCGCATAGTGCTCAGAGCCATTTGGACCATGTGGACGTACGGCGAACGTATCCGTTAGGGCAGTGTGGCGTAATTTGGAGTTAACGGACTATAGCAGCAGAAGACCGACGCGAGTGCCTTTGCTAGCAGCACGACACCACCTACAGCACCTGGCTATATTTACAAGGCATGGACTGGGTCCTCTCGTCCAACGGAACCGATCATTGACTGTAAATGATTCTGTTCGGCTATCTGGAGAGCATTCAGACTAAAAGTTCTCAAACAACGATGGAATTTTTATGGGTGACAATGCACCATGTCACTGGGTTGGTTTGAATAACATTCTGGACAAATCGAGCGAATGATTTGGCCAGCCTGACTGCCTGACATGAATGTCATCGAACATTTATGGGACTTAACTGGGAGGTCAGTTCCTGCACAGCATCCTGTACTGGCAAAACTTCCGCAGTTATTGGCGGCTATAGAAGTAGCTTGGCTCAATATTTCCGCAGGCGACTTCCGACCAATGGCTGAGTTCAAGCCACGTCGAGTTGCTGCACTACGCCAGGCAAAACGGGGTTCCGACAAGATATTAGGAGGTATCCCGCGACTTCTGTCACCTCAGTTTATACTGGGTGCTGAAGGCGCTTCTCCTACGTGCTTTGAGCACTTAGACTGAAGTGTTAATCGTTTGCACATATTATACGGTTGATGCCAATTTCACGATTGTTCCGTGCCGTCTTCGTGAAGTTGCGGCATACAGGTTGTTTCAAAAAGAATATACGTATTACAAAGTTTTATTTTGTCCATACTATCGATCGCTACGCCTCGGCTTGGCTATTGGAGAAACGAATACATAGTCTAGTTTATATTAATAGCCGCTAGATGTCAGTTGTCCTCTGTTTTCCTTGGTAACCATCATATGTTTAAAATGGCTACTCCGCAGCAGAAATCATTTTGTGTTCTCAAGTTTGAGAAGTGCAATTCCTTGATTACAGTGCAAAGACGTTTCATGTTGAGGTACCAAATTGATCCTACGAATGGGTGGAACATTCGCAGATGGATTTTACGATTTCTATATACAGGATGTGTATGTAAAGGAAAGAGTCCTGGCCGCCCTCTTGTTCCTGAAGAAAATTTTAAACGAATTCAAACTGCTTTTCAACACAGTCCTTCAAAATCAACTTGTCGTGCCAGTCGGGAGTTACAACTGCCTACAACAACAATTTGGTGTGTTTTGAGAAATCGGTTGGTTACGAAGCCGTACAAGGTACACCTGTTACAAGCTCTGCGTCCCGATGACAAACGCAAACGTGAGGTGTTTCGTAACGAGATTCTTGACGCTATTAACAATGATAACACTCTCGCACAATACATCGTGTTCAGTGATAAAGCGACTTCCCATGTTAGTGGTCAGGTAAACAAACACAATGTGCGAATTTGGGGCCTACAGAATCCACAAGCAGCCATTGAACACCTATGACATTCGCCCAAATTCAACGTATTTTGTGCGATATCCCGATCATCTGTTTACGGCCCATTCTTTGATGGAAACATGGTTAATGGTCAGCAGTATCTCGCTATGTTACAAAACTGGTTGTTTCCGAGGCTGCACGAAGACAACTTCATTTTTCAACAAGATGGGCCAACCCCTCACTGAAGTAGCCAAGTGCGTGAATGTCTGGATGAAACTTTACCTCACCATTGGATTGGTCGTCAAGGAGCTGGCGACTTAGCATGTATCAGCTGGGCTCCACGGTCATCGGATCTGACACCCTCTGACTTCTTTTCGTTAAAGACAACGTGTACGTGTGTATTTTACTGTGTAGACTGGAGGTTAGAAAATTAATCACAATTTTTGTTTTTGCGTAAGTCTTTTGGATATCTTTGAGTAGGGCGGCTTCCTAGTGTAAATTTTCCGTGTAGAGAAATTTATTTCTGTTTAAGAGCTTGAGGTCTCAGAGTTCAGTGAGAAATCTGCACATCAAGTTTTAGTGTTACTTTAGTCTCCTTTGGTATATTTTCTAACTCAGTAGCATCATTTGAGACCTTATATCTGTTTCGTACACAGTACGATATGGCTAGGGACTGTGCTGGTTGTGAGCAGGCACAAGGAGAGCTGGCTGCTGTCTGTAAACAGCTTGTAGCTGCGTTGGCTACCGCCAACAAGCTTCTCGCAAATGCTCGAAGTTGCGCTGACGTCGTGGTGCCAGTGACGAGACCTGCGACGCCTTTGGTCCCACTGGAATCCCGTGGTGACCCGAACGACACTGAGGCTTCCGATACGCAACATCTGACCAGTCCGTCCTCACTCCAGATTGGGTGGCCGACAGTGGTGGGTTCACGCGTCACTTGGCGGAAGGCGAAAGAGGGAGCAGGCCGTGCCGCTGGCTCCCTACATCTTAGCGACAGGTACGAGGTGCTTCCTAGTGTTGATGATAACTCTGAGCTAGTACGGGATGCCTCTCCTGTTGGGCCAGAGGTCGATTTTTCCGCCCAGTCCGGACAAGTACAGAGGGTATGCTAGTCATTGGAAGCTCCAATGTTAGGCGGGTGATGGAGCCCCTCAGGGGGATAGCAGGCAAGGTGAGAAAGAATTCCAGTATGCATTCGGTATGTTTGCCGGGAGGTCTCATCCGTGATGTGGAGGAGACCCTACTGGCGGCTATTGAGCGGACTGGATGCAACCGACTGCGTGTAGTGGCACATGTCGGCACGAATGACGCCTGCCGCTTGGATTCTGAGGCCATTCTCGTCTCCTTTCGGCGGCTAGCTGATTTGGTGAAGGCAACTAGCAACGCACGCAGTGTGCAGGCTAAGCAGTCTATTTGTAGCATCATACCCAGGGTTGATCGCGGTCCTCAGGTTTTGGGCGGAGTGAAAGGTCTAAACCAGAGGCTCAGACGGCTCTGCGACGGTATCGGATACGAATTTTTCGACCTCCGCTAGGGGCTTTTTTGAGGTTAGAGGACCCCTCCCTTGGGAGCAAACACGATATGCCTGTTAAATCAGGCCCAGCGACCTCAGAGAATCTTGGTGCTCGCTGATCAGAGATAGAGAAGATTAATACGATTTTAGTAAACTGCAGGAGAATCCAAGGAAACATTCCAGAATTAGTATCTCTTATTGACAGTTATAATTCACAGATAGTTTGGGAACAGAAAGCTGCTTGAAGCCAGAAGTCAGTGACAACGAAAGCCTAAGTTCAGACTGGAATGTTTATTGTAAGGACAGTTTAATCACCAATGGTGGCAGCGTGTTTACTGCAGTAAAAAAAAATCGATAAAATCTAGCGAGGTTACCACGGATTCCGAATGTGAATTAATCAGGGTGGAACTGAGTATCAAAGAACGGTCAGAAATGGCGATCGGATGCTTTTCTAGACCACATGGGTCAGGTTATGTAGTTGTAGAGTGCTTCACACAAAGCTTGCAGAATATCATTAGTAATTTTCCTGATCATGCAGTTGTAATAGGGGGTGACTTCAACTTGCCAGGTATATATGGGAGTGTTATGCCGTCAAAACTGGTGCCAGAGACAAGGAATCGAGTGGCATTGTTCTGGATGTCTTGTCCGAAAATTACCTTGAGCAGATAGAGAACCAACTCGTCAGGGAAACGTCTTAGACCTCCTGTCAACAAAGAGACCTGAACTTACCGAATCAGTTAACGTAGAGGAAAGTATCAGTGATCATAAGGCTGTGACAGCATCTATGACGACGGGTCCTACAAGAAATGTTAAGAAAGATAGGAAGATATATTTGCTCGGCAAGGGTGATAGGACACAAATTTCAGAATATCTCAGCAGTCAGCATCAAATATTCCGTGATTAGGACGAAGATGTGGAGAACAAATGGAAAAAATTAAAAGGCATCGTTCAATAAGCCCTAGACAAGTATGATCCGAATAAAGTTGTAAAGGATGGGAAAGATCTACCATGATTTAATAGTCGAGTAAGAAAAGCGCTACGTAAACAAAGAGCACTTCATCTCAGATTCAAGAGAAGTGAAAACCTAGCTGACAAACAAAAGCTGAATGAAGCGAAAATGAGCGTAAGGAGAGCAGTAAGAGAAGCAGTCAATGATTTTGAAAGTAAGACCTGAGTAGAAATCCTAAGAGATTTTGGTCTAATGTAAAATCAGTACGTGGGTCAAAGTCATCTATTCATTCTCTCGGCAACCACACCGGCACCGAAACGGAAGATAACAGAGGGAAGGCCGAAATACTGAATTCAGTCTTCTGAAGTTTTTTCACCGCAGAAGATTATAACACTGTCAATCGTCGTACGAACGTCGAAATGGCAGATATGGAGATAACCGATCGCGGAACTGAAAAGCAGCTAGAATCGCTTACTAGTGAAAAGGCTTCAGGAACAGATAAGATACCTATAAGATTCTATAAAGATTATTCGAAATAACTTGCTCCAAACTTCTAGCAGTAAATTATCGTAGATCGCTTGAGCAACGGATGGTACCTAACGACTGGAAAATGCGTAGGTCATTCCCGTTTTTAACAAAGGCCGTAAGACAGAGCCACACAATTATAGAGCTATATAGTTGACGTCAGTCTGTTGTAGAATTATGGAACATGTTTTATGCTCAAGAATTATGACGTTCTTGGAAAATGAACAGCCCCTCTATAAAAATCAACATGGATTCCACAAACTGAGATCCTGTGAAACTCAGCTCACTCTGTTCCTCCATGAGATCCAAAGCGCAGTGGACAACGGCACTCAGGTTGACGCCGTATTCCTTGATTTCAGTAAGGCATTTGACACCGTCCCGCATTGCTGTTTAATAAAAAATACGAGCTTACGGAGTATCGGAGCAAATCTGAAATTGGATTCAAGACTTCCTTGCAGATAGAACTCAACACGTCGCTCTTAACGGAACTAAATCGACAGATGTAAAGGAAATATCCGGAATACCACAGGGAAGTATGATAGGACCGTTGCTGTTCACAATATATATAAATGATCTAGTAGAATGCGTCGGATGCTCTTTAAGGCTATTCGCAGATGATGAAGTTGTTTATACAAAAGTATCAACGCCAGAAGATAGTAAGAATTTGCAGAACGACTTGCAGAGAATTGACGAATGGTGCAGACTCTGGCAGTTGACCCTGAACGTAAATAAATGTAACATACTGCGCATACATAGGAAAAGAAATCCTCTACTGTACAGCTACACTATTGATGACAAACAGCTGAAGACAGCGTCTGCCGTAAAATATCTAGGCCTATCTATCCAGAGCGACCTTAAGTGGAATGAACATATAAAATAGATAGTGGGAAAAGCAGACACAAGACTCAGATTCTTCGGAAGAATCTGAAGGAAATGTAACTCATCCACGAAAGAAGTGGCTTATAAGGCGCTTGTTCGCCCGATTCTTTAGTATTGTTCATCTATCGGGGATCCCTATCAGGTAGGGCTGATAGAGGAGATAGAGAAGATCCAACGAAGAGCGGCGCTTTTCGTCAAGGAATCGGTTAGCTGGTGAGAGAGCGTTACAGAGATGCTAAACAAACTCCACAGGCAGACGTTACAAGAGAGGCGTTGTGCATCACGGAGAGATTTACTATTGAAATTTCGGGACAGCACTTTTCAGGAGGAGTCAGACAACGTATTACTTCCTCCCACATACATCTCGCATATCGACCACGAGGAGAAAATTCGAGAAATTAGAGCCAGTACAGAGGCTTACCGACACTCATTCTTCCCACGCACCATTCGCGTGTGGAGCAGGGTTGGAAGGATCAGATAGTGGTATCCAAAGTGCCCTCCGCCGCACACCATTACGTGGCGTGTGGAGTATGATGTAGATGTATGTACCACCACTCCCACAGATCCTGGAAGAGTTGAAGAACCGGATCCGTACTACCATAACATCAGTGACGAAGGACATGCTTGTCCGAGTATGAGAGGAATTAGAGTATCGATGGGATATTGTTCGTGTCGCCGATGGAGAACATAGTGAACATCTGTAATCTGAACTTCAGAGGTTCTTAAACATGTGTGTGAAGTTTCATATTCTTATGGATAAAAGTTTAATAAATACATGCATTCGAAATACGTATATTCTTTTGGAAACAGCCTGTATTTATCTGATTGTAGGCGCTTGCCATTTCTCTTTGTACTATCTCAAGCTTGCTAAATTAAAGCAGTCGTTGGTTTGGTTACGTTTCGCTTTGAGCCTGAGATTGATACCGCCAGTTATCAATGTACAGTTGTAGAAAAATTAAAACCCGGGTGCCTAGATATCAAGTAAAAAAAATCTGCATCTTAACGAATGCACTTTAAATGCTGAAAGGCCGGGGTGAAATACACATTTGGTAATAATGGTATCTTAGCAATCCACTACTTTTTCTGTGCGCTGAAAAATGTTAACAATGCCTCATTGTCGATGGAAGACTGTATTCAAGAAGTACAATGTTTACAAGAAACAAATTTTGAAAATAATAATTGCCTTGTAATTATTATAAACACTGTTCAGAACGATACAGCTTACTGTCTGTCAGTACGTGGCAATTACACAGACCAACAAGGGAAAATCTTGTTAGAGGAAGTGCTTATTCGTTTGGGCATCAGCCTGATGAATCCTAGAATGATAACAATACCGACTCATCCATTACTTTCTTACTATGTACAATCACTATCTGACTAAGTATAATTTAGCGATTATAAATCTAAATATACATGTATGTATATTTCATTTACTATTTCAGTTAATTGTAAAATTAATATATGGGGCAGCAAGGCAGAGAATCGGCACTGCTCCAGAACTAACTGGCCTGAAAAAAATTTTTTAAACATTGAGAGAAGAACCTCTCGTGCTGAAAAATGATGACCTGATACACTTGCAGGTGTGTGATAAATCGAGTACAATGCTAAGTGCCTAAAGATGAAACCTTTTCCTTTTTGAAATCGACCAAAAATAGGAGGAAACAATTAATATCTCTGATCTGAAATAAAAATAGTAAAGAAAACTAAACAACTTTTATTCTTGGTAAAATACGATGACAGTGAAATGTGATACGTTATTTCTACACCTGTATATATCAAATAAATTTGAATTATTGGCTAATTATGGTAATTACTTGGCAATAAATGTAGCAACAATTACTGAAGTTAAAAAAAATTACAAACAATTTTTCACTTAGCAGGCATGGAAGATTCGAACTCATTGTCTTGCACATTACTCCCTGTAGTGAGGATACTCTTTGCGCCTTTGCATTGATACTTATTGAAAATACTCAGCTAGTTACGCCTGAAAAAAAATCAGTAACGAAGTGTTGTATCTCTTTTAACCTCCTCAGTTATGACAATTTCTTTATATTGACGATGGTCTGATTGATTTCCAAGTTATTATGAGTGGAAAGTAGTACAGTGTTCAAATTAATTTTTGCGATATCTCTTTTAGGGGAGCAATGCTGGATCATGGTATTTTGTTCATAAGCAAAGAAAATATTTACTATAACAAGTGAACTTTTGAAGCAAATTTATTGATGTGATAGTCTAAGTGCAACGCTGTGTTACAAATGGTTATCATGTTACAAAGTGATTGGAAAAGAACTGGAAATGGTTCCAGACCAAGAAGGCCTTCCACATCAACTCGCGATGCTCACATTCAGAAAATGAGGAATCAATCCCCCTCAACTGTCGTCTGAATCAAATAATTTGCAGTAAAAGTTGGAAGTTCAACTGGTACTGTTATGAGATTTTAACCAAAAATCTAAACATTTCTCGAGCAGCAAGGATGTGTATTTCTAGTATGAAGAACGAAGTGCAGAAAGAATATTAAGTGTACATGGAAAGGAACTACTTAAATATACATGCGATGACAAACTATTCACCTAAGAGAAGGAACATGGGGGATGAATGATAAGTTTATTGATTTGACATAGAGACGAATTGTCACAATGGGCTACTGATGTATATATATGCTAATAAGGAGCACGATAAACTCGACCCACTGCCAGACCTACATTCATAATTTATTTTTTCAATATGAATGGAACTGTGTATTTTGAAAAATATCTACAAAACAGTTCAGTTTGACCGGTGTGATATATCTGAGATTAGATGTACTGCTTGTAACAAAGTTTGTATAGGACCAACTGTATGGAAGATAAAAGACATTTATTTGCAAAATTTATAAAAACGAATCCATATTCTCTTTGTATCACAAATAAGAAAAATATTTTATTTCAAGTCTAGATGATAACCTGAATCTATTACACAGACTTGCTAGAGGTCACAAAATGGCTATTTTAGAAGAAGTGGAAATTTATATTTATTTACTCACATTTACAAATGTAGTTTTAATTGAAAAAATTCATTTAAAAGCAGGAAATTCGTAAAAATGTGAAGACCATAGGTTTTTCAAATAAAATGCTCGTACACATGTACACATCTTCTGAAAGCATTACTGTGCCCTTTTATATGTTTTATGGCTATCAAATTATATATATATATATATATATATATATATATATATGTTGTGTTTTCCTTCAGTCTTTCATATATATCTATACTCCTTAATTTGCATTTATCTTCAGGTTTGCTTCTATTGTTAACCACTTTCCTGAAGCCAAACTGATCATCATCAAACACACCCTCAAGTTTCTTTTCCATTATCCGCACATCATACTTGTCAGCATCTAGGACACATGAGCTGTTAAGATGATTGTTCGATAATTCTTGCATTTATCAGGTCTTGCAATCTTCAGAGCTATGTGGGTGATATTTTTCTGAAAGACTGTTGATATATCGCCAGTCTCATACACTCTACACACCAACATCATTAATCGTTTTGCAGCTGCATTCATCAGTGATTTTAGAAATTCCAAAGGAATGGTATCTGTCACCATTGGGTTTGATCTTAAGCCTTCCAATGCTGTTTTAAATTCTGATTCTTATGCTGGATTCCCATCTCTTCCCGACCATGATGTAATCCAACTGGAATATTCCCATACCTCATGGCCTTTTCCAGGTATACCTCCTACTTCTCTTACAGTTCTTCAACAGAGTATTCGCTATTCGTCTTCCTCTTATCTCATTCTTACTACCAAGCCAGTAGTCTTTTGTAAACATTTCTTCTATACCTTTCCCTACAACTGCATTTCAATCATCTATGACCATTAGATTTTAAGCTTCCTGTATGCACTGAATTACCTGTTCAGAGTCCTTATACCCTTCTCTGTCTCTTCATCTTCAGCTAGTGATGTCGTCATGTATACCTAAGCTACTCTTATTGGTCTTGGGTTGCTGTCGATTCTGGTGAGAACAATCCTATCACAAATCTGTTCACAACAATTCATTCTCTGACTCTACCTTTCTATTAATAAGGAGTCCTACTCCACTTATACCACTTCTGTTACCCGGTACTCATCTGAACGGAAATCCTTGCCTTGTTTACATTTCACTTCACTGACCCATACTACATCTGGATTGACTCTTAGGATTTCCTTTTTCAGATTTTCTAGCTTTCCTGCCACGTTCAAACTTCTGGCATGCTGAGCTCCAACTTATAGAACGTTACACTTCTGTTGGTAATCCCATCTTTTTCTCATGGTCACCTCCCCATTGGTAGTTCTCTCCTGCAGATCAGAATGGGGGATTAGTCCTGGATCTTTTGCCTATAGAGAAATGATCATGACAGTTATTCAGTTCCAGGGCAGGAGTCCTGTGGACAAACATGTATCTTTAATGCAGTGGTTTTCGTTGCCTTCTGCCTCCTCATGCTGTTGGTAATAGCTGATATCTCTGTGCCGAAGGGGCAGTTTCCCACACCAAGGGCAAGAGAATGCCCTGACCCTGTGTCCACTCCTCCACCCTCTTTGACAAGGCTGTTAAAATAATAAGGGTTACTGCCATATGTCTTTTCTTGCCATTGATGACGATTTCTATAGGTTCAAGTTCACTTTGTTCTTATAAAAGTTAGCCTAAATATACTGAATCTCTCTACTCTCCCAACATTTCTATTCTGGCTCATTTCTTTTCTCATAAAAACATAAAATTTATTATGATATATATAGAAAATTAAGAGAAATATAAAGAGGATGATATTTGTTTCTTACATTCCCTTTTACTGAAAAAAATCGAGTTTAAGAATCTAGATTCCTTTGCTTATGAGAATGGTTTTGTAGGTTTTGTATACTTTTAAAAATTCAAACTGCTAATATAATCTACATAACATTGGCTAATTAAAAATTCTCAGTTAGTATTCTGTGTGGTGCACCATATATGATGCTCATTCTATCATACCTTATTACATGCAGCAATGTACTTAATGGCATTTTGTTACTGAATGTGGCACACAGTTTTAAAATAGTTTTTTGTGTAGCTACTACATATTTCCTATGAGTCAAATTTATGACAAACTGGATAATTTGTCATTTATATGAAATTCTCCTTTCTTTTGTGTAAGTCGTTTAAAGTCAAGAAATGTGTCATATGCTTCGAGAAAATTATCTGGTGGATTAATATTCGACATTTTCTGAGAGAAGACTTCATTCCACCCATTTTTAAAATAGATATTCTGTAGCTTAACATGATTATATAGTGATAAATGAACCAGATGGTTATTTTTACGTTTAGTTTGAAAACCAACAGAAACAAAGTATGGTGTATCATATTCCACTGAGTTATATTTAATTCATAATATCTAGCTCAAAAATTTTCTTGTTAATCAATCTAGCAAACTCTACAGTTCTTATTTCATGTGAGATATAGGTACTTTAGGCTTTTTCTATATACTTTTTCGTTGTTGAAGTTCATAATTATGGCTCATATTTAACAATACACACATATATCCACACTTTTTACAATAATTTTTCCCTTGTTTGAGAGTGAAGCCTGATCTTCATTATCATTATTTACATCAGTCCATCTAAGACAGCATGTCCAGCAATTGAACTCCATGAGAAAAGTACAGTAAGATATCCTTTTCACATACGTATTTTATCATCATAAACAATCCTCCTAAAGTTTCTAGTGGATACAGTACTTCGTTTCTCTTGCTGTTTATTTAACCATTATTAAGTTTATGTTCTTCTATGCTTATTTTGTCACCAACAGATGAAATCAGATGCAGAAAAATAGACAAATAAATAAAAGGCTGTCCTATCCTAGATAAAATATTATTCCTTTTCTTTATGGTCACAAAGTCAGATAATTTTGACACATAGTTATCAGTTATCGTTTTATTAGAGACTATCATATCCTGTATAATCAGATCCATCAGCCTGAAGCTCATGTATAACTGAGCATGATTAGGGTGAACCCACATGTAACCAATAGTGATATCAATCCCAGTATAATTATAAGTAACATTTAGGTTACATTTACTTTTCTCATTCAGAAAGGACAAGTAAGAATGGTAGCTCTCAATCTTTTCATTTAATTAGGATAGAGTTTTATTAAGTCATTTCTAAAACAACTGTCACACAAATGTCCTTAAACTCATTTCCATCAATAAAATTATCATTTATGCTGATTAATTCAAATGGAATAATGTTAGAGACATCATTAGCAACAGTCTGTCCATTTACTTCAACAATTTGATTACTAAGTCCTAATACATTTCGAGTACCACCTTTTTTATTCATATATAATTTATCATCACTCTCAATAATAACTTTATTTAAAATTCCATCTGCTTTAATGTGTATATTAGGCTTTTTTGAATTAATAAATTCAAGCTATACAGACCACTGTTTCTCTAGCATAAAATTATTTATTATTTTTGATGTAACATTCAGAGTTAGAAATGTTGCATAAAAACCAACTAGTGCATCATTGCTATAACTTTCTTGTATAGGTGCAGTTATCCTTTCTTTGATAAGCTATGAATTACCACTTAATAGCAATAAGTGACTCATTTAACCCTAAAAAAATTTTATGTAATTAAATGACCTGCAATGAAGACTGCATTAGTTGTTGCAGCACTGACTGAGAACCAAAAATAAGAATTCCTAATAAGAAAGCTCTTAGCTAGCTCTATTTGATATGCAATAATAGAACCAAATTTTTGTGGAAAAAGAATGTTAATGATTGACAGTTATATTCTAGCTCCAGGATGGTTAAAGTGGGATAAAATTAATCATTTGTAAGTTTCCTTCAAAAGTTCAGATCAATAAAATATATAGAATTTGGAAAAAGGTGTACAGAAATTTATGATAAAGAAATGAAAACATACTACATTTATTGAAAATAAAGAGGAAATAATACCATTAGATCAATGCCAAGAAAATTCACTAGTAGTATTTTATTATTTTGTTCTCGAAAAGCAAGATGTGGTTAGAGAATAATTTGCTAAAGTAAAATGTAAAGGAATAGACATACTCAAAAATACTAAACTAAATATCTCAAGGTAATCTCATTTTTTAAAAGTTCTTACATACAAGATGATACAAATTTAGGTCACATTTATCACGAGTTTGTGGTGGTGATTAAAAATTTGATGATATTAAAGAAATGTGACGCACATGCTGGAATGATAACCAGTTCAGATTTTACAATAGACTTGACTCGAAAACATAATGAAGGCAAGTACAGATGTCAAATTCAAAATTTAATAACATAAAATATAGACATTAAATGTTAAAAGTATTTGTTTGATGTTTTTGATCTAGAATAAATATTTGCAAAATATGTCCCAGAAGTTGTTGCAACCTAGCAGGTAAACCATGGTGTTGAAGCATTAGGTGATAATGTTCTGAAAACAATGAAAGAAAATAGAAACATTGAAAAAGCAATTGTTCCATTATATCATAGATATTTAAAAGAATTTGGAGATTTATCAAACTAAGTCTATTGCATAGTTCATCTGATGATCATTCTGGTTTGTATGAGTATAGATTAAGTTAATGAGAAATACAAGCTGCACTTAATACACATGAAGAAGATACTAAATGTAGAAAAAAGTTAAAAACCGTATTAAGTAAATCAGAAAATAAGAGTAGAAAAGTTAAAAAATAAATATAAGAGAATGGATATTAACCATGGTAAAAATAAAGTTTTTGGCTTAAAACCTATGCACATATTTATATTTATGAGTTCTTTGCTACCTGAAATAAGTGTTGGTGAAAAGGAATTTGTAAACACAGATGGATTAATGATTCTGTTAACTAAAAAAGATATTACTGTGGACGATATTAATGAACAATTTGAAGCTCTTAATTTATCAAATTGTGCAGTTATTTTGTTCCATTTGGCAGCACTATACTCTGATACTGATCCACGCAAAATTAAATCAGGTAGAGAAAAAAATACGAAGGTTTGATAAAAGGAATTGATGAAATATGATACCCAAAATCAAAAGCAGATTTAGACTCAGGTTTTGACAAAGGTTTAGTTAACAAATATATGGAACAACCAGTTGAATATGTTTGGATGAAAGATGTACATGAATTAAATAATAAATTAGCAGTAAATAATGGTGAAGAATCAGCTGGAAAAAATTATCATAATGAAAAAGTGAGAATAACACAAATGTAAAAAAAGTAGATTTTTCAGTAATCTTCCTCACACATTTAGGAAAGTGAAAAGTATGGTGGAAGATGAGTACATTGGGCTTTGAACAATTTTTCATTGCCAGAAAGCATCTACCAGGATACTTGTGCTGTGGATCATTAACTAAACTAAATGAAAGACTAGCATGTATTGACCTGGTGATAAATTCATCACATGAAGCATGTAAACATGACACTGCATAAAGAGACAATAAAGATTTAAAAAAGATGTGAAGCAGATAAACTACTTGAGTTAACAGCAAAAGACAGAATGCATGCTTCTGATGGTTCACTTGGAGAAAAATGAGCTGCAACAGCAGTCAGAGGACTAATGTACAATAAAAGAAAATTAGGTATGAGTTTAGAGGTTGATCAAAGTAGATGAGGATTTAAAAAAATATTAGTACTCATAAAATTTTTATTTGTGTAAATCAGTCACTTCAGCATTGATTACAAATTGCTACCTAGTACCAACATTAAATCAAAAGCAGTACTGAACAGTTACATAATATAGATAATATTTAACTAACAAGCAAGAGAGAGAAAAAGGATAAAACAACAAGTGGAATTTTAATCATAACATTAGGCATACTTGTTGTGAAAAAGACTATTGAATATCTAACTAAAAAGGATGAACATTCTGGATTAACACAACATGAAGGAGGATTTCTTCCACTACTATTGGCTGCATTATCCTACTGAGCTACTATTGTTTCATTAGCTGGGGGATCAGCAGCTGTAGTGAATGTGGTAATAATAATAAAGATAGGTGTTCATGAATTAGAAGAACAAAAAAGATAAAATGTTTGTAATGGAGAAGAAGAAACGACATGGAATAAGAAAACTGAAAAATATCGATTCCCATCCTAATGCATTAAGTAATTTCAGTACAGAAAAACTTGCCAAGAAGTTAAAAATTAAACATTTTTGTGGTGTTTTCATGGTTGATGAACTACTTATTTTAATAGAGAATATGAATCTGGCATAGAAAATTTAGACACATCTGATCATGTTGGTATTTGTTGGATTTTTCATTATAAAACAAAAAATATATAAAATTTGCTTTTGATTCGTTTGTTGGTAATATACCAGGAAAAATCAATGTATCACAATATTGAGAGAACACAAAATTCAATGCAGTAATATGTGGTCAGTTGTGTCTATTTGTTTTCAAACTGTTGTCAGACAATCATAAACTTAATGAATTTTTGAATGTAGTACATGGAAATTTTTGTAAATAAGATAACTATGAAAACCACCCAAAAATCAAATCAGAAATTGAAACAAAATCTGAGGAATTTGATTCTTTAAAACAAAAGTGATTGAAAAATAGAAAAAATGCTTAGTGAATTAAGTTAATTTGCTCAAAAAATAAATAACTTAATTACACAATTTCATAAATGATTTGGAAAATTTTTTTAAATAGCTATGAACTATATCGATTTTATAGCCAGAAGATTAGTAATAAAAGATACAATCACTGGTTATGATTCAATTACCAAACAATATTTAGAAAAACTAGTAGTATCAGCTAACGCAGACTGTGAGTAAGATATCGCTGGCTCCAGACTAAATAATCTTGTTACAAAATCTGAATATACAAGTATTCTAACAAAATTCAGTATTATGATCACTAAAACATATCATAACATGTAATGCTAATCAACTTCATAGTTTTAACTACAAAAAGTAAGTAGAAAAACCTTTTACAGAATATTGCTCTAAGTCAGATTCAACACCATATGTCAACCAGTTAAGTAATTTTCGAGTTGGTATGTGTGATAAGCGTAAACTGAAACATCGTTTTATTAATGATGTTAAAATACTGAAATTCACATTTCAGTATGACGTAAAAATCATGATAATTATAATTTTGTAGCAAATGTAATTGGTGACTTATCAGCTACTAATTTTAAAGTATAGTTAGAAAGAGTTAACATTGATGAATATAAAATTTTAATCCCCACTCAATTAAATACAAGGGTTGTTTTTTAAGTAAGGGCCGTTTTTATTTTTTAAAAAAGATACAAATACTTTTGTAAAAAAACTTTTATCTTCTGATTCTACACACTTTTACCTATTTTTCTACATAGTTGCCTTGTTTATTTAAGCACTTGTCGTATCGTACAACTAAGTTTTTAATTCCCTCTTCAAGGAATTCGGCCGCCTGCTCCGACAGCTAAGAGTTCACGGCCGCTTTCACTTCATCATCGTCATTGAAGCGCTGCCCGCCAAGATGGTGTTTCAGATACCGGAAAAGGTGAAAATCGCTAGGAGCAAGGTCGGGGCTGTATGGTGCATGGGCCAAAACTTCCCAGCCAAACGAATCAATCAAATCCCAAGTCTTTTGAGAGGTGTGAGGCCTAGCATTGTCGTGCAGGAGCAAAACTCCTTTTGTCAGCATGCCGCGCCTTTTGTTTTGAATTGCTCTGCGGAGTTTCTTTAGAGTTGCACAGTAGCCATCTGAGTTCATTGTCGTTCCTCGTGGCATAAAGTCCACTAGCAAAACACCGCGCCGGTCCCAGAACACAGTTGCCATAATCTTGCGCTTTGACAGCGTCTGTTTGGCTTTGACCTTGACGGGTGAGTTTGTGTGTCGCTATTCCATCGATTGTCGCTTGCTTTCGGGAGTGATATGGGATACCCATGTTTCATCTCCAGTGACAATTTGACTCAAAATGCCATCCCCTTCTTCCTCGTAACGAATCAAAAAGTCCAATGAAGTGGCAAATCTCTTCCCTTTGTGGTCCTCTGTGAGGAGTCTGGGTACCCACCGAGAACACAGTTTCTTAAAGTTTAGGTTTTCAGACACAATTTTGTACAAAACCGATCTTGAAACTTGTGGGAATTCCAAAGAAAGAGTGGAAATTGTGAATCTTCTGTCCTCAAGAATCTTTGTTTCGATTGCAGCACCAAATCATCAGTGATCACAGAGGGCCGGCCTGAGCATTCTTCGTCATGGACGTTTTGAGGGCCATTTTTAAACTCTCTAACCCATTGATGCACTTTACCTTCACTCATTGCATTCAAGCCATAAACTTCTGTTAACCGACGATGAATTTCTGCAGCTGATAGGCTTCTCGCGGTCAAAAAATGTATCACTGACCGTATCTCACACGCGGTGGGCGATTCAATAATCGTAAACATTATAAAGTAGCACAGCGATGCGTACACGTCAGCTACACAACTGCAGCTCGCATCAGTGTGAATGGGAAGGATGCCGGCAAGTGGTGCGGTGGCTTGTTGCGGCGTCCGCGCGAACTACTGGACTATATGTGCGAACGGCCCTTACTTAAAAAACAACGCTCATAATTCAGTACTTGTAGTGAATATGAAAGATAAAATGCTTATATCTCTAAATCAATCTGTTAAAACTGTACTTGTTACAGATGAATTACTCATGTTTTGTGAACTATTTTTATAATCAAATGATGATAATAGAATGGAAGAATTAATTTTTTAGCTTCATCAGTTTTAGATCACATTTGATCTTTGAAGTGTACAAAATGTACTAAAGCACATTTTACCCAAAGACTAAGAATTAAAATGGAAGACAGAGGATTGAAAGTGTTTGTACAGTATGCAAAACTAAAAAATACAAATTTGTTACAAGTATTTTGTAGGTGAGGGAATGAATAGTCATGAAGATATTATTAATGAATTTTAATAAACCAATAAGAAAAATTTTAAAAGAAGAAATGTTGTTTATTTTGGCATAGATGATTTATGGTAAGCTGATCAAGTAGAGATGGATTCAGGCAACTTGAAAGGAATATCCAAAATAAATAATGGATATAACTATTTACTAACTGTTAGTGATGTTGTTTGCAAGATTTGCTTGGGATATTCCAGGTAAAGATAAAACCAATGAAAATGTAGTTGATACTTTCAAAATAATATTCAAGGTAAGGTGCCCTAAACATCTACTAACAGACAATGGTACCGAATTTTATAAAAATGAATTTCAAGTATTAATGGAAAAATATAATATCAATCATTACTCAACTTGTACTGAATTAAGAGCATTACAGGAAGATGTAACCGAACACTTAATGAAAGAATGTCGATAAACATGCCATACAAGGAAATTATAAATAGATGGATATATTCACAAAATTAGTTGTTAAATACAAGAACCCAAAAAACCCAAAAATAAAAATGAATCTAAGTAAGATTAATGACAAAAATTATAAGCAACCTTCCATTGTATTAATGATAAGCCCAATTACAAAGTAGATGATAAAGTGGGAATCATTAAACTTAAACGAATTTTTTGGGAAAGGTTACCTAGCCATTTGGTCAACAGCAAAAGGAACAGTTGGTAAAATGATTAGAATCTGACAATTCATATAATTGATGAAGTTATTTTAGAAAAGTATATCCATCATATGTTAAACTTTATTTTTCATTATAAGTTGGACCCAGTAATTCGTCAGTTATAGATATGTTTTCGTATTTAGTTAGTAACATTCTGCTACTACTCAATTTTCAGATTTTTCATTATCTTTTAACCCTGACTACCAGTTCGGGTTATATTTTATAATATTGTAGTGTCAACTACATCAGGGATGCAAATTTGTTAAGGTGAATAGATAATTCATCTGTAGTCTTTCATAAGTATTTTACAAGAAGTTTGTATGAATTGAATTCAAATGGGAAAATTTGCTCTTTCATTCTTTCTAGCAATATGTTATCCTGGTGAAGCTCCATATATATATTCATAGATCCATGATGTGTATTACATATTTTATCTAAAATGTGATGAATAATGTATTGTTTATGAATACTTTAAAAAGAGATGTAAGGTAATTAGTGTAGTACTTAAAATATATTTATGAAATTGTACTACTTTCTCTTATATATTCTTTGACTTGTTCTATATATTTCTCTTTCCCTTGATTTGATAGCCAATTCAAGGATATTTTCTTTTATCAAGATGTTTTTCATAGACTTTAGAAATAATTTCCGTTAGTTCCCCTCTAGGCAATTTCTCTAACACAGTACATTATTTTATGTGTTTTGTTTCCAATCTTCAATTGTACAACAATTTCTTGTTTGATAATGTTGCAATATATTGTGCTTCTATGAGAATTTAGTAAACCACCATATTCGTTTCCCTCTTTGCAGAATAGTTTTATATAGTGTGCATTAGATCCATTTATTTCTCTTTATTTTCTTTACATTAAAAATTCTTTAACTAAGTGGTCAATGAGCTTATAATTATAAAATTTTTAAACTAATACATAAAATGTTTGGTCATAACTTAATCTGACACTATTATATGTAGAAATCTACCAAGTACAAATAATTTAATTCAACACTATCTACTTTAAAATAGTTTTTCTTGGCATAGTGCTTAGACATGGCAATATAAATAAACTGGTCTTCTTCATTTCTACCAAATCAAAAATAGTTTTCCTTGGCATAGTGCTTAGACGTGGCAAAATAAATAAACTGGTCTTTCTTCATTTCTACCGTACCACACCTTTCAAGTGTAAACATCCTTGTCCCTTTTCTTGCAGTTATTTAGATTTATTTTGTTCTGTACTTCTTGAATACTTCAGAAAATCAATTAAAATATCCTGAAATTTTTACCTAATGGTCTTTAATTTCATCAGAAAATTTATTTCTTAAATTACAATTTTTTAAAATATGTAACTGATAGTAAAACACAAGTTTTTTATTCAAAATTACTAGTTGTTGCATGTTTCATTTCATTTTGGATGTATTCATGTTCTAAAGCTATTGAACTGTCTTATTTTATCTATTCATATTTTAAATTATAATTTGTTGATTATTTAATTAAATCTCGTTTTATATTTTTATACTTTCAGCACCAATACTCAGCACCTCTGGTTTCAATAGTCCATAATGAAAAAATCTAAAGTATCCTTTGAAATTTAAACATTTTTGGTTAAATAATGGAACCCAAATATCTCTAAACCAACTACCTAAATTTAGTTGGCAGTTGTTCTTCTGAATAAACTCAAATATTTAACTTCGTGTCAAGTTGAAACTGTGTGCAAGACCAAGACTCGAGCTCGGGACCTTTGCCTTTCATGGGCAAGTGCTCTACCAAGTGAGTTACCCAAGCACAATTCACGACCTGTTCCCACAGCTCGAATTCCGCCAGTACCTTGCCTTCTACATTCCAAACTTCACAGAAGCTTTCATGCCTAACTTGCACAACTAGTACTCATGGAAGGAAGGATATTGCAGGGACATGGCTTAGCCACAGCCTGGTGGATGTTACCAGAATGAAATTTTCACTCTGCAGCGGAGTGTGCGCTTGTATGAAACTTCCTGGCATGTTAAAACTGTGTGCCAGATCGAGACTCGAGCACAGGACCTTTGCCTTCCGCAGGCAAGTGCTCTACCAACTGAGCTACCCAAGCACAACTCATGATTCGTCCCCACAGTGCACTCTCCAATGCAGAGTGAAAATTTAATTCCTTAAATTCAAATGTATTTGTCAAAGGTGCTAGAGCATTAGATGTACTAGGGGCTGTTGCCATTTGAAATAAAACTTTTTTACTAGGGAAAATATTGCATACATAGTGATATTCCAAAGCTAGTGGATTATCATATGTTAATCTATGAAAAGAATTTCATTATCCTTTAGAAATTGAAAAAATTGCTCTCCTTTTGTTTTAGATTTGCAGGGGATAAATTTTTAATCTGTGGAATGCCATGTAAAAGAACAAAATATCATTTGTGATCAATACATCATTTTACTCATATAATAAAACACAAATTTAGATGATTATAGTTACTTAGATATTCAGAAAGATTCAAAACTTACTGAAGTGAGTAGTGATTTTTAAGAGAATCATTAATATTATTTGAGTTAACACACAATCTTGAGATAAATGGTGAGTTAAATGAAGATACTTTGAATATTATGAACAAGCTTAGAGGTCATATAAAAGATGTTGGTTACAGAACTAGTATGTATAAATGGGTAGTTACCTGCAGGAATAAAATTCTGCATTTGGATACAATAATGGGGTGTATTTTTTCAAGGATAATAATTCTACGAATATAATGAATTCACAAAAAAAGCGTTAGAACTGGTGCAGTAATTTATCTTTACGTGGTATTGATTTGAATAAATCATTACCATTAATTCCTAGTGAACAGGCACACTCAGCTTTGCCATTTGGGAGTAGACATTGTACCATTGTATGATCCTAGTCTGTCAAAGTGGCCACACAATCCTTGGCAGTAATTCGATCTTGCGTAGTACCTGTGAGTCCTGTGGAATACCACAATATGGCTGCACAAAATATCACTGAACCCTCCCCTATTTAATTCTTGGAACGTAAACTTGAACCATAAGTTGGAAGCAGTGTGAGACTAAACTCATCTGGCCAAATGACTTTCTTCCATTCTTACATAGATCAGGTTTTATTGCTTTGGTACCAAGTTTTTCTGTTATGGGCATTTGTATTACTGAGGAATGGGTTTTGAATTCCAGCTCTCCCTGCGACTCCTTGCTTATGGACCTCCTTTCATTTTCGTTTAGTGCTGACAGGATTCTTGAGTATAAAATTCAGCTCCACAGTGACTTTTGCAGCTGTTGTGCGAAATTCAATTCTGCTGTGACTTTTACAGCTCTTGTTCCTGTATTTTTCGTCACAATCCACTTCGACGACCGTCTGTCACAATCACTTAAAAACAGTTCCATCCATGTTGTAACTCAGTGGTTGATGTTTCTCCACTTTCCTTGTACGTGATATAAATCTTCTACATAGAGCTTCTTGACACACCAAACACTTCAGCTACTTTGGTTACAGGAGCACCCACCATGCGAGTACTAACAATTTGTCCATGTTTGAAGTCACTTAGCATCGTCATAATACACTCACATCTACAAGACAACTTCTACGATGGACTGTGACCAGCTGTAGCAGTAAAATATTACAGTATCAAGTTCCAGACGTCGTTTTTATTTAACTGATTCAGTCACTTTAATTGCTTTCAGAAGAGATAGAACACATATTGGTATTTGCAATTTGTTTTTTGTAGAAGTTCATTGCAAGGGTTATTAGATAATAATTATTGTGTTTTATTCTGAGAGTGACACTTCTAATATAATGAGGACATTGCAATGGTGCCATAAGTGAGTAGGCTGGCAAGGAGAGTTCTGGGACAACTCGACCTCTATTTTTCTGTAACAAAGATCTGTTGTTCTCTAATCTTGCCTTTTATATTAAGTTAACTGGTTTCTCATGTCTTCCTCTCTACCCCCCCCCCCCCCCCCAGTGTTTTCCAGTTCTGGAACAGAGCATATCGTTTCTCAAGGTCTCCCACCTCCCCCATCCATCTGACATGAGTCGATTGCTCTTGTAAAAAATGGTGGGAAGTTAAAAAAGGGTGAAAGTTCATAAACAGTCAAACAGTGCTTGTGGATTTCCCTTTGACTTGACTGTGGAAGTAGGACTGGACTATTTTTCTAAGTAGAAATTGGTGCAAATCCAAGATGGTGAATGTCCTGTTGGAATTCAAGAAGACCACAGGATTTTCCCCTGACATCAGTCATCTTACTTGACGGATGTTTGTTTGTTACCCATAAAGAGCCACACCTGCCTTCTAGGTAAAAGATACCAGTCCCTATTTGTGGGTCTGGGATAAAGGCTTTGTCTTCCAAGGTCATCCACTGCCTCGCACTGTACCAGCTCTAGGACAAAGGACTCTATTGAGGTGAAAGGTCCTTTTCTAGGACAGAGGGCTCTATTGAGGCAAAGGATACTTTTCCCCCTGCAGGTCCAAACCTCTCTGTTACACAAGTACGCCAACTGAGTCTGTTGGCTACATAAACATGTAGTAATGCAACAGATACATAAAGTGGGCTGCCTCGACTTCAACCACCTAGTTTCAACAATTTTCAAAGGTCATATAACTGCCCACTTCTCCCGTCTAAAGAGAGACATGTAGATCATCGTGAGTAAGAGACTTTTTAAGATTTTTGGCATTGTAGCAAATAAGAAAGCAAGTATTTTCGTACAAAAACTGTTGTTAACTGTTGCATATATATTTACACATAGAAAACACGTTATTATTATTATTTTTGTTTGGTACAGTTTTAACAACATCAAGCTTAATTTTTGGCTTCTAATTCAAATCTTCATCTGAATTACATACTTCTTTCTCCACTCAGTAATCTGACAAGCACAAAAAAGACATATCCTCAAATTCAAATATGTAACTCATTTTGTTCTTGTACAGCAGAGCCAGACAGGGCATGCCAGACTTCATGTATGCAATGTTTGCACGCTGCAGTAGGCCGAGAACTGATCCATCACTCGACTTTGGTCGTCCTTCTGGGAAGTACATGGAAAAGTGAGATATTTCATTTAGTATTGCAATGCGACATTTTTCGGTGAACACAGATCTCTGAGTTCGACAGAATCGTGCTGTCAGTGCTTTTTAATCTTCGCTTTTTTTCGAGGTATGAAGGACTTTTACAAGTCCGATGGCTGTTGGCACAAAAAGGAGCAGTCTAGTGTTCTACTGTTGCAATCATTTAAAAGGAATGGGAATGACAGAAGAGGAGAATGAGAATTCTCAATTCGCATAAGTGACAAATATTACATATTTGCTTTGAAACGATATTACAATGTCATACAGAAAGAATTTAAAGATTAATTTACAATGAAAGAGCATAAAATAAAAATGATTGACAAGTGGGCTTTATTGTTCTGTACATAAAAGCACTTTGTGCCGAATTTGCAGGCCTGGAGCACGTGAAGAAATTGGTGGTACGAATAGTAAAATTTCTAAAGTCGCATGCAGTATTCCATTGTCCGTTGCAACCATTTTCAATGGAACTGAACGAAGAGCATGGGGGACTTCATATATTTCTTTGTGAATGTTGGTTAGGTCAAGGGGCCTGCCTGGAACGATTTTTCTGTTTAAAACTCGCGATTGTTGAATTTATGAAGGCAAAATTAGTGCAGGAATGATAATTATAACATCCAGAACGGATTGCAGACTTCGAATTTTGAACATCAACTTGAATGCTCGCTGCCCACAGTAAGACATTACATTGCGAAGGTAGCTTCTTTCTGATTTGATTAAGACGCATTTAAAAAAGAAATCGTACTGTAGAAGGGACACATTCTTACAAAGACAGTCCACTTCCCTAAGTTCACTGCCGCTAAAGAAAACGCGAAATATGTGGCCTTGAAAGAATTGCAAGTATAGTTTTATAAAGATGTTGAGGACACTGTCAACCTTACGTCTGTTTCTGTGCTGTTATCGAGACCGTTTGCTGTTTCATTTCCAAGCGCCCCTGTGCATGTGCCAATATATCTCACTGACACTTACATTAATTCCAGTTTTAATGACAAATCATTTCACACTAAAACTGTCCAGGATATCTATATTGGTTTCCCTAGGTAGAGTTGCCAAGTCTCCTTAATGAGACTGCAAAAGTGCTACAATATTTTGAGAGACATATTTGCGAGAAAGACCTTTTTTTATTATCAAACTAAATAAGTCACGATTATGTGGCAACTTCGGTGCAAAACTCTGTGAAATTAGCTGTGTCTGTCTGTATGCCGACAGTTTGTATCAGATAAAAATTATCTTACGTCTTCATTGCACCAAAAATTATTAAGTAATGCTGAAAATTTGTTTTCTTTGTGATCCATGTTGTTGAGAAATGTGAAATATAAAACCAAGTAAAATTCAGTGTGACTGCACCCGTTTAAATACAGCTCATTCTCAGTTTTCCTCTCTTCCACCTACTCACACTCAGGCAGCGTGGCGTGGTGGTGGGGAAAAATGTGAAGCGAGTCTGAGCACTGTGGCACTCATGTCCACGCACGGCTCGCAAACCAAAATCTTGGCCACCCCTGCTGTAATATCTAGGGAGCGATGTAAATGTATTAATAGTCAAAGGTTGTACAGTCCAGAATCGGTATGCTACTTGGACAAAGGAGCCTGGGGATTGAGGCGATCATCTCACTGATGCACCAGGTTGAAAATACTCATTTGGAACAGCATTGTGTCCACTGAATGAAGAAGTTTGTAAATGTCTGCTGCACATCCTTGTCTGACAGAAATCTTTGACCCTTCAAGCTGTTGACCCTTCAAGACTTTTCTTCAAGGCACTGAAGGCATAATAATCACATAGGAGAGATCAGGGCTATAAAGTGGGTACTTGAGTGTCCCACGTGTTGTTTGCCATAATGGATAATGCTTGGCACCCAGATCGACTGGCGTGTTGTGCTAAGTCACATCCAGTACGGAATTTGGTGCACCATTCCACAACGATGATTTTTAGCAGACATACTACCCATACACATCATCATTCTCTGATAGATATCTTCTGCTGTGTGTCTCCGGCAGCACTTTCATCTTGTATGAATATATTCGACAAGAACATTGCCATAGTTTGTTTTCGCATTTACTGGATACACATCACAAATGTCACAGTAATCCCTTGCCTGCATGTCGGTGCTTATATCTAACATCGGAGTCACACTATGTGGCATATGCAATGGAGCAATGCTCCAAATGAAACTTTTTATCGTCCTTGTATCTATATTACGTCTTCAACAAATATCTCTGTTCCTTCCTGCAATTCTTGTAGGTAAGAGCACTGGGATATTTTAATTTTGCCTCTTAAGTCCTTATTTCCTGCTAACACTGTTGTTAAATGATTCTGCATCTTCCCGTGTGTACACTAACAGTTAGTTCGACAATAACTATATTTCATGGGATTATGGAGAACAATACCCTAGAATGAGAGAAAAATATATTCCTCCAGCTTTAATATGACACTTCTCCATAACACTAATTCTGTCTTTGTTGGAGTCACTGTTAATAATCTCCACGAAATTTACAGGTGGATAATTAAAACCATTTGCAGAGAGAACACAGTTACACATCTTTTCTCGGTCTTGATTGTCTGGAACGTTTTGTTGTACATCTGTCAATTTTTGTGTATTCTTATTGCCCCAGCAGAAAAGCTGCAGGACGTTGTTAAATATCACACAGCATTTGTTCTGCAAGTTGTTCGTAAGTGCCACCTCATAGAAGAGTTTGGCACAGAATACGGTGGAGAGCACCCGTAAATACTGATTGTTGGTATTTAATTCACTTATACAGACTTGCATAGGATCAATCACAGTCTTCAGTCTGAAGCTTCTATTGTAGTCTCCAACCTGGTAATACTATCTTCTTTAGCCATGAAGATGTAAAAGATTCTCATAGTTCCACGTCTGGTCATTTTATAAAATCTATAAGGTGGCTGCTGATAACTTCTCTAATTCCCAGGACTGTGATTTGCAGTCAATCCTGACTTTCTTATCGTTGTCTGTAATCACATTGCTATTTCTCTGGCAACCTTCTCCCATACAGAAGTCGTTGTTTGATAAAAGACAGTCACACATTTCCATTTTGTCAAAAATATCTGCCAAATCTTCCTTTATCTTCAGATCCAAAAGGTAATAGTGGTATACACGAAACTGCTGCGGTAATCCGGACAGCTCTTCCACTAGGACATGCATTTTACCGTTGGATGACTACTTTATGTGGTATAGCCAAAGTATTTTTAGATTTCTTCAAAATGGTTTCCTGTGTATCTATCCTTGACGATTTTTCGAAACTGCCTCTTATCACGCATCGGTAAGAGAAATGGCAGTTTTGTCTTCACACAGTGTCTCACAGTGATCACCTTCGAGAATTTACTATGTAGATAGCTGTTAAATGTACCACAAATTTTGTTTCTTTTACGTAAAAGAGCATCCTTTTGGTAGTTGTTCCTTACAGTCCACTTGATTGCAGATTTCAACTGCAATGTTATCGAAAAAAGCTTTTGTACTAGACATAGGTATATTTAAATTATTCTTGCTACACAACATAACACTTTCGTTGTGATTTATGGTGCCAAATTCAGTAGCAAGAAAGTCCAGTTTCTTCAAGGAAGTTTAGAACTTTGGAGGAAGCCGTGTTGACACGTTCAACTGCTACAAAAGGTGGATCTGTTGTGGTTATCAGACCTCTTTTAATATTCTAGTGATAAGATGGTGGCACTTCCGGCATTTCTCCAAATTGGCATGGCCCTGGCACAGTGCAGAGTGGCTGTCGACGTGTGCGTGGTTTCATCATAGGTGATGGCGAGGTGTTATTGATATGTGACTCTACTCAGTCCAGTAAAGAATATGCTTAAATAAAGATGTTATTGTCCCTCATCCCATCCTATCCTGCTACACACAGTGGTGGCAGGTGTTCGACTACCATACAGATTTCACCAGTAGGCTGGGCAGTTTTAAAAGATAGAATGTATGCTCTAGTTCTGACAATCAAAGCGCTCCCCATCATTTTAAACTTAGGGTAAGTGAATTTCTCACCATTTTAATTAAGATTGAGTGAATTTGTCGAATATTCTCTCCCTACACTGACGACAGTTGTTTGCAAGTGGACTTAAAATTAGGACAAGTCATAGCCATACCTTGTGGGTTAATTGTTTAAATTGTGATATCAGAGAGGTGGGGTGAAAATTGTTTAAGATCCAAACTTAGGTGGATGTCAGACGGCGATTGTTATAACTTTGGACAGCTGGACTGACAACATTTTTAAACTTAGGGAAAGTAGGCTCTGGTACTGAATTGAGTTGGAAATGAATTGAATTCGATTTTATCTGACTTGAGTAGTCCATATGCAAAAGCCGGAAAATGCATTTTTTGTCGATTTTTAGTTGAGCACACTACTGCACAGATTTTTTCAGCGTCGACACGATGGAATAAGGTTCAGAGTACAAAACCAGCTATAAACCGTAGAAATTGGCTGTGGAATATCATGTTCGGTTGAAAAAGGAGGAAACTGCACGTTGCCTTCGAGTGCAAGGCCCGCTAAGCGTCCAACGTTCACAAAACCCGCCAGGTTTAGTAGGTATGGCGGTCGCCGTGCCAAGTCCGTGTGCAAGGAACGCCAACTGACACCAGACTTACAATCTAGATACTCAAAGTTATCTTTCAGTTTCTTACTATTCGAAGGGATATTTTTCTTATTCAGAGTTAGGTTGGCTACGCCGTAGCGAACGCGTACGGAACAATGAAGCTCTCGCTGCCGATGCATTGAAGAAATATGTGCCGGTAAGCACAAATCATCTGATCAGTAGGATGTTTGTTGACGTATTTGCGTGAGTATTTTGAAAAAATGAGTGATTTTGGGGACGGTTTAAGCGCAGAAAATGGTACAAACGCGGTGGGAGTAACTGAAACAGATAGAAATTCTGCAAGAAGTCGAATCCATCGTTGTTGTTGCAAATGACCAGAACGAGGCGACGGTCCCTCCCGGAAAAAGAAGAGGTGTCCTGATCAGTGAAAAAGAAATATTTCCAAAACAGAAAGGTAAGAACTGTGTTGACACTAATTGTTATGACATACTTGGAAGGATCAGTGAACTTCCAAATTCAGAAAGCCAAAAAAATCGTATTCATAAAAAGCAAAAACAAGAAGATTTGTCTAGTTCTTGGAGAGAGCCCGTCTACAACTTTGAAGCTGGAGACAGGAAGAGCATCCTGAAGAGGGGGAAACATTTCAGCAAAGGAAACCGCCCAACGCCAATCACAGCTGGTGTAATACTTTCAGAAGCCAAACTCTGAGACGTCAAAACGCTTCTGGAGCTCCATTTAGTGAAGACTGGGCGACCAACTACAACCTTTTAAATTTTACATCGAGTTGTTTGGCGAACAGTAAGTCACTCCTAGAGTCACTCTTACCGCTCGCAACTATCTGAAAATACCTGAAGAGATTATGAATTGAAGGGCAGTGTTGACGTCAATGTAACTTAAAAACAATTTTCGGCTTATTTCATTTTCTAGAATCTTTTGTTCCTGTTTTAACTATGAAACGATTTTCCGCTAATTTTATACTGTCTGTGTTTTACTAAGATGCAATTTGGAGCTTTTCCTACTATATCTTGTGATGTCAAAAACGCGGAGGTATGTATATTTTTTTAAAAGAAAAGCAACGAATGTTGAGCATTCATACCTGTTCTCTTTTTGACGTTAAGTAAGTCAGTTTTTCCTGGCAAAATAATGTCACCTTCGTATTCCAATTTTGTAGAATTTTTAGACTTCTCTTAGAAATAAAATGTATTCAGTTTATTTATATTCGCAGTAATTAAATTCCACCTTTCTGTCATTCCTAACATATCATCGAATAGCGGATGTTGCAACCGAATGTATATTTTGTAATTGGATCGATGCATTTGCAAAACCTGCTAACTGCATAAATCAGGTACAGAAACCGCAAAGTCAATATTTCGCTTAAGATTATAACGTGTAAAACATAATCACAGATTTCAGCCATTAATACCATGTAATTAATTATTTTTTTAACCTAAGTTTTTAACTTAAATCGTTTGGATGGGACAAGTTTTTCGTGATTATCTCAGTTTCAGGGCTTTTGCATCTGGGCTACTGACTTGAAGTTGAAATGAACTGCAATTGGACTGAACTGAAATGATACAAATTGAATTCAGTGTGAATGGAATTGAATTTTAACTTAACTGAAGTTGGACTGAAATGAATAGACACTGAAAAGAATTAGAATTGAACTGAACTGAATTGAATTAGGAATTTAATTTAATTGAAACTGAATTGAATTAGACTTGAATTGAACTGAACTGAATTGACCTAACTCGAAATGAAATTGAATTTAATTCCTTCTGAAAGTGGGTCAGCTGGCAATTCCAGACTGGTTACTAATTGTTGGGTGAAAAACATGTTTATGTAGGCAACAGGCTCAGAATGGCATGCTTTATCTAACAGACAGGCCTGGACCAGCAGGAGAAAAAATTCCTTTTGTCCTAACTGTGAATTACAGACAGGCTCTGAAAAAGATTCCTTGTCTCAGGTGAGACAATGTCCTTTGTCCTAGAACTGGTACAGGGATAATGAGGGGTGACTTTGGCACATGATGTCCTTTGTCCCAGGACCACAGGCCCAAACTGACAGGAAAAAATCATGTTTTGTTAACAGGCAGTCTTGGACTTGTAGGGGGAACAAACATCCTTTGTCTCAGGTGACTGACATCAGGGAAAACCACAGGAAATCTGAAAACAATGCAAACTGCAACACTATTTCAGGTGATCCATCTTCAATTCGAGCAGGACAAAGTGCCAATGTGGATTTCTTACTAATTTCCACTTTGACAACAGCCATTGTTGTATAGTGATTTCACTGGAATGGAGGGAGGGGGAACAGAATTAGGCTATTTCTATTTCCCTTAAAGTTTTGAATTTTCCACCATTACATGTATAGGAAAATTGCTATAAGGTAGAGGGGTGGGGGAGAAGGTAAATCTGGCAACATTGCATGACATGATACAGTGAGAGGAAGGAGGAAATCTGGCAACAATGCAGACTGCGCCAGAACTCTCATTGTATACCTACATTCATGCTCAAGTACAACAGCGCAACACATAGGTCTGGTTAGCATCTGCATTTATGTTTAAGCATGCATGCAGTGTCTTCATATTTTTTGTCCATCCCCTATTTATTACAGCTTGAGCACAGCTCTGTCTTCCCTTTTGAAGTATGTGCTGGTTCCCTTATGAAAGTGGAGGATACTTCTGTTTGAATGCAACTAGATAACCTCAAATTATGAGCACTGCAGTTGAACATGAACATATTTTTTTTTTTTTTTTGGCCAAGTGAACCAACACATTAAGGCGACTGATTGGAAATCCCCTGGCAATACTATGGCAAACAGAATATATATCATAATTGGTGCTTTAAAGCAGCATCGAACTGTATCAAAAAGTATTCTGTAAATTAAAATAATAAAAAAATTGCAATCAAAGAAGTAAATAAATATTTGTCGCAATTTCAGGCAGCGATTTCGAAACTGCTATTACGCAGATTTGTTGAAAATAAAATGAGCGCAATTTCGTATCAGTTCATTCTGTAAGATGAACGATTAATCTTTGAATTAAAACAAAGTATATTCTCTCAAAAATATTATAAGCACCACCCCTTGCGGAACACTGCCCTAAGAGCATAAGTAGTGAATGATTAAAATAATTGCCTGGCATGACAAAACCACAGCCATGTCAGTCCAGTTGGATAGAATATAGACTGGCTATATTTCTTTGCCAATTCTTGTCTTAATTCTTGAGAAAACAATGGGTGATTGAGGAGTAATCTCTCTTGTTACCAGACCACTGCCGCATCGACAGTCTTCTTGGTATTAACACCCCCGCAATGGCTACTATAATAAATATTTTGAGTAATGAAAGTTTCGTGAGGATATTCACAATATGTCCATGCACTGATGTTTAGATGGTCCACTGTATCTTTTGTATTCTCTCCGTTGCTACATGGGTTTCGCCATCATCATCTTATCGACTGAAACTGGTAGTGAATAAAAGTTTTCTCAGCAGCTCTCGATACTGAATAAATATGAGTTCTTTGTGAAGAGCGTGTGGCGCACTTTCGTCTATGCTGTTGGCTTTTGATAGGCACTTACTGCATGGCACGTTAAGGGCACTTTGCTGTTACACCAGGAGTGGCTTCTCTCTCTCTGTCACTCTCTCTCTCTCTCCCTCTCTCTCTCTCTCTCTCACTCTCTCACACTCTAGCATGGTAAACAGGGACGAGATTTAATCTTGTAATTTGCTGCTGGCCAAACTAAGTAGCCAGCGGGCTCCCAGATCAAATTTACACAGCAACTTGTTCGCCTCGCCAGTTGGTCTATTCCCCTTACGTTAAACACTCCAGCCAATGCCGCAACTTGTGAGTTTGATCACAGGTAATTTCCTCCATTAAGTATAGAGTCCGCGCCTCCCTCGCTTGGGGCTGGTATTTCTTCCATCAAAACAACTGATTCATCTGGAATCAGATGGGAAGCATAACATTAACAACGAAATAATGAATGCTAAATTATTGGCTGATAGATCAGATACATGAGAGAGTAGCTATCTCGATGCTTAATTACCTTTTTCGGTTACACTAAAAGATGACATGGACACTTAATAGTCTTATCTCGAAAGATATCTCAGGACTGAAATGATACAGGAATCCAAACATTTTTCTTGATCCCAAATACATTATGATCATGCAACACAGAACGAAGAAAGTAAATGACGATATGAGATATTGATTAGAAAGATTTAATTTCTTTTCTTTTGAGTCATCATTCTCCTCATTGGTTTGATGCGGCCTTCCACGAATTCCTCTTATTTTCCAGCTTCTACCTCTTAGAGTAGCACTTTCACC
Organism: Schistocerca americana; assembly: GCF_021461395.2. Taxonomy (NCBI): domain Eukaryota; kingdom Metazoa; phylum Arthropoda; class Insecta; order Orthoptera; family Acrididae; genus Schistocerca; species Schistocerca americana. Next base: position 417,826,733 of record NC_060120.1, read on the forward strand.
CTACATCCTCCATTATTTGTTGGATGTATTCCAATCACTGTCTTCCTCTACCGTTTTTACTCTCTACAGCTCCCACTAGTACCACGATTGTTATTCCCTGATGTCTTCATACATGTCCCACCATCATGTCCGTTTTTCTCGTCAATGTTTTCCATACAGTCCTTCTTTCACAGATTCTGCGAAAAACCAGCTAATGTCTTACCTTATCAGTAGCCCTCGGACTTTTAGGGTCTAAAAATCTTAAATTAGGTACCTAAAATAGGTTCAATCACTTACAAAAATAGGTTATAAAATTCAGAAAAATGGTGACCGAAATCATTTTATTGTCTAAAAAGATACATTTTTTGTCTAGAAAGATAAACAAATTCACAAAAATCGACATTATATTATTTCCCATGTGCGTAATCACAGTCACAATGAATAATTAACACTTTCTCCAGATTTTCCATTGAGAAACTGCAGCTCTTATCTGTTAATAGCATCTTAAATGCCAAGAAAGAGCGTTCCATGTCAACAGATGTACCAGAGCAAATTTAAATGACAGTATTAGGCGCAATGGGACCGCACACCCATGTTTTGTTGATTTACCTGATAAGATGTCAGCCACTGTGCAAAGGGTGGTCAGTCCTGAGATTTTTTTTAACACTGTCATTAGTTTCTCACTAACTTTCAAACCAATAGAACCTGGGACCAAGTTGATTTTTCTGTCACCTCTTCTATCAATCGCACTTGCTTGTTGACTGGTTTCCCTGAACACTCTAGAGCTTTAATAATAGGGACCAAAAATTTATTATGACATTTTATGTATGCAATGTGGTTGGAAATTGTTGGGTCTTTTCGAAGATCTTTAGCTTAAGTAATGCTCACTGCCTCCTCCCGCAATTTAAGAACAATGTTCTTAATGTCTTACAAATGGCATAGCCTCGTTCCCCACCGAGTAAGTATGGGTTCTGGTGGAAGTAGTAGGTTGGGAAGTTCTTCTCGAAATAACTGGATTCTTGTAGGTGGTTTAATAAAAACCTTTTTGATCGCTGAAACTTGCTTATTTACATGTGGAAATTCGAGACGTATCGTATCAGCTACATGATTCATGGCATGGGCAAGACAGTGACCTGGAACAAGGCTGGGTAAAATTCATTCAACAATTTAACAGCGGATTCATCGGTGTAGGTTACAAGTACTTATTTTCATCTAGGCTGTTGCGGAAAAGTAATCTGAGGACTTTATTAACAAAAAAAATAAAAAAAAGGTTCGAATGGCTCTCAGCACTATGGGACTTAACTTCTGACGTCATCAGTCCCCTAGAACTTAGAACTACTTAAACTTAACTAACCTAAGGACATCACACACATCCATGCCTGAGGCAGGATTCGAACCTGCGAACGTAGCGGTCCCGCGGTTCCAGACTGAAGCGCCCAGAACCGCTCGGCCACATGCGCCGGTTTTTATTCACAAAGTGACTAATTGTTTCCTGGTCAGTCTTTCTTAGCTTCTTGCCACAGATCAGATGAGGTACAGAGCGAGTGTTAAGATCTAACTTCCCAACAATCAAATTAGCCACATATCGACCTTGTCTGTCCGTGGTCTCATAGACAGAGATCCACATGTACGAATCGCCTATATCTTCCCTTATCTGGCTCAATGTATTTTCATATAAAGCATCTGGAGGTAAAATAGTCACCCATTCGGATCTCCAGGCGGGGAATAATCAAGAGGATGTCGTTATCAGGAGAAAGAAAACTGGCGTTCTAAGGATCGGAACGTAGAATGTCAGATCCCTTAATCGGGCAGGTAGGTTAGAAAAATTAAAAAGGGAAATGGATGGGTTAAAGTTAGATATAGTGGGAAATAGTGAAGTACGGTCGAAGGAGGAACCAGACTTCTGGTCATGTGAATACAGGGTTATAAACACAAAATCAAATAGGGGTAATGCAGGAGTAGGTTTAATAATGAATAGGAAAATAGGAATGAGGGTAAGCTACTACAAACAGCATAGTGAACGCATTATTGTGGCCAAGATAGATACGAAGCCCACCCCTACTACAGTAGTACAAGTATATATGCCAACTAGCTCTGCAGATGACGAAGAAATTGTAGAAATCTATGATGAAATAAAAGAATTTATTCATATTGTGAGTGAGACGAAAATTTAATTGTCATGGTTGACTGGAATTCGGCCGTAGGAAAAGGGAGAGAAGGAAATGTAGTAGTTGAATATGGACTGGGGCTCAGAAATGAAAGACGAAGCCGTCTGGTAGAATTTTGCACAGAGCACAACTTAATCATAGGAATCATAGGAATCATGAAAGAAGGTTGTATACATGGAAGAATCCTGGAGATACTGACGGGTTTCTGATAAATTATATAATGGTAAGACTGAGATTTAGGAAGCAGGTTTTAAATTGTAGGACATTTCCAGGGGCAGATGTGGATTCTGACCACAATCTATTGGTTATGACCTGTAGATTAAAACTGAAAAAACTGCAAAAAGGTGGGAATTTAAGGAGATGGGACCTGAATAAACTGACTAAACCAGAGGTTATACAGAGTTTCAGGGACAGTATAAGGGAACAATTGACAGGAATGGCGGAAAGAAATACACTAGAAGACGAATGGGTAGCTCTGAGGGATGAAGTAGTGAAGGCAGCAGAGGATCAAATAGGTAAAAAGACGAGGGCTAGTAGAAATCCTTGGGTGACAGAAGAAATACTGAATTTAATTGATGAAAGGAGAAAATATAAAAATGCAGTAAATGAAGCAGGCAAATAGCAATACAAACGTCTCAAAAATGAGATCGACAGGAAGTGCAAAATGGCTAAGCAGGCATGGCTAGAGGACAAATGTAAGGATGTAGAGGCTTATCTCACTAGGGGTAAGATAGATACAGCCTACAGGAAAATTAAAGAGACCTTTGGAGAAAAGAGAGCCACTTGTATGAATATCAAGAGCTCAGATGGAAACCCAGTTCTAAGCAAAGAAGGGAAAGCAGAAAGGTGGAAGGAGTATATAGAGGGTCTATACAAGGGCGATGTACGTGAGGACAATATTATGGAAATGGAAGAGGATGTAGATGAAGATGAAATGGGAGATATGATACTGCGTGAAGAGTTTGACAGAGCACTGAAAGACCTGAGTCGAAACAAGGCCCCGGGAGTAGACAACATTCCATTAGAACTACTGACAACCGTGGGAGAGCCAGTCCTGACGAAGCTCTACCATCTGGTGAGCAAGACGTACGAGACAGGCGAAATACCCTCAGACTTCAAGAAGAATATAATAATTCCAATCCCAAAGAAAGCAGGTGTTGACAAATGTGAAAATTAACGAACTGGTGTTGTTGTTGTCGTGGTCTTCAATCCTGAGACTGGTTTGATGCAGCTCTCCATCCTAATCTATCTTGTGCAAGCTCCTTCATCTCCCAGTACCTACTGCAATCTACATCCTTCTGAATCTGTTTAGTGTATTCATCTCTTGGTCTCCCTCTACGATTTTTACCCTCCACACTGCCCTCCAATGCTAAATTTGTTATCCCTTGATGCCTCAGGACTTGTCCTACCAACCGATCCCTTCTTCTAGTCAAGTTGTGCCACAAACTTCTCTTCTCCCCAATCCTATTCAATACCTCCTCATTAGTTACGTGATCTACCCACCTAATCTTCAACATTCTTCTGTAGCACCACATTTCGACAGCTTCTGTTCTCTTCTTGTCCAAACTATTTATTGTCCATGTTTCACTTCCATACATGGCTACACTCCATACAAATACCTTCAGAAACGACTTCCTGACACTTAAATCTATACTCGATGTTAACAAGTTTCTCTTCTTCAGAAACGCTTTCCTTGCCATTGCCAGTCTACACATTACATCCTCTCTACTTCGACCATCATCAGTTACTTTGCTCCACAAATAGCAAAACTCCTTTACTACTTTAAGTGTATCATTTCCTAATCTAATTCCCTCAGAATCACCCGACTTAATTCGACTACATTCCATTATCCTCGATTTGCTTTTGTTGATGTTCGTCTTATATCCTCCTTTCAAGACACTGTCCATTCCGTTCAACTGCTCTTCCAAGTCCTTTGCTGTCTCTGACAGAACTACAATGTCATCAGCGAACCTCAAAGTTTTTATTACTTCTCCCTGGATTTTAATACCTACTCCGAATTATTCTTTTGTTTCCTTTACTGCTTGCTCAATATACAGATTGAATAACATCGGGGAGAGGCTACAACCGTGTCTCACTCCCTTCCCAAACACTGCTTCCCTTTCTGTCCCTCGACTCTTATAACTGCCATCTGGTTTCTGTACAAATTGTAAATAGCCTTTCGCTCCCTGTATTCTACCCCTGCCACCTTTAGAATTTGAAAGAGAGTATTCCAATCAACATTGTCAAAAGCTTTCTCTAAGTCTACAAATGCTAGAAACGTAGGTTTGCTTTCCTTAATCTTTCTTCTAAGATAAGTCGTAAGGTCAGTATTGCCTCACGTGTTCCAACATTTCTACGCAATCCAAACTGATCTTCCCCGAGGTCGGCTTCTACCAGTTTTTCCATTCGTCTGTAAATAATTCGCGTTAGTATTTTGCAGCTGTGACTTTTTAAACTGATAGTTCGGTAATTTTCACATCTGTCAACACCTGCTTTCTTTGGCATTGGAATTATTATATTCTTCTTGAAGTCTGAGGGTATTTTGCCCGTCTCGTACATCTTGCTCACCAGATGGTAGAGTTTTGTCAGAAGTGGCTCTCCCAAGGCTGTCAGTAGTTCTAATGGAATGTTGTCTACTCCCAGGGCCTTGTTTCGACTCAGGTCTTTCAGTGCTCTGTCAAACTCTTCACGCAGTATCATATCTCCCATTTCATCTTCATCTTCATCCTCTTCCATTTCCGTAATATTGTCCTCACGTACATCGCCCTTGTATAGACCCTCTATATACTCCTTCCACCTTTCTGCTTTCCCTTCTTTGCTTAGAACTGGGTTTCCATCTGAGCTCTTGATATTCATACAAGTGGCTCTCTTTTCTCCAAAGGTCTCTTTAATTTTCCTGTAGGCTGTATCTTACATTTGTCCTCTAGCCATGCCTGCTTAGCCGTTTTGCACTTCCTGTCAATCTCATTTTTGAGACGTTTGTATTGCTATTTGCCCGCTTCATTTACTGCATTTTTATATTTTCTCCTTTCATCAATTAAATTCAGTATTTCTTCTGTCACCCAAGGATTTCTACTAGCCCTCGTCATTTTACATATTTGATCCTCTGCTGCCTTCACTACTTCATCCCTCAGAGCTACCCATTCGTCTTCTAGTGTATTTCTTTCCGCCATTCCTGTCAATTGTTCCCTTATACTGTCCCTGAAACTCTGTACAACCTCTGGTTTAGTCAGTTTATTCAGGTCCCATCTCCTTAAATTCCCACCTTTTTGCAGTTTTTTCAGTTTTAATCTACAGGTCATAACCAATAGATTGTGGGCAGAATCCACATCTGCCCCTGGAAATGTCCTACAACTTAAAACCCGCTTCCTATATCTCTGTCTTACCATTATATAATCTATCTGATACCGTTTAGTATCTCCAGGATTCTTCCATGTATACAACCTTCTTTTATGATTCTTGAACCAAGTGTTAGCTATGATTAAGTTATGCTCTGTGCATAATTCTACCAGACGGCTTCGTCTTTCATTTCTTAGCCCCAATCCATATTCACCTACTATGTTTCCTTCTCTCCCTTTTCCTACTGTCGAATTCCAGTCACCCATGATTATTAAATTTTCGTCTCCCTTCACAATCTGAATAATTTATTTTATTTCAGCATAGATTTCTTCAATTTCTTCGTCATCTGCAGAGCTAGTTGAAATATAAACTTGTACTAATGTGGTAGGCGTGGGCTTCGTGTCTATCTTGGCCACTATAATACGTTCACTATGCTGTTTGTAGTAACTTAACCACACTTCTATTTTTTTATTCATTATTAAACCTACTCCTGCATTACCCCTAGTTGATTTTGTATTTATAACCCTGTATTCACCTGACCAAAAGTCTTGTTCCTCCTGCCACCGAACTTCTCTAATTCCCACTATATTTAACTTTAACCTATCCATTTCCCTTTTTAATTTTTCTAACCTACCTGCCCGATTAAGGGATCTGACATTCTACGCTCCGATCCATAGAATGCCACTTTTCTTTCTCCTGATAACGACGTCCTCATGAGTAGTCCCCGCCCGGAGATCCGAATGGGGGACTAATTTACCTCCGGAATATTTTACCCAAGAGGACGGCATCATCATTTAACCATACAGTAAAGCTGCATGTCCTCGGGAAAAATTACGGCTGTAGTTTCCCCTTGCTTTCAGCCGTTCGCAGTACCACAACAGCAAGGCCGTTTTGGTTAGTCTTACAAGGCCAGATCAGTCAATCATCCAGTTTGTTGCCCCTGCAACTACTGAAAAGGCTGCTGCCCCTCTTCAGGAACCACACATTTGTCTGGCCTCTCAACAGATACCCCTCCATTGTGGTTGCACCTACGGTGCGGCTATCTGTTTCGCTGAGGCACGCAAGCCCCCCACCAACGGCAAGAGCCATGGTTCATGGGGAGTTTCATAAGTCACGGCTGCAAAATACTAACACGGATTCATTACAGACGAATGGAAAAACAGGTAGAAGCTGACCTCGGGGAAGATCAGTTTTGATTCCGTAGAAATGTTGGGACACGTGTGGCAATACTGACCTTACGGCCTATCTTAGAAGCTAGGTTAAGGAAAGGCAAACCTACGTTTCTAGCATTTGTAGACTTAGAGAAAGCTTTTGACAGTGTTGACTGGAATACGATATTTCAAATTCTGAAGATGGCAGGGGTAAAATACAGGGAGCGAAAGGCTATTTACAATTTGTACAGAAACCAGATGGCAGTTATAAGAGTCGAGGGGCATGAAAGGGAAGCAGTGGTTGGGAAGGGAGTGAGACAGGGTTGTAGCCTCTCCCCGATGTTATTCAATCTGTATATTGAGCAAGCAGTGAAGGAAACAAAAGAAAACTTTGGAGTAGGTATTAAAATCCATGGAGAAGAAATAAAAACTTTGAGGTTCACCTATGACATTGTAATTCTGTCAGAGACAGCAAAGGACTTGGAAGAGCAGTTGAATGGAATGGATAGTGTCTTGAAAGGAGGGTATAAGATGAACATCAACAAAAGCAAAACGAGGATAATGGAAGTAGTCGAATTAAGTCGGGTGATGCTGAGGGAATTAGATTAGGAAATGAGACACTTAAAGTAGTAAAGGAATTTTGCTATTTGGGGAGCAAAATAACTGATGATGGTCGAAGTAGAGAGGATATAAAAAGTAGACTGGCAATGGCAACGAAAGCATTTCTGAAGTAGAGAAATTCGTTAACATCGAGTATAGATTTAAGTGTCAGGAACCCATTTGTGAAAGTATTTGTATGGAGTGTAGCCAGGTATGGAAGTGAAGCATGGACAATAAATAGTTTGGACAAGAAGAGAACAGAAGCTTTCGAATTGTGGTGCTACAGAAGAATACTGAAGATTAGATGAGTAGATCACATAACTAATGAGGAAGTACTGAATATGATTGGGGAGAAGAGAAGTTTGTGGCACAACTTGACTAGTAGAGGGGATCGGTTGGTAGGACATGTGTTGAGGCATCAAGGGATCACCAATTTAGTATTGGAGGGCAGCGTGGAGGGTAAAAATCGCAGAGGGAGACCAAGAATTGAATACACTAAGCAGATTCAGAAGGATGTAGGTTGCAGTAGGTACTGGGAGATGAAGAAGCTTGCACAGGATAGAGTAGCTGCATCAAACCAGTCTCAGGACTGAAGACCACAACATCAACAACATAAAGCATCTCAATAATTCTTTCTTAGTGTGGTTTCTGACTGAATGCTGCGGTGACAGTATTTCTCTAGAAAACTTATGAACTGGCTATTTTCAACTGCGTTGAATGGTATGTTTGCTCCAACAATGACTCGACACAGGTCAAGATGAAATTCGTTTTTTTGTTGCATTTGGTTTAGTTACAAACATTTGTTTCAAGTTTGATATATTTTTTAAATTTGCCTGGTGTTTAATCTCTGCAACATGCTGACTTAAATGCCACCACTGTCCAGAACGTACCTAAAAACAAGAAGAAATGAGAAATAATTTGTGGAAGAATTTACGTAAAAGATCTGCTTAGCAAAATTAACGTACAATATGGTTTAGAAACAATATTTTTGCATTCGCATATGTCTGGTCCAAGTTAACTCGGAAAAAAACGTATCACTGTTCTCTGAGTGGGAATAACAGATAAGAGGTTAACATTTTACTTACGTCTTTTTTGCACACACTACAGTGATTAACTCTTCCGTGTGTAGAGGAAGCAGCAAATTCTTGTAACCACTGACGAATCAGAAGCAGCACGCTGACCGACTGAATGAAGACAGTGAAGGCAGTTCCGACAGGGCAGGAAGGCGCCAGAGACAGATTACAAGGGTCCTCCGTGCCTTGCCGGCCCATTCGACGATTCACAGCGAGCGACAAAGTTCTGCGCAGCAGGACGGGCTGGAACAGCCTGGACTCTGGAGTATCAAGTCGTCGTCTGACTCTCAGTCGGCGTTCACGCACGCAGAAAAAACTAGTTATCATTCAATTACTGTTTTCTAAGTAGCCTCGAGACCAGAAGAGTAGTTTTAGTCATACAAATTTTGACTGGATTTTTAAAAATTAAATGCTAAGTTTCTAACACTAAATTACGTATTTTTACGATTTTTAAAAATGATGTACAATCACATTCTAACATGAAATTAGGCTTTTCAAATACTATAAAATTACAATTTTCGAAAAAATATTTGAGTAATTCTTAGCTGTGAAGACCACGAGAGAATGTTAGTCATAAAAATTTTATTTAAATGGATTTTTAAAATTTAGGGACAATTTAGCATTGGAGGGCAGGGTGGAGGGTAAAAATCGTACAGGGAGACCAAGAGATGAATACACTAAGCAGATTCAGAAGGATGTAGGTTTGCAATAAGTACTGGGAGATGAAGAAGCTCGCTCAGGCTAGAGTAGCATGGAGAGCTACATCAAACCAGTCTCAGGATTGAAGACCACAACAACAACAACAACAGGGACAATCAGGTAGTAACCTGAAATTAGATTTTTTTAGGTGCTATAAAACTAGCGTTTCCCATCATAAATTAGCGTAATTCGTATATGGACAACATTTATTGCCTTTATTTAATTTGGAACAAAATTGGTTTTTACCTAAAATCCGATGTCTACTTATCAGTCCACCATACTGTAAATATGGTTGAGTAATACCATGTCTCAACTGTATCTATTCTCTTCTATCCGGTTATACACTCCTGGAAATTGAAATAAGAACACCATGAATTCATTGTCCCAGAAAGGGGAAACTTTATTGACACATTCCTGGGGTCAGATACATCACATGATCACACTGACAGAACCACAGGCACATAGACACAGGCAACAGAGCATGCACAATGTCGGCACTAGTACAGTGTATATCCACCTTTCGCAGCAATGCAGGCTGCTATTCTCCCATGGAGACGATCGTAGAGATGCTGGATGTAGTCCTGTGGAACGGCTTGCCATGCCATTTCCACCTGGCGCCTCAGTTGGACCAGCGTTCGTGCTGGACGTGCAGACCGCGTGAGATGATGCTTCATCCAGTCCCAAACATGCTCAATGGGGGACAGATCCGGAGATCTTGCTGGCCAGGGTAGTTGACTTACACCTTCTAGAGCACGTTGGGTGGCACGGGATACAAGCGGACGTGCATTGTCCTGTTGGAACAGCAAGTTCCCTTGCCGGTCTAGGAATGGTAGAACGATGGGTTCGATGACGGTTTGGATGTACCGTGCACTATTCAGTGTCCCCTCGACGATCACCAGTGGTGTACGGCCAGTGTAGGAGATCGCTCCCCACACCATGATGCCGGGTGTTGGCCCTGTGTGCCTCGGTCGTATGCAGTCCTGATTGTGGCGCTCACCTGCACGGCGCCAAACACGCATACGACCATCATTGGCACCAAGGCAGAAGCGACTCTCATCGCTGAAGACGACACGTCTCCATTCGTCCCTCCATTCACGCCTGTCGCGACACCACTGGAGGCGGGCTGCACGATGTTGGGGCGTGAGCGGAAGACGGCCTAACGGTGTGCGGGACCGTAGCCCAGCTTCATGGAGACGGTTGCGAATGGTCCTCGCCGATACCCCAGGAGCAACAGTGTCCCTAATTTGCAGGGAAGTGGCGGTGCGGTCCCCTACGGCACTGCGTAGGATCCTACGGTCTTGGCGTGCATCCGTGCGTCGCTGCGGTCTGGTCCCAGGTCGACGGGCACGTGCACCTTCCGCCGACCACTGGCGACAACATCGATGTACTGTGGAGACCTCACGCCCCACGTGTTGAGCAATTCGGCGGTACGTCCACCCGGCCTCCCGCATGCCCACTATATGCCCTCGCTCAAAGTCCGTCAACTGCACATATGGTTCACGTCCACGCTGTCGCGGCATGCTACCAATGTTAAAGACTGCGATGGAGCTCCGTATGCCACGGCAAACTGGCTGACATTGCCGGCGGCGGTGCACAAATGCTGCGCAGCTAGCGCCATTCGACGGCCAACACCGCGGTTCCTGGTGTGTCAGCTGTGCCGTGCGTGTGATCATTGCTTGTACAGCCCTCTCGCAGTGTCCGGAGCAAGTATGGTGGGTCTGACACACCGGTGTCAATGTGTTCTTTTTTCCATTTCCAGGAGTGTACTTTCTTGTTTCTTCGGTTTACTCTCAATTCTTATTCTTTACTTAGTACACTGTTCATTCCATTCAACAGATCTTGTCATTCTTCTTCACCTTTGCTGAGGATAGCAATGCCATCAACGAATCCTTACTTACTCCTACTTTTCGCATAATTTCTAATATCTTGCATCATTATAAATTGTAGGATGCTATTTCCAGGTCGACAAGTCCTGTCTGTGAACGGGTCTTGATTTTCTTCAGTCTTGCTTCCATCATCACGCCCAACGTCATAACTGCGTTTCCTGTGCCTTCACATTTCCTAAGGCCACCTGATCATCGCCTAGGAGTTGCTCAGTTTTCTTTTTCATTCTTCTGTTTATTATTCTTGTCAGGAACTTGGATGCACGAGTTGTTCAGCTGATAGTGCTATAGTTCTTGCACTTATCTCCTTTAGCTGTCTTCGGAATCGAATGGACGAGATTTATTCGAAAATCTGTTGGTGTGTCGCCGGGCACACAAACTTGAATAGTTGCTTGGTTGCCACTTCCCCCAATGATTTTGCAAAGCTCTTTTAAATTCTGATTAGCCGGCCGAAGTGGCCGTGCGGTTAAAGGCGCTGCAGTCTGGAACCGCAAGGCCGCTACGGTCGCAGGTTCGAATCCTGCCTCGGGCATGGATGTTTGTGATGTCCTTAGGTTAGTTAGGTTTAGCTAGTTCTAAGTTCTAGGGGACTAATGACCTTAGCAGTTGAGTCCCATAGTGCTCAGAGCCATTTGAACCATTTTAAATTCTGATTATAATAATGAATCCCTTATCTCTTCCATATCGACTTCGGTTTCTTCTTCTATTGCCTTATCAGACAATTCTTCACCTTCGCGAAGGCCTTCAATGTAGTCAGTTCACCTAGTCTCTCTTTCCTCTGCGTGTAACGGTGGAATTCCCATTCCGCTCTTGCTTTTAATTTCACCGAAGGTTGTTTTCACTTTTCTGTGTGTTGAGTCTCTCCTTCCGCTGATCATTTGTTAATCGATTTCTTCACATTTATCTTGCAGCCAATTCGCTTTGACTTCCCCGCACATCCTATTTATTTCATTTCTGAGTAATTTATGTTGCTGTGTTTCTGTTTTTTCCTTAAAATTTTTCAACTACTTTCTTTTGTCGACAGTTGAAGAATTAATTTTGCCACCCAAGGGTTTCCTTGCAGTTACCTTCCTTGTTTCTATGTTTGTCTATCCAGCAACTTCGATTGTTCTTTTTAGAGATGTCAACTCAAACTCAACGGAACTGCCTGCTGTGGTATTCCTCAGCGCAGTCTTCAAGCACGTCTCATTCTTCCTCAGAACTTCAGCATCCCACTTCCTTCCACACTGATTCTTCCGGATGATTATCGTAATCTTCAGTGTACTCCAGATCATTGCTAATTTGTGATCTGAGTCTATATCTGCTCCTGGGTACGCCTTCCAACCCTGTGTCTGATTTCAGAATCTTTGTCTGGCCATGCTGTAATCCAGCTGTAATCTTCCTGTGTCTCTGGGACATTTTCAAGTACACCTCCCCTAGCGTGATTATTGAGCAGATTATTAGCTATTACTAGCTGATTTTTATTGTAGAACTTAGTCTTCTTCCTCTCTCATGCCTACCAAAGAAGTCCATATTTTCCCGTCACTCTTTCTTCTACTTTTCCCCCTACAACGGAATTTCCATCCCCCATGATTATTATATTTTCATCTGCCTTTTTATACTGAATTACCTGTTCAGTATCCTCATACACCATCTCTGTTTCTTCAACTTCCGCTTGCGACGTTGGCATGTATACCTGAACTATTGTTGTCGACTTTGGTTTGCTATCAGTTCTGTATATCTAACTGATTACATGTTAAGTGTAAAGAATCACACTACCAAACATTGATAATTTAGTCTAGGAACATTGCCAGTTTCTCCTTGCTGCTGTGCCGAAGAATTCATTTTGATATTTGTGTACAATCTATTTCAAGACTACATACCCACAACAGGCACCAAAGATGCTTCAGAAATCCATTGGCATAAAAACTATGATCGTTTGTCTAAAACAGGAATACGCCATAAAAAAATTTGCCAAAGTGTCGAATACAGGTTTCTCTACATTACACACATTAGCGACAACAAGGACAAGAAATAGAAAATTCCTTTCAGAAAGGGCAGCAGTGACTTTGCACTTATAATGGAAAGAAGAAACAAAATTTAGTATGTACATAACAGTAGAGGACTCAGAGAAAATCTTTGGCAATGTAAATTCATTTTTGGTAGTCAAAATATTAAGAAATTTTAGTGGGAGTACAGAGACAGGCAAGAACGTTCTAAAACCAAACGTCAATAATGAAACTAGGAAATCAATGATATTAATTCTGTATGAAGCATGTAAAGCAACACTACACAGAGTATGAGGTCAGATATGACAAAGATGTGTAAAGAAAAGATGTTACTGATTTTCTATTGAACTAGTTGACAATCGTCCTATGTGGATTAGTGAAAGCACAGAGAACCTAAACCAGAATGACCAGACAGAGATTTGCACCCATTACCTCAGAAGTAAGCAATGATGCAGCAAACAAGACGAGATATTTACTTTAGCGTGATATTCTTGGAGAGTTCTAACAAAAGCAATGAAAACATAAATTACTTGCGGTGTCCCAGATCAACAATGTGTTTAGTTACACAGTAGCTCGAACATAGCTCCATTTTTGAAAGGATTTGCAAATAGCAGATTAATGAGTTCTCAGTGGATAAAGAAGTATGAAACAATATGAATCCCCTGAAATGTACACCCAGACTTCATCCATGTTGGAGTAACATTTATTTCTGGCATCATGTCAACTTTCGATGCCAGATTTCACTGCCATTAATTCAACTGAACACCAGAAGGAGAATCGTTAATAGCGAACTGTAGGACATGCCCTCATCGACTGTGATTGCCGATGAACTCTTCGCCCACCTTCCAAATTCCAGTGGAATATAACTCTTCCTACCAAACTCTGTATGCATTGCAGGCGATATCCCTAATAGCCCCTTCTGTATGCGGAATGCTGTCGGCAATTAATCACATGATGTTTGTGGTACGCATTGTTCGTGGAGTATAGGGCAATGTCGGGCAATTCAATTTGCATGCAAATTTTTTTTCGAAGAGATATATTTTCTGTCAGCCGAAGCAGTACTTAAATACACGAAAATGGTAAATTGGACGTTCGTGTTGTGAATTTCAGGCGAACACGAATGTCAAAATGGTAGATGAAATCCAACAGTCGGCAGGCGTACATAGCCAGAGCACTGATTCTTACAATTAAAGGACAAGGTATGATAACTCAGAAAAGAAGCTTCAGAGCCACGAAATGGGCTAATTTCTAAAGTAACACAAACGTAATATATTTTAATTCTAGTTATATATGATGCGATATCGCTACATGCAGTTTTATCATTTAGTGGTCTGTTGGGACAGTCCACCTTATTAGCTGAGTGGTAAAGTGTTCGCCTCCCATGCAGCGGGGCCGGGCTCGATTTCCGGTCGGGTTGGAGACTTTCTGCTCTCGTGGACTGGCTGTTGTGTTGTCCTCATCATCATTTCATTCTTATCACCAGCAAACAAGTCGCCCAATGTGGCGTCAATTGAAATAAGCCTCGCAATCGGTGGCCGAACTTCCCGAATGGGGCCTCCCAGCCAACAATGCCATGCGATCATTTCATTATTTTTGTTGGGACACGAGTATCCACTTCCTGATCAACAGTGTTCAGACATTATATGTGATGTGGAAAGGACGCGGCAATGTTAAGTGAGGCAGGGAGTATTGCCATAGAGAATGGGTTGGTCAGGATGGCTCAGTGTGATTATAACTAAACCTTCGCTACTTGAGAGAGCCCCCTGAGAAACGAGTAATTCTAGGACACTAAAACTCCCTTGAATACTTGTAAGGACATGTGGAACAGAAATAAAGAATAAACCGTTAAAAGAAACACGTTTTAATTTCCACATGAGAGGGTAACATTTCTTAATTGCGTACGATGTTCATGTCCCAGGTTACAAACGTTGCTCAGTATGACGACCATCTGCATCAACGACAGACTGGAATCGCACTAGAGATTGCTCTTCTGCTGCCCGAAGTATCTCAGATGGACCGTGGAATGTTCAGCTGTAGTGACACAGCTCCTGCACTGTTTCAAGATCGCATACTGCATCCAGAATTCTCAACCATGGCAACGGTAACTTCATCAACAATTTGTGGCGCAGTTGGCTGTCAGCCTCTCCTAGAAGCAATTCGCAAATCGCCAGTTAATTCGAACTACCGAATCGTTTCCTTCAACACCGGTGCGGAAAGAGAAACTCTCTTGTATTTCTTTAATGGTTCGATACACACCAAGAGCAGCAGCACTAGTGCAGTTGCTTTGAGGAAACAGCTCTTCGATTAAAGCCCAACTCAGCTCGTCCAGACCCATGTTGACTGCCTGTAACTGTAATGCGTACTGATGCTTGTGTTTCAACCCTACGTTGTCGTACCAGCACCGGCGCCTAACGCCAAGTCATTGTCCTACCATTACTGACAGGGGCAGTGGAAAGGAGGGGAAGGGTGGGGTTTAATGGGGGTTATAGCCACCCCCCCTCAATAATCATATTACACTCGATAAAATGACTTCAGAAATCAGCGAATATATAACTCCAAAAGATTCCATCATTTTTTTATAATTATTTAGCAATATAGGTTGCAATTCATTTGAAACACTTTTTAACAAAAGACTAAGAGCAGCAAACAACTTACTATCTAAACCAACAAATATCATTTAACTTAGATTGGGAGTCTTATTATTTATTAATACACATTTTTTACACTGAACTCCAAAATAGTTACCAAAACTACTTTAAGCAAAACCAAATTTTACCAGTTTGTCGGTAGAGGACCCCAACCCTTCTTTTGTTAAGCAGTATTCCATTCCCTCCAACCCCTGTCCCTATTAGCCCCTCCCCCCCCCCTCCCCCCCCCCCCCCACCTCCTTGACCGACTTCCAGAATCGCCCCGGATTACTGACAACGCAGAAACTGCAGCGCAGAGACTGAACAAAATTCCTAAAAAGTTGGGTACCCATACGGTGAATAATTTTCCGACTAGACTGGATCGAATAGCAAAAGTTTAATTATAACCACTCTGCAGATGAGACATTGGATGGTACCTGAGTTGCAGTTACACTAGTGATATTTCAATCCTTCTAAATATGACGAAGTTGACTGTCGGTGACGTGACTGAAGTGGAAGCGCAAGGAAGTAACTCTAGTCAAACGAAGAGTGCATGCACTTCATGTACTGACGGACAGGAGACGCCGAGCTCACAGGAGAGCGGTGGTAAACAGTTGGATGAAATCAGAGTAAGGTATCACTCGCGAGTTCCATAGTGGTACCAGGTGTCCAACCAGCATAATCACAGGGCGTAGGGAGTTAAAACGAGTGGGTCACAACGGTCGGGACTCTCCTTTTAAGAAACGTCCTGAAAGGAGGATATAAGGTGAACATCAACAAAAGCAAAACGAGGATAATGGAATGTAGTCGAATTAAGTCGGGTGATGCTGAGGGAATTAGATTAGGAAATTATACACTTAAAGTAGTAAAGGAGTTTTGCTATCTGGGGAGCAAAATAACTGATGATGGTCGAAGTAGAGAGGATATAAAATGTAGACTGGCAATGGCAAGGAAAGCATTTCTGAAGAAGAGAAATTTGTTAACATCGAGTATAGATAGAAGTGTCAGGAAGTCGTTTCTGAAAGTATTTGTATGGAGTGTAGCCATGTATGGTAGTGAAACGTGGACGGTAGATAGTTTGGACAGGAAGAGAATAGAAGCTTTCGAAAGGTGGTGCTACAGAAGAATACTGAAGATTAGATGGGTAGATCACATCACTAATGAGGAGGTATTGAATAGAATTGGGGAGGAGTTTGTGGCACAACTTGACTAGAAGAAGGGATCGGTTGGTAGGACACGTTCGAGGCATCAAGGGATGACCAATTTAGTATTGGAGGGCAGCGTGGAGGGTAAAAATCCTAGAGGGAGACCAACAGATGAATACACTAAGCAAATTCAGAAGGATGTAGGTTGCAGTAGGTACTGGGAGATGAAGAAGCTTGCACAGGATAGAGTAGTATGGAGAGCTGCATGAAACCAGTCTCAGGACTGAAGACCACAACAACAACAACTGGCAGATTAAAACTCTGTGCCGGACCGAGACTCGAACTCGGGACCTTTGCCTTTCTCGGACAAGTGCTCTACCATCTGAGCTACCCAAGCATGACTCAGGCCCCGTCCTCAGCTTTACCTCCGCCAGTAGGTGGAAAGTAGGCCACGAGGTACTCGCGGAAATAAATCTGTGAGGACAGGGCGTGAGTCGTGCTTGGGTAGCTCAGATGGTGGAGCACTTACCCGCGAAAGGCAATGGTCCCGAGTTCGAGTCTCGGTCCGGCACACAGTTTTAATCTGCCAGGAAGTTTCATATCAGTGCACACTTCGCTGCAGAGTGAAGATCTCATTCTAGCTCCTTTTAAGTTACACAATCTAGTAGTCAAAAAAGCTAAGGGACGCTTGATATGGTGTACGAACGATGCCACTGGACAGTGGACGACTGCAAACGAGTTATTTGGAGTGATGGAACATTACATGCCCTGTGTCAGTCCGATGGAAGGATCTGAGTTTGGCGAATACCTGGAGAACGGTACCTTTATCACGTGCAATGCCAACAGTGAAGTACGGTGGGTGGTATTTCGGTAGGGGGGGGGGGGGGGGGGGGGGGTGCTTTTCTTGATTGGGGTGTAATCCCCTACTTGCACTTCAGAAAACACTTAAGGCATAAGGATACCAACACATTTTACTGTATTGTGTACTGCGTATAGTAGAGGAACAGTTCGCAAATGATTATTGTTCGTATCAGCATGACAATGCAGCCTGTCATAAAGCAGCATCTGTGAGGCAATGATTTGTGGACAATAACGTTCCTGAAAAAAGGACTGGCCTGCGCAGAGTCAGTGGAACATCTTTGGGATAAGTTAGAACGTCAACTTCGCTCTAGACCGCAGCTTCTCTCTCCACAGACGTTCAGACTCCAGCAGAGTCCACGCTGTCATAAAGGTGGAAGTTGCATACACAGCGTATTGATGTCCACTTACAGGTGTCCAGATAATTTTGATCAGATAGTGTACTTACCTAGCAATCAATATTTACGGCGCAGAAAATAGAGCAGTTTTATGTTTTGTATCACGCTTTCTTTCTAAGTGTGACATAACATCGAAAATTATTTTCCCCGTTAAGTAGATTTACTTCCTCATTGATGAAACAATTTTCATTAAAATGTTTATCCGTTTACGTTTTATTTACTATTGGTTTACGCCTTTTTCGTTCAAATATCGTGGAATGAAAATGCCGTTTTGCTTTCAGAAATTTCGTCTCTCATGCGGAAGTAGAAAAGTGCCAGGCCTTCGAGCAACTTTCGCATTGTTTATACATGTGCAACAAAGCAACCAACGAAACACAAATTAAGAGGACACAAAATCCGTTACTAAGCCAGGAGTAAGCTCGGTGAGACTAGAGCAACCTCTTACGTTAGCAGAGTAACGCACAGTCCCCTGTTTCCGTGCAAAGGGCAGCCTTCGACATGCTCAAGCTTTCGGAACTCCTCTTTCGGCATATTCAGTTCGTTATTGGCGTCGCTGATCAACTCACGACGTAGATGGCGGCTGATTAAGTAGCAAGCACGTGACGCGCACCCAAAATGAGAAGCAGGTTCTTGCCAGAAAACGTAAAACGGGCTGAAGGAGATTGTCTGTGAGAAACTGGCATCTCGCCCGAAGATGGGAGGAGACTGAACGTCTTCTGAAATGTTGTGGACACACTTAGATCTGGCGCGGTATGAGGACCGAGAAAGATTTTATAATATTCTCATCTCATAAAAAGGGAGAAAGAAACCCGGGTTCTCTCAGCCAGTACCCAGCGAGCCTAACAAACAACGATGGCGAGCGGTGATGGCAAACAGCATTTTGGTACGCACTGGTCGGCGCCACAATTGCCTTCTCGTGACAAGTGGGACACGGCTGGGAGTATTGCAGTGAGAACGGCTGGCCTGCTCTTGACTCTGGCAACCACAAAGTGTGTGTACCACGAGGCAGAGCAAACAGCGACACCGTCGTCTGTTTGCAGTCGCCGACACTCTCGCCTATGAGATCCAGAGCGCCGCGGACATCGACGTCTAGGTTGATGCCATGTTCCTTGACTTCAGGAAGGCGTTTGATATAGTTCCGCACTGTCGTTGGTGAACAAAATAGGTGCTTATTCAGTATCGGGCCAGGTTTATGAGGTCATTCAGAACTTGCTTGCAGACGGAATTCAGTACTGCGCTCTTAACAAAACAGAATCGACAGAGGTAAACGTAATTTTAGGAGTACCACAAAGAAAGTTTGGTACGATCGTTACTGTTTACGACGTATAGAAATTGTGTAGCAGATAATGAGGTAATATCTATGAAGCTGTTGGCAGTTGATACGGGTGTCTACCAGACGGCAGTACGCCAGAAGACGGCTAAAGTCTGGAGCCGGGGCTTCGCCAATTACAGCGGTGTTTCTCTACTACCCATACGTTCGCAGCATGTACTTTCATGTAGCCATCAGGTTGATAATCTCAGGTAACCAATGAGAAACGAGGAAGGAGGTAATGCAATGCTAGCACCGAAATTGAAATCATTCTCTTCTTCGCTTTAGTCGCAAATATTTGACTCTTGTTTTCCGAATATATCAAGAATTACAAGGTTGTAGCTAGGTTAGGAACTGATATCATCATCATTTATTGTATTAAACAACCTTTAAGACCGATAGCAGAAAAATGGAAGAAATTACCACACAACAAAGGAGAAAAAATAGCAGTCTACGAAAACATTATAGAACGCATTACAAAAAACACAATAAAAAAGATCGGTTATTTGCAACAGAGGAGATATCTGCTGCAGAAGGCAGCCCATCGTTGCTGGTGCCGGAACTTCGTGTTCCACCACTATCGGTTCCATTTCCTTAAAGACGGTTAATACTCGACCTTTCGATCGCGTCCTTGGACATGCCCTTGGGCGTTTTCTTGCAGGTTGAGAATGGAGGGCTCGGTGTAGGAGGGATCTATCAGCTCGAATTGTGTGACCAAACCACTGTAGCCTCTTGTGTCCTAATATTCGGCCAACATGCGGCTTTCCGAAGTGCTGGTACAGGTCTTCTTTCGTTCTTCGTTCCCATTTGCCTTTCATGATAGTGTAGATGGTATAATAAATCTAAACATTACGAAAGAAAAAAAGTATTTTTTTCCTTTTGTTTTGACGATAAACTTTATTATCCAATAACAGCTGGCGGTAAATTGTACCAGTAGTGATAACCAAGAAACATAATATCGGAAGCAGCAAATGAAAACTGAATATTAGGCAACATTAATTAAAAATAAATAGGTTCTTCTGTCGGTGATAAGATGCTGAGATAGCTCGGTACAAGAGTAACCAAAACAGCGCTCTGTAATAAAAATTCTTGTATGGGAAATATAATTACCAACATTGTTAAAAGCAAAGGTGTTTTACTTATTTCTCTGTGAAACTATGATGGAAGAATTATTAGTCTACGAAAGTCACAGCACGGTGGAATGCAAAAAAACGTCCGAACGCTGAGTCTAGGCTACACGGAAACAATGCAAGATGGGTTGGACAGACTACAATTAACTCATGTGACCTGGAATACTACGAAATCCAGAGGTAAAAGTCGATCTTCACTATTTTAAAGCCCATCGGCATTAATATTTATCCAGAAAGGACAACATAAAAAGCGTCAACGATATGTGTAGAAAACGTCATTATAAAACTTTTGTATAATGTTTCTTTTAATTTCTAAGAGGGACGCCTTAAAACAATATGAATACATTACACATTTTTTATTTCATTAGACTAGTATCCTCATAGGAACTCAGCCTATCCTATATTGTACTATTGTTCATTCTATTGTAAAGAATTTCATTGTTCAAATTATAATGATGTACATTTTGTTTGTTGAATGGTACGAGATCATCAAGAAAACAAAAACACAAAAGCCCAGATGTAAATATGCAACGCAACAATAAAAGGAAATACAAAACTATAATTCAAGAGAAAATTTGCGTAAATAAACAAATGAGAACATCAGCGAAAGACAAGATAGAACCAAGTATTACTAATTATCTTAATCATTAGCGCTCTCTAGCTATATTCAAAAGTAGTTAAGTCCTTGATTTCCTTCCGTTTAGCAATTTCAAATTTTTTCTAAAATTTTTTGCAGCACCATTTGTGCGAAAATTAGTAGGCAAATAATGAATGACTACCTCACCATTTAATTTGTGCTCAATGAACAGCAACCACCTTGTTGTGAGTAATTACTATACTTGAACTCTCAATGAAAACTAAATATAATATGCACTAATTTGAAAAATAATTAACATAACTAAAGGTATACATATATATTCAACGATATGGAACCAAAACAAAGTAATGAAATGAATTGAAATATTTTCATTAACTAAGATCAGGAAATAATTAATCTGAATGTACAAAATGAAATTACTGACACAGCGAAACAACAAGATGACAATTACACGAGCAATAATAATGGTTTAAGTTACAGGCAAAAACATATTATTCGGAAATATTTCAATGCAGACAATAGATGAATTGCTGGCACAACTGTCAACAGACAGTGATTTTACATCTGTTACTTTTGAAAGAGGTATTGCAGCTGAATGAAATTTGTGACAGTCGGTTGTCGCGTGAACACAAAACGTTTACGGAAAGAGAACACCCCAAATATCAGGAAAGAACACATTGCCGGAGCCGAGCAACATCAAGGAGGTGGTAGAAGTTTTACAATATATATTTACAAATATGTCAAAGGACCTCAGTCAAAATTTTACTGACATGCCGAGCGAGTTTGATCAAACATTTTAAGATTTATCGAATGATTTAGGCCAAAATTTTCACAATTACTTGAAGAAATAAGAAAACTACGGATAGTTTAGACGAGCTCACTGAAAAGCAAGGCAATCTGTAAACAGCACAACACAATAATACCATCTATCCACGGGTTTCAGAAACACTAATAGTTTGTGATGAACTTCCCGACGAAGTGAAAAAAATATCGAAAGACGTAGGGTTCATAAAACTAGAACAAATACGCATTGACAAAGACATAAAAACGTTGAAATTGAAATTTGTGGTAAGGACTATGGGACCAACTGCTAAGGTCATCGGTCCCTATGCTTACGTACTACTTAATCTAACTTAAACTAACTTACGCTAAGGACAACACACTCACCGATGCCCGAGGGAGGACTCGAACCTCCGACGGGTGGAGCCGCGCGAACCGTGACAAAACGCCTTGACCGCACGGCTACCGCGTGCAGCATTTAAAGACGTTGAACGATCGCGTGGACATGGGTGCGTTCGACAGTGACATCACATTCATAGAAAACTTCTGTTGCAGCATCTAACCTATGGAACCGACATCGAAAAATTGTTGGAAGAATAGAAAAATAAAATCGTTACTTAGCTGTACAAGGATATCAAACCTGCTGTACAATGAAGTCGTTCTGAACTGGACAGTGGCAGAATTAGTTCGAACGAATCCTTTAACGCAGGAACCATGCAGGGAAACATAATAAATGAAAGAGAAAGTACATTTTTACCTCCGCAGTTTCATAATGTCAATGAAAAGGGCTTCGTAGCGTATAATGAACCGCCGATGCCGATGACAAACCAAATAAATTACCGCCAATTGCCACACATGTCATTACCACGCTCGTTGGAA
Organism: Schistocerca americana; assembly: GCF_021461395.2. Taxonomy (NCBI): domain Eukaryota; kingdom Metazoa; phylum Arthropoda; class Insecta; order Orthoptera; family Acrididae; genus Schistocerca; species Schistocerca americana. The sequence goes on from NC_060120.1 coordinate 417,849,337, forward strand.
CAGGACCCTGTCTTTCATAAATATTGGTGGATGTAAGCTTATTAATATATGGCATTTTCAGGAGTTTTTCACGGAGACAAAAAGGTTCACACCGTAATTTTTATAAGAGAGTTCCGCAACGTATTGCCGCGTAGCTACACAGAATCACAAAAAATATACTACGCGTTAGTATTCACCCAAAGAGATGCACTGCTCTGTGCAGCAGATATTGCAGAACGTTGTCACACACATCAGCAGAATGAGAAGGCCTTTTTAGACAAGGTTTGGTCCACCGGTGTTCAAGAACGATTGCGGCGAGAAGTGCTCGACCCGCAACTGTTCAACAGCAAGCAAGGGGGATTGGGAAAACACTTCCAAAAGTATATAAATAAAGCTAGATACTGCAGTAATCCTATCACGCATGTGGACGTGTTAAAGATACTGAAAAATGGACTGCCTTCGAATTTGACAGAGAAATTGCTCACTATACCTGAGACAGGCCTTTAATATTTTCTTTTGGTGATGGATTCCATAGACATCATACATGAAAATAGCCAAGCTCAAGGTGATAATTCGAATGCATGTTCAGTTGTCCAAAGCAATGGAACCATCAACCTGGTAACGGCAACACCGGCCACGGTTTGCACCCATATGCCTCACTGCCAGATAACAGGCAGAGAAATTTCGGTTATCGTAATTTAACGCCCAGGTTATCAGGGAAACAATTGTTGTCAAAAGAGACGTAGCCGTAGGTATGAACCAAGCTACTGGAATCCACCAGATCCGAACAACAGAGATAGGTACAATGATTGTCAAGGCGCTACAGATCATAGGAGACCAAATAATGTGCTCTGTAACGGGCAAAGACTAGTGACTGTTAGTCCCGGATAAGGCAGAGAATCTAGGCAAGAAGAACGGGGTTTACGTAAGAACCAAGACACAAATTGCCATAACACAGGGCACGCGGAACGTATTCTCGAGGTTGTTGCCAATTATGGTTGTATAACGACGCCACCACCGAAAACACCGCCACCACCAAAAACACGTTAAGCCCCTTGAAGCTCACCGAAAGCAAAGGTGGGGGCATGCATTCACAAAACATGTATTTTTTACGTTATCGTAAGGACCAAGGTGTAAGAGATGAGTTATTTACAGGCAAGGTACTGAATGACGAAAAAACTGACGAAATAGCACAGGCGATAATAAACGTTGAAGAAGGGAATATTTTAGTACCTATTGCACTCGACACCGGAACTACGACCAATGTAATATCAATGAGTTTATTTGACAAGATCAAAAAGAGTATGCATATACCAATCTTAAAACTCTACAAAACTGTAAAATTTCGATCATCATAGGAGGCAGGTCAAGACGAATAAAACTACAAACCTGCATACCTGTCACTCTTATCGAGGTTACACTCGAATGTACATTCCTTGTGGGGGAGAAGTTAATAGTTAACTCCTTTCTCCGAATGGATTTCTTTCGATAATTTGATGTAAAGATGGATTTCAGTAATAGCAAGAGTAATTTACAGTTGGGACCAAATACAGCTCATAACAAAAAATAAAGCAATGTAGCTTTGCAATTCTTTTACTCTGAAGAATTTCTTATAAATGAACAGTTTAGTGACCAGTCATAATTAGACATGCAAGCGGTGCAAGATCAGGTAAAGGAATATCCCTCCTTAGCTCATATATAAAAACATGAGTTATGGACATTACTTTTACAATACATGCAAGTATTTGAGGAGAAACCTGCGGTTACCAACGATTATTTTTACATAATGGTTGTTTACCGACTCATAACTTTTTCTCATTCATCATATGTGATACCATGGTCGAAAAAGGAAGCAGCAAGAAAAGAAATCGAAAGACTGGTAAATTGGAAGATCATAAAAACCTCACAATCTCCATATTGCTCTCATGTTTGAGCCATCACAAAGTCCAATGCAAGAGAAATAAACAAAATCATTATGCCAATTAGAACAAGACTTGAGAACTTGGGTGAACAACTGTTAAAATTTCATGCAGATAGATACTTAACAACCATAGAGCTGAGGCATCATACTGGCCGACAGCAATACATTCTGATAGCAGGAAATATACTGCACTTATTTGTTTTGGTAGAAGCTATAAATTCTGGGTTTTACCCTTTGGCCTAGACTTCAGCGCCAGTGTATTCATAACAGCGTTGGATATAGTGTTGGGCGCGGAAGTGGCAAGTAGAGAGATGGTCTATGTAGATGACTTGCTGACCATGAGTGCCACATGGGAACAGCACGTAGAACTACAAAGGAAAGTGCTGGAGAAATTGGCGTTACTATAAATCTACAAATATCCGAGTCTGGCAGAGTGGAAATCAAAATCTTAGGTCACCTCATCCCTTAAGGAGGGGTAGTACAAGATACAAGAAAATTTCATGTGTTCAAAGACTTCCCAGCACGTCCAAAAAGAAAAAAAAAGTTGAATTCGTGTCTGGGGTTAATATTATTTCTTAGAAATGAACTATTGAACAGCGACTCATTGCTAAGTTTATTAAGAAAGAACGACACATGGTTATGGACAAAACAATCTCAAGAAGACATGATGCAATTAAGAAAGCTTTAGCAAATGCTAATATAGTGTGCCGCCTGGCCATGAGTAACTGTTGGCAGTTGATGCAGTTGTCTGTAAGAAGGCCGCAACACCAGAAGATGGCTAGATCTGGGCCTGTATCAGTCACAGCGGTGTTGCTCTACTGCTCATACGCTGGCAGCATGTACATTTCACGTAGCCAACAGGTTGATACCCTCAGATGACCTATACGAGAAAGGAGGCAGAGCATTTCTAGCGCCGAATTTGCAGTCGTCCTCTTCTTCACTTTTGTCGTAAATACTTGACTCTTTTGTTCTGAATATGTCACGAATTGCATTGTTGTAGTTAGGTTAGGAACTAATGTGATCATTATTTATTGCATTAATTGACGTTTAAGGCCGATAACAGAGAAAAAGAAATAACCACACTACAAAATGAGCAAAATATCACTGTATAAAAAATTATAGACGAACACATTACAAAAAGGACAATAAAAAAGGTTAATCAGTCACAACAGAGGAGATATCTATTGCAGATGGCAATCCACCGTTGCTAGTCTCCAACTTCATCTCCCACCGCTTTCGGCTCCACTTCTTTACGAACTGTTAATACTCGAGCCTTCGATCGCGTCTTTGGACTTCCCCTTGGACGATTACCAGCAGGTTGAGAATGGAGGACTCGTGTGGGAAGGATCTATCAGCTCTAAGGATGCGGCCTAACCAATGTAGCTTTTTGTGCCCTGATATTCGGTCAATATGTGGCTTTTCAAACCGCTAGTACAGGTATTCTTTTGTTCTTCGGTCCCTTTTACCTTCCATGATATTGTAGACTGTGTAGTGTGTCTAAACATAATGAAAACAGAGAGTTGTATTTTTTTTCCTTTTGTTATGACGATGAACTTTATTATATTATAACAGCTTCAAGTAAGTTGTACAGACACATAATATTGGAAGTAGCAAATAACAGTTGAAGATTAGACTACGTTCAATTATTTTAATTAGCTTCTTCTGTCGGTGATGAGGTGTTGAGAGAGCTGGTTGTACCGAGCAGACACAACAGTGGTCTGTAACAAAAATGCTTGTGTGGAAAATGTAATTGCCAACGTTGGCAGGAGCAAGGGCAAGAGTGCAGCAAGAAACAGAGTGTAGCTATTAAAACAGCAAGAAAGATGGTCACCGAGCCGCGCGGCTAGGCGGCGTCTGCGTAGCTTTCCAGTAGCGATGTGGCTCCGAATGCGTCCTACACTGCGGCGGCAGAGGCTGCCCGTATTACGGAACTGCTGATGGTGTGGCTCTGGGGGCGTGCACGATTGGGTCCACCGGGTTCCGCACGATCGCTGACAGCGTCTTACGAAAACTTGCAGTTCCGTGGTACTACAATTTCTTTAAATCATTAGAACGGATCCACAGATCTTACGAAGTACCTTCCTCTCGAAGACAGAGATTGCTTCTTCTGTTGTTGCTGATGTCACCCAGGTTTCACAACCATGTAAAAGTACCGGCAGCACTAGTGTCATGTACAGCTGTGATACCAATCGTGACTTGAATAAATTGTTCAGACTAAAGAACACGCGATTGTCGTTTATTGTTGAATATAAGATCATGTTGAATAGTGCTGGCGCCAATGGAATTCAATGTCTCAATCCATTTCGAATATTCAATGGTGGCGATAATTGGTAGCCGAACGGGATTTGAGAAGTTGATTGAGAAGAAGAAGCTGCGAGTAATCGGGTGTATTTTGATGGGATGTGAAGCTCGTCTACCGTTTTCCATAACATGAAGTGGTCAGTGCTGTCGTAAGCTTGTTAAAAATCTGTGAAGATAAAGTATAATTCCCGATATAACTCGCAAAATTTTCTATCAGCTCAAGTAAAATTTGTGGTCAATAGTCGACTGTCCAGGGACGAAGCTACATTGATAGCGGCCTACAACTCTTTCAGCCAATGGTTTCATGCGGCTTAGCAACAGTGTTGTAAAGACTCTACAACCAATTTCAGGTAATGAAATCCCTCAGTAGCTGAATACGTGTATAGCGTCACCCTTCTTAAAGATGGGACATATAATAGCTTCCTTCCATTCTCCCAGAACTGTTTCTGGTGTACAAATAGTAGATATTAACAGCTTCAAAGCAGCTGTCAACATTTCTCTTCCCAAGTGGACAGCTTCACCACTACTTCCTATAGTCTTGTTGTTCCTGAGAGTATTTAGGAATTAATAGCACAGCCTACTTTGTTGTGAGTGAAACGAGCAGCAGTTACATTTACAATCTTGTTCGTCACAAATGACTGTCGTTTTCGAATGTGTTAAGATTTACAAAGTTGCAGTGTACTGTCGTAAGAATGTGACGTTTACCTTCGCCTCTTGCTTCGAAACACATCGTCTGTCCGCTGCTCTCCCAGTGACTGCGTAGAACATCGTCACAGCGTCTTTCGTTCCCATTATACCTCACGGCGATCGCTGACGACATTACTGCACATTTAAGTTCGCCACTGGGCCTAATATAGATTCTGACACCAGGAGACTGTAGCAAATTGCGAAGAAATACTCGCTCCACAAATACACGATTGGTGACAAAGTACTGGAAACAGTAATTAGCGTAAAATATCTAGAAGCGAACTGTGGGGACTCAAAGCTGGATGATCATATAATCATTGTTTTACATCCCTAACTCTGCCTAGGACATATTCGTCTATTTTGTGCAATGGTAACTTAACTTTGTGTTCTCCCTTGCCGCAGGTATTGTCATGGGGGAAGCCTCGTTCACCGCATGGGCGTCTAGGGAAGTGAGTCCAGGTGTGGTTTTACCGTTGCCTTCCACTGATGATGATGAAATGAAAATGAGGACAACACAACACTCAGTCCCTGAGCGGAGAAAATCTCCGACTCAGCCGGGAATTGAACCCGGGCCCCTTGGCGTGACAGACCGCCGCACTGACCACTCAGCCATCGGAACGGACTTGTGCTGTGATAGGTAGTAATAATAGCAGAGAAGCAAATTTCAGAGATAATCATAGGAAGAATGTCAAGTGTCTTTCATCCACGAAAGAAGTGGCTTACAAAACACTTTTTCGACCAGTCAGCATAGGAGCATACCAGTTTGGATTAATATATGGTCCAGCCACATAACGAGACCACCTCCTATGTCCGACGTCAACGGTCAATAACCACTCATAGATGGCAGGTGGCTGCACTAGCAGTGGAAGGTAAATGGAGAGTGTCGGGAGGCTACGGAAAACAGTACAGACGTTGTCGTAATGCGGAAACAGAACGATTTATCTGACGTCCACAATGGCATGAACATTGCCTTTCGTGACAATGATGACAGCATTTTCGAAATGACTAAGTTTTTGAACTTCTTTTTTTTTTGTTTTGTTTATGGCGCTCAACTACTAAGGTCATTAGCGCCCAGTCACAAACGTTAGTGCACTAATATCGTAGAAATAAGCAAGGGGGTAACATCAGCAAGTACTTACAAGGACACAGAGAAACAAAATAAAAGAGTTAGATCTTTTTGGACAAGTCCGTCAGTGTAATAAAACGAAGGACACGAGCAGCTGATCGAGCGTCGTCAGCTAAAAGTTCCTGTAAGGTAGACGGCAGACACAGGACAACACGAGAGTGAATGAAACGGGGACAGGAACAATAAAACATGGCGCACCGTCAATGGATGACCACAGGGGCACTGCAGGGCGGGGTCACCGGACGACAGGTAGCGATGGCTAAACCGGCAATGCCCAATCCGCAACCTGGCCAAAATGACCTCCTGTCGCCGGTAAGGGCGTGAGGAGGTCGTCCAAGCCGTCGGGATCGGTTTGATGGCCCTAAGCTTATTTTCATGGAGAGAGGACCAAGCGTCATGCCACAGTGATGAAACGCGCCGACAAAGAAGCCCACCAACATCAGTTGATGGGACACAAAAGGAAGCTGTCCGAGGCAGGAGGACAGCAGCCTTGGCCGCAGCATCAGCAGCTTCGTTCCCAGGCACACCAACGTGGCTAGAAATCCACAAAAAAAAGACACGGGCGCCGCGACTGAAGGGACCGTTGAATTCGTTGCACGAGAGGGTAGTCCGAATATGGGTCACGGAGACTCTGAACTGTTCGCATGCCACCTTGGCTAAGGTATACCTTGCATGGAAAAATAGCGTTATCCAAAATAGGTGCCGAGGAAACTGCGGTGTACTTCAGGCCATAGTCGACAGTGATCAACAACGGCTGCGGAGATTGTGTACGGGAAATAGACGTGCAACTGTTGAGCAACTGACCGCCCAGGTGAACTAGCGGGCTACCAACAGACTCTCTTCAACGACTGTTCAGCGAACTTTGCTACCTATGGGCCTCCGCAGCACGCCCATAGTCCTTACACGCAGGCTGACGGCTGTTCATCGACAACGAAGGCTGGAACTTGCACGCTAATACCGCATCTCGACGTCCACTGAGTGATGACAGATGGCCGTTTCAGATGAATCACGTATTATGCTCGATCGCACAAATGGCTACAGGCGCGTATGGCGTGAAACGTATGAAAGCCAACACTCCAACAATCATTGGAAGGGTCCAGACCGGAGGATATTTCCTAGGTGATGTCGTCGTTCTGAAAGGTACAATAAAGCATTCATCTATTCTGGGAGACCATGTCAACCCCTACATGAAGTTTGTCTTTCAGCGACATGATGCCATCTACCAGCAGGACAATGCAACATGTCACACAGCTGGCAGTATACATGCGTGGCTCTAGGAGTACAAGAATGAGTTTCGTGGGACCACCTCGATCGGGCTGTTCGCACCTTTGGTCCTCAACCGAGAAACCTAGCGCATCTGGCCACGGTACTGCAGTCGACATGCCTCCTCGAACTTCTCTGTCGGTACCTTCCAGAACCTCAGTGGCTCTTTTCCTGCCCGTTTCGCAGCGGTCCGCGCTGCAGAAGGTGGTTATTCATGGTCTTGACAAGTGGTTACCTTAATGTAACTGGACAGGTAGAAGAGATAAACAACATCCACCGAAGAACGTACCACTTCCTCACGGGTTCGGCGCTAGAGCGTTACGAAAATGTTCAACCAACTTCAGTGGAGGCAATACAAGAGAAGCGCTGTGCAAGACGGAGAGGTAAACTATTATAATTCTGTGGGAGTTTGTTCGAGGAAGAGTTGGCTGCAAATTACTTCTTTCCACATACGTCTCGCAAAATAAGCACAACGAAAAAATCTGAGAAATTATAGCAAATGGAAGAGAAAGGGGCGATCAGATTGTGATACAGGAATTATCCTCTTCCACACACTGTAAAGTGGCTTGCGAAATGTAGAAGTATAGTTTTCAAAACATCTACACCCCTACATACACAAATTAACAACAAGCCACCGTTTAAAAACAGTAAAGAAGGGAGACGAGGGTGTAATGTCGCGTCATCGACTCGGTAATTTGCATATAGAACATAAAATCGGATTGGGGAATGAAATTGCATTAAGCGATTTCGGGAAAAACACGGAAAACTTAAATCTGGATGACCAGAGAGTACACTGGACTGCCGCCTCCCGAATGCAGTTCCAGTGTCGTAACGACTGTGTCAACGAATAGGTAAAATCAGCAGCAGAAAAGGACACTGGTAAAGTGACTTTTGTCGGCGGAAGTGCTCTTTACATGTACCAGGAAATCGCACACATGGCTTTAATGCAAGCTCTTGTAGAGTACTTCATAAATTTGTGAAGACCTCATGAAAGGCGTCTAATTGAAAAAATCGAGGAAATTTCGAAGCGCGAAAACGCCGGTGAAGGTCATAGGAGCCGTAATGGCGATAAGGTCGACTTTCAGAAAGTGAAACACAGACGTCACTGTTGTGAATCCCCCTTTGAATGAGTTTGGAAACCAGTTTTCGAGAATCCTTAGGAAGAAATTCTACTGTCATTTGCATGAAATATCGCTTAGATGTAACGAGAAAAATAGGAGAGAACGTTCGGAAATTCACAGTATTTTTCCATTGCTCCATGCGCAAGTTGAATACGACGGCTGGTGGCTAATATAGGTCTTAGGTAACCTCCACCATGTACTGTACCATTTTTTGTAGAGCATATTACCACCACTGAACGTGCCGATGTAGAATCTAGTACTGAAATATTGGTTGGCACTACCCAATGCAACAGATGGTCCATAAATAGTCAGCTATGAACCTGTGATACGAAATGTAAATTCAGTATTAACCTACACTATTCTGAAAGCAGTTGAGGGCTTTTGTTGCAAATTAAGCTATATCCTACTTCTCGTTGGTTTTTCCAATAACAGAATTAAAAAAAACAATTCCACTAGACTCTGTAACTGGATTACGATCTTACCTACAGTTAACAGACTTAAAAAAAACAATTCCACTAGACTCTGTAACTGGATTACCACCTTACCTACAGTTGTTTATTAAGCTATATCCTACTTCTCGTTGGTTTTTCCAATAACAGAATTAAAAAAAACAATTCCACTAGACTCTGTAACTGGATTACCATCTTACCTACAGTTGTTTATTAAGCTATATCCTACTTCTCGTTGGTTTTTCCAATAACAGAACTAAAAAAGCAATTCCACTAGACTCTGTAACTGGAGCTATATCCTACTTCTCGTTGGTTTTTCCAATAACAGAATTAAAAAAAATTATAAAAAACAACTCCACTAGACTTTGTAACACAGTTGTTTATAGTTACCGGCTTCTTCTTCATACGCAAAAAGCAATATTTTACCTGCGCGAGAATCAAATTACAACAAAAAATTGAACTCTTTTATTTAGACTGTCATGAACTACCTGATACGGTTAAGTACACAGAACTTGGAGAAATTCAGGCAAGCTATCTGTACAAAATTCAGGGTAACATATTTACTTTTCAATGAAAAGATACACAACAATGTTACACCAATCTTATCATATCATATGCATGTGCATTTCATACTAATCTCACTTAGATGGTCTTGGCGAGCGATCCTTTAATTTTCTGAATTTTCTATTGTAGAATTGTATCGCTCTAGTTCAACTTAGTCTCAATGTTACTTGATCTACTACAGAGGGAAAGTCTTACGAACTATGCGAGTATGAACACAACGTTCGTTCATGAGGATTGAATTAGATAGTAGGTTATACCCTGTTGTCACGAGGCAACTTTCTGAGTGGTTCATAATATCAGACTGAAGCTATCTAAAATATGGAATAGAGTCTGACAATACTAGTTGAGGACTGTTACCTGTTTCCCATCTCCGCAGCGCTCTCAGTATCTACTCACAATCAGGAAATATTCTTCACAACTAAATGTACGTTATTACATTTCGTGATCTTCAGAAAAGTTAAAATTAGGCAATATGTAAGATCGTTTTCGATTCATCGTAAGTCAAACCGTTAAAAAAAAAAAAAGTGCTACATATGAATACGGGACGCACCGGCTTCCAAGAATTCCACTGGACGTTTTAGGACTGTTCCGAAAAAAATATGCATAGATCAGTACCTTTAAGAGGTAACCACGCTGGTAGATTTTCTGGTATTCACTACTTACCGTTCCAGTATAAATTAGTGCGCTACATCGATAGTTTTATAACCTTTTCGTTAAATACACTACTGGCCATTAAAATTGCTGCACCAAGAAGAAATGCAGATGATAAACGTGTATTCATTGGACACATATATTATACTAGAACTGGCATGTGATTACATTTTCACGCAATTTGGGTGAATAGATCCTGAGAAATCAGTACCCAGAACAGCCACCTCTAGCCGTAATAACGGACTTGATACGCCTGGGCGTTGAGTGAAACAGAGCTTGGATGGCTTGTACAGGTTCAGCTGCCCATGCAGCTTCAACACGATACCACAGTTCTTCAAGAGTAGTGACTGGCGTATTGTGACGAGCCAGTTGCTCGGCCACCATTGACCAGACGTTTTCAGTTGGTGAGAGATCTGGAGAATGTGCTGGTCAGGGCAGCAGTCGAGCATTTTCTGTATCCAGAAAGGCCCGTACAGGACCTGCAACATGCGGTCGTGCATTATCCTGCTGGAATGTAGGGTTTCGAGTGATGACGAATACACGCTTCCAATGTGCGTTCACCGCGATGTCGCCAAACACGGATGCGACCATCATGATGCTGTTAACAGAACCTGGATTCATCCGAAAAAATGAGATTTTGCCATTCTTGCACCAAGGTTCGTCGTTGAGTATACCATCGCAGGCGCTCCTGTCTGTGATGCAGCGTCAAGGGTAACCGAAGCCATGTTCTCCGAGCTGATAGTCCATGTTGCTGCAAACGTTGTCGAACTATTCACGCAGATGGTTGTTGTCTTACAAACGTCCCCATCTGTTGTCTCGGGGATCGAGACGTGGCTGCACGATCCGTTACAGCCATGCGGATAAGATGCCTGTCATCTCGACAGCTAGTGATACGAGGCCGTTGGGATCCAGCACGGCGTTCCGTTTTACCCTCTTGAACCCACCGATTCCGATGGTACGCATTTCTCCTCCTTACACGAGGTATCACAATAATGTTTCACCAGGCAACGCTGGTCAACTGCTGTTTGTGTATGAGAAATCGGCTGAAAACTTTCCTCATGTCAGCACGTTGTAGGTGTCGCCACCGGCATCAACCTTGTGTGAATGCTCTGAAAAACTAATCATTTGCATATCTCAGCATCTTCTTCCTGTCGGTTAAATTTCGCGTCTGTAGCACGTCATCTTCGTGGTGTAGTAATTTTAGTGGCCAGTAGTTTATAAACAACCACAGCGGACGCTGAAAGCAACGGGTACGTCTTTCAGGTGCAGTAACACGTTAACAGGGGTAACCAGCCTGCCAGAGATAGCTTAACCCAGAGATGTTACTTACGACTGACGAACGCTGGACAGCCCAGTAAAAATGTAGGTGAATAACCCATGTGAATAACTGAGGTGTACGCCGAATACTTCGCAAAAAAGCCACAGGGATGAAGGTAGCGTTGTATTTCTCACGTAGTGACACAGAAGGCTTACCTGCACCTAACATAAACGGCAGTTCCATATGATTTACAAATACAAGAAATTAAATGAGATTACATCTGTCTATGCTCTGTAAACAAATAAATATTTCAGTTCTTTCAACCAGTTCTGTGTTATACTGCTTTTGTATCTATTTTTATCTTCCATCTCTAACCTATTCAAAAGTGTTAGGTTCATGATTTCTTTAGTTGCTCACCAACGAGAACAAGTTAAGCTTCTGCATGAGAGATAGACACCGCAATTACATAATTACGTAACTACCGTAATTACTACCTTAATTTATTTCTATCAAAATTCATTAAGCAAAAAGCAATAATGCTTGTAACATCTATTTCCCAATTTCTTCTTTACATGAGTTATCTCTGTATCCATGGGAGGGGTAAACAGTTCCGGCATTTACCTTGCAACCAAGGAAAACCTCCCGAAAACCTTGGTCGGAATTGAGAGTCCTGTAGCTCTAAGCACTGCAGGGGAGTTTAAGCGGCGAGACGGAATAGCCACGAGACGGAGATGCGACGAGACGGAATAGTGATGAGACGGAGATGCGACTTGTCCAAGCGCCTCCTCGACGAAGTGACAGGCTGCGGGCTCGTAGAGTCGAAAACGTGTAGAAGCATAAAGCCGTAGGTCGCAGTGGGTAGCGACGCCGATGTCTTGCGTCGCTATCTTGAGTCGCGGACGCCGATTAACATGCGCACTTACGTGTACCTATCTGCCACGAAAAGGTAATGACGTCTCACGCCGACCTACCCGCTAGTAGACTGGACAGAATATGCTCACCGTGTGTGTCTTTATACACCCTCTGCAGCTCTGCTCAGTTGAGCTGTCATTACCGAGGAAACCGAGTGTGTCATTGTTGTTTCTTCGTATGGTTTCTAAGCAGTATTATAAGAGTGACTATACGTTTCCTCACAAGTATATGCTCAATTCCTTACCTACATCTTTTTACCAACTACGTAAACCGCCGCTAGTTGTGTGGTAGCGTGTACTTCGTACCAATACTAGCGATTTTCAGTCCTATTATAGTCGCATATAGGGAGAGAGGGAATTATGTATATTCCTTCCAATTAGTGATTATTACCTGTCCTATTACACTCGCTTTAGGGAGAGGAGGAAATACTTATATTCCTTTCAGCTGACGTCTATTTCTTCCAACCTGTTTTAATGATCTCGGCGTGAGAGATACCAGGACGGCAGCAGAATTGTCACTCTGTCTTCTTTGAACACAGGTTTGCAAAATTTATCCAAGACCGTTCCGTTGGAATAACTTCTCCTTTCTTCTAAAGAAAGGAGGGAAGCAATATCAGAGTCTAATTTTTTGTCTACGATGAGACCATCAGAGACGGAGCAGAGGCTCAGATAGGATACGGATGGGGCGGGAAATCGGCCGTGTTATTTCAAAGAATCCGGCACGGCACGGTATTCGCTTAAAGCTATTTAATGGCATCACGGAAAACATAAATGTAGCTAACATATGGAAACTGCCCCACTGTCCTGCAGAACACGAGGCGTCCATCTTACCGCTGGACCACGTCACTCGGCTTTCTTCCAAAGAACTGCATGTAAGTTCTCAAGGGGCCCTGTAACGTTTGCGAAAGGGCTATCCTAGGATAGCATCCCTGAATTCATTTGACTCTGTCATACGTCCTTGAAAATAACTCCAACCACAGGATCACTGGTCTAAAATTCGTCGCAGAAGAATCTTGTACGCAATTTTCTTTACAGATCTATTACGCTTTCCACTAATGCTTCCTAGAAGATTTCCATTCGCCTTCACTAATACTGATTTTAGGTAGTCATTCCATTTCATATCACTTCTGAACACTGTTACACAGAGGTGATGAAAAATTAGGGGACAGTGATATGCACATATACAGATGGTGATAGTGTCGTGTACACAAGGTACGAAGGTTGGAACTTAAAACAGTGGCAACTATTAATTCACAACCAATACAAAAGTGTTACATGTTTGCACCTCTTACTGTCGTTCAAAGTAGTCACCAATGTCGTGTAGAACCGTTGCCAGCGATGTGGAAGGCGTAGTATACCGTTAGCAGAGCCTGTTCTGTTGATACCGAGCGAGGTGGTGCGGTGGTTAGCACACTGGACTCGCATTCGGAAGGGCGACGGTTCAATCCCGCGTCTGGCCATCCTGATTTAGGTTTTCCGTAATTTCCCTAAATCACTCCAGGCAAATGCCGGGATGGTTCCTTTGACAGGGCACGGCCGATTTCCTTACCCGTCCTTCTCTAATCCGATGAGACCGATGACCTCGCTGTTTGGTCTCTTCTCCCAAACAGCCCAACCTGTTCTGTTGATGGTGCGACTGGACCGGTCTACTACCTGTCGAGTCTCCTGAACAGTTCTGAAGCGAATGCCACGAAGTGGTTCCTTCATCTTCGGAATCAAATCAAAGTCACAAGGTTGACACTATTTAAGTCGAAACCCTCGTATAAAAGGGCAGGGCATTGGTGGAGCTGTCATTTGTACTCGGGTGATTCATGTGATGAGGAATCGGACGTGATAATCGCCGCACATGCGAATTAACAAACTTTGAATCCTGAGTGGTAGTTGGAGCTAGACGCATGGTTCCATTTCGGAAATTGCTGGGCAGATCAGTATTCCGAAATCTATAGTGCCAAGAGTGGCCGAGAATACCAAACTTCAGGCCTGAAATAACCGCAGTGTAGGGTTAAGTGTGGCGCAGACCCCACGAAGTCATGGGGCCAAGTTGTTAACAAGGCACTGTGCAAGCAGTTGGTGGCTCCATAATGGTGTGCGTCCAACTGAACCGATCGCTGACTGGAAATGGCTATGTTCAGCTACTTGGATATAATTTGCAGCTATCATGGGTTTCATGTTCCCAAACAACGATGGAATTTTTATGGATGAGAAAGAGCCATGTCCCCGGAAGAATGGAAGGAAGATTAGGTTTAATGTCCCGTCGACGTTGAGGTCATTAGAGACGGAGCACAAGCTCGGATTGTGTCAAGGTTGGGGAAGGAAATCGGCCAACTGTTCAATATTTCTGCAGGGGACTTGCACAGGCTTGTTGAGTCTTTGCCATGTCGAGCTGCTGCACTTTGCCTCGCAAAAGGAGGCCCGACATGATCTTAGGTGGTGTCCCATGGCTCTTGTCATCTTACGTATTACGTAAAGTATGTGATGTGTTCCACAGACTGTAATCTTGAAAGCAGATACTTAGGTATTTTTTTCTCTTTCTCACTGTTCTAATATCGAAATCACCCGCTTTTAACGTTATTAACTTCCTTCTCAGTGATCACCATGGTGATGTTTCCAAGCAATGAATGTGTATTCCCTGAGGAATGGCGACTGTCATTTCTCGAATGCTGAGTTTTGTATTGGATCAACACAATCTTTCTCGGTATTAACAGCTATACTTCCACAATAGTTACACATATTTGGGGTGACAAAGACAGTCACGTCAATCGAATATAATAATTCCTAAAACATACGTCGTATAATTAGGCCTATTAAGAATGCTTCCATCTGCTTACATTTTAAGCTGAATAATACATTTCTAGAGATATGGACTTGGAGTTGAGAGTTCGTTAAATTTCTTTCAAAACTTCAGTATCCACTGATCAGCCAGAACATTATGAGCACCTACTTAATTGCCGGCACAGATAACGGCGGCGACACGTTGTGGTATGGAAGCAATGAGGCCTTGGTAGGTCGCTGGAGGTAGGTTAACACCATATCTGCCACATAAATCACCTAATTCCCGTCAAGTCCGAGGACGTTGGCGATGAGCTCTGACGCCACGTTCAATCACATCCCCGATGAGCTCGACCTGGTTCAGATCTGGCGAGTGGGGGGGAGGGGCAGCATATCAATTCGAATTCGCCACTACGTTCCTCGAACCACTCCATCACACTCCTAGCCTTGTATCATGGACCAGTATCTTGTTGGCAAGTGCCACTGCCGCTGGAAACATGATCATCATGAAGGGGTGTACGTGGTCTGCAACGAGTTTACAACACTCCTTTGCCGTCATGGTGCCTTACATGAGCTCCACTGGACAAGAGGATGCCCACGTGAATGTTCTACAGAGCATAATGAAGCCCCCGACAGATTGTCTTCATTCCGCTGTACAGGTGTCAAGGAGCTGTTTCCCTGAAAGACGATGGATTCGCACCTTCCCATCGGATGGTGAAGAAGGTATCCGGTTTCATCAGACAAATGGTTCAAATGGCTCTGAGCAGTATGGGACTTAACATTTATGGTCATCAGTCCTCTAGAACTTAGAACTACTTAAACACTAAGGACATCACACAACACCCAGTCATCACGAGGCAGAGAAAATCCCTGACCCCGCTGGGAATCGAACCCGGGAACCCGGGCGCGGGTAGCGAGAACGCTACCGCACGACCACGAGCTGCGGACTTTTATCAGACAATGCAACGCTCTGCCACTCCGCCAACGTCCAGCGTTGATAGTTACATGCCCATTTAGGTCGTTGTTCCGAATGTAGTGGTGTTACAAAACACGCCATTCTCGTAATACACCTGACATGCGACTAGTTTCTCTATTTTCCGTGCAAAATATGACACAGATGTGAACTTATTTATGCATGTCACTGTTTTTTGATCTGATTCAGGTTAAATGCAAAACAGAAGTTTGGAACTGCAATGAAATACCTCCACTTTTTCGTAATGATGACATTCTATATAAATACAATTTAGCAACCCAGTTTCAACAGCTTACCAACTTGATAATGGTGGTTGTTGCGGATACTCACAGAGACAAAACTACAATTTAATTTTGCCTCTCTTTTTTCTATACATGACTTTTCCACTTTTAAATATTATTTCAGTGATACAAAAATCCAAACATGCCGTTAGCTCCAGCATTTGTGTCAATTACACGTGCGACTGAATTTAGATTTGACAGGCAATTTGCGTGATTAATACTTGAATTCTTACTCAACTCCACAGTTTTGACATAATCTAAAATGCATTGTGTTTATCCTCACCTTTAAGCTTTTCATTGAGATATAATTTATCGAAAGGTAATAACTGTTTATGTTATTATTCTCAGGATATTATTTTTAGATACGTAGATTGTTGCGAACATGGTTTTTATTACTATACATCTGATACACGGCCTAATTCGATACTAAACGTGGTAATGTTGCGGAAAAAGAGGCAGTTGTCTTTGTGATGAAAGAAAGTTGTATGTGAGAAGAGAACAACAATAGTGAACCAGAAGAAGCAGTTTAAATACGCAGAAACAAATGGAACGCAAAAGTTTACAAAGAACTATCATAGCCATAAGGTTGTAGCAAAATATTTCAAGAAAAACAGCGTGTTTAATATTTTCGACGAGGAAGAGGACTCGTAAGATGAGAAGATTAGAAGGAAAGAAGATACATAACACAACATCTCAGTGTCGTACAATCTGGCGGACGGTAGACACGGAAGTTCAAAAGATTTTCAAGATAGCGAATATACAAGAAGAACCAGTCATAATAAAAAGCAAGTATACAGTGAACTGACTGAGACAGTGCACTGAACATTTATTAACTTTATTTTGTTTAAGGAGGTGCTATGAACTAGAGAGGTGATATTGACGGTGTTGCTGTAAGTGACGGTTATCTATTATTTAGTATTCAAAAAGTGAACTGTGAACACATTTGCTGTTGTTAATTTATTTGATATGGGGATTAAAATGTACGTTAGCTTTGAGAGAGAAAATATTAAAAATATCGGTGCCACTCTGCTGAAATACCTTGTTACGTAGGCGTCTGTTGTTCTACATATCCAGATCTGGCATAACCGAGTTCCATATCCTCTCTGAAAAGTTGTTACAGGTCTAATTAGTGAAGTCTAATGAAGTATGACGACGTGCCAGAGCAACAGTGGGAAGTATTTATTTTCTTCTTCTTCTACTTTCTTTCTTCCTGAGCTGAAGCCTTTTTCCTTCAGTGGCGTTCAGTCTGCCCTGAGATTGTCGCTCCATGTTTTCATTGGATGGACAATATTTCTTTTGCCAGCTGGTAATTTATATCTTACGATTTTCAAAATATTCTGTTCATGTGTTCGTTCCATTCATGCTTTCTCTTATGTACGCACTCGTTCGTTTCTCTCTCTACCTCGCAGTGTCTTCTCTGTAATCTTTTGCAGAATTTTCGTCTCCGTGGTTTCAAAAAGTCTTTTTATTTTTGATGGTTTCGGTCTTGCCTCAATTTTGTTTGTCATATTTGGTCTAACTATAGTTTTCTGTATTTTTCCCTTTGCCTCTTTTCTAATATGCTTGTTTTTGCAAATAGTTTCTAAACATCCTGTTGCTTTTACTGCTTGTTTTCTAACTTCCTTTTGGAGATTTGCACTGATGGATAGTTCAATACCAAGGTATTTAAATGTCATCACCTGCTGTATAGTATTTCCATCCACTTCCAGTTTGCCTCAAATTGGTTCCGCAGGTATGGTCATACATTTTGTTTTTTGAGTGGATATGACCGTATTTAGCTTTTTGGCTTTCGCGTTAAATATATATAGAACTTTCTGCAGGCTATTTTCACTGTTTGCCGGCAGAACTGCGTCGTCAGCATAAAAAATGATTTTTATTTCTCCGTTCCCCATTCTATAACCACTACCAGCTAATACGTTCTTTATCACCTCGTGCATGATCACACTGAAAAGTAGCGGGCTCAAAAATACGTCTTGTCTAATACCACTATTAACAGCTATGCAGCTAGTAAAACTGGAACCAATTTTTACCTGGATGTAGTTGGAATAAATGTCTTCTATTGCTTTTATTAAGTTGTAAGGAATCCCCCATTTGTACAGCATATTTACCACAACAGTTAACGGAATCCTATTGAAAGAGTTCTGTGAATGAATAAAACAAAGATAAGCTGATCTGTTGTATTCAGTGGACTTCTCTACAACGTGTCCAAGAATGAATACTGCATGTGTGCGTGACCTACCGGATTTAAAACCGCACTGATCCTCTCCAAGGATTGTAATGGTTTTTAATGTTATTTCATGTCACTTTTGTTATGAGTTTAAGGGCTGAACGCAGTAGATTTATCCCTCTGTAGTTGGATGCGTCTCTTTTATCTCCTTTTTTGTACATTAGAATTGTAATAGTAGTTCTTCATTCGTTAAGGATTTTATTACCAGTTATAACAGTGTAAAATTGTTCAGTTAGTGGATACGCTCTACACTTTAGTAATTCTTTGCGGGTCCTATCTTTCCCTGGAGACTTCCTATTTTTAACAGTCTTACAGCTTCTTTTACTTCTGCATGTGAAACAGTGACATCGTCATTTACTTGTAAACTGATCCCTGATCTCTCTTCATTTTATGGCGATTTTTTACATTTATAAAAATATGTTAAATATTTAACCCACGATTCCTCACTTATGTGGTTCACTTTCAAAATTTCATTTAATTCTTTCCTCTGCTATCGTATCATACTCCAAATTTTTTTCTGCAACCCATAGAAGTCTTGTTCAAAATTTTTAGAAAGGTTTCCAAGTGTACCTGTTTCAAACATTTCGTTAGTGTTTTTGTCTCATTACGAGCTCTTTTGAAATCTTCATAAGAGTTGTGTTTTGAGTGTGTTATATTTCAAATAGGCACAGGTTTTTCTCACATATTTCTAAATTAATTGATCCATTGACAACGTAGCTTCCTACCTTTTGTCTTCATCCCATGGAACGCCAAAAATTTGCCCTGCAGCAGTTCAAACGATTGCCAGCTGCAGTTGCAGCATCCCAGTTGAACCAAGGAAAAAATGGAGTGATTCAAGTTTCGCGTCGGACGTTGTTTTATCTCGCAACAAACTTTTCACGTGAACATTTAAGAAAGTTAGACAAATGTAAAGGTCAATCAAGATTAAACACTTTAACAAAGTTTCTCTCGCAGTTGAAAATGCTGTCACACTACTTAAGTTTACCATGGCAGCATACTTCCGAGATGTTTGAGTAATCAATAGAGTAATAGTTCGTGCTGTTTCGGCAGTGGATACTACTGTGATTTCGAAAACTTAAGGGTTTAACTGATGCAGCACAAAAGTGGTTTCTCAGGTATTGAATGCGTTGCTTCTCTTGATACAGCCACAGAGATGGAGTAGTAGAATGTGAAAGAGGCCAATTTGTATTCTGGCACATCACAACAAGGTACAAAAGTTCCAAGAGTTATAACAACTGGTGTCTTCATGCGTCTCGCTGTCGTAGCACAAAAGTAGCTCTCAGGTTTTGAGTGCGTTGGTTCTCTTGATACAACTGCAGAGAAAGGCGCTAAGGCGTTAATCCCATGTAGATAATAAATTAAGCTGCTTAGCGGGATGCCAGCTATTCTTATTATAAATATTCCGTCCGAGACAATAGCAAATGACTTCTACAGTGATGAATACGTCTATCAAGATTGCACGGTAAATCATCGGATCAGTTTCATTAGTCAAAATTCAGTTTACCATTTTCTGTCTGAGTGATCAATATTATTAACATGCCAAAACACAACTTAGATATTTGTAAACTCTTAAAATAGTCTGCTTTGTTCGCTGATGACCGATGTTACCTACAGGCTTCCTAACGCCAAGCCATCACACTTAATACCTACTCCCTCTGGTTGCACGAACAATTTTCCAGGGCGATCTGTCATTATATAGGACTGCTTATGAAAGAGTTAGACATTCAGCTACGAAACACATATGTACGAATCTCGCAAGTTTAGATTACAGATGTTTAATATGTCCTCCATCAGCGACACGAACAATGTCACATCGATAATCGAATTCCTCTCATACTCCTGTAAGCATCTCCATCATCACTGATCGTATGGCAATAAGGATTCTGTGCTTCAACTCTTCTAGGTTGTGTGGTAGTGTTGGTGCGTAAACGTTGTCCTTAATGAAACCCCACAGGAAGAAGTCATAGGGCGTCAAATGCGGTGAACTTGGAGGCCAGCTGAGAAGTGCTAAGTCACCGGCTGTTTTGAGGATCAATCCAACGGCCCGGTAGAGTTTCAGTCACATATTACACGCACTTAGCGACTCCAGTGAGCGGCTATCCTGTCTTATTAGTAAATGTAGTGGTCCTCATTCAGACCAGGAAACAAGGAGTTTTGTAGCATACCAATGTACTGCTAACCGTTAACTGTTTTTCGATCAATGAAGAATATGTGGTATATCGCACAAAAGTTAGTAACTTTGGGTGAAACTCGTACATGATCAGTGTGTGTATGTGGGTTCTGTAGGCCCCACATTCGAACACTGTGTTTGTTTACTTTCTGTTATTGCTAGCGCATTAGTTTAGAGGAGTTGGCAAGAACAGAAATCGTAATTATTGAACATCTTTACGTTATTTGCCTGAAGACTTCTGCTTCCATTTTCAACAATATTGGCATACCTACATTAATCTAACTCTTGGTGGCTTCACACACCACACCACAGAAACTGCCTGCTCCATCATCTTTCCCCCACAGACAGCTACCTACGACTGAGCGCCAAGCGCTCTCTTACTCCCACACTGCAGTACACTATCTTTGGCTCTGCGGTCGCTCACGGTCAGCAGTCCGCATTATCGAACCTATCAGAGACGTTAATCGTTTGTAGTATACTACACTCCTGGAAATTGAAATAAGAACACCATGAATTCATTGTCCCAGGAAGGGGAAACTTTATTGACACATTCCTGGGGTCAGATACATCACATGATCACACTGACAGAACCACAGGCACATAGACACAGGCAACAGAGCATGCACAATGTCGGCACTAGTACAGTGTATATCCACCTTTCGCAGCAATGCAGGCTGCTATTCTCCCATGGAGACGATCGTAGAGATGCTGGATGTAGTCCTGTGGAACGGCTTGCCATGCCATTTCCACCTGGCGCCTCAGTTGGACCAGCGTTCGTGCTGGACGTGCAGACCGCGTGAGACGACGCTTCATCCAGTCCCAAACATGCTCAATGGGGGACAGATCCGGAGATCTTGCTGGCCAGGGTAGTTGACTTACACCTTCTAGAGCACGTTGGGTGGCACGGGATACATGCGGACGTGCATTGTCCTGTTGGAACAGCAAGTTCCCTTGCCGGTCTAGGAATGGTAGAACGATGGGTTCGATGACGGTTTGGATGTACCGTGCACTATTCAGTGTCCCCTCGACGATCACCAGTGGTGTACGGCCAGTGTAGGAGATCGCTCCCCACACCATGATGCCGGATGTTGGCCCTGTGTGCCTCGGTCGTATGCAGTCCTGATTGTGGCGCTCACCTGCACGGCGCCAAACACGCATACGACCATCATTGGCACCAAGGCAGAAGCGACTCTCATCGCTGAAGACGACACGTCTCCATTCGTCCCTCCATTCACGCCTGTCGCGACATCACTGGAGGCGGGCTGTACGATGTTGGGGCGTGAGCGGAAGACGGCCTAACGGTGTGCGGGACCGTAGCCCAGCTTCATGGAGACGGTTGCGAATGGTCCTCGCCGATACCCCAGGAGCAACAGTCTCCCTAATTTGCTGGGAAGTGGCGGTGCGGTCCCCTACGGCACTGCGTAGGATCCTACGGTCTTGGCGTGCATCCGTGCGTCGCTGCGGTCCAGTCCCAGGTCGACGGGCACGTGCACCTTCCGCCGACCACTGGCGACAACATCGATGTACTGTGGAGACCTCACGCCCCACGTGTTGAGCAATTCGGCGGTACGTCCACCCGGCCTCCCGCATGCCCACTATACGCCCTCGCTCAAAGTCCGTCAACTGCACATACGGTTCACGTCCACGCTGTCGCGGCATGCTACCAG
Organism: Schistocerca americana; assembly: GCF_021461395.2. Taxonomy (NCBI): domain Eukaryota; kingdom Metazoa; phylum Arthropoda; class Insecta; order Orthoptera; family Acrididae; genus Schistocerca; species Schistocerca americana. The sequence continues at coordinate 417,871,655 of NC_060120.1, forward strand.
TGTTAAAGACTGCGATGGAGCTCCGTATGCCACGGCAAACTGGCTGACACTGACGGCGGCGGTGCACAAATGCTGCGCAGCTAGCGCCATTCGACGGCGAACACCGCGGTTCCTGGTGTGTCCGCTGTGCCGTGCGTGTGATCATTGCTTGTACAGCCCTCTCGCAGTGTCAGGAGCAAGTATGGTGGGTCTGACACACCGGTGTCAATGTGTTCTTTTTTCCATTTCCAGGAGTGTAGTTTCATTTTACTTCATTAATATCCTTATCTTATTCTGGTGCCACATACAGGTGTGCCTTAGTAGACGCCTTTCAATATCAACAGCGGTAGGAAATGGTACAAAGGGAGTATGATATGTTACCAATAGGAAAGTAGGAAGGTAGTGAGTTACTGACAACAGTTCCGTGATTAGGTTGTTCTCGCAAGCAGACGACGAAGAGATAGCGGCAACATATGAGCATATTGAACGGGTAATTCAGTATACAAAGGGAGATGAAAATTAATAATCATGGGGGATTGGAATGCAGTTGTAAGGGAAGGAGTAGAAGAGAGCGTTACGTCAGAGTAATGGTTTGGTAGTAGGAATGAGAGAGGAAAGAGTGTAATTGGGTTCTGCAAAAGACTTCAGCTTATAATGGCGAATATTCTGTTCAAGAATCACAGCAGGAGGAAGAATGTGTAGATTAAGTTAGAGACAAGGGAAGATTCCAGCTGGATTACATCGTTTTCAGACAGAGATTCTGAGGTAAGATACTGGATTGCATGGCGTACTCAGGAGCAGATACTGACTCAGATCGCAATTCAGTAATGATAAAGAGTAGACTGAAATTTAAGAGAATCGTACACAAAAACTAGTGTGAAAGGAAGTGGGATACTCAAGCACTGAGGAAAGATGGTTCCATTTGAAGTTCACTACGGATGTGGATAGTGCGATGAGGAGACCAAAGTAGACAGTTCAGCTGACGAGGAGTGGAGTTTTCTAAAGAGAGCTATCACACATCCCATATTGGACGGACAAATATAGGTACTGGGAAGACAACTGCGAAGAAACCTTGGCTAACAGAAGATATATTTCAGTAGATTAACGAACGAAGGAAGTACAAAAATTTTCAGGGAAAGACGAGAGTATAACAACATAAATCCCTTAGAAATGAAATAAGTAGGTAGTGCATGGAGGCCAAGACGAAATAGCTGAGGAAAAAAGTGAAGAAATCAGAACAGAAACAATCGATAGAAGGCCTGACTCAACAAATAGAAAATTCAAAACAACCTATGATGGAACTGAAAGCATCGACGTCTACATTAAGAGTGCAATGGGAATTCCACTGTTAAAGGTGAAGGAGAGAGCGGATGCGTGGAAGGAGTACATTAAAGGTCCCTATGGTGTGGAGAAGGAATTGTCTGATGAAGTGATAGAATAAGAAATTGTAGTCTATATGGTTGAGATAGAGACCAGTATTACAGTCAGAATTTAAAAGAGCTTTGGAAGTAAGACGTGATAGATAATATTCCATCGGAATTTCTAAAATCAGTGGGGGGGGGGGGGGGGGGAGTGGCAGCCAAACTTCTTTTCGAGTTAATGTGTGTAATTTATGGGACTGGCGACATATCGTCGGACTTTCAGAAAAAAACATCATCCATACAATTTCGAAGATAGCAAGAGCTGATTAATGGGAAAACTATCGTATAATAAGCTTAACAGCTCATGAATCCAAGTTACTGACAAGAATACAGAACAACGGAAAAGAAAGTTGAGGGTTTGTTAGATTACGATCATTTTGGGTTTAGAAGAAGTAATGGCACCAGAGAGGCAGTCCTGGCGTTCCGCTTGATGATGGAAGGAAGACAAACAATCAAGATGCATTCACAGGTTTGTTGACCTGGAAAGAGCGTACGACTACGTGAAGTGGGGCAAGACGTTCGAAATTCTGAGAAAAAATAGGAGTAAGCTACAGGGAAAACGTCTGAGATACGATATGAACAAGAATCAAGAGTGAAGAATAAGAATGTAAGGCCAAGAACGAGGAGCTCGGATTAAAAACGGTGTAGGACTGGGAGAAGTCTTCCGCCCCATCTGTTCAGTGTATACATCGAAGAAGCAATGCAGCAAATAAAAGGAGGGTTCAACAGATGGATTATAATTCAGGGTGAAAGGATATTAACGCTTAGATCAGCTGATGATATTGCTACCTTCAATGCGAGATTAAGAAGAATCAGAAGGTCTGTTGAATGGAACAAACAGCCTAATAGACACAAAATATTTATTGAGAGTCTGCCGAAGAAAGACGAAAGTAGAAGTATCAGAAATGAGACTAGCGAGAAACTTAACATTAGGATTGGTGATCACGAAGTAGATGAACTTAAGGAATTCTGCTACCTTGAAAGCAAAATAACCCACGACTGAGGACACGAGGACGCGATGAAAACCTGATTAGCACTGGCGAAAAGCGCTTTACTGGCCAAGAGTAGTCTACTAATATCAAACAATGGCCATAATTTGAGGAAGAAATTAGTGAGAATGTACCTTTGGAGCACAGCACTGTATGGTAGTGAAACATGGACTGTAGAAACACAGGAACAGAATAGAATTGAAGCACTTTAGATATAGTGGTACATAATTATGTTGAAAATTGGGTGAACTGATTTGGTAAGAAATGAGGAGGTTCTCCGCAGAATCGGCAACGAACGGAATACATGGAAAACACTGACAAGAAGCAGGGGCAGAACGATAGGACATCTGTTAAGACTTCAGGGACTAATTTCATGGTAATAGCACTCACTCCGTCTTCAGGCCGCAAGCGGCTCATCGGGACCATCCGACCGCCGTATCATGCTCAGGTGAGGATGCGGATAGGAGGGGCGTGTGGTCAGCACACCGCTCTCCCGGTCGTTATGATGGTTTCCTGTGACCGGAGCCGCTACTATTCGGTCGAGTAGCTCCTCAATTGGCACCACGAGGCTGAGTGCACCCCGAAAAATGGCAACAGCGCATGGCGGCTGGACGGTCACCCATCAAAGTGCCGGCCATGCCCGACAGCGCTTAACTTCGGTGATCTCACGGGAACCGGTGTATCCACTGTGGCTAGGCCGTTGCCTCATGGTAATAGAGGGAACTGTAAATGGTAAAAACTGTAGAGAAAGTCAGAAATTGGAGTCCACCCAGTAAATGAATAAGGACTTAGACTGCAATTGCTACTCTAAGATAAAAAAGGTTGACACAGGGTAAAAAGAAACGTGGCCAGAGCAAGCTTAGGGGCAGAATGATAGGACATCTGTTAAGACTTCAGGGATTAATTTCTTGGTAATAGAGGGAACTGTAAATGGTAAAAACTGTAGAGAAAGACAGAAATTGGAGTTCACCCAGCAAATGGATAAGGACTTGGACTGCAATTGCTACTCTAAGATAAAAAGGTTGACACAGGGTAAAAAGAAACGAGGCCAGAGTAAACTTAACAGGAAGCTGGCTATATTATTGATACTCGTCTGTTCTTGTAATCCTGACGAATTCTTCGCCGAAAAATAGGTCGAAGGCACTTACATAGGCGACTCGCTTGTGTAGCCACAAAAATGGAGGGTAATTATTAGAAAAGTAAATTGAGAACAACTGCTAGCTATAGATCCTAAAAATAAGGATTCTCCCTCTAATAATGTTCGCTTAAGGGCCGTGAACACTTTGTAATAGAGACTACGTTAAGTATGGTAGATTCCAAAGAATACGTCTCACCACTGACAAGTAGAAAACGATAGGAAACTGAACTGGGCGTATGGGGTATCTGCTGCAGCTCAGTAACCAGCGAATCAAATAGTTCATCTGAATTCTCACCTATGTCTCCTGGATTTCTGCTCCATCAATTCTGTGCCTTCCCTTGCAGTACTTTGAGTGTCATGCAGTAAGCCTCGCTTTCAGCATACTTTTACGTTCACCGATACGAATCCTGAAAAGGCCGCTTGAATTTGCGCGTGCAACGAACTGATTGCCTAACTTCAGTGCTAATTAACTTAATGCTAATTAAACCGTGCAACATAACGAATTTCTTTCTTAACAATCATTTCTCAGCACAACCTGTTCCGCAACACCGTTACAAGCTTTCCAGGTTGTTTCTGACCACCTTATATGGAAGTGAGCTACACTGCGGGAAAACCGGAAATAAGAAAATAGAAGCTTTAAATGTAGTGCTAAAAATTAAGTGGACTAGTAAGGAATGAGAAGATTCTTCGAAGAATCGGCTAGGAAACGATAGATGTATAGAAGAATAGAGGATAGCAAGACTTCTTACGACATCAGAGAACAACTTCCACCGTACTGGAAGCAGCTGTAGGGGGCAAAAATTGTAGGACAAGCCAAAGATTCAAATGTGTAGAACAAATAACTGCAGACGTAGACAGTAGATGCTTCTCTGAGAAACAGAGATTGGCACAGGGGAGAACATCGTGGAAGGCCATATAAACCACTCAGAAGACGGATAAAAGTAAATAAATAAAAGCTAATGTACAAATTTGAAATCATCAGGTTGCTTAAACATGTTAGAACATTTTAAATTCCATCCGGTGATTTAATGCAATTCGTCTCAGGACTTTTTTGTCACAAAGAGGTATGACTTATTTATACATCGGTTTACATCGAGCGAAAAATAAAAGGCAAAATCCGAACCTGCAACGTAATATACTATAAAATGCCAGACACAGGAATTAGAGGCCTAACAGAAGTGTGTGACTGAGTTGCAACGCGGACCTACCTCCCAGTGCTAAGTACTTGAAGTCCAGCTGTACATAGTCAACATGTTAACCTCACTTGCCCTACCTGTTATGCAGTTCATATATGGCTATAAGTCCAGTTGTTAATAATAGTAACTGCCCTTGCTATAAATTTTATAAGAAACTTAATAACATTTTAAAATCTTTGTATGTTCATGAGGGAAATTTTAACAATAAGAATAGTTTGACGCTAGCGCACGAAATTTATAACACTGACATTTATGCAGGAGCTAGATTCAGCTCATTAGACATTACTAATTTACATACTAATATTTCAATCACTGAAACCTTAGATACCTTTACAAATAATGTGATAAGACAGAGACTAAAGAATGCAGGAGTAACTGCAGAGCTCAATGAGCTACTAGTAAATACTCTCTCTTCTTTACTGTTTGTGTTTTAATCGTAAAGTTTACCAGTTTAAATATGGCCTGGCAATAGAAAATACACTAGAAAAAACAATAGCAGATACATATGTTAACTGTACTGAGATATAACTTTTCAGAGGGAATCCATAAATAAGTAATAACATCATTTATTATGCAAGGTATATGGACGATACGATACCACTTTCTGGAGGTACAGAAGAAAAACTGATCATTTAGCTTCAGTTATAGCTATCATTCATCCAAAATTGTCTTTTACTGTAGAATACGAGAAGAACAATGTATCGTTTTTTTCGTCCTTACTGTCTCCAAGAACAATAAACATTACTTTACGATTTATAGAAAACCTACAGCAGCTGTTACCATTATCAACACTGCTTACTATCATCCAATGAAATAAAGAACTTCCTTTTTCCAATGGTACGCAGTGTATTAAAGTATCCACTAGCTACAGATGTTCATAAAGAAATTGCAGTATTGAAACAAATAGCTACAGCTAACGATTTCAATGCAAATGAGGTTGACATTCTATTTAATAAGTTGAAACGAAAATCCTCAGATATTCCTGCCACCACAACCTCGAAATTGCTTCAAATGAACTATATAGGTAACCTGTTTGAAAGAATAAATAGACTCCTTAAAAAAACACATATAGCCCTTCTGTTTACGACCAGCAGTCTACTCCGAAATAAGTTGAAACATAACATTGGAAGTCGAGATAATAAATTTTTGAACGCGGAGGTTACAAGATTTTCCGTAATGATTGCAGTAGTCATTATGTGGGACAGACAGGTCGTAATTCTCTTACTCGCTTCAAAGAGCACACAACTGGCACAGCCTGTACTGAATCAGTATTCGAGCAGCATTTCGTATATACTTAAATAGAAATTCTGCAGGGCTTATCCATGAGACTCTAAAAATCCTACACATCATCCCCAAAAGGCTCTTTCTAAACGCCTTGGAGGAGATTGAAATCTTCACCCATTAGAAACGATAGCCATATACCTTACTGAATAAGCAATTGGCATTTAGGCAGAAACTTTTCTTCGGTGTTTTTGACGATATGCTGTAATACATGTCTGCTCTGTCGCTTCTCTTGTTCTGAATTACCTTTAACTACCATTCTCCCTTTCTTTTTATAAAATACATGTTTCTTTTTCTTTATGCTTTCATATGACAGATTTTAATCTATAAAGGTGGTGGTTATGACATCGTGTTCGTCGTTAAATTAAGTCATAAGCCTGTCACTTTTGATTAATCGTGTTCATCGTTTTACTTTTAACTAGTCTGACATGTGTTCATACATTCTTTCGCCTCTCATACCGTTTTACTGTCGAGTTTTAGGCTTTATACCTCCAAAGACTCAATTAATTCATCGATCCTTGTCTCAACGGAGATCGACGGTGTCGTTATGTCGTTACATGTGTGGTGCGCCATACACCTAGCCATCAACACTATGCATCGAGAGGTTTCAATCGATTATCTTACGGCAGCGTCTGATGGCACTACGACTATCTTTGCTTCAGTATTTGAATTTGAACTGCCACGCAACGCCCGTAGATGACGGCTTAGCGTTCTTACTTCCAATTCTGTTTGTTCTTTCCGTATTTTCGTAATAATATTTGTCAATGTAAAATAATTACTGCTATATCCAACTTATTTTGATCAATGTTTTCGGTATGTTGCCTTCCTATGTTAAGCCCTATTGGCTCTCATTAATGTAAAGCAGCAGGCAAGGGGCTGAGTTTCCTCTTTATAACGTGTTGCGTTTTGACTTTATTTAGCAGTTGCCAGTAGTGTCCCCCGACACTTAACACTGCTCCGCCGTCGTCTCTGCTTATCAAATTTTTTAAACTTTTATAAAAAAAATGTTCAAATGTGTGTGAAATCTTATGGGACTTAACTGCTAAGGTCATCGGTCCCTAAGCTTACACACTACTTAACCTAAATTATCCTGAGGACAAACACAAACACCCATGCCCGAGGGATGACTCGAACCTCCGCCGGGACCAGCCGCACAGTCCATGACCGCAACGCCCTAGACCGCTCGGCTAATCCCGCGCGGCTAAACTTTTTTTTTAGTTTATTAAATGTGCCAAAAACATTAGTGTTCAACGTTTCAGAGACATGATCTGAAGAATATTTTTGATATAATCGAAACCGGTTACCATTTTGATGCTTGACTTTTTGTTTCTAATAAATCATTGCGATCAAGACTAATTTGTAATTTAAATGTCTATTATTTTCAAGTAATGTTTTCAAAAGTTATTAAGTTGCTCATCTATTTCCACTTTACTGTAACACAAAACTCAGGAGGAGGTGGCTACACCATCAAATAATCAACAAACTAATCTGGTAAAATCATAACATATCGTTGAGGTCCGGCGTCCAATATGTTTGGTGCATATATGTTGCAACAATTATACAAAGTTATAAGAACACTTATCAGGATTCACGGAGCTTACACGGATGAAAGTATTTCACATTGTGAAGGCCATTCCTCCACCAATTCTACTCTCTGCCACGCTGGACTTAGAAACTAAGTGTCAGGATAGTTTTGCATCAGCTGACAATAAGTCCTACTATTATTCTCAAAGAACCAAAATAATCGAAACCCACATTCGCCACCAGAAGATCATCAGTGGTGATCTTTTTACAACAGTCAGACAGTATACGAATATCAACATCATCCATCTTACCGACCGTAGCGTGTCTGATGACACATGACGTGACATAAGCTTTGTACAGTGCACTACATTTCTCAAAGTCTGCAAAATATCGTCACAATCTAAATATACTTGATCAGCACCAATTAAAAGCATTGCCTATGAGATTGTACTTCATCAGATGTTATGAGCTTACAAATGATAAAGCTTATTACTCAAATGAGGTGGACCTGCTGTTAGACACACAGCCAACACTCTATGCGTTCTCTCAAACAATGGTCCAACAGCCCCAATTCTAACTTTCTGTGGCCACAGAGTTGTCAGCGAATCCACTTAATTAAAATTTTCATTTTTTGAAAATACACAGTCCTATATCGATTACTGCAGACACATAATAATACATGAAATAATTTTCCATTCAACTTAACTTTACATAATGTAATTTCCTGATGGAATGTTTTTCCTTTTGTGAGCTACTGTCTTGGATGGGTCCATCTGTTGGTCACCAATGGGTGTTTGCAACTGAAAACTGCATCGAAACTTTTCTTTTTGCCCCTTTTGTGTTTTCTTACATCTGCCCTCCAGACTTTCTCACAACGCCTTCTGGCTTCCGCCCCATCACTTGCCGTTTCCGGGGCGTTCTGTAGTCCAACCATGAGACAGTGGTTGCTTGCGGGCTGTACCGCTACTGTCAAATTTGATTTTAGCGTTGAATAAAATTTCAGTTGTCTCGTGATCCCAAGCTTGGATCATAACGTAGTCTACATCACTTTCTCTTAAAGAAAAATCCACACCCATACACCTTATGCTTCCAACTGGTTTTTTACTTTAACTAACTATTGTAGTTCCAGAACTTAGAAGTAAGTGAGGTCAGTCGACATATCACTGCCATCTCTGGATATGATAATCGAGTTTCAATGGCAGACTTTGCAACGATTATGTCATGTGTCACAAAGATAAAGGAGTTCAAAGCAGTGTCAGTCAACATATCACGTCCTACAATATACAGAAGAGATAAAGTCCGGGTCAGGCAGAAATTTTCCGACTCATGCTCTTTTCCTGTGTCGTTTGAAAATAGAACAGGTAAGGGGAAAGGCGATAATAATGGTTCCAGAAGTACCCTCCATCAAGCATCAAAAGGTGGCGAAGTATTTAGTTAGATACACAGACGATTCAGAATTTAAGTGAATAAATAATGTAGTACAAAATGAAAAAAGTGTTAGCAAGGATTTGCTAAGAAAGAATTTTACAATAAACTCACTGTAAAAAATTGGGTAGCTTATTGCGATGTGTACTAAGAGGTGTGGTTAACGCGGCGTTCGAAAGAACACTAGACGAGAAAATTGTACAAAGGAACAGGGCTATAGACAAATAGGCTGCCATCCAGCACCCGATATTGTGAAACTTCCCTGTGTTTAATCTGGTGTGATTTAACATCATGAATGGAAACTTAGAAGACATTAGACGTTACTCATTAATATACAGTTATTAGACAGCTCAATCATTTGCTTTATTGATTGTATTTAGTTCACACGATTTGCTTCGAATTTATACTATTTCATCTTCAGATGTACGAAGTCTAACTCATCCGAAACACTGGAGAACACAAAATAATCCAGTTTAAAGAAATTATAAGATCCAACTAACAGATATAATTCGGCTGTATTGGAAACCACATCAGAAGCAAGCTGAAATGGCATACACGACTTTTTGCTGTAGCGAAAAGTGTATAATAGTTTTTTTCGTAACGAAACAGAAAGAGGAGAACAGTTACGTTACAACCAGTCCCTCCTACTGATTTCAAGCCTAGAGCTGCTTACCATGACTGGAACCCCGAGTGTCATGTATCTCAGCAACATAAGGGCATTCAGCTAGCAGCCAAACACCGGACATCTGTACTCGGCAGTGGTTCGGATACGTGAAGCTAACTAAACGTCTTATAAAGTTCATTATTCATATGAAGCTGGGACATGGATGCTACCCTGTACGTTTACATCGAATAAAAATTCCAGTTTCTGGAAGTTGTGGCCTGGCACGAACTGAAGTGGCCGGTATGAGTTACATAATACTGGCATATGCAAGGTACAAGAATACACAGACGTTACTATACAGGAAACTGGTTACAAGGGGTCTTCCCCTGCCCACAAGTTTTCCCTCCATACTCTACAGGTTCGACGTAAATAAGTACAATTTGGTAGCGGAATAGTTAAAAGAAGTAGCAATACATATTTACTATTGTACGTTTCTACACATTTTAAATGAGAAACTATGTACACTACTCTGCAAAACTTAAGGGCGAGCTAATAGGTAATATAACATATTAACTATTCGGTTGGAGTGGATAAATGTGTGCGAGCATGTAACCAGTGGTCTCGCAGTGCACAGAAAGTTGGGCATTTCATAGCGTGAGTACGGATTGACTATAGCGGCAAATGGGGCTGGCGTCACAACACAAGACAGTTACGGAACGGAAAAACAGTGTTTGTAAATCGCCGAGCAGTGCACTGTAGTGGTGTTTTTCATTGCAACGCGACCCAGCGACAAAATATAGATGATTTCACACGGGGAAGAATCATCGGAAAATTTGACAGAAGGAAGAGGTGTGACAAATGTAGCCCAGGAGTTTGGTATTGCTCATAGCATTGTTTCACATGCATGCAGAGAGTTCTGAACCACAGACACTACTGCCCGAAGAATAGGAGATGGTCAACCCCTGTCACTTACAGCCTGAGACAACCGCTACATCGCCGGCCGCGGTGGTCTAGCGGTTCTAGGCGCTCAGTCCGGAGCCGCGCGACTGCTGCGGTCGCAGGTTCGAATCCTGCCTCGGGCATGGATGTGTGTGATGTCCTTAGGTTAGTTAGGTTTAAGTAGTTCTAAGTTCTAGGGGACTGATGACCATAGATGTTAAGTCCCATAGTCCTCAGAGCCATTTGAACCACCGCTACATCGTGCAACAGGCAAGAAGGGAGCCAAGTCAGACAGTGGATGCAATTGCAACCACTTTTAACAGCAAGGCACGTAATCTCACGTTCTACACTGGAAGGGCGACCAGCACGTTGTGTTCCATTGACACCGCACATCGGCTGCAGCGTTTGCGATGGTGCCAAGAGCATAGAGACTGGACTAACGAGAAGTGGCGTCGCGTATTCTTCTGGGATGGGTAACGATTCTGGACGTACCCTCATATCGCGAGAGGTGGGAATGCGTAATGCATCCAGGAACACTGCCGAACATGACCTTTTGGTTGCTCCAGATGTTATAGTGTCGGGAGGTACAATGTTGCATGGGCGTACTGCCCAAACAACGTTGGTATACTGCCGCTTCCAACACTCTAGACTCACCTGTCAACGCTATTGTGACACTGTACTCCTCGCTATGTGCGTCTGTGCATATTTTCAGGGGTGTATTCGGCCATGACTTCATTTTTCTGAATGACAATGCGCGACCGCATCGAAAGCTGGTGGAGGTGCTGTTGAACCGAGAGGGCATTCGGCGAATGGACTGACATGCCCATTCCCCCAACTTAAATTCCGTCCAGCATGTGTGGGATGCGTTGGTGAGATATACTGTAGCACGCCCACATACATCAACGACTATCCAGCATTGTCAATCGCGCTGGGTGGATAAATGTAACGCCCTACCACAAGAACTCCTTACCAACCTTGTATCCAACATGGGAGCACATTACAAGAGCATGCACTGGTGTCCGTGGTAATCACACACCCCACTAAGGACCATCATAACCGCAGTTACTTACATGTAATTGTTGTCTTTGAATGAAAGGGTCATATATGTTCATCTCACTGCGTATTTCTTTCATTTAGCACCTCTTTCTATGTATGGTCCAGCCGCGCGCAGTGGCCACGCGGTTTGAGGTGACATGCCACGGACTGCGCTGCCCCTCCCGCCGGAGGTTCGAGTCCTTCCTCGGGCATGGGTGTGTGTGTTATTCTTAGCATAAGTGAGTTTAAGTAGTGTGTAAGTCTAGGGACCGATGATCTAAGCAGTTTGGTCCCTTAGGAATTCACACACATTTGAACATTTCTACGTATGGTCCAAGTTTCACCGAGCTACGCTACGTGGCAGTGACACATTGTGCAGAGACATCGTCCATAAGTTTTGCATATCGATATATATGTATATGTACATTCATGCTATCTTGAATACGGCATATGTGAGCATTTTACGAATCGATTTCTGCGTAGTGTAATCATGAATGTTCAAAGAACCTCAGAAAATGGAGCTGGGTGGCCTTTTCGACAACCGCCCAGTCGAAGACATCACCTGACTGCAGTCCAACAAGAATAAGTTATTTTAACACTGAATACACCGGAAAAAGTTCAGATTTCAAATCTTGGATAAGCAGTAAAATCCCGCTTAATCGAACTCGGGTTATCCGAAACGACTCCGAAAATCGCCACGGAAACTATTCAAGGCGAGATTGCGCTGGGCCGCGATTGGTGGGGGAAGAGGGGGGGGGGGATGAATGCCTCACCTTCAGCTGCTTCCCCACGGAACGATTAACTACTCTAAACAAAGCTACAGTGCCAACAATCGTGCGTTCGAGTAGTTGTTTCTTTCCGTTGCGTGTGTATTTTTGTGCTATGCTACAGAATATGAAGTGCAGTATACCATATATTAATGGACTGTAATCCAGTGGCGGCTCGCTGTTATACGTTCTGGATGTTCACAAACTTTTAAATTCAGAAAAATTTTAGAGTGTAAAATTAATAGCATTATCTGTATAATAAAAACAGTAAGGTGCATAACTTATCCGACAAACGAAAGACTTGTTATTATGGAATTTTATTGTTTTGAACATAATTAAATACAGTTTAGGGCAACAACCAAATAACATATAAGCTTTCGCAACTCTCCGTTTCGCGCTCTTGTGTAAGTGGAAGTTTTCGTCCTTTTCCATTTTTTTCTGACAGATGAATAACATCTGTAATAGAAATATTAGTTCACGAATTTACTTCCGGGCTAAAAAAGAGATATTCTTACACTGTACCCACACAACGTCTTTGGTAAACGCTCGCTTGTAGTCACACTTAGCCGGCTGCTGTAGCCGAGCGGTTCTAGGCGCTTCAGTCAGGAACCACGCTGCTGCTACGGTCGCAGGTTTGAGTCCTGCCTCGGGAATGGATGTATGTGACGTCCTTAGGTTGGTTAGGTTTAAGTAGTTCTAAGTCTAGGGGACTGATGACCTCAGACGTAAAGTCCCATAGTGCTTAGAGCCATTTGAACCATTTCAAGTCACACTTATTTGATTTCGCCATTTTCTCAATCCAAGGATCTGTTCTCGGAGGTCTTAGTTCTTTTGCGCCTACCTTTCCCAGGTACTTTACTTTTCTGTTCCTAGAATAAGATTTTCTCTCTGCAGCGGAGTGTGCGCTGATATGAAAGTTCGTGGCAGATTAGAGTTGTACGCTAGACCTAGACACGAACTCGGGACCTTTGCCTTTCGCGGATAGGTGATCTACTGGCTGAGATATCCAAGCACGATTCACGATCTGTCCTCTCAGCTTTACTGTTTTCTTAACATTTAAAATAGGTTCAATGAATATGTTGCACACGAAAGCCAATTCACGTGCAGTAAACTAGCAACTCCAAACACAAACTGACGTTTGTGGAAACGATTAATCTCAAGTAGAAATGTCTACCAACATGATCACTTGACCAGAGTAGAAATTAGGCACTGAGATCCATAAAAGCCTAAAGACACACTGCCGTCGTTACCACATTTAAGTCAATAACAGACGAACCCATGAATTTTCATGTGCACAACGTGGGCTTACGATTCAGATAAACCTCACTCACCATAAGACCAACATATTTCGAAAGCATGGATGAACGCTGCAGTCTCACAATCGACAGTGATATGCTTTAGACTCTCATAATTTTCAGCGCCTCAATTAATGTATGATAAAATTCATAACTTAATATTCTATAACTCATTCAGAAACCCACAAAATAGGTTTACTGTCAGTACAATTTTAACATATACTGATGTCTGATCTAACTTTACTATATAATGAGCGAATTAGCAGATCTGAGATCATTAGCATGATTTATGCCGAGCGAACGGAGACAAAATTCTGCCGCGGTGTGCTACCACCTGATGCCACTGAAGTAAACTTCCAGTTGAGTGGCAAGGGCTAGCAGTGCATATCGTGAACCGTGCAAGTTGTTTGTTAAATCCGTACGTATTTGCGCCGTAAGGCAATTCATCACGCTAGTTGCGCATGAGCAAAAGCTCCTTAAAACGCGCGCAGCTGGAGGTATGCTCGCGACACTGTTGCCAAGTCCCACGGACTGTAGAGCAGCAGTAGCGCGGTAGATTTGTATTTTATCTTTCAGATTGCAGCATATATATTACGGTTAACATCATTCGAGGAAAAATAACCAATAAATCCGCAAAGTGTCGAAAGTTAGGGTGTTCATGTGCTCTTGTGCTCTTACACAGCAGCTGTCACAGCTATAATCTTAAACTGAATTTTACGAAGAGCATAAGTGTAGCGCCGACCTGATGGCCAAGCGGTTCTAGGCACTTCAGTCCGGAACCACGTGGCTGCTACGGTCTCAGGTTCGAATCCTGCCTCGAGCTGGATGTGTGTGAGGTCCTTAGGTTAGTCAGGTTTACTTAGTTCTAAGTCTTGGGGACTGATTACCTCAGATGTTAAGACGCATAGTGCTTAGAGCCATTTGAGTCATAAGTGTAGCCTAGAAAGAGACTTTTGAATTCGTTTGACCTTCAAAACTTTGGAACATACGTACAGTACAAAGTACTGTATTAGGTATGAGACGTTCATGGCTTAACCGATTTTTTTTATCCAAAATGGCTTTTCCACCCTTTAGTTCGGTTAAGTGGGGTTGTACTGTAATAAATGCTTATAAGTACAGTATGAGCTTCTTCTGTCAATTTACTTTGACTCAAAAGTTTTATTCCTGTGAAGTTGTAACTTTTGCTAGCTCTATGAAGTCCAAAATAAATAAATCACGAAAAATAAAAGAAATAAGGTTAACGACATACAAGCTGTAAGTATAAAATATGCCATTTCTAGTTTGGATGCAGATTGAAGGCGGAAATACAGTGGATGAAGTTTCTTGTCTTCTTAATCAAAACATGTGTCTGGCTATTGTGAAAGTTGCTGTTTGTGTCCTTGTTGATGGCATACAGTGTTTCCTTATCCTAGAGCAGGGGTCTCCAAACTACGGCCTGCGGGCCCGCTAGCCGGACATCCCCGGTATCCGGCCCGCCAAATATTTGAGGTGGTACCTATACTGCCAACAATTGAGTTTCGAGGCCTATCGCGACCTATACACCGCGACATTGTCGGACACAATCACGCAACAGAACTATCAAATATATGCTCTGGCTCTGCTACTCGCTACAAGACTACATAACTAAACTTATTGTTGCGCCGCTTGAAATAACAATGCGCTGACACTCTCTACCTCTACGTCTTGCAGTAATAGTGTTTCAAACAATGATTTTGTCATTTAGTTAACTTTGCAGGACGCTTTCGTGAAGAATGTGCAGTGACATACTTTTTTGTCGGTGAAATTCGCCAGAATAAAATACGCCAGAATTTCGGTCAGGTATGTCCACCAATCAAAATTATGTAATTAAACAAAAATCGTAGTTCGTTTCAGTGTTAGCTATTCCCACAACCTTAGATTTTTGCGATTTCATGTTTCCTTTAGCCTTACATTACGGTGATCATGGAGTGCTAGGGTGCTTTAATCCCACTAGGTAGATCTTGGCCCTTATGACTTCGTGGAGGAGTCAATGTTTCCCGCGGACTGAAAAGTTTGGAGACCCCTGTCCTAGTGCATGACGTTGTGACCTGATACTCCTAGAGCATGACGTTGTGATCTACAAGAGACAAGTCGTGCAGAGAGTTGTACGGGTATAGTCTGCGACGCATCTGTGGGAGCTGTGGTTTACGCAGAGCAGAGTGGCAGCCTTGCAGAGAGTTGCAGGCTGTCCGTCGGCACTCGCCTGAGCTGCCGCCGTCCATCTTGGCAGAGACAGGCACAGACACAGACACAGGCACAGATGCCGAGGGGAACCACTCGCGTGGCGGGCGCTCATCCGGCGCTGTAAACACTCTGGGGTAGCAGGCAGCGGGTAGCTGCCCTGCTTTACTGCTGACGTCAGGCAGGCAGTCCAGCGCCGCCCCCCCCCCCCCCCCCCCACCCCCCACCAATGATCATACGGGCACTAACCGGCGAAGGGAAAGTGAGAAGACGCACGCATATAGAAGGTCAGAAACGGCACTACAAACTTGTATGCTTGTTGGAGTGGAAGTTGTCAAAATAGGCAAATGGCTCTGAGCACTATGGGACTGAACATCTATGGTCATCAGTCCCCTAGAACTTAGAACTACTTAAACCTAACCAACCTAAGGACATCACACAACACCCAGTCACCACGAGGCAGAGAAAATCCCTGACCCCGCCGGGAATCCAACCCGGGAACCCGGGCGCGGGAAGCGAGAACGCTACCATACGACCACGAGCTGCGGACTGGAAGTTGTCCAGAGCAGTAATTGTGAAATGGTGTTATAGACACGAGCTAGGTGGTAGTGTAGTGAGGAGATGGATTACCTAATAAACACATAATACTTTAAAACATACTTGCTACAGGTACAATTTTCCAGAAGATAAAACCAAAAAAACCACTCTGTCTTCAGGCCGCAAGTGGCCCATCGGGACCTCCGACCGCCGTATCATCCTCAGGTGAGGATGCGGATAGGAGGGGTGTGTGGTCAGCACACCGCTCTCCTGGTCATTATGATGGTTTTCTTTGACCGGAGCCGCTACTATTCGGTAAAGTAGCTCCTCAGTTGCCATCACGAGGCTGAGTGCACCCCGAAAAATGGCAACAGCGCATGGCGGCTGGATGGTCAGCCATCCAAGTGCCGACCACGTCCGACAGCGCTTAACTTCGGTGATCTCACGGGAACCGGTGTATCCACTGTGGTAAGGCCGTTGCCTGCGCCAGAGGATAAACAGGATCTTAATACAGTTTTAACTAATCACATTCACGGTGAACTTAAACAAGCAAGCTTTACAGAAGAAATCTCTTAATTGCTGCTTCTCATTTAATCTTAAAACGCTCGATTAACTTTGAACTCCAGGAAATTATTGCAGTTACAAGCCAAAGAATTCTTACAGTAATCACATCCAAGGTGAACTTAAACAAGCAAGCTTCACAGAAGAAAACTCAATTGAAACTTCTCATTTAATCTTGAAACGCTCAATTAACTTTAAACCCCAGGAAATTACTGCAGCTACAAACCAAAGAACTCTTACAGTGGCAAACTTACTTATGGACAACGTAAGATTTCATGACACTAACAAAGTTAAAAACCAGTTAAATCTTATACATCATCCAATGAAATGTATTACTTTCTTAGCCACTTAAATAATTAAAATTCCACACTTCAGTAAGGCTTCTAGTTTCTCAAGAATTACAGTAATAACAGAGTCAGGCATCACGCCCAAAACCATCGAGCGTAGCTGCTGACATCAGGTGGCGGAATGATTACACAAGGGGCAACTAAGCCATAACAGACGTAACGGTTGTCAGTCATCAATACGAGCTGTACGATTTACATGCACAGATATTAAACTACCTAGAACACATGAAATGAAAGTAAGCACAGACTAAGAACAAATGAACACACACTGCTTAAAAGGAACCAGTTCAGATTTCAACAAATGAAAAGAGGTTAACTACTTGGACTTTAGCAACTATCGTGCTGAAACTTCCTGGCAGATTAAAACTGTGTGCCCGACCGAGAGTCGAACTCGGGACCTTTGCCTTCGCGGGCAAGTGCTCTACCATCTGAGCTACCGAAGCACGACTCACGCCCAAGAAAGGCAAAGGTCCCGAGTTCGAGTCTCGGTCGGGCACACAGTTTTAATCTGCCAGGAAGTTTCATATCAGCGCACACTCCGCTGCAGAGTGAAAATCTCATTCTGGAAACATCCCCCAGGCTGTGGCTAAGCCATGTCTCCGCAGTATTCTTTCTTTCAGGAGTGCTAGTTCTGCAAGGTTCGCAGGAGAGCCTCTGTAAAGTTTGGAAGGTAGGAGACGAGACACTGGCAGAAGTACAGCTGTGAGGACCGGGCGTGAGTCGTGCTTCGGTAGCTCAGATGGTAGAGCACTTGCCCGCGAAAGGCAAAGGTTCCGAGTTCGAGTCTCGGTCGGGCACACAGTTTTAATCTGCCAGGAAGTTTCATATCAGCGCACACTCCGCTGCAGAGTGAAAATCTCATTCTGGGAACTATCGTGCTGTTTAAGGAACCGACTCAAAATAACCATTTATATGTATCACCGGCTCCGACCAGTGTCTCACACAATTAAATAATTATTTAACCCCTGTGGCAGACAACGAGATTGCGATAAGGCTGGTAGGTTTACTGATAAGAATAACATGGAAATTTGTCAGAGCTCAACATTAAACAAGCCAGATCCATAGGATATTCACGACCCAGGTGAGAAGTCAAACTCACACAGCCGTATCATAATAGCATGGCTCCTGCCAAGACGTTCAGCACAAGTTCCGCCCGTTACGTCCCATGCCAGCGAACCCTCTCGCCGCGATGCGCTTCAAAACACCACGGCAATGCAGGCGTGCTCCATCCATTGGCCATTCACGTCCGTAGCAAGTGCAATTGTTCAAATGCGTTTGAATTCATAAGGGACCAAACTGCTGAGTTCATCGGTCCCTAGACTTAAACTAACTTATGCTGAGAACAACACACACACCCATGCCCAAGGGAGGACTCGAACCTCCGCCGGGATGGGCCACGCAATCCGTGACATAGCGCCTCCAACCGTGCGGTCACTCCGTCCGTCGTAGCGGGTGCATAACTACCACTAGAAGCGCACTAGAGCATACGCCGTCTCAACGAAGGCCATCCAGCTTCCACCCAAAATACGTTCTGGTTACAGCCAAAGATTTGACCACTATCATATACACTGAAGCGTCAAAGAAAATGGTATAGGCATGCATATTCAAATGCAGAGATATGTAAACGAGCAGAACACAGTGCTGCGGTAAGTGTCTGGCGCAGTTGTTAGACGGGTCACTGCTGCTACAATGGCAGGTTATAAAGATTACGGTGAGTTTGAACTTGGTGTTAGAGCTGGCGCACGAGCGATGGGACACAGCATCTCCGAGGTAGCGATGAAGTGGAGATTTCCGCGTGCGACCATTTTACGAGTGTACGCTGAATATCAGGAATGCGGTAAAAGGTCAGGTCTCTGACACCACTGCAGCCGGAAAATGATCCTGCAAGAACTGCACCGACGACGACTGAAGAGAATCGTTTAACGTGACGGAAGTGCAATCCTTCCGTAAATTACTCCAGATTTCAATGCTGGGCCATCAACAAGTGTCAGCGTGCGAACCATTCAACGAAACATTATCGATATGGCCTTTCGGAGCTGAAGGCTCACTCGTGTATTCTTGATGACTACACGACACGAAGCTTAACGCCTCGCCTCGGCCCGTCAACTTGTTGCCTGGTTGGACAAGTCTCGTTTCACATTGTATCGAGCCGATGGATGTGAACGGGTATGGAGACAACCTCATGAATCCATGGACCCTGCATATCAGCAGGGGACTGTTCAAGCTGGTGATGACACTGTAATGGTGTGGGGCGAGTACAGTTGGAGTGATATGGGACTTATGATCCGTCTAGATAGGACTCTGAGAGGTGACACGTACTTAAGCATCCTGTCTCATCACTTGCATCCTTTCATGTCCATGTGCATTCCTGGGCAATTTCGGAAAGGACACTGCGACAACCCCCCCCCCCCCCCCCCCCGACCACCAATCTCCCCAGCCATGAACATATTATTGAGCATATCTGGGATGCCTTGCAACATGCTTTTCAGAAGAGATTTCCGCCACCTCGTACTCTCACTGGTTTATGGACAGCCCTGCAGGATTCATGGTGTCAATGTGTCAGTTCCCTCGAGCACTGTTTCAGACATCAGTCGAGTCCATGCCACGTCGGGCTGCGGCATTTCTGCTTGCTCGCGGTGGCCCTACACGATTTTAGACAGGTATTTCAGTTTCTTTGGCTCTTCAGTGACTGAGAGAGAGAGGATATTCGCGCGAAGCTAAATCGAACTGCCACGCCACGGCTCGAATTGTTAGAAATATGTTCCATTCGTTTCATAGTTTCCGAGTTATTTAGCGTTGAAGTTAACCAGTCAGGTCGTCGAGCACGTTAATTCAAGCAGTCTACCAGAGACACTCGCTAAACTTCGTTTGGTTTCGTCAGACGGAAAAAGAAACGTACATTTTAAGGTACATTTTAAGTGGTTCAAATGCTCATTGATGCATTTCAATGCTAGGCCATCTACAAGTGTCAGAGTGCGAACCATTCAACGAAGCATTATCGATATGGCCTTCCGGAGCTGCTCATTGAGCATTTGAACAATTGGTAACTCATGGACTCCAGACATCTATGAACTACCGCATTTTAACGCGTGAAAGTGCTTGAATATGGGCGCACAACGACCTGATTGGCTAACTTCACTGATAAATATCTCGGAAACGTCTCAACGTATAGAATTTTTTTTCTGAAAAATTACTTCTCAGCACGACCTCCCCTGCAACTCACTTACAAGCTTTTCAGACTTTATGTGGCCACTCTCTATAACGAAGCACACTTCTGAAGAGCTTATGGAGTGCTACAAGTTCGAGACATGGTAAGCGTTATCAGTCGTGAGATGCCTCTTCTCTTCCCTATTAGCATTCCGTTTCAAGGTAAAAATGTCGACGCGCGAATCATACAACTTACACTGCCATATCTTAGTGAAATATCTTGGCGAAAAACCGGGAAAATTCTGGTCCTGCGTAAAATCGCTGAGCGGGTAGAAGGTTAATATTCAGACAATCGTCGACCAGCTTGGTGTGACAAAACAGGAAAGCAGCTGGAAAGCTGAAATACTACATGTTTAAAACACCGTTCATGTAAGAGCATCGCTCAGGCCTGCCATCGTCTGACTGTCATACAGATTCCTATATGGAGAACACAGACGTATGTATCTATGGCGTTGAGAAGCAACTAAAAGAATTGAAAACATTTAAATCTCCAGTCTGGGAGGAATTCCAGTTCGGCGTTGGCCTCCTTCTTAGCTTCCACTTACTGCGAATTTCTCGCGCTGCGCAAACTCCCATGCGACTTTGAAGAAGGGCTGGTGACTGCTGTATACTGTATAAGAAGACTAAAAAACGGACTCGCAAAATTACAAATCAAAAACTTCATATCGATTTGCTACAGAATTCTTGAGGATATCCTAAATTGGAGTATAATAGGTTTCCTCGAGGCTGAAAAGCTTCTGTCCATAATAGGCACGGATTTAGAAAGCATCGTTCGTCAGAAACTCTGCTTGCCCCGATCTTCCACGATATCCTGCGAATCATGGAAGAAGGGCAACAGTCAGAATCCATATTCCTAGATTTGTGGTAAGCACTTGACACAGTGTCACTCTGCAGCGCGGCGACTTTTCATCAGACACAAGGTATCATCAGCAGTGCACCAGGGAAGTGTTCTGTATATACATAAACGATGTGGCGGACAGGGTGAACAACAATCTGAGAATGTGTGTTGATGATGCTATAGTCTACGTCGTCGTTCAGTGACTGTAGGAGGATACAGGATGATATAGACAGAATTTATGTTTGGTTTGATGAGTAACAGCTTGTTCAAAATGTAGAAACATTTCGGTGAATGCAGAAGATTCGAAAAAACAAACACGTAATGTTGAAATGCAGCATTAGTTGTGTGCTGCTTGACACTGTAACGTCAGTTAAACACACACGTCAAAAAAGGTTTTGCACCACCCCGGTTCCCAGAACTCTTGAAGATAGATAGATGTTGATTATGGATATCGTTTCTGTGGTGTCACCGCCAGACACCACACTTGCTAGGTGGTAGCCTTTAAATCGGCCGCGGTCCGGTAGTATACGTCGGACCCGCGTGTCGCCACTGTCAGTGATTGCAGACCGAGCGCCGCCACACGGCAGGTCTAGAGAGACGTCCTAGCACTCGCCCCAGTTGTACAGGTTGTACAGCCGACTTTGCTAGCGATGGTTCACTGACAAATTACGTTCTCATTTGCCGAGACGATAGTTAGCATAGCCTTCAGCTACGTCATTTGCTACGACCTAGCAAGGCGCCATTATCATTTGCTATTTATCTTGTGATGCATGTACCGTCAGACCGATGTTCACCGATTATGGATTAAAGTTAATTATTCCATAAGCTACGTACTATTTTTGCTACTATACAGACCTAGTCCTGTTCCAGACCTCACGCCATCCTGCGTGAGCTTAAACGCGTGCCTTTCGGCTACCCGTCACTGTGGATTGGCTGTCTTGCCAGTCCACGACAGTTTCACAGACACAGTCCCTTTGACTGTTCAGGGATGTCACTAAACCCGCCCAAAGATATAAACAGTCATGCATGAGCAGCGCCTGATAGACGGAAGAGGTCCGACAGCCGATCAGTTCCAGTCATTCCACCAGGAAGGAGGTACACGGCTCGTGTTGTCTTTAGTTCAACTATGTCTAGACGGTCAGTACCGGGGTTCGATCGCATTCGCTTTGTTACTTTGTTCCAGGAAAGGCTCTCAACAAGGGCCAGGCGTCTAGGAGTGAACCAAAGCGATGTTTCCAGAATGAGATTTTCACTCTGCAGCGGAGTGTGCGCTGATATGAAACTTCCTGGCAGATTAAAACTGTGTGCCCGACCGAGACTCGAACTCGGGACCTTTGCCTTTCGCGGGCAAGTGCTCTACCAACTGAGCTACCGAAGCACGACTCACGCCCGGTACTCACAGCTTTACTTCTGCCAGTACCTCGTCTCCTACCTTCCAAACTTTACAGAAGCTCTCCTGCGAACCTTGCAGAACTAGCACTCCTGAAAGAAAGGATATTGCGGAGACATGGCTTAGCCGCAGCCTGGGGGATGTTTCCAGAATGAGATTTTCACTCTGCAGCGGAGTGTGCGCTGATATGAAACTTCCTGGCAGATTAAAACTGTGTGCCCGACCGAGACTCGAACTCGGGACCTTTGCCTTTCGCGGGCAAGTGCTCTACCAACTGAGCTACCGAAGCACGACTCACGCCCGGTACTCACAGCTTTACTTCTGCCAGTACCTCGTCTCCTACCTTCCAAACTTTACAGAAGCTCTCCTGCGAACCTTGCAGAACTAGCACTCCTGAAAGAAAGGATATTGCGGAGACATGGCTTAGCCGCAGCCTGGGGGATGTTTCCAGAATGAGATTTTCACTCTGCAGCGGAGTGTGCGCTGATATGAAACTTCCTGGCAGATTAAAACTGTGTGCCCGACCGAGACTCGAACTCGGGACCTTTGCCTTTCGCGGGCAAGTGCTCTACCAACTGAGCTACCGAAGCACGACTCACGCCCGGTACTCACAGCTTTACTTCTGCCAGTACCTCGTCTCCTACCTTCCAAACTTTACAGAAGCTCTCCTGCGAACCTTGCAGAACTAGCACTCCTGAAAGAAAGGATATTGCGGAGACATGGCTTAGCCGCAGCCTGGGGGATGTTTCCAGAATGAGATTTTCACTCTGCAGCGGAGTGTGCGCTGATATGAAACTTCCTGGCAGATTAAAACTGTGTGCCCGACCGAGACTCGAACTCGGGACCTTTGCCTTTCGCGGGCAAGTGCTCTACCAACTGAGCTACCGAAGCACGACTCACGCCCGGTACTCACAGCTTTACTTCTGCCAGTACCTCGTCTCCTACCTTCCAAACTTTACAGAAGCTCTCCTGCGAACCTTGCAGAACTAGCACTCCTGAAAGAAAGGATATTGCGGAGACATGGCTTAGCCGCAGCCTGGGGGATGTTTCCAGAATGAGATTTTCACTCTGCAGCGGAGTGTGCGCTGATATGAAACTTCCTGGCAGTCCCGAGTTCGAGTCTCGGTCGGGCACACAGTTTTAATCTGCCAGGAAGTTTCAAAGCGATGTTGTTTGGACATGGAGGAGATACAGAGAGACAGGAACTGTCGATGACATGCCTCGCTCAGGCCGCCCAAGGGTTACTACTGCTATGGATGATCGCTACCTGCAGATTATGGTTCGGAGGAACCCTGACAGTAGCGCCTCCATGTTGAATAATGCTTTTCGTGTAGCCACAGGACGTCGTGTTATGACTCAAACTGTGCGCAATAGGCTGCATGATGCGCAACTTCACTCCCGGCGTGCATGGCAAGGTCCATCTTTGCAACCACCACACCACGCAGTGCGGTATGGTGGTGCAACAGGCAATGTGTGGTTTTCATGAGCAATAAAAAGGGCGGAAATGATGTTTATGTTGATCTCTATTCCAATTTTCTGTACAGGTTCCGGAAGTCTCAGAACCAAGTTGATGCAAAACTTTTTTTGATGTGTGTATTCCAGCTGTCATTGGTTCCGCATTAACGCATTAGCATATCTACCAAGTTTTTCTGCCTTAGGATAATTACAACCCACAATGGACCTCAGTGAATAGCTGCACTTAATTATAATCACACGGTACCTGTTTTAAGAGTTTGCCGCACATAAAGCCGCGTTTGCACCGTAACGAATGGAGGTGAACGCAAGCAAACGCGTCTTAGCAGAGAGAATTCGCCAGTGTTCACTACCATTCGGTTGTATGTGCCAACAAAGGTTTACACTAAAGAAAACAAGATATCGAGCATAGCCTATGAAGCGAGATCAGGTCGGTGGTGCCTCCAGAAGAGACCAGTGGCCTTTGTATCGGACGAGATTATAAAATTCAGTATTAGCCCAGCTCAGTTTATGTGATCAATACTTCGACTTTTGTAATCTGTAACCTATAATCGCTTTACTATTCTTTTTTTTTTTTTTTTTTTTTTTTTTTTTGCTCCAACAGTTGGCACACTGTATATAGTTCCAGCCACGAATAAAACTTTGTTGATCAGAGCGGTTGATTTAGCGGCATGAGGGGGCATTGTTTTATTGTTTTTGACGAAGTAAGTGAAATAGCCGAGGAAAGGAGGAGTTTAGGTTTCTCAATTTTTACGAAAATGTGAATTGTTTGGATGTAGTGAGTACTGAATTCCTGCTTCAGCTTTCCGTTACAGTGCTCAAAAACTTTGTACATTTGTCGAATGACTCTTTTCACTGACTTCTCATTACAACTGAGGAGGAAATTTCAAAGCAAGTCACTAGTTGCCGGCGGCCAACGTAACCTGAAGAAGACTGGCATTTACGTTCCGGTTATTAGCGACCACATACTTTTACGTAAGTGATTGTTTCCCATTTCAGCAGCTGCGATGTGGATTAGTTTCTGATGTCAGTAGTGACGTTTGCGATGCACTTCAAGGATTTTATTAAAGTACGTGTACGGAAGAGGATGTGAACAAATAGTATAAATGAAAGGTGAAATATACGAGTACGCACAACCTGTCTCTAAAATTATATGATAAAATCGGTACGGGGTGCAACGGGCAAAGTGCTGATGTTATTATATGTGGTACCTTAATATGTTGGTTGTTTATTTATCTGTGTCAAAAAAAAAAATGGTTCAAATGGCTCTGAGCACTATGGGACTCAACTGCTGAGGTCATTAGTCCCCTAGAACTTAGAACTAGTTAAACCTAACTAACCTAAGGACATCACAAACATCCATGCCCGAGGCAGGATTCGAGCCTGCGACCGTAGCGGTCTAGCGGTTCCAGACTGCAGCGCCTTTAACCGCACGGCCACTTCGGCCGGCTATCTGTGTCGAGCCGGCCGCTGCGGAAGAGCGGTTCAAGGTGCTTCAGTCTGGAACCGCGCGACCGCTACGGTCGCAGGTTCGAATCCTGGCTCGGACATGGATGTGTGTGATGTCCTTAGGTTAGTTAGGTTTTAGTAGGTCTAAGTTCTAGGGGACTGATGACCTCATGTGTTAAGTCCCATAGTGCTCAGAGCAATTTGAACTAATCTGTGTCGAACAGTCTTCCCACAAACATGTGACACGTCATACTCCAGCACCTCACATGCTGCCAAGAGGAAAGTATGGACAAATGGAATGTTCTTTCCACGTGTAAGTGGAGGTACTGACCAACTTAGAAGCTTACGACTTGTAATGGCTGTAATTATCAGTCTCCAAATGACGTAAATACAGATGTAATGTCGTTCAGTACACCGTCCTCGTGCCGGCCGCGGTGGACGTGCGGTTCTAGGCGCTCCAGTCCGGAGCCGCGCTGCTGCTGCGGTCGCAGGTTCGAATCCTGCCTCGGGCATGGGTGTGTGTGATGTCCTTAGGTTAGTTAGGTTTAAGTAGTTCTAAGTTCTAGGGGACTGATGATCTCTGATGTTAAGTCCCATAGTGCTCAGAGCCATTTGAACCATTTTTGAACACCGTCCTCAGGCACCAACAGAAATATCTGCACTTACACCCTGTATAGTTTGTTAGAGAGCAGATAGCGTGATTCCGGGTAAACCAGTTATTTTATCATCAAAAAACAGTAGGATGACATCAGACATGTAATGACAGATACCATGAACGCAAGCAACGATAATTATGAGGCCCTTTGTACATTTTTAATTTTAATCAGCATATTAGATACAAGGTGGCATATATTTACTTTCAAAGGAAATTAATGTACCTTTCTATTTTTATAAAAAGAATTACGAATCTTGTGATTATTCACTCCGTTCCTGCCTGACGCAAGCATCTAACGCAGTTATTGCCTCTCTCGCGTTCCCAGCAGGACCTCCAAACGTTTCGGGAATTTTCTACCGATCATATTTCTTTTCCTTCCGCATTTGTAGTGGGGACGCCTTGTATCCCAGAAGTACATATGATATCTGTATCCTGCTATGGGCAACGTCGCATTCCCTTCCGAGTACTCCATCGCTCTCGCGTCTCCTGACAACAAGAGAAGTAGACAATGCAGCAAACGAAAGCTTGCTGTAGTGTTAACACCGAAGCGGAGAGGATGCGAATTTCCTTTTTCCTTTGATGGTTTGCTGAAAGGCCGACAACCAGCGGAACACGAGTGAACACAGGTCAATGTGAACCGAAAACGACTGAACGCCGTTTGCTTACTGGCCCCTAGCGTTTACACCAGAGAGAATTCACGATAGCTTGCGTTAACCCCGGTATAAAAGGGGCTTACAACATGCGCCACACACCTGGGGTTAGGAGAGCTAGTTCGTTCTAAGCAAGGACTGGCGTCCGGTGTTGAATTTAGTAAGATCTCGCCAGCTATAACATCCGTCAGAGCTGGGAAACGCTAAGATAACTTGTATTTCGAGGAATATCAGTGCGGAATGTGAAAAACAAAAGAGTTTCAATGGGCGTAAGGGGGGTCGGGAGTTAACATACGCAATAAATAACGGCGCGAGACCAATACTACCAGTTGCTCTCAGTCTGGTTTGAGTTCAAGCAGCGACAGCACACAATGGCTCAGCTCGCAGCACTTGAAGAAGACAACTCGGTCATTCATCGAAACATAAGGTGTTTATGAATAAGTTATATAAAAGCATCTTGTAATTGTGAAAAGGGTAAATAACTTACAAAAATGTTTAATGCAGCACTAAATGCATTGTATTTTCAAGTTCTACTCCTGCTTAAACCTATTAGTTCTCAACGTTCCCGCTAGGTGGCATGCACGAATAAGTTATTCCAACAGTCATCATGTAGTATCGTAACGGTGCAGAGTATCGCAGTGTTGTTTATGGTATAATGAATCTAAATCCGCTACTAAAGTTCAGAGGAAATTCAGGACTAAATATCGCAAGCCACCAACTCAAAGAAAACGTTATTAATTGCTACAGTTGTTTCACCGTACTTGTCTGTGTATCATACACGACGCCGCGCCATGGTCCTTTCTGTTTTATCGAGTCAAATGTAACTGTCATATCGTACCTGCACATGCTTGATCATTAACTGTTGTCTTAATTACAGCAAGATATGGTCAGAGACTTTATTTTTCAGATGGTGTGAAACCATATTATAATCGTGAAGAAGTTGCATATCTACGTAAGAATGTGCCGAATTGTGTTGGACGTGAAGGAACAATCTCCTGAACATCACAATCACCTGATTTAACCACAATTTACATCTGTATATGAGGTCATATTAAAGACAGAGTGTTTGGTCAACGTCGACGAGATCCGACAATGGATAACACGAACAGTTGCCTCCACACTTCAAGACTTACTTCGTAGGATTTGCAGGATATTGATTACGGATGGGACATATGTACTTTTTCAAAAGTTAGCCACACTGAACATTTGAAAATAAAACTTGGATGTATACTGCATTCGGTGCTGTGTCAAACATTAGTTATTTACCTTTTTTACAATTAAAGGTTACTTTTGTGTAACTAATTTATAAACGTCATGTACTGTAGAAAAAAATGAAAACAACAACTCGGTTGAACACCCGGTTGCACGCCATTAATCAGTCACGCCGAGAAAGTATGAAATATCACTTTATGTCTGACTGTTCGCAGAACTTGCCCCTTCTGAGGTGCAACTGACACACAGTCGCGGAAGGATCACTATGGACGTAAAGGTAGGATCTGGCATTCGTTGTAGTTGTCAATAAAATTCTTCTGGATATGGTGACCGCATTATCAACATATTAAATTCTTGATGTTTCGGTCACTATCGCAAATGGCTATTTAATATATTGACAATGCGGTCACATACCCTGAAGACTTATTGAGATTGAGTCCAGAAGTAATAAGAAAGAGTCAGTGGCAAGCTGGTTCAGTGACAGACCAGTATTCAAATCAATTTACTTGTACTGTACTGTCATTGATATTCTGATATCATGTTTCACCAGGTACATGCTCATGAGAGTATTTCCTCTATCTAAGGCCTTGGTCAAAATGTTTTACAGCCGTCTTTGTTTCAGAGAACTCGATTATTTCCCTACATATTTATTAAAATTCGTATACACAACTGCACGACGTTTCTTGCAGGACAACGAAATTTTAATTTTGTTTCTCAGAATAACATTAGCCTTCAAAATACGTAATTAAAGAAGTGAAAGCGAAGTTCATTTCCACTCCACCAGAGATGTATCTTGATAGCGATTTCTGAAAGCATTTTACTTTCGTTCCGAAATGAAGTTAATCTGATTCCATGCGTTCGGATAAGTGACCTTTCTGTTCTTGGACTTTTCCAGGCCAGCCTTGCGTGTGTCCCCCATAATTCTATGTACACTCGCAGAGATATCGGAAAGTACTTGCTGTCTTCGAGGCACAGTTCTTCTTCCGCCGATACGTTATCGGAAAACGCTTTGGCGACACGTTACCGCCCTGTGTGTGCCTGAGGCCAGCGCTGTCCTGTCTGCTGACATGTAAAAGTCATCGCCCACACGTAGTAGGTGCATGCGTGGAATTTATAACGTATGTATATTGCTGACTCTGATAGCAGCGAATGAGTTTTAGGTATGCTACATAACACACTCCTTGAGACACGTTACTAGTAATTATTTTTGAGAAAGTACAATTTCATGCTTTCATTTATCAAATTCAAATGGCTCTGAGCACTATGCGACTTAACATCAGAGATCATCAGTCCCCTGGAACTTAGAACTACTTAAACCTAACTAACCTAAGGACATCACACACATCCATGCCCAAGCCAGGATTCGAACCTGCGACCGTAGCAGTCGCGCGGTTCCGGACTGAAGCGCCTAGAACCGCTCGGCCACCGCGGCCGGCCTTTCGTTTGTCCATAACAACACAAACACAAAATTCGTAGTAAAGGTAGCCGTCGCAGTCCAGTCAAAAGTCGACTTATATTATACAGATACTATCCTCAGATCGGAAGACAATGGCAACGCCCCTTCACCATGGCCTTAACGGAGTAATATCTTAAATTGTTACGCGAAAATGAGTGTAAGTATTCAGATGTAGGTACGTGAATGTACATGATACCGAATTGCGGTTTTGACGGAAGGCTAAAATGTATTTCAATTTAAAATCTGGCAACATTCTTAGTGTGAAACGTAAATTTCTTTTCCACTGTAATAATGACAATACTTAATTCATTTTATTTAGTGTTGTTTTTTTGCAAAAATAAATTAAGCTAATATTTTTAAGGATAAAATGAGTAGTTGGTCAAGTTTGAAAACGTAATATACTAACAATAAAAGCCAACGTGTATGTGATGGCTGTTCTTTCGGACACGTACTAAAGAAGAGACAACATTCTGTCCTTCAGTCACTAAGAATTAAGATACATAGGAATTAAAGACATTAGCTGCCAGTGGACACTGATTTATAACAACAGGGCAAGTTGAAAATTTGTGAAAGACCGGGATTCGAACCCAGATCTCTCGCTTAGTAGGTGACGACAGCTACTGATCCCTTCAGTTCAGATGCACACCAAGCTCAAACTTTTACGGGAATCGGCGAGAGTAATCAACAGGTGCATTATATCGGTAGTTGTGATAGTAGCTGAGAATTTGGGTCGGATGGGAGACGTGGTAGCATAGTCCGTGCGTTGATCACTGTGAGCGGATGGCTTAGTGGTCTGCCTAGTAAGCAGGAAAACCCGGTTCGAGTGCCTGTCCGGCACAAATTTTCAGCTAGCTGAAATTATTTAAACCAGACTCATCGGAAACTAATGTCTTTAATTCCTTTTGTAGAAATTATGACTATTTTACTCTGCATTATTTCGCGAAATGTAGTATGACTATGTTCGTGTCGTTACGCTAGTATATTCGGATGCCACTTTAGAGCCCTACAAAAACAGGCCTATGTAGACAATTACTGGTGAATTTGCTAACAACATATGCGATAAAAACATAAATTCATATTCGTCTAGTGCTGTCTATTTAAGTCCCAAACTGAGCTGTTCGTAAGTTTGTTACACCAAAGAAAACAAATTACTCTTTGATGTGAACACGGGACACGGGCATTTTCGTTTATAGGAGGGCTGAAAGGACTTCCTGCGGTCTCGTGAGGATAACTGAAGTAGTAGGACAAAGTATGTACCACCCCACAATCCTATGTTGCCAAATTTATTCAAGATGGCGGATCCAAGATGGCGGCGATAGAAATGGAAATGTCGTATTTATGTCATGGTGGGAAGTTCAAATTTTGGCGGGAAAATAGGTCAGTTGGGTTACCTCCACTAACCTAACCCCTCCCTCCGTCCCTCCTCCCCCATTCCACAGAAAATGGCGGGAAGTTCAAATTCCAACAGGACAATGCAACACACCACGGCTACCTCCACTAACCTAAGAAAATGGCGGGAAAATACGTCACTTGGCTACCTCCACTAACCTGTATCATCCGAGTACCACCACTTCTAGGAATTGGCTGGGAATGAACTCAGCCTGTGCTGGGCTGCTGGATAGGATGGACATACGTCTTTATTTATCAGGCAGTATTTATTTGAACAATTTGAGGCAGTAGCTCTATCCAGTGTCTTCACCATGAGGTCTGAAATCCAACTGACCTAGTACACAGTACTGCCGCCAGTGGATGCTGTCATCCCTTATGAGATGTAATCCAAGAGTGCGATCTGTGGGAAAATGGTGGGAAAGGACTCAGCCTGTTCTGGGCTGCTGGAGAGAGGAAGGACTGTACATTGTTTATTTTGGAACAATTTATTTAGGGATGGATTTCACGTAGTTTATTTGTTACACTGATACAAAGCACTCATCCTAGCATGCATAGGGTCTCAGTAAATAGTGTACAAACATGCAAACTACTCGTAAATAAGCGAAATGATGAAGTACAATGATGTACAGACATGTAAACAACTCGTAAATTACCGAAAAAATGCATAGCACACCCTACAGACCAGCAAACTACACGTATATCACAGAAATAACGCATGAAAGACGCTTTGCAGACACACTTGCTATGTAAACTGTCAAAATAGTGCATTGTACACCCTACAGGCCTGCAAACTATCCGTAAATCACCAAAATAACGCAGATCACTGATGTGCAGATGCATAAACAACTAGTAAATTGTCAAAATAATCGATGTAAAACGCTCTGCAGACACACTTGCTAACTATAAACTGTCGAAATAATGCACTTCACAGCCTACAGACCTGCAAACTACTCATAAATCACCAAAATAATGCAGTGCACTGATGTACAGCTAGGAAAAAAACTCGTAAATTGTCAAAAAATAATGCATATGTAATGCCATGCGAAGGCTCACAACACTTAAAGCACTTAAACAGCCGAAAATAATGCAATGCACACACATATTGCACGTAATATTGCTTTAGAACTATAGTGGCCCGCGTGTGTTTACCATTGATGGCACGATAGCTCTCTACCTGTGAATGCTGACGTTACAGGTTGCGCTATAGAAACCTGATCCAGTGCTTCATAGAATAGCACAGGTGCATTGTTCCTAGCGATCCTATTGGGGCATGTGAGCTGAGTCTAGCCTTGCACACATGCTTTCCTGCCTAGTGTGGCCGACGCATCGCCGTGAAATGTTCGCTCAGTGACCAGGACCTGTTTACGAAAATAGCCCAGAATAACACCGACTGCAGTCTTTCTGATATTCCTAATGAGACGTGACGTGTTCCTTTCCTGGTAATCAACACATCCTGCTGTCAGCATATGTCTCAGAAACATTAAGCGTTCTCAACACTAAAAGCCTTCACCATGTCTGCACATGGCTGCGAAAACACTGTTAAACATAAAAGCATTATTGTTGTTTGAAAAGAAAGCACTGTCTAAGCACAGACGAGGGGAAATAAGAACAATTACACAATCTGAAACTGAAGCACTGTGCTACCGAAGAGAAAAATGGCGGGAATTTTCGATATCCTACAGCTACTGGTCTGGAGATGTCCTAATGCCATCGTGGTGGATGAGTGACGGCATCATCCGTGCCAGAGATGGATGGTCTGCTTAAACTTGTCTTTGAGAATTTGCTCTCTCAGAACTTTCCATAGATAACTTGTCTCCATCATGTTCAAATCAGTTTTTAGATGCTCCTATGTCCCAGCATGTAGGACATCTTGTGAATGAATGGAGCACTCTGGATCTTAGTGAATTTATCCTCGAAATTACTGATACTGCTGGTGTGGAAGCACTGTCTGCATTTTCCTTTTTTCTGCAGTCAAGACTTTCAGTGGCAAAACTATTTTGTACAGGTCACCATATTACACTGACAATTAAACCCTGCAAAGTGGCCTCCTGATTGTCAAATACAGAAAGACTCTTACTCAATTACACTGCTCCGCCACTGAGGATGGAAGCTTGAATATTAGAGCATGAAACCGTTTTTAACCGTGACAATACATCACCAAGTACCCTGTTGATCTAGTAAACATATAATTCGTATCCTGCCCCACACAAAATCCTCCCTTTCGCATCATGCATATAGCTATCGACTGCCAGACGCTTGTACATTTACCACGAAGACAGACAGCATAAGCACTTGCACCGTAGGTATACTCTTCACAGCACTAGATATATCTCACGAGGTCAGGTGGTATTGCCCTCCCCCCCCCCCCCCCCCCCCCACAATGCATGACCAGAGCACACTCAGTGGTGAACCAAAGTCACTCTCAGAACCTGTTGCACAAGGGCTGGGTCAATTGCGCTCGGCAGAAATGTATCACCATTTCTGATGCTGACCTGCATGCTCGCTTGCTTGCTTTCTATACCTCCAGGCTGTGGGACTACAAGGACACCTGTATATTCACAAGGTTTGCCTGAATATTGTATCATTTATGCGTTACTTCTCACAGCATAATTCCGAAGATACAGCTTGGAAATTATTTCTCTTGAAACCCGAAACTTTAGCGAGGTGGATCATGCTGTAAAGCACTGAGTAACTAGAAACATATCCCATCTGCGAAGACCTTTACGTGAGAACTCGAAAAAAAGTAGCTGAAACTGATATTTCCACTTGCGAATACAGATGTCAGTGATGTAACAGATTCCAAATCATCCCTATAATATACAAAGTCAACTTAGATGTTACTCATGTCTAGAGAACCAGCAAACGTACCTTCCGCCTGTTTTTCAACTGCTAGATGCACGCACCACAATCGATGTTCCCTCAACTAAATAAAGGCGCGAAATGTGCAGAACTAGTCAACCAGACAATTTACGTGGGAGGGAATAATGGTCCAGTGAAAACACATAACCATATTGAATCTTCTCTAATTTACACGCGATCACGAAAGCTGTACAACACATTCTAAGTATTAGTTCGCTATTCGGCCTTCTAGAGGACGACACAGTTAAATCAGCCACATTCCTACATCCCAACAGGCCTCTCCATTCGGACAGCTCTTACCGTTATCCAGAAACGTGAATCATTCCCGCCACGGGTCACCGGCGCTGCACGCCAAGCACACATAGTCAGAATAGTCCTAGAAAAACCGGACACATATATATTCTATCCCTGTACTTACAATTAAATATAATGATCGCGGTCTGAATTGGATGACATTCGACAATGAGCGAAGTATCGGAAGTACACCCTGCTGATGGCTATTGCTTTGGGAATAGAAATATCTGTACCATTCATATGACTTGACATAATCTTCCCTTTGCTGTCACAGTATTCCATGTCAAATCCATACCTTCCTTACAACTAGACGTAGTCATTTCCTTTGCACATGTCGGAACACAAACACATACTTTACAACCCTGATGCTCAAAGCGAACCTGTCACGCAACCGCTACTTCTAAGTATAATACTCTGCCACTAACTGATTGCTGGCGATACGAAATAATACTGAGAGAAAATCAGCGATGGGTCGACATGTCTCATAAGCTTTTGCTGCGAGTGTGACCACTGTGTCTTAGAGAGACAGGTGTAATCGTCTTACAAACCGCCATATGTTAAAAAACACAATCGCAACGACCATATTACTATCACAAGCGGTCATGATTCGACAGGTGCATACAAATATCCCTGTTGAAAGCTACATCTGCCTTATAAATCGACTTATGGCATTCCCTCCGAATGAACTGGTTTTTTGTTACAAATACTCTGACACTGAATATAGTTCGTGATCCCTGGAGTGTATATTACCAGACCAACAGCGCGGTTAGATGTAGCCCACGATGCAACTTGGTGACAAAATTACAGAATTTTGAAAGCCAGCCCTGGCACTGCTCACACTGCACTGGCTGCGGTGGGGAAAGTTTGGATGGCTCTGCTTCTCTTTCAGCGTAATCAGTGACCACACCCTTTGTCAGGATGCGGTCAACTGCTTCCTGGTCTCTTGAGATTAAATGTTTTTTGTGCGAGTCTGTCTTTCCCTTGAAGTGACACGACATGCCCTTTCCACATCCAGTCCCTGGTTGCTGAATTGGTTGATTATGTCTTTTGCCTCGACATCAAGTGGAACTTTTTTAAAACTGCACTGAGTGGTGGTTTGCGGGAGCTTAGCATGGGCTGCCTCGGTTTGCGTATTTTCTGGGGGCGCACTCTTACTGTGGAGATGATGTGATTTCGGAAGACTTTATGAAAGTAGTCTTCCTGTCCTCTGCTGGTGGTGGTGATATATGCCCTCCCATTTCAGACTATGTTCAGGGACTTGATTTCCGCCCTCACTGCATATTCAACAAAGGAGTTAATTTTGGCGGCCCTTGCTTTTTGTGTGATGCCATGGGGAAGATTCTCCACGACGTACGTCACAGTCTGGTTGTCATTCATTGGCGTTGCCGCTTCTGTTCCGTTATCAGTGTCGTGAGGGGGGGGGGGGGGGGGGGGGTTAGGAGTTGGGGGTCTCACATTAATCCTCAGCATTCATACTGGAGTCGTGTGATGTTTTGTGTGGTCGCACCCGTGGTTTGTCCCAGTTCAGTCCCACTTGTTGTCACCGTAGGGTAGCTGCAGGCTGACTTGGCCTACTCTACACATATGCGGGTAACGGGGCAGAGCCACTGGCCCTGGTGTGGAGATTGCTCTACTCTGGTGGGAGGAGGCAGCACTGACTGCGGTGCGACACTGGTGTTACGACATTACGACAATTTTGCTTGCCTACCCACTTTTGCTTGTCTGCCTGATTATTCAGACAGACCAACACGACAATAATGCTCTTTCAGAATGCACCTCGGCATGGGAGGTGCAGTGGCGCTCTTCTTCCTTCTTTCTTTGTTCTTCGTTGCAGATGGCTGGTCACTGCATGAGCTCAGATGCTTGATCAGCGGCAGCTGCGGTGTCCCGCCTGGGTGGTATGGTGGGGGAGAGGGTGGGTGAGCGGGCACTGCGCTCACTCGACGACTGCTGCTGCTGTGCAGCTCTCAGTCCACTCCGGTCGGCACCCATGGCTCGTCTGTGTCCTCGAGTGTTTTTTTTTCCTGGGGGTTGGGCAAGCTGTTTGTGCATTTTGCTCTATTCAGCCATGGCGTTTAAGTTTATTCTGTTGGTACTCTGTTTATTTATTTTGATCGCAGGGATGGATGGGAGGGGGGGGGGGGTATTCTCCCAATTGGGAATTTATTTGCAGGTGTTTGTTGGGGACAGTTCCAGTATTTACCTTAGCAACCAAGGAAAACCTGCAAAACCCGGCCAGAACTGCTTGTGTTTGGGCTTCTCTTTTATTTTCAGTCTTGCCAGTATTGGCGTAGGCGTTCACAGTGGACAACAGCGGCCTCTCGCGTTCTGTTGTGGTCCTCTTCTTGCCTTCTTTCTCTCTCTTCTGAATTGTTCTCCACGGGCTTCTGTCTTTCATTTGGTATTCGTCTTTCTCGGCCACATTCGGAATTGTTTCGTCCAGGATCTCATTGTTCACCAGGTTGTCATTATAGTTAACGAACTCCCTGGTTTGGACTTCTGCGTCCTTACGCACCATGGCAGCTGCACTGGCGGCCACTGCGATTTGCGTGGATCGGCTCGTTGTTATCTTCTTCGGCCATGTCGTTTGGGTGGCCTGGTCTTGGACTGGGTGGGCTGCCTTCACAGCAGGCCCATCGTCATTTCGCTGCTCACAGACCTGTACTGCCCGCATCTCTGTATATGGACTTCAGCGATAGGTCTCTCGAAGAGTGAGGCAGGGGGCATCCATCTCCGCATGGAGCACCATGGCTTCTGCCTTCCTGAGGGCTGCATTGACGTCAGGACCAGCTGTCACCATCTGCCCACTCACTGCGCCACACCGGCGCCCGTCCCCCCCATCTTTGCCACTGACGTTTGGTGCTGGCGGCCAAGTGTGAGCCGCCATCGTCGCTCCTCCAGAAGCTGCGGTTGGCTCTGCCGCATTGCCTCCCTCCTTTGTGGAGGCTTCTGCCTCCCGCCGCTGCTATTTGCAGTGGCATCATGGTGTTGTCTTCTACTTCTTCGTCTTCTTCTGCGGCGTTTCTTCTTACCCTGGGCTGCGGTTATCGGCGCTTCGGCGGGATTTTGGCCTATTAAGGCCTGGCATCCGCGCCAGTTGGCAACGTGCTCTCCACCGCAGTGGGGGCAGGTCGGCTGGTTGTCTCTAGTGCTGGCACATGTGTGGCTGTCGTGCTGACTGCCGCACTTGATGCACCTCACAGAGTTGTGCCAGTGCTTTGCCATGTGTCCTTCCTCCTGGCACTTGAAGCACTGGGGCTTCGTGTCCAGGTGGGGAGAGTTTATTACTCCATGTGAAAGCCCAACAGCTTTTGTATGCCAAAAATATCGCCACCAATGTCTGATGCTGGTGTGGCGACGATGAAAAATGGTGGTTTTTTCCTATTGGTCCTGTTATGCAGCTTGACAGCTGCATTGACGAAACCTTGGCGGTGCAGCCATTCTCTGACTACGTGCTCCGTCAAGACCCAGGGCAGGTCCCTTAGGAGCGTCTTGGTGATCTTCCTGCGACGGTTTTCGGGTTCCATCGTCTTCTATTGTTGTGGGTCGTCCACTGCATGGGCGGCCAGAAGGTCCTTCAGGGCCCTGTGGTCGTCCCATCTTGCTGCCTGGAGATTGATGATGGTGTTGGAGTCGAGCGACTCGCCGACGACCTCCTCCTTGCATCGCTGCCCCATCTTGTCGAAGAGTTCCAGCCATTCGACCTCCCCACACTTGATGTACAGGGAGGGAGCGGGGGAATCATCTTCTGCCTCCGAACTGCCGCCTCTCGCGACATTCCTTCCTACGCTGCTCATCTTTACCATACTGTATGCTGGGGTTACGACAATTTGCTTTTTGCTGTTAAAACAGCAGCACAACTATTTGCCACCCCGCGCGCAGTGCTGTCTTCAGATCAAACTCTCTTCCTCAGCCGGCCTATCTGGCCGAGCGGTTCTAGGCGCTTCAGTCTGGAACCACGCGACCTCTACGGTCGCAGGTTCGAATCCTGCCTCGGGCATGGATGTGTGTGATGTCCTTAGGTTAGTTCGGTTTAA
Organism: Schistocerca americana; assembly: GCF_021461395.2. NCBI lineage: Eukaryota > Metazoa > Arthropoda > Insecta > Orthoptera > Acrididae > Schistocerca > Schistocerca americana. The sequence continues at coordinate 417,909,801 of NC_060120.1, forward strand.
GTGGTTCTAAGTTCTAGGGGACTGATGACCTCAGATGTTGAGTCTCTTAGTGCTCAGAGCCATTTGAACTACTTGAATCTCTCCCTCAGTAGTGGAGCACCGCAGCTGTGTGCTGCACTAACCCACTCACTCCGGCTGCCACGGGTCGAGTGGTCGTCGAGTGCACTGTAGGTGTTGTTGGGGCATCTTGGGTTGCCCAGTCCGAAAGATATAAGTACAAGCCTCGCGGCTACGGCTTCAATAATTACCTGTGTCGGAAGTAAAACATTGGCTTTTTGGTGTGCTTATTTTTTTTACTGCGTTAAAATGATTTCAAGACACTGGCTGGATGGTTTTTTTTATCATTCGCTCACACATTCACACGATATATACATTGCACACATTTATACATCTTACGGTAGACACATTCACACACATATTCATTCAATTTTTATTTAATTTTTTAAATTTTTATTTATCTTTTATTTTTTATTTTTATTTATTAGTTTTTAAATCTATATACACGAGTTGTATGGTCTTGTTATTCTCGTAGTTCGTCTGGCCATCTGTTGGATGTGTGGTAGCGGACCCTGTGTTCAAGTTCTCATACAAGGCTGTTTTCCGAGTTTAGTGTTATTTCGTAGAAGGCTTTGGCAGTGACTCCGAATCGGTCCCTCAGGTAGGGCACCCCTGCGAGCTGGTGAGGTTCGCTCATTGAGAACTGGTGTGGCAGGTGAAGTGCCCTTTTCAGAGCACGGTTTTGAATTCTTTGTAGTCGTTGTATGTGGGTTGGAGCAGCATTGCCCCACACAACAGCAGTGTAGTCTAGGATTGGCCGCACTAATGTAAGGTACAATATCACCCCCAGTCTTGATGGTAGTGTTGGTGATGGATTTAGTAGTGGGTAAAGCACTACAATTCTTCTCCAGGCTTTCTCTCGGATGTTTTCTGTATGAGGGCGCCATGTCAGACGCCTGTCGAGGGACTCACCCAGGTATTCAGCTATTTTTTACCATGAGATTGGAGTGCCCCTTATCTAGATGGGCTGGATGTTAGGTTGGAAAGGTCTTCTGCAAATAGCTATTGCCTGTGCCTTAGTGCATTGAAGGACAATCGCCATTTCGTCACCCATTCACTAACCGTATTACACGCTTATTGCAGTCTTGGCTGGAGGTGTACAGCATTCATACTTCGGGAGTATGGTAAGTAAAATGTGTACAATGTGTATAACTGTGGACCCAATACGCTGCCCCGAGGTACTCCTGCTTTGATGGGTCTGGTGGACGATGTACCATCTTGAGCGTGGACATGAAACGTCCGATTTTCGAGGTAACTTTTCAGGAGTGTCGAATGTGACACGGGGACGCCCTTATCTAGAAGTTTATACTCGAGGCCCTAGTGCCACACGCAATCAAAGGCGCGTGAAACATCCAGAAATACAGCCCCGAAGAATTCCTTCCTTTCTATGGCGCCGAATGCTTCCTCAACGAACTGGACGTCTAGTATCAGGTGCTCTGCTTCCACATGCTGCTGAAGTCTCTTTATATACAGACGTTCAGAGAGTTTCGATATAGCAGGTAAGAGACTGATTGGACTTTAGCCATTCAGCGTTCAAAGGTCTTTTCCTATCTTCATTATGGCGACGACCTCAGCATGTTTCCATGTGAGGGGGAATTCGCCTGTTGCCAAGATCTCGTTGAAAGCCGCGGATATTAGTGGTGCTGCGGTGAGTGGTAGTTGCTTCAGTAGCTCATTTGTTGGGAGGTCTGGTCCTCCTGCTTTTTTATTTTCATTTAGTTCTTCGACCTCTTTTGTTACTTCTGCTGTGGAAATCGATTGGATACGGTCGACTTCAGCTCGGCTGGCGAGGAATCTCGGAAAGTGTTCGTTAACCAGGCCAATGTGGGCCGCAACGGAGAGGTCGTTCATCGGCGAGAATTTTTTTGCGAATGCATCTGCCAGGGCATTAACTTTGGCGTCTGGTTCGCTTACAATATTGTTGCCCACGTGTAGCGGGGGTAACGTCTGTCCCTTCCTTAGTAAAGGCTTCGTCATCTTCCAGTCTGATTGGCCTTGTAGCTGTAGCAGCGCGATCTTATCGGCCCAAACTTGGTTCTTGTGTTTTTCTATCGCTACCCTCATTTCTCGTTGCGGTAGGTTTACTCGGCGCTTTGTTGCTGGGTTACGCATTGCCTGCCATTCTCTGAATGCGTGGTTTTTTTCTCTGATGGCTGCTGTGATGGGTGGAGGAAGTTGATGGGTTTTAGGTCGTGTAGGTCATCTCGGTGGCGCGACTTCTGTTGCAGCGTCCAGTGCTTTGGATGTTATCTATAGTAGTGTGGCTTCTGCTCCTGCTGCCTCTCGGCCGATGTGTCTGGAAGGTCTCTTTCGAGCAGTTGGCGCTTTGTTTCCCAGCTGATTCCTCGAATATCGAAGTGGTGTCTTGGCGGTTTATTGATGCCGACAAGGTCGACATCAAAGATGACCAGTTCATGATCTGAGGTAAGAGCCCTTCTGGTGGTGGCAGTAACATCTTTGGGAAATCGCTTAATGATGGCTGTATCCAGTACATCGCTCTGGCCTCTGTTTGGAAAGCATGTGGGGTCGTATGTTCCCACAATGATGGTACGGTTTCTTTCTGTGACTTGTAGGAGACGGCATCCACAGATATTCGTCATGCAGTTATTCCAGTTGGTGTTTTTTGCGTTAAGGTCGTTGGCAACAAAAAGGTTTCTCTGCTGTGACAGTGGGACTGCAACTGCTGTGTTCGGATGCAGGCTGAGTTGGCATCCCTTCTCTCCCAGCTTCAGGCAGTGTTGGCTTCGGTCTCACAGCTTGAGGCTGTTGCCAATGGGCATCACTGTGGGGGTCCGGATGGGGGTTTGTCGGGGACGGCCAGCTCGTCCCACACATCCCCTGATCGGACTACGACTGTGGTTGCCTGGGATACTGCCCGCATTGAGGCTGATCCCTCACCTGTGGTAGAGTGGGAGGTCGTTTCAAGGTGTGGCAGGGGGCGAAAGACATTCCGGAGGGCTGAACGGAAAGCCTCTCCAGTTTGTCTGACGAACTGGTTTCAGGCTCTGTCTCAGGCTGATACTGATCTTCGGCCTGACACAGCTGCTTGTCCTGTTCCAGAGGTTGCCCCTCAGTCTGCAAGATCCGGGCAGTTGCAGAGGGTGGGCTTACTGGTAGTTGGGAGCTCCAACGTCAGGCGCGTAATGGGGCCCCTTAGGGAAATGGCAGCAAGAGAGGGGAAGAAAACCAATGTGCACTCCGTGTGCATACCGGGGGGAGTCATTCCAGATGTGGAAAGGGTCCTTCCGGATGCCATGAAGGGTACAGGGTGCACCCATCTGCAGGTGGTCGCTCATGTCGGCACCAATGATGTTTGTCGCTATGGATCGGAGGAAATCCTCTCTGGCTTCCGGCGGCTATCTGATTTGGTGAAGACTGCCAGTCTCGCTAGCGGGATGAAAGCAGAGCACACCATCTGCAGCATCGTCGACAGGACTGACTGCGGACCTTTGGTACAGAGCCGAGTTGAGGGTCTGAATCAGAGGCTGAGACGGTTCTGCGACCGTGTGGGCTGCAGATTCCTCGACTTGCGCCATAGGGTGGTGGGGTTTCGGGTTCCGCTGGATAGATCAGGAGTCCACTACACGCAACAAGCAGCTACACGGGTAGCAGGGGTTGTGTGGCGTGGGCTGGGCGGTTTTTTAGGTTAGATGGCCTTGGGCAAGTACAGAAAGGGCAACAGCCTCAACGGGTGCGGGGCAAAGTCAGGACATGCGGGGACCAAGCAGCAATCGGTATTGTAATTGTCAACTGTCGAAGCTGCGTTGGTAAAGTACCGGAACTTCAAGCGCTGATAGAAAGCACCGAAGCTGAAATCGTCATAGGTACAGAAAGCTGGCTTAAGCCAGAGATAAATTCTGCTGAAATTTTTACAAAGGTACAGACGGTGTTTAGAAAGGATAGATTGCATGCAACCGGTGGTGGAGTGTTCGTCGCTGTTAGTAGTAGTTTATCCTGTAGTGAAGTAGAAGTGGATAGTTCCTGTGAATTATTATGGGTGGAGGTTCCACTAAACAACCGAACTAGGTTAATAATTGGCTTCTTTTACCGACCTCCCGACTCAGCAGCATTAGTGGCAGAACAACTGAGAGAAAATTTGGAATACATTTCACATAAATTTCCTCAGCATGTTATAGTCTTAGGTGGAGATTTCAATTTACCAGATATAGACTGGGACACTCAGATGTTTAGGACGGGTGGTAGGGACAGAGCATCGAGTGACATTATACTGAGTGCACTATCCGAAAATTACCTCGAGCAATTAAACAGAGAACCGACTCGTGGAGATAACATCTTGGACCTACTGATAACAAACAGACCCGAACTTTTCGACTCTGTATGTACAGAACAGGGAATCAGTGATCATAAGGCCGTTGCAGCATCCCTGAATCTGGAAGTTAATAGGAATATAAAAAAAGGGAGGAAGATTTATCTGTTTAGCAAGAGTAATAGAAGGCAGATTTCAGACTACCTAACAGATCAAAACGAAAATTTCTGTTCCGACACTGACAATGTTGAGTGCTCATGGAAAAAGTTCAAGGCAATCGTGAAATGCGTTTTAGACAGGTACGTGCCGAGTAAAACTGTGAGGGACGGGAAAAACCCACCGTGGTACAACAACAAAGTTAGGAAACTACTGCGAAAGCAAAGAGAGCTCCACTCCAAGTTTAAACGCAGCCAAAACCTCTCAGACAAACAGAAGCTAAACGATGTCAAAGTTAGCGTAAGGAGGGCTATACGTGAATCGTTCAGTGAGTTCGAAAGTAAAATTCTATGTACCGACTTGACAGAAAATCCTAGGAAGTTCTGGTCTTACGTTAAATCAGTAAGTGGCTCGAAACAGCATATCCAGACACTACGGGATGATGATGGCATTGAAATAGAGGATGACACGCGTAAAGCTGAAATACTAAACACCTTTTTCCAAAGCTGTTTCACAGAGGAAGACCGCACTGCAGTTCCTTCTCTAAATCCTCGCACAAACGAAAAAATGGCTGACATCGAAATAAGTGTCCAAGGAATAGAAAAGCAACTGGAATCACTCAATAGAGGAAAGTCCACTGGACCTGACGGGATACCAATTCGATTCTACACAGAGTACGCGAAAGAACTTGCCCCCCTTCTAACAGCCGTGTACCGCAAGTCTCTAGAGGAACGGAGGGTTCCAAATGATTGGAAAAGAGCACTGATAGTCCCAGTCTTCAAGAAGGGTCGTCGAGCAGATGCGCAAAACTATAGACCTATATCTCTTACGTCGATCTCTTGTAGAATTTTAGAACATGTTTTTTGCTAGCGTATCATGTCATTTCTGGAAACCCAGAATCTACTATGTAGGAATCAACATGGATTCCGGAAACAGCGATCGTGTGAGACCCAACTCTCCTTATTTGATCATGAGACCCAGAAAATATTAGATACAGGCTCCCAGGTAGATGCTATTTTTCTTGACTTCCGGAAGGCGTTCGATACAGTTCCGCACTGTCGCCTGATAAACAAAGTAAGAGCTTACGGAATATCAGACCAGCTGTGTGGCTGGATTGAAGAGTTTTTAGCAAACAGAACACAGCATATTGTTATCAATGGAGAGACGTCTACAGACGTTAAAGTAACCTCTGGCGTGCCACAGGGGAGTGTTATGGGACCATTGCTTTTCACAATATATATAAATGACTTAGTAGATAGTGTCGGAAGTTCCATGCGGCTTTTCGCAGATGATGCTGTAGTATACAGAGAAGTTGCAGCATTAGAAAATTGTAGCGAAATGCAGGAAGATCTGCAGCGGATAGGCACTTGGTGCAGGGAGTGGCAACTGACCCTTAACATAGACAAATGTAATGTATTGCGAATACATAGAAAGAAGGATCCTTTATTGTATGATTATATGATAGCGGAACAAACACTGGTAGCAGTTACTTCTGTAAAATATCTGGGAGTATGCGTGCGGAACGATTTGAAGTGGAATGATCATATAAAATTAATTGTTGGTAAGGCGGGTACCAGGTTGAGATTCATTGGGAGAGTGCTTAGAAAATGTAGTCCATCAACAAAGGAGGTGGCTTACAAAACACTCGTTTGACCTATACTTGAGTATTGCTCATCAGTGTGGGATCCGTACCAGATCGGTCTGACGGAGGGTATAGAGAAGATCCAAAGAAGAGCGGCGCGTTTCGTCACAGGGTTATTTGGTAACCGTGATAGCGTTACGGAGATGTTTAATAAACTCAAGTGGCAGACTCTGCAAGAGAGGCGCTCTGCATCGCGGTGCAGCTTGCTCGCCAGGTTCCGAGAGGGTGCGTTTCTGGATGAGGTATCGAATATATTGCTTCCCCCTACTTATACCTCCCGAGGAGATCACGAATGTAAAAGTAGAGAGATTAGAGCGCGCACCGAGGATTTCAGACAGTCGTTCTTCCCGCGAACCATACGCGACTGGAACAGGAAAGGGAGGTAATGACAGTGGCACGTAAAGTGCCCTCCGCCACACACCGTTGGGTGGCTTGCGGAGTATCAATGTAGATGTAGATGTAGATGAAGTCTGCTTCTTCTAGATGGCTACGGCGGGCCTGTAGACTGCAATGAATTGTATGCCGCCTCTTGATGTTTGGACTGCAACCGATGTGGCTTCTACTGTGGCTACTGCTGGGAGTGGCAGTTGATGATGCATCAGGGAGTTTCTTACGTAGACTGCTGTTCCTCTTCTGGCAGTCAGTGGTCTGTCCGGAAACAGCTGTAGTTGGCGACTCACATGTGGATATCAGGTTTCAAGTGTGTCTCGGTGACAAGGCACACGTCGATTCTTTCATCTTGAAGGAATTGGCGAAACACGTCTACTTGAGTGCGGATTCCATTGACGTTCCACATGCGCACAGTTAGTCCAAATCTAGCTGCCATATTGAGTGGTGGAGGGTGGCTTTGGAATGGCCTGAAGGCAACTTGAACTGCTGCAGAAATCTGCTGCAGAATGGTGGCCATGATAGCCTGGAGGGCGTCAGTGATGGCTTTCGTCATGGCTTGCATGACTGACATCAAGTTGAACTCTAGGGCGGGGGGGGGGGGGGGGGGAGTGTTGGGCGTATTGTGTTATGCCTGAGTTGTTGGCGATCTGGCACTGATTGTGTGCTGCTGGGGTGCAGCAATGGTCGAAGGTGGTGGAGCTGGACGATGGGGAATGAACTGAGCACACCTGTGGTGGTGGAGGTTGGTTATCTGTATACCTGCAGGGGGATATTGGCCTTAGAAGATGGGGCAGTGTTGACATTGGTTGCTGCGACATTTGTGTTTCTTCTGCCAGCTGTGATAGCAGCATTAAGCCAGTGAGAAGATTCAGGCTTTAATTTGGATCCTGCGTGGCACTGCTGGACGTTGAAATGCCTGCCTGATGCAGGTCAGCATCTCTCGTGGCGTTGATTTCTTGCTTCTTCTCCATAGCCTCGGACGAGCAAGGTGTGTTTCGTGCGTCAGCCATAACACCAATGGAAGCGTCAAAGTTTGGGCATAGAAGAAGGAAAGCTAGCCTTGGCCTCTATGAACACGGGCTCGACCCATGCGAATGGGGCCCTGGCTCGCAAAGTCCCTCAATATCTGTCCATAGGTGCGCAGATGGTCCTCTCCCACTCACTGTGTTCTGCTGGAGCATTGCCGTTCCATTTTCGGTCCGCTACGGTTCTAGATGTTCCCTCTGCGGTCTGCGCCCGTCAGACCCGACCCAGGGCGTTCCATCTTCCGTCTGGTGCGCCTGGAACTCTGTATGGGGATTGTTCTCCATGTCCACACCTTCAGTTCTTCTATATGTAGAGTGCTGCAGCTGTCCCCAATTCCACAAACAGAAGAACTGAAGGCGTGGACTTGGAGAATGTTCCCCATACAGAGTTCCAGGCGCACCAGACCGAAGATTAGAACGCCCCAGGGTTGGGTCTGATGGGCGCGGACCGCAGAGGGAACATCTAGAACCGCAGCAGACCAAAAATGGAACGCAACGCTCCAGCAGATCACAGTGAGCGGGAGAGGACCACAGGGGGAATGCCTGATACCACAGATGGGATTCCAAACATACCAGACCGAGGACCTGCCGTGACTTCTATTACGCTTCTTGCCTAATTGATACGTAGGTTAAGTAGCCTACACTGCTGTTCCTACGGCTTCCTATGTGTTCTTCTTCCATCTCTTTCTTGAATTGTCGTCTGGGAGTCATTAGTGAGGTATTCTTCTTCTTTTGCTGCTGGTGCGTGGTCTCTACTCACGCAGCAGGTCCGGCCAGCATGTGGTGGGTCGCCAGTGGACTTGATTTCCAAGTCCCCTGACGAATTGGTTGTTGGCTTCACTGGGCCGCGTAAAAACTTGCCGCTGCTTGCCAGAAGCGCTGTTTAAGCGGTGGTATTCCGGCAAGTTCGTGCAAGTCCCTCTTTGGGAAACCGCGTGGTAGGTGCAGTGCGAGCCTGACGGCTTTGCTCTGCATTTTGTGGAGCATCTTCACTGAAGTGTCGGCCGCGTTTCCTCAGACAACGGCAGCGTACTCCAACACTAGCCTGATTAGTGTTAGAGTGTTCTGCCGCAGTCTGTAGGTAGTGTCGACTCTGGGTTCAGCAGCGGCTACAGCAGGCGCATCCTGGACAGCGCCTTTGCCCGCACCTCCCGAATATGTCCATTCCACGTCAGGCGCCTGTCGAGGGTAACGCCGAGGTATCGACCAGTGCGTGACCATGGTATGGGGCCACCCATGATCTGCACAGGCCTGACGTCCGCTGGCACTTTCTTTCGCGTGAAAATCACAGCCTGGCTCTTGCCTGCGTTGAATTTGAGCCGCCATTTGGTGGTCCATGATCCGAGCTCGTCGCAGGCGATCCAGACCGAGGATGGAACACCCAGGAGCGTGTCTGTCGGGCGCGGACCGCAAAGAGAACACCCAGGGCTGCAGCGGACGGGAAAGGGAACGGCAATGCTCCAGAAGAACGCAGCGAGCGGGCGCGGACCGCAGAGGGAGCCCCTAGTGAAGGGGGAAGGCCACAGGCATAAATACTGGACCAGGTCCATTCGAGGAGTAGTCTCACGTGGCACCTGATGAAGGTAACGAGCAACGTTACCGGAATATCGTGCAAGTACGATGCTGATATCCGGCAGAACACCCATCCCAAGATGTCATTAGATCGCCGGGAAAGCCTGAAGAATTACTATTTGTTCTTTTTCTTGTCTGTTCTAGTAACTCCTCATATTAATTTTTCCATTTTTAGATAACCAGCCTTTATTTTCTACATCTACATCCACATGGATACTCTGCAAATCACATTTAAGTGCCTGGCAGAGGGTTCATCTAACCACCTTCACAATTCTCTATTATTCCAATCTCGTATAGCGTGCGGAAAGAATGAACACCTATATTTTTCCGCACGAGCTCTGATTTCCTTTATTTTATCGTGGTGATCGTTCCTCCCTATGTAGGTCGGTGTCAACAAAATATTTTCGCATTCGGAGGAGAAAGCTGGTGATTAGAATGTCGTGAGAAGATTCCATCGCAACGAAAAACGCCTTTCTTTAAATGATTTCCAGCCCAAATCCTGTATCATTTCTGTGACACTCACTCCCATCTTTCGGCATAGTACAAAACGTGCTGCCTTTCTTTGAACTTTTTCGATGTACTCCTTCAGTCCTATCTGGTAAGTATCCCACACCGCGCAGCAGTATTCTAAAAGAGGACGGACAAACGTAGTGTAGGCAGTCTCCTTAGTGGGTCTGTTACATTTTCTAAGTGTACTGCCAATAATACACAGCCTCTGCTTAGCCTTCCCCACAACATTTTCTATGTGTTCTTTCCAATTTAAGTTGTTCGTAATTGTAATACCTAGATATTTAGTTGAATTTACGGCATTTAGATTAGACTGATCTATCGTGTAACCGAAGTTCAACTAGTTCCTTTTAGCACTCATGTGGATGACCTCACACTTTTCGTTATTTAGGGTCAACTGTCACTTTTCGCACCATTCAGATATTTTTCTAAATCTTTTTGCAATTTGTTTTAATCTTCTGAGGACTTTATTAGACGATAAAGCACAGCGTCATCTGCAAACAACCTAAGACGGCTGCTCAGATTGTCTCCCAAATCGTTTATATAGGTAAGGAACAGCAAAGAGCCTATAACAGTACCTTGGGGAACGCCTGGAATCACTTCTGTTTTACTCGATGACTTTCCGTCAATTACTACGAACTGTGACCTCTCTGACAGGAAATCACAAATCCAGTCACATAACTGAGACGGTATTCCAAAAGCACGCAATTTCACTACGAGCCGCTTGTGTGGTACAGTGTCAAAAGCCTTCCGGAAATCCAGGAATAAGGAATCGATCTGAAATCCCTTGCCAATAGCATTCAGCACTTCATGAGAATAAAGAGCTAGTTGCGTTTCACAGGAACGGTGTTTTCTAAACCCATGTTGACCTTCTGTCAATAGACCGTTTCCTTTGAGGTAATTCATAATCTTCGACACAATATATATTCTAAAATCCTGCTGCATATCGACGTCAACAATATTGGTCTGTAATTTAGTGTTTAGTCCTAATACCTTTCTTGAATATTGGTGTGACCTGTGTAACTTTCCAGTCTTTGGGTACGGATCTTCCGTCGAGCGAACGGTTGTATATGATTGTTAAGTATGGACCTAATGTATCAGCATAGTCGGAAATGAACCTAATTGGTATACAGTCTGGACCAGAAGACTTACTTCTATTAGGTGATTTAAGATGCTTCACTACTCCGTGGATATTTACTTCTACGTTACTCATGTTGGCAGCTCTTCTCGATTCGAATTATGGAATATTTACTTCGTGTTCTTTTGTGAAGGCATTTCGGAAGGCTGTGTTTAGTAACTCTGCTTTGGCAGATCTTGGAGGTAAAGTCCAGGTATCACTACTATGAATCAAAACTGACTATGCAGACTGACTTGAGACATTTCTTTTCATATTCATCTGTAGCTTTGTTCTGGAAACATTTAGTTGACCAATATGATTGTGATACACTGCATTAGACATTTCTGTTGGAGATAATTTCCAAACGTAGTGTATGTATACGGCATAACAAAAAAAGACAAAGCACCTTGAACACATGATTGGATCTCTTTGTGCACATACATACGATTGGAAATATGTAAATAATTAGAATTGAAATTTTCTTTGGCAATTAGAATGGCTACCAGAGTTCATTAGCGTTGTTCACGTCTAGCATTGTTACCAGACCTGGAAGGGTGAATAATGGGCGTGAACAGCCTCAGACGTCGACTGATCACCACGAAGGACATAGAGATGCCACCTACTCGTGTGAGGCAGCATTATTAACACCTTCCAGAATTTGAAATGAGCCTCATTGTGGGTCTCCTTTTGGCTGGCTGGTCGACTCGTGCAATATCCAAACTTGTGTGGCATTCAAACTGGACTTACTGGGACCGTGAGGGCAGTCATACCAGTCGTCAAGTTGCTGGTCGGCCACGTCTGACTTCTACAATAGGCGATCTCATATTGTATCTCAAGCACATCGAAATCCCTTTACATCCTCGCCTGCTATCCGAGAACATGTAATAGACTCTTGCGACCTAACGTATCATCCCACACCATTGGCTGGAGAACACCAGAGCTAGTTTAGGTAATTACCGACCTACGCCAAGACTGCCGTTAACACAGCATAAACGACTCAGTTTGGCGTGGTGCCGCTGTCAGGAATCATGGTCTGATGCTGAATGACGTCGCGTTCCGTTCAGCGATGAATCGCACTTCTGCTCTACCCCAGACGACTTTCATTGGAGAGTGCAGGGGAGACGTAGGGAGAGGTCCACTTCCAGCAATGATTTGGAGAGACACAGCGGTTTGACTCACCATGGTGAGGGGAGCCATTTGTATGGCTTTAGGTCATGGCTAGTTGGTGACTCAGGGAAGTCTGACCACAACGGTATGTGAGTTAGATCCTACCTCCTCCTGCGTTACCGCTCAGGCGACGGTATCGTGTCGTCCTTTCCAACAGGATAACGCTGATTCCCAAGTGAGAGGAGTGACTACGAACTGTCTGTGTAATGAGGTTCTCCCGCGCGCCGCTAGATCCTGAGACCTGTCGCCTGTAACACATGTGCGGGACTAGCTCGGACGTGAATTCCGTTGCAGTGCTAGTATGGAGGATATCAAGGAACAGTTACAGCACTTGCGGAGCAAATTGTCTCAGGCTTTGTAGCATCCTTTCCAACAGAATCTGTCCATGCATCCAGGCCAGAGGGGTGCAATGTCATACTGATAGCTGGCCTGTTACTTCCAAGTTCTTCTTTCTTTGACTCGACATTGTCATCACTGAAATAACATCACATATGACCTCAACACTTTTCCTCTTCTCGTTCTGGGTGCTTCACCTTCTTGTCGGATTGTGTATTATCACCACAAGCAGAGTGGGTATTAAAAGGAATGTTATGTTTTGCCACTCAAAGATAACGCTTACAAGTCATGTCGCAAGATAAGGAAGCTCTGAAGGATTAGAAAAGGAAGAAACGGAAATTATAGAATGTGTGCTGGACCAGAAATAACCAAAAGCTGGGACTATGAAGATGATATCTGTTCTTTCTGACATGTCCGAAAGAACAGATACCATCTTCATATAGTTAAGGCTAACCAGCCATTGACCTCCTTCTTCTGTGCTGGATGCACACGCATTGCCCGAACTCTTACGGGACTCGGTAGGATTGTCTGCCGCGAGAGTTGAGTGTAATGGGCAGGGAAACTACGAATGTACTCTGTGGCCATTAAGTTGGGAATGTGGGTCTCACGGGGAGCGTGCAAGGGATAAATCCCTGCAGTCGCACTATCCTCTGTGCCCTCGGTGGCTCAGATGGATGCCGGCACGGTAGCTCAGGGTGTTCGGTCAGAGAGGCGGTGGCCCTTTGTAATAAAGAAACTGAATAAAGGAATCAACGATCAACTTGAACGGATGTCATGTGAAGTCCGCCCAGACCAAACGCAACGAACAACACGAAACAAAATAATGAAAAGATTTAAAAAAAAGATGGATAGAGTATCTGCCATGTACGCGGGTTCGAATCCCGGTCGGGGCACAGATTTTAAACTGTTGACTGTCGACAGCTTAGGGTCTTGATTTAGTTATCATTTCAAAAGCTGGGGAGGTAGAAATTATTAACAATCTACATACATGAAAACTGATCCTGTAATGGGTTTTGCGTTAGTTTACGTTATTTAGCTACTTTTCCTCCGGCGTTGGTTAAGTGAGCATCGTGTGAGAATTTCAGTTCCTTCTGGTCTGCTCTTTTCTTTTCCTCCAAACTTCCTCATCTTTTCACCATGTCTCCTATCTTTCTTCTGACAACGTCACAGTTGTTCTCTTCTGTATTGGGAAACCTTTTCATTTATTACTTTCCTTCTAAAAACTCCCAGGATCTAGCTTATTAACCATTTCTTTTCTCAGTGCTACCTGAAGATTTGCTCTGTCAGACGGTTGTTATACATCCTGTATAAATGTCCAAAAAATATAGGATTTATTTTCCTAGTCATTTATTATATTTCTACATTTTGACGAATTTGTTATGCGATTTTTAACTGTCAATTTTCTGTGCTTCGCATTAAATCCAACAGTTTCCTCATTACTCTTTCTCTGATATTTCTAGTTTTTTTTTTTCATATGTCTTGTAAATTGAATCCTTTTCGCCATTCCTTTGATAAATACGAACAATATGTATATGATATTTAGAAGATATGGAATCGAAATGATTATTATTTCGCCATTATCAGTTTACATGGTGATAGAGACACCAGAAAAATAAGACTAAATCGGAAAATGTAGATAGAGACAACAGTGATGATTACATAATTATGCGAGTCAAATATTTGTGTCAGAATCACATGTATCTGTACGTTTTGGAACACGGCGATATTTTGCCACCCCCAATGTGCCCAGTGCCACTCTGAATTTGAAATGCACACTGTGCTCGCGAGTAATGGATAGGGCAAACGGCGGCAGCAAACGCGACCGTATCTCGCGCCGTTGCGCTGCGCTGCGCGCAACAAAAGAGTCGCGGAATTGTTTAACTACCTGCGCGCCTGTCGCCTCATGAATATTAATTGCTCAGAACGAAATACTCGGCCGGCATAAATTATTCGCCATTGCTTTATCTTGAAATTCAGGGTACAGTCAACACAGATATGAAACTTTTCTCCCGCATTTAACAACAAAGTTTGTTTCTGCGTTCGCGCTAATTATTACAAGCTACGTGTAACATTAGCAAAAACAGTAAACAGAGAACTTTCCGCAGAATCAAACATAACGTGCAACATTTGTTACTATAATATTTACGGTATGAGCAAAAAGTATGTTAAGAAACCATATTTTCACACAATACAAAACTAACACTTGTCCAGTATTTATCCTTCCGACTGTTTACTCCCACTCGCCGCACTGTTGTTTCCCTTTCGTCCATAACCATGCAGAGAGAGACCAGAAGAAAAAGCTCGTTGGAGGCAGCAGTATTACAGGAAAGCATCAACATTAGTGCAGTATTTAAAAAGAATGTGTAACAGCATTCAGGAACTGCAAGGTAAAGTCAATTAACATCTTTGCAGAAGAATTGGGTGAAAGTAGTGAAAGAGAGTGTATTATTTTTATGTATCGAACTGTCTGTGCAGTTTCCTTAGTTAGTGTACATTGCGATTGATATTCATTTGAAAGTGAAAGTCTATTCCAAGAGGTTTCATTAAGCAAAATTCTAGTCACTGAATTTGTTCTTGATGTAGTGGTAACAGAAAACTGCATGCCTCCAATGTTATCGTATGAAAATATTGTTAGGGAATATGTGAATATTTTAGTAAACAACTACTGTAGGCTAAATTTAAACACACACAGATATTTCTAATGTTTCATATGCACGAAAATAGTGCGCTCTTTCAAAGACGTCAACATCTTTCTTTGCAAATGTATTAGTTAGGTTGCATATACCTTACACTAAATTAAGCGCTGTTGTGCGTTCCTAATAGTTTTTGCCTCATTTATACATGAACAACTATATGTCTTTTCTCTGTTAATTAATCTCATTTAGAACCAGGGAACGATCTTGGTCGCCCTCCTTATTAGTTCGCCGTCGATACACCACTATGCGGACAACAAGTGCAGTAGCTAACGTATCCGTTACGGTTGATTTTCTTTGTGCTCATTTGTTTTATAATACGCAAAAGAATGTTCGCAAAGAATAGCTCAAGTGGAAAGAAAAATGTTGAGGCTATTACGAGCCTGCAAGGCGAACCCAGTATTGCACGTTAACGGAAGACGCACGAGGGAATTCAATACCGAACTGGACAGCTGTTGCTGCCTGGGCTTCTACATGTTCGGTGTTTTACCGAACTGTTCGGTATTTCAGACCCATGATCGGTGTTTGGTACTGAACTACGAGTGGTTCGGTATTTTGAGAATTGCTTTCATAACACTGATTTATAGAACATTTGGTGTGCTGTTGCCAGTCGGTGCGTGCTGCACTCGTGTCCTTCACTGATCGTTTTACGTCTCCTTTCTCTGCATTCGGCTGCTGCCGTCCGAGCCTGCCAGTCTACTCCGCGCACCGGTTGGTTAGCTGAACTTCAGAGCTGAACTAAGTTTTGACTTTATTATGTGCAGTATTCCGTATACTTATCTAAGACATTTGCGAATTAATGAAATTTAATAGAGGGGCTAGTAAGTTGGTAAGTTAGTATTAGTGCACTGAAAGATCAAATTAATCGGATATAATACCCATTTTATGGCCAACGATTTCTTTAGCTATACCTACCTCTTTTAAAACCTATATTTATGGTACATTAAGTGTAACTGTTCTGAATGTTACAGAAATATTGGAAAGAACACTAAATTCTTACATAAAATATGGATAAACATCTTTATGGGTCCTGAGCTACAAGACGAAAGACTGTCCAGGTGGATTAGTCAATCAGCCGCCAAACACCAAGCCAGATGTAATCTTTGGTCATCATTTTTTGATGTACTTAATAATGGGGCGAAGTCTCTTATTCAACAAGGCAATGGTAAGAAACACCTTATATCTGTAAGATCAAAAAATGTTTCAAGCAGAATTAGTAAATTTCTTATTCAAACCTCTGGAGATTTAATAGAGAAAATAGATGCAATTTAACTCACTAAAACCTACCACGCAGTAAAACAAGGACACAGTTACAACTCCTCTTATTACGGCAATAAATTAGAGTCTACAATGAATCTAAGTTGGCTTCAAAGGGGCAGTTACATGGAACAAAAATAGAGACTCTCACGAGTAACGTTTTTGCGCCATATTCGATGAAAAATGTGTAAAAAAAATAAAACGGTCCAGTTTCAATATCTACTGATGCATCCAATAAAGTAAAAAATAAATATTTCCCGCTAGTAGTAACTTTGTTTGATGATCAAGATGGAATAGTGCATTACCTGCTAGAGTTTTACGAATCAGAGTCTATTGAGAATATGATCACCAAAGCATTAGATAAACTTCGACTGAAGCTTATTAATGCTGTTGCGTATAGTGCTGACAATCCTTTGCTCAATTATTGTCGCACCTGCCTATTGATTCATAAGTTACAAAATCTGAACCCAAATAAAATAAAAGCTAAATGCATTTGTCAAGTCTTGCATAATGCAGCAAAACACTGGATGAAATTACCTTTCGATGCTGAAAGTCTTGTGCTAAGGATTTTGTGTGAATTTTTCATCAGTGCTAAAAGAGCGGATGTGCTTAATGAATGCTTCGCTTTTGTTGATCAAGATTATCATGCCGTGCTTTGTCACGTAACACTTATCTGGACAACTTAACTACCAGCTGCGGAAAGCTTTTGCTTGATTGGAAACCGATCAAATGTATTTTCGCCAAAACGGGGAGAATAAGTTAAAAAATTTTTTTGGCCTTTTTTTTGTACACCATTTATAAATTTATTTCAGAAACGAATTAAAGTTCTGGAATCCGAATACATAAAACTTATAAAATTGTACACTATTGTGGTCACATTAAAAGAGGGTATTCGATTACGTCAGAACGATTGTTTCTTACTCTAGTAAACTCTAACCAATAAGTGTTAAACTAAATGAGGTTGAACGAAATAAATTAACAAATGAAACTGTCATAGTCTACCCAAGTCAGGAAGTTGACCTGAAAAAGAGGTTCGACTACGAAACCTCACATTTTAAGATTTTCAGTTATGTGGATGTGGGAAAAGTAATTCCTTCATATGAAAAGTATACACAAGCTTCAGATATGGTGGGTACTGAAGAAGAAATTGATATAGTTTATACGAAGAGATCTGTGTAATAAAGAAAGCTTTGGAGCAATTTCAAGTACAACTTCGAAGTCCACAAACTCGTTTTCGCGGAATACGTTTGTGAGGGGGGTAGGACGTCAAGCGAGTCGACTTGGAGCAGGACAGGCACCATAGGACATTTTAATGTCCACTACCTATACTTTTACAAATATACTCATAAAACTTTGTCAGCATGACGAGGAAGGATTCAGGATTTACAATCATAAAATTGGAAGTTCAAAAACCTAACAAAATAATTTTTTTTTTTACATGTGAATTTTCATAATTTTACTCTTAGCTGCAGTTGTTGCTTTTCTTTATAAGTAAGAGAGATTTTTCGATGAATTTTGCATAGCATATGTTTGGACTCTGCTACTCACTCCAACTGCCATCTAGTGGCAGCTTCAGACTGGCCAGGTCAGACTGTCCAGTATAGTCTGCTCCCTGTCGGAAGAATTTGCAACTTATGTGCGGAAGTGGACCTCCTAGGTCCTTTGTGTGCACAGGTAGGATTAGCCGTTGTAACGGCCGAGCAGGTAGCTGCGAGACCCCGTAGCGGACGGGCGTGTATGTCTTCCAGCTAAGCCAGGAGCCGCAGTTGGCGCGTTGCCTGTGCAAGTTGTAACGTTTAATGTAATAAACAATTATACCAGATAACTTGTTCCGTCTAGTTATTGTGAGTGGAAACAAGGGGAGGACAGTAAGTTCTCTCGCACTATACATTCACACTCCAATGTGCCACCACGGGAAGAATAGCCCGCGCGCACATTTTTTGGTCCT
Organism: Schistocerca americana; assembly: GCF_021461395.2. Lineage (NCBI taxonomy): Eukaryota > Metazoa > Arthropoda > Insecta > Orthoptera > Acrididae > Schistocerca > Schistocerca americana. Next base: position 417,927,935 of record NC_060120.1, read on the forward strand.
CCGGGCCGGATACAGTGACCACGCGGAATTTACGTTCGCGCGGATTTATTTTCCGGTATTTGTGAACTTCTAAAAAACCACGTGTGAGCTGCGCACGTGATCGGTTTCGTTGTTGCCTGCTATCGAGTGTCCCAAGGCCTGTTCGGGACTTCGACAATAACAGCCTTAACAACGACGATCGGGGACATATTTGTGAACATTTAATGTGTCTCTAATGGTAACGCGGGAGGCACAGAAACGCGTCGGTGCAGCATCGTCGGTGACGTCACCTCCTGCTCCCGCCGAAACTTCGCGCCGTCGGAGACTGCAACGCCTGCCACGCCGCTGCTGTTCCAGTCCGTACTGCCGCTGCAGCCTGGTAAGTGCAACTGTTGGCTTCCTGCTATCATCTTCCTGGTCCTAAGATGGAGCCCTCAGAGAAAACAAAATTAGTCAAGCAGAGAGGTGTAGCAAAGGCCGCTCTCGCGCGCTTAGCGAGCTTTGTGCAGTCTGCAGACAGTGCCAGCATCGAAATGTTGGAATCAAAATTAAATCGATTGACTCGGATTCAGACTGATTTTGAGTCGTCTCAAACACGGCTGGAAATTGAAGACGAATCAGCAGATCACAGTAAGGACAGGGCAGAATTCGAGGATTCGTGGGACTTTGTTGAATCCACTCTCAAGGGTTCAATGAAGAGGTACACCCAGATTCCGCAGCCTTTGGGCTCGAATCTATCAGGCAGTGTCAGTTCTTTGAAACTACCCGCTATTAACTTGCCAAATTTTGAAGGTGACTACCTTAAGTGGTCATCATACAGGGATACGTTTTTGAGTCTCATTATGAATAACAATTCAATTGATGACGTTCAAAAACTTCATTACCTTAATTCGTCTTTGCGAGGTGAAGCTAAGGACCTTTTGAAACATATACCTGCCACAGCAGGAAATCTAGCGATAGCCTGGGGACTTATTACGCAGAGGTATAATAACCCAAAAATAATTGCAGCCAGACATGCTAAGGCTTTGTTGGCCTTGCCTACAGTCGGCCATGGCGCAGCGAGCGATTATAGGCAACTAATTAATCACGTATGCAGCCATTTGAAGGCCTTAGAAGCTCTCAAACCTGATGTTCCACTTCATGAAGTCATTCTTTCGGAACAGATTCTGTCCAGTATGCGACCCACAGATCGTCATGAGTGGGAGGTAAAGATGTCTGGGTCGACATTCACCACATTAAATCAACTAATAGATTTTTTGGAAACAAAATGTCAGGCCCTTGAGTTGATCAGGTTCAGGGATAACACCTCAAGGGATTCGCAAGGAAATGTCAATAATTCAAATCAAACAAGACATGTGAGGAGGGCTCATCTCGCTAATGCTGATGCTGAGGAATCATGTAATTTTTGTAGTGAACCTCATACTATCAGTAAATGCAAAGGGTTTCAGGCACTAAATGTCGATGAGCGGCGGGCATATGTGACAAAAAATAAGCTTTGTTTTTTGTGCATCTGCTCTGGTCATTTCTCAACTAAATGCAGGATTTCTCCTTGTAAGACCTGTAAAGGAAGGCACAACATACTGCTACACAAGCCTGCTGAACCAAGGAATGGGCAGAATAGTAAACCAGGAGGCCATTCCTTGGCCCATCAAGCTACAAACGGGAAAGCAAACATCCATTGTAATGTTTTATTGGCAACAGCTGTTGTCAACATTAAAGACAGCATGGGTAGACAGCAGGTTTGCAGAGTTCTGCTAGATAGTGCGAGTCAGCTATCCTTTATATCTAAGGGCACGGCAGAGAAATTAAAACTGAAACGAAGTAAACATTCGTTTCCTGTGAAGGGCATAAACAATGCCTTTGCTGCCTCAGTGTCTTACACTTGTGATGTTGAACTGTCGTCTAGGGTCAACGACTTTCGTGTCAGAACCACTTGTGCTGTCGTAGATCATGTCACCAGTGACCTACCAGCGAGCAAGATAGACACAAGGTCCTGGAGTGTCCCATGTAATCTTCCGCTCGCTGATCCAGAATTCAACAAACCTGCCACAGTAGATTTAATTCTTGGTGCTGAGGTTTTCTTTGACGTTGTTTATAAGGAAAGGCTGGTGAAACCAGGTCATCCCTCACTGGTCGAAACAAAATTTGGCTGGATTTTGTCTGGTAGGATGCCTTCAGTTTCATGCAACATGCCTCGTTCTACAGTGACCTCGTGCTTTGTTAGAGGTGACAATTTAGATGCCAAACTGCAAAGATTTTGGAAGTTAGAGGAACTGTCTACGAAAACGATTAGTAAGCAGGGTAAAATATGTGAGGCTCACTTTCAGCGCCACACGGCACGAGATGAAGAAGGGAGATTTGTGGTTCGACTACCAGTGAAACCTGACTGTAAATCATTAGGCGAATCACGACAACAAGCATCTCGGAGATTGGCGCATCTTGAGAGGAGGTTTAAAAGGCAACCGAATCTGCAGAAGGAATACGCTGCATTCATGCATGAATATGGTAATGAGATTGCTTTGTTGAAGGCCAGCTCCCCTATTCCACATTATAGCAAACTAAGGGATTTGCACCCGTTTGTTGATGCCGAAGGTATTTTACGAGTACCATATGATGTACCATATGATGAGCGCCATCCTATTATCGTACCGCCTATGCATCATTTGACAAAACTCTCATAATACGCGAACATGAAAATCTGTTGCATGCTGGGTCACAAATTTTGTTGGCTATGTTGCGTAGGAGGTTTTGGATCCCCATTGGGCGTAACACAGTCAAGGGAGTTATCACAAAATGTTTAAAATGCTTTAGGCTTAAGTCCAAGACAGTAGTTCAACTCATGGGTCAGCTACCTGCAGCTAGAGTAAACCAGTCTCATCCATTCCAGCACTGTGGAGTAGATTATGCAGGCCCTATTGCTGTAAAGCATGGTGGAAGGCGGAGTAAAGTTACCACCAAGGCTTATATTGCTTTATTCATTTGCATGACAACCAAGGCCATCCACTTAGAATTAGTTAGTGACTTGGTAACAAGTTCATTTTTGGCCGCCCTCAGGAGATTCATTGCAAGAAGAGGGAAACCTTCTCACATGTACAGTGACAATGGTACCACATTTGTAGGTGCAGACAATGAGCTTAAACGTTTTCTCTCCAACGATGTTACTGTTGAAGGTGTGGTGAATTATTCGACCTCAGAGGGAATCAGTTGGAGGTTCACTCCACCTCGTGCCCCTCACTTTGATGGACTCTGGGAGGCAGGAATCAAATGCATGAAGTCGCCTCTCAAATGCGCCATCGGCAATGCAGTGTTGACATTTGAAGAACTGACTACTGTGTTAATTCAGATAGAAGCATGCTTGAATTCAAGGCCATTGTGTCTTCTCTCTGATGACCTAGATTCTCCTGCTGCTCTCACTCCTGGTCATTTCCTAATCGGACAGCCCCTTTGTGCTCATCCTGAACCCTCTGTCCTTGAGGTTCCCGCCAACAGGTTGCACAGATGGCAACTTGTGCAGCGGTTGCATCAGTCCTTTTGGAAGAGGTGGTCCACAGAATATATACATGATCTGCAGCAACGCAAAAAATGGACATCGGAAGGAGCATGGCAACCCCAGATCGGCGATCATGTGCTGGTCAAGGAGGGTAATTTGCCTCCCTTGGTGTGGAGGCTGGGTGTCATTGACCAGCTGTTTCCCAGTCCTGATAAGTGTGTGCGTGTGGTAATGGTAAAAACTGCTAATGGGCATATTAAGAGGCCTATAGCAAAATTGTGTCCCCTACCTAAACAGTGAATCAGTTAAGTGTTCCCTCAGATCTGTGTAGTGATATATGATACAGAGCCATTGCCAAATTGTCAGTTACTGGAATAACCTCATAATTCATAAAATCGGCTTGGGAGGCTGTGGATGTTTCTTGTGGACTAACTGCTGTTAGTATTGATTTCATGTTTTTATGCAGTATAATATTAATACTCTATTGTTTTGTGTCCTGCATGTTAGTACCCATCGTGTTTCACATGCAGCATGACAGTGGTGTTTGGTGATGTGGGCATCCCAAATGTTATAATATTCATGTTTTATGTGCATTGATATTGTGTCTAGTTATATTTTTATTGTTTACTTGTTTTGGTGTTGATGTTTGTTAAAATGTTGGTTATTTGTAAAAAATGTTAGTGTATTCATGTTTTATGTGCATTGATCTTGTACCTAGTTATATTTTTTATTGTTTACTTGTTTTGGTTTTGTTGTTTGTTAAAATTTTGGTATTTGTAAAATGAGAAAACTCATTTTAGAGTGGGAGTATGTTTGGACTCTGCTACTCACTCCAGCTGCCATCTAGTGGCAGCTTCAGACTGGCCAGGTCAGACTGTCCAGTATAGTCTGCTCCCTGTCGGAAGAATTTGCAACCTATGTGCGGAAGTGGACCTCCCAGGTCCTTTGTGTGCACAGGTAGGATTAGCCGTTGTAACGGCCGAGCAGGTAGCTGCGAGACCCCGTAGCGGACGGGCGTGTATGTCTTCCAGCTAAGCCAGGAGCCGCAGTTGGCGCGCTACCTGTGCAAGTTGTAACGTTTAATGTAATAAACAATTATACCAGATAACTTGTTCCGTCTAGTTATTGTGAGTGGAAACAAGGGAGGACAGTAAGTTCTCTCGCACTATACATTCACACTCCAATGTGCCACCACGGGAAGAACAGCCCGCGCGCACAGCATACAAACCATACTTGCAGATGTATGAAACTCTAGAATTTTCCAAATCTATTAAAAACTGTGGTAAAAATTGAGATAATTAACTATAAAATTTGAGTTTTTTCTAAACATGAAGTTAAAAAGATAACAGTTATTCATTTTTCATAAATTACATAAATTCTACAGTTTCATACACCTGTAAGTATGGTTTGTATATTGTGCAAAATTCACTGAAGAATCTCTCTTACTTCTGAAGAAAAGTGTACTTATTGCAACAATTGCAGCCAATAGTCAGTGAAAAAATGATGAAACTTCACACGTAAAAAAATATTTCGTTATGTTTTTGAACTTTGAATCCTATGAGTGTGAATCCTAAATCCTTTCTGATCATGCTGACAAAGTTTTATGAATTTATTTGTAAAAGTATAGACATTGGAAATTAAAATGTCCTGTGCTGACTCTCCTGCTACAAGACGGCCCGTTTGACGTCCTACCGCTTACACGGAGAAGAAATGCCTAACACAAAAAAATATCAAAAGGAGAAAGGCGGTTACAAGCAGAAATGTCAGTGTAGGAAGAGTTTTCAGTCACGTGGACCATTTACAGTCTGACGCTAGAAACAAACTGAAAGCCGCTATGGTAAATGCAGAAGTAAGCATTCGTTGTAATTTGCAACCTGCAACGGCCTTTACCATTCATTTAAGAACTACAGAAATTTATTGAAAGCTGTAACTAGTAATAATAAATATAATTTTTAATGTTTACTAAGTGATCTATAGTATTCACCTTCAGCCGTCAGCTCAGCAAAACGTTTCACCACGTTTAACACACATTAGATAAATACAATCTTCCTGGAAACGAAATGCCATTTACATTAGCACTTCAGAATATTAAGAAACTTATTGTAATATAATCCACAAATACTTCAGTTACCCGTTCAATAAACAAACAGTATCATTGTTTGTTGGCAAAAAAAGAAACGTAAACTCTTACGTTACCGTGACGCATCTCTGTATCTAGCGCGTCGCTTATGTTTTGCCGCCGCTAATGTAACCTTGACTGCCACAGCTGTCAGCTGACGATGAACCAAACAATACATCCCACTGGTCTACGTTCCAGAGGGACCATTAGTCCCTTTACTGACTCCACTCTTTCAAGCTACACTTTTGTTTTTTAGTCATCAGTCGTCTGACTGGATTAATGCAGCCCGCCACGAATTCCTCTCCTGTGCCAACCTCTTCATCTCAGAGTACCATTTACAAGCTACGTCCACAATTATTTGCTGGAGGTATTCCGATCTCTGTCTTCCTCTACAGTTTTTGCCCTTTACAGTTCCCTCTAGTAACGTGGAAGTCTGAGAATGACTTCCACGTTACTAGAGGGAACTGTAACAGATGTTCTATCATCCTGTCCCTTCTCCTTGTCAGTGTTCTCCAGTTATTCCTTTCCTCTCCGACTCTGTACAGAACCTCCTCATTGCTTACCTTATGCACTTCTGTTTTGGTCGTCCGCTCTTGCTATTTCCTCTTGGCTGTCGTACTTATTGTATATGACCCGTCTCTCCCTATACCTTATCCCTACTTTTCCCAGAATTTCGAACATCTTGCAAGATTTTACATTTTCGAACGCTTTTTCTAGGTCAACAAGTCCTATGGACGCGTCTTGATTTTTCTTTAGTCTTGCTACCATTATTAACCGCAGCATCAGAATTACCTCTCTCGTGCGTTTACCTTTCCTAAAGCCAAACTGATCGTCATCTAGCGCATCCTCAGTTTTCTTATCGATTCTTATGTATATTATTCTTGGAAGCAACTGGGTTGCATGAGATGTTAAGCTGATTGTGCGATAATTGTCACCCTTGTCAGCTCTTGCAGTCTTCGGAATTGTGTGGATGATATTGTTCAAAAGGGTCACATGGCTCTGACCACTATGGGACTTAACATCTGAGGTTATCAGTCCCTTAGACTTAGAACTACTTAAACCTAACTAACCTAAGGACACCACACACATCCATGCCCGAGGCAGGATTCGAACCTGCGACCGTAGCAGCACCGCGGTTCCCGATTGAAGCGCCTAGAACCGCTCGGTCACAGCGGCTGGCGGATGATATTGTTCCTAAAATCAGATGGTATGTCGCCCAACTCATACACTCTACTGCCCAACGTGAATAGTCCTTTTGTTGCCATTTCCTCCAATAATTTTAGAAATTCTGATGGAGTGTTATCTATCCCTTATACCTCATTAAATTTTAAGTCCTCCAAACCTCTTTTAAATTCTTATTTTAATACTGTATCCACTGTCTCTTCTTAATCGACGCCTGTTTCTTCCTCTATCACATCACACGAATCTTCCCCCACAGAGAAGCCTTCAATGTACTATCTCCACAGCATATAACAGTGGAATTCCAGTTACACTCTTACCACCCCATGCTTTTAATTTCGCGGAAGGTTGTTTTGAGTTTCCTGTATGCAGAGTCAGCCCTTCCGAGAATCATTTCTTTTTCGATTTCTTCACATTTTTAATGCAACCACTTCGTCTTAGCTTCTCTGAACTTCCTATTTATATCCTTCCTCAGCGACTTGTATTTCTTCATTCCTGAATTTCCGTGAACATTTGTGTACTTCCTTCTTTCATCGATCAGCTGAAGTATTTCTTCTGTTACCCATGGTTTCTTCTCAGTTACGTTCTTTGTACCTATGTTTTTCTTTCCAGCTTGGGTGACTGTCATTTCTAGAGATGTCCATTCCTCTTCAGATGTACTGTCTACTGAGCTATTCCTGACTGCTGTATCTACAGCCTTATAGAGCTTCAACTGTGTCTCGTCATTCCTTAGTACTTCCGTATCCTACATCTTTGCGTATTGATTCTTCCTGGCTAACCTGTTAAACCTCAGCCTACTTTTCATCACTACCACATTGTTATCTGAGTCTGTATCTGCTCCTGTGTACGCCTTACAATCCAGTATCAGATTTCGAAGTCTCTGTCTGACCATTATGTAATCTAACTGAACTCTTCCAGTATCTCCCGACGTTTTCCAAGTATGCTTTCTCCTTTCGTGATTCTTGAACAGAGCATTCGCTATTACCAGCTGAAATTTATTACAGAACTCAGTTAGTGTTTCTCCTCTCTCATTCCTCGTCCGGAGCCCATATTCTCTGTAACCTTTTCTTCTACTCTATCCTCCACAACTGCATTTCAGTCCCCCATGACTATCAGATTTTCATCTCCCTTTACGTACTGTATTACCTTTCAGTATCCTCACATACCTTCTCTATCTCTTCATCTTTAACTAGCGACGTCGGCATGTATACTTGAACTATCGTTGTCGGTATTAGTTTTCTGTCAGTTCTGATAAGAGTGTATCAGGGATTTTAGCCTGCTTCGAGATGACTGGGTGTTCGTGTTGTCCTCCTCATTTCATCGTCATTCATGAAAGTGGCGAGACTGGACTGAGCAAAGGTTGGGAATTTGTACTGGCGCTGATAACCCCACAAACCAAACATCATCATCTGATAAGAACAACCCTATCACTGGATAGTTCACAATAACACACTCTCCGCTCTACCTTCCTATTCATAACATAGCCTACTCCTATTATACCATTTTCTGCCGCTGTTGTTATCCTATACTCTTCTGTCCAGAAATCCTTGTCTTCGTTCCATTTCACTTCACTGACCCCTACTACATCTAGATTGAAGCTTTGCATATCTCTTTTCAGATTTTCTAGATTGCCTACCACGTTCAAACTTCTGACAGTCCACGTCCCAACTCGCAGAACGTTATCCTTTCGTTGGTTATTCGGTCGTTATCCAATGGTCACCTCCCCCGTGGCAGTCTCCTCCTAGAGATACGTATGGGGGATTGTTCCGGAATCTTTTGCCAATGGAGAGATCATCGTTACATATCCTGCGGATGCACTATGTGTGTCTTCAATGCAGTGATTTCCATTGCTTTCTGTATCCTCATGCTGTTGATCATCGCTGATTCTCCCACATTTAGAGAAAATTTCCCATCCCAAGGAAAAGAGAGTGCCATTCACCTCTGCCCGCTCCTCCGCCCTCTTTGAAAAGACCTTTGACAGAATGCCTGCCTGCCGCACTCGAAGCAGCGCGTGCCGTCCGCCAAGAGATGCCGATGCCATCACGTTGACGCAGCGCTGCCGATATGATTTGACAGCTAGATCACTGCCAGTAGCAAGTAGTGTGCCTCTGCCGTTGCAGCACTTATAGCCGTCAGTGTTATCTGATGATTACGTCTTGATTAATGTTACACCTATAAATATCCACTAACACAGTTCCTAATAATCTTCAGTCTTCCATACCATCCGTCCACAATCAGTGTCCTCTACTAATGTTCATTATCAAATGCAAAGACATCCAGCGTCACTGCTTGTAACAACGTAACCCTCAGTATCAGTTCAAACTCGAAATTTTCCCCGATGCTCAATGCTCAACGTAGTCAGTTCTGCCACGCGTATAGTTAATTATTCAGCACAGTTCCTACCATAGCGACCACCCGTTGTTCAATAGCAGTTTACAAAGTTCACACAAAATATTCATTGTTCAAAATGTTTTCTGCCATACTAATAACATATTGTTCACTGGCTATATTCAGAGTTCAAGCGCAATATTTACTGTTCAAACGCTTCTTGCCCACTAGTTACACACTTCAATAACTCGTTCTAAAACGCATCCATTGTTCAAAATGTTTGCTGTCACACCAATTCAGTTTATTCACAACTTTCAAAATTCACACCTACTCATATACTTCCTGCCTCACCATTCAGTGAGACTCTATTGTTTGATGCCCTAGACACAGATGCCAAGAGTAGCAACTAGTCAGCCTATGTTCAAAATATTTTCTACCAAATCAATCAGTCATGGTTGGCTACTTTCCCCCAAGGGATGACATATTTAGAAACTCTTTTTTAAAATTAATCGCTTTTTTACGGAATTTTCCTGACACAATGTATGCTATGAATAGAGGTTCTTTTTAAATTTATACCCAGATGCCTAACTAATTAATTAAGTAGGACAAGATTTAAAAAATATTCCTGCCATATCACTGCACTGAACATGCTAACAGCACGTGTTGTTGCATATGGAGGGCTAAGTTGACCAACTAGAAAGATCCCTAATCCACCATCGAGAGTTTAGCATACTTTTTGTCTTGTAAAGTTGTCTTCATGTCCCACTGGTCACCTTTTCCACTGGTTACAGATTTTAATACCCGTACAATCAGCTGTGAATGATGGAATGGCAAATGGGAAAGTCTACATGTTACTTCAATGAAAGACTCGACATAGTAGGATGCCACCTTCTCTTCAATAAATGTAAGGAACGAAAACAGTCTATGGAGGCAGTTTAATGGTAATACTTCAATATAAGTTCGCGAAATCTCCTCTTGTCGAGCACTATTGCAAGTACATATATAAAATGACCACACGAGTGTCACACATAAGCCAGATCTCACATCCGAAATCTAATAATGCTTGCACTTATATTGAACAACATGAAATGTCCGCTAGAAATAAGTACGAGTACATGTTGTTGACCTGAATATTAGTTGAAGACTGTAAGTCAACGAACTTCCTGAAAGTTTAACTGAACTGCCATTGTTTCACGCCTGCATGCATAGGACAGGTTTCTGATTGGTCAGTTTATTCAGCCAGTGGCTGACACCATTATATAAAATTCTAATTAATATGTGAGCCTGACTTTGGAGTAACTGAAATCATGATTAGAAAGCTGTCAGTATGGATAACGTCATATAAAAACATTTAGACAGTTTAATAACCACACTGATGCGTTTGCCGCTAAGCCTCAAAGTGCGAATCGCTGCATTCTCTGTACATTTGAGTAAGAAAAGACTCCTGCTCCCATCTCCGTTCTCATCCTCTGCGACCATCCGCCGTTTTATGATTTAGGGATTGCTTAACTTCTGCCTGGCGTACAGCGGCGTAAACCTTTAGACACTGTAAAATAAAATGTAACAAAATTATTCCCTAAAAGATGCAATATGTATTTACATAGTTAAAGACTAATTTTGCCAGCCACAAGATAATAGTACGATTGTTAGTAAATTTTGAATGAATGGTCATTTATCTGATTCTCAGGAGTCATGTTTCTTTTTTCACATAAATTATCAATGTTACTGTGCACACTAACGCTGTTATAAATTTAAGATTTGATTACTTTTTCACATTCGAATCTCATCAAGATGGCGACTAAAATCCTACGAGGTATCATATGCGTGATATGTAGTTGCTAATCGTCAGAGTATTCATGAAGAGCCTCCAATAACTTTGAAATATGTGAAACACACGAAGAAGCGATACAGCGGCCTACTTGCAAGTCAATGTCTTTTATTATGGTTTACACTATGGGTGGCCAACGTTTCTTGTCTACTGCCCACTTTTGTGTCTAAGTTATTACTAAAGTTTTCTAACCGTCCACTGGGTTTTCAACACTGGTGATCTCTAAAGTACCGAAGTATCTTTATCCTACAAAATTTATGAAGCACAGTTACAGAAAGTTAAGGGGTAACACCACTGAAACGATCCAAAAAAATTATTTCCTAGAGAATTTTTTTTTTGAACGGAAGGAAAGGTGTTGGAGAAATAATACTTGTGTTAGTAATTGAGCATATATTTACTCATTACAAAAAATATTGTCGGAAAATGTTACAAAGTGGTGTCGCTGCAGCAATTATGCCGAGGCATGTTGAATTTGAGGTGATCTGCGACTCGGTCTATAACTGTTGCCAATTTGAATGAAGAAAAAGGAAAAAGAAATCTATGTAATCTACATGAGTGTGACTAGTGAACCACATTTGGGATTTCAGAATACTGATTTTTGTATAATTCCATAGAGCCGTTCAGTTTTCACTAAAAAGGACAGTTATTTGTTAACACATACTGTTCAAATTAACTAACAGAAAAAAATAGGAGAGAACAGGTAGGTGGAAAGAATACATTGAAAGTCTGTTTAAAAGTAAAGATTTGTCTTATGTGATAGAAGAAGAAACAGGAGTCGATTTCGAAGTGATGGAGGATCCAGTATTAGAATCAGAATTTAAAAGAGCTTTGGGGGACTTAATATGAAATATGGCAGAAAGGATAGACCACATTCAATCAGAATTTCTGAAGTCATTTGGGGAAGTGGCAACAAAACGTTGTTGGAAGGTAGGAGACGAGATACTGGCAGAAGTAAAGCTGTGAGGACCGGGGGTGAGTCATGCTTCGGTAGCTCAGATGGTAGAGCGCTTGCCCGAGAAAGGCAAAGGTCCCGAGTTCGAGTCACGGTCCGGCACACAGTTTTAATCTGACAGGAAGTTTCATATCAGCGCACACTCCGCTGCAGAGTGAATATCTCATTCTGATTAACGTTGTTGTGTAGGATTTATGAGTTGGTGACATACTATACGACTTTCGGAAAAGCATCATCTACACAATTCCGAAGACGGCCGGAGCTGACAAGTGCGAGAATTACCGCACAGCCAGCTTAACAGCTCATGCAGCCAAGTTGCTTACAAGAATAATATACATAAGAAGGGATAAGAAAATTGAGGATGCGCTAGATGACGATCAGTTTGGCTCTAGGTAAAGTAAAGGCACGAGAGAGGCAATTCTGACGCTGCGGTTAATAATAGAAGCAAGACTAAAGAAAAATTAAGACACGTTCATACGATCTGTCGACCTGGAAAAAGCTTTCGACAATGTAAAATGTTGCAAGATGTTCGGATTTCTGAGAGAAGTAGGGATAAGCTATAGGGAGAGACGGGTCATATACAATATGTACAACAGCCAAGAGGGAATAATGACAAAAGTTGACGACCAAGAAAGAAGTGCTTGTATTAAAAAGGGTGTAAAAAAAGGATGTAGCTTTTCGCTCCAACTGTTCAATCTGTACATCGAGGAAGCAGTGGTGGAAATAAAAGAAGGGTTCAGGATTGGAATTAAAATTCAAGGAGAAAAGATGTCAATGATACGATTCGCTGATGACATTGCTATTCTGAGTGAAAGTGAAGAAGAATTACATTATCTGCTGAACGGAATGAAGTCTAATGAGTACAGAGTTGGACTGAGAGTAAATCAAAGAAAGACGAAGGTAATGAGAAGTAGAGTACAAATGAGAACAGCAAGAAACATAACATCAGGGGTGATGATCATGAAGAAGATGAAGTTAAGGAATTCTGCTACCTTGGCAGTAAAATAACCAATGCGGACGGAGCAAGGAGGATATAAAAAGCAGACTAGCAATGGTAAAAAGGACTTTCCTGGCCAAGAGAAGTCTAATAATATCAAATATCGGCCTTGATTTGAGGAAGAGATTTCTGAGAATGTACGTCTGGTCGATTCAAGTGGCTCTGAGCACTATGGGACTTAACATCTTAGGTCATCAGTCCCCTAGAACTTAGAACTACTTAATCCTAACTAACCTAAGGACATCACACACATCCATGCCCGAGGCAGGATTCGAACCTGCGACCGTAGCGGTCACGCGGTTCCAGACTGGAGCGCCCAGAACCGCATGGCCACACCGGCCGGCTGTACGTCTGGAGAACAGCATTGTATGGTAGTGGAAAACCGGAGCAGAAGAGAATCGAAGCAATCGAGATGTGGTACTACAGACGAATGTTGAAAATTAGGTAGACTGATAAGGTGAGGAATGAAGACGTTCTGTGCAGAATCGGAGAGGAAAGGGATATGTGGAGAACACTGGTAAGCCGAAGGAACAGAATGATAGGACATCTGTTAAGACACGAGGGAACGACTTCCACGATACTAGAGGGAGCTGTAGAGGGAAAAAACTGTACAGGAAGACAGAGACTGGAATACATCCAGCAAATAATTGAGGACGTAGGTTGCAAGTGCTACTCTGAGATGAAGAGGTTAGCACAGGAGAGGAATTCGTGGAGGGCCGCATCAAAGCAGAAGACTGATAACCAAAAAAAAAAAAAAATAAATAAATAAATAAAAAAAATCCAGTGTGTGGTACACGTTGAAATATTATTTCAAAGTTGTGGTTAAAGTTTCAAACAAAAAAATTGAAAACTGTTGTAGTTACGCAGGGTGCCTTTTGAACAATTATGTTCCGAGAAAAAACGTGTTTAAAGTTTTGAAACGCGTTGTACACACGAAGAAAGGAGAAAAGTCTACTTTTGGAAAAATGTTACCATCAATCTGTTATCCCAAGACTAGCCTGTCGTACTGCTGCCGTTGCGATCGAAATCATACCCACTCACTAAATTATCACAGAACGAGTGAAATATCGGTCATGCCAATTCCGTGAACGCACAAAACTTTACTATTCCGTTTAGCCCTACTCCAATCAGGCACATTGCTTGGACGAGACGACGGTTGATTTCGTGTCCGTTCCGTATAAACTTACTACTTGATATAGTAACTTCTGGGCAGTTTGGGCAAGCAATAATTGCTGTGAAGCTTAAAACTCGTTCTTGTAGCGTGATGTCTGCACTGCACGTATTGAGAAATAACAGAGAAAACGGCAAGTAAATTTATAATCCTATAGCTCAATCCGTAAATGACATTACAATCTTGGTCAGTGTCTTTCAATTTCTTAGCAGACGCACTGAATCCTTCCATACTGCTGTCAGCATCACATCTCTGCTTTGAACGTATTTTTGACTTACTGTATCGACACAGCATTGGATACGACGTTTTCGTACCTTTTCTGCCCGAGTACACTTTCTTTCTTCTCATTCTCAATTGAAACTGTATTCTATAACATCATAAATAAACTATCAAGAATAAATACTACACACAAAAATCAAGATTCGAAGCGAAAGAATTGTCTTTTTCGTACCTGTTCTGACGCTTACTGACGCCAAGGTAACGCATTATAGCTTTGAAATGCCCCTGACCATACCCAGACACTACAGCGTGTATCGAGTTGGCGGAGGTAGGCCGTTTCGGGTCATCCGCTGCGCTAGAGGAGAAGCTCGGAAACCCGTAGAACGACTTTTTTTCCATGCGTTAGACTTTTTACCTCATACTTTAGAGTTTCAAAGCATTTTTTAAGCCGGTAAAAATGACTTTTTGAATATTCTACGGTTATGTTTCTGCCTAAACATTGAATAATAATTTTAAAAAATGGCTCTGAGCACTATGGGACTCAACATCTGAGGTCATCAGTCCCCTAGAACTTAGAACTACTTAAACCTAACTAACCTAAGGACGTCACAAACGTCCATGCCCGAGGCAGGACTCGAACCTGCGACTGTAGCGGTCGCGCGGTTCCAGACTGAAGCGCCTAGAACCGCTCGGCAACACCGGCCGGCTTTGAATAATAATTGCTATGAAATACTTCATGTCAAAATTTCATGAAAACCTAATAGAAATGTTTCTATAGCCTTTACCACCTGCCGTCTACCATAAATTAGTGGACGATATGGACCAAGTCGCCTAAGGCTGGTTTACACCTTCGAAATATTCGAGACCACTAAGCTATATGGCGACACTAGGTTTTATCCACTTCCTCCCTTTCATTTCTATGTTGTTGTTGCCTTCAGTCCTGAGACTGGTTTGATGCAGCTCTCCATGCTACTCTATCCAGTGCAAGCTGCTTCATCTCCCAGTACCTACTGCAACCTACATCCTTCTGAATCTGCTTATTATATTCATCTCTTGGTCTCCCTCTACGATTTTTACCCTCCACGCTGCCCTCCAATACTAAATTGGTGATCCCTTGATGCCTCAACGCGTGTCCTACCAACCGATCCCTTCTTCTAGTCAAGTTGCGCCACAAACGTCTCTTCTCCCCAATCCTATTCAATACTTCCTCATTAGTTATGTGATCTACCCATCTAATCTTCAGCATTCTTGTGTAGCACCACATTTCAAAAGCTTCCATTCTCTTCTTGTCCAAACTATTTATCATCCATGTTTCACTTCCATAAACTCCATACAAATACTTTCAGAAACGACTTCCTGACGCTTTCCTTGCCATTGCCAGTCTACATTTTATATCCTGTCTACTTCGACCATCATCAGTTATTTTGCTCCCCAAATAGCAAAATTCCTTTACTACTTTAAGTGTCTCATTTCCTTATCTAATTCCCTCTGCATCACCCGACAATCATTTCTGTACTCATCCATAATAACGATGCACAACACTACTGCACGCAAACACTCGCAGCAGACATCAACACACGAACCTCCTAATTTATTGAAATATCTGAAGAAACCACAGGCAGACCAGCTTCACTATCACTTGCTGAGATAGGAAAAAGTCGTCCCACCCTACCCTACCACGCTCAGCACCGAGTACGAGCCTTGCTTCAACTATAACTGATACTTCATCTTTGGTTCGTACAGGTGTTCAAGCCGAGATAGGTGGCGCAGTGGTTAACAATATTGGACTGCGTTCGAGACCACAGAGGTACCAGTCGTTGTCTACACTTCAAGAGTTACCTTTTCTATGGTTCTCCGAGATCGCTTAACACATATGTTGATACGTTTCCTCTGAGAAGGATATGGCTGATTTCTTTTCCGTCCTTTCCAAACCAAAGTCTGTATTATATCACTAACGACCCCAACGTTGCCGAGACAATAAAAGTCTTCTTTTTTTCGTTTCCACAAGGAGTATTTAGTACGTCACATAAGAAATATATTGTTGTAATTAAAGACATATTTTAAGTCAGCTTGCTGTTAAAGAAGATGTTTTACGTAGCAAGTCACGCCAAATTTCAGTACTAAATAAAACAATCAGCGTGTCGGCTTTAGTTTTGTAGATCTATTTTGCTTTACCTGGCGCAGTTGTTCTCGTTAATAGAGGCCTTATTATGGCCACAGAAATAACTCGTCAATTATTAAACAATGAATTTCTCTTTTCAGAAAAACGAAAAAAAAAAAAATCTTCTGCTTCGACTACTGTAGGGCTGCTAACAGGGAGCTATGAGTTAATCATTAAAGGCAGCTATTCACGTAATGCAACCGTGTACTATAGTGGAATATTGACGGAAACTGGTACTGGCAATTATTCGCGCCATTAGTACATATTATACAGGGTGATTCACGGAGATAAGCAAATATTTTAATATGTTACTCTACAAGCAAAATTAAAGGAAAAAGTTCAGATAAACATAGGTCCGCAAATGTTTAGTTACGGAGTTACAGCTAATAAAAGATTTTGCCTGAAATTTAGCAACATCTCTAATATGAAGCCATCGGGAACTTACGAGGTTAAAGCAAAGCACGATTTCCATTTATTTTGTTGCTATTGATCTGGTGAATCTAATAAAACATCTCACAGACGTTTATCTGCGGTAGTTTTCCAGAACATCCAGAGAAGCAAAGACGTAATTTTGTAATTTACTAACTTCTTGGCCCAATTTGTTTTTAAATTCCAGACAATTGTACAAAGTTTTCAACGGAAGTTGTAGGGAATTTAATCTTGGAAAACTGATGTTAATAATTTTAACTGAAACTGTATGAATTTGTCAGATAATCTGCTTTTATTAATATCATAGCACACGTGAATTAATGTTAAACAGGAAAAAAGGAAGCTCAGTGTTAAGGACGTTGTACAGCGTACATACAATTTCACAATACAGTCACAATAAATGTTCAAAAATGTCTCGACCGAGTTCAATGCTTTTAACTGCACGTCTATGAACAGATTTTGTTGCTCGTTTTAGTTTCACAGGGTTATTCTTAATTTCGTCTCTTGTATTCATAACGCGAGCAAGTAATGCCTCACGTGTATTGACTTTGTCCTCATAAACTATGTCTTTCATCCATCGCCATACACAAAAATCCATTGATGTTAAATCGGGCGATCTGGGTGGCCATAGACATGTAGCACGACGACCAATCCATTTCTGAGGAAAACGTTAATTTAAATGTGTAGTAAAGGCGTTGGTAAAATGCGGAGGCGTGCCGTCATGTTGAAAATACACTTTAAATCTCGTAGCAAGTGGAACAGCTTCGAGTAAGCGGTGCATTTCTTCTTGAAGGAACTGCAAGTACGTCTCGCCAATTAGACGTCCTGGGAAAATTAATGGTCCAATAACGTGTGTGTTGATTATGCCAGCCGGCCAGGGTGGCCGAGCGGTTCTAGGCGCTACAGTCTGGAACCGCGCGACCGCTACGGTCGCAGGTTCAAATCCTGCCTCGGGCATGGGTGTGTGTGATGTCCTTAGGTTAGTTAGGTTCAAGTAGTTCTATGTTCTAGTGGACTGATGACCTCAGATGTTAAGTCCGGTAGTGCTTAGAGCCATTTGAACCATTTGATTATGCCACACCAAACATTTATGCTAAATTGCTGCTGGAAATTGCGTTGCACCGTTGCATGTGGGTTTGCTTCAGACCATACGTGCTCGTTATGTAAATTTTTTATATCGTCTCGAGTAAACTGTGCCCCATCAGTAAATAAAATGTAGTTGTGTAACTGGCAATTAGTATTTAACGAGTTACAGAACTCCAAGCAAGGGGTAGGATGTCCCAGATATAAATGATGCACTTTTTGTTTATGGTAAGGATACAGATTATTGTACTTTAGTGTACGCCGTACCTTAGATTGTGAAATGCCTAATCATTGAGAGATACGTCGTGTACTGGTACCCGGGCTACGTTGAACAGAATCCCTAATATCCTCATCACCGTCTTCACATATCACTGCTCATACTGATTATGAGCGCCAGATGGTGAACCTGTCTCACGTAAGATTCGAAATACTCCACTAATGGTTCATGCATTCGGAATCCTCCGAGCTGGATAATGTATGCCACATTCGTTAACTGTAGCCGTAGCATTATCATCACATTCGCCATAAATAAGCACCATATCCGCGTATTACTCTGTCGTAAACTTGAAAGGCATCCCAATTTCATAAATAATTCACAAACTACAATAGTTACTATGTAGTTTCACTTAATTTTTTGTCATTAAGTTCTTTCACTGAACAATACAGAAAACTAACTCGTTTGAAGGTAAGGAAACGACTGAAACAACTCACTAACGGTTGCCAACAATAACACAAACGTTTCTACATTCTTAATGGAAAGTAAACAAATTTATTTGTATAGTAATCTTTCCTTCTCTGGATGTTTTAAAAACTACTGCAGATATACTGGGACATACACTCCTGGAAATTGAAATAAGAACACCGTGAATTCATTGTCCCAGGAAGGGGAAACTTTATTGACACATTCCTCGGGTCAGATACATCACATGATCACACTGACAGAACCACAGGCACATAGACACAGGCAACAGAGCATGCACAATGTCGGCACTAGTACAGTGTATATCCACCTTTCGCAGCAATGCAGGCTGCTATTCTCCCATGGAGACGATCGTAGAGATGCTGGATGTAGTCCTGTGGAACGGCTTGCCATGCCATTTCCACCTGGCGCCTCAGTTGGACCAGCGTTCGTGCTGGACGTGCAGACCGCGTGAGACGACGCTTCATCCAGTCCCAAACATGCTCAATGGGGGACAGATCCGGAGATCTTGCTGGCTAGGGTAGTTGGCTTACACCTTCTAGAGCACGTTGGGTGGCACGGGATACATGCGGACGTGCACTGTCCTGTTGGAACAGCAAGTTCCCTTGCCGGTCTAGGAATGGTAGAACGATGGGTTCGATGACGGTTTGGATGTACCGTGCACTATTCAGTGTCCCCTCGACGATCACCAGTGGTGTACGGCCAGTGTAGGAGATCGCACCCCACACCATGATGCCGGGTGTTGGCCCTGTGTGCCTCGGTCGTATGCAGTCCTGATTGTGGCGCTCACCTGCACGGCGCCAAACACGCAAACGACCATCATTGGCACCAAGGCAGAAGCGACTCTCATCGCTGAAGACGACACGTCTCCATTCGTCCCTCCATTCACGCCTGTTGCGACACCACTGGAGGCGGGCTGCACGATGTTGGGGCGTGAGCGAAGACGGCCTAACGGTGTGCGGGACCGTAGCCCAGCTTCATGGAGACGGTTGCGAATGGTCCTCGCCGATACCCCAGGAGCAACAGTGTCCCTAATTTGCTGGGAAGTGGCGGTGCGGTCCCCTACGGCACTGCGTAGGATCCTACGGTCTTGGCGTGCATCCGTGCGTCGCTGCGGTCCGGTCCCAGGTCGACAGGCACGTGCACCTTCCGCCGACTACTGGCGACAACATCGATGTACTGTGGAGACCTCACGCCCCACGTGTTGAGCAATTCGGCGGTACGTCCACCCGGCCTCCCGCATGCCCACTATACGCCCTCGCTCAAAGTCCGTCAACTGCACATACGGTTCACGTCCACGCTGTCGCGGCATGCTACCAGTGTTAAAGACTGCGATGGAGCTCCGTATGCCACGGCAAACTGGCTGACACTGACGGCGGCGGTGCACAAATGCTGCGCAGCTAGCGCCATTCGACGGCCAACACCGCGGTTCCTGGTGTGTCCGCTGTGCCGTGCGTGTGATCATTGCTTGTACAGCCCTCTCGCAGTGTCCGGAGCAAGTATGGTGGGTCTGACACACCGCTGTCAATGTGTTCTTTTTTCCATTTCCAGGAGTGTATTTCATTAGATTCACCGGACCAATAGCAGCAAAATAAATGGAAATCGTGCTTTACTTTAACCTCGTACAGTTTTGTAATGGCTTCATATTAGCGAAGTTGCTAAATTTCAGGCAAAATCTTTTATTAGCCGCAACTACGTAAGTAAACATTTGCGGACCTGTGTTTGTATGAACTTTTTCCTTTAGTTTTACTTGTTGAATGACGTATTAAAATATTTGCGTATCTTCGAGAATCACACTGTATAGTTCCCACCGCATTGTTCTGACTGTAAGTGAAGGCTAATGTCAGGAACTACCTTTAGGGATTTTGATATGGTTTTCAATACGAAACTGAGTCACAAGGAAAATTTTACCATATAAATTATTATGGCTATGCCGGACAATTCGTCCTGTTTTACGAAGCCGGGCGGGACGCTAGTATATTCCCAAAACCTTGTTGAGTTACGTTAGAGTTTATTTATAACTACCGGTCTTTTCATCTTGTGTATGCAATGAAGTATTGCATGATAGAAACAGAAACCGTTTAAAGACCTGTACATATAGCCTACCATTAAACTTGAGTGTCAATGTTACACTACTGGCCACTAAATTTGCTACACCAAGAAGAAATTCAGATGATAAACGGGTATTCATTGGACAAATATATTATACTAGAACTGACATGTGATTACATTTTCACGCAATTTGGGTGCACAGATCCTGAGAAATGAGTACCCAGAACAACCACCTCTGGCCGTAGTAACGGCCTTGATACGCCTGGGCATTGAGTCAAACAGACCTTGGATGGCGTGTAGATGTACAGCTGCCCATGCAGCTTCAACACGATACCACAGTTAATCAAGGGTGGTGACTGGCGTATTGTGACGAGCCAGTTGTTCGGCCACCATTGGCCAGAGGTTTTCAGTTGGTGAGAGATCTGGAGAATGTGTCAGCCAGGGCAGCAGTCGAACATTTTCTGTATCCACAAAGGCCCGTACAGGACCTGCAACATGTGGTCGTGCATTATCCTGCTGAAATGTAGGGTTTCACAGGGATAGAATGAAGGGTTGAGCCACGGGTCGTAACAAATCTGAAATGTAACGTCCACTGTTCAAAGTGCCGTCTATGCGAACAAGAGGTGACCGAGACGTGTAACCAATGGCACCCCATACCATCACGCCGGGTGATACGCCGATATGGCGATGACGAATACACGCTTCCAATGTGCGTTCACCGCGATGACGCCAAACACGGATGCGACCATCATGATGCTTAAACAGAACCTCGATTCATACGAAAAAATGACGTCTTGACATTCGTGCACAAAGGTTCGTCGTTAAGTACATCACGGCACTCGCTCCTGTCTGTAATGCAGCGTCAAAGGTAACCGCAGCCATGGTCTCCGAGCTGATAGTCCGTGGTGCTGCAAACGTCGTCGAACTGTTCGTGCAGATGGCTGTTGTCTTGCAAACGGCCCCATCTGTTGACTCATGGATCGAGACGTGGCAGTACGATCCGTTACAGCCATCTGGATATGATGCCTGTCATCTCGACTGCTTGTGATACGAGGCCGTTGGGATCCAGCACGGCGTTTCGTATTACCCTCCTGAACCCACCGATTCCATATTCTGCTAACAGTCATTGGATCTCGACCAACGCGAGCAGCAGTGTCGCGATACGATAAACCGCAATCGCAATAGGCTACAATCCGACCTTTATCAAAGTCGGAAACGTCATAGTACGCATTTCTCCTCTTTACACGAGGCATCACAACAACGTTTCATCAGACAACGCCGGTCAACTGCTATTTGTGTATGAGAAATCGGCTGGAAACTTTCCTCATGTCAGCACGTTGTAGGTGTCGTCACTGGCGCCTACCTTGTGTGAATGCTCTGAAAAGCTAATCATTTGCATATCATAGCATCCTCTTCCTGTCGGTTAAATTTCGCGTCGGTAGCACGTCATCTTCGTGGTGTAGCAATTTCGATGGCCAATAGTGTATATTTCCAAAACCTTGTTGAGTTACGTTACAGTTTATTTATGAGTATCGGTCTTTTCATCTTGTGTATGAAATGAAGTATTGCACGACTGAAACAGATTGAGGAACTGTAGATATGGCCTATCATAAAACTTTGGCGTCAAAGTTATACATATGGTAGAGGATGCTAAACTAATTGCTTTGAGATAAGGAACTGTATTTCAGGAAGACACCTTGTAGCAACAACTTATAACTACAGTTAAAAATGCCGACCACCAGCCCCAGTGTATCCAATATAACGACGTATTAAATTCTGCCACATTCTCTCCGATATACCAGTTGTTGTCGTAGAATGGGAGAGGCAGCTGTAGCTCTAGCAAGCAACCAGTTTCTGTTCAGTTTATTCTGTCTTCATGTACGTCCATACGAAACAAGTCATCGTGGATATATTACAAGTGAGTATTCTTTTTCAAGACAGCACCGCCAAAGTCCATGTAGGAACTTCAGTAGTTTATATCAGTTACAAGAGTACGTATTTCATCAGAAAATTTCGCATGCTACGTCACACATCAATCATCTTTAGATCTGGTTGTATTGGTTACAAGAACATCGTCATAGTATAATATATTTAGTTTACCATCTAGATCATGTTCGTTTTTAACCTAGTGATTGGCTTTCAGCGTACACCCGATAGTCCTCCCTTGTAACCTAATTGCACATTGCTGTTCAAATAAAATTGGTATTCTGAAATTCTGCTATAAAGATTCACCACAGCAACAACTATTAAATAGTACGCTTGTACGCCGTAGCAGCACTCACTTGTAATTAAAAGCATGTCTGTTACTTCTAAAGTCATTTACCTGTTGTTTCCTACAGTACGGCGTGGAGGGAAGACGACGAGCGTTCGCTGCCAGGTCCAGTGTCGCATAGTTTTTGTAAACGCTTTTTCGCCACGTCTTCGCTGCCCGACTTGTCCTTCTCGTCTCGCGTGCCGCTCTGCCCCGCGCTGTCTGC
Organism: Schistocerca americana; assembly: GCF_021461395.2. NCBI lineage: Eukaryota > Metazoa > Arthropoda > Insecta > Orthoptera > Acrididae > Schistocerca > Schistocerca americana. Next base: position 417,951,099 of record NC_060120.1, read on the forward strand.
TACCACCATGCAGCAGCGCTACCCAGTCGATGGTGGAGTACTGGTTCTTCTTCATATTTTACCGGCCCTCTTAATAAACATTTTTCTAGCCTGATTTGGGACCGCTCTATCGACCAGCATGTACAATTCCGGCTGAAAGAAACATTTATATTTTTCTCTAATGGGAAACATAACGACACTTTCCATTGTCACTGGGTATCGAATGAAAGACGTGACTACCAGTATTGTTTGGACTGACTCCAGCTGCACATTACAAGTCCGAGATTGTGAATATCTGCCCAAGCAATAGAGAAAATGTGCCTAACGACTTTTTTCAAATGGTTCAAATGGCTCTGAGCACTATGGGACTTAACTGCTGAGGTCATCGGTCTCCTAGAACTTAGAACTACTTAAACCCAACTAACCTAAGGACATCACACACATCCACGCCCGAAGCAGGATTCGAACTCGCGACCGTAGCGGTCGCCCGGTTCCAGACTGTAGCGCCTTCGGCCGGCTGACTTTTTTTTGTATAGATAGTACTGTAATGAACCCGTAAATTTTTCTGATGAATTGGTCCCGTTCTAACGGGATCGAGATATCCCGATACGCTATAGAGCTTGATAGTATCAAGTGCGGCTCGAACAATCATTGACTTTTGACTCACGCGGTGCGAGTCCAGAACGCGAGGAGCTACGAACTAACCTTGACAAACTATAGCTCTAATTAAAATTTGATAATTTAGTGAAACATAGATGGAAATAATATTAAACACAGCCACTTTACAAGCTTCTGTTGTACCTGAACAACTTTAAGATAAGCGTTCTCAAACAGTACCGGTACGTGTGGGTATACAAATATTTGTGGTGACTTAAGTAAAGCTAATGGTCAAATACCGAAATATTTTCCTTCAAAAATTTCATACCTCTGACACCAGTGCAATATTTTATTGGGTTACTAGAGACTGATGATTTGGCTGATGGATGTTAATGAGCATTTCTATCCCTGTTGACATATTAGGATAACGGTTAAAGCTATTTCCAGTTTTTAATCAGCTTAAAGGGAAGATGGTGCAGTGTTTGGATAACAAAGGAAGGAAATTAATTTAGAATTAAATGATTAACAAAAGAAATAAATGACATTAATTGTTACGAGTGGTATTTGTTCAATCGGATGTGTCCGGCAGACCAGACACCAGTCGCAACTAAGCAACTGGGACATATATATTACTGGCCATTAAAATTGCTACACCACGAAGATGACGTGCTGCAGACGCGAAATTTAACCGACAGGAAGAAGATGCTGTGATATGCAAATGCCGGGCGGAGTGGCCGAGCGGTTCTAGGCGCTACAGGCTGGAACCACGCGACCGCTACGGGCGCAGGTTCGAATCCTGCCTCTGGCATGGATGTGTGTAATGTCCTTCGGTTAGTTAGGTTTAAGTAGTTCTAAGTCCTAGGGGACTGATGACCTCAGAAGTTAAGTCCCGTAGTGCTCAGACCAACTTGAATTTTTGATATGCAAATGATTAGCTTTGAAACACGTGTGTAACATAGCAGTGATGGCGAGGCATTGTAGCATCTGTGACCAGAGAGTATGCGCTTGACCGCGCGAGTGTTGCGAGCGGTTCTCAGTCTGTCAGTCAGTCGTGCGAGTCCGTAGCTCTGTCTAGTTGCGTGCAGTACTCTGTCAGTAGTCGTCGCGTGCAGTACGCTAGTAGTCGTCATGCAGAGCGGTCGGTCAGTGGTAGCAGTCCAGTGGGATTGCGTGATGTGGTCTGGCGACAACACTGGTCAAGATGCTGAATGAGGTATACTGTTAATTAAGATAATCATCGGATAATGTAAAGTTTAATTATTGTAACTAATTTTCAATAAGTGCCCCCAATAATAACTTTGATTTCAAAAGCAATTTTACATAAAATTTTCATTTAATTGAAGTAACTATTTCGTTCCACTTCCCTTAAACAAAAGTTTCAGTTTTCAATTAGATTACAAAAGAAAAAAAAAAGGGAATATTATTATTTGCAATGCAGTTCCTCCAAGCGGTGCGCAACAACAAGAGCAGATATTTGACTAGGTGTTGCAATGAGGTAAGAATTTAATTTTGATTTTTTGCACAGGGCCAAAGACCGATATTTCGGTTTAATTGAATAATCATTATCACTGAATGGACCTTAATTTTTTTATGAAGAACTTATACTTGAGTCAGATCGCGATTCTCACTTTTATTGTCATTAAATTTAATTGCAGGGAGGTTACGTTTGGACGTTTGGCTCCTATTCATTTATTATTTCTGTCTTTAAAATTTCAGTGGAGAGGTTACACATAGAGCAATGTCCATTGGCATTCTTAAATAATATTTCTGTCTTGTAAATTTTTGTGGGGAGGTTACACTTGGCGACACCCAGTCCAGGATCGTATTTCGTTGAGAGTCTTTTGAACAACAGTCAGATATCTGCTCTTATTTGCTTAGATATAATTAGGATTTGGCGCAACGCTTTTACTAATCTTGTGACTTTCTTTCTACAGGTCAACGGCAATTCGTTGCTCTGTTGTATTTGTGTGTTGTTTTTGCATTGTGCTTCTTTGTTTTGTGAATATTTGTGACTATTGTAAAAATGCCGCGAAAGACTGTGAATAGTGTATCGCGAGGTATTATGAACGAAATAAGCGAATTAAATAACTTCACCAATAGTACTAGTGACACGCAGTGTAATCATGACAATCCTGCGTCCACTAACAATCAGTGCATTCCAACCACTAGTGATGACTTTTACCCTGATAATGAACAAACGAACTCAATTGTCTCGTCTGTTAATTTGACGACAATTGATGACGCAGAACGCTCTATTGTAATGAGCGCTGCCCAGCTTAACACACCCGATTTGGAAAACTCAAGTAACGCACAGACAAATTTGTCTAATGAAAATGAACAGGATACTCAAAGTACGACGGATCCATTTAATTCAGAAATAATGACCGACAGTGTACATTCGTCTGGCAAACCTTTTTGTAAATCTCAGAATAACCAAATGGTTACAGAAAGCGAGAGAATTCCAGATCCACCACTAAACAGCACAGAGAGTATAAACGCTAATTTTGGCTTTTATCGATTTTTGGCACTAGTGTTGCAACGACTTGACCAAATTTGTGAAAAATTTGATGAGCAGCACAAAGAATTTATAGAACGGAACAAACAATTTTCTGAAAATTTTAAACAGCAGAACGAAAAACACGACAACGTTAATGAACAGAAGAAACAAGTTAGTGAACAGATTACAGCTGTTACCGTTCAATGTCAGGACAATAAAGAACAATTACGTGAGGATACTGAGGATTGTGCTAAAAACAGTAATAAAGAAGTTGGCACTTTTGCACAAGAATTAAGTAGCACACGTGTAGACACAACAAAATCACATAAAGAAGAGATTATTGCAGTCACCGAACAATGTTCGGCAAACGCAACATTGATACACGAAATTAATGCAGTCATCGTACAATGCCCCAAAAACGCAGTACAGATTCGCGACGAAGTTAATTTAGAGTCAGTGGAAGTTTCACACACTCCGAATACGGAAGTTGATGAGAAATTTGCACGACAGATCAACCAAATTGACGAAAGTGTTACAGTAACAGAGTGGAAAACTATTTCAGTCACCAATACGTCACAGAATCCGCCACGTTGCGAGCATTTGTCAGAGTCACGCAGCGTGTATAATGTGAACAATTTACAGAGACTACGCGAATTAAAATCCGAAAAGCTACGCGACTTAAAATCTGAAAAGCTACGTAACTTGAAGTACGAAAAGACACAGACAAACAAATTCTCACACAAACCCGAACGTATTCTCAAATTCAGTGACGAGAGCGTTGATAATAAGCAATTTGTATTTGTAAGAAAATGTAAAGAATTTAATAATGGCAGAACACAGATACACGATTTGCACTGTATACGACAATTTATCTTTGTACTTTCACCGCTATTGCCTGTAATGCAGAAGCTAGCTTTGAACCAGATGCGACAATTTATTTTTGTATTTACAACAGCATTGCCTATAATGATGAAACTAGAATTAGCAAGAATACAGCGATTTGCTTTTGGAATTTTACCGCTATTGCCTGTAACGCAAAAGCCAAAAATTATTTGCAGTGCGTAAATGACCTCAGGGGATTCATTACGCTTTAATGAATATGTGCCGTAGCGAGCATAGGGCCCCGAGCTGTAGTAGTGCTGTTTCATCTTTAGTTTTCTGCACTGCTGCCTTTTCTTCTACTATCCTTTATATCTATCCAAACTGCTCTTTAACTATTGCTCTACGTAGTATTAAGAAACGAGTAATGAAAACCCGATATGACAAATATTTTACCGAATGTGACAATTTTCAGTAGGCACTCCCGTAATGACAACTACCGCCGTAATTTTAATAACAGATAAAATCGTAATCATCAGTATGTGTAAAATTTTGAGCAATCGGAACCACATTTTTGTAACAATAGATGTTTTTCACCACAATAGCATGAAAGTCAACCGCTTAGCATACGTAACCAACAATGCAGTCTACAAGGTCAAGCAAACTTTAATGTTTCGCCGCGTGCACGTATAGTCCCAGCTCCAACAAATAGCAACGCATGGCAGCAAAGAAATAACTACGTACAGACAACACTCCATTTCAATTCCTATCGCAATGCGCCGTATAGAAATTACTATCATGACAGACGTAAAAATAACGAGCACAATTTTCAGCGTACATTTAATAACAGTCGATCTTATGAGCAGCAACAACATATTATGATGAATGAAACAGACAATAGGTGTCATCTATAGCGTAACACGTCAGTAAGCAATAACAGAACAGTTCATATAGTGGATATGCCACAACATTCTCCCGTAAATAATAACACGTACGATAGATTTTAACCAGATACAGCACAGATTGCATATTACAGTGACGCAAACATTACTTTTGACACGCAGAATTTTGCTCACGAGAATGTTATTTGAAACATGCTTTGTTGAATGCACCACTTTTATCGCACACAGATCTTAATAGAAATTTTTCCATTGCCACCGACAGTTCTAACACCGCTTTAGGCGTACATATTTTCCAGGAAATTGAAGAAGATGGTTCAATAGTAATTAAAAACATCGCATTTGCAAGCCGCATTTTGTCACCTGCTGAACGAAATTACTCCGTTACAGAACTTGAAACATTATGTGTTGTATGGGCTTTTACGAGATTTCGGCACTTTCTTTATGGCAGACATACCACCGTTTACACAGACCACAGAGCGATACAATTTTTACTTTCGGCCAAATTCACGCATGATAGATTAAGCAGATGGAAACTTTATTTACAGGAATTTAATTTTACAATAGTTCACATTCCTGGCACACAAAATGTTATAGCAGACGCACTATCGCGTTCTCTCGGCAACAATCAGCAAGACGTAGCAACCAACTTCTGCAAAACAAATTTCAGTGTCATGTACATTCAGCAAGTTGCATTTGAAAACTTTATTTCATCGTCATTACAGGACATAGCAAAGGAGCAAAATAAAGACAATGTGTGGAAAGAAATTAAACACCTTTGGCAAGATAGGAAAAATGTTACGATTAGGAACCACTACACTGTACGCAATGACATTCTGTTTCGCCGCTCTCATCCTGACAGCAACAATTGGTTATTATGCATTCCTGACGAACTGGTTAACAAATTAATTTGGTACACTCATTTAAGTTACGCACATTACGGAGCACGAAAATGTTTTCTTATACTGAGACAGAACTCTTATTTTACTAACATGGAGAAACGTATACGACGAGTTTTAGCGTCTTGTAAAATTTGCCAGAAAGCTAAATCAGACACCACTTCACATATTCCTCCATTATATCCCATTATACCTGTTAAATTAAGACACATGGCCGCAGTAGATATTTTTGGTCCGATTCCGAGAACTAACAGAGGTTTTTGCTACATCTTTGTCGCTGTTGAGCTCACTTCAAAATTTGTTACTTTCACTCCATTACGCAAAGCTACTGCTAAAACTGTTTCGAAAGCATTTGTAAAACATTTTCTATTTCATGTAGGGCATGTGATGAAAGTAATTTCTGACAATGGATCACAATTTCGTAGTAGCGTATGGACACGCATGTTACGAGCCAGAAACATTTCTCCGATCTATATATCCAAGTACCACGCTTCTTCGAACCCCTGTGAACGGTTAATGAAAGAAATTGGTAAACTGTGCCGAATATACTGCCACAAAAGACATATTGATTGGGATACACACATACTCTCATTCCAAGATGTAATTAATTCCATTCCAAATGAATCCACTATGCTATCTCCGTCTATTATACTGAAAAACGTTGAATCACCAAACAAAATTAAAGAATTAGTAAACTTCCCTAAATGTCGTCGACTAAGACACCACGAAATAATTGACATTGCGCTGAACAACATCAAACGTGCCGCAGAGCGCCGGAGAAGACAGCAAAAACAGGTTTGTAGACGCCGAGACTTTCACGTTGGACAAAAAATATTAGTGCGTACACACTATTTATCCAGCAAGTTAAAAGGTAAGTGCAGTAAATTTGAACTTCTATACGCAGGTCCATATCGGATTCGCAGCATCCCTCACCCCAATGTTGTACACGTCGAAACTTTGAGAACCAGAAAATCGAAAGGCAATCACCATATCTCAAACATTAAACCGTTTATTGAATGAAACCACTTTATGATTCAACACACTATGATGCTATTCACTAATGCAATTATTTCACCTGACTAATTACTGATGATTATCGTATTTTTTCTTGGCAAGTGCCCGGCAAGGTAAGGTTAGCAGGTCGCTTTTCTTGTCGTTACACATCAGACCGTGCACATTTTCCACTTTTTTTTATGTACGATTGTATTCCAGTTTTGTTTATGTGCACTGTGAAATAGCTAAGATATAACACACACCAGACGACTTTGACATTTTTTTGCCCTATGACATCTCAAGATCGTGACTGTTTTACATTTTTTGCTGCGGCATTGTATTATTCTGGGTACATTTTTGCATCTGAACACTGTCAATGTCTTTGACATATTACGTTTTCTGTCATGTTATGCTGTATGGTTAATTGTGTCACCATTAACCAGTCATTATTTAGTGGGTATATGATTTAAATGCAAGACATTAATCTCTGTTCATCAATTTCAGAAAGAAATGATGCGTCTAAGAAATAAATTCAACAGAAATGGAATTTCACCTACGGAATAAACGAAAGAAGATGCAATAATTTTATGAGGAAGAGTAAATGGATCAGGATTAACAAGCATTAACAAGAATATACTATACTCATCGTAGAATAGCAGTCTTAACTAATTTTTTCTTTCAGAATACAAGGTGATTGATGCAGGCTGTCAGACAGAACTACACATCTTAGTTTTAGTGATGAAATATGCTAGAGATAAGGAATAGTTATGTAATGAGTAATGAAGTGATTTTTGCAGATGATAATGAATGCTGACGAATAATAATGAAGAATATGCTGTTATGAATAATGAAGTTTTTCTCTACAGGTAATGATAATAATGAAGTTATGATGATATGGATAATGAAGTTTTCTTTACAGATGAGAATAATGTTGAAGTTATGTATTTATGCTATGTAGTTATTTAAGTATTTGTTGCAGTTTGTTTTGACAGCAGGTGTTACATTACATAGTAGGATGACGGAAAGTTTTGGAAAGGACAGCTATGGAACACATTTTTATACACATTTCACTACCTGTTAATTCGAAGTTCACTACTTTTCAGCATAGTGTGCGTTTCTTCTTTCAGGTCAATAATCCATTTTGTATTTTTTTCAGGAGAAGCTTTTCATGAAACTTACTAAACCTGTTACTTATTATATCTGTTCTAGTACTTGCATTTTTATTTTTTTTACCCATTTGTGTTTATCATTTATAAATGTGATCACATATACTGCCTTGTTACATAACCTTGCTACAGCTGACTCATGACGAATGACGTTACCTATCCTCATTGGCAGCAATAGGTCAAAAGCAAAAAGTGTTATGCCTCAGCAATTAATTATCGATCCCAACGCAATGCATTGCTAACAAAAAAAAAAAAATTTATTAACAGTCCCAAATAGTGATACCAGTTTGAGAAAATTCTGAATAATACTGATTAGCTCTAAATAGTATGTCACTTGAGTAATGACTTCTTAATGAGACAACAAAAATACACATATATATAAAATAATGCTTAGTAACTGGCTAGTAATTGCCACTGTTATTGTAATGAGACTACTTATAATCCCCATGATTATTAATGCTATGACTATAATTAACAGATTTTTTATAATGACTTCGTAATGATCTGAATAATACTGAATGAGGAACAATGCTTTATACTATTCGATACCTGATGGCCACTGAGTGCCAATAATTAGCGTCACTTAATGAATTGTTATTAATTATGCCATTAATTAGCTCTTGTTTTCAATGTTCATACTTTCTAATTGGAAATGAATGTGACTGTTTAATAATGCTTTGTAATTAGAAAGCTAATGATTATTACTATTGGAAGACAAATGATTAATTAATTATGCTATACTTTGTAACTGGAAAAGAAATCGATTGTTTCATGATGCTTTGTAATTAGGAGAAGGTTAATGATTAATACTATATTGGAATGACAAATGATTAATTAACTATGCCATGCTTTGTAACTGGAAAAGAATGCGATTATTTAATAATGCTTTGTAACTAGGAAAAGAAGATTACTGATTCTATGTAAAACAATTCATGAACATTTTTCTGTAATACTACATACTTGGTACAGAAATGTTCAATAACTGGGCTATGAATGCCACAAACTACTAATGAAGACTGTAATTGTGAATATTATGTGACATAATGTCCTTCTCCTCATAAGCTAACTATCCTGAATTACTGCAATGTCCATTTGTCCTGTTTATCCCAGTGATCATGGAGCACTATATTTGGTTTTGCACTAATTCTACGTTGGTGTGCCTTGTAAGAGCGTGGTGTTGACACGACATGCTGTCCACCACCGTGAGCGATGAAGACGTTATTATGGTCCCACTGTTTGGTGTGCCTAGTGTACTGCCAAAATGAGAACATGGAACATTACTAAGACAGTTCAGTGTCTTGGCTACACTGATAAATTCTGATGGGAAAAGAAGTTCAAATTGTGTCACTTGGTGTTGTACTTCTGTGGAAAGATATGGACTTTCAAAACAGCTGTGTGCAATCTAAAGTGCTACAACCATGATGCAATCCTTCCCTTTCCTATCCTAATTCTTGTCACATAGTGAAAATCATTTTTGCTAACATTATTTATGTTCATGGCTATACATTTTTTCAATTCGCTAAACTCCAGTGCGAGTACACTTGTGTCACTTGTCGATATGATTTTTTTTGCCATTATGTTTATTTATTGCCAAAATGCTAAAGACATTTTTTTGATTTGTTCTGAAGTACAGTATATGTGCACTTTTGTCTTTTATATTGTATATACATTTTTTATTTTCTGAACTACAGTGCATGTGCACTTCTGTTAGGTGTTAATATGTTTTCTACTGAACTTCAGTCCCTCTACATTTTTCTCATTTTTCAATATGATTTCTACTATTCTGTATATTCAATAGTTTAATGCGAATGCACTTATGTCATTTGTTACTAATTGTACATACATTTCATCAATCACTGATATGTTCTCAACTGCAGTGCATGTGCACTCATGTCACTTGTCAACATAATATTTTGCCAGTCTGTTTATTTGTTCTGAATATGCTAAAGAATTTTTTTTCAGTGCCTATGCACTTTGCTATCTGTCAAATAATTTGTATATACATTTTTCTGATTTGCTACTATGTTTTGTACTCACATTTTGTCTTTGTCTGATATATTTTGTACTTAGTGCGTGTGCACAACATTTAATTCATGTACTACATCTAAATATTCTGTAAGTTGTAGAAGTTTGTTAATTAAAGAAAAATTTTGCCACGCTTGGCAAGTCCAAATGACTCACCATCGCTGCCAAATTTTTGCCCCCCCAGTGGAGGGTTATGAAACACGTATGTAACATAGCAGCGATGGCGAGGCATTGTAGCATCTGTGACCAGAGAGTATGCGCTTGACCGCGCGAGTGTTGCGAGCGGTTCTCAGTCTGTCAGTCAGTCGTTGCGAGTCCGTAGCTCTGTCTAGTTGCGTGCAGTACTCTGTCAGTAGTCGTCGGGTGCAGTACGCTAGTAGTCGTCATGCAGAGCGGTCGGTCAGTGGTAGCAGTCCAGTGGGATTGCGTGATGTGGTCTGGCGACAACACTGGTCAAGATGCTGAATGAGGTATACTGTTAATTAAGATAATCATCGGATAATGTAAAGTTTAATTATTGTAACTAATTTTCAATAAGTGCCCCCAATAATAACTTTGATTTCAAAAGCAATTTTACATAAAATTTTCATTTAATTGAAGTAACTATTTCGTTCCACTTCCCTTAAACAAAAGTTTCAGTTTTCAATTAGATTACAAAAGAAAAAAAAAAGGGAATATTATTATTTGCAATGCAGTTCCTCCAAGCGGTGCACAACAACAAGAGCAGATATTTGACTAGGTGTTGCAATGAGGTAAGAATTTAATTTTGATTTTTTGCACAGGGCCAAAGACCGATATTTCGGTTTAATTGAATAATCATTATCACTGAATGGACCTTAATTTTTTTATGAAGAACTTATACTTGAGTCAGATCGCGATTCTCACTTTTATTGTCATTAAATTTAATTGCAGGGAGGTTACGTTTGGACGTTTGGCTCCTATTCATTTATTATTTCTGTCTTTAAAATTTCAGTGGAGAGCAATGTCCATTGGCATTCTTAAATAATATTTCTGTCTTGTAAATTTTTGTGGGGAGGTTACAGCTTGTCGGAGCATTCACACAAGATTGGAGCAGGTGGCGACACCTACAACGTACTGACATGAGGAAAGTTTCCAACCTAGTTCTCATACACAAACGGCCTCGTATCACTAGCAGTCGAGATGACAGGCATCTTATCCGCATGACTGTTGTGGATCGTGCAGCCACGCATCGACCCCTGATTATTATTTCGGAAGAGTCCAGTTTCTGTTTACAGCAGCATGATGGTCGCATCCGTGTTTGGCGACATCGCGGTGAACGCACATTGGAAGCGTGTATTCGTCATCGCCATACTGGCGTATCACCCGGCGTGATGGTATGGGGTGCCACTGGTTACACGTCTCGGTCACTTCTTGTTCGCATTGACGGCACTTTGAACAGAGGACGTTACATATCAGATGTGTTACGACCCGTGGCTCTACCCTACGTTCTATCCCTGTGAAACCCTACATTTCAGCAGGATAATGCACGACCACATGTTGCAGGTCCTGTTCGGGCCTTTCTGGATACAGAAAATGTTCGACTGCTGCCCAGGCCAGCGCATTCTCCAGATCTCTCACCAACTGTAAACGTCTGGTCAATGGTGACCGAGCAACTGGCTCGTGACAATATGCCAGTCACCACTCTTGACGAACAGTGGTATCGTGTTGAAGCTGCCTGTACACGCCATCCAAGCTCTGTTTGACTCAATGCCCAGACGTATCAAGGCCGTTATTACGGCCAGAGGTGGTTGTTCTGGGTACTGATTTCTCAGGATCTATGCATCCAAAGTGAGTGAAAGTGTAATCACATGTCAGTTCTAGTGTAATATATTTATCCAATGAATACCAGTTTTTCATCTGCATTTCTTCTTGCTGTAGCAATTTTAATGGCCAGTAGTGGTCATGAATGATTGAGGTGAGTGCAAAGGGAAGGAAATGGAATCGGAAAGAGATGGGAATGGAATTGTGACTTCCTGCCGTACAGTGCATTATGGAAATGCAACAGCGAGTGTTGAAAATCTGTCCCGGACCGGGACTCGAACCTGGATGCTCCGCTTCTCTAGTCCCAGTGTAGCACATATTTTTAGCGCTCGGCATTGCATTGCCACAATGCACTGTGCGGCTGGAAGTCATTATTTCCTTCCCGCCTCTTTCCTTTCCATTCCTTCCACCCCAATTATTCACTTAAATCACATCAAACTAAGTGCGATCGCGAGAACAAATTAAGTGGCAAAGTCCTGTATGGTGCTAGTACCCATAAACGCCACTAGATACCAGGACGAGCGAAAGCTCGAGAATTGTACAGAATCATGTTTGCGAATTTTTTTTATTAGTTGCCGTTATTATATATGATATTGCAGTCCATGTTACATATTTATTTTTATTATCATAGTCAATTATGTATCAAAAACCGAAGATAAGTCATATGTATAGTACCAACAGAAGTCACTAGATCGCGGAGCGATCGAAAATTCAAACAGATTCCTCGAGGTGTGGCGTGAAGCGCTCAAGCCGTTTGAGTCGTGCACAATCACAGCACTATGAACGGGTTACTCTCGTTACCGATACAATCAGATCTGACCACAGTTCATATGGAAACAAAAGCGGTTACACTTTATTAGTAAATGCGATCAATAAAAGCCGTTGTACATCAAGCGGTTGCGGATTCTCTCCGAAGAAAATATATCAATTTCAGCTTACGCTTCCGTTATTCATTGTAGAGTTCGTCTTAGCAGAGTCGCCTTCTCAAAGCTCTGCTCGAAATATCAGATATGCAAAACTGCTCTACAGGAACTCTGAAAAGGATGACAAGTTCTTTGATGCTGCTAAAAACTTGATGCAGTAACAACTAGCCTCCACACGTCAGTTGCAATTTGTCATTCATTAAACATTTTTCAGTTGTGACCTTCGATATCAAAGGATGAAAATCGGTTCTAGTTATTTATAATCATTATTCAGCAGTGTAGATAGCAGCCAAAAGTCTGCCTAGTGCATTTTTTTTTTAGAAAAAGACTAATTACATTTCCGAATGCAAAGTCATCAATTGTATGCCGGTATCTAAGAGAAGAGTGCATACCCAAAGTTATTGTTGAAAATATTCTTGCAGGTCTCCATACATCTACAGCCCCGTGTCGGGTACCTCCCGGGCACCGTGCTGCAGAAGTAAGGCGGTGCATCTGGGATGTTAGCGGCTTTCCCTTTCCCCAGAGCTCCCAGTTTACGGTGTGGATTCCCGTGACCCGTCCAGGATTGCAATAAACCAGCTTCTGGGCCGAACTTGCACCTGAGGCCGTATCTACTGCAGGCGCCACATCTCAGGAACAGCACCCACAAAGATAATGGGAGCTTAGTCTTCACAGGAAAGTAATTCACATAAAGACTGTGTTGTTGTTCAAGTTCTGCTCTTAGTTCCGATACAAGTGATACATTGTTCCACACCTTCCTCTTGCTCCCAAAATACACGCTTGTGGTGGCTGAGTTTATCTCTTCTTCCAAAAGTCTGCGTCGCAGTTATTGCATGAAACTAGCTGGCCAAAGACTATTACGTCTAGACGTGAAAAATAACCAATTTTGAAAACTTATTGGACAGGCTCTTTGGTTGGCATAATACGCACGATATCTCCATTCGACATTCTGTCTACTATAATAGTGCTTTAATTTACTTTCCACGTTTCAGTGGGTAACCCACCGTAGATGAGAGATAAACTTATTTTTAAAAATACTCCCTACAAATTTCACTGTAGAATCACGTATTCCCATTAACCGGAGAGTATAGTTACTTTTCACTTTACAAGTGTATGCCAACGTCATGGACACGTATATTGTCAGAAATTCCTTTCTCAAATTAAGGTCTATTTTTGATTCTAACAGACTTCTCTTAGCCAGGAATGCCCATTTTGCCAGTGCTAGTCTGGTCTTGATGTCCTCGTTCCTCCGTCCGTCATTGGTTATTTTGCTGCCTAGCTATCAGAATTTCTTAACATCATCTACTACCTGATCACCAATCCTATTGTTAAGTTCATCGCTGTTCTAATTTCTGAAACTTCACATTACTTTCACCCTTCTTCGATTTACTCTCAATGTATATTCTACACTCATTAGACCGTTCCATTCAACAGATCCTGTAATTCTTCTCCACTTTCATGAGGACAGCATTGTCATCAGCGAAACTTATCACTGATATTGCTTCTTCGATGTATAGACTCAACAATAAGGGCGAAAGACTACACCCCAGTCTTACATTGTTTTTAACCCGAGCACTTCGTTCTTGCTCTTCCACTCTTATTGTTCCCCTTCGCCTCTTGTACATATTGTGTATTACCCGTCCTTCCCTACAACTTACTCCAGCTTTACTCGAAATTTCGAACATCTTGCACCATTTTACATTGTAGAACGCTTTTTGCAGATCGACAGATCCTATGAACTTGCTTTCATTTTTCTTTGGTGTTGCTTCCACTATCAACGGCAGCGTCAGAGCTGCCTCATTGGTGCCTTTACCTTCGCTAAAGCCAAACTGATGATCACCCATTTCCATTTTCTTTCTTCTGTATATTATTCTTGTAAAAAACTTGGCTGCATGAGCTGTTAAGCTGATAGTGCAATAATTCTCGCACTAGTCGATGACTGCAGTCTTCTGAATTGCGTTGAGATTTTTTTCCGCGTATCAGATAGTATATCACCAGACTCGTATGTTTTACACACCAACGGGAACAATAGATTTGTTGCCACTTCCCTCAATGATTTTAGAAATTCTGATGGAATTTTGTCTATCCCTTTCGCCTTATTTGCTGGCCGGTGTGGCCGAGCGGTTCTAGACGCTTCAGTCTGGAACTGAACGACCGCTACGGTCGCAGGTTCGAATCCTGCCTCGGGCATGAATGTGTGTGATGTCCTTAGGTTAGTTAGGTTTAGGTAGTTCTAAGTTCTAGGGGACTGATGAGCACAGCAGTTAAGTCCCATAGTGCTCAGAGCCATTTGAACCATTCTGCCTTATTTGATCTTAAGTCATCCAAAGCTCGTTTAAATTCAATTGCTAATACCGGATCCCCTATCTCTTCTGTATCAACTCCTACTTCATTTTCTGTCACAAGTCTTCTCCCTCACAGAGGATTTCAGTATACTCTTTGCACCTTCCCGCTCTCTCCTGTGCATTTAACAGTATAGTTCTGAGTGCACACTTAATGTTGCCATACTTGCTTTTAATTGCACCGAAGGTTGTTTTGACTTCTCTATATGCTGAGTCAGTCCGTTCGACAATCATTTTTTTCGATTTCTTTTCATTTTTCATGCAGCAAATTGGCCTTAGCTTCCCTGCACTGCCCATTTATTTTAGTCCCAAATGTCTTGTACGTCTGTATTCCTGAATTTCCATCAACATTTTTGTACTTCCTTCTTTCGTCATTCAGCTGAAGCATTTCTTCTATTACGCGTCGTTTGTTCATAGTTACCTTCTTTATAACTATGTTTTCTTTTCCAGCTTTTCTGATTGCCCTTTTCAGAGATGTCCGTTCCTCTTCCACTGAACTGCCTACCGGGCAATTCCTTATCGCAGTGTCTATAATTTTGGAGAACCTCAAGCGTATCTTTTCATTCCTTAGTACTTTGGTATTCCACTTCTTTGTGCATTGATTCTTCCTGACTAGTCTCTTAAACTTCAGCCTTCTTTTCATCACTACAACATTGTGATCTGCGTTTTTGTGTGCTTCTAATTACATTTTCAAATTCAGTATCTGTTTTCTGAATCTCTGCCTGAGTATGATGTAATCTTACTAAAATCTTCTCGTATCTCTCGGTCTTTTCCAAATGCACTTTCTGCTCTTGTGGTTCTTGAACAAAGTATCCGTTAATACTAGCTGAAATTTATTGCACAACTCAATTATTCTCCTCTCTCTTATTCCTACTACCGAGCCCATATTCTCCCATTACCCTTTCATCTACTCCTTCCTCTACACCCGCATTCCTGTCCGCCGTGGCTATTAGATTTTCATCACCCTTTACGTACTAAATTACCCATTCAGAATCCCCACATACTTTCTCTATCTGTTCGTCCTCCTTTTGCGAAGTCGGCTTATACAGCGTGCCCCATTTATCTTTACCACCCTAAATAACTGTATGTCCAGGTTCAAATTACAAAATGTTTCAAGCAAATGTTCTTTAGCCGTCAGGGGGACATCAATCAGCATAATTGCCTTCGTTGTAGCTTTGTTTTTTACAAAGATATGGACAGTGGTATGACTTTCTTTAAATGGCACCCTGAACTTTTTATTCGGTAATACATTTCCTCTGCTAAAGACCTATTGAAAAATGTATCACATTGTATCATTCACTGAAACACAACGTTATTAATTACAAAACACAACACTGACTTTGAGCCCGGGATCGCAAACTCGTCCACTTGCTGGAGTTGTCAGAAAACAAATACAAACGAAGTAAAAACATAACACAAAAAAGACTTTGACTCTGCTGTACCAATGCCCAGGAGTAGAACATTCAAAGGTGATCAATGTGGTGACCCTGGACACGGATACACTGGCGCACTCGCTGAATGAAAGAAATATTTAGCTGCTTCCAGTGTTGCCTGCTGAAGAGAATTACAAGCAAGCAAGATAAGTTCCTGCATGTCCTCTGGACTTATTGGAATATCGTGATAGACAACGTCTTTAATGCGCCCCCCCCCCCCAAAAAAAAAAAAGTCCAGAGGATTTAAATCAGGAGACCTAGCAGGCCAAGAAACCGTTCCTGCTCGACCAATCCATCTGGCAGGATACCTTCGGCTCAGAACACGACGTGCACGCAAGGCATTATGTGCTGGACATCCATCGTGTTGATACCACATAAGCATTCTGGTCCCTAGCATCACTTCATCCAGAATAGGAGGAAGGGTTTCTCTGAGTAAATTGGCATACTCTTGCCCTTTAGATTACCATTGATGAAATAAGGGCCAATAATGGTAGTACCAATCATCCCACACCAGACGTTAACTCTCCATTGACGCTGATGTTCCACCTGTCTAAGCTATCGTGGGTTGTCGCTGGACTAATAATGCATGTTCCTTGTGCTTACCTGTCCTTTGTTTGAGCAGGAACATTCATCGGTAAATAGAACACTGGAGAAGTAGTTCGGATTGGCGAGGATTTGCTGCTGTGACCACTGACAGAACTGTACACGATCCTGGAAATAATTCCCATGCAATTCTTAATGTAGGTGTACATGATAAGGATGGAACCGATGACGTGTAAGAGTGCGATGTACACTGGTTTTAAAAATGCCAATCGCGTTTTTAAGCTGTCGTGTGCTCACATGTGGATTCACAGCAACGGAAGCGAGAACCACGACTTCGGCAGCTGCGTCTGTGCGAGTGGTGCGACGACTGCGTTGTCGTGGGTTGAAACAGCCCGTTTCCTGAAGCGGGAACGTGGGTTATTGTCAGGATATCGCTCTCTTTACAGTTCCGCTGCCTGCGCAGCATTTCGCCTACATTCAACAACAATAAAAGGAACATTATGTCGATGCAGTTTGTAGGAAGGACAGCCTTTACTGTATGCCTACTCTACACAACAGTATTTAAAAGGACTTAAACTACTGTACTAAATGTACCCATACATAAGAAAACGGTATTGCAACTACTATTCTGGTAACCTACATTCCCCGTATAAGAGTACCATTTCTACCTTCTCTTCGTTGGTGTACATTCTATTCACACAACTCTTCAACTGACGATGGTTGACGGAATGACGGGTGTGCGTTCTACTTATGTTTACATTTGTCCTCTGTCAGCGTCAGCAGTTGGATGTGTTCCATTACCCCGAGCATCTGCACTAAGCGCTGGAAGCGTCAACGTCAGTGTTGTGTTATGTAATTAATAACGTTGTGTTTCAGTGAATGGTACACTGTGATACATTTTTGAATAGGTCTTTCGGAGAGGAAATTAATTATATAGCATTGCCTCCGGTAGAAAAAATAGTAGAAAAAAATTCCAGAGACTTAAGAATGGAGAAGCGTTATCTGCGCTATCAGAATTACAAACACTATTATCTGTGTTCTATTGTAGAGGAAGAATGAGTGTTTTTTTGTTTCATTGTCTTATCGATTCTGCTGTTCTCGCTGACGGACGTTAATTGTTCACGCTCTTCAAATGGTTCAAATGGCTCTGAGCACTATGGGACTTAACTTCTATGGGCATCAGTCCCCTAGAACTTAGAACTGCTTAAACCTAACTAACCTAAGGACATCACACAACACCCAGCCATCACGAGGCAGAGAAAATCCCTGACCCCGCCGGGAATCGAACCCGGGAACCAGGGTGTGGGAAGCGAGAACGCTACCGCACGACCACGAGATGCGGGCTGTTCACGCTCTGAAATTGATAACAATTATCTAATGTAGAAATATAATTGTGCTGAATACATGAGATTAATAATTGTAGTGGGTGTTTTTGTCAGTAGTGAATACCTATCATGTATACGATTCAGTCCGTAGTAATTAAATGCTGCCCTGCCCATTTTTTGTGTAGCCTCATTATTGTAGCGACGCCATTAATGACAAAAATTATATCAGTTCTTCCAACAGTCATTTAATGCTAAAAGTATAAAAAGAATAATCTTAATAATCCGAAAACGGCGTCTTGTAGTGTTTTTCAATTCATATTAGGCCAGAGGTACAGTTTTTTTATTAATAACGATATCAATGAACGCTTACGCTGCCATTGCACATAGGCAGCTATCTTGGAGCATTCAGCCGCACAGAAAAAATAACTAAGCATTGTTTAAACGTATTATCGTGTATCACTGAAATGTTCACAGTAACGAAATTTCTGTCCCACCTCCCTACTCATGACGAATCCTACTCCTATTATACCATTTTATGCTGCTGTTGATATTACCCTACACTCATCTGACCAGAAATCCTAGTCTTCTTTCCATTTCAGCTCACCAACCATCACAATTTCTGGATTTAGCTTTAGCATTTCTCTTTTCAGATTTTATTGCTTCTCTACCACACTCAAACTTCCGCGGCCTGACTCGTAGAACGTTATCCTTTCGTTGGTTATTCATTCCTTTTTTCTTAGTCACCTCCCCCTTGGCAGTCTTTTTCTCATGGTCTACTACCCCTTGGCAGTCCGCTCACTGAGATCCGAATAGGGGGCTATTCCTGAGTCTTTTGCCAAAGGAGAGGTTACAGCTCACATGTTCTTTGGATACGTATTATGTGTCTTTAATGCAGCGATATCCTTTGCCTTCTACTTCCTCATGCTATTGATCATTGCTAATTCTCCGCCTTCAGGGGTAGTTATCCACCCAATGTCCGATCCTCTACTCTATTTGACAACGTCTTTGGCTGAATAAGACTGACTTCTTATTCCAGAAGTCTTCGGCCGCCATTGTTAATGACTTTTATTTTAAATTTAAGCGGTGGCGGGACTCTAATCCGGGACCAAGGGCGTTTTCATAAGTAATGAAAGGCACTGTGCCTTTTCTTTTTTACCCACCTGTGTGAATATGCAGGCGTAAGGAATTGTAACACTAACAACAGAACTTATAACGCCTAATTAATCTTATCTTAATGCAGTCCCACGTGGGGAATACTAGTCCTGGATCCGCAACTGAATCACCCACATTGTAAAGGAAAAAAGTCAATCTAAAAGCTATATTTTGTTTCTTTTTTTATCTTTACTCGCAGATCGGTTCCGTAAGCTTGCATTTCCATTACGTTTCTGGCATTCTCATTGTATTTGCATCGTGGGTGGGTGCCAACAGTAGAGTGGGGCGGGATTCGAGAGCATTTAAAGACGTCACTTGTGAGAAGTGCAGGGACATTTCGGAGCATAATACAGCATTGATAATCAGAATATAACTTTCGAGAGCAGCCTGAAAATGTATATTAGCTGTTTGGTGGGACTTCCTCCCCTACAAAACCCAAACTAATCTCTTTAACATCAATGGATTTTCGGATTTGTTCATGAGCTAAAATTCCATTTCCGTGTTCTTACACCATTTTCGCACTGTAATACCCCTGAGTTGCTGTCAGTTCTACGATACAGAGGAGAGGTGGTATATAAAGCCCATGTTCAGCCCATTTATGAGTGTTTGGCATGGAATTATCATGCTTACCAGGATTTGACACAGAAGTTTTTATTCAACAAACATCATCAGCAAACTCTAGTGACAAGTTCTATAAGAATGTAGTTGTGCATCACAGGTAGCAGTATTATATATATTTCGTCAGCCTACTTCCAAATATGGATCAAGAAGCATACTACAACTTATACATACAATATGTATGTAGCAATGTAGTAGTGTGATAAAGCAGCTAATGGTGCAGTCTACACGGTTGCCAAATTTATTTAAGATTGCAGACCCTCCCCTATCCCTCCCTCTACCCCCTGGTGTAGATGTGGCAAAATCACAATGTTCATGTCACACTCTAGATGTCAAATTAATTGACTAATTATTTAAACTGGTCAATTAATTACCCCCTCTGGGAGATCCCAAGCCTGTTAGTGGGTGCCCCCTCTCCCTCTTAGAAATCGAAAGCTCTCCAAAACCCTTGTCCTTCCCCTCGCAACCCTCCATCCCTCCTGTCACAGAAAAAAATTGGCGGTAAAAATCGCTCTGCGCTGAGTTGTTGGTCTGGACGGATCTTATGACACAAAACTGAAATCAATGTCAATTCCATTGCAGAGGATATTTTGTTTATTTACAGAATTCAGGTTGTATATTCCGTATTTAATCAGTTTACGAGAGAGGCAGGACTTTCCCCTCCAAACTGCAGATATTTTGGGAAATTCAAAACGGCGGGAAATTCCAAATTGGTGGTAAATTCAGGTTTTTGTGGTAAATTCGAATTTACATGGAGAATTCAAGTATTAATTGCATTGCATGCATAGGACCTAATAATGACAATAATAATAGTAACAATAATAATAATAATAATAAAAGTTTATTTATAAAAATTCAATTTGAATATCACTGGTGTGGAAGGATGCAGGATTCTCTCTTTATTTCATCACATTTGATGTAAGGCACAGTCTAATTGTGATGTCACAGTCCAAGATGGCCGACCTAGAATACTGTCACAAACTAACTCCCCTCTTCTCAATAAGTGCTGGATGTTGCGTGGATATTTTCGCTATAAGTTGTGAAACTTCTTTGTAGATGACCATCAGCTGCTTATTTTTTTGCAAAATGTCATCAATTTCGATCATTAGACTATTATTAACCAGAAGTAAACCGTAACCACCTTGTCACTACATCATTTGAAGTGAACAATTTCGATTAGGTAGAAAAAAATAGCTTCATTTACAATAAAAGATCTCCAAGAGACACAGATATGTACGGGACACACACAAGACGATCATACATTTGAAATGTATTTTTGGCTTGTGTGCTTCTCCTACATTTCTATGTCATTTGGAGACGATTTATTGTAACAGAAGCTATGTTTTCTACCTACATCGAAGTTGTTCTCTTCAAATGCTGTAGTGACAAGCAGCTTACGCTTTGTTTCAGCTTGATAGTGGCCTACTGATCGAAACCAGCATCAGTGAGCATAAAAAAGGGCTGATGGTTATCTACAATGAAGTTTCAAAATTATCTGACATCTGTAAAGCTCCGCCTTATCATAAATCTAAGTATTTTCGCTATTAGTCTAGCACTAGAGAGTTGCTCCAGCCAGTCTAGCCAATGGGGAAGGATGGGTAATAATAACAGGACAGGAAACTATCACTGATATGCAGGGGAGATGCTTCCTGCTGATTTACAAGAGAATAGCTGCTGGGGAGGATATAAGGATGGGCAATAATAATAATAATAATAATAATAATAATAATAGCACGAGAGCTGCCCAGAAATGCACTGCATTTTTTTTTTCCAGCCGAAAACTATGCTACGAATGCGAAACGTTATGTATGTATTATTTGAAGTCTTCTGAGTGAGCACACCGAGTTTCAGTCAGTTCCGACAGATAGCGTAGCTGCAGGACAGTTTCAAAATGGCGTCTGTAGGTGATGTACATTACATGCAATGTGCCGTCATTGAATTTCTCACTGCAGACTTTGCACAGATGCTTGTGCAAAGTCGATGGAGCATGTGCTGCCCACAGAAATACAGTTAGACGCTGGACACGGAGGGTGAGGTTATCAGAAACGAGTTCGACGGAACTCCAAGGTTTGTAGCAGTCGGAGAGACCATCCATGTGTATCACACCTAACACCTGACCTAGCCCTCTCAGAGATCCACTTATTTGGGCCATTAAAGGATGCCATTCGTGGAAGACGTTATGAGGACGATGACGA
The DNA here is from genome assembly GCF_021461395.2 of Schistocerca americana. NCBI lineage: Eukaryota > Metazoa > Arthropoda > Insecta > Orthoptera > Acrididae > Schistocerca > Schistocerca americana. The sequence continues at coordinate 417,973,286 of NC_060120.1, forward strand.
GCTGATTCACACAGAGAAGCACTGGCTCCGCCACCAGGACAAGGATTGGTATCGACAAGGCATACACGCCCTTGTTTCGCGCTGGAGGAAGCCCATAGAACGGGATGGCGATTACCTGAAAAAATAGGGTGTGTAGATAAAACACCATTGTTTCGTTTGTGTTATTCTCATCATGTTCAATAAAGAATTGTTGAAGGAAAACAATCCGCTGCTCTACTTTGTGGGCAACCCTCGTCAAAAGAGCGAAATTGGTGATGCATTTGACTACTTTGTGAGGTTGAAAGCATAAGACTATATATAGCTATTGAGTTACATACAAATGAACTGTCGTTGGTTGCTTCCAGACGTACTCACAGTTCCCACAGCAACTATTTTATGGTCATATGACCGTATGTGAATTGTTGTACGCTGTGCAGATAATTAAATCAAATAATTGAAACAATGAAACTACGTAGCAACACTATGAAACACACACAATTCACTGACCCATTTAAAATCGTAATTACAAAGAAATTAGAATTTGTACAGTCGAAACGTGATATGAGAAGCGAAAGAACCATCCATATAAGAAAAGAATCTCACCATAAAAATTACAGATTCATCTGCAGCAACACACAGCATGAAGAAATCGCACCAGCTAAAATATGCGAAAGTAAAACTAAACTACTAGGAGAAAGATTGGGATGATTTCCTCATACCAACAAAGACTTCTTACTTGAAATGAAAATAGCAAGCCATTCATTATAATGACAATGCTCTATTTTAAACTCTTTGTCACAAGAATATAAAATTCACAGAAAACCGAAAACTTTACTTTCTTTACTAAAGTCTTACAAGGCAACGCTTTTACTATTATGCAAATTGAAACAAATTAAACTGGAACGACCTAAACTGGTGTGAGGAGGTGGAATGTTCTGTTGGTAGAATTGCTAACATTATCAGTACATGCAAACAAAAATTATTACCTTAAAAACATATTCATAATAAATATCCATTCTCTCTCTTCCACAAATGCTGCATCTTCAAGTCCTACCGTCAGATTAATAATTGCTAACAATTTTCCTCAGCATAACCCTTCTACAGATGCACTATGCTAGAAGTTCTAACAGCTTACTCCTTGTCCAACATTTGACTACTCCCTGTTCTCAACTGAGACAAATATACACAAGTTCAGAGATACACTATGTGATCAAAAGAATCCGGACACCACCAAAAATATACGTTTTTCATATCATGTGCATTGTGCTGCCACCTACTGCTAGGTACTCCGTATCAGCAACCTCAGTAGTTAGAATGAGATTTTCACTCTGCAGCGGAGTGTGCGCTGATATGAAACTTCCTGGCAGATTAAAACTGTGTGCCCGATCGAGACTCGAACTCGGGACCTTTGCCTTTCGCGGGCAAGTACTCGACCAACTGAGCTACCGAAGCACGACTCACGCCCGGAACTCACAGCCTTACTTCTGCCAGTACCTCGTCTCCTACCTTCCAAACTTTACAGAAGCTCTCCTGCGAAACTTGCAGAACTAGCACTCCTGAAAGAAAGGATATTGCGGAGACATGGCTTAGCCACAGCCTGGGGGATGTTTCCAGAATGAGATTTTCACTCTGCAGCGGAGTGTGCGCTGATATGAAACTTCCTGGCAGATTAAAACTGTGTGCCCGACCGAGACTCGAACTCAGGACCTTTGCCTTTCGCGGGCAAGTGCTCGACCAACTGAGCTACCGAAGCACGACTCACGCCCGGTACTCACAGCCTTACTTCTGCCAGTACCTCATCTCCTACCTTCCAAACTTTACAGAAGCTCTCCTGCGAAACTTGCAGAACTAGCACTCCTGAAAGAAAGGATATTGCGGAGACATGACTTAGCCACAGCCTGGGGGATGTTTCCAGAATGAGATTTTCACTCTGCAGCGGAGTGTGCGCTGATATGAAACTTCCTGGCAGATTAAAACTGTATGCCCGACCGAGACTCGAACTCGGGACCTTTGCCTTTCGCGGGCAAGTGCTCGACCAACTGAGCTACCGAAGCACGACTCATGCCCGGTACTCACAGCCTTACTTCTGCCAGTACCTCGTCTCCTACCTTCCAAACTTCGCAGGAGAGCTTCTGTAAAGTTTGGAAGGTAGGAGACAAGGTACTGGCAGAAGTAAGGCTGTGAGTACCGGGCGTGAGTCGTGCTTCGGTAGCTCAGTTGGTCGAGCACTTGCCCGCGAAAGGCAAAGGTCCCGAGTTCGAGTCTCGGTCGGGCACACAGTTTTAATCTGCCAGGAAGTTTCAACCTCAGTAGTTATCAGACACCGTGAGAGAGGAGAATGGGGCGCTCTGCAGAACTCACAGATTTAGAATGTGGTCACGTGATTGGGTGTCACTTCCGTCATACGTCTATATGCGAAATTGACACACTCCTAAACAACCCTAGGTCCACTGTTTCTGATGTGATAGTGAAGTGGAAACGTGAAGGGACACGTACAGCACCAAAGCCTATAGGCCGACCTCTTCTGTTGACAGACAGAGACCGCCGATAATTGAAGAGGATCGTAAAGTATACTAGGCAGACGTCTATACAGACCATCACACAGGAATTCCAAACTGCATCAGGATCCACTGCAAGTACGATGACAATTAGGCGGGAGGTGAGGAAACTTAGATTTAATGGTCGAGCGGGTACTCATAAGCCATACATCACGCTGGTAAATCCTAAACTACGCTTCGCCATGTTTAAGGAGGGTAAATATTGGACAACTGAATAGTGGAAAAACATTGTGTGGAGTGACGAATCACGTTACACAATGTGGCGATCCGATGGCAGGGTGTGGGTATGACAAATGCCCAGTGAACGTCATCTGTCAGCATATGTAGTGCCTACGGTAAAATTCGGAGGCGGTGGTGTTACGGTTTCGTCGTTTTTCAAATGGAGGGGGCTTGCACCTCTTGTTGTTTTGCGTGGCACTATCACAGAAGGCCTACATTGATGTTTTAAGCCCCTTCTTGCTTCCCACTGTTGAAGACCAATTCGGGGATGGCGACCGCATCTTTCAACACGATCGAACACCTGTTCATAATCACGGCCTGTGGCGGAGTGGTTACACCAATAACATCCCTGTAATGGACAGGCCTGCACAGAGTCCTGACCCGACTCCTACAGAATACCTTTGGGATGTTTTGGAACGCCGACTTCGTGCCAGGTCTCACCGACCAACATCGATACGTCTCATCAGCGCGGTACTCTGTGAGGAATGGGCTGCCATTCCCCAAGAAACCTTCTAGCGCGTATACCTGCGAGAGAGGAAGCTGTCATCAAGGCTAAGGGTGGGACAACACCATACTGAATTCCAGCATTGCCATGTGTCGCGATACTTTTTATCACGTAGTGTACCACTCTAACTGCCGTAAGTCAAATATTGGACGACTGTTTCGCTCTCATAACATGAAATTTCCTCTCACTCTGAAACTAAGAGCAAACAAATGTCCAGACCATCTATATATGTCCACCTTTCATAATCCCTCAACCCCTTTGATAAAATTTTTGAATGTTTCGATGTTGTCTGACAATGTGGAAACTACGAAAATTTGACAGGTTACGTAAATTTACAAAATTTTTAAAAACACATAAATTGAAATCATGTACACAAATAAATTGAACTTGTGGTTTTTGTTAAAAGTATGTGCACTGGACGTTATCAAGTTCTGATTAGGCACGCAAATGAAACAATCGCCACATGAAAATATCATTGCTGAATGGAAGTCACTGCAGTCCATATAAATTTCTGTTACAACTAACATCTTAACAGTCCGTGATTTGCCTCAGGCCCTATTCATCACTACATTTGTATATGAAGGTGACAGTTCAGTCTCTCGAAGCCTATTCGTGAAGTAACGTCACCAATATTGCAGTAGAATGAGAGCTGGAGTTCATGGAAACGATCAGCAAAAGCTCATCTTGAAGTGGAACATGAAGTAGTGTTGGTAGTCTAGGCAAGTGACCAACAGAAGCTCCCCTTGCTGAAATCTGACCAAGTGATCAGCACAGAAAAGTTTCATTTAGCAACGATGACCCAGGGTATTAGCAGTGGTGAAGTTTCATCATCAGGAATGTTACAAGAATACCTTCACTGACCAACATAATATCTTCCATAACATATTAACATCTTGTCCAATATAAATTCCTACACTAGTTGAAAACTGTCTCTTGCATTTATGACTGTGATGTTTTTGGCTGACAAATCAAGCGTCTCTTACCTGCTAATGTCAGGTATTGGAGGAAAAACTAAGTGATGCACGGAAAATCACAGTGCAGGTAGCAACTTTGTCCTTCATTCACTGACCAAACAAATTTATACGAAATATGAGAAAAGTGTGCACAAATTGTTTTATTTCTGCTACTTGAAAAATTTTACAAAGTATGAAAACGATGTACAATCTCTTTACATGACACACAATTATATCCATGAAAAAAGGATTGCATAATCATATGTAAGAAATTACATAAAACATGAGATGTACACTTACACATTATGTAGATAAGCATGAGAAGTAAAATATGCGGAATAAACTGTTCATAATAAAGCAAAAGATATGACATATTGGAGAGGCAGAGAAACCAAAAAAGATACAAATAAGAAATCTACGAAATAAGTAACATAGTAGTATCATAAGAATAAATTTATATGTTTTCAGAAGAAATCGTAAACATATTAGAAATTGGCATTTTTTACATTTAAGTCATCAACAGCAAAAGAACCTATCACTAGAAACATATATTCTTTGATATCAAAAGCATAAATACTTTAAAATTTGAGATATCTGCCTAGGATTCATGATCATGTGTTTAGGGAATGAAAAAGGGAGCTATCATACAGTCAAGTGTCAACAAGTTGTGTTCATCCAAAATCGTCTAACATTCATATTCATGCTCACAAACATATTTCATCGCCTATACTCCAAAAATTCCTCAAATTATTTCCATCCTTCAGCTTCTTAATACTTGCAGAACTTACTTCCAAAATCTTTTGTTCATCACTTACATTTTCCTAAAATTTGCTATTTCAATAATATAATTTCCATAGTGCTCAAATTGTACCTCAAATATCACTCAAACCTCTTACCTAAACTTCAGGATACCCGCATTATTAAAACCATAAACTCAAAACCATTTTTCTCATCTCATTTAAACTATATTCTCTTATCAAACTTTATAGCTCGTGTCATCAATTCGAATCATTTCTTCAACTCTCATTTTCTCAACCATGGTTAAACATCATCTTAACATATACCCCTGGCAACGTACTGCTAACTCTTGAGTTTCTACCTTATATCTGGTACCTTCGGTATGGAGATCTCACTAAAATTAATGTAACACATCGCATTCACTCGCATAACATAGAAAAAAAGCGAAGCAACCAACTAAAAGCAAAAGAAGCCCCAAACGAAGTATACAACAATACATCTTAAAGAAATTTCCTCACTAAAGGGATTGTACACAAGAAAACACCGAGAACACAAAATCGTAGAAAAGAAAGTTGTCATAGTACATGCAACTCTGTATCACATACTAGTAAACATTGGTTTAACCAGTGTAAAGAGTATTGTATGTTAACATAAATTAATCTATCTGTCAAGTGAAGAAAGATGACATAGAAACATAAAACAAGAATAAATGTATGATTATCTACACTGGCTTACTTACAGTGGTGGATCATCATACTGCTTGTATTAATTATGTGTTATAGTATAGTAAGTTAAAAGTGTTTGCTGAAAAAGACTGTTAGCAATTATTAGAATTTTGCTCTTTTTCTTTGTGAAAGATTTCCTGTCTCACTTCCCATAGTTTTTCAATAATTCTCTCTCAAAGATCCTTCAGGAAGTAAATATTTTTCAGTACAATTTTTATCATGAACTTTGAGAGGTCTGGTGAACAGAAAGGGTTAAAGACTAGCAAAAAGTGGTAAAAATATATTGAAAGCTTACAAAAGTATCTAAAGATAATTTTCAGAAAACACTGATGTCATCTACACAGAACATTATCACGTACACACAACATTATTCACATGAAATGTGGTACTGGTGGTCAGTAAAAAGAAGTAAGTCGAAAATTGTATTCCATCTAACATTTTACTAACTCATACAACAACTCTTTCAGGTATTCAAGGAAAAATTTTCGATAGAGTGTATACATCATTTCATATCATCAAGCATTTCATGTGACATCAACACTTACTCTCTTTTTAGCTCGCAACCCACTAAATGTAGCATTCGTCCTATAACATGTATCAACAAAAAACAGAGTCCCTAACAAATCCCTGTTCATCATTACCTTAGATATCATCAATATATATCGTCATACTATTCATCAAGAACATCATCATACTATTCTATTGCTTGCGCCTTGTCCTGCGGTTATGCAGGGTCGGCCATGGTTAACTGGATTTGGCATGTTAATTTTAAGGGGTGGCCGGATGCCCTTCCTGCCGCCACCCTGTACCCCCCCGGACGGAATTAGTGTACACCAGTTGTCTGCATCTAGTATAAATCGCGAAATAGTGTGAATGTGTTTCAAATGCCTGTAAGTCGTATAACTGAGGTGGGACTGGGGACCAGACCGGTATTCATCTAGTAGGATGTGGAAAACCGCCTAAAAATCACATCCATTATGGCCTGCACACCGGCCATCGTCTTTAATCCGCCAAACGGATACTATCTGGGCTGGCGCGCCTACCCAAGTCCAGGAAGCAGCACGTTAGCGCTCTCGGCTATCCTGGTGGCTCAAGAACATCATCATACATCATCATCAAAATGTAGCACCAATGGCTTCAGTGCACAAATAACCTCATACCTCATAAAACTTCATTACTTTCTCAATACAACGCTTATTCTCTGCTTAGTCTCCACAAACTGGAGACAAGACAACTGTGTCATTAACTGCCTTCTAAGAAAATCACTCATAGTAAGTACTACTTGCATTCTTCACTCAAAACTAAGAAACATGAATATTGTTTACTGCTGTTACTTTACATACTTCATGGAATTGTATACACCTCTTCAACATACTTGTTTACCACATACAAACTTAGGAGAAAACAAAAGTCATTGCATGCCTAATAAATTACATAAAATTCCATACACATCACTATCTACTGTATCAGGTATGGTCAACATAGTATTTACTCAACAAACCGCTTTATGCATGATATGTAGTGTCTTCCTTTGGATTTCCATGTACATGGTGTTTCAACTTCAATTGCAGTCCCTTGCGCTACTCCTTTAATTCTGTAGAGTCTGCTGGGTGATTTCAGACTAAGAGACATAAATTTACTTGATATCCCATGAGATATGACCCAAAAGTTTTGTCCCACGTACAATTTCCGGACTTGTGCCTTTATATTATGAGATTTTGTGCGTTTTTCAGCTGTATTTCCAATATTTGCTAAGGCTAATTATATGATATGTTTGTGCTAAATTTTTCTGGAGTGAGGACACTCTACAAGATCCTTAATTTTGTATGGAAACTGTTGGTTCCTTAACACTAAGACTGACGGCAAAGAATTTGAGTAGTGAGGAAGCTTATTTCAGATACCTTGAAATAGAATGATATTTCTGCCCCAGTTCTTGAATAGATGGTGGCAGTAGAGTCTGTATAGCTTCTTAATCTCTTTCATTATACGTTCTGGTGGGTTTGAATGTGGAGAATATAATAAAATAAATAATGGCTGGATATCTCTTTAATGCACATAGCCAAATATAGAATCGAAACTGACGACTGTTATCTGAAGTAGTCTTGTCAACATGTCCTACATGGTATAAAAAGTTCTTAATGAAAGCTTTGGACGCTGTTTTAGCTGTAGCCTTACGCAAAGGGCGAGTGATACAAATTTAGACATAAATTAATGTGTGACAAAATGTAAGGAAAACCATTTTTGGATCTAACCAGTGGACCTACTAAATCTATGGCTGCTGATTCTTTTGGCTTGGATTTTATGGTTGGAAACAGTGGGCCACAATGTGAGATGAAGGAAGGTTTGGTTTTTTGATAGAGTTTACACTTTGCAAGTACTTTTCATATTCTTTTCTCCATGTTGTTAAGGTAATTTGTGGAAATACTTCCATGGTCCGAAATGAGCATATGTACCATATCAACTTATGACAAATTCCTCTGGAATATGCATCACCCAAAGTGTACCATTTACAGTTCTAAATTTAAGGATGATACCGTTTCTGGCCAAATAAAACTGTATGATGGCTGTATTTCTCCGCTCTTCCCATTTTTCTTTAACACCGTTCCAAATGGGATCTTTATTTTCTTCTACTGCTATGTTGAGAATTAATTTGAGATAAAGTTTTCGAAATCTACTTTTTGTGGAAAAAGTATGCTAAAATTTGTGTCCTGTAAAGTGTCTTTTGTTACCCAGTAAACCAATTGGAATACGAGACAATGCATCAACAATGACATTGTCCTTTCCTGGATTGTAACAGATAGTGAAATTATATTCCTGCAACATCATTTCATGGTTTAACTAGGAGGTCATTAAAACCTGTGAGGCTTTGTGGTCTGAATAAACTTTTGTATGGTTGCCAAGTAAATAGTATCTAACATTCATAAATTTGCAGACAATGGCTAAGGCTTCTAATGCTGTGACTTAGTAATTCCTTTCTGATTTACCTAACACTCTACAGGCAAACACAATACACTTTTGGTCAATGACTCCATTCTTAATGTGCTCTAAGAAAAGTTGAGTTCTGAATCCTCTTTTGGAAGGATCTGTAGATAAGCAGATATGTTTTGAGAGATCAGAATGAGTTAAAATAAATGTGGTGAGCAGTGTCTCTTTCAACATATCAATCTCTAATTGTGCTTGATCATTCCGGTGCCAAGTGGTGTTTTTTCCTGTAAAAGAACATAATACTGGTGTAGTCAAAATTTTCAATTTCAAAAATCTACAGTAAATATTTACTACACTTAAAAAGCTTCTGACTTGTCTCTTAGTAGTAGGCGACAGGAATGCTTCTTGTTTTTTAGGGTGAGGTGCAATACTTTCTTGTGAAATGCAATGGCCTAAAAATTGTGCACTCATCTTACCAAAATGTGATTTTTCTAAGTTTACTGTCAAACCAGAATTTTCAAAAATGTCCAACAAATTTTCTAAGATTTTGTTTTTCTATTGACCATGTCGGTACTGCTGTCAAACTTTCATCGACATAGGTGATGATGTGTCTCTTTAGATGGTCTGGAAGAATAATGTTTGTTGAAAAAATGTTTAAACCAAAAGGCAATTTACAGAACTGGTAACACATCCCAAAGCATAAAAAAGACTGTGAAGTCAGGATGTGACTATTTCCCAAAAACTGGAGCATAAATCTGCAGATGACGACACTTGTATGCCATAGAAATTTTGTAACAATTTGTCAAGGGCCTGGGGTCTGTCTGTTTCCAGAAGAATGATAGTATTGATCTGATGCATGTTGAAGACCAGCCTAATTGTACCACCACTTTTTCCATTGACGTGCAAGGGACTGTTGTTGGAGCTGAGTTGGCTCAATGACACCATTTTCAAACATCAAATATATCTCAGCCTTCACCTTTTCTCTGCAATGACCTTACACTGATCATTATTACAAAGATTATTAAATTAAATCAAAGATCTTAATACAGAACCTAAAGTAATTATAAAATCAAAATATAAAATAATCAACTAAAAGGTAATCTTAAAGATAGCTGGTCTAAAGCTCTCTAACCTGAAGCTGATATTGAAATCTCTTGATGGTGGTGGGTCTATGTGTAAATACTACCGCATTTTCTTGTAAAATTTCGGTAAGTTCTTTTCTGTCATATTCATCACTGTTCTCCACATCCCTCATATTTTGCTGGATTATTGTACTTGAACTGATTATGTGACCGTAACTGTCATTGTTTATACAGTGATAAGCTGTATGACTGAGAACAGAATTGGGTAATTATTGAAAAGAATCATTATACGGGAATAATGGACGGATGATCTCTTCTTTTTGTGAACATAAATTTTAAATTGTGGTCTTAAAACGACAGGTTGATCCTAAATTTTTAAATTAATTTCTGCATCGCTACGGTACTGCTTTGTACTGATTAAAGAAATTGACACCTAGAACTATTTGAGAAGACAGCATAGGCACAATGAGTAAGTTCATAGCAAATCTCTCTCCATGACAAGTAAGGCCTCTGAGAAGAAGGGTCTCATGTTCAACAGCAACTGCTTTTCCTGTAATAGCACCTTGTATCCTAATTTTCCTAAGAGGTAGTTTCAGACAAACTGTTGTTTTGTAGATTTATTATATTCTCAGTCGCTGATAATTGGTATTGAGCTACCTCAGTCCAAAACTGCAGTAAAATTATTATTAGCAATGCAAATGTTGATTAGAGGTTGTACAATATGTATGGTCCAACTTAGTTTTCCTGGAACAGAATGTTCCTAACATCTTAGAATTGTACAAAGTTAATAGTTACGGCAGCAAAGTCGTCTGTACATCGTCTGTACACTCTGTTTTCCTTTCAGCTGCTAGGCCCTCAAGTCACTGTTTATTCTTTTTATGCCATCGCTGACTGTCATTAGGTGTCAGTAATCTAACTATGTCTATCTGCCGTTGCGGTCACGATCGATCAGAGTTCTGCAATGAAGATTTCTTTCGTTGACTGATGTTCTGCTATTTGTTGTTGCCTGGATTTCCACAGTTATGCTAGCTGTTGTTTTGAACTGGGTGATTATATTGCTGATTAATGAATGTTTGTGGTTATGTGATTATGTGTGGTTGTTATCACATTTTTGACAGTTTCGAAAACAATGCTTATATGTGGAATAAGAATTCGAATTGTTGCTTCTGAATTTGCACCTATCTTTGAAGTTATTTTGGTACCAGATTTTTGTTTCATAAGGGTAGTGTCTATGCTCATATCTGTGCCTATTCTTACCATTAAATTTATTATATGTTCTACAATTGATCTTACTGTCATGTCGTGAGTATGAGCAATTTAAATTATCAAACTTGTGATCAGCTGATTTCCCAGTTAGAGCTACTTCAACTCTAGCAAAAGGCTCACAAATTCTTCTAAGGCTTGCCAAGATTATGTGAGATAAATGGGTAGGTAATTTCGTGAGGCAAATTCTACATGACTCTTGTGTACAAAACAGGGATTTATGGCAGCACTGGGACAGTGGGTCGCTGTCCTAATAGCAATGCCCATCCTTATGTCTGCCCCAACTTATACGAACCCGTAGATCGGCAGTAGGCTACTTCTGTGTAACTCAATAATAGTCTGCTGTCCTACTATCGTCCATTCTTATTTTCTTTCCAGCAGCTATTCACTGTTAGATAAGCAGGAGGCTAACTAACGGCACTAAAGTGACAGTTTTGCTGTCCTGTGATTATTACTATTACTGTTACCCATCCTTGTGTCCTTCTCATCAACTGTTCACTTGTGTATCGGCAAGAGGCTAATCGCCTACACTTCAGTGATGGTTTTCTGTCCGATTATTATTGCCCATCCTTGCCACATACTTCTGTTGGTTAGACTAATAGCGAAAATATCCTGTCTGCATCCAGCATTTACTGTCAGACTGACCAGAGCTTCTCTCTAGCGTCCAATCAACGATACCTGCGCCCCTCCCCCCCAAACTGTCATGCTTCACAGACAGAGGAAAAAATTCAAGTTTTCCTTCTGATTTTTTAAATATCTCTGCAATTTTTGAATTTCCAACCAGTAGGAGGAGAGGAGCTAGACTGCACCAGTATTTTGGGTCGGACATATAGGATTGTGATGTCATAGCTAGACAGCGCCGGTATTCCAAATATGATGAAATGAAGAGAGTACTATACATCCTTCCACACTAGCGATATGAAAATGGATTTTTTATAATATAGAATATATTACTACTACTTATACAGTTATTAGTATCATTATTTCCTCTTCAAAGCAATGTAATTAGCATTGAATTTACCACGAAATTTGGAATTTACCACGAAAATTAGAATTTACCTCGAAAATTTCAGTTTCCCACAGATTTTGAATAACTCACTGACTTTGAGTTTCGTGCCATTTTTTCACGTGGGGGGATTGGAGGGTAGGAGCTCTGTCTTACACAAACACTGATTAAATAAAGAATGTGCTAACTGAATTTTACAGAAGAACAATATATCCTCCGCAATGTAATTGACGTTGATTTCACTTTCATGTCATTTCCCACCAATTTTTTTCTGGTAAAGAGAGGGAAGGGGAGAAGAGGGCTAGGGGTTTTACAGAGCGAGAGTCGGTATTGAACCTCAGACGGACTGGGGATTTCTCAGACCGAAAGGGGTAATTGATTCACTAATTTAATTAATTATTCGATTAATTTGATATCAAAACTGCAATGTTGACACATCTACCCTGGGGTAGGGACAGGGGGAGGTTCCAGGGTCCACCACATTGAATAAATCTGGCAACAATTCAGACCTCACCAGGAAAACCTTTATTCCACTATTCATATTTATACTCTGTGTTGCATTAACATCTGGAGCAATGTACCTAAACAAATACTTATTCAGCAGAAGGCAGTTGTAAGAATATTGTGTAAATCAGATATTCACATATTATGCAGAGTTGTATTTAAAGGTCTTGGAATTCTTACATTCACACAATGAATTTGCCTTTTAATGGTTTCTGTAGCTCATAATAAAAATGTTTTTCAGCTGAACTGTGGATTGCTTAATCACAGTACAAAACACAAACATAAATTTCATGTTACATACTAAGGAGAAAATTAATATAAAACTAAACTTCTGAATCAATGCTAATTCAATACCAAATTACGAACATATCTCGTTACACACTGCTTCTACAAATTATCTGTTTATCCAGAGTCAAAAACTAAAAATTCCGGCTACCTACATCGCAAGTAGCAGTGTTTATTGTGAAATGACATGACAACAAATAGTTAACTGAAAACAGATTTCCTTTACTACTGTAGTAGGTAACTAATATTTTGGAAAATACCGTTATAACGTGGTAAATGTGAAGCACAGAGGGACCAATGGTTGGTAAACCGCAGCTATGTAATATGACTGATGCAACAGGATCTTTTTTCAGCGCAGCGGAGTTACATCCAGTCTCCCAAATTGCGTAAGCTCAAATACCGCTAGGTAGCAAAATGATTTTACTGTTAACACAGTGCGAGATGACTTATTTACCTTTCGTTGATTTACTCGTTCCACATCAATAAATGTTCTCGTTCTTGGATGCAAGGACGAATAATTGAAATAGAGAGGGAAAGACAGGCCACAAATGTGGGATTATTAGTGAATTTGAGTATGATTACAAATTGAACAGATTTCTGAAGTATTGTCACGATCCTTGCGGGTCTCAGCCACAATACAGGAAGGGAATTCATTTTTATATCGAAGCTGGCCATGACAATACATTAAGCTATTTCCGAATTTTCAACTGAACTATAGTTGTAAAAAATCCTGCGATAGCTTCGTTCTTCATCAAGTGTAATTCACAGACAGCATTAAAAAAAAAAAATCAAATTACCTAAGCAACCGGTATTTTATCCAGGTAAAATGATGTGAGAGCGGTGAATTTCTGAAGTCGTCTTTTGTTCATACATAAAGCAGGACTTGCAGGTGGGTTTTGTGGCGAGGTTGAAGCTCTGTGCAGTTATGCAGGAATGGCGGTATTAGCAACGATTAAGCCAGACAAGTGCTGGTATTCCGTTACGTGATTCTCGTTTGGAGCTGGTATTTGCATACCGCACTTATCAAGGCTTTATATGAACCACAAAATGCCGACCGGTTTGCGATACTCTGTTAGGAATTCACGAGTGTTACTTTGTGGAATGTGTAGTGTTTTCTGAAAAAAAAAAAGGTTTGTATAGCCACTCGATTATAGAGACCGCAGAGGAAACCGTAAAACAAGAAACGATTTTGTGTGTAGTTTCTACTGTGCTCGAGCACAAATCAAACCATTATCGTATTCCTTCTGCATTACATCATTTCATGCAGTAGCTTACGCTGTATTATGATTTAGAATCTGTGCACTCCTTGGTTAAAAAACGGACGAAAACGTTTTCTATTAACATCATTTTTCCATCAATGATATATGACGCCATTTTATACATACACCATAGCAATGACCAATATCCTAGCACTCGTATCTCAACATACCTATGGAAACTTTGCATTAATACTTAGTTTATACTCATTAACAGGCATATATTGAAAACAGCTTCTTTAATTTACTTTCCAGTATCTTCTCATACAGTAGCCTTGCACGAAATAAAAGTGAGAATCATCCACGGACAACAATTGGATCCTGTGATAAACAAACGGTAGTCGCAAAGTGTTAGTAATCGCCTCTAAAAATTTAACTTACGGGAATTAATTTTTTGTTTGTTTGCAGGTATCTGTCTGTATATCCTACAAACCGGTACTGTTGTACGATGCTTGAGGAGCCAACAAAATGGCGGAGCCCATTGATTAAGGGAATGTAATGCAGTAATTCGTTCTCCGCTTTTTTAAGAGAAAACGGTGCAATAATGTGTGACGACTGTGACACTAGCAGACTGGCGCATAACAATAGAGGTGACGGAAAAATTGAAAAATCGATGGATCGGATTTCAACATCTTACACGATATTCTGAACCATGACTTAATTTCGCGCCAGAATGGAGTTTCGGCATTTCCCAGGGATTTTTTTTAACTCACTGGGAAAAGTCGGCACCGGAGATTTAAAATAGTGCAAATGTATTAAATCACAACGTAACCGTGACATGTAACTGCACCAACACCAGGGGACGTGGCGGTGAGTGACCAACACAATGCAATGCGCAGTAGGACGGGGTGGGGGGAGTGGATAATACCCAAGGTAAATTAAGGACCACCAACAACTTCAGCGATCTAGTAGCATGGCGATGTCTCGTTTTATGTGTCAATTTTAGGGTGACTGTTATGGTAGTAGGAACCCTTAGGGTGCACAAAAGAAAATTCTGGTGTCGAAGAGAATGAGGAACCACCCCAAATAATCGTGCAAATTAACTGAAAAGAAGGATACCATCTTTCTTAAATACATATTAATAGGGAAGGATACCATCATGCACTGAAAAAGTCTTATTTAAATAAATAGTAATAAGGATGACTCAATTAAGCACGAAACTAGTGGGTATCACAACACTCACATAGACGTACAAGGGTCGTTCAATAAGTAGTGTCCCACGTTTTTTAAAAAGCAATTAATATACATAGACAAACTCACTTGTTGGTGCTTCACATTCGATGTTTGTTCAGTGCGCCGGTGAAGTTTCGAACAGTTCTGGAATATGGCAGAGCCTTAGTACAGCGTCAAAATGGCGTCTACATTAGAGATGGGGGATGCACTCTTGAACTAATTCATAGAGTTGAATCTTTCAAAGGAGTGAACAATCAGTGATTCAGAAAAAAAGAACGGTAGCTCCAAACGTTTCCCACGGCAGAGAGAGAGAGAGAGAGAGAGAGAGAGAGAGAGAGACGGAGCATATCAGCGGCGCCTCTGCTGGTCACAGCACAGTGCACGCCACACAACACAGCCAGCGCCGGCCTCTGCCCTGCTTCTACCTTGGCTGCCTCCATTGTGCAGTGCCCCATTGGATTTAGTGTTTCACATATGCCGTGCCGTCTCTGTGCGTCGTCTGCCGCGCGCAGTGTCTGGCGCAGCTTGACTTCGCATCGCACTCTGTCGGCGATCGTTTCAGTCGCACGTCCTGCCCTCTGGGCAGTTGATGCGAGCAACAGGACAGAGAGCCACCTAGCGGATAACATAGGAACTACTTGCAACAACCTGCTCGCAAGAGAACAGACGATTTGTCTCGGAGCGGGTGAGTTCACCGCTCCCCCCACCCTCGGAACTCGCCCGCTCAACGCTCACCCCACCGTCTCGACTCTAGCCAGAGCGTTGAGCAAAGCGACTCAGGTGTCACTCTGGTCTCTGCGGTTTCGGCTCACGCAGTAATACAGCTCGCGGCTCGACCCGCTCGACTCAGCGGCTCTGCATCGGAGTTCGTCTCTACTGGATATTGTTCTTCGTAGTAATACCGCTACGTATATTACATTATTATGTTATGTATACATCATTTGTTTTTATTTTATTTTTATTTGTTTAAACTGATTAGATTAGGTTCCTGACGACTCCTCTTACTATAGGATTTTTATTATGGACACTCGAATTTACGCTTTAATTACGAGCGAACCGATAAACGTATCGCAAAATGTGATACACCAATATTTTCCTTGTTTTATTCTGCGTAAGGATATATGCAGCACTTTCGTTTTACAGTCAAATTTATAGTTTTTTTCTTATTCTGGTACGGATTTTGCGATTTTAGGCGTCTTCGGAAGGAAACGTTCACTTTAAAAATATATGGCTTGCGATGTATTTGTATGAGGTTAATGAAATTTTAATACATTGTAGCCAAATATATTGTTAATGTAAATCTCAATTTACAACATTTTCCGATCACCCAAAAAACCACGATAGTGCAAAATAAATCAATAATCAAAAACTTTGTCATATCGTGGAAATTTCAATAAACAATACAAAATTCTTACTCATTATCTGTGTTACTTCAAAATAGGATCAAATAAGATCAAAATACAGGTATAGTACTGGAATAAACCAAGTTTAAAGGGCAATGTGCCTTCCATTTATTTTCTATTGTAAATGAGTGGTGAGTCATGAAAAAGAGCTAATTCATTTCAGGGAGTGAACAGTTCTGATCCGATCTCTGAAAAGAACAGTTTTGCCCATCTCTAGTCTACATACGATTCACGTTACAAGCAGCGTGTTGTTATTGAATTCTTATGAGTATAATTATGCTGCAATTGATAGGAGTACAGCTGGGCGATGGGTAAAGAGAGTTACAGCCTCAGGAAATGCAGAAACAGAGCTCGGGGCGTCCTGTCACAGCCACTGCTCTAGACATGCTGAATCGTGCGGATGCCATTATTCGTGCCGACCGGCGCATCACAACTCGACAGCTGGCTCTACAGTTGTCGGTCAGCATTGGAAGAGAGTTTGCAATGATCGACATTCTCGGATATTCAAAGAGGTGATCACGATGGGTTCCACGAATGCTCACAGCGGACCACAAGATTCAAAGAAAAGCCATTTTATCTGAATTGTTGGAGCGTTTTGCGACCGATGGAGAGATCGTTAGGCAGGACGAAAGATGGGCGCACCACTTTGCGTCGGAAACAAAAAGACAGTCCATGGAGTGGCATCATCCTCATTCACCACAAAAGAAGAAATTCAAGACAACCCCCTTTGCGTGAAAAGTCATGGTGACAGTCTCGTGGGATTGTAATGGCGTCATTCTCGTGGATGTGATGCCAAGAGAGTCAACCATCAATTCAGAGGCATACTTGAACACTGTGAATAGGCTCAAGAACCGTTTCCGGCGTGTTCGATCGGGCAAGAATCCAGCTCCAACACGATAATGGACGCCCACACTCAAGTCTGAGAACCCGGGAACACATCGCCAAATTGGGTTGGACATCACTGCCTCAGCCACCCTACAGTCCAGACCAGGCACCCACGAACTTCCATCTCTTTGAGCCACTTAAAGATTCTCTACGGGGAACATGCTTTGTACATGACGAGAGTGTCACTCCTGAAGTGAAAACATGGCTACGCTTACAGGACAAGCATTTTTACCAGCAGGGAATTACGCTCTTCCATAACGTTGGCGTACGGCCATAGAATGTGATGAGACTACGTAGAAAAGTAGGACATGTACAAGACATGTCGATGTATATTGTTAACAAATTCAGAATCTTAACAACGAATATGTTCTAAGAAAAAAAAGTGGGGAATACTTAATGATCTATCCTCGTATTAATGGTGGGAGGGATCTTCTAGCCATGGATGGAAACAAATGGATACTATACTAAGCAGATTTATTGACTACGAATATGAAAGTCATCCACTGACATCTTAAAAAGAACCATTAATAATTAGACGAAGGAACAGAACTCAAGATATAAGGTTGGCACAGGTGGGTAGGGTGGATGAAACACACACACACACACACACACACACACACACACACACAAAAGGCTCTGAGCACTATGGGACTTAACTTCTGAGGTCATCAGTCCTCTAGAACTTAGAACTACTTAAACCTAACTAACCTAAGGACATCACACACATCCATGCCCGAGGCAGGATTCGAACCTGCGACCGTAGCAGTCGCGCGGTTCCAGACTGCAGCGCCTAGAACCGCTCAGTCGATGAAACACAGTTACGTAAATAATTCGTGGACATGGTCAGTGTCTGCGTAAATTGTTAGTTAGATGCAGGAGCGAACACGATATAATATTCTCAAACACGCTCGTTGAGAGTAAAAAGATAGATGAAAGACTTCAAGCATGTGTGTTTGAGGTTTACGGGCGCTAAACAGCGTGTAAAGACTTCAAGATTACGTACACGGCTCCTGAAAGGAGCGAGTTAACATCGCATCTGAATGTCATTCACGGGTGTGACACTACCTCATCTTACCACAGCACATGGAGATTGAGTAAAGTAACCGGTGGCAGTAGTGGCTGGTGGATGTGACTTCCTCCTCGTCTTTGTGCTTAGTGCTTAAGTACAGATATCCTTCCGGCAGCAACAAGGCTCGCCTCATCGGCAATTCGCCCCGTCCTAAGCTAAAATGTTGATACTCTACAAAGCCTGAGAGTGTTTACTCTTCAAAACTCTAAAACGTAGTCGTTACTTTCGGAATGCCTAACACGAAGTATTTGCAACAGCCTAAAACGAAATGTCGTCTCCAAAAGCCGACTGGAACTCGACCATCTTGCTACCAGAACTGGAAATCGCCGCCAATGAGGGGAGAGATCTCGAGTTCGGACGAACGAAAAATACGTAACAGCGTTAGACAACCTCCTGCTCAGAATGACATTTTCACTCTACAGCGGAGTGTGCGCTGATATGAAACTTCCTGGCAGATTAAAACTGCATGCCGCACCGAGACTCGAACTCGGGATCTTCGCTGTTCACTGGCAAGTGCTCTACCGACTGAGCTACCCAGGCACGACCCAGTACAGCTCCTCCCAGCTTCAATTCTGCCAGTACCTCGTCTCCTACCTTCCAGACTTCGCAGAAGCTCATCTGCGGAGCACGGTGCTTGGGTAGCTCAGTCGGTAGAGCTCCAGTCCGCGAAAGGCAAAGGACTCGAGTTCGAGTTTCGGTGCGGCATACAGTTTTAATCTACGATCTCATACTCTTTTCTGTCTCTTTGTAGTTGAGCCAATCGCTCAGAGGCGAGCAGCCGGACCAAGAGACTTCTCCCAGTCCATGACCTAATTCTGAAACTGACGAATCTAAAACGCCACACACAGGCACAATGCGAAAGTGGGGGCTCTCCTTAAAATGAGAGAATAACGGAATTAAAAGGCTGTACACAGTAAGTTTAAACCAATCTTTACTCTGAAGCATCATAGCGAACATTCACACGCCTTGTGGCTAGTCACACATCCCTAGAAATCTCTTATCTGGCTTTTGCGAAGAATTCCGTTTGTCCTCCGAGAGAGGAATGCATGTTCCGCAGCCCTCCTGGATAGCGAGCTAGGGAAAGAGGTGGCCAGTCTTGGTTACTTGCAAGTGGCCCCTCGCCCAGAATACAACAATCTTATAGTGGCAAATTTCTTTTAAAAGGACGCTTATTTCGCACATTCAATATGTAGGGTTTCAGGTCCTCGAAACCTCCACCAGCTGAATAAATAAGGCAGAAAAACAAATAGTGAAGCGAAAATAGTCGCTGGGAATTCTAATCCAGATCTGCAGCTACAGAGCAGTGTAACTAAACAACTAGTTGATCAAATTAAATGTACGTGCAGTTTCGGAGAAAAATGGCCACATTAGGCAATGAGAATAGAAACGTTCAACGAGAAGTTACAATGCAACTGAATGTTGCGGCTGGCAGCGGCGAAAGTATGACGTCATAGTCTACATCTACATCTACATTTATACTCCGAAAGTCACCCAACGGTGTGTGGCGGAGGGCACTTTACGTGCCACTGTCATTACTTCCCTTTCCTGTTCCAGTCGCGTATGGTTCACGGGAGGAACGACTGCCTGAAAGCCTCCGTGCGCGCTCTAATCTCTCTAATTTTACATTCGTGATCTCCTCGGGAGGTATAAGTAGGGGGAAGCAATATATTCGATACCTCATCCAGAAACGCACCCTCTCGAAACCTGGCGAGCAAGCTACACCGCGATGCAGAGCGCCTCTCTTGCAGAGTCTGCCACTTGAGTTTATTAAACATCTCCGTAACGCTATCACGGTTACCAAATAACCCTGTGACGAAACGCGCCGCTCTTCTTTGGATCTTCTCTATCTCCTCCGTCAGACCGATCTGCTACGGATCCCACACTGATGAGCAATACTCAAGTATAGGTCGAACGAGTGTTTTGTAAGCCACCTCCTTTGTTGATGGACTACATTTTCTAAGCACTCTCCCAATGAATCTCAACCTGGTACCCGGCTTACCAACAATTAATTTTATATGACCATTCCACTTCAAATTGTTCCGCACGCATACTCCCAGATATTTTACAGAAGTAACTGCTACCAGTGTTTGTTCCGCTATCATATAATCATACAATAAAGGATCCTTCTTTCTATGTATTCGCAATACATTACATTTGTCTATGTTAAGGGTCAGTTGCCACTCCCTGCACCAAGTGCCTATCCGCCGCAGATCTTCCTGCATTTCGGTACAATTTTCTAATGCTGCAACTTCTCTGTATACTACAGCCTCATCCGCGAAAAGCCGCATGGGACTTCCGACACTATCTACTAGGTCATTTATATATATTGTGAAAAGCAATGGTCCGATAACACTCCCCTGTGGCACGCCAGAGGTTACTTTAACGTCTGTAGACGTCTCTCCATTGATAACAACATGCTGTGTTCTGTTTGCTAAAAACTCTTCAATCCAGCCACACAGCTGGTCTGATATTCCGTAGGCTCTTACTTTGTTTATCAGGCGACAGTGCGGAACTGTATCGAACGCCTTCCGGAAGTCAAGAAAAATACCATCTACCTGGGAGCCTGTATCTAATATTTTCTGGGTCTCATGAACAAATAAAGCGAGTTGGGTCTCACACGATCGTTGTTTCCGGAATCCATGTTGATTCCTACATAGTAGATTCTGGGTTCCCAAAAACGACATGATACTCGAGCAAAACACATGTTCTAAAATTCTACAACAGATCGACGTCAGAGATATAGGTCTATAGTTTTGCGCATCTGCTCGACGACCCTTCTTGAAGACTGGGACTATCTGTGCTCTTTTCCAATCATTTGGAACCCTCCGTTCCTCTAGAGACTTGCGGTACACGGCTGTTAGAAGGGGGGCAAGTTCTTTCGCGTACTCTGTGTAGAATCGAATTGGTATCACCTCAGGTCCAGTGGACTTTCCTCTATTGAGTGATTCCAGTTGCTTTTCTATTCCTTGGACACTTATTTCGATGTCAGCCATTTTTTCGTTTGTGCGAGGATTTAGAGAAGGAACTGCAGTGCGGTCTTCCTCTGTGAAACAGCTTTGGAAAAAGGTGTTTAGTATTTCAGCTTTACGCGTGTCATCCTCTGTTTCAATGCCATCATCATCCCGTAGTGTCTGGATATGCTGTTTCGAGCCACTTACTGATTTAACGTAAGACCAGAACTTCCTAGGATTTTCTGTCAAGTCGGTACATAGAATTTTACTTTCGAATTCACTGAACGCTTCACGCATAGTCCTCCTTACGCTAACTTGGACATCGTTTAGCTTCTGTTTGTCTGAGAGGTTTTGGCTGCGTTTAAACTTGGAGTGCAGCTCTCTTTGCTTTCGCAGTAGTTTCCTAACTTTGTTGTTGTACCACGGTGGGTTTTTCCCGTCCCTCACAGTTTTACTCGGCACGTACCTGTCTAAAACGCACTTTACGATTGCCTTGAACTTTTTCCATAAACACTCAACATTGTCAGTGTCGGAACAGAAATTTTCGTTTTGATCTGTTAGGTAGTCTGAAATCTGCCTTCTATTACTCTTGCTAAACAGATAAACCTTCCTCCCTTTTTTTATATTCCTATTAAGTTCCATATTCAGGGATGCTGCAACGGCCTTATGATCACTGATTCCCTGTTCTGTACATACAGAGTCGAAAAGTTCGGGTCTGTTTGTTATCAGTAGGTCCAAGATGTTATCTCCACGAGTCGGTTCTCTGTTTAATTGCTCGAGGTAATTTTCGGATAGTGCACTCAGTATAATGTCACTCGATGCTCTGTCCCTACCACCCGTCCTAAACATCTGAGTGTCCCAGTCTATATCTGGTAAATTGAAATCTCCACCTAAGACTATAACATGCTGAGAAAATTTATGTGAAATGTATTCCAAATTTTCTCTCAGTTGTTCTGCCACTAATGCTGCTGAGTCAGGAGGTCGGTAAAAGGAGCCAATTATTAACCTAGTTCGGTTGTTGAGTGTAACCTCCACCCATAATAATTCACAGGAACTATCCACTTCTACTTCACTACAGGATAAACTACTTCTAACAGCGACGAACACTCCACCACCGGTTGCATGCAATCTATCCTTTCTAAACACCGTCTGTACCTTTCTAAAAATTTCGGCAGAATTTATCTCTGGCTTAAGCCAGCTTTCTGTACCTATAACGATTTCAGCTTCGGTGCTTTCTATCAGCGCTTGAAGTTCTGGTACTTTACCAACGCAGCTTCGACAGTTGACAATTACAATACCGATTGCTGCTTGGTCCCCGCATGTCCTGACTTTGCCCCGCACCCGTTGAGGCTGTTGCCCTTTCTGTACTTGCCCAAGGCCATCTAACCTAAAAAACCGCCCAGACCACGCCACACAACCCCTGCTACCCGTGTAGCCGCTTGTTGCGTGTAGTGGACTCCTGACCTATCCAGCGGAACCCGAAACCCCACCACCCTATGGCGCAAGTCGAGGAATCTGCAGCCCACACGGTCGCAGAACCGTCTCAGCCTCTGATTCAGACCCTCCACTCGGCTCTGTACCAAAGGTCCGCAGTCAGTCCTGTCGACGATGCTGCAGATGGTGAGCTCTGCTTTCATCCCGCTAGCGAGACTGGCAGTCTTCACCAAATCAGATAGCCGCCGGAAGCCAGAGAGGATTTCCTCCGATCCATAGCGACACACATCATTGGTGCCGACATGAGCGACCACCTGCAGATGGGTGCACCCTGTACCCTTCATGGCATCCGGAAGGACCCTTTCCACATCTGGAATGACTCCCCCCAGTATGCACACGGAGTGCACATTGGTTTTCTTCCCCTCTCTTGGTGCCATTTCCCTAAGGGGCCCCATTACGCGCCTGACGTTGGAGCTCCCAACTACCAGTAAGCCCACCCTCTGCGACTGCCCGGATCTTGCAGACTGAGGGGCAACCTCTGGAACAGGACAAGCAGCCATGTCAGGCCGAAGATCAGTATCAGCCTGAGACAGAGCCTGAAACCGGTTCGTCAGACAAACTGGAGAGACTTTCCGTTCAGCCCTCCGGAATGTCTTTCGCCCCCTGCCACACCTTGAGACGACCTCCCACTCTACCACAGGTGAGGGATCAGCCTCAATGCGGGCAGTATCCCGGGGAACCACAGTCTTAGTCCGATCAGGGGATGCGTGGGACGAGCTGGCCGTCCCCGACAAATCCCCATCCGGACCCCCAAAGTGATGCCCATTGGCAACAGCCTCAAGCTGTGTGACCGAAGCCAACACTGCCTGAAGCTGGGAGCGAAGGGATGCCAACTCAGCCTGCATCCGAACACAGCAGTTGCAGTCCCTATCCATGCTAAAAACTGTTTTGCAAAGAACGTCTGAACTAATCTACAGAGAGCGCAAACAAATCAACAAAATTTAAACGGTTATTAAAATACAAGATTGCCTAGTAAATGCAGTAATGCTGCTACTTGCGCACTGATGACACTGCTCGGCGGCGGAAGGAGACTACACGAATTTACACTATTCAGGTACTAAAACGCGATGCTACAACTCTCAAATACTATAATACGCCCGAAATTTATGGATTAAACAATGCAAGTACCAAAACACGCAAAGAAATTAAGAATTAAACTATGTAACAAATGAGTGAGCTAGGAGTATACGACTTGCTGCTCAGCTGCTTATCCAACGGCGGCAGGGAGCACACTGACTGTGACCAACCGACACTGGCCGATCAAAACAAAAACAGAAGACAAACGACTACGCGAATTTACACTATTCAGGTACTAAAACGCGATGCTACAACTCTCAAATACTATAATATGCCCGAAATTTATGGATTAAATAATGCAACTACCAAAACACGCAAAGAAATTAAGAATTAAACTATGTAACAAATGAGTGAGCTAGGAGTATACGACTTGGTGCTCAGCTGCTTATCCAACCCCGGCAGGGAGCACACTGACTGTGACCAACCGACACTGGCCGATCAAAACAAAAACAGAAGACAAACGACTACGCGAATTTACACTATTCAGGTACTAAAACGCGATGCTACAACTCTCAAATACTATAATACGCCCGAAATTTATGGATTAAACAATGCAAGTACCAAAAACATGCAAAGAAATTAAGAATTAAACTATGTAACAAATGAGTGAGCTAGGAGTATACGACTTGCTGCTCAGTTGCTTATCCAACGGCGGCAGGGAGCACACTGACTGTGACCAACCGACACTGGCCGTTCAAAACGAAAACAGAAGGCAAACGACTACGCGAATTTACACTATTCAGGTACTAAAACGCGATGCTACAACTCTCAAATACTATAATACCCCCGAAATTTATGGATTAAACAATGCAAGTACCAAAACACGCAAAGAAATTAAGAATTAAACTATGTAACAAATGAGTGAGCTAGGAGACGGTAGACTTGGGTCATGTACACTCCTGGAAATTGAAATAAGAACACCTTGAATTCATTGTCCCAGGAAGGGGAAACTTTATTGACACATCCCTGGGGTCAGATACATCACATGATCACACTGACAGAACCACAGGCACATAGACACAGGCAACAGAGCATGCACAATGTCGGCACTAGTACAGTGTATATCCACCTTTCGCAGCAATGCAGGCTGCTGTTCTCCAATGGAGACGATCGTAGAGATGCTGGATGTAGTCCTGTGGAACGGCTTGCCATGCCATTTCCACCTGGCGCCTCAGTTGGACCAGCGTTCGTGCTGGACGTGCAGACCGCGTGAGACGACGCTTCATCCAGTCCCAAACATGCTCAATGGGGGACAGATCCGGAGATCTTGCTGGCCAGGGTAGTTGACTTACACCTTCTAGAGCACATTGGGTGGCACGGGATACATGCGGACGCTCATTGTCCTGCTGGAACAGCAAGTTCCCTTGCCGGTCTAGGAATGGTAGAACGATGGGTTCGATGACGGTTTGGATGTACCGTGCACTATTCGGTGTCTCCTCGACGATCACCAGTGGTGTACGGCCAGTGTAGGAGATCGCTCCCCACACCATGATGCCGGGTGTTGGCCCTGTGTGCCTCGGTCGTATGCAGTCCTGATTGTGGCGCTCACCTGCACGGCGCCTAACACGCATACGACCATCATTGGCACCAAGGCAGAAGCGACTCTCATCGCTGAAGACGACACGTCTCCATTCGTCCCTCCATTCACGCCTGTCGCGACACCACTGGAGGCGGGCTGCACGATGTTGGGGCGTGAGCGGAAGACGGCCTAACGGTGTGCGGGACCGTAGCCCAGCCTCATGGAGACGGTTGCGAATGGTCCTCGCCGATACCCCAGGAGCAACAGTGTCCCTAATTTGCTGGGAAGTGGCGGTGCGGTCCCCTACGGCACTGCGTAGGATCCTACGGTCTTGGCGTGCATCCGTGCGTCGCTGCGGTCCGGTCCCAGGTCGACGGGCACGTGCACCTTCTGCCGACCACTGGCGACAACATCGATGTACTGTGGAGACCTCACGCCCCACGTGTTGAGCAATTCGGCGGTACGTCCACCCGGCCTCCCGCATGCCCACTATACGCCCTCGCTCAAAGTCCGTCAACTGCACATACGGTTCACGTCCACGCTGTCGCGGCATGCTACCAGTGTTAAAGACTGCGATGGAGCTCCGTATGCCACGGCAAACTGGCTGACACTGACGGCGGCGGTGCACAAATGCTGCGCAGCTAGCGCCATTCGTCGGCCAACACCGCGGTTCCTGGTGTGTCCGCTGTGCCGTGCGTGTGATCATTGCTTGTACAGCCCTCTCGCAGTGTCCGGAGCAAGTATGGTGGGTCTGACACACCGGTGTCAATGTGTTCTTTTTTCCATTTCCAGGAGTGTATCAAGCAGAACTATCGAGAAAAGTGATACTGCTACGGCGACAGACTGAAGTATTCTTGTTTATATTAAATATGGTGGTTCTACACTATTGGCCATTAAAACTGCTACACCACGAAGATGACGTGATACAGACGCGAAATTTAACTGATAGGAAGAAGATACTGTGATATGCAAATGATTAGCTTTTCAGAGCGTTTACACAAGGTTGGCGCCGGTGGTGACACCTACAACGTGCTGACATAAAGAAAGTTTCTAACCGATTTCTCATACACAAACAGCAGTTCACCGGCGTTGCCTGGTGAAACTTTGTTGTGATGCCTCGTGTAACGAGGAGAAAGGCGTACCATCACGTTTCCGACTTTGGTAAAGGTCGGATTGTAGCCTATCGCGACTGTGGTTTATCGTATCGCGACATTGCTGCTCGCGTTGGTCGAGATCCAATGACTTTAGCAGAATAGGGAATCGGTGGGTTCAGGAGGGTAATACGGAACGCCGTGCTGGATCCCAACGGCCTCGTATCACTAGCAGTCGAGATGGCAGGCATCTTATCCGCATGGATGTAACGGATCGTGCAGTCACGTCTCGATCCATGAGTCAACAGATGGGGACGTTTGCAAGACAACAACGATCTGCACGAACAGTTCGATGACGTTTGCAGCAGCATTGACCATCAGCTCGGAGACCATGGCTGCGGTTACCTTTGACGCTGCATCACAGACAGGAGTGCCTGCGATGGTGTACTCAACGACGATCCTGGGTGCACGAATGGCAAAACGTCATTTTTTCTTATAAATCCAGGTTCTGTTTACAGCATCATGATGGTCGCATCCGTGTTTAGCAACATCGCGGTGAACGCACATTGGAAGCGTGTATTCGTCATCGCCATACTGGAATATCACCCTGCGTGATGGTATGGGGTGCCATTGGTTACACATCTCGGTCACCTCTTGTTCGCATTGACGATACTTTGAACAGTGGACTGTACCTCTCAGATGTTTTACGGCCCTTGGCTCTACCTTTCATTCGATCCCTGAGAAATCCTACATTTCAGCAGGATAATGCACAACCGCATGTTGCAAGTCCTATACAGGCCTTTCTGGATATAGAAAATGTTCAACTGCTGCCCTGGCCAGCACATTCTCCAGATCTTCCACCAACTGAAAACGTCTGGTCAATGGTGGCAGAGCAACTGGCTCGTCACAATACGCCAGTCACTACTCTTGATGAACTGTGGTATCGTGAGAAGCCACATGGGCAGGTGTACCTGTACACGCCACCCACGCTCTGTTTGACTCAATGCCCAGGCGTATCAAGGCCGTTATCACGGTCAGAGGTGGTTGTTCTGGGTACCGATTTTTCAGGATCTATGCACCCTAAATACGTGAAAATGTAATCACATGTCAGTTCTAGCATAATATATTTGTCCAATGAATACCCGTTTATCATCTGCATTTCTTCTTGGTGCAGCAATTTTAATGGCCAGTAGAGTATTATTTTATTTGTAATTTCGGTGAAGAGACGTCAGAGATTAAGCGCTGTTGTTAAGATGGCAAAAGGAGCCGCCTGCTGGGTTCCGTGACTCTCCACGGTCACTGAACAAGCCCGCCGAGCTGAGTTAGCCGCGGAAATGTTGCAGCATGTCAGGCCAGCCCAGTTGACTGATTTAGCCACCAGATCATCATGGACCTTGCTGGATGTGTCACTGTAAGCCTCAAGGCAATGGAACAAAGTAAGCAGTGAAATCACGTGGATTCAACACCGTCACCAGAGGCGAAGACCCAACCATCATCGGACAAGGTTGTGCTGAGTATTCTTTGAAACTGCCATGGTGTAGTGCTATTCTGTTAGCAATATGTGCCGGTATAAAAGACGGGGGGGGGGGGGGGGGGGGGGGGGAGGGAGTAATGTTTTGTCATTAAAATGTAATAACAGCAGAATGGTTCTGTCAGGAAAGTTAATTGACTTCGAAGGTGGACTAGTCATTGGGTGTCACCCGAGTAACCAATCCATCAGGGATATTTCAACCCATTTAAACCTCTCAAAGTCAACTGTTGGTGGTGATGCGATTGTGAAATGCAAACGCGAAGGAACAACCACAGCTGAAGTAAGACAAGGCAAGACTTCATGTACCAACGGACAGAGACCGTCGATCACTGCGAAGGATGGTTGTAAAAAATCACATCAGTTCAGCGGAAGAATCATTTGTGAGTTCCAGTTAGCACAATTACTGTGCGTAGGAGTTAAATGCATGGGGAGCGATGGTGGAGCAGCCCCTCATAAGCAACACATTTCTGTAGCGAATGTTAAGCGACGATTTAGGTGATGTCTTTTGCAATGGCTGGCTGGAAACAAGTTACGTGCTGTGATGAGTCACGCAGTATACCTTGTGGTAATGACATGCATAGGTTTGAGTTAGTCAAGTATCAGGAGAACGCTGCCTGACATCGTATGCTGTGTCAACAACGAACTAAAAGTTCAAGTATCGGGGTATTTTTGGTAGTTGACATATGGTTCCTTTACTGCGCTTAATAAAACGCTAAATACGGAAGAATATGAACAAATTTTACATCACTGTGTACTGTGCACAGAAGGGAAACAGTTCGATAATGATGATGGGATCAGTACGAAAGTAGTGCCAGAAGGCACCAATTGTGAGGCAATAGTTTGTGGGCTACAACATTCCCGAAGTGCACTGGCCTGAACCAAATGCAAAACCATTGGGTTGAGCCAGAACGTTAACTTTGCTCCATCGTCAGCGTCCAATCTTACTCCGTTCTCTGGTTTTGACTTTTGAGGAAAAATGGGCTGTCATTCCTACACAGGCATTCAGACATCTCACTGAAAATCTCAGCTGCATTAAAGCCATCATCAGTGCGAGGAACGGAACACGCCATATTAATGATTAATGCTCACTAATGTGTGTCCGGATACTTTTGATCATGTAGTGTGTTTGATTCAGTGTATCTATGAAGAATACAATTCGAGGCGAAGCATCCTGAAGTTGTTTGACAGGCACGTAAACTGCGCTATGTCGATCGTTGAACGCCTTCCATCCAGGGTGAGTGACTTCAAACAAATTGGAAAGCAAATTACAAATTATGAATTTCCGTGGAAAGCAACAACTAAATCAGCCTCTCGTTGACAGATTACCTTCACTGTCACAGCCACTGTAGCTACTGTGAAACATAATCAAGTATTAGTTGGTCAATTCTCTCTTTTCCGTTTTAGAAACTTGAAAAAGCCTGTGTCCAGAATTATCGATAGTATGTTTCTCTTGTTTTTACTGATAGTAACGATAATTTGGTTACCAGATGAAAATGATGACAGTAAATTAATAATCAGAATGCTGCACATTGAAAAACAGCTTCTAGCCTGAAGGCTCGAGCCAACCTCATTTCAAATTCCCATCCATTACAAGCGAAACCGCTGCAAGCCGCAATGCAACTCTCTCTCTCGTTGTTTTCAGGTACATCACGTACATTTTTATATGAGAAACTGGTCGTCTTGTCTTTTTTCTTCTTTTATGTTTTCTTTTTTCTTCGCTACATGACGGTGGCTCCAACGAGACGTCTGGTTGATCAACGGTGACCTTTTGATAAATCGCGGCATCGAAGTCAACACACACACCTCCTACATGAATGTGCAACAACGAAGGGAGCACGTCGGGCGTAAGTACGGAATTCTGGCAGAAACAGATAGTAAATGAAATTAGTAAGTCTTAAAAAGAGGACTGAGAAATATATGTACTAGAAGTTTTTAAAAGCACATAAACACGCTTTAAAACATGCAGTTTACAGAAAGTGTAAGTGATGTAAACACGACTGGAAAAGCACACTCATTATTCAGCGTCACAGGATACCAAACAAGCCGTACGTAAATATCGTCCGTGCCATATTAATTGATTTTGTAATAAAAGGAGCAGTCCAGATCTGAATAAGTTTTTATTTGTAATTCGGGTTGCTGGTTTCGGTCTGTAAGACCATCCTAAGATCAAGTTTCTGAAATACGTAACATCTATTATGTGTCATGTACGATACACACTTAGTAACACTAAAACCTAAAATAAAAGTAACATTATTTACGACAGACAATGATGCTTTACCCAGATGACGTGAGTACCTAATGGTGTGTGTCAGAACTTACAATTAACAATCAAAGGCTAGGCCTTTAAAACGGAAGTTCCACCCCTATTCATTACGTTATCCGTATTAAAAACGATCAAAATTTACAGATAGTCTGGGTACAAAAGGAAAATCTTCATATTGTACAGAAAACGTAAGAATATATTGTTTATATTGTTTACAATCTGATGATACATTTACAAAAGCTTAAAAGGTCGATACCAACAGTCAGAATATTGAAAACTGCTCTGTCGTCCATTTGACAGAACTTGGTGTATACGTTGCCGTAGTGACTAACGCAGAACATCTTTTCTGTTAAGCAAAGACAATGTTTCGCAAGACGCCAGCGGGAGCCATGGAGACACGTCTGCTTCTACTGCTGTCCCAGGTCATATATTCACATTGTATATTTCATTGGTTTGGACAGAATATGGTCTTAAAAACCGAAGCCGGTAAGCAGAATTAAAAATAAAAATTTAATGCGACCAGGGCTACTGCTTTTAGTAAATATGGAATGCGGTAACTGTGTTCCACAATGATGTCAAAAAGTATTAATATATTAATTCACATAGTTCCACATGGTGATGGAGGTATAATCCTATAGAACGCGTATTTGAAGAATAATGAATGTAATCGTTACAGCAACTCGTATTTTCACTTGACACCAACTAGATACTTAAAAACAGAGAAATGGAAAAATATCGAACTTCTATTTAAAGTACATAAATTATTAATTGCGAAGATGCATTTTACAGATAAGGTGACATTATGAGTGATATTATCGACTGCAGAGGGAACATGAAAACAGCTTTTAAACATGGCTGCGGTGCAGCAACGGTGCACGTAGGTACTCAACAGGGCTGAAAAATAACAGCTAAGCATTTGCAGAATTAAAGATTTATTAACCTTTTACCATGTCTTCGACAAATACAAATTTGTCTTCTTCAGAAGAGAAATACCTCTACTAATCAT
Source organism: Schistocerca americana (assembly GCF_021461395.2). Classification (NCBI taxonomy): domain Eukaryota; kingdom Metazoa; phylum Arthropoda; class Insecta; order Orthoptera; family Acrididae; genus Schistocerca; species Schistocerca americana. The sequence goes on from NC_060120.1 coordinate 418,004,746, forward strand.
ATTATTACAAATTAGTTACAAACGTCAACCAAAGAAGAAACCAAAGCCGATAAACAATAATTTAAAAATTTTTTAGAACCGAGTACCTATTCGTAAAAACACGTATTGGCGTACATGGATGTAGAAGCCATAACGCTGTTTTCTAGTACAATGTGTATGTCCCCCACAAATATCAAGAGTTAAAGTGCATAATTGAAGACAGTATCCCAATACTATAAAGTTTTGTTCTAAAATAAAACACGTATGACAATGGCTCTGGCAGATATTTATGACACATACAGGACTAGTGACGTGGGCCGACTGGGAAAAGGTAAAGTAGAGTAGGTGGCGCTTTCGCCACGAATGTGTGTGCGCAGAGCCGCACTGAGCAGTTAGTGTCTGATTCAGCGAACAAAATAGTTAATAGCTAAAACTGAAACTGAATAAAACTAATGAAATAGGATAAGAGGGGGAGGGGAGGGGGAAATAGGTATTATATGCCAAGTAACGAGCAAGCAGGCTCAAGTAAACACTGCTAATTATTTGCATGTGCATGCATAAAATAGTACGAGAAGAACTTGTAAAGAAATACGGGAACGCACCAAGTAACAGTATATGAAACCAATACACTTCGTGTTAACACGTTAACATGTTAACGTAAATGTAAAAACGGCATACATACGCAGAGTCGTCTTAATCAGCTTGTAACTAACGTTTGCGGATGACAGGCACACTGCGCTAGACAAGAGCGTTACGGTTTCAACATCCGTTTATGTCAATATATGATTTTACGAGTGAGTATGCTCTTCTAACAAACTGTGTAATTATTGTTCATCGAACTGAAACCTGGCAGTCAAGGGAAGGCGGAATTCAGTTACGATTGTTGACGCGGCCGTAATCAATTACTATTGGTTGGCTTTTGCAGTTACACACAATTTATTTTAAACCAGTAATTCCAGACTCAACAATAGATAAAAGTACCATACGTATTAATGAAGGAATAAACAACTGTATTAATAACAGAGTTTTCAGTCAGTCACAATTTAGCAAATCACTATTAAATACAGATGCAGCAGATAATGTTTTAAAAGCAAGCCACTGTGATCTGGGCAGAAGGCTTTACACGCCAACAATGGCAATAAATTAAGAATTGTTTAAAACTCGGTGCAAGTTACAAATGACAGGTACTGAAATGTTAAAGGTAAGTCGCCACAAACACAGCAGAAGACATCAGACGCCAGAAATGGCAGTAAATAAGGTTTTAAGGCTTACCGCTAAAATACCAATACCAAACTAGAATTTTAAGGCAAATGACCACAATCACGCCTTACACGCCAGGAACGTCAATAACATAAAAAAAGTTAGAAACCTACTGTAAAACAGCAAATACAATAGCAAAGGTTAATTAAAAAGCAACAGATCACGAAACGGGTGAAATAAGATTATGGCAAACTTTGTAACACAACCCTTAACATCGACTTAACACTAGACAGCTAGATTTATTCCAGAAGGTGACCAGAACTATTAACTAGGCATGTATAACCTTTAGTGTAGGCATTACAAGGTATTGTAATAAATAATATAATAATAAAACAGAAGGACCAGTAGATAGAACCCACATGTCTTACCTGAACCAAGGGGCCACAGACAGTGCTCCAGGAATCGACCTCTCAGAAGGTCCGGCAAGAAACACTTCTGTGAGCAATGAGATAGGCAGCCAGGAGTTGCACTTACTTCACATGATGGTAACACAGAGTGGTGGCAGTCTAACGAATGACTAATGATAATCTTGCCTAGAGTGCCCAGAAGAAGAAAGGAATCACTACCACCATAGTAGAAGAATCACCAACCAGCCCCCAGGGCAGGTAACTGGGGCATTAGCGGCCACCGGGCAAGAAAAATTACCGCTGGCTGAAATTAACAAATTGTAACAAGTTGAACGCAGTAAATAGTAATAAGAAGTCGAGGAAAGCCAATCACATTCGCCTTCCCCAAGCACTCCACTCGCTGCTCTTCGCCTCTGCGACACTACGAGCAGCAACACCAACCCAAGTCACTGGAGAATCGCGAGATGTCACAATGACGGAGGTTTCTCTACTAGGATTGAAATGCACTCATCTTAAAGCTTCCTGGATCTGGTTTACGACGAGGTCGTGCACCCTCGTGACAAAGCCCTGCCATCTGGCAGCCCTGCGTGCCGCCAGCGTTCCCGGCGTGTTCTTGCGCTGCGCGGACCTGACCCCTCCTGAGTCGCCAACCGAACTGGCCCACTCACGCGACCCGGAAAAATAACCGTCTTGCCTCCTACAGGGGGTGGAAACCTACAAACAGCACCGCCGGCCGGAGTGGCCGTGCGGTTCTAGGCGCTACAGTCTGGAGCCGAGCGACCGCTCCGGTCGCAGGTTCGAATCCTGCCTCGGGCATGGATGTTTGTGATGTCCTTAGGTTAGTTAGGTTTAATTAGTTCTAGGCGACTGATGACCTCAGAAGTTAAGTCGCATAGTGCTCAGAGCCATTTGAACCATTTTTACAAACAGCACTAACGCAAGCCGCAGCACGGCTCAGAATTTAATTCTTCTGTGGTTGATCTTCGTAATCATTTTGTAATAATTTGTTTAACAGGTCCATTTCATTCAGAAGAAGAAAAATTTATATTTGTCAAAAGCATGCTCAAGGGTTAATAAATCCCGCAACTCTCTGGCTATTATTTTGTAATCCGGTCAAGTAATTAACAACACTGTAATAAAAAATGCATGTTCATATGTTGGTTGTGGCGGTACTTTACAGGTTTGTACTTGTGTATTGTTACTTACTTGCCAGAGTCATGTCTGGCGAATACGGGGTCAGGATCATCGCTGAAACCTAAGACTCATTGCAAATGAAAGCAATTTCCTTAAGAGAGTACAGCGTAAAGCTCTAAAGAATTTAAACCACTTCCTGAATGGGAACATCTCTACCTTCATGTACCATAGTAACCTTCAATTCGAAGACTGCTTTGATCAGATCTCCACGCAATTCTGTCCCCGCAAAATATTTTCGTTCTTGCATAGCTAGTACAAAGTACATCTACTTGAACTTGCTTACTGCACTTGAACCTTGGCCTCTCCTGACAATTTTTGTTCTCCCTGTCTCCCCCTCGCCCCACACATCCCTTCACTATAGCACTTAATGTTATTTGACATCTTAAGATGTGTTCTATCGACTGACCTCTGCTTTCTTTCAAATTGTGCCATACATTTCTTCCCTTTCCGAATTATTAAATATTCGACCCACCCGTCTAACATTCAGCTTTCTTCTGCAGCATCGCATTTCACATGCATCTATTTACTTTTTGTCTGTGCTTTTTCAAGATTCACTTTCCACAAGTCTAGACTTCCTTTAAATATATTCAGAAATATATTCTAATACTTACATTTATATTGGTTTCTAACACATTTCCATTTTTTAGAAAAAAACTGTTCTTGATGTTGCTAGTTTGCATATTTTGTCTTCTTTACTTTTAACATCATCAGTATGTTGCCATCCGCGTAACAGTACTCGTCTACTACTTTTGTTGTCTCATATCTTAATTTCATTCCTTCGGAATCTTATGATTTAGTTCTACTACACTCCATTACGCTTATTTTGCTTCGACTGATCTTCAACCCATTATCTCTTTCGAGGGACTAGCTACAGCCCTGTCACAGTCCCTCAAAAACCAGTTCCTTTCTGTCGTACGACTTTTCTAACTGCTGTTTCGCTTGTGCACAAGTTGTACATAAGCTTTCGATCCATGTAACTTATCCCTGATAAGTTCAAATTTTGTTAAGATTCTATTACAGTTAACGTTGTCCGAAACCTACTTCCATACAGCATCCAATTCTGTAGAATCTTCTAAACATTTTTCACAGAGCAGTGTCCTAGAAACATTTAGTATAAAATCGGCAGAAGATGAAATTCGAACGTGTTCCCTACTTGTTGCTTGCCTGTTACTGTTGTACAGCATCAGCAATTTTAATATGGAATAAGAACGAAGAGAATCATAATGAGAAAACGGCAGAACGTATATTACATCCTTAGGCTACAAATGTAAAAAAATTTTTAAAAAATGTCAAGAAAAAATTTTTCCTTGAATGATACTTCACTCTATACGATTTTCGTTACAACACGACACATTTCCACACTGACTGGCAAGTTTTGGGACTTGAGGTAACAGAAATAAGGTGCAAACTGCAACTTATTTTGATTGGACGAATCTCTCTTACAGCCGAAGACATTCTACGTAAGATAACTTGTTAGTCTATCTGAACTGAAATATGCAAAACAGAGAAATATGTATCTACAAGAAGACAGAGCAAAAGCCTATTTTGTGGTAAGGGGCATCAGTTTTTCGAATAATGCGAAAGGAATGTTAAACAGGCTTATGATAATGATGGTTTTCCATGGACCATGTAAATCATATCAGGAATTTGCAGGATGACACGACGGTCGGTCGGTAGGTCGGTCCTGATTGGACCGTCAGTGCCAGAACGCGGAGCTTTGTTTGCTTGTTTTGCTCTTTTTCAGTATGGCCTCGGCGTCGACAAGTCGAAAAACTCAAACCTTATTTGCTGCCACCTTTTTTGTTGACTATCTAAAACTCAAATTTAATTTTCTTTGTACTGCTTATGCCATCAGAGCACCTTTTGTGGTGAGCCGTGCGCTCCACAGGGATGATCTACGCTGGCGCTCGGCCGGAAGCTATCTGCAGACGGGTACTCACCCCCTAACGTGATTACCAGGGATTCACAGCCAGAGTGCACCTAATACGCTTATGGAAATTAATCTGGGCCTCTGTTGGGATACCGCGCACCTGGTGGTAATGGCCTCCGGGGAGAACTCGGCTGCTTCGTTTGCGCCACCCCACGCAGGTGGCCGAGGCGTCTCACAAGACTGACGCCTTGCCTTGTCTTGAGGATCGCTTAAACTGTGCTAATCGTGACCAAAGAAACATTAACTGTTCTTCTGAAACTCTACCTGACTGGTTTCATTAAAAAGTTCCTTACCTTTCCGGGGAAAAGTTTTCAATTTGGTTTCAAATAGTTCGGACGTCAGTAGCACTTAAGTAGATCGAAACTAAGACAGAGAGTCATGCTTCTTGAGTGACCATCTTTCGATCTGGCAGTTGTTTCTTCGATTATAATATTTGTTTATTTTTTATTATGCCACGACTTCATAGTTTCGCCTGAGCAACCACTTTCAGGTGCCTGCGGATGTCGCTGCTTACGTGCATACGACAGCGGAATTTAGTTTATCCGTCTTTTTATTTACATTACAGCTATATTGTCTTATGTACAATAATACAGGGGATTATTCACAGTACGAACACTACTATTACGAGGGCGTTCGATAAATAGTGCAACAAATATTTTTCTCGGCCAACTTCGGTTGAAACCACGCAGAATTTGTTGAAGGCCATAGTGGAATATTCACACTCCAGCCCTGTAGTTAGTGAAGTTTCGATAGGTAGCGGGCTATACGTAGCTTTCAAAATGGCGTCTGTAATGGAGGAGCATTCCAAGCAGAGAGCTGTCATTAAGTTGCTTTTGGCGGAAAACCAGATCATCTCAGATATTCATAGTTGTTTACACAATATCTATTAATATACATAGGCACTTACACAATATCTATTGAGACCTGACAGTGAAAAAAAGCACGAAGAGTCGTTGGGCGAAGCGTCTGTATCACCGCAAAAATATAGATTAGAACTGTCCGATCTCCCGCGTGACGGCTGGCCAAACGGTTCTGCAACTCGTTCAGTGTTAGAACATACGGACACTGTCATTCGAGATGAACGACGGATCGCAGTCAAACATCTCGCTGCTCAACTGCATGTCTCTGTTGGTAGTGCTGACATACTCGTTCACCAGCTGGGGCTTTCAAACGTGTTTGCCCACTGGGTTCCTAGCCGCCTAACAAACGACCATAAAGTACCATACACTATGTGATAAAAAGTATCTGGACACCTGGCTGAAAATGACTTACAAGTTCGTGGCGGCATTCATCCCTAATGCTGGAATTCAATACGGTGTTGGCCCACCCTTAGCCTTGATGGTAGGTTCCACTCTCGCACGCATACGTTCAATCAGATGCTGGAAGGTTTCTTGGGGAATGGGAGCCAATTCTTCACGGAGTACTGCACTGAGGAGAGGTATCGATGTCGATCAGTGAGGCCTGGCACGAAGTCGGCGTTCCAAAACATCCCAAAGGTATTCTATAGGGTTCAGATCAGGACTCTGTGGAGGTCGGTCCATTACAAGGATGTTATTGTCGTGTAACCACTCCGCCACAGGCCGTGCATTATGAACAGGTGCTCGATCGTGTTGAAAGATGCTTTTGCCATCCCCGAATTGCTCTTCAACAGTAGGAAGCAAGAAGGTGCTTAAAACATCAATGTAGGCTGTGGTGTGATAGTGCCACACAAAACAACAGGGGGGGCAAGCCTCCTCCATGAAAGACACGACCACACCATAAGACCAGCGCCTCCGAATTTTACTGTTGGCACTACAAACGCTGGCAGATGACGTCCGCCGTGCATTCGACATACCCACACCCTGCCATCGGATCGCCACATTACGACTCTCTTCAACTGTCGGCGGTCTCTGTCAGACGAGGTCGGCCACTACGCTTTTGTGCTGTACGTATCCCTACACGTTTACACTTCACTATCACATCGGAATCAGTGGACCTAGAGATGTTCAGGAGTGTGAAAATCTCGCGTGCAGACAAACGAGCAAAGTGACACCCGATCACGTGACCACGTTCGAAGTTTGTGAGTTCGGCGGAGCGTCCCATTCCTCTCTCACGATGTATAATGACTACTGAGGTCGCTGATATGGAGTACCTGGCAGTAGGTGGCAGCACAATGCATCTAATACAAAAAACGTATGTTTTTGAGGGTGTCCGGATACTTTTGATCCCATGGTGTACATATGGAATTGCTTGCGTGTTTTGTCGAACATCGCCACAGTCGATGGGACATGGGTTCAACACTTCAAACCGGGAACAAAATTGCAGATCGTGAAGTGGCGCCACACTACCTCTCCTCCGAAGAAAAAGGTCAAAGCCGCATCCTCAGCTGGTGAAGTTATGGCGATGGTGTTCTGCGACTCTGTTGGGAAGGTTGTTGATACAGCAAGGCCTTTGCTCCAAAGGCGATCATTAGAGTGGTAACATGCTGGCATATAGGCCCACCCAGTAAGGTGGCGTAAGCCTGTGGAACTGATCGAAGCTTATGTAGAAAAGTAGCGTTTTGTAGCCAAAAGAGTGCGGAGTAGTGTGGTGTATTGGAATCCTGAATAAAACAAATCTGCTTTCAAAAAAAAAAAAAAAAGTGTTGTGTTACGCAATGAACACCTCTAGTATAAGAGCTAACTCACAGTAAATGAACACAGAAACATTGTAGAGGATACGGTGCAGTAACTAAATCCCGCTGTCGTTTGTGTGTAAACAGCAACATTCACAGGCTCTTCAAAGTGATTACTCAGGCAAAAATATGCATTGGTGAGAAATATAAAGTAGACTGAAATACTAATTAAAGTAACAACTACCGGTGCGGCAGACTGTTGTCACCAAGAAATTTATTTCGACCTTGGCCCTGTTGCAATTACGAAAGAAAAAAAGATTCATATATTGTAAGGTCATCTTATAAAAATACAGATGCTGTTATACGACAAATAACATAAATTTCAGCTATTGTTTTTTACTCGAAGAAGGGGTGGCACAACTCAGAACACGCACTGCTGTTCACAATAAATACTATAAGGTGACTCCATAACGAGAAGAGAACTTCCATAGATCATTATGTGAAAGGTAGAAAGACAATTAGGATTTAACATCCCATCGATGTTTCAGACCTTGTAAGGTTACTTTAGAACGAAGTTCCTTAGGCAGTTTTTTCTCTGCCTCGTGATGATTGGGTGTTGTGTGATGTCCTTAGGTTAGTTAGGTTTAAGTAGTTCTAAGTTCTAGGGGACTGATGACCATAGATGTTAAGTCCCATAGTGCTCAGAGCCATTAGGCAGTTTACGCATCAAAACAGCCGTTAATACCGGGAGTAATGCAGAACACTGTACTCAGTGTTAGATGCAAAACATCTGCGCGCAGCTTTAAAGTAGCAACTGCCTCTCCTGAAGGCCATTGTTTGAAACTGTCCACCACAGTGTGTAGATGTACATAGTGATCCCAGATAATGAGTTAGGGAGCGGAATCCATATTTGTTTGTGTCAAGAAAACTTTCATGGCCATATTCGCCAGTATAGAAATTGGTAAACAAGCCAGAGTGTGAAATTGCATGCCAGTGGTATTCAGCCTGTGTTCCACGGCGCCCCGGTGCGCCGAGAATGACCAACTGGGACGCCGTGGATTTGTTTCGTAGTTAATGGTAAAGATGACAATAATGGGGAATTTCATTTTTAATCTAAACCTTTGTGGCCTCGGAGGAATCGCACTTTAGATGTTGACCAGCCAGTCATAGCTTCGAAGCTGAACTGTTGCGCATTACACTTAGCAGCAGTAGTGGCTATTGTGTTTTCAGCTAGTTTTTATTATATTATGACTCTGTTATAAAGTTGACAAAGGCGGTAAAGTGGATGTAAAATGCGAAAACTTGCTGAAGACAACAATGAAAGTGCGAATGAAGATAGAGTATGTAATTATAGAAAATTATTTAGGTTTCACGTGTACCGTGATGAGCGATGAAAAGTGAGTTTTGTGTCTGAAAGTATTTTCTGTTGAATGTATGCTATTTAGCAAATTAAATAGTTATTTAGAAAGTTTTATCAAGAATGACATGGTCACAGCAAGAAAATATCTTCCCAGAAAACCGAGTCAAGTGAAAGAACAAAAATCATCATTTTCGTAGCAGCGAAAACTCTGCCCATTGTATTTGGAGAGTCCACGGGAAACAGCTTTTGCCCATTGCTTTGTATGGCACTACAATTCAAAATTTAGGAGAGCATCTTCATAGAAAAAAATTAGAGAGAGCGATTTTGATTTACAGCTTGATGAGACCATTCATAGAGATGCTCATTTAACGTACACTTTGTAGATGGAAAAAATAACAAAATAGTGTAAGATTTCTTTTGTAAAAAAATAAATGCAGATACGACAGGTAAAAAGATGTTCGAAGTGGTAGGTAACTTCATGGCAGAAAATCATATTAACTGGGCTTACTGTGTTGGTGTGTGTACTGATGGTACGCCATCTGTGTTGGGGGGGGGGGGGGGTTACAGTGGTCTACAAACAGTTACCCGGGTCAGTGCTCCAGATATCAAGTGGACCCATTGCATTATTCATAGACAAGCACTTGCTCTCAACATTTGAGTATTTACCTGAGTGACATACTGAAAACTGTCATAAACATGGTAAGTTTTATTAAAACACTTCCTCAGAAGGCTTGATTTTGTAGACAAATGTGTTGAAATATCGAATCTTAACACACATGTTATAGCAGCACTCATTGGCTTTCCGGTGGAAATGCATAGTCGGATATTTATAAACTTTGGCGAAAGACTATTGTATCCTGGAAGAAAAAATCGTGTCAGTGCTGAATGTTTTTTAAACACTGACTATTATGAAAGAGTGCATACTTATTGTTGTATTTGAGAAGTTTTAGTCACTGACTAGTCTCTGTAAGGAGGTGAAGCTCGTTTCATTCAGCTTACTGACAGAGTTTCACACTCCAAAATGAAGCTTCTTTGGAAGAGAAAAATGAACGGTGGAGGAGAAAAGGACTAATTTTCTTGTATGCAGCACTTTAGAAACGGCAATGACGTAGGCCCTACTGCAGTTATTTTTGTTATAGTTGAAGGACATTTGTCTGAACTTCACGTTCATTTCGAAAACTGCGTTCCTGAAAAACTGGGACAGGTTTTAGTGATAGGTTTTAGTGGGTTCAAAATCACCTCAGTAATGATTTTACTGAGTTCAGTACTGTAAAAGAAGAAGATCTGCTGGCAACTTCATCAGATTCAGTACTAAAGTGAAATTTTCATCAATGAAATTGCCAACTTCTTGATATTCAGCAAGAAAACAGTTTCCGAGCTTGAGCAAGAAAGCGCTGAAAGGAATTAATTCATTTTCCCAGGCTGGCTTTTCGGCAGTGACTGTCATTAAAATCAAGTGCAGATGAAGACCTCGTGTGGATGTTGAGGAGTTGCGTAACACGAAGCAAGCTCAGGTGTCCTGTTGAGGTAAGTAGTATTTTATTCGCAACTTTTTCACTAATTATTTCAATTTTGACAAGGTACCCTACATGGGAGCCACAGAAACAGTTGATCATGGAAGCCACAAACTCATAAAGGTCGACAGTCATGGCTATAGGCAATGAACAACGTATGTACTTCGAGATGCTCCCCAAGAGGAGATCACTAAGGAAGGTAGTACAGTGTATTCGTACTCTGCAGAATAGCAGTTCACGTAGTAACGGGGCAGCTGAATCAGTTTCGTGACTGTTAAGCGCGTCTGGCACCTTAATATGCTAGCAGAGTTTAGTTTGTGTGACATTTCACTTTGCCGCAACTACATGTAACTTCTGGGAAGTGGGGCAGCTGTTTTGTTTGTTTATTTACGTCTCCACTGCCCGATTTGTTCCCACTCCACCTTGTAAATATATATTTCTATCGGTGAACGCGAGTGTGAGAATACGTCGAAGATGATTCCTGTAAAGCCAGAGCTCGGAGCTTAACATCGCAGATGGGTAACATTTTCGATTGCTGATAGGACTACGGTCAAGGTAGCACAGATGTGAACCGAGGCTGGCATTTCGCCGCTGCTACGGTAAAATCCCCTCACCACTGGTCACAAGGTGAACTTTCGGAATAAGTTTGCCTTCCGTCATTTGTCCACTGGGTCTTGTAAGTAACGGGCGCTTGTCTTATCGATCTACTGGCGGATGGACAAAGGTATTGGTGTTACTGAAGTTAATTTTGGGTATTGGTTAATTTCATATATTCCAGTCTCTGTTGTTAGGCAAGTATTTCGTAACCATTTTTATTTGCACGTGTTTGCTCGATTTCACGTGTTTGTGTGGACTTGTAATGGTACCTTTTGTTGTGATTGCAGAATGTCCAGATATGTAGTTCTACCTTATAATGTTGTAATATCCTGAACGTTTTAGCTTAGAATGTGATATCACTTTCTTGGTAGTCCACATGTTCACTGTGACCATGAATTTCGGACATCATGAAGTGTGTATCTTTGTGTCCGGCAAGGTTGCAACGGACCGTTAACTTCCCTATTTGTTCGAAACATAGTTGCTGTGATTAAATGATATTGCTCAGATTGTAGATTACAAAGTGTAGAACCCATAGATTACGTATATGCTGGTTGAATTTTTCACAGCTTCCCCGTTTCTGCAGTTATTGGAGTTAGTGCAAATGTTTCCCTTCATGTCCCCTCGTCCTCCCTAAGATGCTATAATGATTAAACGGTGTTGCTACAACTGTAGATCATAAAGCGTTGAATCCAAGGAATACCAGCTAGTTGTACTATTTTTGAATTTACTGGAGACAGTGTGGATCTGAGCCTTCATCCCGTCACGTGTATTCACATCCAGCCGTGCGTCCAATTACCTTATAAGGCACGCCATCCCGAGTAAAGGAGCTATCTATTTCTACGGAAAGGTCATTCTAGTTGCTGTTTTGCATATTTGTGTCCCCTTCTTTGTGGTGACTGTACAGGCAGCTCCACAAGGCCTGTCCGTAAATTTGGCACTCTCGATTTCTCTCTGGTCGATTGCGTAATAGTATATTACAGAGTAAACGCAGTTGGGTGTGTGTTCATAAGCGAGTAATGTCAGTGTTTTCCATTTTCGTTACTGTGCACTTCCCATTTCCTAAAGCCGGGCTTTCTTTCCAAAGTGCTTATGAAGTGCCTGTTTATGGAGCGTTTCACCACAGAATTCAGGTAACTTAACTAACGTACTTCTCAACCCTATCAGTGTAAGACTGTAATGATACATAGACGTGCTTCTGATTATTAGCATGTCAATAATCCATATCGTGATTATCGAACCCCCTGGTTGCGCCACCTCACTTCCTAATTTACACCTACATTCATACTCCGCAAGCGACCGTCGGGTACGCGTAAGTTAAATGGTGGAGGGTACCCTGTACCACTACTAGTCATTTCCTTTCCCATTTCAAATGGGTCGAGGGAACAACGATTGTCAAAGTTCGAGTCTCGGTCCGGAAATAGGAAGTTCGTGGTAAGTTCCTATGGGACCAAACTGCTGGGGTCGTCGGTCCCTAGGCTTACGCACTACTTAATGTAATCTAAACTAACTTGCGCTAAGGACAACATACACTCACAAACACATGCCCGAGGGAGGATTCAAACCTCCGGCGGGGGGAGCCGCGCGAACCGTGGCAAGGCGCCCAAGACCGTGCGGCTACCACGCGCCGCTCTCGGTCCGGCATACAGTTTTAAGCTGCTAGAAAGTTTCATATCAGCATGCTCTCCGCTTCAGAGTGAAAATTTCATTCTGGAAACAATCCCCAGGCTGTGGCTAAGCCGTGTCTCCGCGATGTGCATTCTTCCAGAAGTGCTAGTCTTGCGAGTTTCGCAGGAGATCTTCTGTGAAGTTTGGAAGGTTGGAGAAGAGGTCTGGCAGAAGTCGAGCGTAGGTTACTCAGTTGGTACAGCACTTGCCCGCGAAAGGGAAAGCCCGAGTTGGAGTCTCGGTGCAGCTCACCGTTTTAATCTGCCAGGAAGTTCCATCCTTCCATTCCTCTATCGTACACGTTCCTTGGCTTCGTGACCCCTTCTTCAAGTTAGTGGCACTTGTATCATGGAGTAGTAGTTTTGTAATTACAATTAGCCCTGCTGTTCCGGGCTTCTGAAATTCCCTTCCTGTTGTCTGGTGCTAACAGGGATCGCAAGTGTGACATTTCAGTTCTGCAGTGATTATTGCAACTGTTGTCCACTAGTTTTTCTTCCCAATTATCTTCAGTGACCGTCTGTGACGATCGCTCAGCACACACTTCCGTCCGCAATGTGACTTAGCTGATGATGTTTCTCCACTTTTTCATTATGCGCTATATATCTTCGATACGGTACCTCTTGAAATACCAGACACTTTGCTCACTTTGTTTACGGAATCGCCCCCCCCCCCCTCCCATACGGGTATCAACAATTTGCCCAAGTCTGAATTCACTTTCTTCCTACATAATGTCTACTCAGCACACTGCTCTGACCGTGACTGCACACTTGCGAGGTTTTGGGGACTTAGCAAAAATACCATTCTCTGTCAAATGCAGGGCAACCTCCAGCTCGGCTAGCATTTGCATTCCGTGTGATGTTTCCGTATTTTTGTCCACCGCCTGTATGTCTCCATGTCGACTCTCACTCCTCCCTCAATCTTGCCATGATATGGCTCCTTTCCCCGGTAAAGGCCTCCAGTGTACTCTTTCCAGCTACACGCCCTCTCCTCTGCGTTTAACTGTGTAATTCCCATTGCACTGTCAGTGTTAACCCTCTTTCTATTAATTGATACTAATGAAGCAAATAACAGCAAAAAAGAATTTTGTAACAGTTACCGAATCTTTCATGCGCCAATAATCGGCTCGACTGGAGTCATCTTTCTGTTGTTCCGATATAATGTTGTTTGTAGCTCGCTGTAGAAGCTTCCCGCTCAGATGGTATTAAATAAATAAACAATAAAAAAAGAAATAGCTGGCTTTTCCTTAGGTATTGCTTGGTGAAATATAAGGAAGCAGAGAAACACACAGTGAAGGCAGGCAGTAGAATTCGGCGATCTCTGTGGTTATTGTTTCACTGCCGTATACGCTGTAACCTGAAAATACACCGCGGCCGCCTGTAGCGCGTGAGAGACGTCAGCACGGTCACTGGTGTCTGCTCTCACGACTGCGAGGGGCTCGCCTCTCCAGGCGCCACTGTGCGCAGGAGAACAAACAGCAGATCCCCCCAGTATGTCTCCTCGGCAAACACACTCGGCAGAAGTATATTGCCCTCTGCTCACTGCTGTGGCGAGTTATGAAGCACGCTACGCTGGCCTTTAGCCGACTCCGCTACCGCACTCTGGCCACCGAACCTCTTCTTTACTCCATCACTAACCTGCTAAGATGTTACTGAGCGCACTGAAGGTTTTGATGCTACAAGAGCTAATCATAATTCGTACAGTTCTGGAAAATCCGAAAAACCGCCTCAGGTCACATATTATTTGTTTTGTTATTGGTTTCGCTCATCAGACGTTAGCGTCTTCAGCTAATCAGTATTTCAATTAATTTTACTTCTTGATCGCACTGGATTGGCTTACAACATTTCCTCACGAAAAAGAAAAGTTTAAAAAGTGCAAGATAAAGTAATCAATAAAAGTACACCTTGTAATCGTAACAAATGTAACACGTCGAATAATCGTCTAGCATCCATTTTTCTCACTTCAGTGAGGTGACAAAAGTCATGGGATAGCGATATGCACAACACAGATGGCGGTAGTATCGCGTACACAACGTACAAAATGGCACTGCATTGGCGGAGCTGTCATTTGTACCCTACTCGAGTCATCCATATGAAAAAGTTTTCGACGTGATTATGGCCACACGGCCGGACTTTGATCGGGGAATGGTGGTTGAATCTAGATTTCGGAAATCGCTAGAGAATACAGTTTCCCAAGGTCCACAGCGTCAAGAGTGTACCGAAAATACCAAATTTTGGGCATTACTTCTTACCAATGACAACGCAATGGCTGACGGCCTTCACTTTAAATCTACGTAGAGTTGTCAGTGCTAAGCTGATCAGTTATAGAATTTTGGAACACGTATTATGTTCGAGTATAATGACTTTTCTGGAGACTAGAAATCTACTCTGTAGGAATCAGCATGGGTTTCGGAAATGACGATCGTGTGAAACCTAGCTCACGCTATTCGTCCACGAGACTCAGAGGGCCACATACACGGGTTCCCAGGTAGATGCCGTGTTTCTTGACTTTCTTGACTTCCGCAAGGCGTTTGATATAGTTCCCCACAGTCGTTTAATGAACAAAGTAAGAGCATATGGACTATCAATCCAATTGTGTGGATTGAAGAGTTCCTACATAACAGAACGCAGCATGTCATTCTCAATGGAGAGAAGTCATCCGAAATTAGAGTGATTTCAGGTGTGCCGCAGGGAAGTGTCGTAGGACCATTGCTATTCACAATATACACTCCTGGAAATGGAAAAAAGAACACATTGACACCGGTGTGTCAGACCCACCATACTTGCTCCGGACACTGCGAGAGGGCTGTACAAGCAATGATCACACGCACGGCACAGCGGACACACCAGGAACCGCGGTGTTGGCCGTCGAATGGCGCTAGCTGCGCAGCATTTGTGCACCGCCGCCGTCAGTGTCAGCCAGTTTGCCGTGGCATACGGAGCTCCATCGCAGTCTTTAACACTGGTAGCATGCCGCGACAGCGTGGACGTGAACCGTATGTGCAGTTGACGGACTTTGAGCGAGGGCGTATAGTGGGCATGCGGGAGGCCGGGTGGACGTACCGCCGAATTGCTCAACACGTGGGGCGTGAGGTCTCCACAGTACATCGATGTTGTCGCCAGTGGTCGGCGGAAGGTGCACGTGCCCGTCGACCTGGGACCGGACCGCAGCGACGCACGGATGCACGCCAAGACCGTAGGATCCTACGCAGTGCCGTAGGAAACCGCACCGCCACTTCTCAACAAATTAGGGACACTGTTGCTCCTGGGGTATCGGCGAGGACCATTCGCAACCGTCTCAATGAAGGTGGGCTACGCTCCCGCACACCGTTAGGCCGTCTTCCGCTCACGCCCCAACATCGTGCAGCCCGCCTCCAGTGGTGTCGCGACAGGCGTGAATGGAGGGACGAATGGAGACGTGTCGTCTTCAGCGATGAGAGTCGCTTCTGCCTTGGTGCCAATGATGGTCGTATGCGTGTTTGGCGCCGTGCAGGTGAGCGCCACAATCAGGACTGCATACGACCAAGGCACACAGGCCCAACACCCGGCATCATGGTGTGGGGAGCGATCTCCTACACTGGCCGTACACCACTGGTGATCGTCGAGGGGACACTGAATAGTGCACGGTACATCCAAACCGTCATCGAACCCATCGTTCTACCATTCCTAGACCGGCAAGGGAACTTGCTGTTCCAACAGGACAATGCACGTCCGCATGTATCCCGTGCCACCCAACGTGCTCTAGAAGGTGTAAGTCAACTACCCTGGCCAGCAAGATCTCCGGATCTGTCCCCTATTGAGCATGTTTGGGACTGGATGAAGCGTCGTCTCACGTGGTCTGCACGTCCAGCACGAACGCTGGTCCAACTGAGGCGCCAGGTGGAAATGGCATGGCAAGCCGTTCCACAGGACTACATCCAGCATCTCTACGATCGTCTCCATGGGAGAATAGCAGCCTGCATTGCTGCGAAAGGTGGATATACACTGTACTAGTGCCGACATTGTGCATGCTCTGTTGCCTGTGTCTATGTGCCTGTGGTTCTGTCAGTGTGATCATGTGATGTATCTGACCCCAGGAATGTGTCAATAAAGTTTCCCCTTCCTGGGACAATGAATTCACGGTGTTCTTATTTCAATTTCCAGGAGTGTATATAAATGACCTTGTGGATAACATCGGAAGTTCGCTGAGGCTTTTTGCGGATGATGCTGTAGTACATCGAGAGGTTGTAAAAATGGAAAATTGTACTGAAATGCAGGAGGATCTGCAACGAATTGACGCATGGTGCAGGGAATGGCAATTGAATCTCAATGTAGACAAGTGTAATGTGCTGCGAATACATAGAAAGAAAGACCGTTTAGCTACAATATAGCAGGTCAGCAACTGGAAGCAGTTAATTCTGTAAATTATCTGGGAGTAGGCATTAGGAGTGATTTAAAATGGAATGACCATATAAAATTTATCGTCGGTAAAAGCAGGTGCCAGACAAAGATTCACTGGAAGAATCCTAAGGAAATGTAGTCCGAAAACAAAGGAAGTAGGTTACAGTATACTTGTTCGCCCACTGCTTGAATATTGCTCACCGTTGTGGAATCCGTACCAGATCGGGTTGATAGAAGAGATAGAGAAGATCCAATGGAGAGCAGCCCGCTTCGTTACAGGATCATTTCGTAATAGCGAAAGCGTTATGTAGATGATAGTTAAACTCCGGTGGAAGACTCTGCAAGAGAGACGCTCAGGCATACCGACAGTCTTTCTTTCATCGACAATCTTTCTTTCGACGAACAATACGAGACTGGAATAGAAGGGAGAACCGTTAGAAGTACTCAAGGTACCCTCCGCCTTACGAGTATGGATGTAGATGTAGATGTAAGGAAAACTGTGTGTAATAACCACAGAACTTAATGTGGGACGTACAACGAACATATCCTTTAGGATAGTGTGACGAAATTCGGCGATAATGGACTACGGCACTAAACGATCGACGCGAGTGCCATTGCTAACAACATGATTTCGCCTGCAGCGTCTCTGCTGGGCTCATGATCATATCTGTTGGACCATAGACGACTGGAGAACCGCGGCCTGGTCAGATGAGCGCAGATTTCAGCTGGTAAGAGCTAAAGGCAAGGTTCTAGTCTGGCACAGACCCCACGAAGCCATGGACCCAAGTTGTCAATAAAGCAGTGTGCAAGTTGGTGGTGTGGGAGGTGTTTACACGAAATGGGCTGAACCGATCATTGACTGGAAATCGTGATGTTCGGCTACTTGGAGACCATTTTCAGTCATTCATGGACCCTTTATGGATGATAATGCGCCATGTAACTGGGACACAATTGTTCGCTATTGGTTTCCGGAATATTCTGGACAATACGAGCGAATAGTTTGGCCACACAGATCATCCGACATGAATCCCGTCAAACATTTATGGGACATGATCGAGAGGTCAGTTCGTGCACAGCATCCTGCTCCGGCAAGGCTTTCGCAGTTATGGACGCCTACACAGACAGCATGGCTCAGTATTACTGAAGGTCACTTCCAACGCCTTTTAGCTGCACTACGCCTCGCAAAAGGAGGGCCGACACTATATTAGAGGGTACCCCATGACTTGTCACCTCAGTGTAAACTGCTATACCGCCTCATGCGGCGTTAATGTAAAGTGAGCAAGATGGGCGCTAGATGACTCTTCGAAGTGTTGCTTTTGTAGCGAGGTATTCATTTAGTGTCACTTGAAGAACACAGTCAGCAACTTGCGTAGTGAGAATTGCTTAAATTGACACTTTACAAAGAGCAACGTGCGGGACTTCGAAAATCGCTGTCCACCGTCTACTACCTCAAAACTTTAGCGTAAGTTACAAAAGGAATTATCCGCTACTATTCAAGTCTGCTACCGTCTTATACTCGGACTGATATTATCGCTGTTTGGTGTGTATATAAGAGAAGCATATTAGCACTGTATTGTATTGTCTTATAATGATTTTAGTAGGTAA
This sequence comes from Schistocerca americana, assembly GCF_021461395.2. Taxonomy (NCBI): domain Eukaryota; kingdom Metazoa; phylum Arthropoda; class Insecta; order Orthoptera; family Acrididae; genus Schistocerca; species Schistocerca americana. The sequence goes on from NC_060120.1 coordinate 418,023,166, forward strand.
TATACTGAGTCTATTTACAATATATGTCAGAGATCTTATTTAGATCAACCTGATATATGCTTTAAAGTGTTGACAAAAATTACTTCTTTTGGTTGAGTGGGAGTTAGACTATCTCAGTTATTAAGTGAAATTACGAAAGGAGGTCACAGTAACCTGACATTGTTCATATTATTTTGTCAAGCAGATTCTCTCTTATTTATTTAAACGACCTGCTTGATAGAATGAAAGCCCCAATTCATTAGCATGTAAATCAGTATTCACTTGGTCAATAGTCTTTTGCGTTTTGCATATTTGGTGCAATATAACATACATAATTTTATTGTGTAACTAAGTATTATTTATTCTTCTCTTGATCTTTCGCTTTTTGATACTTTATATGTAATAGTAATTTTGCATTCTCAATTTTCTGTATTTCATTCTCATCTTGAGACATAATGGTTCGATCAAGACAATTGTGAAAAAAAACGTATTTTCCAAAATATATCGCTTGCTCAAGTTTGATAAAGTCAAATTTCACAGGAGAGTTTAATTTCGTTCAGCATAATCGCTAGCACATGTTTGGAGGATGCCGACCGTAGCGTAAATCGTTTAATGCGTAGCCATCAGGGCAATGAACATCTGATCACGTTCACGTCTGATAAGCAAAACTAGGAATAAATCAAATCACGTACCATCCCTGGCAGTTTGGCTGTACACTAATTTTTAGCGGCAGCAGTATGCACTGCAGGTGATGCCGACGTTTGCCGATATATTTAACTCAAAGTATTGACAGAAGCATCAATAATCAGACGTTATTAACAAGAAACGTTATTCCTATGGACGGCTGCTGAGATCAATAAGCAATATGATTATCTTCAGACGCATTGTTCTGGCGCTCTTAAATGTCTGAGTAAAATGAAGGTGATCGAAGAGCGTGAAATTTATGCGGAAGAATTAAAATAAAACCTCACTACAAAAATGTTAATGTATTTTCAGTGGACTTTCGTTGATGAGGAAGATGAAGTCTCCGCAAATAAGTTCACGAGACTGCAGTGAACAGAAGGTGCAAATAACTTCCGGTTAGGCTCATATTAGAACGACATGTATTCACAGCTGTTTTTCCTGTTTTAGTAAACTAATTTATTTCTTAGAGGAAGTACAATAGTCGACTACGAAATGTGTTGCTTTTATGAAGAAGAGACTCGTGTATATTAAACATAAAATCATAATAATTAAAGTTTAGAGGAAGAGGTTTAGTAACTAAGTTACCTTTGTAAAGCAATATCCGAATTTTGTCTGACATACTTCACTTGTCGCTTCTTTCTTTACCTTTCCTCCTCCTAGTCACGATCTGTTAGGACAAATGAATTAATGTAAGTCCATTTAACTGAAAATAATCAGTCATTTTTGTTCAAAAACTGTGTCATGTTCTTTGATTTTGTACCACTAACATCCTTGGTACATTATTGACAGGTTTTGTAGTGTAAGTCCTTGTGAGTCTTATTATACGAACGGAAATAAACTGCTTGGATGATATCTGCTCTGCAACCACTGCGGCCACATCGTCAAGATAAGTACGGATTGTACTAGTTACTTAGAACCTGCTTGTCATTAAATTCATGGAGTCCGATTTCCCAGTGTGAATATTATTTGCGCACTGAAGATATTCGAAGCTTCTTCGGTCGCGAAAATGAGAAGCCAAGCCAATTGTTTCCAATAAAAAAAATATCGTGTCTGGTAGAAATTCGGTTTGTAAACTTTTTGCCAGCCCAGTTCACCCTCTGTAAAGGGAGAGCTAAGATATTCAACGTACCATTACAGTAATAAATTATCTAACAAGCGTCCAGTGTCAGTACCTTCCCTGGTTTCTGCTGTTGTGGAAGAATGGCTGCTATTCCCCCACAGACATTCAAACGCCTAATTGAAAGTGTCGCCACTGAATTTCAAGCCGTCATAAAGGTAAAGTGTGGACACATAGCATATTATTGGCCACAGGCGGGTGTCCGGATATTTTCAATCGGGTAGAGTAGCACTACAGTTACCAGCAAAAGAATATTTACATTTTTCTGTATTACGCAGCATGTATAATAATTGGGTTTGCGATTGTGAGCACCCCACAGAAAATATTACTTCATCGAATTCATCAACGATGGTTACGCTCTACGTAACATGTTCATCGCCACTGAAGGTTGTCCTCGATTGTAGATACTGTGGAGATACTGTGGCACCTTATAACGTAGGCAATCCATTGGCTGTATAGGGGTTGGCTGTATAGGGTCGTTGAAACGCCCACCTGCCCCTCGACGTTTCGACCGTTCTCTGCAATACTTTCAGTTTTATGTTTATTCGGATGAATGTTTCTTTGAGTAAACATTGTCTTGGTATGCTATGTGTGGCCCTTAATGCGATAAACGACGAGCCATGGGATGTCACAAATAACATACAAGTGAACACTTGTGAGAGACTTAACATTCGTTCCCGACCGGCCGTAACAGCAAGGGTAGCAGTTACGCTGCTAAATGCGTAGCGACACTCTGAACTTTTTAAAACTCTGTTACGTTTGCCGATTTGCACGACGTACTTTTGCCCTCGAGCGCATGAAATACTCTGCGCAGGAATATACTTGACACAAAACGAGTACCAAGAAAACAAAGGACTGTCACCATGTAATTTGGACGACGCTACGCGAACAGCCGAGAGCGGTTCAGAGGATTGTCACAGCAGGTGGTCGTTCACGTCTACCACCTCTGGGGGGAAAAAGTCTGTCCTCGCAACAGCACTATTTTACCACTGCGTTGTTCACACATTCCACGTTGCGTTTAAAACAGCTGTATAGATTTTACTGCCTCTTCGGAGGTTTTATAATCCCATCTGCCAGCATATACATGTTTCCTTTAGAATAACAGGAACATGCATTTAGCTCACATGTGTTGGCTATTTTGGACAGAATAACTACTGTGTAAAAGCAGAGACAGTTTGCACAAGCTGTTATCGTGAGAGTTCCAGTTATTCACTCATGAGAAAAAAATACTGTACACGATTGATCTGCAGTCGAGTTCTGCATCCTTCTTAGCTTCCAGAGAGCCGTCGACATAAGCCCAGGTACCAAGTTCGAGTTTCGGGTCAGCACACAGTTTCAATCTGCCACGAAGATTCAGCCTTTGATACAGTTTTCCTGTGATTCCTAATAAGCCACATATGCCAGTCCAGTTAGCCGTGCGGTCTAACGCAATGCTTTCCGGGCGGAAAGGTGTGCCTGTCCCTGGCACGAATCCGCTCGGCGGATTAGTGTCGAGGTCCGGTGTGCCGGCCAGTCTATGGATGGTTTTTAAGACGGTTTTCTATCTATTTCGGCGAATGCGGGCTGGTTCCCCTTATTCCATCTCAGTTACACTATGTCGGCGATTGCTGCGCAAAGACTTTCTCCACGTACACGTACACCACAATTACTCTACCACGCAAACATTGGCGTTACACTCGTGTGGTGTGAGACTTTCCCTGGGAGGGGAGTGGGCAGGGGGGGGGGGGAGGTCCGCTGAGGGCCGATCCACACAATATCACTGGGTTCGGTGTGGTGCGGCGGTGGGGTGCGTGGACTGCTGTAGCCTATTGTGGGGTTGTGAACC